>NW_027223757.1:8760556-11184723 GCF_028538775.1 Myotis yumanensis | reverse complement strand
TAGCTAAATATATAGAGAAATACATAGATAAATAGACATAATAGATATAATATAAATATAGATTTAAGAACATAAATATGGTCTCTTCCTGGAAAATAACTTTATCATTACTTTCATTTAAATGAAAGCAATTAAAGTGCAGTTGGGTCATCAGCTAATCTCTAACAGGTATCATGAACTACTATTAACTCTTACATTGGTGTTATATTAATTGACAGAATAATAGCCTATATTATCTTACAAAGGTGATCAACTATTATAGAGACGACTTTAGTCAATATGGCAATCCTATCCTATATAATAAAAGCCCAGCGACCGAACAGCAGAACGACCAGAACGACCAGTGGACCAGTTGCTATGATGCGCACTGACCACCAGTGGGCAGATGCTCAACCCAAGAGCTGCCTCCTGGTGGTCAGTGAGCTCCCACAGTGGGAGTGCTGCTCAGCTGACCAGGATGAGCAGCGTTCCCACAGCGGGAGCAGCCACTCAGAAGGTGGGTCCACAGCCACTCGGCTGACTGGGATGAGTGGCTGCTCCCTCAGCGGGCCGATCCCCACAGGTCACAACCCCCACCAGTGCACGAATCCCATGTACCGGGCCTCCTCTCTGTCTGTCTGTCTGTCTGTCTATCTATCTATCTATCTAGATCAGGGTTGGGCAAACTTTTTGACTCGAGGGCCACAATGGATTCTTAAACTGGACCGGAGGGCCGGAACAAAAGCATGGATGGAGTGTTTGTGTGAACTAATATAAATTCAAAGTAAACATCATTACATAAAAGGGTACGGTCTTTTTTTTTTTAGTTTTATTCACTTCAAACGGGCCGGATCCGGCCCACGGGCCGTAGTTTGCCCACAGCTGATCTAGATAGATAGACAGACAAGAGGCCTGGTGCACAAAATTCATGCACTCCATGGGGCGAGGGGTCCCTCAGCCTGGCCTGCGCTCTCTCACAGTCCAAGAGCCCTCAGGGGATGTCCAGCTGACGGCTTAGGCCCGTTCCTTGGGGAACGGGCCTAAGCCATCATTTGGACATTCTTAGAGCTGCTGTGGAGGCGGGAGAGGCTCCCGCCATCACTGATGCATTTGCCAGCCATGAGCTTGGCTTCTGGCTGACCAGCGCTCCCTCTGTGGGAGCACACTGACCACCAGGGGGAAGCTCCTGCATTGAGCATCTGCCCCCTGGTGGTCAGTGCACGTCATAGCAACTGGTCAACCAGTCGACTGTCTGCCCCCTGATGGTCAGTGCACGTCATAGTGAGCAGTTAAGCAGCCTTAACATATCATTAGCATATTACACTTTGATTGGTTGAACGGCCGACTGGTCGACTGGATACTTAGCATATTAGGCTTTTATTATGTAGGAGGAGGATATATATATAAGCCTAAGTGACTGAACAACCGAATGACTGAACAACTGGTCAGGTGGTCGCTATGATGCGCACTGACCACCAGGGGGCAGACGCTCAATGCAGGAGCTGCCCCCTGCTGGTCAATGTGCTCCCACAGCCAACCTCCTATGACACCTCCTCCCGGCTGGCCCCGATCACCAGCCAGGCCAAGGGACCTGGCCTCTAGTATAAACATAAGTACAATAGCAGGTATCTGCTTCAGCATTTAAAACTAAGAGTCCTCCACTACCAAAAAGCTTTGGAGAAATTTCTACAAAACTAGGATTTAAGAAAGAACAACTTGTGATTTTACATCTACAAAAGTGGCCATGATAGGGAAGTAAAGAGGATATTCTAGCAAAATGTCACTATTATAGCTTAAATCAGAGTTCTAGTTCTAGCTCCTTTCCCATATTTCCTACAGTAAGGGACCAAATAAAATGACAGTAAACCTAACATTTTTCTAGGCCTAAAAGATTTGGCAGGAACTCACAACAAGCAGTAAAAGAAAGCACCTGTAATTCCTGCTATGTGCCAACTTGGGCAAGCATAATCCCACTATAAAGAAACAGAAAAAAATCACTGGCTCTATGAAAAAGATAATACAGTTTAAAAGAAACAGAATACCATGAGGAATAGGGCAAATGAGGATAAAATATTAAAACTAAAGAATTCAATGGGGAAGTTGTGGTATAAAAACACTGTAGGCATATTCTAACATTCTTAAACAGAATTAAATCTAAATGAATCCTGTTAATTCGTTTTAATATAATGCTATATGAAAAAGAAATCTTGAAAGAGAATATGATAATGTAAAGTACTTTTAAATATTATCCTGATTCAAAAAATAATCCCAATTTCAAAAACAAAAATTGTGGAGTATGTTGAGGAAGAGGAAGCCGTTCTTGATTATATAAGGATTTCCTAACATTTCTAAACCATATTAGCTTTGCAGAAATGGAAAACAAAAGTTAAATGTATCTGTAAACAAGAACTACAGTAAGAAAGCAAAGGCAAACGTCTTGTAATTTATGCTGACCTGAAAATAAAATTTCTTTTACTCCTCATGCAGAACTAAATTCTGTCTCTCTTAGGAAGATAAGGCAGCTAGCCAAGAGCATTTTCAAAATTTTTATCAATTCATATATACAACTCAGTATAATTGGAATTACTAATTCTATAAATTACATAATTAAAACACAAGGGTTAAATTTTTATTTAATAATAAATTTTTATAAACTCAATATAAAATTAGACAAATAACAGAGGCAAATTACAAAGGTCAAAAATTAAAGAAAAATATTCAATTTAAGTACTCAAAAAATGCTACATAATGAGCTACTATTACATGAGTATTTTTTTCTTTTTTACAATCATGCTGTTAAGAATATAGTGAAATGAATACTTGTACAAACTAAAAATGGGAGTGTAAATTAATACACTGGTTATTCCCTTTAATTCACAATTTCACTTTATGAATTTATATGATGGAAGTGTTAGGTTGTACAAGGATTTATGTAGCTTTGTTTAAGATAATCAAAATGTAAAAAAAAATTAAATGTCTGATTTAGTGAGTTATTTTATATTCATATTCTGATGTTATGCTGCCATTTAAAAAATGTCTGAACAAAAATGTTTCTATAACTGTTTCTTGGCAGTGGGAATAATGATTTCTATATCTGCTTCTGTAATTTTTCTGTTTATATTTGCAAATATTCTATAATCAACATGTGTTACTTTGATAATATGTTTTAAAAATTGACTTTATTTAAAAATATATTTTAAAGAACAAGACCCTTCTAGCAAAGAAAAGTACTTCAAAAAATACCTCATAAATAAAAACAGTACTACAGAATATTGTAATATCAAATAAGCATATTGAAAACAATTCTTGCCTTTAGAAAGCAGCTTTCTAAATTTCTGTGTCGCTGTTAGTTGTTGATCAGCATTATTAGAAAAAATCATCTGAACCATATCTGTGGTAATAACATCATCCTAAAACACAGAAAAGAAAATATAATTAATTTCATTTAAATACTTTACATGGATAACATCCGAAATATTGTTGAAGTATAATTTGAAATAAATTTTTATAATATCTACCTCTGGAATGGGTACAGTGGAACTGATATCTGGATCCTGGATAGGACTTTCTGGCATAGATTCATCACTTCTGGGCAAAGAGACATTTCTGCGTTTAAATAGCTGTAATAAAGAGAAATCACTCTAACATTGAGTTTTCCATAGAACAGTGAATTCCCACGGAATTATATTTTTTGTGTAAGTGAACAAACACGCTAATAATTTTTAAAATTATTAAAAATTCTGAATATTTTAATATTTCCAAATCATTATATCATGAAGACCTAAATTGTCTTATGAGAAGTTAAATACTTTCTGGACTAGGTTAGCTCTTGTCCTGTAGACTGTGTTGGGTCAATCTCAGGTCTTATCAAAGGCTAGTCTTGGCTGGGGCAGGGGAGGAGGGGCATCAATTGGGGAAAAAGAAGACAAATGTAAAACTTTAGACAATTAAAAAAATAAAAGAAAGAAAGAAAAAATAAAATAAAATTGGTTTTTATGTCAAATAAAAAATGGCTAGTCTCATGAGTAGAATACACATTTATAATTTATAGCATTTGTGAAAGCACATTATGACCACACTGGATTATGAGATGCCTAAGAACTTTTCCAAGAAAATCTTAACTAAAAAGTAAATATTACATGGGTGAGATAATGTGGTATATTAACAGTTAGTGTATCAGATTAACAAGGAATAGAGAACTCCTCTAACAAAAGATGGCCCAATGCCTATTAACTCAGGATAAAAATTAAGAAAAAAAAAAACAAGAGAGAGAAGGAATGAAACATGATGAGGTCACTAAGGAAAATTTAAAGGTACATTTCATAGGTCACCTCATCATGTAAGAACCCCATGAAATAACATAGGCAGTGTTTTATCCTTCTCTGTCAGATGGAGAAGTTGAGAGACAACAGATTTCTCTATCTTGTTCAACATTATAGTTTGTTCAACATCGAATAAAGGCCAAGCTGAACATAAAACCCATTTATTCAGGCTCCAAAATCTTTGTTCTTTTTATTCCAACACATCAACTTCATGCTATGCCATCCCTCTCCTTTTCTTCTACTCTCTCTTTTTCTTTAACACTTTTCTTCCTCTTCCTCCTCCTTCTCCTGTTCCTCTTCCTCCTCCTCCTGCTCCTTCTCCTTCTTCCTCATTCCATTCTCCATTTCTCACTCTTTGGCTTCGTTTCTCTTTCATTTCTCCTCTTCCCTCTCCTGCCCTCTTTTATATTCTGTTTGAAAGTCAAAACCAGACTGATGTGAGCTAGCTGAGGGAAGATCTCTTTGATCAAACTGTCCCTGCTTTAGTGGTGTGAATCAGCAGGACTATCAATTTCACAGAAGCATATCGGAAGGATTGTATTTATAAATTATAAACCAGGAAATGCAGAATATCTGGGTTGCAATGGAACTTCAGTCATTTCTGGTTCTTCCACTGAGCAGTTGATCTCCCTTAGTCCTAATAGTTGAGTCTGTGAGGGGCAGAGTGCTAGCAGCCAAGGCAGCAAGAAACACCTTCCATGGGAAAAGAGTTAGAGAGAAGTAATACGGGTTTTTGTAAACTGACAGCTCTTGCAAAAAGTTCCAATGTTGTTTCTGTCTGCTCCTGCCCATTTCTGGGAGGGTCAGAGCAAAACAAGACCAACTAGGAACATCTGTGTATGAAGCGTAACAAAAATTATATGTACACATATGTGACACAGATGACACAGGAATGACTTTGTTGATGGTGCTCTGCAATTACAGTGTTGGAAGAATAGCTAGGAAGTGGAAGATTGGACAGAAAAGTCATCCTAAATACAGTATTTCCATTCTTCTTTCTAAACATGAAATAATGAACTTTCCATTTCCTTATTTTGTTAATGCTTCTTTAAAATAAAGCATTTAAGATTTCTATTTGAAACTATTTTGGGAAATAACTGGAGCATGCAATCACTTGAATAACATACTGAACATTTAGTCCCCAACTCTCCAGAGCTCTAGAATTGTCCCTTTTGGAATTTGCAACTCACGTGTGCATCTGGTCCCCAAAGACCAATGCAAAGCCATAAAAGATAAAGGTCCTTGGGAGCCTTTTGAACATTAAAACCACTGGATCTGGGGACAGGACAATTCTAGATTCTGGTTCTAAGACCTGCCTTTAGTAGTACTTTGTGACCTTGGAGGTAAATACAACACTTGATTTCTCTGCAGTTTTCTCATTTGCAAGTGAAGAGACTGAACTAGGATAAAAGCCTATGATTTTATGATACTGTAGGAATAGTCTGTTTGAAAGCCCTAAAATGCTGAAGGAAATGTGGCAGAACACTTAGGTAGATGGAATTCACTTTCTAGTTTATCTTGCATTGACTTTTATAGTAACACTAGAGGCCCAGTGTACGAAATTCCTGTGTGTGTATGTGGGGAGGGGGGGGGGGGGGCGGCCCTCAGCCCAGCCTGCACTCTCTCACAATCCAGGACCACTGGCTCCTAACCGCTCATCTGTCTGCCTGATCACCCCTAACTGCCTCTGCCTGCCGGCCTGATCGCCTGTAACTGCCTTCCCCTGCCGGCCTGATCGCCCATAACTGCCCCCACTGCTGGCCCAGTCGCCCCACACAGCCTGCTGTTTGGTCATTTGGTCACCCCTCACTGCTCCCCCTGACAGCCTGGTCGCCCCCAACTGCACCCCCCCCCCCCCCCGCCAGCCTGGTAGCCCCACGCAGCCTGTTGTTTGGTCTTTGCGTGAGGGTGTCCTGACCAATTTGCATATTCCTCTATTATTAGTATAGATCAGTGATGGCGAACCTTTTGAGCTCGGCGTGTCAGCATTTTGAAAAACCCTAACTAACTCTGGTGCCATGTCACATATAGAAATGTTTTGATATTTGCAACCATAGTAAAGCAAAGACTTATATTTTTGATATTCATTTTATATATTTAAATGCCATTTAACAAAGAAAAATCAACCAAAAAAATGAGTTTGCGTGTCACCTCTGACACGTGTGTCATAGGTTTGCCATCACTGGTATAGATTATAAAATAACACATTTTTTTGGTATTTAAAGAATGACTGATATAAATTGCCATAATAATGTCCCTTTACTATTTTCATCCTGGTTCATTAACTGTCATTTAAGATACCAAATGACTTGTAAAAATTTAAAAAAATAAATAAAGGTACATTTCCTAAGTCAAAATTGAGGGTAAAAAAGTTGTTATTTTTTATAGCTAAATAAACACTGGTCTTCTTCAATCGGTACACAGTTCTCTTTCAAATAATTAATTCAAGAGTTCTCTTTTTTTAATACCTATAATACAGAAGGGACTGTGCTAGATACTATATATAGGGAGATGACAAATCATAATCATATTTCTAAAACAGGCCTTTTTCTCTACTTTCTTCATTGTCAGTCCTTTTCAAGTGTTTGTTTGTTTTGTTAATCCTCACCTGAGGATATTTTCCCATTGATTTTTAGAGAGAGTGAAAGGGAGGGGGAGAAACAGAGAGAAACATGGATGTGAGAGACACACCTGGATTGGCTGCCTCCCACACATGTCCCTACTGGGGCCAGAAATCAAGCCTGCAACCAAGGTACATGCTCTTGATGGGGAACTGAACCCTAGACCCTTCAGTCTGCAGGTCAATGCTATATCCACTGAGCCAAACAGGCTAGGGCTTGACACATTCATTTTAATTCATGTACGTGAAACCCACATCCTCCTTATTATTTATAAACTAGAGGCCCGATGCACGAAATTCGTGCCACCGCCACAGCTGCCTCTGCCTCAGCTTCCTCTGCCTTGGCCCATGCCACCGCAGCGGCTGCCTCTGCCTCGGCTCCTGCCCACCGCAGCTTCACCTGGAAGGTCGTCTGGAAGGACATCCGGTCTAATTAGCATATGAGGCTTTTATTATTATAGATACTTCTAAATTTAAGTATATCTTAGAATGAAAAATGTTGAGATGTACTCTTTTAAAAGATTTTCAAATTACTTATGTCATACAGACAAAGTTCAAACAGAGAAGGCTAAGAGATTTGGATAATGAAACTACAGGAGGAACAGTATGATTAGCTTAGAAAAAAGACTATACTTAACTTAGGGGCAAAAGCTATGAAAACCACAAAAGCAACAAATTAATATAATTAATGTTATTTTAGGAGGCAAATTTTACAATAACAAATGGAAGTGATCTAAATAGACTCAAAAGTAAAAAATTTCTTTAGCATTAGTATAGAAATAGAATTAACATAATATATTTATCAATAAAACAGAAAAGCTATGCCTATCAGTGATTAAAAATAGCACAGGATTCTGACACATGAATTTGCTAATATTATTTCTAAAGTCCAGTAAATTAAAGAATAGATTTATCTATATTCAATTTCCTAAAACACTTTTCATTTAAAATTCTCTAAAAATTAGCAACATAATACAACTTCTAAAATCTGCATATAATGTTTTTGTGTTAAGCATAATTATTTTAAAACACCTACCTGTTCTTCCCTTTTTTGTTTTCGAAGCTGTATTCCTTCTTCTTCTCTTCGTCTACGCATCTCTTGGGGATTTAGGGCTTTATTCTTATAACTTTTCATTCTATAGTTATCTTTCCCTGAATAAGCCATGGCATCTTAAGGTTGGGAGAGAAAAAAAATGGATACTGATAATTCTCAAACATGAGATGTTTACCCTACGGCATCTAAATTCAGGTTCACAGATTAAATAGTCCAATAAAACCCATTCTGAAAATTATGTACAAAGAACACATTCCCGCACTTCCATATCAAATTTGAGCAAAATGACCTAATATTTTAGCACTAAACTATCAAACAAATAACAGATTCCGGTCTAAACACAAAGTCATTACCCTAAGTTCACTGATTCTAAGGTGCATGCCCCATCCCTGGTATTTCAACCTTTCTGATGTGGGATGCATTTTAAAACCACTGTCAGCCAGGAAAAAATCATGAAATAGTTGGGTAAAAAACTTCTAAATTACAGCTTCTGGCAAGATCAAGAAATAGCCAGCAGGGAAGTGTCTTATTTCCAAAGGACTATGGCATTGGGCTTCAATAAGCTCACCTCAAATATTTACTGCAGGCTGGCTTCTCTCACTCACTTTAGCCTCTGCTTAAGAACTAAGGCCACACAGGCATGACTTGAGTCATGACTGCAATACCAGATTTCATTGCTACAGTATAATTCGTTCTTTTTAAATACTGAAATGCTTGTATATTTTATTTGGAAGTTAATCTTATTACAAATGCATTTTAAAACATTAGCATTTTATAAGCATATTTAAAATGTTTATTTTATATAAATACGAAATTTTATATTTGCAATACATGTAATAGTTTTACTTTTAGGAAAATAATTATAAATACTTTTTAATAATAGTATTACATTGATATTTTGATATCTGAAATGAATACTAAGTTACTGATATTATAACCTATCCTGGATTTACACATTAAAATATGAGTCTAATACAGGGTTTCAACTTGAATTTAACATGAGATAATTAATGTCTGTTTCTAACATTAGTCTGATAAATTTTGATAATATACCCATTCTCTCAACCAGAGAGAATGTTGTGATCAATTAGCACTTATGAAGTAAACACAGAGAAGAAAAAGTTGACATTAACGGCCATCCCTGATGTAGAAGAAATAGACTATTCAACTGGCAAATTATACTGTAAGAGGTAAAGTACACTAAAACATCTGCATTAAACCCTGTGAGAACATAGAAGACACAGCAACAAACTGTGCCTGGGGGGCTCTGAAAGTACTCACAGTTATCCTCTCTTAAAGGATGAACAAGAATTTCCCAGGGAAGGAGATGAAAAGAGAAAAGGGAAGGAACAAGCATTTCAAGCAGAGGGAATATCTGTAAAGACAGTTCTTGAAGAAGCCTGACATAAACACAAAATGGTAAAAAACTGAGTGTGCCTGAATAAGAGAACATATGGAAGCAGTAGCAGGAGATAAAGCTAGAAAGGTAGGTAAGAACACGTATGGCTCCTGTGATCTGGAAATGGATTCAATAATTAGAGGCTAGTGAACATAAAGAATACTTAATTCAATAACTCATGTTGAAGCTCAGTTGAAGATCAGTAATGATCTCTGATCTCCATTTTTTCCCTCAAGGGACTATGTTCTTATTAATGACACAGAATTTTTATATATGAAATAAAGAACAATGCTAAACATTGTTATTAATAAAGCTTGAACGAGTTGCTTCTAATGACAAATATGTGTTGGTGCACACACTATTTCTGAAATCAATTCATTAAATATATAAATAGGGATTTGGGTGGATTATAAATATACCTTAATTGCTATAATACGTGTTAAATTCAAATACACAAAGTACCTTTTAAATCATTCCAAAGTCCTCAGCCCATTCTGTTCTACCTTTAAAAGGCTCCACCACTATTTACCAGTGACCTAATTATCGAGTCTGATGTCTCGGATGGCACTTAGCTTATTGTAGACTCTTATACAGGGTGGGACAAAAGTGGGTTTACAGTTGTTCATATGGAAAATAACACAATAATTAATAAATAATAATATAAGAATAAACTCGTGTTTCAAATACTCACAATTGTAAAACTACTTCCCCCCCCCCTGTATGCTGAAAAAGTAGAAAATATTTCAGCAAAGTGAAATGTTCACAGCAATAATACTATTAAAAATATTTATCTCCTATACAAAAGGCGTTATCTGGGTAGGCCCTTGACCTGTAAACTGTTTTGATCACTTGTAGGTCTGTATACAAAAAATACAGGGTTGCGCAAAAGTAGGTTTACAGTTGTGAGTACAAAAAACAGTTTATTCTTGTCTTTATTATTAATTACTAGAGGCCCAGTGCACGAAATTCATGCACTGGTAGGGTTCCTAGCAGCTGTCAGCCGCCTGCCACAGCCAGGGCCTCCCCCCTTCCCCTGGCCAGCCCCGACCCTGGTCAAACTCTCGGACAACTCCCAGTTGAGGAGACAATTCGCATACTATGCTTTTATTATATAGGATTATATTATTTTCCATAGAAGCAACTATTAACCTACTTTGTCATCTTCCCCATTTGTACATTCATCCTCAGTATGTTTATTTATATACATGTAGTGTTAGCCTAATACACTATCCCATTACAAAATCCACAAGTAGAAAACAATTTTAAAGTAATAGTTTTAAAAGGTAATCTAATGGAAGTTCTAATATTTTCTCTCCACATCTAACTGAATCACTTGTGCCTCCTCAACACATACAACAGACCAGTAATCTAGGTAACCACATTAAAACTGCTTTACATAAATATGTTAACCAAGTTAAAGTCTAGCTCCAGCACTGATATATCATCGATTCCCTTTTCTTCTACGGTACTAACTTCTTGCCTGCGTCTTCACAGCAGTTTAAAGAGGACGTAAAGCCTAAAGAAAATCAGCTCTCAAGGTTCCCCAGTTAAGAGGACTGTTTCATTCTCTGGAAAATAACTTTGAATCCTATGCTTTAAAGGCTGCGGTCTCCTGCAAGTTATTTCAAATGTAAGAAACGCTATTCAGGCACTCTGACGTTGCAAAACAGAGGAATTTCTTCCGTCATAAGCTTCTTTTTGGCCCAGCTCTGTGAAAACCTGTGTTGAGGTTGGGCACATCACTGGTACCTAACATTTTTCTAACATCTGTTAAACGGAATGTCTTGTACCCGCCAGCCTCCCTCTCCATGGGCTTGGGCGCCTGTAAGATGACAGGATGGGCACAAGGCGGGCAGCGGGCGGCTACAGCCCCTACACCCGCACTGAAATCAAAAGGACAGAACCGTCTCCTTTTACCCAGAAGTAAGTGACTTTCCTGCAGCATGAGAATCGTGCAGTGTTGTAACGGAGACATCAAGCCAGAAGCGCTCTTTCGTGTGTGTGTGTGTGTGTGTGTGTGTGTGTGTGTGTGTAACGTGTTCAAGAAGTTCAAGAGTAAATGCCAATGTCATTCCTTTCGAGGCGTCACCGCCCCGTTTCCAGCTCTCGGACCCCTTCCCCTCTCGGGCAGATGGAGGACACCATTGGATGTTCGTGGTCGGAGTTGCCAGCGGAGCATCCACGCCGCCAGCGGAGCCGGACGAGCCCTTCCTCCCCGGCACCTGCGCCCCAGCGGCGGAGCGAGAGGGGGCGACGCGCGGGGCCCAGGACGCAGCCGCCGTCCTCCGTCCCGGCCCCGGTGCTTGTCATCAGCCGCCGGACACGGGCAGACGCCGAGCCCAGGAGGGACGGCCACCTTGGCCAGACCCCGTGCCGCCGAGGAAGGAACCGAGAGGCGGGCAGAGCGGCGGAGGGTGCCACGGGCCGCCGGGCGCTCCCTCCCGGGACCCGCCGGCCGCCTGGGAGGATCGGCGCCGCGGGGCCAGGTCCGGCCGCCACGCCCCCGCCGCCGACCCCCTGGGAACCTGCGGGAACCCCGGCGGGGCCGGTTCTGAACCTTCGCCGGGAAAAGGTCAATGAAGACGGCGGCGCCGGGAACTCGTGGCTCCCAAGGGACCAGCCCCAGGGCTCAGGAACCGGCGGGGCCGCGCCACTTACCCGTTCACGGGCTCCACCCGCGCCCGCACGGCCCGGCTCCGGCTGCGCGTCGGCTGCGGGTGACAGCGGGGTCGCCACTCCGCCCCTAGCGTCGAACGGGGCGACCCGGTTCGCAGCTCAAGATGGCGGCCACCTGCGCCCCCTCCCCGGGACCCCGGGCCCCGGCTCCCAGAAGCCCTTGCACGCGGCGGCCGCGGGGACCCGCCGCGGGGCGGAGAGGAGCGCGCCCTCCGAAGGACCAGCCGGCGTTTGCTCGGACCTCGGGGTTTTAAACCCGAGAGGGCCCCGTGGCAGGAGCGCGTCCGACTGCCCAGGTCCTCCGTGCGCGCTCTCAGTCGATCATTCACTCACGCGTTCGTCTGTCCGTCCCCCGATCCATCCACCCATCCCTCCTCCCACCCCTCCCTCCATCCCTACCCGCCTCCATCCCCCCCATCCATCCCCCAGCGCAGTATTCATGGAGGCTAATCGGCGCCTGGCATTGTTTTAGATATTGGAGCTGCAACAGTATTCACAGCGGATAGAAATGCTAACCTCATGGAGCTTCACAGAGGCTCTTTCCATCTCCAGCTGCATTACCTTGTTCCTATACGCTCCCCTTTGTTTACAGCTTTTCGACTTGCCATTTAAATTTTTGGATTCTATAACGTCTGTGGATTTCACACACACACACACTCACACTCAGTAGTCACTGTTATGTGAAATAACTCCAGATAAAGTACTCTAAATTAATATGACACATTTTGGATAGCCTGGTAAACCATCCTGACGTTCAACAAACAGTACTGAAAACAGACTTTTCCAGACCCAATACCAGGCACAGAATATACAAGATTTAAACACCCACATACACAATTCCTACCCCTAAGAAGCTCTTGTTTTCCAGGTTATCCGACAGCTCTCTATTCCTGCTATTGTATTTTTTTTTTCTTAATCCCAAAAGCTATTTCCTATTTTTGATTCAGGGATTATATGTCTTTTCTTGTCTCTGAAGATATTATAGCATCCTTGAACTATTTTTTTTTTTTTTTTTTTTTTTTGCGCCCTTATTCACTGTCTCTGTTTCTTCAGAGTTATTTTTTTCCTTTTTGGTCATTTTGATTCTCATCTTTCCTGCCACAGGCTGTACTCCAATGCCTGGTGATTGTTGAGTATCCATATTTAAGAGTGAGACATTAAAGAAACTCATTGGAAGCCTGTGTATCAGTGGGGCCTGTTGACTCCCTGATTGTTGGCTTCCCTACAGAGAGATTAAATGAGATCTCAGTATTTCTTCGGAGGATTTTCTAAAAGCCATTATCTGTAAGTCTTTTGTCTTGGACCAATGGTTTTCCTGGAGAATAATGTTCCAATCTCCTGACTTGGAGCCACAAATCAGACATCAGAATGTGAGGGGAGGAAATGGCGAGGGGCCTCATAATTCAGTATTTAGCTTTCATTATTTCCCATTTTCAGTTCAATACCTTGACCCTCGTCCTTTTAACTTCATAGCCTCTCTGGTTCATTTTCCTCATAAGCTAAACCTGTAGTGTTCTGTCTGGGAGGGAAAGAGGAGCCACTTAGCAACCTCGTGATAGAGGACATCTGGAGGTAGGCTTCTAATTGCTCCCGATACAGAATTTCAGCAAAATTTTCCTTTTTTCAGGCCCAAATTTAACATCTTTCTTAGAAGTATCTGGGCTTTAATTTCTGAACATCTCCAGACTTCTGGCGTATGAAGTGACTTGTTTTTAGTGAATTTCTGTGCTTAGCTAAGCTAGTTACTACTCATTCATCCTTTGTTTTAGCTTCCAGATTTTGTTAAAATCTTATTAAGCATTTATTTTTATTTTTTATTATTTTACTGTCATTTTAGTAGATTTTGAGAGGCAGGGTATAAAAATGTACATGTTTAGTTTGCCATGTTTAACTACTCAACACCTAGAATGATTTCTAAAATATATATTGTACATCATCAGGTCATGCCACTGTCCTATTTAATTACTCCAATAGTTTTCTACAAGACCCTACATGATTTGACCCCTGTCTACAACTCTGACTTCATGTTGTAACCACTTCTAGAACATTACGCTCAGCTCACAAAAGTTCTTTTTGCTCCAGTCTGGGAGGCTTTCTTCTTATCATTTTCTCTGCCTGGAATGCTCTTCCTTCTGTTGGTGCAAGATTGTTCATAAGCACACTCACCTCTTCAAAAAGACCTTTGCTACCTACATTTGTCCTTTCTATAACCAACCCAGTTTTATTTCCCTTATAGCACTTATCATGATCAGTTTATTTATTTGTTCATTTTCTCTCTACCTCAGAATGTAAGATTCAAAGGGCCTGGATTTTGTGTATTTTGATTTCTACTGCAGCTCCAGTTCCAAGCAGAATGCTTTGCTAATAGACGCTCATTAAATATTTGTCCAATGAAATAAGGACTGAACTATAGATACGTGTGATCTTGTAACCTTGAGGCAAGAACTTGTCTTAGCCACCCTCCATCAGCAGAGCGTAGTTGAGAGTATGACATCTGGTAGCGTTTTAATGCTCACTCTGTGGACTCCCGCAGTGCTCTAGGACCCGCTCCTTCATTCAGAAAGACGTCAGAGCCTATATACTCTCCCATTTGGTTTGCAGTCCGGACCCTCCTGGGAGGTGGAAAAAGACTACGACTTCCAGAATGCACTGCAACTCAGCCGGGCGTGGAGCGGTGCATTCTGGGAGTCCTTCCCTTCCGGGGACCAGAGGAAACGCTTTTTTGAATGTGATGCTGGAAACTGAAGCCTTTCGGAGTCGCAGGTCCTTTCCCCAGTTAACTGCGAATCTCTCGGTGGAGAGAGGACCTGTCTGCGTCTCTCGGGCCAGGAAAGGTAATCGACGCCGCGCACGCTCCTCTGCGGGCAGCCGGTTTCACCTGCGGGACCCGAAGAGGAAGCCCAGCCGGGGGTAGCGTGGCCACGGCCGGGTCGCGGGGCCCGAGGTAGGTCCTGACGGCCCCAGCTGTCATTTCCCAGGCCCGGAGCGTTGACCCAGTCGGTGTCTGAGCTGGTTTCGAGTCCTGGCTCGGGACACCGGCGCGAACCTGGGCAGACGTGGCCCTTGCCGCCCCCTCGCCCCTTGCCCACCAGCACTGCCCCCCGCCCTTTCCGCTCCCACCCCGAGCGGCAGGGAGTTCCGCGCCGCCGGGTCCAGCTGAGGCCCGGCCACGGGAAGAGAAACTCGCGTGTGACTTTCTTCCCCCGGGGGGTTGGGGAGGGGGGTTCTTCTAAAACCAGGAACTGTTTTCACTCGTCTGAAGGGAAATGAGAAAAACAAGGACAGCGTAGAAAGTTCTTATAAAACTAAGTTTATTTAAATGGTGGGAATAAACTTAGAAAGTTTATCTTTCTTTTCCTGTTTCCCTTTAAATAGCTTGCAGCTGAATGATAGTCTGTGGTAGGAAGGTTGTGGCGGTGACTGCTTTTTAAAACGTGTTCTCTTAACAAAATCACCACTTGTCGGTAGCTAGTACTTTATTAGTCCACAGACCTCAAAAGTGACTGCTGATTTAGCACAGCTCGTTTTATAAGCCGAATCTCCAAGCGGTGAGATGCTTTCCCTAAAACTGTGAAACCAGAGATTGTACTCCAGTTCTCTAGGCTCTGGAATCGGTGCTCTTTTCTACTCTGCTCAATGGGCCTCTGTTCTTCGGGTTGAGAGTACTGACTGGGTTGGCACTGTAGCTAACCATTTCCTGGCGTGGTGACATGTCTGAGCTAGGGTTTACTCCATGGGGAATAATAATGACACTTAAACTAGTTTGAGATATATTGAGCTCATTCACTGTTAGCTGCCATTGTTAAAATGTGTTTATTTACCCTCCCCATTGTTGACAACTTTAAGGTTCTGTATTCAGATACATCAGTTGATGAGGCTTCCTTGTCTCTTACCTGATTTATCTTCCCTGGACAATTTTATAAATGTTACTTTCTCTCTACCTCAGACCGCACTTTATGAAATAGCTGAAAAAATTATTTTAATGTTCATTATTATTGCTTTTGTTTTATTAGACTCATTAAATTGAAACACAGGGACAATTTGGTTGAGATTTATTAATAAGTTTGTATATTTGAGGAACAGTAAGTACATTGAAAATGTCTTCACCTAAGTAGTCCAGTTTTGGGTAAACTTAATTGTTCCAAATCATTTCATAAAATGCATTTTGTTTTCAACTCTTATTCTCTAGCTTAAATAACATTGTGTTCTTTTCTAGCTGCTGGATGTACCATGCTTTCCTGTGATATTTGTGGTGAAACAGTGACCTCAGAACCGGACATGAAGGCTCATCTCCTAATTGTCCACATGGAAAATGAAGTCATATGTCCATTTTGCAAATTGTCGGGTGTGAATTATGATGAAATGTGTTTTCATATTGAAACTGCTCATTTTGAACAAAATGAATTGGGAAGAAACTTTGAGAGGATCAATACCATACACTGTGGAACTTCAGATAACAGGAAGGACAACACCCAGCAGAGCAGAATGGAAGTTAATTCAAGTATTCATTCACCCTGTGCATCTAATCATCCGAAAATTTCAGCTCAAAGCCTGCCTAAGGATGGTACTTTAGAACATAAAGCCTTTTATTCAGAGAACTTGACTGAATCTAGAAAATTCTTGGAAAGTAAGGAAAAACAGTGTGACTTATCCAAAATAAAAGGATCAATTTATGACACAGTGTATAGTCCTCCTGAATGTCCATTCTGTGGAAAAATAGAAGATTGTACTCAAGATATGGAAACTCATGTGAAAACAAATCATGCCAATCTTTTAGACACTCCAGTAAAAGGTAAAGTGTTCATTTCATATAATAACAACTAATGTTAGTTCCAGTTAACATGTGGTGCCCTGAAAGTTGATTTGTAAATCAGATTACTGCAATCAGATTACTACAAGTGTGTTTTAAAAATCAGTCTATATCTATAGCATTGTTTATTTGCAATTGTTGCAATACAATACAATACAAAATGGGAAAGAAGATACATGCAGGTAACAAATGTTTCAGCTACATTGAGAGTCCTTTTATTACCTTTCTGAAGAGAAAGACATCATCAACTGAATGGCATCTGGACTGTTTCAGACTCTTTTTGTTATTGAGTTCTAATTTGATTTAATTATGATCAGAAAACACTGTGATTTCAGTTCTTGCCAGCATTTGGTGTTTATTTTCCATGTTCCAGATTTTGACCATTCTAATGTGTGTAGTAGTATCTTATTTTAATTTGCAAGTCCCTAATAACATGTGATGGACATCTTTTACTTATTGTTAATTCTCACCTGAGGATATTTTCCCATTGATTTTTAGAGAGAGTTAGAAGGGAGGGGGAGAGACAGAAAGAAACATCTATGTGAGAGAGACACATTGATTGGTTGCCTCCGCACGTGCTCTCTGACCGAGGATTGAGCCTGTACGTGTCCTTGATTGGAATCAAACCCAGGACCCTTAAGTCTGAGGGCCGACGCTGTAGCCACTGAGCCAAACCAGCTAGGGCATGAGTTATATTTTAATAAACACTGCCTCTGTAATTATTCAAAGGGTGTGTATACATTTTTTATGGACACCCTATATATACAGTAGGATATTAGCCATGAAAAGGAAATCCTGCCGTTTGTATCTACCTGAGTGGACCTTGATGGCATTATGCTAAGTGAAATAAGTCAGACATAAAAAAACAAATACTGTACAGTCTCACTTATATATGGAATCTAAAAAATAAAACACCAAACTCATAGAAAAAGATATTCAATTTGTGATTACTAGACACAGAGGTGAATGGTGGGGAAATTGGATGTAGGTGGCCAAAGGTACAAACTTTCAGTTATAAGATATTTAATGAGCTCTGAGGATGTGATATACAATATGATGACTAGAGCTAACACGTCTGTATGGTATATTTAAAAGTTGCTAAAGAGTAAGCGTAAATCCTGAAAGTTCTCATCACCTGGGGAAAAAATTTTTTTTCTCATTTCTATAGGATATGGATACTAACTAAACTTATTTTGGTAATCATTTTTACAATATGTGTAATTCAAGTCATTATGCTGTACACCTTAAACTTATACAGTTATATCTCAAAACTGAAAGAAAAATACTTAGTGTTCTAGCTTATCTTGGTAGGCTCTGTAGCTTTATTATCATACAGATAATATAATTAAACATTTCCAAGTTCTTTCCTAAACTGAGTATGCATATGCTACATCAAATTTTTCCTTTTTGTTTTTAAATTTTCTCTTATATGCTGGTTAAAAGAAGATGGAAGTAGGAAAAGAGAGTATGCTGGAGCATGACTGTAAATTTATATCATTTAAAGTATGGCTTCAAACCCTCACATAGAAGGAACATTCAAACACTTGACATTTCAAGTTGTAGAAATTTTTTGGCAAGAAACCAAACAGTCTTTGACTTGGGGTGAAGATCTAAAAGTTTTCTAAATAAAACCAATTAAATTATATCTCTAATACAGACTGTGATCAACCATTGTACGACTGCCCTATGTGTGGGCTCACCTGTACAAATTACCATATTCTCCAGGAACATGTTGACTTGCATTTGGAAGAAAGCAGCTTTAGACAAGGTATGTTTATATGTTTAAAAATAAGAATGTCATTATTTAATTTCCACTTCCTAGGACACATATCTAATTTTTAGATTAGTGATATAGAGAGAAAAAAAGCATACTGGTCAAAAATAAGTCTGTCCCTTTAAAGTATTCAAATTTAGTTCCAACTTTTTAAAAGAGGTTGGGGTGGTTTTTTTATTTGTTTTAAATATATTTTTATTGATTTCAGAGAGGGAGGGAGAGGGAGGAGAGAGAGATAGAAACATCAACGATGAGAAAGAATCATTGATTGGCTGCCTCCTGCACACCCCACACTGGGGACTGAGCCCGCAACCTGGGCATGTACCCTGACCAGGTATTGAACCGTGACCTCCTCATTCATAGGTCGATGCTCGACCACTGAGCCATGCTGGCTGGGCTTAAAAAGTTTTTTGTTGTTGTTTGTTTTTTTGTTTTTTTACAGAAAAATTGTGAAGAATAAACTGTTGTGACCAACTGAGCTAGAGGTGTGCCTCCAGGGTTTTGCCTCAGAGTACCAATATTTAGAAGACAGTGAAATATTAGGCGGTTTTCAAAATCAATTTGATTTGTAAGTTGAGGCCATTTTTTCAGCAGCTTAGAAGTAACTGAATTTAACATTTGGTGAGCCAAAATTGTTGGTGAACTAGGATGCTGCCATATAGGACAATTTTTAAAAAGAATGTGAGCTATGTGACTAAAAAGTTTTTCAAGTGCCTTTCTAGCTGCTAGCCCAGCTTTTTACATTACCACTTACTAGTTTTATAAGTGACATGAAAGTTTTCCTCTGTGCCCTATTTTTTTTAATGTGGTATTATTTAGTAATCACTATGGTGACTTAGAAGTGGAAATACCCTATATGACTTGCACAGTCCTCCTGAAACAAAATATAACATAAACCCTAAGAGAAACCAACTGTATTTTAATGAATTTTAGTTTTTTAAGGTACATAGATACTACCTGTTAATGCCGGGGCTCAGTATCCAGTGTCATTGATCCTAGTACCAGTCAGTTATCTCCATGGACAGACAGCATTACCTGCTCACTCAGACTAATCCCAAGATGAGAATGAGTGTAGAAAAGATGGAACAGTTTTCTACTCTGTTCTTTATTAACTGTCGTGGAAGAATAACCCTCTGGAGCTGAGTATCTGATAACTCTTACTTTTGTTTATGAATAGACTTTGTATTGGTGCATAAATTATTCTGTCAGCCTGTATTGGGTAATGAGAGAAAGATATGGTCTGAGTATATCACTGTAGATAGCCTCAGAAGTACACTAGAAGTCGTAAATTGCATATCTCCAACAATAGAAGTGGGGACCAAATAGGAAGATGTAGTGGAGGCTTGAGAGATTGGAAAGGAAAGAAAGAATAGTCAAATACATTATTAAACCACCAAATTGGGGGATCAAGAAGATAAGATACTGGCTAGAAGCCAATGGCTAATGGATCTGTGGAACACTGGATAGAGGGGAGACAGGGCAAGATGTTGTACTATAATTAATAACTGTATAATCTAATAACTGTATTTTGCAAACATATTTTTATGCTCTTTATTGTTTCCAGATTTTTTTTAAACCAATCTATTTGATTTGTGTTAATAAAGAACACGAATGAATGATGTGGCTAATTTCTCTAAGTTTGGGTTTCTTCAGAAGATAATAATACCTATCTTCCTAAAGTTGTTATAAGGTTCCAAATGAGATAATAAATGGAAAGTCCTTGTCTCAACCTAAACACTCAGTGAATGTTAGTGATTTAAATGGAGGCTATTCTCTTACAAAAGTAGTTTAAGTTCTGCTAACTTTGTACTTTTGATTTCTGTGACATCATAGGCATGAACAAATGGCAAAATAATAGCAATTACTCCTTTTTAAAATATATATATATATATAAACATGTAATAAATGAGCTTTGATTTCAGTAATTATTTTATTCTAAACACTAAAAATACCTGATAGGCATGGATAGAGCCCAATGTTCTAGAGACCTAGAATTGGCTCACCACCTTCAAGAAGAAGAAGACAGAAAGAGATCTGAAGAATCAAGACAAGAAAGGGAAGAATTTCAGAAGCTGCAGGTACATAAATTATAACTATTATATTTTGATATTTTGGTTTGGTAGAATTCTTAATTTTCAGATATGCTGTCAAGACTTCAGCCTATTTTGTCCTTGTTATTATACTAAATATTTTTTAACATGTATTTTATAGTTCCTAACAGCCACCATTTGTAAGTACTCATTCTGGTCATGTACTAGGGTAAGCACCTCATATCATATCCCAAAATCTTCACAACTCAACTCTCTGGAGAAATTATTTTAAACCTCTTTTTTTTTTTCAGTAGCTTAACTTGCTCAGGATCAGGCAGTATTAAATGAAAAGCTTGGATTCAAACCCATGGTTAAGTTGATGGGGCAAATTAAGAAACCACGATTCATAATATATGGTGCCATGTGGGTACTTGAAATATCAGAGGGAACACTTTGTAAAGTATGCGTTGTCTAACCACTATGCTATACACCTGAAACTAATACAGAATAATATTGAATGTAAGCTGCAATTGAAAAATGAAAGAACAGGTTATATACTTAGGACATAGCAAATCCTTTTATTGTGCATTGTGCATATCATAATTTTCCCAAACTTATATGACCTCTCACTTTTTTCTCAGGCATCTCACACATGGCAATATGGGAGAAAATTTAATTCTCACCTTAGAATATCTGATTTTGGCTATTTTTCTCATTGGTGATTTATTTATTTATTTATTTATTTATTTTTAATATATTTTGTTGATTTTTTACAGAGAGGAAGGGAGAGGGATAGAGAGTTAGAAACATCGATGAGAGAGAAACATCGATCAGCTGCCTCCTGCACACTCCCCACTGGGTATGTGCCCGCAACCAAGGTACATTCCGTTGACCGGAATCGAACCTGGGACCCTTGAATCTGCAGGCCGACGCTCTATCCACTGAGCCAAACCGGTCAGAGCTCATTGGTGATTTATTTACCTGCAAAATATTTTCCCACCAGGATTCAGAAGAGAAAAGAAAGTTGGCTTTTCACAACTCTTCTTGCCTTATGTAATTTTGCACATTATAAATACAAAAAGCTTCCAATATTAAAGGGAATTTGTTATTCCCTTTGCAAATTTGTTGTTTAGATCTCAGAAACTTTTTCCAAGAAGGCCTTTTTATACATATTATTTGAGATTCTCTGTCCCCTGTGCAAAAACATAGTTCATTTACTAGGTAGAATGAATGCCTGAATGAATTATGAATTAAGTAGGCCTTTATAGACTAGCTTGGGAACCAAATAACAAGTACTGACAGGTTTCCTTGCAAAAATCATCAGTGTGTTCAGAACTTGTCTGCCTTGTACTTTTAGTAGGAAAACAGGATTCTCTACCACAAGAAAAGCAAGTCTCTTGCCATGATGGTTGTTTATAGAGAAGGCTTTTACTAATTCAGGAATTTTGTATGCGTGTGATTTATTTCTCATAAAAATCTTTAAATTGATTTTAAAGAAGTCTGTAGACCAAAATGTTTCAAAATGCATTTCCAGATAAATGAAATTATGGTAAGTTTCCTTCCTCACCGAGGTAAAGGGACATAAAAATTAAGTTATTTGTTTTATATTCAATAGCGACAATATGGTTTAGATAATTCTGGAGGGTACAAACAGCAGCTACTACGAAGTATGGAGAGAGAAGTAAATAGTGGAAGAATGCATCCATCTGAATTTCACAGAAGAAAAGCTGATATGATGGAATCACTAGCTATTGGTATTGATGATGGGAAAACAAAAACTTCTGGTGAGTTCTTAAACATCAAAATCATGGTTTTAATATTCTGTGTATCACCGAAATAATCATCAGAATTACTTGAATTTTGCCTAATTTTCATAATCTACAGTTTATATAGGTTTAGGTGAGACTATGTTCAAATAATTTTTTAAAATGTGTTGTTTTGAAACGTCTAAACTTCTGTTCTTAAATAGTTCACCTAAAAATAAGTCGCTTTTATATTGTGTTAATTTACTTTGTATTTGGAAAATGAACTTTTTAACTTCGTTGAGGTTATTATGGAATTGTTTGCCAAAGTGGTCAAAATCCACATTTGCATCTGTATTCTCACTCACACTTTGTATGGTGGCACTATATAATTTTGGCCATTAGGGCACGAAATGATGTACTATGTCTTAATTTGCATTTCTTTGTTTATTCCTGAGGTAGTTTCTTCAAGAAATAACCTATTCCATTCATTTGTCCTTTCTCTGTTGGATTGTTTTTCTTTTTCTTACTAATTTGTGTAAGTCCTTTAAGTACATTAAAATTCTAATTCTTTGTTGATTTTATGAGGTATAAATATCTTCAAGTCTATAATTTTGCCTTTAAATTTCATATATGGTATGTTTATTTTTTAAATTTTATTTTTCAATTACAGTTTATACTCAGTGTTATTTTGTATTAGTTTTAGGTTTACAGCATAGTGGTTAGACAATCATACTTTACAAAGTGGTCTCCCAAATATTTGAAGTATCTACCTATTATAATATTATTGACTACTAGTATATTTCCTATGATGTACTTTACATCCCCATGACTGTTTTATAACTACCAAGTTGTACTTCTCAATCCCTTCAACTTCTTCACTGAGTCCAACCCTGCTTCCCTCTGACTATCATTAGTCTGTTCTCTGTATCCATGAGTCTGTGTCAATTTTGTTCAATTATTTTGCTCTTTAGATTCCACATACAAGTGAAATCATCTGGTATTTATCTTTCTCTGACTGATTTATTTCAGTTAGCATAATACCCTCCAGACCCATTCATGTTATCACAAGTGGTAAGATTTCATTCTTTTTTATGGCTGAGTAATATTCCATTGTATATTTGTACCACAGCTTTTTATCCACTGATCTGTTGATGGGCACTTGGGTTGCTTCCATATCTTACATATATTCTTTCGAATTATTGTAAAAGTGTCATTTTTAAGAAACTCCCCCATCTTTGAGATCATGGTTGTTGTTTTTTAATTTATATATTTTATGAAAAATTGCTTTTCATATTTTGACTTTAATCCAGTTGGAATTTATCTGTACATATGTGTATGTGAGAGGGAAAGAGGGAGAAAAGAAAGAAAAGGATGGATCAAATATTTTCCCTTTATAACAATACTTTAATTTCTTATTGCTTATTTATCTTAGTACCATTTAATGAATCTGTACTTTCTCCCCTTATACTTCTCTAAGGGTCTTCATGTAAAAAGAAGTATGTGAAGTAGGAGATCCTAGGAAATGTGTAATATGATTCATTAGGGTATACAGTTAGAAAATATTAAAATGTCTATTTTTAATTTGTGTCATTCTTTAATTTCTAAGTGTTCATATATTTAAGAGTTACTAAAGAACCACTAATTTATATATAATTTAAAATAAATACAAATGTAAAAGATTACAGAGCACAGCCCTAAAATATACTATGTCCTTTTGATAAGCTGTCTTGAAATTTAGAAGTGATTGGTTTAATGGCAAAGCAGGACATGAACTAAGGTTATAGCAGTAAAAAGATAAAAAAAATGGAATTGACAAAATTTAAATGTGGCGTTTGAGGGACAGATTGATATTAGAAATATATTAGGCAGCCATAGGAAAGTAACTAATTCTTCTAAATCTTCTTACTCTCTCTTCTACTTTAGGGATTATTGAAGCACTTTATCGGTATTACCAGAATGCTGCCACAGATGTCAGGCGTGTGTGGCTTTCTGCAGCAGTGGATCACTTTCATTCCTCTTTTGGTGACAAAGGTTGGGGTTGTGGTTACAGAAATTTCCAAATGCTACTGTCATCATTATTACAAAATGATACTTACGATGATTGCTTGAAAGGTATGTGAAGTATAGTACTTTGAACTTATCACCTTATATGATACGGGGGAATTAAAATATAGTGGGCACAGTTAATAGCTTTAATGAAGAAGTATTTTGGATATTTACATTTAGAGAAACTGATAGAATAGAAAATATCAAGAATAACTCTTAGAAACTGTTGTAGGCTTCTCTAGAATACATGCTGTACATGAAATATGTATAGTAAGGACACTTAATGGCTTTGAGGAAGAAATACTTTAGGATATTTACATTAAAAACCGAATTCTGGTTGGAGGAAGCAAAACTGATACAATAACAGATGTCAGCAATATCTCTCTTAGACTTCTCTAGAGTAAATGGTGTACTGCTAAATGATACTGTTCAACACTTTTATAACTGCTATGTAACATGTTTGCTTGTATGATTTTAGGTATGTCAGTTCCTTGTATTCCAAAAATTCAGTCTATGATTGAAGATGCATGGAGGGAAGGTTTTGATCCTCAGGGTGCCTCTCAACTTAATGACAGGCTACAGGGAACAAAGGCCTGGATTGGAGCATGTGAAATATATACACTTCTGACCTCCCTAAGGGTAAAGTATGTACCTAAAAAGCCAAGGTGATATTATTGTCACATCTGGGAGGTTTATGGTTGCTGTTTTTTTGTTTGTTTTTCTATCAAAGCAGTAGTTAAAAATTAAAATTTAAGTAGCACTAAAAGGTTTATATGAAATAATAAATTCATTTCCTATCTCATGCTCCTTTCCATTCTCTAGTCTTTATTGGACGCAGCTGTCATTCCCGTTTTTAAATAATATGCTTTCATGGCTTTTGTTCTTGGTTTATCAGTGTTAGACATTGTCTACTGCATTCCCCTTATATTTCCCACCTGTTCACTCTCAATCCTTCTAACATGGTTAAATCTCAGCTTTTTTGAAGTTAAAGTTTACTTCAGGACTGTATAAATATTATTATTGCTGATTTTATTTTATTTGGAAATTTTTTGCATCTTTTGTTAGCCCTGATATTATGAAATTTCACCTGGAATGTGGGATTTTGATATATTGTGTGGAGATTTGTTTTTCCTTTCTAATCTGGAATGGTGAATTGTAAGATCTCAGTATAGTGTTTAAAAGCTTGGACTTTCGAGTCAGATGCCTCCGGCTTTCCTATCTACCTGCTCTGTGATTTAATTTGTCTGTACCCTTATTTATCTTATTTATAGAGTATTTCTATCCTAGTTCTACCATTGATAAAAGAACATATAAATAGTAACTCCTTTGTAGAGTTATAGTGATAATTAAATGAGATAATAATAAAGTGCTTGGAACTGTGATTGGAATGTAGAAAGAGCTCAGAGGTTAACTATAAATTTATTGGTCATGTCTTTTTTTTTAATATTTGCTTTTTGTTTTACTGTCTAGATTCACTCAACTTTATTTCCCAACTACTCTATTGAAATGTTATTTTAGCAATCGTGTTTTTAATTCTAAGGGGTAAAGTTTCATAGACTCCTTTTATGGTTGCAAAATTTTTTTCCAACACTTTGTATCTTTCTGTTCCTTGCACTTTTGTTTCCTCCATGTTAATTTTTTTCCATATCTATTTATTTTAGTCTTTTTCATTTTGACGGCATTCTACCTTTTGTAAATCCTTAATGTGTATTCCTAGAGTGAGGAACAAGGCCCTAAAAAGCTGATTGGAGGTTTTGTGGGATTGCATGGGGTTTGCAGAGTAACAGACTTCATTTAAGGAGTCATAGGTGGAAACTTGCTATTTGGTTGGGGAACTCTCAAATATCAGTATAGAGAGAGATCTTTTCTCAGAGGCCATTCAGAGAAGAGTTCTCCACTTTTCTGCTACAGCTCCTGCCTCTGTGTGTGTGTGTGTGTGTGTGTGTGTGTGTTGGGGGAAGTGAAAAGTGATTTGCCTTCTTTATGCAAACTTACAATTAATCTCCTATTGTTGTCCCCATTACTACTCTCCCCAATACCTTATGCCTCTAAGCTTTCAGTTTTCCATTTTTCAGAATTGTGCGACTGTTTATCTGTCCCCATTCTTTTTGTCCTTGGGTGTTTAAGTCCTTTCCTTCTTCAGTATTTTGTTGTTGGGCTTTCGAGAGGGAACAGAGGTAGATGCCTTTGATCATCTTTAATAGAAAATTTGCCTTAAGCTTCATGACTCCATAGTTTCTTTTTATGTTTGTTCCTAGGTAATTTATCCAGTGTTTTACACTATTTCTACCACATTAGTTGATATACTTATTGCTAAAAATATTTTTAAAATTTTAAATAACGAATGTGTGTATAACTTACTTGAATGATTTAAATCGAAGGGACTAGTTTTATGTTCTCTGAATTTTTTTTTCTTTTTGCCAATCTGTTCACACATTCATATTATATGTACTTCATCATGTTTGAGCTTTTATAAAAATTTTAAGGAAAGGAAAATTTCCATCTAAAATACCTGATGTATCCAGCTTTTTCTTGGTACCTGAAATAGTTTAGTCTTCCTTCGAATAAAGCCTTTTTATTAATGAACCTGAATTTATTTGCTAGTTTTTTAAACGTCTTCCTTTTGCACTCCATGAATTATACTCTGTTGGGTACTATTTACATTCTTAAATACAATCATGCTGTCAACTGCTAACCCAAAAGTCGTTTCTACTTTTTAACAACTATCCAAAACTTGATTTCAACCTTTAAAACTCAGTACTAATCGGTTTGAAAGTTACCAACATTAAACTTACTGAAGTTAAAATGACAACCATTACAGTTGGAGATTTTATTTCCAACAGACACAAGGACAGGATATCTATGCTATACTTTAAAGTGAAAATAAAGTATTTAAAGTGCTTTTGTTTATACCTGACCTTTTTAAAACAGTTGTTGAAAAGTATATACACTGGTTAAAATAATTTTGTTTATTCAAGGTTGACTTCCTCTTGAGGAAACAATACCACAGCCGGTGTCTGGTGCCAAATAGGAGATCGATAGATAGGTAGATGGGGTACACAGGTTTTTCTGATTTCCACAGGTATTCTTTTCTTATTTATTATTGGAATTTGAGAGAGCTGACAGGAAAAATACTCAGGATACTTTTGATAAATGTGAGTGGTTGTCAAGGAATTAAAATTAAAAGTTGGCTTCCAATTGATTATCAGGTTCAGAGGCTTTAGAATAAAAGCTGTGTCTCCGGTTTTATGTAGGTGATTTTTTAAAATCTCATTTATTTATGGAGATTTTGCATGTCAGAAAATCTTTTTAACTTTAATTATAAGTCATCAACTTTATTATGAAGTTATTTAAATATTTTCTCATAAAATGACAGTTTTTTATATAAATAAAATTTGCATTTTTTTCTTCTTAGGAAAATGAGATAGAATTAGTTTTAAACTAAGAATTGTTTTGTATTAACTCCACTGATGAAAATGATTTTTAAAATATTTTCTAAATAATTTATTCTGTCCATTTTTTCTAGGTGCCGTATTGTGGATTTTCACAAGTCAACTGGTCCTTTGGGTACGCACCCTCGCCTGTTTGAATGGATACTGAACTATTATTCTACAGAGAGGGAAGGGGGTCCAAAAGCAGTGTGTACATCTAAACCTCCTATCTATCTGCAACATCAAGGTTAGTGCAACTCAGAAATAATAACTGTAACTTACAAGCATATCTTTATACGACAAAGAGTTAACTTTTGCTTTAGGACAGGTTAAAAGTCTGATCATGGGGAGTAGGGTGATAGTCGCCTGTCTGATTTTCATAGTTACATTTTCATTTCAGTCTATTCCTGGGTAATGAAAGATGATACCCTTGGTATCTTCAGAGCTGCGTGGTTCACTCTTCCTTTATTGTTTATCCCTTATTTTTTTCAGATCTTTACCCATGTGTCACTTCAGTCAGGCCTTCCCTGGCCACCTTACCTAAGAGTTCATCTCATTATCCCAACTTCCCACCACTGGCATTTCTTACTCCTTTTCCCTGCTTTATTTTTTTAGATACAGTATAATATATACTTTTCTTATTTATCTTGCTTATAGAATATTTCTTCCTATTGTGTTGTGAGTTCCATGAAGGCAGGAAAGTTTGTTTTGCTTGCTCTGTATCACTGATTCCTGGACTAGTGCCCGGCACAGGCGTGTTTGACAAATATTGAATGGGTGATCTGGATTGACAGGAATGAGGAAAAGTAATTGTTAGGAATTTCATCATTTAGGAATATAAGCTGTAAAGCTTAACTTTTGAAATTCTAGTATATAGTATATATTTATTTCTGTTTACCTTTTAGAACCATTAGAGTTTTGTTTTATGGTAGGTAATTTTCAAATCCTTTCATTTGAGATCTTTGAATAGGAATGATCAAGGAATTGGGAAAGAAAAACTAAAATGTGTGACAACAGTAGAAAATCGTTTGTAATGAAGCCTTTAGAAAACTAAAATTGGACAAAGGAAAACTGAAAAGTTAGGAAGTAGAACTGAATGCTTGTGTCTTAGGAATGAGAGAGGTCAGATAACTATGTCAGAGGGACTAACTATATTTATTTTCTAAACATTCATTTGCACACACTCCGTATACGCAGAGAGAGTATTCAGTGTGTGTGTGTACATATTTATATCTGTATGTATGGCTGTAGGTAAATCATATGTAGCTGTTATTTTATTTTTTGATAGGTCATAGTCGAACAGTTGTTGGAATTGAAGAGAGAAAAAACCAAACGTTATGTTTACTAGTATTTGATCCTGGATGTCCTTCTCGAGAAATGCAGAAACTATTAAAGCAAGACATGGAGGCTAACAGTCTCAAGCAACTTCGGAAATTTGTGGGAAATTTAAAGCATAAACAGTACCAGATAGTGGCAGTAGAGGGCGTTCTTACTGCAGAAGAGAAAATTGTAAGTCTTTAAATCTGGAATTTTATTTAATGTTTTTTTATGGCTTGAATTTTAAAATGTTTATTTCTCATTTCTTAAATTCAAAATTGTAATTTTACTTAAGGAATTTTCATTATCTTGAAAGTATTTTTAGATTTTTTAAAATATTAGAATAATATGTATTCAGACTAATTGATTTCTGCTTACAATTAACAATTTTTTAAAAAATTTTGTTTCAAGACCAGGAGACAAGCGTCTCAAGTGTTTACAGCTGAGAAGATTCCTTGAAGAATTAAGCATTTCAGTGAGTGTGGAACTTCATGCCCCAAATTCAGATATTAAATTCCTTAATGCAACTTATGAACCTGTGAATTCTCTAAATACTCAACTTTTAGTTTCTAAAATGTCTAAATATATCATTAGTGATTCACTGTTTAGAAATTTAGAAAAATACCTTGTTTGCATTGTGGGTTTTGTATTTCTTACCCGTTTCAGAAACTGATTTTGTATTATAGTCATATTTAATATTTATTGGGTTCTTATGTTAGGTATGCTTAGTATTTTCCATGTATTAATTAGTTTAATCTTCAAAATAGTTCTGTGAGACAAGTGTTATTATTAGTGTGTGAGGAAGCTGAAACTGTAAGATTAGTAATTTGCCTGGAAAAATTTTCATGATCCCAGGCTGTCTTACTTTCAAATTCTTACCAATGTTTGGGTGTTGGGCACAAAATGTAATATACAGATCATGTATCATAGAAATTACACTTGAAATCGGTATCATATTAATATCACCCCAATAAATTTAATCAATGTCACCCCAATAAATTTAATCAAAAACATTGTTTTCTTCTGCTGTAAAACATTTAATGAAATTCCCTCCTTAGCTCCTTGAAATAACTTAATATTTAACAACAGATGTCACTCTGAAAAGAGGGATTTGCTTTTGTTCAGTATTCACACTCTTACCTATACAACTGAGATTTAGAGTCTAGTGTTTAATATGTCATATAGGAAAGAAACTTTCAGACTCATGTTGGCTGTGCTGTGTAAGGTTGCATAAAAGAATCCTACTCTGGCCAACTGAAGCAGAAAAAAATTCATTGAGAGTAGATCAGAGAAGCTCACAGGATCCATAGGTAACTAGGGCACTTTGCTGGAACCAAGGCAACTCCGAGACTGTGGTCTGATTCATAGCAAGAGCCAAGGTAGAATGTCTCTGCTCACAATTCAGATTCCCAAAAGGAATCGGATGCCATGATGTTTGCCCTGGACAAAGGCAATTTCTCGAAAGGAAATCGGGGTAGATGAGGAAATGGATATTAAACAACAAAAAAGAAAAACAACTGTCATACCATGAAAAATGAACAAGAATGTACTTGAATGAAGTTTTATAAATACTCACTACACCACTGAATACTGAAAATTGCATTCCAAGAATGAATAATATTGCCAATTGGAAAATTCTAGAAATAATCCTTTCTAATATTTTGTCCTTCAGACTAGTGACCAGGTTTCCCCCTCATATCCGCATGCAGTTATCCTTTTTCATGCCATCATTACTTCTTACCTAGATAACCTGCTAACTGGAGTCCCTGTCTTGATTCTCTGTCATCCATCTTCTACACAGAAGCCAAATGTTCCTTACAAATATGATTTTGTCACTTCCTAGTTGAGTCCTTTTCCCTGTTTATGTATAAAATCCGAACATCCCAAACAACCTGGGCCCTGCTTGCCTCTCCAGGCTCATCTCTCACCACTTTCAAAGTTCCACTCCTTTTAGCCCAAAGTCTTTCACCAAAATATAGTTGGTGCTGCCTAAGACCTTCTTACCTTTAGTTCTCCACCTCTTGGAGTTCTTCCTGAACTGCACAAGTCTGAATAAATGTACCTTCAAAGTATTTGATAAGCAGTGTCTATAGATCAGTAATCTGCAGACTGCCAGCCAGTAGCCTTAGGGTACCTAGCACATACAGGACTTTAAAATACATTTTTAGTGAATGAAAATACAGTTTTAGAGAAGTAATGATAGAAAACATTACTCTGAAGTCTCTGAATATCCCAGCAAGCCATTTCTGCAAACCAATTTCTATAAGATGAAAGACACTGAAGAAGTTTTTTAAGAAGTAACAAGTATCCTGGGGGGAAATAGGGGGGGGGGGGTGTCAGTCAGTAGAATGGAGACATGTAATACTTTAAACAAAAAATAAATAAAGAAGTAACAAGTAAAAAGGTTAAAAATTTGAGTGTTCCCAAAGGCTTTGAGCAGGTGATGAAATTATAAACTTAATATTTACCTTGATACCCCTTGATGCTCAAAAAAATATTGAAGTGCCCAAGAAGCTTTTGTGGGTTATATATTTTCATGTTTGCCATATTAGAAGTTAAACTTGAGACCTGAAAAAAATACAGAAGCACATATTCCATTGGTTGTGGCTATCAGAACAGTAATGCAGAACATGTCATTTAGCCTCTGCAAAATCCATTGAGCATCTTTCTATAAGTACATACTAATAATTCCAAACATAAAATTCCAAATTTGATTATTTCAGGGAATGGCATTTTGCACATGAATATATATAATTAGAACCACATAAGTAGTATGTATGCATCAGTCTCATAAAACGGTGTCAGTTTTATTTAGTATATATGCTGCTGAATTGAGCACCCCATTTTATTTTCGCTAGTCATAATCATCTTCATCTTCATCTTCCTCAGTTTCTTCGTTTTCCTTGGCTGGAAGCACAGCAGCTTCCTGTGCAGTCCTGAAAGCCTGCTCCTCTTCCACACTGGGGTCATCCGCTTCTGTAATTTCTGGTCCATTGGGGTATTCTTGACAAGCTGGTGGTGGAACTGGAGGTGCATAGCTGTCTGGACTATATTTATGACCCCAGCCTATGTAGAGATTTTCAAACTTTCTATAAGTTAAAAAAAAAAAATGTAGATGATCATTCTATCATTTTTTTCAGTAAGAAAAGTTGACCTTCCTCTCCTGTAATGATAAAGTACTTGAAATAGCATAGTCCCATAAAATTTCAAAACAATATATTTAAAATGCATTAAAGATGAACTACCCCTAAATGATTCTTCCAGCACAGGGCATTTCTATGATCCGAACAGCTTAAGCTGGTTAAGAAAACCATGGAGCCTGACCCTGTCAAAATGTACCCTACACCAAAACCATAGCCTTTGATCATTTATTTTCGGGGGCAGGGAGCGGGGGCGGGGGCGGAAGTTACTATCATTAGAGTTAGGAAGAATTTAAAAGTTTCCAACCTAGTCTGGTCAAGGGACATGCACTGGTTGTGGGTTTGATCACCAATAGGGGGCGTGCAGGAGTCAGCTGATCAATGATTCCCTCCTATTGATGTTTCTCTCTCTCCCTCTCTCTTCCTCTATGAAATCAATAAAAGAAAATATTTTTTTAAAGTTTCCAACCTAGCAAACTTTTGGCTAGGGGAGGAGTGGGCTTGTGGTTGAAGACCTATGTGATTTTCCCCGCCGAACCACGGGCAAGTACAAAGGCTTTTCCCAGCATGCCTCACAGGACAATTGCCCTCTCCGCTCCAGATTCGGTGCAGTCAGCACAGTCTCAGGGGAGTGGCAGTCGAGGACTCTGGCCCCTCTGGCCTGTCATGCTCTTCACATATTTCCGTTCCTAGCTCAGATGCCTTCACTCCTAGGTCTCTATCTAGGCCTTCAGTAGAGGTCTAAGGGTACCTCTGCTAAGGCCTCCTTATGGGGTGGGGGGTGTTAGAGGAGAGAAGGGGAAACCTTAAAAACACTCTTCCCCACTCTCAGTATCCAGTACTTTTCCCTAGCTCTCCCCCACTTCCCCCGGCCCCCTGGCCCATAAAACTGCAAGAGCCTTATGTCAGGGCCTCCCCTGTCGGTGAGATGACACCCACATCTGTGCTGATCCACCTGACCTTCCACCAGTGTGCCATTCCATGGGGAAAAATGGAACGGGGGCGGGAGGTGGGGGAGGAAACCAGTGCTTTCTCTTGCTTATACTGTCACAGTGCTTTCTCTTTTTTTCATTTTTGGATTGTTATATTAATGACTACTCTGACATTCAGCAGCTCAGCTCTCTCTTCAGCTCAGCTTTTAACACTGGATTTATTAGGTAGGAAATGGAAGTATAACACACAAGGAAGTGAGGGCATTTAGTATCCTCTTCATCCTAATTCTCTTGAAAATGATAGCCTAAATAATACATATTTTTAAGTATCTTTTATCAAGGTACCCAACAAAAAATAATGAGAGATTTAAACTAAACACTGCTTAGAATTACTTCAATTAAGTGAATATCAATTATTCAAATAATTATAGAATAAAAGCCATATTTTAGCTTCTTTAATTAAATAATTCAGAAAAGGCAGAAGTCTAAATTATTCTAATATTCTAAATTTGATGCTTTACTGTATAATACAGAAGTTTGAATAAATCTTGCTAAAAATGAGTTAAAATAATAACCTAAGATTTCAGGGGTAACTTATACTTTCCAGAACTTAAATAATCACAGTCATAACTTTGAAAGTTGTCACATACTTACTTGCCATTGCAAAAGGCATATGCTCCAGGCCAAAGGTTGGATCTGAGAACAGCAACAGCATATTGAGGAATGAGATTTGAAGATAGTCGTGTTGTCCAAGGTGGTATATTCTGGATCTCTGTAAATCAATGAGAAAATCAAAAGCTTAATGCCTACATAGACAAGGATATACTGTGTAACAGAGAAGCTATTTTTGTAAATAATAAAACACAAAAACATTTGACATAGAGAAGTTAAACATCAGCAACTTAACATAAAACCAGGAGGGAATTTTATGAACATTGTGGAGCAATGAAATTTGAATACTTATACACTATACTAGTGGCCTGGTGCACAAAATTCATGCACGGGGGAGGGGGTATTCCTTAGCCCAGCCTGCACCCTCTCCAATCTGGAACCCCTTGAAGGATGTCCTACTGCCGGTTTACAGGGATAGGGCCTAAACAGGCAGTCGGACATCCCTCTCGCAATCCGGGACTGCTGACTCCTAACTGCTCACCTGCCTGCCTGCCTTCCTGCCTGATTGCCCCTAACCACTCTGCCTGCCGGCCTGCTTGCCCCCAAATGCCCCCCCCACCAGACTGATCACCCCCACCTCCCCTCCCCACTGGCCTGCTCACCCCCAACTACCCCCCCTGCTGGCTTGCTCACTCCAAACTGCCCTCCCCCCCCCCGCCCCCCTGCTGTCCTGATCACCTCCAACTGACCCCCACTGATGGCCTGCTTGCCTCCAACTGGCCCCCTGCTGGTCTGCTTACCCCCAACGGCCCCGCCCCCCACCAGCCTAATCACCCACAACTGCCCTCCCTTCTTGGCCTCTAATCGCCTCTACCTCGGCCCCGCCACCATGGCTTTGTCCAGAAGAACGTCTGGAAGGTCTCCCAGTCTAATTAGCATATTACCCTTTTATTAGTATAGATAATAATGTCAAGTGTTTATGGTCATCTGTCTATGGCAGCCGTGGGCAAACTACAGCCCGCGGGCCGGATCCAGCCCGTTTGAAATGAATAAAACTAAAAAAAAAAAAAAAAAAAAGACCGTACCCTTTTATGTAATGATGTTTACTTTGAATTTATATTAGTTCACACAAACACTCCATCCATGCTTTTGTTCCGGCCCTCTGGTCCAGTTTAAGAACCCATTGTGGCCCTCGAGTCAAAAAGTTTGCCCACCCCTGGTCTATGGTGTGCAGAATGTAAGATAAGAATGATACACAAGATAACTGTCAGCATTTCAGTAAGAGCTACAGCCAACTTGTTTCCTCCCTGTGTGGCACTTCTTTAACTTCTGTCAGAGAAAGTTGGTGGTTTGGCCAGCTACATTCTTTATTCCACACATATACTATAGTGTGTGTGTGTGTGTGTGTGTGTGTGTGTGTGTGTGTATAGATATGTAGATGCAGTATATTATATGCACATATACCATACATATAGTACATTATATATACTAGGTATACTATCTACATATACTAGTAATATTACATAGTATATGTATATATAGTATTACACATATAGTATGTGTATATAGTATTAAATATACATAGTATGTGTATATGTGGTATACATATATGTATGCTATGTATATAGTATAGTAATATTACATAGTATACATATGCACAGTATAGGTATATGTAGTACAATATAAATAGTGATAACGTATAAAGTTTATGTAAAATTACCTAAATCTTCAGAGATTGGTGTCAAGAGAGGCGGCCCCACTTCCTGTTCTATGTAGTCAGGCTCTTCTCCTTTTTCTTCTTCTTTTTCTTCATCATCTTCTTCTTCTTCCTCTTCACTTTTTTGTATGGGGTTGAACCAATTACAGCGACCCTGAGTATGAATATTGCAAGATGAAGATCTTAAAATATCAGAGTATTCATTTGGATTCATGAAATTATCTGCATAAGGTTTCACTGTGTGGGAATTTATTCATTCACCAACATATATTTACCAAGTGCTATTATGATCTAGGTTTTTTTCAAGCAAAAGATTGTACTATATATTTCAGGAATCTGCCAACTACTTGAAGTTACAGAACAGGTATATTTTTAAATTAGCAGTGCCTTAGTTAAAAAAAATAATGCATTTTACTTATTTGTAATAAATAATATATAAGAAAAATAATGTAATATTTTTAATAAAAATTATAAGATTAGGTATGGAGGTTTGGGGTTATAATTTCTGATCTGATTAACTCTTATCTAAAGATATAAGAATATCTCATATGTAGGTCCAAGTATAAAGATTTTCTACCTGCGGATGAGGTAGTAGAGCAGAGTGATTAAAAGGATGAACTCTGGATCCATTATGCCTACTCACATCTGACCCTATTGCTTATTAGTATATTACTTATTTTACATTTCCTCAACTCTGCCTCAATTCCCTCATCTGTATAATAAGGATAATATTATTTTTTAATTTATCTTTATTATCGAAAGTATTGCAGATATCCCCCTTTTTTTTTCCCATTGACCCCTTCCACACCACACCCACCCCCACAGGTCTTCACCCCACTATTGTCTGATGCCTTTTATACAGTCATGATTATGAAATGATGTAATGCATATAAAAGGCTAGTAAGAGCACCTAGTAGAATATGTGCTATATAACTGCTATTTAGCACTGTTTGCTTGTTTTTATTTTTATTATATTTTTTTATTGTTCTTGGCATAAAATCTCCGTGTATTATAGAAATAGAATGTTTAAAAAATGGTTCCCAAAATTAGTTTCACAACACAAATAGATCTTAATCCTTAAATAACTTGTCCAATACTCCATAGAAATGATTATCTTATTTCTGTTTGGAAATAAAAATCTGTTTGAAGATCCCAGGTCTATATTACTTGCCAATTATATAATACTCTGTGCTTTTACTTGATTTTTAATGACCTCTTTCTCTGTCTAGAGCAGGGGTGGGCAAACTTTTTGACTCGAGGGCCACAATGGGTTCTTAAACTGGACCGGAGGGCCGGAACAAAAGCATGGATGGAGTGTTTGTGTGAACTAATATAAATTCAAAGTAAATATCATTACATAAAAGGGTATGGTCTTTTTTTTTTTTTAGTTTTATTCATTTCAAACGGGCTGGATCCAGCCCGCGGGCCGTAGTTTGCCCACGGCTGGTCTAGAGTCTGAATATATGTATGCATTGTATACTGAATTTAATACATATGTGCTGATTGGCTGATAGATTGAGAACTGCAAAGCCCCTACCTGAGGGAGTATATGTTGTACATGGTGAACCCAATTGGATAGGGATTCCACTAGATCAACCACTTGGATGCCTTCAAAATCAGGGTTTTCTTCAAAGTTATCTCGCCCACTTTCTACTTCTTCCTCCTCCTCTCCTTCCTCTTCACCAAACTGATAGAATCCTAAAGGGCTGACATGGGTCCCTGCTGAAATTCTGGCAATTTGTGCTCGTAGGTAATTACTCTCATTTCCTGGGAAAGGTGGGTAGCTGATGATGGGAGAATCCAATCGCCCTGTGAAAAATTTCTTGATTTTTCTTGCAATAACAATTTGTGCAGGTGTAACTGATGGTAACTTCACCCATGGTCTTCCTGGTTCATTGCAAACAAAATAAACATATCTGTTGGCACCTGTTCTGCTTTCTTCTTTTGGTATAGGCTGTGGGGCCTTGTAAAGGGACCTTGGTAATTCATCCTCATCTTCTTCACCTTCACTCTCTCCATTGTCCCTCTCTTCAGTTACATCTTCCTCTTCCACCTCCTCTTCATCTTCTCCTTCATGAAATTCCACTTCAGCTACAATATAATTCATTTCCAGACCCAAGATCTTGCCCCAGAAACGGCATCTTTGGATTGGGTGAGTGTCAGTAAGCTGCTTGAGGGCAAGACATATGCGATAAATCTCATCAGTGCCCAAACCAACTCCAGCTTGTTCAAAATAAAATGCTGACTCCATTACATTTGGGAGAGAGTATTCTGCCTGGGAATACAAATGCTGCGGTTAACATGCTATCTATAAAGAGACCTGCTTGCTTCCTGTTTCCCTTTTAAACATCTTGATATTAGCACTACTTTCTGTCTACACCATATCTTTGACATTTCTTTCAAGATTTAGATCACTTCATTAATTTGCAAATTTCATTCATCTCACTTATAAATGTAGCTTCTGCCATTGTGTTTTACACTCATCATTATAATAATCTTATTGCATATATGTATCTTAGGCAGAGAAAATGTAATAATCATTATGAAAAATAAATATTCAACATCCCCTGTTTATAAAAAAATGTTTAAGTGGCCCCTTTACTATCTTGAAATAATAAAATATGCTATAACCTATCTACACACATATTTTTAGAAAATGTTTACTTATGTAAATGTATATATTTATACAGGTATATCTCATTTTATTGTGCTTTGCTTTATTGTACTCTGCAGATACTGCATATTTTACTAATCAACAGCATTTGCTCAGTTCATGTCTCTGTGTCATATTTTGGAAATTCTAACAATATTCAAACTTTTTCATTATATTTTTACTAGTGGCCCAGTACACGAATTCGTACACATTGAAAGGAAATTAATTAGAAGACATATTTTAATATCATTATTCGCCCTTTCTCTATAATAGAAGTGTCAACCAAATTCACAATTGGCAATGACAGATCAAAACACATGCATGCGATTGGCACCAGCAAGAGCTTTATATGTATCTCGCGTGTGCGAGTCAACTTAGCCTTTTATAGATATAGAATAAACTTGCTTAATTAGACCTGCTTTCTGATTTAGCTAAACTCTTTCCAGGCCAATGAAGCACACCAACTTCTCTTTCAAGTAATTGTCAGCAACACAGCAGTTAATATCAACACAAAGCAGATTATTATTGTAGATCACTCAGAATAAAGGATAAAATATTTAACTGCAGCAGTGTTTTAGTATATTCTGTGCAGTGACAAAACTTGAAGTCATTTTCAAGGTCTATTATTTCTTACTTCTTTTCAGTCGGGTCAAGTTTCTAAGCTTTCTAAAACTCCATTTTCCGGCTAATGAAAAGACAATAGGATTCGACCGAGTCTCCTATCTACCTCCTCCAGGACTTCTGTGAGGATGAAATGAGATGAGGCACGGGAAAAAGCTTCATAGACATTTAAAGTGTAAAATGTTTTCACCTGGCTATAAAGCAAGTCATGTTACTGGGCTGAAGAAACTGCAAGGAGGCTAGTTGGTAGGGAGAGGAAGACTGGCATTGCTTTGTGACATCATTACCCCACAGCCACAGCCACCATCTCCTGGCTGGACTGTGGGCCACATTTTGTGCCATGGGGTCTTGGCAACATTGGCTGCAATTTGGTGGGCTATTGCTCCAGGGTGGTGGCAGGGCCTGTGTCCCACTTGGGGGAAGCCAAGTGTTGCATTGTGGGCGCCAGGTCTGTGGTGCCATTTCTCTGTAAATGGCCAGTGCACGTCACTGCAGCTCCTGCATTGAACATCTGCCCCATGGTATTCAGTGCACATTATAGCAACTGGTCAGACATTTGGAAACTTAGCATATGAGCCTTTTATATATATAGATGATCAGTGGTCTTTGATGTTACTATTGTACATTGTTTTTTAGATATGATGCTATTACACCTTTAATAGAATACAGTATAGTGTAAACATAAATAATGTGTAAACAGAAAACAAAAGATTTGTGTGATTTGCTTTATTGAAATATTCACTTTATTGCAGTGGTCTGGAACCAAACCTGCAATATCTCTGAGGTATGTTCTATATGTTTTTATATATTACCATATATTTTATAAAAAATAAATAATTATATACATACTAGAGGCTCGGTGCACAAAAATTTGTGCACTCGGGGGGCGGGGGTCCCTCAGCCCAGCCTGTGCCCTCTCGCAGTCTGGGACCCCTCAGGAGATAACGACCCGCTGGCTTAGGCCTGCTCCCGGGTGGCAGAGGGCAGGCCCAATCCCTAGGTGCAGCCCCTGGTCGGGCTCAGGGCAGGGCTGATAGGGGAGTTGGGGCGCCGCCCCCTGTCATGCACAGAGCAGGGCGGATCGGGAGGTTGCGATGCCACCCTCAGTCACGCTCAGGGTAGGGCCGATTTGGGGGGTTGGGGCACCGCCCCCGTCACACTCAAGGCAGAGTCGATGGGGAGGTTGCGGCGCCACCCCCTGTCACTCACAGAGCAGGGCCAATCAGGGGGTTGGGGAGCTCCCCCCGTCACGCACAGAGTAGGGCCGATAGGGGAGTTGGGGCACCGCCCCCTGTCACACACAGAGCAAGGCCCATGGAGGGGGGTTGGGGCGCCGCACCCTGTTACACAGAGCCACAGGGCGATCAGGGGGTTTGGTCGCTGCCCCCTGTCACGCTGATCCTGGTGCCGGGAGGCCTCGCGGCTCCGCTGATCCCGGTGCTGGGAGGCATATTACCCTTTTACTATATAGGATAGAGGCCTGGTGCACGGGTGGGGGCCAGCTGGTTTGCCCTGAAGGGTGTCCTGGATCAGGGTGGGGTCCCCACTGGGGTGCCTGGCCAGCATGGATGAGGGGATGATGGCTGTTTGCAGCTGGTCACACACCCTTCAGGGTGGGGGTCCCCACTGGGGTGCCTGGCCAGTCTGGGTGAGGGGCTGAGGGCTGTTTTCAGGCTGGCGGGTGACTGAAGCTCCCAATCGCTCCTTTTTTTCTTTTATTCTGGGCCAGCTTTAGCTCTGAGGCTTGGCTCCAACTCTTAGGCCTTGGCTGCTGAAAGCAGGTATCTGGTTTGTTTGGGTTCTATAATCGAAACACTGTTTCAACTCCAGCTCTGAGATCCTGGCTGGCTGAAAGCAGGTTTCTGGGGTTTTGTTTAGCTTCTGTATTTGTAACAATGTTTCAAACTGCAAGCTCAGAAGCCAGCAGCGGCAGGCGGGGAACGTTGGAGTCCTCCGTCACTAAAGCAAGCAAGCCTCCTGTTAGCTTCAAGCTGCCTGGCTGCCGGCCGCAATCTTGGCTGGCAGTTAGTTTGCATATCGCCCGGATTAGCTAATGGGAAGGGTAGCAGTGTGACACCAATTTTCATGTTTCCCTTTTATTAGTGTAGATGGTAATATATGGAGTCAATAAAAATCAATATAGTACCATATGTGTGGTAATATATAGGATAAATAAAAGGAATGTAGAAGTACTCAATCATGACTACATTTGAAGACATAATTGAGGAAGAATTCATGGAATCTGAATAAGAGGCTCAGGTTCCAGAATTAAACAGCTTTCTGTATTCTCATTCCTTATCCTAATTTTAGGACGCAGATCCCTAATTGACAGTGTTGTGCCTATAGATACCCCAATGTCCCGTTCTCATACTGGAGTTTGACCTTTGATAAATTCCTCCATGAGAGTATCTGCCTTCTGCTTGATCCCTAAATGTTGTTTGCCTCAAGACTCGTCTTCTCTGGATGTGGCCATATAACTAAATGGTTGCAGTAAGATATTTTCAGAAAAGAAGAGTTGATGTCAGTTCCATAACACCGATTACTTGTTCCCTCTGGGTACCCTGGGCCCACTGTGTCAAGTTGGGTCTCCCACCAAGGTTGCCGAGCCCTGTGGGTCCAGATTCTCAACCCTCCTGTCTTTTCCCTAATCAAACTCTTTGCCCTCTATTGAAATCATCTCACTCTAAACATTTATTTTGCAAATATATAGACATATTTTTTAAAAGTCTAGTGGTAACAAAACATGAAAGCTCAGTAGGTATATACACTCCTTGGTGGTATAAATTACAGTCATGTAGGCATTTAGGAAACACAATACTGGCTACTATTTTGAAATATTTGCAGCTAGAATTTCTGTGATAAAACAGGTTTTATTCTCTAATGATAGCTTTTTAATTCTGTCACCAATGTTCTCTAAATATTTTCAACAATTTGTCTCTGGGGATTAAAAGACATTTGATCTCTCTCCTTTTCTATTATAATTCATTGGCATAATATGCATAATATCAAGACATAATATGAAGAAACTGCCTTGGAAGAGAATGAAAATGACATTAGAAGTATTTCTACTTTGTCTAATAAACTAAAGGGAAATATGCACATTGATTTAAAGCCTGATTTTAAATGATCTGACAGTAATTCATTCATTCAACAAGGAGTTAATAAGAAACAGCTGTAGGCCAAGGTCTGTACCAGGCACTTTGGAATTTAAAAGATGAAGAAACCATTTTCTCTGACATGAATACCTCAGCCCCACAAACATGTAATAGCTAAGCCTGTGCAATACTAAACCACAGTGTGAAAAAATAAACTCTAAATAAGGAAATGAGTGATGTGAAATGAGGTTGAAAGTACTATTTAGCAAGCCAGAAGAAACTATTGATATGAATTTAGAGCCACACCTACTCACCTCCAATCAAACCCCAGGATTGCACTATTCAGATTTACAGTAGTGACTTACCATTTCATCTTCCAGTTCTTGGTCAGCTCCTTCCAAATTCCCCTGGAGAAAAAGAGCCTTTTGCTTCTCTGCTATTTCATATGTTGGAAGCATCTCATTCTCATTTTGGAGTGTATCTAGTTTTTTACTAAAATGTGCCATCTTTACATCTTGGCTAATATTTTCAATGATGTCCACAGCATTTTCAGGACGCTCATCTAAGATCCTGGTCAGCATATTAGAAAGATGATCATATCTATCCAAAAAGAGAAAACTCCAGGTGTTAACCCACGACAAAAGCGTTTGAAGAAGCATTTCATGCAGACTCAGGGAGCTGGTGTTTAGGAAACTTCAACAACTCAAAACCTTCAGAAATTTTAAGTGAATAAACATGGTAACTTCCACTGCCAGAAAAACCTATTCTAGAATTTTCCTTCAAAAATATCTCCAATATGATATGAATATTTAAAATATTAAAGAAAAACATAGAAAGATACATATTTTATATCAGGAACATTTCACATTTTATTTGTGATTGAAATCTCTTAGTTATAAATTTTAAAGTGATTAACATTTTTTTCTTTTTTTTTACCTTAACTGAGCAGCAGATCACATCCCTAAAGCTTAAGAAAATTGTAGTTTAAGACAGTAATTTGTAAATAACATTTTAAATAGTCAATCTTGAGTTTTGTGAGAGATTACACACATTAAATATGAACTTTTTATTCTTTAGACCAATTATGGTGGCTAATTCCCCCGATTTGCCTACACTAGGAGTTTCTTCAGATGCAGAGCTTTCAGCGCTCACATCAGGATAGTTCCAGAAAAACAGATAACTGGTCACCCAGGACTGGCCTGGTGAGAACTCAAAACCAAGCCAGGCGAGCACTCTGATGCTGACAGCAGAGCCAGGTGCTCCCCATCACTGGCAGAAAGCTCCTGTTACAAGCTTCCTGAAGGGACGCTGGGACTTCACTATCCCTTTGGTCTCCTTCACACCAAAGATTCCATAATTCCTAGGCTTTGTTTCTCTGTGCCAAGGGTCTTTAAAGAAACTAGAGGAATCTCCACCAATGACGTATTTTGAGGCCTGTGGTGCAAAGAGTTATTAAGCCACCAACTCATACTAATACAGACTTTTCAAAGGTATTTCCCCAAAGAAACACACTCTCACCCAGATATACTCACACCCCCTTTTCTTTGGATACTTTCCTCTCTTTTTTCCTCCAGGACTTACAGATTTAAGCCTGACTTGCTACTGGTCTTTAGTAGGTAAGCCTTAGCATTCTGAACGGCATTCTCAAGCATGCTGGGGGCCGCTTCAGGCTCAGGCTCAGGCTCAGCCTCATCCAGATGACGTTTACTGTCTGAGTCTTCCTCCTGAGAAATGTCACATCTCAGGTCTTCCTGTTTAGAGTTGTTATGGTTCGCGTCCCTCGGCTCATACAGGTGACCGTCGGTTTGCTGAAGCTGTTGAAAGGTGTTCCCCTTTGACTGGACTGTTTGATGAGGCGTTGATTCTCCTTCATCAGATGATTGTTGCAAGTGGTCAGGGTGAGGTGCCCCGGCTTCAGGAATCCCCCTCGCGGTCTTCTCTGAGCGCCACGGTGCAGCGAGGTGCTTTTCTGACAGAACCAGAGGAGGAGGAGAGGAGGGCTCCCGAGGAGGCGCAGATGGAGATGCACCTGGTCCCGCGAGGTCATCCACAGGTGGGCTGCCTCTAGACGGCGGGCTCCGAGGTGGGCTGCTCCCGGGCGGGCTCCCAGGCGGGCTGCTCCCGAGCTGGGGTCCAGTGTCAGGCCCCTGCTCTGACTCCGGGTGTTCAGATAATCCAGGCTGAGGATCTTGGGTAGAAGCTGCTGTCATTTCATCCCACGGCCTCCCTTCTTCCCGCGATTCCTGGTTTTCTTTTTCTTGCTCCAGGGCACTGGACTCTTCCATAGAGGGAATCAAGAAAAAAACCAAAAACTTCTGGATGAAAGGGATTGTGCAGATGGGGAAAGAGTCAGCGCAGGACAGTTGCTTTGCTGAGGTCTGCTAAGCAATTTCTGGGTCCTACTTGCTCTGCAAGTTGCAGCGTCCTATCTCCATAGCAACCCCGGCAGGGTTCCGCTGGGAGAAGCAATGGAGCACATCTGTTGCCAGGATTCTAGGGAGTAGACCAGGAAAAGGAAAATCCTAGATTTGTGATTTGGCGAAGCCTCTGCTCCTCTTCCTAGCTCAGCCAATCCGACCTGCAGCCGACCAGTCGTGGTTGGAAACCCGAGAAAGGCTGGGGCCCCTGAGCACAAAGAGAGGGAGCCAGGACCCAGCCCCTAGGGTTTCCAAGTCTGATAGGTTGATTCCAGGAGGGAGGTGAGGGGCAAGTTGTGCCTTAGTAGAGGGACAGTGCATTTACAGAGCTTTACGGAGTGTGTGTGTGTGTGTGTGTGTGAGGGAGGAGCGGGGGGCGAGGGGAGAGAGAGAGAGAGAGAGAGAGAGAATCTTGAGGGGCAGGTGACCATGAGACTCCAGTGTGCAGATCAGGAGAGCCCAGGACTAACACTTAGAAGGCAAAGATGTCTCATCGTGCGAATCAAACAACCAAACTCGGGACATTTTTGGAGAATAAACAAGGAAATCCTACTTTTGCTCTTTCCCCTCATATGGAATCTGCCAGATGAATAGGCAGAGTATTCCCTTCAAGGAGAAGTCAATGCAGAAGGTTACACTATATGAATAAGAGAGCTCATGGGTTACCTGTTTTGTAATAATTGAAATCCAAATTAACCTTAAAAATACATTTGATTGTATAATCCTTGTTTAGAATATAAATGTGAATTCATAGTTTTGCAATATTTAAGGTCATGACTATGGCTATTAACTCATATTATTCGGTCTCCAACATGAAGAAGGTACATAGGATTAGACCATATTTGGCTTTGACTATAAACTGTAAATTAATTAAATAGTTTAATGTTAATTTGTACTGTATCTCTAAAAAAAATAAACCAATTAACACTTGGTATTTGACACTACATTGATATGATTTCCAATCATAAATTCTAACTTCGTGGAAAAATATACTATTTATCTCCCCTCACACCCAACTGGGTGGGAGAAGCACAGAACCCTTCAATAATTCATAAAAGCTGGGGACCTTTCCTCTTCCCCAAAATACACATGGGTGCATACAGGCAAGATGTTGCATGTAATGTCAGCTGGTTCAGGGACTCCTTGAAGTCAGATTGCACAGATTAGAACTCTTTAAATTCATGCGGAAACAAAATAAAAAATAAACTAGAATTACAATGTATTGGATGAATGTAGCTTATGGATAAATTAAATGATGGCAGTAATGTAATAAGAGACAAAAGAGGGGAATTGAGAATACTCTTAAAAATACCTACACTAGCCCGGCAGGTGTGGCTCAGTGGGTGAGCATCGACCTATGAACCGGAAGTCATGGTTCAATTCCCAGTCAGGGCACATTCCTGGGTTCTGGGCTCAATCCCCAGTAGGGGGCATGCAGGAGGCAGCCAACAGATCATTCTCTCTCATCACTGAACTTTCTCCCTCCCTCTCCCTTTCTCATGGTAACATTTTGTGTAACTATAATACATGATCCCTATCAGGAAGTTGACATTCATGGTTCCCAGAGCTTATTCAGATTTAGCCAGTTTTACAAGCACTCGTGTATGTGTGTGTGTGTATAGTTCAATGCAAATTTATCACATGTATAGCAATCACCACCACAATTCTGGCAACTAGTAATCTGTTCTCCATCTCTTCAATTTTATTTCAAGAATGTTAAATAAATGTAATCACATAGTATATGACCATTTGAGACTGACTGAGAACATACTTTTAAAATATTCTTACCTAAGGACTTTTTAGATAGAAATTTGTTTTAGGTTATCAATGAGTGAAATGGTTAGAAAGTCCTTTATTTTGTTTTTGTTTTATTTTTGTTGAATTTATTGGGGTCTCATTGGTTAATAAAATTATATAAGTTTCAGGTATACAATTATATAATACATCATCTGTATATTGTATTGTGTGTTTACCACCCCAATAAAGTCTCCTTCCATCATCATTTATTCCCCCTTTACCTTCCACCTCCCCCCTCCCTCTGGCAATCACCATACTGTTGTCTGTGTCCATGAGTCTCTCTTTTTTTAGTACATAGGTTTGATTTACTCTTAGGCCTTCACGTTTCCCTTTAAGTTAGGCAATAATTTATTTATTCTTTCATCCCCAAATTTACCCAGTGACTGTTACATTCCGGGTTCTGTTTTAAGCACTGAACAAAATGAATTTTTAAAAAAAATTCCTGTTTTCCCAAAACTAACATACTAGTGGTGAAAGTCAGACACTAAACAATGAGTATACTAGTAGTGCATAATCACATTGTTTAGTGTATTGAAAAGTGATAAATGTTCTGGAAATAAAAAAGTAATGTAGAAAACTAGTAATCACAGGAAGTGTCAGAAGGCACGCTGGGGAGGTTGCATTATTAAATAGGGTAGTCAGGGTAGGCCTCATGAACACAGTGGTAGGCAGGAATGAATGGAATGTGTAGTGAAAAGAGTTTTGTCTCATATTTCTACTGGATTCCTGAACATCTTCCCCAACTTGTTTAAACGATAAGTAGAAACATTCCTATATCTTTGAGCAGTACCTGCCTGATAGAGTCCGTATTCACACATTTGTTACATTGTGGGCCTTTATTCTGGTATGTAAATTGCCTTCTCTTCATCTTGGGATTCATCTGTGATTAATTTAAACCACTTCAGAACCCCAGAAGCACTGAACTAAAAATCAGCAAGTTTCTTGAAACACAACTGACTAATGAGGCTGTGGAAACCATAGTGAAATAGGCTACTTTTAAAAACATGAACGAAGACCCTAGAGCAAAATATGACATGGTTACCTACACTCTTGGAAGGACAGAAAAACAAAAGTTTTCTCAATAATGTGTCAGAACGGTCTTTGAAATATTCTTCTCCCTGTAGATGGGTTTTGCAGAAGTCTTCTCTCTCTCCCAGAATTTCTTGTGACTTGCCTTGGTGAGCCAGTCAACTGTGATTTGACAACTGTCGGGCACTGTTTTGAAACCTAATTGTTTCAAAAGAATGTCTAGCAAATTGGTCTAAACTCTGAATATAAAAAATAAAGCAAAATATATCTCATTTATAATTCAATAAGAGTTGATATAGATGTGACCTGGTTAACTAAAAATGTAAAGTTAGCATACACACTATGTATACCATGTCCGGAATTAAAACACTGCTTGGATTTTTAATATCTTCTCTATATGATGATGCTTTGATACTCTTTGTCTTTGGGGTAAGATTCACCTCTGGACTAAAGTTTACATTATTGACCTTATTTATTTTATTATTGTAATTAACTCTTAATTACAATAATACAATACATTTTAATGTTTCATTGATACTCAATTTAATTGTAGGTAAAGAAAAAATACACACTACAGAAAACTCAGAACATTTATAATTCCTATTACATGCTTCCTGTTTTTCAATTTATAATACAGGGTATCAATGCAGACTATCTCCTAAATCATTTTAATTTTTAAATTTCAAAGTGTTTATCAAACTCCTGGCAACTAATCTAAGTACAGTTTACTCATTTTTTACTAATAAAGTTTTGTAATTAACATTTGCATAAGAAGCACAAATTAATGTGTATATTAAAATAGCCTCTCTAGTTAGATTTTTTTAGAATTCTTTTACACTGATTTTACTCCTCGTTTAAATCCCAGATGACCTTCAAAGGCAAATTTTTCATATTCCTTTCGAATATTTTGTCAAATCTTTCATTTTGCTCCACTGTCAAGTGATGTTTCCAGTCTCCAACGGTACCTAGAAATAAGCACACGATCGGCACCTGGGTGAGTAAGTGGCACTATCAGGGCAAGAGTTTCTTCCCACCCACTTTCATCTCCTCTTCAAGCCACGCTAAATATCTGGTAGTTCTCCATGGGTTTGATACTTCATGTTTCCTTATACAAAAATGAACTAAGAAACAAACTGAAAAATACTTCTAAAGTTCACTATCCTTAGCTATTATGCTTTCACCAACCACTACCATTAAGTTATAATGTTTATTGAGATGGTATAACAAAAGTAAAATAGAGGACTAGGTTAGAATTTTTTCATATATTTTACTAAATACCAGGCACCAAAGAAATACAAGTACCATCTCATTTCACTCATATGTGGAATTGAATGAACAAACTGAACGAACAAGCAAAATAGATTCATACATAGAGAGCAGACAGCCAACTCTGGTATGGGGTAACTATTGGGAATGTGGGGTGGAGAGAATGAGAAAAAAAAAGAGAGAGAACTCATGGACATGGACAACAGTGTGGTGATTGAGAGAGAAAGAGAGGTGGGTAGAGGTGGAAGATGGGATAGGACCGTGGTTGGCAAACTGCGGCTCGCGAGCCACATGCGGCTCTTTGGCCCCTTGAGTGTGGCTCTTCCTAAGCCTTAGGAGTACCCTGATTAGGTTAATAACAATGTACCTACCTATTTAGTTTAAGTTTAATAAATTTGGCTCTCAAAAGAAATTTCAATCGTTGTACTGTTGATATTGGCTCTGTTGACTAATGCGTTTGCCGAACACTGGGGGAATTAATGGGGATGGGGAAAGAATAAAATAAAGAGAAAATATATATACAAAAATTAAAAAAAAAATGCCAGGCACCATACTTGGTAAACTATATCTAGCATGTAATTTAATTCTTAACACAATATCAGTATTTCTTCATTTTTAAAATTGAAAAACTGAAGGGATTAAGAAGTACAAACTGGTAATTACAAAATAGGTATGGCATGTAAAATACAGTATAGCAAATATGGCCAATAATATTGTAATAACTAGGTATGGTTCCAGGTGGGTACAATAATTATTGGGGGGATCACTTCATAAATTATAGAAATGTCTAACCACTATGTTGCATACCTGAAACCAATATAAAATAATCTTGAATCACAACTATAATTTAAAAAGTAAAAATACATAAATAAAAAGCTAAAGATAAAATAAGTAAAGTTGAAAAGAAAGCCCGGCCAGTAGGGCTCAGTGCTTGAATGTTGACCTATGAACCAGAAGGTCACAGTTTGATTCCCGGTCAGGTCACCTGCCCGTGTTGCGGGCTCAATCCCCAATGTGGGGCGTGCAGGAGGCAACCAACCAATGATTCTCTCTCATCATTGATGTTTCTATCTCTCCCTCCATCTCCCTTCCTCTCTGAAATCAATAAAAACATTTTAAAATTTAAAAAAATGAAACCCAAAGATTTTCAAGTAATGAAATCAAGGTCAGAGAGTGTGTTCAGAGCTGTCATTGCTTCAGTTTTACTTGATGGAACTTAGATACTGTCATTAAGCCAATTTAAATTAAGATTATTTGCCATCTTCAACTATCAAATTTTCTTGTTTAAACATTATCATTGGCATTTGGAACAGTTAGCCAGCTATTTATGGGCATGAGAATTACTTTGTATTTGGTCTAGTTAAGCAATGAGACTTAAAAGCTGATAATATATGGAACAAAAAATAAACACTTTTAAAAAGTGGCAATATCAAGATCAATTTCAAGCAGATCTTCATTAATTAAGAATAAATATCCATCATCAAAATGCTAAGTTATGGATAAATTAGTGAATAAAAAATGACTAAAAGAAATACAAATTATGTTCTAGAAAAATGTACATTAAAAGATCAAAAAAATTGTTTAATTGAAATTAAGTATCAGGGGGAAAGTATATTCATTCTTAATTCCTGGCATGTCATAGAAGCATGATAAAAATTAATTGCATGTTGTTAATGAATACTTGAATTCATAGCATATTGGTTTCAAGAAGTATTTTTTTTAAATATATTTTATTGATTGTCTACAGAGAGAAAGGGAGAGAGATAGTTAGAAACATTGATGAGAGAGAAACATCGATCAGCTGCCTCCTGCACATCTCCCACTGGGGATGTGCCGGCAACCCAGGTACATGCCCTTGACCGGAATCGAACCTGGGACCCCTCTGAGGTCCGCAAGCCGACGCTCTATCCACTGAGCCAAACCGGTTTCGGCGGTTTCAAGAAGTATTAATTTACTTTTTACATTGAAGAAATCTGACACATGAGGAAATAAGTAACTCAAACTCCCTCCCCCACAACAAAATACATGTTGGGTTTACTTCTAGAATGTTCTAGGAGAAATAAAGAAAAACAATAATTGGAATTGTCCTGGTCACATATATACATAACCTTCAGGTAAGACTTGCTAACCATTATGCTAAGTGAAATCAGTCAGTCAGAGAAAGATAAATATCACATGCTCTCACTCATTTGTGGATTATAATGAACAACATAAACCGATGAACAAAAACAGATGTAGAGACAGAGAAGCGTCGATTAGATGCTCAAAACGCAGAGGGAAGGTAGGGGAGGGTGGGGGTGAGGGGGAACGATCAACCAAAGGACTTGTATGCATGTATATAAGCATAAGTGATAGATGCGGACAACAGGGGGTGAAGGTGAGGGTAGGATTGGGGGGATGAGGCAACATTGGGGGGATTAGGACACATTTGTAATCATCTTAATCAATAAAGGGGAAAAATATGTTAAAAAAAAAGAGTAGGGACATGTAGACTAAAAAGAAGGAATGTAATATTGATTAATTAGGTTCAAGTGTTAGACTATGTACTAAAAAATTGTGTAGTTTCCTGGGATACTTTCCAGGGCCATTGGCAGTTAAGATCTTTGATTCTCTCCAGGTTCCACATGACAGTACTTAGAAAGACACGGTAAAAACACCCCTTAATTACTGTAGGGACAAAGCAATCACGGAACTCTCAACACTTTTGCTTCAAAAACCACTGAGTATCACCTTTGCGCAGAAAATGTCCCTCATCTGTTCTTTTCCCGATTTCATGTTTTAGAATCTCATCATAATTGGCTTTTGGATCAGACTTCATGTTCGGAAATGTAGCCTGTTTTACAATAGCTTCCACATCCTCTTCACTCAGTTCTTTCTCAAGAAAACGGCTGATTTTAAGCACAGAACTTCTGAGATCCTGAAAGAATTGTGGGTATGAGAAACTATTTAGCTTACAAAGAATGCATGAGTTACATCCCAACATCTTCATCACATTTTGGAAAACTGAAGGTGATTGGATTTATTGTAAGTCTAAAGTTTGACAAAGATATATTACTTTCCTACTCCTTCTATGAAAATGAGTGCTCTGGTTGTCAGCTTTGTTAGAGCTTTCTACTGTTTCATTTTATAAGGACAACTCCCCCTCATTTACTCATCATTCATTCATTCAACTGGTACTTTTAGGAATGTTATGTTTCAAAAACTGTGATAGGTGCTGGAGAAGTTTAAGAGAACAATAATATGCTATCTGTGCTTGTTAAGAGTTTACAATTTCATGAGGGGAAGAGTAAAGCAAGTAATTAAATACAATGGCTACAAAAAATGAAAGTCCAAGTTTGGTGGCTTCATTGGTTATTTCTACCACACACAAATTAAAGAAGAATTAACACCAATCCTCTAACTTCAAAATTTCAACAAAATCAAAGAGGAGGAAATACTTCCAAACTCATTCTATAAGGCCAGCATTACCCTGATAACAAAGCCAAATGAGAACACTACTGGAAAAGAAAACTAAAAACCAATATCATTTATGAAAGATAAGATACAAAAATCCTCAACAAATCACTAGCAAAACAAATTTAGTAATGTATTAAGAGAACTATACACTATGAACAAGTGGGATTTACTCCTGGAATGCAAAGATGAACAGCCCTAGTTGGTTTGGTTCAGTGGATAGAGCCTCTGCCTACAGACTGAAGGGTCCAGGGTTTGATTTCAGTCAAGGGCATGTACTATGATTATAGGCTCCTCCCCAACCGGGGCCCTGTTCAGGGCACATGCAGTAGGCAACCAATCAGTGTGTTTCTCTCACATCAATATTTCTGTCTGTCTTTCCCTTTCTCTGTCTTTTACTCTCCCTAAAAATCAATGGGAAAGTATCTTCTGGTGAGGATTAACAACTACAACAACAACAAAAGATCAGGAACAAGGCAAGGATGCCAATACTCACCATTTATATTCAGCCTAATACTGGAAGTCCTAGCCAGAGTAAATAGACAAGAAAAAGGCATCCAAATTTAAAGAAAGACGTAAAATTATGTGTTCACATACAACATGATTTTATACATAGAAAACACTAAAGATCTATAAAAAACAAACAAACGAAAGAAACAGAACAAATCAAAACCCTGTTAGAACTATTAAAAAACTCAGCAAAGTTGTAGGATACAAAAACAACATCCCCAGATCATTTGCATTTATTTACACTAACAATGAACTGTGGTTTAGCAAACTGGTCTCTAACTAGTTTGCCTGTATTTACTATTATCACTTTTAAACCCATTAGAGGGAATTAGATTCTAAAGATACTAATTCTATCATATTGCTATTCTTCAAATAACTGTTAAAAAGCTCATTATTGCTTTTAAGATGAAGAAATTACTATCACTAACAAAGTCTACAGACCTTGCATGGTCTGGCTCCTACTGTATCCACCTCTCTATCTTAATCTTTCATTCCCTCCACCTTGCTCTTTAACTTCTTCCTTCCAAGAAATCATGCACCTGACAGCTTCAGATATTTTGCACATTCTCTTTTCTTGGCTTAGACTTCACTTTTACCTCCCTGCCAACTCATATCTACTCACTTGAAGTTGTCATGTTACTTTTCCAGAAACAATTGCCTATTACCTATACCAGATCAGTATATTTCATATCCTATCATACTTGCACTTTTCCTTTTAACAGTTATCATAGATTTGAAGTATATATACCTACTTAGTGAATATTTGTTTTCCCTTTTGGATTATAAATTCTCTAAATAAAGGGTTCAATTGTCTTTGTCTGATGATTTAGGGTCTGTCACATAATAGGCATTTTATAATTTTGAATTAATGAGCAAGTAAGATATGTAGCAGGAAGTCAACATATCAACCATAGATCACAAAATAGTGAACCTCAAACGTGTTTGGTTGGGTTTACACAATGTATTATAACAGTTTCTTTGGATGCCAACATGTAAATACTATGTGATTTCCATGAAAGCTACATTTCAAGATTCTCGTTAATAAAAACAACAACAAAACACAAAGAACTTGCATCACTGGGCACACAATTACCTCTGACTAATTGGCCAAATCTTAGTGGCTTCTCACCCCAGGGTTGTTTTTGTTTGTTGTTTGTTTGTTTAATATTTTTGTTGATTTTTAGAGAGAGAGGAATAGAGAGGGAGAGAAACATCGTGCCTCCTACCAGGGATCATGCCTGCAACCCAGGCCTGCCTGGGGATCGAACCAGCAACCCTTTATTGCATAGGATGACAATCAACTAGTCACACTGGCCAGGACTGGCCCCACTGTTTCAAAGTGCCTTTTCTCTTTCTTCAATCACTAGTCATGTGAGTTTGCCCTTATTGACACTGATGGCTGCATGAAAAGGAACCACAAAAGATGACTGTGTGCAGTGGGAGGAGAGCCCTGAGGAAACCAATAATTGAGGGTCGGGCAGGAAATGAGAAACCCCTGAAAAAGCATGAGAAGTAGTTAGATTCCAAGAAAACTGGGAAAATGTGGTTCATTAAACCCAAAATCAAAAAGGGTTTCAAAGAAATAATTTTTAAAAATAACCTTTGCCTCTTACCTTTTTCATTTCCTCATACATCATAAACAGAATACTGAAGTCATGTCTGTGCTCATACCAGCCTCTGACGTGATCAAACCAACGGCTTCCTACCACTGGGGGGGAAATTAGTAAGTGACAAGGTAAAGATGTTGCACTTATCAAACAGCAAACTAGAGACTTTCTTTTCTGTTCTGGAATCCCCTGGAAGGAAAGTAAAGCCCCCACCATTAGACATCTATGTTACCTTGTAAAAATGGTGCTTTGGGAAATAATTACATGATTTTAATGGAAACCTGCCTCTCCTATGTATTTAGGAAAAGCAGCAGGTGAGAAAATAAGAAACCCAAACAACTAATTGTGAAGATTGAAGGGAAGCTCCTTACTTTCTTACTTCTTCCACCTAAAAAACTGTCTTTATTTCTCCTTTAATTATCTACTAGAGGCCTGGTGCACAAAATTCGTGCACTGGAGAGGGGTGTCCTTCAGCCCAGCCTGCACCCTCTCCAATCTGGGACCCCTTGGGGGATGTCCGACTGCCGGTTTAGGTCCAATGGAGTAAACTGGCAATTGGACATCCCTCTCACTATCCGGGACTGCTGGCTCCCAACCACTCGCCTGCCTGCCTGCCTGATTGCCCCTAAGCACTTCTGCCTGCCAGCCTGATCACCCCCTAATTACTCCCCTGCCAACCAGATCGACGCCTAACTGTTTCCCTGCTGGCCCGATGGCCACCAGCTGCCCTGTCTGCCAGCCCCGTTGCCCCCAACTGCCCTCCCCTGCAGGAGCAGTCGCCCCCAACTGCACTCCTCTGCTGGCCTGGTTTCCCATAACTACTCTCCCCTGCTGGCCTGATCACCCACAACTGCCCTCCCCTGCCAGCCATCTTGCGGTGGCCATCTTGTGCCCACATGGGGGCAGCCATCTTGTGTGAGGTTGTGATGGTCATTTTGCATATTACCTCTATATTATATAGGACAAGAGGCCCAGTGCATGAAATCTGTGCATGGGGGGGGGGGGGGGTGGTCCCCTCAGCTCAGCCTGCACCCTCGCCAATCCGAGACCCCTCTGGGGATGTCCGACTGCCGGGACTGTCCAGCAGTCAAACATCCTTCTCACAATCTGGGACTGGTGGCTCCTAACTGCTCACCTGCCTGCCTGCCTGATCACCTCTAACTGGCACCCTGCCAGTCTGATCACCGCTAACTGCCTCTGCCTGCTGACTTGATCACCCCTCATTGCCCCTTCGGCTGACCTGGTTTCCCCTCACTGCCCCGCCAGCTAGTCTGGTAACCCCCAACTGCCCCCTCCTGCTGGCTTGGTTGCCACTCACGCACGCCCCCCCCCACCCCCCCCCACCCCCCGCCAGCCAGGTCACCCCCAACTGCTCTCCCTGATGGCCTGGTCGTGCCTCATTGTCCCCCTCTGCTGGCCTGGTTGCCGCCAACTGCCCCCTCTGCCAGCCTGATTGCCCCTCACTGCCCTCCCTGCCAACCTGGTCACCCCACACTGCCTGCTGCTCAGTCGTTTGGTAATCCCTCACTGAACCCCCCTAGTGGCCTGGTCGCCCATGCAGCCTGCTGCTCAGTCGTCTGGTCGTCCTTCATTAACTCCCCTGCTGGACTTGTCACCCCACTCAGCCTGTTCGGTCATCATTCACTTGTTTCGGTTGTGACGGCCCTGGCTCTTTATATATATAAATTTTAAGATCTCTGGATAGCAACTTCAGATATCTATAAGACAGACCTGAATCTAATCTCCTAAATAAGTGAGAGCACCAGTTCCACATTCCACAAGCCTCTCGCATCAATCTATCCTCCTCAGTGTTGAAATGAATATTGCACTGCTGCCATGTAAAGCCTGCCATAAGTCCGTGACAGAACACACACACTACATCCACTTTGAATGGGTACACCATTGCGGTTCTTTTATGATCTGGCCAAACTGTTTCTTAAACAATATGCCTTTGCAACATAGCAATCCCCAAAGTGGTCCTGGTGAGAATAGAAAAGCCATTTGGTGACAAATTAAATTAACAGAGCAGTAACCACTTATGAGCATCCAGCTTCTAGCGTTACTCTTCTTTATTTCCTTAAAATATGTTCCCCAAGTTTGAGAATTTGGCTAAATGGAAACATGGCCTCATAAACAAGTTGAATGCATAAATTCATAGTTACCATTTCCATCTAGAAACCTTTTCATGAAATGTTCCATATCATTCCCAGCTTCAAGGGTGACCACCAGATTTGAAAAGTGAAAGTATGAAGTCATAACATCCTTGGGGTTTCTGTAGACGTAAATAATCTGCAGGGGGTACAGGAAAACAATTTTAACAATTCTTGGTTGTCCTTAGAGGTTGTTGTTGTTTATTCACACCAACAGATGTCACTATATGAATGCATAATAATTTCTTTCATCCAGCTTACTACTCATGGAAATTTAGGTTATACTTTTTTTTTTGATATTACAAAAACTGTTGAAGTAATCAACTTTATTGACCTGACATTTTACATGTGCAAGCATATAGGAATAATTTCTAAAAGTAAAATTATTTATTTAATTAAGGTTGGTTAATATTACAAATTACCCTTCATAAAAACTGTTTCAATGTACCCTCTGTGAGCGTTAAGTGACATTTGATAAAAAGCCCAGATAGCACTTGAGAGCATTTCAAAAGGAAAAACTACTTAACAGATGATGTTGAAACAAATAATTATCCATACAGTATAAAACTGGAATTCTACTTCATACCTCACACCTGACCCCCACCCCCGCACCCCAAATTACAAATGGATTAAGGATTTAAATATGAAAGCAACATTTGACATCTTAAAAATAAAAAATATCTTTCTGGTCTCAGAGAAGAAAAAGATTTCCTAAACAGAAAAATATTATTTTAGTTAAAATAAAAATTGATCAATTAAATTAAATTAATTTTAAAGAATGCTGTTCATCAAAATATATAGCATGAAGTTACAAAAAGCAACAAAGTAGGAGAAAAGCAACACATATAACCAATAATTTATTAGTATCCAGAATATATATAAAACAAATCATTAAGAAAGAGACAATGAAATTTAGAAATTGGACAAAAATCATAATAATTTCACAGAATAAGAAATAATTATGGCCAATAAACATATCAAAAAGTGTTTAATCTCATTATTGATTAGTAAAATGCAAACTCAGATTAGTTTGAGATAATTTATAGTTTATATTGAAAACTAAAAAGTTTGGCCCTAGCCTGTTTGGCTCAGTGGATAGAGCGTGGGACTCTGGACCTAAGGGTCCCGGGTTCGATTCTGGTCAAGGACAGGTTACCTAGGTTGCAGGCTCATCTTGGCCTGCACCCTGGTCGAGGCTCATGCAGGAGGCAACCAATGTGTTTCTCTCATATCGATATTTCTCTTTGTCTTCCCTCTCTCTTCTACTCTCCCAAAAATCAATGGAAAAATATCCTCGGGTGAAGATTAAAAAAAAAGAAAAAAGAATGTGTATTGTGATGTAATATATACATTTGCTGCAACTTATCTGTCCATCAATACACTAAACATTGTAGAGCCATACAATAAATTCTACTAGACCATTAAAAAGAATAGAATTTTATGTGCTATCATCAAAGAAATGTTGCTGTATACTATATAATCACACTACAGGCAATGTGAGAGATGACCCAATTTATGTATATACTTATAATTCCATATGTATTTAATGTGTAAAACAGTATCAAAGATTATAATCATCACATTTGAAAGACTGTGAATGAGTGAGGCTGGAAAAATATATTTGAAGAAAGTATTTTTGTTTGTGCCAAAGGTCCATTAGCTATTTATATGACTTACTTTAGCTTTTTTGTTCTTGAGACCTTTCGGTACTAAATAATATGGGAGGTGGGAACAGAAGAGACGAGGAGACGGTCTGTTGAGAAAGTCCATTTTGCGGATATTGTATTCCAAGAAGGGGACTCTATCAAGGGTTGCCAAGTCTTCAGTTCTGTTACGATGACCCTCAAAATAAATCAAGCTTAGTATCTGCTGAGTCCAGATGGTACCTGTAAAAAGAAATAATTTCATTTCCAACCCTGAATTAATGTTTTTATTAACAATGTAAATAATTATGCCATCTATCTCAAAACTATTTGCAGCTTTTTCTTTCTTTTTAACCACTCCAAATATGCCAAGGAAATGTGCCCAACTTTTTTTCTATGTGTTTTACATTAAAATTAGGTGTTCTAAGTTCCATTTTTACTGGAAAAAAGTTGTGATAGTGATTTAGATTAACCCTTCAGCTCTTTTGTTCCCTGTGATTCATGTAAGTTCTGTTCATGTGATTTTCTGCGGCTGTCTCTGTTTCTCCTTCCTTAGTTTTTCTTACATTTTACCTTCTGGAAATATAGACAGTTTAAGAGATCAAGACGCCTTTCACCTTTTCTTTTTAACATTGTGCAGGTCTCCCAATACTGTGCTAAATGAAAGCACTGATGTTCATTCTTGTCTCATACTTGATTTAAAATGTTTCACTCTCACATTTGATGCCTGTGGTAGTTTTTGGTAGATTCTATTCGTCAGGATAAAACTCACTTTCTCCCTAGTTTGCTAATAGTCTCCCTTAGGAATGTATGCTGAATTTTATTAAATCCTTGTTCTGTACCTGTTGAAATGATAATTCAGGCTTTCTTCTATGCTCTAGTAATGTGGGTGAACTGCATTCATATATTTTTTAACCAATCTTGAAATAAAGCCACCTGGTAACAGTAGTATTTTTTTTGTTTGTGGTTTTTTTTTTCACATTGCTAGATTTGTTTCACTTATATTTATTGGGTTCAGGATTTTTGAACCTATGTTCATGAATATATAATCAATGTTCTAAAAGAATGTGAGGTGTCAATAATCTTGCAATCATTGCTACTCAATTGAGTAGATTTTAATAGACACGGATGATTTGATAAAATTTATGGTGAATCTTGGAGAGTCACTAATCTCTCATCAGGTTGGACTAAGGACTGGTGTGTGGTGTGCCAAGTACTTAGTCTGAATTAAGGATAAAGGAAAAGTTCTTATGGGCTGCTTAACCTAAACCTAAGCAAACTGAGGCACCACCAACATCTAAGGGAGGAAAACAAAAGACACCTGATATCGAAAGTGCTGACACATTTTGCAGAGTAGAAACATCCAGGGAAAAGGCATTGTATTACTAATTTGGGGAAAGTAAACAGGGTCCTGAATTTGAAAGTCAATGGTAAAAGGGAGGGACTGGAGCACTTTCATGAAAATCAGGAATGACTTTTTTGTGTTGACTTTGACTCCAATGTATCTCTGAGCAATATTAACCACTTCGTACATTGATTCAAGAACACCAATCACCCTGTGTTCTAAAAAGCACATATAAAAGATAAGCTTTTAAGGGGAATGTAAGATTTGAGGACAATTTACTTTAGTTCAAAATTATTTCATTATTATAGGGAAATAAAAGCAATTAGAGTAATTGAAAAGCATATTAGGAATTAGTTCTGACTGAGAGATGCTGCTAACCAAAATCCTGCTGGGTTTTTTTTTTTTTTACATTTTTTCCTCCATTCTCAGAGAAAGCCAACAGGTGAGCATTGACCTAGTATCTGCTTTGGCTCAATATTTGGTTTCTTCATAGGTGCCTTAAAAAACAACAATATATGCATTTTAAAGGACCTTATACAGTAAAACTTTGAGATTTATTTAACTTTATTAAAAATCCTAATGGTGCTCTAAATGTAGGCTGGGCTACTGTTAATGTCTGGAAAAGGGCTCATTTGTACACATGTATTACCAAACCAGAGTGAAAACTGATAGCAGGTAGTCCACTCCTCAAACTTACCAGATTTTGGATATGTAATTATGAAGACATCATCATCTCTAATTTCAAAATCATCTAGATTTTCTATAAAGTCAGCATCAACTAAAGAAGATTCAAAATTATAGTCTTTAAAGTTCAGTAAATATGTGTCTTTGTTGTCCATACTTATTCACCTACAAGTAAAAACAAATAAAATTCTTTCAATTTCTTAGTATTTTATAGTAATTACTAACACTTACGGAGTATTCAGTATATGCCAAGCACCTTTTAAATGTCATGTGTCTCAACCCATGCCATACTAAACAGCTTCCTATATAATAAAACCCTAATATGCAAATTGACTGAACTGCAGAAGGACCAGTCACTTATGATGCGCACTAACCACCAGGGGTCAGACACTCAATGCAGGAGCTGACCCCTGGGGGTCAGTGCACTTTCACAGGGGGAGGGCCGCTCAGCAAGAAGCCGGGCTCATGGCTGGTGAGTGCAGCAATGGGAGCAGCAGCCTCTCCTGCCTCCACTGCAGGCGGGAGGTAATGAGTGAGGGGTGCCAGACTGTGAGAGCCCCGGACTGTGAGAGGGATGTCTGACTGCCAGCTCAGGCCTGATCCAGCAGGCAGACTACCCCTGAGGGGTCCTGGACTGGGAGAGGGCGCAGGGCGGGCTGAGGGCCCTCCCCTCCCAGCAGTGCACAAATCCGTGTACTGGGCCTCTGGTGCATATATAAAAATTTACTCTTAACAGCAACCAAACATTACTAGAGGTTTTATCACTATTTTAAAGAGGAGGAAACTAAGATACTAAAAGGTTAGACAGCCTTTCCTAAAACCCCCTGAGGGAGGTATTATCATGATTCCAAACATAGAACCAAGGAAAATAAGGTAAAGGAGGTGCAAGGTTGCCCAGCTGGCAGACCTGGCAGGATTTGATGCCAGACTATTTGGCCACAGAGACCATGCCTTCAATCACTTTACTAAGACAGTTTCTTAGTATTTCATATTTTTATTATTATAGAAATAGGAAATTCTCTAATAAATGTACTTTTTTTTTTTCTGGAACAAAAATAATCTGTTGTCCCTGAAAGAACCTTCTGAGGATTTGGGATCTGTCTGCCATTTCAAATAAATTGTGGAATATGCTCTGTGTGTAACACCAACTGCTTTTACTTTGGAGATGTCACCCTGATATAGTTGCAAGATATTATATGTTTTTTTATGACATTTTCCAATTGAATTTTTATCTGAAATCCTAAATAAATCTAAATAAGAAAGTCAAAATATAAATAGGAAGCACACAGTCTAAAGACATATCTGTTCAAAAATTGGACCAGATAGGCATTTCTCTATTAGCTTCACCTGCAATATATATATTGATTTCAAAGAGGGAGAGGGGAAAAGAGAGAAAGAAATATCAATGATGAGAGAGAATCATTGATCACCTGCCTTCTGCATGCCCCCTTCTGGGAATTGAGCCTGCTACCCAGGCATGTACCCTGACCAAGAATCAAACTGTAATCCCTGGTTCATAGGTTGATGGTCAACCACTGAGCCACACCAACTGGGCGAGAAATCTATTCTTGAATGTTAAATAGATGAGGAAATCCCAGAAGTTCTAATAACACTAGGTTTAGAACCACCACATATGTTAGTTGTGTACTTTTAAAAATTTTTTAGCCCTAACTTGTTTGGCTCAATGGATAGAGCATCGGCCTGCGGACTGAAGGGTCCCGGGTTTGATTCCGGTCAAGGGCATGTGCCTTAGTTGCGGGCACATCCCCAGTAGGAGATGTGCAGGAGGCAGCTGATCGATGTTTCTAACTCTCTATCCCTCTCCCTTCCTGTCTGTAAAAAATCAATAAAGTATATTTTTAAAAATTTCTGTGCACACCTAGAAAACGAATTTGTTAAAGTTGCCTATGTGGCTTTGTCTAAAGTGCATGTCAAAAAACATTAATTCTTTTACAAACAATCTAAATCATTTGATCAATAGAGGAAAGTCAGATGTTATAATTTTGCTGATTAAGAGTAGAAACATCACTTGCATTAGAATTTCCTGGGTTTGGGTAAATGTTCATATTCTAGGCCTATAACAGACTGATAGGATTAGAATTTCTGGAATGTGTGCATTTTAACAATCCTGCTAATCACTCTTAAAAAAGGGCAGGGGGGGAGGACAAAATACTGTTTCAATGAATGTTTATCTCAACCTCCAGAGAAGGCTTTGTGGGGTATTATTTGATCTCCAATTAAAAGATCCAATTAAGGCCCTACTAAGTTGCTAGAGCTTTCCTAACTCAAGGTGAAGTCCAGGCAACCTTAACTATTGAAAAGTGAGGATAGAAAAGACTGACTGGTAAATCACAAAGAATGCTTTCAGGAGATAGATGGAGTGCTGTTATGGCTTTGCTATTATGAAATTTTCCAGGAAAAACCTTGGATAACTCAACCTTTGGAGTGTGGTGAGAAAGAATTTATACTGTATCACATGGACACACACACCAAAAAGCACCAATTCCAGGAATTCTTCATTCAGAGCAAGAGTTTCAGGCAGCCCACAAAAACGTTCTAAAATCACTCCTTTTAACGACTTATTATATTTAGTATGTCTTGCACAGTCTTAAGAGAGAACAAGCTATTCTGTCACAGAAACGAGGAGCAAAGAGTAGAGTGTGGAATGCATTTTTATTTTTTTTTAAAATATATTTGATTGGTTTTTCACAGAGAAAAAGGGAGAGGAATAGAGAGTTAGAAACATTGATGAGAGAGAAAGATCCATCAGCTGCCTCCTGCACGTCCCCCACTGGGGATGAACCCGCAACCAAGGTACATGCCCTTGACCGGAATCGAACCCGGAACCCTTCAGTCCGCAGGCCGATGCTCTATCCACTGAGCCAAACCGGTTCGGCTGGAATGCATTTTTATATAGGATCTCAGGAATGGCGAGTCATATATTGTTTGTATCTCCTTAGTGAATATAGGAGAAAGTATAAAGAAAAAAATGTCATGTGTTTTCCTTATTCTTGCCCTGAATCCAAAAGAAAAGGAAGAAAAAACAGAAAATTGAGGAGAAAGAAATAAATACATTGTATGCTGAAGAGAGGGTAAGACTTGAAAGAGGCTCTATGTCTACGTTTTCACTACTCACTGTTACACGTCAACTGATGAAGCAAAATCCACTTCTGATATAACTGCATGGATGACAGAATGATGTGCTGCTGAGAAATAAATACTCCCTACAAGTGTATTTTGGCCAATGAGTATTGCTCTAGGGAGTCAACAGATAGCTCAGTTTGAGTAAATATGTTAGGTAATACTTTACTGATATTAGAAAATAGGCATCTGATTAGTCCAGACAAAGCAGGAGTCAAAACTGGTGGCGATAATAAAGACAGCTGCATGTAACCAGTCGTCATATTTACTTAAATTGGAAACAACAACAACAATATATATTTGAAAGCTGTAGCAACATCTTCCTTGGGCATGAAGGATGGCTCATGAATCTTTTAGACCTATCTCAGAAGGCTGGTGTTCCTTTCCAGGTTTTTACTCCAAACATCCTATGTAAAACTGGCTATGGCTATGGGAGGTTCAAAGAACTTTATAAAATCAGTGTATTTAAATTCATTTTCTAAAACATCCAGGGTTGTCCTTCCTAAGTGACTGCCTTCCACTGCTGTTTATTTGTTTGTTTAAATATATGTTATTGATTTTTTACAGAAAGGAAGGGAGAGAGATAGAGAGTTAGAAACATTGATGAAAGAGAAACATCAATCAGCTGCCTCCTGCACTCCTCCTATCCTTAGTGAATACAGGAGAAAGTACTTGTATAAAGAAAAAATGTCATGTGTTTTCCTTATTTGGGGATGTGCCCAAAACCAAAGTACATGCCCTTGGCCAAATCTAACCTGGGACCTTTCAGTCCACAGGCCAACTCTATCCCTTGAGCCAAATTGGTTAGGGCTCCACTCCTGTTTTATATTGCATTTTTTCAGGACACATTACAGAAGATGCAGCCTATCTCTTTTGCATTCTACAATAATTAAACTATGTCTCACACCTGCCCTGACATCTCCCTGGAAACTTTCTCCCATTTGTCAGTCATCTGTTACCTACATACATTACTCTTTGATAATAATTCTCAGATTTCCACTAGCAATAGAATTTGATTCTACGGGAGGCTTTTAATCCTTTCAAAGAACAAGTCTTCACTGAGAAAATATAAGGTTTAAGCTGAAGAGAATTTAAGCTTATAAAAGGTTCAGCCTTCTTTTGTTTCTCATAATGTTCATAAATTAAGACAATAATCACTTTTGTGAGAGTGGCATCGCCTAAAGAGTAGAAATGAAAGGGAGTAGACTACTTATTAAAATGAATAGCTCAGACAAGAAGCTCTGATTTTATAACCCAAATTTTCATTAAACTAAATGGTGTAGGGGCCTTTTGAGATGTTTTTCCTGTTGTCCTTCAGTAGGCCAGTTGGCTATAACTCTAAGTGAAATCCTCAAGTTCTTAAAATACATAAAAAGACAAGACAAATTGAGTATGTGGGTTGAGGATAAAGACTAAGTTATTGTATCACAGTTATATGGGGCTTTTTCAAATCCCCTTTTCTATTTTGTCTTTAGTTGGTAATTTGGACAGACCATTATTGGAATAGGACACAACCTCCAAAATCTTAGAAAATAAGATTTCACCAAGCAGTGGAAAGTTCCATGGAAGCAAAAAGCTTAGTAATATTTTTAATTGCTGCATGTACCATATCATTGCTTGGTATGGAAATGAGAAAGCTAAAACAATTCCTTTGTCACAGATGCAATACTATCTCTTTCACTTACAGCAAATTTCAAGTACACAATACAGTATTAGCTATAGTAACCATGCTATGTATTAAATCATCAGAACTTCTCATTGTTTAACTGAAAGTTGTACCCCTTGGTCAACATTTCCCCATTCTCTCCACCTCCCAGCCCCTCAGAAACCACCATTTCATTCTTTATTTTAATGATTTTGAAATTTACTGTTGGGGGTATGGGTGAGACCTTCCCCCCCCGTCTTTGAACCATCATTATAGATTCTTTCAGAGTAGAATTTTTATCATGTAACAACATGAAATCTTGCACATAAGAGATCTTATCCTATTTACCAGACCTTTGGCAAACAATTCTGATTTGTCATTGACTTTAATCGACCAGTTAGCTAAAATACAACCTAATGGACTCTCAGATGGAACCAAGACCAAGTCTCCTGTTTCAAAACAGAAAAAAAAAAAAAAAAATCTAAAGAAAGACAAGGTCAAAACAAATGAGTTACAAAACAACAATGATCAAAGCAAGTACCCAAAAGAGAAGAAAACAAGCAAAGAACAATTGTAAGCAAAGATTCATTGCAGACAGACAGATGAGGGCTCTCAGACAGACAGAGCAGAGCTCTCAGACAGAAACTGATTCCCTCCCAGGGAGGAACTGGGATTAAAGTCATAGAGTCTTACCCCTGCCTAAGTGATACCAGAGGTGACTCCTTGCTGAGTCCTGGATGGCTAAACAGACCAGAGCGCAGTGGTAGAGGACCCCTCCTGTGCCCCCAGGATGACTTACCCAGTCAGACTTGGAGTCCACAGACTCCACAGAGACCTGTTTCCTTCCACCAGCTGAGTGTTTCAGGCCCCTGATGCCTTGAGAGGGAGAGCAGGGAGAGTCCTGAGATAAAGAACTCTCAACAGCTGCTGGGAAATCCCTGTATTCCCTGTCATGGGGTCAGCCTGCCACAAGCAGCTGGGACCCTCAGCCCAGGCCCTGGGGACCTTACCGGGTTCCACACAGTCCCAGAAGAGTCGCCAAAAATTGTAACTGAAAATCCAGATTCTGCTGCCTGCCACAGCGAACACCAAACTCTGTCACTGAAGTTCTGGAATTTTTGGAAACATCTACAAAGTCTGGATCAACACGAAAACAACAACAAACCCCAAACTAGCCGACACCCAGAGTAAACAAAGGCAGGCGTTTTGTAGAGGGGAGACAAAATTTGAAGAGGTGGCCAGGATGGGAGGTAAATTTTTTCTGTTTGTTTTAGTTTTTTGCCTTCTGTCTCTGGAGCTGGACTCAGCTGCAGAACAATAGTGGCAGCTAAAAATGCAATAGATTCTTTAACCACTAGATGGCACTCGTGAACATATTTTCAAGACAATTTACTGAATTTGGTTGATACATGGCAATGGTGTCCTTTTCATGACTAAAAGAGGTATGGAAATTTAATACTATTTATATACTAGAGGCCCGGTGCACGAGATTCATGCACTTGGGGGGTGGGGGGCGGTGTCCCTCAGCTCTGCCTGCACCCTCTGGCAGTCCGGGACCCAATGAAGGATGTCTGACTGCCAGTTTAGGCCCGCTCCCTGCTAAGCCGGCAGGGGGACTTCTCCGGGACGTCCCCCAGGGGATCCTTAGCTATGCTATGGAGGTTGGAGAGGCTCCCGCCATCCCTTTTGTGCTCGCCAGCTGTGAGCCCAGCTTCTGGTTGAGGGGTGCTCCCCTTGTGGGAGCGCACTGACCACCAGCGGGCAGCTCCTGTGTTGAGCATCTGCCCCCTGGTGGTCAGTGTGCATCATAGCCACCAGTCATTCTGCTATTTGGTTGATTTGCATATTAGCCTTTTATTACATAGGATTCATTAGAAAAAGCAATCTGAGAAATACACGCTGTCTTTAGCAAAATGGACTAACTCCATAGGAACAAAAAAATCTTATTAAATGTGAAAAATGTGTTTGTATCATATGGTAATGCAGAATAAAATTCACATAAATCTCATTTCTCCCATTTCACAAGCACAACACAAGCTTTGGGCATGTGCTTAATTTTGCATCATAACAAATATGGAACAACAAGAAGAAAAAATCATACTTGCTTCCACACTGTCTTTGTTATATAACTACCAGTTAATATTCTTGAAGTGTAACTGCAGGACCTACATGATTTCCATATTCTCAGGTATCTTTCATAGAGTATTCTCTATGCTTATCCATTAACTGAAGGATTTGTTCCCTAGAAGCCACCTCCCAGCATTGATTCAAACTCAAGCCAAGGTTTTAATTATAGTGTCTTAATTCTCCTACAATCCAGTAAAAGGATTACACTCTATTGCTCAGCAGTTTTGCGGGGGGGATTATATTCTATTATCTATAACCAATCTCATCTTATTCTCAAATCCTCCTTTCAACTATAAAAATAATTTAAGCCTATAGGTGAAAGATCACATCTCTTTCAGTGTTAAACAGTGACGAGTAAATTTAATGACAATTGAAACTTCCTGTCAGGGCTGTTTCTCCCCTCTCTGAAGCATAATAATCTCTATTTTGTAAAATTACTGTTTAAAATTATCTGCTACTTGTAGATGATCCCTTGTTCTATGAGTCAACTCTGTTATTTTTAGACGGTCCCTTATACTATAAATTAAAGTTGCTTTTTAGCTTGATTGAATAATAGGGAAGATAAACTTAGCTGTCTGATCTGCCATCTAACATAAGGGGATGATAATACTCCCATACTCTCATGCCAGGTATTTATTAGTTATCTGAAATGTACTATGCTCAAGGTTACAAGCTGCCTGCAAAAATAACTTACACAGAGCTCTTTGTAAAGTCTGCAGAAGGTCTGGAAAAACCCTTATTTGGGAGACAAAGGGCTAGAAAGATATTAAGAGGGAAAACTTCCTCCATATTTTGCTCAGAATTTGAGAAGCAATATTCCTCTAAGCCTGCTGGCATAATAAAGACTCCTAATTAATTTGGCTTGTTAAGGCATCTATATTTAGCTCACTGATTTACATTATAGCACTCAACAGATCTTCTAATTTCTCCTTCCCAAACGGGCCTATGACAGGAAAGTTCAGTGACCATGTGTTGGTGAGGGGAGGCTCTTCTAGTCTGGCTGATGTTCTGTTTCCTTGAGCTTTGCAGACCTCCACCGAGACACCTCTCATTCCTCCTGGACTCCAGCACAGGAGTCTATTGCATGAAACCGGCAACTGCTGCTGGTTATATGGGTCTTGCTTTCCCAAGTATCTCAAGTTCTTCCTATTCAGGAGCCTCCTTATCCTGACCTGAAGTCTCTTCTCAGATTCTCTTAGCACTTCACCTGTTACAGGAGCATGATAGAATCTAATCTAATAATAGACAAACAGGGTAATTGACCATACCTTCGCTACGCCTCCCATTGGCTAATCAGTGAGATATGCAAATTAACCGCCAACAAAGATGGCGGTTAATTTGCATACGAGGCGCAAAGCAGAGCAGCGAAGACGCTGAAGGCAGCTCCGGCCAGAGTGAAGGCCTGGGTACAGGGTGCCAGAGGAAAACAGGGGCCAGCAGCCAGGGGAAGGGAAGGCCTATTGCATGAATCTTTTTGTGCAACGGGCCTCTAGTTTCTTTATATTGTAGAAAAAGTTCTAAACCTTATCACACCCACCACACCTCTGTTTTTCCACAACACTGTTTTCTAATGTAGCTATATGGGATTTTGACAGCCAGGAATATCCAGAGAAACATTAGAAATGCATGCAGGAGTCAGAAGTTTTTCATGAACTGTCCTCACACGAGAAAATGCCTAGTGTCTCTGTTTTCTGCCCACCCTGATATTGTGCAAGCAAAAAATGCTCCTCCACATTTCCAACTCCCACCCAGAACCACTTCCCCAGCAACACTTGGAGTCTATGAATAGCCAAGGGCATGAGTCAAGAGCTATCTCTCCAAACTCTGCTCTCAGACAGTTCTGCACCATTGCTGTTCTGCCTTTGGGTCACCATGCTGCTTTCATTAAAATCATTTTGTGAGATATTTTAAGTTAGGTTCTCTCAGGAAACAGACTGAGATTAGTATGCAGACACGCAAAGTGCTCTCAGGAACAATACCTGTGCCAGAGTGAAGGAAGCATGAATGGGCGGAGGGAAAAGTTGGTCTGCAAAGCAGTTACCAAACACACACACACAGCTAAGGAGCTAAGATGCCCATCAGAATTGTTCTAATTGAAGCAGTTTTGCTGCTATAGGTGCAAATGCTGGGCAGCATTTGTGCAACTGTAGTTGAAGGAAGCTGCCACCTGCATTGCTAAGTAATCTTTTGTTTTTTCCTGAATTAGACTTTATGAAATAACTAGAGGCCTGGTGCACTAATTCGTGCACTAGGGGGTTGGGTGGTGAGTGTCCCTCCGCCCAGCCTGCACCCTCTCCAATCTGGGACACCTCAGATGTCCGACTGCAGGCGGTTGGACATCCCTTTCACAATCCAGGACTGATGGCTCCCAACCGCTTGCCTACCTGCCTGATTGCTCCTAACTGCTTCTGCCTGCCAGCCTGATCACCCCCTAACCACTCCCCTGCCAGCCTGCTCAATGCCTAACTGCTCCCTGCAGGCCCCATTGCCCCCAACTCCCCTCCCCTGCCAGCCTGGTCACCCCTAACTGTCCTCCTCTGCAGGCCTGGTACCCCCCCAACTGCCCTCCCCTGCTGGCCTGGTCATCCCTAACTTACCTCCCCTGCAGTTCTAGTTGCCCCCAACTGCCCTCCCCTGCTAGCCATCTTGTGGCGGCCATCTTGTGATGAAGTGGGGGTGGCCATTATGTGGCAGCCATCTTGTGACAACGTCGCGCAAACACCACCTAGGCTTTTATTATATAGGATGTAATGAATTAATGGGAGGTTAGAGGCAACTACACTAATACAGTTATGAAAGAAAAGCTAGGACAGTGTTTTTAATAGAACAAAAGTACTGTATTAGATGTGTTACATTTTAATAAAGGTGAATAATATTTTATGACACTTCTTTTTCAGTTGCATGTGGGCAGGAGTTGGAATATGAAATGTATTTCTAATAGGTTTAAAGTACACTGAAGTAGATAATTGGCTTAGGAAATGAAACAGAAGAGAACATATCTTTTAAGAAAGTCGGACATCCCCCAAGGGGTCCCAGATTGGAGAGGGTGCAGGTGGTGCTGAGGGACACCACTGTCCTCCATGCACAAATTTCATGCACCGGGCTTCTAGTTTTATACAAGTGTACCTTTTCAAATACCAGACTGACAATGTGAATTTAAGAACTGAATTGTCTGTCAATGTGCTCTCAGGTTAGATAGAAAATCCTCAGACCAATAAGGAAACTTGCATAAATTTCCTCTCTGACAGTTAAGCATTTATCTCTCCAATTTCATTTCTAATAATTAGTTCAATGATAACTTCTGCCCCAGTGAGGTAAATCTACTGTAAATCACTTTAATATAATTGCTAAGTCCTACCTGAGAGCCTTTGCTTGCTGTCTCCATATATATCATTTCTCTCAAGAAATTATTTGCAATCACTTTGTCCTCAGGTCGGCCCTGAAAATCATTCTTCCTCAGTGTAGAGTGGGCCTTTCTGAGATCACAAATATGCTGCTTTGTATTTGTGTAAATGATATACCTCCCAATCAGCAACTACATTCGGTTCTTATATTGTCAAAATTAGGTTTTTGTTTTTGTTTGTTGTTATCTCAATGTATGTCAAATAGGGTCTGCAAATTTGCAGAGCAAGTAGGACAAGAGAGTGAGGGTTTATTTTTAGGGAGGAGTTTTTAACGACTGGCTCTAAAGTACCTAGAAGAAAACAGTGAATATTAAGGCATTCATTTATTACCACAGAGACTGAGCATTTGGAAATGAAATAAAAGTTAGATACTTAAACAATGTCCACTATAAAAAATCAGTAAAGGAAGCTTGCCCATTTTTGTGTTTGTATTAGGTTTTAAATGGTTAGTGAGATCTCGAGTATGTATAAGGAGCGCTTTTGGACTTTTCACAAAGTTTGTAAATTCCTGCTTGTTATTTAACCCAGAGCATTATGATGAGAGTTTATATGAGAAATTCAAGTAGAGTCCACTACTGAGCAGCAGATCACATCCCTAAAGCTTAAGAAAATTGTAGTTTAAGAGAGTAATTTGTAAATAACATTTTAAATGGTCAATCTTGAGTTTTGTGAAAGATTGCACACATTAAATATGAACACTTTTTATTCTTTAGACCTTAAAATTATGGTGGCGCCGAACCGGTTTGGCTCAGTGGATAGAGCATCGGCCTTCGGACTCAAGGGTCCCAGGTTGATTCCGGTCAAGGGCATGTACCTTGGTTGTAGGCACATCCCCAGTAGGGGGCATGCAGGAGGCAGCTGATCAATCTCTCTCATCAATGTTTCTAACTCTCTGTCCCTCTTCCTTCTTCTCTGTAAAAAATCAATAAAATATATTTTTTTAAAAAAGAAACTACCATTAAAAAAAAAAATTATGGGGGCTAATTCCCCCGGTTTGCCTAGACTAGGAGTTTCTTCAGATGCAGAGCTTTCAGCGCTCACATCAGGATAGTTCCAGAAAAACAGATAACTGGTCACCCAGGACTGGCCTGGTGAGAACTCAAAACCAAGCCAGGCGAGCACTCTGATGCTGACAGCAGAGCCAGGTGCTCCCCATCACTGGCAGAAAGCTCCTGTTACAAGCTTCCTGAAGGGACGCTGGGACTTCACTATCCCTTTGGACTCCTTCACACCAAAGATTCCATAATTCCTAGGCTTTGTTTCTCTGTGCCAAGGGTCTTTAAAGAAACTAGAGGAATCTCCACCAATGACGTATTTTGAGGCCTGTGGTGCAAAGAGTTATTAAGCCACCAACTCATACTAATACAGACTTTTCAAAGGTATTTTCCCATAGAAACACACTCTCACCCAGATATACTCACACCCCGCTTTCTTTGCCATACTTTCCTCTCTTTTTCCCTCCAGGACTTACAGATTTAAGCCTGACTTGCTACTGGTCTTTAGTAGGTAAGCCTTAGCATTCTGAACGGCATTCTCAAGCATGCTGGGGGCCGCTTCAGGCTCAGGCTCAGGCTCAGCCTCATCCAGATGACGTTTACTGTCTGAGTCTTCCTCCTGAGAAATGTCACATCTCAGGTCTTCCTGTTTAGAGTTGTTATGGTTCGCGTCCCTCGGCTCATACAGGTGACCGTCGGTTTGCTGAAGCTGTTGAAAGGTGTTCCCCTTTGACTGGACTGTTTGATGAGGCGTTGATTCTCCTTCATCAGATGATTGTTGCAAGTGGTCAGGGTGAGGTGCCCCGGCTTCAGGAATCCCCCTCGCGGTCTTCTCTGAGCGCCACGGTGCAGCGAGGTGCTTTTCTGACAGAACCAGAGGAGGAGGAGAGGAGGGCTCCCGAGGAGGCGCAGATGGAGATGCACCTGGTCCCGCGAGGTCATCCACAGGTGGCTGCCTCTAGACGGCGGGCTCCGAGGTGGGCTGCTCCCGGGCGGGCTCCCAGGCGGGCTGCTCCCGAGCTGGGGTCCAGTGTCAGGCCCCTGCTCTGACTCCGGGTGTTCAGATAATCCAGGCTGAGGATCTTGGGTAGAAGCTGCTGTCATTTCATCCCACGGCCTCCCTTCTTCCCGCGATTCCTGGTTTTCTTTTTCTTGCTCCAGGGCACTGGACTCTTCCATAGAGGGAATCAAGAAAAAAACCAAAAACTTCTGGATGAAAGGGATTGTGCAGATGGGGAAAGAGTCAGCGCAGGACAGTTGCTTTGCTGAGGTCTGCTAAACGATTTCTGGATCCTATTTGCTCCGCAAGTTGCAGCGTCCTATCTCCATAGCAACCGGGGCAGGGTTCCGCTGGGAGAAGCAATGGAGCACATCTGTTGCCAGGATTCTAGGGAATAGACCAGGAAAAGGAAAATCCTAGATTTGTGATTTGGCGAAGCCTCTGCTCCTCTTCCTAGCTCAGCCAATCCGACCTGCAGCCGACCAGTCGTGGTTGGAAACCCGAGAAAGGCTGGGGCCCCTGAGCACAAAGAGAGGGAGCCAGGACCCAGCCCCTAGGGTTTCCAAGTCTGATAGGTTGATTCCAGGAGCGTGGTGAGGGGCGAGTTGTGCCTTAGTAGAGGGACAGTGCATTTACAGAGCTTTACGGAGTGTGTGTGGGTGTGGGGGGGTAGGGGGGGGGGGGCGGGGAGGGGAAGAGTGAGAGTGAGAGAGAGAGAGAGAGAGAGAGAGAAAATCTTGAGGGGCAGGTGACCATGAGACTCCAGTGTGCAGATCAGGAGAGCCCAGGACTAACACTTAGAAGGCAAAGATGTCTCATCGTGCGAATCAAACAACCAAACTCGGGACATTTTTGGAGAATAAACAAGGAAATCCTACTTTTGCTCTTTCCCCTCATATGGAATCTGCCAGATGAATAGGCAGAGTATTCCCTTCAAGGAGAAGTCAATGCAGAAGGTTACACTATATGAATAAGAGAGCTCATGGGTTACCTGTTTTGTAATAATTGAAATCCAAATTAACCTTAAAAATACATTTGATTGTATAATCCTTGTTTAGAATATAAATGTGAATTCATAGTTTTGCAATATTTAAGGTCATGACTATGGCTATTAACTCATATTATTCGGTCTCCAACATGAAGAAGGTACATAGGATTAGACCATATTTGGCTTTGACTATAAACTGTAAATTAATTAAATAGTTTAATGTTAATTTGTACTGTATCTCTAAAAAAAATAAACCAATTAACACTTGGTATTTGACACTACATTGATATGATTTCCAATCATAAATTCTAACTTCGTGGAAAAATATACTATTTATCTCCCCTCACACCCAACTGGGTGGGAGAAGCACAGAACCCTTCAATAATTCATAAAAGCTGGGGACCTTTCCTCTTCCCCAAAATACACATGGGTGCATACAGGCAAGATGTTGCATGTAATGTCAGCTGGTTCAGGGACTCCTTGAAGTCAGATTGCACAGATTAGAACTCTTTAAATTCATGCGGAAACAAAATAAAAAATAAACTAGAATTACAATGTATTGGATGAATGTAGCTTATGGATAAATTAAATGATGGCAGTAATGTAATAAGAGACAAAAGAGGGGAATTGAGAATACTCTTAAAAATACCTACACTAGCCCGGCAGGTGTGGCTCAGTGGGTGAGCATCGACCTATGAACCGGAAGTCATGGTTCAATTCCCAGTCAGGGCACATTCCTGGGTTCTGGGCTCAATCCCCAGTAGGGGGCATGCAGGAGGCAGCCAACAGATCATTCTCTCTCATCACTGATGTTTCTCTCTCCCTTTCTCATGGTAACATTTTGTGTAACTATAATACATGATCCCTATCAGGAAGTTGACATTCATGGTTCCCAGAGCTTATTCAGATTTAGCCAGTGTGTGTGTGTGTATAGTTCAATGCAAATTTATCACATGTATAGCAATCACCACCACAATTCTGGCAACTAGTAATCTGTTCTCCATCTCTTCAATTTTATTTCAAGAATGTTAAATAAATGTAATCACATAGTATATGACCATTTGAGACTGACTGAGAACATACTTTTCAAATATTCTTACCTAAGGACTTTTTAGATAGAAATTTGTTTTAGGTTATCAATGAGTGAAATGATTAGAAAGTCCTTTATTTTGTTTTTGTTTTATTTTTGTTGAATTTATTGGGGTCTCATTGGTTAATAAAATTATATAAGTTTCAGGTATACAATTATATAATACATCATCTGTATATTGTATTGTGTGTTTACCACCCCAATAAAGTCTCCTTCCATCATCATTTATTCCCCCTTTACCTTCCACCTCCCCCCTCCCTCTGGCAATCACCATACTGTTGTCTGTGTCCATGAGTCTCTCTTTTTTTAGTACATAGGTTTGATTTACTCTTAGGCCTTCACGTTTCCCTTTAAGTTAGGCAATAATTTATTTATTCTTTCATCCCCAAATTTACCCAGTGACTGTTACATTCCGGGTACTGTTTTAAGCACTGAACAAAATGGATTTTTAAAAAAATTCCTGTTTTCCTAGAACTAACATACTAGTGGTGAAAGTCAGACACTATACAATGAGTATACTAGTAGTACATAATCACATTGTTTAGTGTATTGAAAAGTGATAAATGTTCTGGGAATAAAAAAGTAACGTAGAGCCGAAACCGGTTTGGCTCAGTGGATAGAGCGTTGGCCTGCGGACTGAAAGGTCCCAGGTTCGATTCCGGTCAATGGCATGTACCTGGGTTGCGGGCACATCCCCGTAGGAGATGTGCAGGAGGCAGCTGATCGATGTCTACTCTCTCATCGATGTTTCTAACTCTCTATCTCTCTCCCTTCCTCTCTGTAAAAAATCAATAAAATATATATATTTTTAAAAAAAGTAATGTAGAAAACTAGTAATCACAGGAAGTGTCAGAAGGCACGCTGGGGAGGTTGCATTATTAAATAGGGTAGGCAGGGTAGGCCTCATGAACACAGTGGTAGGCAGAAATGAATGGAATGTGTAGTGAAAAGAGTTTTGTCTCATGTTTCTACTGGATTCCTGAACATCTTCCCCAACATGTTTAAACTATAACTAGAAACACTCCTATATCTTTGAGTAGTACCTGCCTGATAGAGTCCTTATTCACACATTTGTTACATTGTGGGCCTTTATTCTGGTATGTACATTGCCTTCTCTTCATCACGGGATTCATCTGTGATCAACTTAAACCACTTCAGAACCCCAGAAGCACTGAACTAAAAATCAGCAAGTTTCTTGAAACACAACTGACTAATGAGGCTGTGGAATCCATAGTGAAATAGGCTACTTTTAAAAACATGAACGAAGACCCTAGAGCAAAATATGACATGGTTACCTACACTCTTGGAAGGACAGAAAAATAAAAGTTTTCTCAATAAGGTAACAGAACGGTCTTTGAAATATTCTTCTCCCTGTAGATTGGTTTTGCAGAAGTCTTCTCTCTCTCCCAGAATTTCTTGTGACTTGCCTTGGTGAGCCAGTCAACTGTGATTTGACAACTGTCGGGCACTGTTTTGAAACCTAATTGTTTCAAAAGGATGTCTAGCAAATTGGTCTAAACTCTGAATATAAAAAATAAAGCAAAATATATCTCATTTATAATTCAATAAGAGTTGATATAGATGTGACCTGGTTAACTAAAAATGTAAAGTTAGCATACACACTATGTATACCATGTCCGGAATTAAAACACTGCTTGGATTTTTAATATCTTCTCTATATGATGATGCTTTGATACTCTTTGTCTTTGGGGTAAGATTCACCTCTGGACTACAGTTTACACTATTGACCTTATTTATTTTATTATTGTAATTAATTTTTAATTACAATAATATAATACATTTTAATGTTTCATTGATACTCAGTTTAATTGTAGGTAAAGAAAAAATACACACTACAGAAAACTCAGAACATTTATAATTCCTATTACATGCTTCCTGTTTTTCAATTTATAATACAGGGTATCAATGCAGACTATCTCCTAAATCATTTTAATTTTTAAATTTCAAAGTGTTTATCAAACTCCTGGCAACTAATCTAAGTACAGTTTACTCATTTTTTACTAATAAAGTTTTGTAATTAACATTTGCATAAGAAGCACAAATTAATGTGTATATTAAAATAGCCTCTCTAGTTAGATTTTTTTAGAATTCTTTTACACTGATTTTACTCCTCGTTTAAATCCCAGATGACCTTCAAAGGCAAATTTTTCATATTCCTTTCGAATATTTTGTCAAATCTTTCATTTTGCTCCACTGTCAAGTGATGTTTCCAGTCTCCAACGGTACCTAGAAATAAGCACACGATCGGCACCTGGGTGAGTAAGTGGCACTATCAGGGCAAGAGTTTCTTCCCACCCACTTTCATCTCCTCTTCAAGCCACGCTAAATATCTGGTAGTTCTCCATGGGTTTGATACTTCATGTTTCCTTATACAAAAATGAACTAAGAAACAAACTGAAAAATACTTCTAAAGTTCACTATCCTTAGCTATTATGCTTTCACCAACCACTACCATTAAGTTATAATGTTTATTGAGATGGTATAACAAAAGTAAAATAGAGGACTAGGTTAGAATTTTTTCATATATTTTACTAAATACCAGGCACCAAAGAAATACAAGTACCATCTCATTTCACTCATATGTGGAATTGAATGAACAAACTGAACGAACAAGCAAAATAGATTCATACATAGAGAGCAGACAGCCAACTCTGGTATGGGGTAACTATTGGGAATGTGGGGTGGAGAGAATGAGAAAAAAAAAGAGAGAGAACTCATGGACATGGACAACAGTGTGGTGATTGAGAGAGAAAGAGAGGTGGGTAGAGGTGGAAGATGGGATAGGACCGTGGTTGGCAAACTGCGGCTCGCGAGCCACATGCGGCTCTTTGGCCCCTTGAGTGTGGCTCTTCCTAAGCCTTAGGAGTACCCTGATTAGGTTAATAACAATGTACCTACCTATTTAGTTTAAGTTTAATAAATTTGGCTCTCAAAAGAAATTTCAATCGTTGTACTGTTGATATTGGCTCTGTTGACTAATGCGTTTGCCGAACACTGGGGGAATTAATGGGGATGGGGAAAGAATAAAATAAAGAGAAAATATATATACAAAAATTAAAAAAAAAATGCCAGGCACCATACTTGGTAAACTATATCTAGCATGTAATTTAATTCTTAACACAATATCAGTATTTCTTCATTTTTAAAATTGAAAAACTGAAGGGATTAAGAAGTACAAACTGGTAATTACAAAATAGGTATGGCATGTAAAATACAGTATAGCAAATATGGCCAATAATATTGTAATAACTAGGTATGGTTCCAGGTGGGTACAATAATTATTGGGGGGATCACTTCATAAATTATAGAAATGTCTAACCACTATGTTGCATACCTGAAACCAATATAAAATAATCTTGAATCACAACTATAATTTAAAAAGTAAAAATACATAAATAAAAAGCTAAAGATAAAATAAGTAAAGTTGAAAAGAAAGCCCGGCCAGTAGGGCTCAGTGCTTGAATGTTGACCTATGAACCAGAAGGTCACAGTTTGATTCCCGGTCAGGTCACCTGCCCGTGTTGCGGGCTCAATCCCCAATGTGGGGCGTGCAGGAGGCAACCAACCAATGATTCTCTCTCATCATTGATGTTTCTATCTCTCCCTCCATCTCCCTTCCTCTCTGAAATCAATAAAAACATTTTAAAATTTAAAAAAATGAAACCTAAAGATTTTCAAGTAATGAAATCAAGGTCAGAGAGTGTGTTCAGAGCTGTCATTGCTTCAGTTTTACTTGATGGAACTTAGATACTGTCATTAAGCCAATTTAAATTAAGATTATTTGCCATCTTCAACTATCAAATTTTCTTGTTTAAACATTATCATTGGCATTTGGAACAGTTAGCCAGCTATTTATGGGCATGAGAATTACTTTGTATTTGGTCTAGTTAAGCAATGAGACTTAAAAGCTGATAATATATGGAACAAAAAATAAACACTTTTAAAAAGTGGCAATATCAAGATCAATTTCAAGCAGATCTTCATTAATTAAGAATAAATATCCATCATCAAAATGCTAAGTTATGGATAAATTAGTGAATAAAAAATGACTAAAAGAAATACAAATTATGTTCTAGAAAAATGTACATTAAAAGATCAAAAAAATTGTTTAATTGAAATTAAGTATCAGGGGGAAAGTATATTCATTCTTAATTCCTGGCATGTCATAGAAGCATGATAAAAATTAATTGCATGTTGTTAATGAATACTTGAATTCATAGCATATTGGTTTCAAGAAGTATTTTTTTTAAATATATTTTATTGATTGTCTACAGAGAGAAAGGGAGAGAGATAGTTAGAAACATTGATGAGAGAGAAACATCGATCAGCTGCCTCCTGCGCATCTCCCACTGGGGATGTGCCGGCAACCCAGGTACATGCCCTTGACCGGAATCGAACCTGGGACCCCTCTGAGGTCCGCAAGCCGACGCTCTATCCACTGAGCCAAACCGGTTTCGGCGGTTTCAAGAAGTATTAATTTACTTTTTACATTGAAGAAATCTGACACATGAGGAAATAAGTAACTCAAACTCCCTCCCCCACAACAAAATACATGTTGGGTTTACTTCTAGAATGTTCTAGGAGAAATAAAGAAAAACAATAATTGGAATTGTCCTGGTCACATATATACATAACCTTCAGGTAAGACTTGCTAACCATTATGCTAAGTGAAATCAGTCAGTCAGAGAAAGATAAATATCACATGCTCTCACTCATTTGTGGATTATAATGAACAACATAAACCGATGAACAAAAACAGATGTAGAGACAGAGAAGCATCGATTAGATGCTCAAAACGCAGAGGGAAGGTAGGGGAGGGTGGGGGTGAGGGGGAACGATCAACCAAAGGACTTGTATGCATGCATATAAGCATAAGTGATGGATGTGGACAACAGGGGGTCAAGGTGAGGGCAGGATTGGGGGGATAAGAGGACATTGGGGGGATTAGGACACATTTGTAATAATCTTAATCAATAAAGGAAAAAATATGTTAAAAAAAAGAGTAGGGACATGTAGACTAAAAGGAAGGAATGTAATATTGATTAATTAGGTTCAAGTGTTAGACTATGTACTAAAAAATTGTGTAGTTTCCTGGGATACTTTCCAGGGCCATTGGCAGTTAAGATCTTTGATTCTCTCCAGGTTCCACATGACAGTACTTAGAAAGACACGGTAAAAACACCCCTTAATTACTGTAGGGACAAAGCAATCACGGAACTCTCAACACTTTTGCTTCTAAAAACCCCTGAGCATCACCTTTGCGCAGAAAATGTCCCTCATCTGTTCTTTTCCCGATTTCATGTTTTAGAATCTCATCATAATTGGCTTTTGGATCAGACTTCATGTTCGGAAATGTAGCCTGTTTTACAATAGCTTCCACATCCTCTTCACTCAGTTCTTTCTCAAGAAAACGGCTGATTTTAAGCACAGAACTTCTGAGATCCTGAAAGAATTGTGGGTATGAGAAACTATTCAGCTTACAAAGAATGCATGAGTTACATCCCAACATCTTCATCACATTTTGGAAAACTGAAGGTGATTGGATTTATTGTAAGTCTAAAGTTTGACAAAGATATATTACTTTCCTACTCCTTCTATGAAAATGAGTGCTCTGGTTGTCAGCTTTGTTAGAGCTTTCTACTGTTTCATTTTATAAGGACAACTCCCCCTCATTTACTCATCATTCATTCATTCAACTGGTACTTTTAGGAATGTTATGTTTCAAAAACTGTGATAGGTGCTGGAGAAGTTTAAGAGAACAATAATATGCTATCTGTGCTTGTTAAGAGTTTACAATTTCATGAGGGAAAGAGTAAAGCAAGTAATTAAATACAATGGCTACAGAAAAGGAAAGTCCAAGTTTGGTGGCTTCATTGGTTATTCTACCAAACACAAATTAAAGAAGAATTAACACCAATCTTCTAACTTCAAAATTTCAACAAAATCAAAGAGGAGGAAATACTTCCAAACTCATTCTATAAGGCCAGCATTACCCTGATAACAAAGGCACATGAGAACACTACAGGAAAAGAAAACTAAAAACCAATATCATTTATGAAAGATAAGATACAAAAATCCTCAACAAATTACTAACGAAACAAATTTAGTAATGGATTAAGAGAACTATACACTATGAACAAGTGGGATTTACTCCTGGAATACAAAGATGAAAAGCCCTAGTTGGTTTGGTTCAGTGGATAGAGCCTCTGCCTACAGACTGAAGGGTCCATGGTTTGATTTCAGTCAAGGGCATGTACTATGATTATAGGCTCCTCCCCAACCCGGGCCCTGGTTAGGGCACATGCAGTAGGCAACCAATCAGTGTGTTTCTCTCACATCAATATTTCTGTCTTTCCCTTTCTCTGTCCTTTACTCTCCCTAAAAATCAATGGGAAAGTATCTTCTGGTGAGGATTAACAACTACAACAACAACAAAAGATCAGGAACAAGGCAAGGATGCCAATTCTCACCATTTATATTCAGCCTAATACTGGAAATCCTAGCCAGAGTCAATAGACAAGAAAAAGGCATCCAAATTTAAAGAAAGACGTAAAATTATGTGTTCACATACAACATGATTTTATACATAGAAAACACTAAAGATCTACAAAAGACAAACAAACAAAAGAAACAGAACAAAACAAAACCCTGTTAGAACTATTAAAAAACTCAGCAAAGTTGTAGGATACAAAAACAACATCCCCAGATCATTTGCATTTACTTACACTAACAATGAACTGTGGTTTAGCAAACTGGTCTCTAACTAGTTTGCCTGTATTTACTATTATCACTTTTAAACCCATTAGAGGGAATTAGATTCTAAAGATACTAATTCTATCATATTGCTATTCTTCAAATAACTGTTAAAAAGCTCATTATTGCTTTTAAGATGAAGAAATTACTATCACTAACAAAGTCTACAGACCTTGCATGGTCTGGCTCCTACTGTATCCACCTCTCTATCTTAATCTTTCATTCCCTCCACCTTGCTCTTTAACTTCTTCCTTCCAAGATATCATGCACCTGACAGCTTCAGATATTTTGCACATTCTCTTTTCTTGGCTTAGACTTCACTTTTACCTCTCTGCCAACTCATATCTACTCACTTGAAGTTGTCATGTACTTTTCCAGAAACAATTGCCTATTACCTATACCAGATCAGTATATTTCATATCCTATCATACTTACACTTTTCCTTTTAACAGTTATCATAGATTTGAAGTATATATACCTACTTAGTGAATATTTGTTTTCCCTTTTGGATTATAAATACTCTAAATAAAGGGTTCAATTGTCTTTGTCTGATGATTTAGGGTCTGTCACATACTAGGCATTTTATAATTTTGAATTAATGAGCAAGTAAGATATGTAGCAGGTAGTCAACATATCAGGCCCTCCCCTGCTGGCCTGATCACCCACAACTGCCAGCCATCTTGTGGTGAACCTCAAATGTGTTTGGTTGGGTTTACACAATGTATTAAGACAGTTTTCATTGGATGCCAACATGTAAATACTATGTGATTTCCATGAAAGCTACATTTGAAGATTCTCGTTAATAAAAACAACAACAAAACACAAAGAACTTGCATCACTGGGCACACAATTACCTCTGACTAATTGGCCAAATCTTAGTGGCTTCTCACCCCAGGGTTGTTTTTGTTTGTTGTTTGTTTGTTTAATATTTTTGTTGATTTTTAGAGAGAGAGGAATAGAGAGGGAGAGAAACATCGTGCCTCCTACCAGGGATCAAGCCTGCAACCCAGGCCCTGCCTGGGGATCCAACCAGCAACCCTTTATTGCATAGGATGACAATCAACTAGTCACATCGGCCAGGACTGGCCCCACTCTTTCGAAGTGCCTTTTCTCTTTTTTCAATCACTAGTCATGTGAGTTTGCCCTTAGAGACACAGATGGCTGCATGAAAAGGAACCACAAAACATGACTGTGTGCAATGGGAAGAGAGCCCTGAGGAAACCAATAATTGAGGGTCGGGCAGGAAATGAGAAACCCCTGAAAAAGCATGAGAAGTAGTTAGGTACCAAGAAAACTAGGAAAATGTGGTTCATTTAAACCAAAATCAAAAAGGGTTTCAAAGAAATAATTTTTAAAAATAACCTTTGCCTCTTACCTTTTTCATTTCCTCATACATCATAAACAGAATACTGAAGTCATGTCTGTGCTCATACCAGCCTCTGACGTGATCAAACCAACGGCTTCCTACCACTGGGGGGGAAATTAGTAAGTGACAAGGTAAAGATGTTGCACTTATCAAACAGCAAACTAGAGACTTTCTTTTCTGTTCTGGAATCCCCTGGAAGGAAAGTAAAGCCCCCACCATTAGACATCTTTGTTACCTTGTAAAAATGGTGCTTTGGGAAATAATTACATGATTTTAATGGAAACCTGCCTCTCCTATGTATTTAGGAAAAGCAGCAGGGGACAAAATAAGAAACCCAAACAACTAATTGTGAAGATTTACGGTAAGCTCCTTACTTTCTTACTTCTTCCACCTAAAAAACTGTCTTTATTTCTCCTTTAATTATCTACTAGAAGCCTGGTGCACAAAATTCATGCACTGGAGGGGGTGTCCTTCAACCCAGCCTGCACCCTCTCAATCTGGGACCCCTTGGGGGATGTCCGACTGCCGGTTTAGGTCCGATGGAGTAAACTGGCAATCGGACATCCCTCTCACTATCCGGGACTGCTGGCTCCCAACCACTCACCTGCCTGCCTGCCTGATTGCCCCTAAGCACTTCTGCCTTCCAGCCTGATCACCCTCTAACCACTCCCCTGCCAACCAGATCGACGCCTGTTTCTCTGCTGGCCCGATGGCCCCCAACTGCCCTCCCCTGCAGGAGCGGTCACCTTCAGCTGCACTCCTCTACTGGCCTGGTCTCCCATAACTGCCCTCCCCTGCTGGCCTGATCACCCACAACTGCCCTCCCCTGCCAGCCATCTTGTGGTGGCCCTCTTGTGTGAGGTTGTGATGGTCATTTTGCATATTACCTCTATATTATATGGGACAAGAGGCCCAGTGCATGAAATCTGTGCCCCAGGGGTGGGGGGGAGGAGGGGTGGTTCCCTCAGCCCAGCCTGCACCCTCGCCAATCCGAGACCCCTCTGGGGATGTCCGACTGCCGGGACTGTCTAGCAGTCAAACATCCTTCTCACAATCTGGGACTGTTGGCTCCTAACTGCTCACCTGCCTGCCTGCCTGATCACCTCTAACTGGCCCCCCTGCCAGTCTGATCACCGCTAACTGCCTCTGCCTGCTGACTTGATCACCCCTCATTGCCCCCTCGGCTGACCTGGTTTCCCCTCACTGCCCCGCGAGCTAGTCTGGTAACCCCCAACTGCCCCCCCTGCTGGCTTGGTTGCCACTCACGCGCGCGCCCCCTCTCCCCCCCCCCCCCCCCCACCAGCCAGGTCGCCCCCAACTGCCCTCCCTGCTGGCCTGGTCGTGCCACATTGTCCCCCTCTGCCGGCCTGGTTGCCCCTCACTGCCTCCCCTGCTGACCTGGTCACCCCATACAGCCTGCTGCTCAGTCGTTTGGTAATCCCTCACTGACCCCACTGCTGGCCTGGTCGCCCCAAGCAGCCTGCTGCTCTGTCGTCTGGTCGTCCCTCATTAACCCCCCTGCTGGACTTGTCACCCCACTCAGCCTGTTCGGTCATCATTCACTTGTTTCGGTTGTGACGGCCCTGGCTCTTTATATATATAAATTTTAAGATCTCTGGAGAGCAACTTCAGATATCTATAAGACAGACCTGAATCTAATCTTCTAAATAAGTGAGAGCCCCAGTTCCACATTCCACAAGCCTCTCCCATCAATCTATCCTCCTCAGTGTTGAAATGAATATTGCACTGCTGCCATGTAAAGCCTGCCATAAGTCCATGACAGAACACACACACTACATCCACTTTGAATGGGTACACCATTGCGGTTCTTTTATGATCTGGTCAAACTGTTTCTTAAACAATATGCCTTTGCAACATAGCAATCCCCAAAGTGGTCCTGGTGAGAATAGAAAAGCCATTGGGTGGCAAATTAAATTAACAGAGCAGTAACCACTTATGTGCATCCAGCTTCTAGCGTTACTCTTCTTTATTTCCTTAAAATATGTTCCCCAAGTTTGAGAATTTGGCTAAATGGAAACATGGCCTCATAAACAAGTTAAATGCATAAATTCATAGTTACCATTTCCATCTAGAAACCTTTTCATGAAATGTTCCATATCATTCCCAGCTTCAAGCCGGATCACCATATTTGAAAAATGAAAGAATGAAGTCATAACATCCTTGGGGTTTCTGTAGACGTAAATAATCTGCAGGGGGTACAGGAAAACAATTTTAACAATTCTTTTTTTTTTTTTTTAAACTTTTTTTTTTTTAATATATTTTTTATTGATTTTTTTACAGAGAGGAAGGGAGAGGGATAGAGAGTTAGAAACATCGATGAGAGAGAAACATCGACCAGCTGCCTCCTGCACATCCCCTACTGGGGATGTGCCCGCAACCAACGTACGTGCCCCTGACCGGAATCGAACCTGGGACCCCTCAGTCCGCAGTCCGACGCTCCATCCACTGAGCCAAACCGGTTTTGGCCAATTTTAACAATTCTTGGTTGACCTTAGAGGTTGTTGTTTATTCACACCAACAGATGTCACTATATGAATGCATAATAATTTGTTTCATCCAGCTTACTACTCATGGAAATTTAGGTTATACTTTTTTATTTTATATTACAAAAACTGTTGAAGTAATCAACTTTATTGACCTGACATTTTACATGTGCAAGCATATAGGAATAATTTCTAAAAGTAAAATTATTTATTTAATTAAGGTTGGTTAATATTACAAATTACCCTTCATAAAAACTGTTTCAATGTACCCTCTGTGAGGGTTAAGTGACATTTGATAAAAAGCCCGGATAGCACTTGAGAGCATTTCAAAAAGGAAAAACTACTTAACAGATGATGTTGAAACAAGTAATTATCCATACAATATAAAACTGGAATTCTACTTCATACCTCACACCTGACCCCCCTCCCCCCAAAAAATTACAAATGGATTAAGGATTTAAATATGAAAGCAACATTTGACATCTCAAAAATAAAAAATATCTTTCTGGTCTCAGAGAAGAAAAAGATTTCCTAAACAGAAAAATATTATTTTAGTTAAAATAAAAATTGATCAATTAAATTAAATTAATTTTAAAGAATGCTGTTCATCAAAATATATAGCATGAAGTTACAAAAAGCAACAAAGTAGGAGAAAAGCAACACATATAACCAATAATTTATTAGTATCCAGAATATATATAAAATAAATCATTAAGAAAGAGACAATGAAATTTAGAAATTGGACAAAAATCATAATAATTTCACAGAATAAGAAATAATTATGGCCAATAAACATATCAGAAAGTGTTTAATCTCATTATTGATTAGTAAAATGCAAACTCAGATTAGTTTGAGATATTTTATAATTTATATTGAAAACTAAAAAGTTTGGCCCAAGCCTGTTTGGCTCAGTGGATAGAGCGTGGGACTCTGGACCTAAGGGTCCCAGGTTAGATTATGGTCAAGGACAGGTTACCTAGGTTGCAGGCTCATCTTGGCCTGCACCCTGGTCAAGCTCATGCAGGAGGCAACCAATGTGTTTCTCTCATATCGATATTTCTCTCTGTCTTCCCGCTCTCTTCTACTCTCCCAAAAATCAATGGAAAAATATCCTTGGGTGAAGATTAAAAAAAAGAAAAAAGAATGTGTATTGTGATGTAATATATACATTTGCTGCAACTTACCTGTCCATCAATACACTAAACATTGTAGAGCCATACAATAAATTCTACTAGACCATTAAAAAGAATAGAATTTTATGTGCTATCATCAAAGAAATGTTGCTGTATACTATATAATCACACTACAAGCAATGCGTGGGATGACCCAATTTATGTATATACTTATAATTCCATATGTATTTAATGTGTAAAACAGTATCAAAGATTATAATTATCACATTGAAAGACTGTGAATGAGTGAGGATGGAAAAATATATTTGAAGAAAGTATTTTTGTTTGTGCCAAAGGTCCATACGCTATTTATATGACTTACTTTAGCTTTTTTGCTCTTGAGACCTTTCGGTACTAAATAATATGGGAGGTGGGAACAGAAGAGGCGAGGAGACGGTCTGTTGAGAAAGTCCATTTTGCGGATATTGTATTCCAAGAAGGGGACTCTATCAAGCGTTGCCAAGTCTTCAGTTCTGTTACGATGACCCTCAAAATAAATCAAGCTTAGTATCTGCTGAGTCCAGATGGTACCTGTAAAAAGAAATAATTTCATTTCCAACCCTGAATTAATTTTTTTATTAACAATGTAAATAATTATGTAATCTATCTCAAAACTATTTGCAGCTTTTTCTTTCTTTTTAACCACTCCAAATATGCCAAGGAAATGTGCCCAACTTTTTTTTCTATGTGTTTTACATTAAAATTAGGTGTTCTAAGTTCCATTTTTACTGGAAAAAAGTTGTGATAGTGACTTAGATTAACCCTTCAGCTCTTTTGTTCCCTGTGATTCATGTAAGTTCTGTTCATGTGATTTTCTGCGGCTGTCTCTGTTTCTCTTTCCTTAGTTTTTCTTACATTTTACCTTTTGGAAATATAGACAGTTTAAGAGATCAAGACCCCTTTCACCTTTTCTTTTTAACATTGTGCAGGTCTCCCAATACTGTGCTAAATAGTACTGATGGGCATTCTTGTCTCATACTTGATTTAAAATGTTTCACTCTCACATTTGATGTCTTTGGTAGTTTTTGGTAGATTCCATTCGTCAGTATAAAGTTCACTTTCTCCCTAGTTTGCTAATCGTCTCCCTTAGGAATGTATGCTGAATTTTATTAAATGCTTGTTCTGTACCTGTTGAAATGATAATTCAGGCTTTCTTCTATGCTCTAGTAATGTGGGTGAACTGCATTCATATATTTTTAAACCAGTCTTGAAATAAAGCCACCTGGTAACAGTAGTATTTTTTTGTTTGTTTTTTTTTTGACATTGCTAGATTTGTTTCACTTATATTTATTGGGTTCAGGATTTTTGAACCTATGTTCATGAATATATAATCAATGTTCTAAAAGAATGTGAGGTGTCAATAATCTTGCAATCATTGCTACTCAATTGAGTAGATTTTAATAGACACAGAAGACTTGATAAAATTTATGGTGAATCTTGGAGAGTCACTAATCTCTCATCAGGCTGGACTAAGGACTGATGTGTGGTGTGCCAAGTACTTAGTCTGAATTAAGGATAAAGAAAAAGTTCTTATGGGCTGCTTAACCTAAACCTAAGCAAACTGAGGCACTACCAACATCTAAGGGAGGAAAACAAAAGACACCTGATATCGAATGTGCTGACACATTTTGCAGAGTAGAAACATCCAGGGAAAAGGCATTGTATTACTAATTTGGGGAAAGTAAACAGGGTCCTGAATTTGAAAGTCAATGGTAAAAGGGAGGGACTGGAGCACTTTCATGAAAATCAGGAATGACTTTTTTTGTGTTGACTTTGACTCCAATGTATCTCTGAGCAATATTAACCACTTCGTACAACATTGATTCAAGAACACCAATCACCCTGTGTTCTAAAAAGCACATATAAAAAATAAGCTTTTAAGGGGAATGTAAGATTTGAGGACAATTTCCATTAGCTCAAAATTCTTTCATTATTATAGGGAAATAAAAGCAATTAGAGTAATTGAAAAGCATATTAGGAATTAGTTCTGACTGAGAGATGCTGCTAACCAAAAGCCTGCTGGTTTTATTAATATGTTTTCTTCCATTCTCAGAGAAAGCCAACAGGTGAGCATTGACCTAGTATCTGCTTTGGCTCAATATTTGGTTTCTTCTGAGGTGCCTTAAAAGATGACAATATATTCATTTTAAATGAGCTTATATAGTAACACTTTGAGATTTATTTAACTTTATTAAAAATCCTAATGGTGCTCTAAATGTAGGCTGGGCTACTGTTAATGTCTGGAAAAGGGCTCATTTGTACACATGTATTACCAAACCAGAGTGAAAACTGATAGCAGGTAGTCCACTCCTCAAACTTACCAGATTTTGGATATGTAATTATGAAGACATCATCATCTCTAATTTCAAAATCATCTAGATTTTCTAGAAAGTCAGCATCAACTAAAGAAGATTCAAAATTATAGCCTTTAAAGTTCAGCAAATATGTGTCTTTGTTGTCCATAATTATTCACCTACAAGTAAAAACAAATAAAATTCTTTCAATTTCTTAGTATTTTATAGTAATTACTAACACTGAGTGTTCAATATATGCCAAGCACCTTTTAAATGTCATGTGTCTCAACCCATGCCATACTAAACAGCTTCCTATATAATAAAACCCTAGTATGCAAATTGACTGAACTGCAGAAGGACCAGTCACTTATGATGCACACTAACCACTAGGGGTCAGACACTCAATGCAGGAGCTGACCCCTGGGGGTCAGTGCACTTTCACAGAGGGAGCTCTGCTCAGCCACAAGGCAGGCTGACGGCTGCCACCACAGCACTGGTGGCGGGAGCCTCTCCCACCTCAGCAGTGCTAAGGATGTCCGACTGCAGCTTAGGCCTGCTCCCCGCTGGCAAGTAGACATCACTCAAGGGCTCCCGGGCTGCCAGAGCGATGTCTGATTGCCAGCTTAGGCTCCATCCCCTGGAGAGCGGGCCTAAGCCAGCAGGTGGACATCCCCTGAGGGGTCCCAGACTGTGAGAGGGCACAGGCCGGGCTGAGAGACACCTCCCCCCCCCCCCCCCCCCGCCCGAGTGCACAAATTTTTGTGGGCTGGTCCTCTAGAATTAAAATCTACACTAATAAAAGAGAAACATGGTAATTAGCGTACGACCGCTACCCTTCCCATTGGCTAATCAGCATATCCTTATGCAAATTAACTGTCAGCCAAGATTGGAGCTGGCAGCCAGGCAGCTGGAAGCGAACATTAGGCTTGCTTGCTCCAGTGACTGCAGACTCCAACGTTCCCCGCCTGACTTGCCGGCCTCTGAGCTGGCAGTTTGAAACATTCTAACAAATATAGAAGCTAAACAAAACCCCAGAAACCAGCTTTCAGCCGGCTGGGGTCTCAGAGCTGGAGTTATACATTGTTTCACAGCGGAAGCCTCAGAGCTAGAGCCAGAGCTAAAGCTGACCCAGAATAAAATAAAAAAAAGAGAGAGAAAAAAAAAAGGAGCGGTTGGGAGCTTCAGTCAACAACCACCAGCCTGAAAGCAGCCCTCAGCTCCTCATCCAGACTGGCCAGGCACCCCAGTGGGGACCCCAACCCTGAAGGGTGTGTGACCAGCTACAAACAGCCATCATCCCCTCATCCAGGCTGGCCAGGCACCCCAGTGGGGACCCCCACCCTGATCCAGGACACCCTTCAGGGCAAACCAGCCGGCCCCCAGGCCTCTATCCTATACAGTAAAAGGGTAATATGCCTCCCAGCACCGGGATCAGCGGAGCCAAGAGGCCTCCTGGCACCGGATCAGTGTGACAGGGTGCAGCGCCTCGCCCCCCCACCCCCCACGAGCCCTGCTCTGTGTGTGATGGGGTAGAGCCAAAATCTCCCCATTGGCCCTGCCCTGAGTGTGACAGTGGCGGCGCCCCAACCCCCTGATCGGCCCTGCTCTGTGGGTGATAGAGGGCGGTGCCCCAACCCCCTGATCTGCCCTGCTCTGTGTGTGACAGGGGGTGGTGCCCTAACTCCCCTATCGGCCCTACTCTGTGCGTGACAGGGGGGAGCTCCCCAATCCCCTGATGGGCCCTGCTCTGTGCATGACAGGGGGCAGCGCCCAACCCCCTGATTGGCCCTGCTCTGTGCGTGACAGGGGGCAGTGCCCCAACCCCCCAATCAACCCCACCCTGAGCGTGACTGAGGGTGGCATCACAACCTCCCAATCCGCCCTGCTCTGTGCTTGACAGGGGGCGGCGCCCCAACTCCCCAATCAGCCCTGCTCTGAGCCCGACCAGGGGCTGCACCTAGGGATTGGGTCTGCCCTCTGCCACCCAGGAGCAGGCCTAAGCCAGCAGTTCGTTATCTCCTGAGGGGTCCCAGACTGTGAGAGGGCACAGGCCGGGCTGAGGGCCCCCCCCCCTCCCCTCCCCCCCGCTCCAGTGCATAAATTTTTGTGCACCGGGCCTCTAGTATATATATATTTCAAAGAGGGAGAGGGAAAAAGAGAGTTGGAAACATCAATGATGAGAGAGAATCATCAATCACCTGCCTTCTGCATGCCCCCTTCTGGGAATTGAGCCCGCTACTCAGGCATGTACCCTGACCAGGAATCAAACCATGATCCCTGGTGCATAAGTTGATGCTCAACCACTGAGCCACACTAACTGAGCGAAAAATCTATTCTTGAATGTTAAATAGATGAGGAAATCCCAGAAGTTCTAATAACACTAGGTTTAGAACCAACACTTATGTTAGTTGTGTTCTTTTAAAAATTTTCTGTGCACACCTAGAAAATGAATTTGTTAAAGTTGCATATGTGGCTTTGTCTAAATTGCATGTCAAAAAACTTTAATTCTTTTACAAACAACCTAAATCGTTTGATCAATAGAGGAAAGTCAGATGTTATAATTTTGCTGAGTAAGAGTAGAAACATCACTTGCATTAGAATTTCCTGGGTTTGGGTAAATGTTCATATTCTAGGCCTATAACAGACTGATAGGATTAGAATTTCTGGAATGTGTGCATTTTAACAATCCTGCTAATCACTCTTAAAAAAGGGCAGGGGGGGAAGGACAAAATACTGTTTCAATGAATGTTTATCTCAACCTCCAGAGAAGGCTTTGTGGGGTATTATTTGATCTCCAATTAAAAGATCCAATTAAGGCCCTACTAAGTTGCTAGAGCTTTCCTAACTCAAGGTGAAGTCCAGGCAACCTTAACTATTGAAAAGTGAGGATAGAGGAGACTGGCTGGTAAATCACAAAGAATGCTTTCAGGAGATAGATGGAATGCTGTTATGACTTTTTTATTATGAAATTTTCCAGGAAAAACCTTGGACAACTCAACCTTTGGAGTGTGGTGAGGAAGAATTTATACTGTATCACATGGACACACACACCAAAAAGCATGAATTCCAGGAATTCTGGATTCGCAGTAAAGAGTGTCAGGCAGCTCACAAAAACATTCTAAAATCACTCCTTTTAACGACTTATTATATTTAGTATGTCTTGCACAGTCTTAAGAGAGAACAAGCTATTTTGTCACAGAAACAAGAAGCAAAGAGTAGAGTGTGGAATGCATTTTTATGTAGGATCTCGGGAATCAAGAGTCATATATGGTTTGTATCTCCTTAGTGAATATAGGAGAAAGTACTTCTATAAAGAAAAAATGTCATGTGTTTTCCTTATTCTTGCCCTGAGTCCAAAAGAAAAGAAGAAAAAACAGAAAATTGAGGAGAAAGAAATAAATACATTGTATGCTGAAGAGAGGGTAAGACTTGAAAGAGGCTCTATGTCTATGTTTTTACTACTCACTGTTACACGTCAACTGATGAAGCAAAATCCACTTCTGATATAACTGCATGGATGACAGGGAATGATGTGCTGCTGTGAAATAAATACTCCCTACAAGTGTATTTTGGCCAATGAGTATTGCTCTAGGGAGTCAACAGATAGCTCAGTTTGAATAAATAAATTAGGTAATACTTTACTGATATTAGAAAATAGGCATGTGATTAGTCCAGACAAAGCAGGAGTCAAAACTGGTGGCGATAATAAAGAGAGGTGCATGTAACCAGTCGTCATATTTTTTTTTATTTTTTTAAATTTTTTTATTGCTTAAAGGATTACAAAGAGTATTACATATGTGTCCTTTTTTCCCTGCCCTTGACAATCCCCTGGCCTCTCCTACCCCCCAGTGTCTTATGTCCATTGGTTATGCTTATATGCATGCATACAAGTCCTTTGGTTGATCTCTTACCCCCCTCCCTTCTGCCCTCCAACCCTCCCTGGCCTTCCCGCTGCAGTTTGACAATCTGTTTGAGGCAGTTCTGCCTTTGTATCTATTATTGTTCAAAAGTTTATAATGGTCTTTGTTATCCATGAATGTGTGAGATCACCAGTCATCATATTTACTTAAATTGGAAACTATACAACAACAACAACAGGTATTTGAAAGCTATAGGAACAGCTTCCTTGGGCATGAAGGATGGCTCATGAATCTTTTAGATCTATCTCAGAAGGCTGGTGTTCCTTTCCAGGTTTTTACTCCAAACATCCCATGTAAAACTGGCTATGGCTATGGAGGTTCAGAGAACTTCATAAAATCACAGTGTATTTAAATTCATTTTCTAAAATGTCCAGGATTGTCCTTCCTAAGTGATTGCCTTCCACTCCTGTTTGTATTAAAATATATTTTATTGATTTTTTACAGAGAGGAAGGGAGAGGGATAGAGAGTTAGAAACATTGATGAAAGAGAAACATCAATCAGCTGCCTCCTGCTAACCTTCTTCTGTGGATGTGCCCAAAACCAAGGTACATGCCCTTGACCGAATCTAACTTAGGACCTTTCAGTCCACAGGCCAACTCTATCCCCTGAGCCAAATTGGTTAGGGCTCCACTCCTGTTTTATATTGCATTTTTTCAGGACACATTACAGAAGATGCAGCCTATCTCTTTTGCATTCTACAATAATTAAACTATGTCTCACACCTGCCCTGACATCTCCCTGGAAACTTTCTCCCATTTGTCAGTCATCTGTTACCTACATAAACTACTCTTTGATAATAATTCTCAGGTTTCCACTAGCAATAGAATTTGATTCTACGGGAGGCTTTTAATCCTTTCAAAGAACAAGTCTTCACTGAGAAAATATAAGTTTTAAGCTGAAGAGAATTTAAGCTTATAAAAGGTTCAGCCTTCTTTTGTTTCTCATAATGTTCATAAATTAAGACAATAATCACTTTTGTGAGAGTGGCATCGCCTAAAGAGTAGAAATGAAAGGGAGTAGACTACTTATTAAAATGAATAGCTCAGCCAAGAAGCTCTGATTTTATAATCCAAATTTTCATTGAACTAAATGGTGTAGGGGCCTTTTGAGATGTTTTTCCTGTTGTCCTTCAGTAGGCCAGTTGGCTATAACTCTAAGTGAAATCCTCAAGTTCTTAAAATACATAAAAAGACAAGACAAATTGAGTATGTGGGTTGAGGATAAAGACTAAGTTATTGTATCACAGTTATATGGGGCTTTTTCAAATCCCCTTTTCTATTTTGTCTTTAGTTGGTAATTTGGACAGACCATTATTGGAATAGGACACAACCTCCAAAATCTTAGAAAATAAGATTTCACCAAGCAGTGGAAAGTTCCATGGAAGCAAAAAGCTTAGTAATATTTTTAATTGCTGCATGTACCATATCATTGCTTGGTATGGAAATGAGAAAGCTAAAACAATTCCTTTGTCACAGATGCAATACTATCTCTTTCACTTACAGCAAATTTCAAGTACACAATACAGTATTAGCTATAGTAACCATGCTATGTATTAAATCATCAGAACTTCTCATTGTTTAACTGAAAGTTTGTACCCCTTGGTCAACATTTCCCCATTTTCTCTACCTCCTAGCTCCTCAGAAACCACCATTTCATTCTTTATTTTAATGATTTTGAAATTTACTGTTGGGGGTATGGGTGAGACCTTTCCCCCCATCTTTGAACCATCATTGTAGATTCTTTCAGAGTAGAATTTTTATCATGTAACAACATGAAATCTTGCACATAAGAGATCTTATCCTATTTACCAGACCTTTGGCAAACAATTCTGATTTGTCATTGACTTTAATCGACCAGTTAGCTAAAATACAACCTAATGGACTCTCAGATGGAACCAAGACCAAGTCTCCTGTTTCAAAACAGAAAAAAAAAATCTAAAGAAAGACAAGGTCAAAACAAATGAGTTACAAAACAATAATGATCAAAGCAAGTTCCCAAAAGAGAAGAAAACAAGCAAAGAACAATTGTAAGCAAAGATTCATTGCAGACAGACAGATGAGGGCTCTCAGACAGACAGAGCAGAGCTCTCAGACAGAAACTGATTCCCTCCCAGGGAGGAACTGGGATTAAAGTCATAGAGTCTTACCCCTGCCTAAGTGATACCAGAGGTGACTCCTTGCTGAGTCCTGGATGGCTAAACAGACCAGAGCGCAGTGAGAGAGGACCCCTCCTGTGCCCCCAGGATGACTTACCCAGTCAGACTTGGAGTCCACAGACTCCACAGAGACCTGTTTCCTTCCACCAGCTGAGTGTTTCAGGCCCCTGATGCCTTGAGAGGGAGAGCAGGGAGAGTCCCGAGATAAAGAACTCTCAACAGCTGCTGGGAAATCCCTGTAGTCCCTGTCATGGGGTCAGCCTGCCACAAGCAGCTGGGACCCTCAGCCCAGGCCCTCGGGGCCTTACCGGGGTCCACACAGTCCCAGAAGAGTCGCCAAAAATTGTAACTGAAAATCCAGATTCTGTTGCCTGCCACAGCGAACACCAAACTCTGTCACTGAAGTTCTGGCATTTTTGGAAACATCTACAAAGTCTGGATCAACACGAAAACAACAACAAACCCCACAACTTGCTGACACCCAGAGTAAACAAAGGCAGGACTTTTTGTAGAGGGGAGACAAAATTTGAAGAGGTGGCCAGGATGGGAGGTAAGTTTTTCTGTTTTTATAGTTTTTTGCCCTCTTTGTCTCTGGAGCTGGGCTCAGCTGCAGAATAGTGGCAGCTACAAATGCAGTAGATTCCTTAACCACTAGATGGCACTCGTGAGGATATTTTCAAGACAATTTACTGAATGTGGTTGATAGATGGCAATGGTGTCTTTTCATCATTAAAAGAGGTATGGAAATTTAATACTATTTAGATACCAGAGGCCCGGTGCATGAGATTCGTGCACTGGGGGTGGGGGGGGGGGGGTAGGGGGAAATGTCCCTCAGCCCCGCCTGTACCCTCTTGCAGTCTGGGACCCCTCTGGGGATGTCTGACTGCCAGTTTAGGTTGGCTCCCTGCTAAGCCAGTTAGTAGACATCCCAGGAGGGGTCCTTAGCGCTGTCATGGAGGTGGGAGAGGCTCCCACCACCGCTGCTGCGCTGAGATCCCTGCTTCTGGTTGAGTGGCGCTCCCCCTGTGGGAGCGCACTGACCACCAGGGGGCAGCTCCTGTGTTGAGCGTCTGCCCCCTGGTGGTCAGTGCACATCATAGTGACCAGTCATTCTGCTGTTTGGGTGATTTGCATATTAGCCTTTTATTATATAGGATTCATTAGAAAAAGCAATCTGAGAAATACACCCTGTCTTTAGCAAAATGAACTAACTGCATATGAACAAAAAATTCTTATTAAATGTGAAAAATGTGTTTGTATCATATGGTAATTCAGAATAAAATTCACAAAAATCTCATTTCTCCCATTCCCAACCACAACACAAGCTTTTGGCATGTGCTTAATTTTGCATCATAAAAAATATGGAATGATGCCTTAACCGGTTTGGCTCAGTGGCTAGAGCATCAGCCTGCGGACTGAAGGGTCCCAGGTTCGATTCTGGTCAAGGGCATGTACCTTGGTTGCAGGTGCATCCCCAGTAGGGGGTGTGCAGGAGGCAGCTGATCAATGTTTCTCTCTAATCGAAGTTTCTAGCTCTCTATCCTCCCTTCCTCTCTGTAAAAAATCAATAAAATATATTTTTTAAAAATATGGAACTAGAAGAAAAAAATCATACTTGTTTCAACACTCTCTTTTTTATATAACTATCACTTAATATTTTTGAAGTGTAACTGCAGGACCTACATGATTTCCATATTCTCAGGTATCTTTCATAGAGTATTCTCTATGCTTATCCATTAAATAAAGGATTTGTTCCCTAGAAGCCACATCCTAGCACTGATTCAAACTCAAGCCAAGGTTTTAATTATACTGTCTTAATTCTTCTGCAATCCAGTAAAAGGATACACTCTATTGCTCAGCAGTTTGGTGGTGGGGGAGATTATTTTCTATTATCTATAACTAATCTCATCTTATTCTCAAATCCTCCTTCTCGCTATAAAAATAATGTAAGCCTAGATTAAAGATCCCATATCTCTTTCAGTGTTAAACAGTGACCAGTAAATTTAATGACAATGGAAACTTCCTGTGAGGGCTGTTTCTCCCCTCTCAACAGATCTTCGAATTTCTCCTTCCCAAACGGGCCTATGACAGGGGAGCTTAGTGTCCACATGTTGACACTTGGAGTCTGTGAGTAGCCAAGGGCATGAGTCAAGAGCTATCCCACCAAACTCTGCTCTCAGCCGGTTCTGCACCATTGCTGTTCTGCCATTGGGTCATCATGCTGCTTTCGTTTAAATCATTTTGTGAGATATTTTAAGTTAGGTTCTCTCAGGAAACAGACTGAGATTAGTATGCAGACACGCAAAGTGCTCTCAGGAACAATACCTGTGCCAGAGTGAAGGAAGCATGAGTGGGTGGAGGGAAAAGTTGGACTGCAAAGAAGTTACCACACACACACACACACACACACACACATGCACACACACACACAGACACACACAGCTAAGGAGCTAAGATGCCCATCAGAACTGTTCTAATTGAAGTAGTTTTGCTGCTACAGATGCAAATGCGGGGCAGCATTTGTGCAACTGTAGTTGAAGGAAGTTGCTACCTGCATTGCTAAGTAATCTTTTGTTATCTCCTGAAGTAGACTTTATGATATAATGGCAGAAGATAGAGTATTTTATTTGTCTTAGTCTATTCAGGCTGCAATAACAAAATACCCTGTATCGGGAAGTTTATAAACAATAGACCTCTATTTCTCACAGTTCCAGAGGTTGGGAAATCCAAGATTCTGATACCAGCTGATTCATGTCTGATGAGAACCTGCTTCCTTGGCTGCCTTCTCACTGTAACCTCACATGGCAGAAGGGGGGAGTGAGCTTGCCAGGGCCTCTTTGATAAGGGCACTAACCTCCATAGCAGTCTTACTGCTCCCACATAATTTGGGTAGGGCCGGTGGAATATGGTGAAATAAGAAAGATGTGCAAGTTTTGTAGACAAAACCCTGTGAAGAGCTTTGCTGGTAACTGACCAATTTTGAACATGTTTATTAATTTTCCTTTTAAAATGGATTTTGCATATTGAAACCCCCACCTAACAGAGGAAATTGAGGACCAGAGAGTAAGTGACTGTTTCTCAAGCTCCCACAGTTAGGAGAAGAGCTGTTATCCCAATTCTCACCCTTTTTGACCAGAACCAGCTACATTTTCATACTAATGAATATTTTAAATGTCAGTAGTGCTCTAAAATATTAGGTATTAAATCTTCACTTTCCCCCCTTGTGCTTAAGCTCCCTGGGGCAGGATCAACAGTGCTGGTTCATCATCAATTGAGCACCAATATCAGAAACAGAAGTCTCAACCTCCCCATATAAAAATACACGTGCACGGAGGCAGCTCCTATATCAAATAGAATCCCGGAAGATTAGTTAGTAGCAAGGAAAGAGATATCAAACGCTTACCTTTGAGACTGTGCCTAAAATGCTCCTTCAATGTCATCTTCAAGGGCCTTAGAATCAATATTTACCTTTAAAAACAAACATCTTTGAAGCAACAGATCCTAATGTCTTAGGGGTCTTTAGATAGAGATGGATCTGGTATTTTAAAAACAAAATTTAGATGTCAGAAGATACGTCCAAATATAAGGAAGTTCTTTTAGAAAACTATCCCAAAGGTATAGGTGAAAAATGTTCAGATCCATATTTTCAAAATAGTCTAAGTTCTATAAGAATCCATCTTAAAGATACCATCAAATTTGAAGGATAATTTAATGATTATATCCCATTTAGAAATAGTGTAAACATAACTTTTATGTGCAAAGAGAAAACAAAAGATATGTGTGATTTGTTTATTGCAATATTCACTTAATGTAGTGGTCTGGAATCAAACCTGCAATATCTCTGAGGTATACTCTATATGCTTTTATATATTATCATATATTTTATAAACATAAATAATTATATACATATGGTATTATATGGAGTCAATAAAAATCAATATAGTACCATATATATGGTAATATATAGGATAAATAAAAGGAATGTAGAAGTACTCAATCATGACTACATTTGAAGACATAATTGAGGAAGAATTCATGGAATCTGAATAAGAGGCTCAGGTTCCAGAATAAAACAGCTTACTGTATTGTTGTTCCTTATCCTAATTTTAGGACACAGATCCCTAATTGCCAGTGTTGTGCCTATAGATACCCCAATGTCCCGTTCTCATACTGGAGTTTGACCTTTGATAAATTCCTCCATGAGAGTATCTGCCTTCTGCTTGATCCCTAAATGCTGTTTGCCTCGAGACTCATCTTCTCTGTATGTGGCCATATAACTAAATGGTTGGAGTAAGGTATTTTCAGAAAAGAAGAGTTGATGTCAGTTCCATAACACCGATCACTTGTTCCCTCTGGGTACCCTGGGCCCACTGTGTCAAGTTGGGTCTCCCCACCAAGGTTGCCGAGCCCTGCGGGTCCAGATTCTCAACCCTCCTGTCTTTTCCCTAATCAAACTCTGCCCTTTTCTGAAATCATCTCACTCTAAACATCTAATTTGCAAATATATAGGCAGATTTTTATATAGTCTAGTGATAACAAAACATGAAAGCTCAGTAGGTATATACACTCCTTGGTGGTATAAATTACAGTCATGTAGGCATTTAGGAAACAATGCTGGATACTATTTTGAAATATTTGCAGCTAGAATTTCTGTGATAAAACAGATTTTATTCTCTAATGACAGCTTTTTAATTCTGTCACCAATGTTCTCTGTAAATATTTTCAACAATTTGTCTCTGGGGATTAAAAGACATTTGATCTCTCTCCTCTTGTACTATAGCTCAATGGCATAATATGCATAATATCAAGACAGAATATGAGGAAGTTGCCTTGGAAGAGAATGAAAATGACATTAGAAGTATTTCTACTTTGTCTAATAAACGAAAGGGAAATATGCATATTGATTTAAAGCCTGATTTTAAATGATTTGACAGTAATTCATGCATTCAACAAGGAGTTAATAAGAAATAGCTGTAGGCCCAGGTCTGTACCAGGCACTTTGGAATTTAAAAGATGAAGAAACCATTTTCTCCGACATGAATACTCAGCCCCACAAACATGTAATAGCTAAGCCTGTGAAATACTAAACCACAAGTGTGAAAAAATAAACTATAAACAAGGAAATGAGTGATGTGAAATGAAGTTGAAAGTACTATTTAGCAAGCCAGAAGAGACTATTGATATGAATTTAAAGCCACACCTACTCACCTCCAATCAAACCTCAGGTTTGAACTATTCAGATTTTCAGTAGTGACTTACTATTTCATCTTCCAGTTCTTGGTCAGCTCCTTCCAAATTTCCCTGGAGAAAAAGAGGCTTTTGCTTCTCTGCTATTTCATATGTTGGAAGCATCTCATTCTCATTTTGGAGTGTATCTAGTTTTTTACTAAAATGTGCCATCTTTACATCTTGGCTAATATTTTCAATGATGTCCACAGCATTTTCAGGACGCTCATCTAAGATCCTGGTCAGCATATTAGAAAGATGGTCATATCTATCCAAAAGAGAAAGTTCCAGGTGTTACCCACGTCAAAAGCGTTTCAAGAAGCATTTCATGCAGACTCAGGGAGCTGGTGTTTAGGAAACCAACAACTCAAAACCTTCAGAAATTTTAAGTGAATAAACATGGTAACTTCCACTGCCAGAAAAACCTATTCTAGAATTTTCCTTCAAAAATATCTCCAATATGATATGAATATTTAAAATATTAAAGAAAAACATATTGAAGAAAGATACATATTTTATATCAGGAACATTTCACATTTTATTTGAGAATGAAATCTCTTAGTTATATATGTTAAAGTGATTAACATTTTTCTTTTTTTCCCTTTCCCAACTCTTGCCAAATCCAATTTGATTCATAAATCCTACTGACTTTCTAAAAGATATGTTATCTTCTGTTACATTTCCTAAGCCAAATATCTACTTCAGTGTACTTTAAACCTATTAGAAATACATTTCATATTGCAACCCCTGCCCACATGCAACTGAAAGAGACATGTCATAAAATATTATTCACCTTTATTAAAATGTAACACATCTAATACAGTATTTTTGTTCTATTAAAAACACTGTCCTAGCTTTTTATTTCATAACTGTATTAGTGAAGCTGCCTCTAACCTCTCATTAATTCATTACATCCTATATAATAAAAGCCTGATATGTTAAGTCGTCCAGTCATCTGTTCAACCAATTAAAGCATAATTTGCTAATGATGTGCTAAGGCCCCTCAACCGCTCGCCATGATGTGCATTGATCAGCAGGGGGCAGACACTCAACCAGGACCTGCCCCCTGGTGTCAGTGTGCTTCCACAGGGGGACCGCAGCTCAGCCAGAAGCCAGGCACATGGCTGCCTAATGCAGCAGCAGTGGTGGGAGCCTCTCCTGCCTCTGCAGGCCTAAGCTGTCATTCAAACATCCCCCAAGAGGTCCCAGACTGCAAGAGGGCACAAGCCGGGCTGAGGGACACCCCCGAGTGAATGAATTTCATGCACCGGGCCTCTAGTTTTATACATAATGGTGAAAGTATGCCTTTTCAAATACCAGACTTACAATGTGAATTTAAGAACTGAATTGTCTGTTAATGTGCTCTCAGGTTGGATAGAAAATACTCTGACCAATAAGAAAACTTGCATAAATTTTCTCTCTGACAGGTAAGCATTTAATCTCTCCAATTTCATTTCTAATAATTAGTTCAATGATAACTTCTGCCCCAGTGAGATAAATCTACTGCAAATCACTTTAATATAATTGCTAAGTCCTACCTGAGAGCCTTTGCTTGCTGTGTCCCATATATATCATTTCTCTCAAGAAATTATTTGCAACCACTTTGTCCTCAGGTCGGCCCTGAAAATCATTCTTCCTCAGTGTAGAGTGGGCCTTTCTGAGATCACAAATATGCTGCTTTGTATTTGTGTAAATGATATACCTCCCAATCAGCAACTGCATTCGGTTCTTATATTGTCAAAATTAGATTTTTGTTTTTGTTTGTTGTTATCTCAATGTATGTCAAATAGGGTCTGCATACAAGAGAGTGAGGGTTTATTTTTAGGGAGGAGTTTTTAACGACTGGCTCTAAAGTACCTAGAAGAAAACAGTGAATATTAAGGCATTCATTTATTACCACAGAGACTGAGCATTTGGAAATGAAATAAAAGTTAGATACTTAAACAATGTCCACTATAAAAAATCAGTAAAGGAAGCTTGCCCATTTTTGTGTTTGTATTAGGTTTTAAATGGTTAGTGAGATCTCGAGTATGTATAAGGAGCGCTTTTGGACTTTTCACAAAGTTTGTAAATTCCTGCTTGTTATTTAACCCAGAGCATTATGATGAGAGTTTATATGAGAAATTCAAGTAGAGTCCACTACTGAGCAGCAGATCGCATCCCTAAAGCTTAAGAAAATTGTAGTTGAAGAGAGTAATTTGTAAATAACATTTTAAATGGTCAATCTTGAGTTTTGTGAAAGATTGCACACATTAAATATGAACACTTTTTATTCTTTAGACCTTAAAATTATGGTGGCGCCGAACCGGTTTGGCTCAGTGGATAGAGCATCGGCATTCGGACTCAAGGGTCCCAGGTTGATTCCGGTCAAGGGCATGTACCTTGGTTGTAGGCACATCCCCAGTAGGGGGCGTGCAGGAGGCAGCTGATCAATCTCTCTCATCAATGTTTCTAACTCTCTGTCCCTCTTCCTTCTTCTCTGTAAAAAATCAATAAAATATATTTTTTTTAAAAAGAAACTACCATTAAAAAAAAAAATTATGGGGGCTAATTCCCCCGGTTTGCCTAGACTAGGAGTTTCTTCAGATGCAGAGCTTTCAGCGCTCACATCAGGATAGTTCCAGAAAAACAGATAACTGGTCACCCAGGACTGGCCTGGTGAGAACTCAAAACCAAGCCAGGCGAGCACTCTGATGCTGACAGCAGAGCCAGGTGCTCCCCATCACTGGCAGAAAGCTCCTGTTACAAGCTTCCTGAAGGGTCGCTGGGACTTCACTATCCCTTTGGTCTCCTTCACACCCAAGATTCCATAATTCCTAGGCTTTGTTTCTCTATGCCAAGGGTCTTTAAAGAAACTAGAGGAATCCCCAACAATGACCTATTTTGAGGCCTGTGGTGCAAAGAGTTATTAAGCCACCAACTCATACTAATACAGACTTTTCAAAGGTATTTCCCCAAAGAAACACACTCTCACCCAGATATACTCACACCCCCTTTTCTTTGGATACTTTCCTCTTTTTTTCCCTCCAGGACTTACAGATTTAAGCCTGACTTGCTACTGGTCTTTAGTAGGTAAGCCTTAGCATTCTGAACGGCATTCTCAAGCATGCTGGGGGCCGCTTCAGGCTCAGGCTCAGGCTCAGCCTCATCCAGATGACGTTTACTGTCTGAGTCTTCCTCCTGAGAAATGTCACATCTCAGGTCTTCCTGTTTAGAGTTGTTATGGTTCGCGTCCCTCGGCTCATACAGGTGACCGTCGGTTTGCTGAAGCTGTTGAAAGGTGTTCCCCTTTGACTGGACTGTTTGATGAGGCGTTGATTCTCCTTCATCAGATGATTGTTGCAAGTGGTCAGGGTGAGGTGTCCTGACTTCAGGAATCCCCCTCGCGGTCTTCTCTGAGCGCCACGGTGCAGCGAGGTGCTGTCCCGACAGAGCCAGAGGAGGAGGGGAGGAGGGCTCCCGAGGAGGCCCAGATGGCGATGCACCTGGTCCCGCGAGGTCATCCACAGGTGGCTGCCTCTAGACGGCGGGTCCCGAGTTGGGCTGCTCCCGGGCGGGCTCCCAGGCGGGCTGCTCCCAGGCTGGAGTCCAGTGTCGGGCCCCTGCTCTGACTCCGGGTGTTCAGATAATCCAGGCTGAGGATCTTGGGTAGAAGCTGCTGTCAGTTCGTCCCACGGCCTCCCTTCTTCCCGCGATTCCTGGTGTTCTTTTTCTGGCTCCAGGGCACTGGAGTCTTCCATAGAAGGAATCAAGAAAAAAAAACAAAAAACTTCTGGATGAAAGGGATTGTGCAGATGTGGAAAGAGTCAGCGCTGGACAGTCACTTTGCTGAGGTCTGCTAAGGGATTTCTGGGTCCTACTTGCTCTGCAAATTTGCAGCGTCCTATCTCCATAGCAACCCGGGCAGGGTTCCTGGGAGAAGCAATATGGAGCACATCTGTTGCCAGGATTCTAGGGAGTAGACCAGGAAAAGGAAAATCCTAGATTTGTGATTTGGCGAAGCCTCTGCTCCTCTTCCTAGCTCAGCCAATCCGACCTGCAGCCGACCAGTCCTGGTTGGAAACCTGAGAAAGGGTAGGGCCCCTGAGCACAAAGGAGGGGGAGCCAGGACCCAGCCCCTGGATTTTCAAGTCTGATAGGTTGATTCCAGGAGCGAGGTGAGGGGCGAGTTGTGCCTTAGTGGAGGGACAGTGCATTTACAGAGCTTTACAGAGGGGAGGGGGGGGGGGGAGAGAGAGAGAGAGAGAGAGAGAGAGAATATGAATATGAATCTTGAGTGGCAGGTGTCCATGAGACTCCAGTGTGCAGATCAGGAGAGCCCAGGACTAACACTTAGAAGACAAAGGTGTCTCATCATGCGAATCAAACAACCAAACTCAGGACATTTTTAGAGAATAAACAAGGAAATCCTACTTTTGCTCTTTCCCCTCATGTGGAATCTGCCAGATGAATAAGCAGAGTATTACCTTCAAGGAGAAGGCAATGCAGGTTACCCTATATAAATAAGAGAGTTCATGGGTTACCTGTTTTGTAATAATTGAAATCCAAATTAACCTTAAAACTACATTTGATAGTATAATCCTTATTTTTTAAATATATTTGATTGATTTTTTATATTGAGGAAAGGAGAGGGATAGAGAGTTAGAAATATCGATGAGAGAGAAATATTGATCAGCTGCCTCCTGCACACACCCTACTGGGTACGTGCCCGCAACTAAGGTACATGCCCTTGACCAGAATTGAACCTGGGACCCTTCAGTCTGCAAGCCGACGCTCTATCCACTGAGCCAAACCAGTTAGGGCAGTATAATCCTTATTTAGAATATAAATATGAATTCATAATTTTTCAATATTTAAGGTCATGACTATGGCTATTAACTCTTATTATTCGGTCTCCAACATGAAGAAGGTACATAGGATTGGACCATATCTGTAAATTAATTAAATACTTTGTTGTTAATTTTTACTATATCTCTCTTTTTTTAAAAAATGAACCAATTAACACTTGGTATTTGACACTACATTGATATGATTTCCAATCATAAATTCTAACTTCATGGAAGAATATACTCTTTATCTCCCCTCTCACCCAACTGGGTGGGAGAAGCATTGAACCCTTCAACAATTTCATAAAAGCTGGGGACCTTTACTCTTCCCCAAAATACACATGGGTACATACAGGCAAGATGTTGCATGTAATGTCTGTTGGTTCAGGGACTCCTTGAAGTCAGATTGTCCGGATTAGAACTCTTGAAATTCATCTGAAAGCAAAATAAAAGATAATCTAGAATTACAATGTATTGGATGAATATACCTTATAGATAAATTAAATGATGACAGTAATGTAATAAGAGACAAAAGAGAGGAATTGAGAATACTCTTAAAATCCCTGCACTAGCCCGGCTGGTGTTGCTCAGTGGTTGAGCATCGACCTACGAACAAGGAGGTCACAGTTCAATTCCCAGTCAGGGCACATGCCAGGGTTCTGGGCTCAATCCCCAGAGAAGGGATGCAGGAGGCAGCCAACAGATGATTCTCTCTCATCACTGAACTTTCTCTCTCCCTCTTCCTTCCTCATGGTAACATTTTGTGTAACTATGATATATGATCCCTATCAGGAAATTAACATTCATGGTTCCCAGAGCTTATTCAGAGTTCGTCAGTTTTACAAGCACTCGTGTATCTGTGTGTGTGTGTGTGTGTGTGTGTGTGTGTGTGTATAGTTCAATGCAATTTTATCACATGTATGGTAATCACCACCACAAGTCTGGCAACTAGTAATCTGTTCTCCATCTCTTCAAATTTATTTCCAGAATGTTAAATAAATGTAATCACATAGGATATGACCATTTGAGACTGACTGAGAACATACTTTTAAAATATACTTATCTATGGACTTTTTAGATAGAAATTTTTTTTTACGTTATCAATGAGTGAAATGATTAGAAAGTCTTTTATGTTGTTTTTGTTTTATTTTTATTGAATTTATTGGGGTGGCATTGGTTAATAAAATTGTACAGGTTTCAGGCATACAATTATATAATACATCATCTGTTTATTGTATTGTGTGTTTACCACCCCAAGTCAAGTCTCCTTCCATCATCATTTATTCCCCCTTTACCTTCCACCTTCCCTCTCCCCCTCCCTCTGGCAATCACCATACTGTTGTCTGTGTCCATGAATCTTTCTTTTTTAGTACATAGGTTTGATTTACTCTTAGGCCTTCACGTTTCCCTTTAAGTTAGGCAGTAATTTATTTATTCTTTCATCCACAAATTTACCCAGTAACTGTTACATTCCGGGTACCGTTTTAAGCACTGAACAAAATAGGTTTTTTAAAAATCCCTGTTTTCCTAGAACTAACATACTAGTGGTGAAAGTCAGACACTAACCAATGAGTATAGTACAACATCACACTGTTTTGTGTATTGAAAGGTGATAAATGTTCTGGAAATAAGAAGGTAATGTAGAAAACTAGTAATCAGAGGAAGTGTCGGCAGGCGCACTGGGGAGGTTGCATTATTAAATAGGGTAGTCAGGGTAGGCCTCATGAACACAGTGGTAGGCAGAAATGAATGGACTGTGTAGTGAAAAGAGTTTTTGTCTCATGTTTCTACTTGATTCCTGAACATCTTCCACAATTTGCCAACATCCTTTTCCAGAGAATACATTCTTTATCTCCTACAAACCTGTCTGTATTTTTATTTACGACACTTCAGGAAGTATTTCGTTTTATGGGATGATATCTTTTATTCTAGAAAATACTACTGTTTTATCAATTGTAACCTTTAATTTGGAGCCACAGCCTTAACTGTAGACATATTCCATACTCAGTCCTTTTCTCTAGATTCTTTCTTCACCTCTATCACAGCCAGATTTATCAGAAACCAGTGAGACTTATGCTTTAGTGCCCCTCCCTCTGACAGGCCCATTGCCATGCCCTGCGCTTAATTTTCTATTCGTTTTCTTATGAGACCCCTTCTAATCATATGAGCTTCTGCCCTATTTCTATATAGGACTCAGAAGGAAAAGGCTCATACAAATAAAAAGCAACCCAGTGTCCTGATTTGAACTAAGATTATAACTTTGCAAATGAGCAGTCTAATTCTCTTGGGTTTTGTTAACTTTCAGTGGATAGATGCAATTCACTGTGGCTTTAGTTAATTTTGAGTGCAGTCTTCTGCAGAAGCTTCTTTCACAGTGAGAAATTAACACTTTGGGGAACATCTATGTGCCATGTTGTTACTCTAAAATACTTTGACCCCTACTGAAACCCCAAACAGTAGAAATTATGGTCCCAAACTCTGAGTCAGAGCACTAAGGTACTTGTGTCAGTTTATACAGCTAGAAAGTTTGTACCTGGATTTAAAGCCAGTTCTGTCTTAAAGTTCATGGGGCCTCCTCCCAACACAACTGTAGTGCTCTTTTTACTTTTCCTAAGTTGATACATGATTTTACCAAGATCATCCAGAATGCAAATTAGAGATAAGTGTGGGGGATAAGGTACTCAATAATTTTCCCAATAAATTACTTAGTAATAGGAAATTAGATAGACTGCATTTTCCCATTTATTAAATTTCATTCAATTTCACAGGATTTCTATTTCCTCTAAAAGTTCATAATCACATCTCATTCTTGTCTGATCTCTTCTTCCATTAGTCTAACAGGAAGCACACATAGCTAATCTGATCAGCTTCAAATGGAACCAAACCTGAGTGAAATCCTGGCTCTGCTTCTGGTAGGGGATTTGGGGACTGGAACAGGCCGTGTTCCCCTGGGCAGGATGGCTTCCTGTGGCTCTTTGTCCATCAGAGTGGAAGAATGAAACCACAGAGGGAAGATGGTAAGCAAAGGTGGAAATTGAAGAACAAGTAGAAACTCCCACGTGGGGAGGGGGAAAGAGTTCCACCTAGTTCCTTTTTCCAGGTTTATAAAGGCTGCAGTTTGGGGGGGTTTTTTGTGCCTCTATATCCCCTCTGATTGGTCAGTATTCCCCTTTGATTTGGTTACTATAGTAACTCCTGAGCTCAAAGGTCAAACCTCACCTGGGACTGTGAGGCTCTCCTCCCTCACTGTTCTCCTATTCCCTCTGGGCTTTCTTCCTCCTTCTTTATTTTTTAAATTTAGACATTTTGCTACTCCCAGTTCCCTTGTCTTATGGAAATGTAACTGCTGCCTCTTCAATGCCTGTCTGATGGAAATGTAACCTTTTGCAACTCTGTAAACCCTGTGTTTTTTCCATGGGTCCCCTTAATTTTAAAAATTCCCCAAACCTGCCTATTTCACCCCTAAAAATTCCTATTTTACTACTTCCTTTTGTAAAATGGGCATTGTAACATGTGCTGTGTAAGACTCTGAATACTTAGTGAATGAAGTCTGCAAGCTTCCTTGCTTATAGCAGTTGCTCTCCATGAAACTTCAAGGCATTTCATCCCTATTAGTATTGGGGGCTCATTGTATAGATAACAGCTCTCCTGCAAGTTGTACTACCTGGACATTGAACAGGGTGCCTTTGGGGGCTGATGTGCCCTTCGGAATACTAGGGCTTGTTCAGAAGCAGGGTGGTCTTATGTCAGGCTATTGCAGAAGAGGTTTCTACTCAATGAGATGCTGAATTGGAAACCTCTATATTCTTCTCTCTCAACTCCTATTAGAGTTTGGACCTGAGCTATAGCCTCTGCTTCAAGGTTCTTAACCAAACAAATGTATGGTTTTCCCCTTTTCTGTGCTGATTACTTCTTACTAATCTGTTTCTTCTGTGGACAAAAGGGGCCACATGCTGACCTGACATGCTCAGGGGAGGCCTGCATGGCGGTCTTGCAAACTAAGAGACCTAAAGTAACCACAAAGGAGGGCCTAAAATTAAACTTTAACTAAAAGCAGTTGTGGTGGGTAGTTACATCCTAGGCTGGTATTTTCACTAACAAGGTCAACCTTTACCTTAACTGAGCCTATCTGTCTTTTTGCATCTATAATAGCTTATCTTTGAAATGTCTGGGTAACTTGTAACTTCTTTTTTCCAGACCCCTTGAGGTACAACCTAATGTGCCTGGGCTCCAGGACAGATACCACAATTCCTTCATTATTATCCTGTTCATTTGCTGGAGGCTAATTCCAGCATGTCACAGATGCAAGAAGTTTCATCAAAAGGTTGATGGAACTTGAGGATTCAGCAGGGCTGAAGATTCATTGTTCCTGCACCCACCTAAGTATGTGTCTATCATCTTACTTTTTATCCAATCCCAGAGGTTTCCCTGCTTTGCTTTCTCCCGCCTCTCTAGTCTGTCACCAATGGATTTCATGTAACCCACCTGTTCCTCCTTTGGTTGCAATGTACAATAATAGATAAAACCTGTCATTTTCTGGAGAATTATCTCACTTCATTGACACTCTGCTTCCCAGCAATTGTCCACAGTTTGGCTCAAATAAACTCACAGAAAATTGTTTACAGGTTTGAATGTTTTTTTACGTTAACACTTCTTAGTAGAGTACAATTCATCTTAAAATTTATCACCAACTATAGTCATTATGCCATTTAATTCAATTTCACATCATCTGGGATGTATATTTTAAATTCAACCTGCGAGTTCCATTTTTTAAATGTATTCTTTTGTATTTGGTATTACCTTACTATCCAAACTGGAATATAAACTTCTCTGTGGAAGTAACTGTATTTCCTCAAAATTTTCTTAACTACAGAGAGCCTAGCAGTGAGCCCGTTGATTTCAGTAAACCCAGTGTTTGTTGGTTAAAGTTTCTACAAAATGTAAATATATAACAAGAGAATTCTCCCTACAAGTATTTAAATGTAAATTATAATATTACTATTATTAACACAGTATTTTATAGTGTGCAATCTCTTCTCCCTAACATCTCTCAAATATCATCCCAATACACCAAGGTTGTGGGTTAGATCCCCATCAGGGCACATACAAGAATCAACAAATGCATGCATAAAAAAGTGGAACAACAAATTCATGTTTCTCTCTCTCTCTCTCTCTCTCTCTCTCTGTCTCTGTCTCTCTCTCAAGATCATTATATGAAAAGAAATTTTAGTGATCTGGTAAAGTATTAAATAGATCCATGTGCTTTCATAAGAGTTCTCTATTTCAACATTCACAATTATTTTAAATCAAAGAATTAATGTTTAATTATAATAATAAAATAAATTTTAATGTTTCATTGATACTCAATTTAATTGTAGGTAAAGAAAAAAATACTCACTAAGGAAAACTCAGAACATTTATAATTCCTATTACATGCTTCCTGGTTTTTAATTTATAATACAGGATATCAATGCAGACTATCTACTAAATCATTTTAATTTTTAAAATTTCAAAGTGCTTATCAAACACCTGGCAACTAACCTAAGCACAGTTTACTAATTTATTATTAAATTAACATTTGCATAAGAAGCACAAATTAATGTGTATATTAAAATAGCTTCTCTGGTTAGTAGATTTTTTTAGAATTCTTCTACACTGATTTTACTCTCCATTTAAATCCCAGATGAACTTCAAAGGCAAATCTTTCATATTCCTTTCGAATATTTTGTCAAATCTTTCATTTTGCTCCACTGTCAAGTTATGTTTCCAGTCTCCAACGGTACCTAGAAATAAGCACATGATCAGCACCTGGGTGAGTAAGTGGCACTATCAGGGCAAGAGTTTCTTCCCACCCACTTTCATCTCCTCTTCAAGCCACGCTAAATATCTGGTAGTTCTCCATGGGTTTGATACTTCATGTTTCCTTGTTAAACAGAAATGAACTAAGAAACAAACTGAAAAACACTTCTATAATTCACTATCCTTAGCTATTATGCTTTCACCAACCACTACCATTAAATTATAACCTTTATTGAGATGGTATAACAAAAGTAAAATAGAGGACTAGGTTAGAATTTTTTCTTATATTTTACTAAATACCAGGCACCAAAGAAATACAAGTACCATATCATTTCACTCATATGTGGAATTTAATGAACAAACTGAACAAACAAACAAAATAGAAAGATTCATAGTTAGAGAGCAGACAGACAACTCTGGTACGGGGTAACTATTGGGAATGTGGGAAAAAAATAGAAAGAAGAACTCATGGACATGGACAACAGTTTGGTGATTGAGCGAGGGAAAGAGGTGGGTAGAGGTGGAAGATGGGATGGGGGGATAAATGGGGATGGGGAAAGAATAAAATAAAGAGAAAATCCTATATAATAAAAGGGTAATATGCAAATTGACCCTAAGAATGGAATGACCAGGAACGACTGGATGCTATGATGCGCACTGACCACCAGGGGGAAGATTCTCAACGCAGGAGCTGGCCTCTGATGGTCAGTGCACTTCAGCTGGGGGAACAACACTCAGCCAGAAGCCTACTTATGGGTGGCCAGTGCAGATGTGGTGGTGGGAGCCTTTCCCACCTCCGTGACAGCAAAGGGGGATGTCTGACTGCCAGGTTAGGCCTGATACCCCGGGAGCGGCCCTAAGCCAGCAGGTGGAGATCCCCAGAGGACTCCCGGACTGTGAGAGGGCACAGGCTGGGCTGAGGGATTACCCTGTCTGAGAGCACGATTTTTGTGCACTGGGCCTCTAGTATATATATAAAAATAACAATAAAAATAAATGCCGGGCACCATACTTGGCAAACTATATCTATCATGTAATGTAATTTTTAACACAACTCCACAATATCGCATTTCTTCGTTTTTAAAATTGAAAAACCTGAAGGGCTTAAGAAGTACAAAGGGTAATTACAAAATAGTCATGGCATGTAAAATACAGAAAGAGAATATGGTCAATAATATTGTAATAACTATGAATGGTGCCAGGTGGGTACATTAATTATTGGAGGGATCACTTCATAAATTATATAAATGTCTAACCACTATGCTGTGTACCTGAAACTAATATAAAATAATCTTGAATCTCAACTATAATTTAAAAAGTAAAAATAAATAAATAAAAAGCTAAAGATAAAATAAATAAAATTGAAAAGACAGCCTGGCTAGCAGAGCTCAGTGGTTGACCATTGACCTATGAACCAGAGGGTCATGGTTCAATTCCTGGTCAGGGCATATGCCAGGGTTGCAGGCTCAATCCCCAGTGTGGGGAGTGCAGGAGGCAACCAACCAATGATTCTCTCTCATCATTGATGTTTCTATCTCTCCCTCCATCTCCCTTCCTCTCTGAAATCAATGAAAATATACATTAAAATTTTTTAAAAAATGAAACCCAAAGATTTTCAAGTAATGAAATCAAGGTCACAGAGGGTGTTCAGAGCTGTCATTGCTTCAGTTTTACTTGATGGAACTTAGAAACTGTCATTAAGCCAATTTTTAAATTAAGATTATTTGGCATCTTCAACTATCAAATTTTCTTATTTAAACATTATCATTGGCATTTGGAACAGTTAGCAAGCTACTTATGGGCATAAGAATTACTTTGTATTTGGTCTAGTTAAGCAATGAAACTTAAAAGCCAATAATAAATCAGACAAAAAAGAAACACTTTTCTAAAAAATAGCAATATAAAGAAGATCTTCATTAATTAAGAATAAATATCCATCATCAAAATGCTAAGATATGGATAAATTAGTGAATAACATATGAATAAAAGAAGTACAAATTATGTTCTAGAAAAATGTACATTAAAAGATAAAAAAAATTAATTGAAATTAAGAAGTATCAGGGGGGAAATATATTCATTCTTAATTCCTGGCATGTCATAGAGGCACAATAAAAATTAATTGCATGTTGTTATTGAATACTTGAATTCATAGCATATTGGTTTCATGAAGTATTATTCTACCTTTTACATTGAAGAAATATGACACATGAGGAAATAAGTAACTCAAACTCCCTCCCCCACAACAAAATACATGTTGGGTTTACTTCTAGAATGTTCTAGGAGAAATAAAGAAAAACAATAATTGGAGCTGTCCTGGTTACACATATACATCTCCTTCAGGTAAGACTTGCTAACTAATTTTAAAGAGTAGGGACATGTAGACTAAAAGGAAGGAATGTAATACAGTACTGATTACTTAGGTTTACGTGTTAGACTATGTACTAAAAAATTGTTTAGTTTCCTGGGATACTTTTCAGGACCATTTGCAGGTAAGATCTTTGATTCTTTCCAGGTTCCAAATGTCAGTACTTAGAAAGACACGGTAAAAACACGCCTTAATTAGTGTAGGGACCAAGCAATCACGGAACTCTCAACACTTTTGCTTCTAAAAACCCCTGAGCATCACCTTTGCGAAGAAAATGTTCCTCATCTGTTCTTTTCCAGTTGTTACATTTTAGAATCTCATCATAATTTGCTCTTGGATCAGACTTCATGTTCTGAAATGTAGCCTGTTTCACAATAGCTTTCACATCCTCTTCACTCAGTTCTTTCTCAAGAAAACGGCTGATTTTAAGCACAGAACTTCTGAGATCCTGAAAGAATTGTGGGTATGAGAAACTATTCAGCTTACAAAGAATGCATGAGTTACATCCCAACACCTTTATCACATTTTGGAAAACTGAAAGTGATTGGACTTATTGTAAGTCTAAAGTTTGACAAAGATACATTACTTTCCTATTCCGTCTATGAAAATGAGTGCTCTGGTTGTCAGCTTTGTTAAACTTTCTATTGTTTGATTTTGCAAGGACAGCTTACCTTCATTCACTCATTCATTCATTCAACTGGCACTTTTAGGAATGTTAGGTTTCAAAAACTGTGATAAGTCCTGGAGAAGTTTAAGAGAACAATAATATGCTATCTGTGCTTGTTAAGAGTTTATAATTTCATGAGGGAAAGAGTAAAGCAAGTAATTAAATACAATGGCTACAGAAAAGGAAAGTCAAAGTTTGGTGGCTTCATTGGTTATTCTACCAAACACAAATTAAAGAAGAATAAACACCAATCCTCAGACTCTTCAAAAAAATGAAAGAGGAGGAAATACTTCCAAACTCATTCTATAAGGCCAGCATTACCCTGATACCAAAGCCAAATGAGAACACTACAGGAAAAGAAAACTAAAAACCAATATCATTTATGAAAGATACAAAAATCCTCAACAAATTACTAACAAAACAAATTCAGTAATGGATTAAGAGAACTATACACTATGAACAAGTGGGATTTACTCCTGGAATGCAAGATGAACAGCCCTAGTTGGTTTGGCTCAGTGGATAGAGCCTTGGCCTACAGACTAAAGGGTCCAGGGTTTGATTCCAGTCAAGGGCATGTACCACGATTAGAGGCTCCTCCCCAACCCAGGCCCTGGTCAGGGCACATGCAGTAGGCAACCAATCAGTGTGTTTCTCTCACATCAATATTTCTGTCTTTCCCTTTCTCTGTCTTTTACTCTCCCAAAAAACAATGGGAAAGTATCTTCTGGTGAGGATTAACAACTACAACAACAACAAAAGAGCAGGAACAAGGCAAGGATGCCAATATATATTTATATTCAGCCTAATACTGGAAGTCCTAACCAGAGTCAATAGACAAGAAAAAGGCATCCAAATTTAAAGAAAGACGAAAATTATGTGTTCACATACAACATGATTATATACATAGAAAACACTAAAGATCTACAAAAAACAAACAAACAAAAGAAACAGAACAAAACAAAACGCTGTTAGAACTATTAAAAAACTCAGCATAGTTGTAGGATACAAAACCAGCATCCCCAAATCATTTGCATTTATTTACACTAACAATGAACTTTGGTTTACCAAACTGGTCTCTAACTAGTTTGCCTATATTTACTATTATCATTTTTAAACCCATTAGAGAGAATTACATTCAAAAGATACTAATTCTATCATATAGCTATTCTTCTTATAACTGTAAAAAGGACTCATTATTGCTCTTAAGATGAAGAAATTACTATCACTAACAAAGACTACAGACCTTGCATGGTCTGGCTCCTACTGTATACACCTCTCTATCTTAATCTTTCATTCCCTCCACCTTGCTCTTTAACTTCTTCCTTCCAAGATATCATGCACCTGACAGCTTCAGATATTTTGCACATTCTCTCTTCTTGGCTTAGACTTCTCTTTTACTTCTCTGCCAACTCATATCTACTCACTTGAAGTTGTCATGTTACTTTTCCAGAAACAATTGCCTATTACTTATACCAGATCAGTATATTTCATGTACTATCATACCTGCACTTTTCCTTGATAACAGTTTTCACAAATTTGAAGTATATATACCTATTAAGTGAGTACTGGTATTCCCTGTTGGATTATAAGTTCTATAAATAAAGGGTTCAGGAAAACCAAGATGGTGGCATAGGTAAACACTGGAAATTGCTGCCTCCCACAACAACTTCAAAAATACAACGAAAAGACAAAACGGACATCATCCAGAACTACAGGAAGGCTGGCTGAGTGGAAATTCTACAACTTGAAGGAAAGAGAAAAGCACACTGAGACTCAGAGGAGCTGCGGAAGTAAAGTGCAGAGGTACAGAGGCTCGAGCGTGCGCAGAAAGGGACTGGCACCTGAGGATGCGGCTGTCTTTTTGAATCAGGAGGGAATCACAAGCTCCTGACTGCTCTGAACTTGGGTTCTGGGAAGTCTCTGGGGACCCAGGACTCATACGGGGAGAAACTGGACTGTCTGGCAGCAGGCAGAACTCGGAACTTGAGGGCGGCTTTCCCTTAGAGGTGCTTGTATCAATTACCGGGACACTGAGACTCGGGGCCCCTTAGGGCAGGGCTGAGGATCAGCCATAGCTGCTTGCTCTGCCCTGTTGATTCCCTGAGACCCCGCCCCACCCAGGCTTAGGCAGAGGCTTTGCATATGAATGCCCTGGCCCTTTGCAACCTGAAAATTACCTAAAAAATTGCAGGTGGGCCAGACAGACCCAGAACTTCCAAGAGAAGGCCCAAGGCCCCACAGCAACTTGCATTGCTTCACAGCTGGGCCTCATTTGGGCACCTCCAAACCCCCAAAAAGGAAGGGGAATCTGCAGATCTCTTCTTAGCTCCTGCTGGGTAGCCTCAGGCAGATGCTAAATTAGCACCTCCTTAGATCCAAGAGCCAGTGTACCCAGTGGTCAGAGTGGGACCATCCAGATTACAACTCCTCAGATCCATAAGGGACACACTCAGGGGGCAGACTCAGTGAGCACCAAAGCCCCACTGAAGCAAGTCTTGCCTCATAAGGGTGTCTTCAGCACAGAAGTTCTCCCACTGCAGACACAGCTGATTCTCACAGCCAATTGGCCTGGAGGTCAATTCCTCCCAGTAATACCTACAACAATCAAGGCTTAACTACAACAAGACTGTGCACAAATCCCACAAGGGGGTGCACCAAGAGTGTCCACTTCAGGTAATTGGGGAGGCTGAGCCACTGGGCCCTATAGGACACCTAGCACACAAAGCCACTCTACCAACACAGGGAAGCATAAAAAATGCGGAGACAAAGAAACAGGTCACAAATGACAGAAATGGAGGAAAGCAAACGACTGGATATAGAGTTCAAAACCACACTTTTAAGGTTTTTCAAAAATTTTCTGGAAACCGCCGATCAATTTAGTGAGAACCTGGAGGATATGAAAAAAGACCAACTAGAAATTAAGCATACACTGACTGAAATAAAGAATAGTATACAGAGATCCAACAGCAGACAAGAGGATCTCAAGAATCAAGTCAAAGATTTGAAATACGAAGAAACAAAAAACACCCAACCAGAAAAGAAAAAAGAATCCAAAAATATGAAGATAGTGTAAGGAGCCTCTGGGACAACTTCAAGCGTACCAACATCAGAATTATAGCGGTGCCAGAAGAATAGAGAGGGCAAGATATTGAAAACCTATTTGATGAAATAATGACAGAAAACTTCCCCTACCTGGTGAAAGAAATAGACTTACAAGTCCAGGAAGCGCAGAGAACCCCAAACAAAAGGAATCCAAAGAGGACCACACCAAGACACATCATAATTAAAATGCCAAGAGCAAAAGACAAAGAGAGAATCTTAAAAGCAGCAAGAGAAAGAAAGTCAGTTACCTACAAGGGAGTACCCATATGACTGTCAGCTGATTTCTCAACAGAAACCATGCAGGCCAGAAGGGAGTGGCAAGATATATTCAAAGTGATGAATGCCAAGAACCTACAACCAAGATTACTTTATCCAGCAAAGCTATCATTCAGAATTGAAGGTCAGATAAAGAGCTTCACATATAAGAAAAAGCTAAAGGAGTTCATCACCACCAAACCAGCATTATATGAAATGCTGAAAGGTATTCTTTAAGAAGAGGAAGAAGAAAAAGGAACTCTTACCATTTGCCACAGCATGGATGGAACTGGAGAGCATTATGCTAAGTGAAATAAGCCAGTCAGAGAAGGATTAATACCACATGATCTCACTCACTTGTGGAATATAATGAACAACATAAACTGATGAACAAGGACTGATCCAGAGACGGGGAGGCATTGATTGGACTGTCGGGCCTTGGACAGAAGGTAAGGGAGGGTGGGGTAAAGGGGAAAGATCAACCAAAGGACTTATATGCAAGCATATAGGCCTAACCAATAGACACGGACAACGGAGGGGGGGCGGGGTAAGGGGTAACGTGGGGATAAGGACACATATGTAATATCTTAATCAATAAAAAAATATATTAAAAAATAAATAAAGGGTTCAATTGTCTTTGTCTGATGATTTAGGGTCTGTCACATAATAGACATTTTATAATTTTGAATTAATGAGAAAGTAAGATATGTAGCAGGTAGTCAACATATCAACCATAGATCACAAAAGTGAACTTCAAATGTGTTTGGTTGGGTTTACACAATGTATTATAACAGTTTCTTTGGATGCCAACATGTAAATGTTATGTGATTTCCATGAAAGCTACATTTCAAGATTCTCGTTAATAAAAACAACAACAACAAAACACAAAGAACTTGCATCACTGGGCACACAATTACCTCTGACTAATTGGCCAAATCTTAGTGGCTTCTCACCCCAGGGTTGTTTTTGTTTGTTGTTGGTTTGTGTAATATTTTTATTGATTTTTAGAGAGAGAGGAATAGAGAGGGAGAGAAACATCGTGCCTCCTACCAGTGATCAAGCCTGCAACCCAGGCCTGCCTGGGGATCGAACCAGCAACCCTTCAGTGCATAGGATGACACCTAACCAAGTAGTCACACCGGCCAGGACTGGCCCCACTGTTTCGAAGTGCCTTTTCTCTTATTTCAATCACTAGTCATGTGATTTTGCCCTTATTGACACTGATGACTGCATGAAAAGGAAACACAAAAGATGACTGTGTACAGTGGGAAGAGAGCCCTGAGGAAACAAATAATTGAGGGACAGGCAGGAAATGAGAAACCCCTGAAAAAGCATGAGAAGTAGTTAGGTTCCAAGAAAACTGGGAAAATGTGGTTCATTAAACCCCAAATCAAAAAGGGTTTCAAAGAAATAATTTTAAAAAATAACTTTCGCCTCTTACCTTTTTCATTTCCTCATACATCATAAACAGAATACTGAAGTCATGTCTGTGCTCATACCAGCCTCTGATGTGATCAAACCAAAGGCTTCCTGCCACTGGGGGGGAAATTAGTAAGTGACAAGGTAAAGATGTTGCACTTATCAAACAGCAAACTAGAGACTTTCTTTTCTGTTCTGGAATCCCCTGGAAGGCAAGTAAAGCCCCCACAACTAGACATCTATGTTACCTGGTTAAAATGGTGCTTTGGGAAATAATTACATGATTTTAATGGAAACCTGCCTTTCCTATGTATGTAGGAAAAGCAGCAGGTGAGAAAATAAGAAGCCCAAACAACTAATTGTGAAGATTGAAGGGAAGCCCCTTACTTTCTTACTTCTTCCACCTAAAAAACGTCTTTATTTCTCTTTTAATTATCTACTAGAGGCCTGGTGCACAAAATTCGTGCACTAGAGGGGGGTGTTCTTCAGCCCAGCCTGCACCCTCTCCAATCTGGGACCCCTTGGGGGATGTCCGACTGCCGGTTTAGGTCCGATGGAGTAAACTGGCAATCGGACATCCCTCTCACTATCCGGGACTGCTGGCTCCCAACCACTCGCCTGCCTGCCTGCCTGATTGCCCCTAACCGCTTCTGCCTTCCAGCCTGATCACCCCCTAACCACTCCTCTGCCAACCAGATCGATGCCTAACTGTTCCCTGCCGGCCTGATGGCCCCCAATTGCCCTCCCCTGCCAGCCCCATTGCCCCCAACTGCCCTCCCCTGCTGGCCTGATCACCCACAACTGCCCTCCCCTGCCAGCCATCTTGTGGTGGCCATCTTGTGCCCACATGGGGGTAGCCATCTTGTGTGAGGTTGTGACGGTCATTTTGCATATTACCTCTTTATTATATAGGACAAGAGGCTCAGTGCATGAAATCTGTGCATGGGGGGGGAGGGGTGGTCCCCTCAGCCCAGCCTGCACCCTCGCCAATCCGAGACCCCTCGGGGGATGTCCGACTGCTGGGACTGTCCAGCAGTCAAACATCCTTCTCACAATCTGCCAGTATGATCACCGCTAACTGCCTCTGCCTGCTGACTTGATCACCCCTCACTGCCCCCTCGGCTGACCTGGTTTCCCCTCACTGCCCCGCCAGCTAGTCTGGTCGCCCCAACTGCCCCCCTTGCTGCTTGGTTGCCACTCACGCCCCCCCCCTGCCAGCCAGGTCGCCCTCAACTGCCTTCCCTGATGGCCTGGCCGTGCCTCATTGTCCCCCTCTGCTGGCCTGGTCGCCCCTCACAGCCCACCCTGCTGACCTGGTTGCCGCCAACTGCCCCCCTCTGCCGGCCTGGTTGCCCCACGCTGCCCCCCACCCCTGCCGACCTGGTCACCCCACACAGCCTGCTGCTCAGTCATTTGGTAGTCCCTCACTGACCCCACTGCTGGCCTGGTCGCCCCAAGCAGCCTGCTGCTCAGTCGTCTGGTCATCCCTCATTAACCCCCCTGCTGGCCTTGTCACCCCACTCAGCCTGTTCGGTCATCATTCACTTGTTTCGGTTGTGACAGCCCTGGCTCTTTATATATATAAATTTTAAGATCTCTGGATAGCAACTTCAGATATCTATAAGACAGAACCCAAATCTAATCTCCTAAATAAGTGAGAGCCCCAGTTCCACATTCCACAAGCCTCTCCCATCAATCTATCCTCCTCAGTGCTGAAATGAATATTGCACGGCTGCCATGTAAAGCCTACCATAAGTCCATGACAGAACACACACACTACATCCACTTTGGATGGGTACACCATTGCGGTTCTTTTATGATCTGGCCAAACTGTTTCTTAAACAATATGCCTTTGCAACATAGCAATCCCCAAAGTGGTCCTGGTGAGAATAGAAAAGCCATTGGGTGGCAAATTAAATTAACAGAGCAGTAACCACTTATGTGCATCCAGCTTCTAGCGTTACTCTTCTTTATTTCCTTAAAATGTGTTCCCCAAGTTTGAGAATTTGGCTAAATGGAAACATGGCCTCATAAACAAGTTGAATGCATAAATTCATAGTTACCATTTCCATCTAGAAACGTTTTCATGAAATGTTCCATATCATTCCCAGCTTCAAGCCAGATCACCACATTTGAAAAGTGAAAGTATGAAGTCATAACATCCTTGGGGTTTCTGTAGACGTAAATAATCTGCAGGGGGTACAGGAAAACAATTTTAACAATTCTTGGTTGTCCTTAGAGGTTGTTGTTGTTTATTCACACCAACAGATGTCACTATATGAATGCATAATAATTTCTTTCATCCAGCTTACTACTCATGGAAATTTAGGTTATACTTTTTTATTTTATATTACAAAAACTGTTGAAGTAATCAGCTTTATTGACCTGGCATTTTACATGTGCAAGCATATAGGAATAATTTCTAAAAGTAAAATTATTTATTTAATTAAGGTTGGTTAATATTACAAATTACCCTTCATAAAAACTGTTTCAATGTACCCTCTGTGAGCGTTAAGTGACATTTGATAAAAAGCCCGGATAGCACTTGAGAGCATTTCAAAAAGGAAAAACTACTTAACAGATGATGATGAAACAAATAATTTTCCATATAGTATAAAACTGGAATTCTACTTCATACCTCACACCAGACCCCCCCCTTCCCCAAAAATTACAAATGGATTAAGGACTTAAATATGAAAGCAACATTTGACATCTTAAAAATAAAAAATATCTTTCTGGTCTCAGAGAAGATAAAGATTTCCTAAACAGAAAAATATTATTTTAGTTAAAATAAAAATTGATCAATTAAATTGTATTGTTTTAAAGAATGCTGTTCATCAAAATATATAGCATGAAGTTACAAAAAGCAACAAAGTATGAGAAAAGCAACACATATAACCAATAATTTATTAGTATCCAGAATATATATAAAACAAACCATTAAGACAGAGACAATGAAATTTAGAAATTGGACAAAAATCATAATAATTTCACAGAATAAGAAATAATTATGGCCAATAAACATATCAAAAAGTGCTTAATCTCATTATTGATTAAGAAAATGCAAACTCAGATTAGTTTGAGATATCATTTTATAATTTATATTGAAATCTAAATAGTTTGGCCCTAGCCTGTTTTGGCTCAGTGGATAGAGTGTGGGACTACAGACCAAAGATTCCAGGGTTCGATTCTGGTCAAGGACAGGTTACCTAGGTTGCAGGCTCCTTCTGCATGGACCCTGGTCAGGGCTCACGAAGGAGGCAACCAATCGATGTATTTCTCTCACAGTGATATTTCTCTCTGTCTTCCCTCTCTCTTCCACTCTCCCTAAAAATCAATGGAAAAATATCCTTGGGTGAAGATTAAAAAAAAAAAAAAGAATGTGTCTTGAGATGTAATGTATACATTTGCTGCAACTTACCTGTCCATCAATACACTAAACATTGTAGAGCCATACAATAAATTCTACTAAACCATTACAAAGAATAGAATTTTATGTGCTATCATCAAAGTAATGTTGCTATATACTATATAATCACACTACAAGCAATGTGTGGGATGACCCAATTTATGTATATACTTATAATTCCATATATATATTTAATGTGTAAAACAGTATCTAAGATTACAATAATCACATTTGAAAGACTGTGGATGAGTGGGGCTGGAAAAAAATATTTGAAGAAAATATTTTTGTTTGTGCCAAAATCCATTAGCTATTTATATGACTTACTTTAGCTTTTTTGTTCTTGAGACCTTTCGGTACTAAATAATATGGGAGGTGGGAACAGAAGAGGCGAGGAGACGGTCTGTTGAGAAAGTCCATTTTGCGGATATTGTATTCCAAGAAGGGGATTCTATCAAGCGTTGCCAAGTCTTCAGTTCTGTTACGATGACCCTCAAAATAAATCAAGCTTAGTATCTGCTGAGTCCAAATGGTACCTGTAAAAAGAAATAATTTCATTTCCAACCCTGAATTAATGTTTTATTGACAATGTCAATAATTATGCCATCTATCTCAAAACTATTTGGAGCTTTTTCTTTCTTTTTAACCACCCCAAATATGCCAAGGAAATGTGCCCAATTTTTTTTTTTCTAAGCATTTTACATTAACATTAGCAAAGATAAAACTAGGTGTTCTAAGTTCCCTATTTATTCAAAAAGAGTTGTGATAGTGATTTAGATGAACCCTTCAGCTCTTTTGTTCCCTGTGATTCATGTAAGTTCTGTTCATGTGATTTTCTGTGTTTATCTCTGTTTCTCCTCCCTTAGTTTTTCTTAAATCTTTACCTTTTGGAAATATACACAGTTTAAGAGCTCAAGACGCCTTTCAACTTTTCTTTTTAACATTGTGCAGGTCTCCCAAATACAGTGCTAAATGAAAGCACTGATGGGCATTCTTGTCTCATACTTGATTTTAAATGTTTCACTCTCTCATTTGATGTCTGTGGTAATTTTTGGTAGATTCTATTCATCAGGATAAAGAAGTTGACTTTCTCTCTAGTTTGCTAATAGTCTCCCTTAGGAATGTATGCTGAATTTTATTAAATGCTTGTTCTGCACCTTTTGAGATGATAATTCAGGCTTTCTTCTATGCTCTAGTAATGTGGGTGAACTGCATTAATATATTTTTAAACCAATCTTGAAATAAAGCCACCTTGGTGCCCTAACCGGTTTGGCTCAGTGGATAGAGCGTTGGCCTGAGGACTCAAGAGTCCCAGGTTCGATACCGGTCAAGGGCATGTACCTTGGTTGCGGGCACATCCCCAGTAGGGGGTGTGCAGGAGGCAGCTGATCGATGTTTCTAACTCTCTGTCCCTCTCCCTTCCTCTCTGTAAAAAATCAATAAAACATATTCTTTAAAAAAAATAAAGCCACCTTGGTCACAGTGGTATTTTTTTTTTGACATTACTAGATTTGTTTTGCTTATATTTACTTGGTTTAGAATTTTTGCACCTATGTTCATGAATATATAATCAATGTTTTAAAAGAATGTGAGGTGTCAATAATCTTGCAATCATTGCTACTCAATTGAATAGATTTAATAGTCACAGTAGATTTGGTAAAATTTATAGTGAATCATGAAGAGTCACTAATCTCCCCTCTAAGATGAGTAAGAACCCAGCAGTTTGGACTAAGGACTGGTGTATGGTGTACCAAATAGGCTGGATTAAGGGGAAAGGAAAAATTCTTATGGGCTGCTTAACCTAAACCTAAGCAAACAGAGGCACCACCCCCATCTAAGGGAGCAAAACAAAAAACACCTGATATCAAATGTGCTTGCACATTTTGCAGAGTAGAAACATCCAGGGAAAAGGCATGGTATTACTAATTTGGGAAAGTAAACAGGATCCTGAATTTCAAAGTCTATGGTAAAAGGGAGGAACTGGAGCACTTTCATGAAAATCAGGAATGACTTTTTTGTGTTGACTTTGAATCCAATGTATCTCTGAGCAATATTAATCACTTCGTACAACATTGATTCAAGAACACCAATCACCCTGTGTTCTAAAAAGCACATATAAAAGATAAGCTTTTAAGGGGAATGTAAGATTTGAGGACAATTTCCATTAGTTCAAAATTCTTTCATTATTATAGGGAAATAAAAGCAATTAGAGTAATTGAAAAGCATATTAGGAATTAGTTCTGACTGAGACATGCTGCTAACCAAAATCCTGCTGGGTTTTTTTTTTAACATGTTTTCTTCCATTCTCAGAGAAAGCCAACAGGTCAGCATTGACCTAGTACAGTGATGGCGAACCTATGACATGCGTGTCAGAGGTGACACGTGAACTCATTTTTTTGGTTGATTTTTCTTTGTTAAATGGCATTTAAATATATAAAATAAATATCAAAAATAAAAATCTTGCCGAAACCGGTTTGGCTCAGTGGATAGAGCGTCGGCCTGCGGACTAAGGGGTCCCGGGTTCGATTCCGGTCAGGGGCATGTACCTGGGTTGCGGGCGCATCCCCAGTGGGAGATGTGCAGGAGGCAGCTGATCGATGTTTCTCTCTCATCGATGTTTCTAACTTTCTGTCTTTTTCCCTTCCTCTCTGTAAAAAATCAATAAAATATATTTAAATAAATAAATAAATAAAAATAAAAATCTTTGTTTTACTATGGTTGCAAATATCAAAAAATTTCTATATGTGACATGGCACCAAAGTTAGGGTTTTACAAAATGCTGGCACGCCGAGCTCAAAAGGTTCACCATCACTGACCTAGTATCTGCTTTGGCTCAATATTTGGTTTCTTCATAGGTGCCTTAAAAAACAACAATATATGCATTTTAAAGGACCTTATACAGTAAAACTTTGAGATATATTTAACTATTAAAAATCCTAATGGTGCTCTAAATGTAGGCTGGGCTACTGTTAATGTCTGGAAAAGGGCTCATTTGTACACATGTATTACCAAACCAGAGTGAAAACTGATAGCAGGTAGTCCACTCCTCAAACTTACCAGATTTTGGATATGTAATTATGAAGACATCATTATCTCTAATTTCAAAATCATCTAGATTTTCTAGAAAGTCAGCATCAACGAAGACAGATTCAAAATTATAGCCTTTAAAGTTCAGCAAATTTGTGTATTTGTTGTCCATACTTATTCACCTGCAAGTAAAAACAAGTAAAATTCTTTTCAATTTCTTAGTATTTTATAGTAATTACTAAGTGTGTTCAATGAAAGGGCAAGGGCTAGGCCCTCCACCTTGCCCCAGGGTAAGGGCTAGGCCCTCCACCTTGCCCTAGGGTAAGGGCTACGCCCTCCACCTTGCCCCAGGGTAAGGGCTACGCCCTCCATCTTGCCCCAGGGTAAGTGCTCCATCTTACCTTGGCCACGTGTTTGGCAAGGAGCTTCTTCCCGGAAGTCTAAGCCTCTGCTAGCCACACCCAGGAACAAGACACCGACTTGTGCCTGGCCAATCAGCAGAGCACAGTCCTTTCTCCTCCCCTTCCTCCAACTCCCCCTATATAACCAGTCTCCACACAGAGTTATCTCTCTCTCTGCTTCCTGTCGCTGCATCGGCAAGGTGGGGGAGCCGAGCTAGCTCGAATAAAGACTCTTATGCTTTTGCATCGGACTGGCTGGCTCCCTGATGTGGTTTCTTGGGGATCCTGAAATCTGGGCATAACATTCAATATATGCCAAACACCTTTTAAATGTCATGTGTCTCAACCCATGCCATACTAAACAGCATCCTATATAATAAAACCCTAATATGCAAATCAACTGAACTGCATAACAACCAGTTGCTATGATGCGCACTGACCCCCAGGGGGCAGACGCTCAATGCAGGAGCTTCCCCCTGGGGGTCAGTGGGCTCTCTCAGAGGGAGCGCCACTCAGGAAGAAGCCTGGCTCACAGCTGGTGATCACAGCAGTGGTAGCAAAAGTCTCTCCTGCTTCCACTGCAGGCAGGAGGTAAGGGGCTAGGGATCCTGGACTGTGAGAGCCTTGGACTGTGAGAGGGATGTCTGACTGGTGCCTTAGGCCCAATCCCTCCTGCAGGTGGACTTCCCCTGAGTGGTCCTGGACTGCGAAGTGGGCAGGCTGGTCTAAGCCCCTCCCCCCCAAACCCGCCCCAAGTGCACGAATCTTTGCACCAGGCCTCTAGTGCATATATAAAAATTTACTCTTAACAGCAACCAAACATTCTTAGAGGTTTTATCACTATTTTAAAGATGAGGAAACTAAGATACGAAAAGGTTAAACAGCTTTTCCTAAAACCCCCTGAGGGAGGTATTATCATGATTCCAAACATAGAACCAAGGAAAATAAGGTAAAGGAGGTGCAAGGTTGCCCAGCTGGCAGACCTGGCAGGATTTGATGCCAGACTATTTGGCCACAGAGACCATGCCTTCAATCACTTTACTAATACAGTTTCTTGGTATTTCCTATTTTTATTATTATAGAAACTAGAGGCTCGGTACATGAAAATTCATGCACTGGCACCAGAAGCCAATTCTAGCATGTCATGATTTTAAGAGTTTCATCAAAAGGTTGATGGAACTTGGAGACTCAACAGGGGCTGAGTCACATGTGTTGTCACCTGCTGGGAATGACTGAGGGCATTTCCCCATGCCTGAATAGGATACATTAAATTGATTACTGGCTGCCAGACAGCTCAGGGCATCTTAATCTACATGTTATTACCTCCTACTGGCCAAACACCTGAACAGCCATAGGCTACTTCCCCCAAACCTGACATTGGACTCTGTTCGTAAACCCTGACCCTTTGAAGTGTATATCTCCACCTCGCCTCAAGATAATTTGTGTTAATAAAAAGCACGGGGTCCTGAGACGAGGAGACCTTAGTTTCCTTTAAACTAGGCTCCTCTGACCCCCAAATGCCTTTCAAAATTATATTTCGTCTCTGGACTCCTTTTTAATCTACACACAGCCTTCTCCAGATTGCTAAACCCTTCTAGATGCCGGAATAAGAAACCTGGCACACTGGAGGGGGGATCCCTCAGTCCAGCCTGCCCTCTCTCACAGTCTGGGAGCCCTCAGGGGCAAGAGGGGACCCGGCGATCAGGGGAAGGAGACGCCCCATCACACTCCTTCCTCTGCCACTGCCAGCAGCTCAAGCCTCAGCCGACCCTGGTTATCTGAGCCTCGAGCGGCCCTAAGTGGCTGCACAGCCACCATCTGAGGTTTGCCTACATCACGGGCCAGCCTGGGCATCTGGGGGGCTGAGGGGACTGGGCGCCAGCATCTTGTGGCTGTGGGCACCTGAGGGCATGGCAGTCAATTAGCATATTCCCTCCTTATTGGCTGTGGGTGCCGCCATCTTCATGATGGCGTGAGGGTCAATTAGCATATTCCCGCTTTATTAGATAGGATATGAAATTTTCCAATAAATGTACTTTTTCTTTTTTCTGGAACAGAAATAATCTGTTGTCCCTGAAGCTTCTTTTTCTTTTTTTTAATTGTTTTATTGCTTAAAGTATTACAAAGAGTATTACATATGTCTCCTTTTTTTCCCGCCCTTGACAATCCCCTGGCCTCCCCTACCCCCCAGTGTCTTATGTCCATGGGTTATGCTTATATGCACGCATACAAGTCCTTCGGTTGATCTCTTACCCTCCCTTCCTGCTCCCCTTCTGAGGCTTTGGGAACTGTCTGCCATTTCAAATAAATTGTGGAATATGCTCTGTGTGTAACACCAACTGGTTTTACCTTGGAGATGTCATCCCCATATAGTTGCAAGATACTGTATGGTTTTTTGTAGGGCGTGGCTAGAGGGTTAAGCCTCAGACTCACCTGTTGGCAAAGCCACAAACAAGTCCTAGCTTAGAGGGCACAGTCCTCTTAGCATAATTAGGCTTGACCTTATGACATTCCCTAGATCTTATCTAGGAAGCTAATGGGCTGGGGGAGATGTGGCAAGTGCTGCCAAAACAAGTGAAACTCACAAGAATATTATAACTATGGTGACCACTAACTTGTTTACCTCTGGGTATAAAATAAAGGCTCAGCTTGCCTCTAGATCTCTCTCTTTTGCCTCAGCCAGGCACAGGAAGATCCACCTAGACTCTGATTATTCTTTGTCTGTCATTTCTTCTTCCTTTCACCACCCTCACTCAGGCTTCCAAACCCTCAGCTGAGCTGGCTCGGGACAGTTTTTATTACATTTTCCAAATGAATTTTTATCAGAAATCATAAATAAACATCAATGATGAGAGAGAATCATCAATTGTCTGCCTCTGCATGCCCTCTTCTGGGAATTGAGCCTGCTACCCAGGTATGTGCCCTGACCTGGAATCAAACCATGATCCCTTGTTCATAGGTTGACGCTCAAGCACTGAGCCACACCAACTGGGTGAGAAATCTATTCTTGAATGTTAAATAGATGAGGAAATCGCAGAAGTTCTAATAACACTAGGTGTAGGACCAACACATATGTTAGTCGTGTACTTTTGAATATTTTCTGTGCACATCTAGAAAATGAATTTCTTAAAGTTGCAAATATGGCTTTGCCTAAATTGCCTGTCAAAAAACAACATTTAATTCTTTTACAAACAATCTAAATCATCTGACCTATAGAGGAAAGTCAGAGGTGAGAATTTTGCTCAGTAAGAGTAGAAACATCACTTGCATTAGAATTACCTAGGTTTTGGTAAATGTTCATATTCTAGGCCTTATAACAGACTGATAGGATTAGAATTCTAGAAAGTGTGTCCTGGAAATTTGCATTTTAACAATCCTACCAATCACACTTAAAAAAAAGGGGGGTGGGGGACTATATTACTGTTTCAATGAATGTTTATCTCAACCTCCAGAGAAGGCTTTGTGGAATGTTATTTGATCTCCAATTAAAAGATCCAGTTCAGGCCCTACCAAGTTGCTAGAGCTTTCCTGACTCAAGGTGAAGAAGTCCAGACAACCTCAACTATTGAGAAGTCAGGATAGAGGAGACTGGCTGGTAAATCACAAAGAATGCATTCAAGAGATAGAGGGAATGCTGTTATGTCTTTGCTATTATGAAATTTTCCGGGAAAAACCTTGGATAACTCAACCTTTGGAGAGTCGTGAGGAAGAATTTATACTGTATCACATGGACACACACACCAAAAAGCACCAATTCCAGGAATTCTTGATTAGGACGAAAGAGGAAAGAGTGTCAGGCAGCCCACAAAAACATTCTAACATAACTCCTTTTTACTACTTATTATATTTAGTATGTCTTGCACAGTCTTAAGAGAGAACAAGCTATTTTGTTACAGAAATAAGGAGCAAAGTGTAGAGTGTGAGATGCATTTTTACATAGGATCTCGGGACTGGCGAGTCATATATTATTTGTATCTCCTTAGTGAATATCGGAGAAAGTATAAAGAAAAAAATGTCACATGTTTTCCTTATTCTTGCCCTGAGTCCAAAAGAAAAAAAGAAAAACAGAAAATTGAGGAGAAAGAAAGAAATACATTGTATGCTGAAGAGAGGGTAAGACTTGAAAGAGACTCTATGTCTACGTTTTCACTACTCACTGTTACACGTCAACTGATGAAGCAAAATCCACTTCTGATATAACTGCATGGATGACAGAATGATGTGCTGCTGAGAAATAAATACTCCCTACAAGTGTATTTTGGCCAATGAGTATTGCTCTAGGGAGTCAACACATAGCTCACCTTGAATAAATAAATAAGGTAATACGTTATTGATATTAGGACATAGGCATCTGATTAGTCCAGACAAAGCAGGAGTCAAAACTGGTGGCGATAATAAAGAGAGCTGCATGTAACCAGTCGTCATATTAACTTAAATTGGAAACTACAACAACAACAAGATGTATTTGAAAGCTGTAGCAACATCTTCCTTGGGCATGAAGGATGGCTCATGAATCTTTTAGACCTATCTCAGAAGGCTGGTGTTCCTTTCCAGGTTTTTACTCCAAACATCCCATGTAAAACTGGCTATGGCTATAGAGGTTCAGAAAACTTTATAAAATCACAGTGTATTTAAATTCATTTTCTAAAACATCCAGGATTGTCCTTCCTAAGTGATGGCCTTCCACTCCTGTTTAAAAAAAAATACTAGAGGCCCAATGCATGAAATTCATGAAAGAGTAGGCCTTTCTTCCCCTGGATGCCAGCACCAGCTTCTCTCTGGCACAGGGGATCCGGGCATCCCTCTGGCTGCTGGCAGGCACTGGGACCTGGGCTTTCTCCAGAAGGTCATCTGGAAGGACATCTGGGCTAATGAGCATATTACACTTTTATTATTATAGATATTTTATTGATTTTTTACAGAGAGGAAGGGAAAGGGATAGAGAGTTAAAAACATCGATGAGAGAGAAACATCGGTCAACTGCCTCCTGCACACCTCCTACTGGGTTTGTGCCTGCAACCAAGGTACAAGCCCTTGAAAGGAATCTAACCTGAGACCTTTCAGTTCATAGGCCGACGTTCTATCCCCTGAGCCACACCCGTTAGGGCTCCACTCCCACGGTCCCTCCCTGGTCCCAATAGTGAACCCATGGGGTCCTTCAGCCTGGCCTGTGCCCTCTCGCAATCTGGGACCCCTCCGGAGATGTCAGAGAGCCAGTTTTGGCCTGATCCCTGCAAACCAGGCCAAGGGACCCCACCAGTGCATGAATCCATGCATTTAGCCTCTAGTTAGCATAATAAAGGTGTTCTCCCAGGTGAAGATTGATAACAGCTGTCTCCTACAGGAATCTCCTCCTGACCCAAGGCAAAAAGGGAAGGGGAAGGAGAAAAAAAGAAAAAAAGGTAGTTTTACTTTATGAAGCAGTTTTTGGTCTCAAGGTGGCAGAGTGAGGTTACTAGGTGATCTTCAGCAGAGGAACTTGAAGACTTAATTTTAAGATAAGGCTTGTGTTCCCAGGACTTCCCCCTCTTGTGCCTGCTCGCCTGAACCCCAATAATCTGGGGAGGCCTGGGCATTGCCAACCCCCCTCAAGCGCTCTGGAAGGGGGCAGGGTGGGGAACATTGCAAAGCCCCGCCCAGCATCGCTCCCATTAAAATTTCCCTGGACAGCATTGTTAGTTGGGAATGGGTGGTCCCAAGGCTCACATGGCATAGGGCATGCCTGTGACATCCCAAACCCCAGCAGACCGGCTGAAGGATAACTGAGGCTGGCAATGGGGCAGGCAATCAAGGCTTGGCTGCTTGGCATCATGGGGGCACTCGGGAAAGGAATGGGTGGGAGGTAGGTGTGTCCTCCCAGTATTTTTTCTGCAAAAATGAACAGTTCAAAGTATGTGGCAGTCTTTGTATATGTCTGAGCTTCTGTTTACTACATGTGGTAAAATCTTAGCCTCCGATGGCATTGTTATGCCCAGATTTCAAGATTCCCAAGAAACCACATCAGGGAGCCAGCCAATCCGATGCAAAAGCATAAGAATCTGTATTTCAAGCTAGCTTGAGCTCCCCATCCACCAGACTCACCGACACCACGGCAAACCGAGTGGCTGAGAGACAGAACCCCGCCTAGAGACGGGTTTAAAAGGGGGGGTTGGAGTAAGGGGAGGAGAAAGGACTGTGCTCTGCCGATTGGCCAGGCGCAAGTCGATGTCTTGTTCCTGGGTGTGGCTAGCAGTCTTAGACTTCCGGGAAGAACCTTCTTGCCAAGCACGTGGCCAAGGTAAGATGGAGGACGTAGCCCTTACCCTGGGGCAAGATGGAGGGTGTAGCCTTTACCCTGGGGCAAGGTGGAGGGCCTAGCCTTTACCCTGGGGCAAGGTGGAGGGCCTAGCCCTCACCCTTTCAGGCATTACTAGAAAGTAACAATTTATTGGCCGCATTAAAAAGGATTAATTCTATGGTCTGGACCAAATTTTTAATATTAAAACCAGTTTAAGTCTGATGACCTTCAGATTGAGTATGTTTAGCGATTCTTCCGAGTGTGGATTTTCAAGGCTTTTGACTGAGAAATACCTTTGGGACACCCCAAGGGCCCTTGGGTACCTCAAAGATTTATTCTCTCCTCTAAAAATGAAATTATTTTTTAACTAAATTAGGCCGATTCAATATACTTTAAATTACATGAGGAAGCTTTGTCAAATAAAAAATTAATAACACTGTTCTATTTAGATACATATATTTTGAATGTTATAGAGGTTTCAGTCTACCTCACAAAAGAACATACACAGATTCAGAGCCAAGGTCAAACGGAAAACTTTCAGAAATGACAGGTCTCCAGTCAGGGACACAAGGCAAGCGGGATGATGCTCTGTGTCTGTCACTGACACTCTGGGTGTTTGTGGGTTTCATCTATTGTGGTTTATCAATTGTTTTCAATGTTTACTACACCGTCTGCAATAAGCCATGTGCCACGCGTTATTCTTTATATACAAATTGGTTGTTGTTCTCTATGTCATTTTTCAGGGATTATTTACTAAAAGGTTGTTGTCTCAGAATTAGTCATCTACCCTAATAAAAGGGTAATATGCTAATTAGGGCAGACATCTTCTGCGCGACCATCCGGACATACTTCCAGACAAAGCCGCAGTGGCTGCCTGAGGCTCAGACAAGCTGTGGATGGTGGCTACCACAGCAAGGGCTGGCCCGAGGCTCAGGCAGCCACACCCAGCTGCATGGCCAGAGGCTCAGGCAGCCATGGTGGCCGCCAGTGGCAGCAGCAACAGGGTAATGGGGCGGCGCCTTCCCCTGATTGGCCCGGTTGCCTTCAGCTGAGGGAGGCCAGACTACAGTTTAGGCTGGGGCCAGAGGCGCTTAGGGGTGATCAAGCCAGCAGGGGGGCAAAGTAGGGGCAATCAGGCCTGCAAGCAGGCAGAGGCAGTTAGAGACAATAAGGCAGACAGGCAGGCAGAGGGATTAGGGGCAATCAGGCAGGCAGGCAGGTGAGTGGTTAGGAGCCAGCTGTCCCAGATTGCGAGAGGGATGTCCGTCTGCCGGTTTAGACCTGATCCTGCACCAGCAGATTGACATCCCCTGAGGGGGTCCCAGATTGGAGAGGGTGAAGGCCAGGCTGAAGGATCCCTGCCCCCATGCATGAATTTTGTGCACCGGGCCTCTAGTCTACAATCATAAAAGCATAATATGCTAATTAGTCCACTGATGCCCACTGGTGCCAGGCCAGTTAAGGCAGGTGCGATGCAATTGGTCAGGGGCCTGACCATCGCCCCATAATTGCCCTGCAGAAGGAGGCCATGGCCATCAGCTGGCGGGGCAATCAATCAGGGGGCTCCACAATTGCCCCATATAGGGAGTCCCCACCCACCTGTGGGCTATGGCGGGTGGGCGGGACCTCCCTCTGTGAGGAAAGCCCAGGTCCCGTGTGCCAGAGAGAAGCTGGTGCCAGCAGCCAGGGGAAGGAAGGCCTAGTCTTACAAGAATTTCATGCATTGGGCCTCTAGTATTTTATAGGAAAATAAAGGTTTTTATTAACTGCATTTTAAACAAATCTATAACCATGACACTTTTCGAATTTTGTCATTGGACAGCCATTGCTTTACTCTGGTGCATTTAAGTCTTTAGAGAAACCCATAGAAAGGACTCTGACTTACTCCAAATTGCAGACTTCTAAGCAGGTCATATCTTTGAATTGGATAAGGGCTTGTAGAACTTCAGGGAATTATTAACTGGAGATACTACAGAAATATATATAGAGAGAAAAGGTGGTACCTCCTTCCTAGCATACCCAAGTAAAATATACAGGTGAACCCTGGTCTTAAAAAGGGGAAATTTAACAACCTCTTCCACCAATGTTCACAGAGTAACTGAAATGTTTTCTCACCATTGATAAGAACAAAGAAGGTGTGCCTTTTACCTAAACTGTTCCCTGCAAAGTCAACTAGCATGTCCCTCTCCCAGGCATTTTTCTAGGAAGCGATCAAGTTAGTTGCCCTGCTTGAAAGGAGGTAAAATCTCTGAGGTGGCATTTTTAAGGTTTGGAAGTAAAACAGCAGAAATTTAGGTTCAGTAAAAATAAAGAATTAAGCCAGTGAGCAGAAGGTTTAAAGTACTAAATTTGGCTTGAAATAGATTCCATCCTTGCCCCTGAAATCAGGCAGAGAATAAATCCTCTAATGACAAGGGCATAGAAGGGGTGGGAACAGAGCTGTCTGTACTCTCCTCGGATCCCTGCATACTGGCCTAACCAGGGTTACAGGTATGTGTAAACTCTCTTAAGTCCACATCCTAGAGTAAACCCCTTGGGAATTAAGTTCATTATGTTCTTAACCATCCAGTTCAGTGGGTACTTCAAACACATGAATGGATACCTCAGACACTTTTAATCACAGACAAGGGGCCTGAGAGCAGGACACAGGTTATGCACGCTTCCCCCACAGGCTAGGGAGGCAGGAGACACCTTCTTCATGATCTCGGGTCCTCACTGTGGTGGTAAGTGTCGTTAGTCCACCTGGCAGCCTTATTTGTGACCAGATGTTGGCAAGGTAACCTCACTCCTAGTGTGAGGTGAGGGACACTCCACTGCTAAGGATAGTGACAATGGACACAGGACGTCCTTTGTGAAGCACAATGGATAAAGGGAACATCCTTCTGCGTTTTTCCTCTCAGGTGGGAAGCGTGTCATTCACACCACATAAAAACAGCCTCTCAAAAATTGGAATAATTCTGACCCACAAACTTAAAAAAAAAAAAAATAGCACCTGATTTTGTTCTGCACTCAGGTTTGGCCTCAATACCAACTGGTGAATGGGGAGAGTTGCCCTCAGAGGGAAGCCTTAAGTATAACACCATCCTACAATTAGACCTTTTCTATAGGAAGGAAGAAAAATGGTTAGAAGTCCCATATGTCCAGACTTTCTTTACTCTAGAGGACAAGCCAAAGTCAGGCAGGAACTGTAAACTCAATCCCATGCTCCTGGCAATAATAAGTGAAAATCCACCAGAGGAAACGGTGGGGGCCACATGCCACCGAGGGCTGAGCTGGTCTCAACTTGCCCTAAGACAGATAAAGGATCTGGTCATACTTTACCCCAGATCCCCTTCTCACCCAGGGACATAAGACAGATTAAAGGTAATTTAGAAAAGTTCTCCAAACACCCTGACAAATATATTGAGGTCTTCCAAAACCTCATTCAAGTATTTCATCTCTCATGTAGAGACATCACACTCATGTTAAACCTGACCTGAGCTTTTTAAATTTCCTTTTTTTCAGCTTTCACCTGGGTATGCTGGAAGGGGTACCACCTTCTATATATACATTTTTGTTATTATTGCTAATTAATAATTCCCTGAAGTTCTACAAACCCTCATTTAATTCAAAGATATGGCCTAGTTAGAAGCCTGCAATTTAGAGTAAAGCAATAGCTGTCCAATATGACAAAATTCAAAAGGGGATTGATTGCCAGGGTTGATTCGGCTGATCTGGCTGGCTAGGCGGGTGTCTCCCTCCTCCCTCACAGATCCATGTGCGTCCTTCCCGAAGCTGCGCGCTCGGTTGAAGAGGACAACCTTCCCCCCACCCCCGAGGAGAGGACCAGTCTTCGGTCAAGGGTATACGAGTAGCTGCACTCCCCTGCTAGAACCTCCAAACAAGCTCTCAAAAGTGGTATGGTTATGGATTTGCTTAAAATGCAGTTGATAAAACTTTTGCTTTCCTATAGGATATGACATTCTGAGACAGCAACCTTTCAGTACAACAAACAATCCTACATAATGAAGAGCAAATATGCTAATTAGGACTAACAGCACAACGACCTTCTGGACAACCTTCCAGACAAAGCCAGGGACTGAGAGGGCCAAGCCCCTTGCACAAATTTCATGCATCGGGCCTCTAGTTTTTATATAAAGAGTAACATGTGGTACATGGCTTATTGCAGATGGTGTATTAAACATTGAAAACAATTTATAAATCCCAATAGATGAAATGCCAAACACCCAGAGTGTACTGGCTGATGCAAAGAATCATCACGCTTGCCCTGCATCCCTGACTGAAAGTTTCCCGTTTGAACTTGGCTCTCAATCTGTGTAAGTCAAACATGTCAAAGTCTCGGCTGACAAAGCATGTGACCCGCCAGCTGCGAGTTTGACATGCTTGTTGTTGCTGCCAATGGAGAAAGATACAGGTAAACACTAACTAGTCCACATTAATAATTAACCAATTAGCAGTGCTCACAGAATCAATAATTCACCCAAGAGGAGGGGTTCAGCTGATACTGACATAATGACCTCACAATAGACTGGTTGACCACAAATAATGGATGATAAATGGTTCAACCAGCTCAAAGATACTCAGGGCTGCCCGGTAGCATTCAAAGTCCTTGCTTTGGAATAAATCCAGAAAACACAGATGTTTGTGCTTACTGCCCCACTCATGACTCTCTTATGCCCACAGATCATCAGTACAATGAACTCACTTGTTTTTACTTCAATAGCACTACTATTGGGGCCTTTAAATTTTTGTGTTGTTTCTTATGAAACAGAATTGAGAAAAATGTAGTGTGAAGAACTGAGAAGATGAGTAGAAAAGGCCAGATCTGCAAATAGTAAATGGATTAACTTGGAAGGATTTGGTGTTTTCCCAAATTCTACAATATTCTTGACACAAATGTAATACTCATGTAACTGCCAATCAGCATATATCAGCCATTATAACCCTCATTGGGCAAATGTTGGAAAGGTCTTTATGCCACTATATCTCAGAGGTAGTGGTAGGTTCTTGAGATACTGTTGTGTGGCAGCTTTTTCACAGGCACACAATGTACCAGTCAGTTTGTCTTCTAAATAGAATGGCCGCAAAAGATGAATATCCTAAAGTCTGTTCAAATTCCCTCTCTATTCACTTAGCTTATTGACCTTAAGTGCTGCTTCTCTTCCATTGTAGATTCTTGAGTAACAAATATTTCTTCACATATACTAAGATAAATAATGAGTCTTTTGCCTCTGTTGACATTACAGGTGGCACCCTATCTGATCTGGAACACAACTCAAGGTCTTCCTAACACAGTTTCCCTCACCCCTATTCTGCAGGCACTACACCAGGCAAAGTCAGCTTGTATTTCTTACGTAGAACTATGGTTAGTAGCTTGGAGTTTATACTTTCATCTTTTCTATTGTCACTTTTTACTGAATAAAAATTTGACCCAAAAGAAGACTTCAATCTCTTTAATTGGAGAAATATTTACTGCTGAGAAAATAAGGGTTTAATGTGACAGAAATATGACCTTGCAAGTATTCAGACTGCCTTTTTCTCACAGTGATTTCTAAAGCAAAATAAATCAATAACCCATTTCATGAAGACACAGTATGCTAATGATTATAAAGAATCATGTGAGGCTCTAGCCTGTTTGGCTCAGTGGATAGAGCGTAGAACTGTGGACTGAAGGGTTCCGGGTTCAATTAAGGACAAGGGCAGTACCTCGGTTACAAGCTTCTCCCTGGCCTGAGCCCTGATCACAGCGCATGCAGGCAGCAACCAGTTGATGTGTTTTTCTCACATTGACGTTTTTCTCTGTCTTTCCCTCTCTCTTCCACTCTCCCTAAAATTCAATAGAAACATGTCCTCACGTGAGGATTAAAAAAATAATCATGTGAGTCAATAATTAAAATAAATAGCTTGGGGAAAGTAAACTAAAACTTATGGTCATTGAACTTTTACATTTTATGTCAATTGTAAACAGTGAAAAGGTAGAAAATTTATAAACTTAAGATATTTAGGCACATAAATATTAGTCCTATTATTGACTGAACCACTGAGCTATGGTGGCTCAGTCTTAAATATAAAACAATTTTTTTAAACCCACAAAACTTAGTGGAGACACCAAAGACTGCATATATCTGGGAAAACAGACTTTTCCATAAAGTTAATTCTGGGAACTCACTATAACAAACAATTAAAAACAACAAAGCAAAACAGGAGAAACAGGGAAGTGTGACATGCCAAAAAATAGAGCAGTTAACAGAAACTGTCTGTGAATGAACTCACACACTGTTTCTCGGCATATGGTACATTTTGTTAAAAGCTGGGTATTGGAACTTGTCTAGATTCTCTTCGCCTAGAGGTGGCGTGTCTCTCCCTTTTCCACAGGTCTTTAAAGATCTGTTCAGGGTTTCTTATTTTATTTTATTTTATTTTATTCTTTTGTCTTTCTTTTTTTAAGATTGGATTATCTTGATTAAGTTATCTTTACATTCCCTGGTGACTTCTTCTGCCAGATTGAATTTGCTATGGAGACCTTCCAATGTATTTTTAATAGGTACTGGGTCAGTTTTTATTAACTGCTTTCCCCCCCTGCATATGTCACACTTTCTTGTTTTATGGTGAGAAGACTTAAGATATACTTTCTTAGCAAATTTCAAGTATACAATACAGTATTAGCTATAGTAACCATGCTGTGTATTAAATCATCAGAACTTCTCATTGTATAACTAAAAGTTTGTAGTCCTTGACCAACATCTCCCCATTCTCTCCACCTCCCAGCCCCTCAGAAACCATCATTTCATTCTTTATTTTAATGATCTTGAGTTTTACTGTTGGGGGTTGGGGGTGAGACCTTTCCCCACTTCTTTGAACCATAAATGTAGATTCTTTCAGAGTAGAATTTTTATCATGTAACAACATGAAATCTTGCACATAAGAGATCTTATCCTATTTACCAGACCTTTGGCAAACAATTCTGATTTGTCATTGACTTTAATTGACCAGTTAGCTAAAATATGACTTAATGGACTCTCAGATGGAACCAAGACCAAGTCTCTTGTTTCAAAACAGAAAAAAAAACACACAAAAAACTAAGGAAAGACAAGGTCAAAACTAATGAGTTACAAAACAGCAATGATCAAAGCAAGTCCCCAAAAGAGAAGAAAACAAGCAAAGAACAATTGTAACCAAAGTTTCATTTCAGGCAGATGAGGGGTCTGAGAGTGCAATTAGAACAGACAGACCAGAGCTCTCAGACAGAAACTGATTCCCTCCCAGGGAGGAACTGGGATTGAAGTCATAGAGTCTTACCCCTGCCTAAGTGATACCAGAGATGACTCCTTGCTGAGTCCTGGATGGCTAAACAGACCAGAGCGCAGTGGTAGAGGACCCCTCCTGTGCCCCCAGGATGACTTACCCAGTCAGACTTGGAGTCCACAGACTCCACAGAGACCTGTTTCCTTCCACCAGCTGAGTGTTTCAGGCCCCTGATGCCTTGAGAGGGAGAGCAGGGAGAGTCCCGAGATAAAGAACTCTCAACAGCTGCTGGGAAATAAATCCCTGTAGTCCCTGTCATGGGGTCAGCCCACCACAAGCAGCTGGGACCCTCAGCCCAGGCCCTCGGGGCCTTACTGGGGTCCACATAGTCCCAGGATAGTCGCCAAAAATTGTAACTGAAAATCCAGATTCTGCTGCCTGCCACAGTGAAAACCGAACTCTGTCATTAAAGTTCTGGCATTTTTGGAAACATCTAGAACAGTGGTTCTCAACCTGTGGGTCGCCACCCCTTTGGGGGTCGAATGACCCTTTCACAGGGGTCACCTAAGACCATCGGAAAACACATATATAATTACATATTGGTTTTTTTAAAATTAAATCTTTATTGTTCAGATTATTACAGTTGTTCCTCTTTTTTCCCCCATAGCTCCCCTCCACCCGGTTCCCACCCCCCCCCCTCCGCCCTCAGCCCCCCTGCCACTGTCCTCATCCATAGGTGCATGATTTTTGTCCAGTCTCTTCCCGCATCCCCCACACCCCTTTCCCCCCCCAAGAATTGTCAGTCCACTCCCTTTCTATGCCCCTGATTCTATTACAATCACCAGTTTATTCTGTTCATCAGATTATTTATTCACTTGATTTTTAGATTCACTTGTTGATAGATGTGTATTTGTTGTTCATAATTTGTATCTTTACCTTCTTCTTCTTCCTCCTCTTCTTAAAGGATACCTTTCAGCATTTCATATAATACTGGTTTGGTGGTGATGAACTCCTTTAGCTTTTTCTTATCTGTGAAGCTCTTTATCTGACCTTCAATTCTGAATGATAGCTTTGCTGGATAAAGTAATCTTGGTTGTAGGTTCTTGGCATTCATCACTTTGAATATTTCTTGCCACTCCCTCTGGCTTGCAAAGTTTCTGTTGAGAAATCAGCTGACAGTCGTATGGGTACTCCCTTGTAGGTAACTGACTTTCTTTCTCTTGCTGCTTTTAAGATTCTCTCTTTGTCTTTTGCTCTTGGCATTTTAATGATGATGTGTCTTGGTGTGGTCCTCTTTGGATTCCTTTTGTTTGGGGTTCTCTGCGCTTCCTGGACTTGTAAGTCTATTTCTTTCACCAGGTAGGGGAAGTTTTCTGTCATTATTTCTTCAAATAAGTTTTCAATATCTTGCTCTCTCTCATCTTCTGGCACCCCTATAATTCTGATGTTGGTACGCTTGAAGTTGTCCCAGAGGCTCCTTACACTATCTTCGTATTTTTGGATTCTTTTTACATTTTGCTTTTCCAGTTGGGTGCTTTTTGCTTCTTCGTATTTCAAATCTTTGACTTGATTCTTGCGATCCTTTAGTCTGCTGTTGGAACTCTGAATAATATCCTTTGTTTCAGTCAGTGTATGCTTAATTTCTAGTTGGTGCTTTTTCATAACCTCGAGGGTCTCACTAGATTTCTTGAGGATCTCACTACATTTATCGGCGGTCTCACCAGACTTTTTGAGGGTCTTATTAAATTTATCGGCGGTTTCTAGAAAGTTCTTGAAAAACCTTAAAAGTGTGGTTTTGAACTCTATATCCAGTCGTTTGCTTTCCTCCATTTCTGTCATTTCTGACCTGTTTCTTTGTCTCCGCATTTTTTATGCTTCCCTGTGTTGGTAGAGTGGCTTTGTGTGCTAGGTGTCCTATAGGGCCCAGTGGCTCAACCTCCCCAATTACCTGAAGTGGACACTCTTGGTGCACCCCTTTGTGGGCTTTGTTCACAGGCCAGTTGGCTGTGAGAATCAGCTGTGTCTAGAGTGGGAGAACTTCTGTGCTGAAGACACCCTTATGAGGCAAGACTTGCTTCAGTGGGGCTTTGGTGCTCACTGAGTCTGCCCCCTGAGTGTGTCCCTTATGGATCTGAGGAGTTGTAATTGGATGGTCCCACTCTGACCACTGGGTACACTGGCTCTTGGATCAAAGGAGGTGCTAATTTAGCCTCTGCCTGAGGCTACCCAGCAGGAGCTAAGAAGAGATCTGCAGATTCCCCTTCCTTGTTTGGGGTTTGGAGGTGCCCAAATGAAGCTCAGCTGTGAAGCAATGCAAGCTGCTGTGGGGCCTTGGGCCTTCTCTTGGAAGTTCTGGGTCTGTCTGGCCCGCCTGCAATTTGTTAGGTAATTTTCAAATTGCAAAGGGCCAGGGCATTCATATGCAAAAGCCTCTGCTGCAGCTTGGGTGGCGCGGGGTGTCAGGGAATCAACAGGGCAGAGCAAGCAGCTATGGCTGATCCTCAGCCCTGCCCTAAGGGGCCCCACATCTCAGTGTCCCGGTAATTGCTGCAAGCACCTTTGAGAGAAAGCCGCCCTTGAGTTCCGAGTTCTGCCCGCTGCCAGACAGTCCAGTTTCTCCCCGTATGAGTCTGGGTCCCCAGAGACTTCCCAGAACTGGAGTTCAGAGCAGTCGGGAGCTTGTGACTCCCTCCCGATTCAAAAAGACAGCCGCGTCCTCAATTGCCAGCCCTTGCCGCGTGTGCCTCCATATCTCTGCACTTTCGCAGCTCCTCTGAGTCTCAGTGTGCTTTTCTCTTTCCTTCTAGTTGTAGAATTTCCACTCAGCCAGCCTTCCTGTGGTTCTGGATGATGTCCGTTTTGTCTTTTTGTTGTATTTTTGAATTTGTTGTGGGAGGCAGCAATTTCCGGTGTTTACCTATGCCGCCATCTTGGTTTCTCTGAGATCATCTACATATTGTTTTTGTGATTAATAACTATGCTTTAATTATGTTCAATTTGTAACAATGAAAATACAACCTGCATATCAGATATTTACATTACGATTCATAACAGTACCAAAATTACAGTTATAAAGTAGCAACAAAAATAAATTTATGGTTGGGGGTCACCACAACATGAGGAACTGTATTAAAGGGTCGAGGCGTTAGGAAGGTTGAGAACCACTGATCTAGATAGTCTGGATCAAAACAACAACAACAAACCTCACAACTCGCTGACACCCAGAGTAAACAAAGGCAGGTGTTTTGTAGAGGGGAGACAACATTTGAAGAGGTGGCCAGGATTGGAGGTAAGTTTTTCTGTTTTTCGTTTGTTATAGTTTTTTGCCCTCTTTGTCTCTGGAGCTGGGCTCAGCTGCAGAACAATAGTGACAGCTAAAAATGCAATAGATTCTTTAACCACTAGATGGCACTCGTGAGTATATTTTCAAGACAATTTACTAAATTTGGTTGATAAATGGCAATGGTGTCCTTTTCATGATTAAAAGCGGTATGGAAATTTAATACTATTTAGATGCTAGAGGCCCGGTGCACGACATTCATGCACTTGGAGGGGGGGGGGGGCAGTGTCCCTCAGCCCAGCCTGCACCCTGTCATTTCATCCCATGGCCTCCCTTCTTTCCCTGATTCCTGGTTTTCTTTTTCTTGCTCCAGGGCAGTGGAGTCTTCCATAGAAGAAATCAAGAAAATAAACAAACAAACAAAAAGAAAACAACAAGAAAATAACCTTCTGGATGAAAGGGATTGTGCAGATGTGAAAAGAGTCAGCGCAGGACAGTGGCTTTACTGAGGTCTGCTAAGTGATTTCTGGGTCCTACTTGCTCTGCAAATTTGCAGTGTCCTATCTCCATAGCAACTCCAGGCAGGGTTCCTCTGGGAGAAGCAATGGAGCACATCTATTGCCAGGATTCTAGGGAGTAGACCAGGAAAAGGAAAAGCCTAGATTTGTGATTTGGCGAAGCCTCTGCTCCTCTTCCTAGCTTAGCCAATCCAACCTGCACCCGTCCAGTTGTGGTTGGAAACCGGGGAAAGGGTAGGGCCACTGAGCACAAAGGAGGGGGAGCAAAGAACCAGCCCCTAGGATTTCCAAGTCTGATAGGTTGATTCCAGGAGCACGGTGAGGGGCCAGTTGTTCCTTAGTAGACAGTGCATTTACAGAGCTTATTTTTTAAATATATTTTATTGATTTTTTTATATTGAGGCAGGGAGAGGGATAGAGAGTTAGAAACATCGGTGAGAGAGAAACATTGATCAGCTGCCTCCTGCACATACCCTACTGGGTACGTGCCCGCAACCAAGGTACATGCCCTTGACCAGAATCAAACCTGGGACCCTTCAGTCCACAAGCCAACGCTCTATCCACTGAGCCAAAACAGTTAGGGCAGTATAATCCTTATTTAGAATATAAATGTGAATTCATAGTTTTGCAATATTTAAGGTCATGACTATGGCTATTAACTCATGTTATTCAGTCTCCAACATGAAGAAGGTACATAGGATTGGACCATATCTGGCCTTGACTATAAACTGTAAATTAATTAAATACTTTAATGTTAATTTGTACTGTATCTCTTTTTTTAAAAAAAAATGAACCAATTAACACTTGGTATTTGACACTACATTGATATGATTTCCAATCATAAATTCTCACTTCATGAAAGAATATACTATTTATCTCCCCTCACACCCAACTGGGTGGGAGAAGCACAGAACCCTTCAACAATTCATAAAAGCTGGGGACCTTTCCTCTTCCCCAAAATACACATGGGTACATACAGGCAAGATGTTGCATGTAAAGTCTGTTGGTTCAGGGACTCCTTGAAGTCAGATTGCCCGGATTAGAACTCTTGAAATTCATCTGAAAACAAAATGAAAGTTAAACTAGAATTACAATGTATTGGATGAATATACCTTATAGATAAATTAAATGATGACAGTAATGTAATAAGAGACAAAAGAGAGGAATTGAGAATACTCTTAAAATCCCTGCACTAGCCCGGCTGGTGTGACTCAGTGGTTGAGCATCGACCTATGAAAAAGGAGGTCACAGTTCAATTCCCAGTCAGGGCACATGCCTGGGTTCTGGGCTCAATCCCCAGAGGAGGGATGCAGGAGGCAGCCAACAGATGATTCTCTCTCATCACTGAACTTTCTCTCTCCCTCTTCCTTCCTCATGGTAACATTTTGTGTAACTATGATACATGATCCCTATCAGGAAATTAACATTCATGGTTCCCAGAGCTTATTCAGACTTCGCCAGTTTTACAAGCACTCTTGTATCTGTGTGTGTGTGTGTATAGTTCAATGCAATTTTATCACATGTATAGGAATCACCACCACAATTCTGGCAACTAGTAATCTGTTCTCCATCTCTTCAATTTTATTTCAAAAATGTAAACAAATGTAATCACATAGTATATGACCATTTGAGACTGACTGAGAACATACTTTTAAAATATACTTACCTATGGACTTTTTAGATAGAAATGTTTTTAGGTTATCAATGTGTGAAATGATTAGAAAGTCCTTTATTTTGTTTTTGTTTTATTTTTGTTGAATTTATTGGGGTGGCATTGGTTAATGAAATTATACAGGTTTCAGGTATACGATTATATAATACATCATCTGCATATTGTATTGTGTGTTTACCACCCCAAGTCAAGTCTCCTTCCATCATCATTTATTCCCCCTTTACCTTCCACCTCCCCCCTCCCTCTGGCAATCACCATACTGTTGTCTGTGTCCATGAGTCTTTCTTTTTTAGTACATAGGTTTGATTTACTCTTAGGCCTTCATGTTTCCCTTTAAGTTAGACAATAATTTATTTATTCTTTCATCCACAAATTTACCCAGTGACTGTTACATTCCAGGTACCGTTTTAAGCACTGAACAAAATAAATTTTTGTAAAATTCCCGTTTTCCTAGAACTAACATACTAGTGGGGAAAGACAGACACTAAACAATGAGTATAGTACATCATCACACTGTTTAGTGTATTGAAAGGTGATAAATGTTCTGGAAATAAGAAGGTAATGTAGAAAACTAGTAATCAGAGGAAGTGTCAGAAGGCGCACTGGGGAGGTTGCATTATTAAATAGAGTAGTCAGGGTAGGCCTCATGGACACAGTGGTAGGCAGAAATGAATGGAATGTGTAGTGAAAAGAGTTTTTGTCTCATGTTTCTACTTGATTCCCGAACATCTTCCACAGCTTGTTTAAACTTTAAATAGAAACACTCCTATATCTTTGAGCAGTACCTGCCTGATAGAGGTCTTATTCACACGTTTGTTACATTGTGGGCCCTTGCTCTGGTATGTACATTGTCTTCTCCATCTTGGGATTCATTTGTGATCAACTTAAACCACTTCAGAACCCTAGAAGCACTGAACTAAAAATCAGCAAGTTTCTTGAAACGCAGCTGACTAATGAGGGTGTGGAATCCATAGTGAAATAGGCTACCCTAGAGCAAAATATGACATGGTTACTTACACTCTTGGAAGGATAGAAAAACAAATGTTTTCTCCATAAGGTTATCAGAACGGCCTTTGAAATCTTCTCTCTGTAGATGGGTTTTGCGGAAGTCTTCTCTCTCTCCCAGAATTTCTTGTGACTTGCCTTGGGGAGCCAGTCAACTGTGATTTGACAACTGTCAGGCACTGTTTGGAAACCTAATTGTTTCAAAAGGATGTCTAGCAAATTGGTCTAAACTTTGAATATAAAAAATAAAGGAAAATGTATCTAATTTATAATTCAGGAGTTTGATAGAGATGTGACCTGGTTAACTAAAAATGTAAAGTTAGCATACACACTATGTATACCATGTCTGGAGTTAAAACAATGCTTGGATTTTTAATATCTTCTCTATATGATGATGCTATGATACTCTTTGTCTTTGGGGTAAGATTCACCTCTGGACTAACGTTTACACCATTGACCTTATTTGGATCTTTGATTCCTGAATTGACCTTCCTTAACTAACATTGCACAGATGAACTGTTCTATATATTAAAAAGTTACTTTTGTTACATGACCAAGTCACTTTTACTACTAATTCTTCATATTAATGATGTGGTGGACTTTTACCAGTTACTTTTCCAATGGATTTTTCCATGTATTCTGAGGTTTCTTATAAGAGGAGGAATATGATGATGATATCCGAGCCCAAACAAGGTACAGCTCATATTATCCCTAGTTATTTACTACAGTTTGATGGATCTCGAACTAATATTGGGACATTTATCACTTTCCCCCATTCATTGGGAGTCTGGGTACATAATATAACAGTGATGGAAGGCCACCAACTCTCTTTTATCTTGGGTACCTTTTGTTTAGCATCCTAAGCATAACATACTTCATAGTATCTTTCTTCTCCTTTATGAGTTGCCAACATTCTTTTTCAGAAAATACATTATTTTCTTTATCTCCTACAAACCTGTCTGTATTTTTATTTACAACACTTCAGGAAGTATTTCTATTTATGGGATGATATCTTTTATTCTAGAAAATACTACTGCTTTATCAATTGTAACCTTTAATTTGGAGCCACAGCCTTAACTATAGACATATTCCATACTCAGTCCTTTTCTCTAGATTCTTTCTTCACCTCTATCACAGCCAGATTTATCAGAAACCAGTGAGACTTGTGCTTTATGCCCCTCCCTCTGACAGGCCCATTGCCATGCCCTGCGCTTAGTTTTGTATTCTTTTTCTTTTTTTTTTTTTTTAATATATTTTATTGATTTTTTACAGAGAAGAAGGAAGAGGGACAGAGAGTTAGAAACATCGATGAGAGAGATCGATCAGCTGCCTCCTGCACACCCCACACTGGGGATGTGCCTGCAACCAAGGTACATGCCCTTGACCGGAATCGAACCTGGGACCCTTGAGTCCGCAGGCTGACGCTCTATCCACTGAGCAAAACCGGTTCGGCTGTATTCTTTTTCTTATGAGACTCCTTCTAATTATAGGAGCTTCTGTCCTATTTCTATATAGGACTCAGAAGGAAAAGGCTCATACAAATAAAAAGCAACCCAGTGTCCTGATTTGAACTGAGATTAAAACTTTGCAAATGAGCAGTCTAGTTCTCTTGGGTTTTGTAAACTTTCAGTAGATAGATGCAATTCACTGTGGCTTTAGTTAATTTTGAGTGCAGTCTTCTGCAGAAGCTTCTTTCACAGTGAGAAATTAACACTTTGGGGAACATCTATGTGCCATGTTGTTACTCTAAAATACTTTGACCCCTACTGAAACCCCAAACAGTAGAAATTATGGTCCCAAACTCTGAGTCAGAGCACTAAGGTACTTGTGTCAGTTTATACAGCTAGAAAGTTTGTACCTGGATTTAAAGCCAGTTCTGTCTTAAAGCTCATGGGGCCTCCTCCCAACACAACTGTAGTGCTCTTTTTACTTTTCCTAAGTTGATACGTGATTTTACCAAGATCATCCAGAATGCAAGTTAGAGATAAGTGTGGGGGATAAGGTACTCAGTAATTTTCCCAACAAATTACTTAGTAATAGGAAATTAGATAGACTGCATTTTCCCATTTGTCACAAGATAAAAAAAATTAATAAGGACTATTTAAAAGGAATGCTCAGCTCTAAATAGGGTGGAGGAGGCAACATTTTGTCCTACAGAATGACTTTTTACTTTCCCATAAAACCAATATTGCTAGTCTTCCATTATTCATATTCCTGTGGAGAAATCTGTCAGGGGTTTTAGCCAGGGCCAGGAAAATAAAAATAAGAGCACGCCCTGGCTTCCTGTTTGTCTAATTATAAATTCAATTTACATTCTGGGTAGGGATTTATAAAAGCTGGCCATAGTTTTGCAAGTAGCTGCAAAACAGCAGAATTCCTTAACCCTTCGACATGGATTTCTACAGCTTCTGCCAAATGCCTTGAAGCTCCGCTCAGCCCCAGCGCACTCTCCTGGCTGCGGTGGGGCTAGTCGCCACTAGTCGCCACAGTCCGGAAGGTCTTGGAAGGAGTAGCCAGGGCAGCCTCGATGGGCTTTGCAAGCGATGAGCAGGTGGTAAGACCCGGGCAGCAACACCAGGATGCCCACAATGAGAATGGCAACGGCCCGGTTGGGTCCTGCTTCGCTGAGGTAGCCCGCCAGCAGGAGGCAGCCAGTGATCAGGAGAACAGCGCCTATCAAAAACTGCAGGGCGAAGCAGGCAATGGCCTTGTAGGGGATCTTAGCGGGGCTTTCCTGACACTTAAGTAAGTGCGATCTCGCCACACTGGGACATCTTTGGGGTTTACAGCCATCTTCAGCGGGTAAAGTGTCCTTCTGAGGGTCCATGTGTCCATCGTCAGTGCTGGAGAGCATTGAATATTTCACTTTGCTCCTGGGGGTCCCAGCAGGCACGTTGGTACGAGCGGGCACCATAGCCCACAGAGTAGGTGGGGAGCTGGCCCGCTGCCGCACAGTGGGCAGAGGTGTCTGGGTCCCCGCGCCCCCCGCCCGCCAACGGCTCTGGAACCACGCGGAGGATTGTCTCAGCATCTCATTCACCTACTCCTCCCCGCAACCCCCCAATTAACTCCTGGTGGGCGACAGCTGGTTTTTGATGGAATCGCACTTTTATCATCCAAAGCTACAATCCTTTAGTTTGATGGTATATTGGTTCTATTTGTTACATTCTTAGGCCACTTCTAGTTAACTCCCAGACTTTATCGTTAAATTTAGATGGAATAGATTAGATTAGATTAGATTTATTAGATTTCAATCAATTTCACAGGATTTTTATTTCCTCTAAAAGTTCATAATCACATCTCATTCTTGTCTGATCTCTTCTTCCATTAGTCTAACAGTAAGCACACATAGCTAATCTGATCAGCCTCAAATGGAACCAAACCTGAGTGAAATCCTGGCTCTGCTTCTGGTAGGGGATTTTGGGACTGGAACAGGCCGTGTTCCCCTGGGCAGGATGGCTTCCTGGGGCTCTTGTCCATCAGAGTGGAAGAATGAAACCACAGAGGGAAGATGGTAAGCAAAGGCGGAAATTGAAGAACAAGCAGAGACTCCCACGTGGGGAGGGGGAAAGAGTTCCACTTAGTTCCTTTTTCCATGGTTTATAAAGGCTGCAGTTTTTGTGTGCCTCCATATCCCCCCTGATTGATTGGTCAATATTCCCCTTTGATTTGGTTACTATAGTAACTCCTGAGCTCAAAGATCAAACCTCTCCTGAGACTGTGAGGCCCTCCTCCCTCACTGTTCTCCTATTCCCTCTGGGCTTTCTTCCTCCTTCTTTATTTTTTAAATTTAGACATTTTGCTACTCCCAGTTCCCTTGTCTTATGGAAATGTAACAGCTGCCTTTTCCAACTCCCCTATCAGATGGAAATGTAACCTTTTACAACTCTGTAGCCCTGTGTTTTTTCCATGGATCCCCTTAATTTTAAAAATTCCCTAAAACTGCCTATTACATCCCTAAAAATTCCTATTTTACTACTTCCTTCTGTAAAATGGGCTTTGTAACATGCGCATGTGTAAGACTGTGAATACTTACTGAATGAAGTATGCAAGCTGCCTTTCTTATAGCAGTTGCCGTGCATGAAACTTCAAGGCATTTCATTCCTATTTGGGGCTCATTGTATAGATAACAGCTCTCCTGCAAGTTGTACTACCTGGACATTGAACAGGATGCCTTGGTGGGGGTGGAGGGTGGGGGAAGGGTGCCCTTTGAAATACTAGGGCTTGTTCATAAGCAGGGTGGTCCTCTGTCAGGCTATTGCAGAAGGGTTTCTACTCAATGAGACGTTGAATTGGAAACCTCTATATTATTCTCTCTCAACTCCTATTAGAGTTTGGACCTGAGCTACAGCCTCTGCTTCAAGGTTCTTCACCAAACAAATGTATGATTTCCCCCTTTTCTGTGCTGATTACTTCTTACTAATCTGTTCCTTCTGTGGATGAAAGCGGCCACATACTGACCTGACAAGCTCAGGGGAGGCCTGCATGGCGGTCTTCAAACTCAGAGACCTACAGTAACCACAAAGGAGGGCCTGAAAGTAAACTTTAACTAAAAGCAGTTGTGGTGGGTAGTTACATCCTAGGTCAGTATCTTCAGTAACAAGGTCAACCTTTACCTTAACTGAGCCTATCTGTCTTTTTGCATCTATAATAGCTTATCCTTGAAATGTCTGGGTAACTTGTAACTTCTTTTTTCCAGACCCCTTGGGGCACAACCTAATGTGCCTGGGCTCCAGGACAGATGCCACAAATTCGTTCATTATCATCCTGTTCATTTGCTGGAGGCTAATTCCAGCATGTCACAGATGCAAGAAGTTTCATCAAAAGGTTGATGGAACTTGAGGCTTCAGTAGGACTGAAAATTCATTGTTCCTGCACCCACCTAAGTATGTGTCTATCATCTTACTTTTTATCCAATCCCAGAGGTTTCCCTGCTTTGCTTTCTCCCGCCTCTCTAGTCTATCTCCAATGGATTTCATGTAACCCACCTGTTCCTCCTTTGGTTGCAATGTACAATAATAGATAAAACCTGTCATTTTCTGGAGAATTATCTCACTTCATTGACATTCTGCTTCCCAGCAATTGTCCACAGTTTGGCTCAAATAAACTCACAGAAAATTGTTTACAGGTTTGAATGTTTTTTTACGTTAACACTTCTTAGTAGAGTACAATTCATCTTAAAATTTATCACCAACTATTGTCATTATGCCATTTAATTCAATTTCACATCATCTGGGATGTATATTTTAAATTCAACCTGCGAGTTCCATTTTTTAAATGTATTCTTTTGTATTTGGTATTACCTTACTATCCAAACTGGAATATAAACTTCTCTGTGGAAGTAACTGTATTTCCTCAAAATTTTCTTAACTACAGAGAGCCTAGCAGTGAGCCCGTTGCTTTCAGTAAACCCAGTGTTTGTTGGTTAAATTTACTACAAAATGTAAATATATAACAAAAGAATTCTCCCTACAAGTATTTAAATGTAAATTATAATATTACTATTATTAACACAGTATTTTATAGTGTGCAATCTCTTCTCCCTAACATCTCTCAAATATCATCCCAATACACCAAGGTTGTGGGTTAGATCCTCAACAGGGCACATACAAGAATCAACAAATGAATGCATAAAGAAGTGGAACAACAAATCCATGTTTCTCTCTCTGTCTCCCTCTCTCTCTCTCTCTCTCTCTCTCTGTCTCTCTCTCTCTGTCTTTGTCTCTCTCTCAAGATCATTATATGAAAAGAAATTTTAGTGATCTGGTAAAGTATTAAATAGATCCATGTGCTTTCATAAGAGTTCTCTATTTCAACATTCACAATTATTTTAAATCAAAGAATTAATGTTTAATTATAATAATTAAGTTTAATGTTTCATTGATACTCAGTTTAATTGTAGGTAAAGAAAAAATACACACTAAGGAAAACTCAGAACATTTATAATTTCTTATTACATGCTTCCTGTTTTTCAATTTATAATACAGGATATCAATGCAGACTATGTACTAACTGATTTTAATTTTTGAAATTTCAAAGTGCTTATCAAACACCTGCCAACTAATCTAAGTACAGTTTATTCATTTTTTATTATTAAAGTTTTATAATTAACATTTGCATAAGAAGCACAAATTAATGTGTATATTAAAATAGCTTCTCTGGTTAGTAGATTTTTTTAGAATTCTTCTACACTGATTTTACTCTTCATTTAAATTCCAGATGAACTTCAAAGGCAAATCTTTCATATTCCTTTGGAATATTTTGTTAAATCTTTCATTTTGCTCCACTGTCAAGTGATGTTTCCAGTCTCCAACGGTACCTAGAAATAAGCACACGATCAGCACTGGGTGAGTAAGTGGCACTATCAGGGCAAGAGTTTCTTCCCACCCACTTTCATCTCCTCTTCAAGCCACGCTAAATATCTGGTAGTTCTCCATGGGTTTGATACTTAATGTTTCCTTATACAGAAATGAACTAAGAAACAAACTGAAAAACACTTCTAAAGTTCACTATCCTTAGCTATTATGTTTTCACCAACCACTACCATTAAGTTATAATGTTTATTGAGATGGTATAACAAAAGTAAAATAGAGAACTAGCTTATAATTTTTTCATATATTTTACTAAATACCAGGCACCAAAGAAATACAAGTACCATATCAATTCACTCATATGTGAAATTTAATGAACAAACTGAATGAACAAGCAAAATAGATAGATTCATAGATAGAGAGCAGACAGATAACTCTGGTATGGGGTAACTATTGGGAGTGTGGGGAAAAAATAGAAAGAAGAACTCATGGACATGGACAACAGTGTGGTGATTGTGCAAGTGAAAGAGGTGGGTAGAGGTGGAAGATGGGATAGGGAGGATAAATGGGGATGGGGAAAGAATAAAATAAAGAGAAAATCCTATATAATAAAAGGGTAATATGCAAATTGACCCTAAGAGCAGAATGATCGGGAACAACTGGACACTATGATGCGCACTGACCACCAGGGGGAAGATTCTCAACGCAGGAGCTGGCCCCTGATGGTCAGTGCACTTCCGTGACAGCACAGGGGGATGTCTGACTGCCAGGTTAGGCCTGATACCCTGGGAGCAGCCCTAAGCCAGCAGATGGAGATCCCCAGAGGACTCCCAGACTGCGAGAGGGCACAGGCTGGGCTGAGGGATTACCCTGTCCGAGAGCACAATTTTTGTGCACTGGGCCTCTAGTATATATCTACACTAATAAAAGAGAAACATGGTAATTAGCGTACGACCACTACCCTTCCCATTGGCTAATCAGCATATCCTTATGCAAATTAACTGTCAGCCAAGATGGCGGCCGGCAGCCAGGCAGCTGGAAGCGAACATGAGGCTTGCTTGCTTGCTGCAGGGACTGCGGGCTCCGCTGATCCCGTCTGCGCCTGTGCTGCCGGCCTCTCAGCCGGCAGTTTGAAACTTTGTAACAAATATAGCCAGCCGGATCTCAGAGCTGAAGTTATACATTGTTTCGATTATAGAACACAAACAAACCAGCAGCGGAGGCCTCAGAGCTAGAGCCAGAGCTAAAGCTGGCCCAGAATAAAAAAGAAAAAAAGGAGCGGTTGGGAGATTCCGTCAATCGCCAGCCTTAAGGCAGCCCTCAGCCCTCACCCAGACTGGCCAGGCACCACAGTGGGGACCCCCACCCTGATCCAGGACACCCTTCAGGGCAAACCAGCCGGCCCCCAGGCCTCTATCCTATATAGTAAAAGGGTAATATGCCTCCCAGCACCGGGATCAGCGGAGCCGGGAGCCCTCCTGGCACCGGATCAGCGTGACAGGGTGCAGCGTCCCAACCCCCTGATCGGCCCTGCTCTGTGTGTGACAGGGTGTGGCGCCCCAACCCCCTGATCAGCCCTGCTCTGTGTGTGACAGGGTGTGGCGCCCCAACCCCCTGATCAGCCCTGCTCTGTGTATGACAGGGTAGAGCCATAACCTCCCCATCCGCCCTGCCCTGAGTGTGACAGTGGCGGCGCCCCAACCCCCTGATCGGCCCTGCTCTGTGGGTGATAGAGGACGGCGTCCCAACTCCCTGATCCGCCCTGCTCTGTGTGTGACAGGGGGCGGTGCCCTAACTCCCCTATCGGCCCTACTCAGTGAGTAACAGGGGGGAGCTCCTCAACCCCCTGATGGGCCCTGCTCTGTGCATGACAGGGGGGAGCTCCCCAACCCTCTGATGGGCCCTGCTCTGTGCGTGACAGGGTACGGAGCCCAAACCCCCCTGATGGGCCCTGCTCTGTGCATGACAGGGTACGGAGCCCCAACCCCCCTGATGGGCCCTGCTCTGTGCGTGACAGGGGGCAGTGCCCCAACCCACTGATTGGCCCTGCTCTGTGCGTGACAGTGGGTGGCGCCGCAACCTCCCCATCGACCCTGCCTTGAGTGTGACAGAGGGCGGTGCCCCAACCCCCCAATCGGCCCTACCCTGAGCGTGACTGAGGGTGGCATCCCAACCTCCCAATCCGCCCTGTTCTGTGCATGACAGGGGGCGGTGCCCCAACTCCCAATTGGCCCTACCCTGAGCGTGACCAGGGGCTGCACCTAGGGATTGGGCCTGCCCTCTGCCACCCAGGAGCAGGCCTAAGCCAGCAGGTCGTTATCTCCCGAGGGGTCCCAGACTGTGAGAGGGCACAGGCCGGGCTGAGGGACCCCCCCTTCCCCCCCTGAGTGCACAAATTTTTGTGCACCGGGCCTCTAGTATAACAATAAAAATAAATGCCAGGCACCATACTTGGCAAAGTATATCTATCATGTAATGTAATTTTTAACACAACTCCACAATATCAGCATTTCTTCGTTTTAAAATTGAAAAACCTGAAGGGATTAAGAAGTACAAACTGGTAATTACAAAATAGTCATGGCATGTAAAATACAGAAAGAGAATATGGTCAATAGTATTGTAATAACTATGAATGGTGCCAGGTGGGTACAATAATTTTTGGAGGGATCACCTCATAAAGTATAAAAATGTCTAACCACTATGCTGCATACCTGAAACTAATATAAAATAATCTTGAATCACAACTATAATTTTAAAAGTAAAAATACATAAATAAAAAGCTAAAGATAAAATAAATAAAATTGAAAAGAAAGCCCAGCCAGCAGTGCTTAGTGGTTGAGCGTAGACCTATGAACCAGGAGGTCACAGTTTTATTCCTGGTCAGGGCACATGCCCGGTTGCGGGCTCAATCCCCAGTGTGGGGCGTGCAGGAGGAACCAACCAATGATCCTCTCTCATCATTGATATTTCTATCTCTCCCTCCATCTCCCTTCCTCTCTGAAATCAATGAAAACATACTTTAAAATTTTTAAAAAAATGAAACCCAAAGATTTTCAAGTAATGAAATCAAAGTCACAGAGGGTATTCAGAGCTGTCATTGCTTCAGTTTTACTTGATGGAACTTAGAAACTGTCATTAACCCAATTTTTTTTTTTTTTAAATATATTTTATTGATTTTTTACAGAAAGGAAGGGAGAGAGATAGAGAGTTAGAAACATCGATGAGAGAGAAACATCGATCAGCTGCCTCCTGCACACCCCCCCACTGGGGATGTGCCCGCAACCAAGGTACATGCCCTTGACCGGAATCGAACCTGGGACCTTTCAGTCCGCAGGCTGACGCTCTATCCACTGAGCCAAACCGGTTTTGGCAACCCAATTTTTAAGTAAAGATTATTTGGCATCTTCAACTATCAAATTTTCTTTCTTAAACACTCGAGGCCCAGTGCATGAAAATTTGTGCAATTGGCAGGGGTGGGGGGTTCCTCAGCATGGCCTGTGTCCTCTGCAATCCAGTACTCCTCGGGGGATGTTCACCTGCCAGTATAGGCCCGCTCCCTGGGGGATCGAGCCTAAGCTGGCAGTCAGACATCCCTCTGGCGGTCCGGGAGCCCTTGAGGGATGTCCAACTGATGGCAGTGGGCCTACGCCATCAGTCGGAAATCCTTAGTGCTGCCAAGGAGGTGGGAGAGGCTTGGCTTGTGGCTGAGCAGAGCTCCCCCTGTGGGAGCACACTGACCACCAGGGGGCAGCTCCTGCATTGAGCGTTTGTCCCCTGGTGGTTATTGCGTGTCATAGGGACCTGTCATTCTGCTGTTAGAGTCAATTTGCATATTACCCTTTTATTTTATAGGATTACCATTGGCATTTGGAACAGTTGGCAAGATATTTATGGGCATGAGAATTACTTTTTATTTGGTCTAGTTAAGCAATGAGACTTAAAAGCTGATAATAAATGGGACAAAAAAGAAACACTTTTTTAAAAAAATAGCAATATCAAGAGCAATTTCAAGAAGATCTTCATTACCTAAGAATAAATATCCCTCATCAAAATGCTAAGTTATGGATAAATTAGTAAATAAAATATGAAAAAAAGAAGCACAAATTATGTTCTAGAAAAATGTACATTAAAAGATCAAAAAAATTTTTAATTGAAATTAAGAAGTATCAGGGGAAAAATATATTCATTCTTAATTCCTGGCATGTCATAGAAGCACAATAAAAATTAATTGCATGTTGTTATTGAATACTTGAATTCATAGCATATTGGTTTCATGAAGTATTAATCTACTTTTTACATTGAAGAAATATGATACATGAGGAAATAACTGTAACTCAAACTCCCTCCCCCACAACAAAATGCATGTTGGTTTACTTCTGGAATGTTCTAGGAGAAATAAAGCAGAACAATAATTGGAGCTGTCCTGGTCACACATATACATTATCTTCAGGTAAGATTTATTAACCAATTTTAAAAAGTAGGGACACGTAGATTAAAAGGAAGGAATGCAATATTGATTAATTAGGTTCAAGTGTTAGACTATGTACTAAAAAATTGTGTAGTTTCCTGGGGTACTTTTCAGGTCCATTGGCAGTTAAGATCTTTGATTCTCTCCAGGTTCCACATGACAGTACTTAGAAAGACACGGTAAAAACACGCCTTAATTAGTGTAGGGGCCAAGCAATCACGGAACTCTCAACACTTTTGCTTCTAAAAACCCCTGAGCATCACCTTTGCGCAGAAAATGTCCCTCATCTGTTCTTTTCCCAAACTCATATTTTAGAATCTCATCATAATTTGCTCTTGGATCAGACTTCATGTTCTGAAATGTAGCCTGTTTCACAATAGCTTCCACATCCTCTTCACTCAGTTCTTTCTCAAGAAAACGGCTGATTTTAAGCACAGAACTTCTGAGATCCTGAAAGAATTGTGGGTATGAGAAATTATTCAGCTTACAAAGAATGCATGAGTTACATCCCAACATCTTCATCACATTTTTGAAAACTGAAGGTGATTGGACTTATTGTAAGTCTAAAGTTTGACAAAGACATATTACTTTCCTATTCAATCTATGAAAATGAGTGCTCTGGTTGTGAGCTTTGTTGGAACTTTCCACTGTTTGATTTTATAAGGACAACTCACCTTCATTCACTCATTCATTCATTCAACTAGCACTTTTAGGAAAGTTATTTCAAAACCTGTGATAAGTGCTGGAGAGGTTTAAGAGAACAATAATATGCTAAGAGTTTACAATTTCATGAGGGAAAGAGTAAAGCAAGTAATTAAATATAATGGCTACAAAAAAGAAAAGTCCAAGTTTGGTGGCTTCATTGGTTATTTCTACCACACACAAATAAAAGAAGAATTAACACCAATCCTCAAACTCTTCAAAAAAATGAAAGAGGAGGAAATACTTCCAAACTCATTCTGTAAGGCCAGCATTACCCTGATACCAAAGCCAAATGAGAACACTACAGGAAAAGAAAACTAAAAACCAATATCACTTATGAAAGATAAGATACAAAAATCCTCAAGAAATCACTAGCAAAACAAATTCAGTATTGGGTTAAAAGAACTGTACACTATGAACAAGTGGCATTTAATCCTTGAATGCAAAGATGAACAGCCCTACTTGGTTTGGTTCAGTGGATAGAGCTTAAGCCTTCAGACTGAAGGGTCCAGGGTTTGATTGCAGTCAAGGGCATGTACCACAATTACAAGCTCCTCCCCAACCTGGGCCCTGGTTAGGGCACATGCACTAGGCAAATAATCAATGTGTGTCTCTCACATCAATATTTCTCTCTGTCTTTCCCTTTCTCTGTCTTTTACTCTCCCTAAAAATCAATGGGAAAATATCTTCTGGTGAGGGTTAACAACTACAACAACAACAAAAGATCAGGAACAAGGCAAGGATGCCAATTCTCACCATTTATATTCAGCCTAATACTGGAAGTCCTAACCAGAGTCAATAGACAAGAAAAAGGCATCCAAATTTAAAGAAAGACGAAAATTATGTGTTCACATACAACATGATTATATACATAGAAAACACTAAAGATCTACAAAAAACAAACAAACAAAAAATACCACTATTAGAAATATTGAACAAACTCAGCAAACTTGTAGATACAAAACCAACATCCCCAAACCATTTGCATTTATCTACACTAACAATAAACTGTGGTTTACCAAAATGGTCTCTAACTAGTTTGCCTATATTTACTATTATCACTTTTAAACCCATTAGAGGGAATTACATTCTGAAGATACTAATTCTATCATATGCTACTCTTCTAATAACTGTCAAAGCGCTCATTATTGCTTTTAAGATGAAGAAATTACTATCACTAACAAAGACTACAGACCTTGCATGGTCTGGCTCCTACTGTATCCACCTCTCTATCTTAATCTTTCATTCCCTCCACCTTGCTCTTTAACTTCTTCCTTCCAAGATATCAAGCACCTGACAGCTTCAAATAATTTGCACATTCTCTCTTCTTGACTTAGACTTCTCTTTTACTTCTATACCAACTCATATCTATTAGCTTGAAGTTGTCATGTTACTTTTCCAGAAATAATTGCCTATTACGTATACCAGATCAGTATGTTTTATGTACTATCATACCTGCACTTTTCCTTGATAACAGTTTTCACAGATTTGAAGTATATATACCTACTTAGTGAATACTTGTCTTCCCTGTTAGATTATAAGTTCTCTAAATAAAGGGTTATATTGTCTTTGTCTGATGATTTAGGGTCTGTCACATAATAGGCATTTTATAATTTTGAATTAATGAGCAAGTAAGATATGTAGCAGTGAGTCAATATATCAAACAGAGATCACAAAATAGTGAACTTCAAATGTGTTTGGTTGGGTTTACACAATGTATTAAGACAGTTTTCATTGGATGCCAACATGTAAATACTATGTGATTTCCATGAAAGCTACATTTGAAGATTCTAATTAATAAAAACAACAACAAAACACAAAGAACTTGCATCACTGGGCACACAATTACCTCTGACTAATTGGCCAAATCTTAGTGGCTTCTCACCCCAGGGTTGTTTTTGTTTGTTGTTTGTTTAATATTTTTGTTGATTTTTAGAGAGAGAGGAATAGAGAGGAGAGAAACATCGTGCCTCCTACCAGGGATCAAGCCTGCAACCCAGGCCCTGCCTGGGGATCGAACCAGCAACCCTTTATTGCATAGGATGACAATCAACTAGTCACACTGGCCAGGGTTGGCCCCACTGTTTCGAAATGCCTTTTCTCTTTTATTAATCACTAGTCATGTGATTTTGCCCTTATTGACACCGATGGCTGCATGAAAAGGAACCACAAAAGATGACTATGTACAGTAAGAAGAGAGCCCTAAGGAAACCAATAATTGAGGGTCGGGCAGGAAATGAGAAACCCCTGAAAAAGCATGAGAAGTAGTTAGGTTCCAAGAAAACTGGGAAAATGTGGTTCATTTAAACCAAAAAAAAGGCTTTCAAAGAAATAATTTTTAAAAATAACCTTTGCCTCTTACCTTTTTCATTTCCTCATACATCATAAACAGAATACTGAAGTCATGTCTGTGCTCATACCAGCCTCTGACGTGATCAAACCAACGGCTTCCTACCACTGGGGGGGAAATTAGTAAGTGACAAGGTAAAGATGCTGCACTCACCAAATAGCAAACCTGAGTCTTTCTTTGCTGTTCTGGAATCCCCTGGAAGGAAAGTAAAGCCCCCACCACTAGACATCTATGTTACCTGGTGAAAATGGTGCTTTGGGAAATAATTACATGATTTTAATGGAAACCTGCCTCTCCTATGCATGTAGGAAAAGCAGCAGGTGAGAAAATAAGAAACCCAAACAACTCATTGTGAAGATTGAAGGGAAGCTCCTTACTTTCTTACTTCTTCCACCTGAAAATCTGTCTTTATTTCTCCTTTTATTATCTATTTTAAGATGTCTGGATAGCAACTTCAGATATCTATAAGACAGAACCTGAATCTAATTTCTAAATAAGTGAGAGCCCCAGTTCCACATTCCACAAGCCTCTCCCATCAATCTATCCTCCTCAGTGTTGAGATGAATATTGCACCGCTGCCATGTAAAGCCTGCCATAAGTCCGTGACGGAACACACACACTACATCCACTTTGGATGGGTACACCATTGCGGTTCTTTTATGATCTGGCCAAACTGTTTCTTAAACAATATGCCTTTGCAACCATAGCAATCCCCAAAGTGGTCCTGGTGAGAATAGAAAGGCCATTGGGTGGCAAATTAAATTAACAGAGCAGTAACCACTTATGTGCATCCAGCTTCTATCGTTACTCTTCTTTATTTCCTTAAAATATGTTCCCCACGCGTGAGAATTTGGCAAAATGACAACATGGCCTCATAAACAAGTTGAATGCATAAATTCATAGTTACCATTTCCATCTAGAAACCTTTTCATGAAATGTTCCATATCATTCCCAGGTTCAAGACGGACCACCACATTTGAAAAATGAAAGAATGAAGTCATAACATCCTTGGGGTTTCTGTAGACGTAAATAATCTGCAGGGGGTATAGGAAAACAATTTTAACAATTCTTGGTTGTCCTTAGAGGTTGTTGTTGTTTTTGTTGTTGTTTTTTCACACCAACATATGTCACGATATGAATGCATAATAATTTGTTTCATCCAGCCTACTATTATAGAAATTCAGGTTATAGCCATTTTTGTTTTCTATTAAAAAGACTGTTGAAGTAATCAACTTTATTCACATCACATTTCACATACACAAGCATATAGAAATAATTTTTAAAGTAAAATTATTTATTTGTAAGATTGGTTAATATTACAAATTACCCTGCGTAGAAACTGTTTCTGCCCTAACCAGTTCTGCTCAATGGAGATAGTGTCAGCTTGCAGACTGAAGGGTCCTAGGTTTGATTCTGGTCAAGGGCATGTACCTTGGTTGCAGGCACATCCCCAGTAGGGGGTGTGCAGGATGCAGCTGATCAATGTTTCTCTCTCATCGATGTTTCTAACTCTCTATCCCTCTCCCTTTCTCTCTATAAAAAATCAATGAAAATATATTTAAAAAAAGAAAAAGAAAGAAACTATTTCAATGTACCCTCTGTGAGCGTTAATTCACATTTGATAAAAAGCCCTGATAGCATTCGAGAGCATTTCAAAAAGGAAACACACTTAACAGATGATGTTGAAACAAATAATTATCCATACAGTATAAAACTGGAATTCTAATTCATACCTCACACCAGACCCCCAGAAAAAAAAAATCATTTACAAATGGATTAAGGATTTAAATATGAAAGCAATATTTGACATCTTAAAAATAAAGAACATATTTCTGGTTTCAGAGAAGAAAAAGATGTCCTAAACAAAAAAAATTTATTTCTGTTAAAATAAAAATTGATCAATTAAATTGTATTAAGTTTTAAAGAATGCTATTAGTCATAATATATAGCATGAAGTTACAAAAAGCAACAAAGTATGAGAAAAGCAACACATATAACCCATAATTTATTAGTATCCAGAATATATATAAAAGAATTCATTAAGAAAGAGACCAAGAAATTTAGAAATTGGACAAAAATCATAATAATTTCACATAATAAGAAATAATTATGGGCAATAAACATATAAAAAAGTGCTTAATCTCATTATTGTTTAGTAAAATGCAAACTCAGATTAGTTTGAGATATCATTTTATAATTTATATTAAAAACTAAAAAGTTTGGCCTTAGCTGCTTGGCTCAGTGGCTAGAGCATGAGACTGCGGAGAGAAGTGTCCCAGATTCGATTCTGGTCAAGGGCAGGTACCTAGGTTGCAGGCTCCTCCTGGCCTGGACCCTGGTCGGGGCTCATGCAGGAGGCAACCAATTGATGTGTTTCTCTCACATCAATATTTCTCTCTGTCTTCCCTCTCTCTCCCACTCTCCCTAAAAATCGATGGAAAATATCCTCGGTGAGGATTAAAAAAAAGAAAAACAATGTGTATTGCGATGTAATATATACATTTGCTGCAACTTACCTATCCCTCAATACACTAAACATTATACAGCCATACAATAAATTCTACTAAACCATTAAAAAGAATAGAATTTTATGTGCTGTCATCAAAGAAATGTTGCTATATACTATATAATCACACTACAAGCAATGTGTGGGATGACCCAATTTATGTATATACTTATAATTCCATATGTATATTTAATGTGTAAAACAGTATCAAAGATTACAATAATCACATTTGAAAGACTGTGGATGAGTGGGGCTGGAAAAAAATATTTGAAGGAAGTATTTTTGTTTGTGCCAAAGGTCCATACGCTATTTATATGACTTACTTTAGCTTTTTTGTTCTTGAGACCTTTCGGTACTAAATAATATGGGAGGTGGGAACAGAAGAGGCGAGGAGACGGTCTGTTGAGAAAGTCTGTTTTGCGTATTTTGTATTCAAAGAAGGGGACTCTATCAAGCGTTGCCAAGTCTTCAGTTCTGTTACGATGTCCCTCAAAATAAATCAAGCTTAATATCTGCTGAGTCCAGGTGGTACCTGTAAAAAGAAATAATTTCATTTCCATCCCTGAATTAATGTTTTGTTAACAATGTCAATAATTATGCCATCTATCTCAAAACTATTTGGAGATTTTTCTTTCTTTTTTACCACTCCAAATATGCCAAGGAAATGTGCCCAACTTTTTTTTCTATGTCTTTTACATTAAAATTAGCAAAGATAAAATTAGGTGTTCTAAGTTCCATTTTTACTCAAAAAGAGTTGTGATAGTGATTTAGATGAACCCTTCAGCTCTTTTGTTCCCTGTGATTCATGTAAGTTCTGTTCATGTGATTGTCTGTGTTTATCTCTGTTTCTCCTTCCTTAGTCTTTCTTAAAGCTTTACCTTTTGGAAATAGAGACAGTTTAAAAGCTCAAGACCCCCTTAAACCTTTCTTTTTAACATTGTGCAGGTCTCCAAATACAGTGCTAAATGAAAGCACTGATGTTCATTCTTGTCTCACACTTGATTTTAAATGTTTCACTATTGCATTTGATGTCTGTGGTAGTTTTTGGTAGATTCTATTCGTCAGGATAAAGAAGTTCACTTTCTCCCTAGTTTGCTAATAGTCTCCCTTAGGAATGTATGCTGAATTTTATTAAATGCTTGTTCTGCACCTGTTGAGATGATAATTCAGGCTTTCTTCTATGCTCTAGTAATGTGGGTAAACTGCATTCATATATGTTTAAACCAATCTTGAAATAAAGCCTCCTGGTCACAGTGGTATTATTTTTTTTTTTGACATTGCTAGATTTGTTTTTGCTTATATTCATTTGGTATAGGATTTTTGCACCTATGTTCATGAGTATATAATCAATGTACTAAAAGAATGTGAGGTGTCAATAATCTTCCAATCATTGAAACTCACTTGAGTAGACTTAATAGATACAGTAGGTTTGATAAAATGTATGGTGAATTCTGGAAAGTCACTAATATCCCCTTAAGATGAGTAAGAATTCAACTGATTGGACTAAAGACAAATACTTAGACTGGATTAAGGGTAAAGGAAAAATTCTTATGGGCTGCTTAACCTAAACCTAAGCAAACTGAGGCACCACCAACATCTAAGGGAGGAAAATAAAAAACACCTGATATCAAATGTGCTGACACATTTTGCAGAGTAGAAAAATCCAGGGAAAAGGCATTGTATTACTAATTTGGGGAAAGTAAACAGGGTCCTGAATTTGAAAGTCAATGGTAAAAGGGAGGGACTGGAGCACTTTCATGAAAATCAGGAATGACTTTTTTTGTGTTGACTTTGACTCCAATGTATCTCTGAGCAATATTAACCACTTCGTACAACATTGATTCAAGAACACCAATCACCCTGTGTTCTAAAAAGCACATATAAAAAATAAGCTTTTAAGGGGAATGTAAGATTTGAAGACAATTTACTTTAGTTCAAAATTCTTTCATTATTATAGGGAAATAAAAGCAATTAGGGTAATTGAAAAGCATATTAGGAATTAGTTCTGACTGAGAGATGCTGCTAACCAAAAGCCTGCTGGGTTTTTTAAATATGTTTTCTTCCATTCTCAGAGAAAGCCAACATTGACCTAGTATCTGCTTTGGCTCAATATTTGGTTTCTTCATAGGTGCCTTAAAAAAAAAACAATATATGCATTTTAAAGGACCTTTTATAGTAAAACTTTGAGATTTATTTAACTTTATTAAAAATCTTAATGGTGCTCTAAATTTAGGATGGGCTACTGTTAATGTCTGGAAAAGGGCTCATTTGTACACATGTATTACCAAACCAGAGTGAAAACTGATAGCAGGTAGTCCACTCCTCAAACTTACCAGATTTTGGATATGTAATTATGAAGACATCATCATCTCTAATTTCAAAATCATCTAGATATTCTAGAAAGTCAGCATCAACGAAGGAAGATTCAAAATTATAGCCTTTAAAGTTCAGCAAATATGTATCTTTGTTGTCCATACTTATTCACCTACAAGTAAAAGCAAATAAAATACTTTTCAATTTCTTAGTATTTTATATTATGTACTCACACTTATTGAGTGTTCTATATATGCCAAGCACCTTTTAAATGTCATGTGTCTCAACCCATGCCATACTAAACAGCATCCTATATAATAAAATTCAAACATGCAAATAAACTGAACTGCATAACAACCAGTTGCTATGATGCATACTGACCACCAGGGGACCGACGCTCAAAGAGGAGCTGCCCCCTGGGGGTTAGCGTGCTCTCATAGGGGGAAGCACCACTGAGCAAGAAGCCAGGCTCACAGCTGGCAACCGCAGCAGCAGTAGGGGGAGCCTTTCCCGCCTCCATTGCAGGTGGGCGGTAAGGAGCAAGAAGTCCCAGACTGCGAGAGCCCCGGACTGAGAGAGGGATGTCTGACTGCTGGCTTAGGCCCAATCCCCCTGACAGGCAGATATCCTTCCAGGGATACAGGGCTGCGAGAGGGCACAGGCCAGGCTAAGTGCCCTCCCTCACCCCACTCCAGTGCACAAATTTGTGCACCGGGCTGCTAGTGCATATATAAAAATTTACTCTTAACAGCAACTAAACATTCTTAGAGGTTTTATCACTATTTTAAAGATGAGGAAACTAAGATACTAAAAGGTTAAACAGGTTTTCCTAAAACCCCACCAGGGAGGTATTATCATGATTCCAAACATAGAACCAAAAAAAATAAGGTAAAGGAGGTGCAAGGTTGCCCAGCTGGCAGACCTGGCAGGATTTGATGCCAGACTATTTGGCCACAGAGTCCATGCCTTCAATCACTTTACTAATACAGTTTCTTAGTGTGCCGAGCCAGCTCAGCCAAGGGTTCAAAAGCCTGAGTGTGGGCGGTGAAAGGATGAAGAAATGACAGACAAAGAGAATAAGCTGGGTCTAGGTGGATCTTCCTGTGCCTGGCTGAGGCCACAGAGAGAGATCCAGAGGCAAGCTGAGCCTTTATTTTATAGCCAGAGGTAAACAAAGTAATGGTCACTATAGTGACAATGTTGTTGTGAGTTTCACTTGTTTTGGCAGCACTTGATGCACCTCCCCCAGCCCATTAGCTACCCAGATAACATCTAGGGAGGTCATAAGGTCAAGCCTAATTATGCTAAGAGGACTGTGCCCTCTAAGCTAGGACTTGTTTGTGACTGTGCCAACAGGTCAGTCCGAGGCTTAACCCTATAGCCGCACCCAACATCTCACCCTTTTTTAATTTTTAAGCTACTATAATGAAAGTAAAACTTAAGCATCAAGAACAAAACTCTGGCTATTAAAACAATGACAAAACAATGCCAATACAAAACCCAAACTACAAACATGTTAACATTTTAAAACTTAACATAAAGCTCTGTTTATTAACAAAACAATGCCAATGTGTTAACATTTTTAAAACTATAGTAAGAATAACAAAACAATGCCAATGCAAAACAGCAATAAGTGAGTTTCTGATAAATGAAAGTTTCTTTTGTTGATTTACTCAGAGTCCTCAGAGTTGGCTGCACAAGACTTGCAGAAGACTGGCAGCTAACCAATACTAGCATAGCCAGAAACATGATTAAGGAAGTAGCTTCCACATCTTGTTTTTCTACCATCTCTTGGGCCTCAGTTGTTAACTTCTTCAGCTGACCCCATGTTGGCATCTCAGTCCCTTGCATAGCCTTCCTTTTCTTCTTTTTTCCACTTTGCTGTCATCGGGGCAACTTTCAGTCTTTGGAACACTGGGACAAGGAGCTTCTCTGGGTCCGTTGTGGTGACACATGTAAGTCTCCGGTTCCCAAATTGACTGCACTGCCCCTTCTGGAAAGATACAAAACACAACCTCTTCCCCACATCATAACTAGATCTGGTAAAACTCTTGGCTGGTTTGTGCAAAACTCTTGCCTGGCTAATTCAGCAGAGGCTATTGTACAGGAGGCCCGATGCCTTTTGGCTGCTGTACAAATCTCTGCATTGTAATTCAAAAAATTTAACAGATAACATTCTCCAATTTAACAGATAACATTCTTCTCCCCTTTTTTTATTTTTATAAAAAAGGTATATTGATGTAATTCTGACCATTCATAAAGAATGTTTATAGTTGATGGAATTCTGACCATTCATAAATGGGTATACATTTTAGAGCTTGCTACTGCATTCGTCCTTATCCCTGGTAATGCTGTCAGGTGTTCCAAAATGTTAAATCAGAAGATATAAGATGAAGCCTCAATAAGACAGCTTATTTTAACTCAGTGAAATGGGGTGAGAACTCATTAGAAGAACAGGCTACTAAACATGGTATGATGAAACCTGAAGAAATGGCTCTGGCTTCCTAGATACATATAAACATACATGCTCCTCTGTATTTACGACTTCCTACTTTAACTTAAAGTGTTGCAAATTATGCAGCTTTACATGTTTACAGTGAATTGGTTCTACTTTTGAGCTTTAGCACTTAAAAATAAAACGTTAACTTTGAGTCAAACTGTTAGTTTTTCTTTTTGTGTCAAGAGCTAACTTTGATGTGTTAAAACTTAAGTAAAATCCATTTACTCAATCCAAAACAGGCATTAAGAAGAAAAACCCCAAATGCTTTCTTATATCCATTTTCAGAATAGGATTGGCGCTTTCCGCTATTACCTGAGTCCTGATCTATCACTCCAGGGAGAACTTGCCAATCCTGCGCTTCCCGGGTGGCATGATAAAGGTTTACTGAGCCAGCTGGAAAGGCTGCAGTGGGGTTAAGGATAACGACCCTACTGTTTGGCGGGACCGGTGCTGGCCCCGCTTGTAATTTCCCTGCCTAGGGAACATCGGATTATCATCAACATCAGCCATTTACCCAATTGCTTTCCTCTCCTGCATCCTGAACATAGTCCAGGCTGCTTGTTTCCACTCCCTGTAGCCCTTTGACTTTCATTTCTAGCTGCTTGTTTAGGGGGTAAAAGGAGAGGCTTATGAGCAACAGTAAGCTCTCCAAATGTTTGCACCAGACTCCCATTATCCCAAACCTGCCGGCACTGTTCCCTTGCTTCCTCCAATCCTCGTTCATATTTGGGAGGAAGCGCATCTTCCGGAGGGTTCTCTCCCACAGGAGCTGTAGCCCCAGGGACTGGAGGAGGCAGTGGAGATGCCGATGGTACCGGTGGAGTCAGAAGCCTCTGGTAGCCTTCCCCCATCTGTCTTGATTCCCCTGCCACATTCATCCACTCCCTTTCTGGAGTGGGCTCTAGCCAGTCCTGAATCAGGGACCACAGACTGAAAACAGAGGCAAGCATTTCCTCTGGACCTTCAGCTATATAATGATCTTTAAGTTGTTTTCCTACCTTCTCCCATGCCTCTGTATTTACCTTTCCGTCCTCAGAAAACCATGGGCAGATTTTACTCACAAAACCGAACAACTCAAAAAGCTGTTCATACCTCACAGAACAGCCCCATGCTTAGAGCATAACATTATGCATGGATACGTATAAATTCTTTTCCTGCGATCCTGAATTGCCCACGTTTTACACCTAGTTATATCACTGGACTTCGCTCCTTACCTTCCTTCTTGTTTTCTGCACGTGCTTCACTGGAGCGTCCTTTCACCTGACAACTGTAGTTCCCCCAAACTCAGGCCCTGTGCTGGGTGTAACATGTGCTGAGCCAGCTCAGCCAGGGTTTCACAAGCCTGAGTGAGGGCGGTGAAGGATGAAGAAATGACAGACGGAGAGAATAAGCTGGGTCTAGGTGGATCTTCCTGTGCCTGGCTGAGGCCACAGAGAGAGATCCAAAGGCAAGCTGAGCCTTTATTTTATAGCCAGAGGTAAACAAGTTAGTGGTCACCATAGTTACAATGTTCTTGTGAGTTTCACTTGTTTTGGCAGCACTTGTGTACCTCCCACAGCCCATTAGCTACCCAGAGAAGATCTAGGGAGTGTCATAAGGTCAAGCCTAATTATGCTAAGAGGACTGTGCCCTCTAAGCTGGAACTTGTTTGTGGCTATGCCAACAGGTCAGTCTGAGGCTTAACCCTATAGCCATGCCCTACACTTAGTATTTCATATTTTTATTATTATAGAAACTAGAGGCCCCGTGCATGAAAATTCATGCACTGGAGGGGGGGGGGGGTCCCTCACCCGGGCCTGTACCCTCTCACCATCCAGGAGCCCTCAAGGGCAAGAGGTGATCCGGCGGTCAGGGGAAGGATACACCCCATCACACCTCAGCTGCTGCCACTGCCAGCAGCACAAGCCTCAGCAGGCCTTGGTTACCTGAGCCTTGAGCGGCCCTAGGTGGCTGGGCAGCTGCCATCTGAGGCTTGCCTCTGCCTTGGGCCAGCCCTGAGCAGCTTGGGGGCTGAGAGGACTGGGCGCCAGCATCTTGTGGCTGTGGGCACAGCCATCTTGGAGGACATGGCAGTCAATTAGCATATTTCCTCTTTATTGGCTGTGGGCACCACAATCTTTGTGATGGCGTGAGGGTCAATTAGCATAGCCCCTCTTTATTAGCTAGGATAGGAAATTCTCCAATAAATGTCCTTTTTTTTTCCTGGAACAGAAATAATCTGTTGACCCTGAAGCTTCTGAGGCTTTGGGATCTCTCTGCCATTTCAAATAAATTGTGGAATATGCTCTGTGTGAAACACCACCTGCTTTTTTTTAAAAAATATATATTTTGTTGATTTTTTACAGAGAGGAAGGGAGAGAGATAGAAAGTTAGAAACATCGATCAGCTGCCTCCTGCACATCTCCTACTGGGGATGTGCCTGCAACCCAGGTACATGCCCTTGACTGGAATCGAACCTGGGACCTTTCAGTCCACAGGCCGACGCTCTATCCACTGAGCCAAACTGGTTTCAGCAACACCACCTGCTTTTACTTTGGAGATGTCACCCTCATATAGTTGCAAGATATTGTATGGTTTTTATTACATTTTCCAATTGAATTTTAGTCAGAAATCCTAAATAAATATAAATAAGAAAGTCCACATATAAATAGGAAGCACACAGTCTAAAGACATATCTGTTCAAATATTGGACCAGCTATGCCCTAATTGGTTTGGCTCAGTGGATATAGCATCAGCCCAGGTTTGATTCCAGTCAAGGGCATATATCTTGGTTGGGGGCACATCCCCAGTAGGGTGTGTGTAGGAGGCAGCTGATCAATGTTTCTCTCTCATCGATGTTTCTAACTCTCTATCCCTCTCCCTTCCTCTCTGTAAAAAAAATCAATAAAATAGATATTAAAAAAATTGAACCAGCTAGGCATTTCTCTATTAGCTCCACCTACTAAATCTATTATATATATTTCAAAGAGGGAGAGGGAGAAAGAGAGATGGAAACATCAATGATGAGATGAGAGAGAATCATTGATTGTCTGCCTTCTGCATGCCCCCTTCTGGGATTGAGCCCACTACCCAGGCATGTTCCCTGACCAGGAAACAAACCGTGATCCCTGGTTCATAGATTGACGCTCAAACACTGAGCCACACCAACTGGGCCAGAAATCTATTCTTGAATGTCAAATAGATGAGGAAATCCCAGAAGTTCTAATAACACTAGGTTTAAGACCAACACATATGTTAGTCGTGAACTTTTAAAAATTTTCTGTGCACACCTAGAAAATGAATTTGTTAAAGTTGCATATATGGCTTTGTCTAAATTGCATGTCAAAAAACATTAATTCTTTTACAAACAATCTAAATCATCTGACCAACAGAGGAAAGTCAGAGGTGAGTATTTTGCTGAGTAAGAGTAGAAACGTCACTTGCATTAGAATTTCCTGGGTTTTGGTAAATGTTCATATTCTAGGCCAGGGGTCCTCAAACTTTTTAAACAGGGGGCCAGTTCACTGTCCCTCAGACCATTGGAGGACCGGACTATAGTTTAAAAAAAAACTATGAACAAATTCCTATGCACACTGCACATATCTTATTTTGAAGTAAAAAAAACAAAACGGGAACAAATACAATATTTGTATTTGCATGTGGCCCTCGGGCTGCAGTTTGAGGACCCCTGTTCTAGGCCCTATAACATACTGATAGGATTAGAATTTCTGGAAAGTGTGCCCTGGAAATTTGCATTTTAACAATCCTGTGGATCACACTTAAAAAAAAAAAAAGGGAACCAAAATACTGTTTCAATGAATGTTTATCTCAACCTCCAGAGGAAGCTTTGTGGGATGTTATTTGATCTCCAATTAAAAGATCCAGTTCAGGCCCTACTATGTTGCTAGAGCTTTCCTGACTCAAGGTGAAGTCCAGGCAACCTCAACTATTGAGAAGTGAGAATAGAGGAGACTGGCTGGTAAGGCACAAAGAATGCTTTCAGGAGATAGATGGAATGCTGTTATGTCTTTGCTATTATGAAGTTTTCCAGGAAAAACCGTGGATAACTCAACCTTTGGAGTGTGGTGATGAAGAATTTATACTGTATCACATGGACACACACACCAAAAAGCACCAATTCCAGGAATTCTGGATTCAGAGAAAAGAGAAAAGAGTGTCATGCAACCCACGAAAACATTCTAAAATCACGCCTTTTAACTGCTTATTATATTTAGTATGTCTTGCACAGTCTTAAGAGAGAACAAACTATTTTGCAACAAAAACAAGGAGCAAAGAGTAGAGTGTAGGATGCATTTTTATATAGGATCTCGGGACTGGCGAGTCATATATTGTTTGTATCTCCTTAGTGAATATAGGAGAAAGTACTTCTATAAAGAAGAAATGTCATGTGTTTTCCTTATTCTTGCCCTGATTCCAAAAGAAAAGGAAGAAAAACAGAAAATTGAGGAGAAATAAATAAATACATTGTATGCTGAAGAGAGGGTAAGACTTCAAAGAGGCTCTATGTCTATGTTTTTACTACTCACTGTTACACGTCAATTGGTGAAGCAAAATCGACTTCTGATATAACTGCATGGATGACAGGGAATGATGTGCTGCTGAGAAATAAATACTCCCTACAAGTGTATTCTCGCCAATGAGTATTGCTCTAGGGAGTCAACAGATAGCTCAGTTTGAATAAATATATTAGGTAACACTTTATTGACATAAGAAATAGACATGTGATTAGTCCAGACAAAGCAGGAGTCAAAACTGGTGGCGATAATAAAGAGAGCTGCATGTAACCAGTCGTCATATTAACTTAAATTGGAAACTACAACAACAACAACAACAACAACAATATATATTTGAAAGCTGTAGCAACATCTTCCTTGGGCATGAAGGATGGCTCATGAATCTTTTAGACCTATCTCAGAAGGCTGGTGTTCCATTCCAGGTTTTTACTCCAAACATCCTATGTAAAACTGGCTATGGCTATGGGAGGTTCAAAGAACTTTATAAAATCACAGTGTATTTAAATTCATTTTCTAAAACATCCAGGGTTGTCCTTAAGTGATGGCCTTCCCCTCCTGTTTTGTGTTTGTTTGTTTTTTAAATATATTTTATTGATTTTTTACAGAGAGTAAGGGAGAGGGATAGAGAGAAACATCAATGAGAGGGAAACATTGATCAGCTGACTCCTGCACACCTCCTACTGGGGATGTGCCCCCAACCAAGGTACAGGCCCTTGATCAGAATGGAACCTAGGACCTTTCAGTCCGCAGACGGACCCTCTGTCCTCTGAGCCAAACTGGTTAGGGCTCCACTCCCATGGTCCCTCCCCGGCCCTGATCGTGAACTGGTGGGGTCCTTCAGCCTGGCCTGTGCCCTCTTGCAATCTGGGACCCCTCAGGAGATGTCAGAGAGCAGGTTTTGGCCTGATCGCTGCAGGCCAGTCTAAGGGACCCCACCAGTGCAGGAATCCATGCACTGAGTCATTAAAGGTGTTTTCCCTGCTGGAGATTGATAACAGCTGTCTCCTCAAGAAATCTCCCCCTGCCCCGAGGCAAAAAGGAAAGGGGGAGGGGAAAAAAGAAAAAAAGGTAGTTTTACTTTATGAAGCAGTTTTTGGTCTCAAGGTGGCAGAGTGAGGTTACTAGGTGATATTCAGCAGAGGAACTTGAAGACTTAATTTTAAGATAAGGCTTGTGTTCCCAGGACTTCCCCCTCTTGTGCCTGCTCACCTGAACCCCAATAATCTGGGGAGGCCTGGGCATTGCCAAGCCCCCTCAGGAGCTCTGGGAGGGGGCAGGGTGGAGAACATTGCAAAGCCCCGCCCAGCATTGCTCCCATTAAAATTTCCCTGCACAGCATTGTTAGTTGGGGTCAGGTGGTCCCAAGGTGTGGCTCACATGATGCAGGGCCTGCCTGTGACATCCCAAACCCAAGCAGACCGGCTGAAGGGGAACTGAGGCTGGCAATGTGGCGGGCCATTAAGGCTTGGCTGCTTGGCACTCATGGGAGCGCTGGGCAAAGGAATGGGTGCGAGGTAGGTGTGTCCTCCCAGTATTTTTTCTGCAAAAATGAACAGTTCAAGGTATGTGGCAGTCTTTGTATGTGTCTGAGCTTCTGTGTACTACATGCGGTAAAATCTTAGCCTCCGATGGCATTACTAGAAAGTAACAATTTATTGGCCGCATTAAAAAGGATTAATTCTATGGTCCGGACCAAATTTTTAATATTAAAACCAGTTTAAGTTTGATGACCTTCAGATTGAGTATTTTTGTCGATTCTTCTGAGTGTGGATTTTCAAGGCTTTTGACTGAGATATACCTTTGGGACACCCCAAGGGCCCTTGGGTACCTCAAGGATTTATTCTCTCCTCTCAAAATGAAATTATTTTTTAACTAAATTAGGCCGATTCAATATACTTTAAATTACATGAGGAAGCTTTGTCAAGTAAAAAATTAATAACACTGTTCTATTTAGATACATATATTTTGAATGTTATAGAGGTTTCAGTCTACTTCACAAAAGAACATACACAGATTCAGAGCCAAGGTCAAACAGAAAACTTTCAGAAATGACAGGTCTCCAGTCAGGGACACAGGGCAAGCGGGATGATGCTCTGTGTCTGTCACTGACACTCTGGGTGTTTGTGGGTTCCATCTATTGGGGTTTATCAATTGTTTTCAATGTTTACTACACCTTCTGCAATAAGCCACGTGCCACGTGTTATTCTTTATATACAAATTGGTTGTTGTTCTCTATGTCATTTTTCAGGGATTATTTACTAAAAGGTTGTTGTCTCAGAATTATTCATCTACTCTAATAAAAGAGTAATATGCTAATTAGGGCGAACATCTTCTGCAGGACCATCAGGACATCCTTCCAGACAAAGCCGCAGGGGCTGCCTGAGGCTCAGGCAATCCACGGATGGTGGCTGCCACAGCAAGGGCCAGCCTGAGGCTCAGGCAGCCATGGTGGCCGCCAGTGACAGCAGCATCAGGGTAATGGGAGCGGCGCCTTCCCCTGATCGGCCAGGTTGCCTTCAGCAGAGGGAGGCCAGACTGTGGCTTAGGCTGGGGGCAGAGGCATTTAGGGGCGATCCAGCCGACAGGGGGTCAAAGTAGGGGCAATCAGGCTGGCAGGCAGGCATAGGCAGTTAGGGGCGACTAGGCAGGCAGGCAGGCGAGTGGTTAGGAGCCAGCTGTCCCAGATTGCGAGAGGGATGTCTGTCTGCCGGTTTAGACCTGATCCTGCAATAGCATATGGACATCCCCTGAGGGGGTCCAAGATTGGAGAGGGTGCAGGCCAGGCTGAAGGACCCCTGCCCCCGTGCATGAATTTAGTGCACCAGGCCTCTAGTCTATAATAATAAAAGCATAATATACTAATTAGACAAAACGACCTCCCAGACAATCATGCTATGACACCCACTGGTGCCAGGCCAGTTAAGGCGGGTGCGATGCAATTAGTCGGGGGCCTGACCATCACCCCATGATTGCCTTGCAGAAGGAGGCCCTGGCCAACAGCTGGTGGGGCAATCAGGGGGTTCCATGATCGCCCCATAGAGGGAGTCCCCACTGACCTGCGGGCTATGGTGGGTGGGCGGGGACTCCCTCTGTGAGGGAAGCCCAGGTCCCGCATGCCAGAAGGAAGCCAGTGCAGGCAGCCGAGGGAAGGAAGGCCTACTCTTGCATGAATTTCTTGCATTGGGCCTCTAGTACACTAGTTGGCAAACTGCGGCTCGCGAGCCAGATGCAGCTCTTTGGCCCCTTGTGTGAGGCTCTTTCACAAAATACCGACTTCTGTGCATGGGCCATGAAGTTTCAATCACACTGTACATGCGTGCCCACACATAGTATTTTGTGGAAGAGCCACACTCAAGGGGCCAAAGAGCCGCATGTGGCTTGCGAGCCACAGTTTGCCAACCACTGCTCTAGTATCTTATATGAAAGTAAAGGTTTTGATCAACTGCATTTTAAACAAATCTATAACCATTCCACTTTTCAAATTTTGTCATATTGGACAGCCATTGCTTTACTTTGGTGCATTTAAGTCTTTAGAGAAATCCATAAAAAGGACTCTGACTTACTCCAAATTGCAGACTTCTAAGCAGGTCATATCTTTGAATTGGGTAAGGGCTTGTAGAACTTCAGGGACTTATTAACTGGAGATACTACAAAAATATATAGAGAGAAAAGGTGGTACCTCCTTCCTAGCATACCCAAGTAAAGTATGCAGGTGAACCCTGGTCTTAAAAAGGGGAAATTTAAAAACCTCTTCCACCAATGTTCACAGAGTAACTGAAATGTTTTCTCACCATTGATAAGAACAAAGAAGGTGTGCCTTTTACCTGAACTGTTCCCTGCAAAGTCAACCAGCATGTCCCTCTCCCAGGCATTTTTCTAGGAAGCGACCAAGTTAGTTGCCCTGTTTGAAAGGAGGTAAAATCTCTGAGGTGGCATTTTTAAGGTTTGGGAGTAAAACAGCAGAAATTTAGGTTCAGTAAAAATAAAGAATTAAGCCAGTGAGCAGAAGGTTTAAAGTACTAAATTTGGCTCGAAATAGATTCCATCCTTGCCCCTGAAATCAGGCAGAGAATAAATCCTCTAATGACAAGGGCATAGAAGGGGTGGGAACAGAGCTGTCTGTACTCTCCTCGGATCCCTGCATACTGGCCTAACCAGGGTTACAGGTATGTGTAAACTCTCTTAAGTCCACATCCTAGAGTAAACCCCTTGGGAATTAAGTTCATTATGTTCTTAACCACCCAGTTCAGTGTGTACTTCAAACACATGAATGGATACCTCAGGCACTTTTAATCACAGACAAGGGGCCTGAGAGCAGGACACAGGTGATGCACGCTTCCCCCACAGGTTAGGGAGGCAGGAGACACCTTCTGCGTGATCTCGGGTCCTCACCGTGGTGGTAAGTGTGGTTAGTCCACCCAGCAGCCTTATTTGTGACAGGACTTGGGCAAGGTAACCTCACTCCTAGTGTGAGGTGAGGGACGCCCCACTGCCAAGGCTAGTGACAATGGACACAGGACGTCCTTTGTGAAGCACAATGGATAAAGAAAACATTCTTGTGCCTTTTTTCCTTTCAGGTGGGAAGCGTGTCATCCACACCACATAAAAGCAGCCTCTCAAAAATTGGAATAATTCTGACCCACAAACCTTAAAAAAAAAAATAGCATCTGATTTTGTTCTGCACTCAGGTTTGGCCTCAATACCAACTGGTGAATGGGGAGAGTTGCCCTCAGAGGGAAGCCTTAAGTATAACACCATCCTACAATTAGACCTTTTCTATAGGAAGGAAGAAAAATGGTTAGAAGTTTCATATGTCCGGACTTTCTTTACTCTAGAGGGCAAGCCAAAGACAGGCAGGAACTGTAAACTCAATCCCATGCTCCTGGCAATAACAACTCAAAATCCAGCAGAGGAAATGGTGGGGGCCACATCCCACCGAAGGCTGAGCTGGTCTCAACTTGCCCTAAGACAAAGGATCTGGTCATACTTTACCCCAGATCTCCTTCTCACCCCAGGACATAAGACAGATTAAAGGTAATTTAGAAAAGTTCTCCAAACACCCTGACAAATATATTGAGGTCTTCCAAAACCTCACTCAAGTATTTCATCTCTCATGTAGAGACATCACACTCATATTACACCTGACCTGAGCTTTTTAAATTTCCTTTTTTTCAGCTTTCACCTGGGTATGCTGGAAGGGGTACCACCTTCTATATATACATTTTTGTTATTATTTCTAATTAATAATTCCCTGAAGTTCTACAAACCCTCATTTAATTTAAAGATATGACCTGGTTAGAAGCCTGCAATTTAAAGTAAAGCAATGGCTGTCCAATATGACAAAATTCAAAAGTGGTATGGTTATGGATTTGCTTAAAATGCAATTGATAAAATGTTTGCTTTCCTATAGGATTTGACATTCTGAGACAGCAACCTTTCAGTACAACAAACAATCCTACATAATGAAGAGCTAATATGCTAATTACGACTAGCAGCACAATGACCTTCTGGACGACCTTCCAGACAAAGCTGGGGGCTGAGAGAGCTGAGCCCCTTGCACAAATTTCATGCATCGGGCCTCTAGTCTACACTAATAAAAGAGAAACATGGTAATTAGCATACGACCGCTACCCTTTTCATTGGCTAATCAGTGAGTATATACAAATTAACTGTCAGCCAAGATGGCGGCTGGCAGCCAGGCAGCTGGAAGTGAACATGAGGCTTGCTTGCTGCAGTGAAGGAGGACTCCAACGTTCCCCGCCTGTGCTGCCGGCCTCTGAGCTACAACTCTAAGAAACTATGTTGCAAACATAGAAGATAAACAAAACCCCAGAAACCGGCTTTCAGTCAGCTGGGCTTTAGCAACATTGTATCGATGTTTTCAGCAGCAAGGCCTCAGAGCTAAAGCTGGCCCAGAATAAAAAAAAAAGAAAAAAGAAAACAAGGAGCAGTTGGAAGCTTCAGTCACTCGCTTCCGGAAAACAGCCCTCAGCCCCTCACCCAGACTGGCCAGGCACCCCAGTGGGGACCCCCACCCTGATCCAGGACACCCTTCAGGGCAAACCAGCCGGCCCCTATCCATGCACCAGGCCTCTATTCTATATAGTAAAAGGGTAATATGCCTCCTGGCACCGGGATCAGCGGAGCAGCGAGGCTCCCGGCACCGGGATCAGCGTGATAGGGGGCAGCGCCCAAACCCCCTGATCGCCCTGTGTGTGTGACAGGTGGCGGGGCCACAACCTCCCTATCTGCCCTGCTCTGTCCCTGATAGGGGGGAGCTCCCCAATCCCCTGATTGCCCTGCGGCTCTGTGTTTGACAGAGTGCAGCACACCAACCCCCTGATCGGCCCTGCTCTGTGTGTGACAGGGTGCGGCGCCCCAACCCCCCTCCCCCCCGCCCCCCGCCCACGGGCCCTGCTCTGTGTGTGACAGGGTAGAGCCATAACCTCTCCATCGGCCCTGCCCTGAGTGTGACAGGGTGCAGCGCCCCAACCTCCTGATCCGCCCTGCTCTGTCTGTGACAGGGGGCGGTGCCTCAACCCCCCTCCACGGGCCTTGCTCTGTGTGTGACAGGGGGCAGCGTCCCAACCTCCTGATCCGCCCTGCTCTGTCTGTGACAGGGGGCGGTGCCCCAACCCCCCTCCACGGGCCTTGCTCTGTGTGTGACAGGGTAGAGCCATAACCTCTCCATCGGCCCTGCCCTGAGTGTGACAGGGTGCAGGGCCCCAACCTCCTGATCCACCCTGCTCTGTCTGTGACAGGGGGCGGTGCCCCAACCCCCCTCCATGGGCCTTGCTCTGTGTGTGACAGGGTAGAGCCATAACCTCCCCATTGGCCCTGCCCTGAGTGCGACAGGGTGCAGCACCCCAACCCCCTGATCCGCCCTGCTCTGTGTGTGACAGGGGGCGGTGCCCCAACTCCCCTATCGGACCTACTCTGTGAGTGACAGTGGGGAGCTCCTCAACCTCTTGATGGGCCCTGCTCTGTGCGTGACAGGGGGAGCTCCTCAACCCCCTGATCGGCCCTGCTCTGTGTGTGACAGGGTACGGAGCCCCAACACCCCTGATGGGCCCTGCTCTGTGAGTGACAGGGGGCAGCGTCCCAACCTCCTGATCCGCCCTGCTCTGTCTGTGACAGGGGCCGGTGCCCCAACCCCCTTCCACGGGCCTTGCTCTGTGTGTGACAGGGTAGAGTCATAACCTCTCCATCGGCCCTGCCCTGTGACAGGGTGCAGCGCCCCAACCTCCTGATCCACCCTGCTCTGTCTGTGACAGGGGGCGGTGCCCCAACCCCCCTCCATGGGCCTTGCTCTGTGTGTGACAGGGTAGAGCCATAACCTCCCCATTGGCCCTGCCCTGAGTGCGACAGGGTGCAGCACCCCAAACTCCTGATCCGCCCTGCTCTGTGTGTGACAGGGGGTGGTGCCCCAACTCCCCTATCGGCCCTACTCTGTGAGTGACAGCGGGGAGCTCCTCAACCTCTTGATGGGCCCTGCTCTGTGCGTGACAGGGGGAGCTCCTCAACCCCCTGATCGGCCCTGCTCTGTGTGTGACAGGGTACGGAGCCCCAACACCCCTGATGGGCCCTGCTCTGTGCGTGACAGGGGGCAGCGTCCCAACCCCCTGATCGGCCCTACCCTGAGTGTGGCTGAGGGTGGCATCACCATCTCCCGATCCGCCCTGCTCTGTGCATGATGGGGGGGCGCCCCAACTCCCCAATCGGCCCTGCTCTGAGCCTGACCAGGGGCTGCACTTAGGAATTGGGCCTGCCCTCTGCCACCCGGAAGCAGGCCTAAGCCAGCAGGTCGTTATCTCCCTAGGGGTCCCAGACTGCGAGAGGGCACAGGCCGGGCTGGGGGACGCCCCCCCCCCCCCCCCCCCCCCGCCGAGTGCACAAATTTTTGTGCACCGGGCCTCTAGTTTTTATATAAAGAGTAACATGTGGTACCTGGCTTATTGCAGATGGTGTATTAAACATTGAAAACAATTTATAAATCCCAGTAGATGAAACGCCAAACACCCAGAGTGTACTGGCAGATGCAGAGAATCATCACGCTTGCCCTACATCCCTGACTGAAGGTTACCCGTTTGGACTTGGCTCTGAATCTGTGTAAGGCAAACATGTCAAAGTCATGACAAAGGCTGACAAAGCATGTGACCCACCAGCCGCGAGTTTGACATGCTTGGTGTTGCTACCAATGGAGAAAGATACAGGTAAACACTAACTAGTTCACACTAATGATTAACCAATTAGCAGTGCTCTCAGAATCAATAATTCACCCAAGAGGAGGGGTTCAGCTTATACTGACATAATGACCTCACAATAGACTGGTTGACCACAAATAATGGATGATAAATGGTTCAACCAGCTCAAAGATACTCAGGGCTGCCCGGTAGGATTCAAAGTCCTTGCTTTGGAATAACTCCAGAAAACACAGATGTTTGTGTTTACTGCCCCACTCATGACTCTCTTATGCCCACAGATCATCAGTACAATGAACTCACTTGTTTTTACTTCAATAGCACTACTATTGGGGCCTTTAAATTTTTGTGTTGTTTCTTATGAAACAGAATTGAGAAAAATGTAGTGTGAAGAACTGAGAAAATGAGTAGAAAAGGCCAGATCTGCAAATAGTAAGTGGATTAACTTCCAAAGGATTTGGTGTTTTCCCAAATTCTACAATATTCTTGACACAAATGTAATACTCATGTAACTGCCAATCAGCATATATCAGCCATTATAACCCTCATTGGGCAAATGTTGGAAAGGTCTTTATGCCACTATATCTCAGAAGTAGAGGTAGGTTCTGGCATTGTTCTTGAGATACTGTTGTGTAGCATCTTTTTCACAGGCACACAATGTACCAGTCAGTTTGTCTTCTAAATAGAATGGCCGCAAAAGATGAATATTCTAAAGTCTGTTCAAATTCCGCCTCTGTTCACTTAGCTTATTGACCTTAAGTGCTGCTTCTCTTCCATTGTAGATTCTTGAGTAACAAATATTTCTTCATATATACTAAGATAAATAATGAGTCTTTTGCCTCTGTTGACATTACAGGTGGCACCCTATCTGATTTGGAACACAACTCAAGTTCTTCCTAACACAGTTTCCCTCACCCTTATTCTGCAGGCACTACACCAGGCAAAGTCAGCTTGTATTTCTTACTTAGAACTACAGTTAGTAGCTTGGAGTTTATACTTTCATCTTTTATACTTGCATCATTGTCACTTTTTACTGAATAAAAATTTGACCCAAAAGAAGACTTCAATCTCTTTAATTGGAGAAATATTTACTGCTGAGAAAACAAGGGTTTAATGTGACAGAAATATGACCTTGCAAGTATTCAGACTGCCTTTTTCTCACAGTGATTTATAAAGCAAAATAAATCAATGACCTATTTCATGAAGACACAGTATGTTAATGATTATAAAGAATCATGTGAGGCTCTAGCCTGTTTGGCTCAGTGGATAGAGTGTAGGCCTGTGGACTAAAGGGTTCCGGGTTCAATTCTGGTCGAGGGCAGTTCCTCAGTTGTAGGCTTCTCCCTGGCCTAGGCTCTGGTCACAGTGCATGCAGGCAGCAACCAGTTGATGTGTTTTTCTCACATTGACGTTTCTCTCTGTCTTTCCCTCTCTCTTCCACTCTCCCTAAAATTCAATAGACAAATATCCTCACGTGAGGATTAAAAAATAATAATGTGAGTCAATAATTAAAATAAATAGCTTGAGGAAAATAAACTAAAACTTAAGGTCGTTGAACTTTCAAATTTTATGTCAATCATAAACAGTGAAAAGGTAGAAAATTTATAAACAACATATTTAAGCACATAAATATTAGTCCTATTATTGACTGAACCACTGAGTTATGGTGGCTCAGACTTAAAGATAAAACTATTCTTTTAAACCCACAAAACTTAGTGGAGACACAGATGTGGGAAACTGATATAGGTTTAAGCCTCGGACTGACCTGTTGGCAAAGTCACAAACAAGTCCCAGCTTAGAGGGCACAGTCCTCTTAGCATAATTAGGCTTGACCTTATAACACTCCCCAGATCTTATCTGGGAAGCTAATGGGCTGAGGGAAGTGCAGGAAGTGTAACTATGGTCAAAACAGGTGAAACTCACAAGAACTGTGCAACTATGGTAACCACTGCCTTGTTTACCTCTGACTATAAAAGGTTGGTGCGGCCTGAGCACCAGTGCAATCCTTCCTCCTGAGTTGGATTTACCTGTCTGGTTCCCCAATATTTCCAAATTATCTCTTGTCTTTTCTCTTTCATTTGTTTGCGGCTCCTCTTCCAGATTCTGAACCCTGAACCACACAGGACGTGGAGGGAAACATTTACCAAATCTGGTGCCCGAACAGGGACTCTGGAAGTGAAGGTTTCACTAGAGCGAAAAAACGAAGTTTCACCAGCAAGGTGAGGAACAAAGAATTCACCGTGAACGTAGGCACCATAAAGGTGGGGGGGGGGGGGCGGTTTCTCACCTAACACAAAAGCCCACAATCAGCTACAGAAGTCCGGATCTGTAGGTGGGGTGGGAACGTTTTTCTTAACCAGGCTAATGGGGCAGGATTTGGCTTTTAAAAAGTAGATTCGCTTTTTAAAAAGTAAGAAACTTTATTATAGACTTTTTGATTTGCATGCTTAAGGTGTTAAAGTTTCAGAAGGTAATCTCATAATTTTTGCTTGATATTATAGAACATAACCCTTGTTTTCCTTAAGTAGGTACATTAGATCTTGAAAGTTTGCCAAACAGTCAGAACTTGAAAGAAAAAAAAAGGTCAGCAACAGGGAAAAAACTTGCCTCCAAAAACTGTTTTCCCTTGTGGAACACAGTATTCCATTTACTAGAGCCTTTGAGAGAGGCCAAGGAGGATAAATCTCCTTCCCTTGCACCTTCCGCTCCTAAAGAGGAGCAGAAAGAAAAGAAAAAATAGGAGGAATGGCCTTCATGGCTCCCTCCACCTCCATGTCCTAATCTTGAAATGTTTAATTCTCCGTTAATAGAATCACCTGTGCAAAAAAGCCAAATTATAAAGAAATTGGAATATTAAAAGGTACACTTTTAAATCAGGCTGAAAAAAGAGTGCCATGGTCACCTCAATGTGGTTTCTTGTTCAAATTAAAATCTTAATTTGTATTTGGAATCTAAAATCTGTAATAAGAAATGAAACCCTGCTACCGAATCCGCCTCTGGTGTAGAGAGATTCAAAGGTGTCAGGAGAGGGCAGAGCTATCGGCTGGCCCGCAAAAAGACTAGCTTTATTTAAAAATTACCAGAGAACATCTTATGATAACCAAATTTTGGCTAAGATAACCTTGGGTGCTAGCCATAACTGTGGAAAGCGAAATAGGAAAAAATTTAAAATGTCTTTTTCTATTAAGTATGACTTTGGGAAAAATACGCCATCTGAGTCATTTGCTGAAACTTCCCCCAAAGCAGGATGTGAGGGAAGGGAAGAAGGGAGCACATGGCGATCCAATATGGATGCCCCCTCTCCAAGTATTCTAATTTAAAATCTCCTTGTAATTGAAAAGTTTTACAAAATTTAGAAATGCATCTGGGATTTCTGTGCATGTGTAAAGAGAAAAGCTGGTTTAAAACTAATGCATGCAACTGTCCTGTTTTTGGACATTTAGATAGAGTTTTGAGCTGGAGTCTCTTTACAAGTATATTTAAGTAATACCTAAGAAAAATGGCAAATTTGACCCAGGGAAGAAATGCAGCCTGATTCTAGCAGCAGGATTGGCATTTCCATAATAAAGAACAGTTTTTAAATGCTAATAAAGGCTGTTAAAAAGTTAACCTTAAAGGCTAAAAGGAAATTCAGTAAAATTGTCTCTGTTACAAAAATTTGCTAAAGAATATGCCTTGAAATAATTAGATTTGAATCTCAAGAATTATTGAACTATATTAATTATAAAAATCTAAGTAGCCCAGGTAAAAGACAGCTATGCCCTTTAATTAAGGCTGGCTTCCCAAGGCAATTTCTAATGGAGGAAGGGCTAGCCTCCTTTCCCCCAACAGAACAAGCAGTTAGGCCAAAAATTTCCCGCCAGTGGCAACTTCTAAAGAGAGGCTTGCTTCCAGTTTCCCATCCTTGGTAGAAAGAATGTAATTAATTTGCATTTTAATGGTTATCTGTTTCCAGTTGATGGCAGCCCAAGGCTTTGGGAGATTGCTAAATTGAATTAGTTATTCTGAAATAACAAAATGCTAAAATATTAATCTAAATTTCCCTCATGAAAAATCTAGAGGACAGAATTAAATCTATTGATTGTGTCTTGTATTTTTGAAGTTTATTATTAAGAATATAAGATCTTATCAACCCAAAGAAATGCTAAATATTTAACTTGCCAGCTAAGAGTTTAAAGTTCTTGTTAAACAAATTGGGAGAAATCATATAATTATAGTAAAATTTCAACATTTGTCTAATTGAAAAAGAGGATAAATTCTGTGATCCCAACCAAAATTTTTAAATACAAAGATCAGTTTAAATTTAATTGATATCTCTTAATAATTATAAAAAGTATATAATCTTTAAATCATATATACACATATATATTTGATGGTCTTTTAAGTTAGATTTCAAAACTATAACCAAGGAATGACCTTGAGACATTTCATGGGCCCTGAAATGTTTTCAAAAGTTTATTCTCTCTTTTTAAAGGACTTTTTAATTCAACCAAATTTAATGACTTTGACTTGAAATACATGACCTTGTGGCACTATCAGTCAACATCCAAGTAGTAACCCTGTAGCTTACTTGGTTTAAAAGAAAAATATTTTTCTTTTTAAATTGAAATTAACCTAAAGCAATCATATTTTTGTGCAAAAAATTAAAATTTAAAGTTGTCTAGACTGCATTATAAAAATTTTCCAAAAGCCTCCAAATAATTAAATAAAAAAAGGGGGGATAGTGGAAAAATACCATGTAAGGAAAAATATCCTGTAACTAGTTTACATCTAGAAAAATTTTTTTTTCATTTGTAATGCTAACAGCAAGACACCCATGAAAAACATACATGGTGTCAAAATAAGCCAAAGGAAAATCATTTGGGCAAATATAAAAAGGACCCCAAGTAAAAATTCCCTTTATTAACCTTTGGTCGAGAATATGTTTGCATATTTTCAGAAAACAACTTCAAGACCATGTGGATTCCTGCAACAAGAGGAATTATCAAGAAGGCTCCAGCCATGAAAACAATCCAGAGATGGAAGACGTTGACGACGTTTTGTCATGCTAGCAGTCAAGCAGCTGTGCATCGCTGCAGGTTGCCCAGGATCAAACCAGAGAGGGTCGGACCTGCATTGTCACCATTTGTCCACCATCCAGAACTGAAATAACACTGCTAACATGTACACGTAAGGAACTGTCAGACACTGAAACTGTTGGACATTGAAATTGGGATTTAAACATTTTTTGTTCTTGAAATGTTATGTTTAAGTTTTAAAATGTTTTGGGTTACGGATTGGCATTGTTTTGTTATTGTTTTAATAGCCAGAAATGATGTTTAAGTTTTAGTTTCATTATAGTAGCTAATAATAAAAAAAAAAAAAAAGGGGGTGAGATGTGGGAAACTGATATAGGTTAAGCCTCGGACTGACCTGTTGGCAAAGTCACAAACAAGTCCCAGCTTAGAGGGCACAGTCCTCTTAGCATAATTAGGCTTGACCTTATAACACTCCCCAGATCTTATCTGGGAAGCTAATGGGCTGAGGGAAGTGCAGGAAGTGTAACCATGGTCAAAACAAGTGAAACTCACAAGAACTGTGCAACTATGGTAACCACTGCCTTGTTTACCTCTGACTATAAAAGGTTGGTGCGGCCTGAGCACCAGTGGAAGTCCTTCCTCCTGAGTTGGATTTACCCACCTGGTCCCCCAATATTTCCAAATTATCTCTTGTCTTTTCTCTTTCATTTGTGTGCGGCTCCTCTTCCAGATCCTGAACCCTGAACCACGCGGGAAGTAGAGGGAAACATTTACGACACAAAAAGACTGCATATATCTGGGAAAATAGACTCTTCCATAAAATTAATTCTAGGAACTCACTATAGCAAACAATTAAAAACAACAAAGAAAAACAGGAGAAACAGGAAAGTGTGACATTCGGAAAAAATAGAGCAGTTAACAGAAACTGTCTGTGAGTGAACTCAGAGACTGTTTCTTGGCATATGGTACATTTCATTGAAATCTGGGTATTGGAACTTGTCTAGATTCTGATCTCCTAGAGTTAGCATGTCTCTCCTTTCCCACAGGTCTTTGATGATCTGTTCAAGTTTACTTTTTTCTTTTCTTTTTTGTATTCTTCTTTCTTAAGATTGGATTATCTTGATTAACTTCTCTTTACATTCCCTGATGATTTCTTCTGCCAGTTTGAATTTTTTTAAATTGTTTTATTGCTTAAAGTATTATAAAGAGTATTACATATGTCTCCTTTTTTCCCCACCCTTGACAATCCCCTGGCCTCCCCTACCCCCCAGTGTCTTATGTCCAATGGTTATGCTTATATGCATGCATACAAGTCCTTCGGTTGATCTCTTACCCTCCCCTCCTGCCCCCCAACCCTCTCCGGCCTTCCCGCTGTAGTTTGACAGTCTGTTCCAGGCTGCTCTGCCTCTGTATCTATTTTTGTTCATAAGTTTATAATGGTCTTTATTATCCATAAATGAGTGAGATCATGTATTTTTCCTTCATTGACTGGCTTATTTCGCTTAGCATAATGCTCTCCAGTTCCATCCATGCTGTTGCAAATGGTAAGAATTCCTTCTTTTTTACAGCAGCATAGTATTCCATCGTGTAGATGTACCACAGTTTTCTAATCCATTCATCTACTGATGGGCACTTAGGCTGTTTCCAGATCTTAGCTATGGTGAATTGTGCTGCTATGATCATAGGGGTGCATATATCCTGCCAGTTTGAATTTGCTATTGAGACCTTCCAATGTATTTTTAATAGGTACTGGGTCAGTTTTTATTAACTGCTTTCCCCCCCTGCATATGTCACACTTTCTTGTTTTATGGTGAGAAGACTTAAGATATATTTTCTTAGCAAATTTCAAGTATACAATACAGTATTAGCTATAGTAACCATACTGTGTATTAAATCATCAGAACTTCTCATTGTATAACTGAAAGTTTATAGCCCTTGACCAACATCTCCCCATTCTTTCCACCTCCCAGACCCTCAGAAACCACCATTTCATTCTTTATTTTAATGATCTTGAGTTTTACTGTTGGGGGTTGGGGGTGAGACCTTTCCCCCCCCTCTTTGAACCATCAATGTAGATTCTTTCAGAGTAGAATTTTTATCATGTAACAACAAGAAATCTTGCACATAAGAGATCTTACCCTATTTACCAGACCTTTGGCAAACAATTCTGATTTGTCATTGACTTTAATTGACCCGTGTGGAGACCCGCTCCCAAAGGTCCCATAGGGTAATGGCGGCGTGGGATAAAAGCACCAGAGACCGGGGTTTAGGAGGACAGGCACAAGGCACCAGCAACTTTATTTTTTTAGACACACTGTTTCATAGCTAAGCTGTTGCTGGTCATGCTTCATAGATCACTGCTAGGGCTTGGCTTCTGATGGGGAAGTAGCAGATCGTTACAGGCTGGACAAGACTGGGCACACTTTGTCTAGTTCCATCTATGTTTGACAGTTGCTATGACAAACAGTTGCTATGACAAAATGTCTGCTTGCCTAGATCACAAGAACTGGGGTGCAAGCCAAGTTCATGTCCTTTACATGACTTGGAGTGGGGTCAGGCCTTTCCTGTAGCCCCACCGCCTCTTACAGACCAGTTACCTAAAATACTACTTACTGAGAAACCAAGATGGCAGCATAGGTAAACACCGGAGATTGCTGCCTCGCACAACCACTTCAAAAATACAACTAAAAGACGGAACGGACATCATCCAGAACCACAGGAAGGCTGGCTGAGTGTAAATTCTACAACGAGAAGGAAAGAGAAAAGTATACCGAGACTTAGAGGAGATGCAGCGCGGAACTAAAATACAAAGGTACAGAGGTGCATGCCTAGAGGGCTGGCGGCTGAGGTCACGATTGTCTTTTTCAATTGGGAGAGAGTCTCAGGCTCTGAGCTCCAGTTCCGGGCGAGTCTCTGGGGACCCACACTCATATGGGAGAAACAGGACTGTCTGGCATCGGTCAGAACTTGAGGGCTTTCTCTTGAGGCACACGCAGCGATTTCCAGGGCCTCTGAGGACAGGACTGAGAGCAGCCATACTGCTCACTCCACCCACCCAGTTGATCCCCTGGGACCCCGCCCCGCCCAAGCCATGCCCAGAGGCTTTTGCATATGAAAGGCCCAGCCCTTTGTAATGTGAAAATTACTTAACAAACTGTAGCTGCCTCAAGGCCCCAGGGCAACTTGCATTGCTTTACAGCTGGCTTCTGCTGGGTAGCCTCAGGCAGAGGCTAGATTAGCAACTCCTTAGATCCAAGAGCCAGTGTACCCAGTGGTCAGAGTGGGACCATCCAATTACAACTCCTCAGATCCATAAGGGACACACTCAGGGGGCAGACTCAGTGAGCACCAAAGCCCCACTGAAGCAAGTCTTGCCCCAGAAGGGTGTCTTCATCACAGAAGTTCTCCCACTGTAGACACAGCTGATTCTCACAGTCAATTGGTCTGGAGGTCAAATACTCCCAGTGTTACCTACAATAATCAAGGCTTAACTACAACAAGACTGTGCACAAAGCCCACAAAGGGATGCATCAAGAGTGTCCACCTCAGATAATTGGGGAGGCTGAGCCACTGGGCCCTATAGGATACTTAGCACAGAAAGCCACTCTATCGACACGGTGAAGCATAAAAAAATGCCGAAACAAAGAAACAGGTCACAAGTGACAGCAATGGACGAAAGCAAACTACTGGATCTAGAGTTCAAAACCACACTTTTAAGGTTTTTCAAAAATTTTCTAGAAACTGCTGATAAACTTAATGAGACCCTCAAGAAATCTAATGAGACCCTCGATGTTGTGATAAAGGACCAACTAGAAATTAAGAATACACTGACTGAAATAAAGAATATTATACAGACTCCCAACAGCAGACCAGAGGATCGCAAGAATCAAGTCAAAGATTTGAAATATGAAGAAGCAAAAAACACCCAACCGGAAAAGCAAAATGAAAAAAGAATCCAAAAATACGAAGATAGTGTAAGGAGCCTCTGGGACAGCTTCAAGCGCACCAACATCCAAATTATAGGGGTGCCAGAAGAAGAGAGAGGGCAAGATATTGAAAAGCTATTTGAAGAAATAATGACAGAAAACTTCCCCTACCTGGTGAAAGAAATAGACTTCCAAGTCCAGGAAGCGCAGAGAACCCCAAACAAAAGGAATCCAAAGAGGACCACACCAACACACATCATAATTAAAATGCCAAGAGCAAAAGACAAAGAGAGAATCTTAAAAGCAGCAAGAGAAAGAAAGTCAGTTACCTACAAGGGAGTACCCATACGACTGTCAGCTGATTTCTCAACAGAAACTTTGCAGGCCAGAAGGGAGTGGCAAGAAATATTCAAAGTGATGAATGCCAAGAACCTACAACCAAGACTACTTTATCCAGCAAAGCTATCATTCAGAAGTGAAGGCCAGATAAAGAGCTTCACAGATAAGAAAAAGCTAAAGGAGTTCATCACCACCAAACCAGTATTATATGAAATGCTGAAAGGTATCCTTTAAGAAGAGGAAGAAGAAGAAAAAGGTAAAGATACAAATTATGAACAACAAATACACACCTATCAACAAGTGAATCTAAAAATCAAGTGAAAAAATAATCTGATGAACAGAATGAACTGGTGATTATAATAGAGTCAGGGACATAGACAGGGAATGGACTGACTATTCTTGTGGGAGGGGGGGAAGAGGTGTGGGGGATGCGGGAAGAGACTGGACAATAATCGTGCACCTATGGATGAGGACAGTGGGTGGGGAGTGAGGGCAGAGGATTGGGTGAGAACTGGGAGAAAGGGAGTTATGGGGGGAAAAAAGAGGAACAAATGTGATAATCTGAACAATAAAGATTTAATTAAAAAAATAAATAAAAGTCAGGGTAATATTAACTTCAAAAAAAATAAAAATAAAATACGACTTACTGGACTCTCAGATGGAATCAAGACCAAGTCTTCCACGGAGGAACTGGGATTGAAGTCATAGAGTCTTACCCCTGCCTAAGTGATACCAGAGATGACTCCTTGCCGAGTCCTGGATGGCTAAACAGACCAGAGTGCAGTGGTAGAGGACCCCTCCTGTGCCCCCAGGATGACTTACCCAGTCAGACTTGGAGTCCACAGACTCCACAGAGACCTGTTTCCTTCCACCAGCTGAGTGTTTCAGGCCCCTGATGCCTTGAGAGGGAGAGCAGGGAGAGTCCCGAGATAAAGAACTCTCAACAGCTGCTGGGAAATCCCTGTAGTCCCTGTCATGGGGTCAGCCCACAACAAGCAGCTGGGACCCTCAGCCCAGGCCCTCGGGCCCTTACTGGGGTCCACATAGTCCCAGGATAGTCGCCAAAAATTGTAACTGAAAATCCAGATTCTGCTGCCTGCCACAGTGAACAGCAAACTTTGTCACTGAAGTTCTGGAATTTTTGGAAACATCTACAAAGTCAGGATCAACACCAAAACAACAACAAACCCCACAACTCACTGACACCAAGAGTAAACGAAGGCAGGCATTTTGTAGAGGGGAGACAAAATTTGAAGAGGTGTCCAGGATGGGAGGTAAGTTTTTCTGGTTTTTGTTTGTTTTAGCTTTTTGCCCTCTGTTTCTGGAGCTGGGCTCTGCTGCAGAACAATAGTGACAGCTAAAAATGCAACAGATCCTTTAACCACTAGATGGCAATCATGAGGATATTTTCAAGACAATTTACTGAATGTGCTTGACGGCAATGGTGTCCTTTTAATGATTAAAAGAGGTATGGAAATTTAATACTATTTAGATACTAGAGGCATGGTGCACAACATTCATGCACTGCAGTGCAGTCTGGGACCCCTCTGGGGATGTCTGACTGCCTGTTTAGGTTCGCTCCTCACTAGGCCAGCAGGTAGACATCCCCGGAGGAGTCCTTAGCACTGTCATGGAGGTGGGAGAGGCTCCCACCACCGCTGCTGCACTGTGAGCCCTGCTTCTGGCTGAGCGGCCACCCCTCTGTCGGAGCGCACTGACTACCAGGGCACAGCTCCTGCATTGAGCGTCTGCCCCTGGTGGTCAGTGCACATCATAGTGACCAGTCATTCTGCTGTGGCCTTTTATTATATAGGATTTATTAGAAAAAGCAATCTGAGAAATACACCCTGTCTTTAGCAAAATGGACTAACTCCATATGAATAAAAAATTCTTATTAAATGGGAAAAAATGTGTTTGTATCATATGGTAATTCAGAATAAAATTCACAAAAATCTCATTTCTCCCATTCCCAACCACAACACAAGCTTTGGACATGTACTTAATTTTGCATCATAAAAAATATGGAACGAGGAGAAGAAAAAAAATCATACTTGCTTCCACACTATCTTTGTTATATAACTTTCAGTTAATATCCTTGAAGTATAACTGCAGGACCTACATGATTTCCATATTCTCAGCTATCTTTCATAGGATATTCTCTATGCTTATCCATTAACTACAGGATTTGTTCCCTAGAAACCGCCTCCTAGCATGGGTTCAAACTCATGCCAAGGTTTTATTAATGCTGTCTTAATTCTCCTGCAATCCAGTAAAAGGATTACACTCTATTGCTCAGCAGTTTGTGGGGGGGAAAATTATTTTCTATTATCTATAACCAATCTCATCTTATTTTCAAATCCTCCTTCTCACTATAAAAATAATTTAAGCCTATAGATTAAAAATCACATGTCTCTTTCAGTGTTAAACAGTGACGAGTACATTTAATGACGATGGAAACTTCCTGTCAGGGCTGTTTCTCCCCTCTCAACAGATCTTCGAATTTCTCCTTCCCAAATGGGCCTATGACAGGGAAGCTTACTGTCCACATGTTGGTGAGGGGAGGCTCTTCTTGTCTGGCCGATGTTCTGTTTCCTTGAGCTTTGCAGACCTCCACCAAGATCCTCTCATTCCTCCTGGACTCCAGCACAGGAGTCTGTTGCATGAAACTGGCAAGTGCTGCTGGTGATGTGGGTCTTGCTTTCCCAAGTGTCTCAAGTTCTTCCTATTCAGGAGCCTCCTTATCCCGACCCGAGGTCTCTTCCCAGATTCTCTAAGCACTTCACCTGTTACAGAAGCTTAATGGAATTTCTTTATATTCTAGGAAACGTTCTAAACATTATCATACCCTCCACACCTCTGTTTTCCCACAACACTGTTTTCTAATGTAGTTATATGGGGTTTTGACAGCCAGGAATATCCAGAGAAACATTAGAAATGCATGCAGGAGTCAGAAGTTTTTCATGAACTGTCCTCACACAAGAAAATGCCTAGTGTCTCTGGCTTCTGCCCACCTTGATATATTGTGACAGGCAACAATGCTCCTCCACATTTCCAACCCCCACCCAGAACCACTTCCCCAGCAACACTTGGAGTCTATGAGTAGCCATGGGCATGAGTCAAGAGCTATCCCTCCAAACTCTGCTCTCAGCCGGTTCTGCACCATTGCTGTTCTGCCTTTGGGTCACCATGCTGCTTTCATTAAAATCATTTTGTGAGATATTTTAAGTTAGGTTCTCTCAGGAAACAGACTGAGATTAGTATGCAGACACACAAAGTGCTCTCAGGAACAATACCTGTGCCAGAGTGAAGGAAGCATGAATGGGCGGAGGGAAAAGTTGGACCACAAAGCAGTTACCACACACACACACACACACACACACACACACACACACACACACACAAAGCTCCACAGCTAAGGAGCTAAGATGCCCATCAGAATTGTTCTAATTGAAGTAGTTTTGCTGCTACAGATGCAAATGCTGGGCAGCATTTGTGCAAGTGTAGTTGAAGGAAGCTGCCACCTGCATTGCTAAGTAATCTTTTGTTTTCTCCTGAATTAGACTTTATGAAATAACTAGAGGCCCATTGCATGAAGAGATTCATGCAATAGACCTTCCCTTCCCCTGGCTGCCGGCACTGGTTTTCTTCTGGCACCCGGGACCCAGGCCTTTGCTCTGGCTGGAGCCTTCAGTCGTCGCTGTGCCGCTTCGGCCTCTGTATGCAAAGTAACCGCCATCTTTGTTGGGTTAATTTGCATATTCTCCTGATTGGCTTGTGAGCATAGCGGAGGGACGGTCAATTTACATGTTTTATTATTAGGTAAGATGGCAGAAGACAGAGTATTTGTCTTAGTCTATTCAGGCTGCAATAACAAAATGCCCTGCATCAGGAAGCTTATAAACAACAGACATCTATTTCTCACAGTTCCTGGAGGCTGGGAAATCCAAGATTCTGATACCAGCTGATTCATATCTGATATGAGAACCTGCTTCCTTGGCTGTCTTCTCACTCCAACCTCACATGGCAGAAGGGGCGAGTGAGCTTGCCAGGGCATCTTTGATAAGGGCACTAACCTCCATAGAAGTCTTATTTCTCCCACATAATTTGTGTAGGGCCGGTAGAATATGGTGAAATAGGAAAGATGTGCAAGTTTTGTAGACAAAGCCCTGTAAAGAGCTTTGCTGGTAACTGACCAATTTTGAACATGTTTATTAATTTTCCTTTTAAAATGGATTTTGCATATTGAAACCCCCACCTTACAGAGGAAATTGAGGACCAGAGAGTAAGTGACTGTTTCTCAAGCTCTCACAGTTAGGAGAAGAGCTGTTATCCCAATTCTCACCCTTTTTGACCAGAACCAGCTATATTTTCATACTAATGAATATTTTAAATGTCAGTAGTGCACTAAAATATTAGGTATTAAATCTTCACTTTCCCCCCTTGTGCTTAAGCTCCCTGAGGCAGGATCAACAGTGCTGGTTCATCATCAATTGAGCACCAATATCAGAAACAGAAGTCTCAACCTCCCCATATAAAACTACACGTGCACGGAGGCAGCTCCTATATCAAATAGAATCCCGGAAGATTAGTTAGTAGCAAGGAAAGAGATATCAAACACTTACCTTTGAGACTGTGCCTAAAATGCTCCTTCAATGTCATCTTCAAGGGCCTTAGTATCAATATTTACCTTTAAAAACAAACATCTTTGAAGCAACAGATCCTAATGTCTTAGGGGTCTTTAGATAGAGATGGATCTGGTATTTTAAAAACAAAATTTAGATGTCAGAAGGTACATCCAAATATAAAGAAGTTCTTTTAGAAAACTATCCCAAAGGTATAGGTGAAAAATGTTCAGATCCATATTTTCAAAATAGTCTAAGTTCTATAAGAATCCATCTTAAAGATACCATCAAATTTGAAGGATAATTTAATGATTATATCCCATTTAGATATAGTGTAAACATAACTTTTATGTGCAAAGAGAAAACAAAAGATTTGTGTGATTTATTTATTGTAATATTCACTTTATTGCAGTGGTGTGGAACCAAATCTACAATATCTCTGTGGTATGCTGTATATTTTTTATATATTATCATATATTTTATAAACAATAAGTAATTCTTATACACATACTAGAGGCCTGGTGCATGAAAATTCATGCACTGGGGGGTGGGGTACCTCAGCCCAGCCTGTTCCCTCTCACAGTTCCAGAGCCTTCAGAGATGGGAGGCGACCCGGTGATCGGTAGGAGGCGACACCCCCATCACACATCTGCTGCTGCCACTGCTGCCTGCACAAGCCTTGGTCGGCCCTGGTTTCCTGTGCCTCAGGCCGGCCCTGAGTGGCTGGGGGGCTGAGGGGACTGGGCACCACAATCTTGTGGCTGTGGGAGCCGTCACCTTTGAGGTTGGGGCAGTCAATTAGCATATTCCCTCTTATTGGCTGTGGGTGCCGCCATTTTTCCAATGTGTGAGGGTCAATTAGCATATTCCCTCTTTATTAGATAGGATGGTAATATATGGAGTCAATAAAAATCAATATAGTACTATATATAGATGTATATACATGGTAATATATAGGATAAGTAAAAGAATGTAGAAGTATTCAATCATGACTACATTTGAAGACATAATTGAGGAAGAATTTATGGAATCTGAATAAGAGGTTCAGGTTCCAGAATTAAACAGCTTTCTGTATTCTCATTCCTTATCCTAATTTTAGGACACAGATCCCTAACTGATAGTGTTGTGCCTATAGCTACTCCAATGTCCCGTTCTCATACTGGAGTTTGACCTTTGGTAAATTCCTCCATGAGAGTATCTGCCTTCTGCTTGATCCCTAAATGCTGTTTGCCTCTAGACTCATCTTCTCTGGATGTGGCCATATAACTAAATGGTTGCAGTAAGGTATTTTCAGGAAACAAGAGTTGATGTCAGTTCCTTAACACTGGTCACTTGTTCCCTCTGGATACCCTGGACCCAATGTGTCAAGTTGGGTCTCCCCACCAAGGTTGCCGAGCCCTGCGGGTCCAGATTCTCAACCCTCCTGTCTTTTCACTAATCAAACTCTGCCCTTTTCTGAAATCATCTCACTCTAAACATCTAATTTGCAAATATACAGACAGATTTTTATATAGTCTAGTGGTAACAAAACATGAAAGCTCAGTAGGTATTTAAATTACTTGGTGGTATAAATTACAGTCATGTAGGCATTTAGGAAACACAATGCTGGATACTATTTTGAAATATTTGTACCTAGAATTTCTGTGATACAACAGATTATTCTCTAATGATAGCTTTTTAATTTTGTCACCAATGTTCTCTGTAAATATTTTCAACAATTTGTCTCTGGGGATTAAAAGACATTTGAGCCATAACTGGTTTGGCTCAGTGGATGGAACATTGGCCTGAGGACTGAAGGGTCCCAGGTTCGATTCCAGTCAAGGGTGTGTACCTTGGTTGCAGGCACATCCCCAATGGGGGCGGGGGGTACAGGAGGCAGCTGATCGATGTTTGATGTTTCTAACTCTCTGTCCCTCTCAATTCCTCTCTGTAAAAAATCAATATAATATATTTAAAAAAAGACATTTGATCTCTCTCCTTTTCTATTATAATTCATTGGCATAATATGCATAATATCAAGACAGAATATGAGGAAGTTGCCTTGAAAGAGAATGAAAATGACATTAGAAGTATTTCTACTTTGTCTAATAAACTAAAGGGAAATATGCATATTGATTTAAAGCCTGATTTTAAATGACTTGACAGTAATTCACTCATTCAACAAGGAGTTAATAAGAAACAGCTATAGGCCCAGGTCTGTACCAGGTACTTTGGAATTTAAAAGATGAAGACACCATTTTCTCTGACATGAAAACCTCAGCCCCACAAACATGTAATAGCTAAGCCTGTGAAATACTAAACCACAAGTGTGAAAAAATACACTCTAAACAAGAAAATGAGTGATGTGAAATGAGTTTGAAAATACTATTTAGCAAGCCAGAAGAGACTATTGATATGAATTTAGAGCCACACCCACTCACCTCCAATCAAACCTCAGGTTTGAACTATTCAGATTTACAGTAGTGACTTACTATTTCATCTTCCAGTTCTTGGTCAGCTCCTTCCAAATTTCCCTGGAGAAAAAGAGCCTTTTGCTTCTCTGCTATTTCATATGTTGGAAGCATCTCATTCTCATTTTGGAGTGTATCTAATTTTTCACTAAAATGTGCCATCTTTACATCTTGGCTAATATTTTCAATGATGTCCACAGCATTTTCAGGACGCTCATCTAAGATCCTGGTCAGCATATTAGAAAGATGGTCATATCTATCCCAAAAGAGAAAATTCCAGGTGTTACCCACATCAAAAGCGTTTCAAGAAGCATTTCATGCAGACTCAGGGAGCTGGTGTTTAGGAAACTTCAACAACTCAAAACCTTCACAAATTTTAAGTGAGTAAACATGGTAACTTCCACTGCCAGAAAAACTTATTCTAGAATTTTCCTTCAAAAATATCTCCAATATGATATGAATATTTAAAAATTAAAGAAAAACATTATAGAAAGATACATACAGTGGGGCCTTGACTTACGAGTTTAATTCGTTCCCTGACGGAGCTTGTAACTCAAATTACTCGTATGTCAAATCAAAAAGTGAACGAGTGAGACACGTGATGCTGGGCTGATGTGTGGCGTTCACTGTGACGTTCGCTGTGCCAACTAGCGGTGGGGTATCTGAAGCTGGATCGTAACCCGAATTTTAGCTCCCAACTCAAAGCAAAAAATCGGCCAAGATACGGCTCATATCTCGAAAAACTCGTTAGTTGGGACACTCGTAAATCAAGGCCCCACTGTATTTTATATCAGGAACATTTCACATTTTACTTGAGATTGAAATCTCTTAGTTAGATATTTTAAAGTGATTAACATTTTTCTTTTTTACCTTAACTTCTTTTCCATCCCTTTCCCCACCCTTGCCAAATTCAATTTGATTTCTAAACCCTAGTGACTTTCCTAAAAGATATGTTCTCTTCTGTTTAATTTTCTATGCCAATTATCTACTTCAGTGTACTTTAAACCTATTAGAAATACATTTCATATTGCAACCCCTGCCCACATGCAACTGAGAGAAGTGTCATAAAATATTATTCACCTTTATTAAAACGTAACACATCTAATACAGTATTTTTGTTCCATTAAAAACACTGTCCTAGCTTTTTATTTCATAACTGTATTAGTGAGCTGCCTCTAACCTCCTATTAATTCATTACATTTTATACATAATGGTGAAAGTGTGCCTTTTCAAATACCAGACTTACAATGTGAACTTAAGAACTGAATTGTCTGTCAATGTGCTCTCAGGTTAGATAGAAAATCCTCAGACCAATAAGGAAACTTGCATAAATTTTCTCTCTGACAGTTAAGCATTTATTTCTCCAATTTCATTTCTAATAATTAGTTCAATGATAACTTCTGCCCCAGTGAGGTTAATCTACTTCAGATCACTTTAATATAATTGCTAAGTCCTACCTAAGAGCAATTCCTTGCTGTGTCCCATATATATCATTTCTCTCAAGAAATTATTTGCAACCACTTTGTCCTCAGGTCGGTCCTGAAAATCATGCTTCCTCAGTGTAGGGTGGCCCTTTCTGAGATCATAAATATGCTGTTTTGTATTTGTGTAAATGATATACCTCCCAATCAGCAACTGCATTTGATTCTTACATCGTCAAAATTAGGTCTTTGTTTTTGTTTACTGTTATCTCAATATATGTCAAGTAGGGTCCGCGTACAAGGAAGTGAGGTTTATTTTTAAGGAGGAGTTTTTAACAACTGGCTCTATAGTTGAAGAAAACAGTGAATATTAAGATATTTATTTATTACCTCAGAGACTGAGCAACTGGTAATGAAATAAAAGTTAGATACTTAAACAATGTCCACTATAAAAAACATCAGTAAAGGAAACTTTCCCATTTTTGTGTTTGTATTAGGCTTTAAATGGTTAGTGAGATCTCCAGTATGTATAAGGAGCTCTTTTGGACTTTTCATAAAGTTTGTAAATTCCTGCTTGTTATTTAACCCAGAGCATTATGATGAGAGTTTATATGAGAAATTCAAGTAGAGTCCACTACTGAGCAGCAGATCGCATCCCTAAAGCTTAAGAAAATTGTAGTTTAAGAGAGTAATTTGTAAATAACATTTTAAATGGTCAATCTTGAGTTTTGTGAGAGATTGCACACATTAAATATGAACACTTTTTATTCTTTAGACCTTAAAATTATGGGGGCTAATTCCCCCGGTTTGCCCAGACTAGCAGTTTCTTAAGGTGCAGAGCTTTCAGTGCTCACATCAGGATAGTTCCAGAAAAACAGATAACTGGTCACCCAGGACTGGCCTGGTGAGAACTCAAAACCAAGCCAGGCGAGCACTCTGATGCTGACAGCAGAGCCAGGTGCTCCCCATCACTGGCAGAAAGCTCCTGTTACAAGCTTCCTGAAGGGACACTGGGACTTCACTATCCCTTTGGTCTCCTTCACACCCAAGATTCCATAATTCCGAGGCTTTGTTTCTCTGTGCCAAGGGTCTTTAAAGAAAAGAATCCCCACCAATGACCTATTTTGAGGCCTGTGGTGCAAAGAGTTACTAAGCCACCAACTCATACTAATACAGACTTTTCAAAGGTATTTCCCCATAGAAACACACTCTCACCCAGACATACTCACACCCCCTTTTCTTTGGATACTTTCCTCTCTTTTTTCCTCCAGGACTTACAGATTTAAGCCTGACTTGCTACTGGTCTTCAGTAGGTAAGCCTTAGCACTGTGAACGGCAATTTCAAGCATGCTGGGGGCCGCTTCAGGCTCAGGCTCAGCCTCAGGCTCAGGCTCAGCCTCATCCAGATGACGTTTACTGTCTGAGTCTTCCTCCTGAGAAATGTCACATCTCAGGTCTTCCTGTTTAGAGTTGTTATGGTTCGCGTCCCTCAGCTCATACAGGTGACCGTCGTTTTGCTGAAGCTGTTGAAAGGTGTTCCCCTTTGACTGGCCTGTTTGGTGGGGAGTTGATTCTCCTTTATCAGGTGATTGTTGCAAGTGGTCAGGATGAGGTGTCCCGGCTTCAGGAATCTTCCTCGCGGTTTTGTCTGAGCACCAGGATGCAGCCCCGACAGAGCCAGAGGAGGAGGGGAGGAGGGCTCCCGAGGAGGCGCAGATGGCGATGCACCTGGTCCCGCGAGGTCATCCACAGGTGGGCTGCCACTGGACGGCGGGCTCCGAGTTGGGCTGCTCCCGGGCGGGCTCCCAGGCGGGCTGCTCCCGGGCTGGGGTCCAGTGTCAGGCCAATGCTCTGACTCCGGGTGTTCAGATAATCCAGGCTGAGAATCTTGGGTAAAAGCTGCTGTCATTTCGTCCCACGGCCTCCCTTCTTCCCGCGATTCCTGGTTTTCTTTTTCTGGCTCCATAGCAGCGGAGTCTTCCATAGAGGGAATCAAGAAAAAAACAAAAAAACTTCTGGATGAAAGGGATTGTGCAGATGTGGAAAGAGTCAGCGCAGGACAGTCGCTTTGCTGAGGTCTGCTAAGCGATTTCTGGGTCCTACTTGCTCTGCAAGTAGCAGCGTCCTATCTCCATAGCAACCCGGGCAGGGTTCCTGGGAGAAGCAATGGAGCACATCTGTTGCCAGGATTCTAGGGAGTAGACCAGGAAAAGGAAAATCCTAGATTTGTGATTTGGCAAGCCTCTGCTCCTCTTCCTAGCTCAGCCAATCCGACCTGCAGCCGGCCAGTCGTGGTTGGAAACCCCAGAAAGGGTAGGGCCCCTGAGCACAAATGAGGGGGAGCCAGGACCCAGCCCCTAGGATTTCCAAGTCTGATAGGTTGATTCTAGGAGCGAGGTGAGGGACGAGTTGTTTCTTAGTAGAGGGACAGTGCATTTACTGAGCTTTATGGAGTGTGTGTGTGTGTGTGTGTGTGTGTGTGTGTGTGAGAGAGAGAGAGAGAGAGAGAGAGAGAGAATCTTGAGGGGCAGGTGACCATGAGACTCCAGTGTGCAGATCAGGAGAGCCCAGACTAACACTTAGAAGATAAAGGTGTCTCATCGTGTGAACCAAACAACCAAACTCGGGACATTTTTGGAGAATAAACAAGGAAATCCTACTTTTGGTCTTTCCCCTCATATGGAATCTGCCAGTTGAATAGACAGAGTATTACCTTCAAGGAGAAGGCAATGCAGAAGGTTACCCTATATAAATAAGAGAGTTCATGGGTTATGTTTTGTAATAATTGAAATCCAAATTAACCTTAAACATACTTTTGATAGTGTAATCCTTATTTAGAATATATATGTGAATTCATAGTTTTGCAATATTTAAGGTCATGACTATGGCTATTAACTCATGTTATTTGGTCTCCAACATGAAGAAGTTACATAGGATTGAACCATATCTAGCCTTGACTATAAACTGTACATTAATTAAATACTTGAATGTTAATTTGTACTGTATCTCTTTTTAAAAAAATAAACGAATTAACAGTTGGTATTTGACACTACATTGATATGATTTCCAATTAGCAGCACATTGGTCATAAATTCTAACTTTCGGGAAGAATACAATATTTATCTCCCAACACACCCAACTGGGTGGGAGAAGCACAGAACCCTTCAATCATTCATAAAGCTGGGGACCTTTACTCTTCCCCAAAATACACATGGATGTATACGGGCAAGATGTTGCATGTAATGTCTGCTGGTTCAGGGACTCGTTGAAATCAGATTGCTTGGATTAGAACATTTGAAATTCATGCGAAAACAAAATAAAAGATAAACTAGAATTATAATGTATTGGATGAATATAACTTATAGATAAATTAAATGACAGTAATGTAATCAGAGACAAAAGAGGGGAATTAAGATTACTCTTAAAAATCCCTGCACTAGCCCGGCCAGTGTTGCTCAGTGGTTGAGCATTGACCTATGAACCAGGAGGTCATGGTTCAATTACCAATCAGGACACATGCCTGGGTTCTGGCCCCAGTAGGGGGCATGCAGGAGGCAGCCAACAGATGATTCTCTCTCATCACTGAACTTTCTCTCTCCCTCTTCCTTCCTCATGGTAACATTTTGTGTAACTATGATACATGATCCCTATCAGGAAATTGACATCCACGGTTCCCGAGCTTATTCAGACTTCACCAGTTTTACAAGCACTCGTGTATCTGTGTGTGTGTGTGTGTGTGTGTGTGTAGTTCAATGCAAATTTATCACATGTATAGCAATCACCACCACAATTCTGGCAACTAGTAATCTGTTCTCCATCTCTTCAATTTTATTTCAAGAATGTTAAATAAATGTATTCACATAGTATATGACCATTTGAGACTGACTAAGAACATACTTTTAAAATATACTTACCTAAGGACTTTTTAGATAGAAATTTGTTTTAGGTTATCAATGAGTGAAATGATTAGAAAGTCCTTTATGTTGTTTTTGTTTTATTTTTATTGAATTTATTGGGGTGGCATTGGTTAATGAAATTATACAGTTTTCAGGTATACAATTATAAAATACATCATCTGTATATTGTATTGCGTGTTTACCACCCCAAGTCAAGTCTCCTTCCATCATCATTTATTCCCCCTTTACCTTCCACCTCCCCCCTCTCTCTGGCAATCACCATACTGTTGTCTGTGTCCATGAGTCTTTCTTTTTTAGTACATAGGTTTGATTTACTCTTAAGCCTTCACGTTTCCCTTTAAGTTAGGCAATAATTTATTTATTCTTTCATCCACAAATTTACCCAGTGACTGTTACATTCCGGGTACCATTTTAAGCACTGAACAAAATAGATTTTTTTAAAATCCCTGTTTTCCTAGAACTAACATACTAGTGGTGAAAGTCAGACACTAAACAATGAGTATAGTACATCATCACACTGTTTAGTGTATTGAAAGGTGATAAATGTTCTGGAAATAAGAAGGTAATGTAGAAAACTAGTAATCAGAGGAAGTGTCGGCAGGCGCACTGGGGAGGTTGCATTATTAAATAGAGTAGTCAGGGTAGGCGTCATGAACACAGTGGTAGGCAGAAATGAATGGAATGTGTAGTGAAAAGAGTTTCTGTCTCATGTTTCTACTTGATTCCTGAACATCTTCCACAACTTGCCAACATTCTTTTTCAGAAAATATATTCTTTTCTTTATCTCCTACAAACTTGTCTATATTTTTATTTACAACACTTCAGGAAGTATTTCTTTTTATGGGATGATATCTTTTATTCTAGAAAATACTACTGCTTTAGCAATTGTAACCTTTAATTTGGAGCCACAGCCTTAACTGTAGACATATTCCATACTCAGTCCTTTTCTCTAGATTCTTTCTTCACCTCTATCACAGCCAGATTTATCAGAAACCAGTGAGACTTATGTTTTAGTGCCCCTCCCTCTGACAGGCCCACTGCCATGCCCTGCGCTTAGTTTTCTATTCTTTTTCTTATGAGACCCCTTCTAATTATATGAGCTTCTGCCCTATTTCTATATAGAACTCAAAGGAAAAGGCTCATACAAATAAAAAGCAACCCAGTGTCCTGATTTGAAATGAGATTATAACTTTGCAAATAAGCAGTCTAGTTCTCTTGGGTTTTGTTAACTTTCAGTGAATAGATACAATTCACTGTGGCTTTAGTTAATTTTGAGTGCAGTCTTCTGCAGAAGCTTCTTTCACAGTGAGAAATTAACACTTTGGGGAACATCCATGTGCCATGTTGTTACTCTAAAATACTTTGACCCCTACTGAAACCCAAACAGTAGAAATTATGGTCCCAAACTGTGTCAGAGCACTAAGGTACTGTGTCAGTTTATACAGCTAGAAAGTTTGTACCTGGATTTAAAGCCAGTTCTGTCTTAAAGCTCATGGGGCCTCCTCCCAACACAACTGTAGTGCTCTTTTTATTTTTCCTAAGTTGATACGTGATTTTACCAAGATCATCCAGAATGCAAGTTAGAGATAAGTGTGGGGGATAAGGTACTCAGTAATTTTCCCAACAAATTACTTAGTAATAGGAAATTAGATAGACTGCATTTTCCCATTTGTCACAAGATAAAAAATATTAATAACTATTTATTTAAAGAAATGCTCATCTCTAAATAGGGTGGTGGTGGCAACATTTTGTCCTACAGAGTAACTTTTTACTTTCCCATAAAACCAATATTGCTAGTCTTCCATTATTCATATTCCTGTGGAGAAATCTGTCAGGAGTTTTAGCCAGGGCCAGGAAAATCAAAATAAGAGCACGCCCTGGCTTCCTGTTTGTCTAATTATAAATTCGATTAACATTCTGGGTAGGGATTTATAAAAGCTGGCCATAGTTTTGCAAGTAGCTGCAAAACAGCAGAATTCCTTAACCCTTCGACATGGATTTCTACAGCTTCTGCCAAATGCCTTGAAGCTCCGCTCAGCCCCAGCGCACTCTCCTGGCTGCGGTGGGGCTAGTCGCCACTAGTCGCCACAGTCCGGAAGGTCTTGGTAGGAGTAGCCAGGGCAGCCTCGATGGGCTTTGCAAGCGATGAGCAGGTGGTAAGACCCGGGCAGCAACACCAGGATGCCCACAATGAGAATGGCAACGGCCCGGTTGGGTCCTGCTTCGCTGAGGTAGCCCGCCAGCAGGAGCCAGCCGGTGATCAGGAGAACAGCGCCTATCAAAAACTGCAGGGCGAAGCAGGCAATGGCCTTGTAGGGGATCTTAGCGGGGCTTTCCTGACACTTAAGTAAGTGCGATCTCGCCACACTGGGACATCTTTGGGGTTTACAGCCATCTTCAGCGGGTAAAGTGTCCTTCTGAGGGTCCATGTGTCCATCGTCAGTGCTGGAGAGCATTGAATATTTCACTTTGCTCCTGGGGGTCCCAGCAGGCACGTTGGTGCGAGCGGGCACCATAGCCCACAGAGTGGGTGGGGAGCTGGCTCGCTGCCGCACAGTGGGCAGAGGTGTCTGGGTCCCCGCGCCCCCCGCCCGCCAACGGCTCTGGGACCACGCGGAGGATTGTCTCAGCATCTCATTCACCTACTCCTCCCCGCAACCCCCCAATTAACTCCTGGTGGGCGACAGCTGGTTTTTGATGGAATCCCTCTTTTATCATCCAAAGCTACAATCCTTTAGTTTGATGGTATATTGGTTCTATTTGTTACATTCTTAGGCCACTTCTAGTTAACTCCCAGACTTTATCATCAAATTTAGATGGAGTAGATTAGATTAGATTAGATTTATTAGATTTCAATCAATTTCACAGGATTTCTATTTCCTCTAAAAGTTCATAATCACATCTCATTCTTGTCTGATCTCTTCTTCCATTAGTCTAACAGGAAGCACACATAGCTAATCTGATCAGCCTCAAATGGAACCAAACCTGAGTGAAATCCTGGCTCTGCTTCTGGTAGGGGATTTTGGGACTGGAACAGGCCGTGTTCCCCTGGGCAGGATGGCTCCCTGGAGCTCTTTGTCCATCAGAGTGGAAGAATGAAACCACAGAGGGAGGATGGTAAGCAAAGGCGGAAATTGAGGAACAGGCAGAGACTCCCACGTGGGGAGGGGGAAAGAGTCCCACCTAGCTCCTTTTTCCAGGTTTATAAAGGCTGCAGTTTGGGGGGTTTTTTTGTGCCTGCATATCCCCTCTGATTGGTCAGTATTCCCCTTTGATTTGGTTACTATAGTAACTCCTCAGCTCAAAGATCAAACCTCTCCTGAGACTGTGAGGCCCTCCTCCCTCACTGTTCTCCTATTCCCTCTGGGCTTTCTTCCTCCTTCTTTATTTTTTAAATTTAGACATTTTGCTACTCCCAGTTCCCTTGTCTTATGGAAATGTAACAGCTGCCTTTTCCAACTCCCCTATCAGATGGAAATGTAAACTTTTGCAACTCTGTAGCCCTGTGTTTTTTCCATGGATCCCCTTAATTTTAAAAATTCCCTAAAACTGCCTATTACATCCCTAAAAATCCCTATTTTACTACTTCCTTCTGTAAAATGGACATTGTAACATGCTCTGTGTAAGACTGTGAATACTTACTGAATGAAGTATGCAAACTGCCTTTCTTATAGCAGTTGCCGTGCATGAAACTTCAAGGCATTTCATTCCTATTTGGGGCTCATTGTATAGATAACAGCTCTCCTGCAAGTTGTACTACCTGGACATTGAACTGGATGCCTTGGTGAGGGGGTGGAGGTGTGGGGGGGGGTGGGGGGAGGGTTCCCTTTGAAATACTAGGGTTTGTTCATAAGCAGGGTGGTCCACTGTCAGGCTATTGCAGAAGGGTTTCTACTCAATGAGACGTTGAATTGGAAACCTCTATATTATTCTCCCTCTACTCCTATTAGAGTTTGGACCTGAGCTACAGCCTCTGCTTCAAGGTTCTTCACCAAACAAATGTATGATTTTCTCCTTTTCTGTGCTGATTACTTCTTACTAATCTGTTCCTTCTGTGGATGAAAGCGGCCACATACTGACCTGACAAGCTCAGGGGAGGCCTGCATGGCGGTCTTCAAACTCAGAGACCTACAGTAACCACAAAGGAGGGCCTGAAAGTAAACTTTAACTAAAAGCAGTTGTGGTGGGTAGTTACATCCTAGGTCAGTACCTTCACTAACAAGGTCAACCTTTACCTTAACTGAGCCTATCTGTCTTTTTGCATCTATAATAGCTTATCCTTGAAATGTCTGGGTAACTTGTAACTTCTTTTTTCCAGACCCCTTGGGGCACAACCTAATGTGCCTGGGCTCCAGGACAGATGCCACAAATTCGTTCATTATCATCCTGTTCATTTGCTGGAGGCTAATTCCAGCATGTCACAGATGCAAGAAGTTTCATCAAAAGGTTGATGGAACTTGAGGCTTCAGTAGGACTGAAAATTCATTGTTCCTGCACCCACCTAAGTATGTGTCTATCATCTTACTTTTTATCCAATCCCAGAGGTTTCCCTGCTTTGCTTTCTCCCGCCTCTCTAGTCTATCTCCAATGGATTTCATGTAACCCACCTGTTCCTCCTTTGGTTGCAATGTATAAAAATAGATAAAACCTGTCATTTTCTGGAGAATTATCTCACTTCATTGACATTCTGCTTCCCAGCGATTGTCCACAGTTTGGCTCAAATAAACTCACAAAAAATTGTTTACAGGTTTGAATGTTTTTTTACGTTAACACTTCTTAGTGGAGTACAATTCATCTTAAAATTTATCACCAGCTATAGTCAATATGCCATTTAATTCAATTTCACATCATCTGGGATGTATATTTTAAATTCAACCTGCGAGTTCCATTTTTTAAATGTATTCTTTTGTATTTGGTATTACCTTACTATCCAAACTGGAATATAAACTTCTCTGTGGAAGTAACTGTATTTCCTCAAAATTTTCTTAACTACAGAGAGCCTAGCAGTGAGCCCGTTGCTTTCAGTAAACCCAGTGTTTGTTGGTTAACATTACTACAAAATGTAAATATATAACAAGAGAATTCTCCCTACAAGTATTTAAATGTAAATTATAATATTACTATTATTAATATAGTATTTTATAATGCGCAATCTCTTCTCCCTAACATCTCTCAAATATCATCCCAATACACCAAGGTTGTGGGTTAGGTCCCCAACAGGGCACATACAAGAATCAACAAATGAATGTATAAAAAAGTGGAACAACAAATTAATGTTTCTCTCTCTGTCTCTCTCTCAAGATCATTATATGAAAAGAAATTTTAGTGATCTGGTTAAGTATCAAATAGATCCTTGAGCTTTCATAAGAGTTCTCTATTTCAACATTCACAATTATTTTAAATCAAAGAATTAATGTTTAATTATAATAATAAATTTTAATGTTTCATTGATACTCAATTTAATTGTAGGTAGAGAAAAAATACACACCAAGGAAAACGCAGAACATTTATAATTCCTTATTACATGCTTCCTGTTTTTCAATTTATAATACAGGCTATCAATGCAGACTATCTAGTAAATGATTTTAATTTTTGAAATTTCAAAGGGCTTATCAAACACCTGGCAACTAATCTAAGTACAGTTTACTTATTTTATTATTATTAAAGTTTTATAATTAACATTTGCAAAAGAAGCACAAATAAATGTGTATATTAAAATAGCCTCTCTGGTTAGTATATTTTTTTAGAATTCTTCTACACTGATTTTACTCTTCATTTAAATTCCAGATGAACTTCAAAGGCAAATCTTTCATATTCCTTTGGAATATTTTGTCAAATCTTTCATTTTGCTCCACTGTCAAGTGATGTTTCCAGTCTCCAACGGTACCTAGAAATAAGCACACGATCGGCACCTGGGTGAGTAAGTGGCACTATCAGGGCAAGAGTTTCTTCCCACCCACTTTCATCTCCTCTTCAAGCCATGCTAAATATCTGGTAGTTCTCCATGGGTTTGATACTTCATGTTTGCTTATACAGAAATGAACTAAGAAACAAACTGAAAAACACTTCTAAAGTTCACTATCCTTACCTGTTATGCTTTCACCAACCACTACCATTAAATTATAACCTTTACTGAGATGGTATAACAAAAGTAAAATAGAGGACTAGGTTATAATTTTTTCATATATTTTACTAAATACCAGGCACCAAAGAAATACAAGTACCATATCATTTCACTCATATGTGAAATTTAATGAACAAACTGAAAGAACAAGCAAAATAGATAGATTCATAGATAGAGAGCAGACAGATAACTCTGGTATGGGGTAAGTATTGGGAGTGTGGGGAAAAAATAGAAAGAAGAACTCATGGACATGGACAACAGTGTGGTGATTGTGCGAGTGAAAGAGGTGGGTAGAGGTGGAAGATGGGATAGGGAGGATAAATGGGGATGGGGAAAGAATACAATAAAGAGAAAATCCTATATAATAAAAGGGTAATATGCAAATTGACCCTAAGAGTGGAATGACCGGGAATGACTGGACACTATGATGCACACTGACCACCAGGGGGAAGATTCTCAACGCAGGAGCTGGCCCCTGATGGTCAGTGCACTTCCGTGACAGCACAGGGGGATGTCTGACTGCCAGGTTAGGCCTGATACCCCGGGAGAGGCCCTAAGCCAGCAGACGGAGATCCCCAGAGGACTCCCGGACTGGGAGAGTTCGCAGGCTGGGCTGAGGGATTACCCTGTCTGAGAGCACAATTTTTGTGCACTGGGCCTCTAGTATATAAAAATAACAATAAAAATAAATGCCGGGCACCATAGTTGGCAAACTATATCTATCATGTAATGTAATTTTTAACACAACTCCACAATATCAGCAGTTCTTCGTTTTAAAATTGAAAAACCTGAAGGGATTAAGAATTACAAGCTGGTAATTACAAAATAGTCATGGCATGTAAAATACAGAAAGAGAATATGGTCAATAGTATTGTAATAACTATGAATGGTGCCAGGTGGGTACAATAATTATTGGAAAGATCACTTCATAAATTATATAAATGTCTAACTACTATGCGGTGTACCTGAAACTAATATAAAATAATCTTGAATCTCAACTATAATTTAAAAAGTAAAAATAAACAAATAAAAAGCTAAAGATAAAATAAATAAAATTGAAAAGAGCATGGCCAGCAGGGCTCAGTGGTTGAGCGTTGACCTGTGAACCAGGAGGTCACAGTTTTATTCCCATTCAGGTCACATGCCAGGGTTCCGGGCTCAATTTCCAGTGTGGGGTGTGCAGGAGGCAACCAACCATTGATTCTCTCTCATCAATGATGTTTCTATCTCTCCCTCCATCTCCCTCTCTGAAATCAATAAAAACGTATGTTAAAATTTTTTTAAAACTGCAACCCAATGATTTTCAAGTGATGAAATCAAGGTCAGAGAGGGTGTTCAGAGCTCTCATTGCTTCAGTTTTACTTGATGGAACTTAGAAACTGTCATTAAGCCAATTTTTAAATGAAGATTATTTGGCATCATCAACTATCAAATTTTCTTAGTTAAACACTAGAGGACCAGTGCATAAAAATTTGTGCACTTGGCAGGGTTGGGGGGTCTCTCAGAATGGCCTGTGTCCTCTTGCAGTCCAGGACTCCTCTGGGAATGTTCACCTGCCAGCTTAGGCCTGCTCCCTGGGGGGTCGAGCCTAAGCTGGCAGTCAGACATCCCTCTGGCAGCCTGGGAGCCCTTGGGGGATGTCCAACAGATGGCAGCAGGCCTAAACCATCAGTCAGACATTCTTAGTGCTGCCGAGGAGGCTTGGCTTGTGGCTGAGCAGACATCCCCCTGTGGGAGCACACTGACCACCAAGAGGCATCTCCTGCATTGAGCATTTGCCCCCTGGTGGTTAGTGCATGTCATAGCCACCTGTCCTTCTGCCATTAGAGTCATTTTGCATACAACTCTTTTATTATATAGGATTACCATTGGCATTTGGAATAATTGGCAAGATATTTATGGGCATGAGAATTACTCTGTATTTGGTCTAGTTAAGCAATGAGACTGAAAAGCTGATAATAAATGGGGGGAAAAAGAACACTTTTTAAAAAAATAGCAATATCAAGAGCAATTTCAAGAAGATCTTCATTACCTAAGAATAAATATCCATCATCAAAATGCTAAGTTATGGATAAATTAGTAAATAAAATATGAATAAAAGAAGCACAAATTATGCTCTAGAAAAATGTACACTAAAAGATCAAAAAAATTTTAATTGAAATTAAGAAGTATCAGGGGAAAAATATATTCATTCTTAATTCCTGGCATGTCATAGAAGAACAATAAAAATTAATTGCATGTTGTTATTGAATACTTGAATTCATAGCATGTTGGTTTCATGAAGTATTAATCTACTTTTTACATTGAAGAAATATGATACATGAGGAAATAAGTGTAACTCAAACTCCCTCCCCCACAACAAAATACATGTTGGGTTTACTTCTAGAATATTCTAGGAGCAATAAAGAAAAACAATAATTGGAGCTGTCCTGATCACACATATACATCACTAATCAATTTTATAGAGTAGGGACACGTAGACTAAAAGGAAGGAATGTAATATTGATTAATTAGGTTCAAGTGTTAGACTACGTAATAAAATATTGATTAGTTTCCTGGGATACTTTTCAGGGCCATTGGCAGTTAAGATCTTTAGTTCTCTCCAGGTTCCACATGACAGTACTTTGAAAGACACAGTAAAAACACCCCTTAATTAGTGTAGGGGCCAAGCAATCACGGAACTCTCAACACTTTTGCTTCTAAAAACCCCTGAGTATCACCTTTGCGCAGAAAATGTCCCTCATCTGTTCTTTTCCCAATTTCATGTTTTAGAATCTCATCATAATTGGCTTTTGGATCAGACTTCATGTTCTGAAATGTAGACTGTTTCACAATAGCTTCCACATCCTCTTCACTCAGTTCTTTCTCAAGAAAACGGCTGATTTTAAGCACAGAACTTCTGAGATCCTGAAAGAATTGTGGGTATGAGAAACTATTCAGCTTACAAAGAATGCATGAGTTACATCCCAACACCTTTACCACATTTTGGAAAACTGAAGGTGATTGGACTTTTGTAAGTCTAAAGTTTGACAAAGATATATTACTTTCCTATTCCTTCTATAAAAATGAGTGCTCTGCTTGTCAGCTTTGTTAGAGCTTTCTACTGTTTGATTTAACAAGGACAGCTTACCTTCATTCACTCATTCATTCATTCAACTAGCACTTTTAGGAATGTTAGGTTTCAGAAACTGTGATAGGTGCTGGAGAAGTTTAAGAGAACAATAATATGCTATATGTGCTTGTTAAGAGTTTACAATTTCATGAGGGAAAGAGTAAAGCAAGTAATTAAATACAATGGCTACAAAAAAAGGAAAGTCCAAGTTTGGTGGCTTCATTGGTTATTTCTACCACACACAAATTAAAGAAGAATTAACATCAATCCTCAAACTCTTCAAAAAAATGAAAGAGGAGGAAATACTTCCAGACTCATTCTATAAGACCAGCATTACCCTGATACCAAAGCCAAATGAGAACACTACAGGAAAAGAAAACTAAAAACCAATATCATTTATGAAAGATAAGACACAAAAATCCTCAAGAAATTTCTAGTAAAACAAATTCAGTAACATTAAGAGAACTATACACTATGAACAAGTGGGATTTACTCCTGGAATGCAAAGATGAACAGCCCTAGTTGGTCTGGATCAGTGAATAGAGCCTCAGTCTTCAGACTGAAGGGTCCAGGGTTTGATTTCAGTCAAGGGCATGTACCACAATTACAGGCTCCTCCTCAACTGGGCCCTGGTCAGGGCACGTGCAGTAGGCAACCAATCAATGTGTTTCTCTCACATCAATATTTCTCTCTGTCTTTCCCTTTCTCTGTCTTTACTCTCCCTAAAAATCAATGGGAAAATATCTTCTGGTGAGGATTAACAACTACAACAACAAAAGATCAGGAACAAGGCAAGGATGGCAATTCTCACCATTTAATTCAGTCTAACTTGGAAGTCCTAACCAGAGTAAATAGACAAGAAAAAGGCATCCAAATTTAAAGAAAGACGTAAGATTATGTGCTCACATACAACATGATTATATACATAGAAAACACTAAAGTTCTACAAAAACAAACAACAAAAACCCTGTTAGAACAATTAAAAAACTCAGCAAAGTTGTAGTATATCAAACCAACATCTCCAAACCATTTGCATTTATTTACACTAACAATGAACAGTGGTTTAGCAAACTGGTCTCTAACTAGTTTGCCTATATTTACTATTATCACTTTTAAACCCATTAGAGGGAATTAGATTCTAAAGATACTAATTCTATCATATTGCTATTCTTCAAATAACTGTTAAAAAGCTCATTATTGCTTTTAAGATGAAGAAACTACTATCACTAACAAAGTCTACAGACCTTGCATGGTCTGGCTCCTACTGTATCCACCTCTCTATCTTAATCTTTCATTCCCTCCACCTTGCTCTTTAACTTCTTCCTTCCAAGATATCATGCACCTGAGGCTTCAGATAATTTGCACATTCTCTCTTTTTGGCTTAGACTTCTGTTTTACTTCTCTGCCAACTCATTTCTATTCACTTGAAGTTGTCACGTTACTTTTCCAGAATTAATTGCCTACTACCTATACCAGATCAGTATATTTCATGTACTATCTTATCATATCTGCACTTTTCCTTGATAACAGTTTTCAGAGGTTTGAAGTATATATACCTACTTAGTGAATACTTATCTTCCCTGTTGGATTATAAGTTCTATAAATAAAGGGTTCAATTGTCTTTTTCTGATGTTTTACTGTCTGTCACATAATAGGCATTTTGAAATTTTGAATTAGTGAGCAAGTAAGATATGTAGCAGGTAGTCAACATATCAACCATAGATCACAAAATAGTCAACTTCAAATGTGTTTGGTTGGGTTTACACAATGTATTAAGACAGTTCCATTGGATGCCAACTTGTAAATATTATGTGATTTCACATGAAAGCTACATTTCAAGATTCTTTTTAATAAAAACAACAACAAAACACAAAGAACTTGCATCACTGGGCACACAATTACCTCTGACTAATTGTCCAAATCTTAGTGTCTTCACGCCCCAGTTGTTTTTGTTTGTTGTTGGTTTGTGTAATATTTTTATTGATTTTTAGAGAGAGGAATAGAGAGGGAGAGAAACACCGTGCCTCCTACCAGGGATCAAGCCTGCAACCCAGGTCCTGCCTGGGAATTGAACCAGCAACCCTTCAGTGCATAGGATGACATCTAACCAACTAGTCACACGGGCCACGGTTGGCCCCACTGTTTCGAAGTGCCTTTTCTCTTTTTTCAATCACTAGTCATGTGAGTTTGCCCTTAGAGACACAGATGGGTGCATGAAAAGGAACACAAAAGATGACTGTGTACAGTGGGAAGAGAGCCCTGAGGAAACCAATAATTGAGGGATGGGCAGGAAATGAGAAACCCCTGAAAAAGCATGAGAAGTAGTTAGGTTCCAAGAAAACTAGGAAAATGTGGTTCATTTAAACCAAAATCAAAAAGGGTTTCAAAGAAATAATTTTTAAAAATAACCTTCGCCTCTTACCTTTTTCATTTCCTCATACATCATAAACAGAATACTGAAGTCATGTCTGTGCTCATACCAGCCTCTGATGTGATCAAACCAACGGCTTCCTACCACTGGGGGGGAAATTAGTAAGTGACAAGGTAAAGATGCTGCACTCACCAAATAGCAAACCTGAGTCTTTCTTTGCTGTTCTGGAATCCCCTGGAAGGAAAGTAAAGCCCCCACCACTAGACATCTATGTTACCTGGTGAAAATGGTGCTTTGGGAAATAATTTCATGATTTTAATGGAAACCTGCCTTTCCTATGCATGTAGGAAACACAGCAGAGGAGAAAATAAGAAACCAAAACAACTCATTGTGAAGATTTAAGGTAAGATCCTTACTTTCTTACTTTTACCACCTGAAAAATCTGTCTTTATTTCTCCTTTTATTATCTATTTTAAGATGTCTGGATAGCAACTTCAGATATCTATAAGACAGAACCTGAATCTAATCTTCTAAATAAGTGAGAGCCCCAGTTCCACATTCCACAAGCCTCTCCCATCAATCTATCCTCCTCAGTGTTGAGATGAATATTGCACCGCTGCCATGTAAAGCCTGCCATAAGTCCGTGACGGAACACACACACTACATCCACTTTGGATGGGTACACCATTGCGGATCTTTTATGATCTGGCCAAACTGTTTCTTAAACAATATGCCTTTGCAACATAGCAATCCCCAAAGTGGTCCTGGTGAGAATAGAAAAGCCATTGGGTGGCAAATTAAATTAACAGAGCAGTAACCACTTATGTGCATCCAGTTTCTGTCGTTACTCTTCTTTATTTCCTTAAAATGTGTTCCCCAAGTTTGAGAATTTGGCTAAATGGCAACATGGCTTCATAAACTAGTTGAATGCATAAATTCATACTTACCATTTCCATCTAGAAACCTTTTCATGAAATGTTCCATATCATTTGCAGCTTCAAGCGCGACCACCATATTTGAAAAGTGAAAGTATGAAGTCATAACATCCTTGGGGTTTCTGTAGACGTAAATAATCTGCAGGGGGTACAGGAAAACAATTTTAACAATTCTTGGTTGACCTTAGAGGTTGTTGTTGTTTTTGTTGTTGTTTATTCACATCAATATATGTCACTATATGAAGGCATAATAATTTGTTTCATCCAGCTTACTACTCATGGAAATTTAGGTTATACCCCCCCCCCTTTTTTTTGATATTACAAAGACTGTAATCTATTACAAAGAAGTAATCAACTTTATTCACATAACATTTCACATGCACAAGCATATAGGAATCATTTCTAAAAGTACAATTATTTATTTGTAAGATTGGTTAATATTACAAATTACCCTGCATAGAAACTCTTTCGGCCCTAACTGGTTCTGCTCATGGGAGATAGTGTCGGCCTGCAGACTGAAGAGTCCCAGATTTGATTCTGGTCAAGGGCATGTACCTTGGTTGTGGGCACATCCCCAGTAGGGAGTGTGCAGGAGGCAGCTGATCGATGTTCCTCTCTCATCGATGTCCCTAACTCTCTATCCCTCTCCCTTTCTCTCTCTAAAAAATCAAGAAAAATATATTTTAAAAAAGAAAATATAGACACTGTTTCAATGTATCCTCTGTTAGCGTTAAGAGACATTTGATAAAAAGCCCAGATAGCATTTGAGAGCATTTCAAAAAGGAAAAACTACTTAACAGGTGATGTTGAAACAAATAATTATCCTAATAGTATAAAACTGGAATTCTAATTCATACCTCACCACAGACCCCCAGAAAAAAAAAATCATTTACAAATGGATTAAGGATTTAAATATGAAAGCAACATTTGACATCTTAAAAATAAAGAATACATTTCTGGTCTCAGAGAAGAAAAAGATTTCTTTAAAAAAATTTATTTCTGTTAAAATAAAAAGTAATCAAGTAAATTATATTAAGTTTTAAAGAATGCTATTAATCAAAATATATAGTATGAAGTAACAAAAAGCAACAAAGGATGAGAAAAGCAACACATATAACCAATAATTTATGAGTATTCAGAATGTATATAAAAGAAATCAATAAGAAAGTGACATGAAATTTAAAAATTGGAAAAAATTATAATAATTTCACAGAATAAGAAATAATTATGGACAATAAACATATCAAAAGTGCTTAATCTAATTATTGATTAGGAAGATGCAAACTCAGATTAGTTTGAGATATTTTATAATTTATATAAAAACTAAAAAGTTTGGCCTTAGCTTGTTTGGCTTGGTGGATAGAGCATGAGACTGCGAACCGAAGGGTCCCAGGTTTGATTCTGGTCAAGGGCAGGTACTTAGGTTGCAAGCTGGTCGGGGCTCATGCAGGAGGCAACCAATCAATGTGTTTCTCTCACATTGATATTTCTCTCTGTCTTCCCTCTCTCTTCCACTCTCCCTAAAAATTAATGGAAAAATATCCTCAGGTGAGGATTAAAAAAAAGAAAAAAGAATGTGTATTGCGATGTAATATATACATTTCCTGCAACTTACCTATCCATCAATACACTAAACATTGTAGAGCCATACAATAAATTCAACTAGACCATTAAAAAGAATAGAATTTTATGTGCTGTCATCAAAGAAATGTTGCTGTATACTATATAATCACACTACAAGCAATGTGTGGGATGACCCAATTTATGTATATACTTATAATTCCATATATATTTATCTTTGCTAATTTTAATGTAAAACACATAGAAAAAAAAAGTTGGGCACATTTCCTTGGCATATTTGGAGTGGTTAAAAAGAAAGAAAAAGCTCCAAATAGTTTTGAGATAGATGGCATAATTATTGACATTGTTAATAAAACGTTAATTCGGGGTTGGAAATGAAATTTTTACAGGTACCATATGCACTCAGCAGATATTAAGCTTGATAATGTGTAAAACAGTATCAAAGATTATAATAATCACATTTGAAAGACTGTGGATGAGTGGGGCTGGAAAAAATATTTGAAGAAAGTATTTTTGTTTGTGCCAAAGTCCATTAGCTATTTATATGACTTACTTTAGCTTTTTTGCTCTTGAGACCTTTTGGTACTAAATAATATGGGAGGTGGGAACAGAAGAGGCGAGGAGACGGTCTGTTGAGAAAGTCCATTTTGCGGATATTGTATTCCAAGAAGGGGATTCTATCAAGCGTTGCCAAGTCTTCAGTTCTGTTACGATGACCCTCAAAATAAATCAAGCTTAATATCTGCTGAGTCCAGATGGTACCTGTAAAAAGAAATAATTTCATTTCCAACCCTGAATTAATGTTTTTATTAACAATGTCAATAATTATGCCATCTATCTCAAAACTATTTAGAGCTTTTTCTTTCTTTTTAACCACCCCAAATATGCCAAGAAAATGTGCCCGAGTTTTTTTTTTCTATGTATTTTACATTAAAATTAGCAAAGATAAAATTAGGTGTTCTAAGTTCCCTTTTTACTCAAAAAGAGTTGTAATAGTACTGATTTAAATCAATCCTTCAGCTCTTTTGTTCCCTGTGATTCATGTAAGTTCTGTTCATGTGATTTTCTGTGGCTGTCTCTGTTTCTCCTTCCTTAGTCTTTCTTAAAGCTTTACCTTTTGGAAATAGAGACAGTTTAAGAGCTCAAGACCCCCTTAAACTTTTCTTTTTAGGTCTCCCAATACAGTGCTAAATGAAAGTACTGAGAGGCATTCTTGTCTCATACTTGATTTTAAAAGTTACACTATTGCATTTGATGTTTGTGGTAGTTTTTGGTAGATTCTATTCATCAGGTTAAAAAGTTCACTTTCTCCCTAGTTAGCTATTAGTCTCCCTTAGGAATGTATGCTGAATTTTATTAAATGCTTGTTCTGTACCTATTGAGATGATAATTCAGGCTTTCTTCTATGCTCTAGTAATGTGGGTGAACTGCATTCATATATGTTTAAACCAATCTTGAAATAAAGCCACCTTGGTCACAGTAGTATTTTTTTTGTTTGTTTTTTTTTGACGTTGCTAGATTTGTTTTGCTTATATTTATTTGGTTTAGGATTTTTGCACCTATGTTCATGAATATATAATCAATGTTCTAAAAGAATGTGAGATGTACAAACCAGTATTATATGAAATGCTGAAAGGTATCCTTTAAGAAGAGGAAGAAGAAGAAAAGGTAAAGATACAAATTATGAACAACAAATACACATCTATCAGCAAGTGAATCTAAAAATCAAGTGAAATAATCTGATGAACAGTTTGAACTGGTGATTATAATAGAATCAGGGACATAGAAAGGGAATGGACTGATTATTCTTGGCGGGGAATGGGGAATGGGAGATGCGGGAAGAGCTTGGACAATAATCGTGCACCTATGGATGAGGACAGTGGGTGAGGAGTAAGGGCGGAGGGTGGGGTGGGAACTGGGTGGAGGGGAGTTATGGTGGGAAAAAAGAGGAACCAATGTTATAATCTGAACAATAAAGATTTAATTTAAAAAAATAAAATAAAATAAAAGAATGTGAGGTGTAAATAATCTTGCAATCATTGCTACTCAATTGAGTAGATTTAATTAGATACAGTAGGTTTGATAAAATTTATGGTGAATCCTGGAGAGTCACTAATCTCCCCTTGAAGATGAGTAAGAACCCAGCAGGTTGGACTAAGGACTGGTGTGGTGTGCCAAATACTTAGGCTGGATTAAGCGTAAAGGAAAAATTCTTATGGGCTGCTTAACCTAAACCTAAGCAAACTGAGGCACCACCAACACCTAAGGGAGGAAAATAAAAAACACCTGATATCAAATGTGCTGATACATTTTGCAGAGTAGAAAAATCCAGGGAAAAGGCATTGTATTACTAATTTGGGGAAAGTAAACAGGGTCCTGAATTTCAAAGTCAATGGTAAAAGGGAGGGACTGGAGCACTTTCATGAAAATTAGGAATGACTTTTTTTGTGTTGACATTGACTCCAATGTATCTCTGAGCAATATTAACCACTTCGTACAACATTGATTCAAGAACACCAATCGCCCTGTGTTCTAAAAAGCACATATAAAAGATAAGCTTTTAAGGGAATGTATGATTTGAGGACAATTTACTTTAGTTCAAAACTATTTCATTATTATAGGGAAATAAAAGCAATGAGAGTAATTGGAAATCATATTAGGAATTAGTTCTGAGAGATGCTGCTAACCAAAAGCCTGCTGGTTTTATTAATATGTTTTCCTCCATTCTCAGAGAAAGCCAACAGGTCAGCATGGCCCTAGTATCTGCTTTGGCTCAATATTTGGTTTCTTCTGAGGTGCCTTAAAAGATGACAATATATTCATTTTAAATGACCTTATATAGTAACACTTTGAGATTTAATTAATTTATTAAAAATCTTAAATGGTGCTCTAAATGTAGGCTGGGCTACTGTTAATGTCTGGAAAAGTTCTCATTTTTACACATGTATTACCAAACCAGAGTGAAAAATGATAACAGGTAGTCCACTCCTCAAACTTACCAGATTTTGGATATGTAATTATGAAGACATCATCATCTCTAATTTCAAAATCATCTAGATTTTCTAGAAAGTCAGCATCAACTAAAGGAGATTCAAAATTATAGTCTTTAAAGTTCAGCAAATATGTGTCTTTGTTGTCCATACTTATTCACCTGCAAGTAAAAACAAATGAAATTCTTTTCAATTTCTTAGTATTTTATAGTAATTACTAACATTTACTGAGTGTTCAGTATATGCCAAGCACCTTTTAAATGTCATGTGTCTCCACCCATGCCATACTAAACATCATCCTATATAATAAAATTCTAATATGGAAATCGACTGAATGGCAGAACGACCAGTCACTATGATGTACACTGACCACCAGAGGGCAGATGCTCAATGCAGGAATTGCCCCCTGGGGGTCAGTGTGCTCCCACAGGGGGAGTGCTGCTCAGCAAGAAGTGGGTTCATGGCTAGCAAAGGCAGCAGCTGTGGTGGGAGCCTATTCTGCCTCCAGTGCAGGTGGGCGGTACGATGTGAGGGATGCCGGACTGTGAGAGCTCAGGACTGTGAGAGGGATGTCTGACTGCCATCTTAGGCCTGATACCCCTTGCAGGCGGACATCCCCAACAGGTCCCAGACTGGAAGAGGGCGCAGGCCGGTTTGAGGGCCCTACCTTCCCGCCCCACAGTGCACGAATCTGTCCACCAGGCCTCTAGTGCATATATAAAAATTTACTCTTGGGGACAACCAAGATGGTGGCATAGGTAAACACCTGAATTTGATACCATGCACAACCACATTAAAAGTACAACTAAAATATAAAACGAATATCATCCAGAACCATGGGAAGGCTGCCTGAGTAGAAATTCTACAACTAGAAGGAAAGAGAAAAGTGCTTTGAGTCCGGTAGGAGGTGCAGAGATGTGGATGAGCGGAGGTATGGAGGCACATGCGAAAGGGGCTGGCAACTGGGTACACTGTTGTCTTTTTCAATCGGGAGGGAGATACAAGCTCCCCACTGCTCTGAACTCCAGTTCCGGGTGAGAATTTGGGACCCAGCCTCATACGGAGAGAGACTGGATTGTCTGGCATCGGGCAAGAATGTGAGGGCAGCTTTCTTGCAGAGGTGCTTGCAGCGGTCATTGTTCCTGCATGGGGCAGCGGGACACAGATCCCAGGGCCTCTCAGAGGCAGAGCAGTGTGCCAAATGGCAGCCATTGCGGTTTGCTCCGCCCTGGTGATTTTCTGAGACGCCGCCCCACCCCATTTACAACCCCACCCAAGCTGTGCACAAAGGCTTTTGCATATGAATGGCCTGGTGTTTCTCTGCCTAAAAACCTGGGCAGACTCAGTGAGCTACAAAGCCCCACTGAAGCAAGTTCTGCCCCATAAAGGTGTCTCCAGCAAAGAAGTTCTCCCATTGTAGACAAAACTGGCCCTCACAGACTATTGGCCTGGAGGTCAATTACTCCCAGTGACACCAAAAGCAATCAAGGCTTGACTACAAGACTGTGCACACAGCCCACAAAGGGGTGCACCAAGAGTGTCCACCTCAGGTAATTAGGGAGGCTGAGCCACTGGGCCTGTTAGGACACCTAGTACACAAAGGCACTCTATCAACACAGGGAAGCAGCCAAAATGAGGAGACAAAAAAACAGGTCACAAATGAAAGAAATGGAGGAAAGCAAACTACTGGATATAGTGTTCAAAACCACAGTTATAAGTTTACTCAAGAATCTTCTAGAAACCTCTGAGAAATATAGTGAGACCCTCAAGGATATGAAAAAGGACCAATTAGAAATTAAGCATACACAGACTGAAATAAAGAATAATATACAGATATCCAACAGCAGACTAGAGGATCCCAAAAATCAAGTCAAAGATTTGAAATACGAAGAAGCAAAAAACACCCAACAAGAAAAGCAAAAGGAAAAAAGAATACAAAAATATGAAGTGCATTGAGTCTGGTAGGAGATGCAGGGACAACTTCAAGCATACCAACATCTGAATTATAGGGGTGTCAGAAGAAGAGAGAGAGCAAGATATTGAAAACCTATTTGAAGAAATAATGACAGAAAACTTCCCCTACCTGGTGAAAGCAATAGACATACAAGTCTAGGAAGAGCAGCGAACCCTAAACAAAAGGAATCCAAAGAGGACCACACCAAGACACATCATAATTAAAATGCCAAGGGCAAAAGACAAAGAGAGAATCTTAAAAGCAGCAAGAGAAAAACAGTTAGTTACCTACAAGGGAGTATCCATATGACTGTCAGCTGATTTCTCAACAGAAACTATGCAGGCCAGAAGGGAGTGGCAAGAAATATTCAAAGTGATGAATACCAAGAACCTACAACCAAGATTACTCTACCCAGCAAAGCTATCATTTATAATTGAAGGTCAGCCCTAACCAGTTTGGCTCAGTGGACAGAGCGTCGGCTTGCAGACTGAAAGGTCCCAGGTTCGGTTCCAGTCAAGGGCATGTGCCTTGGTTTTGGGCACATCCCCAGGAGGGGGTGTGCAGGAGGCAGTTGATCGGTGTTTCTAACTCTCTATCCCTCTCTCTTCCTCTCTGTAAAAAATCAATAAAATGTATTTTTAAAAAAATAGAATTAAAGGTCAGATAAAGAGCTTCACAGATAAGAAAAAGCTAAAGGAGTTCATCATTGTCAACCCAATATTATATGAAATGCTGAAGGGTATTCTTTAAGAAGAGAAAGAGGAAGAAAAACATAAAGATAAAAACTATGAACAACAAAGTGACAACAAATACATATCTATCAACAAGTGAATCTAAAAATCAAGTGAATAAAAAATCTGATGCACAGAATAAACTGGTGAATACAATAGAATCAGGGGCATAGAAAGGGAGTGGACTGACAATTCTAGGGGGGAAGGTGGGTGTGGGGGTGAGGGAAGAGACTGGACAAAAATCGTACATCTATGGACGAGGACAGTGGGGGGGGGGGGGTAAGGGCAGAGGGGGTGGGAGCCAGGTGGAGGGGAGCCATGGGGGGGGGGGGGTGGGAAGAGGAACAACTGTAATAATCTGAACAATAAAGATTTATTTTTAAAAATTTACTCTTAATAGCGACCAAACATTTCTAGAGGTTTAATCACTATTTTAAAGAGGAGGAAACTAAGATACTAAAAGGTTAAACATCTTTTCCTAAAACCCCATGGGGGAGGTATTATCATGATTCCAAACATAGAACCAAGGAAAATAAGGTAAAGGAGGTGCAAGGTTGCCCAGCTGGCAGACCTGGCAGGATTTGATGCCAGACTATTTGGCCACAGAGCCCATGCCTTCAATTACTTTACTAATACAGTTTCTTAGTATTTCATATTTTTATTATTATCGAAATAGGAAGTTCTCCAATAAATGTACTTTTTTTTCTGGAAGAGAAATAATCTGTTGTCCCTGAAAGAAGCTTCTGAGGCTTTGGGATCTGTCTACCATTTCAAATAAATTGTGGAATATGCTCTATGTAAGTAACACCAACTGCTTTTACCTTGGAGATGTCACCCTCATATAGTTGCAAGATAATGTATGGTTTTTATTACATTTTCCAATTGAATTTTTATCTGAAATCCTAAATAAATCTAAATAAGAAAGTCCAAATATAAATAGGAAGCACATAGTCTAAAGACATATCTGTTCAAAAATTGGACAGAAATATATATATACATATACATATTGATTTCTAGGAGGGAGAGGGAGAAAGAGAGATAGAAACATCAATGATGTTCTGCCTTCTGCATGCCCCCTTCTGGGAATTGAGCCCACTATCCAGGCATGTTCCCTGACCAGGAATCAAACCATGATCCCTGATTCATAGGTTGACGCTCCAACACTGAGCCACACCAGCTGAGCGAAAAATCTATTCTTGAATGTTAAATAGATGAGGAAATCCCAGAAATTCTAATAACACTAGGTTTAGAACCAACACTTATGTTAGTTGCGTACTTTCAAAAAATTTTCTGTGCACACCTAGAAAATGAATTTGTTAAAGTTGCATATGTGGCTTTGTCTAAATTGCATGTCAAAAAACATTAATTCTTTTACAAACAATCTAAATCATCTGACCAATAGAGGAAAGTTAGAGGTTAAAATTTTGCTGAGTAAGAGTAGAAACATCACTTGCATTAGAATTGCCTGGGTTTTGGTAAATGTTCATATTCTAGGCCCTATAACAGACTGATAGGATTAGAATTTCTGGAAAGTGTGCATTTTAATCCTTTGGATCACACTTAAAAAAAGGGGGGGGGGGGACCAAAATACTGTTTCTTGAATGGTTATCTCAACCTCCAGAGAAGGCTTTGTGGGATGTTATTTGATCTCCAATTAATAGATCCAGTTGAGGCCCTACTAAGTTGCTAGAGCTTTCCTGACTCAAGGTGAAGTCCAGGCAACCTCAACTATTGAGAAGTGACAATTAAGGAGACTGGCTGATAAATCAGAAAATGCTTTCAAGAGATAGATGGAGTGTTATGATTTTGCTATTATGAAATTTTCCAGGAAAAACTTCCATGGATAACTCAACCTTTAGAGTGTGGTGAGGAAGAATTTATACTGTATCACATGGACACACACACCAAAAAGCACCAATTTCAGGAATTCTGGATTCCGAGGAGAGTGTCAGGCAGCCCACAAAAACATTCTAAAATCACCCCTTTTAACTACTTATTATATTTAGTATGTCTTGCACAGTCAAGAGAGATTTTGTCCCAGAAACAAGGAGGAAAGAGTAGAGTGTGGGATGCATTTTTATATATGATCTCAGGACTGGCCAGTCATATATTGTTTGTATCTCCTTAATGAATATGAAAGAAAGTACTTGTATAAAGAAAAAAATGTCATGTGTTTTCCTTTTCTTGCCCTGAGTCCAAAAGAAAAAGAAGAAAAACAGAACATTGAGGAGAAAGAAAGAAATACATTGTATGCTGAAGAGAGGGTAAGACTTGAAAGAGGCTCTATGTCTACGTTTTCACTACTCACTGTTACACGTCAACTGATGAAGCAAAATCCACTTCTGATATAACTGCATGGATGACAGGGAATGATGTGTTGCTGAGAAATAAATACTCCCTAGTAGTGTATTTTGGCCAATGAGTAGTATTCTAGGAAGTCAACATATAGCTAAGTTTGAGTAAATAAATTAGGTAATACTTTATTGATATTAGGAAATAGGCATCTGATTAGTCCAAAAAAAGCAGGAGTCAAAACTGGTGGAGATAATAAAGAGAGCTGCATGTAACCAGTTGTCATATTAACTTAAATTGGAAACTACAACAACAACAACAACAGGTATTTGAAAGCTGTAGCAACATCTTCCTTGGGCATGAAGGATGGCTCATGAATCTTTTAGACCTATCTCAGAAGGCTGGTGTTCCTTTCCAGGTTTTTACTCCAAACATCCCATGTAAAACTGGCTATGACTATGGGAGGTTCAAAGAACTTTATAAAATCAGTGTATTTAAATTCATTTTCTAAAACATCCAGGATTGTCCTTCCTAAGTGATGGCCTTCCACTCCTATTTGTTTGTTTGTTTTTTTAAATATATATATATATATATTTTTAAATATATTTTATTGATTTTTTTTACAGAGAGGAAGGGAGAAGGATAGAGAGTTAGAAACATCGATCAGCTGCCTCCTGCACACCTCTTACTGGGGATGTGCCCAAAACCAAGCTATAGGCCCTTGACTGGAATTTAACCTGGGACCTTTCAGTCCACAGGCCGACGCTCTATCCCCTGAGCCAAACTGGTTAGGGCTCCACTCCTGTTTTATATTGCATTTTTTCAGGACACATTACAGAAGATGCAGCTTATCTCTTTTACATTCTATGAAAACTGAACTATGTCTCACACCTGCCCTGAAATCTCCCTGGAACCTTCCTCCCATTTCTCAGTCATCTGTTACCTACATACATTACTCTTTGATAATAATTCTCAGGTTTCCACTAGCAATAGAATTTGATTCTAGGGGAGGTTTTTAAACCTTTCAATGAACAAGTCTTCACTGGGAAAATATAAGGTTTAAGCTGAAGAGAATTTAAGCTTATAAAAGGTTCAGCCTTCTTTTGTTTCTCATAATGTTCATAAATTAAGACAATAATCACTTTTGTGAGACTGGCAGTGCTTAAAGAGTAGAAATCTAAGGGAGTAGACTACTTATTAAAATGAATAGCTCAGCCAACAACCTCTGATTTTATTTTTTTATTTTTATTTTTTTTAAATATATTTTATTGATTCTTTACAGAGAGGAAGGGAGAGAGATAGAGAGTCAGAAACATCGATGAGAGAGAAACATCGATCAGCTGCCCCCTGCACACCCCCCACTGGGGATGTGCCCACAACCCAAGTACATGCCCTTGACCGGAATCGAACCTGGGACCCTTCAGTCCGCAGGCCGACGCTCTATCCACTGAGCCAAACCGGTTTTGGCAACAACCTCTGATTTTATAACCCAAATTTTTATTGAAATAAATGGTTTAGCAGCCTTTTGAGATGCTTTTCCTGTTGTCCCTCAGTAGGCCAGTTGGCAGTAACTCTAAGTGAAAAAGATAGTATTGCATCCGTGACCAAAGGAATTGTTTTAGCTTTCTCATTTCCATACCAAGCAATGATATGGTACATGCAACAATTAAAAATATTACTAACCTTTTTGCTTCCATGGAACTTTCCACTGCTTGGTGTTGTTTCCTAAGATTTTGGAGGTTGTGTTCTATTCCAATAATGGTCTGTCCAAACTACTAACTAAGGACAAAATAGAAAATGGGATTTGAAAAGCACTGTATAATTGTGATACAATAACTTATTCTTCTTCCTCTACCCACATATTCAATTCATTTTGTCTTTTTATATATTTTAAGAACTTGAATAATTGAGGTAGTTAGGAGCATATCACTTCATCCTATCTAATAATAGACAAACATGGTAATTGACCATACCTTCGCTACGCCTCCCATTGGCTACTCAGCGTGATATGCAAATTAACCACCAACAAATATGGTGGCTAATTTGCATACTGCAGGCAGGGCAGGACAGCGCCATCCTGCCTGCCCTGCCACCATCCGGGCCTGCTATCTGCGACCCAGGGCAGCAGGCGTCCATGTGCGACCCGACCCGGGGCGGCCAGGCGGGGCAGCAGCGATCTGCCGGCCCACCCGGGCATTCGGTGTGTGACCCAACCCGGGGTGGTGCCCCAATCCCCGATCGGCCCTGTCATGTGCGCGACCCAGGGAGGCGGGGCAGACACCAAGGGATCGGGCCTGACATCTGCCACCCGGGGAGTGGGCCTAAGCCAGCAGGTGGTTGTCTCCCGAGGGGTCCCAGACTGTGAGAGGGCACAAGTCAGGCTGAGGGACACTCCCCCATCCACCCTCCCCTGACAGTGCACAAATTTTTGTGCACCAGGCCTCTAGTATCTTATAAAATTATATCATTCTAGAGGCCTGGTGCTTGAAATTCGTGCACAGGTAGGGTCCCTAGGCCTGGCCAGCGATCAGGGTTTCGGGCCTCCCTTCCCTGGCTGCTGGCTGTGGGCCAGGGCCTTCCTTTGTTCCATGCCAGCTCCTGGTGGTCAGCGCATGTCATAGCAAGCAATTGAACTCTCAGTCCAACTCCTGGTCTCCCAGTTGAACTCCTGAGGAGACACTTTGCATATTAGACTTTTACATATATTAATGATATTTCCTAGCTCTGTCTGCTGAGAGACATAAACGCAAAGAGAAATCAGACAAATGAGCACTCTTAAAGCCAAGATCTTGATTACGAAAAACCTTTCTCTATTTCTAGGAATCAGGAGAAATGGCAGATTGCAGAGGTGAGATAAGGAAAGTACATATGGGCCTGTTACATCTTGTTATACCACAAAGTAAAGAAATACTCAAAGAACATTGGAGACATATCAAAAGGACACTAGAGCCAGCTTAGACTTATTGCTTCTGACCATTTCAGGGACAATTTGAATAGTAAAGTAAGTAAGATAGTATGGATTATCACCTCTTTTTCTAAATACTTCAGCAATACCTCTGTCAATTCACTTTGTCTGCCTCATAGACAATTTATGTGATTATCTTTCTTCCTTCATCCAGGTAACAGCAGATTTAACATTCATCACTTGGAGGTCATGGACTCTCCATACTTGACCATTCAAGGAGTTAACTGTCGATAAACCTTGATTTGTCCACCTTTCCTATGCTGTAGAATGAGAGGGAGATAAGGGTGGAAGGGAAGCTCATAGGTCATCACCATTTAATGCTTGAGCTCAGAAGGAAATGAAAAACATGTCATTGGACACATTCTAAGTGTCTGTTGATAAATGAATTACTATAGAAAATGTGATATGTGATGATATCATTCAGCCATGCCAAAAAAAAAAAAAGGAAAAGAAAATCTTGCCAATTTCAACAACATGGATGAACCTGGGGGCATTATGCTAAGTGAAATAAGCCTGAGAGAGGAAGAAAAATACTGTATGGTATCATATATGTATAAAAATTTATTTATTTACTAGAGGCTCGGTGCACGAAATTGGGCACTGGGTGGGGGTTCCCTCAGTCCAGCCTGCCCCCTCTCATGGTCTGGGACCCCTCAGGGAATGTCCAACTGACAGCTTAAGCTGCAGTCTGGCCTCCGTCTGTGCGAGACAACCGGAATGATCAGGGGAAGGCGCCACCCCCGTCACCCTGCTGCTGCTGCCACTGCTGGCCACCCCAGCTGCCAAGGTGTTTTCATCAACATGGACTGCAGTCTCTTCACCATGAAAAAATGACAACTTTCTTTAGGCATTTTCAAGATGTCTCTTTCATAGGATATGACCTTTCTTCCTTTCTTTCTTTCCTTTCTTTCTTTCTTTCTTTCTTTCTTTCTTTCTTTCTTTCTTTCTTTCTTTCTTTCTTTCTTTCTTCTCTTCACCATGAAAAAATGACAACTTTCTTTAGGCATTTTCAAGATGTCTCTTTCATAGGATATGACCTTTCTTTCTTTCTTTCTTTCTTTCTTTCTTTCTTTCTTTCTTCCTTCCTTCCTTCCTTCCTTCCTTCCTTCCTTCCTTTCTTTCTTTCTTTCTTTCTTTCTTCCTTTCTTCCTTTCTTTCTTTCTTTCTTTCTTTCTTTCTTTTTCTTTCTTTCTTCCTTTCCCTCACCCGAGGATATTTTTCCATTGATTTTTAGAGAGCATGGAAGAGAGAGGGGAAGACAGAGAGAAACATTAATGTGAGAGGGATACTTCAATTGTTTACCATTTGCATGAGCCCTGATCTGGGCCCCGGCCAGGGAGGAGCCTGCATCCTAGGTACATGCCCTTGATCAGAATTGAACCCAGACCCTGTGGTCTGCAGGCTGAGGCTCTATCCACTGAGCCAAACTGGCTAGGACAGAATATGAAATTTCTTAGCCCCTCCAACAGTGGACTTTCATTTTTTTTCCTCCAGGAGTGAGGTAGAAAAACCCTAGGTCGCCTTCTTGGATTCTTATTAGCTAAGTTACCAAGAACACTGCTAGTGGCATACCAGGAGCTTAGCCAGTGAGTGGTCAGAAAAGATGTTTCCTCTGCAGCTCATGTACAGAGATGGGACTGCTGGCATGTGGCAGCTGGCAGGCCCCCCATCTCTCTCTGCTCCGGGACTGCTCAAGCCACCACGGCATCTGTGGCTTGCCTCACCTCACACACAGTCCCCTCCCGCCCACCTGTTCACCCAGCCTCCTTCTGAGTGGTCATGACGTACGGAATCCCAGACAATTTGCTATATATATTTTCTTTATTGATTAAGGTATTACATAAGTGTCCTTATCCCCCAATCATTAAAAAAAAAAAAAAGAACTGAATGGTGGTTTCTCAGGGATTGGGAGGTAGGGAAAATGGGGAGATATTGTTCAAAGGGTACATACTTTCAGTTATACAGTGAGAAGTTCTGATGATCTAATACACAGCATGGTTACTTTAGTTAATAATATTGTATTGTACACTTGAAATTTGCTAAGAGAGTAGATCTTAAGTGTTCATACCAAACAAAAAACCCCAGTAACTATGTGAGGTGATAAACATGTTTAATAACTTGACAAGGTGGTAAATATTTTTGATGTATATATCAAATTATCATACTGTATATTTAAACATATAAAATTTTGTTAATTTTTCCTCAATACAGGTATAGAAAAAGATTTATACCAGCAGAAACACTACCAGCCTGGGTTGGAAGAAATAAAGAGCCATGATGAAGGAAGGAAGGTGAAAGAGATGCAACCTGACTGGGGAGGAAGCTAGGAGACAATGAATGCAGGTGGGCCTCTGAATGCTAGAAAAGGCAAGGAAAACTGTACCCCAGAGCCTCCAGAAGTGAACATAGCCCTGCCAACACTTCGATTTTATCCGAGCAAGACGTGCGTTGGACTTCTGTCCTACAGAATTGTAACATTATAAAATTACTAGAAACCCATTGCACGAAGATTCGCACAATAGGCCTTCCTTCCCCTGACTGTGGGCACTGGTTTTCCTCTGGCACCCGAGACCCAGGCCTTTGGTCCAGCCACAGTGGAGAAGCCAAGTCTTGAGGCTTGGCTTCTCTGCTGCGGCCACAGCGAGACTTGGCTTCTCCGCTATAGCCAAGCCTCTTCAGTCTTCAATCTTCACTCCAGCTGGAGCCTTCAGTCTTTGCTCCGTGCCTGCGTATGCAAATCAACCGCCATCTTTGTTGGGTTAATTTGCATAGTTGCTCTGATTGGCTGGTGGGTATAGCGAAATGACACCAATTTGCATGTTTCTCTTTTATTGGTGTAGACTAGAGGCCCGGTGCACAAAAATTTGTGTACTGGCAGGGGGGCGTGTCCCTCAGCCCCACTTGTGCCCTCTCTCAGTCTGGGACCCCTCGGGAGATAACGATCTGCTTGCTTAGACCCGCTCCTGGGTGGCAGAGGGCAGGCCCAATCCCTAGGTGCAGCCCCTGGTCGGGCACAGAGAGGGCTGATTGGGGAGTTTGGGCCTCACCCCACCCCCAGTGGGGACCCTCACCCCGATCAGGGGCATGGTCAGCCTGCAAACCACCCCACTTCCTCGTCCAGGTCAGCACCACCCCCAGCAGGGACCCCCACCCCGATGAGGATGTGGCTGGCCTACAAACCTGGTTGCCCCTTGCCCAGGCCAGCCCTGTCCCCCAGCGGGCCCCCCCAAACCCAATCAGGAGTGTGGTTGGCCAGTAAACTGCCCCAGGCCCCTCACCCAGGCTGGCACTGGCCCCTAGCAGGGACCCCCCACCCTGATCTGGGTGTGGCCGGCCTGCAAACTGCCACAGGCCCCTCACCCATGCCAGCCCCATCCTTCAAGGGAACCCCCACCATGATCTGGGACCCCCTTCAGGCCAGACCAGCCAGCCCCCACCCATGCACCAGGTCTCTATTCTATACTAATGAAAGGGTAATATGCTAATTAGACCAGATGTACTTCCGGACAAAGCCATGGTGGCGGGGCCAAGGCAGAGGTGGTTAGGGGTGATCAGGCTGGCAGGGGAGAGCAGTTAGGGGGGGTCAGGCCAGCAGGGGAGAGCAGTTAGGGAGATGAGCCAGCAAGGGAGAGCAGTTAGGGAGATCATGCCAGCAGGGGAGAGCAATTAGGGAGATGAGCCAGCAAGGAAGAGCAGTTAAGGATCAGGCAGGCAGCAGGTAAGTGGTTAGGAACCAGCAGTCCCGGATTGCGAGAGGGATGTCCCAGATTGGAGAGGGTGCAGGCTGAGGGACAACCCCCCCTCCGTGCACAAATTTTGTGCACCGGGCCTCTAGTCCTATATAATAAAAGGCTAATATGCTAAGTGTCCGACCATTCATTCAACTGTTTGGCCAGTTGCTATGATGCACACTGACCACTAGGGGGCAGAAGCTCCAACCAGTAAGTTAGCTTGCTGCTGGGGTCTGGCCGATCCGGACTGGGTGAGACAGGCCAGACATGCCAGACATGCCCTGGAGCCCTCCCACAGTCCCTACCTGGCCCTGATTGTGAACTGGTGGTGTCCTTCAGCCTGGCCTGTGCCCTCTCACAATCCAGGACCCCTCAGGGGATGACAGAGAGCCAGTTTTGGCCCTATCCCTGCAGGCCAAGCCAAGGGACCCTACCAGTGCATGAATCCATGCACTGGGCTGCTAGTTAGCATAATAAAGGAGTTCTCCCTGCTGGAGATAAAAGCTATCTCCCCAAGAAATTTTCCCCTAACCTGAGGCAAAAAGGGAGGGGGAAGGGGAAAAAAAGAAAAGAAGGTAGTTTTATTTTATGAAGCGGTTTTCAGTCTCAAGGTGGCAGAATGAGGTTACTAGGTGATATTCAGCAGAGGAACTTGAAGACTTAATTTTAAGATAAGGCGTGTGTTCCCAGGACTTCCCCCTCTTATGCCTGCTCACCTGCGCCCTGATAATCTGGGAAGGCCCCGGCATTGCCAACCTCCTGCAGGTGGTCTGGGAGGGGGGAGGGTGGGGAACAGCAAAGCCCCTACCCAGCATTGCTCCTGTTAAAATTTCCCTGCACGGCATTGGTAGTTGGGGATGGGTGGTCCTAAAGTGTGGCTTACATGGTGAAGGGCCTGCCTGTGACATTGCAAACCCAAGCAGGCCCACTGAAGGGGCACTGAGGCTGGCTATGGGGCGGGCAATCAAGGCTTGGCTGCTTGGCACTCATGGGGGCGCTGCACAAAGGAATGCATGTCCTCCCAGTATTTTTTCTGCAAAAATGAACAGTTCAAAGTATGTGGCAGTCTTTGTATATGTCTGAGTTTCTGTTTACTACATGTGGTAAAATCTTAGCCTCCGATGGCATTACTAGAATATAACAACTTATTGGCCATATTAAATAGGATTAATTCTATGGTCTGAACCAAATTTTTAATACTAAACCCAGTTTAAGTTTGAAGATCTTTAGATTGATTATGTTTGGTGATTCTTCTGAGTGTGGATTTTCAAGGCTTTAGACCAGCGATAGCAAACCTATGACACGTGTATCAGAGGTGACACGTGAACTCATTTTTTTGGTTGATTTTTTCTTTGTTAAATGGCATTTAAATATCCTATCTAATAATAGACAAACATGGTAATTAACCGTACCTTCACTATGCCTCCCATTGGTTAATCAGGGCAATATGCAAATTAACTGCCAACTAAGATAGCGGCTCGCAGCCACACAGCTGAAGCGAGCAAGAGGCTTGCTTGCTCCAGTGATGGAGGAAGCCAAGGTTCCCCACCTGCCACGGCCTGGCTCTGAGCTCCGAAAGCAGCAAAGTTTCAATTATAGAAGCTAAACAAACCCCAAATACCTGCTTTCAGCCGGCCATGGCCACGGATCTGGAGCCGGCTCTTAGCTCCAGTGACAGCAAAAAAGTTTCAATTATAGAAGGTAAATAAATCCCAGAATAAAAAAAGAAAGAAAAAAAGGAGAGGCTGGGAGCTTCAGTCACAGGCCAGCCTGAAAATGGCCCTCAGCCCCTCATCCAGGCTGGCCAGGCACCCCAGTGGGGATCCCCACCCTGAAGGGAGTGTGACCAGCTGCAAACAGCCATCAGCCCCTCACCCAGGCTGGCCAGGCACCCAAGCGGGGCCCCCACCCTGATCCAGGACACCCTTCAGGGCAAACCAGCTGGCCCCCACCCGTGCACCAGGCCTCTATCCTATATAGTAAAAGGGTAATATGCAAACTGACCCTAACAGCAGAGAAACTAGAAATGACTGGTCACTATGACACACACTGACCACCAGGGGGAAGATGCTCAATGCAGGAGCTGCCCTCTGGCGGTCAGTGCGCTCCCATATGGGGGAGCTCTGCTCAGCCACAAGCCAGGCTGATGGCTGCCAGTACAGCGGTGGTGGTGGGAGCCTCTCCTGCCTCCTCAGCAGTGCTAAGGATGTCTGACTGCAGCTTAGGTCTGCTCCCCACTGGCAAGTGGGCATCCCCTGAGGGCTGTCAGGCTGCAGAGGGATGTCTGATTGCCAGCTTAGGCCCAATTCCCTGGGGAGCAGGCCTAAGCCAGCAGGTGATCATCCCCCAAGGGGTCCCAGACTGCAAGAGAGTGCAGTCTGGGCTGAGGGACACCCCCCCCCCCCCCCCCCCGGCCAGTGCACAAATTTTTGTGCACTGGGCCTCTAGTATAAAATAAATATCAAAAATATAAATCTTTGTTTTACTATGGCTGCAAATATGAAAAAATTTCTATATGTGACACAGCACCAGAGTTAAGTTAGGGTTTTTCAAAATACTGACACACCGAGCTCAAAAGGTTCCCCATCACTGCTTTAGACTGAGAAATACCTTTGGGACACCCCAATGGACTGTGGGAACCTCAAGGATCTATTCTCTCCTCTAAAAAAGAAATTATTTTTGAACTAAATTGGGCAAATTCAAAATACTTGAAATTACATGAGGAAGCTTTGTCAAATAAAAAATTAATAACTGTGATCTATTTAGATACATATATTTTGAATGTTAGAGAGGTTTCAGTCTACTTCAGAAAAGAATGTACTCAGATTCAGAGCCAAGGTCAAACGGAAAACTTTCAGAAATGACACGTCTCCAGTCAGGGACACAGGGCAAGTGGGATGATGCTCTGTGTCTGTCACTGACACTCTGGGTGTTTGTGGGTTCCATCTATTGGGGTTTATCAATTGTTTTCAATGTTTATCACACCGTCTGCAATAAGCCATGTGCCACATGTTATTCTTTACGTACAACTTGTTTGTTGTTCTCTATGTCATTTTTCAGGCATTATTTATTAAAAGGTTGTTGTCTCAGAATGCCATCTATAATACTAAAAGCATAATATGGTAATTAGACCAAACAACCTTCCGGACAACCACACTATGACACCCAATGGCACCAGGCTAGCCAAGGCGGGTATGATGCAATTGGTCGGGGGCCTGGCCATTACTCCATGATCGCCCTGCAGAGGGAGGCCCAGGCCACCATCCGGTGGGGCAATCAATCAGGGGGCTCCACGATCATCCCATAGAGGGAGCCCCCACCGGCCGACAGGCTGTGGCAGATGGGCAGGGCCTCCCTCTGTGAGGGAAGCCTGGATCCCGGGTGCCAGAGAAAAGCCGGTGCTGGCAGCCAGAGGAAGGAAGGCCTACGCTTGCACAAATTTCATGTATTGGGCCTCTAGTATCTTATAGGAAAGTAAAGGTTTTTATCAACTGCATTTTAAACAAATCTATAACCATGCCACTTTTCGAATTTTGTCATATTGGACAGCCATGGCTTTACTCTGGTGCATTAAGTCTTTAAAGAAACCCATTAAAAAGGACTCTGACTTTCTCCAAATTGCAGGCTTCTAAGCAGGTCATATCTTTGAATTGGATAAGGGCTCGTGGAACTTCAAGGAATTATTATCTGGAGATAATACAAAATTATATATATATATAGAAGGTGGAACCTCCTTCCTAGCATACCTAAGTAAAATATACAAGTGAACGCTGGTCTTAAGGGGAAATTTAAAAACCTCTTCCACCAATGTTCACAGAGTAACTGAAATGTTTTCTCACCATTGATAAGAACAAAGAAGGTGTGCCTTTTACCTAAACTGTTCCCTGCAAAGTCAACTAGCATGTCCCTCTCCCAGGCATTTTTCTAGGAATCGATCAAGTTAGTTGCCCTGCTAGAAAGGAGGTAAAATCTCTGAGGTGGCATTTTTAAGGTTTGGAAGTAAAACAGCAGAAATTTAGGTTCAGTAAAAATAAAGAATTAAGCCAGTGAGCAGAAGGTTTAAAGTACTAAATTTGGCTTGAAATAGATTCCATCTTTGCCCCTGAAATCAGGCAGAGAATCAATCCTCTAATGACAAGGGCATAGAAGGGGTGGGAACAGAGCTGTCTGTACTCTCCTCGGATCCCTGCATACTGGCCTAACCAGGGTTACAAGTACTATGCAAACTCTCTTAAGTCCACATCCTAGAGTAAACCCCTTGGGAATTAACGTCAGTAGCTTCTTAACCATCCAATTCAGTGGGTACTTCAAACACATTAATGGATACCTCAGGCACTTTTAATCACAGACAAGGGGCCTGAGAGCAGGACACAGGTGATGCACCCTTCCCCCACAGGTTAGGGAGGCAGGAGACACCTTCTGCGTGATCTCGGGTCCTCACTGTGGTGGTAAGTGTGGTTAGTCCACCCAGCAGCCTTATTTGCGACAGGACATGGACAAGGTAACCTCACTCCTAGTGAGAGGTGAGGGACGCCCCACTGCCAAGGCTAGTGACAATGGACACAGGACGTCCTTTGTGAAGCACAATGGATAAAGGGAACATCCTTCTGCATTTTTTCCTCTCAGTGGGAAGCCTGTCATTCACACCACATAAAAACAGCCCCTCAAAAATTGGAATAATTCTGACCCACAAACTTAAAAAAAAAATAGCACCTGATTTTGTTCTGCACTCAGGTTTGGCCTCAATACCAACTGGTGAATGGGGAGAGTTGCCCTCAGAGGGAAGCCTTAAGTATAACACCATCCTACAATTAGACCTTTTCTATAGGAAGGAAGAAAAATAGTTAGAAGTCCCATATGTCCAGACTTTCTTTACTCTAGAGGACAAGCCAAAGACAGGCAGGAACTGTAAACTCAATCCCATGCTCCTGGCAATAACAACTCAAAATCCAGCAGAGGAAATGGTGGGGGCCACATCCCACCGAAGGCTGAGCTGGTCTCAACTTGCCCTAAGACAGACAAAGGATCTGGTCATACTTTATCCCAGATCCCCTTCTCACCCTGGGACATAAGACAAATTAAAGGTAATTTAGAAAAGTTCTTGAAAGACCCTGGCAAACATATTGAGGTCTTCCAAAACCTCATTCAAGTATTTCATCTCTCATGTAGAGACATCACACTCATATTAAACCTGACCTGAGGTTTTTAAATTTCCTTTTTTTAAGCTTTCACCTAGGTATGCTGGAATGGTACCACCTTCTACATATACATTGTTCTTATTATTTCTAATTAATAATTCCCTGAAGTTCTACAAACCTTCATTTAATGCAAAGATATGACCTGGTTAGAAGCCTGCAATTTAGAGTAAAGCAGTGGCTGTCCAATATGACAAAATTCAAAAGTGGTATGGTTATGGATTTGCTTAAAATGGAGTTGATAAAATGTTTGCTTTCCTATAGGATTTGACATTCTGAGACAGCAACCTTTCAGTACAACAAACAATCTTATATAATGAAGAGCTAATATGCTAATTAGGACTAACAGCACAACCACCTTCTGGATGACCTTCCAGACAAAGCCGGGGGCTGAGAGGGCCAAGCCTCTTGCACAAATTTCATGCATTGGGCCTCTAGTTTTTATATAAAGAGTAACATGTGGCACATGGCTTGTTGCAGATGGTGTATTAAACATTAAAAACAATTTATAAATCCCAGTAGATGAAACACCAAACACCCAGAGTGTACTGACAGATGCAGAGAATCATCACGCTTGCCCTGCATCCCTGACTGAACGTTTCCCGTTTGAACTTGGCTCTGAATCTGTGTAAGGCAAACATGTCAAACTCGCGGCTGATAAAGCATGTGGCCCGCCAGCCTGGAGTTTGACATGCTTGGTGTTGCTACCAATGGAGAAAGATACAGGTAAGCAGTAACTAGTCCACACTAATGATTAACCAATTAGCAGTGCTCTCAGAATCAATAATTCACCCAAGAGAAGGGGTTGGGCTGATACTGACATAATGACCTCACAATAGACTGGTTGACCACAAATAATGGATGATAAATGGTTCAACCAGCTCAAAGATACTCAGGGCTGCCCGGTAGGATTCAAAGTCCTTGCTTTGGAATAAATCCAGAAAACACAGATGTTTGTGCTTACTGCTCCACTCATGACTCTCTTATGCCCACAGATCATCAGTACAATGAACTCACTTGTTTTTACTTCAATAGCACTACTATTGGGGCCTTTAAATTTTTGTGTTGTTTCTTATGAAACAGAATTGAGAAAAATGTAGTGTGAAGAACTGAGAAGATGAGTAGAAAAGGCCAGATCTGCAAATAGTAAGTGGATTAACTTCCAAAGGATTCGGTGTTTTCCCAAATTCTACAACATTCTTGACACAAATGTAATACTCATGTAACTGCCAATCACCATTTATCAGCCATTATAACCCTCATTGGGCAAATGTCGGAAAGGTCTTTATGCCACTATATCTCAGAAGTAGTGGTAGGTTCTGGCGTTTGTTCTTGAGATACTGTTGTGTGGCAGCTTTTTCACAGGCACACAATGTACCAGTCAGTTTGTCTTCTAAATAGAATGGCCACAAAAGATGAATGTCCTAAAGTCTGTTCAAATTCCCCCTCTGTTCACTTGGCTTGTTGACCTTAACTGCTGCTTCTCTTCCGTTGTAGATTCTTGAATAACAAATATTTCTTCACATATACAAAGATAAATAATGTCTCTTTTGCCTCTGTTGACATTACAGGTGGCACCCTATCTGATTTGGAACACAACTCAAGTTCTTCCTAACACAGTTTCCCTCACCCCTATTCTGCAGGCACTACACTAGGTAAAGTTAGCTTGTATTTCTTACCTAGAACTATTGTTAGTAACTTGGAGTTTGTACTTTCATCTTTTCTATGGTTACTTTTTACTGAATAAAAATTTGACCCAAAAGAAGACTTCAATCCCTTTAATTGGAGAAATATTTACTGCTGGGAAAATAAGGGTTTAATGTGACAGAAATATGACCTTGCAAGTATTCAGGCTGCCTTTTTCTCACAGTGATTTCTCGAGTAAAATAAATCAATAACCCATTTCATGAAGACACAGTATGTTAATGATTATAAAGAATCATGTGAGGCTCTAGCCTGTTTGGCTCAGTGGATAGAGTGTAGGCCTGTGGACTAAAGAGTTCCGGGTTCAATTCTGGTCGAGGGCAGTACCTCGGTTGTAGGCTTCTCCCTGGCCTAGGCCCAGGTCACAGTGCATGCAGGCAGCAACCAGTTGATGTGTTTTTCTCACATTGACGTTTCTCTCTGTCTTTCCCTATCTCTTCCACTCTCCTTAAAATTCAATAGAAAAATATACTCAGTTGAGGATTACAAAATAATAATGTGAGTCAATAATTAAAATAAATAGCTTGAGGAAAGTAAACTAAAACTTATGGTCATTGAACTTTTAAATTTTATGTCAATCATAAACAGTGAAAAGGTAGAAAATTTATAAATTTAAGATACTTAAGCATATAAATATTATTCCTATTATTGACTGAACCACTGAGCTATGGTGGCTCAGACTTAAAGATAAAACTATTCTTTTAAACCCACAAAACTTAGTGGAGACACAAAGACTGCATATATCTGGGAAAACAGACTCTTCCATAAAATTATTTCTAGGAACTCACTATAACAAACAATTAAAAATAACAAAGAAATACAGGAGAAACAGGGAAGTGTGACATTCCTAAAAATAGAGCAGTTAACAGAAACTGTCTGTGAATGAACGAAGACACTGTTTCTTGGCATATGGTACATTTCATTGAAACCTGGGTATTGGAACTTGTCTCGATTCTGATCTCCAAGAGTTAGCATGTCTCTCCTTTCCCACAGATCTTTGATGATCTGTTCAAGTTTTCTTTTTTCTTTTCTTTTTTGTATTCTTCTATCTTTCTTAAGATTGGATTATCTTGATTAAGTTATCTTTACATTCCCTGATGATTTCTTCTGCCAGATTGAATTTGCTATGGAGACCTTCCAATGTATGTTTAATAGTTACTGGGTCAGTTTTTATTAACTGCTTTTTCCCCCCTGCATATGTCACACTTTCTTGTTTTATGGTGAGAAGACTTAAGATATATTTTCTTAGCAAATTTCAAGTATACAATACAGTATTAGCTATAGTAACAATGCTGTGTATTAAATCATCAGAACTTCTCATTGTTTAACTGAAAGTTTGTAGACCTTGACCAACATCTTCACATTCTCTCCACCTCCCAGCCCCTCAGAAACCACCATTCCACTCTTTATTTTAATGATCTTGAGTTTTACTGTTGGGGGTTGGGAGTGAAACTTCCCCGCCCCCCCCCCCCCCCCACCACCACTTTGAACCATCAATGTAGATTCTTTCAGAGTAGAATTTTTATCATGTAACATGAAATCTTGCACATAAGAGATCTTATCCTATTTATCAGACCTTTGGCAAAAGCAATTCTGATTTGTTATTGACTTTAATTAACCAGTTAGCTAAAATACCACTTAATGGACTCTCAGATGGAACCAAGACCAAGTCTCTTATTTCATGACAGAAAAAATAATCTAAAGAAAGACAAGGTCAAAACAAATGAGTTACAAAACAGCAAAGATCAAAGTAAGTCCCCAAAAGAGAAGAAAACAAGCAAAGAACAATTGTACCAAAGTTTCATTTCAGACAGATGAGGGCTCTCAGAGAGCACTTAGAACAGACAGACCAGAGCTCTCAGACATAAACTGATTCCCTCCCAGGGAGGAACTGGGATTAAAGTCATAGAGTCTTACCCCTGCCTAAGTGATACCAGAGATGACTCCTTGCTGAGTCCTGGATGGCTAAACAGACCAGAGCGCAGTGATAGAGGACCCCTCCTGTGCCCCCAGGATGACTTACCCAGTCAGACTTGGAGTCCACAGACTCCACAGAGACCTGTTTCCTTCCACCAGCTGAGTGTTTGAGGCCCCTGATGCCTTGAGAGGGAGAGCAGGGAGAGTCCTGAGATAAAGAACTCTCAACAGCTGCTGGGAAATCCCTGCCATGGGGTCAGCCTACCACAAGCAGCTGGGACCCTCAGCCCAGGCCCTGGGGACCTTACCGGAGTCCACACAGTCCCAGAAGAGTCACCAAAAATTGTAACTGAAAATCCAGATTCTGCTGCCTGCCACAGTGAACACCAAACTCTGTCACTGAAGTTCTGGAATTTTTGGAAACATCTACAAAGTCAGGATCAACACCAAAACAACAACAACAAACCTTACAACTCGCTGACACCCAGAGTAAACGAAGGCAGGCGTTTTGTAGAGGGGAGACAACATTTGAAGAGTTGGCAAGGATGGGAGGTAAGCTCTTCTGTTTTTTGCTTCTTTTAGTTTTTTTGCCCTCTGTTCTGCAGAACAGTAGTGGCAGCTACACATGCAATAGATTCTTTAACCACTAGGTGGCACTTGTGAGTATATTTTCAAGACAATATACTGAATTTGGTTGATAGATGGCAATGGTGTCCTTTTCATGATTAAAAGAGGTATGGAAGTGTAATGCTATTTAGATACTAGAGGCCCGGTGCACAACATTCATGCACTGGGGGTGCAGGGCGGGAGGGGCTGGCGGGGGAGGAGCATCTCGTAGTCTGGGACCCCTCTGTCGATGTCTGACTGCCAGTTTAGGTCGGCTCCCCGCTAGGCCAGCAGGTGGACATCCCCAGAGGGGTCCTCAGTACTGTCATGGAGGTGGAAGAGGCTCCTACCACCGCTGTTGCACTGTGAGTCCTGCTTCTGGCTGAGCGGCCACCCCCTGTGGGAGCGCACTGACTACCAGGGGGCAGCTCCTGTGTTGAGCGTCTGCCCCCTTGTGGTCATCGCACATCATAGCAACCAGTCATTCCACTGTTTGGTTGATTTGCATAGTGTGGCCTTTTATTATATAGGATTCATTAGAAAAAGCAATCTGAGAAATACACCCTGTATTTAGCAAAATGGACTAACTCCATATGAACAAAAAATTCTTATTAAATGGGGAAATTTGTGTTTGTATCATATGGTAACTCAGAATAAAATTCACATAAATCTCATTTCTCCCATTCACAAGCACAACACAAGCTTTGGGCATGTACTTAATTTTGCATCATAACAAATATGGAACAAGAAGAAGAAAAAAATCATACTTGCTTCCACACTATCTTTGTTATATAACTACCAGTTAATATTCTTGAAGTGTAACTGCAGGACCTACATGACTTCCATATTCTCAGCTATCTTTCATAGGATATTCTCTATGCTTATCTATTAAGTACAGGATTTGTTCCCTGGAAACCGCCTCCTAGCACTGATTCAAACTCAAGCCAATGTTTTAATTATACTGTCTTAATTCTTCTGCAATCCAGTAAAAGGATTACACTCTATTGCTCAGCAGTTATTGGGGGGGAAAGATTACTTTCTATTATCTATAACCAATCTCATCTTATTCTCAAATCCTCCTTCTCACTATAAAAATAATTTAAGCCTATAGATTAAAGATCACTTGTCTCTTTCAGTGTTAAACAGTGACCAGTAAATTTAATGACGATGGAAACTTCTTGTCAGTGCTATTTCTCCCCTCTCAATTGATCTTCTAATTTCTCCTTCCCAAACGGGCCTATGACAGGGAAGCTTACTGTCAACATGTTGGTGAGGGGAGGCTCTTCTTGTCTGGCCGATGTTCTGTTTCCTTGAGCTTTGCAGACCTCCACCAAGACCCTCTCATTCCCCCTGGACTCCAGCACAGGAGTCTGTTGCATGAAACTGGCAAGTGCTGCTGGTGATGTGGGTCTTGCTTTCCCAAGTGTCTCAAGTTCTTCCTATTCAGGAGCCTCCTTATCCCGACCTGAGATCTCTTCTCAGATTCTCTTAGCACTTCACCTGTTACAGGAGCTTAATGGAATTTCTTTATATTCTAGAAAAAGTTCTAAACTTTATCACACCCACCACACCTCTGTTTTTCCACAACACTGTTTTCTAATGTAGTTATATGGGGTTTTGACAGCCAGGAATGTCAAGAGGAACATTAGAAATGCATGCAGGAGTCAGAAGTTTTTCATGAACTGTCCTCACACAAGAAAATGCCTAGTGTCTCTGGCTTCTGCCCACCTTGATATATTGTGACAGGCAACAATGCTCCTCCACATTTCCAACCCCCACCCAGAACCACTTCCCCAGCAACACTTGGAGTCTATGAATAGCCAAGGGCATGAGTCAAGAGCTATCCCTCCAAACTCTGCTCTCAGCCAGTTCTGCACCATTGCTGTTCTGCCTTTGGGTCACCATGCTGCTTTCATTAAAATCATTTTGTGAGATATTTTAAGTTAGGTTCTCTCAGGAAACAGACTGAGATTAGTATGCAGACACGCAAAGTGCTCTCAGGAACAATACCTGTGCCAGAGTGAAGGAAGCATGAATGGGTGGAGGGAAAAGTTGGACCACAAAGCAGTTACCACACACACACACACACACACACACACACAGCTAAGGAGCTAAGATGCCCATCAGAATTGTTCTAATTGAAGTAGTTTTGCTGCTACAGATGCAAATGCTGGGCAGCATTTGTGCAAGTGTAGTTGAAGGAAGCTGCCACCTGCATTGCTAAGTAATCTTTGTTTTCTCCTGAATTAGACTTTATGAAATAACTAGAGGCCTGTTTCACGAAGAGATTCGTGCAATAGGTCTTCCCTTCCCCTGGCTGCCGGCACCGGTTTTCGTCCGACACCCAGGACCCAGGCATTCGCTCTGGCTGGAGCCTTCAGTCTTTGCTGCGCCGCTTCGGCCTATGTATGTAATTTAACCATCATCGTTGGGTTAATTTGCATACTCTCCTGATTGGCTGGTGAGCATAGCGGAGGGACGGTCATTTTACATGTTTTATTAGTAGGTAAGATGGCAGAAGACAGAGTATTTGTCTTAGTCTATTCAGGCTGCAATAACAAAATACCCTGGATTGGGAAGCTTATAATCAACAGACATCTATTTCTCACAGTTCCTGGAGGCTGGGAAATCCAAGATTCTGATACCAGCTGATTCATGTCTGATGAGAACCTGCTTCCTTGGCTGTCTTCTCACTCTAGCCTCACATGGCAAAAGGGGCGAGTGAGCTTGCCAGGGCCTCTTTGATAAGGGCACTAACCTCCATAGAAGTCTTATTTCTCCCACATAATTTGTGTAGGGCCGGTAGAATACGGTGAAATAGGAAAGATGTGCAAGTTTTGTAGACAAAGCCCTGTGAAGAGCTTTGCTAGTAACTGACCAATTTTGAACATGTTTATTAATTTTCCTTTTAAAATGGATTTTGCATATTGAAACCCCCACCTAACAGAGGAAATTGAGGACCAGAGAGTAAGTGACTGTTTCTCAAGCTCCCACAGTTAGAAGAGCTGTTATCCCAATTCTCACCCTTTTTGACCAGAACCAGCTACATTTTCATACTAATTAATATTTTAAATCTCAGTAGCGCATTAAAATATTAGGTATTAAATTTTCACTTTCCCCCCTTGTGCTTAAGCTCCCTGAGGCAGGATCAACATGTGCTGATTCATCATCAACTGAGCACCAATATCAGAAACAGAAGTCTAAACCTCCCCATATAAAAATACACGTGCACGGAGGCAGCTCCTATATCAAATAGAATCCCAGAAGATTAGTTAATAGCAAGGAAAGAGATATCAAATGCCTACCTTTGAGAATATGCCTAAACCCCTCCTTCAATGTCATTTTCAAGGGCCTTAGAATCAGTATTTACCTTTAAAAACAAACATCTTTGAAGCAACAGATCCTAATGTCTTAGGGGTCTGTAGATAGAGATGGATCTGGTATTTTAAAAACAAAATTTAGATGTCAGAAGATACGTCCAAATATAAGGAAGTTCTTTTAAAAAACTATCTTAAAAGTATAGGTGAAACATGTTCAGATCCGTATTTTCAAAATAGTGTAAGTTCTATAAGAATCAATCTTAAAGAAATCATCAAATTTGAAGGATAATTTAATGATTATATCCCATTTAGATACGTTTGAACTGGTATGGTCAAAACCAATAACCTATTTTTTAGCATCTTGGGTTATGTGGCAGAAGCTCACATTCCAGTATTTTCACGTCCTTAATTGGCTTAGTTTACCTGTCTGCATGGCACTAGCAATAACGACTTCATTTTGCTCATTCATTGAGCACTTTCATTTATGTGAAGACCACCTTACCTGATAGTTCCATATGGTTCCACCTCCAGCCTTTCTACCTAATGATGTTGAGGATAGAGGCCAGGGTACCCTGATGCCTTTTGAACTACCAGGGACTAGGCTGAGGGGAATGAGGCACTTACCTTGGGTAAGATGTATGCTCCAGTTTGAGAACCAGAGTCTTTGGTTAATTTGCAGAATACAGAGCCAACAGTAAAGTTAATATTTACTCTAGATAAAAATACTTCGAAGTATCATTAGATCTAACCAGCTTGTCTTCGTTGCCATATCATTGGGTTCTGCCTAATTCTGAAAATGGCATTCTGAAATGACAAAGTTGGCAATCCACTCTGATACCTGTAGAAAACGTATAAAGCTTAAGACTTTAAAAAATCATGAGCAAGGGGGAAGTGGAGTCATTCTTGACACTTCAGTCAAGTCTTCACTGACTTCCACTTTTCTTAACTTTAACTGAACTGCTCTTTTAGATTCTTACACATCTGCTGATCAGCTTCAAAAAGGATCTCCTGAGGAAAAGCAAAACCTCACATAACACAAACTTTTAGACTTCTCTCTGCATAGAAATGTTGAACATGACTGTCATTCCTTTGTATTGGTTGGGCTCAAGTTGGTGAAAAGTATTAAATTCCTCAGTGATACCTTTGTCTTAAATGATTTGATTTTAATCATAAGGGCTCACTCCAAATATAAACATGGGATTGACCGTGCTGTTTTTGGGTATGCGGCATATAAATTTTTGAATGGAGGCAGTATTTGCAATCAATTGCATAAGTGATTTCTCATAGTGGTGAAGATTCGATCCTCCAAATCTGCAGTGAGTGGCTAACTTGCACGAAGCCTGACTCTCCTACCTGGAATTTCCAAGTCAATCATTTCAAATTATTCTGAAGGTCTCACATGTGCATGGATGTGGAGTGTGGTTCTCTTGTAGACAGTGTACAACCCCCAGAATTCAGAACCTTTCAGACTGGTTAATTAGAAGCACAGGGGAACATCACGACATATAGACTTCACAAGGGTAGGACAGTGGTTCTTAATCAGGAGTGCGCATCACAACCAGAGTCACTGGCATGAGATTTCAGTTTTAAGATTCAGATTGAGGCTCAGAGTTTATTAACTTAAACTGAGAAGGGCCTAAAACACTTCAATAACTCCATAGATGGTTCTGATTCAAATAGGACTAAAGTCCATTTTATTCCTGACTGTAATATGTGCTTCTGGTTTTGTTAAGACTTAAATTTATCATACCCAAAGGCTAGATTTCAGAAAGTTTAATACTCTATTCACCTCAGTCTTCTAGTAATGTATGTGTATGAATGACAACACTTAGAATCCAAAAGTCACTGAGTTATTCCAATTCCTGGTATATAAAACCACACCTAAGCATAGCAGCAGTCTATATTCTAGTCTGAAGATCTCTTTTCAACACAAAATGATTTAAAATACAGTGGAACCTCAGTTCTTGAACTTGATTCGTTCCAGAGGGCTGTTGAAGTGATTTTTTCGAAAACGGAATCATTTCCCATTAGAAATGTTGTAAATTGAATTAATCCATTCCAGACCCCCAAATGAATCTGTTTTCACCTTTCTTATATACATGTCTAATGTACTGTTTAATCTATAAATAAACACTTCTTTTCTTAAATTTATCAAAATACCCCCTACTAGCCTTAAATCACTTTTGGCACTTGGTCCAGGGGTGTCTTTCAGAACAGCATGCAATATCTTTGCTTGTTCATATCACTGCCTCCGAAATGCTGTCACTGACTAACTCAGTGATAGCGAACCTATGACACGCGAACTCATTTTTTTGGTTGATTTTTCTTTGTTAAATGGCATTTAAATATATAAAATAAGTATCAAAAACATAAATCTGTTTACCATGGTTACAAATATCAAAAAATTTCTATGTGACACGGCACCAGAGTTAAGTTAGGATTTTTCAAAATGCTGACACTCCGAGCTCAAAAGGTTGGCCATCACTGGACTAACTGCTTTTCATTTATCCAAAACAAGTTTTTCTACCTCTTCAATTGCCCGTGATCATTGTTTCTTTCACACCTTTAGCAACATTAGCACTCTTGACGGCCTCTTTATGTTTTAAAATTGTGCTAATGTTTATTTCTCTCCTTTGTTTGTTGCCTGAGAGACTTTATCATGGTGAGGTATCAACATGAAAAGGTTGCCAAGTGGAAAACCAAGGTATGATTCAACATTAGTTCTGTGAACAATTTAGTTGAGAACCGAATTGTTCAAGATGGCAGACGTTTGAGAAATGAGGTTTGACTGTACGTGAGCTTCTTCTCACTAATAAGAGGAATTGAACATTTTATATTTGAAATTTTAAGGTCAGTTTATTAGTTCATTGATGAAAGCTTTCAGAAGAATATTCTCCTGAAAATTTTTTTTTTCTTAGAAAAAAAGGAAGGAAAATCAACACCCTCTCGGCATAACCACAGATGCTGTGGCAGTCAAGCCTCGGCAGGCGGGGATGGCCCATCAGTCGGTCAGGTCGCTCTCTGGGTCAGCAGGATTGTAGTCTGGATCATCCTCGTCATCCTCCAGCTCCAAGTCATCCATTTCCTGGAACAAAGACTCATCTACCTCCACACTGTTTCCAGCTGCAAAAAAACAAGATTTCATCTTTAGTCTTATACTTGGGAATGAAAGGTACAAACAGAAACTTCTCCACATGCAAGGGAGGTGATGAAATATTAAATTGCTACTGCAAATCATTACAGGCCAACAATGGTCTGTAATGGTCAGCAGAGACTCACACATTTTAACAACAACTTTGTGCTTCCAGTTCATAGTCTAAAAAAATCCAGTTATAAAAAAAGCCTTTCTAGAATGATTTATGATGTGGCATATGACAAATTGAAGACAATGATATGTCCTGGTCATACAAAGTTGATGATCACTGACCATGGCTGACCATGGGCCTGGTTTACAAGTTGTTAGAAGCTAATGTGATCTTAATTGTTTATCTATTGCTATATTTGATTTTAAGTGATCAGAAAACTTTAAAGAATATATTGCTATAGTTTATGTATAAATTTATCAAACATTAGAATTTATTCTTTAAAATGTATTTTTTTATACCCTTGGGAGGAAAGATTTATTGTCATTACTCTGATTTTCATGGATTAATATTAAAAACAGTACAATATATACATGTGGAATTCTAATATTATCTTACCATCCTCCAAGAACTGGATATCAGATGTGTCAAGATTATGATCTGTTTCAAATAGCTGTTTCCCTAAAAGAAATAAATATGTTTAATTTGAACAGCATAGTTTTCCTCCATCTTCTAAAACTCTCCAGGAAAAAGTCTGAAAATCTGTTTTTCTGAATTTCAATAAATTTACGAACTGAGCTAAGAGGCATATAAAATGTATTTGCATAAAAATGGAACAACTGATAACCTAGTCTGCCTCGAGTCCCAGAAAAACAAATGTGACTCTATCACTTCTAAGGCTTATAATCATGGAAGTCATGGTAGCTGTATCTCAAGATCTATCATTGTAATATTTAGATCAAAGATAACCCATAAACATTAATTATAATTAAGTGTGAAAATACATCAACATGTAGAGAGAATGCTTTCTCTTTTTCCCCCCTGGATGCCTAAGTATATTTTCTTACAGCCCTGGCTGGATGGCTCAGTTGGTTGGAGTATCGTCCTGTGCACCAAAAGGTTTTGGGTTCGATTCCCAGTCAGGACACATACTTAGGTTGTGGATTTGATCCCTGGTTGGGGCAGGTGCAAGAGGCAACCAAGCGATGTTTTTCTCTCACATCGATGTCTCTCTCTCTCACTCTCCCTTCATCTCTAAAATCAGTAAACATATCCTCAGGTGAGGATAAAAAAAAATGTCTTATAGAAATCTGTTCAAATGATCCTCTTGCTATATCAGAACTAATGCCAAAACGTTTAGGGGAACAGAAATAGGGGCGAGTCATACCACTTAATTTATTTTTTCCTGCTTGTTCTTCTTCTTTCATTCGTTTCTTTTTAATTTCCAAGAGTTCTGCATCAAACTTGGCTTTCCAACTTAAGAAATTCTCAATTGTAACAGGAGTGCCATGAAATAATTGCTTGGAAAATAAAAAAGACAGGTTACCAGATAAGTGAGACAACAGTTTAAAACATAAGACTTAATGATCTTCTAGACCAGGGGTGGGCAAACTTTTTGACTCGAGGGCCACAATGGGTTCTTAAACTGGACCAGAAGGCCAGAACAAAAGCATGGATGGAGTGTTTGTGTGAACTAATATAAATTCAAAGTAAACATCATTACATAAAAGGGTACGGTCTTTTTTTTTTTTTTTTTTTAGTTTTATTCATTTCAAATGGGCTGGATTCGGCCCGTGGGCCATAGTTTGCTCACGGCTGTTCTAGACAAATGAATATAGCCACTTACAGGAAAAACTGTTTTAAGTTTTAAAGTGTTTAATATGATATCTGCCTGCACTGGCTACTCTCATTGGTTTTGGCGATTTATTCTGAAAAAGTCCATTTATAATTTTTATTACAAAAAACAAAGATAATATGCAACATACAACCATTGCTATTCACTATTTAGAAGAAAGCTGTTGCTGTCAGTAGTGATGTTTTGAATACACATCAAGTTAGAACACTAGCATCATAGCTTATCTTTCTTCTTTGTTTTAGAATTTGAGGTTTTCTTTTAGTAAATACCATCATGTGCCGCATAACAACATTTTAGTCAATGACGGATACCTATAAGACAGTGGTTGCGTAAGATAATGGAGTAGAAAAATTCCTCTAGCCTAGTGACATTGTAGCTGTCCAAATGTCATAGGGAAGTGTACTGTGTGTTTGTGGTGATGCTGATGTAAACAAACTTACTGTGCTATTAGTTGTATAAAAATATTGCACATACAATTATATACAACTAGAGGCCCAGTACACGAAATTCATGCATGGGGGATGGGCCCCTCAGCCTGACCTGCACCCTCTCTAATCCGGAAGGCCTCAGGGGAGCCCTCTCCAATCCGGGAGCCCTGACAGCTTAGGCCCACTCCCCGTGGTTCTCTGCTCTCTGTGGGGCCTGGCACTCCACACCCGCAGCCCTGGGGTCCTCCACAGCCAGGGCGGGATGCTCTGCACCCACTGCCCAGAGGCCCTCTGTGGCTTCATTGCCATGGCGACGAAGCAAACATTCTGCCAGGCTGCTCATGCTGCCTGCTCTTAGTGGCCGCCCTCACAGGACTGGGGGACACCAGCGGGGCTGAGGGGACTGGGCACCACCATCTTTGTGATGGAGTGATGGCTAATTTGCATATTGCTCTTTTATTAGATAGGATGCTACTACTTGATAATGATAATAAACAACTATGTTACTGGTTTATACATTTACTATACTATACTTTTATCATTATTTCAGAATGTACTCTTTCTATTTATATGAAAAGTTTGCTGTAAAGCAGTATGCCATATTACACCAGCAGCAGCCTCACACATCTTGTGTTTACCAAGTTTCTTAACTGCATCATTTTCTCTTGTGCTTGATTTAATCTCATGTTTTATAAATTTAGTGTAGCCTAAGTGTGCAGTCTTTATAAAGTCTAATGGTGTACCATTTTTATCTTTTATACCAATTTTTATTGTACTTTTTCTATGTTTAGGTACACAAATACTTACCTAGTGCATACACAAATTGTGTTATAAATGCCTATACTATTCAGTACAGCGACATGCTGTACAGGTTTGTAGCCTAGGAGCAATAGGCTATACCTTATGGCCTAGATGTGTAGTAGACTATACCATCTAGGTTTGTATAAGTGTACTCTATGATGGTCGCACAATGATGAAATGCCTAACAATGCATTTCTCAAAACATATATTCGTGTTAAGCATTGCATGAATGTATTTAAATCACTCTGGTGGGGGCATTATTAATTCTAAACTCTATACCATAAGTGAAGTAATTTATATTTCTTGATCTTACCTGCATGAGCTTTACTAAACTTTACTGATTATTGTTACTTGTGTTATGCCACCAACAAAATGAGGAACTCCTAAGATTTTATTTATAAAGCTTTACTAAAATTTATTTTCATGAGTTCCAAAAAATCACTTAAATTTCCAAAAACAAAAACAGATAAAAACAACAACAACAACAACAAAAAACAGAAGGGAGGGAGGGAGGGAGGGAGGGAGGACAGATTTAGAGAATAGTGAAAAAACCATGGCTTTTAATATACCTTTTCGGCTTCTTCTGCTTCTTTTTCTTTTTGTTTTTTTTCTTCTTCTCTTCTAGTTTTTATTTGATCCACTATTTCATTTAATTTTTCTTGGACAGCTGTTACCAAAGTAAAGATCATCACCATACCAAGGTTTTCTTCTGCCTATGTAACAAAACAAACAAAACAAACAAACAAACAAAAAAGCAACAACAAAAAAAGGGGTTGTAGTGAGAAGCATACTTCTCAGACAAATTAAAACAACCCATTAGAATGTTTCAACATAATAACTAAATTCCATGCATTCATAATATGATTACTAATTCAGTTATGTATCAGTTCAGACACTTGAATAAATGATTATTTAAGAACTGAACATATATGAACAATATCTTAAATTTTAAAGTAATTTATTATATCCAACCTAAACCAGACATTTCAGTAAATTCTGTTTAATAGTCATACATGTAGGTAGAATTCAGAAGACCCTTCCTATAGTAGCTAGTAGCATCAGCTCTTAAGCATATTTTCATTATTTTAGTTCCTTTTGGATATTTTAAGAGCTGTGACAATGAACTGAAATTTAAGGCCAGAACAATTTATTAACATAATATAATAATAAAGATTGTAGGTAGTTCTGTGATTTATCTTTATCTACCTTTTTCTTTTGATTTGAAATGGTTTAAAACCAAATATAAAAGCATCTCTGACTGACTCATGAAAGGACTACAATGTAAAAGCTACTTTGAAGTTGGTCATTTGAAGGCCCTGACTGGGAATCGAACCACGACCTCCTGGTTCATAGGTCAATGCTCAACCACTGAGCCACGCTTGCTGGGAGCTCCAGATATTTTTAAAGTATCAACATTAAGAAAATCAATACTCTTGGAAATATACAAGTCACATTTAAGATGGAGACATGTTTTCTGTTGATTCTTAGAGCAAACAAACAAAACTAGGACTTCTGATTTTAAGATGGTAAAGATTTTGCTTGTCCTCCCTACTCCCTACTCTGAAGAACACATGGAAACTCTCTACCCAAGCAAGAGACAGCTTTGAATACTGTGGGTAGCCCATCCCACCACAGAACTAGCCAAAAAAAATTTTTCCAATACCCATTTTTCTTCTTTATAACCTCCCATCTTAGAGGAGTCAAAAACCATTGTTGCTATTTGTAAGCTTAGGGATAAGGAGACGTAAGAAAAAAAAAATCAATCACCATTCTTCTTCCCAGATTGTAGGCAACTAGCCTGCAACAGGTCAGAGGGGTTGAATATTTCAATTCTTTTCAGCTGGAATTTTTAACTGCACATGGAACTGGATATTCTGAGAATCTAATTGAAGTTGTGCTTTTACCTGTCAGACTTTTTATATCTAAAAGTCATGGAGCTGACTGAATTCAAAACAGGGGTACAGGCCCTGGCCAGCTTGGCTCAGTGGATAGAGCGTCAGCCTGCGGACTAAAGGGTCCCAGGTTCGATTCCAGCCAAGGGTACATGCCTGGGTTGCGGGCTCAATCCCTAGTAGGGGGTGTGCAGGAGGCAGCTGATCAATGATTCTCTCTCATCATTGATGTTTCTATTTCTCCTTCTCCCTTCCTCTCTGAAATCAATAAAGAAATATATTTAAAAAACAAAACAAAACAAAAAAACAGGGGTACAGGAACAGCTTAAGTCTAAAGACAGAGTGGGAAACAAACAAATATATATACATACTAGGAGCCCAACACATGATTCGAAATCCTGCGGCACTGCCCACCCTCCGTTCTGGCCCTGCCTCCCTCTCCGGCCCTTGAAGCAGCCTGGGCTGCTGCTGATCAGGCCCTCCCGCAGCACAGGCACACGGAGGCCCCTGCTGCCCGGCCCCTGACGCTGCGCGAGCAACCTCCTCCTGTCCTGTCGACCGGTTAGGGCGTCCTGGTTAATTAGCATATTTCTTAACCTTACCTGTAATGCTAATAATTTTAAGATGCTTGTGACATCATTATCTTCTAGATTTTCCTGGGAGAATATTTCATAAAGGGGGGCTTCATCTGGGTATTTCTCACTGTATGTAAACTTGAGGGTAGTCTGGACAGCTAAAAACACCAGAAAACAGTTTGCTATGAATACCTTAAAGTGTAAAGTATAGAGAAGTCAACATCTTTGTTGAATCAGTAATTAATTTACGTGTCAATAAAAAAGCACGAAAGATTTTCCTGCAAAGAAAAACAAGGTTAAAGAAAAACACGTTACACTATTTTTAAAACCCTCAAGATGAACAAAAGGTACAACATACAACACACAATAATTACTGTCATAGGCTCATTTTTAGGCCTCTACTGAAGCCAGTTCCCAGTGCAGAAGACCTGGCGGTAGCCCTGGGCCCTATATTTCTGTCTGCACAACACCAGCAGGGGACTGCTATGGGCTGTTAGATGATGTTTTGAAGTAGACAGTGTGAGACGCTGTGTGGGAAACTTTTCACTTAACTCATGTATACATATATATTTAAACAACAGTAGAATATCCATCCTAAAGAGAGAAATAAAACCACGCAGATAGGTGTTTATCTTGACCAGTTTATAGCAGCAAAAATCCAGTAAACAATCTAAATGTCCAAAGATTAAAAAGTCAAGGAAAAATAATAGTCACTGAACAAAATACCACACAACCACTGGAATACATATGCATGCCAAGTCTTGTTTTGGCCAAAAAATATCTTACTTTTTCTCTATCTGATGTATCGTTAGTGTTTCTGTTTTGCTTTTAAAAACTAAGCTTACTGGTATTGTGTCAGAATGTATTTTATTGATTTTCTATTTCTCTAGAAGTCATGTTTACATAGTATACCAACTAGAAATGCACAACACTTACACTAGATTCTTAACAGCACCCCAGCACCTCTGCACCTGCAAGGCCCAGCAAAGAATGGCTCTGGAATGAGTAAAATTTCTAAGAGGCTTAGAAAAACCACAAGCATTTTTTTATTAGACTTACTTTCATCATTTTCTCCAGCCTCGGATGTCACAGTAATTGTGAAACTAGGAGGGTTTTCTGATAATACTGCAAGAAAATAGACATAGAGGTTAAGTTATGAAGATGCTTTCCTCATTAGCCAAATATCACTACCCAGTCAGGGAAAGTGATTCCATTTCCGCAAATACAGATTAAATAGAACACACAAATGATAAAACACATCCATCAATTTTCTATTTAAATCTCTGGTTATCTTTAATCTGGAAAGAAATACCTATAGTAGATACCTTCCTGGAGTTTTATCAAATCAATTAAAATAATTAAGTAATATACCTTTAATTCAAAATCTCCACCTATATATGGAAAATTATATTCTAAAAAATTCCCAAATGGAATAACAAAAAGTTTGATGTTTCTTATTAGAAACTAGCCACTGATAAATATTCAGTATTATCACTAATTTTCACACTAATATATCCTGAAATACAATTCAGAATCTTCATGACAAATAGTAAATATTAATTTGTTAGAGCTTGTGTCTTCTAGGTAATCTCTCCCACAGCATCTCTAGAACCAAACAAAGAAAACTTGCATTCAGAACCATGACAAGAATAAACAAGGAAAGTCAAGCCACCCATGACAGCTGCTGAGTCCATGAGAAAAGCCTGTGCCTCCCTCCAGGCCTGGAAAGCACTGGCCCCTGACAAGGGTGGAATCAGGTCAGCAGCTTCTCTCTGAAATGGAAGAGCATGGAATCTTTGCAGAAGTCACTATGGAAACTACTCAGCTTTCCCTACTCCGGAACTTCTGAGTTTCATAAATATTCACTAACAATAAAAATTTCAAGACATATGCCTTCTGTTTAATTGAAGTTTAAAAGTACTTGAAACAATGATGAACATCTACGATTACTTGAGAGGTGTTTGTCGAAAAGATAAAAGACTCACTGACACCTGTCAGACTGGCTATCATCAACAAATCAACAAACGACAAGTGCTGGAGAGGATGCGGAGAAAAGGGAACACTCGTGCACTACTGGTGGGAATGCAGACTGGTGCAGCCACTATGGAAGACAGTATGGAGTTTCATCAAAAAACTAAAAATGGAACTCCCATTAGACCCTGTGATCCCACTTCTAGGAATATAACCCAAGACACCAGAAACACCAATCAGAAAGGATCTATGCACCCCTATGTTCACAGCAGCACAATTCACCATAGCTAAGATCTGGAAACAGCCTAAGTGCCCATCAGTAGATGAATGGATTAGAAAACTGTGGTACATCTACACGATGGAATGCTATGCTGCTGTAAAAAAGAAGGAACTCTTACCATTTGCAACGGCATGGATGGAACTGGAGAGCATTATGCTAAGTGAAATAAGCCAGTCAATGAAGGAAAAATACCACATGATCTCACTCATTCATGGACAATACAGACCATTATAAACTTAAAAAAAAATAAAATAAAATAAAAGACTCACTGGACTCCTATTTTAATGGGCCTCAGGCAGGCCAGCCCATGATGAAAAAGTCCCTGAACAGAAATTATAATAAAGCTTTTATGATTGGCTCTACCTTTTTTTTTTTTTTAATATATTTTATTGATTTTTTACAGAGAGGAAGGGAGAGGGACAGAGAGCCAGAAACATCGATGAGAGAGAAACATCGGATCAGCTGCCTCCTGCACGCCCCCCACTGGGGATGTGCCGGCAACCAAGGTATATGCCCTTGACCGGAATCGAACCCGGGACCCCTGAGTCCGCAGGCCAACGCTCTATCCACTGAGCCAAACCGGTTCTGGCAGGCTCTACCTTTTTTAAAAAACAAATGTGTAAAATACATTTGATATATTTCATTCCTATTTCTTTTCATGACCAACTTTAAAATTTACATGTCATGAAAGGTAAACATTAAAACTACAGAAATAAAGGTTCAATCCAATGACATTACAACTTACTACCATTTTCTAGGACTTCATGAGGTGGTAAGTTAGGAATCACCTATAGCCAATAACAACAGCTATTGAGCATTACTTTGTGTCTGTACTGTGCTATGCACTTACATAAAGACCTGTTAATTCTTACACCAAAACCATGATTTTATACTGTTACTGTATTTCACCAAACTTAAAAGGCTATCAAGTATAAGATACACGCTACTTTATGTACCACTAAGAAAAAAAGCTGCAATTAAACTATGATATCTGGTAGATTTTGTAAGACAAATTCATATTGCAAAGATGTTAAGATGTAAAAATGTCTTAGAATCAACTATTATATCATACCAGTTTTATAGATGTGAAAACTGAGATAAAAGCTTTTTACTAATTTTCTCAAGGTTATACAGGTAGTAACTGGAAGAACTTAATAACTTTATAGAGTTTCATTTAAAAAGAAAATTTTTTTTCCAGCTGAGAAATTACAGTGAAATCATTTGAGCTAGGCTATGAATTAAGGCATAGTGGTAAGTAGAGATGGAGAAAAGGATGTAGATTAACACAGCAGCAAGGGTATAATGGTGGAAAAGCTTAAGGAACAATAGGGAATAAGAAACTATCCCATTTGATGGAAATATGTGTGAGTGAGGTGAATGAGGAACACTAGTTGAAAGTACAGTTGAAAGTTTAGTTGTGGCCAGTGATAGGTTTTTGGTTTTTTGGTTTTTAACAGCAGTGATATGGGCAGAATTGTATTTCTAAACACAGGAAATAAATCTAGCAACAGTGCATAAAGCGAAAGGAAAGAAAGGAGACCAGAGGCAGGATGAACTCGATAGCTAATGAAATTGTCCCAGCAAAGATAATGAGGTTCTGAAGGAGGTTGGCACCAATGGGAATAGCAAGGAACATGGTGATGAATGACATTTTGAATATGCAGGCAGAGGATGGTGGAGCCACGAACAAAAACAAGAAATGCAAAGGAAAAATCAAATGGGACACATTTGAAGGACACAGAGTAGCTTCAGTTGGAGGAATTGAGTATGCAATCAGAAACGAGCAAATGGAGCTAGAGGTAGGTGTGAATTTAATTTGGGATCATTCACAAAGAGGTGATAGCTAACGCTATAAGACTAGAGAGGAAATGGAGAGTGAAACAAGGACCAAAACCAGCTTTGTTAGGAACCCTACATTTGGGGGGCGAAATGTGAGAGGAGGAAAAAGTGCCAGAAATGAAAAGAAAAGCAGCAGCCATGAGAGGTAAAAACAATTCAAGAAAAGACTATTTTATTTGTGAACCACCCCAGCTATCAAGATCCAGGTCTGACACGGTAGTGTCTACAACGTGCACCTCCAATGTGTCTACGATGCATATGTGCCTGTGCAGCCAGCTGGGGAGGAAATGGGCAATGAACCCTTGGCCTGTTAGATCATGCCTAAATTCCTACCAAAGCCCTTTGTGATCTGGCCCCTGCTTACTTGTCAGGTCTCATTTTCCATAACTCCCTTTATATTCTAGCAATACCAAGACACTTGTCCATTGACACAGACTCATCCTTCTACTCATGCTGTGGTCCTGAAGCATCCATCTTATACAAAAACTGCTGTTTGAAATTTTTTAAATATATTTTTATTGATTTTTTACAGAGAGGAAGGGAGAGGGATAGAGAGTCAGAAACATCAATGAGAGAGAAACATCGACCAGCTGCCTCCTGCACACCTCCTCCTGGGGATGTGCCTGCAACCAAGGTACATGCCCCTGACCTGAATCGAACCTGGGACCCTTCAGTCCGCAGGCTGACGCTCTATCCACCGAGCCAAACCGGTTTTGGCTGCTGTTTGAAATTTTAACCCTGCATTTTGGCTTCAGTAAATGCTTGCTGGCTTAAATAATAAGGAAAATAAGACTACTCCCATTTCAGAGAGGCCATTAAACCTTCCCCAAAGTTATCAGTGCGGGCACCAGACCAAGCCTTTGGTTGAGGTCTCAAAGCCCCAGCACATAGGGGCTCTTTAAGAACTTGCAAAGGGGACCGGAAAACCCCTTATTTGGGAGACAAAAAGGGTAAAAAGGTATAAATACAGAAAACTTCCTGTGTGACTTCACCTAGAATTCTAGAGACATTTTTCTCTGGGCCCGCGTAATAATAAATATAACTCCATCTCTATAAGCGTTGCTTGGTTCTTCTCCGGTTTTCTGTAACAGTCCTTCCCCACATTTCATTCATATAACTCTTCATCACCCCTCAGTTTTCCGAAACAACTCAGACCCTCATCTCTCCCCATGCTCCAGCTGCACCCTATACATACCTCCATGAAAGAGCCATCACACTGTGCTGTTTATAACTTATCCAATGTCTTTTCCCAATAGACTGAGCTTCTAACAATCACAATTGTAAATACTTGGTAAATGACGATATGGGTGGTAGCAAGAACATCTCTAACTGCCTGACCTTTGGAGCCAGACAGATTAGGGAGGCAACATGAACACGAAAGAAGTTGATAAACAATTAATCCATAAGAAATCATGACGAAAGGCATGTTCAGTGAAAGTACGGGGATGAAAGAACTAGAGGGCTACAAAGTTTATAGACAGAAAGAGGAATCTCAGAGGCCAGATTTTTGAAGATAGATTGATTTCCATTTCATCAGCAGTTGATGAAAACGGAAATCAAAACTATTCGCTGATAAGGACGAGGAATTATAAAGCTATATTAGAAGAATCAGAAACTAATATGGTAAATTTCCAGTGAAGAGTGTCTTATAGTTAACAGTTATAAAGTATTTCCATTATTCTTCATTAAACAGATATGGAAACTGAGGACTGGAGAGGTTATATGATTTTTCTAATACAGTGGTTCTCAACCTTGGCTGCACATTAGAATCACCTGGGAATCTTTTTAAAATGGAAATTCTGTTTCTTTGTTATGGGGTGGGGCCACAACATTAGTAACAAAGAAACAGAATTTCCGGAGGATGAGGCCCAGAAATCAGGATTTTAAAAAGATTCCAGGTGATTCTAATGTGCAGCCAAGGTTGAGAACCACTGGTCTAGCACAATACAAAAGAACCACCAAGGCTGTTGCAGGGTTAACAATGTATCACTTTTATAAGTGCTTATATGCACAGTATTTAATGAGGGATACCTTATGTCCAAAGAAATGAGAAGAATAGCACATCTTATGCCTTCTGAACTCTGCCTACACAGTGTCCGTGTCTGTGACATTTCCAATGTAACCGGAATGGCCACTTGTGACAATTAAGAGTATATCCCACAACTGACCCTATATTCCAATTTATTTAGACACTGACACATAAGCAAGGAGAGAGAAGGGAGCCAGACGCCATACACACCCAGTTAACGACACTCTCAAACCCTCTTCACTCACCCCATTAACATCCTCACAGCACAGCTGAGCTGCTGGTGAGAGAGAACATGAACGGAGTGGGAGCTACACGGGGGTAGCTGAGAGACATCTGCCTGTTGGCAAAGCAGAACAACATTTGCTACCATTGCAAGCAGCGGTCCAAGGCAGAGCTGAGAAAACTACCCGACAGGATGGACGGGAGAGGGGCTGGGGCTTGAGTTGAAATAACAAACCTTACACTGAATTCTGACGGTCAACGACAGACGACACCCAGAGGAAGGCATGGGGAACAGAAGTCCCACAAATCCGGGTGCGACTCGCTCTGACTGCTTTTATTTGATCACTTCTCAAAAAAAACACAAAAACCTGAGTGTAACGTGGGAGAAGCCACAGACATGGCTGTCTTGCTGCATTTTAAGAATCGTCTGGTTCTGGCCGGCTTGGCTCAGTGGATAGAGCGACGGCCTGCGGACTGAAAGGTACCGGGTTCGATTCCGGCCAAGGGCACATGCCCGGGTTGCAGGCTTGATCCCCAGTAGGGGGCGTGCGGAAGGCAGCCAATCAATGATTCTCTCTCATCATTGATGTTTCTATCTCTTCCTCCCTCTCTCTTAAATCAATCATAAATATATACTTTTTAAAAGAATCGTAAAAGAATCGTCTGGAGCACCGCTTAATACACAAGTGTCTTCCTTGACGTCATGCACTTCTCAACATGTTACATTAGCCCAACCTGCCACGTAATCTGCTCCCCCCCATCCCGGCCGGAGCCTGACCCCACATCTCACCTGTCTGAAGGTGAAGGTGCGGGAAGGAAAGGAGTTCCAGACCCAGTGGGACCAGACCGGCCGCCAACTCGCCGGCCGACCCAGAGGACACCGCCCCCCGTCCCCCCGCCGCCCCGCCGGCCGCACGCAGCCGGGGCTGGATGGAGTCTGATGCCGCCTCCGGCCTGACCACCTGCGAGTCCACAGCGGACCTGAACTCTGGGCTCCATCACTCACTGGGCATTCTCCAGAATGCCAGGACATCTTTTTTTTTTAGAAAGAAAAGGAAAACGACACACTTCCAGAACACTGCTGCTCGCACATGATGCTAGATAAACACTACTCTGATTCCCATACACTTTATTCGCAGGAAAACGGCTTCTCCCCGAACGCAGGTGAGGATGTGAAGACGGGCGCCTTTGCGGCTCCGGACGCGGAGCATGTTTCCCACGTGGAGTATGTTTCGTGTTAATGTCGTTCACCCTCCGGTTCCCGTAAGTTACACCGGCACCTAAGCGCCCGGGACCGAATTCGAGGCCTGACAGTCTCCGGGGACCCAGCCGGCCTCGCCGGGACTTTTAGGTCCCAGGGAACCGGCGGAGCAACAACCGCGGAGTTGCTCGCAAGTGGCCTGGACACTTCGCGGGAAGAACTGGAGGAGAGAGGGGCGGGAGAGGCGGCCGCGCGGCCTCGCTGTCCCGCCACCATCGTGGCCCGGGAGGCCGAGGGCGGCGGCGGCGGCTCCGGCCATCCCACCCCGGCCCGGGACGGCTGCGGGCACGCGGCCGCGGAAGTCACCTGTGAAGGAGTCGGGGTAGATGGACTCCAGAGCCTCCAGCTCGTTGCGCTGCTCCTCGCCGTAGTCTGTCATCGTGGCCCTCGCCGCTGCCCATGGATCGATCGCCCAGACACCCAGGCGGCGCGCCGCAGCCGGGACCACGGCGGCGCCGGGAGAGCGGGCAGCGGCCGGGCGGGCGCAGGCGCAGAGTCCCCGGCTGGGAGGCCCGCCGCCCAGAGCCAGGCGGGCCAGCTGAGCCCCAGCCCCGCGCCGGCCTCCGCCCGCTCCCGAGTTCCGCGTTCGACTCGTTGGGCCTGGCGGCGGGGCGCTGAGCAGCCGCCTGTGCCACGCCCGCTCGGGATTGGCCGGGATGGTGAGGGCTCCCGGTCTGGCGTTCGTCACAGACACCTAGGGCCGGCTCCGGGGCTTCGCGGGGCCTGAGCCCGAGGAGCCCCTCCGCGCGGCATCCGCGCTCGATGAGTCAGGGCTGAAGGGCGGCCTCTGGTTCCCGAGCGGGAGGGAGTCGCCGGTGGAGGCTCGGGGAGGGAGTTCGCGGCCTCCGGCGTTTCCGGCTTTTCGGTTCGCGATCGGATGGCCTGTGGGGAGACCGGCGCGCACTGTAAGTGCGGGCTGATGGTGCGGTGCAGGCGGTTTCTGCGCTTCCGCCCCGAGGGCCCGTGGCGTCCCGCGGGAGCTGGGCGGGAAGCCGTGCAGAAGCCGGCGGGCAGAGGGAGGGAAGCGGAAGCTCCGCCGGTGGGTCCCGCGGGCCGGACCCCTGAATGGCGACTCCGAGTGAATCGGGGGAGAGACCGACGGCAAGTCCGGGGATCTGGCTTCGGCGTTCAGATCCCGAGGCTCCGCTTCTAAGTGTGTGAAATGCGCGCGGCTGTACCCGGACTTAAAGATGTCTGTGATTGCGGATTTCTGTGAATTGATCAAGAGGGTGTCGGTTTCAGGAGCAGTTTTGAAAAGCCATGTAAAAGTGTCAGGACTCTGAAAATTGTCCAGAACCTTCGACTTGGGAACATAAAGCCGAGGAGTATGCTTCAAACGTATGCATGTCACCTGTCAGTTCATCGCATCAGTTCCAAAGAAGGTTTTCAAAGGACCGTAATGGCAAAAGCTAAGCAAATGGCTAAGCATGTTGCTTTTATGAGAAGAATGTTAAATAACCATGTTTATAATAAAGGAACATGGTTAAGTAAAGAAATAAAAATGGTAAATACAATAAAATACTCTACCACTAGTAGACTTTTCACTCTTTGAGGTTTCCCTTTGCTTTGTTTTCTGTATGAAAGCAGGTTCCACTGTGTAGTGGGAAACCGTTTGTAATAAGGTCCCTAGTGATGAGGCGCTCGAGTCCGCTTTCACCCTGAAATGAACGTGCCCCATGGACTGGGAGGCATTGATCTTGTGTGAGGGAGTATTGATTCCTTGTCGCAGAGGAAGGCAAGGACACAGACATTCAGGTGCCCCTTGGTACTTAGGTATTGAGGGGGCATTCTTTTAAACTTGGCGGGGGGGGGGGGGGGAGCGGGATCTCTTCTGAAGTTGATGAGAATCAGTACACGGAGTAACTGCACATGCACGGAGCTTACCTTCCTGGATACCTCGGTTCCGACAAATTACGGGTTTGTCAGCGGCCAAAGAGCTTCTGGGCAGAGGGAGCAAGGCAGAGCTCCTGGCCCGGGAGCCCACTTGGTATTTCGGAAGCCTGTGTGGCTGGTGCGCAGGGACCTGGGTGGGGATTGGGGGGCGGGGAGGGGGCGGGATTACAGGTCAGGTAGGGTCATTGGAGGGTTTCGCTGGGAGAGGGCCAATCTGACTTTGGCTACCAAGTGTAAATATACGTAAGCGGGACGAAGCCTGGAAGTACGGGGACCAGTTAGGAGGCTATGGTAACAATCTAAGCAAAAGACGGTGGTGACTTAGACCCGAGCTGTGCGAGTGGAGGTGGTGAGACCGTGTTCAGATCCTGGTGCAATGACTGCGCTTGACCCACCTGGGAGAGCACGGCATCTCCACGCGGTCCGGACCGGAGGACAGCGAGGTGAAGGGCTGTTGGGAGCCTGGGAAGACACAGACGCGCCGCCCCAGCGGGCTGCCTGGTCGGAGGCGCGCAGCCCCGGTGGGTGGCAGCGTTGCGGCGCCCCGAGCACAGGACCCGCTGCCACCCCGGCGGGTTTGGTGCTGTAGACGGTGTCGGCACCCCTGGTCGGAATCCCCCGGGCTCGGGGAAGGGGGTCGGAGAGCACTGGGCGAGGAAGAAACTGGCGCACGGGGCCGGGTCCCAGATAAAGATGAGAAGGAGGCAGAACGCAGAACGCCCTGCCCTGGCTGGCGGCAGGCACTACCTGATTGCCTACAAAATTTTCCTGTTCCAGGTCTGCCAGGAAATACTTGGAACAGAATATACATCTCATGGGATCTATTAAATTATTACTGGGTAAAGATGCTTATTTTGTAGGCAGCTTTCTCAAATTCGAATTATCTCGAAGTGAAAATCAACAAAAAGCCGATTACTCTTGATTTATGAAGTGTATATACAACAAAGCACCTCATAGATCCAGATTACTCACCATCCCCCACCCCCCGCCTTTGGCATTTGTTTTCTCACATTTCCAATGGAATATGTCCACATTATAAAATATTTTACAGTAGCCTTAGCGGGTTTGGTCAGTCCATAGAGTGCTGGACTGAAGGGTCCCAGGCTCGATTCTGGTCAAGGGCACATGCCCGGGTTGCACTTTAAACCAACTTAAAATATTAGAATGCAGTGTGTTTTATAATATTATAGATATATTTATTTAATTTACAGGAGCAATGGTTTTGCCTAGGGCGGAGCATCAGTGCATGTAGAATCACAGAATGCCTGTCCTAGAAATTACCTTGAAGAGGTCTTCATCCACAGGGTGTCATTCATGACAGGCTTGTGTGTCCATAAACTCCTGAAATGTGTTGGTATGCGTATTCATCTCCTATTGCCATGCTAACAAATTACCACAAACGTAGTGGCTTAACACAAGGCAGATTTATTATCTCAGAGTCCTGTAAGAACAGTAGATATTTCTTCCTGTTCTGACACAGGTTAGACCCAGTCTCAGTGAGCCAAAGTCAAGCTGTCACAGGGCTGTGTTCCTTCTGGGGGTACAGGGGAGAATCTGTTTCCTTGATTTGGCTCATGACCCCCTCCAGCCAGTAATGGGTAATGTCCCAGGCACCATGCTCACAGTCCTCCGCACTCCTCTTCTGTTGCTGCTTTGCCTTCTCTGAGTCCTCCTGTGGCCCTCCTATCAGGACTCGTGATTATATCTGTCCCACCAGGATAATATCCCCACCTCAAGATCCTTAACTTCACATCTGCATTGTCTCTTTTGCCACATAAATTATAAAGTAACATTCCCAAGTTCCAGGAATTGGAACATGCACACCTTTGGGGGAGCCATTAGTCAGCCTACCACAATATTCAAACTCTGAGGTATATAAGCCTGTGTGTGTGTGTGTGTGTGTGTGTGCGCGCGCACTCACACGCACGCAGTTTTTTCTGGATATTTCCTCAAAATAGCTTTTCCCAGAATGGCTCTTCAAAGGGGTCCATGACTCAATATAGTTTAATCACCCACTCCCACAATTTAATCACCCGCCCCTGTCTCTTGTCGGGGATCATTATGTCCCAGAGAGATTGACTTGCATAAGACCATATGAATGAGAGAGTATGATTTCCTGACATTCACTTGGACTCTTCAAACTATGGCCTATTGAAAACAAATGGAGGATTACAGTGTTCTGCCACTCCCTGCATGAGAAAGAGCATACCCGAGCTTTCTGGTCCAGCGAGTAGCTGTGGCTAATAGAATCAGTGCTACTGGTTTTGAGTGGCTCAGATCCAGTGATGCCTCATGGAGCAGGGAAAAGTTGAAGGTGAGCCCTTGTGCATGCAGGTACAGTGGCAGTGGAAAAAGAGGGACTCAGGTGTGATATGGCATCTTATTGGAACTCAGGATGTTTTAGTTATTCATTGAAAAACTACACCCACAAGGCCCTGGAAGTTTGATAATCCGCCTTCTGTTGCTGCACTGCAGTGGAGTGCATGGTCAGACGTCAGGCTACTGGATTCCGGTTCCATCACTTCTAAGTGTGTGACCTTTAGCAAATTGCTTGACTTCTCTGAGTCTTGAACGTCAGCTTGACTATTGGCATTTGGTCCATTGCCCAGCAAGCAGTCATTGTTTTGGTTTAAAAAATAAATACAAGCCCTCATTTTGCTTATTTTGGCCAATGACCCAGTTGCCCATGTAAATGTGGCAAAAATCAGGCACAAGACACCGGATATATCAGAAATAATCAAGATAAATAAGAAAACTGTCAAATATTAGAAATGCAAAGTCACACAGAGGAAAGTCAGGTAGGTCTCCCTTTTGGAGTTGTAGATAAAGAATATGCAAATATAGGTGACAGTCTTGCTTCCTCAAATGGATTTTGACTGCAAAATTACAATTAATGAAAAAGCACAGTGTTATATGTCGTAGCTATAAAAATGCTCCCAGTACAGATGTGCTACAGATAGTACTTATGATACTAATGATGATACAATAATGCATCATCTTTCCCTGGTTATGGCAGGATGACTCAAGACTTCCTTCAATGGGCTTCTCCCTTACATGTCACCATGAACGGACTTTTAATCCTGGTTTCCAAAAGGTCAGATATGTAAGTGTAGAGGCAGAAGTAGTGAAACATTTCTGCATTTAGAGATAGAAAGAAAAAAAAAGAAAGAAAATCAGAAAATAGAGACAGGGAAAATAGTGATACAGACATGAAATGCAAAGAGGAGGGAGAAGGTAACATTTGTTAGCACTTATTTTAGGAAAGCCACTGTGCTATGCACTTTGCTTATGTTACCATATTTAATCCTTACACCAGCTCTGTGAGGTAGCTACTATGTACAATGAAATAGCACTAAAAATAGTAATTTTTGCCCAGCTATTAAATAACAGAACCAAGATTCAAATGGTGATATAACTCCAAATTCCATTTTGTTTTAATAAGACAGATATAGGCAAAAAGAGACATTGGCACAATTATCAAATTGATTTTGGAAATGGCGTTTTGCACATAATAGAAGAAAGAGTAAAAAATAAAGGAATTACATTGAAACTCCATCATCATAAGAATAAAGTACGTGTTAAGCAACTTGAATTGGGAGAGGTGCTATAATCAAGGTTTTAATTCAATACCTCCTGGTGTGCTTTCCTCAGCCTCATCCACCTGGCCTCCAAGGAAGCTATAGTGACCTTGCAAGTCATCACCCATACAGAGAAGACTGGGTACTGAAATGTCCTTCCAGTCCTGACACGAAGGAATGCGGATGTGTTTGACATCTTCATTTCCAGGAACGAAGCCAAATAGTTTCCTTATGCGCTGCATGATGAGGAGGCGTGAGTGCTGCTCTGCAGCTTGCTCAAAGAGCTCCTTCTCGTTGCGGAGGTGGTTGGTCCAGTAGCAGTGCTGCAGGGAGGTGAGGGGAGAGCAGCACCTTACCAAGCAGCAGGAGACGAGGGTAATGATGGTTGCCAAGGTGATCAAAATCCAGCCCAGCATCTTCATGTAATTATTTAAAAGGAAAACAGAAAGCATCAATGCTTCGAATATTCAAGAAATAGCCATAGTAAGAGGGATTCCCACAAAACAGGACCAAACTGTGGACAAGGTATTTGTTTTTCTAGTTTTTCATGTACTAACAAGGTGATGATCATTTGATATGGATATGGGTATGATGGGGGTACAGGCCCAACCCGTTCAACTTGGTTTTTGGATTACAAAGGGTTTTGAATGAATTCTAAGTGTTGTCCTTGAAGTAGCAGACGCTATAACTCACCAACTATCTTGCATAAAGGTACATACAGTATGTTCTTTGCTTTTAGCTCAACCTTACTTTTCAACCATCAGGTACAGGCCCATGCATTCTCTGGGGGCTTAATAAATATTTGATAATGATGGTGATGAAAATGATATCATAGATAATAATGGTAGCCTCCTAAGGCGTCTTCAATGATGTGCCAACAAGTATTCATTAATATTTCTTCCTGGTTTGCTCTTTCCTTTTATTTTTTTATGACCAAAGAAGAAAGCCAGTGAGCAGACTCTTATGTTCCTAAATGTATAACGACTTATTGTTTTCCTTTTCCTCTCCCTTCAAATAGTCATTTGCTGGCTAGTTTTATGACTTATTTTTGAAATATACTTTGAAAGGAAAATGAACTAGATTTTATTTGTAACTATTTAGTTTCCACCATTAAATATTGATGGCTGTTTTCTACTCTCACAATCCTTCCCTCCCCGCCCCTTTTAATTCTTCTTCTTTTCAGTATTCAGCAGTTGTTACATAAAGTGAGAGACACAAATTTCATACATTTGGGGAAGCCAGCAGTAGGCAGCCATAGTCTGGAAGGTGAAGGTCTCTTCCACAGTTTGGTATTCACCAACACGCCTGGGATTCCAGTGTGTGTACGCTAAGATAGCTGCCCTCTGTGGAGGCTAAAGCCTACAACGTGCTCATCACAATTAAACTTAATAGAGGCCAGCGTGGTGGAGGAAAGGCCATCTCAGATGCCCATTAATTCATCAGCTGTCATTGACTGAGCCCCAGGTTGACCTCCACCATGTGCTGTGCATGGTGCTTGGTTGTGAATAATTTAAGACACATTCGGTCTTAAAGACTGCCAAAGCCGCAGTCTTTAAGCCTAAAGAGAGAGACAAAAGAACAATCGAAGAAATATGGTAAAAGATGTCATTTTTTTGATATGTGTAAGCACAGGGTTTTGGGGGAGCACAATGGAAGAGAAGTGGACTTGTTTCAAGGAGAAGAGTATCAGGGAATACCTCTCAGAGGAGGTGATGCTCACACTTAAATCATTAAAGAGGAGTTCAACAGATGCAAGAAGTTGAGGAGAGTTCCAATAGGGGGAGAAGACAGAAAAAGAAGAGCAGAAAGACTTGGGGAAGCCGCACAGGTTTGGATTCGCAGGGTCCTAGGAGACATGTGGGAAAGTGCTTCAGGCCTTCCTCCCACTCCCTCATCCAACTCCTCACACAAACCTGTCCAAGGCCACTTAATTTAAGACCATCATTCTTGTTTAATTTTAATTATATTTAAGCTTCCTATAATTTTAGATATTTTAATTTATAAGAATTCATATTTAAGAATATATATGTAGCAAGATGAAAATTACTCATATGGTAATAATAATTTTAATAACAATATCTAAAATTCATTGTTTTTACAGATATAGATTCTGGACACAGTACTGAGCATTTTAGATATATTAGCTGATTTATTCCTCACACCGACCCTATGCAGTTGATCCCATTAATATCCCCATTTTACATCCGAGAAAAGTGAAGCATAAAGAAGTTACCTAACTTGCTGAAGGTTTTGCAGGTTACTAAACAGCAAAGCAAGACTTAAACCCCGGTCTGTGATGCCAAAGCCCCATATCCTAACTGTATTTATATAGCTGCTCAGTAGATCACTTTGATGATTGACACCTAGTTTGTGTTCTATGAACAGACAATATGAGAAGCAGCAGGATGCGAAATGTTTCCCATGATAGTTACTATGGGAGAGGATAACAGAAAAAAAAATCAAGAACTTACTTGTGACTGGTATCTGTGCAGAAGAGCTACTTCATCTCTTACCAGGATCATGTCAGAAGGAGCTGATTTGCAGCATGGAAACCCAGCTAAGATCTCCTCCCGTTTGCTGGCACTGATGTTGTCAAACACTGGGTAATGGTCCACAGTTACAAATTCACTTGCTGCACATTCGTAGTAGGTGCCTGTCATCAGGGTGGCCACCAGCCACGTCAATGGAGCAACGAGTGCCCTGCCGGTGATGCTGAAGAACCTGAGGCAAGCCAGCTTGCGCTCCAGGAAGCCGATTCTCCGGTGTGGAGGGGTACAGTGGCAGCAGTAGTCACTCGAAATTGTCCACATCTGGCTTCTCAGAGCGTAGCCAGCAACCAGAAGGATCAAGGCAGGAATGACTAGGAAAGCAGAACCATAGTAGAAATTTTTCCCAACCTGACACGGACATCTGAATGTGGAGGAGGAGAACAGTTGCTGCCCGCCAAGAGTCAAAGCAGCAATTAAAGAATTGATCCATGTTCCACTTCTCTGCAGAGAACACGCGATATTGTTGAGAGTTGAGCCCATCGTTGGGAAGCTCTTCCACCAACCAGCGCGGAGCCCTTTCTGATCATTAGACTTCTTGAGCTGTAACCATTTTATGGGATCTTACTAGTTTAACTGGTTGTGTCAGTCAACCAACATCCTTATATGTTGAAAGGACCCTAGCATCTACCCATGTGCCCCTTGGGAGTCCTAACCTAATAAATGCACTTCATTCAGGTTACAGCTGGGAGAAATTGAAAGAGGGTTCATCTGGTATGAGAGACAGGAGTAACTTCTTTAGTGTATTTTCCCACTAAAGAGAGGATGGCCTGCTTGAAAAGCAAACTACTGCCATCATTCTATGGGCTGCTCTGTGTGACCCAAAATGCTCAGCACCAGCAAATAGAGCATTGGAAGCAAAACAGCAAACATTCTTACTTTTCTACTAGTCCAGGATATGGCATTAAAATTGATGGAAATTACAAAAAACTAAAGTGACCCAAAAATTCACAGCTCTGGTGTGTCCATAGCCCAAGAGTTCTGCCAGAAGATTCCAAAAACTTTCCCAAAAAGAGCAGAACAAGTTTTGTGTAACCCTAAAGCCGAATCACAACAAAAGCATTCTAACTTTGCATAAAAATCTATTTGGATTGACAGAATCTAATTAATAATGTGTTGCTTTATAAATTAAGTTGTAAATTTGTTTATAAAATATATTTTGTTCTATGGAAATGTAATATTTGGGTACTAATAAAGTTATATATCTATAAAGAAGAAATAAAATGATCAAATTTTTTATAACTTCTATATAAAAGGCACCTGACTAGGCTTGGTTGGGCTTATAAAAAGTGAGTAAGATATAAGTTTCTGTTTTCAAAGAAACTCTCAACTGGACATGATTAAATACATAATGCGTGAATTGAAACATAATGCTGAGGAATTCATCCAAAGTGCAATACAAAAAGACAAAGAAATAACATATTTTTTAAAACTAATGAAAGAAAATAGAAGACAAATTAAACAACTCCATGATCTGTTTATTTGAAGAGAAATAAATGAGAATTTTGCAGAATCAAAGAAAGTTCTCACATCAGAATGGTGTTAGATGTTATGAATAGTGTAAAGATAAGTCCACATATAGACATGCCATAGTAAAACTACAGAGTATGAAAAATAAGGAGATATTCTTAAAAGCTAGCAGAAAGAGGGGATACATAACCTATGAAAGACTGACAATAGACTAGCAGGAGACGCTAATCAGCAACAACAGAGACCAGAAGACAACATAGAGTAACTTAATACCAGGTAAACAATCATTCAAGATAGAACGAAATAAAAATACATGAAACTAAGAGAATTTGCTGCCCACAGAACCTCAGTAAGAGGATTGTTAACATACATTTTCAACAAGGAGAAAATGAACTCTGAGGAAAGACCTGGAGTAAAAAATAATGATGAGTACAAATATGATATTCTTTTTTTTTTTTTTTTTTTTTTTAATTAAATCTTTATTGTTCAGATTATTACATTTGTTCCTCTTTTTTCCCCCCATAACTCCCCTCCTTCCAGCTCCCACCCCACCCTCCACCCTCACTCCCCACCCACTGTGTTCATCCATAGGTGCATGATTTTTGTCCAGTCACTTCCCGCATCTCCCACACCCCTTTTCCCCCCAAGAATAGTCAGTCTATTCCCTTTCTATGTCCCTGATTCTATTATAATCACCAGTTCATTCTGTACATCAGGTTATTTATTCACTTGATTCTTAGATTCATTTGTTGATAGATGCATGTTTGTTGTTCATAATTTGTATCTTTACCTTTTTCTTCTTCTTCCTCTTCTTAAAGGATACCTTTCAGCATTTCATATAATACTGGTTTGGCGGTGATGAACTCCTTTAGCTTTTCCTTATCTGTGAAGCTCTTTATCTGACCTTCAATTCTGAATGATAGCTTTGCTGGATAAAGTAATCTTGGTTGTAGGTTCTTGGTATTCAGCACTTTGAATATTTCTTGCCATTCCCTTCTGGCCTGCAAAGTTTCTGTTGAGAAATCAGCTGACAGTCGTATGGGTATTCCCTTGTAGGTAATTGAGCCTCTTTCTCTTGCTGCTTTTAAGATTTTCTCTTTGTCTTTTGCTCTTGGCATTTTAATGATGATGTGTCTTGGTGTGGTCCTCTTTGGATTCCTTTTGTTTGGGGTTCTCTGCGCTTCTTGGACCTGTAAGTCCATTTCTTTCTCCAGATGGGGGAAGTTTTCTGCCATTATTTCTTGAAATAGGTTTTCAATATCTTGCTGTCTCTCATCTTCTGGCACTCCAATAATTCTGATATTAGTCCGCTTAAAGCTGTCCCAGAGGCTCCTTACACTATCTTCACACTTTCGGATTCTTTTTTCATTTTGCTTTTCCAATTGGGTGTTTTTTGTCGAATCTTTGGTTTGATTCTTGTGCTCCTCTGGTCTGCTATTGGGTATAATATTCTTTATTTCAGTCCGTGTATGCTTACTTTCTAATTTCTTTATCGTAGCATCGAGGGTCTCATTAGTTTTCGTGAGGCTCTGCACAAATTTATGGCAAGCCCTCAAAATTGCGATTCTTAGCTCCATATCCTCCATTTCTGTCATGTTTTTTTGTCTCCGCATCTTTTATGCTTTCTTGGTGCACCCCCTTGTGGTCTCTGTGCGCAGTCTTGTTCTAGCCAAGCCTTAATTGTTGTAGTTAACACTAGAGGGATTTGACCACCAGGCCGACTGGCTGTAGGAATCACCTGTGTGGAAAACTTCAGTCCTCTGGGGAGGCGCGAATCCAGCCTTTGCCTGAGGCGATCTGCAAATGGTTGTGCGCAGGGTTTGGGCGGGGCGGGATCAACAGGGCGGGTGGGTGGAGGGAGCAGTTATGGCCGCTCTCAGTCCCGTTCCCAGAGGCTCTGCTTCTCAGAACCCCGGCAGCCGCTGCAAACCTCGGAGAGAAAGCTGCCCTCAGGTTCCAACTGATGCCGGATAATCCCACTTCTCCCGTTTGAGTCTGGGTCCCTAGAGACTCGCCCGGATCTGGTGCCCAGAGTCTGAGACTCACTCCCGACAGAAAACGACAACCGCGCCCTCAGCCACCAGCCCGCTTTGCGCGCGCACCTCGGTACCTTTGTATTTTCCACACTGCGCCGCCTCTGAGCCTCGATTTGCTGTTCTCTTTCCTTCTAGTTGTAGAGTCTCTCTTCAGCCAGCCTTCCTGTGGTTCTGGGTGATGTCCGTTCCGTCTTTTAGTTGTATTTTTGAAATGGTTGTTTGCGGCAGCGGTCTCCAGTGTTTACCTACGCCGCCATCTTGGTCTCCACCTGTGAGCTTTCCAAATATGATATTCTTAAGATGTTCCTTTAATTATAAGACGTAGGAATAACTACTCTTTAAAAGATACAACTAAGGCAATACATGGTTATAAATATGTATGACTACTAAAATGGCTAAAATAAAAAATACTGACCATACCAAATGTTGGCGAGGATTGCAGTGTAACTGCAACCCTCATACACTGATGGTAGGAATGTAAAGTTGGAAAATTGCAGTTTCTTTAAAAGTTAACTCTACATCCACTGTATACCACACTCATTTATCTCCTAGGTATTTGCTCAAGAGAATGAAAGCATATGTTCACAAGAAAACTTGTACATGAATGTCCATAGCAGTTTTACTTACAATAGCTGTGAACAGGAAACAACACAATAGCAAGAATAAATTCAAAATCATTTCCTAAATAAAAAATTCAAGGGAAGGAATACATAATGTGTGACTATATAAAATTCTAAAAAGTGTGAATTACCAGGTAATCTATACTGACAGAAAATAGACCAGCACTTGCCTAGTGGTCGGCAAACTGCGGCTCATGAGCCACATGCGGCTCTTTGGCCCCTTGAGTGTGGCTCTTCCTAAGCCTTAGGAGTACCCTAATTAAGTTAATAACAATGTACCTACCTATATAGTTTAAGTTTAAAAAATTTGGCTCTCAAAAGAAATTTCAATTGTTGTACTGTTGATATTTGGCTCTGTTGACTAATGAGTTTGCCGACCACTGGCCTAGGTTATGGGGGAGGAGAAATGAGAAAAGAGATTACCAAGAGGCATGAGAAAGTTTGGGGGCATTGTAACCATTTGTACCAGCAGGATTTCAGTTTATGGAGATGATTGCGTGATGACACAGAGAGGCCAATACCACTGAAAAAAGAATTTATTACTTACATTTACCAAGAGAAAGGGGCATGCCAGGCCACCCACGGCCACATGAGGAAACAACAAGTTTGGTCAGGAGGCAGAAAGGCGGAGCAGAAAGCTTAGGCCAGAGCTTTCCCTGGTGTTTCCATGGAAAAGGTAAGATAGGGCAGAGAAGCCAGCCTGGAGCTGGCTAGTTTAAAGAATTCTGTCGGGCTTTGGGGCATAGGGGCTGTCACTACTTGCCTGGTACCAGGACCTGGGTTGATTCAGAGTAGGGGAAACATTGGCTTGTTGTATGACAGATCAGAAGGTGCTTCAGAGTATGGGCTCTGGATCGCACAGGAGATGTAAATCGCTTTGCCTATTAGTGTGGCCCTGTAATTATTGGATGCTAAATAGTCAAAGAATCTAAGATAACACAATTAAAACAGAGTGATGGAAATGTCAATTATATTGATTGATTTGATGGCTTCACGGTTGTATACATAGGTCAAAACTCATCAAATTGCATATCAACTATATCTCAATACAGCAGTAAAGTTTTAGGTAGAATTATTAAATAATAAAAATACAGTGTATAGGGCATTAAAAAAGACAGAGAAAACAAACAGAGAATATTGATAGGAAAAGAGTTAATAAACAAAGGGAAAGGATGGTAAAAAAAAAAAAAACCACACAAAATAATGGTAGAAATGAGACCAAACACACCAATGTTCACACAGGAAAATTAAATAGCTAACAATTAATTACTGATGCTTACTCTATGACAGGCACTATTCTAAGAACTTTATCTTATTTACCCTCCACAATCACCCTATGATGAAGTACTAGTATTATCCTCAGCTTTTTTACCTATGAGAAAACTGAGGTATAGAGAGATTAAGGAAATTGTACAGGGTCACACAGAGATGAATAGAAGAAACAGGATAGGACCCAGGTGGTCTGGATAATGCTGTTAACCACCACACCAGAGCTGGAAAGTGATTTAAAAATATTCATGCTGCTTACCAGCAATATATCTAAAACTAGGCCACACATAAAGCCTGAAAAACCATAAGCTCCGGGAAAGACGTATGGGAGCTGTGTTGTAGGCAGTTAGACAGACATGAGCAGAGCAAGGACCATGGGCCAGGTACAGAGGGTCATCAGGGTGGAAAAGCCCCAGCTGTACAGGACAATTGAAGGGTAATAGGACCTAACCCCAGGGTGATTGGACCTCCTGACCTTTCCTCCCTAGAGATAACATCTAGGTCAGCGGTTTTCAATCTGTGGGTCGCGACCCCTTTGGGGGTCGAACGACCCTTTCACAGGGGTCGCCTAAGACCATCGGAAAACACATATATAATTACATATTGTATTTGTGATTAATCACTATGCTTTAATTATGTTCAATTTGTAACAATGAAAATACATCCTGCATATCAGATATTTACATGACGATTCATAACAGTAGCAAAATTACAGTGATGAAGTAGCAACGAAAATAATTTTATAGTTGGGGGGGTCACCACAACATGAGGAACTGTATTAAAGGGTCTCGGCATTAGGAAGGTAGAGAACCACTGATCTAGATCCTAGTTGTACTTCAGCTCCAGGCCCAGATAAGCAATAAAACCAGCCAACGCTGATGTCAGGACCAGCTGCATTGAATAATGTCCCCCTGCCCTGTGGCCAGCCAATCAATCAGTAGAGAACACAACCCAGAAAGGATACACCTGGAAAACTGCTGAACATTCTATTGAGATCTCCCCCTGGGACCTCCCCTAACATCTCCATCCTTAAAGCCCTTAGGACAGAGCATCAGTGTGCTCTCCCTCCCGGAAGCTCACCCATGCCTTTCCTTCCCTTTCCCCCTCCCTGGAGGCCCCATTAGCCGCCTTACTCTCAAGCTCCAAGAGCCCTTCCTTTACCTCTAGAACTTGTTTCTCAAGCCCATTTCTTCTAGGAATTACTTCTTCTACCTCTGTCATTTACCCAGTAAATGCTCTCTTACAATTTGGGTCTGGACTCTGAATTCTTTCCTAGCCAGAACCCAAGTACGGAGGTTGCTGAACCCAGGTTTGGTCTGACTTCACCGGTCTAACATCTGGTGCCATTCCCGTTGCCTACAACAGCTGGACGTGGCTTCGCCTTGTCTGAGAGTTGGGGATGATCTCGGATGGTGATTATATGGCTGACGGGTTAGTAGATTTTTCTCTTTAGCTTCTCCCCAAATCTCTACTCAGCTGCCCAGGTACCTCCCAAAGGACCAGCATAGGGGAGTGGCCCAGCTCACCATTTACTTGGGTTGATTGACACTGCAGTGCAGCTATGATGAGCCTGAAGAATGCATCTTATTTTCAACCTCCGTCCAAATTCAGGCCTAGGACACTGAAAGGACTCTTAATAAAAGAGGAAAAACGTATGCATTATTTTGAAATGACTCTTGTTTCTAGTTTGCTGCCAGGACAATCAGTATAGATCAGTGATGGCGAACCTATTTTTTTGGTTGATTTTTCTTTGTTAAATGGCATTTAAATATATAAAATAAATATCAAAAATATAAGTCTTTGTTTTACTATGGTTGCAAATATCAAACAATTTCTATATGTGACATGGCACCAGAGTTAAGTTAGGGTTTTTCAAAATGCTGACACGCCGAGCTCAAAAGCTTCGCCATCACTGGTATAGATCATGTACATGTTTGAAACAACCTCCCTGCGTTCTTCTATTTAAATGAAGATCCAAGTGAGCCTTGTGTGCCCCAGGCTACTTCTTTTTATATGAAACCCAAGTACCAAAGTTGCTGAGCCCAGGTTTGGTCTGACCCCAACCCCTCTGGCCTGACACCTGGTGCCATTTGCACTTATTACAGCAACTGCATTGCACAGCCTGAAAACCAGCAAACCACTGTCCTGGAGGCCATGCCTACGGCTGAGCTTGTGCAGACTGTGCTTTTGTACAATAGTCCTGGCAGGGACCTGCCTGAAAGCCTGCGGTCCTGCTGCAGGAAGAGCAGTGCTTCATCACGATGTCCATTCTCATGGTGGCCCTGATGTCACCATACCACACCTCTAGAGTTTTGTGAAATTGATTCCCGTACCATCTTGTGTGATTTCTAATCTATGATCTCTCCCCTCTCACCAAGTACACAAAACTTTTCTATGCTTTTTTCAGGGATCTCTCATGCAGAAGCCAGAATTGCCCAATACTGGGCCCATCAACATACTGTCACCATACTAGTAGCTTTTGTGAATCTACCCCTAAAATATTTTTGTAATGTAGTTACAGTGTGTTCAGAAAAAAAAAGGTTTTTATATTTGGAATCAGCAAATTTAGCCTAACTCACTCTTTGTTGCCTACTACTGAGCTAACATTGAAAAATATTCCTAACCTCTCTGACTGAGATGCCTATCCTATAACATGGTATTGATTACCATGCTGACTACTTCTCAGACTGTAGTTGAATGAAAATGAGATAAAGAAAATTAAAACCATGTTGTAAACTGTAAAGTTTACATAAATAAAGGTGCTATGAAACTGCTACTGAAAAGCCCCCCACACCTTACGGCCCAGCAAAACTGATTTTCCTGAGAGTGGGGTCATAAAACAAAGGCATGAATGGAAATACCTTAAATATTGTAGAATCCCATTCAAGATATTCAACTTCAAGAATAATCTTTAGTAATTATTGTTTATATAGTGCATTGTAATGTGCTTTATAGTGCACATTATCTCTTTGATACTCACAATTATTCTGCGAGGTGGGCATTATTACTGCCGTTCGCAGATGTGGGGACTGAGCCGGAGAGCAATAAAATGGCTTGCCCAAGTCACAGAGCCAGTAAATGGTAGGACTGCAGCTTAGCCTCAGCCTCCCCAACCTTCCTGGGCTCTTTCAACTATGCCATGCTGGTCTTCAAAGTCGTCAGTAGTCTGTCACTTTATAGCTAGAATTCTCCAGAACACATAGGGCTAATTGACTCAAGCTGTATGAAGTAAGAGACTACTTTCTTAAATTGAGTTGTATGCTTTTATTTCTGGAAACGTTTTGATCCTCCACACCCTGCAGTTGCCAAGATGAGAGGGCTTCGTGTTTCAACTTTAACTATACTTGTGCGTAAATAAAGAGCTTTCAATAGCCAACATCTCAGGGACTATTGAAAGGAAGCTAAGGGCTTGCTTTCTCTGCCAGGATCATCATACATTATTAAAGTGTAGAGCAGCCATTTTGAGCAACAGTTTTATAAGAAAATATCAGCACCCCAAATTCTATCACTCCTTCAAATTGCTAGTTCTGGGTAAAAAGTTACCAGGTATATTTAAATTTTCTAATCACACCAGATGGGATCTATGATACCCATTGTTTGGGGGATAATGTGATACCCATTAGAGTTGATTAGGTCTGAACCCAGGATTTAGTGCCTATAGATTGCTGATCCTGTCTTGAGTTCACACAACAATCAATACAAAGACTGAATAATGCTAACCTTTAGATCTATCTTGGATTGTGAGGGTTTCTGTTTGTGATTTCAAAACAATGCCTTGGCATGAGAGCAAAACACCACTCTCATACTCCCTTGGGCTAAAGAATTTTCAGTAGATGGTGCTTCTGGTCTGACTTCCTACTCTCAGCTTTCATGCCTCTAGATTACAGCTCACCCTCACAAGTGGAGCCGTACTTACTTGATGGCTGGGAAAGTACCAGCTACAGCAGAGTCCTGTTTATGACTGTCCTCTTCAGTGCAGCAAGAAGCAAAAGCAGGTAGCACTTGTGTCTCAAAGCGAGGGGGGACTTGCAAACACAACACAAAGCCAAAGGAAAGGAACCGAAGATCCCACTCTTCATCTATCAAGCACTATGTCTCGCTCTGCACCTAGAAAACCAGAATACCACAAAATAGTAAGATCTTTATCAGCATGTTCTCAAAGATATTTTATTCTAGTTCAGAGAAAATGTTTTAAGTGACTTCTGATTTATTTTGCAAGGCGATGCTATAAGTAGAGTTTTTCAGTGGAGTAAGGGAGTGTTCGGTGGAGTGAATCGTAAAGGACACCTCTGGGAATAGTTACAACAATCTCTTACACACCGTAACAGAATAATCGATTCTTACATAGTCCAGGGTCTTCTTTTCCGACTGGTTATATCTACAAAAGTGTCAAATTTTTCTTGTCTCTGACAGAAAATGTGAAAAGATTAAGCAATTTTTTTTGTATTTCATACTTGTAATTTGTTGTATTTTGTATTTTGTCAGGAGACAGGAAATGAAATGCATGGAAAATAGTTGATTATATATTAAATTAAATAGGACTAGAGGATCAAAAAACTCGGGATTAAAAGATTGCTTTTAAACATAGATTCCCTAGTCCTAGATGTAAGGGGTTATTGTTGTAATTTGGTATGTGTTATTATCTTTTCTACATATTCCCAGTTGAGAGTTATTTTTAAAACTCAATTATTTGCAGATTAGATGTAGATATTTTTCTTTAATCTTATAGGTTTAGGCATTCACAAGTTATACTAGTATATGTGAAAGCTCATCATTAAGTTTAAAGCTCTGTTATTTATTTCAAGCGAATGATGGACAATTGCTTAAAATTAAGTAATTTCATCCATGGGTACTTAAAATTGTATGACTAACCCAGGCACAGCCCAGTTTGAAATGTCTACAGATGCCCCCTCTGGCATTCTAGGATCTTGATTTATTTTTATTGGGTCTCTCAAATGCTAAAAAATATTGTACATCATTTATATTGTACTTACATCATTTGATAAAAACTCATATTTATCCTAATATATCCCAAACCTCTTGAAATAGCTAATGGTATTATATTTTTCATATATAAAAAATGATTATTTTTTAAAATTGACCTTCCTTGTGATAAGTTGTATGGATTTGAGACTCAATTGGATATGTTGTTCAAGGTACAGCCTTTGGCCATGAAGCAGAATGGAGAAAACTGGCCTTTATGGGTATTGAACTTAAAACTCACTGGAAGTAAAATATAGTTTGTACCCACCCTTCATAATGAGAGAGAGATAGACAGAGAGAAAGAGAGATAGAAAAGAAAAAGGAAATGCCATTATTTCAGCTTGGCATTTATAAATGGACACAATGCTGAGGATATGGTATATAGGTATCTCCTTTTCAAATTCTTTTTTTTTTTTTTTTTGCTAGTGATAGTAACTATGTTTTCACTCCCTTTTCCCTTCCCCTTTGCTTATTTTTGTGATGTAATATTGGCACATAGCAGTAATTTATTTTCTGCTGTGGATCCTGATATACTAAGCAGAAATGTACTAATATAGGCATTTCTTGTGACTTATTATTAGGTTCTTGAAATTTTTAAATAAGAACAAAATTAAAATTGAGTACATGATGACCCTTCCATGATTTGTTTAACATTATTTTTGTTCAAATCTCTTGCTTTACATCCTTTCTTTCCTGGTAGAAATATTAATGTATTTATTATTTGCTTATACCTGGATTATATATATTAGTGTCCTTAATGTATATAATATATTTCTACATATATTTATGACATTTTTATTTATATTTTCAACATAAATTATGTCCATATGTGCTATATAATATTTAGATGCTATCCATTTAAAATTATTTAGTGATAATAAATATTCTACTCGACTAAAAACATTGTCATGATATAAACCGATAAGTAAGGGAATAGACCAGGGGTCCTCAAACTACAGCCCGCGGGCCACATGCAAATATAAATATTGTATTTGTTCCCGTTTTGTTTTTTTACTTCAAAATAAGATATGTGCAGTGTGCATAGGAATTTGTTCATAGTTTTTTTTTAAACTATAGTCCGGCCCTCCAATGGTCTGAGGGACAGTGAACTGGCCACCTGTTTAAAAAGTTTGAGGACCCCTGGAGTAGACACTGGTGGTATTGGGCCAATTTTGGAAGTATTTGGCTCAAAATTATGTAATATTTTATAGCAGCCCCCTTGTTGAATAAACAATTGTATTGGTTTGTTGAGACATTTCTGTCCACGATTAAAAGAAGAAATTAAATACATATTATCAGGCCTTATTTTCCCCTGCAGGTTAGGCTATCTGTCCAAGACACCTGGGCCTAGAGGTAAGGACCTCTCTTCTAACCTGGAATCCACATTTGACCTTTCATGAAAATACGTAATTATGCACAAGATTATTTTCAACAGTGGTAATCCCTAGTACCTCCATCTTCCACCCACCTCTACTCAAAACATGCCTTCTTTTGTGCACCTCAGCGATAATTGCTGTGTGTGGAGGGGGGACCTGCAGTCTCAGGCTTCCTCCGGGCTCTGCCAGCTGCTGGCTAGTTGGGCAAGTCACTCATTCCTCCTGAGGCCCCATTCCCTCCTCTGTAGGACTGAGAACATTGGAATAAATTATCTCTAATATCCCCTTTCCATTCTTAGATAGTATCTATGGTAGAGGCAAAACAGAGACTTTCTGAAATGGATTGATTGTGCTTTGTGTTGTTTCCCATATTTTCAACCTATCTATGTGAAACCAAACCTAAATTATCCTCAGTTTCAATTTTTAATTCACTCTGAATATAAGGCATATTTTGGAGATCTATAAGGAAGTACAAGTATAAAGAACAAAACCATAAATTTCCTGCTGCAGTTGGATTCATCCCGATGGTCTTCCTGGCAGGTCTGGAACCCATTAGGAAGTATGCAGACTCATGAGAAGTCTCACCCAGTTATGCCTCCAACTGAACATGGACAGCATCTACCAAAGGCCATTCTAGAACAACAGGAATTTATACTAGCAATTACTATTTCTTCAGAAACTTTCTCCATGAAAATAATATTGCAAGTTATACCATACAAACAAATGCAGAAAAAAATTTATGTTAAGAAATTAATTTTATTTCATAGCCCCCCATGCCCCCACCGCCCCCAGCAATGTATGCAAATATGAGTAGAATGGAGAGTGGAAAAGTGAACAGATGATCTGGAAGTCTGCATCCAACTAAAAGCCAGAGCAGTGTATTATTTGTAACTGCCTATAACGTGAAACTACCCATTTTTCTCCAGAACAAAGATCTCTTTGTCCTAACCTATGGAGCTCTGGTTGCCCAACTGTGCAAGGATTATGAAAAAGATGAAGATGTGAATACATATTTAGATAAAATGTAAGTAGAAGTCTTTCATTCTTATGGAATGTGCGTTGTTTCTTAGCATCCTCTGCATTTTCCCCACCCTGACTTCTCTTGCTCCATCCCACTGGCTCATCTTCTATCTGAATAAATAACATCTTAAGGTTAGACATCATTTCTGCCAGCCGACATTTGGGTTGTCATAAAGTATAAGAGTGGGAAGGGACTTTTCCCATGTATATCAGGCATGGAATGTTTTCTTTTTAGTTGGAAATCATTTCTTTGCTAGTCATTTATAAGCAAAGGAGGTGGTAAAACACTTTTTTTCTTTTAACATGATGGATCATCAAATTTGATTTTTTTTCAGAAAGCTTTTGTTCTAACATAACTCCTTCCACTAACTATATATATATATATATATATATATATATATGCGCTTACATAAGCATAGACTGTCTGTGGAAGGATATGCAAAAAGCTACTAATGGACCCTTGCAGGTGTCTCCATTGGTTGGAGTATTGTGGGGTACACCAAAAGGGTACAAGTTTGATCTTCAGTTGGGTCGCATGTTTCTCTCTCCCCTCTCTCCCCTTTCCCTTCCCTTCCACTCTGAAAAATCAATGGGGAAAATATCCTCAGGTGAGGATTAAAAAACAAAAAATACATATATATATTCTATATAATAAAATCCTAATAAGCAAATCAACCAAACGGTGGAACAACTGATCGCTATGATGCGCACTGACCACCAGGGGCAGATGCTCAATGCAGGAGCTTCCCCCTGGTGGTCAGTGCGCTCCTACAGGGGAGCACTGCTCAGCCAGAAGCCGGGCTCATGGCTGGCAAGCGCAGTGGTGGTGGCGGGAGCCTCTCCCACCTTCACAGCAGTGCTAAGGGCCCCTCAGGGGATGTCCACCTAAGCCAGCAGGCGGACATCCCCCGAGGGGTCCTGGACTGTGAGAGGGTGCAGGCCTGGCTGAGAAACCCCCCCCCCCCCCCAGTGCACGAATGTTGTGCACCAGGATATATATATATTAGTGGAACCCACTTCTTCCATTTTAAATGCTCATTATTCTTGTCTTTATTAATGGAGATTCCTTTTGCACAAATTCAGCCTTTAAATTTCTCAGAATAATTATATGAACGTTATGTTATTGCTCAATAATAAAATATCTGTCGGCCATGGCCGGGTAACTAGTTGGAGTGTTGTCCCCATAGGCCAAGGTTTCAGGGCACATGCAAGAAACAACAAATGAATGCATAAATAAGTGAAATAGCAAATCAATGTTTCTCTCTCTCTCCCTTCTTTTCTCTTTCTAGAGTTGATAAATAAAAATAAAAAGTAATAAAATATCTGTCAACATTTTTAAACTTCTTAATTATGGATTCTGAAAAGGGTTCTAACAGGACAATGACTGAAAAATCTGTAGAAGATTTAATCAGACAGGTTGAATGGGAAATTTAGCCTAGCTGAGTTGAGCATTTTAGAGCTTTTAAAAAGGGTTCACTGTATTTTCAGTTCACTGAATACAGGAAAAAACAAACAAACCATAAAATAAATATTAAATATTTTTTTCTCTCAAAACCTTGGTTTTTCTTTCTTTTTCTTATGTGCTTATTATTTTTTTCTATTAGAAAGTTCTTTTTCATTGTCCTGTATTTATTTTGATCTGTGTACTTCTTTTTTTTTTTTCATTTCTTCTTAATTAGTCAGAAGCACTTCCTTGGCTAAACTGTCAGTAAGAGTGGGAGCTGCGTAAGCTATTTTATACTTGGGTCACAATGCAACCAGCCATATAGCGTGTCCAGAAGTTACACCATTTTATTTAGCTTATGTTAGATTTGCATTGTTGTGGGGAACATAGGTAGAAAATACAGAAATTCGCTTATTTGACTAAAAAGAATTATCTCTGGTTAGCTACTACTTGAGGGCATATTTTAACAAATATGAATGAAATATTAGTTAAAGAATAAATTTTGAGAGGCTGCCAAAAGGACTTGCCTTAAGAAACACAATAATTCACATCTGGATATCTTTAATAGCTTCTGCATTTTACATTTTTAATTTGATATATAAGTAAACACAATATCTACTTTGCAGAAGCAAACCCTTTGACCAAAGCAATATATATGTATATATACGGCACTGACCATAACATTCTGGCTTCCCGTCACTATTCCCAGTGGCCAAGCCTGTGTGTATGCATAAAAATTAGAAACACTGAGAACATTTTTAAAATCCTGGTACAACTATTTCTGTAAAGTATACATTCTGTTTTTAAAAAGTCTATTCTGTGAGAACTTCCTGACTAGAATCACAAAACATTTTTCTTGAAAGGCAAGTAAGCTAAATTTAATATCGCCATCCACTCGGAAAAATTAATAGAATATCGCTAGATTTAGTGAATTAATGAGCACTCTGACATCAAATCTGTCTCCCCCCTTCTTAGGCCCTAGGAGCAAATATTGCCTCTACAAACTTTGGTGTCTTTATCCTGCGGGGTGTTCTGTTGCTCCATTCAGATCATTTCACTGGTTTATGCACATGTTGCTGTGAAATGAAAAGCCCAGTTTTGTGTCAGTGGTTTGGCAAAGGAAGTCTTGTTCTTCTTTATTTCCACCATGAAGGTCATATTTCCTCAGCTAGATTGAAAGTTCTTAGGCTGATCTTGCTGAAGGTGTCTGCTAGCCATCTTAGCCACATACTCAGATCACATCTCAATAAAATGCTTTCACGATTGTACTGCAAGTACTACTCAAGCTATTCGTTGTGAGGTAGAGCTATTACAAATGCTTTCTCCCAAGTCCCACAGATTCGGTTTCCCTGAAATGAAAAAATGAATTTTCTGAACTTGGCTCTGTTTTCTTTTCACGAAAACTCAGAGTTCTAACTGTTGACATCTACACTAGCAACAAAAATTTATTTTTCTATTCCCCTCATCCCCTCCTTCTAGAGCCCACCCCAGGCATGCCTGCCCTCCTACCACAATGACTCTGCTAAGAGAAGAATGAGCATCTAGGTACCACACCTGTAGCAGACAAGGTTAACTGACCCTCATTCTCAACAGCTAATGATGAGAAAGTTAGTTGCTAATGAGAAACATTAGGCCACAAACACCAACCAACCTTATTTACCTTTAGTGTGCAAAGCTAAGTTTGGGCCATCCCTGATTCCTCAAATTCCTTTGCTTGTAGATTAGTTAAGATTCCCTGGATGTGTTGCAGAGAGAGGAGGAGGAGGAGGAGGAGGAGGAGGGAGTAGAGGAGGAGGAGGAGGAGAGGGAGGAGGGGGAGGAGGGGGAAGAGGGGGAGGGGGAGGAGGAGGAAAGAGATTTGTTGTTCCACTTATTTATGCATTCATTGGTTGATTCTTGTATGTGCCCTGACTGGAGATGGAACTTGCAACCTAGGTGTATCAGGACAACTCTCTAACCCACTGTGCTACCCGGCCAGGGCCTTGTTGCCCTCTGTTTCTGTGGTCTGTGGGACAAATAAGAAGCCCACTTTTAAATAGCCATTTGACTTGTCACGTTAGGTTTAGTCTGTAATCCAGTTGGCAAGTGCTAACTAGATGAATCCATTCTTAAACACTGACAAACTTAGCACTAAGTACTCGAATATTATTTCCAGACCACAGTCTTTCCTTCATCCACAGGGGATACGGCATTGGAACGCGGCTGGTGGAAGACTTTTTGGCTCGATCTTGTGTGGGCCGATGCCACAGTTATTCAGAAATTACAGACATAATTGCCCAGGTAAGAGCATTTTTAGCTCTGTCAATATGTTTTGAAACCCTTTAATTCGTCCTGAGTTTGGTGGTTTTCTGCTCTGATTGAAGAGGTTCCATCTGTATCCATTATTAGGTGAGAAGAGAGAGGATTCCGATCAAAAAGCATTTTATTTCAGCACAGAGATAAAGCTATTGAGAACACAGATAAATGCTTCCAGGCATTTAAGCATCTATCGATTTTTCTGACCAAATGGTATGTGTCCCACACTGGGGAAATGTTTTAGAAGGTAAGCAGAAGGGAAGTGTAATAAGGCAGCCTTATAACACACAGGCCCAGAACCAATTTCTTTATGTAATCATTTTCAGCAGGTGGAAGGAGGTCGTCTTTGCCTGTGTCAGAGAATACTGTAGCCATTTCATTCTAGGACAAGTGTTTTCCCAAGAGAAAAAGAAAGCTTCCTATAAATGTATGTGCTCTAAGAACTTTCACAGCCTTGAGAGGCAGCTTGGAATCATCTGGGACGAGATCAAATTTTCGATAGGAGATGAGATTGGGAAATGTGTCCTTAGCCAGAATTCCTTGCCTTGTTCACTTGTGAGACATCTGCGTGGATAAGAGATATTTATGCGGCCCAGGAATGCTGCCTCCACGTTTTCACAACTGACCAATCTAGTTCGTCTCATTCTTCTTTTCTCTCGTCACCCTCGATGGGGTCATCCATTGTCATATTGACTCTTCACATTAGTGTCAATAATAGTTCTACATAGCGGTTTGTGATTCTAACTGCAGTTTTACATATTTTTTGTCTTTCATTTTTACAGTATTCCTGTGAAGCAGGCAGACTAGGAGTTCTTATCCCCACTTTCCAGATAAGCAAACTGAGCCCCAGAAAGAATTTGCTAAACAAATACTAGCATATGTGAAAAATATTGCACATTAAAAAGCAATCCAAATGAAATATTTTTCCATTTATTGTTATTCTTACTTTTATTATTTCATGGCTAGTGAATCATATAGTTGAAATTAAAATCTAGGCTTTCTAGTCTTAGTGTGGTGAGTTTACCACACTACTAAACAGGTTATATTTTTTTCTCTCTTTCCATATTTGCAGCCTATAATTAAGATCCTGAAGCAGTGGTTTGTAAAATGAAATAGATTTTCACTATACCAGTTCTATGGGAAATACTACAAGAATATGAGCTATGTTGATGGAAAGCAAATATTCACAATATATAAATGTAGATGGTTGTGTCCTATTTCTGTAAAAAGTGCCATTGGAATATTGATGGGGACTGTATTGAATTTATAGATCACTTGGGGTAGTATGGATATATTAATAATATTAAGTTACCCAATCCATGAACACAGGATGTCGTTCCATTTGTTTGTACCTAATTTCTTTCATCAGTGTTTTATAGTTTCCAGTAAATAAGTCTTTCACCTCCTTAGTTAAGTTTATTCCTAGGTATTTTATCCTTTTTTTTGGTGCTTTTGTAATAAGATTGTTTCCTTAATTTCTTTTTTGAATAGTTTATTGGTAGTATGTAGAAACACAACTCATTTTTGTTTGTTGATTTTGTATCCTGCAACTTTTCTGAAATAATTTCTTAGTTTTAACAGCTTCTGTGTGTGTGTGTGTGTGTGTGTGTGTGTGTGTGTAGTGGTTAGGATTTTCTACCTATAAGATCATATCATCTGCAGAAAGATAATTTTACGTCTTTCTTTCCAATGTGGATGCCTTTTATTTCTTTTTTCTTACCTAGTTGATCTGGCTAGGACTTCTAGAACTGTGTTGAGCATGAGTGAAGCTTGCAATTTTTCACCATTGAATATAGCAAAGGGGAAAGGATAGTCTCTCTCACAAATGGTTCTGGGAAACTGGACGTCCACACGCAAAAGAATGGAATTGGACCCTTACCCTAGAGTCTACACACAAATCAACTCCAAATGGGTTCAAAACTTCCACTCTTATTGCAAGTTTCCTTCTTACCAGTGAAGAGAATATGTTGCCACCCTCACCCTTCTTTTGTGCAGAGGGGTTGTCTCCTGGTCTTTGCACTTTCCTTCAAAGGCCTGGTTTCCTCCCCCTTAATAATTTTCACTTCTCCAGCAAAATACTCTTTCACATGTGGGAATGATGTCACCCAATTCGGGAGCATTTGAACACAGATGAAAGGTCAGGTTTTAGTTATGTATTCACACAAATGCTTTGCTTATAATTAGCTTTCATTAAAAGGTCTGGCCTTTGGCTGCATTGTCTCATCCATCCTTGTAGTCTCTGCTCAGAGGAGGTGGGTGTCAGATGTGAGAGTCGGTTTTATAGAGAAGTGGGCAAGATCAGAGGAGGCTTAGTGCTGCCTGGGGAGCATAGCAGGAACAGGAGCAGAACCCGATGGTTGTGACTTGTTTGGCCGCCTTCCCAGACCACACATTTAGACAGAACACTGGCATTGTCCTTGTTGAGTACTTCATCTGCATATCGTGGCCGCCACAGAACTCGTGATCTCTGTCCTGGTTCCAGAGAAGGGAAGAGAGGGAAGCAGAGAAAGAAGAAACACCCATGTCCAGATGAGTGAAGTGAGTCATCTAAGAGCTAGTTAGTGAAAGACTATACATAGGAATAGGTCTCCTGATCTCATGCTCTACTCTACACTCCTCTGCCTCTGGGAGAGGACAATCATGTGACCTCATATATTACTAACAGCCCCCTCTCGTTTTCCTCACTTTGCCTTTTCCAAAGGGAAAGTAACTCTATCACTAAGCTTCTGATAATTTTTTTGGACAGGCTTTAGACCTCAAATTGCACCATCTAGTGGTATAAAAACAAATCCCATGACAGAGACCAAATTATATTTAGTCAGCCTTATCTGTATATATAAAACCCTAATATGCAAATAAACCGAACGGCGGAACAACTGAACAACCGAACAACCAGTCACTATGACGTGCGCTCACCACCAAGGGGCGCGTGCAGAACGTGGTGAGCATCGGCAGCAGGTGGTAGAGTGCCGAACATGGCGGGTGTCAGCCCCATGGGATGGTGGAGCCGGTGAGCAGGGGCACCAGACCAAGGTGGGGTGCTGGTCGCTGTCATCAGGGCGAGCCTCTGGTGGTTAACAAAAATTCTTTGCTCCCGGGAGCCGCAGTCCTGCCTGGCACTCGCACCTGCTGCCAGCACCGGCCCCGCTCATACCCGCTGCTGGCTCCCGGCGCTGGCCGATCGCTCGGCACTGTCAGCAGGTGCAAGCAGCAGCTGCCAGCCCCGATCACCCCTCAGGGCTTCTCCACCTCCCCCTGCTCCTGAGGGGCAATCGGGGCAGCAGCCGCCGTTCACACCCGCTGCTGGCGCTGGCCCCAATTGCTCTGCACCATCAGCGGGTGCGAGCGGGGCCGGCGCCGACAGTGTGTGGGAGCAGCAGCAGTGGGAGCAGGGCTGCCGGCAGAGAGGGGACCAGAGGCCACAGTGGGAGGGGCCAGGTGGGGGCACAGAGGATGGGCCGAGACCCGCCCCTGTGCCCACTGCAGCCTTGCAGTCCACAGTTCCTTTCAAGGTGCACAAATTTGTGCACTGGGCCCCTAGTATTCCATATAAAAAAGGGATGGCAGGCTAATTCTAAAGCCATCTTCCTGCAACATTAAAAGGTATTTATTTTATTTTTCAATTATAATTCACAGTCAATATTATTTTCTTTTAGTTTCAGGTGTACAGCCACATAGTGGTTAGACAATCGTATACTTTACAAAGTGAGCCCCCCAATATTTCAACTACCCACTGACAAAAAGGTATTCATTTTTAAATTGTGATATTATCATATTTAAATCTGCTTTTTGTAGTGATTGTCTCAAAATACAACACATTTTAAATAAGACATATAACAAATTGTTAGCATTATAAAATGATATTTTAAAAAACTAGTAATACAGAGATTTTCTGAAGAAAAGTTCAAAGTAATTCCCACCTATTATCTATTTTTTCCGTGCAAGAGCTTTGTGAAGTAGAGAGCATCTCTCATTAGCCCCATTTTACTGATGATGTAATTGAGACTTAGATGACATCACCAGAGACAGGTAGAAAAGCCAGCTTACACTTTATTTCTCTGACCTGATTCCAGTGCTTTTAAAAAAATATAATTGTTCCTCTAAAATATACCTTTGAAGATTTTCTCCTGCTATGGTCATTGTTTTGAGAAAAATGAAAATGTGGAATTTGCAGCAGAGTTACCTTAGCTGATTTTAGTTGAAATAACGAAATATTAGAGAGTTTAACTATAATTTAACAGGAACAAATCTCTTTCAGTTTGTTATAAGGGTAAGTAGAAAATGCAATTGTACCTCTCTCTGGTTTAAGGTCTAAAAAACACCTCCTGAGATACATAAAAATATTTTTCATGGTTTCCAAACACATTTATGATGAAGTTTTCTTATTAGGAGAAGCTAATTAGAGAAAAACTTGATCATTAAAATACAAATGATCATAAAGGCTAGGCTTGACAAGAACTAGGATGATGTTGCCTTTTAAAAGTAACTTCAACGCAAGGAGCTCTGATCCTCATCAGATTCAGAGCAGTGGTGTAACCAAATCCAATGCGGCAGAGATGGAAAGGGAAGAATCCTCTTCCCGCTCAGCCCATTCCCTCAGTGTGTCCCTGAGAAAGTCGCTGAGCCGGGCTGAAACTCAGTTTCTATATCTGTCAGATGAGGCCTCTTTCAGCTAAAGTTCTCCTGAATTTAAAATCTGGACACCAAACTATAATTATAAATAGCTGAGCATCCTGGTTGTTACTTCCAAGGTCTCCTCCAAAGCATTCATACTTTCCAGTTACTGACAGTGCTAACAGCTGCTCGGCCCAGCATGGACAAGCTTCTCACTGTCAGGCCAATGCCATTAGGATGGTTGTGCTGAGGGGCATAGAGGGACTTTATAATTTTTCAGGATAAACATCACGTCATTGGTATTATCACAGTAGAATGAAATTTTAAAACACAACACAAAATATATTCAAAATATAAAGATACTTTTAAAACTCGAAATTCTGATCTTTATGTTAAAAAATTGGAACCCAATATGTTGTACATGTTGGAAATTCTGGGAAGCAAAAATGAGATATTTTCCTTCTGATAGTATGCATTGAAACTTTGCCTTAATTAAATGTATAAACAATGATTTTTTTGTGTGTATGAGTGATATAAAATCAATGAAATAGTCAAAAGGAAATGTTCATAGGAGGCAAAAAAAGGAAAAGAAAATGCCTAAAGCGGGGAAGGAAATCTAAGTGGTGAATGTTGTAAGCATGAACTCTAGAGCAAGATTTAGGAGTATAATCCAGAAAGAAATCTCAATGGCAAAGGGATTTTTTTTAAACTAGGGAATCATTTTTATTTATAAACTGCTCTATTTAAGACGAGAGCTGAGTCTATACAGAAGGGTTCCAGCAAACCACACTAGTCATATTTCTTTTGTCCTAATTCTGATCTGAAGGCACAAAACTGCCATGGCTGAATTTATTCAAGTTATTCAAATGCTTTGAAGCCCAAAACCCCCAAGTCACAGAGTATTGGCAGCTCCATGCCATGGAAGTGCAATCTCCATCCAGGTTTGTACTCAGAAGCACCGATTTAACACCTCAACAGGGACATTCAAATCTGACTTGATTAGACATTTTCAGAGGGGTGTGCTTTTCTTTTTTAAAATATATTTTATTGATTTTTTACAAAAAGGAAGGGAGAAGGGTAGAGAGTTAGAAACATCGATGAGAGAGAAACATCAATCAGCTGCCTCCTGCACACCCCCTACTGGGGATGTGCCCACAGCCAAAGTACATGCCCTTGACCAGAATTGAACCTAGGACCCTTCAGTCCGCAGGCCGACACTCCATCCACTGAGCCAAACCTGTTAGGGCGAGGGTGTGCCTTTCTTGAAGGAGAGTGAGTGAGGGCCCAGTCGGGAGATAGAAACCACACAATCATTTCAACAAACAAAGTTTAATATAAAAACTTATTAACTATATAGGTGATTAGCTACTATGAAAGAAAAAATATGCGAAAGAATTCCTTAGTGCTGAGAGAGAAACCCAAAAAAAGAAAACATTTTTTAAAATATATTTTTTATTGATCTCAGAGAGGAAGGGAGAGGGAGAGAGAGATAGAAAACATCAATGATGAGAGAGACTCATTGATGGGCTGCCTCCTGCACTCCCTCCCCCCCACCCCCGCACCCCCAACTGGGAATCGAGCCTGCAACCTGGGCATGTGCCCTTATTGAAAATTGAACCAAGACCTCCTGGTTCATAGGTCGATGCTCAACCATTAAGCCATGCTGGTTGGGCAGCTTCTTTTGTAGATATTTCTATTCCTCATCTAACTAAAGAAAAAGTGTTTTACAAAGAATAGAATAATACAGAGTTTTATTGAACCATGGTAATATAAACAAACTTCGTTTGATTTGATACTTTATTGTATTATCCATTAAAGTTATCTTTCATTTCTGGGATATTTCATTTCCCCATCACGTCTGTAAGCTTTTCAAAGGGAAGAATAATTCCAGGTATTCTTAGGGTTTGACCCACCAGAACATTGTAGATATATATTACATGTGACTGAATGGCAAACCAGAATATTGTAGACATATGTTACATATTACTGAAGTGAATTTGGAAAATGTTTGAAGATCTTACCACACATCTGTACACTGTTGCTCCTCCTACTCTTTCCAGAAGAGGGCAGTAGTCCACATTCATCTCCAAATTAAAGTCTCCTACTCTTCCCCTCGCACTTTAACACCCATCACTTGTAGCCCCCTTATTTCAACAGTACTTACTACTACATTGAAAATCCAAACCTGTCTGGTTGCTCACAATAACAAGATTTGCACTGCAATGGAATTCTGGACAGGAAAATATCTGATTCTTATTAAACAATAGACAGTGAATTCATCTTGATAATTTTATTGAAACCCTTTATTTCCCCCCGCTATTTTTATGATTGTAGATAATTGCAGGAGAGGTAGGAGAGCCATTCTTGCTACACTGAAGTCAACTGTGATTATAAAATGCAAGCATTAAATAGAATCAAATTACTAGATATTGCATTTCCCTTAACCTAACAGGCATGTATCTCTTCCAGTTTATTATGAGGCTAAATAGAAAATGCAATTATACCTCTCTCTGACTAAGATCTAAAAAAATCTCCCTAGTTACACAAAAATATGTTCGATGGTTTCAAACACATGTATAGCAACAGTTTTATTAAGAAAAGCTAATTAGATATAAATTAATCATTTTCATTTATTATGGTAAATATCTGAAATGTAGCCTAAAATTCATCATGGAGCCAAATTGTGTTAGCTAGACCCTTTTAGGTTGGAGTTACATCAGGCCATAGGGGTTTATTGTAAGGATATCCTGGGACACAATCGCTAGGCTTCATGGGAGAACAGAAATTAGAAAATCCTTTGGTTTCCCTTGTCATCTCAGGAGCAGGCATTTGCACTTCCCTACCTACTTCTCTCCTCCGCAGTTCTGGTGACTCAGCTATTCTCTGCTTACTTTGCTCTTGCAACTAATTACTAATATCTTCTTTAAATAATTTTTTTTATTTTTCAATTATAGTTGACATATAATATGACATTAGTTTCAGTGTAGAACGTAGTGATTAGACATGTATATGCCTTACAAAGTGATCACCCCGATAAGTCCAGTACCATCTGACACCATAATATCATACACTGTTATTACAATATTATTGACCATATTCTTGATGCTGTACTTTACATCCCTGTGACTGTTTTTATGACTGGCAATTTATACATTTGATCCCTACCCCTTTCTATTCTTTTTCTTTTAAAAAATGTATCTTTATTTTTGAAAGTATTACGGATGTCTCCTTTTCCCCCCATTGACGTTCTCTACCACCCTTCCCTCCCCCTTCACCACACTACTTCCCTTTCTTCCCTCCACATCAGTCCTTCGGCCGCCTCACAGTGTCTACTTGGCTTCCGCTTACTTTCTTTTGTCTTCTGTCCAGTCACCCAAACTGTGACTCTCTCTGTCTCATATTCAAAGTCCCAACCTGTCCAGTCAATCAGTAGCCCTCTGTTGCCCAGAGTTTTCATGCTAGGCCACTGCCAGGCCTGTAACCAAATGATGGGGCTGATTGCCCGGCCTCTCAAATGCCCATTCTAGTCTATTAATTGTGGCTAGAACATCAGGGTAATGAGACAGAGAACATGACCGTCATAGGAAACCCCTCAGGAAGCAGGTTTGGGTATGACAAACATTCTGAGATTTTCTAAAACAGGGCAAAGGAATTGTTACAAACCTTGCTCTTTCTGTCTGAAAAATTAGTAACAGCAATTTATGAGTCTTTTGCTTGTGAGTCCTCTGCTCACATTATTCATCTTACTGATGCTAGTGCTTGTTTTCTGTTGCCCCAGAGGCTAGAATTCCTGCATAGACTAGTGTAGCAGGCTCCATTTCACATGCTAACTATAAGGTATTGAAATAAAAATAATTGTCTTTGCTAGGTATTTTGCAGATAATAAGTAAGGAAATCTTTCAAAACTGTGTATCCCCTAGGAAGCATTCCAGGGGAAACTACAGTGTTAGTAGAAAGTATATATTTTATTATTTTATTTTATTTTTAAAAATCTTCACCTGAGGATATTTTTCCATTGATTTTTAGAGAGAGTGGAAGAGAGAGGGAGAGACAGAGAGAAATATCAATGTGAGAGAAACACATCAATAGGCTGCCTCCTGCAGGAGCCCTGAGCAGGGCCTGGGCCAGGGAGGAGCCTGCAACTGAGGTATGTGCCCTTGACCAGAATCGAACCTGGGACCCTTCAGTCTGCAAGCTGACGCTCTATCTACTGAGCCAAGCCTGCTCTGGCGAAAGTAAATATTTTAAAATATTAGCAAGAGTGGGATGGACATTTCTCAGAACAGTAAACTCACAGAGAGATGCTTTGGTAGAGGGGAGGCAACCGAATTCTAGGAAAAATGATGTTGTACTACAATAGATAGTATTAGGTTTTCCTTTGAATTTCTTTGCTATTAATTACTGTTTTCAAAGGCTAACTCACAATTTAGTGGTAAGAGCCTATTGAACCTTTTTCACATTTTCCAACATATGATATTAAAATAAGTGGGAGCCCTTGATAGGCAGGGATTGAATTCCATGGAAGTCACAGCACAACACCACACAGCATTCCAGAGGAGCTGGCATCAGCGCTAGCTGAATGTCAGGCCAGTTTCCTACTGAGTGGCATTTTTTTTTTTTTTTTAGCTGGGGATAAGAGAGTGGAAAAATTAAAAGGAAAGAAAAATCCTTTATAGTTATAAAATTCTCAATATTTAAAAAATAATGAGTATTAACAGCAAAAGCAATTCATAACATATTTCCAGAATTATTACCCCTTGGGCCAAAAATATGCCAGATAGATGATTAAAAATAAGAAACTTGTTTAAACAAACACAATTATTTAGACTTAATTCTCCCCCCTGAGTAGGCAAGAACTGCCTTCTATAAGCACCCACGTACTTGAACTATTCCTCCTTGTACCTCTGGAAGGGGTGAAAGGAGAAAAACGTAGGAAGTTTTCTTTTGTGGAGAAGCATGTACGCAGAGCCACAGGGTCTGTGGATCTTGCAGACTGACTGGGTCTAACCCACATCAGTTACTTATGGCAGAGTTCCTCTAGGAAGGCAAGGCACCTGCAGGAAAATTGCCCTGAAACGTTCATTATGATTACAAGTATGTAACATTGTTTTTCCTCTAGTCACAGAGAAGTACCTCTGAAAGTTCAAGTCTCAGCAAATTCTACCACTCATCTTCCCTTACTTAGGAGTGTCCATCTTCCAATTCTGCTTGTGACTGGGATTTAGAGAAAGTCTGACTTTAACGAGGCATCTTGTCTTCCTGGTACTATTATATTCCAGGAAAAAATTTTCAGTCTTCCAGAGATCTTAGCACATGAAAATCTAGTCTAAAATTTATGTAATTTATTAACCAGTGTTATCCAAATAAATTTATTTTTTTAAAGTGAATAAAGAAGGTTAAAAAATACAGTCTATCCCAACTTCCCATTGCAGATTCTTGGATTTGTTTTTATTGCTTAACTTATTTGGATGAAACTCATGGGAGACTGACTTACAAAACAAATCTAAGTGTGTGGATTTGTTGACAAAAGAAGTCCAGCCTATAGCAAAGTCTTTTAAGAGTTTATTGGAGCCAAATTTTGAGGATATGCCTGGAAGCAAAATCTCAATGGACTGAGAAAAGGCTCTGGAGAATGGCAGTTTTGCAGCTTATTTTATACATTAGAATCAAAGGAGGAGACGTAAGGAGGGTTACATGAAATTAATTGGTGGTAGATAAGGAGGCAGGAGGAAAGCAAAGCAGGGAAATCTCCGAGACTGGATAAAAAGCAAAATGGAGAAACATACTTCTTTTACATTGATGGGTACACAATAGTTAATAATTAACATTTACAGCACATACAGATGGTATTCAGGGAACAAGATAATAATGAGAAGTTCTGTGGTCTGGTGCTCTTGTGCCTGTGGTTGTACCTTCGAGGGGGAGGAAAAGAAAATTACTCAGGCCCTGGCCGGTGGCTAAGTGGTTAGCATGTCAGCCCGAACATTGAAGGGTTGTAGGTTCTATTCCTGGTCAAGGGCATGTAAAATCCATGTGCCTCTCTCCTCTCTCTCTCTCTCTCTCTCTCTCTCTCTCTCTCTCTCCTCCCCCCTTCCTTCCCTCCCTCCATCCCCTCTACTCTATCTAAAATTAATGGGAAAATATCCTCAGGTGAGGATTCACAAAAAGAAAAAAAATTACTCTGAAATTTCAAAGGTATATTACCCTAGATCAGCCGTGGGCAAACTACGGCCCGCGGGCCGGATCTGGCCCGTTTGAAATGAATAAAACTAAAAAAAAAAAGACCATACCCTTTTATGTAATGATGTTTACTTTGAATTTATATTAGTTCACACAAACACTCCATCCATGCTTTTGTTCCAGCCCTCCGGTCCAGTTTAAGAACCCATTGTGGCCCTCGAGTCAAAAAGTTTGCCCACCCCTGCCCTAGATGCATGAGAACAATAGACAGAGCTCACTTAAGGTCAAGGTTGACCTTTGCTAAGGAAGCTGTAGGCCTGGGATGTGACTACCTGTTATGACCTGCCCAGTGAGGAATTTGTGATCAGACCGTCCTGCGTGGTTACTTTTGGTCACTGAGCTTGTCAGGCCTGTCATTTGCCCCCACCCCCCAACCCCCAGCTTGTCAGTTATATTACATAGCTCCTTTTTCATTCACAACTTTAAAATAGCAGTAGCTTTGGGAGCATTTTATCAATGTAACCTTTTAACAACAAAATTCCTTACAAGGAGATGAAAACTATTTAGGAAATACTCTGGAAAACAAAATCCCAAAGGAAAAAATCAAGATCAACCTGGGCCGAAGGGTTTAGAGACACCTTGGAAAGGCCAGCCAAACTCTGGGTCAGCCCTGCGCGGTGTCATTCTTTGTGTCAGATGTAAGCTTCTGTCCAGGCTTGGCCTGACCTCTTAGTCACTGTCCAAGGTAATGGTTATCAGTCTTTCTGCTCCATACAATAACCTGGAGGTTTCCTGAGGAAATCCTGATGCCTAGATCCTACTTTTAACTAATTAAATCATGGTCTCTGGGAATAAAGCCCAGCATAAGAAATTTTTATTTTTTAATATATTTTTTATTGTTTTTAGAGAGGAAGGTAGAGGGGGAGAGAGCTAGAAACATCAGTGATGAGAGAATCATTGACCAGCTGCCTCCTGCACACCCTACACTGGGAATCAAGCCTGCAACCTGGGAATCGAACTGTGACCTCCTGGTTCATAGGTTGATGCTCAACCACTGGGCAACACTGGCTGGGCCATAAGAACTTTTTAAATGCTCCCCAAGCGATCTTAATAGACATCCACTGTTTTAGAACAAGAGTTTTCAAACTGTGTTCCCTGGCACTCTATAGTGACTGCAGTAGAGGTGAGGTGGCATGTGAGGGCTGCCACTCCCCCAGACCCTCTGTCTCGATTCTCCCAGAGTTGCCTCTCATTTTATCTCTTTCAAGTGTTTCAAAGAAGATAAAATGTCATTTTTAACAGTGGGGAAAACTAAAGAAATACAATAAAGCACTAGAGGCCTGGTGCACAAAATTCATCCACGGGGGGCGGGGGGAGTCCCCTCAACCCAGCCTGAACCCTCTCCAATCCGGACCCCTTGGGGGATGTCTGACTGCCGGTTTAGGTTGGGCCTAAACCGGCAGTCAGACATCCCTCTCACAATCCTGGACAGCTGGCTCCTAATTGCTCACCTGCCTGCTTGCCTGGTTGCCCCCAACTGCCCCCCTCTGCTGGCCTGGTCACCCCTTACTGCCCCCCCCCCCCCGCTGGCCTGGTTGCCCCCAACTTCCCCCCCTGCTGGCCTGGTCACCCCACGCAGCCTGCTTGTTCAGTCGTTTGGTCGTCCCTCACTAACCCCCCTGCTGGCCTGGTTGTAGGCAGCCATATTGTGAGGGCATGATGGTCAATTTGCATATTTCTGCTTTATTATATAGGATAGTCTTGGTTGAAGCAAAGCCCACCCTACCAGTAATTGGGATAACTAGCTTCTCTCTGGGGTAGGAGGTAGGGAGAGAAGCTCTGTCTTCTAGGACATTCACTTCAAAGAAGATGGACATTGATTCAACACTAATTTGTAGCTGCATATTTCTTTAACTGCTTGGCTTCCTATACAGAATCATTGAGATCCACTCATAGTTAGCCACTTGTCTAAGGAAGCAAGATTTTTAAAGACACTGATTATTATCCCTCACCTTTCCTCCCATGACACAGATATGAACAAAACCCCAAGGAGAAATAATCTTGTGTTGATTCCATCAGCAACCATTATTATTGCAGAAGTACATTCCTTTAGGCTAAATCTTGGAATAAAATGTTGTCATGATGCAATTAGTAATAATTGTATGGGTTAGGCACTCTTCCAAAGGATGCATATATTTTCAAGTATTGTTTTTACGCACAATTACTAAGTATCACCTGAGTTTAGACTTTTATTACTTAAAAAATATATTTTTAATTGATTTCAGAGAGGAAGAGAGAGGGAGATAGAAACATCAATGATGAGAGAGAATCCTTGATCAGCTACCTCCTGCACTCCCCCTACTGGGGATCGAGCCCTCAACCCAAGCATGTGCCCTGATAGAGAATTGAACCATGACCTCCTGGTTCATAGGTCCACGCTCAACCACTGAGGCACGCTGGCCAGGCTCATTGATACTTCAATGAGGAAACATGCTGTGTGTGTCTGTGTGTGTGTGTGTGTGTGTGTGTTTACTATTTTTTTCTTTTCTTAATTTTTTCTCCTTTATTGATTAAGATATTACAAATGGAAACATGCTTTTTATGGTTAACTGAACATTTGAGAATATATCAACATCATGCAACATTTTATGTGGTAGAAGTTGAGTCAGATAAATTCAGGTGTAAATTTAGTTTATCTCTTACCTATGACTTAACTTTAACCTTTTTGAACTTTAGTTTTATTTATAAAAGTAGAAATAGTAATACTTCCTTCCCAGTATACTTGTAAGTTTTAAATATAAATCATATGTAAACTACCCAGAGCATAATAGATTGTCATATACATTAATTCTACCTTGCCTCCTTAGTGGAAGAGCAAAATTTAGAATATGGTCTTTCTTATAGCTACAGAAGTATTTTTTCTGCATAACTCAATTTTAAGTAGCAGCTGAACATTGAAAATATTATTTGAAGCTGCCTAAAAGCAAATTTCCTTCCAGATTCAAATAGGACATTTTATATGTGTAATAACTATGTTCCAACCCACAAAATGGATTAAATTAACCTAATGCTCTTGATCAAAATCCTGCTCCAAAGGGAATAACTCCACCGGCAGGGGGCCTGGCTGGCATGGCTCAGTGGTAGAGTGTTGACCTATGAACCAGGAGGTCACGGTTCAATTCCCTGTCAGGGCACATCCCCGGGTTGTGGGCTCAATCCCCAGAATCTGAAGACATCAGTTCTCAAAAATAATACATTGAATTATTATTCAATGTGTGAGGTGTGCAAGAGGCAGTCAAACAATGATTCTCTCTCATCATTGATGTTTCTATCTCTATCTCTCTTTCCTTTCCTCTCTGAAATCAATAAAAATATATAGTTTTTAAAAAGCCACTGGCATTGCCTTGTTTACCAGTGATGGAGGCCTCCTCCAGGGTTTCTCTCTGTGCTCAAGCTCCAGCCTCAGCCTCCAAGCGTGCCCTTTTGCCTCTCCTAGAGTCTCATTCTGGCTCAGTATACATTTTGGGCTTCACGCTTTGGACAGTTCCCACAGACCTCCAGTCAGGGCTCACTGCCCCCTTCAGCACAGTGGGCACTGTGCCTAGGGCCCATGATACCTGTAGGGGCCCACAAGTGTTTTGAATTTCTTTTAAAATCTGGGGGAAAAAATAAACTTTTGGGTTGAAAATTTTTTAATACATAATATTTATATATTTTCTATCAACACAGTCATGAATGTGTGTGTGTGTGTATTTTTAGTGTAGAAAGGGGTCCATGGAAGCAAAAGTACTTAGAGCCCACAATAGCCCTAATACAACCCTGCTTGCAGGGCATACTTTTATTGTATGCTTAAACAGATGAGAAGATCAGAATTTTAGGCATTATATCCATTCAATGTGTTGTTTTTGAGAACTGGTGTCTTCAGATTCTGAGGAAATGAATTTCAGATGGTAGAATTTTATACATTCTTAAAGGGCAGTAGGGTAGATTTATAGGATGAGAATTTTGCTGACTACACTGCAGATTCCACTGTGTACAGTAGTCCATTAAGAGTACCTGTCTCACTCACAACTCACCACTTCTTCCCCAGATGCCATGACCCTCTTGCATGAGTCTTGCTGTTGAATCACAAAATCTTAAACTTGAAGATTCTGAACCCAACCCCCACCCAAAGCAAGACCACCTTTCTCGCCATCCTTGACCAGTCACTCTGCATCAGTTTGAGCACAGCACATCCTAACACCGTCTGCACTTGGGAGCTGCAAAGCTGCTTCCCTTGGCCTTGTTGTCTTATAAAGAAACACGGAATGTGAGAAAACACAGATATTCACAGGTTGTGGCTGATGCAGTGACAAGATGTTATAAGAAGTGAACCCCTGGACACCATGAGTCAGCAATGGTGGATGAACTACACACTGTGGGCGCTACCCACAAGGACTATTGTGGTCTCATCTTCCTCGGGGTTAAGTTCCGGACCCTCCTCCACCACCCTGTGCAGGGTGCTATAGTGTTGCTGGCTTTGGTGGAAAGAATGCAGTTCTGAAGCAGCCTCCCAGGCAGCAAAAGTAGGCATGGGGAAGACCTCTGGTCTCTTGTTTTCAAAAAAGCTTTTCAGATTTCTCTCACTCAGCTTGCTGGCGTAGTCCAGGAACGCATTCTCCAACTGCTCCTTCTCCTTCTGTGCATACGTCTTCCAAAAATTCAGCTGAAGGTAGCTAACTTTAGATCGGCAGCGAGCATAACAAGTGGTGAGCAGAGAGAAAAAAGATGCTGAACAAATCAGGCACCATCCTAGAATCTTAGAAAGAGAGAGAGAGATTGAGGGCGTGTAAAAGCAAAGCCACTTCTCAGGGAGCTGGGGTGATCGTATTGGGAAGTGAATGGCTAAATTAAAACCACATCTCAGCTGAAATCCTTCATCTTATTTTTTTAACAACACTTTTCTAACAGTCAAAATAAATTTCGACTTTACCTAATTATTCTCCATCCTCGACATCATTGCTGGTATGCAAATAAATAACCAGAAGGCAGGCAAATAGAAAAAAAGCAAAAAATATAGATTATCCAAGAATCAGGGAAACCAAACATTTCTGTGCCTGGGTAAATGTGATCATTTGAGCAAATGACCAGTTCCTTAGCCATGTGTTTTCAGGCATTGATAAATGCAGATATGCATCTAGTGACTGATTTTTCCCAAGTTCTCTTGTTTGTAGGGAGCAACAACCCCTTCTGAGGGAAATTTCATGACTCATTATCATGATAAAGTAAAACAGACATAATACAGTAAGGAGACTGAAACTGTAAGAATTGAAAGCCTGCATAAAAGCTGAGAAAAAAATTACAGTGATTCCAAACCTTCAGGACTATTGGTTCTGAATTTTGATAATTAGAAAAAACAAAATTCTCTCTGATTATGGACTGGCTCAGCTGGGCTTTCTCCCCCTCCCGCTGAATATTAAAAACAGAAGTCCAAATAGTTCAACTTATCTTCTAAACTTTTTTGTTGTTCTAATTATATTTTGATAATTGGAATTAATTTCATATTTGGACAACTAATGAGCTCTTTCAAACTTTCTCTTGACATTTCAATGAAATGGCCTTTGGTATTTCTCAGCAGATGGGCCTATTTGAAAATAGAGACAAAAATCAGCGGGTGAACCCATTCAGACCATAACAGAACTACAGATACACTCCAATGCTTTAAACCTGTGGTTCCCACACTCTCAGGCCTTGGAGTCATTGTGAAGGGCTCAGACTCCACATGAATGCTGACTCTGGATTGGCACCAGTTGGGTTTAAATCTCAACTTTCCCTTTACTGACCGTTCTCTGCACCTCAGTTTTCTCAACCATAAAATGGGGGTTACCCATCCCAGAGGGCAATTTTGGGGATTAAAATGAGATGATGTAGACATATATGTACATTCAGTAAGTGTGAGCTATTATTACATGACTAGAGGCCCAGTGCATGAAAATTCATGCACTCGGTAGTGGTGGTGGTGGTGGTGGTGGTGGTGGTGGTGGTGGGAGGGAGGGGGGGGATCCCTCAGCCCAGCCTGTGCCCTCTTGCAATTCAGGACCCCTTCGAGGATGTCCACCTGTCAGCTCAGGCCCACTCCCCAGGGGATTGGGCCTAAGCTGGCAGTCAGACATCTCTCTGGTAGCCCAGGATCCCTTGGGGGATGTCCACCTGCCAGCTTAGGCCTGCTCCCTACGGGAAGCGGGCCTAAGCCACAGTTGGACATCCTTAGCACTGTGAAGGAGATGGGAGAGACTCTCACCACCGCCGCTGTGCTCACAATCATCAGCCTGGCTTGTGGCTGAGCGGAGCTTCCCCTGTGGAAGTGCAGTGACTACCAGGGGGCAGCTCCTGCATTGAGTGTGTGTCCCCTGGTGGTCAGTGGGCATCATAGTGACTGGTTGTTCCCAGTCATTCTGCTGTTAGGGCAATTTGCATATTACCTTTTTATTATATAGGATGCTATTTTTCAAATGTATATGTGTATGTAAATGCATGATTAAACTCATGATATCTTTCTATCATGATTAATGAATTAGACATAGCTACCATGTTGTGAAAATCCTCGTATTCACCTGACTTGTGGTTGACTACCTCAGAACTTCCTCTTTTCTTCATCCCCTATAGCATGGCCTCCTGCAGGTCAGCAGGCCATCTCACCTCAATATCAGAGGCAATTCTGCTTGAGTTTTAAACCATTTGGTCAGCTTCAAACTCCCCCTCTCCTCCCCCTCCCTCCTTGGAAATGACCCTAGCATCACCTTGCTCTCACCTGAGTACTGAGCCCTCTTGTTCTTCCCCAACTCATAGTACCCAGCCTAACTAGACATGGTACATGATCCCACCCCAGCCTTCAATAGTGTCCCATTCTGGATGAGTCTCCTCCCTCAAACCTTGGCAGTTTTCTCATCAATTATCGTGTGCCAGAAGCTTTATGTCCCCTTATGTCCATTATCTCTATACCCTCCAGCAGGGCAAGTATTATTCCCCCAACTAGAGGAATCTGGGGTTCAGAGAAGTCAAATCACTAGCTCTAGATCACATAGCTGGAGACTGGTAGGGTCAGGACTCAAACCCAAGGCTAGCCAACTCCAAGGCCAAGTTCTTTCCACTACTACACTTTACCTGCCTTAAGAAAAGAGCATCACCCAGCTGGGTTTCTTGTTTCTCTGCCCCACCTATGGATGGGACACTTTTTTCACCCCCACCCACATGCCCAACTATTAGTCTGGACTGTTTGTTTCTCCTGATTACCTGAACTACTGTGAGCACCTGCTATTGACACAGCTTGCCTTGTCCACATCCCTCATGCATCCTCCCCCAGGAATCAGCCCCAGGTCCTTTTCATTCTGCTGAAAAGTAGAACAGGTCGGTGTGCCCAGGTTCAGCTATGACAGCATGTGCATGATTTCCTCGTGCTTGTGTTTAGAGAAGAAAAGCTCACACGGTGATGCGTGTTTGGATCTGGCACTAACTGAATGGAGCCTGGTGCCTGGGGACGTAAATCATAAATCACTCATTGTGTCATAACATTCCTAATTAATACCTTCCTTCAACAAAAGAAAAAAGACATCTGGGAGCCTGGCATGTTTTTATCTAAGGTGTACTTTATGCATTACACAAAAGATTTTAGGCTTATCGGTTTATGAAAAGTATATGACAACACTGCCAGCCAGCTTTGGAATGCAGGATTTCAAAAATACTCTTTGCCTTGATGTGTAAATCCTTGTTGAAAAGTAAAATTATACTATTTTCAGCGTGTTTATTCCAAAACAAGTGGCATTGCTGACCGGTTGTGGATCTGTTTATCCACACTTATTGCTCGTTTTGGTTTGGGGAATGCAATTCCTTCTCCTCACAAGCAGGAATGCAGTCTTTCCTGAGGCCGGGGCAAGGCTTCACATCTGGATTTGTGCGCACAAACCTGGGAGGATGACAAGCTACTTCCCCACATCAGTTAGGGAAAGCTGCGATTTCCTTCTGGTACATAAAACAATGCCCCGAGTCGTGAGCTTCTAAAGTCATGTAAGACTTGTTGAGCTGTACAGCACAAAGAGCGGCGGACTCACCTCCCTAGAGAATATGACCGCTTTTCACCAGAGGCTAAAGACGGCCAATTCCTACGTTATCTGGGAAACTCTTCTCAATCCGGACACTATTTACACACAGAGATAGAAGTTGCCAAAAATCATTCAAGGGAATCTTGCTTTTAACGATATTGCATGCAACATTGCACAGTATTAACTCATTTGGTTCAGCTATATTTTAATAGATGAACGCTAAGTGTGTGGGTTTTGTTGTTGTTTTTCCTGAGAAACCAATTTGAAAATAAATAATTGATAGATGGCAGTAATTTCTAATTACAGCTCTGGCCTTAACACTCAATTATGAGTTAGTATCATGCATTATTTATAAAGTCAACCCAGAGAGATAGCTTTAAAGTACTTAAGTATTTACGTACACAGAACCCAGAGGATATGTTCTGTTCGGAAATGGAAAAGACAATTCAATCAGCAGTTTTACTGAGCCCCTCCGACTTCTAAAAAGCTTTTCCCGAGATGGTCTTAACACTGCATCCTGTTCCAATTTCCATTTTGTCTCAAACTGTTCTGGCAGGATTCAGACTCAGCCCTGGCTAGAAGGCGAACTGAGAGAATAGCTCAAGCTGGGAGGGAAAGCCAAGTTTTTTTTGTTTTGTTTTGTTTGTTTTTTTTACCTGAGACTGAGCTTGCAGGGACAGCTTCAGCTCCTCGCTGACCGTGGCTGTCATGCTGGTTTTGCCGCATGACACTTTGTGAAGCTCTTCCCAGCACTCTTTGGGCTTGTCCTTGCAAATCAATCCCAGGAGTCTTGCACTTTTTGTCCCGCTCATGGCACATTCATAGAAAGTGCCATTGAGCAAAGCCACCGACAGCCACATCATTGGAGCCACCAAGGAGCTCAGAGTAATCTGGCCCAGGACATAGAAGAAGCGGCCGCCGTGGCCCCGGGGGAAGATTTTCCTGGGGTTCACGCAGCAGCCTGTGAAGAGTCTCCAGGACCTGTTGTTCAGGAAGAATCCCAGGATGAGTAAGACCCAGGCGGGAGCAAAAAGGAAAACCAGCCCGTAGACCACATTCTCGGTGCTGCAGGGGCACTTGAACGCCACGAGTGAAAAGAGCCGCTCGCTTCCCAGGGTCAGCAGAGCCATGAAGCTGTAGCCAATCACCGTTTTCTGGTGCAGGATGAATTTCAAAATCCCATTGAAAGCATCCATTTTGGAGGTAAATAAAGCGGGGAGATGCTTTGCCTTATTTATTGGCAGAGCAGCTGTGGCCGTGGCTGAGGGTGGAGCTCTTCCTTCCTTGCCAGCAGTCGGTCCTCCTTCTCAGACCGAATTCGGCCAGATAAGGAAACAATGTCATTCCCCAAGAATGAGTATTTCCCAACTGTGTTTAGACAATGCCTCCTACTGGTGGGTATTGGGCCGTGAAACGAGAGCCAAAACACTGGCAATTAAATTCAAAGTGCAAAGCCTCCGTTTTTATGTTATTTCCATGCATTGAGAATCTGAAAGAAATTCTCACTCATGTAAATAATAGTCTAGGAATTTTCCAGCCGGAGAAATCAAAGCATTGCCAGAAATGGGTTTCAGCCAGTTGGTCGGGAGCCAAGTCAATGTCCAAGTCTGGACATTTGTGCTGTTTTTTTTCTCTCTTGCTACTTAAGAGCAGGAAATTCACTTTGTATCCTTTCAAGCTGGCTAGTGGCAGAGACGGGCAGCAAAGTTCAGGATTTGGGCTACTTGGAATTTATAGGAAAACTTTAATGAACCTTTGAGTTTTGAATGAGACAAAATAAGAAGTCCTCATCATTTCTTTCCTGGGCTATCATAGTAATCTTTTGATTGGCATGTCTGCCTTTGACCTCATGCCCAGCATCCCCTCTGTCCTAAATCCACCCTCCATGCTGACACAAAGGAGAGCCCTATAAAACAGAAACTGAATTCTGCCGTAGCTTAGTCATGGCTTTGAGCCTCCCCCCTGCCTACACGCTGATAAATGCCAGCCCCCCATGAGTCTTATCATGGCGTTTCATGCCCAGGATACGTTCCCTCTACCTGGAATATCACCCCCACCATCCCCACTCTGTTCACCTGACAAACTCTCACTCCGTATTCATGAACAGGGTAGAAGTTCCTTCCTCTGCGATTATTTCCAGGATTGCTTCTTAATACAGGGGGGCAAAAGTAGGTTTAGTTGTTCATATAGAAAATAATACAATAATTAATAAATAATAATATAAGAATGAAGTCTGTATTTCACATATTCACAACTATAAGCCTACTTTTGCCCTACCCTATATATAACATTGTACTTGCAGGACTTATTTTACCCTTGCAGTTATTTGTTTAATATCTGTAGCCCCTTTTATTAACTTGTATTCTGGATCTAAACATGGTGTCAAACAGATTAGATGCTCATTCAATAATTCCTTTTTCAAATAGTTATTGAACTCCTACTGTATGCCAGGCACTGTACTAGACAGGTAGCGCTCATTGAGTACGAATGAATGAATGAATGAATGAATGAAAAAACCTTTTATTAGAAGTACTTCTAATTAGAAATAATTTAAGGAAATTATTTCAATTTCTCTCCTACACCAGTCTTGATTTTAAAATTAAATTAATTAAGGCACTTAAAAGACAACAACCTATCAAGCTGACACATTCCCATTAATAAGCCTCAAGTTCCAGGTGTGTGTGCTTCGTGAAAAGAAAGTGCCGTGGACTAGGAGCCAAGATATGGTGTAGCCTTGACCATGTCAGTTTACGTCTCTGGATTCCGGTTTAGTCATTTGTGAAAATGGAAATGAAACAGAAATAATCGTCAAGGTTTCCTCCATTTCCATGTTATAAAAAAATGTAAGTCCTGTAAAACAGGAGACTTTTTTGAGAAGTTACTTTAGGACTCATTTTATGTGCCTCTCACCACTTCTCTTTGTTCCTTGTCAGAGACTTGCCATCCTTAGTAATATGACTCCTTCCACTTCCCCAAACAGACCCTTGAGTCTAACCTTCCTGTAGCATCCTTCGCTCTATCGCATTCCTGTTAGGGCAGATGTGTTCCTTCTAATTCAATACCTTATCTTTTACTAGCCTCAGTGTGACAAATATCATACTAATATGTTGATGATTAGTCATATTTTAATTTCCCACCTTCCTAAAGGATGTTTACTTTAAGAGATTTTTGTTTTAAGATCTAGTCCCTTAAGATGTTTCATAAAAATAAAAGGATTTAAGACTTGCGTTGGTCATACGTTCAGTACACTCCAAAGCTAAGTGTGAGCCTGGACTTCCTGACTGCAAACTCCATGCGCTTCCCCCTTACATAGCACTGCCTAGAACAGGGTATTTGGGTGCCCTATTTATAGACATTTGTTCTAAACCAAGTTTTCATAATTCCCGCCCCCCCTCTTTGTTAGGTGGCTTTCAAGATGTACTTGGGAATTACACCAAGTGTGACCTGTAATAACTCAAGCAGAAATGAATTTTCCCTGATTCTGGACAAGAATCCACTGGTGGAGTTTGTGGAAGAGCTCCCTGCTGGGCGGTCGTCTCTGTGCTACTGCAACTTACTCTGTGGGATTATCAGAGGTGCCCTGGAAATGGTAAACTCCTGCTTCATTTTGTGGGTACATTTGTTATCTAGTGCTGCGTAACAAATTGCCCCATAGAATAGCAGCATAAAACAAATGTTTATTATCTTACACGGTTTCTAAGGATCAGAAATCTGGGACCAGCTTAGCAGGTGGTTGTGGCTCAGAGCTTTTCTCAGCTTATACACATGCCATCAAGCTGTTGGTTGGGCTGCAGTCTCGGCTAAAGAATCTACTTTCAAGCCCACGCATGGCCTTGCTAAAAGTTGGCTAGAGGCTTCATGAAGTTCCTTGCCAAATAGGCCTCTCTGGAGATCTCATCACAACAGGTGCTGCCAACCCTGGTGCAAAGTGGGAGGGGACTACGTGAGGGCGTGAATAACAGGAGGCCAGGGATCACTGCAGGCTATTCTGGAGGCTGGCTTCCACACCTGAATTATTCATCAATTTAACTAAGACAATGATTAGCATCTGCTAAGAGTCAGGCACTGAACTTACAAAGAGGAATAAGACACAGTTGCTGTCCTTCAAGAATCTTCTGTCCTGTAGAGAAAGCAGATATGTTAAGTGTGACTAAGGGCTATGGGAGGACCTGGGTGGGGGTGGATGGAAGGTCAGGGACAACTTCCTAGAAAAACTGTGATCTGGCATTTGAAGGATAAATGGGAGTTCGGTGAGGTGAGAACCTTGGGGAGCAGCTTGTCCAAAGGCACAAAAAGAATGTTTCCGTCAAGGAACGAGGAACTTGAATTCATTTCCCATGAATGACATGTAGGTTGAGAGAGGAATTGTCATGAGGAAGGAGATTTAAGTTTTTACAGAGGCCTAATTAAAAAATAAAGGCATTTATAGGACAAGTTGGGAATTTGATTTTTGTATTGAAAAGAGCAAAGACCCGTTATAGGTTTATAAACAGGGGGATGATATTTTCAAATTTGTATTTTAGGAATTTTATTCCTTTGTCCACAAAGTGAAAGTGTACAGGAGAGGACAATGCTGGAGGGAGGAGGAAGGCAGTTAGGAAGTTGATGGTGGGAACCTCGAGAAAAGCCAGAGAAAGCCCTGACAGGAGGAGTGGAGAGAGGGTGATGCCAACAACACTAAGAAGGTAGAACAGGTTTAAGATTAGGTAATCAGTTGACTAAAGGGACAAGGTTGAGAAAAGACTCAGGAATTATTTTTAGTTTCTTTTTAAATTTATAATATATTTTTATTGATTTCAGAGAGGAAGGGAGAGGGAAAGAGAGATAGAATCATCAATGATGAGAGAGAATCATTAATCAATGCACATCCCTTACTGGGGATGGAGTCCGAAACCTGGGCACATCCAGACATGTGCCCTTGACTGGAATCAAACCTGGGACCCTTCAGTCTGTAGGCCGAGGCTCTATCCACTGAGCCAAACCAGCTAGGGCTATTTTCAGGTTTCTGAGCAACCTATAGCGATGGTTGTACTATTAATCAAGAGAGCAAAACCAGGAGATGTTCATTTGGGGATGGGAGAGACAAAATGAGGAATTTAATTGGGCAGCTGCTGGGATTGAGGTATCTATACACACCAGAGATAATATCACTCAGCAGTTGTTACACATGCCTGCAAGTCACAGAGATGTGGACTGAAGAAGCACTGGAACTCTCAAAGAGTGTGTAGATAGAGTGTAAAAGAGAGAGAGAGAGAGAGCCACAGTTGGAACCCTAGGAGGCGACAAAACACAGTGAGTAAGCTAGACAAGAGAATACAAAGGCTGCAAAGGATACCGAGAAGGAGCAACCGGGGCTTAGAAAAATACCAGTCGAAGAAACAAGAGAGGAGAGTATTTCGAGAAAAGGAAGTGATTAGCAAGACCCAGTGCAGCAGAGGCTAAGAAAAACAAGACCTGAAAAATATTCACAACATCTAGGGACCAAAAGGTCAGGAAGGACTTGGTAAAAGCTGTTTTGGGAAAGTGAAGGGAGAAGAAGACACTCTGTCCAACACTGATGAGCCACGGGCAGCTTGGGCAGAGGTAGTAATCAACAGTCTCCTTTTTCCAGAAGCTTAGCTACTTAGACTACTGAGACCAGATAGTGTCCCAGGTCTAGACATGTGTTGACCTACTCAATAATGAAGCATGAATATAATTTTCAATTATTTGTGATAATTAGGGGAAGGACATAATAACAGGCAGTCCAAAAGAGTAAAGCAACAGAAATAATGTATCAGTCACACAGATCTTCCACAGGCCTACCTACCATTTTTTAAAGCTTGCCCTACAATCAATGGCCATGAAATCAAGAAATGGGAAAGGAAGAATTCTGGGAGTTAATGGGTTGAACCATAAAACCAAGTCAAAAGCAAGATAGAGACGTCTCCATCTTTCATGGATAATGGTTGACTATATATGCTGAATGATAGACACATAGGCATCAGACAGCATGTGGCCCCAAATATTCAATTAGCATCAGTGTAGTCTCCCTGTTATTTTATTTAATTTTCTGTCAAATTTTTACAAAGACAGAAAAAGATCTTATACGGAAAAAAATGTGGGTGAATTTATCTTCTATATTTCAAAGTGCAGTCTATATCCTTCTATTGGGTGCTGGGCATCACAGAGGCATAGTTTTTGTGCACTGTATGGGTCAAAGAACTTGGCCTACCAAGGTCTATGGTTTAACAAATCCAGGCTGGTTGGCCAAGAAATTCTTAGTGAGAGAGGGAAATGAGTCTGGTAAGATTATAATTAATTAATATTAATTAATTCATTACTAGGCTCAGGCTTTTCCACTTATTTGCTTTAATTAGGTACTTTCACTTATTTATTTTCTTTACCCCAATGACTTAAAATAGCTGAATGGCATTTTATTGAGGGTAGGACAGCAATACCATGCTGCTCTTATGTGAATATATTTTAATGAATAGAGAAGTCAGCCCTTGGAGCTCATGTCAATGTCTGGGAAATGAGCTATGCCTTACAGAGGAAAAGAAGGCCTTGGTATCAAATATTCATGTCTGTAATTTCAATCTTTAATTTTATAGTCATGATTTATTTAGTCTATACTTTTTTTAAACCTCTCAAAGCCATAAGTGAGTCCTAAGTATTGTTAGGACAATACTTATTATGTTATGATTATGCTATTTAGCTAGGACAGAATGATATATGGCAAGTCAGTTGGAGAGGAGTCGTTTATGAATTCATTTATCCTTGGAAGTTCTGCTTGCGAGGCACATTGGGTCAAGGCTATCCTTGAGCTGAGAATCAGTGTTCTTTTTGAGATGGATTCATAATTCAGCCCTGTGAACAAACCTTGGCAAGGGCCCCCGTCTCTGGGCTTGCCCCAGAATCACCCAGGTTCTGCCTGGCCTGGACCACCCATCTCTTTGCAGATGCATGACACAGAGCTCACACACAGCCAGACCATTTTTGAAAGACACACAGTAAAGGGCCCTTCATCCACAGAGCTAGCTCCTTTTTATCTTTCCAAAAGGAAAGTCAGCTCTTATGGGGTAAATAAAGCTGAAGAAAAGAGACAGAAAATTGTAGTGAGGTTGTTGTTTCTTAAAAAACGTAAATGAGCTCTGACCGGTTTGGCTCAGTGGATGGAGTGTCGGCCTGCGGACTGAAGGGTCCCAGGTTTGATTCCGGTCAAGGGCATGTACCTTGGTTGCAGGCACATCCCCAGTAAGGGGTGTGCAGGAGGCAGTTGATTGATGATTCTCATGTTTCTCTCTCATCGATGTTTCTGACTCTCTATCCCTCTCCCTTTCTCTCTGTTAAAAAAAAAAAAAAAAAAAAAATCAATAAAATATATTACATAAATAAATGATAACTCAATTATTAAACATTTAAAAAAAAACACGTAAATGACGAAAGCCTTTTTTTCTTTTCTTTCCTAGGTTCATCTGGCTGCTGATGTTACATTCTTGCAAGACAGACTAAAAGGCGACAGTGTGACAGAAATAGGAATAACATTCCTGAAAAAGCTAGATGAGAAAAAATACAGACGGAAAAAATGAAGAATAGCATGCAAAATGTCACAGGCTGATTAGTGGAGGAGCTAATATTAGCTAAACACAGACAGCCATTGAAACTTTGAATTGCTTAATAGAATGGGCTTTAAGAGGATTATAAATTAGCCCGAAATTTGAAATGCAGTACACTAGGATATAAAGCTGTTGTTTTTTTCTTTTGCTTTTAAACCACACATTTTCCATCTCATGTCAAAGTTTCATATACAAATAGCTCCTTATAAGATAGCAAACCTCAATTGCACATATTACTCAGTCCAGTCTATTCATTTCAGTATTTATGGTAACAGAAAAAGAATACCTATACAGCTGGTATATTTATCTCTTCTCACTGGAAAAAAAATGAATGAAATGATAAAACATAGAATCCACTATATATAGTTTCTAGATACTGTACATTGTATTCTCTATAGAAACAGTTCTATTTGTAGCAATCTTTCATATTTTTGAAAAATGATGGATGTGATTTTCTCATATTGGTTTGGTTTATAGCTTAAGCTTCCTGAAACTACTCTTAATTTGTAATCAACAAAGCAAACCTATTTCTTTGAATGCTAATTCTGAAACACTTAAAAATAGCATTTAATTATAATTCACTTAATATATTTAATTTTTAGATAGCTGGCATTAACCAAATTCTTTCCATTTCTTGTGAAATATTACTGATGGCAAGGCCAGGAAATCACTAAAATGAGAGGTAAATAATGTTCTTTGAGAATACTTTCAAAGCTCATTCAGTTAGATTCTTTACTATCATTTTTATCCTCTAAAAACCGGATGAAGTATATTTTATCTGTAACCAGAACATATTTAAAATTCAAAATGTACTGGATTAAATAAGCAATAATCTTCAGCAGACCTCAGCATGGAAGGGCAACCTATATGGCAGTCCGGAATCTACTGGATTCTGCAGAAAAGTCAAATTAAAAGTAAAAGTTACAGCCAGTGTGGCACCATCAGTTAAAACTGCTGTAAATGATATGGTACTGACAGGCCTCACCTGGGACTCAGGGGACTGGAGAGGAGGGCTAGTTCTCTTTCTCGTGGCTTCAGCTAATGCTGACTAGTGGCTAATCTTCGGTAACGTGGATAATCTCTCTTTCTCTCTCTCTCTTCTCTCTCTCTGTAAAATGAGAGGCTAGGAATATGATGAATATCTAAAATATATTTATGAATAAACAACATCAATAACCACTGAAATTCCACTTTTTTGGATTTTAGAATACGCTGGGGTTCATGTTGACCAACGTCACCCCAATCAATTTAATAAATACATATTTTTTTAAAAAAGAAGACTATGGGGAAATTGTTCCTCACTTACCCGGCTGTCTCTTCCGAAGGACAATGAGGTAGGTATTAAGGGTCAAATGGGGTCACTGGGGCAGCTGTCCCATCAACAGAAGGCCCTTCAAACCAGCTCCACAGAAGGCCAGGAGTAGAACCGGGAACCTTGATCAATGCAGAGATTTTTGCTATCTTGGAAAAGGCAAAGGGAAAGGACGGTTTGGGGCAGAGAGACAGTTTAGTTCTTTCAAGTGACATCACCAGATAGTTGCCAAGCTGTTCACTGAGGAGGCCTGTCTATCAAAGTTGCCAGGAATCAGAAATTCTTCCTTCAGCAGCTTCTACGCTTACTTATTGTCTTCTCAAATCCCTCCGGCTCATCTATCAGTTATCAGGAGCCTGGATCTCTTCAGCAATTGGAATGGACTACTATGAATAATTGGAAAGTTCCCTCTTCTCCCTGTTTATGACAGACCACGAATATTTCTGCAACCCCTTTACTTCCTTCTTTATTCCCTCTTCCATTTTTTAAACATTCTATTATGCTTCATGTAATGGATATTTGTTGGCTGCCTGTATCTTTCTGCCTTCTGATAGAATGACAGTTTTCTGCTCAGGTCCCACCATTTTATTAAGCAGCCCATCCACCTCAGGGGAGGTCATCACCTGGGCACAGTGGCTCATGCCCAGTTTAAAACCACCCTCTTCACAGCCAGGGAGGACAGGGCACTCCCCAGACCACAATCTTTGCTCTGACAGAGGGAGGAGGACATGGATGACTGGACTGAGAGAAAGGCCTGCCTGTTACATGAGCCGACAAATGTACTGTAGTCTAAGAGAGCAGAGTTGGGTTTCTGTTATAGTAATGCGACCAAGTTCATTGCGTTATAAATATGTGATGGTTAATTCGCAACACATTTGAGACTATCACAGAGAACTGTTCATTATTACATTTTTACATAGCTGAATGTTCAACAAAATAGAATTTGGGTTTACAATAGCTCCCCTCCTCACAGGGAGGAAAGGGTTACAGAAGGGGGAAAATGGAAAGTTGCCGTTATAGTTTGCATCTACCCAGCACGCAAGTCCCAGAAAAGGGAAATTCCGCAGAGAGAAGGCATTTTATATCAGTGCAGTGGGAGCTCTTTAAAAAGACACAAAAAGAACCTCATGATTTCAGGTCCTTGCTTCAACTGTATCCAACGGAAACCTAAATTACATTAGGAGTCACTTGAGGATTCCAAAGTCAGAACAATCCTCTGATTCCTGGAGCCTCCCAGTGGCCTAAATCTTTCAGGCCAGCAGACTGCATCTGGTGACTTGCTATTTTGGTGTGGTGTGTGAATCACTAGACTTAATGACTTAAAAGAGGAAATTCTAATTCCCAATGGTCTATACAGGCCAAACAATATAAGAGCCTGGAAATGCTGCTTTCTCAGCTTTGAATTCAATTAAGATTTTTATCAGGTACTAGGCACGTTAATTATGTGGTATGTCACTTAATTTTTCACAGCAACCTGTGAAGCCTTCGGTAACAAAGAAAGCGGATTCGCAAACTACAAAGAAGCTCAATTTGCCAGTGACTTAAGTGCATGATGACGAGGGGTTGCTGAGTAAAGGGAGCTGGGTGTCCAGCTTGGGAGGCTGAGTGAGGGCCCACAGGAGGCAGAGCCAGTGTAAGAAAGAAGCAAATCAGACTGGAATATTTTGAGTTTGAGTTGCCTTTGAAACACCTAAACAGCCCCAGAACCGCAGAAGAGAGGTCATCAATGTATGGATAATAGTAAAGGCAGTGGCTATAGATGGCAACATCTGGGGAGAGCGTGGACTTGAGAAAATATAAGGAGCGAAAAGAGAATCTGGGGTTGGGGGAGACACCATTCAAAAGGCAGCAAAGAAAGACGAGCACAAATGAGGCCAAGCTTTCCGTCAGGGATGTACATGGAGAAACTGGTAACGCTGGAGCCAAGAGAGTTTCAAGGAGAATGGAGTGGCAGCTTATTAGATGATGCAGAAAAGCCATGAGAGGGATGTGGCTTAATTTGATGAGAAGGTCTTTGCCCCAGAGCAATTTCAGGGCAAGATGGAGGCTGTTACCGTATAGCAGGGTAGTAAGCTGGGAAAATCCCGGGGCAAGTGGAATGAGGAAACACAAGAAAATTAAGCAAGGCCACACAGTCTGCAGCCAGCTTGTGACTTGTAACGCCTTATCTTCCCCAACCAAGGACACTTGATGGCAAACTGTTAATACCTCTCCTCTCTAAGCAGAGAATACATAGCTTAAATCACCCTGCCTTGGGAAAATAGAGAACAAAGACTCAATTAATGTCACTTGTGCCAGCTAATCCCAAGGACAGATGAAGTTGGGGGAAAAAAATAACAAAAACCCCAATTTAAGCCATACAGACATAAATAAGGTAAAAGTGAAATAGTAGAACAGAACAAAGAATAACAGAAAACTTCCCTATACATTTATTTTGATGCATCAGCATATTAAAAATGTACCTGGAAAGCTGATGACTATTCTACTGAAACCCTCCCCTAAGATTCTTGCCTGCAGAAAAAAAAAAAAAAAGGATAAAAAGTCCTCAGGACAAAGACTCAAGGCGGGCTCACTCTCAGTGGTTCTCAACCTGTGGGTCGCGACCCCTTTGGGGGTCAAACGACCCTTTCACAGGGGTCGCCTAAGACCATTGGAAAACACATATATAATTACATATTGTTTTTGTGATTAATCACTATGCTTTAATTGTGTTCAGTTTGTAACAATGAAATTGGGGGTCACCACAACATGAGGAACTGTATTAAAGGGTCGCAGCATTAGGAAGGTTGAGAACCACTGCTCTAGAGCATGCCCATATCCTTTCCTGGTTGGGAACTGTTTACTTCTTCCTAAATTCTACAGGTCCCCAGGAGATTCTGCAGTCAGAGGAGCAGTGGGCAGCAGCAGCTTGACCTGGGCTCAGCCCCGATCCTATCTCCAAGGCCCACTTTTTCTCTGTCTTCCCAGTGAGCTAAAGCAGCCTCGCCCAGGCTCACTTCTATCACTGTGGCCTTCACTTCCCAGTGAGCTAACAGCAGCCCCACCTTGGCTCATTCTTTCCTATAACATTTCTAGGGAGCCAAAGAGAGCACCGCCTGGGCTCCCCCCTGCTGTTTCTTCTACCCTAATTTCTTCCTTTGTGTAGCTGTCCCCAACATTAATAAACACACCCTCAAAGCCATCTGGACTCGTATTGTGAAATCTTTCATACAGGAAGTCAAAACCCACACACCACAGGCTGGCCTAAGGCAGACCTGCTCGGGCAGGTCCGTGTCCAATAACAGCCTATCTGTGGTGGATTGAAGCCAACAGGAGGTGAGATACTGTGTATAGAAGATTCTTGGAACTTGACTAAAAATGGAAACAGACATAGGACCCTCAGCCCAAAGTTAGACTGTCTCCTCTTTTTACTTTTTAAGAATGCAGGCATTTGAAAATATAGGAGAGAGGGAATGACTGATGAAGCAAGGTCTTGAGGTGGTGGAAGAGGACGAGATCCAGATAATAAGAGAATGTTTTGGCCTTGAACTGCATCAAGACTTCCCCTCCCCCTAAGAAAAGACTGATGAAGGTGAGCATGGTCATCGATGGGGATGGGGTTGAAGATGTTAGGGAAGATATTGTCGAGCTCATGACTGATGGCTCAGTCTTCTCTGTAAAGCAGGATTCAAGGTGTATGTCAAGAGGAGGTGGGCAAAGGCTAGATGCGATCCTTCTGCTGTAGGCCATTGCTCATACTCTCAGCCAGCACCACAGAAGTAGAAAACACCCCAGCCTTCAGGTGGAACAATCTTACACAGGCCTAGGGAGAAAATACAGATCACCTTTACTTCCCCTGCGCGCAAACAAACCAACACAAGGTGTGGGGACGGGGGGGATGTAATGACATCCTGACTGGGTGTGCTTACCTGAGACCACATGGATCATAGCAGGACTTCCTGTGTCTCTCAAGGAGATTGGGAGATTTGATTGTGGGCTGTCTCAGAGAGCTCTTCCATGGAGGGAGTAGATTTGTGACTACAAAGTTGCCCCAGGTACTCCTGCATCCTGAAACTGCTCCTGGGATACAGATAGACATGACCACTAACTCACAAGCCCTGGCCAGGTAGCTCGGTTGGTTAAAATATCATCCCCTATACACTGAGGAAGATCACAGAAAGCCACACAACTGGACTGCCAAGACTTGTAAGGAGATTTCCTCCAAAAAGTGAAAGAAATGGCATTGCTCCCCTTGGGGAAGGCTTCTGCAAGGGTTTCCAGGGAATCCTGTAAAAGCTGATGAATGCCGCTATTGAAAACACACCCCAGGAAAAGCAGCACAAACGCTGGAGCCAATATGTAAAAGTATCCACAGACATAATAATCATTTCTGTAGAGACACTTAAAAAAACGACAGAAAGAAGAAAATTCCTGCCCCACTGTTAGCAGTTCCTAAAACCTGTAACCTGGGAGTATCTTTTGGCTGCCTAGGACATTTCACACAGACTGGAAGAGATCCAGGTCTAAACAATGTACCCTTCAACCCTCTTGAGAGGTGAAAAATTGCCCTTTCACACTTTTCTGAACACCTGCTGGGTGGAGTCCCTCATAAAGATGTCAAATCAAAATGAATGAATGAGGGGGAAAGAGCCCCAAAACTAGTGCTCGAGTTTAGACAGCTCAAAGGGCAACTCTTTGCCAAGAATTCAACTTCTCCTCCAGGCCCAATGGTTGATTAACATGATATTTCTATGCATGAACCGGCCAGCTGTCTCTTGGCAAAGATTTGTACTCTATAAAGTTAAATGTGGTTGAACTAATTCTCAATGATATACCTCTTTTAGAGGTAGAAATATTTATGGTGAATTTGGCTTGGAGGCAAGGAGACAGACCATGCAATAACTCAGAAAGTTCTTTCCAGTTCTGGGATGACAGACTTTATAGAAAAGCTATAAAGATAAAAGTTTAGGACCAAGATTGGCCTTGGAGATTACCTAAAGTATCCTACTTTTTAAATTAATGAAGTAACTGAGAATGGAAAGGTTGATAATGGTGTCATGAGGACAACCCAGGAAAGAGTAAATTGAATAAATCATTATTAGTCTATGGAATTACTTATTCTTATAGAGATATAGGCATGCTCTAGTACTCACCACCTCCTCAGGGACCTTACCTCATCACTTACCCTTCTTCCCTTTCACTTACCTTCTTCTCATGAGCCTAAAAGTATGAGTAAGTCTCTACCATCCTAGAAAAAAATACATTCTCTTGACACTACTTCCCTAACAGGCCACCAATGCTTCCCTCATCCTTTCACTGCCAAACTTTAAGAAAACATGATACAGCAGATAAAATGTTCTATGAACTGAACGCCCCCCATCCCAAATTTCATAAGTTACTGGTAAAACCCAGAGCCCCAATGTGATATTATTTGGAGTGAAACCATTCGGGGATAATTAGGGTTAGATTAGGTCATGAGGGCGAGACCCTCGAATGGGATTAATGTTCTAGAAGAGAGATACAGATCTTTCTCTCCCTGCCCTATGAGGATACAAAGGTCAGTAATCTGCAAACCAGACAAAGAATCTGCTAGCAGCTGGATTTTGGACTCTCCAGTCTCAAGTGTGAGAAATAAATTGTTTAAGCCACCATGTCTATGGAATTTCAAACTGACTAAGACAGAGTGCCCACTTTGGAACGAGACACTCCTATGTTAAAATGCTTACTCAATAGTTCTCTATCCTGATTCCTCTCCTGTATTTCAGTTGGCTATTAATTCTAAATCTCCTTAATTCTCTTCCATGGTTAGCACTTTTCTCAAAGTAGACATTGCACCTGGATAGTGTGACCCTTACACAGAAAACCTCTCCTCTCCACCTTCTTCACTTACCTGCTCCTATTCCCTACTGGTCACTCCACCTCACTGTCCCAGAAGCACACATCTGGTGTGTCCAAAATTCAACTCATTATTTTCTCTCACCCCCTAAATATCGTTTCCTTCAACATCTCATTTCCTAGTTAATGACCCTGTTGTGAAAACTAAAAGCCTCATATTCATTTTTTACTCCTTCCTCCTTCTTACTACTTGTTTCTAATTTGTCTCTAAGTTCTTTTAATTCTACATCCTAAATTCCTCTTGATCTTTTTCCCCCCTTAGTCAGGGGCTCAGCTGCTTTCTAACCGGTTTACCTCTAGCTTCAACTTCCATCTCACTCTCCACACCAGAATCAAGTGGTCTCTAGGAAATGCAAATCAGATAGTGGTACAGCTACACAACAAAACTCACAGTTTTTCTGTCTACAGAAAATGGCTTCTAGAACATACCATACTCCTTGTCCATCAAGTGAAGTCCAATTCATCTACTTCTATAAGATATAGGGTCTGGCTGCTGTCTAATAATGCACAGTAGAGGACTGATTGAATAAACTATAGCATATCCACATAATGGAGTATATACTGCTATAAAAAAAAAGAAATAAATAACATCTTATTTATTGTACAGCATGATGACCTCTAGAATATATTAAGTAAAAAAGGAAGGTAGAGAAAAATGTGGATAGTAAAGTAACATTTATCTAAGAAAGATAGGTTACAAATCAATATACATATGTATTTCTTTTGTTATATATTTTTATTGATTTCAGAGAGGAAGGAAGAGGAAGAAACATCGATGATGAGAGAGAATCATTGATCGGCAGCCTCCTGCACGCCCTGTACTGGGGATCAAGCCCGCAACCTTGGTATTTGCCCTTGACCAAAATGGAACCCAGGACCCTTAAGTCTGCAGGCTGACGCTCTACCCACTGAGCCAAACCAGCTAGGGCTACATATGTATTTTTTTAAATGGAAGGCTTAAGTAAAAATATTTTTTAAAGGTTACCAATTTGAGGAAGAGAACAATGTGGAAGCAACAAGGCTAAAAGCTAGACTTTTCAAAATGCATCTTGATTGCATGATTTAACTTTGTAGCCATGCAATCACTTTACACAATAATTAAGCATTTTAAGTTAAAAACAATTATTCACAGATGAAAGCAAAATTAAATAAATAAATCTAACTGTGTATTTAGCTAGTGGCATAAAATATAGAGAAGAACTAATTTAACTGATTTTAAACACAGTAATTTGATTCTACAACTTTAGAGGGATATACCTTAAGGATAAAAAAGAACACCCAAGAATACAAAATTAAAAAATCTGAAACTCCTCTCAGTAATCAAATTGTTTATGGTAGTATTAGTATCATTATTTTGGATGTGTATTGTGGTGTAAAGAAAAGTAGTAATCAAGCTGATACTGTTAAGATCTGGGATTTTCGGTATAAGAAAAAGGAAAATAATAGGTCTGTTCAATAATGTTAAATTTAATTTTTAAAAGCCTATAGTCCAGATTTGAATTGAAAACTATCAGTATAAATTTATTTATTTTATATACATATAAAATATGCCACACCAAAAGTATAGGCAGCAAAAGAAAAAATAGATAAATTAAAAACTTTAAGTTTTTAATCTAAATTAAAAACTTAAGTGCACCAAAGGACAAAATTTTGTGAAAAGGCAATTCATGGACTAGGAGAAAATATTTTCAAATCATATATCTGATAATGGGTTACTATTCAGAATATAAATAAAGAATATACAAATGGCTAATAAGTACATGAAAAGATGCTTGACATCACTGATTATTAGGGAAATGCAAATAAAAACCACAATGAGATACCACCTCCCACCCATTACTTAAAAAAAAAAAGGAAAAGAATAAGTATTGGCAAAGATGTAGAGAAATTGGAACCCTTGTGCATTGTTGGTGGGAATGTAACATGGCACAGTGTCATTTCCACTATAGTGTAACTAGTATTGAGGTTCCTAAAAAATTAAAAATAGAACTATCATATGATCCAGCAATGCCACTTCTGTATATATAACCAAAGGAATCAAGAGAAGGATCTCATGTTTATAGGAGCATTATTCACAATAGAAATAACCCAAGTGTTCGTCAGAGGATGGATGGATAAACAAAATGTTGTGTATACTTATAATGGAATATTATTCAGCCTTAAAAAGGAAGGAAATTCTATCATATACTATATCTTAGATAAATCTTGAAGACTTTAGACTAAACTTAATAAGCCAGTCACAAAAAGACAAATATTTTATACTTCCATTTACATGAGGCATACAGACAGAAAGTAGAATGGTGGCTGGCAGGGACTTAGGAGAGAGGGGAATAGGAGTCATTGTTTAATGGGTACAGAGTTGCAATTTTGCAAGATAAAGAGAGTTCTGGACATGGATGGTGGTGACGGTTGTACAAAAATGTGAAGTTCTTAATGCTTCTGATTTGTACTCATAAGTGGCTAAGTGGTACATTTTATGTATTGTGTACTTTACCACAATTTAAATTTTTGAAAAATTATGAAGCCAATGACTACAAAAAAAGAATTAGTTTTCAAAGACATTTAAGAGACATTGATTTTATAGTATGTGGACCTTATTTGATTACCGATTTAAGTAAATCATACCTTTATGAGGTATGTGGGGACTTAAGTGATAACTGTATTTTGTTAAAAATTGTTATTTCTTAGGTGTGATGATTCCACTGTGGTTTTTTTGTTAGTTTGTTTTGTTACTTTAATTATGAATTTATTGGAAGGTACAGAACTTTCTCATATACCCCTGCATCCATCCATCCATAGCCTCACCCATTATTAACATCCCCACCAGAGTGGTACATTGGTTACAAGTGATAAACCTACATTGACATAGCATAATCACCCAGAGTCCATAGTTTGTTTACATTATGGTTCACTCTTGGTGTTGTACATTCTGTTTTTTTAAAGTATGCTTTTCCTTTGAGATATATGCTTATATATTTACAGATGAAATTATACTTAGATGTGCCTCAAAATAATCTGGGAATGATGGAAGTATATTGGAGCATAGATAAGATTGATAATGAGTTGATAATTGTTGAAACTGATTTATGAGTACAGGAGACTCAATCATATTATTTTCTCTACTTTTGTTTATTCTTTTAAAAAATATTTTTTATTGATTTCAGAGAGGAAGGGAGAGGGAGAGAAAGATAGAAACACCAATGATGAGAGAGAATAATCAATCAGTTGCCTCCTGCATGCCTCCCACTCAGGATCGAGCCTGCAACCTGGGTATATGCCCTGACCAGGAATCGAACCATTACCTCTTGGTTCATAGGTTGACATTCAACCACTGAGCCATGCCAGCCAGGTTACTTTTGTTTATTCTTGAAACTTCCCACAATAAACACTTTTTTTAAATGTTAAGAATTGTTAAATCTATGTCTATAGTGCTTCATCATACTATTTTATTTTTCTCTATGTTTATATAATTTTCATAATATCAAGTGAAATATTTCCTTCACCAGGATAATCTATTGATCTGAGGGTATCACCAGTTTCTTTACTATCTCTTTATTGTCTACAGGGCAAAGTGTATGTGCCCTATGATGACAAACAAAGCCCTCTCCAGTCCTTGCATTCAGGGCAATGTTGATATAGTTTGATTCCTCAATACACAATGCTGCTTGTGCCCTGTTCCTTCTCACATGCTGTTCCTTCTTCCTGTAATGCTCTTCCCCTGCTTGTATACCTGGTAAACCATTCATTTTCCAAAAACCTCTTCTGGGTTTGTGTTCTCTAAAACCTTCTCTTCCCACCTCTCTCCCACTCCTTAGCCAATTTATATCTTGCCCCATTTCATAAATATCTGAGGCAGCTCCTAGGCAAATTACCACTAGACTATTTCTCTGACATGTATACACATTAATCTTTATACAAATCCCATTGCATTAGAATCATTTGGTCACAGGTCTGCAACCCACCACCACACACTAGACCAGTGATGGCGAACCTATGACACGCGTGTCAGAGGTGACATGCGAACTTATTTTTTGGTTGATTTTTCTTTGTTAAATGGCATTTAAATATATAAAATAAATATCAAAAATATAAGTCTTTGTTTTACTATGGTTGCAAATATCAAAAAATTTCTATATGTGACATGGCACCAGAGTTAAGTTAGGGTTTTTCAAAATGCTGACACTCCGAGCTCAAAAGGTTCACCATCACTGCACTAGACTATGAACATGTAATGAATGCTTGATAAATATTTATTAAGTCAAGCTGGTCTCCATTTATTACATTTTCTTGAGTGACATTGTAAAAAGAAGGAAAAACTAAAATGAAGAAAGTCTATTCAATAACTAGAATATTGTTTTTCATATTTTAAATCAATAGCAAAAACAGAAGTCACCAGAACTGATTGAAGTTGTCACTAGAGATTTTGCTCCATCTCAGAACACAAAAGAGTCTTCTCAAAGAGCGGATTATTGTATCTCCAGTCAGAGGATTGTTTTGAATAAATTCAGAAACACTGGAAGATCTTAAGCGGAAGTTAATGTCATGTAGATAGTCCACATTTGGGGGACCCCTGGGAGAGAATTTGGCATTGCAAAATATGTAAAGCACCAATTAATAACGTTGGTAACATTTACAGATCTCTCCATACATTTTAGTGATTATTTTAGTAATTATCTTTTTCTCTTTTCCTTTTCCTTTACTTTTAAAAACGTATTCATGCAAATAGTTTAGAGTCAAATAACACTGTAAATCGCCTGCCTAGCTCCCCTCCTTGACTTCTCCACTTCTGCCTTTTACCCTTTCTGTTTCGCACCAGCTTATAGATAATAAGCTTATATAGCTCTTTCTTGATTTTTCACTTGAGTCATGATTTTTTTTTTAATATTCCCATAAGAAACGTGAAACTTTCTCACACACAAACTCTGTTTTAACCACACACATAAGCAAACTTCCTGATCCTCATTTTTCCTAGGAGAGTGTTATTGAGGTTAGATCAATAGTCAGTGGTTACAGTACGATGACTGTATAAACACTGTGGACTACATGTCCCATACGTAGAGTAGATTTCCTTTCCTTCACAACTTTTGATTTTCTCTAGAGTGAAAAATAGAATAGTTTTTTGCATTTTCATAGCTTTCTCTATTCTTATCACTAATTCCCACACTCTTCTCCCACTTGTATAAATAAATCTCTCAATATCTTCAAACATATTAAGTTTTCTATCAATTTATTTTCTTTTTAAAAAAATATTTTTATTGATTTCAGAGAGGAAGGGAGAGAGAGAAAGAGAGAGGGAGAGATAAAAACATCAATGATGTGCATGCAGCACACCGGGGGTTGAGCCTGCAACTCAGGCATGTGCCCTAACCAGAAATTGAACCATGACCTTCTGGTTCATCGGTCATCACTCAACCACGGAGCCGGTTTGGCTCAATTTATCTTCTTAAAAAAGTCTCTCTCAAGCCTTCTGATGTTGTCTTATTGCTTAACTATTACAGTGAGAAAAAGAAAAGCTGACTCAAAATGTAAAATAAGATTTTGAAATTGCCATGAACTGTAATGCAGGAAGGAAGAGGATACTCACCAGCAAGTGGTTGGGTATATACAAATCTTGGTTCCTTCATCCATCAAAATTATAGTTCTCTTTGCCCATGAGTACAATGTAAAACTCTCTCCAAAAATCTCATGGCTAGTAGGGGAAGAGGAGCCTGTGACACTCAGGGAGGGAAAATAAGATGTAATGTCACTCAGCATCAGAGGGGAGGATGGACCTTATAGTTATGAATTAGCATATTTCAACGGCTATGTGTTAGTTACCTTTGGCTATGCAACAAACAACCCCTTACTATAGTGGCCCATCACAACAGTTTATTATCTCACATTTTCTGTAGGTCAAAAACTTAGGAACAGCTAAGCTGGGTGTTTCTGGTTCAGGGTTTCTCTCAAGGCTGCAATCAAGATGTCAGTAGAGTCTGCAGCCATCTGAAGACTTGAGGAGAGCTGGAAGATGTAATTCCAAGCCCAGCCTTTCACACAGCTGTTGGCAGGAGGTGTCAGATTCTCACCACAGGGGCCTCTCCAGTGGCTGCTTAATCAGCCTCACAACCTGGCAGTTGAAAGAGAGAGAGAGAGAGAGAGAGAGAGAGAGAGAGAGAGAGAGAGAAGGCTGCTACACCTCTTATGACCTAGGCTCTGAAGACACATATCATCCCTTCTACTTTTTAATCTAATCATTAGAAGTGAATAACTGAGGCCAGCACACAACCAGGGGAGGGAATTAATGTCTGTCTTTTGAAGGAATGCGTTTCAAAAAATCGTTGACATCTTTTAAAACCTTCACACACTATCTAAAAGAGGTTGAATTATTTTTAATAAGTTTAAATTGTTGAATCTCAAATTGGAGTGGGAATATAGAGAAACTGGAATAAAGGTTTTGATCTAAAAAAAACAAAATAGCTACTTGTTACAGCTACAGAGAGGGATTCACTGTACATCTGCAGGGCGAGTTAGGTAGCTGCTAGCTGGGGTAATTGTGCTTATGAAGCTGGAAAGATTGTGAAATTCTGTTGGTATGAACAGTGGCAAGCAGTTTTAAAGTTAAAGAATGTGAACTCGTTAAAGTTAGTCTTTTTAGATTGCATATGAATTGAATAGGAACAGTTGTCTCATCAAGAAAACTTGAGCTGGGAGCTAGGAAAGGGGTTAGGAATGTTTTGATTTTTAAGAGGAAAAACATCTGTTTTTTATTTTATGCACTGCTCTCTCTCCATGTGCTTTTACATATCTTTAAAGATGCTTACACACATGATTGTCTGGTCTCTATGAAATAAATTATGGTTTAACAAATCCCCTATGTACCTATCAACTTGCTTAGCCATTGAAATAAGTTGTCCCACAGTTTGACCATGTCTCAGATCTGAGTTTATTCTAGTTGCTATTTGGGGGTAGACTATGTAACTTAAGAAATTTATGAAGTAAGTCAAACAACAGTTGATTTCCATCTGTCTCTGATCATCTGAAGTACTGTTTCCCAAACTGTGTTCTGTTGGTGAGTACTCCATGAAAAACACAAACAACTTTTTGTCTTTTAAATTTTGTTTCTTTATTATATGTGTAAAAAAAGTTAAATAGCTTATATAATAAAAGAGAAACATGCAAATTAACCATCACTCCGTTACTCTGCTGCACCCACTAGCTAATCAGAGTGACTATGCAAATTAACCCAACAGAGATGGCGGTTCATTTGCATACGCAGGCACGGAGCGAAGACTGAAGATGACTGAAGATGGCAGCGGTCACGGAGCTGGAGTGAGCAGGAGGCTTGGGTTGCTCCTGGCGACAGAGGAAGCCAAGTTTCCCACCGGCCTTGGACTCCGCTCAAGGAGGGACTAGGGCAGGGGTGGGCAAACTTTTTGACTTGAGGGCCACAGTGGGTTCTTAAACTGGACCGGAGGGCTGGAACAAAAGCATGGATGGAGTGTTTGTGTGAACTAATATAAATTCAAAGTAAACATCATTACATAAAAGGGTATGGTCTTTTTTTTTTTTTTTAGTTTTATTCATTTCAAACGGGCTGGATCGGGCCCGTGGGCTGTAGTTTGCTCACGGCTGGGCTAGGGGACTGGGGCACCAGGGAGACCCAGGCCTCCAGCCCTGCCCTGGGCTCTGCTCAAGGAGGAGCTGGGGGCCTGGGTCACCGGGGGAGAAGCCAAGCCTCGCTGCTGCAGCCGGACCAAAGGCCTGGGTCCTGGGTGCTGGAGGAAAACCGGTGCCGGCAGCCAGGGGAAGGAAGGCCTATTGCGCGAATCTTCGTGAAATGGGCCACTAGTATTTATATAATTGTTGTTCTTATACTATAATCTGCCTTTAAGAAATGGGGTGTCATGCACAAAAGACCAACGTATAACAAGAAATCACCTGATTTTTGAACACATGGTTTTCAAGTCTGGGAATGATCATGTAAATAACAAAATGCAGCCTCTTGTTGTTGATTTATTATTTATGGTTAAGTACTTTGTGTATTCAAATTTCAAGAAATATTTGTAATACTTTAAATTTTTTCTTCTTAGTAATGCAATAACATATTTAATCTTTCTGTTTTTATCAACATGTTTTATCTTATTGTTGCTGTTTTGTGGCATTTGCAAGATAACCCTTTTTTAAACTCTTCATAAGGCATAAAATCATATGGGGAAGACAAGACATAGTTTTAATATGATACAAAGATGTAAGGTCAAGTGCTACAGTGAGTTTGAGAGGCCAAGTCTAAGGGTTCAGAGAAGGAAGATGTTTCTGTGGACTGCTGTAGCTGGGGAATGCATGGAATAGGACAGGACGTATGATTGAGATAAGCTTAAATGATGAAAAATGTCCTTCTAAGTGACCCCAGAGAGTTCCCTTCCCCTCTCATCATGTAAGGACACAACAAGAAACCAGCCATTTATGAACCAGGAAATGGGCCTCACCAGACACAGAATCTACTGGTGCTTTGATCTTGGACTTCCAGCCTCTGGAATTGTGAGAAATAAGTTTCTGTTGTTCATAAGCCACCAAAGTATTAAGTATACTTTGTCTCCAGGGACTAAATTCTATTTATTTATTTATTTATTTATTTATTTATTTAATTGTTTAAAGTTTTAAATAGGTCTCCTTTTTCCCCAATTGACCCCCCACCCCCACCACTCCTACGCCTGTGGGCAAGGCCCCACCGCCCCAGTGTCTGTGTCCATTGGTTACGCTAATATACATGCATACAAGTCCTTTGGTTGATCTCTAACCACCCCCTCCCCTGCCATTTGTCTCTGGATCTATTTTTGTTCATCAGTTTATGTTGATCATTATATCCCACATATGAGTGAGATCATGTGATATTTATCTTTCTCTGACTGGCTTATTTCGCTTAGCATAATGCTCTCCAGTTCCATCCATGCTGTTGCAAATGGTAAAAATTCCTTCTTTTTTATAGTGGCCTAGTATTCCATTGTGTAGATGTACCACAGTTTTTTAATCCACTCATTTGCTGAGGGGAATTAGGTTGTTTCCAAATCTTAGTTATTGTAAATTGTGCTGCTATGAACATAGGGGTGCATATATCTTTTCTGATTGGTGTTTCTGGTTTCTTGGGATATATTCCTAGAAGTGGGATTACTGGGTCAAATGGGATTTCCATTTTTAATTTTTTGAGGAAACTCCATACTGTCTTCCACAGTGGCTGCACCAGTCTGCATTCCCACCAGCAGTGCAGGAGGGTTCCTTTTTCTCCACATCCTCGCCAGCATTTGTTGTTTGTTGATTTGTTGATGACAGCCATTCTGACAGGTGTGACATGGTATCTCATTGTTGTTTTGATTTATATCTCTCAGATGATTAGTGACTTTGAGCATGTTTTCATATGTCTCTCAGCCTCCTGTATGTCCCCTTTTGAAAAGTGTCTGTTAGGTCCTTTGCCCATTTTTTGATTGGATTATCTTCCTTTTGTTAAGTTGTATGAGTTCTGTGTAAATTTTGGAGATTAAACCCTTATCTGAAATAGCATTGGCAAATATGTTCTCCCATGCAGTGGGCTTTCTTGTTGTTTTGTTGATGGTTTCTTTTGCTGTGCAGAAGCTTTTTATTTTGATGTAGTCCCATTTGTTTATTTTCTCCTTAGTCTCCATTGCCCTAGGAATTGTATTGGTAAAGATATTACTACGACATATGTCTGATATTTTGCTGCCTATGGAGTCTTCTAAGATTTTTATGGTTTCCCATCTTACATTTAAGTCCTTTAGCTATTTTGAGTTTATTTTTGTGTATGGTGTAAGTTGGTGATCAAGTTTCATTTTTTTGCATGTATCTGACCAAATTTCCCAACAGCATTTATTGAAGAGACTGTCTTGACTCTATTGTTTTCTCTTGCCTCCTTTGTCAAATATTAATTGAGCATATTGGCTTGGGTCGATTTCTGAGTTTTCTGTTCTGTTCCATTGGTCTATATGTCTGTTCTTGTGCCAGTACCAGACAGTTTTGAGAACTGTGGCTTGGTAATAGCTTGATATCTGGTATTGTGATCCCTCCAACTTTGTTCTTCTTTCTTAGGATTGCTGTGGCTATTGGGGGTCTTTTTTTATTTCAGATGAATTTTTGGAGAGTTTGTTCTAGGTCTTTGAAATATGCCATTGGTATTTTAATGGGGATTGCATTGAATCTGTAGATTGCTTTGGGTAGTATGGACATTTTAATGATGTTGATTCTACCAATCCATGAACATGGTATGTTCTTCCATTTGTTTATGTCTTCCTCTATCTCTTTTTCAATGTCTTGTAGTTCTCTGAGTACAGGTCTTTTACCTCCTTAGCTAAGTTTAATCTTAGGTATCTTAAATTTTTTGGTGCAATGGTAAATGGGATTTTTTTTTTTAGTTTCTCTTTCTGTGAGTTCATTATTGGTGTATAAAAAGGCCATAGACTTCTCGGTGTTAATTTTATATCCTGCTACATTGCCGAATTCATTTATTAAGTCTAGTGATTTTTTTATGGAGTCTTTGGGGTTTTCTATGTACAGTATCATGTCATCTGCAAATAAGAATAGTTTTATTTCTTCTTTTCCAATTTGTATGCCTTTTATTTCTTCTTCTTGTCTGATCACAATGGATAGCACTTCCAGTACTATATTGAACAGGAGTGGTGAAAGTGGGCATCCCTGTCTTGTTCCTGTTCTTAGGGGAAATTGATTTCGTTTTTGCCCATTGACTGTAGGTTTGTCGTACAAGGCTTTTATTATGTTGAGGTATGATCCTTCTATTCCCATTTTGCTGAGCATTTTTATCAAGAAAGGATGTTGCAGGGACTGAATTCTTAATTGTGACATTATAAAGACTCCCACATATAGTAGGTAATATGTTTGGGTGTTTTTTGAATGACTGAAAATAAATGTATTAAGAATTTGATGGTGAACATGAGGTTGTTGGTTAAATGGAGCCCAAAACTTGACAAGAAGAATCACTGAAAAGTGAGCTGCAGGGTTTAAAAAGCAATCTGTGACTATTGATTATATAAATTCAAGTCTGACCATTATCAATAATCTTATTAAGTTAAGTGATATTCTCCTAGAAAAATGAACTATTAAAAATGTACACAAGATACTATAAGAGAACTCATGTACATATAGGCACACATACATACACATTCCCATGTGACATTAATTTCACAGTAACGTATTCCATTAAGTCTTAGGCCTCATTTCTCCAACTCCAGACTTATAGACATCTATAGTCTAAAAGGGAGCATCACTTTCTCTTTTTTAAAATCAGCATCTACTTGTATTCTGTTGATTATCCCAGAGTGTCCAATGGTCTGATTCAATCATTAGATGATTTAGGCATCATAGAGGATGTGTGAGGTGGTTATTCAGTTCACTCAGAGTAAAAACCAAAGGCCTTACATGATCTGTTGCCATCCCCTTGCGTCTCTGACTTTATGGCCTACTTTTGTCCCTTACCTCACTACTCAAGCCACCCTTTCAAGTCTCTGCTCAAAGATCACATCTCAGTGAGGGTAACAGTTCTCCAACCTGTGGCATTTCTATGCCTCTTAGAGTCCTCTCTCTCTTTTATTTTTATAGTGTTCTTTTCCTCCTAAAATACACAATTATTTACTTCTTTATAGTGCTTACTGTCTATTATTTCTCTACCTTTAGAACAGTGGTTTCCAACATGGGGCACATGCCCTACAGGGGGGCAACTCAAGAATGAGTTATTAACAGTGAATTTTTTGCGTTTCTTATGGTGCTAGGGGCCTCATATACAGTATATAAATATATATATATATTGTGACATATTTATGCATTTCAGTTCTCTATTATATCTTTTGAAACTTTATTGGCTATTTTTTACATCACTTCATATTATTATGTTTTTTAACAATTTGTTAGTGATTTATTCCTCAGTACTTCGTCTTTTTGTTCTTTTATTTTTCTCTTTCATGGATGCCATGTTCTTTGGAAGCTTGTTTAGACCAAGTTAATGGCTTTTTAGGCTTCCTCCACATGAATAGGAGTTCACTTTTTGAATAAGAATTATATGTCACAGGGGCGGGGGGTAGGGCATCGGGATTTTAGAGATGCTTAGGTGGGGCATGGCCATAAGAGGTTGGGAGCCATTGTTTTAGACTATAATCTCCATAAGGTCAGGGTCTTTGCTGTTGGTTCTCTGGTGTATCCCAAATACCCAAAATGTGCCTGAAACTTAGCAGCCATTCAATAAATATTTGTTGCTTTAAGTGAATAAAATAATAATGAACTCTCAGAAATCAACAAGAAAAAGACAGACAACCTAAATATAAAAAAATGCGCAAAAGGCTCAAATAGACCTTTCATAAAGGAGGATATCCAATGGCTACCAAATGTATAAAAGCTGCCAAAAACCTTTAATGGTTAGGGAAATGCCAATTAAACTACAGTGAGAAATACCATTACATTTTCACCAGAGTGACAAAAAAAATAATTGGAACTACCAATTGTCATAGAGATAAGAAGCACTGCTCTCAAAGTAGTGTATATTAGTACAACTCTTGGGGCAAACTAGAATATGTACATGCCCTTGTGGTACCACCTATTACTAAGAACACACTCTAAAGAAACCCTTGCCCATGTATACCAGAATACAAATACATGAATGTTCACTCCAGCATTGCACATATGAGCCATAAACTGAGAACAGCCCAAATATCCATTGGCAGTTAAATGGATAACTAGATTGTTATAGATAGTATATTCATGTCGTAGAATATTATATAGCAATTCAAACAAATAAGTTGTTCTAGGCATAATATAGATGAATCTTTCAAACAGAAAACATAAAAAAGAAGATAAAATAACTCTTAGAGGATGGTTTCATTGATAAAAAATTCAAAAATAGACAAAATTAAAGATTAATAGTTTAGGAGTACACGCGTAGGTGATAAGTCCATAAACAAAAGTAAGAAAATGGTCACCCCCCACTTCTAGGCGGAGAGAGTTGGGATTGTGCAGAGGCACAAGAGCAGGGAGTTTGAAGGATGCTAGAAATGTACCAGTTCTTTCTCCTCTGTGGTAGTTACACAGATGCTTGTTTGTCATTATTCTCTCTATATATATATTTTAATTGATTTCAGAGAGGAAGGGAGAGGGAGAGAGAGATGGAAACAGCAAGGATGAAAGAAAATCATTGATTAGCAGCCTCCTGCAAACCTACTTTGGGGATCGAGCCCATAACCAAGGCATATGCCCGGACTGGGAATCGAACCGTGACCTCCTGGTTCATAGGTCAATGGCTCAACCACTGAGCCACACCGGCTGGGCTCATTATTCTTTAAAGTATACATAAATGTTTCATTTACTCTTCTCTATGTTTAATATCTCACATTTTAAAAAATGACAATAAATTGCCTAATCTTGTACAATTTTTCTCTCATGTGGAAGTCTCTTATGTTCTGTTTTGTAGCAAAGGTTCTTAATAGACCATATCCCTTTTTTGCTACAGGTCTCTTTCGTTGGATAAGAATGTAATGTAATTAATTCCACTGTTGTTACTCTGCTATTCACAACCAGTCTTTCATAAGTAGGTAATAAAGAGTAAGAGTTAAAGTAATCAACTAAAGGCTCAGCACTCAGGGTCAGCTGGATGTTTGACACTTGGTGGACACTCAGTGGGAGTTTGTTGCTGACAAAATAGACAGTGGTTGCTGCTGCTGGGGTTGACTCAGAGGGCATCTCTCCATCTATTGTCTTTGGAAGAATTATTTACAATAAGCCACCTGGTAGACGAGATGCAAGATGTGAAACTTGGGGGTTCCAAGATGTTTTTCAACCAGACATTTCTGTACATGGCTAATTGTATATTCTTATGCTTCCCTCAGGACTTGCTTAATCAGTTCCTAGACCACTGATCTTTCTCTCCATGCCTTTGAATGGAGGAAAGAGACCAGGACTAATCTTATGCTCTATAAATTATGTCATTTTGCCAGTACTCAATGCATTGTAGAATCATCCCTTACAACAATATGGTTGTTTTTCAACAAATATTAATAGCAGGTGCTGTGTCTGGACCTCTTCCAAAGTTAAGGCTTTAGGGTAGCATAAAGCCAGGGTGTTTATGAAGAATCAGTTGGTGAGCCAGCAAATAAATATACACCAAGTGTAGAGATGCTTCTTGAGCCCATGATGTGCCTGTTTGAGGCTAGACTCATAGGAGTGGTGTGTCCTGACAAACAGTGGTGACCATGTTCCCATCATGACATAACTGTCTTGATCTCACTATTTTTATTCAATATTGTTTTAGCCGCCAACAGTTGCCAAGTTTCTGAATGAGATGAGAAATATTGGGGTCACTAAGGGTATCTTTATCTTCTCTGCTTATAAGGACACATCGGCTAAAATAGAAAAATCTGTAATAAAAACAGCCACATAGCCACTTTGTACCACATGATCCAGAGAGGATCAGCCCCTAGCTTCAGTTCTGCTTTCGCTGGCCGTGTGACCTTGGACTAGTAAGGTAACCTCTCATCTTCAATTCCTCATTTGTAAGTGTGAGTGATGTGTTTCATGGGTACCCCACAAACACCTGAAAATGAAATGAGGTGAAAGATGCAAAACTGCTTTGTTGACAGTGTAAGGGTTCTTCTTAATCTCTATATATCTATATACTAGAGGCTCAGTTCACAAAAATTTGTGCACTAGAGGGGGGTCCCTCAGCCTGGCCTATGCCCTCTTGCAGTCTGGGACCCCTCAGAGGATGTCCACCTGCTGGCTTAGGCCTGCTCCCGGGGGGATCGGGCCCAAGCTGGCAGTCAGACATCCCTCTGGCAGCCTGGCAGCCCTCGGAGGATGTCCACTTACCAGCAGGGAGCAGACCTAAGCTGCAGTCGGACATCCTTAGCGCTGCTGAGGAGGCGGGAGAGGCTCCCGCCACCACTGCTGTGCTGGCAGCCATCAGCCTGGCTTGTGGCTGAGCAGAGCTCCCACTATGGGAACGCACTGACCACCAGGGGACAGCTCCTGCATTGAGCATCTGCCCCCTGGTGGTCAGTGTGTATCATAGTGACCAGTCATTCCCAGTCATTCTGCTGTTAGGGTCAATTTGCATATTACCCTTTTATTATATAGGATAGAGGCCTGGTGCACGCTTGGGGGCCAGCTGGTTTGCCCTGAAGGGTGTCCCGGATCAGGGTGGGGGTCCCGCTGGGGTGCCTTGCCAGCCTGGGTGAGGGGCTGATGGCTCTTTGCAGCTGGTCACACCCCCTTCAGGGTAGGGACCCCCACTGGGGTGCCTGGCCAGCCTGAGTGAGGAGCTGATGGCTGTTTGCAGGCTGGTCAAGCCCCCCCCACCCCCCCAGTGGGGACCCTCACCCCATGGAGGTTTGGCCAGCCTGGATGAGGGGCTGATGGCTGTTTGCAGGCTGGCCACACTCCCTTTAGGGGGATCTCCACTGGGGTGCCTGGCCAGTCTGGGTGAGAGGCTGAGGGCTGTTTTCAGGCTGGCCAAGCCCCCTGGCAATGGAAGCTCCCAGCCTCTCCTTTTTTTCTTTTTTTTTTCTTTTTTTATTCTGGGATTTATTTACCTTCTATAATTGAAACTTTGTAGCCTTGAGTGGAGCTCAGAGCTGGCCAGGGCGAGAGGGAAGCTTGGCTTCCTCCATTGCCAGGGGCAACCCAAGCCTCTTGCTCGCTCCAGCTCCGTAGCCACGGCTGGCTGAAAGTAGTTATCTGGGGGTTATTTATCTTCTATAATTGAAACTTTTTTGCCTCAAGTGGAGCTCAGAGCCGCCCCTGGCAGGCGGGAAGCTTGGCTTCCTCCATTACTGGGACAACCAAGCCTCCTGCTTGCTCCAGCTCTGTGGCTGCCAGCCGCCATCTTGGTTGGGTTAATTTGCATATCATCTCTCTGATTGGCTGGTGGGTGTGGCTTAAGGTGTAGCGAAGGTATGGTCAATTTGCATGTTTGTCTTTCATTAGTGTAGATGTAAAAGCCCAGTGACCGTTGCGGTGGAATGACCGGAACGACCAGAACGACCGGTCACTATGACATGCACTGACCACCAGGGGGCAGATGCTCAATGCAGCACTACTCAGCCAGAAGCTGGGCTCACAGCTGGCGAGCGCAGCGGTGGTGGCAGGAGCCTCTTCTGCCTCCATGGCAGCACTAAGGAGCAGCGAGCCAAGCAGTTAGGACCGAGCAGGCAGGCCATAATGAGTGAGCAGATGGGTGGTTAAGACCAAGCAGGTGGGCAGTTAGGAGTAAGGGGTCCCAGGTTGCAAGAGGGATGTCCGACTGTCGGTTTAGGCCTGATCGGGTCTAAACCAGCAGTTGGACAACCCCCAAGAGGTCCCAGATTGCAAGAAGGTGCAGGCCAGGCTGAAGGACCCCACCCACACATACACCTGCATGAATTTTGTGCATTGGGTCTCTAGTCTTTTGTAAAAACACAGTTAGTATGTATTATACATTATCAAAACATCCAAAGGTCAGAAGTGCATGAAGTTTGAAAACAAATCCCCTTCTTCTTTATTAGTCTCCAGAATTGACCAAATTTGACAATTTAATGTTTATCTTTATAGGTATGTGTGTGTGTATGTACTTTTTTTTTTTTAACAAAAAGGGATCATAATATACTAATCAGAATTCTATGCAGTAATTTTTATGAGGCAAATTGTTACATATGTATAGGGAACAACAATGTTTTAGGTAACAAAGTTGGAGAACCACATTGATAGTGTGATAATGTTTGTCTAGACACAGAGTATAAGGCTTCCTCTGGGAAGAATATATTACAAAGGAATGAGTAAAAGTAATTTTACTCTTTACTTCACATGCTTCCCTACCATTATCATTGTTTATCTTAAGTATGTATACTTTAACGGTAATTATTAAAGACTGGGTACAAGAACGTGGAGCATCTATCAACAAAATGGAGACAATGTAAGACTACTGAAGATGTACATATAAATGGTAGACCAGAAAAAAAAAAAAAAGGAAAGAATTTAGGAAGTGAAATAAAGGAAGCAAAAATGAAAGTAGATGTGATATGATTTTCAAAAGTATTCATGAGGGAATAGAGAAAAACTGAGCATGCAGCTTCTGCTGCCAGCTGTCTTGTTGTACATGACTCTCAACCACAGGATATTCAGCCTTGCTCACTAGTTTTTTTAATGGATTTCTGTGACAAAGGGCAAGTAGAAGCTGGTACAAGGGTCTGCCAAGAGAGGAAGAACGGCTAAACATGGTCAGTGCTCAATGGTTTTACAGTTTAAAGTTTCCATATATCATTTTTTTTTGAATGCACAAACAGCCATGAATTTGTGGAATGGACAAAAATGACAATTGAATGTCCCCTGGAAAATCCTGACATCATCAAGCAACATAATTTATCTATACATAATCTTCTTCTCAATGAACCCTTGTATCCTTTCCATCCACACATCCTGTCATGTCTATATTCAAAATCTACCTTGAATCTATCTAATTTTTCTCTCTTCATCACTATCAACCCAGTTCAAGGTCACTCCTGCCTGTTTCCACTGCAATGGCCTCCTGACCAGTCTCTCCACTTTCACCTTGCCTCTCCCTCTTCCCCTGGCCATTCCTATTTTCCACAAGAAAAGCAGATCAATATCTCTAAAATGCTCATAGGATGAACCTAAAATCATCTGCATGATCTGTCCCTTGCTCATTTTTCCAGTTACCTTTAAGGCTTCCAAATCTGCTAAGATCTTTGTCCCCTCAACCTTTGCACATACTGTTCCTGCATTAGGCCACAATTTGTATTTCTACATTTATTTGTATGATATGGATTTTATCTGACTTCCCTGTTTTGTTGAAGCTGTGTAATGACTATATGGAGGTTCATGATACTATCCTCTCTATGTCTGTGCATATTTGAAATTTACCATAATAAACAGCTTTAAGTTTTTCCTCTAATCCTACACACTAAAAACAACTATTGTCTGCAATTACCCTAAACTAGTTTTTCAAATTTCGTATTTAAACAATTTTACCTTCCTTTGCAGGATAAATTTTTGTATTTTTGTTCAGACATAAAATGCCAGTATTTTTAAGTTCCTAACAAGGTGTTGCCTGCAAGAAAGTGAACTTGAAATTGATATCACGTAGCCTAAAAGAAAGATCTGAAATTCAATTGCTTTTTTCACTGTTTTTTTGCTACTAAATAAAGTCTTATATTTGAAAGCAGCAATATTATTTACCATAAAGGACCCTAGACTAAGGATATAAAACTGTTGTTCTAGTTCCAGTTTGTCACTTTCAGTGACACATTTAACCTCACTTCCTTTTTAAAATAATTAATATAATAAAGAGGTAAAATTATAAATTTTTATTTCAGATCTAAAATTCCATACTTCCATAATTTGGAAGACCAAAGTAAAAAACCACCATAAACAATAACAATGTTTATTCTTTAAAAAATGAAGTAATAATTCAAAAGAACACTTTTCTTTTTATTCATTCACAGGGTCATAACTCAGCAGTGGCGTGCATACCATGTGAATCTACAAAGCCAAGAATAGGAACCACTGCATCTCCTTTTGAAATCCTGATACTTCGATTCTTCTCTTCTCTGTTAACATATTTGTGCAACATGCTATAGTACTGGTTCTTGGGGTTGAAAGTATATAGTTCTGAAACCTGCTGCCAGTCTTTCATGCTCGGGGTCTTGCATTCCTTTGGATGTGAACCTTCAAAGAAACATTTAACATTCTCATTTGCCAATTCAGTTGCATGTTCTGTGGCTTGACTTCTGAGGATCTTCTGCTCCTGTTCCACATAGATTTTCCAAAAGCTCAGCTGTAGAAAACTAACTGGAGATACACATCGGGTGATAGATACAATAATCAGAAGGCAGACGATAACAGCTGCTATCAGGATCCAGCCCAGTACCTAGGAAAACACATCAAAATACTAATTTAGTCGCATTTTTTACAAGCCATTATTAAATCCTCAGAAAAAGTTTGAACTACTCCGCAGTCATGATGAACAAGCAAGTTTGAGGTCTTAATCTCGTAAGAGAAATGAGTGGCAGTGACCCCCGGAACCCCTCCGGAACCCCTCTGGAACCACTCGGTACAACTGCCTGCTCTGCAAGTCAGTCATTTTCCAAGTCCTGTCAAGAGTCCGGGAGATGCCTATATGTCGCTCCCCTCGAACTCAAAACGTGGAATATTGGCAAATCCAGTGAAGCCAGCATTCATTTTCAAAAACCTCTGAGCTATGTATTCCAAGAAGTGTGGGATGGTGCTTTAGAGCCAGGCAGACTCATTTCGTGGTGACAATTCTGCCTTCTTCTGGCTGAGCCAACAACCCCACCTGGACTCAGTGTATTTGTCGGAGTCTAATGTAGGACGTAAAGGACCTAGCGCGGTATCTGGCACAGAGTAGGTGCCTAACGCTGAATGGGGCGCCTTTTCTCTTTTTCATCCAGTTTATCATCACATTTGCCTCTTAGCTCATGAAAAGCAAGAAGCCATTCTAGTTCGTCTTAGATGTCCTATGTCTGGGGAAGGGGCACGGATTTTTCCTTTCCCGGGTCCGCTCGCAGAAGCCCGCCCTCTCCGCTGACCTGCGACTGAGCCCTGAGGTCCATCAGGAGGTCCTGCACGTCGGACTCCTGCGCCTTGTTGCAGGGAACCAGCGGGAGTTGTTGGGCGCATTGGGGGGAGCGGTCCGAGCACAGGCGCCGCGCCAGGAAGCGGCTCCCGCTGGCCGCGCACTCGTAGAAGGAGCCCCCGAGCAGCGCCACGGCCACCCAGGTGAGGGGCGCGATGGCGGCCGCCCCGCTCAGCTGCGCGCACACCAGGGCCCCGCGCTGCCCCGCGTTGCAGCAGGCGCGGCAGCAGGCGCTGCAGCCGGTGTCGTCGTCGTGGTCGTCGGCGCCCCGCTTGCAGCAGCCGGTCAGCAGGCGCCAGGTGCGAGCGCTCAGCACGTAGCCCAGGAGGAAGAGCGCCAGCGCGGGGACCAGCAGGAACACCAGCCCGTAGGTCAGGTTCCAGGCGGCGCTGCAGGGGCACTGGAACACCGCGGTGGAGAAGATGCGCTCCCCGCCCACGGTCAGAAGAGTCACCAGGCCGTAGCCCAGCGTGATGCGGTGCTTGAGGTACAGGTCCAGCACCGTCTGCAGCTTCTTCATTGACTCCATGCCCCAGGTGCAGCGGACAGGTCTGGATGCTTCTGCCTCTTGGCTGCCCGGCGCCTGGGATGCTTTCGGTGCACTGGGGTCTGGGGCTTTCCACTCTGCTAAGAAGCAACTCCTAAAAAACGGAAGAGGGCTTCTCTGGCCCTGAGCTTTCGCTTTCTTATTTCAAGAAACCAGCCCTGACTGAAAAGCAGACCCGACCACAGGCACCATTGGCCTCCGCAATGCCCACCCCTTTCTCAAGGCTGCTGCATTGGTGACCTCCCTCCCCAGTGCATGAACTCTGATTGAAGGTGGACTCTGTTTCATGGTAACATTTGTTTCCACCTAGCTGACAACGAACCAGGGGATTTTCCTTACCCTTCCTACCCCAATGCAGCTTCCCAAAGCAAACAATACTTCTAACTTGGGCAAACTGGGGAAAACCGTTTCTTTGATTGCAGCCACCTAGTTCCTAAGCCTGAAGGAACAGTTACCAAAAAACCCTCTGATCATTAACAGGAAACACAGATTCCTGGTTTCTCTTTCATAAGCTAATTCACAACAAAGCCCAGTTCAAATTCTAGCATCTCCCTGGTGTCTGTGTCCTTCCTGTCCCTCTTCCGGACAGAACCCCCACATCACTCACCTTGTTCTCTCCGCTGCCTGATCTCCCACTGGACATAAAGGACATTAGATTAAATACATTATATTTTATATTGACTTTTGCCCTTTTTTTCAGGTATATCCTTATACTGTGGGTACCTGGAGGAGTGTCAAATTCTTTCTCAGTCGGAAAAGTCGGACGAGGATATGGGATTTGGTCTCTTTGATTAATTACCAAGAAGCAACCAGCTCAGTCAACTCTATTTGAGAAACAAGGAAATAAAGCTTACTTCTCTTAAAAAAAAAATTCTTACTCAATGACCACCAAGTTGATCAATGGGGACTGGGGAGGAGAATACGGTTGTTCAAAAATACCACTTGAGCCCGGCCGTCGTGGTTCAGTGATTGAGTGTCGACCTATGAACGAAGAGGTCTGGGTTCGATTTCCGATCAGGTTGTGGGTTCCATTCCCAGTGTAGGGCATGCAGGAGGCAGCCGATCAATGATTCTCTCTCATCATTGATGTTTCTAGCTCTCTCTCCCTCTCCCTTTCCCCTCTCTGAAATCAATAAAAATATATTTTTAAAAATATCACTTGAACCAAAAACATTTCAAACTGCAGCTACATCTAACTAACATGTTGTTTCCGCCGCTACCTTTAGTTTTTTCAAAGCAGCATGGCTCTGACACAAACTGTAACCACGTCTGTGAAACTGACCTGACTCCGTGGCTCCAGAGCAGGTGTACTTTGAAGTTAGGTGCAGTGTGTGTGTGTGTGTGTGTGTGTGTGTATAATAAGTTAGTGCCTCTAAAACTCAGCATCTCGTTTGTAAAAGCAGGGTAATAGTGCTCACTTTTCAAGACTGTTGAGCCGAGTAAATTGAGTAGCATTTTTCAAGCACCTTTAGATATAGGGTGTGCCTATTAAATGAATACTCAATGTGAGCGATTACCTCTTACATTGCAACTTTGGGATTAGACAACAAATAACTTGAACATAATTTAAGAATTCAGATGAGCCGAAACCGGTTTGGCTCAGTGGATAGAGCGTCGGCCTGTGGACTGAAAGGTCCCAGGTTCGATTCCGGTCAAGGGCATGTACCTGGGTTGCGTGCACATCCCCAGTGGGGGGTGTGCAGGAGGCAGCTGATCGATGTCTCTCTCTCATCGATGTTTCTAACTCTCTATCTCTCTCCCTTCCTCTCTGTGAAAAATCAATAAAATATATTAAAAAAAAAAAAAAGAATTCAGATGAATGCTGAGTTTTAGACCAAGGACTATATCCAGTGATGCAACAATCCTCTACTACCTTAAGAGAATTGGTGTGCCCTTAACTGTCCACCTCATCACCAGGAGGGTTTTGGGATATGGAGTCTAGGTGGGCAGGTCACAATGAACTGGTCGCTGTTGGCACCCATCAACTATGTTTGCTTTATCTATCTGGGAAGAATTAGTAACCTACAGAACCGAGTGCATTGTTAGAGAAGGGGCAAGAAATGTATTACTCTTTTCTTAGTCCAACTTGATGCCGTCTTAGTTACCTCCCACTACCCGTATCTGGTACAAGACTACCGTTCTGTAGCATTTTGATGAACAGTTATGCTCTCTTTTGCGTCTTCAGAAGTTGTCCCCAGATCAGGGTCCTCATTGTCAAGCAGTGGGTGCCATCTTCTCTGAGATTAGACCAGGTCTGCCAGGCTCCCTCTACACTGGCAGCAAAATTGCATGTTTGAAGCAAATCACTTTTGACTATCATCTCTGTAATCTTACATTTCCAAAAAACAAAACAAAACAAAACCTCTGCCTTTCCATGCTCATGTGACTGGGATTATTGAATACAGCAGGAATAATTTGCCCATGTATATTATAGTGGAGAGGATATAGATAATAAAGGGAAAGTTCTCAAGGTTATGCAGAAAATTAGGATAGAACTGTGTGGTAGAGAATGTCCTGAGAAAGCCTCCATAGTAGAGGGCACTTGAGCAGAAATCTAAACAGAAAAAAGAAACAAGAGATCTGAATGACCAAGGCTCTGGAGTGCCAAGGAGTGTGGCATGCAGTGGTTGGAAAGTGTTGGGAGTACTGAGGTGAGAAGGAAAGTGGCCCATCATGAGGGCAGCGCTGCAGGTTGAGGTCAGGGTTAAGGTCTTTATAGACCAGAATATGTTCCTGCCCTGAAACTCATTACAGCCTGAGCTGCATCCTGACCTATTATCCTGTCAGCTTGTGTCTGCAAACACCACCCCCTGAGGTTGCCATCCCTGTGCTCCCTCATCATGGATCCCACAGATTCCGATGATCATTCTGTCCCTGTGACACGTCTCCACAGCCACGAGAGTCTGGGTCCTGCCTGCCAGCCTGCATTTTCTCCCAGCACTTGCAGTTGGCTCTTATATACTGACATCCACCCACTGCCTCTGGAGCAGTGGGTGGTTCTAGTTCGGGTCCATTGAAAATCCCCAAGCCCTATGTCCAGCTCTGTTCTGAGAAAACATTGCTTAGATGTTTAACCCCTAGTGGAAATAGGATAAAATACTAATGATGTAGAGAGGATTCAAGAATTTTCTCTGAGAGTAGAGTAAATAATATTTGAAAGACCTTTACACTTTTGAAAATCCATAATTGAACACCAATGTTAAGCCCATTAGAACACCAGTGGTTATGGGTTTTGTTTTAACTGCGTTACTTTGTTTCTCAACACTCATTATCACTGGTTTTAGAAACCACAAAACATTTCTCAAAAAAGAAAGCAAGATCAAGTCTTGAAAAGAAGTAAACATTCATATTGTTCATAGCAATCATCTTCAAAGGAGCTAGTTTTCAAACTTTATTCTCTGTAGGTTTCAAGAGAACCCAGACTGATGGTATGACCTGGTTGGAATACAACTGCTAGATTCTAGCAAAGTGTCAATCCTGTCCCCAAGACACATCTACAAGAGTAAAATCAAATTAAGGTTCACATCTTGTAAGTATTTTCCATGTGTAAGACACAACTTTAAAAGAAACATTCTTCCAGTCAGCATGACTCGGTGGTTGAGCATCAACTTATGAATCAGGAGGTCAGGGTTCCAGTCCAGGTCAGGGCACAAGCCGGGGTTGCCGGCTCTATCCCCAGTGGGGAGAGTGCAGGAGGCAGCCAATCTATGATTCTCTCTCATTATTGACATTTATATCTTTCTCTCCATCTACCTTCTCTCTGAAATCAATAAAAATGTATTTTTTTAAATAAAAAAATTCTTTTTTAAAAATTTTATTTATTTTAGAGAGGGAGAGAGAGAGAGAAAGAGAAAGAGAGAGAGAGAGAGAGAAACATCAATTTGTTGTTCCACTTATTTGTGCATTCATTGGTAGTTTCTTTTTTTAACTTTATTTTTATTGTTGACACTATGTCCCCATCTCCCTCTCCCCCACCCTCCCCTGCTTTGCCCACCTCCACCCAGCCTCCACCCGTACTTCCCTCTAGCCATCACCACACTGTTGTTTGTGTCTATGAGTTATGCACATATGTTCTTTGGTTAATCTCTTTCACCATTCCTCCCAACCCTCTCCCCTCTGACAGCTGTCAGTCTGTTCCATGTATCCATACCTCTGGTTCTTTTCTGTTCATCAGTTTATTTTGTTCACTAGATTCCACATATGAGTGAGATCATTTGGTATTTGTCTTTCTCTGACTGGCTTATTTCACTCAGCATAATACTCTCCAGGTCCATCCCTGCTGTCACAAAGGTCTGTGTTCCTTCTTCTTTACAGCCATGTAGTGTTCCATTGTGTAAATGTACCACAGTGGTTTTTTATCCATTCATCTACTGATGGGCACTTGGGCTGTTGTAAATAATGCTGCCATGAACACAGGGGTGCATATATTCTTACTGATTGGTGTTTCTGGATTCTTAGGATATATTCCTAGAAGTGGGATTGTTGGGTCAAAAGGCAATTCCATTTTTAATTTTTTGAGGAAACTCCATACTGTTTTCCACAGTGGCTACACCAGTCTGCATTCCCACCAGCAGTGCACAAGGATGCCCTTTTCTCCACATCCTTGCCAGTTCTTGTTGTTTGTTGACTTAATACTATAATGGTAGCCATTCTGGCAGGTGTGAGATGGTATCTCATTATGGTTTTAATTAGTGATGTTGAGCAGCTTCCAGTTACTCTGTAGCCATCCTGGAATCTCATTGGTTGATTCTTTTATATGCCTTGATGGGGGATCAAACCCACAACCTTGGTTGTATTGGGACAATGCTCTAACCAACTGAATTACCCAGCGGGTGTCCAGGTGACCAGGGCCAAGATACAACTTTAAATGCCAAACTTAAGTAAATTTAGAAAGTGTGACACTCTTAAGCATAAAGAATACTCTTCTGGGCCAGGGGTTTAGCTGGTTGGAGGATCGTCCCATACGCCCAAAGGTTTGTGGGTTCAATCCCAGCTCAGGATTTGTAGGGGAGGCAACTAATCTATGTTTCTCTCTCACATTGGTATTTCTCTCTCTCCTTCTCCCTTCCTTCCTCTTTCTAAAAATTAATAAAAAAATATCCTTGAGTGAGGATTAAAAAAAAAGAATACTGTTCTGCATGTTATAATTTGTAGATATATCATTTAGTTATGTAATATATTTTAAAATCTGCAACCAACCCTAACCGGTTTGGCTCAGTGGATAGAGCGTCGGCCTGTGGACTGAAGGGTCCCAGGTTTGATTCTGGTCAAAGGCATGTACCTTGATTGTGGGCACATCCCCAGTGGTGAGTGTGCAGGATGCAGCTGAATTGATGTTTCTCTCTCATCGATGTTTCTAACTCTCTATCCCACTCCCTTCCTCTCTGTGAAAAATCAATAAAATATATTTTAATCCTATATAATAAAGAGGGAATATGCTAATTGACCCTCACACCATTGCAAAGATGGCAGCCCCCACAGCCAATAAGGAGGGATATGCTAATTAACTGCCACACCCCCAATGATGGCAGCGCCCAGTCCAATCAGCCCTGCCACGTGCCTGTCTGAGTCCCCCAGTCCCCTCAGCCCCCCAGCCGCCCAGGGCCTGCCCGAGGCTCAGGTAACCAGGGCTGGTCGAGGCTTGCACTGCCGGCAGTGGCAGCAGCAGAGGTGTGATGAGGCATCACCTTCCCCTGATTGCTGGGTCATCTCCCGCCCCTGATGGCTCCTGGACTGTGAGAGGGGGCAGGCCAGGCTGAGGCGCCCCCCCCCCCCCAATGCATGAATTTTCATGCACCAGGCCTCTAGCAAGTAAGTAAGTAAATAAATAAAAATAAAAATAAATAAAATCTGGAACCTATTATTATGTTAAGACTTTTGAACATTTATAAAAGTTCTTCCTATGGAAATGTAAACAGAGGAAAGAACAGATCTTTTCTTTGGCATAGGAGTGTCATTTGTTAAATGACAATACCATGACATTTCAAATGCCAACCTTGTGACAAACACTAGTTAAGTCTATCTAGAGAGAAACAAGGCAACACCAGGGAGAAGATAGGGTCATGGGGCAATTTCAGGTGCAGCTGAAGGGCCACCTGGACACCCACTGCTACCCACTGTCACCACAGTCACAGTAGGGGGTGGTAGAGCTGCAGGCCTTGGCAGAGCAGGGACTCTCCCACGATTCCTCCTGTCCTCCTTCCTGCCCAGCTCAGCTTGTTTACTCAGCAGAGTCTGGTATGGGGCGCTCACCATCTCCACAACCTCCCCCATTTCTCCACTATCTTCCCAGACCCACACAACTGAATTGCCTCAGGAAGGGATTTTTCTTCTTACTTTAGCTGTGAACAGTAACCAAAGGGAAATAATTCTTTTTCTATATTTTATAGATTCCTTAAAGAGGAATCTTGGAAGCAATGAACCAAGCCTGAACAGGTTTTGTTGACACCTAATCTCAGAGTTTGACTATCTGTGACTCTGCTTTGGCATTTGACCTCCTACAGTAGTGCCAGGCACCTGCAGTACTTAACCTCATTAAGTTAATTTGAATTTGGCTATTAATGACACTCTCTGGCTCTTCTCCTAACTCAATAACTACTCATCTAAGTCTCCTTCTCAGGCTCCTCCTCTTCCCAACCATTAATATTGATGCTCACTAATATTGATCCTTTCCCCATACACTTCCTAAATAATCTCATTTTGGCATCACCACTGAGTACATGTGTGACCTCAGGCAAGCTAATTGACCTTTCTGTGCCTCAATTCTCTCACGTACAAAATGAAAATAGTACCTGCTTCACTAGGTTGTTGATGAAATGAGTCGATACATGTAACATTTTTAGAAGAGTGCCTGGCTCATAATAAATGCTCAAAAAGTATTGTCGATTATTCTTATCTCCTTTCTCATGGCTTTGACAATCAACTGTATGCTACTAGTTCCAAATGTTCATCTCTAGCTCCTCCCTTTCCTAAGTTCTAGACAGGCATTTCTGACTAGCCGATATTTCCACTTGTGTGTTCAGCAGTCCACCTCAAACCCAAAATAGAACTCATTTCTCCCTAAAACTTATTTCTCCTCCAGATTTTTAAAGTCAGTTGAGGATATCAGTCTTTCAAACTAGAAAACTCAGGGTTACCTGTGGGTGCCATTCCTGTGAGCTCCATTCTGTCTCAGGACCGTCTCTCAGATAGGACCTCTCTCTCCATCCTCACTGAAAGTGAAGCAGACCCTTAGCACTTCACCCCACTCTAGTTTATGCCACTCAGTCCTGTCACAGTTAACTTCCTGAAAAAGGAATCTGAACATGTTCTACAAGCTGTTAGGTCTGTGTGAACACGATACAGGCCACAAAAGCTCAGAGCAATATCGTTTGCATTAGGCAAGAACTGTTGTTTTTTTAATCAAAGAACAAATATCCAACAGCAGCAGCCAAGATAAACTGTGAAATATTCAAACAAGAAAATGCTATACAGCAATGAAAATAAATAAATGCTGCTACAACAACAAGAAATAACAAGGATGAGTCTTAAAACAATGTTGAGTAATAGAAATCAAACACAAAAAATATATTCAGTACGATTCTATTTGTAAAAAGTTCAGAAATAGTCAAAACTAAACTTTATTTTCTGAGGATGTATACATAAGTAATCTATAATAATAAAAGGGTAATATGCCAATTAGACCGGACGTCCTTCTGGACGTCATTCCAGATGTCCTTCTGGATGAAGCCAGGACCAGAGTGAAGTCCAGGTCCTGGGTGCCTGCCGGCGGCTGGAGGGAAGCAAGCCCAGGTCCCAGGTGCCAGAGGGAAGCCGGTGCCAGCAGCCGGGGGAAGGGAGGCCTACTCTTGCACGAATTTTTGTGCATTACTCTTGCACGAATTTTCGTGCATCGGGGCTCTAGTAAAACTACAAGGAAAACAAAATAGTGATGAAGAATCACAAGGACAATGGGCATGAATGGGCTTATGATTGGGGTAGGGAGGACAAGCAAGATGTTCACAATGCTATTTTTTTTGATACCAGGTGACAGTTATGGAAGTGTTTGCTTTATAACTATGCTTTTACAGTATATTTGTTTTAATAGTTTTCTGACTATAGGTTATATTTCTCAACTTAAGGTAGGAAAAGAAAGAAATCCAGTAACATTATTTTCCAGTTGAAAACCCCCAGTGCTCCCAGCTGTCAAGAGGACAAGTTCCATACTCCCGAAGTTCGCACAGAAGCTCTTCCTAGTCTTGTTCTATCCATCTCAGTGCCACTCCATCCCGTGACCCCAGTTTCCAAAAACACTGACCCCCTTACTGGTACCTGAACTTACATCTTATGGTCTTCCTCAATTCTATGCCTTCTCACTTGCTCTTATCACTGCCTTGAATGACATTTCTCTGTTCTTCCCCCGGAAAATGACTCTCCTCCTTTAATACTTAGTCATCTCTTCACTGAAGCCACCTTCAAAACCTACAGGCAGAGTTAGTGGTTCTGTTTCATTGCTCCCACATCATTCAATGAATAAAAATGCTGCAATAGTTCTAAACATGCAACATTCCTTTCCAGAGCTGTGTTTACCCAGCTAATCTGAGAGCTCCCAGAGAGGGGGGACTTGTTACTCATCCTTGCATTCCTCTACAAAGTGAGTCACTCCCTGTCACAACTCTCTTCTCACACCTGAAACAGCCCTCACCACATTGCACATTAGCTTTATCTCCTTTCAAAACTGTTCCAACAGGTGTCTTACAATTTTTTTGAGAATTAAAATGAGATAGTATGAAGAACCAAGCACAATATTGAGAACATTTTTGTTTCACATTTATATTTTATAAAAGATTTTTTAAAACAGTGGTGAATGTGCTAGGGGGCGCTAATTCACCACCATAATAGGCTCTATGGGCTGTTAACACTTGCTTGCTCACCTAATTGGGAACCAAAGAAAGAATCAGATGTTTAGTAAACAAAATATCGTCTACCGTTGTTCAATGAAATAAGTTAACATAGTTCAAACATTTAAATCTATAACTTACTTGACAACATTTTGGTAGAGAACAATCTATCAGCCAGATTGATGGCATCACACTTATTTCCACCCTATTTGTTTATTCCCCAACCTAGGCTTGTTCCACCTAGAAGTGCAACAGTCAAGCAAAGAAAGCACTGTCGATTGAGGCGATACCCTCACCTGCCCTAAAGTGAAGAAATGCCAAGCAAGGTGTTGCCTCAACTGTAAAGTGGGAGTGGTCATCTTCAGGGTCGCTTTCAACTCTACCATTCTGTAATATACAGTTCTAGTTCTAGAAAGAGCAGGCATGATGTCAAAAAATACAAACACTCAAGCAAAAAAAAAAAAAAATGATGTAATTCAGTCAAAAGTGAAAAATAAAGAATTTTTAAAATCTGCCCAAACAGGAAAAAAACAAAACTGAGCATCCATTTTCCCCTTCCATATAATGCTGGATTTAAAAAAGCAATGTGATTGACGAATGATTGTCTGAAAGACGCATTAATTTTGAAATATTTTCTAGCCGCTTTTATATCTCCACAGCTGCTAATAATGATTGCAGCCAAATGTTTATCTTCTTTAAGAGAAGGTGATTAAAGTAGGCTTATTTTATGTGAAGTATTAGCCGGACAATTGAAAGCATGATAGTTTTACAATGACTTCATTCATTTCAATTACCTGAGAAACCACAAACATTCATGATTAAAGGCAAAGTCCAGAGAACAACACTAAATTAAGAGATGGATATGAAGAAATTGGTAAGTCATTTGCTTTTACGTGCATGAAGCTCTTCTATAATGAAATAATCAAAGTTGGGTGCAAGATGAGACTAGAAACAGAAAGCAGACTTCTGACTTTGCACTGATGGTGCATACCTTATGTTCTCTGTAAGCCATGCTGCAGGGTTCTAAACTGTGACAAATAGTTGCAATTTCTCATATATAGAGATGTCCTTTTAGCTTATTTAAAAAGTCTACTTTGACAAAAAAAATTTTCTTGCTCTTTTCAGTTTCGTAAGATTAAAGGTAGGACATTGTAGTGAGACTAATAGTTTCTAAAAATTATACTCATAATTTCATCAATAGTTTAAATAATTATAATGTGGCATATTGAAAATTCCAAATAATTATAAACAAATATTAAAACATTGTTTTATTTTGAGTTTCATGCAATAGCCCATAATATTTGGTGGCTGTTTCTGGTCACATTTCTTACCCTCTCTGACCCTAGCTTCCTAATCTATAAGATGAGGATATAGATAGTATCTTCCTGACAGAATCAGTGCGCAGATGTGTGCAAAGTTCTTAAAATCTATAAGCCCCTGTAAGATGGCTACTATTATCCATTGCTATTCAGTATGCTTTAATGTACTAATGCTGTAAATAGGGACTGAGCAGTATTTTCATGAACTTCAGCACATTTTATAAAATAAGCCTAGCAGGAGGGCTCTTTATATCTTATTTTTAAAACAAAACTTATTTTACAGAATTGTCAAATACTCATTCCTCACTTCTTCCTCTGGCATCCTAATTCCTTTATTCAATAAAAATGACCTCTCCTTAGCAGCGAATTCACGAAGGTGCTCTCATCATCTATAAGGCTCTTAACACATCCACTAAGCAACACAGAAACTCAGTTTAGAAGTAGAGTAAACATGCAGTAACTTATATGAGATCCTCACCTTGCCAGAGTCTTTTTCATGGAGTCCCGTGTACTCCGAGGTGCCAGGGTGTGATTCCCCATGTGTGTAGGTGTGGTTGCAAAGCCAGCTGAATAACCAATCCTCCCAGCCACATGGCCCAGCCACATGGCCCACCCACATCCCCTGCACCCACACCACACTGTCCTACGTTCTCTAGGAAGACAGATGTGCTGATGAGGCCTTGCTTGTTGGACTGCACAATGTTGTGAATTCAAAAGCCTTCTCACAGGCAATTGCTGAAGCTTAGCAATAATCTGTTGATGACTGTGGTTTACAACATCCCACACAAATGGTGTGTTATTTTAAGTTGTGCTTTGGCATCTGGGCTTCCTATCCCACGTGGGGACAGTCATACAGCAACTGCAGGTGTACCTTGTTCACATCTGCCTTTCTGATGTACCCTGTCTCAGAGACTGAATTTTAAGGTCTCCACCGCCCAAAGGTGACAAAGTGGAAACAGCACCAGGATCCAGCTGGAGCATCTCTCAGGGCCAAAGTTCACAGCTATGTGTGGGAGGTTGGGGATGCTAGCTCATTGTAAGAGCTGGAGCTTTATATGTAAGGTCTTTTGGGACCACAGACTTCTGTGCTCTATTTATTTACTGTCAATTGTCAAGTAATTATTGTATACCATGTTTGTGCCAGGCACTGTGTAAGAACCAATACATGTAATAAGCAAGAGACACAATCTCTCCTCTCTGCCCTACTGGGGAAGACAGATGGAGGAGCGATATTCATGTTGCCTAAGTGTGAGCTACCCTAGGGCAGTATTCAGTAATAGTGATGTTTTATTTATTTACTAGAGGCCTAGTGCACGAATTCATGCACCAGTGGGGTCCCTCGGCCTGGCCTGCAGGATCAGGCTAAAACCGGCTCTCCGACATCTCCTTAGGGGTCCCGGATTGCGAGAGGGCACAGGCCAGGCCAAAGGACCCCACCAACGCATGATCGGGGCCAGGGAAGGACGTGGGAGGTTGGCCAGCCATAGGAGGTTGGCTGTGGGAGCACACTGACCACCAGGGGGCAGCTCCTGCATTGAACGTCTGCCCCCTGGTGGTCAGTGCACATCATAGTGACTGGTTGACTGGTCATTCAGTCATTCGGTCACTTAGGCTTTTATATATATATTTGTTTGTTTGTTTTTAAACTGGAGCAGAGACTTTATTTTTTTTATTTTTTATTTTTAAATATATTTTTTATTGATTTTTTAGAGAGGAAGGGAAAGGGATAGAGAGTTAGAAACATCGATGAGAGAGAAACATCGATCAGCTGCCTCCTGCACACTCCCCACTGGGGATGTGCCAGCAACCAAGGTACATGCCCTTGACCGGAATCGAACCCGGGACCCTTGAGTCCTCAGGCCAACGCTCTATCCACTGAGCCAAACCGGTTAGGGCGAAACTTTATTTTTTAAATATATATATATATATATATATATATATATATATATATATATATATATATCAGAGAGAAAGGGAGAGGGAGAGAAAGGGATAGATACATCAATGATGAGAGAGAATCCATCAGTTGCCTTCTGTACACCCACTACTGGGGATATGCCCTGACCAGGAATTAAACTATGACCTCCCATTTCCTAGGTCGACACTCAACCACTGAGCTACACTGGCTGGATAGAAACTTGATTCTTTGATCAAGAAATGAAGAAAGTAAGTTCATGCTCTAACAGCACCTTCTCAAGAGTGATGTTTTAATATGTAATTGCAGTTTATATTTCAGCTTTGATTTTAAAAGTTCTGTGAATTCACCTTTCAAAATAATCACATTTTCCTTTCTTCAGCCTTTTTGTGTCAAGAACAGATACAATACATGCAGTGCTCCAAGAATTTCTCCTCAGAACTCTAATAAATAACAGATCCAGCCCTCTGTCAGTAAAACAAATTCCTTAGCGAGCAGGGTGAAGGAGCTAAGAAATCAAGACGATCTGTACCGGAAGTCAGTAAAAGGGACTTACTTTTATTGTACCGGCTGTCTCTTATCCTGAACAAGATAAAGAAGTGGTAAACAACCAAGGCTGGAAAACTGACTAGATGTTTCCCTCACACAGAAAGGTATCCTTTTTTACTATTTCTTTGGGGGGGAAAAGACGGTGCCTAAACCGCTGAAGATGTGTCCAGAAAATAATTCCTAAATATATACTAAAATCACTTTTCATTGTTGAATTTGGAAAGTTGTGGCTGACTGAAATGTTTTTAGAAGCTGTTCGTTTGAAGAAATTCTGCTTTAAACCAAAGCCTCAAAGGCCCATCCCAATCACGAGGGTTTCCTTTGGGATTCACCACTGAAATCTTATGATCCTCCCATGACGAAGGCTTCCCAATGGCTCATTTCCAGAGACTTGTAGACAGAGCTGCATCTTTACTTTACCCATTTCAAAGTTACGCCAATTGCCTGGTTAATCCACATGCTCAGACAATTGGCACTATTTTTAAAAAATTAAGTGGAGAGGATAAGGGAGGACGTGCCCTCCAACCCCTTCTATACCTTTCCAGCTTGTTTCCCGTCACCCTCCCGGACACACCCTGCACTCCCGCCACACCGGTCCGGGAGGAGTCCCCGCTGAAACAAACTGGCTTAAAATAAAACTGGCAGGAAGATGTGGACAGTTTCCTAGGTTTACTAAGAGAAAGTCCGGGAACTGGGGCAGAGCCATGGCTTCTATAGTAAATGGGACTCAGAGACACATACATCGGGAGTGTCCCGAGGTTTATCATCTTTTAACCAATACTCCCACACAATATCCATTCCTTTGGTCATGTGTTTTACCTGTGAGCGAGGCCTTAACTATTCCCTCTCTAGACTTAGTTAAGAAGCTGGTTATCTCTTATTTAGATGATCAAAATAGCCTCCTAATCTCTTCCCCATTGGGTCTACCCTCTATGTTGAAGCTAAAGCAAATTGCAAATCTGATTATTTAAAAAGAAAATTCTGTTGAAGGGAGATTGAGGGGCTGGGTGAAAATGGTAAAGGGATTAAAAAGGGGAAAAAAAAACACGCCAAAAAACTCACAGACACAGACAACAGTATGGTGATTACCAGGTGGAAAGGGGGATGGGGGGATAAAAGATAATATAGGGGGAAAAATGGTGATGCAAGGAGATTTGACTTGGGGTGGTGAACGCACAATACAATATACAGATGATGTGTTATAGAATTGTACATCTGAAAGCTATATAATTTTATTAACCAATTTCATGGCAATAAATTCAATATAAAAGTTAAAAAAAGAAAATCCTACAATGGCTCCCCACTGCTTGTACTGATTTCCATCTAGGAGGAAACCATTCCTTAGAGTGAGTGTATGGAAAATGGGGGCATATCAGCACCACTTCAAGGATTTTTCAAAACCACACACACACACACACACACGGGGATGTGGGACATCGTCACCTCCCTTCACCCGTCATTTGTGGCCTCCATCCCCATATCCCACCCACCTGGCGAAAATTGCTGCCATACTGGCTCAGTATTGGGTGTTTGTTGTACCCCTCAGTTATGCTGAGGCACAAAAAAGGTTAAGGAGCCCTCACTGCAGAATAAAGTCCAAATTCCTTAGCATGCCATACAAAGTCATGCACAAATCCTCCTTGTTTTCCTTTCCTGTCTCATCTTCAACCATTTCCCACTACACACTCTGTGAGCCAACCACACCAATCTGGGTGAATTCTTGAATGAGACTTGGTTTTTCATACTTCTATTGTTTTATGCTAGTCCACTTACCCAGAATGCATTTCTCCTCATACAGCTAGTGCTTTTCCATTTAACCTTTAAGAAGATACCAACAATTATGTATTCTGCCAGACCCACTCATGGATTTCAGGCTTGTACATCTCCTCTTGGATGTTTAGAAAATGCGCGAGCTCTGGGACTCGCCTGCCCATACATGTTCTTCCCACAGCTCTCCACATCTCAGTTAACAGCAATTCCATTCTTTCAGCAGACTTCCCACCTCAAAACCCAAGTCCTTGCCCCCTGGCTGGTGTGGCTCAGTTGGTTGGGCATCATTCCATGCACTCAAAGGTTGGGTGCACAGGATGATTCCTGGTCAGGGTAGGAGACAGCCAATCAATGTTTGCTCTCACATCAATGTTTCTCTCTCCCTTACTCTCTCTCTAAAAATCAATTTTAAAAAATCATTTTTTAAAATCAAGTATTTGCTACAACCTGGAGGACATGTATGACCAAACCTTGCTTCCCACCTTCTGCTCCAGCCACACTGGCCTCCTGCCCTTAAACACATATTGACTTCAAGGCATTTGTAGCTGCTATTCTCTCTGCCTGGTCTTCTCTTAGATGTCCCTGTGGATTCTCACCCTCATGTCTTCCAAGTGTCTGTTCAGATATCATCACATCTGAAAGCACTTTTTATAGAACAGTACCAGCTCATCAGTACTTCACATCCCCTCCCCTTGTTTTTTTCTCCATAGTACTTATCACTACTTGACATAATGTATTTTTTTATTATTTGCCCCAGCTCCCAAAATCAGGAAATAAATATGAGTACCAGTTTTTATTTTGTTGTTGTTCTCTACAAAACCTGCAGTTCCTAAAACAGTACTGGGCACATATACATGCTCTATAAACAGGTGTTATTGTCATTCTTTTCACTTGTCCACTCACCTGAAAAGTGAGTGGGCCTCCCAATTAAACACATTAGGTTTGGTATACGGATTTTATTTCTGTTGCTTCCTGAAACCCCATTAAATGGACAGTAAAGGGTTTTCAAAAGCAAAAAAAGAGAATGGGAGTGGGGACATCAATAGAGCCTATCCTAAGCACCCTATTTAAAATTTCACCCTCCCCCTCAGCCTCCTCATCCTGCCCTTCCTCCTGTAGCACCCAGTATCTTTTCATAGATGACATAATTTATAAATTATGTTAATTGTCAGACCCATTCCTAGAATGTCAGTGCCAAGAAGTCAGGATCTTCCTTTTATTCACTAGTGTAGTATTCTTTGCACTAAGACAGTGCCTAGCTCTTAGAGGTTACTCAAACAATAATTGTAGAGCGAATGGTTGGACAGTAGAAGCTGAGAGAATATAGATGAATGGCAACTAACAGGAGGCTGAAATCCAAGCCAGCAAGAGAATGTGGATGGAGTTGACAGAAACAAGCCTGTTTGCTCAGCAGGTACCTCTGAAAGTGGGATGCACCAGAATGAGAAATGGAACCACAGCAGGCAAATGCACTTTGACTCCCTGGACAGATGAGAAGAGGTGTTCTGATTTCAAGACACAGCCCAGCTGAGTGGAAGTGCTATACGTAATTAGAGGATGTGTCTACTCACCAAATAGAGATCTCTAGCCCCCTTTCCCCACTTGACTTTAAGAACACAAGCAGTTAGGCCTATTAATCAACTCTTTCCTCCTGCATTCCTCCTCCAAACTAACTAGAGAGGAGATTGGAGTTTTTCACTGGTTCAAACTGCTCTATCAGAGAGAAAACTCGGTAACAGATTTCTTAACAACATCAGAAACTGGAAGATCATGAAGCATTATTTACACAAATCTGAGGAAAAGTCATTTCCAACCTATAATTGTTGGCTAAATGATAAATCAAGTGAAGGAGGGAATAAAGATATTTTCAGAAATGAAAGGAGGCAGAATATCTATTCCCCATGGAATCTCAGGGAGGACGTGCTCCAGCAAAACGAGGCACTGATGAAAAAGGGAAGCATAGGATTCAGAGAACATCTTTACACAGAAAAGAGGCATAGAGAATCCTTAGAACGGTGGGGAAAGAGATCTGGGGACAGCTAACATGCAAGGCGGGCTGGCTCCGAGAACAAAAAGCACCGTCAGATTATACAGGTGTGATTGAACATAGAGTGAGGAGATTCACACTTAAATTGAAAGTTTGGTGATAAAATGAGATTACTTGACAACTAAGCAAATGAAAAAAAAATTTCACTAACTCTGAGGAAGTCAAAGTTGTACATGAAAGGAAATAAGATAGTAATCTACATGGCTAACCTGTAGTCTACATGGCTAACCTGTGAGTCACATTTACATAGTTATAACATAAACACTGAATACTGACTCAACCAAAAATTATGATAGCTCTGTTAGAAGGTTGGGGATGCAGATGAGTGGAACTGGAGAGCACTATGCTAAGCGAAATAAGCCAGTCAGGGAAAGAGAAATATCACATGATCTTATCATTTGTGGAATATAATGAACAACATAAACTGATGAACAAAAACAGATCCAGAGACAGAGAAGCATCGATCAGATCATCAAACCTCAGAGGGAAGGTAGGAGAGGGTGGGGGTAAGGTGAAAGAGGTCAACCAAAGGACTTGTATGCATTATCCTAACCAATGGACACAGACATTAGGGGGGTGAGGGCATGAGTGGGAGGTGGGGGGCAATAGGGAGATAAGGACACATATGTAATACCTTAATTAATTAAAAAAAAAGGTTGGGATGAATGAAACAGGTATGAAGAGAGGGGAGATGGATAAAAAAAGCTAATCCTCTTCTTTGTAGGTAGCAAGTTGTAGACCTTATAAATATGGGCATAATGAATGCAACAGCTAAGAAAATCAGAAATTGTTACTTCTGAGGAGCACAAGAGTGAAAAGATGTTACCGGACTGCAGGGGTCCGTTTGCCTGCACGCGTCAAAGCCCAGTAAGACACAAACAGGAGTTTGCAGCTAAGAAAATAAGGATTGACTAAGGAGATGGCTCCATGCCCGGAGTCTCAGGTAGCTCATGCTCAAAAACCTGGCTCCCTGCTGGCTTCAAGGAGATGGATCATATAGGGAACAAATCACTACTCATGGTCACTAATGGAGTTAGGACCATGGCCTCTGCTGGTTGGTTGGTGCTAGGGTAGGGGTAACTGATCATTGCATCTAGCCCTGATGTCAGCCATGGAGTTGTTCTGTTTCCTTTCACAAGGGTTTGTTCTGTGGGATCCTTCTGCTTTCCTGGGTCCAGAGCTAAAACACAACGAGGCCTAGCCTAGATATTACGTCTAACTGTGTCTCAGTAGTAAATAGACCCAGGACCTTGTTCCTAAGACTACTGGATCTGACAGCTTCATTGTCCTGAGGCCCTAATGATTAAGCAAAGGAGAGGGAGGGAGGTAAGTCAGGTGCTAGGTGAGGCCAGTTTGAATGAAAGGGGGCGGGGGAATCAAAATAAAAGGTCAGGTTTAAGAAAATAAGGTTTCTGCACAGTTACAAAGGGAGTGGGCAGATTTTTAAAACTATAAGCCTGCTAGTATGATTTATTTTTTCAATCATCTATTTTTATAACTTATACAAAACACACACACACACACACACACACACACACACACACCCTCAAAACATGGAGGGAAACTACAAAGCCAAGAAAAATAACAGGAAAGTTATGATGCAGCTTCAGCTTCTACTCTTCACATTGTGATGACATCTTGTTTAACAGTGTTCAAACCTGCCCATTAAGTGACCCAAAATTAAATACTTAGGCCATGTAGTGGAATGCATGCTTTCTCTGTCATTTCCTGAAAACCAGTCAGTATGTTATGGATGTTATGTAGCATAAAGCAAATATCTAGCTGACACGTGGCTGGTAAATAGGCCATCTTTGCCAGTAAGCTAAGCAAGCTGCAGAAACTGACCTCTTCTCAACAGGAACTTAAGGAAGAGACAATCAAGTCAATGGGCTTTGCCCAGAAAATGAACTAAGCACAGGGGTAAACACGGCAGGGAACGGGAGAGAGGTTAGCCTCTGCTTGAGCCCAGCTTCTTTATCTGCAGGTTTGGAGGCTCAATCAGATCCGAAGTTCCTTTTTTTAGAACTAAACTTAAAGTTGGACCTTCACACACCTCCCTAACCCTTTTATTGCCTGAATTAATCTCTGACACAGATAACCATATACTCTAGTTTTCCTAGGACAGTCTTAGTTTATATCTGTTGTTTGCTCTTGTTATATTATTATTTATTAGTGTATTATTGATTACTATTATTAATCTATTTTTACCCACTTTCTGTACATTTCATAACTTGAATCCTCTTAAAAGTTTGGAGAAATTTAAGATTCCTTTGTGGGTGGCTTGTGAACTATGAAGAATTTTTTAAAAACAGAGTGATAATGTAAACTCTTCTTTTTAAAACATATTATTTAGTGAGCATAACCTGTTAAAACAATTTCCTAATAACCTAGGACATTGGGTCCTTTTACAAAATTAGGACAAATATTGTGGATTAATTCAATATTTGAGACAATAAATTTTAATTATTAAGTCACAGAATAAGGTCTTCCTTCTGACTTCATTGTCAATGATGACAACAATCTTAAGAGAATGTTCTTTCAGCAGATAATAGATTTCATTGACCATCACGGCTGTTTATTACTTAATTAGTAACCAAAAGGGGAATATGTCCCTTCCACTGCACAGACAAGCTCTGTGTGCTAACGATTCCCAAATTTTCTCTAAGGCTGGGACTGAAAGTCCTGCCAATGCCCTGAACAAAAGCTCACAGATTATCCCATGAACTTGAAGCACTCCTTTCAGAGTGAGCAGCACGGGAACAGATTCCATAATTGATCACTCAGCTACAAGGGAGATGTAACGTTGCTGGGTTTTCTGGAAGATACAAAGAGCTTCTCAGTCTTAATCAAATATGCACGAGCCCTGAGATAAAACATGCCTGTCTGAAGAGCAGTGGTTAGTTTCAGCATTCTTTTTTTCTTTTTTTTAAAAAATGTTTTATTTATTTTTTACAGAGAGGGAGAGGGATAGAGAGTTAGAAACATCAATGAGAGAGAAACACTGATCAGCTGCCTCCTGCACAGCTCCTACTGGGGATGTGCCCACAACCAAGGTACATGCCCTTGACTGGAAACGAACCTGGGACCTTTCAGTCTGCAGGCTGACACTCTATCCACTGAGCCAAACCGGTTAGGGCTCAGCATTATTTTTCACTCACTCACTGAGTCACTGCCCGTGGAAATGACTTCTTAAGTGAAGTAGATATGAGGTCCACTAGAAGGGTAAAAAGCCCACTAGTTAATTTTGTTTTTAAAGATGCACAATTACCACATTTTAAAAAGTTACTTTCAAACTAATTTATCATCTGCCCTTAAACTAATGAAAACAGAAGGAAAGCTGGATTTGGCGCTTGCTTACACTTTTCATCTCGATTAGAAAGTAGGCCTGTGAGTGTTTGGATCTCAGATCAGGTTTGCTTGGTAGCCTCAAAGGGCAATTGCCCCCTTTTTTCAAAATTTGCTTTTGATCATTTCGGACAATTCATGGTTTTGAATGAGAAAGAGTAGGAAAGAGGAATGCCGAATGGGGTTAAGTAAACGGAGAATCTGTCACATAAAGCAAGTTTAAATCCCAGGAACAGCATCCATGCAGGACAAACGGAAGCATTCTTCTTTTGAAAACATTATTCTTTTAAGCAGTGTGTAATGACATCCTCCCTGGAGGCCTTTTCCATGAAAGAAAAAAAAAATACTTCCCCATAAGTCATGTTCTAGATTCCAAGTATAATGAGTGAAGCACAGTTAAAAGTCAAACTTGGGTTTCATTTATGTAAGAAGGTTCAAAATTAGAACCGCAAAAAAGGTGCTCACAAAGTGTTTCTCTGTGTTCTTGTTTTCTGTTACACAATCGTATTTCCACGAAAAAAAAAAGCGATGTAAAAGGAAAAGATCACCATTATGACTTCAGACGTACAAATCAGTGAATGTGACCTTAATGTAAAATGTGAGCCAAACATATTTCCAGGGGAGAAATGGAGAAGACTCAACTATGCTGAATGTAAGGTAATTAATTTACTCTTCAGTTCCTTTTAAGTATATCATTTTCTTATGCCAAAGTATAAACTGTGGAATATGTTTCCAGTAGTGTACTCTGTGCTGCTGTTAACCTCCTGAGGACTTGATTGCAAATAAATAAGAAAACTTTATGCTTTTAAAAGTATGGCATTACTCAAATATCAGAGGTTGGCTTTGGTTTGAAATATTTAAAATGTTTAAACAACACAAAGGCAAATAAGCAGAGAAATTACTTCTTTCAATTCAAATACTACTTTATAAGCTTAATTAATGCATGCCCAAATAAACATTTCTCTTCAAAGTTTTCAAAATTGCTGTTAACTATAATGGAACAAAGAAGACAGACACTACTGAAAAATCACAATTATGATGTTTATTAAACAAAATAAATTTAAAGAAAAATTTCTATTAAAAAACATAAGAATCGTATCCAAATTTTAGCTTCCCCATCTTCTTTGGTATTGAAATTAACATTAAGGATATAAAATATTTTATTTTAAAGTTTAGTCACTAGGTCCACAGCAAGTTTCCATATTAAAAAAAAAATAGGAAATCAAGTTATCTGAAATTGTCTTATTTGAATAACCAATGTATGCATAAAAGCAATCAGTTATGTGTGTGCAGAAATGGACATCATTAAGCAAACAGTCATTCATACATACATGTATTCTACTGGAAATATATCTTAACTTTTTAATGATTTTTCTGCCATCATTTTACCATGTTATCTGAATAGTAATTCAATACACAAGTGCTGTTATTCACTTAACTAAGGAACTACTCTCCCAGGAAGATGGCACCGCCATACCAGGACTTCGCAACATTTATTTTTTTTAACATGGCTACACCATTTAAAAAAAGTCTGTATTTCTCAGAATTGTGTGCTTCAAACTTTTCATAAAATAGTATCTGAAGATTGCTAGTAGCATTAAATTAATATTAATAAAATCCAATTCTGTCTTTTTTGTTTAAAAATTACTTAAAACCAGACTTTGTGTTTAAGAGTAGTACTATATGGACCACTAAATTAGCCAAGCCAAACACTTCCAGAAACATCATGGGACATCTAAACTACTTTTATTCCTTTGACAAATTCTTTACCTACTTCAATTCTGATTTCCCCATGTCCTTGCTTTCTTGTATGAAGATATCTTCCCCTTCATTTGTGAAAATGAATCTGAGAAAAAAATCCAATAACTAGGGCGATTTTTAAAAATTTTTTTTGCATAGATTTGTGACCACAAATAATTGAGCGATTGACAGCTTCAGTGCTAACACTGTGACTGGGAACAAGAAGAGTAGAGCCATAATAAAATACAACTATCTACCAGGAGGACTGCATACAGACATCTTTGGCCATGTAGGCTCTGGGCCCTCTGGAAATAAGTCAGTTGCATGGCCAACATGACGAAGAAAATAACAATGTTCAGAATCAGGAAGAGTCTGGTGTAAGAAGCGGACAGTGACGGCGCTTTGCTGTGCATGGTCGTCACCATCCGCGCCGGTCCAAGCCGGCCTTTCATCAGGCCCTCGTTCTTGTGTTTCTCATACGTCACATCTGCAAAATCTAAAAGGTCTTTCATCTCTTCATCTTCATCTATGGGCTGTTCTTTCTGTGCCAGAATCTGGGCTTTCTGCCGAATCTTTTTTTCATTGACTTCAATCTGTGCAAAAATATCGGGGACGGCATCCACAAATTTATAGCGCTTGCCTACCCTTCGGTTTTTCTTGGACTTGCGCTGCTGCTGCTGCTGCTGCTGCTGGGATATGGCAAAAATCCTGTCGATGGCCTCCTCAGTCTGCCTCTTGTCTGAAAATCTCAGCAGGCGCTCAGCGGTCTTCCTGAAGCTGGCTGTGTTGCGGACTCGGGACAGGATCTGCTTCTCCAGCAGCTGGAACACTGGCTTAAAATGCTGCAGGTTCCGCTCCACAATAGCAGCATAGTCCTTCACCTCAGGGACAGTGGCGCTCTTGATGGCTGAACTCCGGTCAAACAGAATTTTCTGACGATCGGCAATGACCTGTGCAAAGGCAGACTGGCCTGGGGTCTCATCTGTCCAAAGGTAAACAGCATAGGCGTGTTCCCTGGTGGCTATGAACACATCCAGCTGCTGGGGGTCTCCGTGGATGCTGAAGCTCTGAACATCCACAGATGGCCCGATGAAGAGGTAAGCTGCCCTGGTGATGGGACTTCGGAGGTGCATGGTGACATTCACATAGTTTGTCCCGTTGTAAGGATAGCCCCGAGGGTAGGTCACGGAAGCAAAAGTTGCTTTCTCACTGTAGCCGGTATCATCCATCCAGTACATTTTATAGAGCCCATCTCGCTGCCTGATGAAAGCCCCATGGACGCCATCTACCACTGTCTCCTCAAAAGGGAAGTCCACGTTGTGGAAGAAGCTCGTTGCCGTCTCCAAGAGGCTCTCCTCTCCCAGATGGACTTCATCCACCAGGAGGAGAAGCTGTGGATGCAGGAGGATCAAATTCCTCTGGATGTTCTTCAGACTGAGCTGGGGGTTGTAAGCTCCCACACCTTCTCCTCGAATGAAAACCACTCCATTTCTCTCCACTGCGGCGACCACTCTCCCTTGGCAGCTAGCTGCCAGGTCATGCTTGTATTTAGACCACTTTGATGAACAGTCTTCGGTGACCTGACCTTCCCAGGGAGAAAAGCAGCTCTTGGACACAGCTGGGGAAAACATCAAGACGTTGTTGAAAAAGGTATACTTGGGCCCGTAGAGAGCCTCCGTGATGAAAGGCACACCATTGGGAGCAAAAGTAAATGAGTTCTGATCAGGATGCTCATGCCCTGCATTAAAATTTCTCCATCCTTTGATCCAGTCTTTGTATTTGTTTCTGTGGACAATGTCATATATTGCACGGCCCCCAAGTTTTCCTGACTTGAAGGAAAGAAAAGACCTATTGAGTTCCGCAGGCAGTGCACTTCCGTAAGTCACAACGCCCCAGTCTTCAAAATAATGCAATGTAGGGGTGCCAAAATCTGGAGGAGGGACAGATTTCAAGCTGGCATCATACCTGAAAGAATTCATTTTTAAAAAATTAATTGGTTTTCTGGTGGAAGTGAAAATAACACATCAGAACACACCGATGCTACCCAGAGCGCTGGCAGTACAGACTGTAGTAGGGACAGTTCTGAGAACACCTGTGGATGGTCACACTGTGCAGGGGAACTAACACCCTTGGTTAGAGAGGAGAATATCTTTACAACATGCGATCCTCGGATTTGAGCCTAAAATGATTCCTGCTGCTAATGACTATATGAACCTTCTTCACAGAACCATGTCAGAGCTGCCATCCAAATGTTACTGGGGCTCATGGATCAGAAAATTAAGTACTTCACCCAAACCTCTAGCTTGAGGGGCTCCCATTCTAGGGAACCCTGTGTTTGGATCTAGAACCTAACACGCCTTGAGTTGCAATGAAATATTTTTCTACAATAAATAGTATTATTAACGTTTGGCAGAGTACTTTTTAGCCTCTAAAATTTAATTTAAATGAAGTTAAACTTCACATATTAGATACAATTTATTTTTGAATACCACATCTAAGAATATAAATAGATGAAATTCAGGAAACTATTAATACTGAGGATTTCTAATTGTGGCTACTACTGCCTAGCCCAGATCTAAAGCTTTTGTTTTCATCTACAGATGATGTCATGCATTTTGGACAATAAATGACCTGTTATTTAGGATAATTGTTTTTTATCAAGTAATAAAAAATTAACATTAAACTTCCAAGTGATTAAGAACACAGGTTTTTGATTCAGAAAGGCCGCAAAAATAATAAATATGATTGTTTGCTTTTGATGATTTGAAATAACAGCCTTGACAGGTTCATGTAAGTTCCTGCCCAAGGGCAGAAAGGCAGACCTGTGTCATTAGCTCGTAGAGAATTTGTTCTACAGTGAATCAATCGCGTACGGCAGAGTTAATCTTATTGGTGTTTGTGGCTGTTTCATCTGTTGTTCTAGAGTCTCAGTTTCAGAACATCAGAAAGCGTGTCTCTCCCAGGCCTGGTATAATAAGGTTGGCTTCCTTCTGTGATTTACCAAATCCAGACACACGCTGAACTTTCCAGCCTTCTTTCAGTTTTTGGCCAGTTGGCATACTCCTATCAGGCAGATTTTGAACCAAGTCAGACTTAGCATTAATCTAAGTTAGCTTTATAGTCAGCTTTATAGAACTCTCTCGGTTGCTTAAGTGAAAACACAATTAAATAATGACTTTATCTCCCTAAAAGGAGGCAAGAATGGTTGCATATTAATATATTTAATTCACCTGTGAATACAGTTTTAAAAAAAGGTGGTTAAACTAGAGACAATTACCTCTTTTCTAGTGTTATTTTCCTCTTAACTGTCTAAAATTTAAAAAATAATGAAGGCAAACAATCACACCTCAGAAGCTTATTTCAGAGTTGAATGCAGGTGTCAAAAGCTTGAAAAGACATAAGAGATTAATTATCAACTAGGTCCCTGTAATTTTTATCTTCATTTATTGGATGCCAGTAATATATTTGGCAGGACTTTAAAAAGGAGACACTGGTTCTCTTTCTGGTTTAAAAGATTAAGGCCAAAAAAAAATTACATGGTTCTTTTATTATCAAAGTGAAACTGTCAAAAACTGTCAAACACTTTTAAATAGTTTTGAAAATTTGGTAACAGCTTTGCTCTTAGCAGATTATAATGCTTCATTTACCAAAACAAAACAAATTATTTGGGGTGTGATTATCAGAAGAACCCAGTCTAAATTTAGTTGATGGTTTTCTCTTTATACAATTTCAAAAATGATGTAAATGAAAACAGGCCTATCTGTAAAACAGTGTGAGCCTAGGACATCTCTAACATACAAAAATCAAACTGCAAACGGTAATTAGATTTAAATGTCAGGAAATGTTTCTAGCAGAGTTTCAAACACTGTGATAGGAATTGAATTTGTAAGTACTGAAGCTTTAGATTAGTTTTTTGTTGTTGTTTTTTTTTTAAGGCAAAAAACTAGCACACCTGTACCCCTGGGTACAATTTCTTTGCAAAGCCCACGCAACGTGTCCTACCAGAGGAATTCCGTGTGGAGAGTGCACCAGCGCTGTCCTTTGGAGGGGGTCCCTGGGCCTTCCACCACGCGGTTCTTCCGGATTTGGTCAGCCAGCCAGTTACCACTGCCGTTACGCATGACAAACTTGTCCAGGAACACCAACTGGCTCTCTGGACCATAAAACCAGTTGTAATTTGAGTCTGCAATGGCCACAGTCCTCTGAAATCCTGGGGAAAGAAGTTTTACAGAACTAAGGTAAGTTTAAAACTGCATGTCCCCATAAAGGCCTAAACAATGACTTTCAATCCTGCCTGCAAATTAGAATCAAGTGTGCACCTTGGATAAAAATGACAAATGAAACCACAATGCCCACACTCCACCCCGGACCAATGAATCAGAACCCCGCGGAAGGTCCTCCACAAATCTTGTGTGCAAGTTTGTATTTGTTGTGTGGCAACTTGTCATTGGTGATGAAGATGCCACGACGACTAATGACGTACACTGCCCACCTTCCTGGGTTTTCAGGGTCCATGCTATGTGCAGTTATGTTTGCACAGATACAGGCATTATCCTCTTGAGCATGGTGAGTTCCTGGACCTCAAATGAGCAATAGCTCTCCTACCAACTCAACCCACATCCTACGTCAAAACAGTAACACAAATGCCTCAATGTGCCCTCCAACCAAGCGGAAGTTATAAGGTGTAGAGGAGAAACTGAGTTTCCACAGGAAGAAAACCTAACAATTCCCACAGAGATGCTGCGAGTGTGTATTGCTGGACATTAAAGGGAAGAGGGGAAATGCAAATATCATACTGAAATGGGTCAGAAAAATAAAAGCAGGGAAGACAGGATATGCTCCAGACATTCTTAAAGAAGAAGAATGGGCAAAAACGCCGGGTCAGACAGCACTAGTCACTAGAATAGCCGCTGGAGAGAAAAAAGAGAAAGGTTGAGCAGGTTGACTTAACACAGAATCCCTTCCAAATGTGACCATGACTGCATTTCCATAATTTACAGCTAATATTTTTGCTTCTAACTATTGCTTTTACAATAAGACTTATTTAGAAAAGCAATTACTAGACAATTGTCTAGTAATTGCTTTTCTAAATAAGTCTTATTATAAAATGTGATTTTCTGAATCTTTTGAAAGCAGATGATATGTTTTATTCCTCTTTGAATCTCCTGCCCACCACATAGGTGTTCAAGAAAGGTTTGTTGAGTTAATGGACACAAATACTTGAATCCTCTTCTTAGAGGTGTTCATGCTGTCTTTTCCAGCTTAAGCAGCAGCTACGTAAACAGCTCACAGCAGACCCCAGCCCTGCTGCGGTTGGCTGTTAGATCTCAGCTCAAATTACAGAACACTGAGACCATTAAAGGCCTTTGGTTATCAACATAAACTATAAAACAGGTCGCTCTGGTATGTCTAAGAATAAGCAATAAAACAGAGTTGTGAATGTAAGTCTAAACTAAATTTTAATATGGTTCTTTTGCTCTGTGTTATTTTTGAAAAACTAACCCAATAATGGAGATTCTATCCAATCCATGTGTATACAACCACAGCAAAAAGATTTAAATACTGATTTTACTGTAATTCTAGAATCATCATCTGAAAACTTCATTTCACTGGAGGGAGTAGGGGAACCCATCTTGATGAAAAACTACCTCCTAATTTTTTTTTTAAGTCCTGTTTAGAAATAAGAAGCGTTACAAGGCTCTCTTAGAAATAAATCAGTTCTTAAATCACATATAACTTTTTTTGAGCCAGTTCTCTTAGAAGACTAAGCTACACAGCAACAAGAGATAAGTTTTATAGAAATTCACTTTTTGGCTATATTCCTATATTTTATACTAGTTATTTCAATAAAAAACTTAAAGAAAATACTAAAGCCCCAACTTAAATATGTAGATGTAATATTTCATTTTGAATCATGTCTATATAGTTTGGAAGAAAAAAATTATGAACTAAAAACCAAAATAGGATTGATGAGGGATCACATATAAAGGAAAATGAACATGTAATCATAAATGTTTATATCCTGTTTTGATTCATGAAAATGAATTCTGTATATGTATGCATGGCTTACACATACAAAAATAAAAGTTCTGTGGCGGCTACAAACTCTCCTTGATCCGTCATGCTCCAAGCTTTACAATACCTAAATCACAAATGCTCCCGTTAACTCCCGAGATGTTCTGGCTATGTAACTCTTACATTGAATTCTATTTTGATTTTTTTTTCAATATGGCTCAAACCCCACATTTCTCCAGCCCATTTTCATAATCAGGAAAAATGACAATAGTTAACGTTGACCCACTTGCGATTCCTCACTATACCTGGCAGGATGGTTCTATACATAAAGGCAAAGTGTTGCTTAAGCCACGGGTGACCAAAGTGGTTGATGTCGAAGTGCCTCTGCACGAGGAACATATACTGGAAGAGTGATCTAGTGGTGTAGCTGCCGTACGCGACCCCTTCATAGAGGGAGCCGTCTGTCACCTCTCGGAGCAAGACCAGAGACTTCTCCATGATGGTCAGAACTTGTTTGGTCCATAAGTAGGCTTCTTGAAGATACCCTGGAGGGTGAAAACACATGGAAACAATGACTAAAGCTGTAACAAACATAAACAAAAACGTGGCCAAATAAAGCCCTCTGAGTTATCTGACTCCTTTACATTACAAACTGCATTTTGTAAAACTCCCACTTACCAACGTTATAAAGAACATGCTGCTAATCCAGGATTGTGATGGGTATAGGATGTAAGTTAAGAAGTTCTTGAATACAGGTCATTTATTAATTAAATGAAGATAAACCTTCAAGTGAACATCAGTCATTTCCTAATCTTTAATAAATTGAAACCACATCACATTTAAGATCACAAATTGCACATAACTTTATGCTGTACATTAAGACTTTTAATTCAATTTTACTAAAAACTACTACTTGAATATATTTTTTGAAGTTTACCAGTTTATAAAACTTTCACCATTATTTTATAGGATTTGTAATAATTACAAATACTACAAAGGCTAAATGGGCAATCTTCAATTTGTTCTATCCTCAGACAACAATTTCTCACATTCTTTTGTGCTTTTAGATTCCCTGGGATCTGAAAAGGCAGCCCAATGGGGTGAAGAGACCATTGAAGTGGCAACTTAAGGGCCAAAAACATCAGCTGGGAGTCCAGAATCTGCCAAAAACGAGCTACGTGGTTTTGTTCAAGCACTTCTTCAACCTGTCACATTCTTCAATCTCCCCAAATGAAAACTAAAGGTCTAAAAACTTTTTCAAAATCCTTACAACATAAATGCTAGCTTTCTATAATTCTTGCGAGACTAGCATTTAAGTAACAATAACAACTCCTCACATTTTTATAACATTTGTAATTTACACAGCACTGAACATAATCCTACTTAATCCTTTTAATAGCTCAATGATGCATTATTACTCCGAAGTTACAGAAAGGTTGACTTGTTCAAGACCTCGGACACATGACTGAAAATGAACAGAACTTTGATCTGAGCCCAAGTCTTGAGATTTAAGGTTTGTTGTCTTGTATTTAAAACACACAACCCCTGAGGATAAAATTAAGCTCCCTGCCCCCTAATGTGGGTGCAGTCTGACTGCTTCACTCCCACAGACGTGTGTGTGGCCGTCAGTGCTGAGCACTCCGTCATGGCTACTGGTGTGCTGGGTGTGGAGGCTTCCAGAGGCCCGGGACCACAGTTCCCAGCCTAAATCTAAGGACCCAGGCTAAGTAAGTCCTTGCTCCCACCTCATGTGGAAACACCGTTCTCAGGCTCGCTGGTCAGAGGTGACTGTTAATTGTACCCTAGATCTGTCTCCCACCCAGCTCCACACCTGGCATGCCAATCTTCTGGATACTTTTCAATTTCCGTTCTCTAATCGTTAGGGTTTAAAATTTCGATCATCTTCATCTTTTCCCTGTCTGTAGCTTCCATCTGCAACCAGACACCAAGGCGACTGATGCTCACTGCTCCCAGGACATCAGATAACCTGATTTTCCTTATAAAAACCCTGTTCAGGAGAAATGAGGCAATGTCCCCCAACATATTTTGCAAACTTCAAATCTGTCATATGACGTACCATTGCTGTGATTAATGCTATGTTTCTACCATCCACATACCTTACCTAGAATGTTCTTCATCGTTTTCATTTACCAAATCCTATCTATCCTTCAAAGTTCCATCACCCTTCTCAAGCTCACTTAATGAATATTGTTCTTTTGAATTCAAACGTAATATACTCGATTGATATGTAACCATAACTTCATGCTACCTCTTATTTAATTCCCTGGTGCTATTATAACAACTATTGGGGAATCATTTGGACATTTCACATCTCTCTTCTTTCCTCTTGATTTGTAAACTGCTTACATGTGGTCCTGTGGTTTCTGTGCACCAAGACTTAGATAGGGTTAGCAGTACAGACAGAAAATTCTAATTCTCCCTCTTTGGAGATTTTATGTGAATCCAATGTAACTACGGTGTGCTCTAAGCTACCTCAGTCAGTACCTGCAGGCTGGTCTGGAGAACATGGAATATTGGAACAGCCTGACCAAAGTAGCTCTTAACGTTGGAAGGAGTATGCCAAGAAAGTGAGGACTACAAGCCTAACTGAGATGTGCAAAACCAGAGATTTCACCCTTTTTCTACCCAGTCTTCTTATAAATAACTTTAATCAGGAAAAAATACATATCAAAACTCCTACCAGGGAAGAAGTACAAATTTTGCTCCAATCTGAGCCAGCCACAGACCTTGGGATTAAATTTTGTTTTTGTGAGAGTAGGGGGCAAAGGAAGCTAGCATGAAAATTTACCCTCTTAAGCAAGCTTTCCTTATTGCTAGAAATTAAATTTCTATTCCCAGAGAGGCAACAAAATATAGTGAAAAGAGACTGAACTTTGAGTTTGACCGGAAGTGGGTCAAAAATCCCTGCTACCTTATATGGTTGATGTGAGAATTCATATTCTTATGGGGAATGTAAGAGTTAAATCCTTTTAGACTTGCCTGCTCCAAGTATATATTTAATATCCTTATAATTCACTGTGTTCTTAGAGCAGCTTTTAAAAAATATAATCTTATTTAGTCATTTATAAACTTCCACAGGAGTTGTAATTAAGACAGAATTATAAGAACCAAGAAAATGTAATACTAGCAATTATGTTATACATGAAGGCAAAATAGCTATACAATCCACAAAAGTGACTTCCAAATTTGACCTAAATGATCCACATTGGTAGTTTGAAGTCTTTAGAGAATAAGAGTACTGGTGTAATGATACACATATGTGCAAGGAATATTCATTTCAAATAATAAACCACCTATTCAGCTTTTAAAAACTCCATTTATTCAGGCCGGCTGTCTTCACTGTCAAAATTCTCTGGAAAAATCAGTATTTACCACTGGTTCTGTGCTATAAGAATATGGCTTGGGCCCTGGCCGGTTTGGCTCAGTGGCTAGAGCGTTGGCCTGCGGACTCAAGGGTCCCAGGTTCGATTCCAGTCAAGGGCATGTACCTTGGTTGCGGGCACATACCCAGTGGGGAGTGTGCAGAAGGTAGCTGATCGATGTTTCTCTCTCATCGATGTTTCTGACTCTCTATCCCTCTCCCTTCCTCTCTGTAAAAAATCAGTAAAATAAAAAAATAAAATAAAAAGAGTATGGCTTGGGCCCTAGCCAGTGTAGCTCAGTTGGTTGAGCATTGTCCCATGCACCAAAGGGTCGCTGGTTGGATTCCCAGTCAGGGCACATGCCAGGGTTGTGAACTCAACTCCCAGTAGGGGGCATGCAGGAGACAATTGATAGATGTTTCTCACATCAGTGTTTCTCTCTCCCTCTTCTCCCTCTCTTTCTAAAATCAATAAAAGCATATTTTAAAAACATGGCTTGGGACAATCAAAAAGCCCTAATTCAATAACCTTCATGCTAATATAACTAGCAGAAATGAAGAAAGATGTCTCTCAATTCTCTAAGAGATAACCTAGTTATTACTTCATCTCACAGACTTAGGATCAAATATGAACATGTACTAAGACTAGTTATAAAAAATGCTTTGCTCATGCCTGGCTGGTGTGGCTCAGTGGTCGAGCATTGACATATGAACCAGGGAGCTCACAGTTCAATTCCCAATCAGGGCACATGCCTGGGTTGCAGGCTCGATCCCCAGTAGGGATCCTGCAGGAGACAGTCAATCAATGATTCTCTCTCATCATTGATGTTTCTCTCTCTCTCCCCTCTCCCTTCCTTTCTCTGAAATCAAAACATATTCAAATGCTTTGCTCGCAACATGGCAGCCACATCTCGTGTCAGCCCAGGTGTCCCTCAGCTGTGTCCACACGCACCTTGGTTCATCAGAACTAGGCTTCCTGTGAGCAGGGCCATGCAGTTGGTGGGCTGGTGATTGTGCAGATATTGAAATCCCCATCCTCTCCTGTATGAGGTTTCATACATATAGCCCGAGGCATTGGCAATCACTTCAAGAAACTTCTCCTGCTGTGTCTTGCTCAGGTAGTTGTACAAGAAGTCATAGGCAGTGGCAAAACCCACCAGGGAGTGAGCGAGCGGGACTTCATCCCAGGGAGCATCTTTCACCAACCTGGAAAGGAAAAGAAGCGGGCAAATGAGCGCAACAGGGCTCACAGCTTTCATCACACCTTTCATGTGTCTATTACCCAGAACTAAAGGATACAACTGAAGATATAATCCAAGAGGTTTAATGACACAGAATCAACTTCCCTCTGCATTAGACAAGCATAAAGTTTAATGTGAAAATTACAGAGTTTCTCTCTTGATGTTCCCAGCAATATCAAGATGCTGGGAATTTTTACATTTGATATTTTTCCTCTTGCTGAGAGGTAGATGAATATATCCAAAGAGATCTGAAGCACATAACATGTAGCAGCAAGGCAAAATTCTCTGGCATATCCATTTAACTAGGGGGTCACCCTCCCCTTTCTACCTGCATAAGAGGTCCTGTTCTTATGACTGCCTCGCTAAAACGGTCAAACATGCATATCCCTTCCAATTTCCCACAGGCTGGTCAAGGTGAAGGTGGCACGGTCCATAGCTTATGAGCTCTCAATCAGGACAGACTCTCTGGGTCAACACTGTGATGCAGGCACTGGCTAAAAAGATGATGTAAATGAGTGAAATGAACTGATTCTATTTCTACATCTCCTTCTTCTCATAAAATAAATGGCACTGCCGTTAAGGCCCTTTGAGTAACTTTCTGAGAAGCCTAAAAGCTGATCTGTGAAGTATTAAACTGCCATTTTTTCTAAGAAGCCAAATGTCTGCTTGACTTGCTGCATTGTTCGGCAAGTATTTTAATAGTGTGTGGCCTGCGTTAAACAGGAAGCTAAGAAGGATCTTTCGCAGTCACAACGCTATGGAATTATCCAGAAAACCCTCCCCATCTGTTCAGGATGTATTTGAGTAATCTCTACGAGAGGAAAACAAATGAAGAGTGTGCCGTTCTTGTGGGAGGTGGAAGAAAGCTCTCAGTTAGGGATTAAACTAAAGCTTAACATTTCTATGCCAGGAGCCTCCTTTGGCAATTTAGTGAAGTGTTAGCCTCTTTCTCAGGATGTCTGAAAATTCATAAGCTGAAATACGGAGGGATACAAGGAAATCTCTTACTTTGAAGTATAATTATTAAAACAGGTATTTTTTAAATCGTGATATGTTCTTCTTTATTAAATAACAGTATTTAACTGCAAGATTTAACTATCATAATTTATAAGTAGTGATGAGCACAAATAATATTTTGAGATGTCTATAGTAACTGTGTGTGATATGAACATATCTGTGATCTCTCTCTGTGACAAAGTTACAGGTTCTCCCAATAGTACTATAGTTGGTTATCTACATTCATGATTTGGAAGAAATAAATTTTGGTTAGAGTTAGTAAAAATTAAGATGCAATATTTCCCCCATACAAACTCCATAGACCCCAAGTTAAGAATACTTAAAAATGTCTGAGAGTGCCGAAACTGGTTTGGCTCAGTGGATGGAGCATCGGCCTGTGGACTGAAAGGTCCCAGGTTCGATTCCGGTCAAGGGCGTGTGCCTTGGTTGCGGGCATATCCTCAGTGGGAGATGTGCAGGAGGCAGCTGATCGATGTTTCTCTCTCATCGATGTTTCTGGCTCTCTATCTCTCTCCCTTCCTCTCTGTGAAAAATCAATAAAATATATTTTTAAAAAAATGTCTCTACAGAGGCAGAGCTGCCTCACACAGATTGTCAAACTGCAGCGGGAAGGCCGGGGAGGGTTGGGGGGCAGGAGGGAGGGGGTTAAGAGATCAACTGAAGGGCTTGTATGCATGCATATGAGCATAACCAATGGACATAAGACACTGGGGGGTAGGGGAAGCTGGGGTATTGTCAAGGGCGGGGGGGGGGGGAGAAGGACACATATGTAATACCCTTTGTAATGCTTTAAGCAATAAAAAATAAAAATAAAAAAAATAAAAATAAAAAAAATGTCTGAGAGACTTCTTCTAGACTGTGTTCTTCCTTCAGGAGTTTATATCAAAGAACTCATCTGAGTGAGGTCTTGTCTGGCCACCCTGTCAGAAGTTCATCACTCCCCAACCAACAATCTCTCATTTCCCTTCCTTATTTTTTGGTGCTCTTACTATACATATGTATATATGTACAGATGCACACATATATGTATGTGATACTGTATGTGTATATATCCCTTACTGAAATGTAAGTTCTGCAACAGCAGGGTTATTTTCCCTGCTCTGCTGCATTCACTATTGCACCCGCAATCCTACAACAGTGTCTGGCACATAGTACACTCTCAGTAAGTGTTCTTGTTAAAAGCAAAAATGAAGGAACAAGCTTATAAAACTCAGCCACACTGTTGACAATGAATATGCAATCCTTATGACATCAGAGGTTTGGAGGAATCCCTAGGAATTTCAGAATAATACCACTGTTTGGTTAGCTGTGCTGGTGATACAAACTGGTGCTAAAGTGACTACGGTTGATGAGTTTCTTAACCATTTGGTCACAGACAAAGCCACCTTGCTGGTCAGCTTGCCAGTGTGTGTACTGGTTGTAAACAGATTGTGAAGAGTGTGAATTAATTCCCTACTTCCAGGAAAAAAAATAATAATTCATACTGCAAGCTCACTGCCAGGGAGTTAGGAACACAGTCTCTACTGATTCACGGTGACTGGTGAGCCAGGCAGAGAATCCAAGCCATTCATTTCCCAGCTCTGTTGCATCTATAAATGACAGCATATACATCTAGCCACGATAAAGCTGATGCCAATGAACTGTGACCACCTACCAAACTCTAACACATCTGATTAACCAATATACTTACTTTTATAGATAAAAGGACATTTAATAGGATTCTCATTCTTTAAGAAATATTATTATGCAATTTCTGTGAAAATTTCCAACCTCCCATATACAGGTACTTATTCTAAGCAGTTTTCATTTAAATAAAATACTCAAATATAAAAATAGTTCATGGTACCATTGGGTTCATCACTACTAAAGCATTATGAAATCTGGCCTATAAATAGCTATATTTCTAAGAGATTATCTGAGTCCTTTAACAATCAAGTGCAGTAATGCAAGGCTGGTACAATATTCACAAATCAATAAATGTGATACATCACATAAACAAACTGGAAGACAAAAATCACATGGTCATATCAATTGATACAAAGCATTCAACAAAATCCAACACCCCTTTTTGATAAAAAAAAAAAAAAAATCTCAGTAAAGTTGAAATAGAGAGGTCATACATCAACATAATAAAGGCCACATATGACAAACCTACAGCCAACATCATACTCAATGGGCAAAAATTAAAACTATTTCCCCTAAAGACAGGAACAAGACAGGGATGTCCGCTTTCACCACTCCTATTCAACATAGTACGGGAAGTCCTAGCCACAGTGATCAGACAAGAAGAAAAAAAAAAGGCATCCAAGTCCTCTAAACAATAGAACTATGGAATGAAGCGGTCCCCTCTCTGGAGATATTCAAGAACAGAGATATATTAAGGAGGGATTCTCTGAAAAGGAATCATGTGTTTGTCAGAATGTTAGGCAGAGTTTTCAAATTACAAATTATAAGCTATTAATAAATTGTAGAATGAACATGGGTTATGACCAGCATATTTTTAGTGTCATTTAATGGAATTGAATAGGAAAAAGTAGACTACAAGGCATGCCTTAAATACAAGGGGTGATTTGTGCAACTTTCACTTACATATTTACATATGTAGAGTCAAAGTTATGTGTACATTGCATTGTGATGTCCACTTTGTTTCTTATTGTGGGTCACAGTGAAAAAGGTTTGGAAACCACTGTCTTAGAGGGTAAAGGTGACACCAAACAAGCAGCCCTCAGATGCACCCTGCAGGCAGAGAGGACCCGGGCCCAGGTGCAGTGCGTGGAGCTGGGTGGAGTCCCGGCTTCCCAGGGCACTTTCCAGCAGAGGGTCTGGGGCCAGCACTGAGGACAATTCCATGTGAGATCATCAGGAAGGAACCCAGACACCGGAGAAGTTCAAAATGTTCACAGTAGAGGGCAGAGGTGCTGTAGGATGGAGGCAGATGAGAAACACCAAATGGGCCCAGGCAGTCAATGCAGGAACAAAATAATTGACCACTGTGTGGAAAATCAATAATATACATCTCCCGTCCCCAAAAATATTCTGTTGGACTTTGAAGCCATTTCTATTCCAGAGGGATAATGAAATAATGCCTATGAACAGCACCCTACACCAATAATGGTTCTTGTCTTTCATGTGCTGGGGACACAGTTTCAAGGAGTACTTCTTAAAATGTAATTTGGCAATAAAATGGGGAAAAAGTCAGTTTAGGATTTTTCTTTGGGAATCACGAAAAATTTGGAGATGTGCTATCTCATATGTTGCCATAAAAGAGAATTGATGAATAAATTAAATTTAAATTAAATTATGAGTCAAACTTGTGGGCTATGTTCAACAAGCCATGGACATTAAACAGTTTCCCAAATTTTAGATCTCCAGTTTGTCATATTGAAAATAAAAGTTGACCCTCCCTTCCCCAAAGGCTGAATGTAATCACACCCTCTCCATCTTCTCTGCCCAAGTGACAGGCCATGGTAGGAAAGCAAAGAGCAAAAGATTCAAACTGGCTTCAGTAATACTTTAAAATCTTTCCCAAGTCAGCAAGCTCTCCAAAGACAGGAAAACAGTAAACTCCATGGGGTTTTTTAAAAATTATGGCTAAAAGAGTAGGGTGAGAAGATACTAAAGTTTTCGTAACATGTGTTAATTTATTCTTCTCTCTCCCTTCCCCACATTGTTTCTTGTCATAATGAATTCACTGCCAAGGAATCACAGAAATGAACTGTAACGTGCTCCTTAAACTGAGACAAGCCCAAATCACTATCCACACTTCGAGAATCTTTTTCCGTTTTCTAACTTCAGAAGAAACGGCACAATTCACTCACGTTGATGCTTCCCTCTGGAAGCACCGCCTGCCCAATGCTTCACTTTGGTTTCAGCTCCAGAAGTGATCTGAGGACACCCGTGTGGCTGCAATGCTCTGTTCGCATCTCACCTTTTCTTTTCATTCTTCTGGCTGTTATTCATTTATTTACTTATAATTAAAGCTGACCTTCTTTGAATTTTCCTTCTGTATTTTTTAAGTCATTGACAGAAACTATGTATGTTGTACCTGAAAGCACATTTTATATTGAATAAAGTATTTCTTTTCTGGTGACAACCTTTTTTTTTTAAGTCACAACACACTACTGGCAAACAGGAAGTAGCTAAAAATAATGCTTGAAATATGAATCTGACATATCCTCGTCGGTCCACAGGCACTTCAAACTCAGTATGTCCAAACCAAACGCCTGTGAGCCTTTCCCAACAGTCCCAGGTTTCACAATTTCATGGAGAGGTCCTGCCATCCTCTTGCATCCCACAAAGAGGGTTCTTTGTCCTCGCTGTCCTCAAATATAACTGTCAAGTCTTACACGTGCTAATAACTCTTAAACCTTTCTGGAAACCATCATTTCTTTCCATTCTCAGAGTCCCTATTCCAGGCTCTCCTCTGGATAAACACAGAAAAACGAACTGATCTTCCTGGTGTGACCTCTTCCATCTACTCTCCCTCCACATGTGGTCAGAGACTCTTTCTTCCTAAAACACAGATGTCCCCTGGAGAAAGCAGCAGCCATTTCATGTTCACCTATGCTCGTGTCAAAGTGATCAAAACTGAGTCCCATCAAGCCTCGGCCTCCAGTGGTCAGTCTGCAGGAAACACCAGGGGTGGGGGAACCCACCGAGTTGCACCCCGACTGCACAGTCAGCAACATCCAGACTGTCGGAAGCTGTGTAGGCCGAAGGGCCCAGGTCCTTCCAGAGATAATTGTAAAAAAAAAAAAAGGTGGAGGGAAAACTGCTGATAAAAATGACATTTTTTTTTTAAATGAGCAAGACTAAATACGTGCCTAGGATGCACACTTGAATAAACATAAAGAAACCCAAGGACGTGGTGAGTGTAGAAATCAGGGTGGTCTTTGTGGGGACAGCGGGGGCTGAGATTGGGGTGAGGCCCCATGAAGGGGCTTTTCTGGGCAGTTGGCAAGTTCTATTTTTTATCTTTGCTGTGGTTACCAGAGCAGACGTGTGTAGACAAGTCTGTATGGTGTTCTATTTTATTTTGCAATGGAAAGGTTAAAAAACACACAAAAACTCCCCAACACAAATCTGATCTTGTCACTGTCCTGTGAAAACCCTTCAGTGGCCTCATGGTGCTTGTAAAGAAAAGTTCAAGTTCCTTCACATGGCAGGCAAGGCCTTGCAGCACCTGGTTGTCTACTCAGAGCTTGCTAGTCTCCTCCCTACATTAAATGTTAGTTCCTCAAAAGCACTCTGCTTTCTATGTCACAGTCTCTGAACATCAGTCACTCCTGCTTGGAACATTCCAACATGCTCTCTTCCCCTTTCACTTGGCTGATTCCTAATTGTCCTTCAGGCCCCAGTAGGAAAGCCTCCCCCAGTGCTCCAATTTGGACGAAGTCTTCCCATTACACACTGTACCGTCCCCTATCATAACATGTATCATATGCATTCACGTTGCCTATTCGTTTATATCTTCCAGCGGTCAACAACTTAAGGCAAGATGTATAACTTGTCCTCAAAATTTTGTATCCCCAATACCTCGCACAATGCCTAGAACAGAATAAGTACACAATAAACTTACATAAAATGAATATGTGCACACACTTATTATAAATTAAAATTGCCTTTGTTGGCATTAATTTATAAGAACACAAAATATAAACAAAGTAATAGTTACAGCAGACACATTATGCCAGGTACTCCTTTCATTAATCCATTCAGTCCTCTAAACAGCACTAGGAGGTATTATATTTATCACCAATTTACAGGTGAGGAAGGTGAACCATGAAGAAGCCACGAAACATGCTCCAAGTCAAACAGTTCATCAACGGGAGTAGAAGACAGGCGGTGTGGCTCCGCAGTCCTCGCCCTGAATTCGAATAAAGTATCACCTCCCACCATCTAATGTTACTACTATTCATTTCAAAGACTGAAGAGGTGGCTTTAAAGTAAAAAAAAAAAAAAATACTGAGATTATCTGATAGAGAACATTCGTGAATATGACATACATGTTTAGATCCTGGATGCCAAAATCAAAGGATTGGAAGGAGAAAATAACAAGTGCAAGAGGAGCACTTCAAAGAGCAAGTAATGCAAGACCCCCTGGTAAACTAGGTACCAAGACCGGCCTCCAACTTACAGGTTGGCAACAGGCAGCTCCTCAGAGTGAACGTGAGGGTAGGCAGACAGGAGCACCCACAGTGTGCAAGGCACCAAATCAGATTCAAAGTGTATACAGATTCAGGACTTCTGCTCTTGGTAAGTTTAGACTCAATTAAAATAATTAAGAGCATTTACTCCTTCACTTACTGTATCTTATTAGTGCCCTATTTGGCTCTCAGAACTCGATGGCAAAATGTGAGGATGGTGTAACCTCAATAAGCTTATGGGTCAGTGCAGGAGGCAAACAAATAAACCAGGAATTACAGTACAGGCGAAGCATCCTGTAAGAGCTTTGCTTGGATTCCTTGGCATATCTGGATCACACTGGCCAAGGTCTGAGTAGAAGATGGACTTCAGGAAGTTTCTAGAAAGAAGTTTCTTTGGGGTTGCATCTTGAAGACATACACTCCTGATGAGAGAACATGGTAAGTAACCCAGTTACTACTACAAACCAATGAGTCACATGGAAAATAACTATTGGGAATGGAGAGGGGCAGAGGCTAGAGAAAACGTTATGGAGGAGGGAGAAGTTAACTGTATCCTGAAGTCTGGGTAGCATTGGAGGGAAAGAAGGAAGAAAGGGGATGGATAAGTCTGGATCCCTGCAGGCAGAAAGGCCAGCTCAGGGCTGGTCTGTAAACGTGTTGCCACCAGACTGGGCAGAGTTGAAAATGTCACCTCACGTGGTACAAGTGGACCACTGGGGAGATGTACATCAATGCCTGTCAGTGAAAAGCCTAAAACACTAAAATCACAAAATTCTAGAAAAAGCAACTCTAAAAATCTGTAAGCTCTGGATGGAGGCATGTTTTACAGTGACGGTGCCAAGTTAACCTTTTTTTTCTTTTTTTTTAACCACCTAAAGATACTTTTTCTTGAAGAGCTCACCCACTTTCAGTAAGAACACAAACAACAATAACAAAATGCATTCAGAATAGTAAGAATGAAGGACAGAATAAAGGAGGAGAAAAAGGGGAGAATAAAGAGGGGGGAGAGTGACTCAAAAAGGTTTGTAAAGAAGTGAACGACCTTTTCTCTTCCACAAACCCACTTGCTCTCCTACCTCGTCTGGGGCATCACTGTGAGGTCATTCACCCAACACAAAACCAAGTACTGTACCATTCTTTACACCCCTTTCCCTTCACCACTTAAATCTGAGTGTACCTCAGAATTACACGGGGAACTTGTTAAAAGAAATCATTCATTGAGTCTGGGTAGGGCCCAGGAATCTTTAAAAGAAAATAAAGTAAAATAAAATAAAATAAAATAAAATAAAATAAAATAAAAAATATATAGAGATAGATATAGATAGATAGATATAGATATAAATATATAGATATAGATATATATATAAATTGATTTCAGAGAGGAAGGGAGAGGGAGAGATAGAAACATCAATGATGAGAGAGAATCATTGATTGGTTGCCTCCTGCATGCCCCCTACTGGGGATTGAGCCCCACAACTCAGGCATGTGCCCTTGACCAGAATCGAACCAGGGACCCTTCAGCCCGCAGGCCGACGCTCTATCCACTGAGCCAAACCAGCTAAGGCAGGAATCTCTTTTTCAGACTACCTCTATGTTTCTGATAAAAGAACCATACTTTGAAAAAACTGTGCCATATCCAATCAATTTCTGTGTAGATTCTCTGTTCTAAATGTCTCTTAAATTCATCCTATGTTCTCACCACCCTACTGTTTTAATTGTGGTTTTCATCTCCTTCCTAGACTAATATTATAAGCTTCTTCCACGTTCCCTTCTTCCTGATCCCTCACCTCCAAGCCATTCCACACACAAAGCTTCTAAACCACAGGCTTATGTGGGATCAGCAGTGATCAGGCCCCTGACTGTGTCTCCGCCTGCTGTCCTATGCCAGCATGTGGACACTGGAAAGGCAAAGGAAAGGATGAGCAACTGTGTTGAGCATGGCTAACCCACATTCCCTTCATGTATATGGCAGAAGAACATGAAGAAGTAAAAGCCATTCTGAGGATAACTAAGGTAAAAGGAACTACCCAGCTTTACGGGACTCCATGGGCATACTCCGGTCATTATCACTTTCTAGTAGTTATAGGGATCTATACAGCATTAATAAGAACTTAATGTCAGCAAGACCCTATTCTTTTTTTTAATCCTCTCCCGAGAATATGTCTTTTATTGATTTTAGAAAAATGAAAGGAGCAACATTGACGTGAAAAAGAAACCGATCAGTTGCCTCCCATAGGCACCCCAATCAGGGATCAAACCCACAACCCAGGTATGTGCCCTGACGGGGAATTGAACCCACAATCTTTGGTGTACAGGATGACGCTCCAACCAACTAAGAAAGCTGCCCCGCCAGGGCCCTATTCTTTTTTTTTTATTTTATTTTTCAATTACAGTTTACATTCAATAATATTTTGTATTAGTTTCAGGTGTACAACATAGTGGTTAGACAATCATATCCTTTGCAAAGTGATCCCCTGATATTTCTAGTACCTACCTGGCACCATACATAGTTATTATAATATTACTGACTATATTCCCTATGTCGTACTTTACATTCCCATGACTATTTTGTAACTAACAATCTGTACTTCTTAATCCCTTCACCTTTTTCACCCAGCCTCCCAACCCCCAACCCTTCTGGCAACCATCAGTCTGTTCTCTATCTATGAGTTTGTTTCTACTTTGTTTGTTTTTTATTTTGTTCTTTAGATCCCACATATAAGTGAAATCATATGGTATTTGTCTTCCTCTGAGTAAGACCTTACACTTTTATTTTTTTAGTAAGACTCTATTCTTAAGTGATGTTAAACTGAATAGTTGTTTTACTTCATAGATAAAGCCAACTTTAAAAAAATGATTACAAAGCATTACTGAAATAGAATACAGATATATATATATATATATTAGTACTTCCCAACTAGCATTTTCCCTCAAGAGATTGGGCAAGGAATGCACAACATTTAAATAAACACCATGATTGGCAAATTTTTAATAAGAAAATTTTGAGAGCCTAATTGTAAAGACTATGTTGAACTTGATACATTCATGTCTCTGTATATATGGGGTGAAGGGCACTAAGTTAGAACCCAACCAAAAAGAGAAGGACGATTCCTCTGGCCTTAAGCACAGCTCCCTCAGGCAACTCTGAAAGCCTGCTGTATTTTAAAAGGCAATAAGTGCCCAGCCAGTGTGGCTCAATGGTTGAGCATCAACCTATGAACCAGGAGGTTATAGTTCGATTCCCAGTCAGGGGTACATGCCCAGTTGGGGGCTTGATCCCAGTAGGGGGTATGCAGGAGACAGCTGGTCAATGATTTTTCTCTCATCATTGATGTTTCTATCTCTCTCTGTTTCCTTCCTCTCTGAAATCAATAAAAATATATATTAAAAAAATAAAAGACAACAAGTGACCTTAAAAGGGCAGGATGTAGGAGAGAGCGAGTCACTCATCATTGAAATGTGTTGAAGGTCAGACCAAATAATGCATCTTGGAGTCAAACAGCAAACAGATCCCATAAGCAAAATTAACTTTGGATTTCTCTTCAATTGTGCATTATCACTCTTGTACAGTATCTTCAATTAGTTGTTAGAAAGAAGCATTATTAAACTGCTTTATCATCACTTGATCTGAAATAGATGGAGCACAATTTGCCTGTTGTGTGCTGAACAATCACCCTGAGATGCTCAGCTAACCTGCAGAGCTGACTGTACCTCTCCCTTAGCAACTTTTCACAGGCTTCCCGCTGCCACAGGTCACCTGACCTCCACCCTTGCTCTATGTCTTCACTTGGAATGATGCTGGCAACAGCCTGCTTATTAAATGGCGTTCAAGAAAGGAATTCCCGCCCTGACCGGTTTGGCTGAGTGGATAGAGCGTCGGCCTGCGGACTGAAATGTCCCAGGTTCGACTCTGGTCAAGGGCATGTACCTTGGATGCAGGCAAATCCCCAGTAGGGGGTGTGCAGGAGGCAGGTGATTGATGTTTCTCTCTCATCAATGTTTCTAACTCTCTATCCCTCTCCCTCCCTCTCTGTAAGAAATCAATAAAATATATTTTTAAAAAAAGAAGGGAATTCCCAATGGCCAGGTTCCTAAAACATGTGTTTCTATCCACGTTAAAGAATGTGGTCATCATTCAAAGCCTTGTAGTCACCAGTTTTTAACTTTTTGCTTCCAAAGTTCTGAAGCAAAGTAAAAGGAGATAACTTCCTTTAGATCACAGACTGAAAGGAACAGAGGAAAAGAGAGGCAGAAAGGAAAGGAGAAAGAGTAAAAGGAAGGAAAAACATGAATGAGAACAAGCCAGGGGAGTTGGGAGCTGTATTTTCTGAGAGCCCAGCAATTGTTACCAGGGGTCCCCTGGATCTGTTTCTTTGAATGCATGGAGTCCAGGTGCATTCTGGGAGAAGCCTCCCAGTCCTCACCACTGTAAAGTCAGGGAGGAAACCCTGACCTTCACTCACGGTGCTGTAGCTCCACATGTCAGGGCCCAGCTACATCCTCCCATGTCAGGGCCCAGCCTTAACGTGCAAACTAGACAAGTAAAAAGCCTGCAGAACAATTGTAGAGAAAACTGCCTTGGGAGCCGAGCAGGGCATGCTGAGGGAGACAGGCGCAATCTTCATTGTGGAATGTGCAGGAGTAAACCGGATGGTTCCTTTCACTATGCCAGAGGCTTTTCTTTCTTTTTTCTTTTTCTCTCTCTTTCCTTTATTATTTTCTTTTATTTTGCAAATACATCCTCCGAGGTCACTCTCCAGAAATTTGCAAGTCACAGGTAAGGATTTAATATGCAGTCTGTTGCGAATAAAAATATAATTACTTCTCTGTCCGAAAGTTCAACTTTCTTTGTTTCCCTCACCAGTTCCGATTTCCTGTCACTGACTGGCTCTAATGCAAGGGTGAAGCAATTTCTTTCCTCTGTGATTTATTTGCTGACGATAAGTAAGCAAAAATGCCATAAAGAAAGGGGGAAAGAATGATTCACAACAAATACTTCTCAAAAGCACAACTCCAGAGTGTAGCAAGAACTTAACAAGAATAAAGCTGCATGTTTGTATGTATTTCTGTGTATTGATAGTAAACTTGATAAAACTGTGTTCCCGGCACATAACGCTCAGAGCTTTACATGCATTACTTTATTTAATCCTTGGGACAATCTTACGTGGGAAGAATCATCCACATTTTATAGATGAAGAACCTGAGGTTTGCACAAGAGTTACGGAACCTGCCAAAGGACACCTGGTTAATACAATCGTAGAGTCGAGATGCAAGTGTACTTCTGCCGCCACAGCCCACTATGTTTGGCCTGTTCCCCACGGTTTACGATGCTTAAGAAAAGCCCCCAAAAGCCTGCAGCTTGGAATGCACACAAGATAACTGTACACCATCAACCAGAACAACAAATCCTCTCTGCTACAGTCCTTGCTTAAATCTCTTTGAAATGCATTCATCTCTTCATGTTATTTTTTAATATATTTTTTATTGATTCCAGAGAGGAAGGGAGAGGGAGAGAGAGATAGAAACATCAACGATGAGAGAGAATCATTGATTGGCTGCCCCCTGCACACCCCACACTGGGGATTGAGCCTGTAACCAGGCATGTGCCTTGACCGGGAATCGAACCGAGACCTCCTGGCTCATAGTAGGTCGACGCTCAACCACTGAGCCACACTGGCTGGGCGATCAATCTCTTCATATTATTAAGTAAAATATGGTCAACATAACTGTATTCTTCTTTAGTGACTCAGGGTTTGTAGTGTTTTCCAATAACTATTTGAGTGAGGTTTTGTTTGCTTTCAGCTGTAGAAGATTACTGTAGAAACTTGCCAAGGGCTATAATGCCAAGCTCACAACTCAATCAAGGACTAGGCTGAGATACACAACGAATAGGGAGGCTCCCTAATAGATAGGCAGGCATTTCATTTTTCTACATAAACAAAATTCTACGGAAGGAGTAGGCTAGAGTAGGGGGAAAATGGTAGACTGTGTCTGAACCTTATGTTCGTCCCTTCCACCTCCACCCTGGCTTTCAGGAACCTGACTGTGGAGATCCTCCATCCAGGGATGCTACAGTATTCATTCGTTCACTAGACAGATATAGACTTGATGTGGAGGATACACACACGAGCAGAACAGACATAGTCCTGCCCTCAGTCTAATCTGGTGTAAAAAGAACAGCACTGTACAACTCATCACATATGTGCTGTATGAGTGCTCCTGACACTAGGGTGAAGATTCTTCATGGATACCCCAAGAGAAATTTCTGTCTGATCCTTGGGTCCAGAATAGCATCTCTGCAGAGTAACTGATCTGTTTTCAATCCCACGGACGCTGTTTGCTGAAAACTAACTGAGCCTACTTTCTTTGCTGCTAAAAATCTCAGGGTCCACCTGTGGCCCACCCATGGCATAGAAGAAGCATTTCAGCTACTGTCTCACTCCCAGTCCAGTTGATGTCCCTAACCTTCTTATCCCTCCTTTTCTTTCCCAGCTACTTCAAATTTGATTCTTGTATTTTATTTTTCCTTAATGTTTCTTCTGAGGGAAAGGCACAGTAGAAATAAGTAAATAAAAATATACATAAATATTTTAAAAATTTTAAGAAAGTAGAGTACTATGTGCTGACTCCAAAAACTCATCCTAGAAATTGACTTTATAGACATCCCTTTAAATCTCCACTAAGAACTTCTTTTATTATTTTCCTACCTTAAAGTTTAAGCTCTTGAGTGGGGAAAAAAGATGAAAGATTTTTAGTTATTTGGAGCTCAATTGTGCTCTTTTTCTTAACTATGTCAGAACTGAATGCACAAAGCAACCATTTATAAATGAGAATACCTCCATGTGCCAATTGGCCTAACACAGAACTTGTTCTAGTAACTAGGTGACATTATATAAAAAAGTGAATTCATTTTAAGTGCAATAAAACGCATTTTGTATTGTTACCAGCCCCAGATCTATGATCTCAGCTCATTAAGCGTACTTAAAGTGGTTGCATATTGAATTCTGGCCACGCTTTTACCTAACACAGAGCCAACTGCAACCCAAATCCCAACTATCATTTGGAAGATGAGATCTATGGGGGAGAAGGGGCTTCATTCAAAAATCAAAGATATTATTTGTTGTGTGAAAAATAATTGGCCATTTTATATATATTGGTTAAAATATCTTTTAAAATTTGATTTTTAGAACTAAGAGCAAGCTTAAAGTACTGTTACTTTTATTGTTATGAAGAACGTATGAGCACTAGCAGAAGACAGCTCAAAGGAGAGAGCTTCTGCAACAGGATGTGGGCATCTCTGCATAGGCCGACACAGAACACAGAGTCTCATCTCTGTGGTATCAATCACCACCACCATCATCATCAATCCATCATATTTCCTTTCAACTTTGTAGTACATCAGACACATGACAACATCAGTAGAATTAGGTAACATTTCCCATTTAGCTTTTCTTTTATAATGGCCCAAGATTCATAAATAAGTGAATCTATATATATGGTCTTTCAGATCTTTATTTACAAAATATTCAAATGACGTGAACCACATGAATACACCTGTATTCATGCTTAACTCAGATATAGTTCCTTCTAATACCAGACAAAAGACACATCATTGTCCCTTTTTCGTAAGCCTTCCTCACTGGCATCAGCATCAGATTCTTAGATGCATAAAGGGCCCAGGGGAGCATTGCTGAAAGTTTTAATGCAATAAAGCGAAAAGGAAAATTTTATGAGTTACACAGATGTTCTAGTTTTGAGAGCAATCTGAACAAAAATGAGTAAAGTCTCCAAATTAATACCAAACAAATACTATTTCCTTAGAGCTACATATACCAAATTATAAACCAAACAGGGTCCAGTGCTAAGTAAATAACAGTAACAATAACTATCATAGTTGTCATTTTTCTTATTTACTGTGTGACAGAAACCGTGCTAAGTACTTTACCTCATTTAATCCTAGGAACCCTATGAGGTAGATACCACTGTTACTGTTACTTTATATATCAGAATGCTAAGGCTCAAACAAGGTAAGTAAACTAGTCTGAAGTAAAACAGCTGAAGAAGGGAGGCTGGGATTCCAATCCAGGCCATGTGACTACAGACCTGGCACTTTTCCACTGCACTGGAGTGCAGCGTGAAGCACCTGGTAAGTTCGTAATGACCGTACACTCATTTCTGAGGAGAGGATATAGGCCTCGCTTAGCTTTCAAATACCCAATGTTTGCATCCCTTCTGAGTCCCCAGCACCCTGCACTGGGTATGACATACAACAGATGCTCAATAAATGTTTGTTGATTAAGTCAATGAACACAATTTAGTGGTTTTCGAAACAGTAGGAATGTTCTTCAAGGAAAATGGTGAATATAGCAAATCTGATGAAGCCTTGTAGAACACTTTACTTAAAAATTCCAAAATATGAATTACTGATTATTGATTTTTTATAAATAAGAATTAGTCTCCCCCCACCCCCTAAAAACCAAATATAGGTGAACCTATCCTAAGACAATGACCATACCCACAATATACTTCTCTGTGCATAATGGGGACATATGATTTAGTTGATTTAAAGAGATAGTTGAACTAGAAAAACATCTAACAGTGTTTTAAATTGTCAAAAAAGTGATTATGTTCAACTACAAATTTAAGTGAGAATTTAAGAGTCTAAGGATTAGGTGTGGCAGCTTTTAGAAAGTTAAAATTTCCACAAAACGATTAAAAAACACAGCCTAGTAACAGTACTTGCCAAGACAAAATGTTCCAGTAGCTCAAATTTTTATGCTAGGATCACTTCTGGAGCTAGAAACTAGATGTAAAAGTAAATTCTCAATTTGTGACCTGCATCTTCTAGGAGGTCAAGCAAAAGAAGTCAATTGTTCAGTTCTATTAAGTCACAGACTGGTTTACACGCTACTGGATAATGGCATAGGGTTATACCCATTTTTATCAATATTACCATGAATAAAGTACTAGCCCTCTAGTAAATTTCTACACATCTCCAAAAACCAGTAAATCTAAGCCTGTAGAAACTATGTAAAACTTTTCATTTTTATATGAAGTCAGTTATTCTCCTTTTATGATAAGAGTCTAATCCTCTCTATTAACAGCATTCATTCAAGCTGACATTTATATGCCTGAATGTTTATATTATAGTAAATAAAACTGCACTAGTCATTCAATTCTTTTAATGTTTTTATATTTGTGCTAAAATAATCTCCATTAAGGAAATGATACTTCATAGTCAACTACTCTTTTATGAGGTCAAATAGATGACTTTTTACAGTAACTATATCTCTGGAACAATTTCACCAGTATCTTAATCTGTCAAATTTCACTATGTATATAAAAAAAGGGTGGGTGAGGAGAGCTTTAAAAAAAAGTACCCTTATAAGACAACAAAGTTTTCTTTCTAAATAAAGATGCTTGCCAGTTTAACTAATTACACAATGTCAGGTAATTATAACATGTGATGTAATATAATCTTGTAACTCAACTATCAAATAAAATTTCATACATCTTTTATATTCTTTCTTGGTGTCAATAAAATAAGATCAGTTAATTAATGCCAAAGTCAGAAACTACTGCATACATGGCTCAGCTTTGAAACAAAATTTTTTAAAAAGGTTCTTTTCTATCTAAAATATTGTAAAAGCTTCAAAATGACTAGACATATCTAACTAAGAAGTCTTAAAAAATCAGCTCTGTTAGGGATTTAATGACAACTCTTCCATAATCTTTTTCATTGAGAAATTCTAGAAAATCCTTCAAACTCTATAAGCAAACAATAGTCTTTACCTTATTAGCAGAAATTTAGAAAGAATTAAGTTTCTTTGCCCTATTGGCAAAACTCAGGAAGCTTGCAAACTACCATTCCTCACCCCTATGAAATGCAAGATGTAATTCATGGGAGATCTAATTCATCACAGCATTAAATACATTCACTGAGTTTTCTAAGCACTTAACAATGAGTTCTCTCTAGCCCTATGACAAGTAGCAGTTTATGTAATTTTAAAAGGATATCATATAGTTTGTAATTTTTTTTAGTGTAACTGAGCCATGCATATGTGTTAAGACATAGCTTAAGTAAGATTACATAGATTCTCTAATTTAATCTACTTATCCATATCTTTTGGAAACAAATTAAAAACAAATAAAGTTAAACTAATCAAAAAGAGGAAGTTTGTCCTCAAATCTTGAATTTTTGAAAGTAAATTATTACATAACTAGAGAGCTGGTGCATGAAATTTGTGCACTCGGGGGGAGGGGGATTCCCCAGCCTGGCCTGTGCCCTCCCACAGTGCGGGAGCAATCACCCCAAAGAGGTAGGCCCCCCCACCCATCTGGGGCTCCTTGATGGATTGCCCCAAAGAGGTAGGCCAGAGCCGGGGGGTCCCGACTCCGCACTGCACACACAGCATCAAGTCCCTGACCACCCATGCATGCCCGCTGCGCAAACAGCCTCCTGGTGATGGATTGTTACAGCATGAGGGCATCACGGCATGAGGGTGTCACAACCACATAGGCTTTTATTAGTATAGATAAGAATTCCTTACACAATTACACTACAACACTAGTTTTCCTACAGGTTTGGCTAATTTGCTGGCAACTGGATAAGAACTTGTTTACAGACTACAAAATAATCCCATCACATTTACTTTTAGCTCCTATCATAAAAATAGATTTTAATTGCCTGAAATTTCTTGCTGCATAGAGGTTGAACCACTTGGGGGGGGGGGGTCAATCAGAACCTACAGCCAGATGACAGTAATGTGTGCTTTTTAAACAAGGTGGAAAAAATTCTCAACAGTCAAAATGTTACTGTTTACTCAATCCAACAAATTACTTTTTCTTTGGTTAGGTTGTATCTAAATATTTTCCCTCTAACTTTAAACATGGACGTTACTAGCCCTTTTGAAACTATGGATGTTAGATAAGCCACTGACAACACAAATAACAAGTAAGTCCTTTCATTCACACACACACGCGCGCACACGCACACACACGCACACACATGCGCATGCATACACACACACAAACAAGTATGTGAAAATCTGGCCTCTTGAGATTTCATCTGAGTATAAATTCGTTTCTTTAAATTGCAGAGTTAATACAGGAAGAAGAAAAAGACAAAAATCTACCAACTAGGCTGAGCTGCCATCCTCTCCATGTAGTCTTTGGCCATGTCTCGGGCTTCGATGTTCTCAGGATACAGCACACAGAACATCGCCAAGGCACCCAAGTTGTTGCCGTAAATTTCATTCCAGCGGGCACTGAAGTCCTTGGGATCCCAGGGGGGCAGGTACTCCAAGGGGCTGGACAGCATGGTGTGCACGGCCTCGGTGAGCCGGGCGGCAATGTGCTTGTGGGAGCTGGTGGCCCTGAGCTGGAGCTCCGCCACCTCCGCCCGGGAGAAGTACAGCATCGGGTGGCTGTCATAGTTGGCGTTGGTGAAGGGGATCATGACTTCGGGGTTCTCGTCAGTGATGTAGGCTGACACGGAGCAAAGTAAAGATATGAAAAACACACTGGGAGCCCCCCGTGTGTGAGTCCTCATCGTGGCATCAGATCTCCAAACCTCCAAGGCAGCCAAACCATCTTCGAAAGATACTGCAGGAGGAAAACAAGAAAAGAAGGACATGTCAACCAAGGAAACACGGCAAAGTAGAAGCATATGGCAGGTAGTGAACTCACTAGGAAAAGGTCCAAGGATTGAAAATTTAGATATTTTTTAATACAACGAAATTTGAACTAGGAAGATATGTACTTACTGAAACCTAATAATTTAAAGTCAATTAATCAGTTATTTAATTAATTAGGCATGATACATCAGATATGTATACACTGTGGAAAACAGAACTTTGGACTTGGGAAAACAGTATAATACTTGCAGTAAGTAGGCATTCTTGTCACATTTTTGTCACGCTAAAAGTTTAGGCTTGATGGTTATTTTTTTAGCCACTAATATGAAAACCACATTCACCAAAAGCTAGTGGTGAAATGCCATCTGGGAATCTGAATGGACATTAGGAAAAAATGGAAAATCCTGTCTTGCTTATAGCAGAGCCTCCTTCACCCTAACCTCTCCCTAACATTCTATATTCTGAACTGGGGGTTAGGATCAATACATCTATAAGAATGCAAGCAGACAAACTATCACGAGTAAAGCTAAACATCCTCACTGTGTCCGCAGAAGGTGGGACAGAGAAGACAAAAGCAGGGAAAACGTCTGCTGGGTCCGCGTGTCCCCTGGGCTGACAGCACGAGCATGAGGGAAAGACCTGGCCCGGGCTTGCTGGGACTGGAAGCTGACACGCCTTCATTCAGAAAACAAGATCCCAGAATCAAAAGGCTAGAATAACACGTGGGCATTTCCCCCTTATTATTTGAAACTACTGTCTACTTTTCCATTTTGCATATGGGATTTTGGTTTCATTCAGTAAATCAGACATTTAAACCAAACTCACATATTTTAACTACTTAATTTTCTTAAAAGTTCTTTTTTTTCAGTGGCAGCTTTGCTCAGAGGTTAAAAGAATGTCTTTCAAATGTAGGAATATTAAAAAAAAAAAAAGGAACCTCAGCCTAGTCCTAGTCTATGTCTCACATCTGGGCTAAAGCACGCATTAAATCCCCTAGAGCAACGTCAGGGAATTCTTAAAATTCTTCAGAGGGGAAAGGTTATAGAAAGCAGACCAGTAAAAGACAGTTTTATGTAAATAATGAACAGTAGTTTTCAATTATTAAAGGGGTAAACTGATGGAGAAAAATCAACCTCCCCAGCTGAACATCAACTATTTTTCCAAGAAAAAACTGTCTCAGCACATTCAGAAGAAAGGAAATCAAGGATTTAACACACACATCAGAGATCAATCCAGATTCCCAACTTGCTGGCTCTCCAAGAGAAGAGCAATATGGCATCCCCCGTGGATGCTGCCATAAGTCCTAGCATTCTTTATATTTCTGAACGTGCTTTAGACTTTCTGTACCGTAATGACATCAATGGCAGTGGTTTGGTAAAGCATTTTAGATTTACTTCAAGAGAATTTGTGGTGAATTAAAAAAAATCAGTATAGGCATGCTAAATAAAATATATAAAAGAGAAATAACTCTAGGACTCTGCCCATATTATGTCTAGCACCCAAAGCTTCAAGGCGGCTGTCTGGATCCTTCAAGGTCAGAGACCTGGCCAAAAGCAATAATCGGCTGTGGTTGTGTCTAAGAAGGGGTGTGGTTCTCTGGCAACACAGAGGTGTGGCTGGGTCTGAAGTAATGCTCAGTCCTCACTGCCCCCTCCCTGCAATCCCAGGTTTATTTCTTGCTCTTTTCAGAGGACAATCATGCTAATAAATTTTTTAAAGCCTGTATATATTAAATCCCCCAAAGTCTAAGATTGAATGCAGACATCAATACAATGAACACTGTGGGAGCTTAGGTACCCAGAGTGAGGATGGGTTAGAAGTTTCTCCTTTAACTGACCCCTACATGCATAGAACAGAAGATCTGTCTGCTACTAGTGTTTGAATGCGTACCTCAAGTTCTAGAAGGGGGTGGCTTGGGTTATGGGGGTGGGTGGGGTAATAGCTATGTGTAGACTAGAAATTTCCTATTTCAGACTCTCTACAAACATTCCCTAAAGGTGCTTAAGGCTGACTGGTTTTAAGCTTTTTCTCTTTCCTTAGGCATCTAATCCCCCTAGCTAAGTCCAGGGTCATTGACATAGTCAAGGCTGCTCCAGACAGTCCCTCACAATCTGAGACGCATACTCTGAGCCCAGCCACTTCTGCCACATTCTGCCACATTGCTTCCAATACGTTGGGTAGGCTGTGCCTGAGTAGTGTTTAAACAAGAAGAGTTGCTTCTGAGGCACAGAACCGCATTACGATGTTGTTTTGGGAATGATGCCATCTCAATATGCCAACTGAAGGTTCCCTAGTTATTACTTCAAATTCATGTGAGGGTGTCAGGGCAGCGAGGCTGTGTGTTACCGCACGTGTAAAACGTTAATTCTTCTTGGAATTCCATGTGGGCCAAGGCAGAGCCCACAGAAATTCTGCAGAATGATCTTCGATGAAGACTGCCTGGGCAGAAAAAACCCACAGCATTCATCGCGGCGTAAGTTGTGTGCTGCCCCCCTCGTATCACACTCCACGTGCCCAGCCCCCAGTGCTCTCCCAGCTTTTAAGGCCTTTGTTGCTCTGCCCAAAGAGCTCATTTCTGCTGTATCTGGCACGTAGCTGTATTGCGTTGGATTGTTTTGGCTGTTTATATGCTGCGCCTCACAGAAGACAGGACCATAGCTTCCTCTTTGCATCACAGGGCTTAGCACTGTGCCTGACACAGAAAAGGCAGCTCATAAACTCTGGCTGAACTGAGCTAACTCCTGGGCTTAGAGCTGGCAGGGTAGATATGATCGCTAAAATCAACAAGAAGAAACCTTAGTTCCTCTTATTTGAAGCCAACCCAAGTTTAGAATTTTTCAGAAAAAAGTCTGCTAGGAAACCCACAGAGGGAAACATAAGATCTAGAAACTCCTACAGCCTAAAAAGTATTGTGTGTTTTTCCAAAAAAAAAAAAAAGAGAGAGAAAGAAAGAAAGGAAAAAATTAAACCTAACTAAAGTCTAACTCAAACTTGCTTTAGTCTGATAATCTATAGGGAAACCTAATTCCCATCTACCAGCTTAAGTTGATTTAGAAAATTCCATCAAAAAGCCCTTATTTGCAGTCTTTGGGTTTCCCCTTTGACCTCTACCCTGGCATCCTGTGGACCCACTCTGTAAAGAGAAGAGCTAAAATTAGATGAAAGGAACATTCCTCAAGATAATTTTAGGTGGACTACAGATGGACTGGTCTTATGCTAATTTGACCTACTTATTTCATTAGGAAAAACTATAGCACAGCAAACGTGAAATTTCAACAGGTATATAAAGTTCTTGTTTCTGATACGTTTAAGTATTAAAAGTTTGTGGTCTTTGTTTTTTTTTTAAGTAAATAGATAAGGCAAAATTTGTTGAGCTTTGGGAGGTACTGGGAATGCTGAGTGAAACAATGGCCATTAAAGGCAAATGAGTTTACCAGAATGGCCTACTCCCCCTACCACATCTCTCTCTCTCTCTCTCTCTCTCTCTCTCTCTCTCACACACACACACACACACACACACACACACACACTCCCCTGGACAAACCATTCTGTCTGTGAGTGACCTCTCAAGGCATTTTCCACCTCGTTCATTACGTTGCAGACGAGCAGAGCCAACTCACTTAAATCTTTGAGTTGCACTTGGCCCAGTTCAAGAAAGAGCATGGCATTTTCAATATGGCAAAAGCACAGGTGACCTCCGCAGCTGACTCTAATAATACAGTTTACCCATTACTCAGTTCTCAGGATGTTTCTCAAAGACTCCATTAGGCCCCATTCCCCCCAAGAGTCATTCCTCTTCTCCTCCACTACCATAGGCTAGCTTCCCCAATCCAGTTTTCTTTCCCATTCTTTTGTCTCCCTCTACAAAGCTCAGAGAGCAAAACATTCCCTAATTTAGACCTAATTAATTAATACAATATAGTCCTTTAAGAATTAACCTGTCACTACAAAATAATTCAGGTAGCAATTTGGTCATCTATCCACAATAATCCTAGTTTGGCATTTTGCTTCGGCCAAGCCAAAGGATATAACAAGCATTTAACAAGATGTCCAAATCGTAAGCAGGTCCTCACACAACAACAATAAACCTAAAATTATTTTGCTTTAGTTCTGGTTCCAACTGTCCACTGTAGCTATTATGATTTCTGACACACAGAGAAATATTTTTGTGAAATGCTTTTCACATATTTGATCTTTTATTTACAATAAATTAATGTGGCAAAACAGTATTAAGAGTTACTATATGCTATTATTCAGTATCTTAAACTTCAGAGGCAGAGCTAGAACCCGAATTTCCTAAATCCTAAGCCAAGGTCCTTTCCTGTAACCAAACATTTAACAATTCAACAACATTTCTGCCATCCGTACACAAGGAAAGCACAGAAAGAGTATGAAAATGAAAAGAACTGAAAACTAAATTAGTCCATCAAATTTCGAAAATGAAGTGGGTTTCCAAGTGGTCTGGGATTGTTTAAAAATGAAATGCATAGCAGTACAAAAGTTCTTTCAATTCCTCTGGCTTTAGAAAATATAGAAAGTATTAAAAAAAATTTAAAATATAGAATGCATAAGAATGGAAGAGAGAAATCACCTTGTATAAAGTAAAACATATCCCAAGTTAAGATGGCCTAAAAACCCTTTTCTAATATTCACCTAACCCCCTTTATAATATGTGCCAAAGTCTAACATAATACGTGTTGAGTTGGGCAGACATGAGTATAATCCCAGCTGTGCAACTACTTTTGTTTTGTTTTTAAATATGTTTTTATTGATTTTTAGAGAAAAAGAAAGACAGAGGGAGAGATATATAGAAACATCAATGAGAGAAACATCAATTGGCTGCCTCCTGCATGACCCCCACAGGGGAATCCTACAACCAGGGCATGTGCCCTGCCGGGGAATTGAACCCGAAACCTCTTGGTGCATGGGTGCACCCTCAACCACTGAGCAACACTGAGCAGGCTGTCTACTAGTTTTGATCAACTGACTTCTGGTCTCGAAGTTTCTATTCTCTCATTCATAAAATGATCCCAACCTAATGGGAAGATTAAGTACACTTATCATAGACCTTGATATGAAGTAAGAGTTCAATAAAAATTTGTAATTTTTAATAAAAGGGAAGAAGTTTTAGAAATGTAAAATTGTACTAACCTACCCATAAAATATTTTATTTGAAAGAAAAAGAATATTATAAGCAAGAGAATCAGAGATGTTAACAGACTAGGGCAAGGTCATGCCACTTGGAGACAGCTACAACTTGAACACAATCCTCCTGACGCTTCAACACATCATTCACAGTAAGCTCAACACTCACTAGGAAGGAAAGCATATGACCCTTGAATATTTTCAAGTATTCGTTGGCGGTTTTGCCCCAAAAGAAAAGAGTAACAACAAAATAAACTATTGCTGTACCTGAGTTTGACTGCTTCCCATGGCCAGTGTACAAAAGGTGACGGCTTCTTGCTGTATTCTTTCAAAAGAAAGGCCAAGTGATATAACAGGGGCTGGGAAATACTACAATCTCTGGCTGTTTCCAAGTAACGAATCTATATTATGGAAGGGACGTGAGTACTTGGGGGACACCTGCTGCCCTTGCCAGAATTGATGCGCTAACCCAGTGGTCGGCAAACTCATTAGTCAACAGAGCCAAATATCAACAGTACAACGATGGAAATTTCTTTTGAGAGCCAAATTTTTAAAACTTAAACTATATAGGTAGGTACATTGTTATTAACTTAATTAGGGTACTCCTAAACTGGCCTTTGCTAAAAACGTCCTCAATCTGATTGAGGTACGTTCGCTGAGGTCGATCCCTTCCAACTCTCCCATCCACACTCGTCTTGTATACTTGTTTCAGATAGAGTGGATGGGAGAGTTGGAAGGGATGGACCTCAGCAAAGGTGCCTGAAAACAATGTACCTCCCCCGCGCCGCGGCTCCCGTCGCCCGACCGACCGACACCCCCCACTTCTTCTAACGCCACTTCTTCAAAATAGACTCGCCCGGGCTGAAAACGGACCCCTGTGCATGGGCCACGAAGTTTCAATCGCACTGTACGTGCGCGCCCGCACGTGGTATTTTGTGGAGGAGCCACACTCAAGGGGCCAAAGAGCTGCATGTGGCTCGTGAGCCACCGTTTGCTGACCACTGAGCTAACCTCAATCCAGGGTCTAGTCTTGTTTCAGTCGCTGTCATCAACACCTCAGCTGATCAGCCTAGGAGATGCTTTGCAATGTTAATAAAACTGAAACTCTACTCCCAGAATGTCTGCATTCATTTATGAGAAATACAATGATCAAGCAGATTGGGAAATATTGTCGTAACACTGCACAGGAAGTAAAGTTATTAGATAATTGCCTGGTGAACAGGAATCAGAGCAAAGGAAGTGGGAAGGGCCTTAGGCTTGGGGCAACTTAACCAGTCAAGTTCACCACCGTAACTGCATTGGAACGGAAGCTGTATTGTCAGCATCTGGGATACCATTAAAAACAACATTTTAAAAATTAACTTGTAATGACATTTAGGAAAGAAGAGCAAATGTACATCCCTGCAGCTCCTGCCACCACCCCCACCAAGCTCACCCAAGAGTAGCTGTTGCAGTTTGCCACCCCCAATAGATGGCCCAGGAATTAGTTACATGATTAGGACAGTCAAATGCCTCCCACCCATATCCCTAAAACAATCCAACAGACCAGACAGCTGAATGTCCCTGACATCATACCTTCACCCCTGAAAAATGTGTAGACACTGTAGAAGTTAGCATCTACACCTCTTCCTTCCCTGTTCATGCTTTCATTGAAACCCAAGTTCCCTCCCTCTTTGAGCCTCCAATCTGGTTTTAGGAAAACTCTGATGGCCTGGGCACTCTATATATCCTAACAGAGATGCCCGTTTCCTTCTCTGATCTATTTTAGGATTTAACTCTCAGAGAAACCCTATTCCCAAGTATTTGAGAAACATCTTGCCATGGTCGTCTCATACTTACTAACCTCACTGTTTCCGCATATTTTAATAGAAGGTACACATTTTAAAAGTTCTCCTGGCTTTTCTATTTCAATTTTATTAAATGTAGATTTAGAATAATTTTTTGAAAAGTAATTTTTTTAAATAGCAAAATAAACCTTGTTTTCTTGGTAAATTTTTGTAGTGAAATAAATTGAGCATTATTCTTAAATATGTCAAATCCTAAGAAAACATATGGTTTGGGTACTATACAATCATTCCCTAAAATTATACTCCCTGATGTGTAAAGTCTGTGGACTCAGCCAAAAAAAGAAAATTTTTTAAAACCAAGGGCTCTTAATCAAAATGAAAGTGCCTTTTACTGAGGGCTTATTGTTTCCTTACTTAAGGGTGAAATGAATTATATCTCCCTAAAAAGTCATTTCCAAACAAAAATCCACAATATGAAATTATACCAGACGGAACCCCCAAGAATTTACACACACTACTGAGGGAGTAATTATAACCCTGAACCCACACAGCAAAGCCACACTGTATAATGATGGTGTTCACCACCTCCGCACTCAACACTGAGAAACTGTGGGTTAGGTTTGTAAGTTTAAGTGCAGCTCTGTGCAGGCCAAGAACATTTCTACACTGTGCCCAAGGAAGTTTTCCTGCAGGTACCACACTGTCTCCTAATACATCTGAAACTCACTGCTTTCCTACATCAGCAATGATAGTTGTATAACTTTCTCTTATGAGAAGAATAATGAATCTGAAGTAAGTTTAAAACGGCCACACATAGTTTCCGGTGTCAAGTCTGAAGGTTCGTTCCATCTCCCATTCACCAGAGACTACTTGAAGGAGTACTGTAGTGGATATCAAACTGGAGGCACTGAGTAGTAGAGCTTTTGCCTGATGCACATTGTTACAAAACTAAGAACCATTAAGATCCAGCTTTTGAGAGAGTGATTGCCTTAGGAAATGTAGAAAGGAAGTTAAATCTGTATCATTTTCATGGAGCCAAAGAGAAAGCAGGGTAGAGGTGGGGAGTCTGCAAAGTCACTGATGCAACTACTGGAGTACTTAATTTTACTTTACAAAGGCTGGGAGAAAATGAAATGGTTAGACTATCTAAGATATAAGTAAGTTCTAGTTTATCGAGCAGTCTAACACTTGGGCATCTGATTCGTACTTCTTTATTACATATTTAATTGATTTTCCACATGGTGTTGGAGTACAATATCCTAAAGAATTTTCAGAATTTTTTATTCTGATCTTTTTATCAGAATAATTTAATGTTGAGTATAACTATTTTTGGTATTCTCAATCTTTTCAAAAGTAGTATTTGAAGCATAGGTATTAACTTTTCCAATGTACTGATTTCCAGAATTAGAGTATCAATTCCCTATGTTGGGGGTAAGAATGTTTTATAAATATTAATTGATTGCCGAAACCGGTTTGGCTCGGTGGATAGAGCGTCGGCCTGCGGACTGAAAGGTCCCAGGTTCGATTCCGGTCAAGGGCATGTACCTGGGTTGCGGGCACATCCCCAGTGGGAGATGTGCAGGAGGCAGCTGATCGATGTTTCTCTCTCATCGATGTTTCTAACTCTCTATCTCTCTCCCTTCCTCTCTGTAAAAAATCAATAAAATATATTTTAAAAAAATTAATTGATTCAGCTATGTCTTTACCAGCTATTAAATCTAGGAAATGTGCTAGTCAGAGAACACAAAGTAAACAAGAAAAACTATGCTCTGCCCTAAATAACTATAGGATAAAAAAATCAAAGAAACTGGTGTTTCTGAGGTTTTGGTGGTGGTGTTTTTAACTGCAGTATTTGCATTACTGTCTGGCATTAAAGTTAAAAGTTATGTCTCCCTTAGTCCAAAGCCATTTATTTAACTTACTGTGCCTAACCCCAAAAGAAAATTAACAATCTTTGTTTTCAAATTTTTTCTACGCAGTAAGTAACCAAAGATATTCTGGAAGGATCTGAGAAACCACCTATAGCTTTCTCAGCAAGAGCGTTAAGCATGAAAACACTCTTTTCTGGCATTACTGACAAAATAATAAAGCATAGAGAAGAAGATGAATAGAGATAATGAAGCCAATAGCTAAATATAACATCATAGTTTCAAATAACAGTTAAGCTAAACCATGAAATGCTCATGAAAACAAAAGTAAAACTTTTCTTCCTGCCATCGAGTCACGAGGGCAGATGGTGAGGTGGCTCAGAGGACGGGCACAGAGGCCAGAATGGCTTTTTTCACCACTGAATGGCTTCAAACAAGCTAACCATCTAAGCCTCATCCCTCATTTAAAGGGAAGATAAAAATGGCATTTGTGTTATAGCCTGGTTGAGAGATTAAATGAGATAACACCTACAAAACACCACTTTCTGCCAAGTGTTCCCTCAAAATACTAGTTAACCATCGTTCACCTCAGAATATGATTAGTGGTTGAGGGCACCAGCTGGAGCCAGACTCCCAGGGTTTGAATCCCAGGAACACGACATCCTTAGCTATGTCCCTGCTTTCTCCGCTGTAGAAGGGGTGAAATAATAATACCTTCCTCACAGGGTTTCTGTGATCTTCAACTACCGGGTACACGTAAAGCAATACAAGGGTGCTTCGGATTTGCAAAGTGTTCAATGAGGGCTTGTAGAAGCATCATCACATTCTCAAGAAGAACCCCAAGGTCGTTCCCACCCAAAGGAAGTGCACCATGCTACCAGGAAGTGCTCATAAAAAACAGATATAGTGTATTGTGCATTCACAACCTTGAAGACTCTCAAGAGACTAAAAATATCAAATACAAAGTACTGATGCCAAGAGGTTTCTCCTTCTTCCTGCTCAACTGCACACTGACAACTTTCAAGATACATATTCCAAGGTACTGAACACATCGGAGGAGAAAAGTCTTCCAATCTAATACAATTTCTTCATTAACCAAATTTACAGACAGAGATCAAACTTACTGATACACCACAAGGAGAGCCTTCTCTCTGTCTACCCCCTCCCCACCTTCACCCCCACCCCTCGCCTTTACCATCCCCCCACCCTCCCTCCCTGAGATGGAATATCAGTCTTCTCCTGCCTTTCGACTGGAACTTACACCAGGACTTCTCAGGCTCCATTGTCACATGAGCCAATTCCTCTGCCTTAACGTCAGCTTCCAGGCCACCTTTCCTCTTTTCTACCTCTTTCCTGATGCCAGGCAATACCACATATTCCTCTGTTCTCCTAGTCCAATAGTTGCAAACTTCTGTGGGATGAGTCAAGACATCAATTACAGATTTTTTAGACAAAGTACCACCAAACACGTTTAATCTCTTATATGCAATCTCCTCTGGTTCATGCATTTATGAATTTAGCCAAAACTATACATTTTGGGTATGTCCTCATATCATCTCCTCCAGGATCAGGTCCTATAAGTTCACCCCTGATGGTAATGACTCTAAGAAGCACTGATACTATCCATATTCAAGGCCCTACCATGCTGGACAGAAAAGGGTTAACACAGCAGGCCTATTGTTCAAACACTGCACATTTCTAAGACAGGCCTGTCTTCAGTACTGGCCCTAGTCTAACTCAGGGGAGCTGAGCTTAGAGCCCTTGTAATATTCTGAATGATAGGAGATTTTTTTTTTTTTCTAGTTTTTTTATTTCAAGAAAAATGATTTTAAATATGATAATGTTACATGCAATAAACATTAATATCTCAAGAAAAAGATTTTACATATGATAATATTACATGCAATAAACACCAATTATTCAAGAAAGATTTTACATATGATAATGTTACATTCAATATACATTAATATTTCAATAATAAAAGGATTTTAAGTATAATAATATTACCAAAACTGTACTAACATAGTATGATCTCACAAAAGTGGTAGGAAATATTAAAAATCTGCAAATAACAGGATTATTTTTATTATATGATAGGAGATTTTTGTTGTTGTTGTTTTTTGTTGTTTTGTTTTGTTTTTGTATAACTGAGGCCTTGAGCCATACGGTACCAGTTTGATCAGACAGTTTATACTAAATATGATTTACGATAAACTATCTTTGCTGTGGGAGTCTAGGATTTGAAGTCAGTCACGCAGGCGCTGCACGCCCACATCACTGAACTCCGTAAAAGCCCTGGACACCACGCTGGGGCTCTGCACATGCTGTCGCAGTTGCTGTGCTTGGTTTCTCCCAGGCTTCGTCTGCTCTGTGGACCGTTCCCTCTGCTGACTTCCGTCTGTTCCCTGTGGTGGCATTAAACCTGAGTGCAACAGTTTTTTGTGAATCCTTCTAGTGACTCACTGAGCCCAAAGGTGGAGTTGGGGACTTTGACTTTCATTTTTAGTCCAATCATCTAAATTCCTGCTAGAATTATGAGAATCTTGCCCTAACTCTTGTCCCACGAGAATAGAAAATGTGGTACTTTTCACCAAATCCTTCTCTTCACCCAATGTTTGTTATTTTCTGACTTGTACCCAGAAAAAAGATTCTGTCCACGGACGTTACTCTTGGAGCAAAATACACAGCAGAATATATTGGACTTACAAATTACTTAAAAGCTTTAGACATTGTCTAAAAATGAAATACACAGATATGAGGCAAAAGACTTAGAAGCATTTCATGGGAAAGTAATTTGCTGGCATTAAACCTACATTTATAGTACATTTGACATAAAATAGGAAACTTACTTACTGGATGAGTACATATGGAGTGATGCTTTTAGCACTATACAGGAAGCTCTTTTTCGTTCGTTCCTTATATTCAAGCATTCTTCCATTTTAATCTTCAAATGCCCATCAATGATAAATTTACTTTTTTTGGCTGCCTTTCACATACATAAACATTTTTGTATATACTTTTTAATCTTACAGATCATAATTCTTTGGTATCAAAATCCCTGAGTACTTTCCAAACGTCCTCTTATGAATCATAAGAAAAACTCAGAGCACCACAGATTTGGTTTGTAAAACAATGACACACAGACCCAAAGATGCAGGCACTGCCTTCTCAGACTTCCTCATTTCAGTTGCTGGCAACCAATCCTGCCAGGATATCATCCTCATATGCTCCCCAAACTACCCCCCTTTCCCTTCCCGGCTCTGTCTCTATTTCCAAACCATCAGCACATTCTGTTGACTCCATCCTCAAAATACATCCAGAATCCAGCCAGGAACAACCTAAGCCACACCACACCATGTCTTGCCTGAATTACTACAAGAGCATCCGTACTACCCTCTCTGCCTTCACCCTCTCCTCTCGCTAGTCATTCTCAACATCGGGGCCAAAGCCATCTTGCCCAATTATAATCCAGATTATATCACTGCTCTGTTTAAAATGCTCTGGTGGCTTCCCATCTGATTCAGAGTAAGAACCAAGGTGTTGACAATAGCTGGCAAGGCTCTACATGGTCTGGCCCTGTTACCTCTCTGCCTTCACGGCCCACAACTCTCTGTGTCTTTCCCCGTTCTTGTCCTGTGTGGCCTCCATGCTATTCTTGTACAGTGAGGAGTCCTCCCTCCTCAGCACCAGTTGTGCTTGTCCTCTGAGACATCCACCTGGCTTGCTCCCTCAGCCCCTTTAAGTATTTGCTCAAATGACACTTTCTCAGCGAGGCTAGCCAAGACCATCTTATTTAAATTACACCCTTACCATGCACAAACACCACCATTCCCTAACTCCCTCCTGGGTTATTTTTCTTCATAGTACTTATAACCTTCTTAATCTTATAATCTATTATGTAATTTACTCATGTGTGTGTGCTATACTGCTAACATTTCTTTTAGCTACAGAATTCAAAAGAAAAAGGATGCTTTAATGAGCTATTATTTCTTTGGTACCTATACCATTCCTGTTATTTTGTGCTAAAAACTTTATTGTATTGAGTTTTCATAGTCTATAAAGAGTTATTAGTCAGGAAAGAATTTCTGAGGAAAATGCTTTACTAGAATGCTGGAGACCATGCACTATGGGAAGAACAAAAGCATAAACTCTGAACTGCTGGCCACAGGTCCACAGGCCAAAAAACATGCTCCCACCAGACATATCCCAACTCAGAGCTTGAAACATGGCCAGATATTTAATGTCTACGTGCATGTTCAAGGTCACAAATGTTTAACTGGGAGTCTACACCCTTGTCTTGGTGAATCTGTCTGCCTTTCACTGTCTTTAACATCCTACCCTGGGAGTGTTTGCCCCATTCGTTGCATCTCCTAATCTAGGCCTCTCTCTCTCATATATCCATCCTACCCATTTCGCCCCATCTCTGCTGACAGCCAGATTCCACCTGGCTACTTCTTTTGGTCAAATCTGATGGAATTCTCTTCATCTATGCTGCTTTCATACTACTTCTAAAATTTTTAAACTTTCTTCTCATGTCTTGTCCTAAATGAATGTAGAGACCAGAAGGCCTTCTGCCAGGTGATTCCTGAGTTAAATGGAGGCAGGGGAGGGAACCAGATGCCATTTACAATCCTTCCAAATTAAAGATTTGATGAAGTAATTTTGACTCTTTCAGTGACATCTTATCCTCTGTTGTGCTTTCCCATAGAGACCGAATTTTATTCTCCCCAATCCACAAGCAAGACAGAGCCAGCCTCTTCAATTCCTGGAGCCACCCTGGTCCTCTGAGTGACTCTAGGATTGACTCTCAATCACCATTCGTCTTTGTACCCTTTTTAATCTTCACAGGTAACTAATCATTTGGGGGTATTTCTAACTTCCTCAGTGACTTAGGCACCTCTATCCCATTCTACCTCAATCCTTAATTTACACTTGAGAGGCATCAGCTTCTATTTTAGCTTATAGCAGCATATCTACCACTTATTCATCTCCATTTGCCTCCTCAGCAAAATCCTTACCATTGATACTTCAGATTTTTGCCTCTTTCCAAAAGCATTCAATTCTTCCTTTATTACCTATACTTTGGGACAGTGATATATCATCCAAATTTATAGAGAGGACTGAAATTTACCAGTGCAAGTATAATGTCCCTGAATTTATCTTAATCTCTGTATCTCCAATGCCAAATGATGTCACAGACCAGTTCCAGCATGTCATAATTTCAAGAGTTTCATCAAAAGGTTGATGAGACTTGGGGACTCAACAGGGTTGAGTCACACATGTAGTCACCTGCATCTGGGAATGGCTAAAGGCATTTCCCCAAACCTCAATAGGATACATTAAATTGATTGTGGCTGCCAGACAGTTAAAGGGCATCTTAATCTACATGTTGTTGCCTCCTACTGGCCAAACACCTTAACAGCCGTAGGCTAATTCCCCCATTCTGACAATGTTTCTGTATACCCTTTGAAGTGTGTATCTCTGCCTTGCTTCAGGACAAATCGTGTTAATAAAAAGCATGGGGTCCTGGAGACCATGAGAGAACCTAAGACCTTAGACTTAAGATCTTGGATCTTAGCTCCTTTAGCTAAGCTCCTCTGACCCCCAATGCCTTTCAAAATTATATTTCGTCTCCGGATTCTTTATTAGTCTCTGGATTCCTATGTCATTTACGCACAGCCCCTTCTCCAGATTCCGGAACCCTTCTTGATGCTGGGACAAGAACCCCGGCAAAATGGAAAGAAGTCTCAGAGAATGCCATGTTGGAAAGAAGAAGGAAAAGATCCTTTCAGGAGGCAGGGAGCACACCGCCATCCCAAGGCCTGCTGTGACATGTCCACTGCTGTGGCTTCGTGGGGGATGGTTCAGGTCTAGGAAAACAGGAGATGGAAGAGCCTTGTTTCTCATATAAACCTACAGATTCCTCCTCTTTTCTACAATGCTTTCAGCACACCCTGGTCATAGTGTGGTATACTCAAAAGATCTGACTTTGAGTCTGTTGTGGGTTGAACTATGTCCTGCAAAAATTCACATGTTGGAGTTCTGATATCTAATACCTCATAATGGGACCTTATGTGGAACCAAGGTCATAGTAGATATAATTAGTAAAGCCAAAGTCATTTGGAGTAGGATGGGCCCCTAATCCAATATGAACGATGTCTTTATAAAATGGGGAAATTTGGAGACAGACACACACACACAGGAAGAATGTCATGTGAAGATGAAGGTAGAGATTGGGGCGAAGCCCAGGAATGCCAAAGACTGACAGAAACCACCAGAAGCTAGGAGAGAGGCATGGAAAAGATTTTCTTTCATGGCCTTAGCAGGAACCAACCCTGCTGACACCTTGATTTCAGACTTCAAGCCTCCAGAACTTTGAGACAATCAATTTCTGTTGTTGAAGACACCCAGTTTGAGGGATTTTGTTACAACAGCCCTAGCAAAGTATGTAGAGTCCTAGGCTGCTATAAACAATAAAAATACAGGAGTGGGGAAAAGTAGGTTTATAGATGTGAGTACACGAAAACAGAGTTTATTCTTGTATTGTTATCTATTAATTATTGTATTATTTTCCATACAAACAACAGTAAACCTACCTTTGCCCACCCCTGTACATAATGTTTACCAAGTGCCAGGAACTATGCTAAGTATGTCACATGGATTAACTCATCTAATCTTCACCGTAGCCCCACAACGTAGATATTAATAGCATCCCTTTTCCACAGCTGAGGAAACTGCAGCATAGATAAAGTGAGTTACCCACGGTCAGAGAAAGAGTGAAGGAGCCAAGATGTAAACCTAGGCAACGTGCCAATACTACTCGAGACATAACTATCTTTGTGAACCATAAAGTTCCTCCCAAATTAAGTAAGTCGCCATCATCAAATCACTTACCTACTCAAGAGCCTCTGTTTCCTGCAGCAAAATGAACAACTTTCTCCACCAAGAGCTTCCACCGTGTAGCTCTGGCCTGCTTTTCAATAGCATCTCCCATTTCCTCTCCACACACACTCCCTTCCACACTCACCTGCTCATCCTTGCTTGATCATGGCTCACCTTTCTGTCCTTTATTCCCACTGATACTCTTTCATGGGGTTCCCTCTAAGTGCTCCACGCCCAACCCTTGCCTTTTTCAGAGAACACAACATTTTTTATAAAGCCTTCCCCGACAACCGTATCCATTAGTCGTCTCCCCTGTTGCCCATACATGCATTACTCAGTATTCTCTGGGAATTCAGGGATAAGGCCTGCCAAGAAGGTGCTTATATCATCTGATAAGATGACAGAAGAAATAATATATTTACATAAATCACTAAAATAAAAGGAAGTAAGTTTGCGTGAGAGTGACAAAGTGCTTTTGAAATTTATGCACCTTCACACTTCTGGCTAGCATTGAGAGGGAAGGAGGTACTGAGAATGCATTATCTAAACTGTGTTTTAAAAGGGGATCAAAAAAGCCCTGACCGGTTTGGCTCAGTGGATAGAGCATTGGCCTGTGGACTGAAAGGTCCCAGGTTCGATTCAGGTCAAGGGCATGTACGTTGATTGCGGGCACATCCCCAGTGGGAGGTGTGCAGGGGGCAGCTGATCGATGTTTCTCTCTCATCATCGATGTTTCTAACTCTCTATCCCTCTCCCTTCCTCTCTGTAAAAAATCAATAAAAATATATTAAAAAAATAAAATAAAATAAAAGGGGATCAAAAAGGGGGGGATCAATAAGAATATTTACAGCTTTAACTGTCTCTACTAATTTATGCATTTAGTACTAGTTACAGGTATACCAAGTTATTTGAAGGTACATGTTTATCTTCTTTTCTCACATTTATTGTGTCAGTCCTCTCTGAACCCAAAAGGGATTTGAGGTAGAACTCAACCAATGCAGGTATAAGCTACTGGGAGGCAGGGGTCTTAGTCTTTTCTTTCCTACAGTGTCTAGCACCACTGATTACATGCAATACAGTCCTTCAAAAATATCTGTGGAAAACAATGAAAGAATATATGAGGAAAGGAAGGAAAAAAGGAAAGATAATGCTATAAAAGGAGATAAGGGAATTTCCACAATCATTCTAAGTTCTCCTTGACCTGGTAGCCACCCCATTTTGCTGTTCACTCCTCTTCCTGTGCATTTGCCCTCCTTGCGATGTTCTTCCTCCTTTTGGGCATGAAATCCTCTGAGACACAGTTCATTCTCCCCTCCTACTTGAGATCTCCCCCGGCCTGCAATTCCACTGCATGCATTTGTCTCTGTTTAGCCCTTAATTGTCCTCACAAAGATTCATGTTCAGCTATTTCGCCAACCAAATTTTATTGCTCCCCAAGGGTGAAAACTATGCCATATTTATTTTGCACGCCTCCCCTCTTCACCTCCACCCAGATGTCCCCGCAAACACAGAAGTACCTGGCAAATACTTGCTGAATGGCTAAATCCTTTCAGTATTTCTATCACTGAAGCATAGCATTCTTTCATCTGACTCTGCAGGTTCAAAAGTACATTGGAAAAAGTTATATATCAAAGCATTCATTGCCAAGTAACAGATTTATCTTTTCTAAAACTTGCAATCATTGAACCAAACGTCAGTGGCTTCACCAACAAGGAAAAAAAAAGGTGCAAGCACACAAAGAAGGATCTGTTATGTAACCACCCTACTACTGCTAGCTCACTTCAACTGTAGGCACAGGATTTATCATTTTATGGCAATTTAGTAGAATAAATACTGCCACACATTTCTTCCCCAAGAAAGAGATATTGGAAGTGGTCCTACTTAACCTAAAACTTGCACGATGAAATTTAACAAGGAGAGGTGAAATTGAATTTTGAAAGTTCCCAAGTTCCCATAGCAGATACTCAAATACCATTTATTAATCTGAACTTTATATAGAATTCTACACAAGTCACAAAAGTCTAAAAATTTTAATGGTGCAAATCTTAAAACCCTATCATAGCACGTGGTTAACAGGATGAATCCAATCTGAATATTGGTTTCTTTAGGAAAAAAGGTGGATCTTAAAATTTCACAACAGTGTTAACTGATAAATAGAACTACTGCACAAAAGCAACTGACGGATTTGAATTTCGCCCTCTAGTTATCCTGGGTTCTCATTAGAACCAATAGGGTCTATCTTGTAGATGATTTACAACAAAGAAAGAGGAAGAGCATGGCCAGGTAGCTCAGTTGGTTAGAGTCCTCCCAATGTGCCAAGGTTGTGGGTTCAATCCCCAGTCAGGGCACATGCACATAAAAGAATCACCCAATGAATTTTCTCTCCCCCCCCACCCCTTTTTCTCTCTCTCTAAAATCAATTTAGAAAAATAAAAAGAGGAAGAAATTAGCCTCACAAGTCACAGGGCCAGCAAAAGACACTCTTCCTTGAGAAAACTCTGCCGCTTTTTCAATGATCCCAAGAATCAGTTTCCTTTGAGAAAGGTAACTGTGAAAAGCATTTCAAAACTGCTTTACAACTACAGGCTGTAAAACTGAGGTGAAACACTTAATTCCAACTGTCTGAGACACGACTGCTGGGCTTAACTTTCTGGCATCCCCCAAGCCCACTGACCCAATATTGGCTGAGAGTGCATTTTCAAGCACCTTTTGCTCATCAAAATGAACCCTCTTTTAAGATAATTATATCATTTAGTACTGCCTAATTTTAATATTGAGAATAAAATAGAAACACTGGCCTGAAACCACATTATGAATTCTACTGGATAGTCTATCTTCCTAAACAAAAATCAAACAAAGTTCACATTGTTTCTATAAATATTATTATTTTTAACCATAAATACTGCTACAAGAAGTTTGGTATATGAGAGAAGTTTCCAGACAGGGAAACCTGTATATTTTGACCACATTGATGAATGTGTTAGCACTGGTGCCAGTCTAGTTTTACTTTAAAAAATGGAGCAGAGAAATGTAAAGGATATTACTGAAAGTACAAATGGAACACAATAGTCTAGTGCCAAAGCCTTTAAAAAAATTTTTTTTTTCTAGAATAAAAAAGAAATGTAAAGGAAAGTGGCCTGTTTGGGGTAAAAACAAATTAAGCATAGAGGATTTTTCAGCTATCGTAATGTGTACCTACATGAAAAATTAAAGGAATCTTATATGTGATCAATATTTAGCCAGTTAGCCAATACTTTGTACTAACAAATAGATATGTTAAGTAGAAACTACAAAGGCAACTTGTATTTCAGACACTAAAACTGACCATTTATTCTACATTCAAAATACAGTTGACCCTTGAGCAACAGATACCCACCTCCCAATGCTGTCGAAAATCTGTATCTAACTTTAGACTCTCCAAAAACTTAACAGCCTCCTGTTGACTGGAAGCCTTACCGATAACATAAATAGTTGAGTAAGACATATTTTATATATGTTTTACATGCTATAGTCTTACAATAAAGTAAGCTAGAGGGAAAATCTTACTTAAAAATCATAAGGAAAACACATTTACTGTACTGTACGTATTTATTGAAAAAATCTGCATATAAGTGGACCCCCACAGTTCAAACCTGTGTTGTTCAAGGGTCAACTGTAATTAAATCATTTTTAATTTCTAAGATTTTCAAATCCAGGTGAGCAGAAGCCATAAAATTAGAACCCCAGAAAACAGATGCTACCATCCCTCAGGACAACCTCACTTAAACCTTTCTAAACAGAGAAGAACCCAAAGGCCTCTATCAGAAATCTAGTCTATAGGTTAAAACATCCAGAAAAACTTTCCTGTATTTAGCATAAATCCCTCTTGATGCTTGCTGTAAGTGATTTCCTCTCCTTTTTCTTCAGGAAAGATGGAAAACAGCTGTTCAACATCCCCTTTCAAGCTACTTTTTCTTTCCTGCCAGTCCCCTCCCCCCCACCCCAAGTGTAAACACTGCAGGTGGCTCCAAAATCCAGCTGGCCCATGCCTGATTATCCACGGGCTCCGTGAGCCTGGCCCCATGCGTGCCTCCTGCAATGACATCATTAAACTGCAAAGGCCCCCAGAAAAGTTCTTTACCAGAATGTGTGAAATTCTAGAAATCTGCTGCTTACAGTCTGTCCTCAGACATATTCAAACAACAAAAATAAATTCAAACTTCTTCACGAAGAAGCTTGCAGTCAGAGTTGCACAGAAGGTGAGCAGCCCCGTCCTGCAGCCAGCCCGTCCTGGGCTTCCCTACTGTTCTCCTCCACGTGGCAGGGTGTTGAGTGCACTTTGGCATGAAACATGTTTCAACTCCTTGGGGATTTTTATCATGCACTTCTTGAGTTTCTTGTCACTGACGCAACTTTCTGGATGTAAGCTATTTATAGAAATGCAGTAACTCTTTCAATACTGCAATCTAAAGGACTACTCCAAATGAAAGTGTCGATTTGCAGTCTGTTAATTCTTTAAAGGAATCATCTCTACTAGACTCACAACATGACCTGCAGGTCACGTTTTACACCAAAATTTATACAAGCAACCTAATGTTGTTACCTCCCACTTCAGGAATTGCTAACAAATATCCTCATTTTTCTTGCAATCACCGTTAGATTCCAACAGTAAAGTCAGTACATTGCCTGCCTACTTCATCAATAAAAATGTTATAGATCCGAAAGCCTGGTGAGCTGATTTCCTTTACAAATCCCTTTTAAGGGTTATGAAATGCTGATTCAACTTTGTTGTGGTATCACATCTGCATGTATTAAATGTCTGTTGCTTAGCAGCTAAGTTTGTTACACATAAGAAGAAAGCAAAAGCCTTGCCTTGATTTAATCAACAAATGCACATTTTACAGCTCTATGACATCTGTGTGTGCAACAAATAATTCGGAAGATTTCAATAGCAGCTTTTTAAACTGACTGTGAACTTATTCAATTTCTACTAAAAGACTGTGCATTAATTTAAACACACACAAGGAATTTTGCTATGACTGTCTTGCTATTCTTCACATTAAACAGGGAGAAAAGAGGCACTATTAATTCTATAAATAATACCAAAAACTTTTTTGGCATGCAGACACATACACTCAGTTGCCAACTCACTTTGACCCTGTCTAGGAAAAGAAGATGGACACAAATAACCTACAATAACTATGTCAGGTATCTGTAATTGAGACTTAACTGCATATGCCTTTTGTATACTTTTAAGATCAGGGCTACACTTACGTAATAGTTATAGCTACTCCTGAATATGCAATGCCAGCATAAGTCATGTTTATTATCAGTCTCTTTATAGCTTCTAAGTATTACTGAAGAGGCAAATTCTGTTCTTTCAGGAATTGTTTAATAACATTTAATAACACTAACCAAAATCATTTTTATGGAATATCCTAAGAAAGTTGAAACAAATAGAAACCCAACAAAGAATCTTTGTGGTAATCTTTATGCACATTAAAATTTATGTAGTTGCTCTGGGCGGTGTTGCCAAATGGTTGGAGCACCAGCCATTCAATTCCCAGTCAAGTGCTAGTACCTGGGTTGCAGGTCTGCTCCCTGCCCCAGGGTTGAGTTGCATGGGGGAGACGACAAATCGATGTGTTTCTCTCACATCGATGTCTCTCTCCTTCCCCACCCCCTTCCTCCCTCCCTTCCACACTCTCTCTGAAAGGCAATGCAAAAAGTTATCCTCCAATAAAGATCAATTAAGAAAATTTTTTTCATGGTGTTATTCTGAATTAAGGACTGAACAAACAACTGCGTTCAAGAAATACACACATGGCCTCAACAATCTTTTCTTCTTTTTCTAAATCCCTTTTCTTCTTGGTGATCTCCAACCATCTCTCTGGACACTCTGCCTCCTGCAGGTTTATAGTCTTCTGGGCGTTTGAGAGGATTTGGAATCTACACCCTCAACAGGCTGGAGCTTGCCTAGATAGACAGAAGTAAACAACACATTGGTCAAGTACCCAAAGACCTGAGGCCAGCTAATGAGAACTGAGTGATGAGCCTAGGGCTCTGCAGAAGGTAGAAGACGCCCCACAACAGAATCCTTAATAAGGCATGAGAAGAGCCACAGAATGGGAGAGGAGGGTGCTGTGGGAAGGGGGTCTGTACGTGCCAGTTTACAGGCGCCTGAGCAGCACATGAACATTCCAGGGAGCTGACAGTTCATGGACAGTAGTGAGAATTAAAAGGGATAATAAACTAGATCTGTAGGAAAATAAAATGCAAGAGTCTTTCATAACATAAATTTGGAGTCATAAAGGAGAAAAGTAGAATTAAATGGGCAATTCAAGTTAATCTCATATTTAAGATAGGCCACTAATTACTTGTAATATGATAAGCAAATTGCTTGTTTTCACAGTTATTTCCATTTCCCCACAACTAAAAAGAGGAGACACATGCTCTACAGCACTCTCCATCTTCACTAGGCTAAAATATGAAAATATTAGAATTATCTGAAAAAATTAACAAGTATTAGGCAATTTTAAAATGCAAGTATTCATGTAGCTGCAGGATCTATGGGGACTTTTCCTTTCCTCCAATTGTCTAAAAGCATATACATTTGTAAGGAAGAGTTTATTCATCCTAGTGGCACCTTTTAAACCCATGCACAATATTTTGCATTTCTCTTTCTAGTTTCATTCTTTTCTGCAACACTTCTCCACCATCAGCTAACCAAACCACTCTCCTATACATAAGAAGTGATGAAACACTAAATTTAGATGTCAGAACCTGAGAATGCATTTATTTACTAACAGATATAGATTTTCTTGGAAAAAAACACACACACACACACAATTAAATTCTCTACTAGACTTGGGCATTGGCGTTGGCAAGACTGTTTGAAATTCGTCCATTTCTAATTATTGCTATCACCAAATGGAATCCGAAATTTTAATCTTTACTTCCCATCCTGCCACTAATTCACTATATGAACTTCATGGGAAAATACTTTCTCTTTTTGGTAGTCTGGGTTTATACACTTTCTGAAACCACACATGGGGGACTGACTCTTGGTTTAGAGAATTTTGTTGTGTCATCCAAACATCTGCTGGCAATTTGGTGACCCCAAAGAATTTTAGTCTACATATCACTCTAGGCAGCGGTTCTCAACCTGTGGGTCGCGACCCCTTTGGTGGTCGAACGACCCTTTCACAGGGGTTGCCAAAGACCATCCTGCATATCAGATATTTACATTACGATTCATAACGGTAGCAACACTACAGTTATGAAGTAGCAACAAAAATAATTTTATGGTTGGGTCACAACATGAGGAACTGTATTTAAAGGGCCAGAAGGTTGGGAACCACTTCCCTAAGGCATGAGTAATAAGAACTGTCCTGTGCTCTGCTTGGACACTTTTAGAAGGTTGCTGGTTATTGCATCTCACCAGGTGCCTTCCCGCCTCTTGCAGAACAGTAAAGATCCCGCCGCTCCCAGTAAGTGGAATAACAACATCCACTATGATGAAGACATTACCTCTACCACAGGTTCAGATCACCTCAAAAGCCTGCCACATACACATCACAGGATAATAACATTTCTCCTTTTGTTGGGGTAGTGACAAATGATAAGAACATTTACTCTATATATTTAGGACACAACGGTGCCAGTGGGTTAAGTACTATTTAATATATGCTGCAACTACAAAATGTTAGTCTTTTACTACTAATTTCTTTACTTCTTTTGGAAACAAAGATTATTGATATATTAAAACCGAAATTTAAATGTTTTATCTTCCTTTATTTCTCCCCAGTCATTTGCTGAAATCATGCTATGGAAAGGGTATCATGTAATGTCTTTCAGGCAACACAGTGGGATCCAAATTAGTAGAAATAAATACCAAAATCATCTACCACAAATAACATGAAGAAGTATTTTACTGTTTAATTGCAGAATGCATTTGCACCTATGATTCTGAACACTTTTCAGAGGCTAAAAGTAACTTTATAAGGAGGCGTTGGGAACGCAGAGGAGCATCTGTGAAGTAAGACCTTCACCTTATGCCCTAGCCAGTTTGGCTCAGTGGATAGAGCGCCGGCCTGCAGACTGAAGGGTCCTGGGTTCGATTCCGGTCAAGGGCACATGCCTGGGTTGTGGTCTCGATCCCCAGTGTGGGGCATGCAGGAGGCAGCTGATTAATGATTCTCTCTCATCACTGATGTTTCTATCTCTCTCTTCCTCTCCCTTCCTCTCCCTTCCGCTCTGAAATCAATAAAAATATATTTAAAAAAAAAAAAAACTTCACCTTGTGGACAACCACCAGGTCCTCCCAAGCAGCACTGGCAGATACTGAACTGAAAGACCACAGATCTCATTAAAAACCTATAGGAACTAAATCGGGAGTAATTTTTAAAGTACAAAAGTAGATGCACACATTAATGTTAGTGGCTGTGATGGTCCTGACCTCATGTGGCCAGTCTGGCTGACTTAGAGGGTACTTTCCCACAACCAGGCCCCTAACCTCAGAGGGAGGCACTGGGAACGCAGGACTGGGGAAGTCCCAATAATTCCCCCTGTGGCAAAGGCCTTTCTATAGTGTGTTCCATTGCAAATTTCTCTTTGTCCAAGTTTTTTTTTTTTTGAGAATTCCCTTTCACTTGGTAATTGTACTATCAATATTTTTTAACCTGAATGTAAAAATGGACTTTGTAGGCCACTGTCAGTGGTTCTCAACCTTCTGGCCCTTTGAAACAATTCCTCATGTTGTGACCCCCAACCATAAAATTATTTTCGTTGCTACTGCATAACTGTAATTTCGCTACTGTTATGAATCGTAATGTAAATATCTGATATGCAGGATGGTCTTAAGTGACCCCTGAGAAAGGGTCTTAGGTGACCCCTGAGAAAGGGTCGTTCGATCGCCAAAGGGGTCTCGACCCACAGCTTGAGAACCGCTGGTTTAATTGAACTAGAACACACTGATCTGACACATACCCATCAATGATGAGGACGCTTCCCAAGCTCAAGCTCTCAAGCGTTCGGGGAGGTTCCCTCCCTTTCTGCATTAGCAGCGCCAGGAGAGCAGGGCAGTCTCTCATGCACCTCGAAGTGGCTCCTAGAGACCAGCACCGTCTTGTACTTTTTGCTGAACCCACACAGATGGGTGACGCAACAATGGAAGCATCAAATTCCATCCTTTCTCCCTTTTAACTGGAACATATTTTAACCTACACACTTCCCAAAAGGACTTACGTATGTTTGGTGACTTTAAAAGAAAAGAGTAGCACACGACAGTCAAGTACTCAGATGGATAATTCCGTGTTTTACTTCTTCCATGCGTATTACACACATTTTTTTATGACCTGATTTTAGTAGTACTGTCTAAATATTCTACAAAACATTGCACATCACATTTCATTTCACAGGTTATCATTTGTTGAGGAATCCAAAAACACTGCGGAAGAGGTAATTACTGGAAGATTAAATTCTATAACGTAAAAAAAAATACTTAAAACTCCGTTTTTAAACTATTTCTAAGTGAGGATGTCCATTCTCAAATTTAATGTAACATTTAACCCATGACTTTTTAAACCGTGACTAACGAAAAAATTTTTTTAAATAATTTTGTTACACGAAGATCCCTAGAAACTAGAAGTGTCACTTTCTGACCTAAGGAATTCCAGGTAAACGAGGTGCACTCCCTGCTTTTAAGCAACGGATTCGGTTTCAACCTTCCTGCCAGGCGGCCTGGGCTGCTGCTCCATCCAATGAGCATGAACATGAGAACGCTCTGGGGTCGCACACTTAGCTCGGCTTCCAGCGCGAAGATGCCGAGCCCCTGTGGCTTTGCTTGCGGAGCGAGCTTCCCCGCCGGTGAGTCAAGCGCCCCACCGCCACCGCCACCGCCACCGCCACCGCCAGGGGCTGCCAGGGCGTGAGGTTTACCAGCAGTTTCTCCCGAGTGTCAGCCGAGCTTCGCGGCGCTGGAACCCCGCGGCCGGGGAAGCCGTGCCCCCGGGCTCCCGCAGCCAGAGGCGGGCTGCAGCGCCAGGACCCGCCCGCCCCACAGCCCGATGTGCGGGGAGACGCGAGGCCGTGCCACCCAACCCGGCAGAGGGATGCCAGAGCCCCGCGGGCCGTCCGGGGAGTCGCGGCTGGACCAGACCCGACGCCCCGAAAGCGATCTCCGCGTCCCTCCGGCGCGCCGGGCTCGGCACCGGGCGCTCGGGGGGTGGGAAGGGGCGAACGGCTGGCCCCGAGCCTGCCCCGCCGCCGGCGAGCCCACGGCTCGGGCTCCACGCCCCGCGCACCCTGCAGGCACCCCGCCGAGCGAGCCGGGCGCGCAGCCCACGGCGCCGACGGCTGGGGACGTGGCTCCCCCCTCCCGCCCGCCACCGCCAGCGCCTCCGGAAGAAAGTTGCGCCGCGCGGGGCCCAGATCCGCACCCGCCGCCCCCTCGCGCGGCCCCCGCTCACCGCTCCCCGCCGCGGCTTCGTCCTCCCAGGCGGCGCCTCCCCAGCCTCGGCGCAGGCTCCAGACCTTGCCGGCCCCCCGCACCCCAGGGCGCCCGGCGCCCTCGGAGCCCAGCCCTCAGCGCGCCCGCCGCGCCATCGGTGCTGGTGGGCGCCGCGCCGCGGGATGCGCCGCCGCCGCCTCGGGTGGCGCTTCTTCCAGCCGGGCGGGCGGGCGGGCGGGGTGTGGGCGAGCCCGGAGGAGGGCGGGCCGCGGCGGGCGCCCAGGCTCAGCCGGAGGGCGGAGGAAACCGCAACGTCACCAGCCCCGCGGAGGCGAGGATTGGGAGGGGGAGACGGGGACCCCCTCCCCCAGCCGGACCCCGGCCGCCGGCCCGCCCGGCTTCCCCTCCTCCCCTCCCGGGACTCACGTTTCTCGAGCTGCGCCCGGCCTGCCCCTCCACGCCGGCCCGACTCCACGCACCCCTGCCTTGCCAGGCCTCTTTGGCTCTAACTTGCGCTGGTAGTTTCTAGTGACCCGTGCGTTTCGGGTTCCACTCTGGAATCCCCCGCAACCGAAAGATACTTTTGGAGGCCCAGGGGAGGAACTGATGTTTCCATACAGCTCGGGAAAGAAATAGGGGGATCTTTCTAGGGGGGCCCTTGCCCACTCCACTCACCTTCTCCAAAATAGTTCTCCTTTTCTCTGGTTTTACTCTCTGCTCAGAGAGAAGGCAGAAAATCACCTCTTTAGAAGCACTTCTTTGCTTTAACTGTACTAACCAACATACACGAAATTGAAAACACTGAACCCTGCAAACGGAATGGGTTGTAATCCCCAAAGGCAAAGGATCAGGAACAGAGCATAGAACGTATGCAGCTCGCAAGAGGAAATGCCATTTATCTTATCTCCTAGGCCTGCGCGGGTGGGTGGGGGAACGGGAGAGGAAGTGCCCTCCTCCATCTGAGTTCTGCAACCTCAGTAGCAATCACAGCTCCCTTGGAGAAGTTTCTACATTTTCTTAAAAGCAGCCACTGTACCAACATGGCTCCAGAGAGGTGTCAGGTATGAACCAGGCCATCCACCTCCGGGCTGACTTTGCCTCTGTGTTAGCGTGCAATTAGCCCACCAGAGCTAGACAGCACAGGAGTGACAGATGTTCACCCATCCCTTAGAACTGCAGATGTTCTACCTGAGAGCCGTGATTTCCACCCCCCCCCAACCCCCCACCCCCACTTTGCTTCAAAGTGTTTTGAGGAAGTCGAAAGGGCCACCCCCTATCCTGAGTTTCCCCAGACCTACAGAGGAGTTTCCATTAATTAGGCCACATTAGAAAAAAAATGTGGATGTCTACTTTTATGCTTCTCTTACTCAAAAAAATTGCATTTGAAGAGACATTCCTTACAAACAGGTCAAGAGGAAGTGGTTTAATTAGATTTTTGAAATGTTTACACAGGTAAACCACTGATTTGCATAACTTCCAAATGTTTCAGAGGTGGCCTGTAGAAGAAAGGAGAAGCGGCCCTAGAATTTAGAACTAGATTTTAATTCTGGTTTCAGTCCTTATTTTGCAGTTTCCTACTAGGGGCCTTGGAAAACTAACTTCAAAGCTTCAGTTCACTTATCTGTAATGTAGATGTCTAATACCTTCATAGAACAGTTATAGAGAGGATGCAATAAAAATAGCTTATATCTGAGAGTTACTTCATGCCAGACATGGGGCTAAGGAATTTACATGTATTCATTCAAGTATTAGAGACAACTAATTGTGTAAGTGCCTAGCTGTGGTATGTAACCCATAAGTGTTTCTTTCCATTTATCTTCTCAAATTAGGAAGAGACTTTAGAAAAAACATCTCTTTTATTTATCCTCTCAACAAGTAGTCATCTAGTTCAGTGAGTCTTCAACCTAGAACATCAAATCAGCAGGAGAGCTTTGATAAAATACTTTTTTTAAAAAACTGATTTCAGAGAGTAAAGGAGAGGGAGAGAGAAATGGAAACATCAGTGATGACAGAGAATCATCAATCAGCTGCCTCCTGCACATCTCACACTGGGGATCAAGCTCCCAAACCAGGCATGTGCCCTGACGGGGAATTGAACCATGACCTCCTGGGTCATAGGTCGACACTCAGCCACTGAGCCACGCAGGCCAGGCAGAAAAATACTTTTTAATAGAGGCCCCACACCAGACCAATAAGTCAGAATCTCTAGGGCTAGAGTTTAAGCATCAGCATTTTCAATGCTCTTCCCAAGTGCAACCAGTATGTTGAGAACTCTTCAAAGGAGGCAGTGGTACCCACTGGCATTTGCTCCTTAACTCCCAGTTTTGCCTTCAATTGACCTGGAAACCTGCATACCACCTCTTGTAAAATGTCCCCTGTGTAGCAGGTCTCAAAGATCGGCAATGTTGCCCTCTGGAGTCTTCCAAGATGCAACTAGCCTTGATTCCACAGGAAAAGTGCTTCAATTCACCTGGGTACCTACAACTCCATCAGCTTTTCCTCATCCTTTCTGAAAGCCCTTGGAAGGTGGTTTACTTTGCCATCATCCCTCTGAAAATCTGATCCCGAGAATTTAATTCAGGTTTTACCCAAACAACACACAGTAAAAAGATTGTTAATGGCTTTGTTCTAATTACTGTTATTTCCCCAAGTAAATCCTGGTAGCTATTATGACAGTAATATTACCCTATTGACTCCTATATTACAATTTACTAAGACTCTCAAGCAGTAAAGTGTTTTCTACAACTGTTACAAAATACACGTTCTCAACCTACACGTTACAACTTGTGTTGGGCATTTAACATACTAATCTATTAAAATTCTGTTGTGCTAAGTCAGTTGGCATTGGATATCATTGATGTGAACGAGTCATTCCAACTCCCAATTTCATGTCTTCTGTAAATTTGGTTTGTATGCCATGTCATCACTCATGTTCTCATTTTCAGGTGCCTTCCAGGCCAACTGAAACTGAATTAGCAGCTGACAATGAGGACCCAATGTGTTATTAAGTCATATTTTCATTACTTGTTCCAGAGCAGCCTCTATGTGCTTTGAGTGCAGGGCATATTTGTGGAAATTAGAAGAAGGTATACCAGCCTTACTCAGGCTGAAGGATTAGGAAAAATCGACCCCTTCCTCCCAGATAGAATCCCAAACAGCAGATGTGCTTGGACCATCCAGTATGTTTACTTTGCTGGTGTTGTCAAAAAAGAAAATGACTACTTGGTGAATTCTCATTAACTTCTGAATTTCTTCTTCCTTTTCCAAGGGCCCAGATATTACTTTAATAATAGGGTTATTAATTTTGCTTCGGATATGTGAAAAGCCCCTGGTCTTGGTTTCAAGAATCAAGCTGCTCTTCTTTGAAAACGCCCTTGTCCATCTCTTCTAGTCTTTGAGTGTTCATAGCCTTTGGTGCTGATTCTAGATGAAAGTCCTAAATATATAAACTATCTTTGCTGAGAGGTAGTTATTCTAGGCAAAAGAAGTTAAGCTTTAGGAAATAGGATATTTTCCTACAAGTTTTTTGCTTAATTTTCAATTAACTCTTGCAAAGTTCATTCCATTCTTTCCACTGAAATGGTCGTCTTTTCATGATAAAGAAGAGAAGAAAAAGAAAAAAAGAAATTCTGGTTTGTCTGCTTCTCCCAAGTACTAGTAGTGGCATCTTTCCTGTGTTCCTCTTACCTGAACAAAAACAAAACAAAACAAATTATATATATTTGTTGTCCTTAGTTTATTTTTGGCTCTAGCTTAACGGAGCCCAGTCTTACATGGATGTTACAAATACATGGTTTCTGTTCTCTTGTTTAATTATAATTCATTAAATTAAACTCAAATTTGCCCTTTAGGTTTTCCTAACCAGACAGCTGGTCCATGACTGAACAACTGCTTCAGTTCTCAAGCCAAATTAGTCCATTTGTAAATAACCACTTACCCTCACCTAAAAGGTTCACCCTTGAGTCACTGGAGAGGTATGATCATGTTGGTTTGTCTCAAGCCCTTTCCTTGTACTTACTCAGTGATAATCTCTGCTTCCCTTTCCCTTTCTGGGCATTCAGCTCTGGCCAGGTAGCCATGGAGGCTTCTCCAACCCCCCTTGCTCAGGCCTGCTGCCTTCCCCACTCTCCCAGGGCTGGCCTGCTTTCCTCCATGACCTAGGCTGATCTGCTACTGCTTCATTTCTAGATGGGTCACACTTTCATCACTAAAACAAAAGGAGACAACAGGGTTGGAACTTGAGGGTATTATGATAAGTGAAATAAGTCAGATGGATAAAAACAAATACCATATGATTTCACTCAGATGTGGAATCTAAAAACATAAGCAAAACCAACTCAACAGCTTGGTGGTTACCAGAAGAGAAGAGGGTGCGGGAAGAGTGAAATGGATAAAGGGGTAATTTGTATGGTGACGATGGAAACTAGATCTTAGGTGGTGAGTACACTGTAGTATATACAGATGTGGAATTATAATGTTGTACACCTGAAACATATGTTATAAACCAGTGTTACCTCCATTAAAGAAAAACAAACAAGCAAAAGGTAACATTTACCTACATTCCTAATCATAACTGAGTTGCACCTTCTCCACCCCAGTCACAATTTGAGGCTTTTACATATAATTCTTCTTCGGGTATATAATTCCTGGCCTCACAATCTTTTAACAGATCATTAAGTGTGTCAGGCACTTCCATGTGTGTTCCATTTTGTCCTCGCGGGCACTCATGTTGGTATTACATTTGACGCATGAGAAAACGGGGGCTAAGAAAGTTGAAGCCAATTTCCCAAGGTATAAATGGCTCAGACCACATATGATTAAGTTTTTTTTTTTAAATATATATTTTATTGATTTTTTTACAGAGAGGAAGGGAAAGGGATAGAGAGTTAGAAACATCGATGAGAGAGAAACATCGATCAGCTGCTCCTGCACACCTCCCACTGGGGATGTGCCTGCAACCAAGGTACATGCCCTTGACCGGAATCGAACCTGGGATCTTTCAGTCCACAGGCTGACGCTCTATCAACTGAGCCAAACCGGTTAGGGCTGATTAAGTTTTTTTATATCAAATCCAGGCTCTTTCCATTAAACCCCTCAGCCTATCTGGCTTTTCATTATCTAAAGCCCCACTTGCAATGTGAGTGTCCTGGCCTCAGGTAAAAGTTATTCTCCATTCCAGATTGACTTTTGAAATGGATAATTTTTATATCACCTCCTGATTTAAACTACCCAAGATGTCCCATACACCTACCAAATTACAGCACGATTCTCTGAATGATTATTGATATTTAATACAAAAATGATTACTGATATTTGCCACACAAATGAATGAAATTAGAAGCTCATTCTTTTCCTTGGAGTTATGAAATGACCCGAAAGGACTTTAAGCATTTAATATTTTCTTGAACATGGTTTTTGAGAACTGTAAAGAACTGTAGACATCACTGAGGAGTTTAGAAAATGAATGTTTATTGAGGCTTAATTTAATCTGGTGACTCTTTATAATAGGTGCTTGACTAGTATTTAATGTACTGGGCTGCATATCTGGCACTTCGGCCAGACGACGGGGCGCGCTGTGCTGTCTGTTCCTAAAACACATAGATAGGAAGGTACTGACATCAGGCCAGGCCTTGAGATATGGTCTCATGGCCCCTTCTCAATATGCTGTACTCTCTGTTCCTAAAACACATAGATAGGAAGGTAATGATGCTATACTGTGTCGGGAACTAATTGTGTAAACAAGGCTTTGTAACTTTGTGGTTTTTGCAAATAAAAATGCTGTAACTCTTGCAGTCAGCGCTACAGTTCAGCCTCTGCTTCGGCAGGGTGCTGTAACTGTAGTCAGCTGGCCAGCTTAATAAAGGCTCTTAAATTTAAATTCTGAGTCGGTGGTCTATCTCGCTGAGTGAACCCATAACATTTAATCCTCCCCTTTTTACCAAACTCTGGCTTTTTCCAGAAAAGTACAATTAATGAAGAATTGTATGAAGAAGTTTCAAAGGATAAGTTCATGGCCCAGGAATCTGATTTCCCAATGTCCATGTGCTATTATGGCCTGCTAGTTCAAGAAATAGCACAACTTCTCTTTTCATGCACCCCACTCAATCACAACCCTGCTAAAAGTAGAGATTACACCGGGTGTGCACTAGTTTGAAGCTACTCCTTATGGGATTATATGCTAATTTATTTAGGAGGAGATAAGGAGTTGCTCCAGCAATATTCTGTCGTGGTAATTCTAATCTCTGGCTGCATGTTAGCATTACCTGGGGAGTACTTAGAACACACCAATGTCTCAGAAATCCTGATTTAATTCTTTCCAGAATGAGCTTCAAGTAACCCATGTGCTTTCAAATACCAGGTGATTCCAGTGTGCAGCCAGTTAGAACCAATATTCCACAGCCATGGTTCCTAAACCTTGCTGGCCATTAGAAGCATCTGGGAAGAGCTTTTAGAACTTCTGATGCTCAGGCTGTAGCCTATGCCAATCAATAATAGCTGGGGTGTACAAAGCCCTATGATTGCAATAAACGGAAACTTTAGGAACCCTGGCTCTATAGGCATGTTACTAAGCAAGCTCTTGAACCAAATGAAGCATTAGGTTCAGGTCCTATGTTTACTTGCCATGTTTGTACTGGTTTAATAATTATATAAAATATTATGAAGATTGGTTTTCATTTACACCAGTTCACTAATATATTTATTTCTAGGTACTTTTCTTAGATATGCAGTTTAGGGAAGTAATACTTGATTTCAGTATTGCCTGAACTAGTTAAGTTGCTTGCAGATTGTAGTTAATGGTTCACTCCATGTTCTGCTGCCACATATCATATAAGTAATGAATTTCAATAAAACATTTAACAGCCAGTCTATTTGGACTTTTTCTTCTGCTGATGAGATTAGCTGTATCAAGAAAAGAAAATCTTAGCTGTTTTGCATTTATAGTATATTTTAGATGAGGAATGATTGACACTTTGCTGATATTAAACCTAAATTTGTAATCCAATGACATTGTTCGGTTTCTTTTTCTAACCTAATGCCAAAGAATACAGATTCTTCTTTCTTCTGTACTTTAATTTTCATTATTTTAAAAAATAGTGACATTTTTAGATGGTCTTTTTTACTCCTCATGGCCAAATGGAAAACATAGGTAATTTTTTAAAATGCTAAAATAACAGAATTTAAAAGCCCGACTACAGTCTAAACGAAAAACAGCATTCCTTAGAAGAACTTATCATCTTTGCAAAAAAAGTAGAAGGAAACTTGGAATAATTATAAGCCGACCCTTTCATTTTACAAAGAAACCAGGGTTAACATAGGTGATGATTGTTACCAGTTACTTCGGCTAATTACTGGTAAAGGTGGGACGAGAAGTCATCTCCTAGTTCCTCGCCAAACTTCCTTTTTCCCACTTCTCCATCTGCATCATTGGCCAAGAAAGTTAAACCGACTTCTTCTTTTGGGATTCTCATATTTTACATGAATTGTGGCAATTTATAGAAAAATGCAAAGATGCATTCTTTCCATTAACAAAATGTCAATGCATAAGGAGAAATAAGTTTTATATTTTGAGGAAATCAAATGTGACTGGGATGATAGCTTTCATTTAGCACTGTTAAACTTATGATGTAGGTTTACTCATCATTTTCCACTGGCATGTGGACAAAGTAAGCTAGCTCATCACCACAACTTATAGTTGCTACCTAACCAATCTCCTATCCTTAAGGTGAAATATTCAATAAGCTTTACCCATCTTGAATCACTTATCCTCATTACTAGAGGCCCTGGACATGAAATTCGTGCATTCAGGGGGCGGGGGTGTGTGTTCCTTAGCCCGGCCTGTGCCCTCTTGCAGTCCAGGAGCCCTTGGGGGATGTCCGACTGATGGGGAGCGGACGTAAGCCATCAGTCAGACATCCTTAGCACTCCTGCCCAGGCAGGAGAGGCTCCTGCCACTGCCACTGCACTTGCCAGCCATGAGCCCGGATTCTGGCTGAGCAGTGCTCCCCCTGTGGGAGCACACTGACCACCAGGGGGCAGCTCCTGCGTTGAGCCATATTGTGAGAGGGCACAGGCCAGGCCGAGGGACCGCACGTTGCATGATCAGGGTTGGGGAGGGATGTGGGAGGTTGGCCAGCCAGGGAGGGACCGCAGGAAGGCTCCAGGGAATGTCCAACCCATCTCGCTCAGTCCCGATCGGCTGGACCCCAGCAGCAAGCTAACCGGAGCATCTGCCCCCTGATGGTCAATGCACGTCATAGCGAGCAGTTGAGTGCCCTTAGCATATCATTAGCATATTATGCTTTGATTGGTTGACCAGACGACTGGACACTTAGCATATTAGGCTTTTATTATATAGGATACTTGGGGTTTATAAGGCATTCAAAAGTCTTAACAAATTTGCATGTTTTAAAATATATTTTTATTGATTTTTAAAAATTTTTATTTAGAAAAAGAGGAAGGGAAAGGGATAGAGAGATGGAAACATCAATGAGAAAAAAACATCATCGATCAGCTGCCTTGTGCATGTCCCCTATTGAAGATCAAGCCTGCAACCCAGGAATAACCTGAAGTTGTGACCTCTTATTTCATGGATCGATGCTTAACCACTGAGCCACATCAACCAGGCAAATTTGCATTTTTATAGCATGAATCAATTTTCTATGTTTCCTGCTATTATACAAAAAGGATAATACTAGATAGTAGTATTTATGTATGTGTGTGTGTGTGTGTGAGTGTGTGTGTAGATACATATTGGTAACTATACATATAAATTTCACCTTCAGATGAGTCATTATGCATGTTGTAACAAATAGCAACTATTATGAAGCAGACACAGAATATAGAATACAGCATTCTTGGGTTGTAGTATAATGGTGTCATGTGAAGTGAATCTGCCTGAATTAAACCAATTTTAATGTTGTTTGGGGAAAACAAATGGGTTAAGACTGGACATTGAGAGTGCTGTGTTCTAGGACTAAGTCTTTCACATACTAGTAGTGTGACCCCAGAAGAATTTTTTTTTCTCCTATAAACTTGGAAAATTCAGCAATAGCATTCATGGTAGCTTGGACAAATCACTTATAAGTCTCAATGTCCTCAGCTGTAAGTTGAAGAAAATGGCCTTGATCAGTGGAATTCTGGTTATACATTAGAATCACTCAGGAAATGTTAAAAAATAATAATGCCCTGCACTGCCCCCAGACAAACTAACACAGAGTTTCTGGGGGATGTGGGCAAGTGGTATTCAAAATGTGGTCTATGGACCACCAGCATCAGCATTACTCGGTGTATTAGTCAGCTCAGGTTGCCACAACAAAATACCATAGACTGGGTGGCTTCAACAACAGAAGTTCTGGAGGCGGGAAAGTTCAAGATCAAGGTGCCAGCTGATTTCAGTTTCTAGTGAGAACTCTCTTCCTGTCTTCTTGCTGTGTCCTCATGTGGCCTTTCCTTGGTGCATGCACATGTAGGAAGAGACAGAACTTTCTCCTTTTCTTCTTATAAGGCTTCTAGTCCTATTGGATTGTGACCCCACCCTTACTACCTCATGTAACTTTCCCTCCTAAAAGCCCTATTTCCAAATACAGTCACCTTGGGGGTTAGGGCTTCAACCTATGAATTGGGGTGGGGGTGCAGGTGGATAATTTAGTCCATGGCACTTGGTATTTTGAAAAATTTCAGACCCAATCTCAGGTCAAATGAATGAGATTCTCTGGGAGGAAGGACCAGGAATCCATGTTTTAGCAAACTCTACTGGTGATTCTTATGCATAGTCAAGTTTGAGGGTCGCAGGCCTAGACCACTTGTTTTTACACTAGGCTGCACATGGAATTACCTAAGGAATTTTCAAGCCTTTGATGTCTAGGGCCCAATTCCATAGATTTTTTAAAAATTTCTTTATGTATTGATTTTAGAGAGCAAGAGAGAAAGGGAGAGAGAAAGAAACATCAATTTGTTGTTCCGCTTACTTATGCATTCATTGGTTGATTCTTGCATGTGCCCTGACCAGGGATCAAACCAGCAACCTTGGTGTCTCGGGACCATGCTCTAACCAACTGAGCGATCTGCCAGGACATAAATTTTTGTATTTGTTACAGGCTGCTCACTCTAAGCAAGTTTTAAAGCTTGTAGGTTAATACAATCTGAAAACCCCTGGCATAGATCTCCAAGGGTCTTTTCAGTCCTAACTAGTACGGATTTTAATATAATGGAATGTATATGTAATATAATATACATGATCTATTATATTACATATAATATATATTATACATATAATATATATTATATATTATATTATATATATTATATGTAATATACATGATCTAGGTAATGCACATCAAAAGAAGATGATAAGCGAGTTCTATTTTGTAGTGTCAAATACATTTGTTATTCTGTTTCATTAATCACTTGATGACATAATGCATTAAATGGTGGTTTTTTTGTGTGTGTGTTTTTTTAATTTTGTTTTATTGCTTAAAATATTACAAAGAGTAGTACATATATCTCCTTTTTATTTTCCCCCTTGACCTTTCCCCGGCCTCCCCTACACCCCAGTGTCTTGTGTCCATTGGTTATGCTTATATGCATGCATACAAGTCTTAAATGGTTGTTTTTTAAGGATTGCTATTTTGGTAGTACATTTGCTAGCTCTAATCTTCATCAAATCAAAAGTTGATTTGATGGTCTATGTCTTTACACTGGGTAAGACCAAATGCGGGTTTGGATATTAGCCAGATGCTTATGATATATTTTAAAAGAAACATAAATTTAGAGTCCAGGGGTAATTATAAAAAACAAACCAACATAATGTGATTATTTTGTAAGTCTCAAAAAAGGTCATTCAACTATATAAATAAAGGAACTATGGGTATCTCTTTGTATTAAAATTTATATTCAATTATATAGTTTAAAATCTCTTTTGATATCAGGATATTTAATGTCTCAAGAATTTTAGATGCTATTTCCCCAAAAATGTACAATAATAGTTGTAGAAAAATGATATTTTAAAATATTTCAAATCACCAGAGCTCTGACCAGTGAATTTAACTGAAATTCTGTCATCACAAAAGCTACCACATGAAAGTAGAAAAAAACAACCCCTTGATATCTTTCTTTTTTTTCCCAGGCATAGGAACCATTTAAAAACTCCATTTTAAAACTTCAAACTCATCAGAGAGGAACAAGAACTAATGAATCAAAACTAACAATCTTTTTAATAGTCTTGGGTTTTAATAAAATATTTATTATAAATGGTATTTTAGCACTTGGCTTAATTAGAATTCTGTTTTGATGAGGCTAAAGTAGCCTCTTCAAATGTGTCATGTGGACACATTAAATATCTATTTTAATGGTCACAAAGTAACTGGGGAGTTGACATGAAATTGGCATATACAATAAAAAAAATCCATGCTCTATTGAAAGGGGATAATGATGTCCCCTTTACTCAAAACTCCTCAAAAACTAGCTTTTAAATATTTTCTGCATCTTTCAATAAATAAACATTACCAGGAAATTACAAATGAAATGCCAGAATGCATGTCAAGATGTGACTTTCTTTCCATATGCAGACACATGGCAATACTCCTTTTCTATAAACAAGTTTATAAGTAAAAAATAACTTGTGGGGAACTGTTTAAAAATAATGCTGCAAATAAATTTTCCTTTTATTGGATGCCACTAAGAAAAACCATGGCCTAGCAATTTAAGAGATGTTGCCTCATAAGTCAGCGGATATCATGTTATGAGGAAAGCGAGTTACATCAACACTTAGAACCACAGATGAGATGAGATTAACAAATGCTTGAGAAAAAGAGGAAGTAAAATAAAATTCTGGTTTGTGATAATATTGCAAACTGTTTCCACTTAACCGCATAGCCTGTTACATATACTAGGTCTACCAGTTAATAATAGTGAATTTTGTAATCAAAGAAAACACGATAATTTCAAGAGAAACATCAAAAGTGCTTTATTCAAAGTAATGTCCATCGCTAGCTACACATTTCCCCATCTTTCAGGTAATTTGTGGATACCGTCCCAATAGAACTTTTCTTGTTTTGAGGCAAGCCATTCAGAGACCCAATTGTCCACTTCTTTGTATGTTTTGAAGTGCTGCTCAGAAAGAACATGCACCATCGATCAGAACAAGTGGTAATCTGAAGGAGCAAAGTCTGGTGAATACAGCAGGTGGGTTAATACTTGCCAGGCAAGATCTTTTAACGTGTCTTTAACTGGTTTTGAAGTGTCTGATGGTGCATCATCATGAAGCAAAATTACTTTGCCGTGTATTCTGGCACATTCTGGTCGTTTTACGATCAAAGTGTGGTTCAAATTATTTGTTGTCGGTAGTGATCAGTATTAACAGTTTCACCTGGTTTTAGAAGCTCATAATACACCTTCCTGATCCCACCAAATGCAGAGCATTGTCTTCTTTCCAAAGTGATTTGGCCTTGCAGTCTATGTTGATGGTTGACCTGGATCAACCCATGATTTTGTGCATTTGGGATTCTCAAAATAAATCCACTTTTCATCACCAGTCACAATTCGATGCAAAAAAGACTTTCTTTCGTGCTGTTGAAGCAACATTTTACTGATGACTTTTCAGTTTTCCATTTGTCTTTCGTTCAGTTGATATGGCACCCATTTTCCTTCCTTTAAAATCTTTCCCATTGCTTGTAAACGATCAGAAATTGTTTGCTGAGCAATGTCTGCAAGTTGTTTTTGAGTTTGACATGCATCTTCATCCAATAATGCTTGTAATTGTTGGTCATCAAACTTTTTCGGTTAACCTGGACGTTCTTTGTCTTTCACATCGAAATCACCACTTTTAAAGCATTTAAACCAGCATTCACAAGTATCTTGAGATGGAGCATGTTCACCATAAGCTTCCTGAAGTATTCAGCAGCACTTTTCTTCAAAATAAAGTAATGAACTATAACTTCCCGCAAATGCTCTTTTTTGGGGCATGAAATTTGACATTTTTAAATGTAAAATTATCTATGATGTTAACACCTTCAGCAAATTTGACATATGAAGTTTTGAAGCTTGTTGTCAATACAACAAAATAGCATACATATCAAATCGCATATATATCAACATATGTGTAACTCCATCTATTGGAATAAATCCACATTATTAACCAGTATACCTAGTATACTGTATTGAAATGAAAGTTCTCTATTACTGAGTTTCTATTTTGAGTGTAAAAGAATAGTACTAACTTTGGTATATCCCTAATCTATAAGACGTCATTCTCTGAAAGCCAAGAAGTTTCTGAACTTCATGAATATTAAAACTATTTTACATATAAGAAACAAGATATATCAATATAGTAGCTGAGCTAAAATTATAAATAGGAAGAAAAATATATTCCAATATGATAGCAATTGTTATTGTTAAGTTGCATTTTCTTACTAAGAAGCTGAGTAACACATACTGTTCCCTTTCAGTGAGCGAATCGCTAAGGTACCATTCTAAACATAATTTTTTGTTTTTATTGAAAGGGTTGTCAGAACTTATGTATTTTCTTAGTTCAGAAATATATAAGAAAGTCTTTCTTGCCAGCTTTGCTGGGAGCTGATGGCAGAATGCTCATGTCTTCTTTCCCTAATAAGCAGAATAATTCTAATGAAGGATAAATCAGAAAATATAAATGATTTTTAGCCTCCATCTTTGGAGGTGGCTTTTGATGCTTTGACATTGAGATGACAAATAATGTCTCAATTATTCTGGATCAGCCTGGCCGGCTTGGCCTTGTGGTTGAGCGTCCACCTATGAACCAGGAGATCACGGTTTGATTCCCAGTCAGGGCACATGCCTGGGTTGTGGGCTCGATCCTGAGAGGGGTTTGCAGGAGGCATCTGATCAATGATTCCCTCATCATGATGTTTCTCTCTCTCTCTCCCTCTTCCTTCCTCATGGAAAGAAATAAAAATATTTTTTAAAAAAATTATTCTGGATCAAAAATTAAAGACATACCAAATTCTATCCTGAGTGTGTGACAGAAGTATCAGAATTATATAGGGAAGCAATATTTCTGATACCTTTAGAAATTATGCTCTGCTTTATATGTCATTATAAAGTTTTCACTTTCAATTTCTGTTACTTGCTTGGTGTTCCTACTGCTCAGAAGTATAAAAAGTCTCATTGGCTATTGACCTCCAAGTACAAGCTTGAAGTATGATACATGAAAGACAGAATATGAACAGGTGCCTAAATTTTTCTACAACTTCTTCCATTTAATGCATCATTGACAATCAGTTCACAGTAAGACAAGGCCTTTGAGGAGCTGACTTCTACCTGCCTCTTCTGCTGGATGGCATCAGTGAAGAGGAACATGAGCCAGGCCTGGCCCAGAGAGCTGGGTCTGTACAGGTGAAGTCTCTGGTAGTTTATCTAAGTGTCCTTAAAACTTACTAACTTTTCAATGTCTCTACACAAAATTTTAAAAGGACAAAACAAAAAGGAATTGTATTCCAAAGAAAAGGATTGTGTAGCTTAGCAGAAATATAAGCTACCGAGGCATATGTTGTAAAGCCGTTTGAAAGTCACTCAGCAAGTTTTGTGAATAGAAGTGCAGTGCTCACGTCACATTCTGCTTTAAAAGGTTATGGCAAAAACAGACAAATTCAAAAGAAAGAAAGAAAAAAAAGGAATTGTAGGAGGAGGAAGTTGTGAAAGAAGGACATCATCATATATGCAAACTTACAAGAAGTGTTCCCTATTTTGTCTTACCAAGAAATCATAAGAATTTTTATAAAATCTAATAATGTATTTCTGATCATTCCCTTAAGGCAACTTTTCCTCAAACCATTTTTTAAAACTAAAAACCAATATTGATAGAGAGATGGTAGGTAGATAGATAGATGATAGATAGATAGATAGATAGATAGATAGATAGATAAAGATATAGAAATAGATATTTATAAAATAAAGCCTGGAACCAATGTTTACATTTTTATTTTAGTATATTTTATTAAAAAAAGAAAGACATACTTTGATCAACTAATTAGATTTCAAGACCTACTAATGGATTGCAACTTCCAGCTTAAAAACATTGCATGGGGTTCTTGTGTATGTGTAGAGAGATATTTTTCATATTCGCTATCAAAGTTTAAGAGTATAGATCTCTAAAAAAATGGAATTAAAAGTGGCCTCTGAACTCTTTCTCACCTATATAAATCTGACTGTTAAACACATAAGAAGATGCCTTGATGCCTTAGCCAAACAAGAAGTAGAGGCCACTTTGCCTAAAAGCAAACAACATGGGGCATTTAGAAACCTGATCCTACTGGCAGGAGAAGGAAACAGTAGTGAATAGATAAAGTTTAAAGCAATATGCTACCTTTAAGATTTTCCCAACGACCACATAGATCTTCTAACAGGAAGAGTATATGTTTATGAGGCACACCAAGAAATGCCTGCAATTGTTAGAGGGCACCACGGGTTCCCAACAGCCTAAAAGTCATCAGCTCACCAAAGAGAAGGTCCACGTGGATCATCAGGAGTCATCAGTTCCTGCCACTGGGAAGGATACATCCAAGGACTGCACATCCCAGACCACACCCATCACATTCCCTTACTACCTCATCTTAAAAACTCTTCCTACCTCCTCCATTTATAAATAACTGTATGCTAGTACATAGACCAGCATAGGTTGCAGTCTGCTGTTACAGATGGTGCTGATACTGTGATCTCTAAGCATGTCCTCTGTTGATGGTTATTTTCATTTCTTTTCACAGAGTGAATATCTCTATGGTAGAGAGAATCCGCAGCAGTAAAAGACACCTATAAATGATGAGGAAAAGAGGGCCATGGTCAGAAATTTTCACTGCATTGGATACAGGGCTTTGGAGCCAGGCCAAGAGGACTTTCCTGCCTTCTGCCAGCAGCAAGGCTTCAACTAGACAGTAAAAAACTAAAATTAGAAAGCCTTTTGTGACTTACTCTTAAGAAACCTTATAACCAAATTTGTTTGTATTCTTATTTGCCTGGGGCATGCTAATTTATCGGTGACTTGGGTTAAGTACTCTCTATAAATTCTACACTTGACAGCTCAGCTTAATCCTAAAGAATCCAGAAGGATATATATCAAAGTGCAAAGACATCAGTCAGGCATTTCTCTGCATCTTCACTGACTTTGACACACACACAAATGGATTTTCATACATTTTGGAACATGTACCTACATGGATCTCAATAGCTTGGAATCACCCAGGAAAGTAAGTCCCTGGAATGCACCATTCAGAGCAGCAAATATTCCAATGGGGTGGGGGGGATATCCTAGAAATATTTTGTTTGCTACCAATAACACTATTTTCTTAAAATTCTCAAAGTAGTTTATTAAAGGATAAGAGAGAAGGAAAAATATTTTTCAGCTTTAAAAAAAGTCTTATATAAGCAAGGCTCTGCTGATGCCATGTAAAAAAAAAAAAATAACTTGTTTTTATGGCTAAAGGGCAAGAACCAGGGAATGGCTCACCACCCATCAGTACTTGATCCTTTTGAAGAGCGCATTAGTACGGGGAAGAGAGAAGAAACGCTGTTTTGGTGATGCCAAAGGAAACGAAGATGTAGTAAACATTGGGGGAGAAACATTATTAATGAATGTCAAAGGTTCACACTTCTCAATTAGCTAAAAATGGTTATTTTTGGGGGCCATGATTTGAAAAGTTACTAAGACCTCACTGAAATCACAGTATATGTGTGTGGAGTCAAAACTGATCATTAATATGAGATGGTGAAAAGGGCCAAATATGACTCTTTGGTAATGAATTTTGGAAGCATTAGTCATCAGACAAAATCTGGTGAGCAGATACTGCAGCGGTGTCTGTGAGTAGAGAGCTTTTGTATGCCTCCGAATTATAGAAACTCTGAAACAAATTCAGTGTGGCCACTGCAGCCAGAGATGGGCAGCATGAGACAGAGAAGCTAGCACTGGATGGGGATCCAGAGATGTGGAACTCAGGGACATCCTGGTTGTGTCACCAACTCCAGTAAACTGAGTAAGTCATTTCATCCAACTGGGTGCCAGTATCCTCATTTATGAAACAAAAGAGTTGCATCATATCCAAGATTCCTTGAACTTCAGAATTTTATGATTCCGTTTTTAAGCTGTGGGATACATGCCTTCTAGATTAGAACTGCCCAGCAGAAATATAATGCAAGCCACATATGTAATTTAAAATGTATACTAGCTACATTACGTATGTAAAAAGAAACAGGTAAAATAAGAACATATAATATTTTTACTTAACCTACCCAAATACTGCCATTTCAACGTGTCTGAAATCTCGAGTAACTACCCACACTTCAAGTGCTCAACAGCCACATTTAGCTAACGGTTCCTATCTAGCACATTGCACAGTACAAGTCCAGAGAGTAAAGTTCTCAGGAGCTACATTTCTCTTCAATGCTCTGAACCACGATTTCAAAGTCTGACTTGTCACCAAAATTACTGGAGGCACTTAAAAAATATTTCTGAGCCCACCTCATTCGTTGGGTACAGGTTGTATCTTAGAAAATCTCACTGGGTGAGTCCGACGTGCAGCCAGTTCATACCAGGCTGCAGGGCAGTGTTTGAATCCCTCTTCACTGACCTAACTGAGCCTTCCTGTTGTCCAGAGGTGGGCGGGATAAGGGAAGCAGTGGTCATGGGGTGAGCATCCTCCCCAGGGTCTCTCCAGCAAGTTATCAAGAGGACTACCTTCTATCTGCCATGTGGGCTGGGAGAATTCAACACTCATCCTGACAGCGGAAGGTGCTTTCAGTTACTGAAGGCAATTTGATTTTTTCAAGTTAGAATGCATTAAAAAACAATGAGCTGATGTTGCAAAAAAAAGGAGACTAGATTCTACACGGCCAGGACTTGTCTAGCTGGTGACTTGATGGAGCTGCAGCTGTAGCTACCCATCTGTTTTTGAGCCTGTTTGTGTAGAATGGTTGCCCTCAATCTGGTACTGATTCTCACTTTCAGATCTCTTCAATTGAGTGGTGACAGAGTAGTTGAGAAAACTTGTCAAAGTGAAGAGTCTTATAATATTTTCATATTTCTGACATGGAAAAATGGGTAGATGTATTACAAGTCTGCCTTCTAGACTTTCAAAACTATTTAAGCAGGGACAAGGAGGCTACCAGGGAATTTTTAAAAAACTGGTAAGTTGAAATTAGCCAACGTTATATCAAAGGGAAAGAAGTATCAAATGGAAATGAGTATATTTGTGGCCTAACTGGAGAAAAGGTTTAAAAGCATCATGTGAAAAACAATAGATGAGACCAATATGGTGACATGAGAGAACCCAGCCTTTGTGCTCCCACAATGATCAACAATTAGACAGCTATCCACAAACAGAAATAGCTCTGGGATTCCACTTAAGAAACTTTAGCAGCACAGTGGAACCAAAACCTTGAGAAAAACTGTACAAGAAGAGAATGAAGACAGCGTCATTTTGCCTGCACCCCCCACCCCCACCCCCCCCCCCCCCCACCCGCCCCCTCCGCCAGCTAGCATTGCCCAGTGCCAAGAGGGAACTTCCCAGCAGAAAGAGTTCCCTTCTCCCAGAAGGAATAAGCTTACTCAGCCTTTCTGAACACTACACAAAGGTTCTCTTTTGGTTTTACCCTACCCGGACCTGTAGGGCTGAGACACAGAAACAGCTAGGAATGAGGGAAAAAGTAGAGGCTACCAATAGCAGCCATGCAATAGAAGCAACTGTAGTTCCTAGTGACCTGATCTGCAGATAACCCTTATGATTCAGTATCTGAAGGCTGCTTACATCTTCTCTAAAACCACCTCTACAAATCCCAGCCCATAGCTTATGACTACATTTAGACTGATACTAAGATTTTATTAAATTTAACGTAATAATAGATTATTTTACATGGACCATTAAAAAAATCACAAAAAGCAAACATCTTTATAGACAAGCTCTCCTAAAAAATTATAAATAAGCTCCTCTATCTGAGTCCCTTTATGCCATGATGGTAAGTGTCCAATGGCTAGAGACAGATTTATGTTCAAATACAATTTATTTGCCTTATAACCTCAGCCAAATTGCTCAGCCTCCCCAAATCTCCATGTTCTGGGGGTGTTTCATGCCCATCTTGTGAGGTTATGAATATGAAACATAAAGAATGTGAAGTGTTGGACACAATGACAGGTAGAATACTAGTAAATGCTCACAGGTAGCTATTAAGATTATCAAAAACAAAGGCTATTAAAAGACCTGACTGATAAACATTTATGAGATTTTTCTGGAAATTAAGAAGGCCCTTACGAAAAAACATATTTACTCCTCATAACTATACATAACATTTATTTGGAATACTACAGGAAAATATCCCTAAAATTTCACCCAATATTATCTAACACCCTCACACATGCACGATGCTATTTCACCACCACCCTTCACAGTTTTTTTATTTCTCCAGAGAAAAAGTAGAACACGAAGTTCTTCTCTAAACCACAAATTAGAGGTCATCATCAGTTCATTTGGGAAAATATCCATCAGTGTTTATACACATACAGACCCACACACATACACACTTCTGTGCATACACAGGGACACACACACACACACACACACACACACACACACACTTACTCCTATGTATATTTGAAATATAAATTAGTAAAAACCTTGATTTTAGTTAACATAAAAGAATGAGTTGGTAGGGAAGCTCAAGCATTTATGATGACCACAAGACTCATGCCTCTGTCTTACTCTTAACCATCCCTGATGGACTTTTCTGACAAACACATTCCATACTCCCACAAATCATCCTAGCAAAGAAAGAAAAGAGAGAAAAAGAGAGCCGTAGGGAGGGGGAAAGGGAGGAAGGAAAACAGGAAGGGGGGAAGGAGAGAGGAAATGGAGGAGGAAAAAAGATTCCATGTGCAGGGCATGTGTGTTTGTTGGGTTGGCAAGCCAGGTCAATTTGGGGAAGCCAATTTTTTGCCCACCCAGAGCTTGCCCAGACTAAGGCTATGTTGCAAAACAAGCAGTGATTTCTCTGCCAGGCATATTATTGGAATGAGTGGTGTCCCAGACCTGACTAATGTTTTCTTCTGGCTCTCTTACTTTCTTAACACAAACATCTGAGGCTGAGGTAGTTTGAAGTGAGCTCCTCAAAGCATCCCCAAATTCCTACTTTTTATTTTTTATTTCCTTGATGTTTACTACCTAGTTCAAGAGCTAATGATTTCTGCTCCACCCAGCACTAACCCTGTGAATTTTAAATGTTTTTGCCTTTCAGAACCATCATTCTAAGCTCAGTTACCTCCATACAGAGTCTAAAATTAGTATGAATGAGCCATGCCAATTCAGCCCCATTTTGGGAGATTCCTCTAGGGCAGGTACTTCATCATTTGAGACAGCCTGATGTCTTGAGAATTCTTGTGACTGAGAGAAGAAATTGTTGTGATTGGCCATTTTGGTTTCATTGATCCTTAGACACAGTAACAATACAAGCTAAGGTTTGAAAGGGCTGGTTGTGCCAAGAAAGCTGCATGTAGACAGAATGTAGTTGATTCACTTAAAGAAACATTCCGTGAGGCACTACTGTGTATTGATACTGATTCCAAGAATGTATAAACACCTAAAATCATGATCATGAAACGTTATAGCTAGACATCTAGTCTGACCTTTTCATTTTACATATTGATAGACAGAATTAAGGTCTGGAAATTTTAACTTTTCCAAGGTGATGGGCAGAGACTGGAATGAGCTTTGGTTATAGTTCAGTGGAAACTAAGTGCAAGCAAGGAGGTTACACACAATTAGTAAAGACTTAATGATGGGACTTGAAGTTCTCATCAACTAAAAAGTAGCACCCGGGAGAGCAGAACTGCAGCCACCAGAAAGGTGTCTATTAAAATGTAAGAGACGACTGTCCAGGCTCTGCCAGAGGTGGGATGAACATTGCTTCCGACCTTTGTCTCCATTCATAACTCACCAGGGAGCCTTCTGATTACAAAATTCAAATTCCTAAATGCCCTGAGATTAGAATTGGAGTATACTGGGTGACAGAGAAGACTATTCTAATTAGCAAAGGCTAAGCACTTGAATTAATTGATAAAGTTGAGTTTCTAAAATTATATATTTGAGGACCCTGGATTCATGAAATATATCCCAAGATGGTCAGTAATCCTTACTATTTTTTTCCTGTGGAACATTATTAAAAATTTTAGTATATATGTAGCTAGTTTATGATGGGGAAAAAATAATGAATTTATTAATAAATAAACACCACTATAACAGAATGTAATAAAATGTAGTTGTAATATATTTAGTCAATAAGAATATAGTAGTATAATCAGCTATCCAAATGGTTTCTAGGAATTTAAATGTTAATAGGTTACCAACTTACTAACACTTTTCTTAAAATAAAAAGTAAAAGGTTTAATATGTGAAGTGAAATATCAGATTTCTTTTTTACCATCTACCACACTCAAAGCAGACCCTTTGTTTTCTCTTAAAGGTACCAGCAAGGGTTACTCTGTTGCTGCCAGGAGATCTGGGTTTGGGATAGCCAGACTGAGATCAGATGACTGTTCTGTGTAAATAAGGGTTCTGAGACTGTGGATTCATGAGACTGGGAATCCAGCAAGAGGAAAACATTCACATCTCTATTATAGGAAAATTATTAACGGTGTTCACTATTTGGAACAAAAGAGAAAAGTAGACAAATTCATGCGTAATCACAACAAATGCTCTACTAAACACTATGTAAAAACAAACTATAGCCTCAATAATACCAGCCAATTTGAGTAGCTTTTGACAAAGGAACAAACATTCTTTCCCAGGACTGTAAGTTCTATGTCAAGTAATATAATGCAGAACAGAGACTGGAACGTTTCATGAAACAGAACAACTTTCAGGACTTATTTTTTTTCTGAAAGGAAGATATGCCAGGAAAATCTTTATACAATGAAATAGTCTATCTTCATTATGTCTGAAGTCATGGAAAACACCCAAATTTTGCCCTAGTTTTTTCCCTTTACTTGGAGGCAGATTATAACGTAGTCTACATGTCAGTAAAAATATATGTGTGGAACACAACTCCTCTTGGAGACAGTGGGGGAGTGCCTGATATTTAGAGAGCCATATACATTGCTGTTTAAGAAACAGTTTTAAATATCATCATCATCAATTAAATACACACAATGCCAGACTGGGTTCATTGCTTCCTCAAAGAAGAGACAATTGTGTCAGTGGATATTTATATGATAACTAGAGGCCCGGTGCACAAATTTATGCAGGGGTGGGGTCCCTCAGCCTGGCCGGTGATCAGGGCTGATTGGAGCCAGGGGAGGTTGGCCGGGGGGAGGGGCCGAGGGAGGTTGGCCGGCCATAGGAGGTTGGCTGTGGGAGTGCAGGGGGCAGCTCCTGTGTTGAGCATTTGCTCCCTGGTGGTCAGTGCACGTCATAGCAATCAGTCTACCAGTCGTTTGGTCGTTCAGTCACTTAGGCTTTTATATACATAGAAGATGGGCTAATGAGGGTCCTGTTTAATCCCTGGAATGAATAGAAGTTCAAGACCCTGAAAGTTCTAAATGTGATTTTCAGATTGGCTTACCTAGAGTTCTCTGGAGTAAGCTTTTGTGATGTGAAAACAAAAGATAACAGTTCCTTTCTCAAGAGAATGAGTTTTGACGTAATTATGCTTCTTTAAATGAAGTTTATTGCTACAGGAGTTACAGAATAGATAGTTTCCACTCTGTGAGTAAGTAAGTAGGTCCTGGAATAATGTAGATTGATACTACATTGAACTTCTTACAATTTCTCAACCATATCCTCTTGAACAGTTTTGATTAAGGCATTTGAAATGGCCTGATCACTTTTCAATTTTCTTATTATTTTATTCCTTTATGACACATAAATCACTTTGATTAAAAACATTCATCTGCCCTGGCTGGTTTGGATAAAGTGGATAAAGCGTCGGCTTGCAGACTGAAGGGTCCCAGGTTCGATTTTGGTCAAGGGCACATGCCTGGGTTGCGGGCTCAATCCCCAGTAGGGGGCGTGCAGGAGGCAGCCCATCCATGATTTTCTCTCATCATTGATGTTTCTATCTCTCTCTCCCTCTCCTTTCCTCTCTGAAATCAATAAAAATATATTTTCAAAAAACACATTCATCTGCATATTCAAGAGGCTTAAAGAACCCAGGTAGATAAACCTTCTGCATAAAATTCTCCTCCTTGGCTTTCTGTGTTTGTATACTCTCATGGGTTCCCTTACACCTTTATGACTATTCTTCTCTTGTATACTTTTCTTTTTCAATCCTTTTCTTCTCAGTGAGTGTGTTTTAAAATCCCATGCAGCTCTTATCTTTCTATACTGCATACTCTCACATAGAAATTCAATCCATTTTCATAGACTATCAGTAAAGAAGTTCTCAAATCTTGTAACATGGCTTCTGTATTGCCACTGCCTGGCTAAATACCTCTTCTTGCATATTTTACTGGCCTCCTAAGTGCAGAATAGAGATTCTTTTTCTGCTGTTCCGTATTCCTATAATAGCATTAATGCTAAGATGGGCAATAGGTAACCTAAGACCTCAGTTACCTTTGACTTTCCTTCACTTCACTCAGTTGCTAAGTCCTCCCAATTCTATTGACACTTCCTCCCCTTCCTATTCATTCCCCCTGCTACTTCCCTAGTTCAGTTTTTTTATTATTTTCTCACCAGATTGGATCTAACAGCAATAACTGGCTTTCATGATCCTGTTCTCCTCTCCCTTTAATTCATCCAAAATGTACTAGTCAGATTAATATTCCTCAAGCATCTCTCTGATGATTTCACTCCTTGTTAGAGCAATAGAATGATAGTTAACCATGGCTCAAAAAAATAAAATCATATTTTGTTAGCAGAACATTTCTTTCTAAAGTGTATTTATCACTTGCCTTCGCCAGCCCCAAATTCCAGTTGTGAAAAAATGTGTGTACTTTTTCAATTGAAATAAACTATGAAGTACAAAGAAAGAGAAACAAAATGGGGAAAAGGATCATCACTTGTGGGTGGGTGCGTGTTTTCTGACAGCTTGTAAGTGTTCTAAGATTTAATATTATGTAAGTTCTCGGAAGGGTGGAGTGGACACGTGGTCATGGAATATGGCGAGCAGATGGACAGGGCTGGGTGGAGGAGACCCACCCTGGACTTTTTCAACCAGTTACAGACAAGAAGACAAATGACTACATCTCCTGAACAGGAGCGTGTTACTAGTAAATGGATACAGATGAACAGAGCTTCTAGCACAGGGCACGTGAGATAAATATAACTAAGATTAGAGCACACGTTTCTGAAACACTACGTTTTGCTATTTGGAACCACCGAGGGGCTTGTACTTCCAGATTAACCTGGTCAAGGGTATTTGGGCAAGCCCTCAGAGGTCCAGAGACCCTTGAAAATAGCAAACTGAAGAATCTTGATTAACTGGCAAAAAGCTGTTTTTATACTAAACATGCTGCTGCCTGTACAGTGCTTTGCTGAAAAATGGAAAAAGCTTTCTATTCATCTACAGCTTTCTATCCCTACTTATTGTAAATGGAATAAGCTACCTGGATTTTGCAAATCAGATAACAAAAATTCTGCAAATGCTGGTTAGGAATGGGCCAAATTGTTTAGCTAAACCCTCTTATCTCTGTACTTATGCCAAAAGTAATCTTTGGTTTATTCTATGAATTATAATGAACTCTGAATTCACAGGATCTGAACTTAAAATGTTTTCCTATGAAAAGATGCATGTTAATTAAAGATAAATGGAGCAAAAAAAAGGAAGGCTAATCAGGACACCAAACAAAGATGTGAAGAATAACAAAACTCTTGCTACATAAAAGAACGAGTGAAGTTTATTCTCTGTGGTTGCAGTGTTTCTCTTACCTGACAGAATCAATGTACAGGTCTCCCCTGCTTTCCAAAACTTTTCATTATGCCCCTTTGCTTTTACAAAAAAATGTACATTAGTATGGTAATTGCCTTTTTAATAGAAGCAGAAACTTTATATTTCATTTATTTAGTGAGAATGAGTGCAACAAGAGTCTTCCCTAAAAGTGAAGTGCGTAATGTAAACTTTCAGAAAGCGGGATACTCTGCTTTATGTCATTTTGTCTTATGAAAGGTTTCATAGGAACCTTTCCTTTTGGATAGTGGGGGAACCTATAATGGTAAACTTTCTGTTGCAGTTGGTAAAGAGGCAATCTTACTAGTTATAGCAAATTTCACAATATCTCCCCAAACTGCCAAGGGTGTTACTGAATGCAGGAATAAAAAATCTAAAGAGCCCTAGCTGGTTTGGCTCAGTGGATAGAGCATCAGCCTGTGGATGGAAGGGTCACGGGTTCAAATCCTGTCAAGGGCACATGACTAGGTTGCGTGCAGGAGGCAGCCGATCAATGATTCTCATCATTGATGTTTCTATCTCTCTCTCCCTCTCCCTTCCTCCCTGAAATCAATAAAAATATATGAAAAGTCTAAAGAAATCAGAGCAGACTTAACTTATATTCAATGTCCTCAGAGCCATTTCAACAAAACAAAACAAAAACAAATCATACAGAACATTTTTGCTTGGTAATAGTCATTAAGAAGTAAAACCATTTTACTGTGATATATCTAAAATTTCATTACTTCATCAAAACATAATTCTTCTAAATCTTCAGCCTCTATTTGACCTCAAGACTCTACGCAATCATTAGTAATACCAATGCTTTTCAGCTTATCCAGATTAATTCTGCAAATAGGGCCCTATAATTTTTTTAAAATATATTTTATTGATTTTTTACAGAGGAAGGGAGAGAGACAGAGAGCCAGAAACATCAATGAGAGAGAAACATGGATCAGCTGCCTCCTGCCCATCTCCCACTGGGGATGTGCCCGCAACCCAGGCACATGCCCTTGACCGGAATCAAACCCGGGACCTCTCAGTCCGCAGGCCAACGCTCTATCCACTGAGCCAAACCGGCTTCGGCCTTATAATTTTAAATGATAAATACTGATGCTATTATAAAATTTAGCCAAAGTAAATGCTGCACAAAGCAACTTTTCTTCTACATGTTTTCCTCATATATGTGAGGTACTGTAGCATGGCAGTGAGAAGTGGGGTTTCTGGAGTTAGATTATTTAGAATTATGTACCAACTCTATCATTTATCAGCTGTGTGATACTGAGCAAATGTTTATTATCTGTGCCTCAGTTTCCTTATCTGTAAAATAAGGGTAATGACAGTACTTACAACTCAAGGTTATTGCATTTTAAAAAGGTGAAAGTACACATGGGCAATACCAGTCAACACTAGCTATTCTCATTATAGTCGTAAATATTAATATATGTGTATCTTAGAGTCATTAATATTTTTTTGCAACAAAGACTATATATAAACTTAGTCTAAAATACACAGTCAGATATTTTGAGCACAATATAATTTTTTCTCAGTAAAACATGAAAGCACATAGAACAGCTCACAGGTCACTCAGTAGGTGGCAATATAGTATTAGTTTTAAAATAATGCTTCTTTATTTTTTTGTTAATCTTCACCCGAAGATATTATTTCCATTGATCATTTTAAAGAGTGGAAAGTTGGGGGGGAGGAGAGGAGAGGAGAGGAGAGGAGAGGAGAGGAGAGGAGAGGAGAGGAGAGGAGAGGAGAGGAGAGAGAGGAGAGAGAGATGAGAGAGACACATCGATTGGTTGCCTCCTGCATGAGCCCCAACCAGACTGGGGATTGAACATGCAACCCAGGTACATGTCCTTGACTAGGAATCAAACCCATGACCCTTCGGTCCACAGGCCAACAATGTAATCACTGAACTACATGGGCCAGAGCAATGCTTCTTTATTTTTAATGCTATTTTTTAGAAGCTACAACTAACCATTACATTCAGATGAGCAAGACTTTCCTAAAATTAACTCTATCACATTATTTAGCATCTTATAAGCTTGAATATTATTCTCTCATTCAACAGTTTAGATTATGTCTCAGTCATTGCAAACCTTTTCAACAGGAATGTATTTTCTGTTTATATACTGCAAGATACCTATTTTTTAGATTTTTCTTCTATAAAACAGATTTATTTATTAAGTATAACAAAAATAAAATTGTTCCTGGATTCCTAAGGAGTTGACATCCCAATACAAATGTGCAGCAGGGACATTCACATGCTGAACATAATTCTGAGAGAGATGTTTATGACTGACTGAACACACGGAAGAGAAGAAAACATCATCAGCAGAGAGAGCCTTACTCTCTGAATTCAATTTATGAAACTCGGGTAGTGTGTGAATTGAGAGAGCAACAGAAAGTGGAATTGTTTGTGAATAACTTCAAATGGAAGGAAGAAGTAGAATCCTTTATCTTTCAGAACATGATTTGGCTTTAATTCTGCTGGAAGATAGCAAAGGGGTGGTAGGCTGACTAGCAGTGGTGATAGCTCTCATGCTTGTCTTATTCCTAATCTCAGAAGGAGAGCTCTCAATATTTCCATGGCGTCTGCTGTTGGTGTTTTGTAGCTATCTCCTGTTAGATTAAAGAAAAATTCTCTTCTATTCTTAGTTTGCCAAAAGATGTATTTTAATCACAAACAAGTGCTGACTTTAATCAACTGCTTTAAAAGATGATCATTTAACTTTTCCCCTTTATTCTGTCAATGTGGTAAATTCTACTAATTGATTTTCTAATGTTAAATGAACATTGCATTATTACAACAAACTCAACTGATTTGCAACATCTTATCATTTGTGCATATTGTTTGGTGAGCTGACAGTAAGAATTTTGGTGTATATGTTCATTGAGATTGCCCAGAAACTTTTCCCTCATAATTTCCTGTTTATGTTTTGATATGATATGAAGGTTATACTGTCCTCATAAATTAAGTTCGATAGTGTTGCCTGTTTCTGTTTTCTGAAAAGGCGAGATATTTATTCCTTAAACATTTGCTAGAATTAAATAGTTAAACTATCTGTACATGTAGTGGAAGGTTTTAAATTAGAGATTCAACTATTTTTAGTTGTTATGAGATATTCATAATTTCTGGGTTTTTATTGTGGTCCAAATTTCAGCAGGCTGAATTTTTGTATTATTTTTATCCTAGTAAGCTTATAGAACATAGGTGACAAAAAGCATACATTTATTAGATATGTAAGTATTGCTGAAATCTATGTGGATAAGAACTATATTTAATGGTAGTTCTTTCTATTTCTTGGTTACTTTGAGTTTACCTTATTAAAATGAACTGCTTTGGGGCATAATTTTCAAAAGCATAATTGTGGTACTAAAAAGACTGAGAATACATTTTGTTTTGAGTTAAAATGAAAAGATGCAGTGGCATTCCTAGTACACTTAACACCTGAAAGGAACAATTTTTAACACCTTTTCCTCTAGATGACAAAAGTATCTTCAGTAATGATGATGAAATGAAATAAATAATTATTACGTCCGGAAAGGAAATGTAGACAGTGACAATTTTCATTTATTAAATTTTGCATGTCAAATAATGCTAGTAAAAAATTAGTAAAAACAATAAAAGCAAAGTTTTAAAAAATTTTAAGTACATTAACATATTTTTAGAAAAATATGTATACCTACATGTTGATTTTCTAGGGTGATGAATAATTCCATTGCAGTTTCTGGCTTTGAGCCTTCACTTCTGCAAATCTGTCAATGGCTTTGTCAAACTGATCTTCACATTTTCATGGTGGATAGAATCAGGATAGTGAGATGTGTCAATCTATCTTCACTCATAGTTGATTGAAGGACACTTTATTTTCATTTCAAATGTTTCTTTCACATAAAAAAACAGATACACAAATGGTTAGGAAAGCTTTAAAATAAAAATGTTTATCAGGAATTCATAAAAATCCCATTTAACTGTAAATTCCAGAAATAACAGTAGCATCCTTGTCTTTGCTCTTTGCAATCAGTTCTGATTAGCTTTCAAATGTTTCTGCAGTTGAAACTTTTCCACTAAAATACCTTCACCAGAAAATTTATCATAAATATCTATTATATTTGGTAAAATTCACCAAAGCTTATAAATGGTTGTATATTATTTGAGCTTGCTTCAGGCTCAGTTCATATTCCTAACCCCTGTTGTACTATGGAATCCTGTGTTTCAATATAGATTCAAAATAAACAATTTGAGCACAGTGATTGTGAAAATGAAGAAACAGAACTTGGCTGCTTATTCTTGAAATAAACATGTGTAGCTGAGTCCAGTGCAGGGGAGTTAGAGTTACTTCCATGTAGAATGCAATGTTTATTAAAGAATAAGCAATAGGGGTGGGAGTGGCTGGGGAGGGGTTGATGGGGGAAAAAGGAGACGTATGTAATACTTTAAACAATAAAAAAAAAGAAATTAAAAAAAAGAATAAGCAATAAAAAACATGGTCATTTTTAGCTTACATATAGTATATTATTAAATTTCAGGCCCGGCCAGCGTGGCTCAGTGGTTAAGCGTCAACTTATGAACCAGGAGGTCAAGGTTCAGTTCAGTTCTTGGACAGGGCACATGCCCAGGTTGATTTATTTCTGAAAATATTCATAAAAAATACAAATTACATTCCCTTTTGCTCCTTCACTAGGCGTGGTTAAATTATTACACTGTGCTTCATGTTTGCTTATCTGCTGTCACTGGCAGTGAGTAACACAACTTACTCTGATGTAATGGAGTGGATAACAAACTCATATATCAAGATTAAAATTTTGGTAAGGCGCACAAACCTCTGAAGTACCGTTTGAGGTACGCCAGGCCTTATCGGACACTTTCACACCCTATCACAAACTGAAGGGTGGTAACTCTGCTCAGTACATGCACATCCTCCCAGGTCTGGAAAGGAAATACCTGGGGAATTTAATTAAAGTTTAAGTGAATCATAATTTGAATCCCAATAGACTGCAGCAAATATTAAATTTCTGGTTTGCAGCTTAAAAAATAACTTAAGATACAGTAAAATTCCACTATTGTAAGAATATAGTATTGCATCAATTGTAGTAAATAAAAGAACTGGAAAAACAGCATTAAATATTTTTGTGGGGTTTAAACTAGCCAAAATGACTACACCTTTTAAGGTGTTTATAAGGTGTTTTTTATGCTTCATTGACAAATTTGGCTGAAAGAACCAAACTAGTCTGTCTTAACAGTCACAAAAATAAATGGAATGCCCATTTGCTTCCTGTTTGGTTCTGTTGATGGACTAATGTTCCCTCCTGCGATAGCCATTGAGGATGTTTATATTCTTGACCCCTCACAGGGAAGCAGGAAGGAATCTGAACTCTGAGGACTTGATGTGCTTTTGGCTTTGATGTGCTGCTCTGGCCTCTGTGGTGGAAGTGAGCATGCAGAGGGACAGACCTGAACTTGTACTGAAAGCAGCAAAAACGACAACCAAGAGTCTGATGTTTCGCAGTGTGTCTCTAAATCAACTGGTATAAGAACATACTTTCTGTAGCAACATACATAATGGTTTCAGCTCCTCAAAATTAGGCAGATAAAATATACAAAAGAAACAAGGCATTTTCTTAAAAATATGTAAAATAGCCAATGAGGTAGAAAGTATGCACCAATAATGGGCCTACTGACAACAAATTGAAATATTTACCAGGAGCATTTTGGAGTCAAGTATTCCACTAAAGGGGGATCAAAATATTTAATGGTGGATAGTGGGGAGCAGTAGGCATTTGTATTTTTTTAAATCACCAGGTATAATTCTGACATGAAACCAGCATTATGGGCCATGGCTTTGGGCACCATTAATTGCTTAATTTAATGCAGTATAACATCATGCTTTAGAGCAGGGGTCCTCAAACTTTTTAAACGGGGGGCCAGTTCACTGTCCCTCGGACCGTTGGAGGGCCGGACTATAGTTTAAAAAAAAACTATGAATAAATTCCTACGCACACTGCACATAGCTTATTTTGAAGTAAAAAAAAAACAAAACGGGAACAAATACAATATTTGTATTTGCATGTGGCCCGCGGGCCGTAGTTTGAGGACCCCTGCTTTAGAGTATGGGTTTTGGAGATAAACAAGTTTGGATCAATTTCCAACTCTGCCCCTTTACTAGCTTCATAAGCATCAGTAAATTACTTAATCTCTCTGTATCTCATATATTCAACATCTAATGTATATTTGTTGAGTGCTAGGCTGTGTTCTAGACATATAACAGTGAACAAAATAAATGAAAATTCCTGCCCTTGACTGTCACACTATATCAGGAAGGCTGGGGAGGGTTGGAGGGCGGGAGCAGGGTAAGAGATCAACCGAAGGACTTGTATGCATGCATATAAGCATAACCAATGGACACAAGACACTGGGGGGTAGGGGAGGCCGGAGGAATGTCAAGTGGGGGGAAGGAGACATATGTAATACTCTTTGTAATACTTTAAGCAATAAAACAAAATATTTTTTTCTTAAAAAAGAAAATTCCTGCCCTTGTGCCATTTACACTCTAGAGTTAGGATAGTGACAAACGACAATATAATGTGAGTGTGTGAGTGTGTGTGTGTGTGTGTGTGTGTGTGTATGTAATATAACAATACAGGGGAAATCTGGGATGGGGGGGGATTGAGAGAAATGTCTGTATTGGATCTTCCAACCTCATAAACTTATAAAGATTTAACAGAGTTCATATGTAAGGTGCTTGGAACAGTGGCTGGCACATGTTCAGTAAGTGCTATCTGCCATTCTCTTATTGTACCACTGAGGGAATTAATATCCAGAGAGATGGAAGAATCTTCCCAGGTACATCTAAGAGAGGAGGCAAATCAGGCTCAGGGCTATTCCTACCTGCCCCTTCTCAACTCACTCCTAGAAGAATTTCAATATGGCGCTAGAAGACAAAGACTAAAACAATGGAACCAGAGCTTGCCTTTTGACACAGATACCTATATCTGAATGTAGTTCTTGTTGGTGCCGTACATCAGAAGCAAATATTGCTAAATGCAACTTTTGTCATCCCTGAGGACATGGATAAAATAAAGGGCTAAAAGAACACAACCTGCCTATAACTCAGGCCAACTCCTTAAGCAACTTTGTATTAAAATAGTCTTATGAGGGGCTATCTACTGGTCTCCATTTATACCATAAATAGGTAAACAATGGCTAAGGAAGACTGTAAAAGAACACTATAAAATGCATTTTTGACACAACTTAATACACTACTACTACTAATTATTATTATTATTTTTAATCTCCCTTAATGCAATAGTACTATCTTGTGAATAAAGAAAATATGATAATTTCTTGAAATATATTTGGGCCCAAGCTGTATTTTAAAACATTTTTATTGTCAAATGGAACTTAGAAAACTTACTGGAGACCAGAAATTAGAAAAGCAATAATTGAAGACATCTTCTTGAGAAACTTATTAGGATAAAGTATCTGAGTCAAAGTCCAATGAGATGGCCAAACAATCCTTCTAACTATTAGAATGACTAATATTTGTTTGGGTTATGAGATAACTATAAGGGTTAAGACCATATAATGCAAGTGAGTGAAAATTTATTCCCATGACCCTCAAAACTAAAAACAATTAAATTTGACATTGAGTAAAGGAAAGAGGAGCAACTAATTTAAACATGTTACAGAACATTCTAGAACTATGTGAAAAACATAACTTGATCTGTTATTGTCATGCCTTTTGATAACACAGCAAAATCATTTATCTTTATCATGAAAGCATATGGAGTGGAAAAGAAAAAGACAAACCAGTAACTCTGGTTGTAGCATAAGAGATTAAATTGACAGGGGAAAAAATGGGGAAAAGGAAATCATTAAGGCAGTGGCTAATAGTCTGGGGAACAAAGATAAGTGAAATTTGATGTAAACAGTGAGAAAGTTGCTCCATACCTAGAAGGGCTTTAGTTTACATGTAATTCATTTCTCTATGAATTTTTCCTCTGATTCAGGATATGAGTTAGCATAAGTTACTTCAACCGTGCATGCAATTAATTTATTAGAAAATTTACATGCAGCCTGGCCAGTGTGGCTCAGTGGCTGAGCATCAACCTATGAACTAGGAGGACACGGTTCGATTCCCAATCAGGGCACATGCCCAGGTTGCAGGCTCAATCCTCAGTAGGGGGCATGCAGGAGGCAGCTGATCAATGATTCTATCACATCATGATGTTTCTATCCCTCTATCTCTCCTTCCTCTCTCTGAAATCAATAAAAAAATCTTTTAAAACATTTATGTGCAAAGCATTTAAATATACATCAACAATAAGTGTGGGTAAGTATATGGAGAAAAGGGATCTCTTATGCACTGTTGGGTTGGACTGTAAATTGGTGCAGCCACTATGGAAAACAGTATGGAGGTTCCTCAAAAAATTAAAAATAGAACTATTATATGACCCAGGAACTCCACTTCTGGGTATTTATCTGAAGAAATCCAAAACACTAATTTGAAAAGTTATGTGTACCTCTATGTTCATTGTAGCATTACTCATAATAACCAAGATATAAAAGCAGCTTAAGTGTCCATTGATAGACAAATGGATACAGAAGATGTGGTTCATATATACAATAGAATATTACTTGGCCATATAAAAGAATTAAATCTTACCATTTGCAACAGCATGGATGGACCTAGAGGGTATTATGCTAAGTGAAATAAGTCAGTCAGAGAAAGACAAATACCATATGATTTCACTCATATGTGGAATCGAAAGAACAAAATAAATGAACAAACAAAACAGAAACAGACTTGTAGTACAGAGAATAGACTGAAGGTTGCCAGAAGGGAGGGTGCTTGGGGGGCTGGGTGAAAACGGTGAAGGGATTAAGCAGTACAAATTGGTAGTTACAAAAGTCATAGGGATGTAAAGTACAGCATAAGGGAATATAGTCAACAATATTAAAATGACTTATACATGATGCCAGGTGGATACTTGAAATATCGAAGGGTTCACTTTATAAATTATATGCTTGTCTACCCACTATGATGTACACATGAAATTAATACAAAATAATATTGATTGTAAACTGTAATTGAAAAATAAAATGTAAATTTAAAATAAAATCTGTGTTACGACCTTAGTGATCTCAGGCTGAGAGTGACTTTAGAGATTATCTAGTTCAAGCCTTGATTTTGCAGAAGAAATGACAGAACTGAGAGGAAATGTGTGGAATTCCAGGGATTACGTGGTTAGTAATAAGAGGACAACTTTTTTTTTTTTTAAGAACAGTCCATTGATATTTAGAGAGAGAGGAAAAGAGAGAAAGAGAGAGAACAGAAACATCGATGTGAGGACAATGATCCCCTGCCTCCTGCACTAGGAATCGAACCAGCAACCTTTTGGTGCACAGGATGATGCCCAACCAACTAAGCTACACCGGCCAAGGCACGACAATATTCTTTATTTTTTCAGCTTCAATGTACATAATACATCAATGGAGAATGCAGCTAGGGCTAGGCCTTAAAAGATAAAAGGGATTTGACAGAAAAGTAAAGCACATAGCTGCTGCCCTCAGGGTTCACTCCCCAATAGGAGAGAAAGACAGCAACCAATTAAAAGACAGAATCCTAATAGATTACCTCTAAGCAAGGTGCAGGGAATACACAGAGGAGGTGCATTAGTCTACATGGGCTGCCATAACAAAATACCGCAGACTGCACGGCTTGACCAACAGAAGTGCATTCTCTCAGTTCTGGAGCTCAGGAAATTCAGGAGCAAGATGCCAGCAGATTAGGTCCCTGGCTAGAACTCTTTTCCTGGTGTCTCTTCTTATAAGGCTCCCACTCTCATGACCTCAAGTAACCCTAATTACCTCCCAAAGGTTCCATCTCCAAATACTATCACATTGGAGGCTAGGGTTTCAACATAATTTCAGGGAACACAGACATTCAGTGCGTAACAGGAGAAAAGTGTTCACTCCGCCTACAGTACAGGAGCGTATTGCAGACGAAGTGACTCCTGAGCTTGGTCTCAAAGCAGGCGTAGGAGCTCACCAGTGGAGGGGCAGTGGGAGCACATCTGTAGAGAGAACAGCAGGAACAAAATGCAGGAGGAGGGATGAATGGTGAGCATTTCAGCATAGACAGAATAAGGAGTACCTGTAGGGAAAAAGTAATTTGAGACCAGATTATAAGAAGTCCCTGAGCCTGAGACTGAGGAGCTTAAAATCTCTTCATATGGGCAGTGGGAAGTTGGTAAAATTGTGTGTGTGCTATAATAAAGTTTGTTGTATGGATAACAGTAATACAAGTTTAATATTTGAAAACTGAAATTAAAAAATTTAATGTTGAAATCATTAAAAGTTACAGGAAGATTGCAAGAATAGTACAAAGAACTCCTGTATACTCTTTACCCAAATTTACCAATTATTACTATTTTGCCACATTTGTTTCATTTTTCTTTGTATAACATATATATTATTTAGACATATGGAAATAGACATATATAGATATGCGTGTGTATGCACACATACACAAATATATACACACATGTATACATATACATATATATATACACACACACATATTTTTTCCTGGAGGATAAACCCATCTTCCATTTGTCTTTCTATCTCCTGGCTGAGCCCTGAACACGGCAGACACTTAATAAAGATTGAAGACTAACAACCATGTCAGAGTAGCTTACGCAAAAGGCCAGGGGTGGCCAAGTTTCCTTCTGGGAAGATGAGCGGCGGGAAGACTCTAGGGATTTCCCAGCAGAATTGAGGAGCCTTTGAGTCAGAAAACCAGAGCAGCTCCTCCCCTGCTGCTGAGAATCAGCCAAACAAGTATTAACAGGGTGCCAGAAGCACATAACTCTTTGTACCAGGTCCACAATCCCTCATCCAGAATTTCCAAATCCAAAAACACTCTGAAAGTATGTTTGTATCTCATTTGGTAGCAAAACCTGCCCAGAAATGATCCTGAGCCTTTTGATGGTGTTTGTTTATCCCACTCTCTGAATTTTCATACATTTCACTGCATGACTATTAATGTGTTTGATAACAAGGGCTTCCTCAGAACTCACTGGGGATAATAATTAATTCAGGGTATATCATGCCTGTATCTCTTTTCTAAAATCTGAATTTCAAATTCATGGGACTGTAAAGATTTCAAATAAGGAAATATGGAAGTGTATTTAAAAAGTGGGGGTAAATACTTTGCAACTTAGACTGGGGCCTTTAATGAACATTTATCCCATGAAAATGTGAGTGGAGCTCAAAGAAGACTCCACAGGCTTTGGCACCTCTATCTGGAACTACTCAAGGAGGCCTTCATTTCACCTGTTTTGACTCATGCTCCTCATTTATGCATCTTTGGTTCTTTGCTTGATTCTGTCCCTCAGCAACCACTACAGGCCTGGCTCACCATTCAATTTAAAGCCTTCACTCTTCTTCAGGATATGGTTTTTGCTATTTGATCTCTGGCCTTCCTGAACCATACTTCCGCTAAGAAAAGGGCTTACCAGCTCCTCTCTCCCATCAGCCCTGCTCCGCCCTCACTGAGCTGTGCCATATGGGACTTATCACCTACATCTGTCGCCTGCTGTCCTGACTGGAACACAGGGAGGTGGGATGTGTGTGCAAAACCGAATCAGACCACCCAGCCATTCAACCATCCAGTTGGTCACTTGTTGGGTCATTCATTCATTTAAGAAATATGTACTAAAATGTCTACAAGTGCCAGGTGCTTTTCTAAGTACCTAAAGTACAGCAATAAGCAGACATATTTGATGTCATCATTTAATTAACAATCTAACAAGGGAAACAGATATTAAATAATTAAAATTGTAGTACCTGCTACAAATGGGGATGCAGAGTATGATGAAAGGGTATAAGGAGGAGAAAGGGGCCTAATTGGGCATAGAGGCTCAAGAAAGTCTTCCCTGAGGAAGTGACTTTTGAGTTAAGGTGAGAAAAATGAGTAGGAGGTAGCTGGGGAGCAAGGTGAAAAGGGAGAGGGGGGCAGGGAGTATAGAGGTGAGGGAGGATGGAGATGGGGAGAATTTCAGGCAAAGCAAACTACATAGTAAGGACCCAAGGCAGGAAAGAACTTGGCCAAAATGTGGAAGTGAAAGCCATAACTGTGGCTAGAGGGGGAGGGGGAGTGGGGGGAGGGGTAGAGGGGGAGAGAGAGAGAGAGAGAGAGAGAGAGAGAGAAAGAGAGAGAATCTTTGTAACAACATGGATGGACCTGGAGAGTATTATGCTAAGTGAAATAAGCCAGTCAGAGAAAGACAAGTATCACATGATCTCACTCATATGTGGAATCTAATGAACAAAATAAACTGACAAAATAGAAACAGATTCACAGATACAAAGAACAGACTGATAGCTGTCTGTCTCGAGGGATGAAGGTGAAGGTTGGGGCCAGGGTGAAAAAGGTGAAGGGATTAAGCAAATAAAAAAAACAACAACACATAGACACAGACAACAGTAGGGTGATCACAAGAGGGAAAGGGGAGTGGGGGAGGTAGAAGACGGTATGTGGGGGAGGGGAGGATAAATGGTGATACAAGAAGACTTATTTGGGGTGGTGAACACACAATGTAATATACAGATGATGTATTATAGAATTGTACACCTGAAACCTATATAATTTTATTTACCAAAGTCACCCTAATAAATTCAATTAAAAGAAAGTTAATGTATGAAGAACTGAATTAAATAGTTCTTCCCTCTTAGGACACATAGACATCTGATAAAAGAGGTAACACAGAAGCACACCAAATGGGCATGACCCCTGGGCAGGACTGGATCTCCCCGCTCCTGAAACAGTGGGTTACACAGCCTCGCTCCACATGGGTCAGGCCAGGGCTTCCAGAAAGGACTGCCATCTCCAGGAAGGACAAAGAATCAAGGCTCCTTTCCAGATGGATCCCCAGGACAGCCTTTCACTTCCAACGGACGAGTCTGCCCCCAAAAATGTTTCTCTCTCCCCACCCCCTGCCCCCTGCTCATACATACACTCACTCCAAAACCTTTCAGCCTTACTCCTTCAGGAGTCCAACCAGCATTCTACAATCAAAGAATGCTCCAGCTCTTAGGACTTTCCTCCCTATTTTGTTTGTTTGTTTGAATAGTGTGTGAATAAAAATCACAGTTGAAATGATTTCATCTTTAACTCTGATGTTCATAAATGTTCATCATTTAAACTCTTAAGATGGCCATGGAGTTTGCATTAGGAATGATAATCATGTGTTATCAATATAAATGACTTCACTTAGAGCAGAATTTACTCTGGCTTACTTCCATACTCCAAGACTTTTATGCTGCCGGCAGTGATTAGGAACACTGCTGGAATTCATTCTTGAACAGAACTTTTCCTGAACTGAAACTCTATACTAAAAAGCAGTGAAGAAAACTTGTTACCATTCATTTGTTTTGGACTTAGATTCAAAGGGTGGGAGGAATGGGGGAAGGACAATAGTTCTTTGACACTAGCAATAGTAAGTTAGTAGAAGGCCAAAACTCTTTTCATTAGACTTAATAGCCTGAGGCAGAATAGTCAGGAAAACAATTATGCAAAGTAAGTCTTTAGCAGGAGCAAAAAGATAAGATAAATATACTCTTCAAGCACATTAAGCCATTGCTAAATATTATACTTGATCCCTCGAAGTTATAAAAATTCCCAGCTCCTCACTACTTGTAAAAGTTTACTAAAAAGAGTGGTAAAAGTATATATTCAGAAGCTAAAGGAACTGGTACATTTGAAGTTGGGCTTTTTTCTTTCATTTTGATGTTTGTATGAAAATATTCAATATGAAAGGAAATGAGTACCACTAAGGACTATTTTATATTTCAAAAATAGCAACAGCTGTCTAAATGTACAATTTGCAACTTACTATTCAAACATAATTCTGGGTGGGTGGGTGGGAAGAGATTAACCAAAGAACTTGTAAGCATATATGTATAACCCATGGACACAGACAATAGTGTGGTGAAGGCCTGGTGTGTGTGTGTGTGGGGGGGGGGGGGGGGGGGGGTTAGAAGAGGTCAAGGAGGAAAACAGGGGGATATCTGTACCACTTTCAACAATAAAGATTTTTTTAAAAAACACAAAAAAAACCCCTAATTCTATTATTTCCAATTGTTCCTCTAATTGTGACTCTGGAATCCAAAGGACTACAAGTACAAATTTAGTAGGTTAGTCCTGAATAAAGTCTCTTTTTGGAAGATGTAACGGTCTGATTTCTCTTTATTCTCTTAATACTGTACACATTTTCCTAATAAAAAAATTACACTTTTTTTTTCTGGACTAAGATTTATGAATAACTGCCAAAAATTTAAAAATGGTTTGAACAAAAGCAAATTATTAGCAGACTGGCAGTTTTTATAATTCCACAATTATATTTCCATCTAATATTCCTTGCCCATCGCCAAAACACTAGCAGTCTCAGAAAACATCAATGTTAATTACTTTCTTTTAGACCATACTAATTTTACTTTCTCAACTTTAATGCACAGTATATTGTGGAATTACCCATTTCAACATTAATAAGGGTTAGAGGTGCCCTCTGAAATATTATCTTGGACCTCTTAGCTGAGTTTTGTTCAAGTTTTAGAGATCCTATTTGGTACAAGTTGAGTCAGAGAAACCTCCCTCATCTCTATCTCTGTATCTATTGCTATCCCTGCCTACCTCTGTCTCAATATATCAGCATCTATCCCTAATCTTTAACTAGTCCTATAGGTTTTTGGATTATGTCCTCTCTGCTTAGAATGTCTCATGACTCATTTAGGAAAAGGAAGCAACCCACCCACATTCTAAAGTAACTTAACCGCAAGCTGCTGAGGCTTCTGCATTAACTAAAAGACTTAATGTTGTAGAAAATCCCCCAAGTTAAAGCCATAGCATCCCCAGAAAATGAAAGCCATTTATACTTTTAGTTTGTTTGTTTCTTCTTCCTAAAAATCTTTGATGGTCCGATCAGTTATAAAAGTCCATCCAGAACTCGAGTTAATATATATTTGCAACTATACTCAGAACTCTCTGTTTACCTCTATTGACCTCTCCACTACTCACAAATGTGGCACAAATTTCTTTTGCTTTTTCTTCCTCACTCTGTTCGCCATTAAATCAGGAATTCAAGAATGAGGATGTTCTGAAGGGCAGACTTCACAAAACTGACCTAAGTTGGCTTATACTCTTAAAAATGTTGGCCCCAAGTAGCCAAATATATTTTAGTCATATTAGTTGTAAGATTTATGAGCTCAAATTCTATGAAACTCAAAATCAAGGAATAACTTTTTTAATTCAAACAGCCTTTCAGGATGAGTTTACCATGCCTTTGGGGCATTTTGTTCCTTAACGGCTTTCTAAACTCGTAATAACAGATAACATTTAATTAGCTCAAATTATTCTTAAAACCGGTAAAGGGAGAAACTGCTTTTTATCCCTCAATATTCAGTCCTCTCTCCTTCCCCTAGAATTTTAGTTGAGCACAAAACCACATTAGCTAGAGACTAATTTCTCTCTGCCTCCTTTGCAAACCAAGTTTTGCCACTGGCATGTGAGTAGATATGACTATAGAATTCTTAGGTCACATTAGGGAACTGCTTGCCTTCACTTCTTTTCCAATATTTATTGCTTAACAACATTTAATAATTATTACCTACTTTAGGCAAACTGATACCATCCTGGGAATAGAAAAGCTAGTAAAAATTGTCCTCATGATCAACTTATTTCCAAACTACCAGGGCTAAGTAAAATAAATTCATAAATAACTCAAAACAAAGTAAAACAAAACAAGTAATCACAATAGATGTACAAACAATGCCCAAAGGTTCAAAAAAGAGAATACTACATATAGACTGAGATATCAAAAATATTTTATTCGCGAGTTAAATGATTGAGAAGGGTGTGAATGAATACACAGAGTGGGAGAGGATGGCTCCTCTTCCCCTGGGCCACCTCTCACAATGCAGAAAAAGTCAAAAGCTTCCTGTGAGTTTGGACACAGGAACTGAGTCAGCTAACAGTATTGCATGAGAAAATGGGTTAAATGCTTTACATGTTTAGCTTTCCATAGCAGCTGTAATAAATGACCACAACTAAGTAGTTTCAGACAACACAAATTTAATATCTTAGAGTTTTGGAAATCAGAAGTCCAAAATGCACTTCACTTGGCTAAACTAAAAAAGTCAGCAGGGCTGCATTCCTTTCCGAAAATTCCAGGGGAAAATCCATTTCCTTGCCCTTTCCAGTTTCCAGAGGTTGTCCAACACCCCTTGGCTAGTGGCTTCTTCTATCTTCAAAGCAAGCAATGCATTACTCTGACCTCTACTGCATCCCTCTTCCACTTTAAAAAGGCCCTTATAATTACATTGGGCCCACCCAGATAATTCAGAAAAATCTTCCTCTCTCAAAGTCAGCTGACTGGCAACCTTAATTCCATCTTCATATTGGGTAGATGATATGCTAAGTGGGAAGGATGCAGATTGCCTCTCTCTTCTCAGAGTGAGTTAGAATTATTTCCAAATTGGACTTCATGTATTTCCTGATAACAAACCTTTGTTTTCAAGACTTCTTTCTCAATGTAGAACAGTGAAAACTAATGAAATATTTATTTGTTACAGCTCTTTTATCCTTAAGTTCATTCATCAGCAAATGAAATCTCTGAACTCCAAGTCTGAGAAGCTGGAAAAGCTGTTAAGTTAGAAATAACAGCAGTAGCAGAAGGTATTATTTCTTAAATCTGTCCCACATTTAATAAATGCTTCCACTGAAGGCACTTGTCTCATATAAGCCATATGCTCTGTTTAGCTTAATGGCTGTTTCAGTTAGCCTTCACTGTAGAAACATTCAATCATTGCAACCAGCAGTGCACAAGAATCTCCTGTGTGCCAGGCACTGAAGATGTGAACCCTGGAAAAAGAATTTATCCGGAAAGAGACAGCAGTCCTTGAGTTCCCCCGTTATTGTCAAAGATTTCAAGAAATCAGAAAAGCAATAGGGAGTAGTAGAAAGAGCTTCGAAGTCAGGCAAACCAAGTTCATATCCACATTCCATAACTTACTAGCTATATAACTTTTGGCAAGTCATTTGACCTCTCTGAGATTTCCTATCTTTACAGTAAAGTGAATTCTGTGAATTCTACCTATGTCATGAGATGATTTCTATTAATGATCAAGTGAATGAATGGTGGTCTCTTTCTAAATCAACCTTTCCCACATTTTTAAAAACAGATGTGCATAGAATGGTTTGCTTACAAACCCAAGGAAGTTGTAATATAGTCTTAGAGCCAAAGAATTCACAAGGCAGAGTTCTCAACTAATGGATGAAGTGTTATGACAACCAAAGTATCAAGTTAGATACCATAAGAACTTTTCAGATTGAATTAATTTTTAAGTAGAAAGTAGTAAATGACTTTGATGAAACCTGGCTTCAAACCAAGAGCTGGTTTGTTCTTTTTTATCACAAAAGTCTGGTTGTTCTAAAAAGGTTCCTTGACCTTGGGACTGTACTCACACACAAAAATTTACTGATATTTCTGTAAGATTATATATTAGCTCTGGAGTTTTAATGAACAGTGACAACACAAATTCATAACACTGTTAAAAAGTAGCTACTCATCTAAACTTCATACTATCTACAAAATGGAAGGCACATTTTCTCTTGTATGAAATTTCTTATCCTCAGGATTTTGAGATGTTTTCAGATATAAAAGTCATGTTTATTAAATGGCTTGACTGTCAATTTTTGGTATTATACCAAACAAATAACTATGATTCACAGTGACTTTTAAAAATCTATGTAGCCCGGCCGGCATGGCTCACTGGTTTAGTGTCAACCTGTGAACCAGAAGGTCAAGGCACATGCCCGGGGTTGCAGGCTTGATCCCCAGTATGGGGCATGCAGGAGGCAGCCAATCAATGATTCTCTCTCATCACTGATGTTTCTCTCTCTCTCTCTCTCTCTCTCTCTCTCTCATCTTTCCTCTCTGAAATCAATAACAATGTATTAAAAAATAAAAATCTATGTAATTATTTTCATTAATTGTTTCACATACATTATTTTTATCTTAAATTATTTTACCTTATTAAAAACACATTAAGAGCTTGTTCCACCAAGCATACATTTTATTGATTATCTAAATGACTAATGAAATTATATAAAATTTTCAACTAATACTTCCTGCATTTGACTCATTTAACTTCCTCTCTATGAAGGGTAATGGCTCAAACACATTTGCAAATTATTTTAAACCTATAAGCTTTATAATACAGAAATATAACATCTGGACTATCTATTTGATATTATGTGAGCCAGTTCTAATATACTTAATCCTAATTATAAACACACACAATTTTTGCAAAATAAAAAAAATGCTAGCTGAAAACATAAATTTTCATGAGTAATGTTTTCGTTAATACTTTTATAAAATAATGGCTGGCTACCTCAGTGGTATGGCACTTTCGGTCTGGCAAGCCCTCTTTTTCTTCCACCTGAAGAAACTATATGTCTAGAACAGCACTGTCCAATAGAACTTTCTGCTGTGATGAAATGCTGTAAGCTACCCAGGGCAGTAGCCAATAGCCAGATGTTGCTACTGAGCACTTGAAATGCAGGTAGTGTGATGGATGAACTGAAATTTTCATTTTATTTTAATTAATTTGAATTTAAATAGCCACATGTAGCTACTGGCCACTATATTGGACAGTGAAGATTTGGAATGCATGTTAAAATAGCTGGAGCAGTGGACAAGTATGATTACTATATCTTCATGCCCCACCTCTTTCTCAAGCTATTCAACTCTTACCCACAGTAGGATATAAGTCTCATTTCCTCTGTGAAACTTTCACTGATCACTTTAATTCACATGAATGTCTTTCTTCTCTGAACTTAACTGCTTCATAATGGAATTCAGTGTACAACAGTTTAATTTTAATGTATGAGTTTTAGCATAAAATACTCCCCCCCCAAAAAATACTACCAGCTTCTATTCATTGAAAGCTTATAGTGCTAAACACTTTACAAATTTATTTCATTTTCTTAATAGGCCTATAAAGTATGTATTTTAATCTCTATTTTACTATGAGAAAATTATGGCTCAGAGGGATTATGTGACCTGCTCAGGTCAAACAGGTAATAAGCAGCAGAGCTCAAACTTGAAACTAGGTCCATGACTCCAGTCTACACAGGAGTATGCAGGATCATTTGATATTTTGGCTTGATTTGATTACTGGAAACCATCATAACAAACCTAAATCTGCTTGAGAAAATGACTTTGTAACAATTACAGCTTAGTGGAAATAAAATATTATGATTCAATTTAATTATAAGAGTATTTCATTTATAGTGAAAGATTATTTCAAAGTTCTTCCATCATAGACTAGAGCCAGTGGTTCTCAACCTTCTGGCCCTTTAAATACAGTTCCTCATGTTGTGACCCAATCATAAAATTATTTTCGTTGCTACTTCATAACTGTAATGTTGCTACTGTTATGAATCGTAATGTAAATATCCGATAAGCAGGATGGTCTTAGGCGACCGCCAAAGGGGTCGCGACCCACAGGTTAAGAACCGCTGGACTAGACATATCACTTTCTTAAAAACCAATTGCTCCATCTACTGGAACCAATGGGAATACCATACCCACCAAGTATTTAAAAGAGATACCTTCTCTAAGGGGTCTCTTGGAAATTAGTGGAAATATATTTTGGTTATTACAAAGAATAGGGATTTTATTGGCTTTCATTAGGTAGGGTCAGGAATGCATGAAGTCCTCATCAACAAAATATTGCTCCACTTCCAAGGGGGAAAACTCACTTGTATTTATTTATCTGAGCTTGAAACTTAACATCATTTTACATATAAAAACAAAATGTTTACAGTTTTACTACTCAATGAATTTTCCAGGAAGAAAATTATGGCATTTCACCAGTTGTAAAATATAGTATTATTTAAATATCACCAAGAAGGAAAAAAACAAACAAACATTGCCAATTAAACTATGATGCAATGGCCCTGGCCAAGGTGGCTCTGTTGGTAGGATGTCGTTCTGTGCACCAAAGGTTGCCAGTTTGATTTCAGCTCAGGGCACATGCCTGGTTTCAGGCTGGATCTCCAGTAGGGGGCGTGTGGGAGGCAATCAATCTATGTATCTCTCTCACTGGGATGTTTCTCCCTTTCTCTCTCTCCCACCCTCATCCCTCCCACTCTCTTTGGAATCAATGGAAAAAATATCCTCGGGTGAAGATTTAAAAAAAAAAAAGGCCTAAAATACACCTATCTGTTTTCCCCTCTCAATCCTTGTTTCTCACTGGTCCTTCTCTTACTTAAAAGTGATCATAACCTAGGGTCACCATCATCTACAATGAAGAGTTAAATATAATCACAATCACTTCTCTACTGTGATTTTCAGACAATTAAAATTAGAAAAAAATTATTTTTCCTCATTTTCTGTATAAAGTCAATCAAATATTCCATATCACAGCTTTTCCAGTGATAGAAGGACGATATGAGAAGGAAGGATTTCTCCAAAATGTCTCAATACTATTTGGGGAAATTACACTCACCAGAGTCCTGATTACATTTACATATACCATCTACCACTGGAGTTTTTCCTAACATTACCAGTTAGTGCATTAATTTTCCCAGTAAGCAGAAACAGAGAAAATAACAGGATAACATTATGTAGACAACATAATGGTGACTTTGACAAATAAAGATGTCTTCTAGGACTGGTCACAGCCTGGCACTGTCTTCTGCTTAAAAATAGAAGGCATATTAGAGTAAAAAAGTTTCCACTTCAGGCCAAATTAAATTATTCCAGTTCCAAGACTGAGAATAATTTCATGGCAATTAGAAGTGGGCCTTGTGGAAAACTCCATTATTCATTCCTTTTTTAAAAATATGTTTTTATTGATTTTAGAGAGATAGGAAGGGAGAGGGAGAGATAGAAACATCAATGAGAAACATCGATTGGCTGCCTCCTGCATGGCCCCCGCTGGGGAAATTACACTTACACCCTGGGCATGTGCTCTGACTGGAAATCAAAACTGCTACATCTTGGTGCACCAGACGATGAACTGAGTCACACCAGCTGTGCTCCATTATTCATTCTTATCTATACAAAAGTAATTTCAGACATGCATCACAGGATCTATATGCATTTCTTGCAGAGAGAAATGAAGTTAAGGCCTGGAATCATTACCATGGCTTGTTCAGGAAGCATTCAAGAATCGGAAATACAGTGTTGGTAGTTTGAGGCTTTGCTATGTAAACTCACCTAAATATGTCGGTCCATCCAGAGTTTGTCATACAGTGTGACCACACAAATGTAAATTGTTTGCAAAACAAAACTGTTTTTTCCTGTTTTTGTTTTTTTTTAATGCTTCCAATAGTCTCTGATGCATATATACAAATTCATTTTAACTAGGACTTTCTTCCTGGAGATAGAGAAGCCCTCCGGTTTCCTGATGGCAGGTAGGGGGGAAATCTGAATACCCCTTACTTCTACAAGCACCAAGCTGCAGGCAGGAGAAACTGTATTCTATTCTGTAGGGAGCAGCTATAGGGTTAAGCCTCTGGACTGAACCGGTTGGCACAGCCACAAACAGGTCCCAGCTTAGAGGGCACAATCCTCTTAGCATAATTAATCTTGACCTTCTGAGGCTCCCTAGATCTTATCTGGGTAGCTAATGGGCTGTGGGAGGTGCAGCAAGACCTGCCAAAACAAGTGAAGCTCACAAGAACACTGTAACTATGGTGACCACTACCTTGTTTACCTCTGGCCATAAAATAAAGGCTCAGCTTGCTGTCTGGGTCTCTCTGTATGGCCTCAGTCAGGCACAGGAGATCCACCTAGAGGCCTAGACCCAGCTTATTCTCTTTGTCTTTCGCCGCCCCGCTTCAGGCTCACTGAACCCTTGACTGAGCTGGCACGGCACACTATTCATTTGTTCCTTTATTAAAATTCTAATAACCTATGCAACGCTGTGCAGTGTGCTAGGCACTAGGTAAACAGTGGTAAACAAAAACATAAGTTCCTGAGGTCTTCTTAACACATTGCGTACTGCATAGAAATCTCTAAGACATACGCCAGGGACCGCACGTTTTTGGACAAACTGCATGTTATTTAAATCATCATAATGCACTTTAGGTGTTGTTTTTCAATAATTATAACATTTTTATTTACAAAAACAATTAGACAATTAAAGTTCCTAGTACTTTTTTAACGTATGGTACTGCGTAAAACATTTTCCTCTATGAAGAGGGACCAAACAAAATTTACATAAGTATCTAGATTCGCTCCTTCTTCCATGGGCGTGAAAAACGAGAACACTCGTGAGCAGTCCTTAACAGATGGCGCGGGAAACACGAGAAAACTCCGGAGCGGTACGAAATGTGTTTAAAATGTTTTGTGGTAGATTTTGACTTTAAATTTGTCTTTCTGTATATTGCATAAATAAATTTCTGGTCTCGATAACCAAAAAGAAACTCAAAATATGATAAATCAAGTTGTTGGGCAGGACCTCACAAGGTGAAGGGGGTGCTACTAGGAAAAACTGGAGGCACACATAGATGCAATACACAATCTCAACTCAAGGAGTATTCATCTCATATTACTTCTGTAACAATTACCACAAACTTAATAACTTAAACCGGCACAAAGTAATTATCCTACATTGCTGGAGTTTAGGTATCATAAAATCAAGGTATGGCAGAGCTGCTTTCTTTTGCAGGCTCTTTGGGAGAATCTGTTTCCTTACCTTTCCAGCTTCTATCTAGAGGCTGCATTTTATTCTTGGATCCTGGTTCCTTCCTCCATCTTCAGAGCCAGCAGCATAGTATTTTCAAATCTCCCCCTTCTCTCTCTCTCCCCTTTGCTTTGGTCATCATCTGTTCTCAGACTGACACTCTCACCTCCTTTTTATATGGACACAGGGTCCACCCAGATAATCCACGATAATCATTCATCTCTAGACCCTTAAGCTAATCATATCTGCAAAGTCGCTTTACCGGGTAGAAAACACATTCATGGGCTCTAAAGATTAACAGTTGAAAATCTCTGAGAGCCATTACTCAGCCTACCATAGAAAGCAAAGAAAATAGGAAAAAAGTGTTTGGCCCTGACGGGTTTGGCTCAGTGCACAGAGCACCGGCCTGCGGACTGAAAGGTCCCAGGTTCGATTCCGGTCAAGGGCATGTACCTTGGTTGCGGGCACATCCCCAGCAGGGGTGTGCAGAAGGCAGCTGATCGATGTTTCTCTCTCATCGATGTTTCTAACTCTCTCTCCCTCTCCCTTCCTCTCGGTAAAAAATCAATAAAATATATTTAAAAAGAAAAAAAGTGTTTGCCTCTTTTACACTTCAACTAACTGCATGTTGGCATTCTGCAAGTTTGTTTTCTACTTTAAGACCATTTTGGTTATCCATTTTAACTGGCTTTTCTTCCTAAAATGGTGGCAGGTGGTCTTTCTCTGAGGCCTTGGGAATCTCTAACACTGGTTTTCCTCACAAGTCAACAATTTGAAAATAAAACCACCAGAGACAATGGCATAACTCTTAAAGGAACTCTATGAGCTGATTGCCATGATTACACACTTCATTACAGCCAAACGTTATCTTCTTGCAGAACTAAATGTGTGAACAGATTAGTCATTTATGGGGCTGGAAATCGCTTTTCTATTTTCTACAGTGAGGGGCCATTGAGCAAGACTTAGCAAACTGATCGTGGCTTAATTCTTGCAGACATTATGCAGCACAAGTTCTTCGATGCAGATTATAAATTTAGGATGAGCAAGGAGTAATATGCTTCACCGAGTGGCCTGTGCTCCCAGTGATGTTACAGGCGGGTATTAATATTTTCATGTCACTTCTTTGAGAAAAGGGAAACAATCTGCGATTCAACCTGGTTTAAAAATACAGAGAAGATTTTTGCTTTCGGACATGATGGAGTGACAGGGAACAGACTTACCTTCCTGCCTAAGAAATACCGAAAACCAGAGAAACGTGTGTTTACACAAAGTATGCAGTGCAGCACTACGGCCCCTACAATTACCCCAGCGTATGTGCTGGAGGCAGGTTCCAGGTGCATTGTGGGGAGGTTCCCTCAGCGCCGTCGGTCTCCGAGTCCCTGGTACATTTATTTACATGTAAGTCAATTTACCACGCCAACCGATACACTTCCTGTCAGTGAGACGGGGAACGCGCTCGCACCTGGCAACAGCGGCACCAATCACAGGCGCAGCGAAGTCGCGCGGTGAGCTCCGCAGCTGTGACGTCACCCTCACGGAAAACCTCGCGAGACGAGACCGGAGGGTGGGCGGTGCCAGACGCCGCTTCACACCGCCCGCGGCTTCTGTGAGGAAAGCTGCCGTTAATCTACGGTTGGTCTGGCTGCTACGACCACCACCATGAGCGGCCTGGATGGGGCCGAGGGGGCTCCTCTCCTCCAGCCCTGCAGCCCCGATGCTCCCGACGGTGCCACCGGACCCCCCGACCCACACCAGGGCCCGAAGCTCCGTGAGGAAACCGAGGCGGCACAGGTGATGGCGGAGTCGGGGGAGGGAAGCTTGGAGGCCGTCGCGCCCCCACGGGCCCAGCTTCCAGAGGAGGAGGGAGCCGCGCACGAGCCTGCGGCCTGCGGCCATGCCCCCCAGTTCGGAGTCGGTGGGGGGTCGCAGTTTCGGGGCGCCTGAAGCGGAGCTAGAACAGGCCCCGCCCCCCGCCGGGGCCCAGGTGGCCGAGTCTGTGGCCATGGCAACCGACCGCGGCCTGAACAATGGCTGTCGTCCTGGGGAGCTGCGCGGCGCCGGCGCGGAGAGGCCGGGGGCTGAGGTGGTGGCCGAGGCGAAGGCCGCGGATGAGGCGATGGTGGAAAAGGAAGGAGAGGAGGAGGAGAGAGTCATGGAGCAGGAGGTGGAGGTAGAGGAGAAGCCAGTAGGCGAAGAAGTAGAAATGGCGGAGGCAAACAGAGCGGTGGCGGAGGCAAACAGACCGGTGGCGGAGGTGATGGAGGGGGCACGGCGCCGGCCCCTGAACGTGAATTTCCGCGTGAACCTCCGCATGAACCCCCTGGAGGCCATCCAGCAGGAACTGGACACGGTGAATGCCCAGGCTGACCGGGCCTTCCAGCAGCTGGAGCAGAAGTTCGGGCGGATGCGCCGGCACTACCTGGAGCGGCGGAACTACATCATTCAGAATATCCCGGGCTTCTGGGTCACCGCCTTTCGGAACCACCCCCAGTTGTCCCCCATGATCAGGGGCCAGGACGCCGAGATGTTAAGATACGTCACCCATTTGGAAGTGAAGGAATTCAGACACCCGAAAACTGGCTGCAAGTTCAAGTTCTTCTTCCGAAGAAACCCCTTCTTCAGAAACAAGCTGATCGTCAAGGAGTACGAGGTCAGAGCTTCCGGCCGCGTAGTGTCTCTCTCCACTCCCATCGTGTGGCGTCGGGGTCACGAACCCCAGTCCTTCATTCGCAGAAACCAGGACGTCGTCTGCAATTTCTTCACCTGGTTTTCAGACCACAGCCTTCCAGAGTCTGACAAGATTGCCGAGATCATCAAAGAGGACCTGTGGCCAAACCCGCTGCAGTACTACCTGCTGCGGGAAGGAGTCCGTAGAGCCAGACGGCGCCCGATAAGGGAACCAGTGGAGATCCCCAGGCCGTTTGGGTTCCAGTCTGGTTAAACTTTGTCCTTGGGACTGCTTCTGCACAAGGTCCCCTGACACTGCTTGCTGAAACCTGTGCTTGAGCAACGGAAAGGGGTATACCTTCTACTGTTTTTTCCCCTGACATTTCTAAGACCTTTTTCCTCTGGACATTTGTTTACTCAACCGCAAGATTGAGACCTTCATGGCCATGCTTCTCCACTTCTACACAGCCTGACTTTTCCACTGATATGCAACCTTCATGCTGTTCTGCATTACTGTCACATTCTGCAAGGCCATGACTCTCACTACTGCTGAGTTAAGTAAATATGCTGTGAATTTCACTGCCTTTTCCTGCACTGCTTGGACTCTTTGTTTCCAGGGCCTCTGGTGTGGTGGTTCTTACCACCTGGGATTCTAGCTTTGTCTGGAGGCCTGTTCTACCCACTCTGCTCTGCAGGGCAGGCATATAGCCTGTGGACTTTTGCAGAAAATAAAGCAACCAGAGACACTGGAGAGCAGCAGTGGGCCACTTGGTCTTTGTGACTTATGTGACTTCATTGCTCCCCTTGCACCTCTGGTTGTGCCCACTCCTGTTAGCTGCTGCCTATTTGATGAACATCTTCCAGACCATTGTCAGCTCCTCTGATTTCTGGTGAACCAGAATCTCCAGAACTGGTGGTGGACATGTTTCCTTTCCAGCCTTTCCATTCCTCTACCCAAAAGGCATCTCAGTTCCTCACCCCCTCTTCCCTTGATCCCCATCACCCAATAGCCCTACTTCCAGGAAAGTGGTTGAGGTGACAGTTTAGATCTTGTCCTCATGACAAGTATAAGGATGGTGTCCAGGCTTTCTCAGCATCAACTAGTGAATTCACACAAAACTTAGGTACCTCTTTGTACCTTCTTTCCTCATCCTGAAGTAATTGTCAGGATAGCAGTACACTTTCTCTCTGTGTGTCCCTTATCTCAAAGAAAAACAAAGCTTAGAAACATCTGCAAAAGCAGATCTTTTAGTTAATTTGGCTCTCCATGATTTCCAGGGACACTTCGACTGGTTGCCTCCTCACATGTCCTGACTGACCAGGGCCAGGAATGAATCTGCAATCCAGGTATGTTTTCTTGACTGGGGATTGAACCCACAACCCTTTGGTGTAGTGGGTCAGTGCTCTAACCACTGCACACACTGGCCAGGATTTTTTTATGTTAATCCTCACCCAACGATAATTTTTCCATTGATTTTTAGAGAGAGTGGGAGGGAGGAAGAGGGGTGTGAAAGAAACATCCATGAGGGAGACATCGATTGGTTGCCTCCTGCACACACCCCAACCAGGGCAGACATCAAACCTGCAACGCAGGTGCATGCCCTTGACCTTGACCAGAATCAAATTGACAACACTTCAGTGCTTGGGCCAACGCTCTAATCACTGAACCACACTGGCAAGGGTGAGAAGAGTTATTTAAAGAAATACAACTTTGGGTATTTTCTCGTTTTCATTTGACTTAATTTATGTAGATTAATACTGTGTCCTTTACTTCACTAATACTTAGTAAAAGCCTGTTATTTTCTGTTTTTGCTTACTAGGAAAATTGAGTTATACAAGCTTTCTTTGCTTTTGTTTGGGAACATTTAGAAAAATAACAATCTTTCCAGTACAGGACGATGTAGAGACTTAAATGAATATTCCTAATGGTTTTCAACTTGTTCTTGTTTCTGTCAAAACTGCATTCTTAGAAATATAAATAACTTGATCTTGTCAGATTATTAAGACTTTGGAAATTATTGTCTTCATGGAAAAATAACCTGCAAAAACAGTGTGGCTTGATTGTTTTGCTTGATAATTTGCACTGGTAACAACTTATTAACAATTTAGCTTAAGTACTTGGGAGATTGCTCTGTCATTGGAAGTGTACCATTAACATATGTGCATGATGGAAAATAAAAGTATGTTTCTCTGTTAAGAGTTCCTATTTTTTCACCCTGTCAACAAACATGCTTGAAGAAATTATTAGAGAGAACAGATTATGGAATTTAATAAAGTTCTTAAATGAATACAACAGGCATTATCCAAAAGTAAATAAAATATGGCACACTACTACACCTTGAAAGGTAGGAAGGGATGTTCCTTTTGTTTACTTTAAAATGTCAACAATTGCAACTGCTTATTCATGATGTCAGTTTTTCCCCATACACTTTGTGCAGCACCCCTACTCCACTCCAACCTTCACTTAAAGCTTCCATTTTTGTCTATATAGATAATAGTTTCAGGTCATTCAGGCTAGTTTTAGTCATTTGTGCATTTAATAAGCACACATTCAGAGAATTCTTATCATAAGTGATATACTCTTCTATCCCATACTTAGCTGTAGAAACTTGTTTGTTCTTCAAACCTCACCACCTTCTATCTCTGTCAGATCTTTCAAGGCCTGTCAAAAATAACTCTTCTGTTTTACACTTTTTCTGTTCCCCTTAGGGAAGATGGAACTCTTTTTTATGTACTTGGTGTACTTTGTAGGAGTCTCTGTTCTAGAAAATAACACAGTAATTCATTTTATTGAGTTCCATGAACATTTGTTAAGGCATCTGACAGGCCCCAGGAAGATAACAAGTGTAAGAAGAGAGAATGCATTCCATTTATTGTTAAAGAACTGGGGAAAGACTGATATGGAAACAAATAATTGGCAGAGTGACAAAGATTTATTTCCATGTCTTTCACTGTCCCTTTCTGGTTTGGAAGTTTTGTGAAAGCAGAGATGGAAAAGGATATTTTTACCTTTGTCACTGCATCTAGCTTAATGTACATAGTTGTCACCAGATAAATACTGGATGACAAAATAACAAATGGAGAAAAGAAACAACCTAGTACCCAGCCAAGCATGTCAAACGAGGCTGGCAGGCCGCATGTGGCCCACAAGGAATACTTCTGTGGCCCAGCCAATATAATGGTATGTAAGGAATGTTTCAATAAAAGTTTGTAACTTAATTTATACAATATCCTGTTATGCATAATTATTAATAACGAACTACAACGTTCACAAATGACTGACTAATCCTGTTACATACATTTCCCGTATGCCATTTCTCTCCACTAATACTAGCGAATATTTTAGCAGCTGATTGCCACGTCATTTGTCTTGTACTGACTTATTTGGTGTGTGCAACAGGAAATATTTTGCTTTCAGAGAACAAGAAAAATAGGTTTATTTGTGTTATTTGTGTAGTTATTCAGTGTCTGGTAAGTTAATGTTCAAGAAAAATTTAATTTTTATTAAAATGTTCTATTGTTTTATGTTAACGATTACTCATTTATTTCAGCCCTTTGCATTCAGCTAAATAAAACTGTTTATTTAAATATCTAAATAAACCTGTGTTTCCATGAAAATTGAAGCTTTTGTTTTTTTGTGGCTCACATAAACTTAAACCTTATTTACTTGGCTTGTGTTAGCCTTTGAGTTTGACATACTTGACCCAGAAAGACTTGATGAGGTAATGAAAAGAAGAAAATGGTTTTAAAGGTATTTGTAAAATTTATGTCAAAAAATTTACAAGGCCTTTATTAAATAAAAGCAAAAATTAGAAAAAATCCAAACACTAACATTTATTAACTTTTCACTTGCCATCTTAACAGAGCATCAACTTTGGATCAACTTTTATGTGCTTTGTTTTTGTACATCTTAAGGTGACTATTCACCTGGAGATTGAAGGTTGTTACACTCTAGACATGTGCTGTCCAATACAGTAGCCACGAGCCATCAATGGCTATTGAGCACTTTAATTGTGGCTAGTCCAAATTGAGATCTGCTGTAAGTATAATATACACCCTGGATTTCATAGACGTGGTTTGGAAGAAATGTAAATAATCTTAAGTTTTTATGTTGATTGCATTTGAAATAATATTTTTGATACACTGGGTTAAATAAAATGCATTATAAGTTAATTTCTCCATTTTTTAAATGTGGCTACTGGTAAAATTTTAAATTACATGGGACAGCATGGGTCTAGACTTCTTGAGTATCTCAAAGTATATAAAAATATCTAAAAATTAAACGTTATTCTTTCTCCCCATGAAATTTTTTGTGACTTTAGGACAAGGCTTATCTAGTTTAAATTCAAGTTGGGTAAAGTATAACTAGAGGCCAGTGGGTAAAAAGGATAATGAAATGCCTTTTATAATCTTGTTCTAAGATATATTCAATACTTTGCAAAATGTACTGTGTAAAACTATTTTTTCTGGATATAAATAAGGTAGATCTGGGTGCCAAATTGGCACTGATGGTTATATTGGTTCAGTCTCTAGTGATATTTAGGACCTATAGCTTCATATTTTTCTAGAATAAAATATTCTGTACTTTTTGGTTTACAGATTTACATGAAGCGCAGAAAATAAAAGTAATTTCAGTCATTAACACATTGTATGCGGGCCGTTTTTGCTAATTTTTTGCGCAAATGGCAACGTTCAGTAAAATTATGATAACTTTAGTTTTACATATTTTTTTTTCAATGAAACTTTTTGTGATTTACTATAAAATGTATACTGAATTATTTTTCTTAAATTTTAAACAGACAAATACTGGAAAACTCACTGGAAATTGTGTTTACCAGTCAACGTAAAACGTATAAATACGTTTCCCGTATACAATGTGTTAAATATATCATTTTGTGTATGCTCCATGGGCTGCAAGTTTTAGCTGTTAGCCAGCAACAGGAAAAAAAATCTGAATCTAGCATTACATCAAGTCAATGCAATGCTCACCACTTGAAGAAGCATATTCGATTGTTAAAAATTAGCGTGCTAATTGCTGCAACAGCAATTATTATTTTGTATTGGATACTATATTAAGGATTATATGGAATGTAGATATTGTCCTTGCTCTTTAAGAACTCTATCTCATTGGGGGACTATCACTCCTCGGATGTTTTCTCGAGCAAATCACATACTCCAACCAGTCACATGCACAAGAAAATGGGATTTATGTGGTCAAGAGGAGGACCATCCCCTCAGGACCAACTTCTCTCTCCATGTTAATTTATAATTGAAGTGCCTAGACTGTATAGAAATAATAGATATAATATTTATTAATTAGTATTAATTGTTAATTCCATGTTTGATTGAAGTGCTTTGTTTCAGTTCTGAAGGGCCACCTTGATCCATTTCCTTTGACCTCAGAATTTGTTAAGACCCACCGAAGAATTTCCATCAGATCAAATTAGGAAAACAATGTCTACTTTTTGGCTTCATGTTCTCAGTACTTGCATTTAATGTAACTTTCTTGAGAACAGGCCAGGAAGAACCGGTTCTATTAAAAATGAAAAGGGGCCTCTGTTTTTCTCTCTAAAATCCATAAAGAAAACATAGTTTTTGAAAAAAGTTAAAAAATAATGAAAACGGTCACTTAAATAAGCTGCTAATTATTATAAATATCCAGATGTCTTTCTACTGGCCTGAAGAGACAGGGAAAACACACTAACTTTAAGTTGGGATTAAATCACAGTTTTAGAATCTTCCCCCAAGTACATTAGGCAAAATAAATACCTTCTCTGAGTCTCAGTTTCCTTGTTCACAATGCAGGGATGATAATATCTATTTTATAAGTTGATATTCTCCTAGGTTGTATTTGGAGAATGCGTTATAATGTTTTAAGATGATGATAACAAACGTGGGAGCTTTGCTATGTGCCAGGCACTGTGCTAAAAGATTCAAAGTACTAACATCCTATATAATAAAAGGCTAATATGCAAATTGACAAAACAGCGGAATGACCGGTTGCTATGATGCACACTGACCTCCAGGAGATGCCCTCTGGTGGTCAGTGCCCTCCTACAGGGGGAGTGCCACTCAGCCAGAAGCTGGGTTCACGGCTGGTGAGCGCAGCAGCGGTGGCAGGAGCCTCTCCTGCCTCTGCAGCAGCACTAAGGATTTCCGACTGATGGCTTAGGCCCGTTCCCCAAGCCATCTTTCAGATATCCCGAGGGCTCCTGGACTGCAAGAGGGCACAGGCCAGGCTGAGAGACAACCCCCCACCCCAAGTGCACAAATTTCATGCACCTGGCCTCTAATCTCTATATATAAAAGGCTAATATGCAAAGTATCCCCTCAGGAGTTTCACCAGGAGACTGGGAGTTTGGTCGCTCGCTATGATGTGTGCTGACCACCAGGGGGCAGCACAGAACATGGTGGGTGACCAGCGGCGGGGCATGGAGGGAGCAAGGAAAGGAGGAGGCGAGGAGGTGGGGAGGCGGGGAGGTGGGAACCTGATTGGCCCTGATCGCTGGCCAGGCCTAAGAACCCTACCCGTGCACGAATTTTGTGTACTGGGCCTCTAGTTGTTAATAAAGGTTAGAGTGTAAAAATGCCAACCACAATTCCTGGCATATAATATGTAATCAATATTTAACTCCCATTTACCTTCCTCTCAGTTTTAATTTCTCATTTAATTTACGTTTAGATCAGTAGTCATTTAGCCTAATATTTTTCAAACCTGCCCATTATAAATAGCTGGGAGCTTTGATAAAATCCTGATGCCTAGGCTCTACTTCAAACCAACTAAATTAGACCCTAAGGTGCAAACAAGTTTGAGAATCATGGATAACCCTTCCTCCTCAAATGAGGAAATGCCCACTCTCCAGTTTTGTTACATTTACTCAGAAATTTACCACCTTATAACATCCAGCTAAGACAAAGTACCGGGAATATAGTAGGCTCTCAGCACATCTGCTCCATATAACCCATGTAGTCTTACAGAATAGAATTAGCTTGATTGTACAAAAGAGCTCTTTAGTAAGTACTTTCCATGAAAATTTACTTTCTTGCTGTCCCACAGTTTGCTTCTTTTTAAAAATCCTATATAATAAAAGCCTAATATGCTAGGTGTCTGGTCACCCGGCCGGCCGTTCAACCAATCAAAGCATAATATGCTAATGATATGGTAAGGCTGCTCAACTGCTCACTATGATGTGCACTGACCACCAGGGGGCAGACAGTTGACCGGTCAACCAGTTGCTATGATGTGCACTGAACACTAGGGGGGCAGATGCTCTGACCGGTAGGTTAGCTTGCTGCTGGGGTCCAGCAGATCAGGACTGAGCGAGATGGGCCAGACATGCCCTGGAGCCCTCCCATGGTCCCTCCCCTGCTGGCCAACCTCCTGTGTCCCTCCCCGGCCCCAATCGTGCACCAGTGGGGTCCCTCGGCCTGGCCTTTGCCCTCTCACAATCTGGGACCCCTCTGGGGATCTCAGGGAGCCGGTTTCAGCCTGATCCCGCAGGCCAGGCTGAGGCACCCCACTGGTGCATGAATTCGTGCACCGGGCCTCTAGAGTGTGTGTGTGTGTGTGTGTATTGATATCAGAGAAGAAGGGAGAGAGAGATAGAAACATCAATGATGAGAGAATCATTGATCTGCTGCCTTCCACACACCCCCTGCTGGGGATCGAGCGGGCAACCCAGGCATGTGCCCTAATTGGGAATGGAACAGTGATTTCCTGGTTCATAGGTTGACACTCAACCACTGAGCCACATTGAGTCTGCTTCTGTCCCTAAGTTCCCTTAAACTTGTTTAATTCTGGAGTTGTCAGTGTCTTTCTTCAGTCTCTGGGCCCTGTCCCCCTTTGGAGGTTATTTTCACTATACCTCTGAAAGTTTTCCCAAGAGATGCCAGACAAGAGTACAACTATATAATTGATATATGTGAAGTTCAGTAGCATGGGAAACTGTGGTGATAGAAATCCACAGCGGTTGCCTGAGGTTTCGGGAGAATAAATGAAGAAACATGAGTGAATTTATGCTCCATATCTTGATTTGGATGATGATAACACAGATGTATTTGTCAAAATTTGTAAAAATTGTGCACTTCAGATCCATGCATTATAGTGTATGTAAATTATAACCTCAATAGATAACATTTTAAAATACTGTTGGGAACTAAAAAATTGGAACTCCATTTGCACATCTCCAGTGTCTTGACTTCTCTCCTGTGCTTAAATACTAGTTGCTAACTCTACTTGCAAGAACTTATGTGCACATTCTTCTTGCTGCTGTATAATTTCATTTATAATTCCAATCTTGGAATTACTTTTTAACTTTTTCTCTCTCAGTTCCAGGCCAAAGTTGATCTCTCTAGAGATTCCCTAAATTTACAAACTTAGAGGTTCTGTCATCCTCTTGTCACTAAATAAGTTCAGTATGCTCTGGACAATATGTTCTGAAGAAGTACTAATATCATAATAATTTCCTGGGGCACTGTCAAGAATCTCCCTGAGTTTCCTTCTCCATTTCTGCACATTCAAATGCCTATAAGATGCTTTTCTGACTTTCCTTATTCAGGCCCTTCTCTTTGACTTTCAGTTCCAACCTAATTCCTTTCCATTACCTTAAAGCAGTGGATCTTTAAGGGTGGTTCCCAGACCAGCAGCAGTAGCAGCAGCAGCAGCAGCAGCAGCACCACCACCACCACCACCACAATCTTGTTAGAAATGCAAATTCTAGAATCCTATTTCTTACCTAGTAAATAAAAATCTCAGGAAGTGGAGCCTAGCAACTGTGTTTTAACCAGCTCTCCAGGTGATTCTGATGCACAATAAGGTTTGGGAACCTAAACACTATTGCTGCTCCTGCTTCATCTATAGTTGATTGTTTTCATTCTAAAAACAAAATAAGGTATTTACCTACAAACAAGGCAGAGTAGTGTCAAAGAATAACTCAAAGTCCCAAAGTTACTTAATTACAGCACACTGCTTACTTGTTTGCATGGAGGATAAATTAGTAGATTGATTTTACCCCACAAAAGCAAAAATGGGATTTATTAAAAGAAAGAGGAAAGTGGGAGAGAAAACTAATTGTAGTCTGGGAAGAGTGAATCCTGTTTGCACAATTTTTAATTGGGTAACTGATTAGCTGGCAGTAGTCATCTGGGCAGTCTGTCCTTAGCAGGCTGACTAGGGGTAAAAAAAACGGTTTATGAATTCTCTGGTAAACCTTTGTGAGCTAAACTATGACTGTGAAGGATTGTATTGTCTTTCTAGCAGCACTTCATTCTTAGTTGGACAAAATCTGCACTACTTCCCTCATTAAAAATCTCAGTATAACTGCTGCTTCTCTCTAATTCCTTTTCCCCTAAGTCCTTACTTCTTAGGGAATCCACTTCTTTTTTTCCCCCTTTTTTATTATTTTTTTCTTTATTGATTAAGGTATTACAAGGGAATCCACTTCTAAACCCTTCTTTGAAAGTGATCATAATATGGGGTGCTCTGTAGTGGAGTTTCTACTTCAACGAGTCATCATAGTAATTTTCTAATATGAATTTAAGATGTTAAACCAAAATATGCAAACTTTTCATTTTCTTGGATTTTTCCAAGGACTAACACCAGTATTTTCACACCCCAACAAACCAAGTGACATCACTACCTAATGAACTGCATGAGCTGACCTGAATAGACAGTAACTTTTCTTACCTTTTAAGTAAATATTTTAACATTAACATTTCAAATATTACTTAAAATATATTAATTAAGGCATTTAATAGCTGCAGTGCCTGCAAACAGTTAATCATTGTTTCTGCCCTGCAGTGAATTATCACAGAAGCCAATTTTGGCAAATATTTGCTGGCTTCATGCCCACAGGCATTATGAAGCAAGAACTTTTTTTAGATTAAGATTATAATCTGAGGATAAGCAACATATGATATGCATAATTTTAGAAATTAAAATATCCTGAGATTACATTTCTTCCAGTAATGCTTAAAGGCTGAATTTGCACACCCGTGTGTATCTAAGTCACCCCTAAAGAAGGAAAATACAACATTTTTCTACTTACACAGTGAAGGGGAAATATTGTCCAATTACTTCGTAGGTGTTGGCCAAAGTATATAAACTTTAAAATATGTACGGAAAATTGAAATGAATCTTTTATTATGTCTTCTTGGGATGAGAGGTTTCCTTTTTAGCTGCTCCTAATTATTTAAATGATCACACTTAACACAGTAACACTTCACTTTTCTTAAACATCCAACTCTGTTCATCTCCATTCTTTGGAAATAGCCATGAATCTGTACATTAAAGAAGGAAGGCCTGTGAGTTGCTGAACCCACTCTGTACATGAGAAGCCCTATGAGCTGACTTGAATACACAATCACTAATGCCTTAGAAAACCCACATGAACAGAACTCGCCCATGCTTGCGTTTGCTGCCTCTACTCATGAAAGCCAAACCTTTTCCAGATCGACGGAACTAAAAACATTTTGTAACATCAAGACAATGGACTACCTTTGATGGCCAGCACAATCTCAAGGAGCGGTTATTTCTCGCGCGATGGTAGGACGCTGCCGTCCTGACGTCACCGGTTGCCATAGCAGCATCCTCCTAGACGGGAGAGCGGTGGCGCGAGGGGCGGAGCACCACTTCTGCAGCGGACCGGGCTCGCTCTCCTGCAGGTCTGACTCTTAGCAAAATGAGCGGTCAGGGTGAGGCTAGCAACCCTTCCGTCGCTAAAACCTGCGGCCCCGCCGCTCCCGACCAAGCCCCGGCACATCCGGACCTAAACCCGCGCCGGAGCGAGGACGTGGAGGCGCCGCGGGAGGTGGAGGTGGAGGTGGAGATGGCGCACACAGGTGAGGGCAGCGTGGCCGGCTCCGCGGAGGGAGGCGCATCCCAGGCCCCCTCGGGCGGTGGCCCCGTGCGCGGCGATCAAGTTGCTCGGGGTTGTGAGGCGGCAGCCAAAACGGACCAGAAAGAGGCTCGGCCTCCCGCAGAGGGACTGGACGCAGCCCCTGCCTCCCCCTCGGAGGCTGCCGACAATAGCCAGGAAAATGGCTGTCAGCCGCGAGAGCCGTGCGGCCCTGCTGGGGAGAAAGCGCCAGAAGCCTGTGACGCAGAGGGATTGGGGTCTCAGATGATGCCTGGGGCCAAGGCCAAGGACGGGATGACAAAGAAGTGCGCCATCTCAGCGACAGTGGGAAAGGAGGGAGTAGCCGAGGAGGCGGTGGAGGAGAAGAAATTGATACAGAAGGAGAAAAAGGTAGTAGGAGGAGGGAAAGAGGAGGCGCGGGCTAGGACCCCGAAGGCCAATAACTCCATGGACTCGCTGGAGGCGATCGATCAGGAGCTGTTAAACGTAAATGCCCAGGCAGACAGGGCCTTCCTTCAGCTGGAGCGCAAGTTTGGCCGGATGCGAAGGCTCCATATGCAGCGCAGAAGTTTTATTATCCAAAATATCCCTGGCTTCTGGGTCACTGCCTTTGGGAACCACCCCCAGCTGTCACCTATGATCAGTGGTCAAGATGAAGAAATGATGAGGTACATGATCAATTTGGAGGTGGAGGAGCTTAAACACCCGAGAGCAGGCTGCAAATTCAAGTTCATCTTTCAGAGCAACCCCTACTTCCGAAATGAGGCGCTCGTCAAGGAATATGAGCGCAGATCCTCCGGCCGGGTGGTGTCTCTCTCCACTCCAATCCGCTGGCACCGGGGCCAAGACCCCCAGACCCATATCCACAGGAACCGGGAAGGGAACGCTATCCCCAGTTTCTTCAACTGGTTCTCAGACCACAGCCTCCTGGAATTCGACAGGATTGCTGAGATTATCAAAGGAGAACTGTGGTCCAATCCCCTACAATATTACCTGATGGGTGAAGGGCCCCGAAGATTTCGAGACCCAGCAAGGCAGCCGGTGGACAGCCCCAGGGCCTTCAGGTTCCAGTCTGGCTAACTCCCGGCCTGTGAGAAGCTCCTGCACCATTTCTTTACCACCTCCTCTTGGGTCCTATGCTTAGCCAATAGCATGCAATCTCCCTTCTGCTTTCTCTTCACACCGGATTATTTTGTTCTTTGGTTCTTCTAAGTCTTCAATCAGTTGCAAGATGATCGCTTATATGTCTATGCTCTTCTTCCTCTGGGCTTCCTTGCTGTTCTGCAAAGGGTTATGTGTTCCAAGTGCATGGCCTTGTACTGCTTTTGTGCCAAGCACAGGACGCCATAGATACGCACTGACTTCCTCTGCATGCCTTGGGCCCTGTCTGTGACGATGGTCTTTCCCCAGGTTTTCCAGTGGTGAGCTGCCACACGTTAACTTGATATATATCTTTGCAAATAACTAGCTGGGCTTCATACTTTATGCTGGCTGTGCTCCTATATTGGCACTCTGTGGCAAGATCTTTTGAGCTTCACCATTGCAAGATGAAGCTGATAGAGATGATGCCAGCCATCAACCCAAACTGGACATTCCAGGCTACCACTAACTGGTTCCCAGCTGCCTTCCTGGGCTTATGCCATCCAACCTGCTGGTTATCTGGCAGAATAAGCAGGTGGCTGGTGGGTAACTAATAGGTAGCAGATGAGAGGTACACTGTGTCATGTTGATCTTCTTATGCCTTTGGTTACTGTACTGTGACCAAGTACTGGTGAGTATGAAAGCTGGGCTGTGGCCGACCCAAACCTGTTTTCAGTCTTTTGGATGAGCTTTGTCCACGTACCATTGCCTGCCTCTTCAGGATCTATCTGTGGACTGAACCCCCAGGCAGCACACAGGACCTCCCCCCCACGTTTCGTTAACCCCTCCAAATGGTTACCCATAAACCCACTGGCTGTCAAGAAGGTTGGGCAGTCATATGTGAGTGCCCAAAGCAAGGCTGGAACGGGGGTCCCTTCCAACAACCTTTCTGAGTTCTGGCCAATAAACCACCCTTAATTTCGGAAACTTTGTTGAGATCCCCTTCCTCACCTATTCTAAGCATGACAGAGTTGCTAGGCTGGGGCACCGAGGACGATGTATTCCTGCCCCTCTTCCTCCTCCCCCCTACTTCTCTCCCTCCCACCTTGTCTCATAGCCCCCCTTTCCTCCCCCTCCTCCCTCAGCAGCAGTTACAGTTCAGAAACAAACAAAACTAGTAAAGCAGGGTTTTTTTGTTGTTTTTTTTTTTATATATTTTATTGAATTTTTACAGAGAAGAAGGGAGAGGGATAGAGAGTTAGAAACATCGATGAGAGAGATCGATCAGCTGCCTCCTGCACAGCCCCCAGTAGGGATGTGCCCGCAACCCAGGTACATGCCCTTGACCGGAATCGAACCTGGGACCCTTGAGTCCGCAGGCTGACGCTCTATCCACTGAGCCAAACCGGTTTGGCAAAGCAGGGTTTTTGTTTAATGTGCTCTCCCCTTGATTGTATCCAGAGGGAGAAAGCTACTGTATAATAGATCTCATTGCCCTCTTCTGCCCTCATGCCTCCACCCCACTTCCTTTAGCAAGATCTAAATGTTTCAAAGGGAGACCTATGGGTAGACTGTTTAGTTATGCAGTGCTCTTTTAGACCAACTTGCTCATTATTTACCAAAACCTCCTGTGTGTTTTTTAATCTTTAGTTTGAGAAGCTGGGAGGAGAGACAGAAGCACTTCACAGAGATGGGTTCAAGACTCACAGCAGGTTGTGATATAAAGCAACCAAAAATTAGTTTGACTCTACTTTTCTAAAGATGGTGATTCTTTGTGGGGGCCTTGGACCACCTAGAAATAACCCCAAGTAGCATTTTGTGGGTCAACCCTGTGTTCTGTACTATTCTATTATAGCCCTGATGTCCTAAGGCCTCCGTCCTACTGCCTGGCCCTTGGCTCTCAGTCCCCAGCTTCCTCACTTCCTTCCCTGCTTCTGCCCGAACAAAAGAGGGAGCAGGCTGCTGTCTGCCTTGGGCAGATGCCAAGTCTCCCTCCTAGGGTGTAAGGAGATAGGTGGCGCCTCTGGATTCTCAGACAAGTTCTAGTTGGTGGGACAACAGTATGTCAGGGCTGTCTTACTGCTGGAGGGTATGGTGGTGCTGATGACCTCCACCCTTACCCTTTCTTGGCGAAGGCCTGGCCACAAGCTCCCCAGGGCTTGGGAAATCTGGATACAGAGCATTGGGGAGCATGCTCTAAGCTGGAGAAACGGAAAGCCCAGAAACAAATGAGCCTGCTGTGGAGTGGCCTTGGAAGGCAGGCAGGGAAGCCTGGAACCCTGCAGGTTCAGGGGGGAGAGGGGAGGCCCAAGGCTCTCCCCAGGAGAGGTGGGATTTAGAGAGGATGCTTGGAAGAGGGTTTCCCGCTAATTTTTCCTATCTCCTTGAATTCACCAGACTTATACACATAAATGCAAGTCTAGATGTTTTCTCTCTATTATTCTAGGAGTGATCTTCTATATGTGGAAGATTGATGGTATTTGCTTCTTATTTCACTGTGTTTGAGTAAAATCCTATTCTCTATTTTTGCTTGCTGGCAGAATTGACATTTACAGCCCCCCCCCCCCCCCTTTTTTTGCTTGTAATTGAGAATGTGTGCAAAAATATCAAACTTGTTTCCTGTGCAGAATGAAGACTTCTGTGAATATTATTAACATATCAGCTTGTTCTGGTCTCTCTTCGTATATAGCTCTATCCTTAGAAATAGAATTTGAATAATGTGATCTTTGAAGAGTCTGAAATTGTGCAAATGTTGCTGTCTTGTGAAAGTAATCTCAAGAAGAAAAACATTACCGTCGTCTTTGCTATTTCTTGCCCTAGTAGTAATGTGGTACTTGATATTTTATGTTCCTAACCTGTGTAAGTGCTTGTAGAATTGCTCTGTCAAATTTAACAAGGGTCCTTTTGTCTTCTCCTATGTGCTCAAAGGAAAAGTAAAATCTGTCAGTCTGCTGTATTTCTTGTTTTCACCAAAATAAAAATTAATAAAGTTCTATGTTGTCTAGGTTAATATAAGGTTGAGAAATCACTAAAGTTATCAAATGGTCACAGTAAGCATCATCTGGAAGGTTAACAAAAGAGGCAACAGCCACCAAACTTCCTAAGATTTTTTTTTGCTTGGAAAATGGTAAATAGGCCCACTGCAGCTACATACTCATGGACATAATTTTCTTTCTGTACAACCAGTGATTCAACATGGTGATTCCTTTTAACAGGCACTTAGGAATGTATCCCTCACTAATGCATTAAACTTTGTTCTTTACCAAGAAACTACCAAGGCCAAAATACCAAGAAAGTAAAATTAATTTTTTTTTTAATGAGTCTGAGAATAGGTGCCTGGTACCTATTGTCAAGCAATCTGTGCTGTTGTTGTTAATTTAAGTAATAACCCAACTTCTCTATAGGCCCAGATATCCCATATTCCACTAAGTTTCCTTGGACCAGTTTTCATTATTCCTTTTCCATTTTGGTTTCCTCAGCACAAGAGAGGGAAATTTGCTAAGTATTCAAGGTGAACATTTGAACTTGACTATGAAGAGTAGATCTGCTTATTGATGCCTTTAGCATCTGTGGCTTCCAGAGCAAACTTCATTCCACATTGTAGGACTCCTGTGACTCTTGGTTCTCTATTTTACTCTTCCAGGTAAGTTCTGTTTTAATATTTTTAAAGTTACAAGTTATTTTAGGACAGAGCCCATGTCTTCATTTCTAATCCCTTACATGTCCCAGCATGGTGATCATTAAATTGAAATGTAGTTTTAGACAGACTAAGAATTAGTCTAAATCCAATGTTGGGAGAGTTGGCCAACCAAGAAAGAGCATGATTTTTGAGGTCAAATTTAGGCTTATGTATAGATTCTGTTGCTTAGTAACCATACAACTTTGAAGGAGCATATAATCTAACCTCTGTGAATTTTCATTTCCTCATCTGTAAATCAGTAATTACATTCCTTATATGGTTGCTGTAGGGAGTAAATAAGGTACATAAAGTAGCCTGGTAAGGAGTCAGCATGCATTGCTATTACATTTTTACCGTATTTCTGAGGATGATTCTAGAGACCAACAAGAATTTACCTTTTTGAAATCCCCTATGTGGACCGGACCATACCCAAGAGTTTTTAAGAGAAGCAACTGGACCACACCAGGTGAGCGCTCTCAAATGTATCTCAGCCTTGCAGTGATCTAGTAGCCAACTCTGATAACCTGGTTATCAAGAGCCTGGAAATGCTACTGCAACATCATTTTTTTAAAAAGCTAGTCATGCGATCCTAACAATCAGTTATATCCAAAGAGACAGATTTACATTCCATTTTTTGCTGGTTATATAAAATAACCAGTTTGTTTTTTTTCATTCAAACAAGTTCACTAAAAGTATGTGTGTGTGTGTATATGTATGTGTATATATATATATATATATATATATATACACACACACACACACACACACACACACACATACACATATATGCTTTAAATTGATATAAAGTTATTGTGGGATGTGAATTGAGTTTAACAAACTCAGTAGATGATTTTAGATTGCAATTCTAGGTTCAATTGAAGTTTCCGCTGCCTCAATATTCTAAATACCAAATTCTGACATGTTGTTTGACCACTGTGGCTAATGAGATCAAGTGGCCGGCAAAGGAAATCCCAGCTCCCCTGACCATTAGTCTTAGGTATCTTTTAGATTATGAATGTTTGCCTGTATGCTAATATTAAACTTAAGCCTTCTGCCTATTTGCACAATTTTCCTGCATTGTTAGTCTTGACTTTATTAAGAAGATCTAGCTTTTCTTTTATAAGATTCTCTTTTTAATTTTTATAATACCATTTTAGGATGATTTTAAATCTTCATGTCCAGTTAGAAACACTGGCACTTTTTAAAAGTGAAATAAAAATTTTAAAAGTCTAATTACAGCCCAAAAGAAAAATGGCATTCATTATTATCAATGACTTTCCCTGTTATAAAGTTGGAAGGAAACTTGAAGTAAACTCTAACCTCTTTCGACGAGGGAAAACTGAGGTCAAGTTAGGTGGTTAACTTGTCCAGATACTTTAGGTAGATACTAGTAAAAGTAGGACTAGAACTTCTTTCTGACTTGATTGAATTTTTTTTCACTCCTCAGTGGCCCAAAAAGGATAATTAACTTCTTATTTGGGGGTTCTGAATGTTAGCAACAGTAGTTTGTAAGCACTTAAATATGTATTATTCTTTGCCATTTACAAAATAAACGTCTAAGGAAAAATAGCTTTATTTTTTAAAAGAAATCAAATGTGTATTGAAAGTATACATGAGACAGTATTTATCATTCAGCCTTAAGCTTGATTGTGTATGCTCATTATCATAGTCCAATGAGATTTTGGAAATCAACTTCCAACACATTATTCTTACTAGTAGATATCAAAGAAAGTTACTGACTTTGAGGAAATAATTTCAGTAACTGTTTACCTACCCTGAGATATTCATCCCCACAATACATTTGGGATTATTTTTGAGCATTTAAAATATTTTAAATATCTTTCCATTGTATGCATTAATATGCTAAATTCTCTACTATAGTCCAAGTAAAATAATGATGATGACGAGTGTTTTCTGTTACTGCTCATGGTGGAGAGAGTGAAATTACAACAAAAGAGCAGCCAGGATTTATACTGTAAACATTATCTGGCTCCAAACATCTTGTAACAAATGGCTATTAATATGACTGCACAGCACATAGAACACAATAATGTGGGATTGTCATAGAACCATACACCCTCTTGAAGCAGCTTTTTTCGACCTTTTTTTTTCTATTATCACCCCCCTCTCCCAAGGAAAAAATTAAATTCAAATTAAGTTTAATTAATAAATTTAACTTTAAATTATGTTCCTCCTTAATGATAAAAATACTAAGGAATAAGATTTTAGTGGGTAATGCTTAGCTTTGGAGGGCTATATTCCATTTGCATTATCTTATTTTTTTCACCCTAAGAACCAATTTCTTTTCCTTTTGAGAATACATGTTTTAAAGTGAATGAAAATGAATTAGACAGCCTTTAACATTATTGGGGGGGGGGGGGAGGGTGAGCCCTAATAGATAACATTGGAGGTTGAAATAGTTGGTTTCTGGTATCATCTCTGTCCCATGTCTCTATTCCTAGCTTTGGAAAACAAAAGAACAGCATAAAACTTAGTAGCTGGGAAATACCATTAATCTTACGAGACTCAGTGTCCTTGGGTAAACTGAAGGAGGTGTAGGTCAGTTGTCCCAATCCTGGCCGCCTTTTCCTGGGGCATCTAAAAGATGTCCATGTCCATCTACATACCCAGACTAAACAAACCAATCTCTGGAGGTTAAGGCCCAGCCAGTGGGTCTCAAACCTGAGTGTGAATCACAATATTATGAAACACAGATTGCCCGGTCCCACCTCCGGAGTTCTAATTCTGTAGGTCTGGGGTGGGGCCTGCAAATTTGCATTTCTGTCATATTCTCAAGTGATGCTATGCTAGTGGTTAGAGACCACACTTTGAGAGCCATTGGCTTAGGCTTAGGTGTAAATATGTGTGTGTATGTGTGGAATTCTAATCTCAGGACTATTGGTATACAAAATGTTAGTAAAGTTCTTTTCAGTTCAAAGACACTGAGATTTTGATATAATGAGAGTTGTTGGACATCTGTAGAAAGAGGAACTATGGAAAAACATCAATTTCTTGATCAATTTTCATTAAGAATCTGTTCCTATAAAGCATTTTACAGTATTTGTTTTACAGTACATTTGCTGCATATATGGTTCTTCACTTCATATTTCAGTAAAGATAAGTTATTTGTTTGTCAATGTTTCAAAACTTGATAAGGCCACTGGAGGGTTTGGATAGTAGCCAGCTGTTTTTGAATTGTTTGAAGAGAATCTTGTAAATTTGTAGTCCAGGGGTAATTCTGGGGAAAAAACACACAATTAGATTATTCTGCAGATCTCAAAAAGCCTTTCATAAATATAAACATCACTATTTGATAATCATTGATAATAAAACTTATTTTTTAGAGTCCAATAAGTCTAATATCTCTTTTGTCCCTGGATAGGTTGTACCTAGGATGAAGAGTATAGAAGCCTTTCCCTATAAAATTTAAAATATTAAAGTCAAATTACATTTAGAGATATTGTAAATCACCTTCAGAACTCAAACTAGTGAGTTTAATTTTAATACCCTCCATGCACAAAAGTTAATAAATAAGATAAGGGTGATCATCTCAGTTTTTTAAATTTAAAAATCAGGCCCTACTCAGAGGATCATGTAATTGGTAAATGAAAACTAATAATCTTCGTAGTCCTTAAAAATACAAGTTACTGCCCAGCTGGCATGGCTCAGTGGGTGAGTATTGACATATGAACCAGGAGGTCATGTACCCAGGTTCTGTGGGCTGGAACCCCAGTGAGGGTGTGTGAGAAGCAGCCAATCAATGATTTTCTCTTAGCATTGATGTTTCCATCTCTCCCTTTCCCTTCCTCTCTGAAATCAATTAAAAATATATTAAAAATAAAAAAATATTTTCCCCTTTACCTGCTATAGCTTCAATACTTGGAATTGCAATAGTGCTGTAAGTACTGATTCTCTTACAGGACCACGTAGAAACCAAAGAGTCTTCTGTATTTTCCAGTCCCGAAATGGAATCAGTAAAAAAAGAGCCCCATTTTTTAGATAATGAATATAGAGGCTTTCCCTTCTGTCCCTGAAACGAGAGGATAGAACAATAAAAACTGTGATTAATGTTCAATCTCATTATAATTTTCCCCTGCTAAGTAAATAAAAATTAAAAATCAGGATTTGTTTCCCTTAACCAAACTATGTATTATTTTATAAGTACCTTCATCTGGTTTTGTCTCATCCTATGGGATTGGGCCTTTTCCAGCCCTTCTCATCCTTTGGGATTAGGCCTTTCCCAGGATGTTTTCCTTGACCTCCCACACACAGGTTGGATTAGGTCACTTCTCCATTTTCCTACGTCCCGAGTTTATCCCTAATATACTACTTCTCATACTGTTTCACCCTTGACAGACCGGGATTCTTAACTACAAAAGGCTAAGACCTGATGCATTTATGTATCCCTAAGTCTTAGTGCCTAGGACAGAGGAGGCACATAAAAATTGCAGACTAAATTAAGACCCATTCAAAAAATACTTCTCAGTGTTTTATGGATATGGCATAAAATTAAGAACTGAAAAAAATCCTATTGCATCCATATAATCTATGTATATAAAAGGCTAAGTGACCGACCATCCATCTGTCCAACCGACTGACCGGCCGGTACATATTATGCGCACTGGCAATTTAAAAATAAACGTCGACTTGCACATGCGCAATGCATATAAAGCTCTTGCTGACGCCAATCGCATGCGATGCCAGAATGTATCTGAAGACCAACTATTGGCACTTTGTTGTTATATCATGTTGTTTATTTATTAATCAATTTATCAATCATTGTTTTTATCAATGTTTTTATATCATGTTTTTGTTATTTTTATATGTCTTTGTTGTTTTTATATCATGTTTATTTATTAATCAATTTATATATTATTTTCATATACATTTTACTAATTTTCTTTCATCTCTGACACTTCTATAGAGAAAGGGTGAATAGTGATATTAAAATATTTTGTATTTTAATTTTATAATACTATATTATATATACTCTTTTGACATGTAACTTTTTGCAGTAACATAATTACTGCACGAATTTCTTCTAATTTCCTTTCAATGTGTGCGAATCTGTGCACCGGGCCACTAGTCTGGATTATAAAATCTGTCATGTGCTTCTGATGAAAATTTCATTTTGGAGCACACAAGTGTCCCAAATATCCCTTTAGATTCACAATTCTTTGTGCTGGAACTCGATTTGTGAAGCAAGATGAGAATGTATGTTTGCAGATGATGGTGTTTGGAAATCATTCAGCAAGAACCTATTTGGATTTCACCAAAGAGCAGTACTGAAATATGAATATCCACACTCCTATGTGTACATCTAAGGTGTATTTCAATATAATTTCTCAATGTCTAAATAGCAGTTTATAGGATAAATTTGATTTAGTTAATTATCCTAAGATAATGAGTCTGAAAAGAAAAAAGGCTCAAATCATCATATCACACATATGTAGAAAATGGTCCTGCAAATGAGTGATAGTATCGAGGCTCCTCCCTATTCTTATAAAGAGAGGAAAATAGATCTATCTACCCTTTCTGGTTCAAAGTAATCTGGATGCTACTACGGTCTAAATGTTTATGTTCTCCCAGAATTCCTATGTTGAAATTTTAACCTCCAAAGTGATATTAGGTGGGAAGATGTCTGGTTATGAGGACAGAGCCCTGTGACTGGGTTAGTGCCCTTATGTAAAGTTCACTCTGGGGGCTCAGGAGTCAGTCTCAAGGAGCTGCCTGTTTAGTTAAGCTAGACCCGTGAAGAGAGCACAAGAGCTTCCACGGCCAAGCCAAAGAGACAGTGTCACTGCAGTGAGTCAGGATCTGGCAGCCTCAGCACCAACCAAAACATCCCCGGCGCCGGCACTGGATGAAAGCAGAGGGCAGGGAACACAGACTGACCTGCGTTATCTTGGCACCCTTTAACAGTTATCCACAAGATCAATCATAGAGCCGAGACGGCAAGAGCACAACAACTGCCAGCAGAGTTCATCTCTCTTGGCACCAGCAAGCACTTCCTAAGATAAAGCAAAGAGGAACCCTTACCTCATATTTTCCTTTCTTCTCTAGGGGCTCTGATTCCTCAGGCTTCCAGTCTCTGTCCCCTTTGAGCTCTTCCAGGATGAGGACTGTCTCCCAATTGCTATAATGACGGGCTGGGAAAATATCTGAATGCATGCTGTCACCAAAGTACACAACCTGTAAGTCAGACAGCAAACTCTGGGTGAGGCATTCGAACTGTGAAAGCGTGGTCATTGTTTCACGGAAGGCGAAGAAAATTTCTCTGAAAGCTGCATAAACATCTTAAATTTCCTTGAACTTTCCAGGTGACCATCAACTTGGCCCATTTGGTTTGCAGGATGCCAGGTTTAGTTTAAGAAATTATACAATGCATGTGCAGGTAGAAGAAAGGCAGAAAAGAAGTGATTTTGTTCAAGGTTGCTGAAGAAGCAAGAGTCCATATGTTCACAGTTAAACCTGCCCCTAGAACTGAAGAACTGGTGAGATGTTGGCGGTGACTTGTCCCAGTGCGTTAGATTAGCAGGAGTGCACTTCACAACCACTTTCCCCAAGAGGTCCCCGGTTCCATCTGGACCTGCTGACATGGACTCTCTGAGGATGGGGTTGGGCGGGAGGACCCTGGGAAGCTCCCGGGGTATCCCAAGACTAGATGTCCACTGATCTAGTCCACATGCTTTTTACAGACGAGAAACCGCAGTTAAGGGAACATGAATTACAACCTCCAAGTCAGGCTGCACTGTCCACTACATCCCTCAGGAGGTCCCAGGGGACTGTGGCTCGCAGGGCTCCTGGCAAACATTTTTTAGATGAAAGGTCCTGCTATTGAAAATGCACCAATGTCCAACATGGATGATGTGACCAGGGGGTCAAAAGCCAGTGTGTTTTTAGGCTAGTCTGTCCTGTAATTTCAGTTACTGCTTATTTTACATATATAAAAACCTCAGGGCATCCCACACTAATCCAGTGCCTCCCCTCGATCTGTGGCCCCTTGCTTGTTTCCTATACTCCGAGACAGATAAAGGACCTAGTCTACCTCAACAAAAAGGCTTATTTACTAGTAAACAGAAGAGGTGAGAGAAGAGGTTGGTAGACAAGCAAGGCAGATTATTTCCCCACAGATAACTAAGCTAAATGCAGTAAGAATCATGATTTTAGCCCAGCCGGCGTGGCTCAGTGGTTGAGCAACGACCAATGAACCACGAGGTCACAGTTCAATGCCTGGTCAGGGCAGGTGCCTGGGTTGCGGGCTCGATCCCCAGTCTGGGACGTGCAGGAGGCAACCGATCAATGGTTCTCTCTCATCATTCATGTTTCTATCTTTCCCTCCCCTTTCCTCTCTGAAGTCAATAAAATATATATTTAAAAAAATGAATCACGGTTTTAGTTTACAGAAGTTTGTCTGCAAGTGGGCACCGAGGACCCCGCTCAGCGAGGAAATACCTGGGGCTCAGGTTTGCCAGTCATTTTCTTCAGCAGGTCATAAAGGTGGACAGCGTTCCCCTGGGAGTACCAGCCAGGTTTCTCCAGAGACGGCAGGGCTTCCTGCTCCTCATCATTCTCTGAAAATACAGCGTGAGTCACATCCTTTTTAGTCAAGGGAGAGCGTCCTGTTGGGCAGACGACACGCAGGCATGGCTGCAGGACATGTACAAGACAGGACCACTGGGGGCAGGAGCTAGCGTTCAGTGCGTACCTACTGCTACAAGCTCTTCACAAATACATACATAGGTCATATGTGTGTGTGTGTGTGTAAGACTTTAATAAAAATCTGTGGGATGGAATAAGTATAGATACAGGACAGGTATAAATTGGAACAAAATATGAAAACCCTGCAGATAAAAATTTATTGAGTGCTTATGTATTAAGTACAAGTTTGCGAAGAGGGGAAAATATTTAATTCTTTTGTAGTTTAATAATACAAAGGATTATCGAATACCCTCATAACAGATTGTTTCTTAAAATCAAGGATTTATATAAGACATTAAACCCATATATAAAACCATCATCAAGCTCTTCCTTTCTACTAGACCAGGGTTTCTTAACCTGACACTACTGAGATTTGGGACCAGATAATTCCTTGTTTGCGGTAGTGGAGGGGCAGTCCTGCGAGTTGTAGGCTGTTTAGCAGCATCCCTGGCTTCTCCCCACTAGATACCCCAGTAGCATCCTGGCTCCCAAGTTGTGCCTCTTCAGACGTTGCCAGATTTACCCTGAGGAACAAAAGTTTCACAGGCAAAAACCACTATCCTAGACCTTTCATTAGCATATCTGCATGTTCTAATACCTTCAGTTTCACAAAGAAAATATGTCTTTCAACTAACACCTCCATTTTTTGGCTGTGTCTTCACAGCTAAAATTCTAGAAAGAATTGTCTATAATCATTGGTTCCACTACCTTCAATCAACTCTTCAAGACACTGCAATCTGGTCTCCCTCTACGCTGCTCCTCAGGACACCAGTCTTGCCCCTCCAATGGACTGTCTCTCCTTTTTCAGTGGGCTTTTCAGTAGCATTTGCCCTCATTGATGACTCTCCTCTTTCCTCTGTGGCTTCTGAACACTACTCTCCTCTTCCCCAACTGTCACCTGTCTGCTCCCAGATTGCAATCTTCTTTATCCTTAAAGTTAGTGGTGAAGCTTGGTCTGGGTCTTTTTCCTGTCCTCGTTCTCCTTATATTTGATCTCATATAAGTCCCTGGCTTTAAATACCTGTCCCTGAGCTGATGGCTCCCAAATTTACACGGGAGCCTACCTCTGTTCTCTTGGACTCCAGGCTCGTTTACACGATTTCCTAATTGATAGCTCCAGTTAGATAACTCCTAGGCATTTCAAATTTACTATGTTGAAAGATGAGTTCTTAATAGTTGTAATCTCCACCCCACCCAAATTTCTTCTATATTCTTCCCCCTGGCTCCAAGTGATATCACTATGCACCCACCTTTTCAATTCAGGAAAAAAGAAAAATTAATAACCTGGAAGTCATTTTCGATTACTCCTTTCATCTGCTGCTTCTAAAGCATCACCAAGTCCTATGTTTTCCACCTCCGTAATACATCTTAAATATACAGGGCAGGGCAAAGGCAGGTTTACAGTTGTTTGTATAGAAAAATAATAAAATAATAAATAACCATACAAGAATAAACTCTGTGTTTCATGGAGTCACAACTGTAAATCTACTTTTGTCCCTTCCTCCCATGTACTTCGCACCATCTCCAGAACTACTGCCTCAGACCAAACAACACCATCTCTCACTTGGGACACTGTAAGTGCCTGGTCTTCCTCTCTAACCCTCCCCACATCCAATGCATTCCCCACCCAGCAGCCAAAGATGTCTCTATGTCACTCTTCTACCTCAACTGAATCGCTTCAGATGGCTCATGGACTAAAACCCCAACCCCTTCCTTCCCACAGTGTATGAGGCTGCCTGCCTCCCTAAGGTCCCCTCTCTCCCCCCATCCCTATGGCCAGAACCACAGGCCTCTTCTCTGTCACTGGAACTCAGCCAGACGTCTCCCACACGGGGCCGCTGTCCGTCCCACCGCCAGGAACACTCATCCCCTGCTCTCCTCATGACTCACCCTTCAGGTCCCTCCTTACAAGTCACCTTGCCTGACCTTTTCAGACAGGCCTCCCCTGGCCAGCCAAGCAAGGTGGCCTCATTAGGTGGCCTCATCAGGCGGTTCCTTCCTTCACAACACGCAGCGCAACCTCAGGGGTTTCCTGCTTATGTCTGTTTATGCCTCTGTCTGGTGCACCGAGGACCACTCAGTGCTTGACACCCAGGACTCTGAACTTAACCTGGATTCCACCGTTTCTGGGCTCCTCAGTGAGCAAAGAACCAAGCTACTGTCAACTGCCTTGCACCGAGTAGGGCTTTTAAGTAGCACAAAAAAGTGCTAAGTTAAAAATACTGCATCACCATATCTTTATTTTTCCTTTTGTTTATAAAATGGTGGTATATTCCACACATTGTTTTACCTTTGTTTTTCACCTGTATACATCGTATCCCCTATCAGTATACACAAAACCTCCTAACACAGTAGTTTGCACATGGCTGTTAGCCAACAGATTGTTTACTGAATACATGAATGAACAAATCTTAAAGAGGAGAAGAAATAAACCAAAACTAACTTACCAAGTGTTCGGAAAGGTCTTTGACTTGGTAAATGGGAGAAGAAACCAGGCTTCAATGCATTTGTAATCACAATGTCAAAAAGATCTGCAAAATCATTCCTGAAAAGCAACAGAATTTTAAAATATTTATTTTAAGGAATTAGAAACTGTCTATATAAAATTGAACTTAATCTTCACCTACCTACTTGACCATACCATCATTTCTTATCTTTTGATGAACTTTTTACATGCTTCCTATACATTTTAAGGTAAATCTTACACTGGAAATAAAGGGTGATTTAGCACTAGTATTCCTGAACAACACCTTGACATAAACATAAGAAAAGAATGAGCACATTAACTCTCGGTGCTAAGCTTTCTCATAATGGTCACAGTCACAGTAAGTGAATTCAATAGTTTCCAATAGCTAGAAATATTCAAAGCTATGTCTTCAGAGAGTGTTCAAAATGTGAAGAAGATACTTTATTTTGAAAGTCAGTGTTGTCTTATAATGTGGCAATTTTTAGATAACAACAATCATTGTTTTCAATCTGTACTTAATACTATATTTAGGATTATTTGAAATGGCAAAGGAATGGTAGTTCTTGCTCTTGGGGGACTCCATGTTGCACTGGGGAGATAATATTTATCCAACATCCCCACATACTTTTTGGGAATAAATGAATGTTGCTGGGGAAGGCACGAGGGACATGTGTTCCATCCACCCTTCAGAAAATCTAAAGCCCAGGTCATCAGCAAGCTATGCGCAGACGAAACCCCAGGAAAGCTGCTTTGCTAAAACATACTTGGGTGTGGTGCGGATGTTGAGAGATGTTATGAGAAATAACCATTTGCCACTCAGCGTTGTTTAATATACTGATAAGGTCATGGTGGAGCACATTTATAAAACGCACTGGTCCAATGTGCTATCAGAGTTTTATAAACATGAAAACAGAATGTCCCATCACTTACCCCAGGATATGGTTGCAGAGAAGTCTACAGTAATCACTGTGAGAACTGGTGATTAATACAAGAATTTTCCCAGCATTCTTCAGCTGTCGAAGCCATTTTTTTACAGATTCAGGACAACTGTGTAAATACTTGCCTGGATCTCTTTTTATTTCTGGAAAATATATCCCACAGTTTTCTGAAAAATAAAAACATCAAGGAGATTTTTCTTTTTTTGACTCATCATGTTCTCAAGTTAATCTCTCTCAAAGCTGTATAAAAAAAAATATAGCAGTTAGTACTGCTTCTTAAGAATACTACTTTACTTAAAAACATAATGATGGTTGAAAATGTCAGTTGAAAATATTTTTGACTACTTCACAAGAACTGATAAACTGTTAAAACATAAAGAATTTATTCAGCATTCTCAAATCAGAAATATCAACTGATTTTGAAATATCAACTGCATTTGAAATATCAACTGATATTTTTTCCTTAGCTATACATATGTGTCTAGTGCCCTCTAGTGACCAAAATATAAATTACTATTAAAATGCTACTGTCCCATTTTCAAATGAATTTAAAAACAGCATATAAATACTGTATCTTAAAATTACTGGCTAGATTAATTTTATTAGTATCCCTTAATAAGCCTAATGGAAAGTATGCAATCATAACAGTTTAGCTGAGAAAACTACTGTGAGGTAATAATGGGGTTCCTTGTTTTGGTCACAAGCACATTGAAATGAACAAACTAGACAAACCCTGGACAGATACCCAATGGTACCTTAGGGGTTGCTCCTACTATAAAAGATCATTGACTGTTACTGGGAAAAATACTTCCATCCCCTTGAAACTTCAAATCATTGAAGTAATAGGCGCTATATTATACAAATAGACATCCATTTTTTCCTAAAATTTATTTTTATTAATTGGCATATAACATGCAAGTTTAAGGTGTACAACATTATGTTGACTTGCTACATTTATATATTGCAATATGATTGTCACCTTAGGTTAGCTAACACCTCTATCACCTTATATTAGTACATTTTGTGATGGAAACAATTAAGATCTAGTCTCTTAGCAATTTTTAAGTTCACAACACAGTGTTGTTGTCTATAATATTCTTATCTTTTTACTTAACTAAATCAAGCTGTTGAACCACGGAAGAGTTAGGTTAATCATACTATAATTAAATTATCTCCCCAAAGAGATTGTAAAATTCTAAAGGGAGGGTGTGTATCTTTCTTATTGGTATGGAGCAGGCATTCAGTGAATACCTCACTTAGTGCAGGGACAGACACAGGAATATTTATGTTTATTTATATTCAAAGTAATAATATGGTTTGTAACATATAACCTGTGATGACAAAAACACTGCCCTATCAAAGTCATCCTATCTAAAGTACCTTCCTTTTTTTTAATCCCATAATAAAAACACATCATGTTTAATTATATTATGATACTGACAGATTAACACTGACTGCACAAGACAGGGAATTTTGACCTAAGGTGGAAAGAAAGGAATGGTCTTGTTTGTTTTCAACTCACAAAGTACTCCGTGTTTTCAGTTAACCTCAAAGGAATTCTATTTCACTGCCATTTTATGTAACTCGTTTTCCTGGCCTTTCCGCCCCTCTAATATCCTTAGATGCTGATATTTTCTGCAAACAGACGGGGATCGAACCCCAACTGACCGCTAACCAGATAGGGCCAGAAGTAAAATTTTTAAAAAGCTAGTTCTAAAGAATAAAAGTTAAACTCTCCTACATTAAAAAACTGATTAATATCGAGTCATGGAAATAAACAGCAAAATGTTGCAACAATCTGATACGCACATTAAATGGCCTGCATATATCAAACATAATTTTGGATTTAGGGATCTCTTTTGATAAAAAAAATTAAAAAGTACAACTTGAATATTAAAAATAACTTTTAACAGGTATTTGTGCCACATAACTATTTCTATCACCACAGAATAAGTAACCATTTTTCCTTGTTAACTGTATCACTACTATTTGTGTGATCTGTGGCTGGCGTTTTCAAAGCTGCTGTCCAAGGGGATTACAGACGTTGGGATGCTAACACCTCCACCCTCAGCCTCCAGTTAAGGTCTGTGGCTGTTTCCAGGGCAGAACATCGTTTAGGAGAGACTGAAACACTAGCAACCTTTACAAGTTACAGAAGAGCATGCTAGCAAACAGCTAGAATGTTTAGCTATGAACTAAATGTATTTGCTGTAAGGAACAATATTTGTGAAATATACAATTTTTTCTGGCCAAGAGACACTGAAATGTGTTTTAAAAAATATATATATTTTATTGATTTTTTACAGAGAGGAAGGGAGAGAGATAGAGAGTTAGAAACATTGATGCAAGAGAAACATTGATCAGCTGCCTCCTGCACACCTCCTACTGGGGATGTGCCTGCAACCAAGGTACATGCCCTTGACCGGAATCGAACCTGGGACCTTTCAGTCTGCAGGCCGACGCTCTATCCACTGAGCCAAACTGGTTAGGGCTGAAATGTGTTTTCAAGGATAAAAGAAATAAACAATAGATTAAGTATGTTCTGAATTTCTTTTGTTTATTTACAGGAGGCAAAAGATAAAACTGAAATTTAATATTAAAACAAATATTTTCTAGTTAGGATCCCTACGTGGTTTGTTTTAATTTACTATATTTATAAATGAAGAAATCTAGAATACCTAGATTGAGTAAAGTGAAAGAAACAATTATTGTGAAGATTTGACAAAACGAAGGGTTTTTGCTTAAGGTAGCAAATTAATGGAGAAGTAACAACGTCTGTTTACTTTCTCGGCCATGAACGCTTATCTCTGGGGATAAGGATGCCTTCTATCCTCTTGGGATAGGGAGGATACATTCACATGGGAGATGTACTTTCTGCTTTTGGGGAACAAAGGACAGTCACAGCGTTCTTGCACTGGCTGCTTCTCAAGTAACTTTAATTCAAGATAATCAATATGTCAAAATGACATGTTTGGGTCTGCCTGCCCTGAACCCCATCACCTCCAAAGAATAACTCAAAGGTTTCTATATTGTATACATTTACAGAATGCAAATATATATATAGCTTATGTTCAGCATCATAGCTGAACAATTCCAAACATTTTAATGGTTTTAATTTAATATTGAATTTTATATATGGACTATTTATAACTAGAGGCCCGGTGCACAAAATTTGAGCAACGGGGGGGTGGGGGGGGGGTGGGGGGGGGAGGGTCCCTCAGCCCGGCCTGTTCCCTCTTGCAGTCCGGGACTCCTAGGGGGTGTCCGACTGATGGCAATCAGACATCCTTAGCGCTGCCATGGAGGCAGGAGAGGTTCCCGTCACTGCCGCTGCACTTGCCAGCCATGAGCCTGGCTTCTGGCTGAGCAGCGCTCCCCCTGTGGGAGCACACTGACCACCAGGGGGCAGCTCCTGCGTTGAGTGACTGCCCCCTGCTGGTCAGTGCACATCATAGTGAGCGGTTGAGCGGCCTTAGCATATCATTAGCATAGTACGCTTTGATTGGTTGAACAGCTGACCGGACTGGACACTTAGCATATTAGGCTTTTATTACATAGGATTATCTTTACTTATAATAATAACTGACATACTTTAAGTGATTATTTTTGCCAAACAGAATTCTAAGATTAATGTATTTACTTATTATAACAACCACGCGAAACAGGTCCTATAGCATTTTCATTCTGCAGATAAGGACACTGAGTTATAGAGAGGCTAAGGAACTTGCCCAAGTCATAGAGCTAGAATGTAGCCAGTCTGCCTCTCTGGTGATATGGCATTTGAGTACTCTGTAACTCCAAGAATACCATAAATTCTTACTTTTTTTTTTTCTTGGATAGTATCATAGTTCAGAGGCTATGGGGTTGACTGGAATTTGAATAAGTGGAATTTGGCAATTTGAACAAATCAAATTAGATTTCTGCAGAGGAAAAAAGTAGCTATTAATATGCAATCTGCCTAATTATAGTCACAGGAAGGGGCCTTAGAAATCATCTACTACAAACCTGTCCTGTTAAGGATAAATTAATAGAGACCACAGATCTTGCTTAAAATGACAGTTGGTAACAAGCTTCGGAAAGGAATAGTGTGCTCAGGAATCCTAGTCCACTAAACCGTATGTAACATATCACTTACGTGTCAAAATCTATGTGTTTTAGGTTTAAGTTACCTGGTGATCCAGGATCTATTAAAGAAAAATAACATTTTCATAAGCCAAATGCTTTAAATGGTATGAGTGCTTTGCTCTGTAATTACTGAATTATGTGCTTTTCCTCAGAATTTCTAGACATTCTTAGTAGTCAATGAGCTGATGCTATCTATGCTACTATCTGGGGACTGAGATCTTCTACTAAGATGGGGAAAAACCTCAAATACATGTCTTACATTAAGGAAAAAAAATGAATATCTTCTTAGAAGGCTCTGTCCTTGCTTTGCTGCTTAGGAATGTTTGCAACTCATCACAAGGTTGTTCCCTGTGGAGCCCTCCCCCTTCTCCTCCAGCCAGGCCACCTCTGGACATCACTGCGCTACAAGGTACTAAGTACTTGCAATGAGCATGTTTATGTATTTTTTCTTTCTCCTGAGACTGTAAGATCTTTAGGAAAGAAACTGTCTTTACATTCATATTTTTATTCTTGATGTCAGGCAAACAGCAGAGGATTAATAATTGTAGAAGTGTATGTGTGTGTGAGGGGAGAGCTACCAGACAAAGACTGACTCCGGCGATCATCATAAAGAGCAGAGGTTGGCAAACCACAGGCTGCCAGCTAAGAAAGGTTTTACCCTTTTAAATGGTTATATAAGTATCTGTATAAAGCCTATAACCTTTATAATCTGGTCCTTTAAGAAAAAGCTTGCCTGTTCCTGATATACATACAGTATTTCTAATTATGGGCCAGTAAGAATAAATAACAACTGATTATAAATCAGTATTAGGAAGTGCCAAGGCCTGGCTGGTGTGGCTCAGTTGGTTGGGTTTCGTCCCATGCACTGCAAGGCTGCTCTTGGCCTATGCCCGGGTTGGGGGCATGCAGGAGGCAGCCGATTGATGTATCGCTCTCACATCAATGTTTTTCTCTCTCTGTCTGTCTCTCTCTCTAAAAATCAATTTTAAAAAAATCTTAAAAATATAAAAACATAATAAAAGATTGATTTTAGAGACTTTGTTTAAAGGTTATGAAGCCTCTCAGCAGAATGAATATTATAAAATCATTGTGATAAAACTGCCTTCTGAAAGATGCTATAAATACCTTTGTGTACTTATTCACCACAGTGGAGCCCCAGGCAAGATGTACTTGGCCCTCTGTTACTCTCTGGCTTGGGTCTTCTAACAGTGTACTCTACTGAGCCAGAAGAGGGTTCCCTCCACTCTGCCATTTTGTTCAAACAAATCTGATTCTGCCTTTGCCACTGCCTTTATGACGCTGGTACACTTTATTTTCAGTCTCTGAATTAAATGTCTCCAGGTTCATCTGATCTGTTTCCTAATAGAGCAAGAGTAGGGGCCACAGTAGGACAGTGCAAGCCTTGGGCTGAATGCTAACAGCTGGTAGTATTTTCCCTTGTTAATGTCAGAGGAAGTAGAAAGATCCAAGAAATGCACATGATGACACAATGACATCATCAGAAGGACCTACAGAGCTTGTAGCCTGGGATGAATAGAGGCACTGTAACCGCAGACCAGCTCCACCAGTCCTATCCTGTTTGATGAGGTGCTGAGTTGTTTTTAGAGATAAAAGACCAAAACCACAAGCCATGCAGCCGAAGCAAGCCCAGAGGAGAGAACTTTGGCCTCCAGCTGCACCCAGAACCAAAGTCTCCTCTCCCCCAATCATGGCTACAAAGGACCAGGACATAACTGGAACTTCAACACCAGAACCTGTTCAGAAGTCAAGGGTCCATTGTCCAGGAAGATCTGGTGTTGACGTGCCTTTACCATAAATGGCCAAGCTCCAAGGTTTTCCAACTTAAACTTGTCCCACACCAGCACTCCCCATACCCATTCCCCGAACCTCTTCAAAACCCTTGGCCTGATCCAGCTAGCAAGATGGATCTGAGGCACCACTAGGTCTCCTGTGTTCTCAGTTGGCGCCTTCTGAATCAATAAACCTTTCCCAGCTCGAGTTTTGGCCTTTCAAAGCATCAGGTGCACGAACTTTGGTTCAGTAAAAGCACTACAGCCTAAATGCAGCTTTACAAATTAGCTGCTAAGAAACAGAGCTGTTTTTCTTGGTGAGGCGAATTCAAGATGCCTCCGGGTAAAACCTGGGACAAGTTTTAGAGGCTAGCTTCAAAGAAATAAACTAAGTTTCGTCTCAAATAGTTTTTACATGTATTTGCCAGGCACAAAACCATGTTGGAAGGTTTTGTTTTCACCAGAGGAAGTAGGCCCACTGATTATCCAGACTCGAAACCTCCCTCTCACCTCCTCCAAAAGAAAGAAACTGGAAAAAATTAGGAGAACTAAAACGGGATAGCTCGGGGCAAAACAGGCTCAGTGATGTGCCAATGATTATTCTTAAAAAAAAAAAATGTTATGGCTGACTTCTCTCGCTCGGAGGCACAGAGATCAGAAACAATAACAGGAACAAAGGAGTTAGAAGCTAGACATTTACTGCAAGTGTCTTAAGGAAACTTGCCTCCCACTGAGGACTCAAGCGCTCAGTGATTTAACAGTTCTTCAACAAACAAAAATACTGAAACAGACCTTTCACTCAGTTTCTTCTAAGCTGGTTTTTCTTCTGGAGCATGTATCCTAATAGAATGCCAAGACAGTATTTTGTATACACACAGACTATGCTAAGTTCAGCTCCTCAATGAACATGAATAACTAAAATTGATCAGTCAGGGAACCTCATCCTCATTCTACAATACTCTTTTATGAGGCACAGAGAGAGCCTGGGGACACAGCTGTTGGAGGTTTAGTTTATGACACAGCCTGCAGCCTCCGTAAGGAGTGAGCAGGGTCTCCAGCAGAAAACAGGAGGAACCTGGGCAGGAAGAGTTGAAAGGTGACTGAAGCTGGGTATGGCTGGTTCCAGGGAATATTCTTCTCTAGGAGGGACTTTTAACTTTCTCAGACTCTCTTTTTTCTTCTTTAGCCTGATTCCTTTTTTCCTTTTATCTCTTTCAATCTACCTCCTTCCAACTTATATAACAAGTTTATATCTCTTGGGTATTCTTTTGAACTAACAGACAAAACATACAGTCATATTAATGACAGTCATATGTATTTTTAAACACTAAAATATGAAATATTTTGAAAACCAAAAATTAAAAAAACTCTGCCAGGTTAACATGAAAAATCATAAAAATAATGTTGAGAACTGTATGTATATATATATATATATATATATATATATATATAACTAAAGGTTTTGAAAGAAGTGTTTCTCTGCTTTCTCTCTTTAGGACACTTAGGTCTACAATAAAGAACAAAACATTTATTCCTGTAACTGTCAACTAGGAAATGTAGGTAGAGAAATACGTTTTCCCACTAGTCCCTAAAACGCACGACCCGCGTACTGAGTGGGTAGCCGGGACCAAGCACCATGTGGGCACTGAGGATACGAAGGACACCTGGTGCTCACCTGCAAGAAGGCCTCGATGCTGAGGGAGCAGCTGAAACTGAAACGCAGTGTGAAGTGTGCTGGGCAGTGAAGTGGGCTAGGCAGACGACCAACATGCCGGCTGCTGGGGAAGAGAATCAGTACTTCTTCCCAGGCAGGTGAGGATGCAAGAGAAGGCGAGTTTGGGACTGGGTCTTCATCAGTGAGAGACATGTCAGCAGGCCCTGAGTGGGACGAAGAGCAACCCAGCAGAGAGAAGAGCAGAAGAAAAGGTCGGGACTGTGGGGTCTGGGAGAGGCCCGGGGCTGTCCACAAGAACCCATCATGGGAAGTGAAGGTTGTTCTCATTGTCTAGACAGCAGGACGCATTTGTTCCTCCTGCAATGCCTTTGCTCAGGATGTCTGTGGTTCGGCCCATCCCATTATCAACCTTAAGCCATGACCTCAAAACCATTCTTCTCTGCTTTTCTAAATTCCACCCTGCTTTTAGGGGTCAGCTTAATGCCCACTTTGTCTTCTTTTATCTCTCCTTTCAATATGCCAACTACATTCTAGTGCACATACTGCAATTCTTATTCATAGATTTTTCCTATAGTTTATTGATTATGTAACAGATTTTTATCTTTTACTTTGTGCCATTATAGTGGTTAGCACTACACTGATTAGATTCTAGGCACACAGAATACATTCAATAAAGGTAATGTAATGAAAACTTCTCTTGAGGTTAAATATACTCACTTGAAATCTTAGTATAGAGCACTATGTGGTTTAACAAAATAAACCATTTATTTATTTTGCTGCAAAAAGGTTTATTGTTTCATTTGGTCCACTGCATGCAAGAGGGCTTCAGGGTGACTAAAAGAATAGCTAGTAGTTTTGGGGAGAGGCTCAAGTAAAAGCCAGACACCAGGGGGATGCAGAGGGGCCCCTCAAAGGCCTCTGGGCTCCAAAGGCTGCTAGTGGTGCTTGAGGGTGAGCCTTTAAGACAGTGGTTCTCAACCTTCTGGCCCTTTAAATACAGTTCCTCATGTTGTGACTCAACCATAAAATTATTTTCATTGCTACTTCATAACTGTAATGTTGCTACTGTTATGAATCGTAATGTAAATATCTGATATGCAGGATGGTCTTAGGCGACCCCTGTGAAAGGGTCGTTCGACCGCCAAAGTGGTCGCGACCCACAGGTTGAGAACTGCTGCTTTAAGAAGAGACACTCGCCCAGCCCAGCCTGGGGACCGGCGGCCTGCAGAGGTGAGTCAGGTGTAGCCCATCATCTTGATGAGTTTCACCTCCTCTCCCCGGAAGTGGCTCTCCAGGAAGTCACAAAGCTGAGGGTCTGTGCAGACAGAACCCAGGGCCTCCAGCTCCACAAGGGCCTGGTTCAGGTTCCTCTCTAAGGCCAGGGTGGCTTCCATGGAGCCCTGAGTTTTGCCCACTCATCTAGGGGAGGCTTCAGCACGTCCTGGAGAGAATTCGGCCACCGTGCTGGTTTTGCAACGTTAAGATGCTCAGCGCCCTCGGCTTCTTCTCCGCCAACTCAGAGAATCAGTGGCCCATGCCCTCAAGAGCCACATCTTCACAGTGGGAATAGAAGCCCAGAGAGAGGAAGGTGTGGGAGGTCCGCAGAGGCAGGTTGGCCAGGTGGTTGACCATGGCCTCCCCCTCGGTGGAATAATTGATGAATCTGGGAGCTCATGGTTGTTCGGCAATAAGGAGTTAAGGCAGAAAAGAAACCGGTGTGTTGGCTGGTCTCGGAGGTGGTTCTGAAGGTGGTGACTGGATAAGATGCAAGAGAGTGGCCAGAGGCTGGAAGAAGGGGTGTCCCTGGGTCTGTTCCGTCCAAACACTATTGAAGCACAAGACAGATCTGGGACCACCAAGGGCGCTGCCAATAAACCATTTCTTCTGTGGTCAAATGTAAACTTCATTTCTGCTTAATCTAAATGAGGCCTACTTATCCTAAGTTTGAATTAAATGGACTCTCAAGGCTAAAGGTATTAGAAGCAATGGTGTACATCTGAATGTTGGTGTATATTTGGTGTATATCTTTAATCTTTCAGAAGAAAGCACAACAAATCTGCTATAAGCAGAACCCGGGACTAGTTATTAACACAGATCCTACAAGTTTCCAGAAGACCCGAATAAAACAACACTGTAGTAATCAAACTATTTACTGATAAAAAATTATAGTCTGACTTTCTTTTGACCTAGGGAAAAAATCTGTTAAGAAAGCACATGACATAAGTGATCAGACTATTTCTTTTTGAAAGGAAAGGAGGTGTCGACATAAACCCAGAGGACCCACAGGCCTGGAATTACTCAATAACCAAGGAAACATTCAAAATTCAATTTAAATGAGGCAAATATTTTACTCACAGTGTTTGGCAAACATTAGCAATACACACTAAATGAGCTATGTGTACTCAATGAAGAAAAATGTGAATGAAAAGGAAATTGCACTAGACCTCATAGATGACCAATTAACTGCCCAACTTACCTGAAAACTGACAAAGGACATGTTTTTCCTTCCAGATAAGAACTCCATTTAAAACTTCAAAAGGAATTTAATCTAAATGTCTCATGCCAGCAAATTAAATCATTATAGAACAGAGGAGTTGGGAAGGGAGGAAGGAATTCATGACTTGCAGATGACTTCATTAAGTAATGGCTATTGCTATTAAGGAGAGTGGCTATTCCATTCCTATTTAAAAATCTTCAAAGGACAGAGCAGTTCTGTATGCAGCAGGCACACATATATCAGCTCATTACAAGATGTGGTCCTGGATGTTCCTGTATCCAAACTGGACAGCTCTGATTCAAGACTCATTGTACAATTTACGTGTGCAATTCTGCGGATGCAAGGTTGGTACAATATTCACAAACCAATAAATGTGATACATCATATAAAACAAAATGAAGGATAAAAATCACATTATCATATCAATAGATGCAGAAAAAGCATTTGACAAAATCCAGCACCCATTTTTGATAAAAACTCTCAGCAAAGTGGGAATAGAGGGAACATACCTCAACATAATAAAGGCCATATATGACAAACCTACAGCCAGCATCATACTCAATGGACAAAGACTAAAAGTGTTTCCCTTAAGAACAGGAACAAGACAGGATGCCCACTTTCACTACACTTATTCAACATAGCACTGGAAGGCCTAGCCACAGAAGAAAAAATAAAAGGCATCCAAATTGAAAAGAAGTTTGTAAAACTGTCATTATTTACAGGTGACATGATATTGCACATGGAAAACCCTCAAGACTCCACCAAAAAAGTACTACATTTAAAAAATGAATTTGGCAAAATAGCAGGATACAAAATTAAAATCGAGTCTTATATTTAAGTCTTTAATCCATTTTGAATTTATTCTTGTATAAGGTGTAAGAAGGTGGTCTAGTTTCATTTTTTTTCCCATTTATCCCAACACCAATTATTGAATAAACTGTCTTTATCCCATTGTACATTCTTGCGTCCTTTGTCATATATTAACTGAACAGGCAGGCTATATATCATTTTCTACAGAGCACTGGGAAGAGAACCGTAGGGACCAAAGTACCCCATCTCCTCACTGTGCAGACAGGAAAATGAGGTCCTGAGAGGGTTAACAATGAGGGAAAAAGCATGATGAAATACAAATGCTATTCTACAGATTCTTTTGTTTCATATTTCTTATTGTCTACTTCTATCAACCTTATCTCCTTTACTAAGGTATTTTAAAGACTTTTTGTAAAGATACATGAGTGTAATTAGCAAAGAACAAACAAATAAACAAACACAAAAAACCCAAGCAAACAAAAAACACACTTCAATGCTTCCTACAAATATAAAATCAGAACAAAGAAGGAAATACAAACAGCTGGTTTATTCCTAAAGAAATATGCAGAATCACTGGATGGCTTTTCCCCCTCTAATTTATTACACATATTCAAGGAACACCACTTGGGAAACGAAATTCAGCAAGCCCGTGACCTCTGTACAGCTGGGTGGAGGTTGCAGGGCTCTAGAGAAAGGAGTCCCTCACCCAGCAAATTTCAACCCAGATAACAAGGAAATCATCTTTCCATAGTAAAATGTCATTTTTAAATGATCTTGCAATTACCCAAGTAATGCAAGTAAACATCCTTTTGCAAATTTGAAACACTGCAGAAAAGTCAGACTTCTCTGAATACCATTCCGAAAATCTGGTCCCTTCCCTTTGTCTATCCTTCTGCCAAGGGCCATTTGGATATTTATAACATCATTCGAGGGCCATACAAAGTTACCAACTTAAAAAATTAACCTGCTATATTTGGCCAAATATTTAATTAACTCACCTCTAAAGCCTTGGCAGGGCCAGACCAAATAATTTCATGGGCCTTATAGGGCCCGAGGGCCAGACATTTTCCAAACCCTGCTTTAGGGTATTATTTTGTCATTTTGGTATATATCTTTCCAGCTAAGTTTTTGTAGATGTACAAATACTCATGTGTATTTTACATTTTAGTGTAAACCTTTCCATAAGTTTTTATGGACTTTCACATAGGCATACACATTTTACAATACAAATTTTCTGCAATTTGCTTTGTTCATTCAAAAACATGATTTGGAGATCTAGCCATGTACTTACTGATGCATTCAACCAGTAATTACTACATTCCATGCATAATTCTAGTTGCCGGAGACACGGGAATGAACAAAAGCAAATTTCCTGCCCTTAAAGAGCTTACATTCTACAGCTGCTTCATTCCTTTTAATCATGGCACAGTAATCCAATGCATGCATATACCACATATGACTATGTCAGTCCTTTACTGATGAGTTTTTTCATTCTTATAAATTTGGGGTTATGATTGTGCATGATTCCTTGTGTACATATGAGTATTTCTCTAGAACTTATACCTACAGTTGCGACTGCTGGGCCATTGCATAGGCACATTTCTAATTTTAGTAGGTACACTGCATCCCCTGCCAGAATGATAAAACATTTTAGCAGCGTGTATGTGCATGCCTTTACCTCACACTCTCACTAGAACATATTATCAGACTTAATTTTTGCCAATCCAGTAGGTGAAAAATGGGCATCTCATATTTTCATCTTGCTTTCCCTGACTGCTAATAAAGTAGAGCATCCTTTTGTATCTTTATTAGTCACCATCTTTCATTCCTTTCACATTTCTACAATATACAAGAGTGGGAATGGAACACTCACAAAAAAATGTTTGTTGGATTCAACAGAGTGAATTGAGGTCTATTTGTGTCAAATTATTATAAAAATTCAACAAACACACTCTGAGAGTACTTGGAAAATTCCAATATTATTAACTCCTCAAGTATTTCTTACCCCACCCAAAGCCTTCAGGGCCACAGCAGTGCATCATGCTCTCTTACCCAACTGTTTCCCTACAGGACCAAGCTGCACATTCTATTGCCAAAATGAACTGGGCCAAAGGCACTGTCTTCAAGGTGTTTTAGGGATAGTCTGTGGAAAGTTAGAGGTGTGTACATTTGATGATCAGTGTGTGTGTGTGAGTGTGTGTGTGTGTGTGTGTGTGTGTGTGTACACAGAGGTGCCTGTGTTCTAAAACTGTTATGCCAGCCTCTTCTGGCTCTTTGTAAAAGCTAAGTTATGATTATCATGAGAGATATTAAGTATTAAGTGGTTCACTCCCCAATCCTGACTATTAAGTATTGGTGAGGATACTAAAAATATAAACTATCTGGAACATTCATATACTGTATAAGTACTTTGGAAAACTGCTTAACACTATCTACCAAAACTGAACACACACTTACCCTGTAATGTAGTAATTCTATTTGCAGATATGTATCTAAGAAGAACATGTAAATAATGTTTATCAAATATTATTGGTAATAGTCCCCAATTTAAATTTATGTACATGTCTATCAATTATAGAATGGATAAGTAAATTGTGGCATAGCCATACAGAGTGGGGCAAAAGTAGATTTATAGTTGTTTATATGAAAAATATAATAATAAATAATATAGGAATAAAATGTGTTTCACATACTCACAACTGTTAACCTACTTTTGCCCCACCCCGCACAATGGTATGCTATACAGTAGTGAAAATGATTGACTTACTGTTATATTCAACAAGAGGAATGAATTATACAAACAAAATGTTGAGGGGAAAAAACAGACTGAAGACCATACTTATATCAAGTTAAAAATCAGATAAAGTTAATTTATGGAGAGGATGGGAGAGGGAGAGAGAGATAGAAACATCAATGATGAAAGAGAACCATTGATTGACTGCCTCCTGCATACACCTTGGGGATCAAGCCAGCAACCCGGGCATATGCCCTGACTGGGAATCGAATCATGATCTCCTGGTTCATAGCCATACCAGCCTGGTTCATAGCCAAAAGTGATATTGGCTGCAGAGGAGCATGAGGAAGGTTTCTGGGGGACTGGAAATGTTCTATTAGCTGGCAATATGTTCATATTCAACTAGAGGCCTGGTGCACAAAATTCGTGCACAGAGGAGATGGGGTGTCCCTCAGTCCGGCCTGCACTCTCTTGCCATCCAGGACCCCTCGGGGGATGTCTGACTGCCCTCTCATAATCCGGGACTGCTGGCTCCTAACTTCTGGCCTGCCTGCCTGCCTGATCGCCCCTAACCACTCTGTCTGCCTGCCTGATCGCTCCTAACCACTCGCCTGCCTGCCTGATCGCCCCTTACTACTCGCTGCCTGATTGCCCTTAACCACCTTTACCTGCCTGCCTGATCACCTCTAACCACTCATCCTGCCTGCCTGATTGCCCCTAACCCTTCTGCCTGCCTGCCTGATAGCCCCTAACTGCTTGCCTGCTTGCCTGCCTGCCTGATCACCCCTATCCGCCTCTGCCTCAGCCCCTGCGGCTTCATCCTGAAGGATGTCCAGAAGGTTGTTTGGCTATCTGGACTAATTAGCATATTATGCTTTGATTATTATAGATAGTATTTTTAACAAGGTAAGTTATAAGGAACTGATACAATATTTTCATGACCATGAAAATGTATCCAAACAATGAAGTAGAATCAAGTGCTAAATCAGAAATTAAAGACTCACATCAAAGAGAATGTGTATAACATACCACTGTAAGACTGTTATAGTAAAGCAAGCATTTGGTAATTTAGTTTGTTCAAATTTGCATTAAATTGCACTTTAGATTAACTTTACTATTTCCTGTCTCAGCATATGGAGAGTTTTTCTAATACATTATGTGGCAGATCGTTGTCTATTAAGCCTAATGATAAGCATTCGTCAAAAGGCATGTTAGAACAAAAAAAAAGTTCCTTATGAGGCAGCACCCCCACTTTTTTGGAGAAGGCATTTCTATTACTCCTAATAACATTTGTCACCCCTTACTTTCCTCACTTTTTGAGATTTATTCCAGACAAGGAACTGCTAGGTAATTAAGAAATGTCACTCTAATTTCCTGATAGGGCTTATGAATTTATTTGCTTAATTTAACGGTAGTAATAAAAACAGCTGTAATTGTTTTAATACTTTAGTGTTTATCTGCAATGCATTATGAATTTATAAAACCCAGTTCCCTTTTCCCAGACGATAATCTCAGAATTCCATTCTTAGCCTAATGGAAACATCATGTGACTAGATTTTTGTCTGGCCCTGTAAATATCATTCAATCCTTACTTAAAGTGTCACTGAAGTCTGCAGGCATCAAATAACAGATTTGTATCTATAAAAGAAAATATCCTCGGCTCTCACAATTAAAGAAATAAAACTCTTGCCAATAATAATTTTCTAAAGTTTTGGACTCTTAAAGGTAGAATCAAGGACATATGGATCACTATCTTTTCAGGTTTCTCCAAAAGAGTATGGTGGATTAAACTCAGTGAATTTTATTTTTTAGGGTTGATTTAAGATCTCACAGCTTTAAATTTAAGTAGGTCAAAATTTAAAAGAAACTTTGTTCTACCACTTCTATATTCCAAATATCCAAACCATTAAAAAAAAAAAAAAAGGCTCTCAGCCCTAACCGGTTTGGCTCAGTGGATAGAGCATCAGCCTGCAGACTGAAGGGTCCCAGGCTCGATTCCAGTCAAGGGCATGTACCTTGGTTGCGGGCACATCCCCAGTGGGGGGTGTGCAGGAGGCAGCTGATCGATGTTTCTCTTTCATCAATGTTTCTAACTCTCTATCTCTCTCCCTTCTTCTCTGTAAAAACATCAATAAAATATATTTTTTTAAAAAGGCTCTCAAAAAGTAGTTTTTCTCTAAAAGAATGGACAACAAATGCTGAGAGTTAATGTAAAAGAGGAACCTGCATCATAATGGGGGATTTCTATGCCGTCCTGACCTGCGCTATCTAATATGGTGGTCAATGGCCACATGTGGCTATTTAAGGTTAAATTAACTAGGGATAAATAAAATTTAAAAGTCAGTTCCGGAAACACCCTAGTCACATTTCAAGTGCTTGACAGCTTTCCGCATTGGACAGCACAGATATAGAACGTTTAATCATTAAGAAGGTTCTACTGGTAGCACTCCTCTAGGTTAACTTCAGTCCACAATGCTTAAATTATCAGCCGTAGTTACAAAAAGCTACAGTGTGGCATTTGGATCAAAATAACAAGCAAACAGGATTCAGTCCAGAAATAGAGCATTTTAAAAAGTAGAAGTAATAATTATAACCCTGAAACCATGCCAAGGCTGCAGTGTGGCTAGCAGGGGAAACACTCGCCCAGCATCAGTGGGTCAGGCTTTACACCTGTGTTTCAGCTGTGTCCTTGTCCTCAACAGTCAGGTGGTGGTCATATGTTACCTCTCCTACTCCATGGGTGGGATGGGTGACAAACAAGCCTAACTGAGGAGAGTGTTTGGAGAGTGGTTAAACACACGTTGATGCTGTTATTTTTATGCTAAACACATTTGGAATCCTCAGTAAACTTGACTATGGTAAATGCTCAGCTCACTGAGATCCTCAGAACTGAAAAGCATTCTTGAAGTCATTCCATAGGTCACTGGTCATATTAGGAAAATTGGCTGGTTAATGTGCAACCACTAAGAGATCATCACTTATCCTATCTAATAAAGAGGTATATGCAAATTAACCCCCATGCCCTCACAAAGATGGCTGCCTAACAACCAGGCCCGCAGGGGTGTTGTGAGGGGTGACCAGGCCAGCGGGGGGGGGGGGGGGGGGGGGGGGGAGAGGGGGGGAGGGGAGGATTTGGTGGCAACCAGCCAGCAGGGGCGGTAGTTGGGGTGATTAGGCTGGCATGGGGGGCAGTGAGGGGCAACTAGGCTGGGGGGGCAGTTGGGGGCGACCAGGCCAGCAGGGGGGGCAGTTTGGGGTGACCAGGCCAGCGGGGGGGGGGGGGGGCAGTTGGTGGCGACCAGCCAGCAGGGGGGGTAGTTGGGGGCGATTAGGCTGGCAGGGGGGGCAGTGAGGGGCGACTAGGCTGGGGGGGAAGTTGGGGGTGACCAGGTCGGCAGGGGGGGCAGTATGGGGTGACCAGGCTGGCACGCAGAGGCAGCGAAGGGCGATCAGGTTGGTGGTGGGGGGGGGTAGTTAGGGGCGACCAGGCAGGCAGGCAGGTGAGCAATTAGGAGCCAGTGGTCCAGGATTGTGAGAGGGATATCCGACGGCTGGTTTAGGCTGATCCCGGGGATCGGGCTTAAACCGGCAGTCGGACATCCCCCAAGGGGTCCCGGACTGGAGAGGGTGCAGACTGGGCTGAGGCAATTCCATATACCTCATACTGTTTCCCCATTATTAACATCTTAAAAGAGTATGTTTGTCGCAAATAATGAACTGATATTGATACATTATTATTAACTAGAGTTCACACTTTATTCATATTTCCTTAGTTTTTACCTAATATACTTTTTCTGTTTCAGGATTCTCCCAGGATACCACATTATATTTAGTGGTCATGTCTCCTTAGGTTTCTCAGACTTTTCTTTTTGATGTCCATGGCAGTTTTGAGGAGTACTGGTCAGATATTTCATAGAAGGCCCCTCTATTGAGATTTGGCTGATGTGTTGTTGTTTTCATGGTGAGACTTGTGTTATGGGTTTTTAGGAGGAAGAGCAGAGAGGTTAGGTGCCATTCTCCACATATGACATCAAGAGTACACACTATCGTCTGGCTGGTGTGGCTCAGCGGTTGCTTGTTTTATCCATGAACCAGGAGGTCATCGGTTTGATTCCCAGTCAGGGCACATCCCTGGGTTGTGGGCTCGATCCCAGTAGGGGGCTTGCGGGAGGCGGCCAATTGATGTTTCTCTCTCATTAATGGAAAACACTTTCAACATGACTTACCACCGCCGATGCGGCCCTCCATCACCTGGCTGAGGCAGTGCTTGCCAGGCTTCTCCACTGTGAAGTTCCTCCTTTTCCCCTTTCCATAGTCACAGCCCACAACTAAGGAGTTAAGAGTTATGCTCTACCTCCTTGAGGGCAAAGTGTCTGCATACATTTTTGGAATTCTTTTGCCTAAGTACTAAAGTAGTCTCTTCTTCCCATCTATTTATTTGTTCAATCATTTATTTGTGTTATAACTACTCATTGATATTTGTTTTATACTTTGGGTTATAATCTGAAACTACTTTATTTATTTTGTTCTCAAATTATTCCAGCTTTGGCCATTGGGAGCTTTATTATTTGATTCCTGTGTCCCTTCAACATACCCCATCTTTATTTATTTTATTTTTTGAGCATTTCCCTGTCTGCACCCAAGGCTACACGATGTTACAGGCTCATTTTGTATACTGCCTGCCCCAGTCCTAGAGCCAGCCATTTCTCCAAAGAGCCCTGATTCACTTTATTGAAGAATGGTATCAGAAACCACACAGGTTGCCTGCTTTGATTTTTAAAGGTGCTTTCCCACACACACTTCCCTCACTGCCATAACTTTGACAGTTGAGTAAACTAAATTCTGAGAAATTAAGGGATTTGCTCAAGATCAAGGCTAATGATGGCAGTGGTGGGGGAAAGTCAGTCTTCTGATGATAGTTCTGTGTCCTTTCTACTACCTGATGTTTTCTGGATGAGGACTAAGCATCAAACATCCGATTAACAATTTGGAAGAAAAAAGTAACAAGAAACAGGCATCTCTAGAAGATAGTCCTTTTGGGAGGAAAACTTAACAGGGACATCTGACAGACTCCCCTATCTATCTAGAAGAAGCAACTGGAAATTTTGTCTTTAATTATATTATAGCCGTGGTTTTCAACTGGAGGCGATTTCACTCCCTTACCTCCCCACCCCCAGGACAATTGGCAGTGTCTGGAGACATTTTTGTTGGGGACGGGGTGTGCTGCTACTGGTAACTAGTAGATGGAGGACAACTATATCGGCAAACATCCTATAATGCACAGAACAGCTCTCACAACCAAGAATTATCCAGTTCAAAATGACAACCGTGCTCACGTTGAGAGACCCTATGCCAAAGGAGATACCACTAAAGAACTTTATCCAATTTGACACTTTCTATTCTTGCTGGGTTACCATCCTATTTGGTGGTTATGAGAGACAATCACGGAAGATTCTATGTGATCCCGTGACCTCATGAGTTAGCCTACTAACACGTCTCCAATTTTGGTTAAGAAATGTGGCTCATAGTCAGATAGAAGAGACTCCCTGGTTCTTATGGGTGGGTCCAATAGAAGCAAGGGTGCTCTTTAAAATGAGTTGTCTGAGTTAAGCAGGGGATGAGCAGAACAATAATGAGCACAGTTACATGAACCAGCCACTGGCCACGCTATGCTGCCTGCCATCTTTTGGTTTAGAAACAAGTTGTACAGCAAGCAAGGTAGCCTGGAAAATCTGCCAATGAATTGGTGAACTTTACTAAGTAGATGGCTGTTGCCCAGAAACTGTTCACTGCTCAGTGACCTCAATTTGGAAAGGAAGTAAGTGACTGAATCCCTGTTTGTTGATGTAGTCAGTAACCACCAAGCAGTTTAACAGAAGAAAGAGCCCTCTTGTTTACCAGGTTCTCTCTTGGAAGCTTTAGAAGAAGCTTGCTCACTCCTGGTGCTAACAAGTTGATGAAGGACATTTTCTGAGCAAAGCTAAATGGCCATTGCCCTCTGAAAAACAATGCAGAGAGCTTACAGGGGCAGTACAGTTTTGGGGTAATTCTATTTGGGGAGTTCCTGATGATGTGAACATGTGTATGTAAAAGCACTCAAGGCATTATAATTTACAGTACATAGTAACTGCTTGCCAATGGAAGCAACAATAAAGAACAAATATTTAATTAGTGGGTTTTTGTTTTCTTACATTAGGTTCTGTGTGAAGTGCTTTTAGATATCCATCTCACTGAATCCTCATCACTAGCTTATGAAATAAGCCCCATTTCAGGTTTATTTTCATGTTAAATTTTAATAATAATTGTGCCAACTGGCCAATGCTAAACAGCTGGAAAGGAGTAGAACTGGTATTTGCTAAACTTGGGTAACCTCATGACTTATATTACCCTTTAAACCCATCAGAGCCACTAAAATGATTATTAACCTTGCCATCTGGCTATGTGTTCTTACGACTGGGGTGGCAGATGTAAGAGCTGGTGAACACCAAGAATGTTGACAGTCATTCTACCCAGAATTTCCCAAGAACTCAACTCGAGTTTTTCAAATTGGACAAGATGGGTAATCAGAGAGTTAACAGAGACTAAAGGCCTTCCTGTGGGCTTTGTAAAAAGTTTAGTAATCAGTCTTCTATGGACCCCAGTAAGGGGGAAGGTGTCTACAAACTGTGGTCCAGAGAAAACCTGACATCTGCATCATGAAACCGGGCAAAGCAGATCAATGCCCAGATGCCATTGAAGGCTCTTGCCTATAGAAAGTGAGGAGGACAGCAGGCGGATGAAGCGTGGAGGAAGGAGGCAGAGGTGGACAGGAGACCAGAGGATGCCCTGCCCTACAGGAAGTAGAAGAGACCATGCTTCCCACGACCCACTGCCTCTGGGGTTGTGGCTCCAACAAATACATTCGGCATGAGAAGAGTGAGGAGCCACTAGAGACCAGGTCTGCCTTTCACAAATGGAAGGAAAAAGAGCAGATCAGGTGCTACCAGGCAGGACTCTGGAGAAAACATGCACTTCATTTGAGGAACCTCCAACCCCAGGGCAGGGGAGGGATGGAAAAGGAAGAATGGAGGCTGGCTCACAGTAAGCCCTGTGTGAGTGTTTGTTCAAACCAGCACACACAACGCTGCACAAGCAGCAGAAGGAAAAGTGGAAAGACTGAGCCAGCACTCCTGACGCTGCAGAATTAAGAGGCAGTAAACATGTTCTACCCAGAAAGCCAGCCACACTGGGGACATCCTCCTAAAATGTCACAGCAGACAGGGATGCCTACAATTTATTTGGTGTCATGAAACTGCTCCTCCTTTCCCCCTGACCTCAAGCTTCTGTATATTAAAATTTAACACAATTTGATAGGTTTTCAAATTTTATATACTTCGAGAAAATAACACTCAAATATTTTAACTATTTTTTCTAAATAAATATTTTTTCACAATTTCTTTGTGCTAGGAAAATAAACACCTAATTAAAAAGAGAAAACTGTCTTTTTTAAATCAAACTAATTGCCAACAGTGGCTTGATTGATAGCTTGGGGAAAACACTGAGGAAATATTTAAGCACTATGAAGTATAACAGGCTTCAGTTTTTATTAACTGGACTCTTTCTCATTGTTTTGTTGCTGTTGTTAGATCAATGCAAAAATATTAAAGAACTTAAAGAATCTGACTTATATTTTGCAAATAACACGTGGGACTTAGAAAATAAAAATAATCTATCGGTTAAATTATAATTCTTGGAAACTGTTGCTGGATGATTCGAGGTCTAAGCCATCAAGGAAATCAGATGCTATGGAATACATGATTGGCAAGGAACAGGAAACTGCCCTTTTGCCATACAATCTGACTTCTGGGGATGGCACGAGGTCAGGAGATTAGAGGGATCAACAAGGTTAAGTTTATCCTCTTAACATCCCCACATTACCAACTATGATCTTACAGTCCGTGCTGAAAGAAATACTGGGTGGGCGAATAAATGAAGAAGTGACCAAAATGCTTGTAATCAAATACAGTTAGAGTGGGAAATCTCTCCCCATCGCTACCTTCTCCAGTCCAAAATTACGATTCCAAACAACTCTTGCCCATGTCTCCTAAAGTGATTGCTAGAAAAAACTTCTTTTTTTCCCCCTCAATCCATGATGCCACAGTCTGCTCTGTGCATATCAACTCTGCTTAATCACTCTTAGTTACGATTGTTGATCTAAAGCCATCTACACTTTTAATCTTAGCCATTGAATCCATTTGGCTGAATAACAACAGTCTACTGTTTTCTAAATATGTGCCCTCTTCCAACAGTAATGTTGTTCCAAAAGACATTTCAGCAGACATCTGTTTAACCCCTGATTATGTACATTTGGAAAAGGAAGCAGGGAAATATCAAATGTCGTCATATCTAAAGGTAGAATATTTGGATTATTGTTGTAATAAACTATTCTTAAAAAAATGAGTATGTCCAAGCTGAACTAGTACACTACCTCTTTAATAGGGAAAACATTAATTTAATAAAAATTTAAGGTAAACTTAATTGAAATATACAGGAAATAAAATAGTGCTTCATAAAATTTCCAATATTTTGGACATTCAGTATCCTCCTCTGCTGCATGATTTTTCTAGTAAGATCTTGGTATAAAACCTTGGTATAAGGCAAGCCATTTTCTGAGCAACTGATACATGGTTTCACTTACTAATGTACACCTGAATCCTGCCCAGACTCTATTTTGGTTTATAGAAATTTACTATCTTAATGTTTCAGCGAACAGGAGAACTAAGAATTTTCACTAATGACATAAAACATAGTGTGAATTAAGCTGACCCTAGGCTGGAAAGCAAAAAAAATTCCATGCTACCAGGTATAAGGCCAGGACACAGAAAGTTTAGAAGGAGTGGTAAGCAGAAATGACAGGAAAGTGAGATGCCTTCAGGCTTGAAGAATTACAGTAGATCATCTAGATTTGGGTCTGGGTGAGATATGCCATAGTATCCATCCATCACTTTTTGCTATTAGCACATTTTTAAGTCCTTGAATCAAAGTAATATGTGTATAAGGTAAAAATGTTACTACAGTACCACAGAACTGCTTACAATGGAAAATAGGTTCTAGCCCTGCCCTGGTTGGGGTGTGCTGGGAGGCAACCGATCAACCAATGGATGTTTCTCTCTGACATGGATATTTCTCTCTCACTCGCGTTCTCCCTTCCCCTCTCTCTAAGCATGTCTTCCAGTGATTAAAAAAGAAAAGGTTCTAGCCTCACACATACCCCTTTTCAGTACTGCTCTCAAAGCCCACAATCTTTAGTCATTTGCTATAATTCTTCTGATAATTTACATTCACAACTCTAAACAATATAATCCTCAGCTCCTAAGCTTTGAACAACATCTATGGACTTCCCACCAAAAAATAAGGATTTACTTAACTCATTACCCTTTATTTTTCATCTCCTTCCTCTTCAAAATTTATAGTCATAATTTTGTTCTTTCACTGATCACTTTTTACTTTAAATAATGCACTTCAAGCTCTAATAATGCTCCATCAATTTTTAACTCCTCACAACATAAAATAGGCTACTAGTGACTCTCTCCTTCGCAACTCTCCAAATTCCTTCTACAGCCTAACCCTGGCTGCCATCTTATTTATTTTTCAAATGATCAACTAACCCTTCTATGCTTTGTTTATAAGGTGTTTCTAAAAATTAAAGGCAAATAATCTGTGTTTACTGTATGGTGACATATAAATATTATTCATAGCAGAAATAAGTTATGTGTTACAATTACATTTCTAATTCCAGAGGTCCATTTTTATGAACGGTCACGCAAAAGAGCAGCATGTTCCTAGAATAAAGGTCAAATGGATTTCTTAGTTTTTTTTAACTGCTCAAAATCATGCCACATTTTTGTTGCATTGTGACTGGACTATGACATCATTGTACAATTTCTGTCAAGAATTTCTAGGGGAGAGATCAACCAAAGGACTTGTATGCATGCATATAAGCCTAACCAATGGACACAGACACCAGGGGGGTGAGGGCATGAGTGGGGGGGCACTGGGGGGATAAGGACACATATGTAATACCTTAATCAATAAAGACAAAATTTTAAAAAAAAAGAATTTCTAATTGCCTTTACTATTTTATTGTTCATTAAATCATCAAATTTTTATAGCAAAATTATATATTTGGGTCTAACGTGTAAAAATAAAAAATTTAAATAAACTTTTGAAAATACTATTTTGATATTAAATACTTAAATATAACCTTTTGCTTATGTGTCCACTAACACAGAGATGAGATGTATTCCGTGTATATTAATAAGCTCCATTTATTTGGTACTTTCACTTTATGAAACACTGCTTACCCATATTTTACTTTTTATGCTCTCAATCCGTGAAGGAGACAATATCTTCTCCATTTCACAAATACAGCAACTTAAGATCAGAGACTGAAAGATTCAGCCAAGATCAGACAGCAAGTAAATTGCGAATTCCAGATTTGAAACCTGGTTTTCCTTTTTCAAAGGCCATTGTCCTTTGCTTCCACCGCAGCTGCCTAACACATGGGCTCTTTCTGCTTTTTGTTCAGGAGTAAAACATCATGGTTTTTTGATTTAGAGGTTTTGTTATCAATTACAATGCTCCTATGGAAAGCAACACAGTATGACTAGATTCTATGGGGAAAGACTTTTGTAAAATAAACAATGGAAAAGCTGGCAGAATTAGGAGAAAAACACAAAATAAACTAAAAGGCCATTACACAAAGAGCTGCTCCAATAACAAATGGAATAGTCAAGAAGGCCAAAGAATCATAAGCACTAGCTTTCTCAAGTAATATTACGGACGTCTGTGAGGCATTGGGGTTATTATGTACAGCTTTAATAATGCAGCATTCATATAAAACGGAACATGACTCCAATCACACTCTGATGAACTAAGTGTATCTCACACAAATAGCTTCACAGGAACAACTCTGAGTATTGACCCTGAAAGGTCCAGGGCAACCAGAAACCATGCAGGAGGAGCACGGGGTCTGGAGAAAACGCCAGGTGAAGAATAGGCGAAGTCGAGCCTAGAGAAGCAGGCTCACCTTACAGTGGTGTGAGCACACAGAAGCAGGTTTCCCTTTATCACCAGGAGGAATTCCTAACAGAGAAAATGTGCCCTCAGAAACAGATGCAAAATATTAGTGTTTGGACCAGATGGGGTCTAGTTAGTTGAGGCTTCATACTCTCAGCATAGGTATATAAGGAAATATCTAAACATTTAATTTCAAAATTGTTTCATGCTTACCTTTTACAATACACATAAATAAAAATTCTTCATTGTTCTTTTAGATTTGATTTTTGATTCTCCATCAAAAGGAAATGGTTCAGAAAAAATTTTTTTAAAAAAAACAAGAACTACTGAAACCGGTTTGGCTCAGTGGATAGAGTGTCAGCCTGCAGACTGAAAGGTCCCAGGTTCGATTCCGGTCAAGGGCATGTACCTGGGTTGCGGGCACATTCCCGGTAGGAGGTGTGCAGGAGGCAGCTGATCGATGTTTCTAACTCTCTATCTCTCTCCCTTCCTCTCTGTAAAAAATCAATAAAATATATTTAAAAACAAAAAAACAAAAAAAAAACAAGAACCCACTTAAGTTAAATATTCAATATTAATATAAACAGACTCCAATTTGAGAAAGGAGGAATGTCCATTTCAAGTCTTTCATTCGTATATGCTTAGACTCAAGTGGCATTTTTTTTTCTTTTTAAAATGATGGGGGAAATGAATATAACTCTCTAAAGCAGAAATGCATTTCATGAGAATACTTGATTATATACAAAAAGGGAATCATACCTTTTCATCAATAATAATATTAGCTGATATTTACTGAGCTCACTAAATGTTAGGCACTATGTTTAATACATTATCTCACAACAATATGACTTTATCTCATGTTTCACTATGAGCAATTGCAGATTTACAGGGGTTAATTGACTTGCCAAAGTCACACAGTAAAGTCAAACTCACATCCATGTCTTAAACATCTATCTAGCAAGGTGCACTGAATGCCCATGTGACCAATTCTTATCATGATATTAATACTATACTAATGATTATCCATTTTTATCTGAATAAAGGGCAAAGGGAGATTAATTAGATGCATTTCATAAGCCCACATACCCATCCCCATATTTGTTAATTTCTACCTCATCTTTATTAAGTCTTAAAAAAAAAAGGGGGCAATCAACATGGTTCACAAGTAGCAAAACTGCTTTGAATTTATTTCTGATAATGTTTCCTGCTTCCTTGCTGGTGAGTATGTTAAACAAGGAGAACCTGAGAGTCTGAATTTCAGGGAATACAAATTCAGTGGTGAGCAAAAGTAGGTTTATAGTTGTTTGTATGAAAAATAATACAAAATTAATAAATAATAATACAAGAATAAACCCTGTTTCACGTACTCACAACTATAAACCCCACCCCTGTATATACGTATGTTCACTGAGTGGCCAGATTATTATGACCACCTGACGTTTGTAGGCAAATTAGCTATAATTTCACACTGAAGTTGCTAGAGGGCCAGACCATTATAAATGTCTGAATAGCACAACGTACCTAAGTATCGTTGCTGATCAACTTCATCCTATCATGTTGATGGCATATCCCAATGGAGATGGCTTCTTCCAGCAAGACAATGCGCCATACCATGGTGCTCGTATTGTGCAGGAGTGGTTTCAAGAGAATGAGGGAGACTTTACCTTGCTTAGGTGGCCCCCACAATCACCAGATCTCAATCCAACTGAGCATTTGTGGGACGAAGTTAAAAGAGCCATCAGGCAGCTGGTTCCACAACCATCAAATCTCACAGAACTGGACAGTGCTATTCATCAGGCATGGTGTCAGATTCCTCACATCACCTTTCAACATCTCGTGGAGTCAATGCCAAGAATAATCGCCGCAGTATTGAAGGCAAAAAGTGGCCCAATGAAGTACTGATGGGGTGGTCATAATAATCTGGCCACTCAGTGTATACACACACACACACACATATATGTATATATATATACACACACAAACACACACATATATACACTGAGTGGCTAGATTATTATGACCGGCCAGATTATTATGACCACCCCATCAGTACAATGAAGTAATTAGTCATGCAAATAATAATAATAATAAAACCTTGAGAGTATTTGCCTAGGAAGTTTCCAATATTCAGTATTTTTGGGAGTGTCAATGAAGTACTGATGGGGTGGTCATAATAATCTGGCCGGTCATAATAATCTAGCCACTCAGTGTATATGTATGTGTATGTATTGATACAGAGAATATATATATATATATATATTCTCTGTATCAATACACACATTTTTTTAGGAGTAACATTTCAAACTTTAGGTGTTCATTCTAGAAATTTATATAATCTACATTACTACACAAAGATATTAAGACAATTTAGATGATTTTTAGCAACAGGAATATTTTCGTTGATCTGCTGCATTTCATCCCATATACCTGGTAGTATCATGCACAGTGATTAATCAAGATGTGGGAATTCTTATGTATAATTAATCAAATACATACAAATCTTTTTGACTTAGACAGTGATTGCTGAAGGCAATTTCATCTTATCAAGGAAGTATAAATTCTCAATAAATGTTTTTGAAGTACCTACTAAATAGAAATTACTTACACTTATATACCCTCTCCTATCCCCCTCCCCCAGAGCAGTGGGAGCTACCACACAGCAAGCACAGCAGGGTTCTCTGTTTACTCGAGGTTAACATTTTTTGAAAACCTCAGATGCTCTTCCTTGTTTTGTATCTTGAAGCAAAGGTTTCTGGAGTTTGGGTCAAAGGTATAAATTCTTCCTAAACTACAGAAGGAAGGGGAGGAATTGTTTATTTTCTTTCTTTTTCTAGTTGAAGATACTGACTTGCGGAGTTGAATAATGTTAAATGGGTAGAAGCACACATTACATTTTTTAAAGATTGGTTTCTCCTGCTATGAGCATTTAGCTGAGGAATTCAGAGACTCAAGTCTTGGCCTTAGTTCTAACATCAACTTGCTCTGTAATTCTGGGGAAGTCACTCTGAGGCCTCTGAGCCTCAGTTTCCTCATTTAAAATAAAGAGCTGGAGTTAGATAATTTCCCAAGTTCCTCCCAGTTCTGGAATTCTAGGATTTCCTTGGATTGGTCTTTAAGATAAATAGGGGCAACTCCTAATGAGGACCATGTAGAAGCCCCACACAGAAGCCTTCCAATGAAATCACAGAGCGAGCCTCTGGCACCTTCTCAGATTACTGGAATCCAGCGGACCTGTCACTTGCCCCTCAGCAGAACGATTCTTTCCAGCTGTTTTATACACCACAAGATCCTGGCAGTTCAGCTGTCAGGAATCCAGAAACCACTACATTTTTGGCAGCTTCGCAGGTCTAAAGTCTTTCCTGTTTGATTTTATTCAAGACCCAATAAAGCAAAGACTTGTGCAAAAGTAGAAGCTTTCTGCACTGTTTACCCCCACAGCCACTGTCATTTGTATTCCCTCTGACTTAAATTTAGCTGGGTAAAAAGAGCAACTAATGTGATGGGGATTGGGGGCTGTATGTTTTGTTTCCTCAAGATACAATGCCAATAACTCCTTTATCTCACCTACTGTCTCCCTCATCTCTCAACCCTCCTCCAAATAATATTCCACATTTCCCCTCTCTTTCTACATCCACTGACAAAAAAAAGTTTCTCTTCGCTTTCAAATAAGAACCATCAGAAATTACTTCCTTGCATTATGCGGCAACAGCCTCTTTTCAAGGAAAAAAAACACCCCAATATTTCACATAATAATAAAAGACAAAAATAAACAGATAGTTTAAAAGAATACTGTTTTGCCCCAGAGAATGCTAAGCTTTCCCTTGTTGAAAATCTGTTGATAGGAAGAGAAGAAAATAAACATATACTGACTAGCTATACTACATGCCAGGCACTTTGTCTACCCCATCTCAAGTAACACATCGATTGTAACCTCAGGGACACATACTGCTATACCTGTGACTGCTGACAAGAGCCCTGAGGTTGATTCGGAGGGATGACATTATTTGCCCATATTTAAACAGAGCCCATACAGTTTTCATTATATCATGCTGCTCACATTACTCTGCCACTATCCGAAAACTATTAAAAGAACATAAATTTCAGTTCTCGATTGAAATGTTTTAAAATCTTATTTCAACAAAAGTGCTTCAGCAATTCAACAGATAAAGGAAAAGTAAATCTCAACATGCAATTACATACATATAGCATGGTGTACAATAAAATAATTATGTACTTCCTTTGACTGGATACTAATAAGCATTTAACGTTTAACTAAAGAACTGCTGCCTACCATTACTTTGTTGTCCAGCCTGCTGCATATGAATGGATTTTTTTTATCCACCACCTATTAAGAATACAGTTCTATTAAAATAATTTTCTTCACCCTCAGAACATTTTTCCATAGCCAACTATAAATATTTACTCCCACTTGACAAGCAAGAGCCCTTTTAAAGGAGAGAAAAACAGTCTGCATAGCTGGTTTAAACTTTTGAACTTTATTTCATCCACAAGAACTATAAAGAATCAGCAGTTTCATAACTCAAGTCAATGTCATCCAACATTCATTCATTCATTCATTCATTCATTCGTTTGTTCATTCATTTGTTCTCCTTAATGTAAAAAGAATCTGAATTACTTGCACAAAATGCTTAGAAGATAGAGAAATAAAGAAGAAACATCACAACCACAGAACATTAGAGTAAAATGTCAATCCTAGGAGGATAAAAAGTGCAGACATATAGCAGTACTGGGACTATTTGTATGTCATAAATTGGACTCAGAGCTAAGTGGCACTTAAAATCAGGAAACTATATATACATAATCAATTACACAATTCTAGTGGTCTACGAGAGAAAAAAGTTCTAGCTAATTAACTGAAGTAAAGTTTAATTTACACCTGAAAGACATTTCTCAAGAGTGAAACTAAAAAAGGAGCAAAATTCAAGTAGAAAAGGTATTCCTAAACACTCCATTTCAACCAGATACAATGAATCTTGGGGAAAATCCGTTGTAATGATGAGTAAACTGAAAGGTGAAGACTTTGCTCTCAGTTGAGAATATGCAAGGCTACAACTTCTTGCATTTTTAAGATCTGTTTTAATAAGTAAACATCTAATGTGTGAATCAATGTTAATGTTTTATTTATCCATTGGAATTACAAACTTAGACTTCATAGGACAATGCTCAACCAACTAAACCACACCAGCTAGGGCTACTAAATTAATTTTAAACAAATAAAAACAAAACAGAATGAAAAACAAGGTATTAGCTATGAAATAGGCTTTATACCCTAATTCAGAAACTGTACATGACTCTTTAAAGAAATTATTGTAAGAAATATACATATACATAGAAGCACAAAAACCATAAATCTATACTTTGGTGAAATATTAGAAACATTCATGTACCTACTGACCAGAGCAAGAAGCAGAACTTTTCTTTCATCTTTTAAATGTATTTTTATTGATTTCAGAGAGGAAGGGGGGGGGGGGGGGAGAGAGAGAGAGAGAGAGAGAAACATCAATGATGAGAGAGAATCATTGATTGCTGCCTCCTGTATGCCCCACACTGGGAATTGAGCCCACAACCTGGGCATGTGCCCTTGACCAGAATTGAACCCAGGACCCTTCAGTCTGCAGACTGATGCTCTATCCACTGAGCAAAACTGGCTAGGGGTCAGTACTATTTTTGTAAAAACCTGTCAAAATTTTGATTCAAATAGCACTGAATTTATATGATTAATTCAAGAAAAGACATCTTTAAGAGAAATAGCAAAGGAATACAATTGAGTCTTCCAATCTATGAATATGATATAGCTCTCCAATTATTTAAGTGTTCTTTTATTTTCTCTCAATAATATTTTATAGTTTTCTGCATAAAAAGTTTGCAACAGGCTTTGCACATTTATCCCTAGATATCTGATAATTTGTGATGTTACTGCAAGGATATTTTAGTTTCTAACTGATTGTGTTGAGAGCTGGATTCACAATTGATTTTTGTATAATGAGGAAAACTGGGGAATAGCAAGCCTCCTTGTCTTATTCCCAGTCTTAAATAAAACACTTTCACCAAGAGCATGAAGCTTTGGAGATATCCCATAATGGGATTCAAGAAGTTCTCTTTTATTCCTAGTTTCCTAAGATTTAAAAAATTTTTTAATGGATGCTGAGTTTTACTGACTGAATTTTTCTGAATCTACTGATCTCATGACCCCATCTTTAACTTGATAATGTCATGAACTAAATTATTCTAATGTTAAACCAATATTGCATTCTGGGCAGGGAGTAACTTTTATATACTTCTATATATTCTTTTTATATATTGAGTTTGCCAATATTTTTATGATTCTTTTATATCTATACTACCTTATATTTTTACATAGAAATTTAAACATCTAATGTTTTTGATATTTATCTCCAATTTTGAAAGTTGATACTATATTTTAATTATTATGAAAGTTTTCAGACATACATAAGCAGGGAAGACAGTATGATAAATTGCTACACCCAGCACTCAGCTTTTACAGATATCAATCTTTCATCTATAAATATCTCCTATACATCTGTTGGATTATCTTAAAATAAATCAAACATTTTAAATTTAGCAATGAATTTCTTATGTAACTAGCAAATTTATATTCTTAATATATTTTTAACCCATTTTATACTGAAACAGATGGAAGCCATTTATAATATTTAGAGATTGTGAGTTTCAATCACAGAAATAATAAAGTCTAAATCTTACAGCAGCATCTGTTTTTGAATATAGTCTATCCAGTTTTTCCCTTAAAGTCTGTAACGCCCTTGAATGAAAACACAGATAATTGAAAAGTATGTCATGAATGTTATAAACCCAAGAGAAATAGCAAAGGAATATAATCTGAGGCAAAATTTAATTATTTGCACTGAGAATTTGTTGGAAATGAAAAGCTCATGTAATAAAAGACAATTTTACAGTCTTATGCATGAACTCATTCTGTGAAACAGTAGTATTTATATTGCAGTTATTCTACATATTTTAACAGAAACTACATTATACATGAGAACTTCATACTTCATGGTGAGAGAACTTTCATTCATATCCCTATTATACCTGCACTATAATGTCTAGTATAGATCTATGAGGATTCATATATATATAATTTTCCTTTAATAAGTTGCTTTTAAAAAAACATACAAGAAAGAATGAATAAAAAGCTATAATTCCGTTAACTCCCAAAGCTTAGGGATAAAAATGGCCAGGAAAAAAAATCTGCCTAAACAAACAAACAAACAAACAAACAAAAAATCCCCACAAAACTACTTCTTACAGATTACTTTAGTGAAAAAAGGAAGTAAAAACTAAAAGTAATATTGTAGAATATGGCATAATAAATTAATTTTCCTATGAATATCTGAGCAGTATCGATCAGTTAAAATATAGAGGCAGAAACTATGGAGAAGTTGCAAAAAATAGCATAGACGAGAGAGTACTGCCCTTTTTTCACTATGCCTACTGTGCTTAAATCTGTAAAATTCTTGCTCTTCCTCCACACACTGTAAAATCTGCAACTGCTTATTCATCAGAGAGCTCCTACCTAATTCTAAGAAGAAAACGAATTTTATGTTCCTCCACAAACACTGAGAAGGTATTTTCTAACAACTCATATAATCTGCAAATGGGTATCGTTAGTAGAAAAAGTTTAGGCAGAATATGAAGTAGCTGAAAAATCAACAGCAGATTCTGAAAATCCAACGAGCTTCTGATCTGAATGAAGAGCACAACAAACCCCCAGATGAACCTCAACAACACACAGTTCTTTAAAACCACAGAAGAGCTGTGAACACAAAAACAATGACAAGCGACTGAACAGGAAGAGGCCACTTTCATATCTTGGCCGAGTCAGTGAGCCTGGAGAAGCGGGCTCACCGAGATGGGCAGTTTGCCAGGCGAGAAGAAACCAGATGAGCTCTGGTTTTAGCTGTGGGCTCGCTGGTTGGGTTTAAATCTGGAGGGGCTCCAAATGCAAAGACAATCTTGTCTGTGAAGTCACTGTCCCACAACATGGGAATTTTAAGACTCAGCAGAGGCTGGGCACAGGCCACATGGATGAGCTCCCTGTGGCATTGGAGGGAAAGGGTCAGCCATGATCACAGCTGGTAAGACGATAGCCACTAAAATGTAAAAACCTGCCTGAGGCCACGTGAGGGATAGCATGTCAGTCTGAAATAGCTGAGAGCACTGGACACGAGGGGTCTCTGCACTCACAAGGTTTTCCACAGGCCTCTGCCAGGTATAGTAAGTCTTCAGTTCACATCACTGGTAGGTTCTGTGATTTTAAGTGAAATGACATATAACAAAACCAGTTTTACCCCAGGCTGACTGATGCAAACAAGAGTTAAGTTCCTATGGCATCTCATCAACTGAATCATTGATCGGCTTCTTCCTAGCTGCTCATGGAAACTTCCTAGCTGCTCATGTTGTTCACCTTTTAACAGTTTGGTCCTAGTTATTTTTAAGTCCCAACATCTGGATCATCTTGTAGTCTGGTTCTCTTGATTAGTTTATCTCTTAACAGTGGGTTGCCTGGGGCAATTTTGTTTGTTTCATGTGTGAATCCTGTAATTGTTGACTGAATGTTAGATGGTGGGTGAACATTAGAGACAAAGACAGTACAAGCAGCTAGGAGCAGTCTTCTCTTGGGGAAAGAGCAAGAGTGTGTGTCCTCACCGGTTTGGTTCAGTGGATAGAATGTTGGCCTGCAGGGTCCTGGGTTTGATTCTGGTCAAGGGCAACAGCCTGGGTTGCAGGCTTGATCCCCAGTTGGGGGCGTGCAAGAGGCAGCCGATCAATGATTCTGTCTCATTATTGATGTTTCTATCTCCCTCTCCCTCTCCCTCTCCTTTCCTCTCTGAAATCAATAAAATATATTTTTAAAAGAGTGTGGAGATATACTCTCTCTGTGGTGCAGACGGGCAGGGACAGCTGAAAGCTGAGGGTGGAGCAGCATTACGACGAAATCACTCCAGTATAGTAACCCTATGTACCAGGCAATGATAGCTCAGTGCTAGGAGAACTGGAAGTCTGGGGTCCACCGAACATGGCAAAACCCCAATCCAGCTCAGCTCCTGAATAGACTGATTCAAGCCCACACACTACTAGCACGAGAAAAAGGGCAATCCCATTTTGAAGTGTAAGTACTGCCTTAGTCTTTAAAGTTCATGCATCTAACAGTCAATCAAAAATTACAGGATTCGCACAGGAAACAAACAAAATTGCTCCAGGCAACCCACTCTACGAGATAAAGCAATCAAGAGAACCAGACTACAAGATGATCCAGATGTTGGAAGTTAAAAATAAGTAGGACAAAACTGTTAAAAGGTGAACAACATAAATGAGCAGCTAGGAAGTTTCAACAGAGAAATGGAAACTATGGAAATGCTAGAAATTAAAAAGACAATATCAAAGATGAAGAAGTCCTTTGGTGGGTTTATCAGTTCCTGACTCATTTAAGGAAATATCAATGAACCTAAAGAAAGGTCAATAAACTGAAACACAAAGAGAAAAAAATACTGTGGGGAAAGAAGAAGCAGAGCATCCAAAAGCTACAGAAAACTATCAAATGGTCTAAAATACATGTAATTGGAGCCCTAGAAAATGGAGAGCGAGGCAATGAGACAGAAGAAATATCTGAAGACACACTGACCAAGAACTTTCCAAAAATTAATGGAAGATATCAAATATAGATCCAAGAAACTCAGAAAACACCAAGCGAGATAAGTACTCAATATTTAACACATCATAGTCCAATGGTCAAAAAGAAAATATAAAGAGAAGGTCATGAAGGCAGCTAGAGAAAATATATGCAAGTAATAGAAAATAACTGTTTTTCTAAAATTAACTTATACTATCAGAACAAAGAGGGAAATAACATCATTCTTTTCCTGTGGTGGGAAAGTGGATGTCTGGGGGGTCTGACTCCAAAAAAAAAAAAAAAAAGAAACTTTCTGAAAATGTTTTATACCTTGACTGGGGTGGCAGTTACACAAATGTATACATATATCAGAACTCCTCAAACGATACACAAAATATGCACCTTTTATAGCGGATAAATTACACTTCAATAAAGTTAAATTTCTAAAGTCTATCAACTAAACCAATTCATTAATGTTTTAAACAATAAACAAAATCCTGCTCATGGAAATATTCTGTGTCCCTTATAGTTACGGTGGTCATTCAACAATATGACCATTAGGAGGAGATCAAAATAGTTTCTTACAAAACCCAACTTTTTTAGATGTATCTTTAAAACGACAAAAACCCTATGCTATTCTAACATGGTCTCTGTAGAGGATGTAGGCAACAATATTAACAATCCAGCTAGACTCAATTAACCTTATGTTACGAGCAGGCTGCAAAGCAGTGGTAGAACTGGTGACCATATCCTTTAAAACTGAGTACAACAAAAGCAATAGAAAAAGAAAAAAAAGTTATGGGAGCTAGAAGCAGGGATAATTTTATCTGGATAAAAATTCAAGATGGTTTTCATTAAAAACAAAAAGAAAACAAACCAAAAAAACCTTATTGAAAAATCATAAAAAGCCAGAATTCTCTTGTCTGTCTATTCTCCATACCAGTTGTTATTTTTCATTACTTTTATCATGAAAGCAAGCAAGAATAAGGAATACTTTCTTCACTTAACATTTACACTCTAAATTTTATAATCAGTGACAAAAGATATATTGAATCTAGTCATGGGCATAATTTGAGTTGAATATTTCATTGAACATGCATATCATGTTTTGCCTCAGAACAGAGGGATAGAATTAACACTGGAGAAGAGTCTAACACTGGTCAAAAGAATCTGTCTGCAATGTTTTTTTTATAGAAGAATTCCAAACAAGTTATTCTCCCCTGTTCCAAGCAGGGGAGTTTAACTTGACCGAGGGCTGGACTTAGAAACTTGCTTTCAAGAACAGAATATGAAGTGGAGAAAAATAGTAACTTTACAGTAGAGAAGCCTGGCAAATGCTATGCTGTTTAGGTAACCAAGGTTGGCATCATCAGTGACATTATACTGATAGCACATATGCCTCATACGTGATGAGAATACTTTTTCAGCTCTGTGAGAGTCTTTCTCCAAACCCATCACTCCAGTCAAATCATGGGAAAAACATCAGACAATGGAGGAACATTTGGCCAAATACTTGGCCAGTACTCCTCAAGACTGCCAAGGTCATGGGAAATAAGAAAAGAATGAGAAATGTAACAAACCAGAAGAGACTGATAATAAGGCATGATGTCTAAATGCAATGTGATATCCTGGATGGATTCCTGGGACAGGCAAAGGATATTAGTTGAAAAATTGGTGGAATCCAGATCGTCTGGAGTTTAATTCATTGTAATGTACCAATCAATGTTGGTTTCTCGGTTTTGACATCATGGCCATGGAAGATGTTAATGTTAGAGGACACTGGATGAGGGGCACACAGGATCTCTCCATATTATTTTTGTCACTTTTCTGTAAATCCAGGGATTATTCCAAACCAAAAAGTTTATAAACCAACAGAAAACAAACTAAAAACCAAAAGTAATATGTCCAGTAACACTGATGACCAAGTGGGTTCTCTGACCTGTGTCCGGTTTTGAGAAGCATACTTGCCCTCGTGCATCTTCCCTGTCACTGTTGTTTGGATGGAACACGTCATGTGCATGAGGCTTACTGTTCAGACTGACTATCCTCTCATACAACATCACTATAATATTCTTTTCTGTTGCACAAAAATCATGCAGGTAGAACACACCTTCTGTGTTTTCATTACTTCTGCACATCATCTGGCCACCACCCCAGATGGATGCAGGTATTTCAGTTTCAGGTTGTTAAAAGCAAATGTGCCAATTTCTTCCTAATTTTTAAGTTTTAATTTTGTAGCCTTTTAAAACAAAATGTTGAGAGCCTTGATGTGTACTTCTAGGGAGGGTAATGAGCAGCCTCTGACACAGGTACAGTTTATTACTTAGATGGACACTGCTAGGCACCGTGGTTTGGACACTTACATAGTGTTTTCAGTTATTTTGAGTAGATTGTGTTTAATTTATTCACATGATGAACCACCAAAAAAGAGATAATGCATAAGAACCACAAATTTTGAACTTGAGAAAATTATGAGAGTATGTAAAAATGACTAATCTTATAGGTCCACCCCAAATAAATTGTATTTGTGAACTGTATTCATCTGATCAAATGTCTTATATAACAAATCAAGATTTCCTCTGGTATTTCAGGAAAAAAATGTTAAAAGAAACAATGTAAAAGATGATTTTATTCTAAGTGGCTATCTACATCTTCAATGAGAGATTGTAGAAAAATGCCTGCAAGTAGAACCCTGACACATTCTTTCCTATCTCATCATTTAGAAACCAAACAGGAACAAAGAAAGCAGATTTTCCTAAAGGTCAAAATGCAAGAATCCTAAACACCCAGACATGAAAATAGTTCTTGACTATTTTTGATGCCTTAACACATAAAAATAATAAACACTTGAAAGGGTTCACAAATTTACAAAAGGTTAAGACGTTTTTAACTAATTCATAATCACCTTGATTTACAGATGGAAAAAACCAAAGCCCAATATTTGTTTAAATTCATACAGGGTTTGGATAAGAGTGATAGTGTGAGGGCAAGAACCCAGCTCTCTTTCTCCTTCATCATCTTTCCACAACATAACTTCTCCTTTCAGACACTGCAGCCTTCAATCAGTGTCTTTCTAACTTTTTTAGAAAGTATATTCCAAATTTCTGATAACTAGACTATAAATGACCCTGTGTCTATTTGTAAGTGAACAGTGTCTATTTGTAATTCCTGGTCTCAAATCCCTTTAACAAAGAACGGTTCTTCTAAGCCAGAGCAAAACACACACACTAACTTGATCTGATGACTTGTACTCTGTAAAATAATCATCTTGGCAAATAATTAACAAATACATCAAGTGATTAAAACATTAAAATATGTGAAACCATAACAGTGGTGACAATTACATTAACAGTTCATTCACACATGCATTAATTGGTTCAGCAATCGCTTATGGAACACCTACAATGGGTCAAGTATTGTGCTGGGGATCAAAGGAAAAGATGAATGTTCACTACTTTTAAGGATGTTATAGGCCAGTAAAGAGAGACAGACCCCGTGAACCAAGTCCAAGGAAGAGTGGTAAGATAATAATAGGCTAAAATGAGGCCATAGAGGGTGAAGGGCGGGGTCGGTCACAGAATTAGGTGGGACAGAGCTGGTGTTAGGAAAAGCCTCACAGAGGGGTGACCCTTGAGCTGGAGTTTGTTGGCCTTGATAGATGAGGATAGGATACTGGGGGGGGAGGGGGGAGCAGGGGGGGCGGGGAAGGCAAGGATGTGTGGGAAGTGCAGTATTTTCCAAGCTGATCAACTGAGAGGCACAATATACTATGAAGTACACTGGAAAACAGCACGCAAGCTGTTAGTAAGGCTAGATTTTGGGAGCGTGAGGTCCAGCAAAAGCTAGGGCTTGGTTTTTGCTAAGAAATATGACTCTATCCACAAAGAGTTCTTAATTGCTTTTGAATACAGACCCTTTTCAGATTTTTCAAGGTAACTTAAAAACACAACAGTTAAAGTATACCACTCACTTTATGAGTCAGGCACTTTACATACATTTCTCATCTAACATTATATTCTCAACAACCCGAGAAATAGGAATGATTTAATTGTTTCTGGACATCAACCCTTTTCAGAATTTAAAGATAATAATAACAAAATGACTAGTGTTTTATTATTTACTACAAATTAGGCACTATATATATTTCTTATTTAATTTTATATTCACAACAATTGTAGGAATAGGAACTATTTCTATCAGATGATCCAGACTGCCAGTGCCCTGGCTGCTTGCCAGAAGCAAAGGTAAGTTCTCTCTGTAGAAAACTAACATCAACATTCCCCTATAATTGTTTTAAAATGGAATAGCTGATATCAATAAAAAAATCAGGTCCACAAAGAGTCAATATAACATGAAAACAAAATAAAACCAAGTACACAAGAGGGAGAACAGATGATGGAACCTGATGCACAGGGGCTCCTATGGCATAGTGAGACAGACTTTAACTACAGTCTTCATCTATCCATGATAAATGCAAGGAGCTACAAGATAAAAGTTAAGGTTTTTTTTCAGGGGACTACAAAATGTAAAAGGAACTAAATAGAATTCTAAATCTAAAACATATAGTAACCAAAATTAAGAGTTTAAATAATAGACTTAAAAACAAACTAGATTCAGCTAAAGAGATAAAAAGAGGTTAGAAATCAGATCAGAAGAAAACTAACAGACAACAAGAGAAAATATTGAAAAAGGGTAAGAGATATAAAGGATCAGTAAATATATCTATGTCTTTTAAAATATGTGTAACTGAAATTCCAGAAAGAGAGAAGAAAAAGAAAACAATATTTTTAGAGATAATGGCTCAGAATTTTTCAAAAATCAATCAATGGTATTAAGCACACATTTGAGAAACCCTGCAAATCCCAAGAAGGATAAAGAAAAAGAAAACTACACAAAGGAACATTATTTTTTAAATGGCTAAAAACCAAACACAGAAATTTTTCACAGTAGTCTGAACCAAACAGATTACCCTTTAAAGGATAATTAGACTGACAACTGACTTCTCAACATAAAACAACAGAATGTGGAAGATAGTGCAGAAGATAACCACTAACCTGGACTTTTATCCCTACAGAAAATATCCTTCAAGAATGAAGGAAGGTGAAATAAAACCATTTACAGAAAACAAGCACCAGATACACAGAGTAATTTTTTTACATCTCAGTTGACCTAAATAATCATATATATTCATCACAACTTGGGGGCCATGCAAGGTAATTTCTCAACAACGGTCATAGATTTTTGTCTTCTAAGAAAGTTCCACTTTCCAAGACACTGAGGACAAATATTGTTTAAAAACAAATCAACTTAGAAACCGATGGGAGGTAGAGGGGTTAAGAAGGAAAGAGCAGCACACATCAACTTATAAAATGTTTGAATTTCATCAAGTCTGCAAATGCTTTTAAAGTACAAAGTGTATCACTTTTACATCTGATGCATTTTATTACTCATACATAAATCATCAGCGATAACAGCCTATAAAAGATGATTTAATTTTCTTGACGGCAAGAAATATTTCTTAACCATCTTTCTAACTTCTATAGCATGCTCAGCATATAACTTTGCACACAGTAGTTGCTCCCAAATAATTTACTTAATCAACAAAATTTTCAAAGACAAGAGAGCCAAGATAATTCATCAGCTCAAATGCAAATGAGAACGATTTTTTTTTCCTCATTTCAAGTTTGGTAAATAAAATTATTCTCATTTCAAGGTTAGAACTAGCATATTTAAGAATTTCAGCCCTTTCATCTTTAAATAGAATCCACCCTGATGAAACTGACTTAGGGAAATCATTTTTATTTTTTTACATATTTAGGTATCTATTAGATATAATAAGAAAAAAGGAGGTCCCTTTGGAAATTTAGTAAAAGTTTCTCATGGATTTAGATTATAACTGAATTACTTTCTAAATACATTACTGACCTGGTTGTAAGAGGGCTTGCTATTGATCAGCATGTAGAAAAGCCACCTGTGTGGTATACACTCCAGGGCAGAGCTTTGGCACAAAGATTCAGTAAACTGGTAAATTAACTCTTTACATGATGTTAAGAAAATCAGACATTATGATGGTGAGAAAGAGTGTCCAATCATTAGGGCATTCTATAATTCATAGTATATTTTGACTTAGGGGAAATAAAGAACAAGGGAATGGGTAGAAAAATCAATAATCATATATGTATAAATTGTCAAATCTGGGTAATTAGGAAAAAGCATGGGAGAAAAAAAAGGAGCAGGATTGATGAATCAGTATCAAGTCTCTTATCTCTTGAAAGAAAAGAACATGTTTCACTGGTTTTCAATAAGAATAAACACACAGCTGAGTCAATTTTAAAAAGGAGTAAGAGAATAAAAATAAAAATCAATAAAGGTATAAAAAAATCAGAGATAATTGTGTATTTAAAAAAATATCACTGATCCCAAAAGAAGAGCATAAGAAGCCAGTCTTCTAACTCCCTAACATTGCTAGTAGTAGGTAGATACAAAGAAATTTTCCTCCTAAAATGCACACATCATTTAGATTTATTAGTTAAAACTACTGAAGGATTTGTTCTGTGAGCCATCCCAATGCAAGTGTTCTTGCCAAGGTGTCATTCCATTCTTGCATTAACACATGGGATCAAATAAAATGGAATTTCCCAGCCCCCATTCACGTCTCAGAAAGTCACCGGCTGCTGGAAAACAACAGAAATTTATTTTCTTCTGGAAATGAATCAGAAGGCAGACCATCACTTGGTAGCCAGCATATGATTCAGCAGAGCTTTGTATAAAAAAAGGTATAAAGTTCAAAAACGACCCCAAAAGGCTCCTGGAAGTAAGCAGTGAACTGCTTTCACTCTTCCTGGAATCACTACCGGCAGCATCTATGAGCTTCTGACTGTGTGTAACTGAAGAACCCTCCACGATGACAAAGTAGTGGCTTTTAAAGAGCAGCCAACGACAAGCACTTAGGCACCAGCAAATACAGGTAGGAGAAATGCAAATGTGTGACAACAGGTTTATATGGCCAATAATGTGAGGAGGTGAAAAACAGGGCATGAACATTGACTATTTAAACAATTTCTCAGAAGAGATAAAATGAATTTACAGAAAATATGATACTTTTTTTTTGTTTCTCATAAGATTGTGTTTGTAGCTTTTTGTCTTCACAAAGCAATGGTTAAATAAAAAGCAAATCATTTATAAACTCAATATTTTTTTCTGGATTTGAAGAGATGTCAGAATCGGCAATTTAAAGAGGAGGAGGAAAGCATCCGGGCAGATGCACAGAACATGAAAGCCAGTGTTTGAAATGCCATGCATCTTCAAATGATCATCTTTTTTAAAGCACTCCCAGGTCTGCACTCACTTTTATAATACTAAGCATCTCCCAACAATGGGAGACCATCAGTGCTGGTAATTAGACTTATTATGTAATAAAAACTTTGGTAGAACAATTTGTACTTATTCCAGCTGTTAAACTAGAAAGTTCTTGGGAGTTTAGAGGAATTGCCTTCTTTTGAGCTCCAATGCCAGCATGTGATGATTTTACTCTTTAAAAGGGGAACTGTTTCATAGAGGAGGGGAAGAAAAGATTGGAAAGTATGAAAAAAATGTAATTGAAATCTATGCTTTTCATTTCTCTGAATGTTCTTGTAACACATGAAGGCATGTTGTTTTTCTATGTTAAGAATGCTGTACATCTCTTAGTCTGAAAAATGGACAAATCAAGGACCCCCAATAGATGGGTCTGGTCAGCCACTGGTCTTTACTAATCTTTATGATTTCCCTCTTCCCACCCATTTTCACTATTTCACCATTCTAATGGTTTGATTTGTTTTGTTAAAAAAAAAAAATGGGCCCAAATGTGAGAGGGCAGGGAGATACTTTCTTTTGAGGATTCATTTTGCTTTTTTGTTATAGTCTACTGAAAAAGAGTAACTTACAAAAATTCAGTTTTACATATACTTGATCTCTCTTTGGACTCATCTCTTCAACAACTCCTGTTAACTATTTTTCAAATAAAAAAATTTTCATTTTAAGACTTCAACACTGGTTTTTGGCAGGCAGCTTTTTCAACATAGTTTCGACTCTTTGAACCTGTCCCCACAATTCATTTCCCACTGTCTTAAGCTTCCAAGATAGCAGTGGCCAAAGGACTGAAATGAGTGTGGAAGCCCATAAAAGTTATTTGTCTAGAGTTCCATTGAACAGGTTACAGTAACAACTGACAGGTCCTACATAATTTGACAGCTTTACAGAACCAGAACCTCTTAGATAAATTTAAGACACTGGGGGGCGGGGGGAACCCTCATTTTAAACCAAGTTATTCAAGAAAACATGAGATTGAGGAAAAAAGGCAAAATATCTGGGACAGAAAATATCTGGGATACATACAAGTTTTGTTTTGCTTTCCCTATTCCCACCCCCAAATAATCCAGGTAACTGGAGCCCAAGGTGAATTTTCCTCCTTTCCTATCTTATTTGTTTTAAAAAATATATATATTTTATTGATTTTTTTACAGAGAGAAAGGGAGAAGGATAGAGAGTTAGAAACATCGATGAGAGAGAAACATCGACCAGCTGCCTCCTGCACACTCCCTATTGGGGATGTGCCCGCAACCAAGGTACATGCCCTTGACCGGAATCGAACCTGGGACCTTTCAGTCTGCAGGCCCACGCTCTATCCACTGAGTCAAACCGGTTAGGGCCCTATCTTATTTGTTTAGAGGGAAAGTAGTGTTATAGAGTGTACTTAGGCAAAGAGAAAACTAAACACTAAACAAGCTGTAATAGGGAAAGATGCAGCAACCCTTCTTTCCAGGGAGTCGTGGCTCCTCCATGGACCAGGGGCCAGGGGCATCAACTGCCTGAGAAGAACATGATGGATTGTGTCCAGAGTGGTGTTGTGATGACAGTGGGTGGGGGTGGGGAAAGGACTTGAAGCACAAAGTTATTGTCATCTAATCTCTATTATCTTCACATCCACATGGAGCTTTGATAAACTTTTCAAATGTTCTCATTCAAGATATACTGAATTTTAACAGCAAATGTTATAAAAGTGTCATAAGAATATCCCTAGTGTCATCCACCTGACTTCTCCCTCTTTTTCTACTTTATCTGTTAAGTCAACTCTAAATTACCACCGCCTCCAGGCAGACTTCCTTACGCCCTCCTCCTCTTTTCCCAATGGGGAAATATTAACCTCCCCTCCCTTACTTTATCCATGTCTTCTTCATGGCACGTTTCTCTCTACTCTGTACTATACATAGCATGGTAATCCTTAACAGACTATAATAAGCCAATTTTAATACTTTGGGATTGAAAAGCAGAGACCACCTGTTTCTTTTCAAACCTTAAAAATCAAAGCTCATTAATTTTGTCAGCAAATTAGAAGGACAGGGACTGAGGGGAACACTACAGAAAGTAAATGTTACACGAAAAAAACAAGAGTCAAATGGAAAATATGATTCTTTATTTTACTTATTCCTCCCCAAAATGAAGGATGATCAGGAACAAATGGCCACTAATATTGTTTTTTTTCCTTCAAAGTAAAGAAATATTATCAACCTTAACATAACCTCAAGGTTTTTATGCAAAGGCATATAAGAGTACATTGACCACTATCACGATATTTCATACAAGAGGTAGTGTATTACTGAACTTGATTTAAGTCAATGTAACTTTTTTCTAACTTATTCCCCATCCTTAACGCCTTTAGGTAGCTGCTTATATTGGTTTCTGGTATCTTCTTCCAGTGTTTTTTTGTTTGTAAATATTTCTTATCTACCCTATATAAAAGATAGCATAAAATGTATACAGCTCTGTATCTTGCTTTTTAAAATTTTATTTGCACTGTTCCTATTTTATTTTTTTAATAATTTATTGTCTAAAGTTTTACATAGGTCTCCTTTTTCCCCCTTGACCCCCTCCCCCCATTCCCACCCAGGGCAAGCCCCCACCGCCCCAGTGTCTGTGTCCATTGGTTATGCTAATATGCATGCATACAAGTCCTTTGGTTGCTCTCTAACCACCCCGCCCTGCCATTTGTGTCTGGATCTATTTTTGTTCATCAAATTATGTTGATCATTATATCCCACATATGAGTGAGATCATGTGATATTTATCTTTCTCCGACTGGCTTATTTCGCTTAGCATAATGCTCTCCAGTTTCATCCATACTGTTGCAAATGGTAAAAGTTCCTTCTTTTTTATAGCGGCATAGTATTTCACTGTGTAGATGTACCACAGTTTTTTAATCCACTCATCTGCTGATGAGCACTTAGCTTGTTTTTAAATCTTAGCTATTTTAAATTGTGCTGCTATGAACATAGGGGTGCATATATCCTTTCTGATTGGTGTTTCTGGTTTCTTGGAATATAGTCCTAGAAGTATCCTGCTTTTACAAAAATCTTCTCCCTCCTTCCCTCTCTCCCTCCCTTCATTCTCTCTATTTTAAAGAGAACCATATTATTTATTTGTGTGGATACACTGTAGCTTATTCAACCAGCCCTTTTTACATGAACAAATGCCTTGCTTAGAATCTTTTCCTTTTATAACTTGTGTTGTAATGGATACCCTCTCATTAATGTGTCCTTTCATTGATGGGTAGAATACTGATAGGTAAATATATTTGCAATTTTTGATCGATTCAAAGACATTTTAAACTGTTCACTTTAGCTTTGTAAAGGACATGTTCAAATTTCTCAAACTAGATTTAATGTATTATATTATTTAGTTTCAAAATATGGTCTTGGGCAAATTTTGATTTACAATGGTCCTTTAGGTGATCTAGTAAGAGGCATTGACTTTCAGGAGGAGTGCTTGTGCTGATGAGTGACAAGAACCTACAATAAAAACTAATACTATAAAGTGCTAACTAAATTATTCCCAGTAAGAGAGATTGTTATTTTTCTCAGATTATCCCAGATCTTTGGAGCAATTTGAAGAAGTTAGTAAGCTACAGCCATGTTAAATATTTGTAATCCTAAATAATTCAAATGGAGAAATATTTCAATGCAATATTTATTCAGATGGCCACATATAAAGTCTATAAACTTCCTGTCAAAATGAAGTTCTAGTCGAACAGCCTCAATTCAAATCAGCACAGGGAGTAAAAACAAAACAGATAAAAAACCATGTGGTTGTAATTTTTTTAATCCTCAATGATGCTTTCTATTTTTATCTCATAAGGAAATATTGTATTTTCTCCAAAACAATTCATTCTTTTCCTCATGTACAAGACATTAGTGATAAGTCAAAAAACATAGTAACATGTCTCTGCTAAGAAGCACCTCCTAATTGTTAATCTTGAGGCATAAATAGTCAAACATTGCTTTATTTTATCTGATGAATGAAATAAAACAGAGCAAATAAGAAATTGTTTAATTCCACCATTAAAAGCAGCCAAATATTTCTCTCAGAGGACCTCTTCCTTTCCTAATTAAAGTAACCTGTAAGTTTACCAAATAAACACCATGAACACTTTCAAACCGTTATATTACCTCACTGTTCTCGCATTAAAAAACACACACACACAAAACAAATACAATTTTTTTTTAAAAAAGCAAATATAAAATTTTGTGTATTTTAAAAAAAATCAACATTTTGCTGGAAGGCTTAAAATAAGGTTGACATAAAAATTCCAAAACATGGGTAAGATCACCCGTAGCAAGGAGTACAGGTCTGGGTGAATCTGTTGTCAGAGTTCAGGAAAGTAAACAAGTAATGATTTGTTTATTTTTGAATTGATGAAAAAAGCATGCCTCCCCGAGAGGAAACTGGATTAGCGTGGGTGGTAGTAGGATATTGGAATGGAAAGAGATCAAGACCCCGGGGACAAGCAACTTTTAATTTAGCCCCAAACATCCCTTCAGATGTTTTGCTGTTTTCTTAAAATATTAAATTTACCAATTATGTTTAAATTTCACATATTTTAAATGTTAGCATTACCACTAAGTAACCAAAAATGAAATTAACACTCGCTCAAGGCAGAAAAGTACATACAAACAAATGTTCATCTGAGACCCATGATTTAACATCTTTTTGGTCAATCACTTCAACTAGCACGTCACCAAAAGAAGCCTAGAGATATGCCCTGGAGACATTATTGTACATCCTAGTTTAAATGACGCTCCTGCATTTTCTGAGTGCAACACAGACACCTTTACACTGAAATGGCATTCACTAAGACCTATCGTTACCCTGAAGGTTACTTTGCCACACTGCATTTCTGTGCATGGATCCCCCACAAAATCCTACAGACAAGGCAAACAATCCCGTCCAGGTCAAACCTTTGCTCACCAAACTCAACCGCCCTCATATGGCAGGAACTATTCAGTTCATTGCGATGTAAGAAACAAAATGACTAAAACACTAAAAAAAGTCATTAAGTTGAAAATCATGAAACTGCTGATATTTGACTGTTTCTGATAAATGAAAGTGGCAAGTTCATGTGGTTTAACTTTATATATTCCTGAAGCCTGACCAAAAATAGAGGCATTCATGACCAAGAGTTGATTCAAGGAGATTTGAAAACTGGAGCAAAATGGTTTACAACTTAAAATCTAAATGACAAAATAGAGTATTGACTTTTTATTTCATTTTGAACTCTAACTGCACAGAGATTCTACAAAACTGTATTGAAAGATAAAGTAAATGTACTCATCTGACACAGATATCGGTTTCCTAACAGAGCTAAATTCACCCTCATGGTATCTGTGAAACTTTAGAGCTGATGTTTATAGATATTCTATGCAAGAATACAATTTTAAAATATACTGACCTTTTATATGTCTTATGGAAATGTAACATATCTTATAAATCAAAGCAAAAAACATACATGGCTATAATTCTTACAACTTTTTCAGAAATAATTCTTAATCCAATTAACGTGACTATTCAAATATTAAATTATTTATGTGGGGTATATATGTGTGCACATATATGTGCAAATGCATATATTTAAATATCAGACACATTTTGTCAAATGCCACATATTAGGCTGCTTTGAATGATTAAGATTTTACTTCTTTTCCAAAAGCAATGTAATTCAGCCATCTAGTGGTAAAGTATAAAGCCATCATTTCTCTGTATTTTACTATACTATAAAAATAAGACTAGCAGCATGGAGGGGTGTTAAAGGTTGTTTAAATTTACGGTTTCTTTTTTCTGGTGAGCTCACAGAGCTTAATCAAGAACCCAGAAGCATTTTCTTAGTGAAGCTTTAAAAAGTCATGTAAATATTAACATGGCTAATCATTTTTAAAGTTATTTTTATTATACTTTAATGAGCCATATAATTATAAAACATTCTACCCAAAATTCTATTATCTTAACAAATAAGTAAATTTGACCCTAAACTTGCCAACACATGTCTTAGGCCTATAGAAGACACAGTCTAGTGGGAAGGGTACTATACATACATGTAAGTCACAGAAAATACCGTAGTAAGTACTATCATAAGGCAGTGTGGGAGCAGAGACAGAGGAATGCTTAAACCTGATGACAGCTTCCTGGAGATGTTACTTAAGCTAAATTTTGGAGGATAAAATTCACCAAATGGGCAGGGGGTACGAAAACACTGATCAACGTGTATTAAGACAAAGGAAAAAGGATAAGGCACATTAAGAGAATGTCAAGTAATTTCTGCCACAGTTACAACAGAGTTTACATGTGAAGATGGGGAGAAACAGCTGGAGATGGGGTCGGAAATCTGAGTACAATGTTTACAAAAAGCTGTGACATTAGCCTTGTCTGTGCTCTGTGTTCGCTTCCATGTCTTCAATGTCCATCTATAGATGGTTCCTTCCAAGTCCATTACCTCCATACCAGATCTCTTTGAAACTCATACTAGTACAAAGTCAAACAAATAATTGAAATCCAACAGATACTTCCAACTTTACATGCTCAAAAATGCAAGCATCATCTTTGAAAGACCTGCTCATTTTTTTCTACCCGAAGTCTTTTTTTTTTTTTAATATATTTTATTGATTTTTTACAGAGAGGAAGGGAGAGAGATAGAGAGTTAGAAACATCAATGAGAGAGAAACATCGATCAGCTGCCTCACACACATCTCCTACTGGGGATGTGCTCGCAACCAAGGTACATGCCCTTCACCGGAATCGAACCTGGGACCTTTCAGTCCGCAGGCCGACGCTCTATCCACTGAGCCAAACCGGTTTTGGCTACCCGAAGTCTTAATGAATGGAGCCACAAACCTTCAAATGACCAAGCGTAAGACCTTCCTTCTCTCCCACTCCCCCAATCAAATGGAATATAAGATTCTATAGTTTCCACCTCCTTACTATATTTTGTAAACACTTAGCTTCTCTATCCCTAGACTCCTGAGTTTACTTCCATGTCATCTTTTATCAGGACAATTACAACCATCTACTGATTCCTAGCTCCCTGTATCTAGTAATTTCCAACAAGGTGTTGAAAATATGGGTCAGGAGAAGAGACAAGAGATCTTAGGTTGAAACCAGATAAGGGAGAAATGAGCATGCAAATAAATGGGGAATGAGTGTGACCATCCAGGTAGCCCCTGCAGTACAAAGAAGGGGACCAAACATTTAGGAGTCCCAACATTCATGGGGTAAGCAAAGTAAAAGAAAAAAAAATCAAGGAAAAAGATAAGAAAGTCAGAGTTGATAAGGAGATGAGGGAGAGAGGTAGTAAGCTAGCCAAGAGAGGGGTAAGTTTTGAGAAAAGTGATTTATGAAGTTAGATATTTAGAAGAATGATAATGTGACTACTGATAATACATCATTGGATCTAGCAAGTTGGAGTTTCTGGTTGACCTTATTAATAATGGTTGCCAAGAATTGCATTAGAGTTCTAAAAGGAAACAGAATAATGTGGAGCAGTTATCCAAGAAATATGGCTGTGAAGTGAGAGAGGAAAAAAGAAGAGAAGGAAATATAGGGCTGTAGGAAGGTTTCTCTTTTTATAGCATTCAAAATCTTGAATATTTAGGGGGTTTATATAAGGACTAGAGGCCCTGTGCACAGATTCGTGCACAGGTGGGGTCCCTCGGCCTGGCCTATGGGGGTTGGGCCGAAACCGGCTCTCCCAACATCCCCCAAGGGGTCCCAGATTGTGAGAGGGCGGTTCTCAGGTGATGCACCCCGGAGTCAGTCTCCCTCCTCTCTGGTTCCAGGTGCGTCACCCAAGAACCGCAGTTGCCAAGTCCTCGCACCTCAGCAGCTCCTGCGTTGAGCATCTGCACCCTGGTGGTCAGTGCGTGTCATAGCTACCGGTCGGATGGTTGGACTGTTGGACCGTCGCTTAGGCTTTTATATATATAGATTGGCGAAGACAGGATGGAGAATAAATGTCAGAATAGAAGTTCCATGTGAGATAGAGGGTGATGAATCCAGCATAGAGCACTTGGACTGTCTTAGAGAAAGAGCAAGGCACCCCAATTTCTGACATGGTAGTATGGATAATCACAATCGTAGATGAAATTAAAGGTAGAGGAGCAATTGAAAACACTGTTATTCAATGTTTTATGTTTGAAACAAAAGGAAAAGGAAGCTATCTCATGGTGAAGAAACAGAGACTAAGATGAAAGAGATGGAAATATTAATAAATGCAGTTGACTAGTCAACTGCTGTGTGCTACTTTAAGGCGTTAACACTCTAATCACTAACAGATGAAAAAGAATCAAATAGTTCCTGTATTTTCCAATCATGTATTCTCATTTCAAATTCTGAATCTTCAAACTAGTTTAACATTTGCCATTTCAGAAGTCAACTGCACTGCAAGTATAATGAAAACGAACACAGTGCTTCCTTGTAGAGTAGACTATGAAATACCAACCTCACAAACTCCATCTCCTCCAAAATTTCCATTTCTCTTTCTCCTTTGTAAGGAATGGTGTACGAGAATCAACTAGGACACTGTAATCCTAACTCTTAGTCAAAGAAGTAGCTTAGTAAAATAAAATAGGTGTTTTTAATAAAGTTGGCATCAATTATTCCCCAAAGAACATGTCCTTCTAAAGCTTTAGAAGCCAAAGTAAACACTTTGGTGCTCCAGAAACAAAAGGATATCTGATGAGACAAAATTATCAGTTTATAAATATCTCAATAATCAAGAAAAGAGCTGTTGTTATTTACAGGCTATAGTGAAGTATTTTGTTGCTGCTTTTTTAAATTTGAAGTTTTATTTAAAGCCGGCATTTATTATAGAAATGCTAAAATAGACAGACTTTCTTCCCATTATTAATGGGAAGTAGGAATAAAAAAAGTAATGGTTTTTAACACACTATCTATACGCCTAACCCTATATTTAACAACCCAACATCACATTTCTCAATGTGCAGTTATCGTGATAACTTTGTGAATTTAAAAAGCATACCAAGAGACCACATAAAATTATTTAAATTTAATAGCACCATATTAGCAAACTTAAATAAAAAACAGCATGCAAATGCTCTATTATTTCAAGTGAATAAATATATGAATAAGTGGAATAAATTTTGCTCTACAAATGCCTTTCAATAACACGGTAATTTACAGGCTGTAAATCAAAAACAATATAAGTTGAAAACATTTATTTTTTCTTTGTGTTGTTAGCCAAGAAAAATATATACAGTAACAATGCACTTGTATATATGAATGGGATTTAAGATATGACCAATACACTCATTGAAAGGCACACCATTCTGACATGAGGGTCCTTAACAATGTGGGCAGAGAGGGGGAGAGGAGAGTGATGGTTCAGGCACTGACAGTGTGAAGGTGGGCATGACAACTGTACAGAAGCAAAATAAAGGGCTAAACAGGTGTTACAAATTGCAATTAGGAACTGCGAATTCTAATCCCTGAACAAATTCAGAAAGGTATGTAAATTCAGAGATGTTGAGATTTCAATCCAGAAAAGATAACATTTTTAAGTGTCATAAAATGTTGTAAAATGTCATCTTATTCACTAATTTATCAAAGTCATATAATCTGAAATTGTTTATAAAACTAAAATGCCAATAGAATGTAGTATTTAAATATGAACTGTATACATTATGTATAGTTTTAAGTGATATACCCACCCAAACTAATCACCTTTGAAGTTTATTGTATATATGTGTAAAACTCCCAAGACTCTCCAGCTTCCCCAAATTCAGATATTACATTAAATGACAAGAATATATGACAGACAGCAACAACAGCAAGCAACATCAAGTAAAAATAAGTTTACCTAATATTGCCAGATTAATGCCCCAATCTCTAAAAATTAGCAAAGTGTTTAAATATTAGTTTTATCTAGCTACCTCACTCCATCTACACTACATCATTTCAGTCCAAAACACCATTTTTTAAAACTGATCTCCTAGGCCACTAATTCCCCAAAGTTCTGCATATTGCAGCCAGAGTAATCATTTAAAAACACACATCTAATTAGGTCACTCTTCTATAAATATCCTTTAATCCTGACCAGGGACTACAAAAGTATACGATCTAGCCCCTAAGTCTCATCTTTCATGGCCCACAAATCTTTTCTCAGGTCTTCATCAATATTTTGGGGTAATCCTCAAAGAGAGCTAGCTATCTTAGGGAATAAAGATCAAATACTCTACCAACACATTCAACTGTACCTACCTGTGAGGGGGCACACTGGACTTCAGATAAAAAGCCAAGAGTCTTAATCTGATTCTGTGTTAATTGGATTTCTTTTCAATTTCCTCATCTCTAAAGAAAAGATATTGGCCAAAAAGATCTCTGAGACACTTCAAGCTCTCCGATTCTATAATTCTTTCACAACTTATTTTATGTGGAAACTGCAGATTCAATGGTTCTACGCCATTCTCTACACTGAGTTGTTGTACCAACATTAAGTCCAACTACTTCCTTTTCAATTTAGTGTCTGCACTAGGCGTTGGGGCACTTTTGGAAAATCACTATTTCTCCAATTTCAAGTTAGCTACCCTTTTTGACAGCTGCCCTTTGGTTCACCTTTGTTAAAAGCAACAGTGCTATATACTTCCCCATTCAAATACCACTGTGTGGAAAGCTCCATCTCAGACTCAACTTATTTATCCTCCTAGAGTAACATTTGAAGAGGTCAGTGTTCTGTTAATACTGGCAAGAAAAGAATGTAAAAGATTATAATCCTAAAACTGCAGAGTCAGTCTAGTAAAGAAACACGCCGTCTATTCAATTTCCTGTCATACACAGTGGGAAGAAGCTTAAGTCAGTACTAGTATATAGAAATAGCTTATTCTGCTCTGAAAATTCACACTTAAGAAAACAGTTATTTAAGCTCTTAATTATAAAATAGTTCTTAAGTTAACATTTAGAACTCACTGAGTAATTTAAATTGTGTTAAAATTGCTAATAATATCACCTACACCTTCAAATTCTGAACCAAGTGTGTAATTAACCCAAAATGTCCTGCCAGACAAAATATATTTTGAGAATTTTGTTGGTTTACTGTCCACCTGTGTTTATCCATGGATTATGTACCTGTCTTGTAAGAAAGAAAGAAAAATTGAAGAAACACATGAATTAGGCTAAAAACCCAAGCATCTAGGAAAGTTTGAGCAGCATCGTCAATTTCCATGCCTTAAATTTTTAATATGTTCTAGTGATAAAAATAAAGGATAGGCTCCTTAGTAAACTGTAACCTATAAATCAGTGCTATGTAATACCCTATTACTGAAAATATCCCTTTGGCGAGACCCTGACTTTCCCTGCCATGCTTTCATTTTGATTTACTTATAGAAATGACTGCCTATAAAGTTAACCACTCAAGATGTTAAAAAATAAATCAGTCCACTTAAGTATATATTAATACTAAACATTATTTTGCTCATTTATTTATTTCCTATTGAGAAAAACAAAAAGAATTCTCAAATTTTAGTTAATGATTTTGTTATATAAACCACCCAACTTTCAGCCATGTCTTCCTTAACAAAAAAAACTCTGCTACCATCATCGACACTTCTACTAGTTTACATGTCTATAGTTTGTGAGTACAATGCAAATGACATTCACAGTGATAGTCCCAAGGAATGCAAGATTCAGGATTATTAACTAAAAAAATGTTAACTAAACTTTAGGATGACAGTTGTTCACCACTGTGTTGCAATGTTTGGAAGAGCAGGCCGTCTTTGGAGGGCATGCATGGTAAACTGCAAAGAAAACAAATGCTACATTCTCTTCTCTTGCTTTTTGCCTTTTTATATGATGTATTTTGGAATAGATTATATCTGTACATGTTGCAGCACTCAAAGGGTAAAGACTAGCATACAATGAAAAGTGTCTCCTTCCCCACCCACCCCTCACCCACTCAATTCCTCTCCCAAAAGGCAACCTACTTACTAGTTTCCTACTATCTATATAATAAAAGCCTAAGTGACCATTATGGCAGAATGACCAGGATGACCAGTTGCTATGATGCCATTGACCACCAGGGGGCAGACGCTCAATGCAGGAGCTGCCCCCTTGTGGTTAGTGTGCTCCCACAGGGGGAGCGCCACTCAGCCAGAAGCCAGGCTCACGGCTGGCAAGCACAGCAGCGGTGGCGGGAGCCTCTCTCGCCTCTGCTGCAGGAGGGCTGTAAGGAATAAGCTGGCAGGCGGACATCCCCCAAGGGGTTCCAGACTGCAAAAGGGTGCAGGCCAGGCTGAGGGACAACCCCCTCCAGTGCACAAATTTCATTCACTGGGCCTCTAATCTTACATTAACATTATGAGATGTCCTGCTTTACATATACAATGATGTGTATGTCACACGAATGCTGTTTACCATATAACCTAGTCTACACACATTCTTTTTTCTACTAAATATATTTGGAGGTCTTTTCATATCAGTCTAAAACAAGGTGCCTCCAACTTTTTAATCATTCCTTAATGTCCCATTGTACATATGTATGAAAATGTGCCTAGTCCTTATTAATGAATATTTGAGCAGTTTCCTTCTTTTGCTATTATAAACAATGGTGTAAGCAGTGGTTCTCAACCTGTGGGTCACGACCCCTTTGGTGGTCGAACGACCCTTTCACAGGGGTCGCCTAAGACCATCCTGCATATCAGATATTTACATTACAATTCATAACAGCAGCAACATTATAGTTATGAAGTAGCAATGAAAATAATTTTATGGTTGGGTTCCAACATGAGGAACTGTATTTAAAGGGCCAGAAGGTTAAGAACCACTGATAGGATAATCCTGTATATACATTACCTGCACATGCAATTGTATCTTTAGAATAAATTCTTAAGACATAGAATTCTTGGGCAGAGAGCATGTACATTTAAAATTTTTAAAGTTTGCATTAATTTACACTTCCTGCAGCAGTTTCTATTTGCAATTTTTTATTATGAATGAGTGTACATTTTGCATAAGTTTAAAGCCATTTATAATTCCTTTTCTGTTAACTGTTTATTTCCTTTGCCCATTATTCAACTGGATTATTGCTTTGTTTTTAATAATATATTTTTAAATTAAATTTAATTTTCCATCACTATTTATCCCCTCTATGCCCTCTTCCACCTTTAATAATATTTTTAAATTTTTTTATTTCATTGATTTGAGAGGGGAGAGAGAGAAAGAGAGAGAGAGAGAGAGAGAGAGAGAGAGAGATCTACTTGTTGTTCCACTTATCTATGTATTCAATGGTTGATTCTTGTAGGTGCCCTGACTGGGGATCGAATCAGGACGATGCTCCAACTAACTGAAATACCGGGCCAGGGCTTGTTTTATTTGTTTTTTTAAATATATATACTTTTATTGATTTCAGAGAAGAAGGATGAGGGAGAGACAGAAATATCAATGATGAGAGAGTCATGGATCGGCTGCCTTCTGCATGCCCCTGACTGGGGACCGAGCCTGCAACCCGGGCATGTGCCCTTGATCGGAATCAAACCTGGGACCCTTCAGTCTGCAGGCCGACGCTCTAGCCACTGAGCCAAACCAGCTAGGGCCCAGGGCTTGTTTTAAATAATTTTTAAAGAAACTCTTATTTATTATGACTATTAGCACCTTGTCTATTACACAAGTTGGAAATTTTCCTCCCATTCTGTCTTTAATTTTGTTTGTATTTTTTGTTATATGCAGAATGTTTTTAATGTTGTCACATTCATACATCTTTTCTTTTATGGTTTCTGGGTTTGGGATCATACTTAGAAAGGCTTTCTGACTCCAGGATTAAATATCATACTCTAGGTCAGTGGTTCTCAACCTTCTGGCCCTTTAAATACAGTTCCTCATGTTGTGACCCAACCATAAAATTATTTTCGTTGCTACTTCATAACTGTAATGTTGCTACTGTTATGAATCGTAATGTAAATATCTGATATGCAGGATGGTCTTAGGCGACCCGTGTGAAAGGGTCGTTCGACTGCCAAAGGGGTCGCGACCCACAGGTTGAGAACCGCTGCTCTAGGTGCTTCCTTTTCCCTCACATCCTGTCCCCACTGCTGGCAGCTAGCACATTTCAAAAGAAATCCAAAAACTTTCAACAAAGTTGTGCAGAGAACAGTCAATGATATCAGTCTAAGATCTGTTTTAAATAGTCTCATTTTGAACAGAGGTTTCATTTTCCTACCCTGCATATTTGTGGCTGGGGAATGGTGAACTAGCTCAAAGTCATCAGGCATAAATCATTGGCTCATCACTCCAGTTTACTTCCTGTTATCACACCCCATCCTCTTAACAATTACATTACTGTCGTAAAGTCTAAAAAAATAGTCATCCCAAAGTCTGGTGGGGATTACAAATAAACTCTATGAGTCCATTCACTAGCTTATTGGAAATCAAGGTTAATTTAAATCCACCCAAATATTTGAATTCTATATTTAGAATCTTATATTTAAAGTAATATGGAAAACTAGGAAAAACAAGTTCAAGAAACATATTTAGCAGCTGAGTGTATATGAATGGAAGGTGGTGTTATTTATGTTTTAATGTACCTTTAATGTGCATTTAATGTAATAAGAATAAATGTACCTTTTCCTATATTCTGTTATAAAAAGAATTCCAATTATATAAAATCCTAGAAATCCAAGTATTCAAATACCAGTAATAAATATGCTCTGGATATCTTTATTACTATAAGAAAATGAAATGACTATATAAATGTATGTGAAAAATCATAATGAAAAAGTCCCTAATCTCTTTTTAGTAATTTATTTTTAATTGATTTTTAGAGAGAGAGGAAGGGAGAGGGGGAGAGAGAGAGAGAGAGAAACATCCATGTGAGAGTGAAACATCGATCGGCTGCTTCCTGCACGACCCTCTTCCAGGGACCCAACCCACAAGCTGGGCATATGCCCTGACTGGGAATCAAACCGGCAACCTTTAGGTTCATGGGATGATGACCAACCAACCAACTGAGCCACACTGGCCAGGGTGCTCCTAATTTCTTCATATTTTTTTTCTCAGGTTGTAAAAAGGTTTAAGATATTCCTAATAGAGAAAAAATATCACAACCAAACACTACTACAAATTGAGCCATGTTGCAGTAATGACACTTAGTAATAATCTTTCTTGATTTTATTATAATAAAATAAGTTACTACAGTTAATTTTTTGAGTGACTTATTTCCTAGGCTTATCCATAAAATGATCGCTTACCTTAGTATACATATTTTATATACAAAAATATGTGGCACCACAAAATGTTGATTACTAGCCATTAAAAATGGCAAACTCCCATTCCTTAAATTTGCCAAAAGGATGACTGTTTCTTGATGGCAGTTTTATAGGAAAAAAATAATCTATAAGTAATAGAACAAATTCATTCCGAACAACAAAATAATTAAAATTAAAAATTGGAAAAATACAGCATTATTGTTCTAATGTTATCTATATTGGTGACAATTCCTTCAAATATTATTCATGCCAGAGGCAGATTTAATATAAGTAACATAGCAGGAATTTTTATATTACTTCTAAATATTACTCAAAATAACAAAATCTAGTCTTCAGGAATTTCATATCAAAATGTGTATGACAGAACCATACACTTTTCCAAATAAACCTGAATATCCATGTTATTATTCACCATTTTCCCCACCATAAAACAGAGAAGAGTTACTACACATATCTGGGAGGATCTGCTTGATCTCCACATACTCGAAGTGACATGTGTGAAGAAACAAAGGCCATTAGAACAAGAAAATGTCTAGAGCTGGGTATGCAGAAGCTTGCATCTCCAGTCTGAAGAAGACAGTTAACAGAAATGAAAGGGAACAAGAAGTGCAGCGCCAAATTATATTTTCCAGGATGGGAAGAACACTATAAATTTATTTCACTGATTCCTTCCTGCTTACCTCTGAGCCACAGCCACAAACCTCTCTGAGTTTATTCTATCGAGATACTCATGGCGCTAAAGACACTTCTTACCATAAGCACAGAACTTAGTGTTCGTCCCCCACTATAAATAAAGGCTCTCATTTTCCTACACATGTTTATTTTCAGACTCCAACATATTCCCATAAAATTATCAGAAGCAAGTCAAAAGCTCATTTAACAAATTTTAAGAGTTAAAAATGAGGTGAAGAGTAGAAGCAGCATTGATGACATATCAAATAATTAAATATAAAATATGAACTCTGAAACTGAGCAGAAGATGCTTTCAGTAGACAAATTAGGTTCTGGTTTTTATGTTATTAAAAATAAGCTTTTTTAATTTAATGCAACCTCTACGACTGCTTTCCTAAGAATTTGTGCAGGTAACAACTTTTTAAAAAGGTTTTACAAAAAGCAAAAATGGCCTTGGCCAGGTGCTCAGTTGGTTGGGTATCTCCCTGTGCATCAGAAGGTCACCAGTTCAAGTCCCAGTCAGGGCACGTGCCTGAGTTGTGGGTTCGATCCCCAGTAGAGGACACGCAGGAGGCAGGAGATCAATGTTTCACCCTCACATTGATATTTCTCCTTTCCTCTCTCTCTAAAAAAAAAAAAAAAATCAATAAAAAACTTTAAAAAATAAATAAAAAGCAAAAATGATGTCTAATAAAACATTTTGTGGTATTCTTGTCTTTAAAAATCAAATTACTAAAATTGGTCCCATAAATTCTAAAAAATAACATGGAATACCTGTGAACTGTACTATTAATTTCATATTTTAGAAAGGGTACCCATTTAGCCCCCACAAATATTTTATAAATATAAAAGTAATAAGAATAATATCCTGTCATCAATCTCATTTGTATCATGCATTACAAATCAGCTTTGAAATAAAAATCTTTTTTTTGGGGGGGGGGGGGGTTATATCCAAGTAACTTCAAAATTTTCCTGAACAGGGGAATTCCTATATATTTTCTATCTCACATTGACAGTATTTTTCTCAGAAAATCACTTACTGAAACAATCAGGACCCTGTCCAAGGTTTTTCAGTAATGACATGCTGATCATAACCCTCACCTAGAAACAGTCTCCTGATGGAAACTCCAATAAAGAGAATGTGGTACTAGTTATTACTACATGAGAAGAAAATACATGTTACTTGAATTCAAATGCTGACTATAAACTTACATTAATGATAGATGTCGAACCTTTGCAAGTAAACTTAGAATTGCCAATTCTATAAAAAGAACAATCATCTATCTTTATTAGAGAAAGGAAAATAAAAAAGAAAAATTTGGTAAAACATTCTGCACCATCGTTCAGAGAAATGCCAGGCCTTTTTTTGAATATACAATGGTTTGGAGTCCCACTGAAAGTTGGGGAAAAAATAACATAAGTAACCTACTGGGTTTCAATGCGTTATTTTAAAAAATAGAATCTTTCCTGGCTGGATGATAGCAACATACAATGTTTAAGACACCATATATCTTCAAAACATATGAAAATCAATATGCAAAAGATGTAAGGAATATTAAAAAAATCAACAATAACAACAAAGAGACAACCCAAGAAACAATGCATAAAGATACAAAACAGGTATTTGAATACAAAAATGCATATAGATACACACAGGCTTTCGAAAGAATAAGCGCAAATCACCAATAAACATGAAAATATGCTCACCCTCATTAAATCAGAAATATACAAATAAAAATTTAATGAAGCAACATTTTACAACTACTGACTGGCAAACCTTAAAATCTAGATGATATCAAGTGGTTGTAACTCTTATGCCCTGCTGTGAAACATAAAATTACTTTAGCAAACAATTTGGCATTAGCCAGTAAAACAAAAATATGTATACTTAATATTCTACTCCTAGGTATACTCCCTAGAAAAATGATTTTGCAGGCAGTCTGGAAACATGTATAAAAATGTTTAAAGCAGCATAATTTTTAATGGCAAACAAATAAAACTAAGGTAGATATCCATCAGCAGATAAACAAATTCTGATATGCTCCTACCATTGAAAACTATATAGCCCTGCTGTGATAAACAACAGCCCTGGCTGGTGTGACTCAGCTGGTTGAGCATCGTCCTGTGCTCTGAAGGGTCGCCCGTGCCCAGGGTGTGAACTCAATCCCCTGTGGACATGTGTGCGGGAGGCGGCTTATCGATGTTTCTCTCTCACATTGGTGTTTCTTTCTCTCTCCTTCTCCCTTCCTTCCTCACTGTCTAAAAAAAATCAATCAAAATGTATTTTAAAAAATGAATAAACAGCCACACAGATCGATATGGGTAAATCTCAAAAACGTAATGTTGCATCAAAAAAGCAAGTTACAGAAACACACACAATATAATTCCTTTTAAGTAAAATTTTAAAACATGCAACAGAAAGTTATTATGGAATATATATGTGCATGTTTTGGAGGGTATACTATCTATGAAGACAGAGGGAATAATAGACAAATTCATCAGAGTTATCTATCCAGGGACACAGGTAAGTGTCTATGCAGACAGGGAAGTACACATAGGGGCTTCAAAAATTAGGGGTAGTGTAGGTTTCTTAATCTGGGTAGCAGATACATGTATGTTCACTGTATTCATATTCTTTGCTTTTCATATAAAACAATTATATATACTATGTTTTATCAAAGTATTTCCAACCGTAATTATTGAAAAAGGGGTCCTCGTTCTTGAAAAGCAATGGTGCAAGGCAGAAAAGGGAACTAGGCACGAGGTGGCCAGAAGAGCAAAGGTGTGTGTTAACATTTCAGCCACAGTTTATAAGGGATGGAACACAAATTGACTGATTAAAGTAACAATTGGAGGAAATTAAACAAAAGAGGAATGTTTAAAATACCAGATAGTGTGCTCTTGTGGAAAATGCCAGTGGATCTTTAAATTTGACTTTCAAACTCTTCGCTCAGCCAACTACTGGCTTATTGAACCTATGCAATCCCTTAACCTCTTGGGCTTCAGTTCAGTTCCCTTACATACAAAGAAAGAATGATAATATCTATCATAAAAGGTTCTTGTGGATCAAATGAGAAAAGCAAAGTCCCTGACACATAGAAGATGTTCAATAAATGCAAGTCCAATCTGAAGACGTTAAATTAGATCGAATTAGAGTGATTATCACAGAATGCTATTGAAGAAATGACCCACAGAAGACTCAACCGCCTTACAAAGACAGAACACTTTTATACAAATGGCCCTCACCTCGATGAAATTAAAAAGCAATTATAAACTAACATTTACCAATGTGAGAAATTAAGCTTAATGAAAAAAACCCAAAATCAGTACTAGAGACAAAAATGGGAAATATCGAAATACCTATTCTAATTCTTTGAACATCATAGTTGCAATCATTTTTAACTCATGCTAAATATAAAATACTATATAAATATGAAGATCCAGAAATGAAATTCTAAATGCATTTTATTAATGTAAATTAGTGCAGCTCTTTGCAAAATCAAGCATAGATTCTAATACCACTCCATCAGCTCCACTCAGAAATTTAGTCTAAATACTAAACACAAATAATGAAACTGCTATGAACTCACCAGAGGATATGCTTATTGATTTTAAAGAAAGGGGAAGGCAGGAGAGAGGAGGGGGGAAGAGAGAGGTAGGGGGGAGGGAGACATCAATGCGAAAAAGAACTTTGAATGGCCGCCTTCCATACGTGCTCCAACTCTGGATCAAACCTGCAACCTAGGCATGTGCCCTGACTGGGAATCGAACCCAAAACCTCTCAGTATAGGGGACGATGCTCCAATCAACCAAGCCACACTGGCCAGGGCAATATTTGAATTCTTTATGCTGTATTTGACAATTTAAAAATGAGTTTTCTATTTGAAAGGCAGGAGTAAACTAAAGATAGGAATTAGATGAATCTTTAGCTCAAAGTTGAGTTATTTTCAACATATTAAATCTAAAGAAATATTAGCATTGGAAGAAGTAGGTCAAAGGTTATCTAGGATATAAGAGAGATCAAATTATAAATCAATTCATAAAAAGCTTGCTATCTTTTTTAAAAAACCATAAAACTCTACGAAGTTGAGAATCCCACATTAAGGTTTCCCCATTTAGGGGATCAAAGGCTAAGTAGACTATGACCGAGCATTACTTAAACTGAAAACTCGGGGATGACTTAATTGTCAATATGAGCAAGTTCACAGCTGCACAGGCATCAGTCTTGAAGGGGACTTTCTTGGGACCTGTGTTACCACCTGCAAGAACTGTGCTTTGCGCCCTGTAGGTACTTCGCACCTCACAGGTCGGTGACACCCGTGGCGCTGTTCTGAAGCATGGCATTAAACAGGGGGCAAGAGATTCAAGTAAAGTGTCACCCTGTGACTCCCCAATTAACACTTTAATTCTCCTTCCATTTTAGCAGAGACTGAATGTGAAGACCAAACTTGTAAACGGAGTAGGAATGTGTCTAAATGGCCTAGATTAGAACCTATTGGGGGGCCAAGCTCCTTGAAGATTTTAGGCCAAGGCGCTAAGCAACTCTGTATTTATAAATGGGCAAGTTACTATGGACAGACAATGATGTCATTAAGCACCTGGCGCACAAAACCATGAATTCTTTAAGTCACGTAGCAGTTTCTGTATCGTAGAAAATGGAACATAAAGCCCTTGTTCAAACTTCTTAAATGACTCTCAGTTTTTCTTGACCTTGCCTGAAGTGTCAGAGGTTTTCATAAACACCTGTTTTTTGCATGAATTTCTCCTTTCAAACCCTCAGCAGGTATCTTACCACTAAACCACATTAGACTATTTACACAAATAGATCATTTTTAGCTTTTGGGCTCTGTAATAGCACCCACGAATGTTCTTTTTCAGGAGGAATGAGGTATCGCTAGGTAGTGGAAGCTGTGGGTCTCCAAGTGCCCTAATTAAACTCCTGGGCACTGTCCCCATTTCCACTGCTAAAAGACTGAAGGATCAGAGGAACAGGAAAATCAGTATCCTGCTTGGGTAAGGAGATGAACACGTTAACTTAGTCGGTGGTGTTTTCCCTCAATGGGCTCTCTCACCAACAGCCCTTCACTTCAGAATTTAACTTGATTAAATATTAGGGAATGAGACATTCCTAAGAGAGAAACTGGTTTCCTCATCTGAAGAACGAAATGATGACTTAAATGACCTTTAATGTATCTTACAGCTCCAAGTCTGTATGAAAACAATCATATTCTGAATCAAAATGTATGTATCTTACTGGGAAATGTTACACTTAAAAAATCCTTATAAGCAAACTAAAAAAACAAATGACCACTGGAAAAAAATATGTGTAAACCATAATCACAGAAAAGAGGTTCATATTTCTAAGATATAGAACACTTAGGAAAAGCGGGCTAGGAATATGGTCCGAACTCTATGAAAAGATGCTCTACCACGTGCTTAGCAAGAAGAATATGTGTACCATGCATGCTTTCTTTAGCCTTTTCCCTGTGGATGGTCATCAAAATTACAACTAGACTAAGATCCCAATTTTTACCTCAAAAATGGACAAAAATCTAACAACATATCCTATTGGGGAGGCTGTGGGTGAACAGGTGCTGTCACACTGGTGGAAATGCAAAATAATACACTGCCTATAGAGGACAACTGAATGATATATAACAAAATTACATATACATTTATCTGTAACTCATGAATCCCAGTTGTAAGAATCTTTCCCAAAGACATTCAGACAAAAATATATATACACAAACGAAATTATTCACTTTAGTAATGTTTGTATTAGCAAAAGAGAGGAAACACCACAGATGACCATCAACAGGGAAAAGGCTGAAAAAAAACCATGGTACACTCATACAACGGAGTACTATGCAGCTGTAAAAAGGAATGTGGACCATCTGTACATAATGATCTCCAAGATAAAGTTACATAAAGAGAGGCAAAACTCTATATGCATAATATGACATTTATCTGAGAAATTGAGAGGGGATATGAATGAATTATATTTTAAATAGATATTTATTTTTTAAATAATATAAGCTTTAAAATTTTTTTAAAAATGTTCCTTATAGAAGGAGGTGAAATACAGGGCGAATAGGGAGTAACTGGAGCCAGACGCCTCTGCATGCTCCCTGTTTGATAAATCTGACTTGGGAAATATGCAACGTAGGCTGGAGCCGGCTTGTACTGTTCCCTGGCCAACGTTCAGGTGTTTTGGGAGCCAGTTACCCTGACCTTGGTAGCTTGAAATTGGCTATGGTGGGAGTGCACAGGCATGCACTGTAACTATTCTCTCTACCTCTATATAAGACAAAATTTCTATAATAAAGTTAGAAACCGTATGAACAAAAACAACAGAATTATGTAGCTAATTCTAACAAGCGGGTCCTAGAACACTGACATAAGACTAAGGCATGAGAAATTAGAAATCCATGATGATCACCTAGGGAGCTTTGCAAAATATAGTCTCTGAACCACCACTGTCTTAATAAACCGCAAAGACTGAGATAACTCTGTCATATTCCTCAGGACTGTGCAAGTGGTGAAAAGATTGAGAACCACTGTAAACACTATTAAGGGCTGTTCATTATTCATCTAGTTTTTATCTCCATACCTGACACTAAATGGTACTCAAGTAGTATTTGGTGAATTAATGAATGACCCTGGGAAATGAAAATAAATAGGCAAACTTAATGGAGCTAAATGGTTGATGGGCAAAAAACATTATATTTGATAATCACCTGGCCGGGTGAGTCAACTGGTTGAAGCTCTGTCACATAAATCAAAAGGTTGCAGGCTCTATCCCCGATAGGGGCACGTATGGGAGGCAAGTGATCGAAGTTTTTTTCTCTCTCTCTATTCCTCTCTTTCTAAAAACCAAAAAACATATCCTCGGGTGAGGAATTAAGAATTTTTTTTAAATCACTTAGGTTACTGAGTTTAAAGAGTAGGCTCTCTGTTTTAAGTGGAATGGCTTTTTGTCATAAAGCCACAGACCAGTCACTTCAAACAACTACAAGTAAACTCCCAGAATAAAAATAGTTTTAAATACACAATTGGGTGGGGTGTGGCTAGCAAATATTCTGATTCTACAATCTGTTTGGACAAGACATTGCTTCTTATGTGACTAACAAAGCAAACAGTAGTCCGATTCCCTGTGCTGAAATTAATACACTATTTGCAAAAAGGGTTGAACGTCGCAGGCTTGTTCAATAAAGACACCACATTTCCCAAAGCTAAAGGGGAATACAGAATGACAGATACCCACATATATTTACATATCCCACAAGAAGGTGTATGACCACCTGGTATGGATTTTGTCTCCCACAAGTACTTAATGAAGCCAAACCCACTATCTGATTACGGGAAAGAGAATTAATACCTTGAATTCTAATATTCTAATTTTAAAGCTGGGAGGAGCTTAAAAACCTAGTCCAACCCTTTCATTGTGTCGATGAACAAGCACCTACAAGAGGTTAAGGTAAAAAGCTCTAAAAGTAGTTACAGTTGCCACAGATGAACAAAGAGTCTATGTAGGTGCACAGCTAGGTATGGAGAGCTGCGAATAAATCTCAACTTTCGCATGAATGGCATCTAAAGGGTATCAATCTCAATCATAAGCAAATAAGTGTGTGTAAAACCGTATGTACACACAAAAATACTAGAACTGTACTTCCAATAACTCCTTTCAAACAAATTCTTCAGCCTAACATTCAAGAGCATCCACAATGTTACCCGAATGACTTTTCCAAAATCTTGTCCAAATGAACCATAAGCAGATAGAAGGCGGCAACTTTCTCTCACTTACCTTTTGTGGTCCCTTACAGACATAGAGCAGTACATGTAATCATTACAAAAGCTACTCCATAGAAAATTTCCAAATGATTAAAAAAAAAAACTTTTCAATTCTTCTGTTAATCTGAACTGATATAAAGTCATGTTTCATGTGTATCAATGAGTATTATACAAACATCCTATATAATAAAAGGCTAATATGCAAATCAACTGAATGGCAGAATGACCGGTCGCTATGACATGCACTGACCACCAGGGGAGCACCACTCAGCCAGAAGCCAGGCTCACAGCTTGTAAGCGCAGCGGAGGTGGCGGGAGCCTTTCTCTCCTCCGCAGCAGTGCTAAGGATGTCCAACAGCTGTCAGTTGGACATCCCCCAAGGGCTCCCAGACTGCACGAGGGCACAGGCCGGGCTGAGGGACACCCCACCACCAAGTGCATGAATTTCGTGCACTGGGCCTCTAGTATAGGATAATGTAGATTTTTAAAAAATATGGTAACCAGTAAAAGGTTTAAAAGTGAGAGTTAGGAGGAAGAGAGGCAGTTAGATGAGTTACCATTTACCTTTCTACAGGTGCTAATCAGGCTTTGTTTAAAAGACAGAAAATTGTATGCAGGGGAGGAGGAAAGGAAAGGAAAGGACAAAGAACAAACTTTTATTCTGTTCACTGGCCAGACATTCAATTATTTCCATTGCTGGTCAATCCTGAATCCATATCACTCTACTTCTAAAGAGATTTTTTAAAAGATGTATCTACGCCTATGTATGAAATACTCCTTTCGTCTATTTCACCTTCACCTGTTAGCCCCAAAATCATGCAATTAAATAAGATACAAAAATTAGTCTTTCAACTTTCTATCTTTATTAGTTTCTTCAGGATTCCTCAAACCTATTTTAAGAGTCTCCTAATTGTTGAAGAGAATACTAACTACACTGAAAATTACAATGATAACATTTAGTGTTATCTTTAGGAGAAAATTTTTCTAATTGGGCTGATTCAAGATTCCTGATGGAAATTCCAATATTTTTAAAATGCTGGAAGCAAAGTTTAAAGAATGTATTTTCTTTTAAAGTGAGCAGAGCAACATCATTTAAATAGACATAATATGACATTATCAAGTTAAGGTTTTTCTGTAATCTCTACTGCAACTCTAAAATCCAAAAGTAAGCAATAAAACCTGAAGTCATTTACTGAACAATGTGCTGTGAATAAACTAAAACCTTCAGGATAATTATATTGCTATCTCTACCATCAAATTCATGGGTATCTTGCTCTGTCTGAAAAATTTTAAGTAGTTAACATGTAAAACTTGAAATATTCATTTGCTACCATATTTAAAATTTCTCTTAATAACTTCTGAGGAGTTACACTCAAATCCGAAAATACAAGACAGCCTACCTACATTTTCACCACTATGTTACTCCAAGGCTAAAAACAAGTCAGAATTGGGGTAAGCTATTTTCATAAAAATTTAGGAACATTCATGGACACATTGATGGCTTTATGTAATAATTGAAGAATTTAGATGCTGTTTAAATCCACACTCCCCTCCAAAAAAGACTTCTTCCCTTTATATACTACCAAACATTTTCAACCAAATAACACAAGAATGTGGTTTTCAAAAATATAACGAGGGCAGTATCATCCCATCATGAACAAACTTAAACATCTGAGTAATATAACTTCTAAAATAAAATTACAGAAAAAGATGGTGTACGGTTACAACTATTAATATATATTTAAGACAAAGACTTTATTTTTCAATAAGAAAACAAGGAGAAAGACAGTCCAACCTGATCTTGTATGTCTGCCCAATAGAACTTTCCACCATAATTACTTCCACTGGGGGAGGAGCTTAAGCTCAGGGTGACCTCATGTAGTAGAAGGAAACCAGTATAAATACAGCAGGACAGCTCTGGAGGGAGCATCCTCTGCATTGCTCACCTGGGAACAGGAGGGCTCAGACAGCGACCAAGAAACCATTCCGGGAACTCCCAGTGCTCACTCAGGTAAGAATATGGCTCAATGCTCACAGGTGGACTTCCGTGTCAGCTTGCTTGGAAATAACTACTTGGGTTAATGAATTAACTACTTGGATTTTGTGATTTTAAAAAATGGCTTTCCACTAAAATGCACTCAGAAAGTTTAATTTGCTTCAGTCTCTATAAAAGACAGTCCTAGTAAAACAGGATTTGCAAAAACTAATGCCCTAATCTGAATTTCAGTGTATTTTTAAATTACTGGATATTTTTGTCTAGGTCAAAGATCCGGAATTATTTAATACAGACATTCAATTATAGTTTCTGTTTCTTTCTTTTTTTACTTCATTTTTACTTGATTATTGGTTTCTCAAAACATACATTCATTTAACTAAGAAATCATAACTCATTAATTATTAAATATACTCAAAATATATACAGTAAGATTAAAAAAAATAGGTATCTCTATAAGGAATCCATCTGTACAACATTAGAAAAATAAAATGGGTCAATAAACAGAGTGGAACGAAATCATTCTTTTCTGTTTTTCAGAATCCATCTGAGAACATGCTGCCACCAATAGCCCTTTTGCTGCTAATGTCCTTGAACTTGGTTCATGGAGTGTTTTATGCTGAGAGATACCAAACACCTACAGGCATAAAAGGCCCAGCATCCAACACCAAGACACAGTTCTTCATTCCTTATGCCATCAAGAGTAAAGGTAAGCTGAACTGTTTATGTTGCTTGATTAACTAGTTGGTTGTTGCTTTCTACAATCTAATGATCTCTTTAACAAAATGCTACTAACTCTGGTGTTAAATTATTTTCAAACTCTGGAATTAGCCCAAAATGATTTTTGGAAAAAGTAGGTCTATTTAAGAACATTAATATTCTTTGCACAGTAAGTATAACAGAAAGATATACCTGAACTTTTTAATGTATGGAAAATTTTTCCTTTAAAAGATGCTTTTGCATAAACAACTATCATAATCTAGAAATACTAATCCAATCAAAATTACTCACATTGAAAATGGTTTAAATAAAATGATAAGTGCACAAAAAAAGGGTAGGAGGTTTATATATCTGTTCAGCTTTCTTGGCTCCTGTAAGAGTACCGAGAAAATGTTTAATAAAGTGCTAACAGATCTTCAAAGAGCAATGATTAGGGTTCATATTCACTAATTCCATTTACTAACATCTGACCCATGCTGCCTGTAAAGCATCTACTGAATTAAACTGAATAATCTGAACTGATTGGAGGATTCAAATTTCTTTCCATAGTATTTTCTCATTATAGTTATATATTTTATCCCATAAAGAAAGCTAAGGATATTTGCCATTCCTTAACAAATGCCTTTGGAGACAACAATTTTGAGCAAGTTAAACGTGTAGGATTATCTGTTAAAGAAGACAGTTGAAATGTAAAATATTTCATAAAAGGTAGCTTAATGTTTAAAAATAAATGCACAGATGTACAACAGATACTCTTGAATGTCTCAAACTGCAAATGAAATAAGAGAAAGATATGTTAGGAAAGAAAGAAGAAAAGATAAGGAAGCCTGCTACTTGAAGCAATAAATGGTATTCTGAAATGCTATGACAAGCAGCCCGAGGTTATACTCTTTATGATCACAAATTCAGACTTTTTATAGTTCACCAAGATCATAAGAAACGGTTTTAAATTAAAAATAAAATGCACCATTTTTAGAAGGTTAAAAATATTTCTATCTCCCCATCTTAATTTACTATATAATCTTGGCTAATTTTTGCAGAGGAAAAATATGTTTCTTGTTTACAAGTAAAAAGTTGAGAAGCTGTATTTTAACTATTAAATCCACCTTAACTTCTACTTGATTATATAAGGGAGGAACTCAGTATATCATCACCCCACTGGCAGGCACTGTACACTGAAAGAAGACAAAAGCCCACAATCTCCAAGTAAAACATGAAGCTAACAGACACACACCGTGCACATCTGTTCAGCACAGGCTAAAAGAGAGATCAGCCAAAACACACCAAATTATGTTTCTGAAACTCTATTAAACAGAAAATTATTTTAATGTAAATTATGCAACCAGGTATTTAAACATAATATGTAATTTTATTACCATCTTTATTAGCTGTTAAAGAAGTTTTCTGAGAAAGAATGAATATTTTCTGTAGCTGTTTGTGATGATTACAGCCTAAAGATTCTTTGACATGGTATTACTTCCCTAATGGTATATCCCAGTGCCCGCAATACTGTTATATCCCACCTCTGAATGACTAAAATAGCTTGGACATCTCTTACCATACTTACAGCAGCTCTCATAGGTTGCACCCTCTGCTCCTCCCACAATTGTGGTTCAATAGCACTTTCCACATAAAAAATAATGAATAAGTGATTTTTAAAATATATTTTTATTGATTTCAGAGAGGAAGAGAGAGGAAGAGAGAGAAAGATCAATGATGAGAGAATCATTGATTGGCTGCTTCCTGCACGTCCCCTACTGGGGATTACCGAGCCTGCAACCCGGGCATGTGCCCTTGACCAGAATTGAACCCGGAACCTTCGGCCTGCAGGCCAAAGCACTATCTACTGAGCCAAACCGGCTAAATAAGTGATTTTTTTAGTTTAAATGTATTATGAGAAGTAGTTAGCTCAAATGAACCCATAGCACTATGACATCAACAATATTTATGTGCATTTATCAAGGAAAACTTTAGATAAGCATTTTAACACTACTTTATGTACCTCTCCCTTTAGGTCTAATTCTCTAACTCTTTGTTTCAATTTTAAGTCTATAACAGAGACTGCAGGAGTGCACAGTATGTGCTGAGATTAAAAATAAAAATTCAACTTAAATCTAAAACCTGTGTTTAGCAGGGCCATGGCTGGTGTAAATTAGAATTAAGGGCATTTCTAATTTATGTCTTATAGAACAGCTTTTGTGAGGGAAAATTGTTAGCATTCCTAAATATTTTCCCATTTATCTTGCACTTGTCTTTTTTCTTCCTTTTCTGTAAGATACTGTTTTTCTTTCTTTTCTTCCTAGGAAGATGATTTTCCCAAAATAAATGTAATAAATTTGCTTCCACTGCACTCTTATTATACTAGTACAGTGATGGAGAACCTTTTGAGCTTGGCGTGTCAGCATTTTGAAAAACCCTAACTTAACTCTGGCCTAACTTAACTCTGGTCCATGTCACTTATAGAAATTTTTTGATATTTGCAACCATAGTAAAACAAAGACTTACATTTTTGATATTTATTTTATATATTTAAATGCCATTTAACAAAGAAAAATCAACCAAAAAAAAGAGTTCGCGTGTCACCTCTGACACGTGTGTCATAGGTTCGCCATCACTGTACTAGCAGATGGATTCTTCAAAACCCCAGCTTATTTTCATGGGTCATTAGGTTGTAATGAAAGTATTATGGTAGCCGTAGTCTTGTAAAACCATGTTATCCGGCAGTGTTTTTAAAAACCATATAAAATGTACTGTCTAAAACCATTTAAGACTGATCAGCCAAAAAGGACTTACTGCTCTGTCCTGATTCACATCTCCAGAAGCAATGATTATCCTTAGTGTTACTAACAATACCCCCTCTCTGGGTGTGTGTGTTGGGCATGTCTTTTAGGTATACCAGTAAGAGGACAGCAAGGTTCTCCCGGTCCACCAGGCCCCGCTGGACCTCGAGGGCACCCAGGCCCCTCTGGGCCACCAGGAAAACCAGGCTATGGAAGTCCTGGACCCCAAGGAGAGCCAGGGTTGCCAGGACCACCGGGACCATCAGGCATGGGGAAGCCAGGCACACCGGGACTGCCAGGAAAACCAGGGGACAGAGGACCTTATGGACCAAAAGGAGATGTTGGACCAGCTGGTTTACCAGGACCACGGGGCCCACCAGGACCACCTGGAATTCCCGGCCCGGCTGGAATTTCTGTGTCAGGAAAACCTGGACAACAGGGACCGCCAGGAGCCCCGGGACCCAGAGGCCTTCCTGGAGAAAAGGGTGTACCAGGAGTCCCCGGTGTGAATGGACAGAAAGGAGAAACCAGATATGGTGCCCCAGGCCGTCCAGGTGAGAGGGGCCTTCCCGGTCCTCAAGGGCCCATGGGACCTCCTGGCCCTCCTGGAGTGGGAAAAAAGGGTGAAAATGGGTTTCCAGGGCAGCCAGGCATCAAGGGTGATCGGGGCTTTCCAGGAGAAAGGGGGCCAATTGGCCTACCAGGCCCCCAAGGTCCTCCTGGGGAACGAGGACCAGAAGGCACTGGAAAGCCGGGAGCCGCCGGAGCCCCAGGCCAGCCAGGGGTCCCAGGAACCAAAGGTCACCCCGGGGTTCCGGGAATAGCGGGACCCCCAGGGCCTCCTGGCTTTGGGAAACCAGGCTTGCCAGGCCTTCAGGGACAAAGAGGACCTCCCGGCCTTCCAGGAGGCCCGGGTGCCAAAGGGGAGCAAGGCCCGGCAGGCCGTCCCGGGGAGCCAGGTCTGGCTGGACCCCCTGGAAATGTGGGACCCCAAGGACCAAAGGGCACCCCGGGCCACCATGGAATGCCAGGCCCTAAAGGTGAGGCAGGGCCACCTGGGCCTGCAGGACGCCCGGGGATTAAGGGAGAAAGGGGTCCCTCCGGCTTAGATGGGAAACCAGGGTACCCGGGAGAGCCCGGTCTCGATGGTCCCAAGGGCCACCCAGGGCTGCCAGGACCCAAAGGTGACCCTGGAGTAGAAGGACCTCCTGGTCTCCCAGGCCCTGCAGGCCCCGCAGGAGCAAAGGGAATGCCTGGACACAATGGTGAGGCAGGTCCCAGAGGTGCTCCTGGAATACCAGGCACCAGAGGCCCCATTGGGCCACCCGGCATTCCAGGGTTCCCTGGATCTAAAGGGGATCCGGGGACTCCAGGTCTTCCTGGCCCAGCTGGCATAGCAACTAAGGGCCTCAATGGACCCACAGGGCCACCTGGGCCTCCAGGTCCGAGAGGCCACGCCGGAGAGCCGGGCCTTCCAGGGCCCCCCGGTCCTCCAGGGCCCCCAGGGCAGGCAGTCGCTCCTGAAAGCTTCACAAAGGCGGGCCAAAGGCCTAGTATTTCGGGGATGCCCCTTGTTAGTGCCAACCAGGGTGTGACAGGAATGCCCGTGTCTGCTTTCTCCGTTATCCTCTCCAAAGCTTACCCAGCAATAGGTGCTCCCATCCCATTTGATAAGATTTTGTATAACAAGCAACAGCATTATGACCCGAGAACTGGAATCTTCACCTGCAAGATTCCGGGAATCTACTATTTCTCCTATCACGTGCATGTGAAAGGGACCCATGTTTGGGTAGGCCTGTATAAGAACGGCACCCCCGTCATGTACACGTATGATGAATACACCAAGGGCTACCTGGACCAGGCTTCGGGCAGTGCCATCATCGACCTCGCAGAAAATGACCAGGTGTGGCTCCAACTGCCCAACGCCGAGTCCAATGGCCTGTACTCCTCTGAGTACGTCCACTCATCTTTCTCAGGATTCTTAGTGGCTCCGATGTGAGCATATTCGCACGAAGCTAATATAAATCTGCTTGAAAAGGCATTCCCCAACGTCGCCCACCCCACAAAATGCGTATGGACGTAGGCTGAAAAAGATAGCAGTCATTTCAATACAGATTTGAGCTTTCAGACCAACAAGTTTTCCCTCTGAAAAGCGAGCAGCAATGGTAACCAATAGGAGAAGACCCTGTCAAATTCCTAGTCAGCAGTCCTAAGACATTTCAAGTTTTCTGTGAAGTCCTTCAGTACTTAAAAATCTCACCATAAAAGTCCTGCTAAGCCAAAATACAAAATGATCACAAAACCCTGATCCGTGATGCTACATCACGTTAAATTTGATTTCAGAATCTCAGCATTTCCTTTCAAAATAAGCCTGTTTTCTAACAGTTAACAGAACTTCTAGGAAACATTCAAGAGGTATATCTGTATAGGACTTAAATACTTGAATATTCAAATTTAGAAGACATTCTATATCATAGGATCTTTCTGATGGTGCATTACTCAAAGGCTTAAATGGCCCCTTGTGAAAAAATCTATTCATATATAGAGGTGCATATAGATTTTTTTATGGCTCTCATAAAAAACTCACAAAATATAATGTTAAAATTAACCAGAAATGCAAGGTGCTTTGGTTATGAACCTTTACAAACTTTTCTGTGATTGCAGAAAAGCTTTCTATATACCCTTCACAACTTGGAAGCTGGTGTCTGACCTAATGTATTTATTTAACACAAGTATAATTAATTTGATTTAATTCCTTTATTGAGTTTTATATCAGATGATTTTGTGGGTTTACAGTATGTACCTTGTGCCTCCCATTCCAGTGAAATTATAACTAATGTCAAAGGTTTCAAAATCTGCCTAGAAATGAAAAGACATTATTTATTTATGCTCTGTACTGTATTTTTATATTGCTGTTTAAAAGTCATAAGCTGTACCTCACTTACGAAAGCACGAAATGTTTTACCTACTCCTTATTTACAATGCAATAAAATAACATCCATAGATTTCTGTGCGGAATTTATTTGCCAGTAGCAATTTGCAATTCTCAACCATTCTTTTAAGGCTCTTCATTTTACAAAGCGAATAAAAAGTACAACAATGAAGTGGTGGGTGGCTTTACAGTTGTCAAGGATACGCCTCTCCACTGGAGACGGGCATTCCCACACACCCGGGCACTGAGTGTAGCCTGTGACCCCTCAGCACCACACGGGACCCACAAGCCAGTGAAGGACGGGTGGCTGGGAGAGAAAAGTGAGGTAATCGCCCCCCGATCAGCGATTTTCTTCTGGGAGGGAAAGAAAGAGGTGGCAGAGAAATATGTAATTTGAGCAAATATTCGGCAATTACCATTTGTTGCCTTGATGTGTTTTTAGTCATAATATTTAAGATTATTTTGATGGCTTAAATTACATTAAAAGGCAAGAAATGTTTATGTCAATCAAAAGGCAATATTTTTCCTGGCTGTTTTGGCTCAGTTGGTTGGAGCATCCTCCCATACACCAACAGGTGGCAACCAAATCTCAGTCTCTCTCAAACTCTCCCTCCCTCCCTCCTCCCCTCCCCTGCCCTCCCTCTCTTCCCCCTGCCTTTCTCTGCCAAAAAATATATAAAAAGGGGGGCAACATTTTACTAAGCTCATAAAGTACTGCTCTTGCGCATCTATCAGCCGCCCACTGGCTGAATCAGGACGGTCTGGTGGAGGTCACCAGGGTCACATACTATAAAGGCATCTCTATTCCTTAGCAGTAACATGTGTATCTCAAGCAAACCTGTGAACAGAACCATGAAACCCTGGGCTCGGGTTGGTGATATCTCTGCCCCCATTCTGGGTCAGCTAGTCCTATTTTTTAAGCAAAAACAATGGCATTTTCACTTTTTCCAAACTGTCACAGGTTACAGGTGTCACCAGCCCTCATTCCCAAATCAGGAAAGGGCAACACCAGAACTTCACTTCTCGAGAATGGACCAAACAACCCCACTGACAGGTATGCAAAAGACGGCACAGCTCAAAATGTTGGCAATTATGGCCATGAGACAGATGTAAACAAAAGGACCTCTTAAATGGTACAAACTTTATAGTGATATTTAGGATCAAATTAAGTCCCAATTAAGGAACGTAGCAGATTAGGTAATGTCTAAGTAATTCACTAAACACATAGCATTTAACATCTATTAGAAAGTATTCCCATTACTCACCCCTAAAAGCTGATATCTTATAGTTGTGTTGAATACCAGCAACTATATCCTTCCAAAAATCAAATGTTTTCTGACCATTGTTCTGCTATAAAAAAAAAAAAATCCAAATGTCACATATATAATAATTCTTTTTTACACATAACAGAAAATACTTGGCAAACAATTACAATATTACTGTATTTGAAAATAGGGACTTATTTTCAGAAAACATACTGGGTTAATAAACTTCTCATTCTTCTAAACATGTTTTAAAAAAATAAAAATCATCCATGAAAATTACTGCTACAAAGATGTGTATACACACACACAACTATATTAATATAACTCATATAACCCAAATAAAATAAAAATTTCCACTCATTAGAAAGCATGAAAATTACAGGATATTTTAAACACAGGCATAAATTTACTGTTATAGCCTCTGAGACATCATAATGTGCTACTCTGTATACAATGGCATCAATGGGACTACAAAGCCTGAAACCTTAAAGCTGGTTACTTAAGAATTCAGTGCACACGTACCTGAATTTCAATATAAAAGAGCAGCAAGTCTCTATAGGAGGCATGAAGGAGATTTCAAGTCCAGAACGTAAATCATTTTTTATTAAGACTTTTTTAAACCAGAAAGCAAGTAAACATTACATTGAAACACACAACCCTACAACCTTTTGCTCCCTTGGAAATAGTAAGCAGTGTTTCCATCTAAACGAAGACCAATTACTAGATATTTGTATCTATTATAAAAACTCCAAAATATTTAAAGACTGATACATTTGCTTGTAGTCACTATGAAACGAGAAACTGACTCTATCTCCTGTTAATAACAATTTCTACAAACACACCAGAACCAATGCTCTACAGAAACTGTCATAAACACATGACGGTAATTCTGAGTAAAAAATAAACCATTACCTGTGTTCTAAAATAAACATGATCACTGTGATTTTAAAAGATAACGTATGCCAAAAGGAAAGTGATTCTGACATAAAGCCAGTTTATGTTCATAGATCTTAAATTCTAAGTATAAGTATACATGCATTAAACTATGCTCAAAATGATTAATTTTAAAATTTCATCTCATTTTCTCTCATTTTATATTATTTAGAATGCTTAAGGACATGTCGAATTTTCTTAATAACCTTTACTTTTTTATTGTTAATAAAACGAAGAAAATATTTTTCCAGATGGAAGTTCTTTTTTTTATTGCTTTAAAAAACCAAGTAAGCATTTACTGAACTGACATTAATCAAAATTTTGCATATTCTCCTTTCCTGTTATTTCCCTTGTCGATTCTACAAGTTGAAAGCAAAATAAAACACTTCTATTCTTCCGTTTCATTTGAAAGCAGTGAGCTTCTATTCCATAACCAGACTACATTATCCGAAGAAGCAAACGGTCGATGCACATTGCTTCTGATCCACCCCTCAAAATATGAAATCTAAAATGGGTGTGTATGCCTTGAGCCACAGAAAACTGAGGCAAGGAACAGGCACAATTTATTTTATTTTTTTATTTTTTGCCGGTGTGAGGTTGGCGGCGCAGGAAACAGTCCCCGGTTTCGGCACCAAATGTTAGGTTAGGTGGCTCAGGAGGCGGCGTAGGAAATAAAGAGAGTCCAGTTAATCAGAAAAGAGAGAAAGGAAAGGCTTTATTCTGCATCCCCGGGCGACCCACGGACCCCAAAGACAGGGCACGTGGATCCACACCAACAGGGAGGGGGGCGCTTTTTTTTATACAGCTGTTCAGTGAGGGCGGGGGAGCATGAGCTGTGGGAGTTCCTGCTGCGGGGGTCGTCACGGTTTCCAGGTGTCCTCATCTGCCTGGTAGCTGACCTGTTAGGAATTCCAGGGCGGGACCGGTATCTGCGTCACCATTTACCTGGTGCCCTGGCCTGTTACGGATTCCAGGAATGGCCCAGTATCTGCGTTACCATTTACCTGGTGCCCTGGCCTGTTACGGATTCCAGGATTGGCCCAGTATCTGCGTTACCATCTGCCTGGCGGGGGCATGCATCAGCTCCTGGACCCCCTTTTGACCTAACAGCTGGCACATGGGACCAGTAGAAAATGCAGAGTTAAAGCCACACTGTAGACTTGAAGATGTCTATGTAAGAATGTTTAAACCTGTAGATATTTTTTATGAGAGTTTATTTGAGCCAAATTGATGACATATGGGGGAACAAGATCGCCAATGCTCTGGAGAATAGAGTTTTGCAACTTCTTTAATGCATTTGAAATTAATGAGGAAACAAGGAAGATTACATGGAGTTGGGAGAAAGCAAGGTGGGGACTGGATTACAGGATAGTTAACAAGGTTATGTGCTCTCTTAAGGGTGGTTACAGTTTATGTCAAAGGTGTGTTAACCTAGATGCACAGAAACAACAGACAGGGCTTGCTTAAGGCCAAGATAAACCTTTCACTAAAAAAATTATATGTGTGGGGCATGTCAACCACCATAACCTGCCCAGTAAGAATGTATGCAGATGCCAAGTTCTATATTTTTCCTTAGACTTTTGCACCCCCTGCTGGAGAACAGGTTTATCCGCCCTGGGGGGAAAAATGGTCACTGCTTATTTAATTTTCCAAAAACATTTTGGCCAAATTCTCTGTGTTTCTTCCTCAGTCTCCTCTGGAACCACAAAGAGGAAATTGAGTAAAATCTCCACTCAAAAGACATATACCGATTTATATGTACATCACAGTTTTCTAAAATATGAAAAAAAAAAGTTTTCACCTTTGTTAAAGAGTCCACCACTCTGGCACACAGAAGAGCTCCTGGCAGGTCAAAGTAGTTATCATAAAAATAATACTTTCCTGAAAAAGAACAAAATTTTAAACTGGGAACAAATTCATGCTGAAATTATTAGAGGGAACATCTCAGACTATTTTTTATTCTTAAGAAAGGTTAGGAAGGGCTTTGCCAGAAATCTAGAGGAAAAGGAAGACGATATCCCACATACATTTCTTCCCCCGCTCTGCTATTCTGTACCACACCACACTCCAGGGCTCTCCCAACCAGACAGTGGGCAGAGTTCATTACGCTGTACATTCTCTTATTTCTTGCCTGTGGCACCTGAGTGACCTGCTGATCCTGATGGCTAGCTGTCCTAAGCACCATAAACCTGTGTATCCTTAGAGCATCACTACCCGGTGTATACTCCTTTTTTCCATCCCCTGCCTCTCCCTTGGTGGGCATTAAGAGATGAAATTCAGTTTAAGAGTTGAATATTGATGTGTCTTGTTTGGAGTCTAATAAACAACTCAGGAGTTTAATGAGAAGGGCTCACAGACTTCCACCCACAAGGCCAGGGGCTGATGTCACTCAACTGTCAAACATGGGCTGGCCTGTGTGCACAGTGAGGCTTAGTCAGCCTTGACCTATTAACTGGGCCAGGCTGCTGTCAATGCTTCTCCCAGCACCAAAACCCTGAGACTGTACTGTATGAAGGCGTCAACGCTCCACCTGCTTACAGAACAGACGGCTCACTGGGAATGAAGTGATTGGTGAGCTCAATAAAGCAAGCCTCTGAATCAAGACCAAGTCCCTTAACCATTAAGCTCTGTACACAGAAATACCTTTCCCCAGGAATCCACTGCCAATACTATTCTCTTTGCAAACTACACACTCTTAGTGATCATGGAACACAGGCACATGAGTGAAACCACTGAGGGGAAGAGAACCATTTATGTTAGCCTAAGTCTCACTTCCGCAGATGAGTGAAATCTCCATTTAAAAATGAGGAAAGTGATGCTAACAGTGGCTTAGGAATGGACCAGATCTCTTTATCCAGCAAGTAACAGAGTCAATATGACCCAGGCCTGGCTCCAAGTTCCTTGTGATTGCCACTACACCAAGCTGTTTCCGCATAATCTACCCGTTTGTGGGAGAAAAAGCTCTAAAGAACTTGCTCTCTGGTAATCGGTTGGTAAGGAAAACCATACTTATGCCAAGTCAACAGCCTGAAAAGGGATTATAAAAAAACATTAGTGCTTGAAATGCCCTAACTATACTGGTAGGGAAAGCACTTCACAACTCTCTATTTAACTCGGAGATAAATAGACTCAATGAATACAAGGAAAGGGCAAGTAAAGAAACATGCTATTTGGCCATATTAATCAACATTTTAAGCCTGCATATCCTGAGAGCATCTGTACTTCTAGGAGTTCACCCTGGATATACTTACGAAACTGAAAACTGTACAATGTGACTGCAGGCTTGTCTGTAATGGCCAACCATCAGACACAACCTCAGTGTCCCCATCAGGGGACTGAGAAAATAAATCGTGATTCAGGCGCTCGATGCCAGCATTTAAAGAATGAGGTATATCCATGTGTGTGCTGATGTGACAGGATCGCTAAGATGTAAGCTACAAAGAGCAAAGTACAGAAAATGTATGATCTCTGTGGTATAATTTAAAAAAAATAAGCTTTGGGAAAGGGGAATTTTGAGGGGCAGGGGTTGGACATAATTTCTCTTCATTTTATTCCTTTCTATATTTTTTAAATCTCCTAAGTATATGATCACATTGTTGTTGTTTTTTTTATGTAAATAAAGTTTAACTGGGTTGTAGAACCACAGGCCATTTTTCTTCTTTTATATATCTCTACACTAAAAAAATAAGTGTACATTTTTCCATTGATTTCTAAAGAGAGTGGAAGGGAGGGGGAGAGACACAGAGAGAAACATCGATTGGTTGCCTCCCGAATGCACCTGACCAGGGCCAGGATCAAGCCTGCAACCAAGGCACGTGCCCTTGACTGGAATTGAACCTGGGACCCTTCAGTCCGTGGGCCGACACTCTATCCACTGGGCCAAACCGGCTGGGTTAGTATTGTTTCTTAAAAGCATTAGCTTCTTAGTATTTTGTAGAAACAACAGGCCTCTGTTATGTCACCGCCTGAGCACCAGGCACCTGGAGTGAAAACAGTTCCCTAACCAACCCAATGAAGAGCAGATAACCTTCCAGGCCATCCTCAGAGGCTCCTGGGCAAATTCAGCACCAGAAGAAGCTGCTGATTCCCCCTGGAGAATGGGCAGAGCGGTGAGTACACAGATGGCTCAGAGTAGGCGAATGTCCTTTGACAGCTGGGAAATACTTTATTCTTTAAAACACTCCCCGTTACTGAATGGATGTCAGAACTTAGCTGAGTGCCTCGCTTCTCTGGGTTATTTACCACCACCTGTACCTAGAGAGACAACAATTCTCCATCCTCCCGTGACTAAAAGGCTATCTGCCCATTTATCTTCCGCTAGTTATTCTGAGCTGACATGTGCGAAAGCATGTGAAGTCTCGGCATTGCCTATCAACTTACTTTATCAAGAATACCCATACTTCCTGCAATTTTCATCTCTCCACAAAAACAAAGCTCTCAAAAGACTGCAAATGTAACAAAGAAAAGAAACACAACCAAGATAAGGACTAACTATTTCCAGGTTATTACATTTTCTAAAGGAGAACAGATGCATTTCAAAACTGGAGTGTGGGAGAAAATGGCAAAAAAATTTAGGAAAAATGAAAAACCAGTAATCATGACTTTTAATAAGGTCTGGTTATAACAATGTTTTACTTTATGCACATCTATGTCTGTAAAAAATTTCTGAAAAATCTTTCCATGTGTACCCATGGTGAAGCTCTTTAAAGACTGGAAAAAAAAATGCATACAATCATTTAAAATAAAGAAAAAGAAAAGATGAAGGGAAAAGATACTATAACTGGCAGTAAAAAGGAAAATTCTAGCCTGGCCAGCATGGCTCAGTGGTTGAGCGTCGACCTATGAACCGAATCATGGTTCGATTCCTGGTTAGGGCACATGCCTGGTGATGCGGGCTCGAACCCTAGTGTGTGGCGTGCAAGAGGCAGCTGATCGATGATTCTCTCTCATGATTTATGTTTCTATCTCTCTCTCTCTCTCCTTCTCCCTTTCTCTCTGAAATCAATAAAAATATATATATTTTTTAAAAAACTAAAGGAAAACTTTAGAAAAGAGAAAGAAGTGAGGATGGAGAAATAAAAGTAAGGACTGGGCCCATAACAAACTGATAAAAATACAGATTGCTAAGGGATGTATTACTCTTAAGTGCTAGTCTTTTTCCTCTAGATCAGGGGTCCTCAAAATACGGCCCGCGGGCCACATGCAAATACAAATATTGTATTTGTTCCTGTTTTGTTTTTTTACTTCAAAATAAGATATGTGCAGTGTGCATAGGAATTTGTTCATAGTTTTTTTAAAAACTATAGTCCGGCCCTCCAACAGTCTGAGGGACAGTGAACTGGCCCCCTGTTTAAAAAGTTTGAGGACCCCTGCTCTAGAACAAGTGCTAGGAGTATCAACAAAACCTTAATTAACATAGAACCACTGCCAAAGAGAAATCAGACATACGTGGAAGAGAAATACATCCTATTTCTATAAAACCGCAGTTGCTTCCTTGTACGTCATGCCCAGCAGGACACGAGAAAGGCCTTCTTCATGTCTTCGTGTAGCAGGTTCAGGGTCCAAAAGAAAAGGAGAGGGGATGGCAGTGCTGTCCACGTGAGACATACCTGATCGGAGAGCCATCCCAGTGTCAGACATGAAGTACTTCCACTCCTTCCCGCCGTACTCCTTGGCCAGCTCCTCGGGGGCCAGCATCCTGGTGCCGTGGCTGGCCCTGGTTTGGGGAGATGAGGGACACTGCTCATCAATGGCTCCCTTGAACACCCCGCCCTCCAGCCTTGCTATTGTGGATCCCTTCTAAAATTAACAGAAGTTTTATTTGTTTCTGTTTTCAATTGAATGACTTCCCCATTTAGGAATCTGGAAGGCATTTCTCTTGACAGCTCTAGCTCTTCATTCATCCACCAACGAGCAAGTGATCAGTAGCAGCTCACAATGTGGACCTATAACACAGAAACTATAAACTATAATCTCTCTGGAAGGAATATGACACAACCCTTTCCTAAGAAATGGCCATATAACTGTGAAGATAAGATGAAGCTAACGGGAACAATTAAAAAAAACAACTGTGTGGACTGGGTCAGGGAGCAGGAGAGAGAAAGCAGCAGGTAGGAGAGTTAGCGTGTGAGCTGCACCAGGTCCGCAGGAGAGGTGGGAGGAGCCTGGCACCGGGGGTGGCCAGCTTGTGGGCACAGGAGACTGTGAAGATGAGCGAGCATCCTGCCCCTTCAAGGACATAACGTAGCTAAAAATACAATGGATGGCAGTGAGATAAATGTGACAAAACTTGGACCAGCAAGACAGGATGTAGCTATTTCCTGTGCTCACAATATTGCCCTTGCATCAGTTGGTCCGGAGGAAAGCCTCATAGCCTATAGAGAAACAGCTGATATGTAGTTTATTATGAGACATAATAATGCTAGAGAGTATCATTTTTCTTTGCTTGGGGTTATGATAGCAAAGCAAAATTAAGGGAGAAAGAAACGGAGGAAAAATCACAAATAGGTTCCTTTTTGTAAGGAGGTTAATGTTTTAGAAAGTGATATGTAGCAATGGGAGAATCCTGAGTGGGAACTATGATAAGACAAGGAAGCTCCTATATTCAATGGAAGCAGGCATCAAGGAGAAAAGCTCAGCTCAGGAGAAGCTGCAGGGCAGCTAGAACTTGAATGGAGAGGGTCAGACTTGCAGGAGGGGTTTGGGGAGGGGAGATGAACTGACATAACAATGAAAGAAAGAAGCAAAACTGTGGATGCTTTCCATTCTTTAACTCAAGGATTTGAGATAGACAAGTGCCTTGTGCTAAAATGATAGCAAAGTTAAAGGTCAAAGTCAAAGCTGCCCTGTGTGTATGTATGTAAATATAGATATAGACACATGCATACATACACTCTATCTCTGTTGCCCAAGGAAAAACATGCAAATGAGTAACAAAATAATCAGAAGTGGGGCCACGCCAACAGCTGTAGCTAGAGGCACCTTAAGGGAAAGTTGGGGGAGAGCAAGAATTTGTGATGTGCAAAAAAATACGGTATATCAAAAGGGAGAGTATGTATAAGAAGTAACCTGCTCTGAGCACCCTCTCCTTGGACTCTTAGTATAAACTAGAGGCCCGGTGCACAGATTGCAAGAGGGCACAGGCTAGGCTGAGGGACCCCACTGGTGCACGATCAGGGCCTGGAAGGGACCACAGGAGGGCTCCAGGGCGTGTCCAGCCCATCTCACCCAGTCCTGATTGGCCAGACCCCAGCAGCAAGCTAACCTACTGGTCAGAGCATCTGCCCCCTGGTGGTCAGTGCGTGTCATAGTAACTGCTCAAATGGTCGAACAAACAGTCGGACACTTAGCATATTAGGCTTTTATTATATAGGATAATAAATCGCACAGCTGCATGGCCATGCTGACATACTGTACTATCAGCATTGGGGGAAAGATAGATGCTCACTCCGTGATCCCTCTCTAAGGCTCAGAGCAGTGACAGCAACTGCTTCTCAAATGCGTGCCCTACTTTTACCAACACTCAAAGGGTTGGACTCACCCTGAAAGGAGGGAAGGAAAGGGAGGCAGCAGTGAGTGCAGGAGAGACTGAGGAAGATTTGAACAGTCTGAAAAACCTTCCAGAAGGAGCTGGGATACCACAGAATCCTGCATGATGGGGGCAAATTTGGATAAATGGAGGAAGAGAAGTGTGCACAGACCATAAACTCCTATCCCATATCCATTCTCTCCTTCGACCTTAATAAAAATAAGTCCTACTTTATTCCAGGTACCTATGTACCCACCTAACACAATGTAATTCCTAAGCTCCTTTGCAGTAGGGGTGGGCATTGATGGGAAGCAAGTTATTAACGTTCTACTGTATTTCCTGCAAATATTTCTGAGCTAAATTTAAAGAAACTAGATGTTGAAGCCTAATGCTCAGATTTGTTATTTAAATGGCTCAAAGGATTCATACAAAGACATGCAGGCACACAGATGATCTATCATCTGACTAAAATAATGATCTTATTTAACTACTAGTGGCCCGGTGCACGAATTTGTGCACATTGAAAGGAAATTAATTAGAAGAAATATTTTAATATTGCTATTCACCTTTTCTCTATAATAGAAATGTCAACCAAATTCACAATCAACAATAACAGATTGAAACACACGCATGCGATTGGTGCCAGTGAGAGCTTTATATGTATCGTGCATGTGCGAGTCAACTTAGCCTTTTATAGATACAGAATAAACTTGCTTAATTAGACCTGGTTTCTGACTTAGCTAAACTTTTTCCAGCCCAGTGAAGCACCCCAACTTCTCTTTCAGGTAATTGTCAGCAACGCAGCAGTAAATATCAACACGAAGCAAATTATTATTGTAGATACCGCAGGGAGAACAAAGGGTAAAATATTTAACTGCAGCAGTGTTTGACTATATTCTGTGCAGTAAGAAAATCTGAAGTCATTTTCAAGGTCCACTATTTCTTGCTTCTTTTCAGTTGGGTCAAGTTTCTAAATCTCCATTTTCCGGCTAATGAAAAGAAAATAGGATTCCACCAAGTTTCCTATCTACCTACTCCAGGACTTCTGTGAGGATCAAATGAGATGAGGCACGGGAAAACGCTTCACAGACATTTGGTTAAAGTGTAAAATGTTTCCACCTGTGTTCCTGGGCTGAAGAAACTCCAAGGAGGCTAGTCGCTAGGGAGAGGAAGCCGGGCGTTGCTATGTGATGTCATTACCCAGATGCCCACTAAGCATATTAGCTATATATATATATATATATATATATATATATCTTAACAATAAAATATTACAGAGTAATAAGTGTCCTGAAAAGAGTAAAGTCTCGACTTCACAACTACATTTTATTACCTGAGGACGGTGCCATTATCTGCAAGTTTAATGAAGTTTCCATCTTCCAGATCCAAGGCCAAGCCCTTGCAACTAAAACAGAAATGTTTGATTCCCAATCAATTCATGCATTTACCTAACTCAAAAGATAATAATTTATATTTTCAAAAAGTCACAATGCAAAAAAGGCATTCTCCCATCCAGGGGAATGATGCGTTAATCATACAGTTAAGAATATCCAAGAACTCTAAAATTAAATATCATCCACAGAGAAAGTATATAAAGAAAACTGTTATGTGAACAAACGGACAGCATGTTTACTTTCTAAAATTCTTAAGCTTTTAAAAAGAGAAATACAAACTCAAAGAGAAGAAAAAATGAACCTCATTGCATGTCTCTGTTAAAAAGTGAAAATGGTGCCCTGGCTCGGTGGCTCAGGTGGTTGGAGCATTTTCCTGAACACTAAAAGGGTGTAGGTTCAATTCCCGGTCAGGGCAGATACTTAGGTTGTGGGTTTGATTCCCAATTGGGGAGTGTCTGGGAGGCAACCGATCCATGTTTCTCTCTCACATCGATGTTTCTTTCTCTCTCTCTCTCTCCCGCTTCCTTTCTCTCTTAAAAAAAAAAAAAATCAATGAAAAACACATCCTTGGGTGAGGATTTTTTAAAAAGTGAAAATGTTTTTATTAAATAACACACACACACACACACACACACACATTCATATTCTGCAAGTTCAGATCTTAGCCAGAGTCTTTCCTTACTCTTTAGAATTTGCCTTAACTTAGGTCAGGTTATAAAACTAGCCCTCTGGGGGGCTAAAAGAAAGTCAAATATTAAGTTTGGGGAGAAAAATGGATACAGATTCATTATTATAAATAATAAAAGCAAGGAGTTATAATTGCTAACAAATACCAAGGGAATTAAACAAAAAAAGGCAGGTACTTTAGAAGTATGATTTACTTGGGTCCACAGTAAAATTTCCAGAGTCAGCAGATTCATATAGTAAAATGTTTCTGCTTCTCCTTTACAAAAGGGATTGAATAACAAAGGGCTAACCAAACATTGGAGGGACGCATAACGGAGGAACATCGTTGCTTTAGGATTTTTCACGTGTTTTAGGATTATTATTAATTTTCAACTAAACAATGTAAAGTGGTCTAACAGGCTTATCGTTTGGTTTTGTCATCTAAATGAGGAAGAAAGACAAAGGAAGCCTTGAGAATCCTAACCCAGAAAGGGAATAAGAGTCTTAGACAAAGGAATGTCTGTCCAATTACAGAAAAACCAAATGCCCTAATTCAGATACTTATCCAAAACCTGACTCTTCTTCTCCTATACTTCTGTATTTGAAGAGCAATAAAACAAAACTTCTTAAAAGATAAAATTTTAGAGATAGCTCTTAAAACCTCCAAAACTCTTAATAATGACAAATTTAACCACGTGAAAATATCCACATTAGTCACATGCCCTCTTGGCTTGTTTTCATATTTGAGTCTAAACTTAAAGTAGAAAGGACATTCATTCATTAAACATAACATTTTTTAGTAGAGAAGGCATTTTGTCCTTTGACTCAATTTCACATTTCACTTTCTGCCTCCATAGAAGAGGAGGCATTAAAGTTTTATCAGCAACAATCAGAAATCAGAAGGGACGTGCAAACCTTAAAAACAAGGACCTACCAGAAGTCCCAGTCCTCTGGAGTCACAGTGAGCAATTCCTTGTCATATCCTTTCTCCTTGACCAGGAACTGAGCAAAGCTATCATAAATGAGCTGTAGACAAAGGGAAAGAAAAAAGAGAGGTTAAATATAAAATTCACTATTCATTCTGAATTTCACAGACCTGAAGACGGGATGGAATCACTCACGGGGCAGTGGGAGAAGGGAAGATCTTAATTATAAAGCTCTTCAGTTTAATGCCCTTCACAAGCCATTAAACCAGGGGTCCTCAAACTACGGCCCTCGGGCCACATGCAAATACAAATATTGTATTTGTTCCCGTTTTGTTTTTTTACTTCAAAATAAGATATGTGAAGTATGCATATGAATTTGTTCATAGTTTTTTTAAAAACTATAGTCCGGCCCTCCAACGGTCTGAGGGACAGTGAACTGGACCCCTGTTTAAAAAGTTTGAGGACCCCTGCATTAAACCACCCCTACGAGCCCCCTAGTACCTGTAGTGTCTTTTTTTTTTTCCCTCCAAAATTGTACCAGTATCAGTATACAATTATACAACCAAGGACAATTACTCATCTTTCTCCTGAATTCCAAGGGAATGGAGATCATTAAGACTTGGCAAAGCGCCCTGACCGGTTTGACTCAGTGGATAGAGCGTAGGCCTGCGGACTGAAGGGCCCCAGGTTCGATTCCGGTCAAGGGCATGTGCCTTGGTTGCAGGCACATCCCCATTAGGGGGTGTGGTGTGCAGGAGGCAGCTGATCGATGTTTCTTTCTCATCGATGTTTCTAACTCTCTATCCCTCTCCCTTCTTCTCTGTAAAAAATCAATAAGAATATATTAAAAAAAAAAAAAGACTTGGCAAGCTTTATAAACTTATTCAACACATGTCGGAGACAATAAACATATTGAGCACTTTATGATTACATCTATGCTTGGTGCAGCCTTGCCGAAAGGCCCCACCTCAGGTGATAAAGTTAATTCTTGTACCAGGGCCACAAAGTGGAGGTTGTCCCAGTGGCCCAGCCCACGTCACAAAGCTAAAGCTAAGTGTTCTCTGCTTCTCCTCTGTAGTCACCTTCATTTGGAAGAAATATTGTTAAAAACCACTGTCATGTTAGAGCCAAAAAAAGACAAAAGACAAAAAAGACCTAGAGCAGTGGTTCTCAACCTTCCTAATGCTGCGACCCTTTAATACATTTCCTCATGTTGTGGTGACCCCCAATTTCATTGTTACAAATTGGACATAATTAAAGCATAGTGATTAATCACAAAAACAGTATGTAATTATATATGTGTTTTCCGATGGTCTTAGGCGACTCCTGTGAAAGGGTCGTTCGACCCCCAAAGGGGTCACGACGCACAGGTTGAGAACCGCTGACCTAGAGGAAGTAGTGGCCAAAGAATCAAGTAGTAAAGAAAAACCACCCAGAGCTTTGTCTACAGCTCACCTATAATAGCTTTGCTCAGCCCGCACTTACGGGGAACACACCTGTAAGGAAACCTAGCATATACCAATCGCAATCCTCCAACTCCGGTTTAGCTTACCTTACCTGTCAGCCTTATAAGGGAATCCCTGACCTCCTGGCCAGTCATGTTCTGTTTCTGTGTTGCCTCCTCTAATGCTCTCTCAGCTCACTCTTGCCCAAAATCCTTCTGGGGGAGCGGTCCACTGCTGGGGAGGCACTGTACCCCAACCCATGGATTGTTTTCTCTTGATTACAGGACATCAAATGGGTTACCTACTTGTTTCAGTCTTGTAATTTGACATAAAGGTGTCTCAAAGAGAAATACACATGGGAACCAGGCAGGTGATTCCCGAGGAGGAATCTGCAACCTCCATCAGGTACAGGAAATACCTCTCATTTTTCCACCATAAGAAAAACAGGAAAAAGAGCAACAGAAGCCTCTGGAAGCAAGCACAGAGCAGCAAAGCAACAAAAACGCTTTGCTGGTCGTTGACAGATCTGATTTCTCACCAACAACGAAATCCCAGCTTTGGGAGTGAAATATCTGTTTTGTCTTTAAAGAGCCGGCTGAATGTTCCAAGAACTGTGCATACCAAACAGAAAGCAGGCAAAAGGTGGATGGAGGTCTACATCAGCCCCAACCCATTCTCCCTCAGAATGTTCTTGGGCCAGCATCACATGCACTTGAACCTGAGGGAGACCGTGGTCGGGGGCCAGACTCAGCCGTGTGTAGGAGGACACACTGAGCGGCCTGACCCTCTACAGATGCTAAGCCAAGACACGGTTAGACAGCATGGGATGGCACGGGGGAAGCAAGGACAGGCAGGCAAAGGAGTGGGAGAAGGCCTCCCTGAAGTGATGTTTTCACCGACATCTGCAAGAGGAGCACTCAGGTGGGAGAATCCAGAGGGGAGGGGACACGTTTAGGGGGTACGTGGCTGAAGTTAGGGGCTAAGGTATGAATGTCAGGAAATGAGTGCGGGGAGAGCAAAGGCTCTTGGTCAAATAGAGCTACTCAGTGTGGCAAAGCTAATAAAGGCACTATAAATGCACCCCATGCCATGTAGTGTGGCCTTTATCCAGGTCAATGTAAATCGACACACGTTATGTCAACACTACGGATCAACAGTTCTCCACCCTGTTGGTGATTCACAACTACAGGTGACGGTTCCTAAAACCACCCAGAAATTCCAAGCCTATAGGACAGAGTGGGATTCCTGAAGCCCACAGATGACTGAACACTACTCCTTTAGCTGCTATATAGATTTTCATTCAATCATTCCAAAATATCAATGCACATGTACTGAGTCATTCTGAAGTGCAACATACTAAGGACCATAAAACACACACACACACATGATCCTGCCTGCAAGAAACCAGTGCCATGGGATTAACGGATGTAAAGAGCTTAGAGCTGTGCCTGGCATACAAGTAAATTCAACTTAGTTATTGCTATTCTTATCAGTCACGTAGCGGTTTTAAAAAGGGCCCTGACTTACAGCATTGGCCCATTTTCAAGGTATACATCCTCCCACCTTGGTCAGTTTCAGTGGACCAAAATAAATCATACTTCTGCCCTAGGAACTGTTTCCCCTGCCCGATCGTGCACAATTTGTCCTTCCCTCCCCCCTTTTCTTCTGTAACCCTCTCTCAAACTTGACTACCGGCTGGGCTCCACCAGCCCGTGCCCACTGCACCCACCGGATGGGACCCAGGGATGCTAGACTTGCCTCTGGTCAAGGCACTTTATCCCGTTTTGGACAGCGCTTCTCACCCCCGTGGCAATACTGACGACTAACATGCTTCCAATGGGGTCAGGCTCCTTCCTGAGACAAGGAGCCCTTTCTCAGGCTGCCAATACAGGCACCCATAGCTGTGTTTCTTCCCTCTCAGAGGAGACACTTCTGTAACAGGAGACAATGGGGTCAACGTGCAGGGAGAAGCAGAGAACACTGGTGCTGAGGAAAGCAGGGGACCCTGTGCCTCTGAAACCCCTCGCCACAGGGGACCCCAACCTTTCAGTACTCAGCTCACTGCAAGGCCACTTGAAGGCCTGAGTGTTACCTGTGTATCCCCAACTTCACTACAGTGTTCAGCCCACGGCAGGCCCTTCACGAAAGATTTCTAAACCCAACAGGCTCCAAAGCACACTAGGTTACTGGTTCCAACCTTTAAGCATCACATACATTTGAGGTGCGTAGTAAAGAATCCTTGTCTTTAAGGATCTTGTATTCTAAAATCTTATGCTCGCACATGCATAATTTTGGCTCTAACATGACAGTGGTTTTTAACAATATTTCTCCCAAATGAAGGTGACTACAGAGGAGATGCAGAAAATGTGAACCAGGAGGGGGTTTTAAAGACACAGAGGGAAGAAAAATATGAACCAAAGACCTAGAGGCCTAGCTGGTGAGGCTCAGAGATTGAGCCTCGACCTATGAACCAGGAGGTTACTGTTCAATTCCCCGTTAGGGCACATGCCCAGGTTACGGGCTTGATCCCCAATGGGGGATGTACAGGAGGCGGCCGATCATTGATGTTTCTATCTCTCTCTCTATAAAATCAATAAAAATATATGTAAAAAAAGACCTAGAGGAAGTAGTGGCCAAAGAATCAAGTAGTAAAGAAAAGCCTTCTTAACTGTCAATATAAGTAAGGGAACATCTGTACAGAGGGAAAGCAGAGAAGTATAGTAGAGGAACAGCACACTATTTTTGCTTAGCATCTGTGCATAGAAAACTCAAGTGATTCCAGCTCCTTTTCGACCTCTGACGGGTACCTGCATTGCTCATTGGGACACTTACCTCACCGCAGTGTGGAGCCTGGGCGATGTCTGCACCAACGGCCTAGAGCTCTACTCATAACTGGGTGAGGCTTTAAAGTGCTTTGGGTGGTAACCATAAAAGCAACAGTTGTACATGCCAGACAAGTGGAATTTACCTGTATGCCAGCACTGCTCTAAGCATTATACATCTATTACCTATCCAACCTTTGTAACAACCTTGTGAAGTAAATCCAGTTATTGGTCCCATTTTACAGATGGGGAAACTGAGAATAGACACAGATTAAGACGCAGAACTAGTAACAGAGGAGCTGGTAGACTGGCTGCAGAGTCCTTGCTTGGAAACACTGTGCTCTTAACTAATTTTTTTTCTGTTTGGGTGTGTAGATCTTTGACCAAAAAACAAACAAAAAAACATCAAAAAAAAAATCTGCTAGTTTTTCACAATGTTTTGTGAAAATCAAAGGAATTGGGGGGGGCATTAGGGTACAGGTGTGGAGTCACACATACTCCACTTCCCCCTCCCTTCCAAAGCACAGTGAGGACCCACACTTCACTGGCTGTCGTTAGGATTAAACTTATTCAAGGTGCATGGAGCACGTAGTAGGTGTGCGATGGTTATTTTCTTCTCTTGGTGGAAAGCAAAATTAGGGCTAAGATATCTTAGTGACTTGTTGGCTAATGTTCCTTCCAATAAGCAATCTGTCCCTGACGGCGGTGCTAAAAACTGACAGGTGGTCGCGTGGACGTGCGAAAGGAAAAATGCTGCCGAGGAAGATCCAAGCCCTTAGCCGGGCGACGGCGGCTGCGGCGGCGGCGGCGCGCTGCTGGTGCCCGAAATGACTTGCAGACAAGTCCCAAGGCCTGGGATCTGCAGAGGACACCCCAGTTCCCCTAGCCCCGCCCTTCCTCTGCCCTAGGAACTGTTTCCCCTGCCCGATCGTGCACCGTTTGTCCTTCCTTCCCCCCCTTTTCTTCCGAAACCCTCTCTCAAACTTGACTACCGGCAGCCCGTGCCCACCGCCCCGGAGGGGACCCGGGGATGCTTCCGCGCAAAGGCGCGGCGGCCGCAGGCCCCCGGCGCTCGCCGCCCGAACGGGGAGGAAACTCCAGCCCCGGCAGCTATGGAGGCGGCGCTCCGTGCGCCCGACCCCTCGCGCCACTCACCGGGGCGCTCTCGGGCAGGTTGTAGCGACACAGAGTGTGGTCCAGGTCGAAGCCGACCACGTCGCAGGCGGCCAGGGAGAAGTGCTGAGCCATGGCGGCGCGGGGAGGACCGCAGGCGCCTCGGTGCCGGAGAGCTCGCCGGCCAGACGCTGCGGGACCGGACCGGGCAGGACGCGGCGGGGCGGGGCTGCGTCCGCCCCGGGACGCGGCGAGGCGGCCCGTAGCGCTTCCCGCGCCCGCAAGCACCGCCCCGCCGCGCTCCCCCCGCCCCCGCCGGGCTCCCCCTGCCCCGCCCCTCGCGCGTCCGGCCTCCCCAGCGCCCTGGCGGCCGGTGTGCGGTCGGTCTCTCGCTGCTCATCCCGCAAGCCCGCTCCTGCCCCCAGGATGCCCGAGGGCAGGATGGGACCCGGGGCTGTGCCGCGGCTGCAGGAACGGAGGGTGCAGGTAAGCCCCTTGGCACGTAGCCCTGCCACCAAGTGAACTGGGGCTCCCCTTCCTTTTGAAGGCGCCAGGGAAACAGATCGTAAAGTTAGACTTGAACCAATAGTAGAAGAATATGGAGACGATTTTATCCACTTAGGTTCCTCGGAGGATATTAGTGTTAGCCTAGGACAGTGGTTCCCAAACTTATTTGGCCTACCGCCCCCTTTCCAGAAAAAATATTACTCAGCCCCTGGAAATTAATTTTTTTAAAAATTTTAATAGCAGTTACTCATCGCCCCCAAATGCACCTGTGGCCATCACCGCCCGCCCCCCCCCCCCGCCCCCCGATACCAGCGGGCGGTAGCGCCCACTTTGGGAATCACTGGCCTAGGACTTGGAAGATCCTTTTGCCTAGGCCCTGGAGAGCTTTGACCATGGGTTGAACCAGAACCTTTATATGCCGTAGTAAATTCCTAAGTAAAAAACACGCCCAAAACTAACCAATCCAATTACAAAATGAGCAAAGGACCTGGATAGACATTTCTCCAAAGAGGAGAAATGGCCACCAGATTTACATTACTAATCACCAGGGGAATGCAAATTAACAACCACAATGAGCTGTCACCGCACACCTGTCCGAATGGCTATCGTCAACAAATCAACCAACAACAAGTGCTAGTGAGGGAAGGTGTAGAGAAAAGAACCCTCATGCCGTGTTGGTTGGGAATGGAAACTGGTGCAGCCATTATGGAAAACAGTATGGAGATTCCTCAAAAACTTGAAAATAGGGGTGCCATTCACCCAGCAATTCCACCTTTAGGTATTTATATGAAGAAATTAAAAGCACTAATTTGAAAAGTATAAGCACCCCTATGTTCATTGCAGCATTACTTTACAATAGCCAACTTTGGGGTCCATCAATATGTTCCTGGAGAGCAACTCCAGTCAGAGGGGGCTCTCCCGTCCTTGGCTCTTGTTCCGCTCAGGAGAAAAAATTCAGATGAGTGACAGAAAACAGTGTTTAAGCAAAGTAAGCGAATCTATTAAGGAAGCAAAGCAAGAGAATTTGTTAAGAATACACTTGGCAGAAAGCACAAGCCAGCAACTCAGGTAGGCTGAAAGGGCTTTCTGGTGGGGGTTCAAGGGTTTTATACTTCTTCCCCCTATAGGTTTCAAGGTTCCCCTACCAGATAGACTAGATTTCAAGGTCCCCCTTTTTATTTTGTTGTGGCGTTCCCCAGAATTTATGAAAACATCTGACAATTTACCTTGGCAAGTCCCAAGACTGCTGACTTCTTTTTTCACTGGGTGAGATAAACTCCTCATTTTTTTCCTCCTCCTTTTCTTCCTCCTGCCTTAACAGCTATTTACCCTGCCTAACAGATAGATGAATGTATAAAGAAGATGTGATATACTGCCGGAAGCCAATTAAAGCAGGTCATCATTTCAAGAGTTTCATCAAAAGGTTGATGGAACTTAGGGACTCAACAAGGGCTGAGTCACATGTGTTGTCACCTGTTGGGAATGGCTGATGGCATTTCCCCAAACCTGAAAAGGAATGATTGCTTGGCTGCCAGACAGCTCAGGGCATCTTCATCAACATGTTATTGCCTCCCACTGGCCAAACACCTGAACAGCTGTAGGCTAATTCCCCCAAATCTGACAATGGATTCTGTACCAAACCCTGACCCTTTGAAGTGTATATCTCTGCCTCGCCTCAGAACAAGTTGTGTTAATAAAAAGCATGGGGTCCTGAGACGAGGAAATCTTAGATCTCAGATTCCTTTAAACTAGGATCCTCTGACCCCCTAATGCCTTTCAAAATTATATTTCATCTCTGGACTCCTATTTAATCTACCCACATCCTTCTCCAGATTCCTGAACCCTTCTTAATGCTGGAACTAGAACCCTGGCAATATACTAGTATCTATACCTATACCTATGCCTATACCTAACCTATACCCCATATGAATTTACTTATATGTAGAATGTAAAACAAAACAAATGAATAAACAAAATAGAAACAGAACCTTAGATATACGGTAGATAACAAGCAAATGGTTGCCAAAGGGGAGGGAGTGTGGAGAAATGTGGAAGGGAGTTGACAGATGTGTTTACTCCAAATCCTTATGATGAAGGCCCAAGCCCTACATTTGGAGAAAGGGAGTTTTTGTTCAGTGAGGTCATAAGAGTGGGGTCCTAATTCAGTGTGCCCGAAAGAGACCCCAGAGATGCACATGCGCAGAGGAGAGGCCCTGTGAAGACACAGGAGAAGGTGCAGTCTGAAAGTCAAGAGAGGTTTTCCCAGAAACCAATCCTATTGGCCCCTTGATCTTGGACTTTCGACACCCAGAAATGTGAGAAAATGATTTTCTGCTGTTTAAGCCACCCAGTCTGTGGTATTCTGTTAGGCAGTCCGAGCGGACTAGCACGGTCAGTAAGGAGATTTGACTCTAGTCAATTTCGTTGTGACAAAGGTAGCAGATATTTGCTATCTGAAAATCCCTAAATGCCAGAAACTTTGGCTTAAGTTATTTGTTGGTTTTTAAAATTTTGGTACTTTTACTTGTATATAATATTAATACAATGTAAAGTTTTAGTGTTTTTTTATTTGTTTGTTTTGTTTTTTAGTTTTCATGTACTGAGTTCTTGCACCTAGAAAGTTATTAAATAATTTAGAAATTCTCAGAAATAAGAAGTAATGATATATATTGCTAATTTTCTAGAATTCAATTTTATTCTTATAACTGAACTGCATTTTAATAAATATAATTCTATAATTTAGCAACTTTAACTTAGGTCTGCCTTTTACTTAATTTGTTACTTACTTAAACAATAAGTTTGTGAACAGCTAGCTTAAGTTTTAGACTCTAAAATTACTTAATAAGTGATCTTTTGTGGATTTATAATAACATATGTTAACACCTATATTGTAATTGTCATTTACCAACCTGTTATTTTGGGACAGTGAAAAATGGTTAGTAGGTTAAATGTGTGTTTCTAAATATATCAGAGTAAACAATGTAATGTTTAACCTTTTATATAATCTAAGCCAATATACACATCTCTGGATAATAAAATTTATTTAAGGGGAACAATAAAAGTTATTTAGTAATTTAGAAAAAAGATGAAATACACAAATGCCTAAAAATTAATCTCTACGTCATTCAAATATTAGTCATTTAGGTAAATAGAACCAAAAGCTGATTTGTAATATCGGGCTGCGGCCTTAAGATGGCAGTAGTTCTGCATTAGGAATATTTTTTATTTGATTTCTTCAGTAATCTTAAAATCCTTAAATTTCAAAAAAAATACATTATTTTCTTCTTTCCATTTCTGCTCTTGCCACAAGAGAAGAAGCCTACTTAGAAAGTTCTCTGTGTTTTATTTATTTTTTATGGTGATGATGGGACAAAGTCTTTTGGTGGGAAATTTCTTATTAAGGTTGTATCTGCATAAAGAACTAAATGTTTAAATTATAAAATTATTTCCTCTTGGAGACAGCGCTAAAGTATGAAATGGCTAAATTGTGATTCAAAAGATCTGAAATGATGTAGTAATGGATTGAAATTTAATTAAGACAAATGTTAAGTTTTGGGGTTAGGTTCAAACAATCAACTTAACAGTATGTGATGGAGAATCTTGATTTAACATCTGTTAAGTTAGAAATAAAATGTGGACAAACTTAAGGGGTACTCAGTTCCAGTTTAAACCCACTATCATCTTGACAGTCCCGTCACCATACTCCCCTTGCCTTGGCTGGCCTTGGGAGTGTGGGGTTCTAAATTTCACAAGAGCTATGCTGCCAAGGAGTCTTGGAGGAGACTTCTGGTCCTTAGCCAATGGCATCCATACAGTGTCTTTTCCTCAGCTAGGCCATCCCTGTCAGCCTTTGGGTGCCTCTGGCCACACCAGCCACACTGTCAGCAGCCATCCCTGCAGACACTCTGCAACAGCTCCAGTTACAGTGGCATCAGAAAAATCTGTAGTTTTGTCCCAAATCAGCCATCCTCTCCTGAGCATTTCCAGGAAGCCTTCACAGGAAACTTTCCACTGCCCAGCCTCAGGGTCATTGCCAGGGGGAGGGAAGGCAGGTGGCTACCTCAGACCCTCTCTCGATGTAGATGTGACTCACCGTTCCTTCTCTAGTGAACGTCCCGTATGGCATCGGGCACTGCAAACTGTCTTCCCTCAGAATTCCAACTGGGAATCAGAAACCAGTTTCCTCTGCTGTTGGATCCCCAAGTTCAGGTGGAGGGTCTTTTGTTTATTATATCGGGGTTTTAGCTTTGCATTGGGACAGAGTATAGGGGCCTTTCTCAGGGACCCACACAAATGGCCGTAAAATGGGAAAAAAAAAAAACCTGTTACATATCCATGTCCAGAAGTTACCTTTGTCCTTAGGAAATCACTGGAAAGGATTTTGTTATGGTAAGAGAATGCTCTTGGGCCAAGCTTCCTCATCTTCCAGGTTTAGCTGGTTTTATGGTTCTTGTGCTACATTGGTGTGCACTGACCTGTCGAGTTCTCATGTCTGCCCCCTTATCTCTATTTGCAAAAATTCATAATTGCTCAAGGTTACTTTAAGTACTGCGTTTTCTCAGGGATGGCTTATTCTAAAAGCAGAGTCTGGGACAAAGACTCAACTGCAGGTGGGTTATTTGGAGGGAATCCCGGAAATCAGCCATGAAGTAGTAGAGAGAGTAAAAACAACCATACAAAAGGCAGCATGAAGGTCCCTGGAACAGGTGACAGTGGCCATTTCTGTGGGCTGTGCCCTGAAACAGCGGACCTCTCGCAGGACTGTCCGCCAGAAGAAGACAGGCAGAGAACTTATCTGTTGGCTCCTGTTCTCTCATAGACAGTAACCCACACACTTTCAGGAGCTCCTATAGCCTCCGAAAAGGCCCCAGGCACAAAGGAGACAGACCTGGCAGAGCTGTATTGAGGGGGACACTGTTAGTGTGAGCTCACGTGAAAATGACTGTGCGAGTTGAGACTGAAATTAGAAGGGAGCAAAGGGGTGTGATCCAGGTTACCAGTACCATCTACTAGAGCAATTCTTCTAAAAGCTTGTTGGCTTCAGTGGAAATAAGAATATATCTGGGGATGGTGTCTTCATCTGTTGGTCATTCTGTCTCCAACCCATTGTTCATCTATATTCTTTTTCTGTTCCATCTGTGATCTACACTGTGTATTCTTTTTTATTTTATTTTTAAAATATATTTTTATTGACTTCAGAGAGGTAGGGAGAGGGAGAGATAGAAACACCAATGATGAGAGAGAATTATTGATGGACTGCCTTCTGCACACCCCCCACTGGGGATAGAGCCCACAACCTGGCATGTGCTCTTGACCGGAATCGAACCTGGGACCCTTTTGTCCGCAGGTCAGCGTTCTATCCACTGAGCCAAACCAGCCAGGGATACACTGTATTCTTTAACTTAATGCAAACTACCACAGATGTTTTAGTCCAGTGCGTTCCAAACGTGTTCACATCATGGCTCACATAGAAAATGGTAATGTTTATCTAACATGCTGGTGCAGACAGAAGAATCTATCCCAGAAGTGGGGCTGGCTGGGCTTATGAAGCTCTGAGACTCCGCAAAGGCCCACAGGGTAAAGCTGTTCAGTATCTTAGCACAAATATGTTAATTAATGTAGGAAACATTCAAGCCTATAAAGAATATTTGTGAGTTTATTTGAGCCAAACTGTTGACAATTGTGAGGAAGCAGAGTCTCAACTAATTAAGATAGTGCTCCGGAGAATGGTGGTTTTTCACCGAGTTTTATAAATTACCATCAAAGGAGACATAAGTGGGTTACATGCAATCCACTGGTGATAGATTAGGGAGGTGGGAGAAAGCAAAGTGGGGAAACCTCTGGGATTGGATAAAAAGTAAAAGGATAGACACATGTTTCTTTTACACAGGTGGGTGCAGGGTAATTAACTGTCAACAATTAACAGATAACAATAACACTGAGTGAATCAATCCTCTCCACCCTGGTGCCTGACGCATTGGTTGTGCCCTAAGGGTTCCAGAAAAAGGGAAGTTACAAGTTACCCTGCTGTAAAAAGGTTTGTTATCATAGATGCAAAAAGACAATAGGCTCAGTTAAGATCAAAGTTGGTTTTTGTTTTTTTTTTTAAATATATTTTATTGATTTTTTTACAGAGAGGAAGGGAGAGGGATAGAGAATTAGAAACATCGATTAGTTGCCTCCTGCACACCCCCCACTAGGGATGTGCCCGCAACCTAGGCACATGCCCTTGACCGGAATCAAACCCAGGAGCCTTCAGTCCGCAGGCCGACACTCTATCCACTGAGCCAAACCGGTCAGGGCTCAAAGTTGGTTTTTGTCAGGGAATATACTGGCCTAGGACATGACTATCCACCATAGACTGCTTTTTTAATTTAAAGTTTTGATTTCAGAGATTAAAAATGTCAGCAAAGTAAGTGGATGTTACACAGACACGCTCCCAGGAACAAACTGGAATTACAACTAGTTCCAAAGCTCAGTCCCGAAAGGGGGAGCCTAGCCCCAAAACCCGAACCTAGACCAGAAGAGCCAAGCCCAGTCTGAAGAGCTGAGCCTAGTGCGGAAGAGCCCAGCCCAGTCCTAAAGAGTTGGGACTAGCCCCTAAGAACTGAAGCCGGTCCCAAAGGCCTTACCCTAGTTCCAAAGAATTTAGCCCATAAGCCAAGCCCTGCAAGAAGATGTTGCAAAAGTGCCCTCTTGTGGTCATTCTGAGAATAACACTCTCGAAGTGAATTTTACCAGTCTGAAAAAAAAACCCATTGATGACCAAGAGGGCTCTCGCCCTTGAGGGGAGGGGTTGCATTAGTGCCATCTTGTGGACGTTCTGAGAACTGTACCCTAGAAATGAATTCTGCGACTGAAAAGAAAACCCAATTGACAGTCATAGGAGGATCTCGTCCTGCATGGCAGTGTTCAAAAAGTGCCCTCTTGTGGACATTCTGAGAACAGCGACCTTAAAAGGTATTCATCTCAATGGCGCCCTCATGTGGAAATTCTGAAAACAGTGTCCTTGTAAAGGATTGGTCTCACTCGCGCTCTCTAGTGGACATTCTGAGAACAGCATCCTTGAAAGGCATTAGTCACAACGTGCCCTCTCGTGGACATTCTGAGAACAGCACCCTAGGAAGGCACCAGTCTGAATAGCACCCTCTTGTGGACATTCTGAGAACAGCATCCTCGAAAGGTGTTGCTTTCAATAGCGCCCTCTTGTGGGCATTCTGAAAACAGCACCCAAGTCATGAATTTTGTGCATCTGAAAAGAAAACCCTATTGAGAGACTTAGAGGACTCTCACCCTGCAAGATGTTGCAATAGTAGCCAGTCCCAAACAGCGGAGCCCAATCCCAAAGGGCAGAGCCTAGCCCCAAAGCTATAGCTGTCCTTCTAGAAGGACCAAGGTGTCCAGCCTCAGTGTGTGGGAGTGAGTTTCACAGCCCCCTTTCCCTGAGAGTCAGCAGCCCTTTCAACCTCTGGCTCTGAGGTCTGGTGTGCTCACTTAAGTGTCCTTTCCTGTGAGGCAATTTTGGGGAGGCTGGGGCTTCGCCATGGCCCGGGTAAATTTGTGTTTAATAGTCTCTGGTCCCTCTCAAAGGGATCTGATCCTTGTGAATGTTGCACACCCCTAGAATAAGCCCTTCTGATGAAAGGGTCTTTGCTCCTCATTATACCAACACGGGAATATCTGTAAATATGTGTTTATAATGCCGTGTAAAGTTGGTGTACACTGAACTGAAATGAAACCGGTCCACGGCAGCTGCTGCTTTCTGGACAGGCCCTGATGGAAGTCAGAAGGAATGGGGGTGTTTGGAATGAGTGTCTGTTCCCTGCAGGCCAGTCTGGTGCTCAGACCTTTATACTCATTGTAAGTTGCCGCTGCCAGCACTAGCACAAAGCCTGTGATGTGCATTGTGCAGCGTGACATCATTAAAGACTGATGCTCGCCTCATCCTAGCCTAGCCTCAGAGCCTCGGAGTCGAACTTCAGATCCTCAGAGAGCTGAGACGAACCCAAAAGAACCGAGCCTAGGCCTAATAGCGAGCCTCGTCCCTAAGGGCTGAGCCTAGTGCTGAAGAGCCGAGCCTCGTCCTGAAGGTGGGAGTGTAGCCTCAAATAGCCCAGCCCAGCCCTAACAGCCGAGCCCTGCCCTCAGAGCCAGCCCATTCCTGAAGGGCCGAGCATTAGAATCACCTCAGCCTGGCCTCCTTGCTTATTTAATTGAATAATAAAAAAAAACTATAGAGGGAAATTAAGCCTTCAAAAGGTAGACGAGTATCAAGGGAAAAATAGACAAGGCAATTATAAGTTCAGGAAAATAAAACACTTTGCAAGAAAGGCAACATAATAACAGATTGCTTAGGTGTTCCGAGGGATATTATTTCCATGAACATGCTGATGCCAGCACTTCTATTGACCTAGCTGAAAAGGCTTCATAAGTATTGGCAAAACGGCAAGGGAGGAAATGGGGGGAGGGATATAGAAACAGCACATCTTCCTGTGGCATAACAGGTAAGCAATAGATAATGTCCCAGTTGTAAAGCCTCATATACGCATGCCATTGAGGAATCTAGAAATACCGGTAACTATCAGACAAAACAGTGAATGAACCTAAAGGGCTCTCCTTTGAGAGTCAGAACCAGGGGCGGGGGAGGGAGAGAGGGGAGGCAAGGACAACTGTTTTTTGTTATAAACCATTTAGTACTATTTAATTTTCTTTCTTCCCATAACAAAGAAGACTAATTCAAACAATATGTGCAAAGTAGAACTCTATGAACTAGCGAGGAGCATTTCTGAGTTTCCACAATGAGGTTTAAAATTGCACTATTTATGGCTGCAAATGTATTTGGAGAGTAACTTGCCACTATAATGAATATAAAAATGTTTCTGCCACACCATACGCAGTCAATTACAGGAACAAAAAAGAATTAGAAATATACAAATAAGTCAATATTTAAATTCTCCATTAAAAAACAAGTAGAGCCAATCCCTTTTCAAAATCATTGCTTTAACCCGGTAGTTGAATGTTACTTCCCTTTCTGTGCATTTCTGGAATTTTTAGTTCCAGCCCCAGGACCAGCCTCAATGCTTCCTCCCTCAATATTTCAACACCTTTCTTCACCCTCATTTCTCTCTCTAAGTTAGAAGACATCTTTCCTTCTGCTCAGCTCCCATAGCCCAGGATCCACACTTCATTTATGACACAGTATTGAGCTTCTGCCTTGTATTACTTATGTCCATGTGTTGAGGACAGCGTCTGTGTTCCCATTAGTACCTTTATGCTGTTTTGGCGCACTGCCAAAACGAGAGGCTTCTGCAACAAGAGAATATGAGCTCAGTGCAACATGAAAATGGAAAATTATCTGAGCAGTGTCTTTGCTGCTCCCTCACATTGGCACTGTGTGTCTCATTTGCGCCCCCTTTACTATATATTTTCTACCCACTTTTTAAAATTGCTGAGTTAGTAGAAGCAGCAACGACCCTTATCAAAGCTTAAGGCAACCTCTGGTTGTTGTGTAATGAAAAGGGTGGCGGTGAAAAGTTATTACCCGGATGCTTAAAATTCCTATTACTATTTCTGGAAAGCTGGAGCCTCCTGGGGGAACATTTCAATGTACAATTTGTCCATAGCTGGCTTTCTTCAATGATGAATTGAAGGTCAACATTACTCCTTTTTCCTACTTATGTGCTTCAAAAATAAGGTACTTGAACAAGCCAAACACAGGCCTCAGCCTGGATTGAGTCAGGTTTACCAGACTGTGACACAAATGCACTTGACTAAACCATGCATAGGTAGAATGCTCTTAAACGGACAACAAAATGTGCATAAAATGTTAGAATGGAACAAAAAGCTCAAGGAAATGTCTGGTGTGCGCTGCTGGTTAAAGCTTCCCTTTCCTTTAGGGACCCTGATGGGCCGTACTCCCTCCTCCTGCCTCAGGGACATTTTAGGAGAAAGGGAGAAGTGTCTTGAGGTCAGCGCTTTAAGGACACACTCTGGGACCCTCAAGTTGGGCATCAAAGGCAGTTCACTAGAATAGAGGGCAAAAGTATGAAAACTTCTATTTTACTTAACTTCTATATTACACACAATTAACCGTTACTAACATTATATGTAGGCCATCGCTGGCATAACCATTCAGTCCATATGTCAGATGCCTCGTGCCACGCGGAACCCCAAGGAAGAAGTTCCACAAGATGGCATTGGTGTGTGTGTGTGTGTGGGAGAGAGAGACAGACAGAGAGAGAGAGGACCTTCATTTATTTGTTCTCTGAAAATTTTCCAAGATGTTGCTGTTTCTATGTGGCTATGGAAGTAGTTTTCAAGATAGCATCCAATTGAACTGAAATGACCCTCACAGACTAGACAAGGGAGCGCTGGTAAGGCAAGTGCAATGGATACCCAGAAAGGGAGGAGTGGGCATCTGGTCTCAGGGTGATTTCTTTGTCGACCCTGGAATATAAGGTAAAAAATAATCATCTAATTCTATCTGATTAGAAATTGATCAACAATGTCAACAATTTTAAGAAAGTCTCAAAAGAGAGATTCACATCTATTATCTGTAATAATCAATCTTAACCTAAGTGTATATTCTGTCTTGGGATATTGGCTATTGGCTAAACAAAGTTTCCTGGAGGAGTAAGACATTTTCACACCGAGCATCTAGAGCAGCGGTTCTCAACCTGTGGGTCGCAACCCCTTTGGGGGTCGAACGACCCTTTCACAGGGGTCACCTAAGACCATCAGAAAACACATATATAATTACATATTGTTTTTGTGATTAATCACTATGCTTTAATTATGTTCAATTTGTAACAATGAAAATACATCCTGCATATCAGATATTTACATTACGATTCATAACAGTAGCAAAATTACAGTTATGAAGTAGCAATGAAAATAATTTTATGGTTGGGGGTCACCACAACATGAGGAGCTGTATTAAAGGGTCACGGCCTTAGGATGGTTGAGAACCACTGATCTAGAGTATGAAGACAGACCTCTGTAATTGGCATACTGAGGGGAATGATTTACTTCTCAGTTCTAACTACTATACTTACTGAATTATCACTTTTGAAATTGGATATTACTTATTGATTTTCTGTTAGGCTGGATGAAGATCTGGTCTTCCCCCACTTCCTTTCTTGCCACACTCCCAATAACTATAACCCATTGTTATCGAAGTCAATAAAGGTATTTGCATTAGTATGTTTCTGTAAATAATAGTCATTGTAAAAGCCAAGTAATCCGCTATTATCATGTTTTTGTTCTTGCAAAGTGCTTTGTTTTCCTGGAGTTACAATTGTCTTGCTTCCTGTCTACTGAGACAATTTGTTTCCCATCAGATTATCTATATGTCAATTGACTTTTTAAAAAAGCCCAAGCCTACCAGACAGTGCATCATTTCATTACTGTTGCTTTTTCCTAGAAACACCTGACCGACCCACCCCCACCCCCCTTTGACCTTCATCCTCCCCATATAATTGGACTGTTTGCTTTTTACACTTGTTTCCCTGTGCCACCCTGTGTTATCCTAGGCTCAGTGGGGGATCGGATGGAAAATAGAGTAAGATGGTTGGGGGCTAGTTTGCTGCAGTGAGGAGTTTGAATGTCATTAAGTTATTGAAGTGACAAGACGGAATCTGTTTGAGAGAGTCATTGCACCCGAGCATCCCAGGGTCAAGGAGACGGTCTCTCCTGAAGTTCAACTCATAGCTGCCAATCATTCTTCCGTGGAACCACCGTGAACACATCCACTGAGGCTGTGAAAACCATGACGTGGGAGAATTAAACAAATGCTGGTCCCAAATCCAACTCTGAGGCATTTATAATGGGAGAAAAACAAACGATCTCTGATAAAAATGAAGAAAAACAAATTTTCAATGTCACAGAAACTCATAGTTCAGGCCAGTGAAAATCTCAAAGCAAATTTCTTTACTGGTTTAACACTTTCCAAAATCCATGTCAGAACAAGCATTTATTTAAAATGTAAACTCTGAAGCTGGAAGTGAGGCCAATCAGGCCCATTCAAGAAATTGCAAAGACAATTCTAATTTTAAAGGGCAGAGCGGGCAGGAGAGTTTATTCTGCTGGGCACATGGCAGCGGGCAGCACCGACACGGCCACCCCCCCAAGGCCCCATTCTTCCGACACCCTCATTTACTTTTGTCCTCTTCTTTGTTTTTTGTTCCCATTTATATTATTAAAATGATATTATAAATATCTTACTGTCTTATAGTACTTTATAATTTTCAAGTGCTGTCACAAAAATCCTATTAAGTCTTTTGACCAGCCTGTAAAATAAAGGTAAATAGATAGGGCAGGTGGCGTGATTCCGTTTTATAGGACAGAAGCTGGGACTAAGAGAGATTTGATGGCTGGCTGAGCATTCCTGAGCTGGTCAGCAGCTTCAAGAGTTTTGCAACTGTCAACAGTATTTTTTAAAAAATATTTTAAAATTGATTTTTAGAGAGAGAGGGTGAGAGGAAAACATCAATGTGAGAACGAAACATCATCGATCAGTTGCCTCCTGCATGTCCCCTGCTGGGGACTGACCCACAACCCAGGCATGTGCCCCGACTGGGACTCGAACCCCAACCTTTCAGTGCACAGGATGGTGCCCAACCAACTGAGCCACACCGTCCAGAGCTGGCAACAGTATTTTTAACTCTCCCCCTGACTCCTTGTCTTTCTTCCCCATTTCATTTCTAATATTTTAGTACCCTTTTTTTCTCAACATGATAGCTTTCTATATATATAAAAACCTAAGCGACTGGCCGATTGGCCGGTAGCTATGATGTGCACTGACCACCAGGGGGCAGTCGCTCAATGCAGGAGCTGCCAGAGGGAGCCCAATTTCGAGGTGCTTCACCGGAGAACCACCCTCTTGCAATCCGGGACCACACAGGGGATGTCGGAGAGCCGGTTTCGGCCTGATCCCCACAGGCCAGGTCAAGGGACCCCGCTGGTGCACGAATCCATGCGTCGGGCCTCTAGTGCTATTATAATAGAAATCTATTGTTTTTTATATTTTTAAAGTGTTTGCTTGCTGTTGTTAATAATTTTAAATAATTTAAACAGTAATTTTAATAATTATAATAACTGATGTATTTAATGAGAGTTTATTCTGTTAATATAAGTTAAATATAAGTGAAAATATAACATAATTGCAATTTATTTATTTCACTAATTATATAAAATTTAATGGTTTAAAATAATTTAAAATTTAATCATTTTAAATAAATGAATAATCTTATTTATTTACTTTTCCATTCATCTATTTATTGTTGGAAGGAAATACATCCTTTAATAGAAGCCAACACATTTAATAAAGAACATTTTACTTCTTCCAACTGGAAATCCACTACCAAATCAATGTTTTAAAAATGAACCTGTATTGCAGAAACAGACACAAGATATTTTTATACAACAAACTAATGTCTTTGCCAGGTTGCAATAATGTATTCAAAAATGCCTTTAATTATAGGCAACACACAGTATTGTATTAGTCTCAGGTGTACAACACAGTGATTCAGCATTCATAGACCTTACATTAGTCACCGCAATATGTCTAGTAACCACCTGTCACTGTACATAGTAATTAGGATATTGACTCTGTCCCCTGTGCTCTGAGCTGTTACATCCCCATGACCTGTTTTATAGCTGGAAGACTGTGCTTCTCAATCTCCTTCCCTTTCCACCCAACCCCGCCCACTCCCCTCTGGCAACCATCTGTTTGTCCTCTGTATCTATGAGTTTGTTTCTGTTTTGTTTGTTCATTTGTTTTTTAGATTCCATATATAAGTGAAATCATATGGTCATGTCATGAATAGTTTTAAAAGTAAAACTAGTTTTTCTTAAAAAGCTCATCCTTTTTATTTGCATGTGCTTCTCAATGTCCCCGTCCCCCTCCCACCCCCCCATCCCGAGGGCCATGGGGTTATGGGCCGGGGTGATTACCACTCCAGAAGGGAGTCCAAGGGTCACCTCGGACTCCCGCCCACAGGTTCCTGCTGAGGTTCACGGGAGCCTCGGTTTCAGAAAATCTTTCACAGCTCTGAGTGCAATGCGTGCAAGAACTTCGGAGAGCGGAACGGAGGCATGGCTCAGCCATTTTCCCAGGAGACGAGAGATGTCCCACAGGATTGGCATCAGCATTAGCCTCTCTAAGTGTATTTTCAGTTTAACCCAATTGCCATACATTCAACCTAAAAACCACTGGAGTTTCTGGGTTCCTCCATCCAGCTGACTGCAGCGGAGCTGACCACACCCGGCCACACGGGGGAGCTGGTGCGCTTCAGGTGACCCGGGACGTTCCCTCCAGCATCAGCTCCAGGCAGCGGGTCTGGAAGCAAAGGACGCAATTCCATGGGAGGAGGCAGGGACTGTGAACTCTGGAGACGCCGGAAGAAGGAGGTAATTAGAGCGGGAAACCATCGCCACGCGATTTTCATCTCTCCTGGGTCCTGTTTCTTGAGTTCCCGAGCATCATTCCTGCGGACTCTGGGATGAAGGACAGCAGCAAACACGCTGCAAAGCGGCAGGCTGGTTGCTGCGCGCTCCTGCTCGGACAGCCAGGTCTCTGTGGGCCACTGTGCCCTGTCACACACTCTCCACCTGGTCACTCTGACCCGTGTACGTGACTCATTAAGCTTGTAGTGTTGTGTTTTAAACTCAAACACTCAGTCCTGTTCATTTACTTTCTTTTCCTCCCTGCCATCCCAGGGATCACGGAAATGCATTCCTCCACCATAACAGGTATCTTGTCTTAGTTACCAGGTAACTGGAGAAGATTTATGCACATCTGTCCTGAATTCCGAAGACAGTTTCCAGCTCGGCCATAAACAGCTCTGGTAAAGACATCACACTTGCTTAAGACAAACTCTCGCTTCCCCCGAGATGAGGCAACCAGGGCGCACCTGCAAGGTCCAAAAGAGTCCCCACCCCCGACAACGCCTGGTTCAGAACAGAAGGCACTGTCCCTTCTGGCTCAGATGGCGTCCTGGCTTCAACAGTCTGCCAACTGGTGGCCCTGCCTTGCCTCTTCCTAATCCACCCTTCCCCCAGGCTCCAGAGGGGCCGCTCTAAAATGCAAACCCGAACTGGTTTATTTATTTACTTTTTGTAAATAAAAAATACCCCTGAGGATATTTCCCCCCCATTGATTTCAGAGAGAATGTAAGGGAGGGAGGAGAGAGAGAGAGAGAAACATCCATCAGCTGTCTCCTGCACCTGCCCTGACCAGGAATCCAACCCACCACCTTTTGGTATATGGGGCAATGCTCTGACCAACCAAGCCACACCGGCAGGACTCAAATCTCATCCTTTATTTTATTTTAATTTATTGGTTAAAGTTTTACATATGTCTCCTTTTTCCTCAATTGACCCCCCACTCCCACCCCGGAGGGCAAGTCCCCACTGCCCCAATGTCTGTGTCCATTGGTTATGCTAATATGCATGCATACCAATCCTTTGGTTGGTCTCTAACCCCCCATCCCCTGCCCCCACCTTCCCCTGCCATTTGTCTCTGGATCTATTTTTGTTCATCAGTTTGTGTTGATCATTATATCCCACATATGAGTGAGATCATGTGATATTTATATTTCTCCGACTGGCTTATTTCGCTTAGCATAATGCTCTCCAGTTCCATCCATGCTGTTGCAAATGGTACAAGTTCTTTCTTTTTTATAGCAGCATAGTATTCCATTGTGTAGATGTACCACAGTTTTTTAATCCACTCATCTGCTGATGGGCACTTAGGCTGTTTCCAAATCTTAGCTATTTTAAATTGTGCTGCTATGAACATAGGGGTGCATATATCCTTTCTGATTGGTGTTTCTAGTTTCTTGGGATATTTTCCTAGAAGTGGGATCACTGGGTCAAATGGGAGTTCTATTTTTAATTTTTTGAGGAAACTCCATACTGTCTTCCACAGTGGCTGCACCAGTCTGCATTCTCACCAGCAGTGCACGAGGGTTCCTAATGGTGTCAAGACAGTCTCTTCAATAAATGGTGCTGGGAGATTTGGTCAGATACATGCAAATAAATGAAACTAGATCACCAACTTACACCATACACAAAAACAAACTCAAAATGGCTAAAGGACTTACATGTAAGACAGGAAACCATAAAAATCCTACAAGATTCCATAGGCAGCAAAATAGCAAACATATGTCATAGCAATATCTTTATCGACACAGCTCCTCGGGCCTTGGTCGGCAAACCCAGGCTCGTGAGCCGCATGCGGCTCTTTGGCCCCTTGAGTGTGGCTCTTCCACAAAATACCACGTGGGGTGGCGCAGTACAGTGCGATTGAAACTTCGTGGCCCATGTGCAGAAGTCGGTATTTTGTGGAAGAGCCACACTGAAGGGGCCAAAGAGCCACATGTGGCTCGCGAGCCGCAATTTGCCTAGCCGCAGTTTGCCGACCACTGTGACCTAGGGCAATGGAGACTAAGGAGAAAATAAACAGATGGGACTACATCAAAATAAAAGGCTTCTGCACAGCAAAAGAAACCATCAACAAAACAACAAGAAAGCCCACTGCATGGGAGAACATATTTGCCAATGCTATTTCAGATAAGCATTTAATCTCCAAAATTTACAGAGAACTCATACAACTTAACAAAAGGAAGGTAAACAATCCAATCACAAAATGAGCAAAGGATCTAAATAGACACTTTTTGAAAGAAGACATACAGAAGGCTGAGAGACATATGAAAATGTGCTCAAATCTCATTTTTTAAGGGCAACTTCTTCTCTAATTTGATGTAGATTCTTCCAGAATTTTTCTTCTTAAGTATTTGCATACAGGATTTCAAAAAGATGAAATGGGGTTTTCTGTGCTTACCATTCAAGATGCTTCCTTTTGAATTCATCAATAAATCATGGATATATTTCCATGTTATATGCAAATCCATTTCATTTTTTTTAACAGCTGCATAGAATTTTGTGTTCTTTTTTTGAAAATGACTCCCAAAGGCCCTTGAACTACTGTCTACCTGACTACATCAGGTCCAACATCCATTGTGTCTAATGAATGGATTAACTTCCTTCCTAAGCCTCTCCTGTGATGGTATATAACATCCTTGGAAGAAATGAGAAAATAGTCACGCAGATAATTCTCTGTGTTTGTGGCTCAGATGAGTAACCCATTGAAAAAGACTAGATCTCAGACACAACTTTGGATGTTCAACCCTCTCTTGCCTGAGGATTCCCTCAACTTTTTCAGTTCCTCCTATTGTAATAAGCCATCAATTCTGTGACTTTTTTTTTAAAAGAAAAGTTTATTTATTTTTAGAGAGAGAAGGGAGAAGAGAGAAACATGGGCATGAGAGGGTAACATTGATCAGCTGCCTTTGTATGCCCCCCGCTGGGGATGGAGCCGAAACCCGTGTATGTGCCCTGTCTGGGAATCAAACCAGCAGCCCTTCAGTACAGAGGCCGATGCCCAATCAACTGAGACATCTTGGTCAGGGCGATTCTATGACTTTTTTTTTAAAGCCTTCCAGAATCAATAGATGAGATCAATGTCCCTCTGGACAGACACTGTTATCACATATATGCACACATAATATACAGGGTAGGGAGAAAAAAAACTTTCTGTAAATAGGGCTTTAAAAATTAAACTGACAGAAGTCCAGACCAACAAGGGAAAAACAGTTTGTTAATTTGTGCTCAGTGATGAGTTACTCAAAGAGGTGGTTACAACTAGGGGCCTTGATAGCACCTTAAAGGATAATGAATTTGTGGAGAAGTGACAGGGCAAAGGAAAAGGAGTTTAGGCTTTAAAAGTGGCAAATTGTGGGACGGAAAATATATGGGGGAAGCTAATGGACAATCAAGGCTGTTTTACTAAGATTTGTCTTATAGATCCCACCTCTCTTCTAAGAATCACTGGTAGCGAAGATCATTCTACTTTTCCTGCTATAGGGTGGGCACCTTTTTCATGGGAAATTTTATATACAAAAGAGGAGGTCACAGAGCCCTTTCTGCATCTGCTGTTCCTCTCAAATGTTTTCAGTGAAAAATAATCCTTATGACAAAGTGACATATTTTTGGGGGCAGCATATTCTGATCCCCTATCATGCATCCAAGGTAGATTAAACTCTACCTCTAATATCAGCTTTTACTATTGCTCCATTCAGCTGATACTCATTAAGCACATTCTATATGCATGTGAATGTGCTAAGCCTGCCCCATAATCTATTTCATTCAATTCTTTCAACAACTCTCTCAGGCTCAAAGAGGTTTAAGTAAACCTGGCCACATCACACAACTAGTACATGGGACTAGAGCGGGAATCTAAATCAACTCCATGCGACTGCGGATTGCTTCTGGTTCTCCCCAGCCTCACTGCCACTGTTGGGCTAAAGTCAGCCAAGAGTTGGACTGAAATTATCTTTACTGTGTTTGGATTTTGCTGTGTCAAACTACCCCTGAAGCTAAGAGACTCCTGTTATCTGTCTTAACTTGTTAGCCCTGAGAGGTGAGGGAGCTCTATGCACACAATGGGCACTTAAGTCCATTTGAATGATGACTCCACTGCCTTTATAACCCTGACAGAAGTCCAGCACTCTTGGCTGCTCGATAAATCCCTGTCCAAGTGATTGCTGATGGCTTGTTTTCTTTCCTTTGCTGGAGTATTTATAGAACTTTTAGCAAGCTCCAAAATGTAATACTCTCCTGAGATACTTTTTGGACCTTGACACTATGTCCTGCAAAGAAAAATCATTGCTAAGATTTCGGATAAAGCTCAAATATTGATTTGTAAGTACCTCTCAGAGAACTCAGTTGAATCCTGTATTTTTCCTATCTAATTCTACCACTATTTTAAATAAGCTGTTACCATATTTAAATAAATTCTGACTCTAGTAAAATTTTTGAAATCATTTTAGTAGTTTTATTGCCAAAAAATGTTGAATTACTTCAAACTCTTCTCAGAATCTGAGAGTCAAACAGGAAATCTACAAGCCATGTAGTTCAATACCGTTATTTTTCAGAATAAGACAGAGCTACAGAGAAGAGGGTGAATTTGCCTGAGGTCACAAAGCTAGTCATTGTCTCAGTTTTAAGTAAACAAATCAAGCTCAAGGACTATAATAGGTGTTTTTGGATGTGGTGCCCTTTTCCCGAATTTATTGCTTTTTTCTTTTTTGGTATCTTCAGTGCTTGGCATAATACAAGCACAATACACAGTGCTCAAGATATGTCTATTGGGTTGGAAAATGAATTAAAACTGTGATATATTCCCAGATAAAATATCTGCTTTTATTAGTTACTGATCCAAATAATTTTTAAAATTAAAATGCATATATACTGTAAAAAAAAATCATACCAAAGAGAATTAAACAGTCAAGGAAGACTTTGTTCAAGACTATTGCAATAAGGGAGAGACCTTGAGCTCAATCTTCCGAAACAAAAGGTGGGGACACTTTTTAAACATTGGGGTGAATTAGTGAACAAGTACTAGAAAACATTAGGGAGGATGTTGGTCAATGAGATTAGGACATCTGTGACTGCTACTAGACTTCTCTCTCCCACAAAGACTGGGATATAAGGGCGCTATATTTATTTATTTTTTTAAAAAATATGTTTTTATTGATTTCAGAGAGAGAAAAGGAGTGGGAGGGAGAGATAGAAACATAAATGATGGAGAGAATCATCAATTGGCTGCCTCTTGCATGCCCCCTACTGGGGATATAGAGCCTGCAACCCGGGCATGTATCCTGGCCAGGAATCAAATTGTGACACTGGCCAGGTTCATTAAAAAAAAAATTATCATTATTAAAAATTATCATTATTCAGATATATTAAAAAATATCTGAATTTATCATTACAGATGTCCCCTTGCTTTCCCCCATTGACTCCCTTCACTCTGCTACAGTCCCCTCCCCAGGCCTTCACTGAACTAATATCTGCCCATGGGTTATGCATATATGCATTTTAAGTTCTTTGGCTAATCTTTACCCTTCCCCCTACCCCGAGATTCATCAGTCTGTTCCATGCTTCAATATATTTGGATCTATTTTTTCCGTCAATTTATTTTGTTCATTACATTACACATATGAGTGAGATCATGTGATACTTGGCTTTCTCTGACTGGCTTATTCCGCTTAGCATAATACTCTCCAGGTTCCTCTATGCTGTCTGCAAGAGATTCTTCCTTTGTACAGCTGCATAGTATTCCATTGTGTAAATGTACCCTAGCTTTTTTAACCAGTCATCTACTGATGGGCATTTGGCTGTTTCCAGATTTTAGCTATTATAAAAGTCAGCACTTGTCATTTGTTGACAGTCTCTTCAATAAATGAGTTAGGAAAATTGGACAAGTACATGCAAAAAATGAAACTAGACCACCAACTTATACCATATACAAGAATAAACTCAAAATGGATAAAATATTTAAATGTAAGCCGTGAAACCATAAAAATCCTAAAAGAAACCATAGGCAGCAAAATCTCAGATATCTCTCATAGCAATATGTTTGTTGATACATTTCCTAGGGCAAGAAAAACAAAGGAAAAAAATAAACAAGTGGGACTGCCTGAAAGAAAAAGTTTCTGCACAGCAAAAGAAACCATCAACAAAATGAAAAGGGACCCCACTGCACGGGAGAACATATTTGCCAATGATAAATCTGATAAGGGGTTAATTTCCAAAATATATAAAGGACTAATACAACTTAACAAAAGGAAGACAAACAATCCAATTAAAAATGGGCAAAGCACCTAAATAGACACTTTTCCAAAAAGGACATACAGATGGCTAAGAGCATTTTTATGAAAAAATGCTCCAAGTCACTAATCATCAGAGAGAAGCAAATTAAAATAACAATGAGGTATCACCACACATCTGCCAGAATGGCTACCATTGACAAATCAACGAGGATGTGGAGAAAAGGGAACCCTCGTACACTGCTGGAGGGAATGTAGACTGGTGCAGCCGTTCTGGAAAACAGTATAAGGTTTCCTCAAAAAATGAAAAACGGAACTGCCATTTGGCACTATCTTTTTTAATGATTATATCTCAAAGGAATGACTCCCAGTTTCTTGAGAAAGACATTCCTGGATGAGGCAAGAGTCTGCAAGAAGATTTACTCACAAAAGGACAGGAAAAAAATTTGTCATGGCCAGTTTTCTAGAGTAAATGTTCTAAGCAAAGGAAGGTCAGGGCCTGGATTCAGGAGGAAGCCTGTGTAAAGTTTAATTGAGCTGAGGGGACTGTTAAGGTTGTTTTGGTCAGTACCTCTTGGTAAACAACGAAGAGTAAACACATACATTTACTTTCACTATCTCCCAAACCGCCCCCCCACCCCCACCAAATGATAATAACAATATTTTTTGCTAAAATTAAAACCACAAGGGCCAAGTGAACAGGAGTGGAACCCCACAAACATGAGAGAATCAGAGATCCCACATACACGAGAAGTTCAGAGACAGAAAGGTAAAATGAGGTACATATGATGTTTTGAACTAAGGATGGGGTGGGACCTCTGAGGCTTCAGAGGGGAGGAAGGTCATTGGCAGGGCAGTCAGAAGAGCAGATGTTCGGTAATTAGAAGTTTGCCATGCCCTTTAGATGGGTCATAAAAGGTTATTTATTTCTGGTAATAGCTCTTATTATGGGCAAGGCCCCTAATCCAAATTCTCTACGGGAGAAATAAAAGTTTTTCTTGAGCCTGCAGTGTCTTGCTTGCCTTCAGCTCAAGGCAATCTACATGTCAAAGTGGCACATCTTGGAGTGGGAGGCCGGTTCTGAACCCCTTCAGTAAAACCATGGTTTCCAGGGGTTAGGGGTTCGGGGAGTTGGGGAGACGTGGTTTACGGTACAAACTTATAATTAGTCGATAAGTAAGTCCTGGGGACCTAATGCACAGCAGAGTGATTATAGTCAACAGTGCTGTATTATAAACTTCTAAGTTGCTAAGAGACTAGATATTAATTGTTCTCACCACAAAAAAATAATTATGAGATGGGAGAAAGGTGTTAGCTAATGTTATGGCAGTAATCATACTGCAATATGTAAGTATTCCCAATCAACACACTGCACACCTTAAACTTGCACAATGTTATATGACAATTATATCTCAATTTAAAAAATAAAAGACTAAAATATTCTCAGTAGTTTTTGTTATGAAGAGGAAATATTAGAGTACCCAAGAAGAGAGTTAGCTATTTGATGATGATTTGGGGCTTACATTAAGGATAAAGTGATAGAAACTGGAGAAATTGAAGATATAAACGGACAGTGGCCAGACCATATATAAAAATGGAACTCTGACCTGTTACCTGCAGCAACCAGCCCAGGAAACCAACCCATTAGCTATAGCACCAGACCAGGAAGCCAACAGCTATTGTAGAAGCCAGGCTTGTGGGCGGTCAGACCTCTGTCTAGCAATGGCCCAGGAAGCCTGATAATCATCCTCTGACAATCAGCCCCAAACAACCAGGCACTGTTTAAGAACTAATAGCTTCCCTAATTTTTGCTCCCACTTCCAATCTAGGACCAACCAAAGAAAGTAAATTTGTACCCCACATCCCATCTTCCAGTTGTGGCCACCACAGCTTCCTCAACCAATCAGGACACCACACCTGAAGCCTTCCCCCTTTTTAAATTTTATTTTAATTGTTTGTTAATTGAAACACAAGGATATTTTTCCATTTGTTTTTAGAGAGAGTGGAAGGGAGAGGGAGAAGACCGAGAGAAAGAGACATCAACGTGAGAGAGACACATCAATTGGTTGCTTCCTACATGCTCCCCAATTAAGCTGGGATCGAGCCTGCAACCAAGGCACATGCCCTCGACGGAAATCAAACCTGGGACCCTTCAGTCAGCAGGCCGATGCTCTACCCACTGAACTGAACTGGCTTTTCCTCCTCACCCCTCTTTTTTCCCCCCACCATAAAGCTTTCCCATTCCTTTGCCTGCCTTTGAGCTTTTTGCCCGAACACAAGCGATGGTGGCTGACTCTCTTCCTATAGCAAACTTGAATAGCCTTCGCTTTTCCCCATTTGGTTTGGCTTTGTTTATTCCCACAAACTGAGGAAAGAAAAATAAGCAATTTTTAAATGCTTGGAAAAGAAAAAGCAATAATAGTCTCCTATGTGATTTAACTGCAAGTAGCAATTTCACAATTAAAATAATGTAAGCATTAAATATTAGCCCATATCTTTGTTTTCACTGGCTGGGTTGAAATATATCTAGTCCATTGTACTGCAGGAGACAGAAGCCACTAAACTCTTTAAAAAAACAAAACACTGCATTATTGTGATACAATTTGTCTATAATAAAAGACATACATTTTAGTATAGAGTTTAATGAGTTTTGACAAATTTATTCACCCGTGGGCTCACCCACTACAGTCAAAAACATTTCAGCACCACAACAAATTCCCTTGTGCCTGTTGCAGTCCGACCCCCTTCTGCACTCCCAGCCCCAGGCAACCACTGCTTTGCTTTCTGTCACTATAGATTGGATTTCCTATGAAGGATTTCATATAAAGGGAGCCATGCAGTATCATTATTGTACCATTTTATATCCTCACCAGCAATAAATGTGAGCGTGGGTTGCTTCACATTAGCTCCAATCGGTCTTGTGAGGCTAATAAAATTTAACCCATCCAGTGAGTGCCCGGAGGTATCTCTTTGTGGTGTGGTTTTGCTTTGTTTTAGGTACATAGAACATGCTTTTGTTTTCAAGGTTTTTCCTCTCATATAGGCTTTCTGCTATTTCATTTCCTCAGATGGGAGAGAAAGACAGGGTGTCAGCAGACAGTATATGTCAGGGTGTTAGTTCCAGGTGTGGGATTTAAGTTACTATGGTTGGGCTTAAATGGAAACCTTGGGCTTAAATGGAAACCTTGTTTTAATAGGAGCTTCTGCACTTGTTCAAATGAAAGATGAGAAGTAAACAAAGCATAGGTTCCACGATAAAGATCCTGTGGAACGTATGAGTCTGCTGGCTACCGGTCCTGCACCCATCACTCCAGGTATTAACCATTTTCCTTCCATAATTTCCTTTTCATTAGTTAGGTTTATTGAGATATAATTTGTAAACTGAAAAATGTACCCTTTTAAGATGTATTACAGTTCGATAAGTGTTGACAAATGTAGATAGTCCTATAACCATCACCACAATCAAAATATAGACTATTTCTGACAAAACCATATGATTTAACTTATTTTTGGAATTTAAATAGGAAAGTAAATGAACAAAGTTGAAACAGAGGTATAGACACCAAGAACAGGCTGATGGTTGCCAGAGGGGAGGGAGATTGGGGGGCTGGGTGAAAAAGCTGAAGGAATTAGGAACTACAAATTGGTAGTTACAGAATAGTCACGGTGTTGTAAAGGGAATATAGTCAATAATATTGTAATGACCACATATGGTGCCAGGTGGGTACTGGATATCTTGGGAGGAACACTCTGTAAAGTATATTAAAACAAGAACTTAATGCTAAAAGAAATGAATGCCCAAAAGCCTAGTCTGTTGCCACCATTGTTTCTAATTCCAGTCTTAAGTAGCCTACTTCTCAGGTTCATATACCAGAGCCTGAACACAGTAAGTATGTCAGGAAAGGCGGTTTTGTACTGAGAGACTGTGGGAACTATTTCCTTAATAAAAAAAAACTTAATCTGTTTTCAAAAAAATATAGAGAGACTATTTATATAATTCCAAAAAGTTCCCTTGTGCTTTTTAGTCAATCCCCTCCTTCCACCTTCAGCTACTGGCAACCATTGATCTGATTGCCTTTCCCAGAATCCCCTATATAATTAGTTGCATATATTATGTAGCCTTTTCAGATTGATTTCTTTCACTTAGCAATATGCCTTTGAGATTCACCCGTGTTGTCAGTATCAGTCATTTCTTTCTTTTTATTGCTGAGTAGTATTCCACTGAATAAATATACCATAATTTGTTGACACACTTATCTGTTGATGGACATTTGAATAACTTCTGTTTGGAGAGGTTAAAATTAAAGCTGCTAAAATAGTTGCATACATGTCTTTCTGTGGATATATACTTTCATTTATTTTATGTACATACCTAGGAATGGAATTGCTGGGTCAAATGGTATATCTAACTTAAAAGAAATACCATTATCTAAGGTAACTACAGTTTTATATTTTTACCAGTATGGAAGTTCCATTTGTTCCACATCCTCATTAGCACTTAGTACTGTCAGATTTAAAAATTTTATCCAATTGATGTATCACTGTGGTCTTAATTTGCATTTTCCAAATGATTAATGATATCAAATATCTTTTTTACGTGCTTATTTTCTAACAATATCTCTTTAGTGAACTATCTGTTTTAATCTTTTGCCAGTTTTTATGGAATTGTTTTATTTATATTATTATTACTGAATTCTAAGGATTTGAACCCACAGGTCAGTGCTCTATACATTGAGCCAAACCGGCTAGGGCTCTTTTTTTGTTTTGTTTTTGCACTTGAATTTCAGATCCTTTTTTTTTTGCACTTGAATGTTCAGTAATTTGTTTATGTCTTTCGCCATTGAATTACCTTGGTACCTTCAAAAATAACTTAAAAGTATATTACTTAGTTTCCAAATATTTGAAGATTTTTTTTCTGATAACTTTCTGTTATGGATTTTTAATTTAACTCTGGTTAGAAAACATATTCTGTATGACTTAAATTCTGTTGCATTTTTTGAGATTTGTGTTATGCACCCAGGTTTGGCCTATCTTGGTAAATGTTTAGTGTGTACTTGAGAAGAATGATTGACTTTTCATTCTGCTGTAGTGCAGTGGAGTGTTTTATAAATGTCAATTAGGCCTCTGAGGTTGATAGAGTTGTTTAAATTGTCTATATCCTTACTGATTTTATGTCAACTTGTGTAATTAGTTATTGAGAAAGGGGTGTTGAACTTTCCAATTACAATTGTAGTTGCCTATTTCTCCTTGTAGTTCTATCAGTTATGTTCCATGTATTTGGAAGATCTGTTATTAGTTGTATAAACATTTGTGATTGTTATGTTCTTTTGGTTAGTTAACCTTTATCATTATATAAAAAACCTTTTTATCTTTGGTAATATCCTTTGCTGTGAAATCTATTTTGCCTGACATTAATATACAAAATCCAGCTTAACATTTTTCTTATTTATTTATTGTAGTATTAGCATGATATATCTTGGAGTATTTAGACTATTTACATTTAATGATTTTTTTTTATCCTTTCGAGTTTTCTGAAACATTTCGTACACTGCCCCTCAGTCCCACTGCAATACTCTGCCTCACCAGTTCCAGCCAAGTCAATCTTGTCATACTTTAACCTCTATCTCCTCAAATACAGTAAGAGAGCCGTACTCTACATGGGATCTCTCTCTTTGTGTTACATGGTCCACAGAAACATCCAAACAGATAGCCAGGGTGATCACTGGATTCACCTCATTGGCTTCCATTCTCTTAGAGATTATAGTCCTGAATCCCCTGTTGTCTAATATCCCAAAACTATTTCCTTGTATATTTTGTCTAGTTTTCTTGTTTATGGTTAGAGGGTAAAGTCGAGTCCTAGTTATTTAATCATGGCTGGAGTGGAGATCTTCCTCAAAATCTTTTAAAATAAAAATAAATAAACAAGGAAGTCTTGACATATATGCTGTGAAATGCTTATTATAAATTGGTATAACGATATAAATTTAATATAAAACAATGGAAATATGTATGGAACTATAATATCTACTTCACTATCACTCCTTCAGTTACTATATGCATCCTAGCATTGGATTCTCGCTCAAGGGAATAGGAGTTGGCCTCCTCTTACCTCTTTCACTTTCTGCATTTCAAGTCATGGTACACATGTGTGCACCCCAATATATCTCATTCTCAAGTCAAACTTTTTCAATGGAACACAAATGATTGTACTTATAAAAATAAGGGGAAACTTTATAAACCACAATCCAGGATTATAGTGTCCCAGCTCTGGAGGTAGCTTTGCTGGAACTGAGTGCTCTGTAGAGTGCTCTTATAAAATGTGAATTCATTGCAAAATTTAAAAATTTAAAAGTCTGAGTGGGAAATAGCTGTCCTCACACTGTTTTGGAATTACAGTCCTGTAATAGCAAGGTCTCTGTCAAGTCTGTATTCTCTTTCAATCTCAGAAGAGCCCAGAGAGAATTTTTTACAGAGTAAAAACGGTTTCTGCTTTATATGATTTATCTCATATATTCACTCTCTTCTACCACATCATCTTCTTCTTCTTCATTCTCATTTTAATAGTAATATTTTAAACTGTCACTTAAGTTTTAAAATTTATAAACTATGTTACATTATTATAATGAATACAATGATTTTTTATAATGAATATAATGATTTTGTGATAAAAGTAAGTATTAACTCTGACTCTATAGAAAACGAACTTGAACCACATAAATGTCATAAGACTTGCCCAGGTCGGCTAAATATTAATTATAGAGCTGAAGTCCAAGTCTTCTGGTTCCAGGTCCTGTGTCGTTTTTTTCACCATACCACAATGTCTTTTCTGAAGACCCTCTCTTATTCAGTGGTCAACTGATTGTTTCTCAACAAGTCTTGCCTTCAAAGCTCATGTTTAATGCATTTTTTTAAAAATCCCAGAGACTTTCAACCTCCCCTGAAGTCACAGAGCAGTGCTCCTGTTATAAACATGTTAGGGGAATCCCTTTTAAAACAAGATTTACAGTACAAATATTTGTTGTTTATGCTTCTGTCTCGATGAACACATAAGGTCTTTAAAAGCTTTTGGTAACTCCGTTCGTCCATGAATCTAAAGCGTTACTTTTGAGTCAGTTAACGTACCCATATCCACACAAAATTAGATTTCTCCAGAGAACATGCATATTAATAACATCAATTCAGAATTTCAGACTTTCTTGGCCCTCTTCTTATCACTTTCATCAATTTCCAAAAGCTTTGCACTTTTTGGACATGGCAGAGTTAATAATTTTAATAAATGAACTAAAAAATTATAAAATAATCTGGCCTGCAGATGTGGGTGTGTCTGGTCTGTAGAGTGCTCTTATAAAATGTGAATTCGCTGCAAAATTTAAAAGCCAGGGAACTTCACATAAAAATCAATATTTTTCACATGACTTTTTATACCATCTTGAAACTCTTGCAACAGTGGGCCCCAAACCCTCATGATAGCAATCAGCTAGAACTGAGATTTGTCTGGCCTGTTTTCCTAGCCATGCACTCCCTGGACCGTCCAAATGTTATTACTCTTCATTGTCTTACCCTGGTATCACTTCATTCATTTACTCTACCTGCCTAAGTTTACGATTTTGGCCACAGACTCACACACTTTAGTTGAGACTAAAACATCTGCACACAACCATGGTGCCACCTGTTGGCGAAGAGCAGGGAGGGTGGGCTTTGCTTGGAAAAGTAGCTTTGTTCATCTGTGTGATGGGTTGTGAGTTCAACGTTTGTAAATAGAGAAGCACCTATATGTATTATGCATGAATATGTAGCAGCATATTACTTTTCATGTATCCCACACCTATGTACCTGCAATGGACATTAATTCACCTCCTGACCTTGACAGGCCCTTCAGGAGGTTTGGGCATGGGTGTATGTGAGTGCATGTGCAGATGTACGGTGGGATGTAGGAAGTGCAAGGAAGTTAGCAGTCTGCTCCTCTTGAGGATTCTTTTTGGAGATCTAGCATGGTAGGCATTTGTTTATCCATCTTTTTGGAAGAGGTCCCACCTTCTCTGCATTGCTGTTGAACATGACCTCTCATCACATAGCTCAAAGAGCTAAGTAAGCAACATTGGCATTGAACGCCCTTGCTAACAGTTCTATTTCTGCCATTCACTATTTGATCTGGATCAAGCTCCCAAGTTTCTATGGTCTTTGGTTTTCTCATCTAAGAAACAAGATAATAACAACTGAGCAAGGTAATTGTGTGTGATCATCTATGTCAGATTAGAAACAGAGATGGTAAAAGACATAACTTATGTTTATGGTTGATTTACATAGTGCTTCAGGCTGGGAGGCTGAAATATCCCATTAATGTTGAGAACTCATTTTTAAAATTGAGCAGAAGCAAATACATTTGAAAAACAGTTCCTTCACAGAGTTCCAATCACAAAATGCCATTTGATCCAGTATGTACACAGCTCTGTTATTCTAACATCTCTCGGTGCTGGGCAGACCTCCCATGTGGACTATAGCTGGTCCTCAGATTTAAGGAATAATGGCAGTAAATAAAGCTATGCCCTGGGCACAGGCTCTCTTCCTCGGAGTTATCAGCAATCACCATGGCTTCAGTATTACATTCTTCCAGGTGATTCTTTTTATGATCTCTCACTGAGATTCCTGTACCTCTTTGATTATCTAAGAGGTATTTTAATTTCCCTTTATCACCTCACAATCCAATTCATCTCTTTTCCTAAACAGAGGCCCCTCTAAATTCTTCTCTCTGTCAGTGGCATGGATGTTGTCTCAATTCAATGGAACTAGATTTATTCAGTGATTACCATGGGCATCATTGCTGGGTTTGGAATAACCTGTGACCCAGTCTTCCCCTTTTCCCGTGTAGTCTTCTTTTTTAAAAAATATTTTTTTATTGATTTCAGAAAGGAAGGGTGGGGAAGGGAGAGATAGAAACATCAATAATGAGAGAGAATCATTGATTGGCTGCCTCTTGCAGGCCCCACACTGGGGATTGAGCCCGCAACCAGGCTTGTGCCTTGACCAGACCAGAAATCAAACCGTGACCTCCTGGTTCACAGGTCCATGCACAACCACTGAGCCATGCGGGTTGGGCTTCCCTGTGTAGTCTTGATAGATCTTTTTCAACATCATTCCAATCTTTCCTTTCTTTTCCATTTCATTTATACCAAGTTAGTCTCAGGCCTCCTTACAACTATGTGATAGCTGAAAAATTTAGTGACATACTCTTCATATTCACCAAGTACGTTGTTATAGACAGCCCTAGATATGAAGCCTTCACAATTTCTGGATGACAGCACTCAAAGCACTTAGGAAAGAAAAATATTTTCTGCCTTCTACATCCCACAGGTAAATTCCTTTCCCTCTCTCCAGGGCTACAGGTAAAGGATGGCAGTTATGGGCACCGCATTTAGATTCCCGTTCACAAATGAACTCAGAGGATGATGGGCCTTGGACTATTCTTTTAGTCGCAACAGATGCAGCAGAAGCCACTGACCAGTGAGCTCCCCAACGAAGCACAGCAGCGGTCTGGAGCTATGTTAGTTTGGGAAACATCATGTTCTTCAAGTACGAAGACCACAGACCAACCACTCTTTCTCCCCACAGTTCAGAGGAGAATACAGATTGTTAACCCGGAATCCAGGCACGGTCTTCAGGGCCCAATAACTCCTGGCGGCACCTTGGAGACCTGCCCGGGACACGGGGCTGTGATGAGCTGGAGCCTCAGTTAGGTTTTGACAAGAACTTCACTTCCTTTTCAATACATACGGCCCTCTTGGGCAGGTTAGCTACGTTCTTTAATAAACCGAAGAGAAGAAATGCTGTAATCTACATTTAAAGTAAAAATTGGAACCCAATGTAATAAGTTCAGAATGTACTTTAAAAGGCAGTGGGACGGGATATTTGAAATCAGGCCCATTCTATAAAAATCCAAGCTATTGGGAAAAAATGATTATATCTCCCAAATTCATCGTATTTCTCATACTTAAATACCACCAGCCCACGAGAGAGGAAACCAGGACAACATTGGCTCTAAAAGCTGACAATGGGATTGATTGCCCCCAAAAAGTGACAGGAACCTCCCGCCCACACCAGTACCATGTCATTTTTCCACGAACTGGGCCTGCAGTGATTAAGTATGTGTACTTGAGAGCGCTTCCAAGGGTTTGAGCAATCCATCTGGCAGAGCATTTGACACTATGGGATTGTTGTTGCGGTGCCGTGCCAGCACCAGGGCTTACTTAATTGCATTAGTCATCAAGCAGCAGTGCCACTAATCTCGGATCTTACCGAGTGCCGTCTGGCTCGTGTGTTTCAAAGACCAAACAAACAAAGCTGAAGCACTACTAACTTCTCCCCCATCTGAGTCTGAAGTCTGGAGATCCTGACCCCAGGTTCCAATGGGCCTGTGGTGATACTGGAAGGATCACGCCTGTGCAAAAGAGGCATAAAATTGAGGCTAAAATGACAAAAGTTGAAGGCTTCCCGAAGGCCTTGTCCACCGAAGGCACCATTGTCCAATCATACACTGAAGGTCTCCAAGCTCTTATTATTAAGAGTGATTTTTTGTATATTTGAGCAATGTCTCCAAGATGTCCAAGTTTAAGTGAAAAGACATTACCTGGAATTAGTTACATGCTAACCCCTTAGTTCTCTGCTTGCATCTGTAAGAACTAGTTAGCTTCCTCAGGTTGGCTACTGAGGGAGTTAAGTCAAGTGGGTTGGTTGTTTATATGGGTTCAAAAATGCAAAGGCTGTGACCATGAGATACTGCTGGCTGGGAGTATTAGGATTACAATTGTCCTGAGATTCTAGACAGAGGGAGAAGATGGAAGAGGAGGAAACTTCCAGTTCATGACTTAGTCTACATCTGACATTCATTCATTCACATACCAGATATCATTAGATACTATTAGAGCAGCGATGTCCAACCTTTTTCATCTCATGGCACACATAAACTAATTATTAAAATTTTTTGGCACACCAAAAAACATATTTTTTCTGATCTGATAAAAAATAGGTATAATTTTGATTCAGTCACACTGGATAGCTATTGTTGTGTTGACTGTTGTCATTGTTTTAGTTTGACAATCAAGGGAAAAGAGGTCGGTGCCCTTGACTAAATAGTCAGGTATTGCATGTTTTAAAAATTTTTGCAGCATACCAATGTGCCTCTTGAGGACTAGAGCGTAGCCATTATTTTATGGAGCCTTTTAGCTTTGCCAATTGACATGTTAGAAAGTTACTCAGAACTTCTTCCCAACTCTAGAAAAGTTCCTCCAAGAAAAAGAAGTTAAAAGGCAAGGCATAGGGGAAGATAAAAGAACATTTTGTTTCCAAAAAAACCAACTTCTTTCTTTCTTCTGAAAATCTCCCTTTCTGAAAAATGGCCTGTGTGGAAGAATTGGGGTTCTATCTTAGCACCCACGTGGAGCCTTCCTTGCACTCCTATGTGATATCTCTGGGATAAAACACTCCCAGGACAACTGAACTCCTGGTTGCTTGTGAAAGGAAAACTAAAACAGTATTTTGTAATGATTGGGCAAAGGTCATGATGGAGGCCCATGTAGGTGGGTAGCCTCCTAACGGATGAATAATTGGATGGATAATTAGCTAGATGTGTCTAGTGGGGCTCTGATAAACAAATGTGAGGTACAGGACAGGGACACGCAACAATAAACTGCAAACAAATGATTCTCTAGAAATATCCTACCTGTCCACTGTTGATTTGAGATCTCCAATTTGAGATACATAGCTTCACTATCATCTGAGATTTTGGTTCACTTTAATGGACACATAGTTATGAGTTAAAACATCAAATTTTATGAACTTAATCTTCATGATATAAAATTAATATTACCATTCTCCTACCCCTTTAAACCACCTCGTTTCTGCCTTATAATAAAAGTGGTTTTCCTATCAAGGAAAAATATTACTGAATAAGATTAAAAGTGTAACTTACATGCCTATGCAGTTTTTCAAAATCAAGGCAAACTTCAACATTAGCAGGGAAAAAAAGGAATTATTTCTCCACAAAAGTAAACTTTTAGATGCTCTTCTTACATTAAGGGAGAGAAAAAAGACTTTTTCCAGCCAGTCTCCTCTAAGAGCATTCTTTTGGCTCCTATGACGCACTCATCTGTCACATCCAGCTTGGCCCACCTTAGCCCACCCTGCGGAGCACACAAGAGAGGAGGTTGACTGCAGCTGGTACAATAGAGTTACTGGCTCATCCAGTCAGAGATTTTTAAAATCTTCAGCCTAGATCTCCAAAAATTTCTCCTCAGAATGATCCCATAGAGCAGTCCCTCTGACTGTACAAGAAGATCTTTGAAAAGAACACGACTTGGAACACTACAGAATCATATAAGTATTTCTTTTGCAACTCATCCTTTACCTTGGCAGGCATAATTCCTCAAGTTCAGTTCAGGACTTGCAATGACCAAGAGACTGAGATGAAATAGATTTGGCTTCATTGGCTTGGAGTGGATTCTTGGCTGAAAACCCAGGGCAGTGACTTGAGTGGTCAGATTTCCAAAATACAAAAGGAAATCGCAAGGGAAAGGGAGAAAAGAAAATGGTGTGTGTGTGGTGTCAGAGGTGTGTGTGAGTTGGAAAAGAGCATGAAACAAACAGATCAGAAACCAAACCAAGCCTTGCCTCCCACATTGAATATCCCCCTTTATTCCCAGTGCTGGATGGTTCTTGTTCACCTCTCCAGATTCACTACTTACCCTCCTCAAACATGATCTTGCCCTGGAAAGTTAACCTTTTATGGACATCACCAGTGGGTTTCCATGCTTTTTGAAAGTCCCAGTGGGTCTGGCCAATGGAAGGCACTGGCAGATGTTCTAAAGCTAGAAGAGAGTAAAGTTGTTGTCATGGGTTGGCTGTCCTGCTAGGAAAGTCAAGTTCCTGCCAGGTGGCTTCTCTATGCCACCCTCTCTGGGTTCTGATAAATCCACTCCATTTCATCCTTCAGATGGTAATGGTGATGATGAATCCTTGCTCTCAAAAGTTCTGGGATCCTATAGTATCCTCTCATGGTTCCTTGAAATGCTGCTCACACCCCTGTAAAGATTCCATTTATTAAATTTTCCCTAAATCAATTTATTTGAGTTTTCATTTGTTTCTTATCAACACTTTGACAGATATATGTTCTAAATACAAGAGTTTTTGCAAAGAAAGTGATGGAGATTGAGCTTAGGAAAGGCAGGTTAAAATCATAGTATGAGAGCTACGGATGGCAATGGAACAGGCTCATTCTTTTGTCTCTCAACATAAACAAATAGAAATAAGCAGTGAATTAGGAGTCAGGAGACTTAGGATATAGCCTGGGATTCAACCCACATTGGGTATGTGGTCTTGGTCAATTAATTAAACTTTTGTAGAATTCTGTTTCCTCACTTATATAATGGAAATAATCTGCTCAATATATCTCACTGCACTGTGAGGAGAATCAAATAGTATAAAGCTTTGGCAAAAGGCTTCTTTTTACTTCTCTGTTGTAAAAATATTGTAGGTTTTTCCAGACCTAGTAGTAATATCAACTCCTTTGAAGGTTTCTCTGAGCTGCCCAGGAAGACTTGATTCTCTTTTCTTTGTTTCCACACGACAATTGATTTAAATCTCTATTAAAGCATCTATCCTATTATTGCCAATGGCTGTGTATAAGTTTATTACTTTAGTTAGATAAAAGTTCTTTAGAGGTTGAATTCGAAGCATAAGCATGGTGCTTATGTGCTTGGCACATAAAGATCTCAACACATGTTTGTAGGATGAATGCATGTGCCCATCTCTTTTTTTCTCATCTCTTCATCATGTTTATGTGGTACCATTTATCTCACCATCCCCTAGGCCTGCCTACTCATAAGTTCTAGGAGTAGCCCCAAGTAGCACATGACATCACACTAATTGCCCAAGAATAAGCTCCGAAGGCAGCCAGAGCAGAGAGCTAGCCATGTATTACTTGGTTTGGACAAATGAACTCTCCTAGTCCTTTCCCCCCCCGCCCCTCAAAATTTGAACTGTTTTGTATAGATTTCCGTCCAAGAGAGCTCTGAAGTAGGAAGGTACTAGAAATCTGGTCTTAGAGTGGGCATTTTTGAGACGGTGTGAAATCTGAAGAAGCAACCCTGATGAGGGAAGAGAATAGAAGAGGTAGACAGAAACAAGTGAGATGAGGGGCCACACCACCACTGACAAATGGCAGTTCTATTTTGGGGGGCTTTTCAGACCCTAGGAGGCAGGGTTATATTTTGTTGAACAACCTCAGATTCTGTGACACTTCTCAGTGCCCTTCTGAGTCACCTCTGTAGTTGGCTAGCTCCATGGGTTCTATTTCTTGGCCATCCAGTGAGTTTTGATTGGAAGATCCACTCTTAGTTTTCTCTCCTGGTCCTAACAGGGCTGCTGAGATAGTGAATTAAGCCTGGCATTAGACCAATTCTGCTCCTGGGGCCACTTTGCACTTGTCATATGTGGCTTATGCCTTGTCTCATTTCTTATGTTTATGGGCTTTCTTCTTGTTCACAAGGTTTTTACAGCTGGGATTGAATCTTCTTTCTTGCATATCTGCTGAGAAGATGGCTGTCCCTTTCCTTTGCCATCGAGTGTCACAATCTTATTTTTAACCACTTTATTTCAATAGCTCATTGTCCTTTTTCTCTACTTCATAGGTTCTCACATGTCACACAATTCCTGATACTCTACAGGTCTCCAGCCAAAAAACAAACAAACAAATAAACAAAAACATTCTTTGCTCAAAGAACAAGCAAAGAATGAAGTATTTAGGCAAACAATTGCCATAGGCAAAGCTTAGGCTTGGGGACCCTCTAGTATGAACCTTGTCTCCCACCTGTGAGTTAGGGTCTGTCCTTGGGCTCTCAGTTGTTGACAGTAATTCCAGTGTGCTGGGCCGACCTGAATCAAAACAATGCGATTGATTTGGGACCTGCTTATTGATTTGCCCCTGGGATCTGATGAAGAAAACCTTGAACCACCCTTGTAGGGCAGCTGTGACCTAACTGAATTCCTCGGAGGGTTAGAACCAACCAACTCTTTCCCAAGACTCAGGATGGGCAAGTTGCTGGAGACAGTTCTAATGCCTGGAGACACTGAGGATCAGAACTTGCCACACAGCTCCAAACTTAACATCCATTTCTGTCGCAATAGTTTGAGAAGTACTGAAACAGAGAGGGGAGGAAGGAACCCAAAAGAGGAAGAGCAAAATCATGGCTCTTGGGAAAATGGCTGTAGGTGTGCTGTGTTCTTACTATGAATGTGCTGACTCGTAGTAACTACTTCCCTTATACTGTAGTTTCTGTGGGAAAGTCACTTCCTTTGAGTCACAGTTTAGGTGCTTGCATCTTGCTTTTAGGAACTTTATGCTAATGGTTTCATTAAATAATTATCCATAATAATGGATTCATTTAATACTTGGTTAATTTTTAAAGAGATAAAGTCATGTCCAGTTATAGAGTCCCCTAATTGCCTTTATAAATATTATAAGTTGAAAACTTCCTGAGAGGAGTGGAATTTTAAATTTTATTTATTTTTAGTTTCAGTTTTTGCTTCATCATAGCTTTCACAATAAACCAATGGTGCAGAAGACATATAGACAGCATGACCAACAACTTGGCTTTACTTCCAAGGACTGTAAGTGCTAATAGTAGGTAATGCAATGGCACCGAGAGGGAAAAACCAAAGGAAAAAATCTAAATTCTTTGGCCAGATGTTGTTTTTCTTGACCAGATCCCTTTCACCATCCTTCTCCCACGTCTGTCATCAGGGATTCATTGCAGGCAGCTGCATTCCCTTTCAACACGTGAGCGAACCAATAAGTATCCTTCAAACCTCGGGGTGACAGATATCACCTCCATTTACAAAGGCAAGTTTGTTCCTTGCTTTAAAGTGAGAATCCAAACCTTGAAGTTTATTAAAAACCTTATTGAAAAAGCAGTGGGTAATAAAGTACAGTTCAATGTCACACACACACACACAAAAGAATGTAGGCATCTTAAAAAGAGGTAATGATAAACACATTTAATCTATTAGTACCTGGTGAGCTGTAAATCAAGTCCTGAAATCTCAGACGTTGGGGTAATCATGTGAGCCCCAGCAAGAATGGCATGGGGTCCCATTCTAGCAAAATCATAAATACATCACAAATTCAGCATTGATCTAAGACTATTAGTTAACATCTCTAAGACTCAAGTTTTTTTTTTTTTTAATCTGGAATAAATAAGGAGAGCAATAGATCATTTCTCGGGTTATTATGGAAATTAAAATACATATTTTGTATAAGCTCGACAGTTTGCTGTTAGAAGTATTCTCACATATATGATGATATATTCCAGTTCATCTGAAGTACATTCAACTCCCTAAGTTAGGAAATCTAAATAGTGATGTCTTAATTCTTTTGGGCTGCTATAACAGAGTACCATAGTGGGGCTTATAACAACAGAAATTTATTATTTGCAGTTCCAGGGCTGGGAAGTCCAACATTAAGGTACAAAGAATTAGGTACCTGATGAGCCCAGCTGCCTGTCTTTTTTATGAATTTCCTGTGGTGGAAGGGATGACCCAGGAAGCTGACTGGGTCCTCTTTTATAAGGGCACTAATCTCCTCCAGGAGGGTTCTACCCTCATGACCTCATTTAAGCCTAATGACCTCCCAAAGGCCCCACCTCCAAATACCATCGCAATGGGATTTGGTCTCAACATAGGAATTTTAGGAAGACACAAACATTCAGTCTATAGCAAATGGCATCTCCTATTTATATGAACAGCTCATCTCCTTTCTCTCCTGGAGTCCAGACCAAGGCAGCCAAGTCAAAATCTCCCCTGTGCCTGGGCCAGTGGCTTGGAAAAGGATGATTTGATTCAGCTACCAGGTATCAGGCAAGTTTTATGCTTTCTTTTCCAGCCTTTTCTCTGTCTTTTGCCTCTCTGCAATTCCTTTTATCCCACCCCAGCCTATCTCCTTTATTTTTGTCCCGTCCCCTTCTACCAAATCTATTAATTATCCTACAGTTTCCACTCACGGCTTGTAAGCATAAGAATAATTCTAAGGACATTCCTGTTTTTGAATAAAACTAAGTATTGATGAACATAAACTAATGTCACCATCTTATACATTTTTAAAAGGCCAAACTAATCCCTTTTGAATTATCGCAAAAGTCTCCGTCTCTCTTTCTCCCCCAGACTTCCAAATGCCTCTTTTTTTCCACTCTGATTAACTTTCCCCCCTCAAATATTAATATGAAAGATAAAATAAAACATTTAAAACCTAATTTGTGACAACTAATGTACTAGGGGAACATCAATATGCCAACGTAGACACTGAGCTTGGCCCCCTTAAGGATCTCATAGTCTTGTTGGAAAGACAGACAGTGAAAATTCAGAATGTCAAGTTCTCTAGTAGAAGTTACCATCGGAAAGTAGTGAGAGGATAGTGAATGCCAGGTGCAGTGGGTTATTACTTTCCCTTTTAATGACAGTATTTTTCAAAGTCTCCTTTGGGATTAGAGTTAACATGGTGAAATTGAATTAGAGAAATGTTAGGTTAATCTATATAAATTTCTAGTTGTGGGCCACAGGGTTCTGAGGCCTTGTCCTACTCAGTTTTTAAATAAAATCATAGAAGTCATTCTCATAAAAGTATGTAGAATATATACATCTGTCAGAAATGACTAATTCAAATGATGGTAAAATCAAGATTTGTAGTAAATTGAGTATGTTGAACATTGCATCAAAATAATCAGATCCAGATTAAAGAGGAGGAAGCCTTCATTTATGAGTGTACTTTTGTATTCCTCTAATAAACATTCTTTTCATTGTGTTGGTTGTGCCAATTTCTCTTCTTACAACCAAAGGTTCCCAGATTAAGACAGCTAATAACATCAGTTTCTTAGGTGCCTATCTCAGGGGAATTGGGGAGCTACTAGAGAGTGGTTGAAGGGAGCAGATTGGACCCTATGCCATGATCTGTTTCTTACCTTGGCATAGGTAAGGGAGATGGGTTAATTAATTTTGTTTGAAGTTGAATGTGACATAAATAAAACTCAACAACAAAAACAAAGCCCCGGATGTTGTCTTTACAAATTCTAGAGATAAACCAACTGGTAGCATAGTTGGAGCCAAGTGATTGCTGCAGGGAAAAATCTGCCTCTTTCAAGCTCTTGACTTTTGTTTCCTGTGTGTTGTAGTCATTCTTAGACAGGTGCTCACCAAATGGTAGCAAACATCTCACTCAGCATCCACAACTTACATTCTACTTACTCAGTAGAATGAAGACCTCTCTCCCATTATTACCAGTGGAATCTATATATATAAAAGCCTAAGCGACCAGCTGTCCAGTAGCTATGATGTGCACTGACCACCAGGGGGCAGATGCTCAATGTAGGAGCGAAAACCACAGGCATGGAAACATGGAATAGACTGATGAATCTCAGAGGGAAGTGGGGAGGAGGAAGGGCAGGAAGAGATTAACCAAAGATCTTATATGCATACTAGAGGCCCGGTGCATGGATTCATGCACTGGTGGGGTCCCTCAGCCTGGCCTGCAGGGATGGGGCTGAAACCAGCTCTCCAACATCCCCTGAGGGGGCCCAGATTGTGAGAAGGTGCAGGGCAGGCTGTGGGACCCACCGGTACATCGGAACTCTAGTCAATTATAAAAGCCTTGGAAAATAAGTACTTTTGCATAAATGAACTACAGGTAATCCTTGGCCAACACAGCTGTGAATGGTGCAGGTACACTTATAAGTGGATTTTTTTCTTTTTTAGAATGCAAAAAACCCTTTATTTTTTGTTTATTAATTACTGAATACTTAAAAGAAAAGCTCTTTTAAATAAAACCAAGCAATTTAGAGATGAATCAAAATAAAATTTAAATTGGAGATGGTATTGCAAAAACATTAGGGTTGTAAATGCAAAAATAATGTTTTAGTATTAATATAGATTTCAAGTTAAAATAGGAAAAACCAATAAAGAGTAGAGTGGGAATAAAAATATGTGTTACCTAAAAAAGGTTTCATTTTATCAATAGTGGGAGTTAAACTATACCACATTTAAGGAAAATTTTGTTTGACCTTAAAAACTAATTTCTGTATTTATGATCTTTTGAACACAGAGGAAAAAAATAAGTATTTTATATTAAGTTCATTGTTATATGCTAATATCTAATTAATTTTATAAGTTAAATAAGTTTAATACTATTTTCTTAAAATAACATCAGAAGTAAAATGTCAAAATCTCAAGAGTTTTGACTTTCCATTTATCTCTCTTTTTGTCCATGTGTAAGATCAGTGAGTGAAAGTCTATGAGTGAAGCCTGAGACAACATTCACCTAAAATTAATATTTACTTCTAAAGAGTTAGGATTTAGGATGATTTTTATTAAAAAAAATTTTTTAAAGACCATTTGATATGACTCAGTGGTTGAGTGTCAACCTATGAACTAAGAGGTCATAGGTTCGATTCTCTGTCAGGGTACATGCAGCCAATCCTATAATCCCTTCCTCTCTCTTCCTCTACCTTCCTCTCTCTAAAAATAAATAAAAACGTATTTTAAAAAGTTTAATGGAGCCAACATGGCATATGATTTGTGTTCTGGCAAACACTAAGACCTGCTTTCTCTTACCAAAGGAAATGGCACATGTTTTACCAAAAATCAAGGTGGGTGTAGGAGGCAGCAACTGCTTAAGAGCAAATAGGCTCTAATTTATTCTGAGGCAAAGCAGAAATCCCAACTCAAGGGCAAGGGCAAAGAATGAGCTTCAACTTTATTTTGCCAATTGCTGTAGCTGCCTTTTATTGGCTCAGTCACCATTGTGAGTACTCTCAGCCTAAGTAAAGCAAATTAGTTTTGAACACCAATTTATGAAGAGTTTTCATATAGATTATCAAATTGAAGCTTCAAACAGTTCTGTAAAATGGGTACCATTTCCCAATTATGTCGAAGAATCTCGGTTGTAACTATAGTTCCCGTTCAAACTCAGGTACCCTGACTCCAAATTTAGCGTTTGGGGTTCAGTTGCGCTGTCCATGTCCCTGCAAAATAGCTGTATATTCATGCGTTAGGTCAATTTTAAATTTCTCTGGGGATAAACGAAATTGGGTGCCCCACAGTAAGAGTTAATTGGTGCAATAGCTTTCTGCTGAAGTGAAGGTTTGCTTTGCAACAGAAATTGCTAACAATTTTGTAAATCAACTTAATGGAGCCATTTGGATAATGTTAAAAAGTATTTACCTAAACATGTTTTAAAACTTCATTTCCTGGAATCCAAGTGTTTAAATAACTGCAGCATGGTAAATACACAAGTGTAATTTTGCTAAAGAGTTTATTTTGGCCAGAAGCCATCAGATTGGCTAATTGCTTTTTTTTTTAAAAAAAGATGTAATCCTTGGGGAGAAAATACTTAAAGATGACATTTGAAAAACCTCCTTAAACATTAATGTTAAATCTTTAAAATATTTAGAGAGAAAAATTATAAGCTTCTAACAGGAAACCTGATAAGTTTATCTGTTTAAGCTCAAAATAATTAGCATGTAATTCCTATAATCCATCTAGCTCTGAAATAAAATAACTAGTATGAAATAAGTGCAGGAAATTTGATAAATAGAAGATCCCCTTTAGGGTTTATTTTGACAGAATTTTTATTGCACTAATGGTTCTAATAAAGATAATGTTCATATTTAAAAATTATGAGGTTCTGATGTTTCTTCCTTTATAGCACATTTGTGAAATAAGACAATAAGAAACTATGGTGCCCTCTTAAATGTTTTTCATTTTAAAAAACATGCCTGCATTTTTTGTGTCACTCAGTGGTAGTTAAAAATAGTGTAGTGTTGTGGCAACAGCCTGAGGTTATTGTAATATTTGAGTGAAGATAAACAATGCACTCGATAGCTCCTGTTACACAGTAGACCCTCAATAATCAAGTATTAAATTTTTCATGGAGCTGGAAGTTTATGGGAAGAACTATTTATTTAAAAATTGTACTTTCAAAAATCTTAAAATTTACTCGGCCCCAAACTGTCAACAAACATATATTGTGCGCTGTGCATTTGAAGGGACCTTGAAGTGCTGTAATGTAGCATATGGTCAAAGATTTACTGCAAGCATTGTTTGTTTTGTCTTCATTAGCAAGCGCTGATGAGACCCAATTTGCTTAGCTTCAGCAAAGAAAAGAGGAGCAACCTTTGACTTAACTTGCAATGCTCCAGTTTCAGTGAAATCGTAACCTGGAGGCAAAGGCACCACATGAAATAACTGTTTCTAAATTCACATGAAGGCCACCTGGGTGCCCAGGTACACCAGTTTCGCTTACGAAAATGTCAGGTAATTCTTAGCCCAGATTCTCTGTCCCATCTTGTTCCTGTCAGGTAGAGAAAGGAAATCTATATTTAAATGAAAACAGCAACAACTGATGACTAGTTTGCTTGCTTTAATGTCTTTATCCAAGACTGTATTCGTTTTTATTTAAGAAGTCTATTTAAAGTACAACTAAGCATACACAAATGTGTATTGAGAAGATAAATAATTTCCAAGGAACAGTAAATGTTCATTGAAAACCATGTACAATAATGTCCAATGGCAATAACTGAACAATTAGACAATAATGTCCAATGACTTGTGACCTTGATTAAAATCCGTCTCCCGAATCTTTCAAGCTGTAGCAAATCATGAATACAGGGTTTCTATGGAATTCTTAATTTAAAAAATATTAACAAGGTATTAGGGAAGCAAAAACATTTATTCCTCTAGTTTCAATTCTGTTACAACTAGATGTTAAACTTAAATATCTCTTACAGTAAATCCATCCATCTATCCACTTATAATTGTACTAGATACAATGGGAAGGTTGCAAAAAAACAAATGAAAGCTCAAGAAATTTGGAGATACAAGACATAAAAATTAGAGGTCATACTTTAAGGAAGGAAACACTTTTCCTCTACCCTCTTAGGTAAACTTTATGGGCTGCGGACTGTGAATTAAACGGACAAAAGACAGTTCAATCAGATACTAGATTTATTTCATATGCACATAGGAAGCCTCACAGAAAAGAAGTCAAATCCCCCAGAAGTGATTTTCCCAGGGAGCTTATATACCATTTTAACAAAGGATGATAACTTATGGAGAAGTAACAAGGTAACGGGGTTTGGGCTTCTCGGGCAGTAAATCGTGGGAAGGTAAAGCTTTGGGAGAAACCAATGAAAGATGGGGGTTATTTGTCAGGCATGTTACACAAACACAAATCAGTTCTTTCTTTCTCTAGTGACAAGGGTCACCTCCTCTTCCTGGAATAGGAGAAGGGAGGGGAGACACCTTCACAAAGGGAAATGTATGCATTATTTTTAGATAGAAAGAGGGAGAACAGAGATCCTTCTGCCCGATGTTTCTCAATTGCCTTTACCTTAAAACAATCCCTATGCCAAGGTGGCATATCTGGGGGTGGAACATTCTAATTCCCTTCAGTAGCATAGTGCAAAAAAAAAAAAAAGAAAAAAAAAGCAAAGTAAACATAGATCCCAGCCTGCCCCACTCCCACCCCTTACTACTAAAGTGTAGTTACAGATATTAAGTTCTCTGACACTCAGTCATCTTGCCTAAGATAGAGATGATGATACTGATGGCATCTACAAGTTGATATAAGGACTAAAGGAAAACTGTGTGTGAGACCTTTGTAAAGTGTTAAGAACTTTACACATGTTAACTATTACCTATTAAGTACACTGTGTGGTGTAGACTCCCTGTTAGTTTTTCTCAATTTAAACAACAAAAAAGATATTCGATACAGAGAGGGGTGGGTGCAAGAGAGACTCTAGCTTCTACCCTCTTGAGAATATTGTGGGGGGGTTTTCATATCCTTACACCAGTATCAACAGTTTTTTCTTTTATTTCAAAATATACTGTGATATTCTCTTTAAATTGCACTTAAGATTCTTATGTTCTTCTCTCCCCGCTAACTCTTACCTTAGTTGACAGCCTTTGCTTAAAACGCAATGAATAGCTCTCCAGAAAAGTATTAGTGATGGCTCAAGTTTTAGGGACAGGTCTCCTAGAGGAAATGGCCCACAGAAGGAAGAGAGCCTTGGGCCAGGAGGAGGACAGAGAGAGAATGGTCTTCAGGAATAAAGCATAAACAAGGAGAAGGCAAGCATAGGGTGTGCAGAGAAATTAAATGTGAAAATATCTTAAAATATTTAAAAATATAACCCATATGGCAATTTAATACTCAAAAATAGTTCCTTCTGAAAAGTCAAAAGTGAAGATTTATGTTCTATTATTGTTCTGGCTATTTTGTTTTACTCTCTATTTTTCTGAAGAACATGATCTAATTAATCCACAATTTTGAAGGCCAATTTAAGTGTTGAGATGTATTGTGCCCTATATTCTTTCTTAAGAGAAGATATACTTAATTTGGCTGACTGCAAATTTGGTGACTTTTTTTTTCCAGTAAGAGCTTTGGTTAAAAAAAGGAAGTTATCCATTCTTCTGAAAAATGCCAATCTTCTTCTGAAAAATGCAGCAGAACTTTTAGAATCAAATGAATATGACCTTCTTAGACACAGGCAGCCCAGTAATTCATGAAGGTGCCCAGCTCTGTTTTGGCACCAAGCCATGGAGATGCACTTTGCCAGTTTATTTTCAAGTTGGTAGAAAGAAAAGGACAGTGAGCTGCTTAACTGTATTATGTCCATAGAACAAATCTGTCACTTTGCCAGTCTTGGTAATGAGATGGACCAAGCCTTTTAGAGACGTGTGAGATATAAACTAATGCCGCACATGCGAATAGAATCCTGCAAGCCTCTATGTTTGATCTAAATGTGAAATATGTCCTTCCTCTTCTCTGGGACATTCTAGGAGTGCCTGGCAAGAAGAGGCTGCTGACTGGAGTCCAAAACCAAGCTAATCAACTCTCCTAAATCAAAACAGTGTGTGACGGATGAGCCCCCAGGCAGATTTCAGGAATGCAGAACATTTGGTGAGTTTGCATATTGCACCAAGAGACTCTTGTTTGCTTTGTTGGTTCAACCAAAGCCAAGAACTTCCTGGGGAGCCAGAAACACTTGGGTCCTACTACAGTTCTTTGAAAAGCGCTCCTCCATTCATTTATTCACAAGTGCATTGCAGATTCCTACAGTGTAGAGTACATTGTGCTGAGGGCTAGGGCCAACAAGTGTGTATAAACACATAAAGCTCTGTGCTAGAGGACTGTTCAACTCCTACGGGAGACAGGCAAACATACAAATAAACATAATGAAATTAAAGAAAAAAAATCACTGCCACGAGACATATTCATTCTATCTTTCGACAAATTTTACTGAGCATTTGTTGTCAGCCAGACACTCTGCTTGCCTTGTTAAGGGGTTAATACTTCATCCTGTGGGCACGGGAAGCCATTAAGATGTTTAAACAAGGACTAGCACTGTAAGATTGTGCTTTCGAAAGGCCTGTCTGTTGCAAAGTGGCAAGATTAGAGTCAAAGCAACTCAATAGAGGATGTTTTAACAATCAAGCAAGAGATGGTAGTGGGCTGAATTAAGATAGAGAAGTAGAAGTGGAGAGAAGGAATGGTTTGAGGAAGTGCCATTGGAGAACTAGGCCACTGATGAGATGGAAAGCAATAGAGGAGGGGAAAATCCTTGTCAGGGTGTAAGTCCATGTTTGGGGGATAACTGGATATGACATTGGGCAATAAAACTGATGTCCTGGTTCCAGTTAAGGCAAGAAGTGGAGAAGTTCAAGGATCTATCGGAGTTTGCTTACTATCCAATAGGGCAATCTTTCCACAATGGATCAGGCCCCAGTAGTGGGTCAAGAAATCAATCTAGTGAGTTTTAACCAGCATCAATTAAAATATTTAAAGCAGCTTTAATAATTTATACACCATAACATGCATCTATTATAAATGTACAATTTAATGATTTTTAGTAAATTTAAAGTTATAATGTCATCACCACAATCCAGTATTAGAACATGTCCAACATCACAAGTTTCCTCATGCCATTTGCTGTTCATCTCTGCTTCCATTCTCAGCCTTTGGCAATCACTGATCTGCTCTCTATCTCCTTTATTTGCCTTTCTTGAATAGTTCACATGTGTGGAATCATACAGTTTGTAGTCTTTTGGGTTTGGCTTCTTTCACTTAACATAGTGTTTTTGAGAGTCACCATGCTGAGCCTGTATCAATAGTTTGTTCCTTTTTTTATTGCTGAATGGTCCATTGTTTGGCTATCCCACATTGGGTTATCCATTTACCAGTTGATGGACATTTGAATTGTTTCCACTTTGGAGCTAATATAAATAATGCTGCTATAAACATTTGTGTGTTAATCTTTGGGTAGACAAGTCGTCGTTCCTCTTGGATATATCTCTAGGAATGGACTGGCTATGTCATATGAAAAGTTTATGTTTTACTTTTTAGAAAATGCTTAATTATTTTCAAAATGGCTGTACCATTTTACATTCCCAGCAGCAACGTATGAGAGTTTCAGCTGCTCCACACTCTCCAGGTGGTAGTGTGTCTTTCTAATTATAACTTTTCTGGTGACTGTGTAGTAGCATCTCATTGTGGTTTCTAATTTTCCTAATGACTAATGTGGTTGAGCACATTTTCATGTGCTTATTGACCATGCATTATTGACCATATCTTCAACTCTTATGTGCATTTTAATTGGGTTGTTTATCTTCTCATGATTGGATTATGAGGGTCCTTAATATATTCCTTTATCAGATATAAGATCAGCAAATATTTTTTTCCAGTCTATGACTTGTCTTTTCATTTTGTTAATGGTGTCTTTAGAAGCACAGCAGTTTTAAATGAAATCCAATTTATCCATTTTTCTTTTATGGATTTTGCTTACAGTAGTTTATCTAACAATTCTTTGCCCAACCCAAGGTCATAAAGATTTGTGTCTGCTTTCTTCAAGAAGTGTTATAGTTTTAGCTGTTATATTTAGGTCTGTGATTCATTCTGAATTAAATGTTGTGCATAGTATCAGGTAAGGATATATCTTTATTTTTTGCATGTGAAAATGCAATTGTCACACAATCCACTGTTTTAAAAAGAGAATGGAATAAATGGGGTAAAGGGTGGAGAATGGGAGTTATCTGTAATACTATCTATATATATAAAGAGCCAGGGGCCATTACATCCAAAACAACTGAATGGACGACCAAACAGGCTGAGTGGGGCGACAAGGCTGGCAGGGGGGTTAGTGAGGGACAACCAAACGACTGAACACTAGGCTGTGTGGGGTGACCAGGCTGGCAGGAGGGTTAGTGAGGGATAACCAAACAACTAAACACCAGGCTGCATAGGGCGACCAGGCCGGCAGGGCGAGGGTAGTGAGGGACAACCAAATGACTGAGCAGCAGGCTGCATGGGGTGACCAGGCCGGTGGGGGGGGGGGGGGGGGGGGCGGGCAATTGGGGGCGATCAGGTTGGCAGGAAGTGGTGGTTAGGGGTGATCAGGCTGGCAGGGGGGCCAGTTGGGGGCGATCAGGCAGGCAGGCAGGTGAGCAGTTAGGAACTAGCGGTCCCGGATTGTGAGCGGGATGTCCGACTGCCGGTTTAGGCCCTATCCTCAGGATCGGGTCTAAACCGGCAGTCGGACATCCCCCAAGGGGTCCCGGATTGGAGAGGGTGCAGGCTGGGCTGAAGGGACCCCCATCCGTGCATAAATTTCATGCACCAGGCCTCTAGTCAACAATAAAAAATATATTAAAAAAATAAAAAAGAGAATGCAAAATACCAGAATGCAGTGCACATAGTTTCGTAAAACATGTATATATTTCATGTGTTTTCTGAAAATAAAGGATTTCTTTTGTTGGTTCATGATCAAAATATCTTTAAAGTTCCTGCAGTATGGCCTCCAGAGTACACAGCACACAGATCTGGGAAGAAGGAGCAGATAGGTAAAAAGCAATTGGGAGTGATGCTTGTGAGAAGGGAAGCCCAGAGCCTGGACTTATATCATCTTACACCCAAGCTTAGAGTGAGAGGAGCTGGTGAGGGTTTTACAGAGTGGGGGATTCAGGCTGTAGATAAAAGCCAGCCAGGAGGGTAAGAAATCTGTGGAAGTACAATCAAGGAAGTGTAATGCTTACACGGAGGATTAGGGAACATTCCCCAAGGGAGAGAACATTCAAGTTGGACTTGAAGGATTAATAGGCTTTATCAGGCATCCCAGAAAAGGAGGCACACTACTCCAGGAAAGAGCAGAGGTCTGAAAACGAATAGATTAACTAGAAATAAAGGAGCCACAGCCCACTGTGGGGAGAGAGGATAGAAAAGTAAGTCAACCGTGATGAAAATTGCACTAATGAAGAAATCAGCGTTTTAGGTTTTTAAAACCAAAAGCTTAATTGTGTTTCATCTCCTTACAAAATAAGGACAAATGTTTGTGTGTTTTTTTAAAAGTGTGACTAAAATAATTAAATTAAAGTTTGTTATATATAATATAGAAAAGTCTTTTATCCGTTCACTATTCAGTCATTCAAAATTTGTATATTTTAATTCTTTAGGACTCACTTTTTCCTAAGTGATAAGCTTTTTAAAAATTGACATTGCCTGGAATGACCTGTTCATTCTTTTAATTTTTTTAAATTAAAAAATACTGCAGCATTATGAAAAATTAAATACCATGACCATCCCTTTATGTTGTCCTTCTTCACCAACCTCAATAATCTATGTCAATATTTTGTACTAGAACATTTTTCACGAAATTAGGTTAATAATATATTTACATAGGATCTTTAACCTCTCAAGATACATTCTAAATTGTTTTCTGAAAGTTAATTTAGCATAGAGGCCAAAAAATCAGAGGTGTGGGCAGGCGCATGCATTTTTACAGCTCACAGGCATATTTCAAAATTCCTATTTGACATCTGTCACAGATGTAGATGTCTGAGATAAATGGTTTTTGACCTTAAACATATATAACTGCATGGCCTAGATTGCCCTACCTGTAAGTTAAATATTCTAAGTTTCTCTTGATAGATTAGAAACATGACTATTTTAGGCATTCCTATAGACATCTTCAGTGTAAATGATATTCTCTAACATAAGCCGAGATACAAAAGCAATAAAAAGAATTGATCAACTGAACAAAAAAGTATGATTAATAAGAATAATGCCCATTTATACACATTTATAAGAAATCATTTCTTTCCTACTAATCTTTTAAATTCTTAACTACATCAAATATGTTGTATTTTCTTTTGCAACTAGTTTGTAACAAATATGATTCCTCATCTTAGGCAGCATGCATTTAGTCATGTATCTATTCATCAAATATTTCTGGGCCACATGCAGAGCACTGCCTGGGTCCTGTAATGGGCACAAACTCCGAAAAAATTGTCATTTTAGCCGAAACCGGTTTGGCTCAGTGGATGGAGCGTCGGCCTGTGGACTGAAGGGTCCCAGGTTCGATTCCGGTCAAGGGCATGTGCCTGGGTTGCGGGCACATCCCCAGTCGGGGGGGTGCGGGAGGCGGCTGATCGATGTTTCTCTCTCATCGATGTTTCTGACTCTCTATCTCTCTCCCTTCCTCTCTGTAAAAGATCAATAAAATATATTTAAAAAAAAATTGTCATTTTAAGATCTTAATGAGGGAGCTAGGAGAGCAACGTAGGGAAGGATGGTACTGGTCAGTATGTGCAATCAGTAGGGTAGGGGAGTCAAACTAATAGGTACTCTAAAGTACAAGGGAGTGAGAACTCAGTTTCGGGTGTGACAAGGAAGACCCCAGATGACAGGATTTGAGAAAAGTCCTTTGCATCCTAATAAGCACCTGCTCCCAAGAATGATCCTGAGTCGCTAAAGGTTAGATCAACTTGGCAGAAGAGCAGCCATGCAATTTGTGTCCGTGTGAGCCCATGAACCATAACAGATCTAACTCTAGGTCCATAATATGTGACAGTGTCCCCTCAGAACATTTTAGGGCATTTTCTGTAAGTGACCCCTACGTCGGCACTGCATTTACTGCCCTGTATTTCCTTTGTCAGCTGTCAGTTTAGAGGCAGAGCTACATCATAGACCAGTGATGGCGAACCTTTTGAGCTCGGCGTGTCAGCATTTTGAAAAACCCTAACTTAACTCTGGTGCCATGTCACATATAGAAATTTTTTGATATTTGCAACCATAGTAAAACAAAGACTTATATTTTTGATATTTATTTTATATATTTAAATGCCATTTAACAAAGAAAAATCAACCAAAAAAATGAGTTCGTGTGTCACCTCTGACACGCGTGTCATAGGTTCGCCATCACTGTCATAGACGTACAGGAACTACACGTAGAGGTTTAAAAATATTTACTCTAAGTTGGCACAAAACTTAGGAAATCGATGATATTTTAGTATGCTATTTTAAATATCACATTTCCTCTTTTTGAAGCTGGCAGAAGTTATCTGAATGCCTTTTAAGACTAAGACAGGTTTTTCCTGATTTATTTTTAGTCTTAAAAAAACATTGCTTTTTCTTAAAAAAACAAAATCCAATTTTAGAGGCAAGTGGAGACAATTTATAACCAGTATATGTATGAACTTACACATTCTGGGTATAGTAGAAAGTGGTGCTGTAGGGAGAGGCCAGGACTTGAAGTTAACGTCTACTTCTGTCATTAACTAATTGTGAAGCCTTGGATAAATCTCTTAATTGTACTAAGCTGGGGTTTTCTCAGCCACAAAATCAGGGGATTGAAATAAATTATCTTTAAATCCCCTTCCAGTTCTAATGATTTTTTAAATATTTATAATTTATTCTGTGTAGAGTCAAATACCCAAGTTTTATGATGATTGACTCATTAGTGCAAATACTGAGAAAGTCTCCTTAAGTTAAAGCAGATCTGTATGGGAGGACTGCCTGGGTAAACAGGTGTGAAATACTGTGTGTGCTTGTGGCGGAGCTGAAGATTGAAGCCCAGTGAGTCTTGTTTGCTTTGTGTCAGCATCAGTGCTAATCAAATGGCTGAAATAGCTATGACCCTTGGCAAATCAATGCAAACTCATTTGCAAATGGGGAAATTCTAAGGAAGCAATTGCTGGCATTTAGTCTGAGAACTGTAACTAGCATATGACTTAATTGCTCAATAATACAAAATAATTTATCTCACAATAATAGAGTGGAACGATTAGGCAGTCAAAAGAAAAACAACCCAAAGGCGACAACGTACTCTCACCAAGGACGTTTTCCTGGGTGTCCTGAAATCATCCCAGAGACAGCTGTCTGCTCTGCCTACATTCAGTCTCCTCCTATTTGTGGGTTTCAAAAGAAGCAACGCAAATGTTTCACAATGTGTTTGGCTTGCGATAGGCCTGTACTCCAGGATTATTTTGCCATGAGTCCTAGTTGCCAGGAATGTGCTCAGCTCAGAAGAGGTATTTCTAGGCCACAGTGCCTAAGGAAAGCAGGCAGTCCTACAGCAACTGCCTCAAACCAAGGTTCCCAGTCCCTGATCACTGGATTGCTTTTGGTGATGCCTGGAGCACCTCAAGGTGGGACAATAACATCCAAGGAAACTGCCCAAGCAAATGCCCTATTGTTGTTACTGAGAATGTTCTTGCTAATCTAGAGGTTATTAGGAAGCATGGAGACTTTGGGTTACTCTAGGACAGTGGTTCTCAACCTTCCTAATGCTGCGAACCTTTAATACAGTTCCTCATGATGTGGTGACCCCCAATTTCATTGTTACAAATTGAACATAATTAAAGCACAGTGATTAATCACAAAAACTATATGTAATTATATATGTGTTTTCCGATGGCCTTAGGCAATTCCTGTGAAAGGGTCGTTTGACCCCCAAAGGGGTCGCAACCCACAGGTTGAGAACTGCTGCTCTAGGACAAGAGCCTGTTCCTCATTCTAATGACAAGCCATCTTTATTTCCCCAAATCTGGTGATTGATTGATAATCTGGGCTGGGGAGTAGGCAATGGTACCAAAAGGACAAGTCACTCAGTAGAGGGACTAAAAGGGGCAGGACACAGAGTGAAGGGTTTCAGACGTAAAGCAAAGATCAGGAATGTGATATGGTGGACTGAGCATGGACTTTGCAGCTAGACAGAGCCAGGTGTTCATCTTGGCTCTATCACTTCCAGACTGCCTGACTTTACATTTCAGTCTCCGTGTCTCTAAATCAGAAATAGTAACTTCTACTTCATAAGACTTTGTGAGGATGAGATAATGTGTGTAAAGTGCCTCGAGTACAGTGAAAAAATGATCTTAAAAAAATGATCTTTCTGTCCTCACTGTTTGGCTCAGTGGATAGAGTGTTGGCCTGTGGATGGAAGGGTCCCGGGTTCAATTGTGGCCAAGAGCACATACCTCAGTTGCAGGCTCCTCCCCGGTCAGGGTGTGTGCAGGAGGCAACCAATGAATGTGTTTCTCTCACATCGATGTTTCTCTCTGTCTTTCCCTCTCTCTTCCACTCTCTTTAAAATCAATGGAAAAATATCCTCAGATGAGGATTTAAAAAAATCTTTCCTTGCTTCCAGAACTGCTACTGTGTCCTCCAACATTCATATGTTGAAGTACTAAGCACTAACACTTCCGAATGTGACTGTATTTGGATATAGGGTCTTTATAGAGGTAATTAAGTTAAAATGATATCGTTAAGGTGGGCCCTGAGCCAATATGTTTGGTGTCCTAATAGCAACAGAGGATTAGGGCACAGACACACACACAGCAGGAAAAACCACGTGGAGATGCAAAAAGAAGATGGTTATCTACAAGCCAAGGAGAGAGGCCTCAGAAAAAACCAATCCTTGATCTCGTACTTCTAGCCTCTAGAATTGTGAGAAACATTTTTCTACTGTTTAAGCCACGCAGTCTGTGGTATTTTGTTACAATAGCCCTAGCAAACTAATACATGGACCAGCCCAAACCCTACCTCCAGCAGAAGGGCATATGGCCAAATGTGGCCACGGTAGGGAGACAATCCAATATTCAGGAGCAGTTAGCTGTAGCTGGTGGGTAACAGTATACTAGGGACACCTAAACTCATGCCAAACCATTTGAGATATACTATGTGAAGGACAAACAAATACTGTGAATGTGAAGTTAGTCAACAAGATCTTAGCATGTATAAATCTCTGATAAAACATAAACTTTTTCTTATGACTAAGAAAAAATAAAAAAATTTAATAGTGAGCCCGTTATACTATTTATACATGAAACTGGACATTATTGGAATTACATGCTAAAGAGACGAAAGTATTTATTGCTGCTATTATCGTGATGACTAGTAATGATAGCAGAAATCTTAACTTAAAAATCCACACGTATTGACTTAATAAGGTGCTTCAGTTTGAACCCTGTGTGGACATGAGTAGTCATCTGAGGGCTTTCTACCAGTCTCACTGATTGAAAACTCTCATTAACCTTCTTCTTGGAGAGAAGGCAGGTAAATAGGTTAACAGGGAATGGTTCCCATCCAGAACACAGTTCAGGGTTAGCTATTGCAATGCTTTGAAATGCCTTCTCACTGTGCCAAAGGACGAGTAGTGAGCTCTGGAGCTCTGCGTGCTTCCTTGCTGATTGGTCTATTGTGGATCTTTTTATAGACACTGAAGCTCATTTTAATTTAACGACTGAAAAGTGAGGCTGGAATGTAAATGAACAGGATGGCCTCCTCAAGGAATGTTACCACTGTTGCCTCTAACCTGAATTTAGGGGAATACGCATCACTGAGATTAAACAGATATTAACATTTTGTCATATTTGCTTCAGAAAGAAAGGAGAGAAGAAGGGAGGAAGGGAGAGAGGAAAGAAAGAAAGAAAGAAACTTCCAGTTTCAGCTCCAATATGTAAAGAGCTTAGAAGTCATCACTTCTATTCTCACAAGAAAAATGGGGCCAGGCCTGTGTGGCTCAGTGGTTGAGCATCGACCTATGAACCAGGAGTTCATGGTTCAATTCCTGGTCAAGGCATATGCCCGGGTTGTGGGCTCGATCCCCAGGGTTGGGTGTGCAGGAGGTAGCCAATCAATAATTCTCTCTCATCATTGATGTTTCTATCTCTCCCTCTCCCTCCAGTGCGGAAATCAATAAAAAATACATTAAAAAAAAAGAAGAACAAGAACAAAGGTGAACAAACTAAGGATCAATGACTTTTTTTAGATTGGTCAGAGAGTTGAAGTTACAGGGCAAACTGTATCCACAAAACTGGATAGGCAAATAAAGAAAAGTCACAGCCAAGATCAGGTTACTGGGAGTAGAAGCTGCTGGAGTCAGTATTAGTAGGAACGATAATTTTTAACATATTGCTAGAGGCTGAGTATGGACTAGCTTGAGAGTTTAAAAATCCTGGGGCGGGGGGGGGGGGGTGAGGGCGGGGATGGGGGTTCCATTTTAGTGGTTGTGGGGAGTACACTTTTGTGGGGTTTGCCTCCAGGAGTCCCACCAGGTTCTCCTGATAAAGATCAGAGGAAAATCCCTTCCTATTTTAGGAGAGAGGAGGGGAAAAGTAAACCTTTGAATTATGCTCAGAAGAAAAGTAATCATTTAGAGATACACACAGATTGTTATCCATGACAAAGACCAATCCTCCAGGACAAACCACTTTAACACAAAGGACAATGCGACAGCTGAAGGACCCTCCAGCCTTCTTGTGTCACCAAAAAGGAGGGAAAATGGCTAGAAAGCACTGCTGAACATCAAAGCACAGGGACTTTGGCCCATGGAAAGACTGAGATGTAACCGTGGGATTACAGAATGCTTCCCCTCCCCAACTTCTTAATATCCACAGGGATCCAGTATAATCATGGCGGCTTGCAACCAAGAGAGCTGTAAAACACAAACTCTATGTAAGAAGGACTTCACAGGGAAGCCCAAAGGCAACAGGTGGGAAAACAACCCAGGGAACAGGATGAAACGGAAGCACTGGTACCAAGAGCTGAAGAAAACATGATGCACAGCCCGGTGCCTAGCCTTCTGCCATTAGGTAGATAGATATATGTTCAGTACCGCCCTTAGGATAAGTCCATTAAAAGAATATGCCCAATGTTTCCAAGGCCTGTTTTGAAATTACTCCTTTAATTACAGGCTCTTTGCTTTTGGCTTCTTTAAACCTTTCTAGTCCATTTCTTTCCACGTAAATCAAGAAGCTTTTACAGTTTTCTGGAGCTTCAGGCTATTGTGCTTCTACCACTGCCACTTGAAGGGCAGAAAAAAAGGAGATCAAAATGAAATTCCTAATTTTTACTTTTTGGTTTTCAAATTAATGACCTGTATACAACTAGGTGGGCAGCAAAGTGGGCACCGGTTAGTGCCTGCCTTCGCTGCTTGGTAACTCATGCTCCCCATGTCATCTGGCAGGCTGGAGCCTGCATGATTTTCCATTAATGACCCAATTTGGCCCATGTGAATGTCACCTCCTGTCCACATCCATCACAGCTTCGGCCTGGGAAGACTTCACATTTTCTTCATGACCAGAGATCACAGAGGGCACTATTACTAAGACATCTGTAGAAAAATGAAGTAACAGGCCTGCCAATATTCTTAATGGCCTTAGTAATATTGAAAATTAATGTGCTTAATGCTCATCTCATTCATAGTTGCCTTTGCATTACGGATGGCAGGACCATGCATTATGCTGAGACAAAAATGGCCCAAATGTCATGAAAGTGTGGAGTAGGAGAGTGAGAGAGAAATATTACAGCAGCATTATAAAACTTCAACTCAAATTCATCTTTATAGGAGAGAATTACAGGATATGAGGAAAAGGCAGTCAACCAGGAGGTTGTCACTGGCTAAAGGAATTGAGCTCAGGTGCAGAAAGGAAGAAATTCCGAAAGGCGATGTGGAGTGAATGATCTGTGAGCCAGACCAATAATATGGGAGGTAGAGATGCTCCTGACAATCAGGGAATTTTTCATGGGGGATATCACCCTTTCCTTTAGTGGTTATAGGGTTTTCTCCTCCCATAACTGGCTGTGTTCCAGACTTTCCAGACCTCCCCTTCTTTGTTCTATTCCATAATCCTTAAGGCACCATTTATCATGAGTAATCAGATTAATGGATTCAGATCTTATTTCATGAATTAGCCCTATGCGACCCCTAGTCACAGAGTCACTAAGGGCCATTTGAAATATCTTCTCAAATGAAATATCTTCATCTCTGGAGAAAAGCCTCAACAATCATGGACAGTTGGGATATTTGGTGTCATCGCAGGCCCTTGCAAAGTCCTTGATCATTTAGGCAATGCGCCATGCCACGGTGCTCGTATTGTGCAGGAGTGGTTTCAAGAACATGAGGGAGACTTTACCTTGCTTAGGTGCCCCCACAATCACCAGATCTCAATCCAATTGAGCATTTGTGGGACGAAGTTAAAAGAGCCACCAGGCAGCTGGTTCCACAACCATCAAACCTCACAGAACTGGACAGTGCTATTCATTAGGCATGGTGTCAGATTCCTCGAATCACCTTTGAACATCTCATGAAGTCAAAACCAAGAAGAATCGCTGCAGTATTGAAGGCAAAAGGTGGCCCAACGAAGTACTGATGGTCATAATAATCTGGCCACTCAGTGTATATATGTTATATATGCACCTAAGTCCCAAATGGAGTCTTTTTTTCCCCCAAAGATAGCAGGGTCTCACCTGAGACAGAGCTATGACTAAACTGCACAGAGGTCCAGACAGAATATATAGAGAGAAGCAAAACAGGAAACACTCAGAATTAAAGAAATGAAGTAGGGGTGATGGTAGCCCTCTTTACTGACCCAGACCTCAGTGTGAGATAACCTGTAAACTGACCTAACTCCTGTGGGGAATCTGCACAGCGAGGCTTTGTGGAGGCTGGGCACTCACATTCGCAGGTGGACACTTGTCTCACTAAAACAAGAATTACACATGAAGCTATACAACTTGCAGACAGCAACATCCCTCCTACCTAGGAAAAGAGGATGGGAGAGAGAGAGAGCAGGCAATTGTCAAGGATTAAGTTACCCTTGTAAGCTCAAAACAACCTATTGCAGAGGCTGGCAGTATAGATTTGCCCATTTATATAATTTAGAGTGTTTTGTTCAACCATGATTTTGCAGGTTGGGCAGGGGTAGGGCTGAAGGAGAATGCTATTCATTGTTGCATCCCCTCTGAAGATACCCTATTTTTTTTTCTAAGACACCTCAAATTCAATTCATCCCAATGGTACATCTTAGAAATATGTGCTTGGAATAGACTTATATAACTTATAGGAATCAGAGTATTAAAAGGAGTTGTCCTTTGCTCTGGTTCTGTTTTTCTTCCAGAAAAAAAAAAGTATATAAAAACTCCAGCTGTCCCTTAGCACTAATTGCTCGAGCCTGAGCATTATGTAAATAAAGCCACATTACTGTTCCAGAAAGTGATGTAAGGCCCTGTCAACTTTGTCATCTTTAACTATGAGTCTTGCTACAGTGAAGATCCCTCCCGCCTTAGCTCTGGCATTACAGGAGAGCCTGGAGATCTTTTGTGAATTAGAAGGGTAACTTCATTGTCATTAACAAATTCTTTAACTAAGCATACGTTATGAAAAATAAACCTTCTTAATCAAAATTGTTTTCCTGAAATTTTACTTAGAGCTTGAGAATGTAGAATTTAATTTCATGTTATCAGACTAATGTATTTTATCTTGGGGTTATTTTGAGGAAATACTTTTCCTTCCTTTTTTTAAAAAAAATATTTTTATTGATTTCAGAGAGGAAGGGAGATGGGGAGAGAGAAAGAAACATCAATGGTGAGAGAGAAAATCATTGATTGGCTGCCTCCTGCATGTCCCCCATTGGGGATCAAACCCGCAAGTGCTCTGATGGAATCGAACCATGACCTCCTGATTCATAGGTCGACACTCAACTACTGAGCCACTGCGGCCGGGCAAATATTCCTTCTTAATTATTAGAGAGGCAGTGGTAGTTCCTAGATAGATATTGTGAATCTGGTTGAGATATCTCTGACTCTCAAAGGCTTATTCCTGGGAGGTTGAGGGAGATGGGAAGCAGCACAGTCAAACCCCTTCTTAAAATCAGATTCCAGTCGACATGGGCCAGCATACACAAACTAGTAGTTACACACTACTTAAAACACTAGGATGATTTCTCATTTTTATTCATATTTTCTTTAAACAAAAATCTCCTCTTCTTCTATCCTCCCCTTTCCCTTTCAAGTTTGTCTTTTCTATCTTTTTTATTTTGTTTTCATTCTTATTTTAGCTACTCCAAATAGGCCACTTTAAGATGTGATGAAATCACAGGCTTTAAAAATGTTATGACCCAACTTTCAGGAAAGTTGTTTCACGATGCCATCAAAAGCCTCGAATACTCAGCCCTTGAATGGCAGTTCTGCCTCTAGAAATTTATTTTAAGGAAATAACCAGAGATGTTAAAAAAACAGAATAGTATTTATTGAGTTGATACCATGGGCCAGGCACTGCCTTTACACAGAATAATTCATTTCATCCAGCCTCCAGAATTGTGAGAAAATAAATTTCTGTTTTTTAGGCCAGAAAAAAAAAAGCAAGGCACAGTGAAGTTAAGTAACTTGCTCAAGATCGCACAGCTAATAAAGGCATATCTGAGACCCAGGCCCAGATAGTGGCTGTAGTATCCACAGACTTAACCACTATACTAAGCTGTGTCTACAGACACAAACAACATGTCCTTCCAAAGTCATTGCCAAACCAGAAGCTATCGTTTTTCTCTATAGATACATTGTCAAAGAGAAATGTTGACATCCAGTCATCTTTAAACAATTTCACATCCATACATATTTCATTAGGGGCTATTTTTTTCAGTGCTCTAAAATTTATGGGGCAATGCTACTTTGAATAAAATAATCACATTGAGAATGTCAGGAGAGTGTACTAAAACAGAAATAAAACTGGCAATGTCTTTCAAAGGCTGTTCAAATGCGTTTTGTCATTGCACAGACTATCTCTTTTCATGGCAGTAGAGAAATGAATTTTCTTTCCTTCATGTTGACTGACTTTTCTGATAAAAATGTGAAAAATAAGAAAAGATCAAGGTTTTTCAATGACCTTTTAACAGATGGGCAAAGATGTTTTGTTTTTTGAAGCTGTTAGCAATGGCTCCAGGTCCTTTCCCATCTACCCACACTTCTCTTAGCCTCTACATTGCACAGAGGTATTCTCATTATCTAAACATTTATTTTTGAATCCCTGATGTTATGAGATTGCAAAACATGTCACAACCTGACATTTTTAAACAACAAACTGACCACATTTATAGAAGAATTCCTACTCAGTTTTAAACACGTTTCACAATCATTGGTTATCTCAATATTGATGATGGTTTCATTTTATTAAGGTTCTACAATACCAGGCAAATGAACTCGAAAGAAAGATAGTTCATCTTGCCAAATATGTAGAATTTGATAAGGTCATTGAAAAGAATGCCCAGGGAGGGTATAAGGAGGGTAAATGGTGAGAGAAAGCAACTTGACTTAAGGTGGTGAACACACAATACGATATATAGATGGTGTATGATAGAATTGTACTCCTGAAACCTATATAATTTTATTAACCAGTATCGGTTGTTTGGTTCGTCTACTGTTCAGTCTATTTGCATACTAGGGTTTTATATACACGGATTAATATAGAGAGACTAGAGTCCCGGTACACAAAATTCATGCATGGGTGGGGTCCCCTCTGCCTGGCCTGCACCCTTTCCAATCCGGGACACCTGAGGGGATCGGGCCTAAACTGGCAGTAGGAAATCCCTCTCGCAATCCAGGCCCGCTGGCTCCTAACCACTCACCTGCCTGCCAGCCTAAACGCCCCTAACTGCCCTCCCCTGCCAGCCTGATCGCCCTAACTGCTCTCCCCTGCTGGCCTGCTCACCCCTAATCACCTGTGCCTCAGCCCCCACCACCGATGCTTTATCCGGAAGGACATCCAGAAGATGTCTGGTCTAATTAGCATATTACCCTTTTATTAGTATAGATCATTCCAAGAAATTCAATTAAAAAAATAGAAAATAATGCTAAAGAACCACTCTACTCACTCACAAAGCCACCAGCAAATAAGGATTTGGCAGCGAGAAGACTTGACAACTGAAGAAGAGAAATTTGACAAGGATGATGATGCTTTGAAAAAGAGTGACTTGAATATGACATGATTAAGAACAGGTCTTGTAAAATATGAGGAAATCCTTGAACTTATTGGCACAGAATAATGACCCTTTTCTAGTTTGCAGTGAAAGTCAATGTGAAGAATGTCACATTATGCTATCAGATAATTTTGTTGGGAAAAATGACAACCTCCTCCACCCAAAGCAAGCAATGCTTAATTTAACCTCACTTATCCTGAAAATGATCACATAGATGTAATTATAGCCTAATTTTTTTAATGTAATATAAAACTAATTTTCATTATTTGAGCTTCATTTTTCAAAATAAGCTCCTCATCAAACCTTTTAATTTTCTATTTACTATTAAGTGTTGGTTCCCATTTGTGCAGATCACTTTGAAGTGACTCTTTTCTGGTCCCAATTATTCTTGGATAATGAGGACTTTCTGTACTTTATGCTGACATGGCAGAAGCTAAATGGGGTCAGCAAAGCTAGATTGCTTGCTCATCCTCAACTTCAATAAAAAAAACTCCTTTAAGGACCCACAGAGTTTGTAATGCAGCAAGTTGAATGGCTTTCACCTTGCTTCACACCCCAGGTTTATCTCCTCATGATCAGCGTTGAAGAAAGCCCTGCAGCCCTGCAGAAACCGTCCTAGATTTAGAGGAGACTCAGTAAAGAACAGCTCTCAAGAGTAGCCCTGACCAAAGTCAGGGGTCCTCAGTTATAAAGTTCTCCTCAGAATATTCTTCTAATTACATAGTTTGCATTGCCATACACAGAGAAATATTAATCTTTTTCTTGGTCCCAGCAATACTCCTATTATGATCTTACATACTGTGGGTATTAATGAAAATGTGGATGAACTGGCCCTCTGGCATAGGTCAGATATTTTAAGTACTTATGGCTGCATTATGGTGTCATCTTCTTGCAAATAACATAGTAACAGGCAATTTTTTTTATTAAAAAAATCTCTCAGAAATGATTTATGACAAATGCATCCAGCTACCAAGAACTCTGCATTTCTCTCAAGAATTAAACCTTCCACTAAATTTTAGTCATCTTCTGCACAATAATTTTAGTTGATGAGGAAGCATAGTGAAAGTGACCAATGTTAAGAATTAATCCTCAATTTTGGGTAATTTCTTACTTGGAGAAATCCTATTGAAACTGAGCAAAAATATATCTTTTTAAAAAAGAAAAAGTTTATATTTAGTCTAGAGGCCTGGTGCACAAATTTGTACATGGGTGGGGTCTGGCCGGCCCGCCCTGACTGGGGCCAGGGCCGGCCCCCTGGTTGAATTCTTGGTAGAACTCCCAGCCAAGGGGACAATTTGCATATTGGCCTTTTATTATATAGGACGTTTAACACACTAATAGGAAAGTGGAAGTCTTTCATATGGGCATGGGTGAGCAGCCTGTTTCTTCGTCAAATTTTTTTTCCTTCCTGGCTGCTAAAGTGACATGTGACTAAATGTCCATAGCTCCTTTCCTAAAAGGTTATTACAAAAAAATATAATCTATATCTCTGCTGAACATGAATGGTTTGAGTTTCTTGTTGACAAGCCATGCTACCTTCACATCTAGTTAGAAACTCTATATTCCACGGTAAAAAAAAAGTTATAAGGGGCCTTGCATTAATAGTACTTAAAACAACATCAATTAAAAAGGATCCTTAATTTAGAAAACAAATATTTTTTTAAAAAGTCCATTCAGAGGTAGAGCTATGGCTAAACGGTCACTAGTTCCTAATGCAATGGTTCTCAACCTGTGGGTTGCGACCCCTTTGGGGGTTGAACAACCCTTTCACAGGGGTTGCCTAAGACCATCGGAAAACACATATATGATTACATATTGTTTTTGTGATTAATCACTATGCTTTAATTATGTTCAATTTGTAACAATGAAATTGGGGGTCACCACAACATGAGGAACTGTATTAAAGGGTCGCGGCATTAGGAACATTGAGAACCACTGTCCTAATGGATTACAAGTAGTGCTAGCATTAGAACATCTTACTATTAGCCTCCTCTCAGCAATTTAGATGTGGGCTTGCTAATTGGCCAATTGTCTTGTCTCATTGTCTGTGGGCTTTACTCTTGGTTTCCTTCCTTCCTAAACACATGGCTCATTAGAACATCCATTAGCAGGAGGATAGAATAAATAAGAACCAAAACTTCATCATTTCAATCCTTGTTTCCAATTCTAATTCAAAGAGCTGAATTTCAAATGTTAATAAATTTGGGACCTTTTCTATGCACTTCAATTATTTGTACCATTCCTGGTGAATTCCTTTTGTGTGTGTGATGGATGTCTACCTTCCCATACCAAGTATTATGAAATAAAATATATCATTAATTTTATATTTCCAAGGTTAATAGTCATTGCTGGGACTCAGTTCTCTGTTACCCACTCTCTTCCCACTTGACACCAGATTCTTTATATACATATATACATATATTGATTTCAGAGAGAAAGGGAGAGGGAGAGATAGAAACATCAATGATAAAAGAGAATCATTTATCGGCTGCTTCCTGCACAGCTTCCTCCTGCACACCCCCTATTGGGGACCGAGCCCGCAACCCAGGCATGTGCCCTTGACTGGAATTGAACCCAGGACCCTTCGATCTGCAGGCCAACGCTCTATCCTCTGAGCGAAACCAGCTAGGGTGACACCATGTTCTTTTGAGGGCTCCTGAGGTCTCACAACAAAGGGACTTTGGGAAATTCCAAGGTTCCGTGGCCCATTCTGTCCACTCTTGATATTACAGCTGTCTATGATGTCACAGGCTTTGGAAATTGCTCCACAGTTTTAGTGCCACCCTAGGGCAGGGGACTCAGTGCCCAGGAGCCAGATGCCAGAGGTGGTTCCTCACTCATGCTCTGCTGAGGTTCTGAACCCTCCCTTAGTCACTAAAAGTTAAAATCTAACTACTGTTCCCTTCTTAAATTTATTATTCTCCCTTACTCTCAATCTGGATACCTATCTTTTTTTCACTGTAAAAATTTCTTAATTTTTTATTTTATTTTTAAAAACAAAAACCAGAAAGAGAATTTGTCTTCAGGCAACTTCTACTTGACTTTGAAACTTAAACTTCCCTTTGAGAAGAAAAAAATCCCAAAGTCCATCTCTCTTCTTGGAAAAGGGTTAAAAAATTAAACAGGAAGAGCCTGCTATAATGCATCTTAATAATGATCACTCATGTGTTTGTAATTAGATAAAAAATAAGAAACATAAAAATGCATAATAAATGCAATGAGTAACATGATGAGTGAAGGGTATAAAATGGAGATGGAAAAAAGTTGTTGGCAACTATTAAAAACTAAGTTGTTTTGATTTAACCTGACCTCAGATTGCTGACAAAGATTGCTTGTGTCAGTGTTGATTGTTGGGTTCCCACACCCTCCCCCCCACCCCCCATTCAAAAGAGACTCTCCCGCATTGGTATTTCATTTTTGGCCTCAACACTCAATTCCAGCAACACTGATTGTTCCTCCACGGGTGGGCATGTCGAGCAAATGTCCTGCCAGAATTACCAAGGGCAGATCCCTGGGCCCTTTCCAAAACTATTGCTTCCTGCAATATTGATGCTTTTTTAAAAACGGAATTTATTGGGATGACATTGGTTGATAAAATTATATAGGTTTTAGGTGTACAGTTCTATGACACAACATCTGTATGTTGTACTTTGTGTTCACCACTCCAAGGCAGGTCTACTTCCATCACCATTAGCTCCCCTTTACCCTCTTCTACCTCCCCCCACCTCTCTTTCCCTCTGGTGATCACCAGACTGGTGTCTGTTGAGTTGTTTTTGTGTTGTTGTTGTTTTTTTTCTTAATCCCTTCACCTTTTTCATCCAGGTCCTCAACCCTCTCTGACAGCTGTCAGTCTGTTCAGTCCCCACACTGGAGCTAGTCAAAGACAAATATTTTTCAGTCCTTTCAGTCCCTGGCCAGTTAAAATTTCCCTCTCAGGACATCCATCATCTTCACAAGCCCATCACATCCCCCTCTCTTTGGTTCTCTAATTTTGGGAGCTCTCTCCTTGCCTTGTGTCTATCCCTGGGCAGAGTTGGGAGAACCAGGTAAGTTGCTTACCTCATTGGCCCCTGACTGTCTTTCAGTAGCTCGGGTTATTGCCACAAGCATCATTCTGTCATATTCACCTCATGGGTATGTGTTTGCATCCCTGAAAAAAATAAAGAAAAAAAAACACACATAGAATTGTTAACTTTAAATATTTATTGCAGTCTGTTGAACTCACCCCAGGCTATGTGCTAATGAAGCTCTTCCCCTGCATCTCTCCAGGAGATACCATAGCTCTTTGTTTTCCTCATTTCTCTTGCCTCCAAGAGTTCACTTCTGTGAGGCACCCCCATTTCTCAAAGGCTCAGCTCCATTTTGATATTTAGGGCTAATTGTTATTTAGGTGCAAACCTGTATAATAGCTTTTGAAAATTCTGGACAAAGCCTTTAAAATTGAGTAGGTTCTGATTAGGGTGCCCTTGTAATTCACCCAAATTGGAACCCTGTTGAGCATGAAATGGTGATCACCTTAGTGGTAACAGGCCCTGAGAAGTGCTAGAATGGCCATTTTTTTTCTTGATTTTAAAAAATAACTCATCTCAACTTTTCTTCAAGCTTCTATGTCTGCTGACAATTGGAAAAAAAAAACACCTTAATTTTTCCATTTAAGAACTTGATGTAGATGTAAACCTTTACCTAGTCTCTCCAGGACCAAGTGCTCTGGCTCTCAGAGACTCTCACCATCTTCCCCCCCCTCTCCTGGTAACATCTGGGTGTTGGGGAAGTTCCCTGAATGTTGCCCATCCAAGTGAGGATCCTCTGGTTCAAGGGCTATTTAGCAGTCCTTGCTGTCCCTGTTGACCTCTGATTGATGAGCAGCTCAACCCTAGGTCATTAGGCATAGAACTCTGTCGTCGCTGCATCTGCTACCCAAATGGATGTAGTGGAGTGCCTCCCAGCTTGTTTTCAGCATTCTCAAGCCCCTGGGGTCACACCGGCCCTGCTATCTCGGCCCCACCCTGGCTCCCACGATATGCAGTTCTTCTGAGGCCCACCTGTATTTAGAATCAGGCCAGCTTGAGGGGGTACATCTCTCAGCCCTCTCCTGGGGTCCCCTCGACTTCTTTTGGAGCATTTCTTGGCATATCTACTTCCCACTTCAAGCTGCATACCCTGCCAGGACAGAGGAGACTGTATGAACACCTTGAGGCACCGCTCATGGACTCTGGGTGGAAAGGGTGGGAAGAGGGTAAGTTGCTTCTTAAGTTGTTAAATCCATGATGCACTACTCATCAGTTACTTGTTTCACGGTTTTAAGGGAGTTTCCTATTTTAACTATTTTATCTTCACAACAACCTTCTAGCATAGGTACTGCTAATACCTCTAAGTTATGGATGAAGAAACAGGTCAGAGAATAAGTAGTTTGCCTGAGATCACCCAGGAAACAGGGGCCATGCAGCCTGACATCAGGGTCTGTACCCTGAACCACTAGGCCAAGAGAAGTTTGGGGATTAGGCTGGTAAAATGTGACTATTAATAAGTTTCTCTTCTATATAAATTATTTAGGTGTTAAAAATTCTTCTGATATCAACAGATACTATGTCACTCAATCTTTTGGAGAATCTAGGTCAGCGCTTTTACTTTGTTAGCCTAACTCTTCATTAAAAAGCAGCATCTACTATCATTATTACTGGTAATTAAAATAATAACGTTATTGACTTTCTGCTTATAAACCCCAGTGATATGATAACTACATAAGTCAATGTGATTTCTTCAGAATTAGGTATGCTGACCTTGGTGGCTTCCCCTCTTATGATTTTAATTAATGGGATGCCAGCAAATATTTGGATAGCTTTTAGTACTTTCAGTATATTTTTTAAAAATGAAAATTCTTTTTGAACACTTGTGCTTTTTTTCTTTCCTTTCCTTAGCAAAGCAAATGTGTCTTTGAAATAGAGAGAAATTAGTCACTCTATCCTAGATAGCCCCTTCTCTTTACATCTCTAACTTAACCTTGTACTAATTCCAAAGAACAATTGTGCAATTTCTGGATCTTCTGAAATATGTCCCATTCATTTCCTGATGACTTGGAAACTTGAATTCTACACAGTGCTCTCCTCCACATGCCTTATTCATTTTGTAATTCCCTTTCTGCTTTTCACCAAAACTTTGCCCTTTTCCCAAATCTCTATATTTGTAAAATCTTTCAGTTATTGGGTGAGTTGTATTTCTACCACTTTTTTCTCTATATTTTCCCCCCTCTGGATTGTTTTGGTGATGCAATTTCTGGGTTTCAAATATATAATTGCCAAATTTCTACTGCTACTGACCATAAAATTCTGCCCAGTCACTAGGCTATGAAAAAGCAGGTACAAATTGCTCCCAGTGCCTGCCACCCGCTGTGAAGCACCAGAGTCAGAATCCAAAAAAGCGTGCTTTTCTCCCTGCATTCCTTCCATTCAGGAGCCTGTTCAATATGCATTATCTATTGTACCACCCAATAAGGGCCTATGGATAACCACCTGCAGCCTCTTACTTGTTTAAATAAAGTTTCATTTTTATTCAACCTGCACCCTGCTGCTATGTAGAGAATATTTATCTTTTCCATTAAGTTTGAAATAGTTATTCTCCTAACAATGCAGGTCCAGAGAAGCTATATTGGTTCATTGGAACTTTCAAATAAGCAACATTAGCTTGCTGAGCCTTGGCTGGAATTTGGAGATCCAGAACTTGAGCAGGAGACAGAAGTAGGGCTCTATGGAAGACTTCCGGTTTACAGCCTACGGATAAGTCATTATCTGTCCTAGGCTGTACCCACTAATACATTGGAATCCAGGCTTCAACATTCTCTGTCTGTCTCCAGAGCTTTCTACACCCTCAGGATTCTACTGAGATTGGAACAGAGACTCAGTTTGAGCATTTTTGTATCTGTGATCGTGAGAAATATTGGTCTATAGTTTTCTTTTTTACAATGTTATTGTCTGGTTTTGGTATTAGGGCTATGCTGGTCCTATAGAAATAGGAAGTGTTCCCTCTGTTTCTATTTTCTCTTCTGTTTACTTCTAGTGTTTTCCATATGCCAAAAAGAAGCCACTAATCCTAAATTTATGTGTCAAACAGGGGCCGGCTCATCCCTTATGTTGCCTCATTCCTTAGGTACAGGAATAGAGACAGCTATTCACTTTAGCTTTCAATACTGTGACTTCTTTTAATAAAACTCCTCTTCAGGCCAGAAACATATTATCAGCAATAGCATAAATAAAAGTTTTCTGAAAGTCATCCTTGCTTGGCCAATGGTCCTGAGATTAATCATCAATAAATATCTGTCTATTTGTTTGGCATCACTGTAAATCAAGCAAAGTCGCTTTTAGAAAGTTTCCCTTTTGTAAGGATCATGCCAGACTGAAGAGATGTATGCTCAGAAAATAAGCAGCCTTTTGTAAGGAAAATTCCTCTGAATAAAACTGCCTTCAAACTACTTTGCAACAACAACAAAAAAGAGCTTCTGCAGGAAAAAAACAAAACTCTGACTCTAATCCCAAGGCCAATGACACCACACTGCATATAATACAGTTTCTTTGTGCAAAAGTGAGAGCATGGGTACAAAGGGAACATTTATGGGAGCCAACGTGATCAATTTGAAGAAAACAGCAGCTCGAAACTGCAATCCAATTTTTTTCTGTGTAGAAAATCAATGAACCACAGGCATCTAATAAATTGGTCAATTATACACAGATGCTAGGCTCTACAAAAGATGTAATATTAGGTTTTGCAAATCATTACTGTCTCACAGAGGTTTTATGACAGTAAGTTCCACTGATTAAAATGTCAATATAAAACATTCCTTTCATTCAGATAGGCAGTAGGCCTCCCTCTCTGTAAGGGCTGAATGTAATAATTAGATAGTGGGCAAAGCCCACATAATAGTAAATAACAACAACAAAGAATCAGACTGCCCAAAGAAAATTAAAGGCTGGGGACGCACAGCTGAGGTGGTTTCAGGCTCTTTGCCCAACAGAAACACCCAGATACCTCAGATGGCAGGTACTGAGTACGTTTCCATAGCAACTCCAAGGGCGTGGCTAAGGACTTATCATTGGAGTTGCAGAGTTAGGATTTCTCTAAAAGGGAAATTAAAATTCATTTTTAATTAAAATTTTATCCCTAGTTTTGAAAATTGCGGATCATTTTTAAAGTGTGAGAGATCTTCCTCCGCCACACTGCCTGGGTACCATTGTGTGACAAGGCAAGTTCTCCTTCGTATCCCATAGCCAGATCCTTCAGAACCCAGGCAGAGGCTTCCTGGCTGGACAGCAGGGCTGGCTTAGTTTTCACTCACTAGTTACGGGGCTCTGAGAGGGACTCTGGGCCTGAGTGAAAAGTCCCTTTGGTTGGAGGGGAAGTCATCAGTCCCACAATGATGGAGCAGATAAAAATGGTTTCAGAGGCTTGGCCCTGGCTCCACTTTTGGAGCAGAGGCCTTGATCATGTCTCCTGCCATTTTCCTCAGTTCTGACTACCCAGGAAACAAAAGGGAAATGGCTCTCTTCAGTCTCTTTTCTCCTTCCAAGGGAAAACTCAACTGAAATGCTATCATAGGACTGAATTTCAATAATGAGAGTATTATGCTAAGTCCAATGCTTGACTTCAGTTCATGAGTGATCCCCTGTTCCAGACTGTGTGGACAGTGGTGATTAAGGACTAAATATTTGTGTCTCTCCAAGATTCTTGTATTAAAGCCCTAATTCTCAGTATGATTGTGTTTGGAGATGGGATCTCTAAGGAAGTAATTAAGGCTAAATTAAATCATAAGGGTTGGGACCTGATCTGATAGGATTAATCCTATATAATAAAAGCCTAATATGCAAATCAACCAAACAGTGGAACGTCCAGTGGAATGATGGGTCGCTATGACCCTCACTAACCACCAAGGGGCAGACACTCAGTGCAGGAGCTGCCCTCAGCCTGCAGGCCCCAGGGTGGCCAAGGCGGGTGCCAGTGGGGGGCCCCACTGATCACCCTACCGTCACCCCACAGATCAGCTCTGATTGCTGGCCAGGCCTAGGGACCCTACCCATGCACAAATTTCATGCATTGGGCCTCTAGTTTTCTTATAAGAGATATCAGATGGAGAAAAGGAACTCTAGTACACTGCTGGTGGGAATGCAGACTGGTACAGCCACTAGGGAAAACAGTATGGAGTTTCCTCAAAAAATCAAAAATGGAACTACCATTTAATCCAGTGATCCCACTTTTAGGAATATATCCTAAGAAACCCAAAACACCAATCAGAAAGAATGTATGCACCCCTATGTTCATAGCAGCACAATTTATAATAGCTAATATCTGGAAACAGTCCAAGTGTCCATCAGTAGATGAGTGGATAAAAAAGCTGTGGTACATTTACATAATGGAATTCTATGCAGCAATAAAAAAAGAAGGATCTCTTACCCTTTGAGACAGCATGGAAGGACCTGGAGAGTATTATACTAAGCAAAATAAACCAGTCAGAGAAAGACAAGTATCACATGATCTCACTCATATGTGTAATGTAATGAATAAGATAAAGTGACAAACAAAATAGATCCAGAGATGTGGAAGCATGGAACAGACTGTTAAATCTCAGAGGAAAGGTGAGGGGGTAGGGTGGAGGGGGAGAGATTAACCAAAGAACTTGTATGCACATATGCATAACCCATGGGCAGACAATAATGTAGTGAAAGCTTGGGAGAGGGCAGGAGCAGGGCGGAGGGAGTCAATGGGTGAAAAAAAGGGGGACATAGTAATATTTTCAACAAACAAGATAAATTAAGAAAAAAAAGACACCTGATCTCTCTCCCCCCCACCCTACTCTCTCTCTCTCTCCCTCTCTCCCTGTCCCTCCATGCATGAGGACTTGGCAAGAAAGCAGCTATCTGTGAGCCAGGAGGGCTCAGCAGACACTAAATCAGCTGGAACCTTGATTTTTAACTTCTCACCTCAGAAATTGTGAGAAAATAAATTGCTATTGTTTAAGCCATTCAGTCTAAGGTGTTTGGTTATGGCAGCCCCAGCAGACCAATATAATGACATAACATTCCCTCAGAAATGGAGATAATCATCACAGAAGACTCTCCCTGTCGGTCACAGATGGTATCAGCCTTGGCGGTCCTAGAATCTTGCAATAAAAAACCACTATATCATCAACCTTCATGTTTGGAGTGATGGGTGAAACTGTGTCTGGAAATCCTAAGACAGCATTTTCAATGTGGCTCTGTGACTGCCCTTGTGTCTGCTTAGCTTGTGTTATGTCGGGTGCTCAAGCCTCATGACACAAATGGCACAGTGAGCATTGTCATAACATCGCACAGATGGGACGCAGATGGGCAGTAACTTTCACCAAGGCTAGGAAACCTGTGGGTGATCAGGAGAGACCACAAGGGAGAGGAAATTGAAACTCTGTTTTTCCGCTTGATCTTTGGGTGCCACTATTGTCAACAAAGTAGAGAATTTACTTAGACACCTTTACCCCCATCAAAGTCTGTGGTTCTGACACTCCTCGCCACCTCATTTGTTCACCTGCAGCCTGTGCTAAGGGTGTGATTGAATGACCCCATCCCATTAGGAGCAGTTCAGGGGGAGTTGATGCAGGTTGTAGAGAGACTTGCATACAGTGACATCTCGGTTGATTTATTCTATTTTAGTGCTCTGGTTGTTACAGATTTCTGAGAATATTCATTTCTTTCATCTTTGCCTCTTTCCTTTTTCAATCCCCCCCCGCCACCCAATGAACATTCTCAAAGAGATCATTGACCCCAAATATGTTTGAGCTTGTTAGGTATTGTTTATGAAATACAATACATTGAAATCTAATTACTTGTATTGTTAATGTATATTGATGGGGACACCATTCTAGTTATTCATTTAAAAATTCCAAGGAGCTTGAGATTCATTTTCCTCCATGACCTTCAAATGTTAAGTGAATAAGCACAGTAGGTATCCTGTTTTTGGAATACAGTGTTAGGTTTTATATAATGGAAACACTGTGTATGAACCCTCCATCTCCACGCTAATAATTCTAGGTAGATAGTACCTCTGCCTAATGAGCAAATGTTTAGCAATTGGTGTTCTGGAGGTATTTGCCAATTTCCATGGTGTAAACACCCCTCATGACCTATTTCAAGCCACAATCATATTGTCACTGAATGTGGAGTTGGGAAGTGATGCATACAGTTGACTTTCATGCTCCTGCATAGTATGGTTACCAGGACTAAATATTTCATAGAAAAGAAGGATTAACCCTTTGCAGCTGATCTTTGATTAGAACCCTGCCCCTAGGGTTCCTTGTCCCTCAAAATTAGCCTTTGTTACCCTAACCTTACATCTCTGATTCATGCACCAGCTCTCCAAACATGATGGGGAAAATATAACAAGGCTTTAAAAACACAGCAAAATCTGACAGTCATCCTGTGGCTACATTTCTCACCTCTTTAGTTCAAAAACAATATTTCACTATAGAGAACCATTCCCACCATGGCTGTGTGACCCAGTTTATTCACTAAACGCTGATAAGTACAACTTTCTGCGTCAGTAGGAAATGGAATGACATTGGTGAATATGATACATCGTAAATTTGTTTTATACAAAATAAAAAGAGAGACTTTCCATTGCCTGATTATCTAAAAAAAGAAAAAAAAGAAAAAGGTTCAGTGCACCAGCCTAGGACACAGCCAGTGGCAGGAACTGATTTTCTCACCAGAGCAGCTCTGCACTGCGGTGTCAGAGATAGTTCCTGGCTCTTGGGCCTCATGCCTACTTCTCAGCATTCCCCAAAGTTCTGAGGGCTGCCCACTCACCTTTGAATAGCGGTCTTTTCTGCTGTGTTAAACAAAGTTGGCTTTTGCTCGCAACTAAGGAGAGCTCAGGTTCTAAAGCTAAACAGCTTTGGTTCAAACCCCAGGTGTCCCACCTACTAGCTGTGTCCTTAAGGGAATTTCTCTCCATGATTCAGGTTCCTCGTCAGTAAAGGTGGAATAATACTTCTCATGGAGTAATTATGCAGCTTAAATGAATTCATGCACATGAAGCCCTCAGAATAATACCTAGCATATAGGAGGCCCTCAGTAACTGTTAGCTATTATCACTGTGCTGAGTACATTTTAGCAAGAACTGGTTGACGTCAACCAACTGCAAAAACAAAGGAGGAACAAACAGTCTTTAAACCATGCTTTTTATAGCACATATTTTACATTTTCTCAAACATAAGAAGCCTCGTCATAGTATAATAGCTTCAAACTTGATACCAAACAGAGAATATGTATTTAGTTTTTCTGTGGTAATCAGCAGTTTAGAAGTTGATCACTCTTTATATCCAGCATCTGTTAATGTTTAAAGCAATTCATAGTTTTCCTCAAAGCACATGATTTTGGACAAAGACAACAACAAACAAAAGTGCCAAAATGGGCTCACTAGCTGGTTTGGATAAAATGAAATGGTTTGAACAAAATCTCTATCTGAACTGTGTATGCACTTGTTCAGTTCTGTATTAACAAAACCTTTTATTATCCTTCTCAAAAATTCCTCTGCTATTTGTCTTTTCAAAGTCTGGAATGGCTATGCTAATTTTAATGTCACATTCTTGTTTCCTTCTTGGAAAAATTCATTGTTTTGCTTTAGGGTTCAAAAAAATTTTTTAAAAATATTTCCAACACTTTTAACACATGGACACTTTTTAAAACCCTGGCCTTTTAATTTATTTTCTGTTTGTTTGGATTTCAAAAATAGGAAGGAGAGAACCCCTGACATTTTAAAAAGTATATTATACAATTATCACGTTGGCAGTTTATTTATTCATTGAAAAAACAGACACAGTTTTTATCTGGAACAGGATTGGGGTAGATGCTTGTTATAGCACATATTTTAAAAGTGTATTATACAATTATCAGAGATGTGTTGTTGAACAAGACATGACCCCATCCTCAAAGAGTTTGCTGCTTAGTAGAACGAGAGACAGGGAAGCAGAGGTAAGTGACTTCATGGTGCTAGGAATGTACAACAGAGAGCATCTGGCCTGAACTCGGGGTTCAGGAAAGGGTTCCCACAGGAAATGACATTTAGCTGAGACTTGTACAATAAATATGAGTTAGCCTAGTGAATAATAGTATTTTTCTTTAATCTTCTTTTGGAAAGGTAAATAAGTAAACTATGTGATGCTATAAATATATTTTATAAATCTTTTCTTTAAAAAAAAGAGACAATCACAGCTTTTAATGCCCTATAAACATTCGATTTCTTTTTATGAGCAAGATGTAAACATAGCTGATTCCAAAATCGAGAACTTTACATATATTTGCAGCACAAATTGTACTTCTCGTTCAAAATAGAAAGTTGCCTTAGGCATCTTGGGCTGCTATAACAAATACTGTACATACTGGGTGCCTTAAATAACAGACATTTGCTTGTCACAGTTCTGGAGGGTGGAAGTCCAAGATTAGGGTGCCAGTGTGGGTGTGCTCTTGGTGAAGGCCCTCTTCCTGGCTTGCTGTGTCCTCACACGGTGGAGACAGAGAGCTCTAATCTTCTCAATCACCAGTCTCATCATGGGGGCTTCACTCTCCTGTCCTTGCTTAAGCATAATCACCTCCCAAAGGGCCAACCTCCAAAAGACCATCACCTCGGGGATTAGTGCTTCAACATTAGATTTGGGGAGGACACACACATTTAGTACATGGTGATATTTTAGTGTGGTTATCCTTATATTTTATTTTTCCTACGTGAGAAATAGATGTTCCGTTTTATCCCATGGTTCCCTAGGAATAACCCAAAGTCATCAAGAACAAAACAAGAAATTTTAAGCCTAATAAGCATAATAAACTAAAAAGCAGATTCTTTGAATCCCTTTGAAAGTTCCTACATAAAATTAAAACCGATTGCTTTTTAATGACAAATTAGAGGTAACACAATTATTTTCTATTTCTGCACAAGATATTTCTGCAATGTATCCAGTGGTTATTTTGAAAGGATAACATCCATAATTAAACATTTTATTCTTATCTTATATTTATGTTGGAAGATTATATTGCATTTTTCAATGCTTGTGTGCTAAAACATGATCTATCAAAATTGTTGGCTGTCATCAACCTTGCCTCTGTCTCCTTCCCATCATACAGTGCTTCACTGGCTAAAGCCCAACCTAGATCAACCTTTTCACCTGCAAATTGTTGAAAATATTATTTCCACCGGATTGACTATCAACACTTTATTCATAGGCACTCTCAGTAACCCTAAGTTTCCCTACAAAGTTTAATATTTTCCTCTGTTATGGCTATTTTAAATCTCCCCTCTGCCTAAGCAACCCATAATCCCTTCCCATCCCATTCTCAGCTGATGACCTTACCTCATTTTTCATCGAAGTAACAGAAAAATGGCATAAAAAAAACCTCATAATCATAGATGCAGGTGTGAGAAAATACTTATTTTTCTATAACTGAAGGACTTTTCACACTGGTACTGGCAGTGCTGCTGTCAGACAGCCTCCTGTGGTCAGCTCTCTTTAGGAAAGTGACTCAGCTGAAAAGAGCTGTCTTTTTATACTCCCTTTCTAGGAAAATGACTGGTCATTGGGAGCATCTAATGGTCCAGCCCCACTTATCTCCTTGGAACATGTTTGAAGGGCCATTCCAGGCTTAAAGATAGCCCATCCATTCCCTTTGCCCAATCTATAGGTGTTGGTTCCAAGGGCACGCCCTAATAATCTTCCTACATGAAAATCACTGTTTTTTAGTCTGCTTCCAGGAAACCCAATCAGAGTTGCCCTTGGCTTCATATGACAGAAACCCTATCACCATGGCTACACCAAGCAAGCATTTATATATTTCTAAATAAGTGAAGCATTGTCTCCATGCTGGCATCAAGGAACTAGTTTCCTCCTAGCTTCCTGCTACATCACCAATACACATGACATTCATGTTCATAGAAGAAGATGGTTGCTCCACATCCAGGCATCACTTTCATGTTCTAGGTGAGAAGAAGAGTGGAGAGCGAAGAGCAAAAGGCAAAGGAACATGTTTTTCAAAAGTTTTAAAGAAGTCCTACCTAGTAATTTATAATTGTTTTTTAATGGCCAGAAAGAGTCACTTTGCCATCCTTAGCTTCACGGAAGACTAGGCAGATATTTTTAACTGAGTACATTGTTGCGCTGAATTAAATCAGATTTCTGTCAGTTAAGAGTAAGGCAGAATGAGGTTACTGGACAAGCAACTAATGGTGTTCTTCTTCCTTCATAGGATCAGAACTCCCAAAGGGAAGATACTTTATCTGTCTTCTCCACCTCCATATCCACAATGTCTAGAATAATGCCTGGCCTATGATAATAAACCGGTAGTTGACGAATGAATGATTGAATCACTTTTACTTTGATTAGAACGTATTTTCTATTACCACACCTTGATGAAAATATAATGATCAGAAGAATGTGTGGTTTGACAAGGGAAGAAAAGCAGAATAGCTTAAACAGAAATTAAATTTAAAAATTTCCTTGCAGAAATGAAAATACTAAGATTAAGTAATTTAATTTTCCTTTGTTGTTTTTAAATGAAAAGCATATCAAGATGTCAAATTAAAAACAGACAGTATACAAAGCCTTCAAGCAACTTATGAGGAGCCAGGATTATTTGACCTTGTATTCCTGGCACTGGCATAAGAGGGATCCCATGAACGTTTGTGGTGAGCATTGATAGAAGTGAGTGCTTAAGGAATAAAACAGAAGTAGTCTGGCAATTCTCACGTTTTTATGGAAAATCATCTCTCAAATATTTGAGAGAATGCATGTACAGTTTAGTCTTATAAATTTTAATATTAACATGGATATAGTCCTAAGAATATAGGGAATGGATGGCAAGTTATTAAAATAACTTTTTATTAATAGAATATTTTAAAATTTGAATAGGAATGTATTTTTATAAAAACTATTAAGATTTCTTCAAACTTATTGCATCTTATTCTGGTGATATAAAAACCAGAGTTAGGAAAAGGGAAAAATGAGGACAGCGAATTAGGGAACTAGAGTCTCTTTCTCTTTCTTTCTCTTTAATACCTCAAAAACAATTTTGACAAGAAATACAAACATTGAGAAAATCAGATTTATAACATCATTGATAATTCATCAAAATGCAACTTTGCAACTTATAAATCCTTTAACCGGGTTTGTGCTTAGAAAAAATTGAAAGAGACATGGGGAAACTTGAAAATATTTTATACCAAACAATGCACTTAGTTTAACTTTAAAAACATTCTAGTGAATGCTTTTAATTAAAAAACTCTATATATTTCAGTGAGAATTAAAATTTTCATTTATTAAATAATTGAAACATCATTCATCAAAATACAGCTTTAAGATTTAGTTCCCATCCAAAGAGAATTCCATTTTATAAGCAGTTTACATTGAATAATAGGTTATTTAATCCACATTTTGGGAGCCTAAACCTAGAAGGCTTTTTTTAAAATCAGGTTTACATTTTGAAACCACAAAATTAATGTGTGTTAACAACTTAGGGAAATGTCTGCTTTTTTCTGTTAATAACTTTCTAAAGTTGTACTTGAAAGCAGATGCCCAAGGTATTCAAAACAGCTACATACATAATGTACTTAAAGTCATGAACCTTAGACACATATGCAGCTCCACTTCAAACCGTGGGCCTGAAAGGTGTAGGTTCAGAAGTCCTCACTTGCCCACACATGTGCAAAGGGCTGGTGGGCTGGACTTCCAGAAATATATTGGCACGAAGACCCAAGGCACATCATGTGTGAAGGAAAAAGGACTCTGTGAACCAAGACTTCTAAGACCCCTCAGCCTCTGTGAAACCAGGGACATCCTTTTATCCTCTGTGCTTCTGGCCAATGAATGGCTATAGATCAGAGGTTCCCATACACCCTCCTTGGGTTTGATTCATTTGGGAGAGAGCTAGCAGGACTGGGGAAATCAGTTTGCTCTTTACATTACCAGCTCTTACAAACAATATTAAAATATATGATTCAATAGCCAGATGAAGAGTGCATACATTGGACAAGGTATATTCTCCAAGTGTGCCGCTCTCCCTCAGCTCTCCTCACCTTCACCCTGGAAGCTCTCCAAATCTGTCCTTTAAAGTTTTTTTGTTTGTTTGTTTGTTTTGTGAGGCTTCATTATTTAGTCACAAGTGATTAAATCACTGGCCATTATCAATAAATTCATCCTCCAGCCCCTCCCTGCTCCCTGGAGGTCAGATGGGGGATTGAAAATTCTACCCCTCCAATCACTTGCACCCAGCCTTCATTCTTAGAAGATTTAGGGGCTTTCCAAAAGTCATCTCATTAACATAACAAAAGACATTCATTGTTCTCCTCATTCAGGAAATTCAGTCTTAGGAGCTCTGTGCCAGACACTGGGACAAAGACCAAATACATATTCTTATAATTAATCACAATGTCACAAACACAATAAAAATGGTTACAATGGCAAATTTATGATTAAATGGTATGTTTTATCCCAATAAGAAATTAAGTACAAAACTACTACATGCAATAACATGGGTAAATCTCAAAAACCTCCTGTGAGTCAAAGGAACAAGGATAGAGAGTACATTGTATGATTCTATTTGTACATCTACGAAAGCAAAACTTGGTGATAGAAAGCAAATAAGTGGTTGCCTGGTGCTGAGGTGGGTGGCAGCAGGGGTTAGTAACATTTTGGGGATAATGGAATTGGTCTAATACATTACTATATAAATGCCAGACTACATAAATGTACTAAGCGTTACCAAAATGCACAAAGTAGGTGAATTTTATGATATGTAAATTATACCTCAATTGAACTGAAAACAATTCTTTGGCTTCCCACCTATTCTGTTAGCATGGCAAATGAACACTGATTAAGCCACTTTCCAGACTATATGACTTTCTCAAGATAGTCTTTGGTTCTAAATAATATATTAGTAAGGACGGAATATAATTGTCCATTTTCTGAGGGATAATTGGGGTGAGAGGGAACCTTTCTTTTTATTTGGTCGTATACTTTAGTTTCTACTGTCTAGTGTTCCTACACATGCTAATTAGGCAGTGGGGGATTTTAGGTTTGTCTTCCCCTTGCCTGCCCCCACCCCCAGATACAAGAAAAACATAATTTAAATGATGCTTTACCTTAACTGAGTTGCTTACATTTTCAAATTAAATTTTTTTCTCTTACATTCCTAATTTAATAAGTAATATTCCTTCCCAAGTGATTTGATTTTGTTTTGGGGATGCAACAAAATTATACTCAGAGACTGATTCTGTATTTGCCAGCAATTTATTTAGCACAGGTTCACTGTGGGAATTATAATAATTTCACAAGATAATAGCATATGGGATGTTATCTCTTCTTAATAAGCCAAACAAAGAAATAACATACTCCAAACAAATGATAGCTTAATCACGCTATTGTTCTAGGTAAGGGGAAGTGAAGTAATAAATTCCAAATTTAATACGAGATGTACCTCTGTATAGTGGGGAGGCCCTCAGGAGAGCAGGGCCTCAGGAAGGTCTGTGTTCAACCAAGCGCTGGTTTCCAGCTGCCTGCAAAAGTGAAATTTCCCGTTGCTATAGCACGTTGCCTGGGAACAAGAAGTCAGGGTTGGTGGGTGGGCAGATCTCTTTCACTGAGTCTTTGGGTGGCTCATCACCAATGTCTATTGTCAATGCCCCCAGGGTTTTTAGAAAATTGTTAGGTTAGCGAAGAGTCACCTGGTGCAAACTGCAACTCCCAAATAGTCCCCACAAATGCTCAATATTTACAGTCTAGATGCCCTTTGCCATAGTTGTTTCTCCACGATGTTCTTATTGTTAGGCCCCTAGCAGGGCCCCTCCGCAGCTGGGCATCTGCCTACTTTACAAAGACAACGAATGTAGAAGGATGGCATCCTGGCAAGACTTACTTCATGCATATATCGAAGCAACATTGTTTGGGTCCTAAAAAGTGGATGAAAACGTCACTTAGGTCATAAGCAAGCGGATTTGAAATCATATGAAACCGATACCCAACACCCCAGCGGCTAACAGGACAATATGAGAAGATAAAGGTTCACATTTCGATCTAGGTTAAATTGTGAAAGGTGATTGGTTTTCTGCTCTTCTTGACACCCTCCTATCATCTCACTGCCCTTGGCTTTCTAGACTGTTAGCATCAAAACCTACCTGTCTTGTTCTCACATTTCATCAGTACTGTAAGTAGACTGCTAAATTGACTTTAGAAACTAAACCTGGTTAATGGTCTGTTCCAGAGAAACAGTTACATTTTAACCCGTCATCTGAAAGAACTTAAGGGGAGATTCCAATGGGGGAGAGAGGAGGGGGAGGGTTTCAAATCTACCTGTGATGCAGACATTTCGCAAGAAGCAGGTTTTTGAACATTCCCATAAAGCAAAAGGGAATGGCTGTCCACTTAGAGACAGACAACTAAGGCAGTAAGGGAGGCCCGCAGCACTCACTGCTATATAGGGCTGTTCGCCTTGGGAGAAATCTAATACCCATGAGCTATTTTAATTCCTTTGTTCAGCTGTTCAGGATGCCATTGTAAAGTGTTAGTATAGTTTTCTTTTCTTATAGGTATTTCTCTTCTCATTCATATCCTGCAGAGGGAACTCCAAGACCATAAGGAAGCAGAAATCAAGTCCCAAAGAAATCTTCAGCCCAAGTGTCAGACCCAGAGGTCTGGATTTGTCTTTTCTAGCCAATCCCAACATGCCCTCCTCCATCCCTACCCACCACACAAGCCACAGTATAATACTGGGACCAGAAGGGAAAGATAAGGGACAACTGGGGAAGCAAAAGGGAGCTATGGAGGGGCTGATTTCTCAATGACAGCAGTCTCTTAAAATTTCATCAGAACCTCTGTTCTCTTGGTCTGAGCCAGAGACAAATTTCTCAAAAGGCTAATGAAGCCTGTTTCAGGCCCCACCCCAGCACAGCCCTTGGCAAGTTCTGGAAACTGCTCTAGCAAAGTACTCACATGGTCACATGTTTTTGTGGTGAGTAAGTTCTCAGAGTGACTTTTGGACCATTCTACATGTCTTAAAATATAACAAGCCAAAGTGTTAAGATTGATAACACTTAAAAAAATCACTAGGGAAAATGACAGTCACTTCTAGAGAAAAATGAGCAAAGGACATAACTGAGACACTTGAAGAGAAGCTGTTAGATGTTTAACAATAGCGAAAAAAGTGACCTCCCGTTCACTCTGTCTTGCCTGCTATCACACTTCCCTTTCAGTAACATGGTGTTGAGTGGCTGTGGGTATTTTTAGGACACAGCTGAGGGAAAGCTTTTGGGAGAAGTACAGTTATATTGGATTTTGTTGGGATACAGGGTTTACAATCAACTCTGAGTATAGTCACATCATCGCTAGCTGTGCTAGTGTAGTAATGGCTTCAGTATTCCTCCAACTGCCTGCAACATCATCTTCTCTTGGGTCATGACAAGGGGACAATCGTTGCATGACCTTGTGGCACCAAATGTGAACACTGAGAAAGAAGAAACCTACTAAGAAGGGCTTCTGGTGGCTAAATGGGCTAAAATAAAATAAAAACAAAACAACAAAAACAAAACAAACAGAGCCTAGCAGCCATTTCTGCGCAGGGCCCTCTCATACAAACTGCATTTCGGGAAGAAGGCTGCACTGAACTGCCTGCCTGCACTGTGTTTTGCCATTGAGCCAGCCCTTATAAAGGAGTTCCTGGAATCCTATTTCAACCCATAGGACTGAGGCTTTCCCCATCCAATTGGAGCTGCACAGCTCAGATCACTCAGAGTGGCTCTATTTTGTCCAATCAGGACAGTGCCTTTTGGACCAATCAAACGGTAAGGATTTGGAGTCCTCATTTACATGAAGACAGGCCAATCAGGAACCAGAGGCAGGGACTTCTATCCATATAAACCAGCTTTCTAACTCTGGGGGCACACTTTTCCTTTCACTGAAGACTGTGCTTCCCTAGCTGAGCTGAAACACCAGAGGTGTCTAGCTAGAACAGCACAGACCCGAGTTGACTGGCACAGAGTGAAGGAAACCAAAGCAGAGAGAGACAGTCCAGCGCAGCAGATAGCAGACAGGCAAGGAGCAGAGCAGAGCAGACCATTGAGGAGAGGAGCAGAGCTGTCTAGCAGGAGAGGGGCCCGGCCCCAGGGCTGCCTCACAGCTGTGCTGTTTTCACAGCTGAGCTGAATCACTATTGAGCTGTTTTACACAGAATAAAGTGTCCTTCTTCACTGCACCACACATTGGGGGTTCCTGTTGGCATTGAATTGGCACCAATGACCATCGGTTGACAACCTTGTGCCACAGGGCCCATACCTGCATCCTGCAGGCAGTAAGAACCCCTGTAGGGAAGCCTGTTGAATAAAATTGTGTCAGTGCTGCCTTTGATTCTCACTTATGCCTAACCAAATTGGAGTTCTCACCTGTCACGAATATTCTTGATAATGCAGTGCATAGAAGAAAAGCCTGCAGAGTTTTTTCTTTTATGATAGGAATTATATAAACTAGAATTTATCAAAATTCTTGCAGTAGTAGAGGAGAAACCTATAGCTGTACTACAAAGAGTCAGGGTGTCTGTGTGTGATGTCAAATGATTTTTGTATCTCAGATACCAAAAAAACACTTTTTAATCATTCATGTTAGAGAGAGGGCTGAATTATCTTTCTATTTTCTGTACAGAAAGAAAAGTATTACACAACTTTAGTCACATGAGGAGGTGATTAAAGGTTATGCAACTAACATATGTAAGAAATATAATATCGTGGAGAACAGCATGGAGTTTCCTCAAAAAACTAAAAATGGAACACCCATTTAACCCAGTGATCCCACTTCTAGGAATATATCCCAAGAAACTAGAAACACCAATTAGAAAGGATATATGCACCCCTATGTTCATAGCAGCACAATTCACCATAGCTAAGATTTGGAAACAGCCTAAGTGCCCATCAGTAGATGAGTGGATTAGAAAACTGTGGTACATCTACACAATGTTATACTATGCTGTGGTAAAAAAGGAGTTCTTACCATTTGCAACAGCATGGATGGAACTGGAGAGCATTATGCTAAGTGAAATAAGCCATTCAGAGAAAGATAAATATCACATGATCTCACTCATTTATTGCATATAATGAACAACATAAACTGATGAACAAAAACAGATTCAGAGACAGAGAAGCATCGTTCAGACCATCAAACCTCAGAGGGAAGGTAGGGGAGGGTAGGGGTAAGGGGGAGAGATCAACCAAAGGACTTATATGCAAGCATATAGGCCTAACCAATGGACACAGACAATAGGGAGGTGAGGGCATGAGTGTGTGTGTGGGGGGGGAGTAATGTGGGGATAAGGACACATATATAATAACTTAAGAAATTTTAAAAAAAGAAATATAATATCATGGTGGTATTTCAGGTGGTGAATTCATAAAAATGTTGTGTAAATTCTCTGGATGTTATGTTTATGGAATCACCAGTATATTAGTCAGGGTTAGCTAGAGAAATAGAACCAATATGCCATATGCCACACACACACATATGTATGAAGGACAAGATGCTCTCTCACTTCAAGCGGAGAGATAGCAAATTTGCCCTTTATCCATCTTTTTGTTCTATTCAGTTCCTCCACAAATTGGATGATGCCCATCCATGATGGAGAGAGTCACTGCTTTACTCAGTTCACCAATTCAAATGCTAATCTCATCAGGAAACACCTTTAGACATTTTGCTTGCTTGGCATCCTTTAGCCAATAAAGTCCACACATAAAATTAATCAACACAATAAGCTTTATAAGATTCATAATTTCGTATAATTACTTTTGTCACTTTAAATATGAACTCTTCTACCTAATTCTGCAGTCCTAACTTTGTATTCTTGTCTTTAAGAGGGACCCCCAAGTTGTATCAATTTTAGGCCCACAAAACCTGCATTAGTGTTCTCCTCATTTGATTATTTTTCTTCTCACTTGGTTTAGATTCCAGGGTTCAACATCATACTCCTCCTTTGCAAAGACACTAACACCACTGCCTTCTCTCCATTTCTCTAGTAAATCTCCAGCTAAGATTAAGCACAACTAAACACCTACTCAGCACCTCCATACAAATAACTGAACTGGGCCACAGGAAAACACAACACTGGTGCTGACTAGACTCACTTTAAATTCAGAACCATCCATTCCAAGGATCTCAAAGACACTCAGAAATCCTATTGCAGTTCTTCAATGTGTGTTTTTCACTCTCTGAAACAATCATGCCACAGCACGCTCTCTTTTTTCAAACCTCCTACCTCTCCTCTTGCCCACATCTTCACTCTCAGCTGCCTCATATTTCATTGATAAAATAGATAATATAACACAAGACTTTCTTTATTTCTTCATTAGTAAATTTCAAATATGTGCCCCCTTTCTTAATGGTCAAAGTGTCTTTGCTCCTATTACAAATCAAACTCTCCACTTAATTCTGGATCCATCCTGTCTTTCTTGCATCACCATTTATCCCTTTCTACTGGAGTGTCCCCATCACCACACTGACTCTAATATCTCCTACCTTTAAAAAAGAGAGAGGGGAAAATGGAGACAGAGAGAGCGACAGATCATCTCAAAAATGTTTCTATGGCCATTCTATAGCCAACCCAGCACACACACATGCACACACACTCTCCACATTAGACCAACTTCTCATCACCTCCTCCATTGCTGAAAGCTAAGCCACCATCATTTATCAATTGATACCATCGTTAAATCTATATTAAGTTCTTCAAATAGCAGCAAGATCAATATTTTAAAATGCAATATTTAAAAATAAGCAGAGAGGTTAAATCCTCTCTAATTCTTCTGAAGGCTTCCCATCACAGCTACAATAACATTGAAATATTTTACCTTGGAAGGACTTTCATGACCTGGCATTTTTCTCTCCAGTTTCATCTCCTGCTTCTTTCTATCTCATTCACTGTGCTCTAAAAAGAACCTTTGTTTTCCAACTTACATGTATCCAGCACCGTAAAAATGGATTTAATTTCATCATTGAATGCTAGGTACTTCACTCCATCTTATGGATATGACAGTGAGACTCAGAGCATACTCATATGACTTGCCAAAGATGACATACTTCCCAGGTAAGTCCAAGACCCATGTTTCTTCCTCCAAATTGTCTGCTCTTTAAAAAATTTTCCCCCTACTATAAATTCTGAAGTCCAGTTTCCCTAGGTAGGATAATTTCTTAGGTCACTTCACTGCAAGTACCACCGAGAGAAAGGCAGCTAGCTGGTGATGTTTGTCTCCTACCAGGTCAATCTCATCCAAGAGCCCTGTGAGCCCAGGAGTGTAGTCCTTATTATCCATTCTTTACAGAAGTGAAACTGAGGTGCTAAGAGGATAAGTAATTGACCTGAGGTCAGAAAGCTAGTAATTTGCAGAGCTGGAATATTATATTTCCAGCTCTATTATTTTCTTAAACAATCTATTAAAATGACCTTGACAATCTTTATTCTATAAAGATTTTTGACTGGAGAGCTGACTCTCCAGTTTCACAGTTCAGTTTTTGGCTGTTGTTCAAAAAATTGTTTTAAAGTACTTCGCAAAGCTTGAGCAATATTTTTCTCTAAGAAGACAGGAAGGTATGTGACATGCCCATTGAACAAGAACTAATGACATGATTAAGAAGGGAGAAAAAAAGGATATCACGTCTATATCAATTTCGGCTGTTACACATTAACACCAAACACTGACCTTTAAAATGAGGAAAGTACCAGCTTAGCATTGTGAATTGACAAGGATCTTGGAGATGAGGAATTAAGGTTGGCCAGAAATTCAATTCTGTGGGTACATGGCTAAGTAAAAGGCAACTAAAAATAACATGAAAGCAACTGGTGAGCATTTTCCCTTTCACTCTATCTATACCAGAGGTATATTACAATTTGTAAAAAATAGAGAAAATACTAAGACAATTTCCAATAGAGCCTTTAGGTGGCCAATGATATCATAGTGGCCAGTCCTAGGGAACAACCGTGAAGGGCAACTTTTGAGTTTAAATACAGATGTCCTTTAATATAAGTTAAACGTTAAGTTTTTATAAGTCATGTCATTGCATAGAGTTTAGATATAAGCAACAACTTTTTGGACACTGAATGTCTGGTTTGTACTGTCCTTCCATGCAAATGTAACTCTAGGTTGCATAATTTAGTCAGGTAGGCTTTCAAGAGACTGTTAAGGAAAGGATAAATGTTACCAGCTCCTGACTATTTTTGCCGGGGTCCAGCCCCAGCGGTCCAGGGGTTCCCAAAGGTGTGGACGGAGTCGGCGAAGAATGTTTTACATGGAGACAGCGTTCAGAACTCTCTAGCTCTCTTTAGTCTCCGTAGATCTTCCTGTGCCTGGCTGAGGCCACAGAGAAAGATCTGAGGCAAACTGAGCCTTTATTTTATAGTCAGAGGTAAACAAGGTAGTGGTTATCATAGTTACACTGTTCTTGTGAGTTTCACTTGTTTTGACCATAGTTACACTGTTCTTGTGAGTTTCACTTGTTTTTGTTCTTGTGACTTTCACTTGTTTTTGTTCTTTATATATATATATATATATATATATATATATATATATATATATAATTGATTTTTTACAGAGAGGAAGGGAGAGGGATAGAGAGTTAGAAACATCGATGAGAGAGAAACATTGATTCAGCTGCCTCCTGCACACTCCCTACTGGGGACGTGCCCGCAACCAAGGTACATGCCCTTGACTGGAATTGAACCTGGGACCCTTCAGTCCGCAGGCCAACGCTCTATCCACTGAGCCAAACCAGTTAGGGCTGTTTTTGTTCTTGTTCTTGCTGCACTTCCCTCAGCCCATTAGCTTCCCAGATAAGATCTAGGGAGCGTCATAAGGTCAAGCCTAATTATGCTTAAGAGGACTGTGCCCTCTAAGCTGGGACTTGTTTGTGACTTTGCCAACAGGTCAGTCCGAGGCTTAATCCCATATCGGCTCCCCACATATTTTCAGTTCACTTCTGCCACATATACCAGGGTAACTCCCCAATTGCCCTTCCTTCCTTCCTTCCTTCCTTCCTTCCTTCCTTCCTTCCTTCCTTCCTTCCTTCCTTCCTTCCTTCCTTCCTCTCTTTTTCTTTTGCTTCCCTTTGCTCTCTTCTATCAATGCCTTAGTCTATTGACCAGCTATAACATCCACTTTATTCAATAGATTTGCCTTGAAACACTCTTTGGCTATCTCTAAAAATCAAATCAGTCTTTGAAGGATGGAGGTAGTTTTCATCATTGAAACTGCCAACACAAAAATAAATTCAGAAATAAAAGGCCCAAAGGTGAATAATGAGGATGATGTGGTTTGAAATATTTCCCTGGCCTTCCAGTTTCTTTTCCTGAGGCTCTTTTGTTAACATTGACACAGAAAGCACTTCAGGTTTGTGGGGATTGAGGAGGAGGGTAGAGAAAGAGAGAGAATAAAGGCAAGTCATGAGAAACAGTGATCATGGCTGTCTCACTCCAAGTTCAAATACTACTATTCAGGGAAGTTTGAAAAAACCCTACAAAAAAACAAAACAGATAATTTGGAGCTTCTATGGGCTGAATGTTTGTCCATAGATGGAAACCCTAATCTCCAATGTGTAGATCTTTGGTAGTGGAGCTTCTCGGAGGTGATTAGTCAATCTCATGAATGGGATTAGTGCCCTTACAAGAAGAGGTTGGACACATACCCTCTCCTCCTCCTGCTTCCTTTCTCTGCTATGTGAGGATACAAACCAGGAAGTAGGCTCTCACCAGACACTGGATCTGCTGAGGCCTTCATCTTGGACTTTCAGTTTCCAGAACTGTGAGAAGTAAATGTTTGTGATTTAAGCCATCCATCCTATAAAGTTTTGTTATAGCAGCTAGCACTGACTAAGACAGAGTCACCCCCCAGGATGCGGGGCTTGTTTTCACTTCCTGAAACCAATGCATGATATATTAGTCCTCCTGGAAAATCCCTGGACTGGCATAGTGCCAGGTAGCAGAGGTCAGAAGTGGTTGAGAAAGCATTCTAAGCACAGAGGCCTAAGATGGTCCTTCAGGTCTGTCTTGGGCACATAGGACACAGTGAGATCCAGAAAAGTTCCTGGGGTGACAGAAGGTGAGCACTCCCAGGTGTCAGGCCAGGGAGATAGAGGGGTCTGCAAGGGGTCTGCAATATTAAGAAGGTTTTGTCTTTATCAGAGCTGGTGGTCACTTTGTACATGGTGAGGAGACTGTAGCAGAGGCAGTTTGTCCCATGGTGGGGCAAATGGCCACTCTAAGGAGAAGTTAGCAAGACTGACAAATGAAGCGGGAAACTCCATGGAATATAACAGAGTTTATTATAGAGAATTTATTTATGGGAATGTAAGGTCAGAGCAGAAGAGTTAACCCAGAAATTCTGTGCAGACTATTCTCCGCTACAGATTCCAGTTATTGTACTTTTTCATAGTATAACTTAGGTACTAGTGATTGAGAGGACAAAGGGACAAAGAATGCAGCAGTGTCAGTGCTATACTATACCTCTTGGCGATTTTGTGATAGATGAGATGCCGGGGTTCTTGTTCCAGCATCAAGAAGGGTTCAGGAATCTGGAGAAGGCTGTGCATAGATTAAGGAAGAGTCCAGAGACTAGTAAAGAGTCATGAGACGAAATATAATTTTGAAAGGCACTTGGGGGTCAGAGGAGCTAAGATCCAAGATCTAAGTTCTCAGGTCTCCTCATCCCAGGACCTCATGCTTTTTATTAACACAACTTGTCCTGAGGCAAGGCAGAGATATACACTTCAAAGGGTCAGGGTTTGGTACAGAGTCCATTGTGAGAACGGGGGAATTAGCCTACCATGACAGCAGGGCTGAATCTGGGAATGGCTGGTAGCAATGAGATTGTTTATCATCCATACTATTGCCAGTTTGATATACAACTGACATTGCCAGTTGTAATGACACTCTGGCCATTACTAACAAAAAATTTATGGCTACATTTTAAGGAACTCAGATAATCAGCTACTGGAAGGCTGATACACTTGCTAAGGACAGTGAGGTTGTTCAAAGGTCAAGCATGACACTTAAAAATGAAACCCAGGACACAGAGATGGAGTTGGTTTTGTTCACATCCAATTCCATCCAGGCCCTAAGCTAGGAGCCACAGCAATGAGAAGCAGAGAGCAGATGGAGATGTCACCTGTTGGGGCTGCAGCAATCGAAGTCACAGGGCCCTGGAGACAGTCTGTGAGCCACAGCACCTGCGCCTCCCTCTGGAAGCGCTACAGGTTCCCAACTTGAAACCCTCTTAGCCAGGAAGAGGGCGGCCTTTGCAGGGAGTTTGCACCTTGAATTTGACCGAGTACTGATCCCAAGGTGACTCATTTCACCAAGTGCGACCCGAAAGAGATTGTTTCCAACCAGAACGGGCTGAGCTGGATCAGTTCCCACCATCTCTACCCACTCACTTGAGGGAACGGGACGCTGGAGTGAGATGTGGTCAGTTATAGGAAACAAAGAAAGTGTCATTCTTCATTTTATTTTTTAAGCAATACACTGGGATTTAAATATCAACTTGAAGGTGACAACACTCATTTGGATTAGTAATTAAAATAACATTCTATTACTTTCTTTTCATCCCTCTTAAGCAAGGCAGATGAGTCAATCAAATCACTGATCTGATTAAAAGGAAAAATGTATTTTGTGATAAATGAATATATTGGGATTTATATTTGTGCTTAGCAGCATGAAAAGCAACAGGCATAGTTTATAATAGACCAGTAACATAGCATCACACGAAGTTCATTTTAAAAAGCATCATTCAACTAGTTATAGAAATAATGACTTTAGAGGCCTCATGTAAATTTCCGCTTTCCCAGGCTGTTCCTGCCCCTTGCAGACCCCTCTATCTCCCTGGCCCGACACCTGGCTTCCTACCCACCGATAATGTGCATTAGATACAATCAACTTAAAGTACAAGAAAATCATCACCATGACTTCAGAGTCACACCACTCTTGGACCAAAAGTAATGACCAATTTCATCGTCTACTTTATTCATCATACTTGCTTATGAGTAACTCACAAATCTAAAAATCACTTCCACACTCAAAGGACAAAGATTTGGAAGATAGTTTTATAAATGAAAGAAAGGCATTTCTTTTAGAGATGCCTCGAATATTTGATTTCTCTAAAGATTGGAGTGGCTTTATTTTGTCAGTGTGTAACAAACAATTTAGCACTTAATTACATACTGCCTCGCACTGTTGTCGAATTTATTCACTATGACAACCCTGGCAAAGAGCAAACTCTTTGAGGGCTGAACAGCTGGTCCTACACGTCTCTGTTCTGCTTTGGGGCAATTAGCAGAGTGGTAGGCACCTAATAGTGCTAAATGCATACTTATTGCATGATTGAAAGGATATATTAAATTTAAACTCTATTAACATAGATTAAGAGTATAGTCAAGAATTTTTATGTGAAAAATATAAGCAGATAATTAGATGCAATTTAGAACCTCATAAGAGCATGGTGAAAAATAAATCAGACAGACAATCGACTCTAAAGTTAGTGCTCATTTCTACTGCCAAGAGCTTTAAAAGCACGGATCAAACAGCAAATCTACACGGTGAAAGTGACATCGTTCTTATTTATTAAGTTAGACAGTCAATATTAAGAAGGCTTTTGTCTTTAGTTGTAAACCAACTGAATGTTTTTATAGACTTTTTATGCAGACTAAACAAAGACTTTTAAAGAAAATTCACTGTGGAAAGAAAAATACCTGTTGTGGGCCCTCACTTTTCTCAGGGTTGGAAGATTCCATCACGTTGCAGCAATTAAACTTGCTCTGTGTCACGTTAGGACTATGAAACAGTGTCTGCACTTAACGGTATCATTTTGGATCAGTGGTTTTTTCCTGCAAAAATCTAAGCCATGCCTGTCTTTTGTGCTCTCCCTATATTAATATTGTTTTCTCTGCAACATCCATTTAATTAAAATAGAATCAAGGATTTCTGCTTAACCCTTGCCTAAGAGCTAAGAGGCTGACAGGCACTGGCTCAAAGGGGCGAATCTTTAAAGAACCTTTGGGGAAACTTCAGTTGGTTTGTTATGCCCAGATTTCAAGATTCCCAAGAAGCCACCAGGGAGCCAGCCAGTCCGATGCAAAAGCAAAGAGTCTTTTATTTTAAGCCCGGGCTTAGCTCCTCTACCTTCCTTACTGACGCAGCAGCAGGTGGCAAAGAGAGAGCAGTCTGCTCGAACCAGGGGTTTTATAGAGGGTTGGAGCAGGGGTGGGAGAGGGGGCTGTGCCCCCCGCCGATTGGCCAGGTGCGAGCTGGTGACCCATTACACAGGATGTGGTCATAGCGATGGCGTGCACTTCCCTTGATTACCATTGGTTAGTCCAGAGAAATGGTGGGTGTGGCTAGCAGAGGCTCCTTCCGAGGGGGAAGGAGCCTTCGCTGAGCACATGGTTCCATACAAAATGGAGGTCCCTTAATGGATGGGAAGCCAGCCACTCGGCTCCCATGCAAGGCCTGCCGCCGTGGGCGTCACCGGGAGGCGGGCCGCCCACCACCCCGCCTGGCCCTTGGGTCTCCCGCTGCTCGGCCCGAAAGTGACTTGGAGGCCGAGGAGGGCGGCCCGGGTCCTTCTGGGCGTCCGCGGGCCTGCACCTATCTGGTCAGGCGCTGCCTCGGCCATGGCTGCCCGTCATCTTCCCTGCCGGATGCCTGCGGGGCCACGTGCCCCGCCGGCCCTTTCAGGTTCCCGTGGTTGGAATCCCCCCATTCTTAGCAATGATGCATCTCTGGGCAGGCTCAACCATTGTCTACCAGACACGAATTTGCACTCTTTCTCAGTCAGCTCGAACTACTTGGGAGTTCCCCCTGGGCAACTAAATCCTACTCATCCTACAATCCAGCTCATGGAGCATCTCTTCTGGGAAACCTTCCCCCACTAGGTTTCCCATAGTTGATATATCCATTATTCTCATAGTCTGTTTCCTCATGTGTAAAATGAGGAAAATAATAGTGCCTACAGCATGAGGTTGTTGAGGGGATTAAAAGGCTTAATTCATGTAAAGTGATTAGATGCTAGGAACATAGTAATTTTAACTAATAGTTTAGTAAGTGTCATTTATTACAAAACATTTAAGATTTAAAAGCCCTTTGTTTAATGCTTTCTTTCTTTGCTTGCTTGCTTGCTTATTTATACATCTTGTCTCCTTAAGAGAGGGGGCAGGGTAATGCGGGTGCATGGGTGGAGAGCACCTCTTGTTCTTCATGTGCGGGTAGGTCTGTTTAGGATGCACTCTGGGGAGCGTACAGAGAACCCAAGACCTAGTTCCCATAGACACAATGACCAGGGATCCACAAGACTGGAAACAAGTGATGTTTTAATCTTTACATTCAAACCCATGCTCTCACCTGACTCGCAATTCCAAGGCAGAGAAACAGATCAGGGTGGTTTGTGATTTACCATCATTGCAATGTGGGCATCCAACTGAAACATCTTCCCCAAAGAGCCCTACTTTTAGCCACGCAGTAAAAGAAGAGGGTAGAACACAGCCTTGGTGATCTTCTACAGCTGAGCGAGCTTGGTTTTCCAGGAGCATGAGTGCCTCAATCCCTGAAATGAGCAACAATCCCGACGATAAGGACACTTCTGCAAAGGCGAATGGTAACAGCAGGCAAACCCCTGGATTCATATTCCTTTTACAATTTTGAGGCTTTTATAACACAGGGATTAGCTGAGTTTCTAATTAGACTAGGGTTCATGGAGTGGGTGAAGGATTCATTCGTTCATTTTCTTTTAACAAATATATATTTTAACGTCAAACAATCCCTTTGATGATCATTGAACGTTCTAGCAAGATGCAGGGCCACCCTGAATCACGGAGCAATGAGAGTTGATCCACTGAGTGACGACTACCTTTCAGCATTGTCCTAGGTGCTGGGGAAAAAGCAGTGAAGGAAAGACAAAATCATGGCTCTCATGATGCTTGTTTCCTAGTGAGGAGAGATACACATTAAATAAAACATGCTAACATTTCAGGTGGTGGTAGGTTCTATGGAGAAAATTAAAGAAGGCCAAGGGAATAAAGAACGTAGGTGTGGGCATGCACTACGTATGGGGTAGTCGGGGAGAGTCCTTTGACGAGATAACATTGTACAGAAACTGGAAGGAAGTCACAGGACAAACCCTATGGAAATATGGGAAAAGAAAGTCCTAGGCAGAGGAGACCACAAATGCAAAGGCCCTGAGTGGGGAGGGGGTGGGGGGGGGGGAGGAGCAGTTTTGTCTGTCTGATGTGCAATGGGCAGGATGAGAAGGGAAAAGAGATAGGAGATGAAGTCAGATTGACAGTGGAGCCAGATCACAAAGGGCCTTGAAGGGCACCAGAAGGACTTTGGCTTTTACTTTAAGTACGTCAAGAGCCATTGACAAGTTGTGAGCAGAGGAATTACATTCTGGCTGCTGTGAGAGGAATGGAATGTAGAGGGAAAGGCTGGGAGCAGGAAGGAGGACTGGCAGGGACTGCAGATGACCACGTGACAGTTGCCGGTCCTTTCTTACTTTAGTAATAGCATCCTGATTTTGGGGGTGGCAGCAATGTACCCAGCTGAAGTCTCTATTTCCCGGTCCTCCCTTACAACTCTACATAGTCCGGTGACTATCGTTTGGCCAAAGACCTCTAAGAAGACGATGGAGGCATTTTGGAACACAGCTTAAAAAGAACCTACGCTGCTGGGAGGAAGTTTTCTTTCCCTCTTTTGCTTTCCCCTGTTGCCAACTGGAACATAAACATAATGACTGGAGCTCCAAGGGCCACCTTGAATCATGAGGAGACCTTTACAATGGAAGCCACACGCTGGGTAGAACAAAACGCTCCAATAGGTCCCTGATGGGAGCCGGGATGGCTCATGAACTCTGGATTGCCTATTTCTGGACTTGTTTGCGCTTTCATTTTGTCTAAGCCATTGTTATTTTGAGTTCCGGGTCAGGGCACAAGCCTGGGTTTCAGGCTTGATCCCCAGTGGGGGCTCATGCAGGAGGCAACCTAGCCATATGTCTCTCTCTCTCTCTCTCTCTCTCCCTCTCACTTCCTCTCTCTCTAGAATCAATGAAAAAAATAAATAAATACATCATATCCTAGGGTGAGGATAAAAAAAACAGCAAACTTTCATTCCCATACATTTATTTTGAGATGTTTATTTCCTTTCTTCTTGTTATAACCTCATGGTTGCTCAGATTTCTGTCCTTAGGAGAATGAAAAGGAGGTTTCTCAGTGCATTCTGGGAGAGAAGTCTCTAGACCTGGGGTGGTCCTTGTGAGCCCAGAGGATCTTGCACATTTTTTTCTAATGAAAAACACTCACATTATGGGGCCAGGCCTCAGGTACAGGTCCAATTTGTCAAAGGTGGTCTTAAAATATTATGGAAATTGCTTTGATCCTCCCATCTTGTAGCCCCTCTTCATTAACTCAAAAATTATTAATGGGGAGCCTTTTTCTGGCTACTCAGTGTTTTAATTCACATTAATGAGCAATGACTGATTGCCTCAGGGGCATTCCATTTCTACAATGTGTGTATTAATCTAAATCTCTGATTCATGCAATAAATGTGAGATAAATCATTAACACTCTAGGATTTTCAGTGAGAAAGTGGGCGAGGGCAACATAAAACTGGGAAGTAGAATTTGTGCGCCTGCACTTGTGAATATGTGTGTGACTGCCCACTTCATTTATACGTCTCTGCAGCTTATCAATGTGTCTCTTTACTGCTTTCAGATCAGGAACTAGAGATACTCACATATGGGTTTTGGTTCAACCAAATTATTCTTAAATTGTAAGCTTTTGATCTCAGGATCCTATTCCCTAATTTTCCGTTGAAAATGTTTCAGCTACCCCGACTTTATAAAGGTTGTCAGGACAGTCATAGAGTTATGGTCCCTGACTCCTGGTTCTTCTTTCAATCTGGTTGTCAGCTACAGTACAGAGTGAGTAGGGAGAGAGAGATGACAAGCATCAAAAGCTGAGGTTTCCGTTTCTCACTGTGGCCTGGGCTAAATGAGTTCTATCTCATCCTCTAATCACCCTGCAAATCGTGAGACAAAAGGGCCCTGGCTGGGTGACAGTTCTGTGTAGTGGTTAGTATAGTGAGCTCCAGGCTCAAACAGGTTTGCATGCAGCTCCCAAGCCGTTTACTAGCAGCTCTTGTGGCCTTGGACAAGTCACTAAAGCCTCAGGTGTTACAGCTTCTATACAGAGCAGTAAATGATTCTTACGAAAAGGGTGGCTGATGAGGGCAGCCCTTTCCTGCATCGCCCATTCCCATCAGCTGATCTGTATTTGCTGCCGCCTTTCTGCCCAGGTCCAGGAGTTACCTTCCCTTGGAAGGGCGGGAGGCAGGATGAAGTGGGAGTGTAGGGTCTTTCCCCTTTGCATCTGCTAGCGGCATGACCTCCTTGAGTCTTTCGGTACCCCGCACCCTGGTCTCTCTCTGGTCGCTACCGTGGATGAGTAGCTGCAGCCCGAGGAACAAGCGAGAAGAAAGCTGTTTCTGCTCAGGAGTCCGGGCGAAAGCCTGGCCCTACGGGGCGCGTTGAATTCTAATTTACACCACTTGCTCTTTCACCATCCGAGCAAAGTCTTGAATCTCTATCCCGGTGCCTGTGAGCGGCCGTCGGCGAACAGTTCGGGACGCAGGAGGAGAACCGAGCTTCTGCAATGAAATGCACAGTAAAAGAAGTCGTGCTTCTTCCTGCCCGTGACTGTTTACGAGAGGGAAGTCAGCGGGGCCCCCAAGAGGTCGCTGGTGGCGCAGGCACGGAGGCCAGATTGTAGCGAAAGGGGGAAGGAAAAAACACCCAGAAACTTTCTTCCTCGTTGCGAATCATCGCCGCGCCCCCCGCCCCTCCCCAGGCAGAGGCAGTAACGTGACACCGGAGAGAAACCCGGAGACCCGAGTGGAGAGAGGGAGGGGAGAGGGAGGAGAGAGGGCCGCGGAGAGCCGGAGGGAGAAAGGGGAGGAGGAGGAGGAAAACCCCTGTCAAGGAGGTGGAGCGAGGGGCTGGTGTCCGCCTCTCGTTCCTCCCTGCCGTTTTTTCAGAGGAGCCTGAACCGGGACAAAACACGCCGACACCGACAGACACAAAGCCGGGGGGTCCACGCTGGCGCTGGAGGCGAGCCCCGGCGGCCGCGAGCGAGCCCGAGGCGCGGCGGGACCCGGGGCGCGGGGGCGCTAGCGGGCCGGGCGCGGGCAGTGCCCCCGAGCCGGGGCCGGGCACCTCGGCCGCTCGGGCCGCGGCGGCGGGGACCATGCCGAGCAAAGTCTCCTGAGCCCGGCAACTTCGGCCCCTCCCCGCCCCCACCCGGGCTGCCCTCCGCGCGGCCCTGCCCATGTGCAGCCGGCCGGCCGGGCTCTCCTCCCCGCAGGCGGATGGGTGACCTTTTCCTGGCGCGGGCAGACTGTGCGAGGCGGCGGAGCAGGCGATGAAGAAGAAGCAGCAGCATCCCGGCGGCGGCGGGGATCCCTGGCCCCATGGGGCCCCTCTGGGGGGCGCCCCTCCCGGCCTGGGCAGCTGGAAGCGCTGGGTCTCCCAGCTTCCTTTCCTGCGCCTCTCCCTCCGGGACTACGGTTTCTGCATGGCCACCCTGCTGGTCTTCTGCCTGGGCTCCCTCTTCTACCAGCTCAGCGGGGGACCCCCTCGCTTCCTGCTCGACCTGCGGCAGTATTTGGGTAAGGAACCGAGGCAGGCACGAGGGTCGCCAGGCCGCGCGAAGTTGTGCCGGGGTCGGGGGGGAGGCGGTTAGGGAGGGGGGACTGGGACGCGCCGGGGACTTTGGATGCTTCCCCCCGGCGAGGCTCTCCAGGTGGGGCCCGCGCGGCTCTCCAGGTGGGACGCACGGGGGCATTGGCGCTCGGCCCGGGGCGCCCGCTCCCTCCTGCGCGGCTGCCCGTGTGGGTTGACCGGCGGGCAGGTACCCCAGGGCGGGGCGCTGCATACCTTCCCACGCCTCCGCCTCCACCTCAGGGGCGGAGTGCAGGCGCGTGTTTGTGGGTGTGTACCAGCGAGCATAGATTCTGTCCTGGCTGTGCGGGGAGACCCGAGGGGAAGGCACAGCCCACCCCGGGCATTGTGGTGACCATAGTCCCATCCTGATCACAGTTCTCTCCTCCAGGTGGTGCCAGGGGGTGGGGTTCTGCGAATTCTGCCCGCAAATTCTTCTCCTGCCGCAGGTCTGGGTGACCCGGGGGCAGTTTCAGGCTGAGAGCTGTGTCTGAACTGGCTTGTCCTTTGGCAGCCCCTACTCACCCACCCCGTGGCCGCAGCGACTGGGGCGTGGGGAGAGGGCTGTGCCCGGAGGTCTGGGCTGTCCCAGGGCGCGGGTCAGCCAGGCCAGCGGTGCCGATCCTATCCGCTGAGCCGCGTGTTTCAAGCCCAACGTGTGTGTGTGTGTGTGTGTGTGTGTGTGTGCGCTTGGTGTATCAGGAGCGAGGCTGCCTATTTTTTAGCAGAGGTGAGGAAGGGGGGGCGTGCAGAAAGAGCGGCTCCAGAGAGAGGGCGTGACCCGCAGCACCGTGTCCCGCGCCGACCAGGTGCACCGCTGGCTGCGTGCTTTGGCCCAGGCAGCATGCAAATCTCTCCCAAGTCTGTGGCCGGAGAGGGCTTGCGGGGAAGAGGGGTGTGGCTGATAGGGCTCCGGCTTCCCGCAGACCTGCAAGAGGATAAACCGGGGCCACCCGCAAACATCCGGCATCTGCCTGACGCGAGCGAGTGCGCAAGGGGAAACCGCTAATGGGCCAAAGGACTCCGGCTCCCACACTCATCCACCGAAGTCACCTGGCCGCCGAAGCCACATGTCCCGATAGTACACCGTTTTTGAAGGAAAAAAACACACACCACTTCAGCAAAGTGGCAGGCGTTAGAACTTTTTGAAATGTAAAGGCAGATAAAATAAAGCTCTGTCCATGTAGAGAAGCTCAGCTTTTAAAAGGAACACTTCCATTTCAGTAGAAACTTTGGGGAACTGTGGGTTTTTGCAAGATGCTTTAGGGAAAATTCAAGGAAAAAATCGTCCAAGTAGATTTCCAAAGTACAGTCTTGAGCATCTGGTTTTTTAGAGGACTTGGGGAAATGCACACTTTTATTAGGGAGTCACACCACTTCTTTCCCAGAGTTCTGTATTTTGGAGCCTCATAGCTTCATAGGCTCACAGACACCTGCTAGTGCTACAAAGATCATATTTTTACCAACAACAACAATCCCTGTTAACCGGCTTTGGGAAGGAGCTGCGCTTGAAGCTAAGGGGTCTTTCTCTGTAAAATCTGATAAGAATGCTTACAAGTTCCTTTTAAGCAAAATGTGGAGGCCAATGGTATAGGGAAAATACAGAGGATGGGGAAGGAAGACATCTGTGTTTAGTGCCCTGGAGAGCACTTTTGGGCAGGGTACTCAAACTTAATAGGCCTCAAGTCTTTTTAGGTAAAATTAGGGGCTGGACTAAATTGTCTCACACCACTGAGCGCCTCATGTGTTACGGTTCTGATACCTCTGTTGGGGATGGACAAATCTGGGAGGAGGAAGGAACAAAGGCACCATTGATGGTATAAGCAAGAAACTTCAATATCTATCACATTAACCCTTTGGAAGTCAAATACATGTGATATCTAGAATTTAGTGCTTTCATTATATATTTCATAAAATGAGCCCAGGTAAATTTGGGCTCCGTTGGTAGAAGGGTGAATCCACAGCATTCCCTCAGGGAAGTAGGAAGAATTGAAGGATTGAACATTACTTTATTAGAACTGGCCATTAAATTTCTGACTAACTTATGGGTTAAAAATATGACATCCATGTGAACTAAATATATTGATGCCCTTGGCCAAATTTGGTCCTTGTTGTTTTGTTATATAAATATAATGCTTTTTTTGGAAAAGTGGGATTTGGCTCTTTAAGAGGGTCTAAAATATATCCTTAACAATATATCTGAAGAATTAGTTTCCCCTTGTTTCCTCACTGACTTGCTAAAGGACACACAGCAAGTAAAGCAAGACCTGAACCCAAATCTGTCTGCTTCAGGTACTCACTTTATAGCACGATGAGCAGTTTAAGAGATAAAATAGAAATACAGCCAAAATGCAAGTGGGAATCTAAAGAGCTGACTGCCAAAAATGGTCATATTTTTTGCATAATTTCATTTTCCTTTTCTTGATATTTTTACTAAGTATCTTGAGGGACCAGCAGAAGAGAAATAACTCAAGCAGCTTAAATTCCACCTTCCTATATTAATCTCCATGATGCTGCCATGTATTCGGGAACTTGACACCCAGAGCCTCACAACTGGAGGTGATGTGAATTGGAATCATAAATTCTTGATCTCTCTCTCTCTCTCTTGCAGTTATTCTTTGTTTAGGCTCATGGTTCTCAATGTGTGGTCCCTGGGCCTGCATCAGCATCACCTGGGAGCTTGTTACAAATGCACATCCTCTGGTCTCATCCCAGACCCAGGGAATGAAAGAGTCTAGGGGTGGGACCCAGCAATCTGGGTTTTAGCAAATCTTCCAGATGATTCTGATGCCAGTTCAAGTTTGAGAACCTTTGTTTTAGAGTAAAATATTGCTTTCAAGAAATTACCAATGTATTTGAGAAGAAGAGGGGGAGATATGAGAGAGAGAGAAGAGATTTATAAATTATTTTAAAGGTGATGTACATGGTTTCATTTTTTTAAAATTTCAACTTTTAAAAAATGCATCTGCTTTGCTGTTTAAGCCCCATTGTTTCAAGGGAAGGACTAGCCAACAGCTGCAGCCAGCTCCAGCTGGCTTTAGACATTCGAAGGTTGGGGTGAAGCAGGGCAACCAGAAAGTGCAGTGTGAGGAAGGGAGGGAGAGGAGTCAATAATGATGCTTTCTTTTCCTGCAGGAGCCAGGGTCAGACAGTTCCTTCTTTCAAGTCAGTTTGGAAAAAGGCAAAGTCTATTCTTCTTAAAGATACTTTCTGCTGCAACAAATTGGAAAAATGGAAAGAAAGTTAGGGGGAATAAAATTACGCAGGGATAACTATTGTCCTGACTTCTTCCTACTTGAAATGGGTAGAGAGAAGAGAACATAATCACTGGGGTACATAGATGAAGATAGCAAATTGCTATACTTAAACTTGGAGACCAAAGTCTTTTCAATTCAGTGAAATGATTTCATTTTTTAAAAAGCAGCATTCAGACTTTGATTTGCTATGGAAAACAAACAAAAAATATAATCTCCCCCAGAAATTAGGTTATGCTGCAGCCTCTGCCAGTAGCCTCATTACTTATGAGCTGTGGAAATATCAAAAACTTGGAATAACACTCGTTACATTGATGTAAACGGAATAAGCCAGATGGCTTACTACTGATCTTATACAACCAGCAAACCCTAATGATTTATCACCAAGCCTTGGATATGTGATTTAGCCTTTATGGGAATTAAATTTGTTGGATTGATCTCAAGTTCATGTGCTTTCCTTTCCATTTTTAATTTATACCACTTTAGTTTTCAGAATTGCCGATCTTTATATAGATTAAACATGAGCATGACAATTTTGAGTCAAAAAAAGGAGAGAGAAAAACATGTAACTATCGAATTTAAAATTCTCTAAGTTTAAATGAATATAAAGGAAAATATGAAAATAGACATCCAGATCTTACAAAATAGTTTCTCTAAACCTTAAAAGCCAAATTTGATTTTTCTTCTACATATCACAGATGATTTAAACATAGTACACCAGGCTCCAGACAGCAATCTAGGAAATGAATGCATAAAATATGATGTTATCAATAGAAATTGTTGACCTAAAAAGAAAATGCCATTCTTGTTCATAGCTGCAAATTTATCTTATAGGGTTGGATGGGGACATAGTAGCACTGTGTTAGGGGAAGAACAGAAAATGGCATTTGACTGTGGCAGTCTGTTCCATAAACACAGAATGAATGGTGAAAAGCATTCTGCCTTGTAAACTGTTTTTAATGTAGACTAGTCTCAGTATGAATTGTTTAAAAATACATATAAATATGTATTATCTGGATACTGTCTTTCTCCAAATTCCCTGTCATCAAGCCAGGTTTAAAACACTAGTTGGTTTTGTATTTGAGAAACTAGAATAAAAGTGGTTAAGTTTTTTGAGTCCCAAGAGAAATAGTATCTTTTGCTTCCCCAAAGGGAAGCGGCGGGAGCAGAAACAGTAACTTGCCCTGCAGCTATACCCAAGGGTACAGTGATGGACAATGATCAGGCATCTTATTTGATGGATTGTAGCCATTAAAGTTATTAGGAGTTATGACTGGCTATTTTTTTTGGAATGAAGTAAGACTTGACTGCAAATAAATTTTGCCTTACCTGAATTTATTTTTATTATAGAAACTCCACTTTAAACAAACAGTGATATACATAAACCCCTTTATCAGAAATGGGGACAGAAACACTAATATTTCACCAAAAATTCTTCTTTGCAGAAGTCAAGAGTGGAGCAGTTATTGTGTAAGAGAATTCCTAATAAAGCACGTGTCAGTATATGCTATTAATGTTTAAGCAGCAGAAGATATAATTCACAGACCACACAGTTCACCCATTTAAAGTTTCAAGAGCTTAATAGTTTTCAAAAGTTGTTTTTGGTATATTCATAGATAAGTACAACTATTGCTACAGTCAACTTTGGAACATTTTTATCACCACAAAGAGAAACCCAGTACGCTTTACCTATCACCTCGCTATTCCTCCTTCCCCACTCTGCCCTAAGTGGTTACTAACCTACTTTCTGTCTCTGCAGATTTGCTTATTCTGGACATTTCATAAAAATGGAATCATATCCATGTGGTCTTTCACTTATCATGTTGCCCCAGGTATCAGTACTTGATTGTTTTTATGGCTGAATAATATTCCATTGTCAGAAGTTTGTTTATTCATCCATTGATGGACATTTCTATCATTTGGCTATTGTAAATAGTGCTGCTGCAAACATTTATGTACAAGAATTGTTTGAACACCCATTTTCTGTCCTTTTGGATATATACCTAGCAGTGGAATTGCTGGGTCATATGATAACACTATGTTTAACTTACTGAGAAACTGCCAAGCTGTTTTCCACAATGGCTGTACATCCCCACCAGCAATGTATGAGAGTTCCAGTTTCTTTACATCTTCACCAACACTGGTTATTTTCCAGTATTCTGGTTATAGCCATCTTAATGGTTGAGAAGTGGTACCTTATTGTGGTTTTGTTTTGCCCTTCCCTAATGATTAGTCATGTTGAGTATCTTTCCATGTGTTTGTTGGCCATTTGTATATCTTCTTTGGAAAAATGTCTATTTGTATTCTTGGCCCAATTTTGAATTGAGTTGTTGTCTTTTTTGTTTTGTTTTGTTTTGTTTTAAGTGTTCTTTATGTATTCAGGATACTAGACTCTTATCAGATATATGATTTTGCTACTTATTTTGAAGTTGCAAATGACGATACTGAAACACAATACTGTTATGTATTGCTCTCTATGTCATAGGCATGCACCTTCTCAAGATACAAGAAATTCATGTTATACATACGTTGGTCACTTTCAAAGTGCTAAGTAGAGTGTATGGGTATATAGTAAAACCTGAGTAAATTCCTAACAATTGATTGTAAACAAGAACCTCTTCAAAAGAATCTTGGGGGTCTTTTTTACAGTTATGGATTACTTCAAATATTAAACACTTTGTCTGAGTTTTGCTCTAACATAATTCATGGGTAGCTAGCATTTATCTATTTTACGGCTGTCACAAAGATTCCTGTGACTTGGATGTGGAATATAAGTGTAGCAAATTTTGAACAACAACTATGGTGCGATGGATGGGAGTATTTGTCTCTGTACTTGCTCACTAGAATTAGAAGCTGATGAGCTCAGCAGGGGAAAACATTTGGGTACATTATGTTCCTTATTCAATGTAAAACAAGGCTACCAAGGAAATCTTGAGTGTTCTCAGAAAATTGCAATTCATACACAATGTATTTTTTACTCACATTGTGGTTTAATATACAGGACACATATATAGAAAAATATTTCCTATCTATGTTTCTCTTTAATAAAATAACGTGCATTTTAAGAAGAAATGTTTTCCAAGAGTGTTAGAACTTTTCAGTAGGTGATAATATATATTTATCAAAATAGGATGCTTTAAAATAAGTACTGCCAGTTCCGTGCTGCCTGGTAGAGCTTCAATTTGAATAATTTGTAACACTCCCATATTAAAAAATTACCAGGGAGCCACATAGCTACTTAGCGTTCTGGGTATGCTTTACCGCTTGGGCTGTCTCTGGTTTTATATGTTATCAATAATTTCCCAGAGGTAGCCACGAGGTCATTTTTCTTGCCTCACTGCCTACATTTGCTTCTACTATTGCTTCTATGTGGATGGTTTAGGAAGCTAAAATTCCCATCTGATCTCTGAACTCCTGTAGTACTTATTTCATGATCACTTCTGAAGTTTCGCCATCTACCTTGTCCTGTGATGGTTTGTGGGTAAGCTCCTTGACTGGAGGAAGCTTCTTCGGTGCTTTCCATCTCTCCTCTGACACCTCTCCTGGGTGCTCGGCAAGGGGTCCCTTGATTAAACAGACTGTTCTTTGCCAAGGCTCCTTAGCCTGTTTTGTTTGGTCCCTATTTTAAGTAAAGAACTTGAACGTGGGGAGGGGTGCTAGGCAAGACTCAAGCTCAGTTGATGTCTACAATCCAACTCTTCCAGGCTGTTGAGAAAGCATGAAAACCACCATGACATACAGTTTTATAAACATTGCCTTCTGTGCATGGGGATCATGGTCCACCTCTTACCTGTAGGGATTTCAAGGTGCATGTGTAGGGCTCTCCTTATAATTAAGAATACTTAAGGTCAATCTAGAGCTATGGCCGCATACAACTAGAATGCAAAAATATTGGTTTCTTGTCATTTTCTTGAATCCTGGACCAATTGTTTGGGAGTGCAGAATAGCAGTTTATTTCTCTCTCTAGGTCAGTATCTTCCTTAGGTAGCGATTTGTGTTAAATTAGCTGGTACACTTCCAGCATGACTTCGAGTCTTTAAGGAGATGGGACCATAAGATGATGTGGTTTTTGAAATAGTGACTGAACCGATTTTAATCTAGAACTGCAAAATGATAAGCTATATAATTAGGGCTCAGTGCACAAACCCATTCATCCCATTTTGATAAAAGATATTGAAATAACCTTAAGCCATGGCTTTAAATGATTCTTACCCCATTCATTGATGGATGATTTAAACCATTTTCATTTAACCATACTGCATTTCTGGGAACACCACTGATTTTTTTCAAGTTCAGTGAACATGACTTTCACAGTCTTAATGAAAATAAAATGAAAGTATTCTGAAACATATAGATTCATTTGTTCAAAGTCATTCAGCGAATATTCATTGAAGGCCTTCTGTGGGCCACCAGCATCAGACATTTGAATACATTTCAGAGCAGAGATCTTGGTGTGAACCATTGTGTTATTAGCTGGGAGTATTTGGGCAAGTTTCTTGATTTCTCTGAACCTCAGGTGCTTTGATCTATACCAGCAATTTTCAGCCTTTTTCATCTCATGGCACACACAGACTAATTTCTAAAATTCTGCGGCATGCCAAAAAATATATTTTTTGCCCACCTGACAAAAATAGGTATACTTTTGATTCATTCACCCTGGATGGCTATTAGTGTACTGGCTGTTGTCATTTTTGTATTTGACAGTCTAAGGGAAAAGAGGTCAGTGCCCCTGACTAAATAGTTATGTATTGCATCTTTAACAAAGTCTTGTGGCACACTGGTTGAGAATCTCTGGTTTATACAAAGGGATTAATAATTGCTATTTGTAGGATACCTCTCTGACCCACGGCCCAGCATTTAAATTCAACAAATGTCAGTTTTCCCACCTTATTCTTTTCTTCTCTCAGACTCCCTCTTCTCCTGGCACACAACACATGTGCACATGCACACACACATACACTCACATTCATACAAACGCATACACTAGTGGAGTATGCATATTTACTCATGGCTTGGCCTCTAGTGAAAAGGCCCACTGTAACCAAGAAATGTGAAATTACTAAATTAGTATTTTTGTGGCTTATCTTGTCACTCTCACGCTCAGATTGGCAAGGGTTCTTCAACAGCTGACGCACTCCATCCTTTGCCCCGATAATTACATACACACAAACCTTCCTGCTTCTTAGCCTCTCTCTGCTCCCTGGAAGTATTCTTTAAAGAACACATTCTTTACCCAGCCTGCTTTCCTCTGTTTTGAATTATCCACACTTTCCCCCTGCATTCACAAAATAAAAATAGTTGTGCCTTGGGAGTGTGGTGCAGCTTACTCTCTGGGAGCACCAGCTGCGCTAGGGCCGGGACAGTGGTCCAAAAGTCACACCTTTTCAAACAATCATATTGCCAGGCTACACTGTGACTGCTTCAAGAACTCCTCCTGCGTATGACGGAATTACCATGTGCAGTATACAGCCACTGTCTTCTCTCTGCTTCCAATGGAAGTCAGGGCAACACCTGTGAACCCCAGTCGTAGATCCTGTGTTTGGAAGAGGTTGGTGAACTTGCCGGTTTTCCATTTTCCTCTTCTTCATGTTGCCTTGCGCTGCCCAGTCTCTGGTGGGTGGTGGGGCAAGTGAGAACCACAAGGCCATTACTGTCCATTGTAGCTGGTCACCCAATTCCTTGAGAAGTTGAAAGCAAATGTGACTTTACATTATTTAATAGAGAGTTAAATTTTGTCTAGGAAAACCGTGACTGCAATTTCAGCACAGAACTTTCTGCTTTGACATGAAGCTGTTTGGCATGAATGCCTTCCTACTGGATACACAGAACTGTCAGGCAAAGCCATGTGGGCTGAAGGAAGGGGCACTGGACCTGGGTCTGGGACTAGTCCCCAAGGAGACTAGTGGTCAATGCTGTTAAAAGTCACACACGCCTCCTAGGCTTAAGTTTCTTCACCTCTAAAATGAAGAAGTTTGATTAGTCCATGATTCTCAATTGTTTTTCTTTCCTAGGAATTCCCTCAGCAGCAATATTTTCATATGGTCTTAATGGTCCATACTGGAGTATGTCCCAGTACCAGGGAAGGGAGAATAGGGTGGTTTAGGGGTTCTTTAAAGAAGTTCTCTAGATGATTTTTATATGCAGCCCTAGGGGATGGTGCCTCTTTTCTCTTTAGAATCACTGAATTAGATGCTATCTAAAGTTCCATCTACTCTTAAAAATCACATGTTAAGAGATAAGAAACCACTTAACTATAGCAATGGAAAATATAAGGCTATTTCCTTAGGAGCCAAATGCTTATTGAAAAGACTAGAGGCCTGATGCATGAAATTAGTGCAAGGGGCTCAGCCCCTGCCCGCCGCAGCAGCCTCCTCTGCCGTGGCTTCATCTGGAAGGACATCCGGTCTAATTAGCATATTACGCTTTTATTATTATAGATTGCAAGAGTCAAGTGACTAAGGCAAGCAGGATATGCAAAAGCATTGTAGGTCAGTATTTTCAAAGTTAATCATAGTTGTTTATTCCCAGCATCACCAGTTTGCCCTAGTCTATCTGGGCATTAAGGGGGGAACCTTGCCCCAGAAATTGTGAGAAACAGAATGTCCTTAGGAAGGCAGAGAGAGGAGGCAGAGTAAAGCTTGATTTCCCAGGATTCAGAGTCTACCAATGTGACAGGAAGAAAGAAGGAAAACAAGTAGGGCCAAGTAGCTTGTGTTGTTCACAGAGGATTCTCACAGCTTCGGCCCAGCTGCCTGCTACTTACTGCTCATCTCATCCCATTGTGGACAGCTCCAATGCTGACGGAGTTCTTTACCGTGTGGGCAGCTACTTCCTCGAAGCTTCCAGCTAGTTCTGCTAATTCTTCTTCTGGGAACAGCATAGAATAGTCCATTGGATTTCCTCACCTTTTAAAGAATTGAAGATACCAAGATGATGGTCATGGGTACCCCCCCTCCCCCCCACATAGGTCTTGTCAGACCACAAATAGGTCTGTTTTCCAGTAGTTCTCATCTGAAGTCAGTTTCAGACACAGAAAGCACAAACAACAAAGGAAAAAACAACATTCAAGTGAAACCTTCTGAACAATAACACCCCATAAACAAACCAAAACAGGACCCAGATTGGGGACAAATGATTTCTCTAGGAAATGGGATTAATATACAGATAGATCTATAAACCAGCAACAGCAACAAAAAAGAGAATCCATGAGATAAATGGGCAAACAATAGAAACAGGCGATTCACAGAAGAGGAAACGCAAGTGGCCTATAAGCACATAAAAATATGAAGTGATTTTTATTCCCTTAAGCATCTATCACTGTCAATGTGGCCCTTCACTGGCCTAAAGAATGGAGAAATTTGCTGGTTCCCTCTGTTGGAGAGCCTACCTTGTGGAGAGGAGTCACTTTTAAAAATGACTGTTTCCTCTTGAGGATGACTTGCCACATCCATCCTTCCTGTAGTGATGACAAGAGAGTGACCCAGCTTTCAGGTCAATATAAAATCCTGCTGACTTTTTGGGGCCACAGTGTGTTGGGCAGTCTGCCTACTGAGATGCCCTTCCGTACCCTCAACCATAGCCAGCAAGCTATGCCCACTTAATAGCACCTAGCCCCCTGCCTTCTGCCCTGCTCCACTCTGACTCTGAGACTTTGCTGAGTCTGCGAGAAGCATTGGAAAGAAGGAACTGGCGAGGTGCTCAGATTGTAGCATCGTATCTTGCCTGGAAGTAGTTTCTCAATATCCAGGAAAACATGGAACTGATTCATCTGGTTGGAGTTTTCTAGAAATGGGATTGCAGATTTCTTGTGATTTCATTCTGCTGGAGTGTCAAAATTCATCCAATGACGTGCCAAAAAATGAGTGTACAATCACATACAGATTTAGAGGACGTTATTTTTACCACAGTGGGGAAGGACACAAAGTGGTGAGTGGCAGAGAGGCCAGGGCAGGGCTGGGGAAGGAGGTGAGGTGTCAGCGGCTGGCGCTTGGCACGCTTACGTCTCCATTCTGGCCAGATTGTCCCAGGCATTGTGGTGTGGTCCTCTCTGAGCAGGTCAGTGAGGAGTTGCTGCCCGGAGGAGCGGAATATTGCCATGACTGGGAGTGTGATGCCAGTTTAAGCAGTGTGGGGTGAACGTTGGTTACTCCTGCAAAGGTGTTGTGTGCCCCAGATCAGTTCTGTAGAAGCTGCTCTCTAGCTGAGATCTGGAGAGCACACAGAGGTGAAAATGGAGGAAAGGATTCTGGAAAGCTACATAAATATAAAACCCCACGGCCCAGTGTATTTTGCTTCAGCAGATGACAGGATAGAGGCCGCATTATTTTCTTTGCTCGTGTTTTTTCCAACCCCGAAGGTGGCTCTTGTTTGCTTGCCCAGCAGAGATCCAAGGCCTTACGGAGTCTGCAGTGTTTGTGGTTATGTTCTCCTAGTCCTGCTGCGAGATGAAGCGGTTCCCAGAAATTAAAGGGAGGGAGAAGGAAATATGTGTTAGCATCTGTAACCTCTATCTTTTTATTGCCCCTTTCACTGAGCAAAGGATATCTAGAGCTACCATTTAGAGAGAATATTTTGAGTCTCATAGTTATATAGCTTGATGGTGAACTTTTCAAATGCATTTTTGACAATACTTTATTCAAGTATTCTTGTGTTTGCTCTCCTGTTTCTCATGGGGCGGGGGGGGCAGTGAGGTCTGTAGGTTCTGTGTGCTTGTGTCTTGAAATGTACACGGTTAAAATGGTGTCGCTCTCTTTCTGACCTGCCTAGGCCAGAGTGCCGAGTCCTGTTGTTAGCTTGGTAGGGAAACATACAGGAACACTCTCTGGTTTCTGGGTGGGCTACTGTCTTTGTGCTGTGTTTCTTTTATGGCATAATGCATTGCTGTTTCAAAATATAGCCCCCTTTTGCCAGACTTTTTCCTGGCTATCTTGTGGAAATGATGGGTGACTTTTTGTTAATTTCAGAGTAAGTCTTGCCCACAAGGCTTACACTTCATTGAAGTTTCACATCAATGAGACTTAAAGGCTCAGAAGACATATGTTTTCCCATTGCTTTCATATGCCCACCCTCCTTCACATGTGGCTTGGCAGTCATCCTCTCTGTCATCTCTTCCATCTATTCAGGTTCATTCCTTCAACAAATGTTCAGCAAATCCAGTTGTGTGCTGGATGCTGGCGATAGTGTGACTTAACCTATGAGCTTTTTATTTGGCTGCGACTTATAATACCTTAGCTTTCAGCTTCTTTATACCAGCTGATCTCAAACTTTAATGTGCATTCAGATCACCAGGGATTTGTTAAACTGTAGATTTTGGTGTGTAGGTCTGAGATGGGAGGGGTCTGAGATTCTGTATTTTCAATAGGCTCCCAGGTCTGACCAGTGCCCTGGTTGGAGGACCACACTTTGAGCAGCAAGGGTCTACACTGCAGCCTTTCTGGGAAGCCATTAACACTTGTAAACAGACAAATGAGTCAGTCTAGCTCAGTGGTCGGCAAACCGCGGCTCACAAGCCACATGCGGCTCTTTGGCCCCTTGAATGTGGCTCTTCCACAAAATACCACATGCGGGCACGCATGTACAGTGTGATTGAAACTTTGTGGGCCATGGGCAGAAGTTGATTTTTGTCCTGGGCGAGTCTATTTTGGAGAAGTGGCGTTAGAAGAAGTGGGGGGTGTCGGTGGTCGGTGGTCGGTGGTCGGTCGGGCGAGGGGAGACGCAGCGCAGGTGGGCCGAGGGAGACGCAGCGCGGGGGAGGTACATTGTTTTGAGGTACCTTTGCTGAGGTCGACCCCTTCCAACTCTCCCATCCACACTCGTCTATCTGAAACAAGTATACAAGACCAGTGTGGATGGGAGAGTTGGAAGGGATCGACCTCAGCGAACATACCTCAATCAGATTGAGGACGTTTTTAGCAAAGGCCAGCTTAGGAGTACCCTAACTAAATTAATAACAATGTACCTACCTATATAGTTTAAGTTTAAAAAATTTGGCTCTCAAAAGAAATTTCAGTCATTGTACTGTTGATATTTTGTTCTGTTGACTAATGTGTTTGCCGACCACTGGTCTAGCTCATTGAAGATCTGTGCTATTAAACATTTCCTAAATTTCTTTTTAGTAGAATTTTCATTCACCAATTTGATTATTTGAATTCAAGAACATTTGATTTTTCTTAAGTGTCAATCACACTCTTGCCTGAATCAAGTTTAGAAATGCCTGTTTTTATTAATCTCTGCAGCCCACAGTATTGAAATGCAGGCTGTTTGGAGATTTGTGAACATACAAATTTTGATCGAATGTTAAGTTCATCAGTAAACATAGGAAGTAAAACCACTGGTCTTGGGTGTGAAGTTTCTTCAAGTAGGTATTGCAGATCCTTGTACTGTTTTAAATTTTGATGTTGATATGTTCCTTGTTATCCAAATATTCTAGGTAAAGTTTTCTTATGGCCAGAGCAAAATGATTGGATGTAAATAGAGCAAATAATAAGAATGACTTGGTGTAATGCTTGAAAAACACAATTTTAAGAAATAATGAAAACCATGAATATGTGCTCATTGTATAAAGCGTGAAAAATAGAGGAAAGCAGGCAGAAGAAAGTTAAAATTAATTTCTTCACTCACAACTGCTTTGGTTTGGTTGCAAGCTTTCTGCCTCCACTTGGCAGTGTCACAAATGTGACTCCACATCCTTATATATTTTTCTACATTGGTTTTCTTGGTGGCAGAGTATCATGGGAAAGTACAATAATTCCTGTTGCAAGGCTTTTAAAAAATTTTATATTTAGCCTATTTCCAGTTTTCATGATTCGACATAAAGCTGTGATGAACACTGTCAAATTTTTGCATACTTCTCTACTTCCCTGGGATAAATTCCTAGACTTGGAATTGCTGGGTTCAAGTGTGAACCCATTTTTAAATTGCTTTTAGTACAAATTGCCATGATTTTTGGTGCATTTCACCAGCAGTCTATAACCTGTTTTGCTCATACCCTTATAAGCCCTGGATATAGTCTTATAAAACTCTTCATCCAGCTTCTCCAGAACAGAGTGTCTTGGGAACTCACCTGGCTGGGGAGACTTCTGGAAGAGACTGCAACCACACATAAAGGCTTGATCCTTGAGCTGACCTCTTCCTATTTTTCCTGCTATGGAAAGCCCTGGATCTGCTCCTTAGACTTTAGCCAATCACAGCAAGTGGATGTGGCCTAAGGGGAGTCATATAAAAGGCCCATCTGTGCAGAGGACACATCACTTCTCCAGAGTAGACCAACTGAAGTTGGAGCTGCCAGTTGAGTGAAGAGAATTCCTACTGACCCTGATATCCACAGAATTCACCGAGGTGGGAGCACTCATAGTAGACTCTGCCACTCTTGGACCTATACTGAGAAGGAGAAACTTGAGTCCCACCAGTTGAATATTTCAAGCAGAGTTTGAGTAAGGAGAAGCTCAAACAGCAAAGAGAAAGGGAGAGGAAGAGAGACATAGAAACATCAATGAAGAAAGAGAATCACTGAATTGCTGCCTCCTGCAAGCCCCACACTGGGGATCGAGCCTGCAACGTGGCCATGTACCCTGACCTGGTCGCTCAAGCACTGAGCCACGCCAGAAAAACAGCATTTATGTTTTAGATGCATCTTTCAGACAGTTGTTTTCAGAAGCAAAGCCTGGATGTTGTAGAGAGTATGAAGTGAATGAGGAAGGACAAGTACCGGCAGCTGTAGGCCCTGCTCTGAGAGATTTCCTGTTAGACAAGACAACTTCATCTTCCCACTGCTGACTTAACGTGGGTGAAAGAGAACAGAAATCTTTGTCCTCTGATTTTGGAAATCTTATTTAACTTTCAAACTTGCATTGTCAAGGGTTCCAAGTCTGCCACCTTCAGCAGAAATGTCGAGTGGCCCTGTAGCTGAGAGCTGGTGCCACAATGAGATCAAGGTAGTGAAATTCTCCCATATGTGGACCATCAGTAACTTTAGCTTTTGCTGGCAGGAAGTGGGTGAAGTCATTCAAAGTTCAACCTTTTCATCAGAAGCCAATGATGAATGGAAATGGTGTTTGAGAGTATACCCCAAAGGGCGAGATGAAGAAAGCAAAGATTACCTGTCACTTTACCTGTTTCTGGTCAGTTCTCCAATGCCTATGTGTGTGGCAAAATTCAAACTCTCCATCCTGAATGACAAGGGAGAAGAAATCAAATCTTTGGAGAGTCACCATGCATCTACGTTTCTACAAGGTGATGAGGATGAGGGGTGATTCAAAAAATTCATCCGTAGAGATGTTCTTTTGGATGAAGACTACAGTCTTCTTCCTGATGACAAACTGACCCTCTTCTGTGAGGTTACTGTGGTGCAAGATCCCGTCACCATTTCTGGCCAGAATACCATGAAGATGGTGAAAGTTCCTGAGTGACATAAGTACTAGTCCTTCGTTTCCGTGCTATAGTGGTATGTGTCTCAGTGTAGTATGTAGTAGGCATGTTTTTGGAATCAATTTCTACATTGGGATGACTAACAACAATTTGACTGTACATGGAATTGATGGTGAACAACATAAACATATGTCACTAACTTCAAACTAAATGTATCCTCAACTCAATTCTCCCTTGAACAGATGGCCCAGGTGCCTGTAGCCACTCTACCTGATGATGCGAAATATCACTGGAGGGGAAAAAAGGAAAAAAAGTTTTAAGTTATTGTTAAAATATACTACTTTTGCAAAAATGTTTAACCATGAGATCTATTGCCAGGGTCCTCCGTAGGGCTTGGAAGCTTCAACTTTGACACTTCCTGTTAAATCTGCATCTGCCTGCCTAGCAATGTCAGTACATGAACACTTTTCGAAAGAAGTAAGTCTTCAAGATCATCACGGAAGAGTGACTGTGCTGGGCCAGGCCACAAAGACTGGTCCTGATTTGAAAATCTGTGACAGCTAGACCAGGTTTAAGGTTTCTGTCACTCTCATGTATTATTAAACCAGCAGACAAACCTGTGTGGAGGACATAAATTCAAGGTGACATGTGAGTGGATCTGGCCCCCAGGTGTCTCCAAGGAGGTGTCCTGGAAATTCTGTTGCCAACTGTACTGGACGTGTGAGAAAATCTGTAAGTTCAAGAAATACAGTCCTGAGCTCTGTCCTTTCAGAGCAGATGGCTGGTGAGAGAATGACATTGTTCAGTGGGCCCACTCTTTTTTATGACACCTACTTGGCAGTTCACTACTAAGAATACACCTGGACCTGGAAGCAAATACAAAGGGCCTTTGAGAGGTGTGTTAATGAAGGTCACAGAGTTCTTTTCCTTAGACTCATCATCTGTATCCTAAAACATGACTTGGGGGTTTTCCCACAAATCACATGGGTTTCACTGAACCATAATTTCCATATTACTATCAAATTTTATTATAGATAATCTAATGTATTACTATTATAATGTACATATCAGTAGCACATCTCACGATCAGTAATTTTAATATCCTTGGGCTGCTGGCATTGGTAGGATGTTTCTGATTTCCTTGACTCTACCTTTGTTAAAACCCTGTGGTTACTAAAAATAAACATTGACTTTCAAAAAAAACACACACAAAAAAAACCTCTTCATCCATTCGATTGGTGAAAAATAATGTTATTACACTTTAATTTGCATTTGTTTGAATATTAATGAAATTGAACAGTTTGATTATGTTTATAAGACAACTTTTTCTTTAAAATCACAGCTTTGTCCTTTCCCCTTTTCCCCTGTAGATATCTTCTTTTTCTTATCTATATATATAAAAGCCTAAGTGACCAAACGACTGAATAACTGAACGACCAGTTGACCAGTCACTATGATGTGCACTGACCACTGAGGGCAGATGCTCAATGTAGGAGCTGCCCTCTGGTGGTCAGTGCACTACCACAGCCAACCTCCTGTTGTGGGCTAACCTCCCCCAGCTCCCAGTCCCTCTCCCTGGTCGGCCGGGCCTCTCCTCCACATCGGCCCTGATTGCTGGCCAGGCTGAGGGACCCCACCCATGCACGAATTTGTGCACTGGGCCTCTAGTCAATTATAAGAGTTCTTTAGAGCTGAGTATTAGCCCTTCACCATATGTGTAAATAATAATCTCCTTATTGCCTTTTTGGCTTGTAAATCAATATCTTTTTTTCCCCCTGGGCACTAATTAACTTTTCTTCATTTATTATTTTTTTCTTTGCTTTTATACTTAGAAAGGCCTTATATCCTGACATCAAATGCATAGTTTTATATTTTCTTCTAGTTCCTTTGTTGTTTCACCTTTTCGTTTAGTTTTAAATCCTTTTAGCTTTTATTTTGGTGTAAATTAACTCAATGATTTTCCAAGTCTAACTGGAGATACAGTCAACACACTTGAATGATATCATTCTTTAACAGTAAATTCATTTTTCAAAATTCACAATGAACTGATTTGAGCCTTTTACCTCTTGCTGTAGGGAAGCGTATTTCCTCAAAAGTACTGAAGTGTTTTTCTAACTCTTTTACCAAAAACTCTCAAAGTCCTTTTCATCTTGATAAAGTAAGTTTGACAGAAAAATCAACTTAACTCTTACCCTGCAGGTATTTAGTATCACATGAGCACGTCCATTTGCCTCCTGGCTGACATTATCCTGTTATGATAGCAGTCTACAAGCTGATGGTTTATTTTCTCTGATTAGCTAAAATGGGAAGAAAAATCCCCACTGCGTTTTTATTAGGATAGGATACAACATATCGTGAATGGATGTTCATTTGTCTCAGTAACTTTGATCATGCCATTTTGTCATAGATTAAGTTGGCATTCAGGCTATAATTTCTTGCTGTTTTAAAAATGACTCTTCACTGAGTACTGCAGGGTTTGTTTTTCTGTAGCTTTATGGAAGGTTCTCTCAAAGTGCCTCCACTTAGGTCTACTTAAGTCCCCTAGGCTGGGGCTGCTGATCTCGAATTCTGAGTGTAGCTTTTCCTAAAGCAGTTCAGTCCTCCCATCCCCTGATGGGGCACATCCAGCCTACCTGGGCTGCCACCTGCTCTAGGAGGTTTCAAGCAAAACGGTCTAAATATTTTGTTTTGATTTTAGCCAGAAATAATTTCCTAATTCTTCAATTTTGTTAAAACACAGTCAGAGGAGTGGGGTCTAGGTCATTAAAAACAATTGAACTGTGCTAAAATGGTAGTGGGCGGGTAGGTAGTCTTTGAAGTGACTATTCAATCACCTGAATTTTAGGACAACTTTTTAGAGAAGAGGTGAAGGGAAAAAGAAGCTCAGATGGCTGCTCCATGCCCTGAGCCAGCCTGTCTGTACTTGCCCGGGTCTGGCATTTCCTGGGTGACATATGTTTATTAAGGTAATTATAACATGTACCTGGAGTAGAGGGTTTTTGTAGCTGCACATTAAATACATATCTGAATTATCTGGAAGCCAAGGCAAGAATAGAATAAAATGTGTCATTCCATTAGCTAATGTAAGAAGCCTACCTGTTCATTGGGAAAGGGCAGCCTGTCTTTTCCTACCTGCAAATTATAGGAGAAATCTATTTGATCTTAGAGAATTATAATGGACAATATCTTCTTCAGTGGTTCTTTCTTTCTGTCCCCTCCCCTTCTGCCCCTCACGCCCCCCCAAAACGACATGTTTTCATGAAGTTGGGTCAGACATTGGCCCTTTATAAAAGTAGAAATATCAAATCACAGCTCAGCTCAGCAATGGCATTTCCCTAGCAGCTGAGCGGTTACAGTTTGGGTGTCTTGCTTTTCAGTGGGTTTCTGTGTTCAGAAAATGGGCATTGAGCATGGCCCTGGTGGTTCTCTCAAGTATCAGTTTCTTCGGCTTTATTTTGGCAGGTACAGGAGAGTAGTCGGTTGAATGATAGTAAGTGCTGAGGTGTGGCTGGGAGAGCTTGCATGTTGCGATGGTGGATGACTAAGCAGCAGGAGCAGTGTTCTGGCTTATTCACCTCCCCTGGTTGGGCAGGCTGACGGGATCTGCGGGGCCCAGGGGAGGCCTCGCCTTGGATGAGATCCTCCTGAACTCTGTGTGTTTCCTGATCAGCAAGATGTGAGCTCTGGCAGCTGAGCTTGGCCAGCGTCTCTGAGAGGCAGAAGTTCTCAATAAACATATTTTGAATGCCTTACCAGCTGACTGTAAAAAAAAAAAAAAACATCTAACATCCTTTCAGTTGTCAGTGAGAGAATGGAATTCATTTTACTGGGGTTTCTTCAATGACTTTTACAATTATTATTATTATTATTATTATTAACCCCTTTATCCAATTCAGCAAGCTTTTGTTAGTCTTTCCATCTTTTAGGCACTCTTGGGTACATGATCTCACAAAAACTTATGAGGCACTTCGAAAAAAATCATAGAAAATAAAGGATATTGTGAAATCAGTTATAAAGTAGGTTGTAAACTGGGGCTTAAATTCTTTCCATACCTTTTATATTTTATTATATTTTTTTTGATTTTTAAAAAATATTTTAGCTTCATTTAAAAAAATCTTTATTGTTGAAAGTATTACAGATGTCCCTCCCCCTTTCCCTATCTTTTAATTTCATCTAAATTTATATGAATTAGAAAATGGTCAATTTTCTCATGTCTGGAATAAGAGGACTTGTCTATTGAGTCTAATTTATTTTTCAAGTGTAAATGAAGTAAATGGAAACACTCGAAGACTGATACACTCACGCGCACACACTCATGCACACACACGCACATGCACTCACCATCGCACATGCACATTGTTAGTATACTAAAGTCCTTTCCACTGGATGACATTTTGGTTAAATATTTATACAACATATTCACATGTTTCTGTTTTTACCTTTTGAAAAGGGGCAGGTAAGAGTAAATCTGAATTTGCACCAAATGCCAGGTGTCAGATTCTGTGGCATCTCAGATAGGGCTTTGTATACCTTTGGGCACTGTGCACCTTGACCCTCCAGGGGGAACTGAGCAGGGATTGTTGGAGAGATTCAAATCCTCAATGTCAGCTGCCCTTCTAACATTGATCTCCCTGAGAACCGATCATGCGGGCTCCCCTTTCCCACCAGTTCTCCCTCAACGTCCTGCCCATACTTTCTGAAGGGCTTTACCTGGATCTTACACAGCTGGTGTCAGGCACCTCCAGGTGTTAAAGAAAGAATTCAAAAGCCTGCTGTTGAGAAAGTGCACCACGGCTGAAGATAACAAACCGCTTTGCAAGTCAGTGGTTTCAGTTCTTTGCTTTCAGCCAAAGTGAAGGAGTTCAAGTTATCAAGGAATCGAGTTATTCAAGGAATCAAGTTATCTCTTCAGGTAGATGATCAACTGATCACTGCAGGATTCAGAAATTCGTGAAAAAGTGAGTGACATCGCACTAATATAACTGCTCCAATTCCCATCTATTAATTTATGTCACTAAGGCTTATCAGCATTCACATTTATTAAAATGAAAAATAGGAATAAAATTGAAAGAAGTAAAATTCAGTCATAGATATGTTAAGTGGTTAAACAACACAGCCCTGTTCATCTCATTAATAGATGCGTTTTCAATCAAGTTTTACTTTTTACTAATTATTTGTCAAATTTGTAAAATCTGTATGTTGTTTTTGATCAGTTATGAACCAATGGTAATCTTAATACTAATTCAACTTAGAAAATATATTTTAAGCTCTTAAAGCATTATATATGGTCACAGGAAAATTTAAAAAATGAACTTTAACTTACATGCATATTTTTGTTGTACAAAATAGAACAGAGTGAAGAAAGTTACTCTCAAACATAAAAATATATTATTAGAACAAAAGTCTGTGGGGGAAGCGGAATGAAAATACAAATTACCAGAGAAAAATGAGTGGATGAAAGAAAGTCTGTTAATTCCTTCCTCCTTCCCTTCTTTCCTTTATAATGGCCTCACCTCCGACAAGGATTTTCCAACACTGAGGATATCATAAATACACCTGTGTTATCCTCTTCCACACTCTCTTGCTCTCCCCCTACCTGATGTAGCTAGTGTTTTCAACCTTGTACTTACTATTCTCTGTCAGGTTTTGAATAATCTGCACAATTTAAAGCTTTTTTTTAAGGAAAAAGAATAAACAAATATGAATTAAAAATGCCTAATCAGTGCAGTGTCCCCCAATGTGAGAGGGTGAAGGACAAAGGGGAAGTTTGAGTGGAAAGAGACAGTGGTCTTAACTAGTTGCAGTTTAGTAGCTTGCCTTTGCAGATTTTACAAAAACATGTGACTAAGTGAGTTTATTGCTTGTAAGTTTATTTATGAAAGTAAGGGCACCTGAGGTTTAAGCCTCAGTAATTTCACTGTGAATCTACCTCTGTGTATGTGGGTGTGTATGATGTACACACGCATGCACACAGATACCCACTCACACGGATGTCCCAACTTTAGTTGATTTTAACTTTATATGAACCAGTTTTTTTCTCATTTAATCATTTTTTATTTTCCAATTACTGTTGACATATAAATTTTTATATTCACAATGGCAGGTATCATCTTCCTTGTGTGTGTGTATTCTGTTGGATATATGTATAAAATGCTATAGTTGTTTTATTATAAAATGTTGATATATATCTTGCTGAAAATTACACCCCTTGCAGCTTTATAAATACATGGTGAACAATTCTGGATGTTAGCTTAAAATGTGCTAGGACATACAGCTTTTTCAAAATTATTATGCAGTTACATGAGCACAAAAGTTTGGCGACCATCACAGTTTAGAATAGTCCTTGCTGTTCTAACGTGGAATTCAGTTGAGAGAGCACATAATGGACCATCAGAGGTGGAAATGAACTCTATGATGCATTCAGAGGTTTCTGAATGAGGAAAGTGTCCTGGTCACCAGAGGCTATTGCAAGACTTGGGATCTGAGAGCTTGACTGTACAATGAGAAATGTCCTTGCCAGGGAGCTGTGGACAACCAGTTTTCTCCATGCACCTTCCCCTCCCTCCCCCTCCCTCCCCATACTGTTTCTGTATGTCCCCCATCCTCCCCAACCTGTCATTGTTCTGGGTTACACGCTTGGTTAAGAATAACACATTAAACAATACAAGTTTCTATCAGCAAGGTTGTTTGATCTCATTTGGAGCATTTTAATGCCGAGCGCTTGCAAATTAACAGTCCCACACCCATCCCTTCACTTAGCAAATAGCCATTTGGTTGCCAGTTCTTAGTGGTAGCAGGGATTATAAATAGCACATCACTTATTTTTTTCACTGTCACAATAAGAAGCATGTTCCATTTTGGTAGTGGTGGTGGTAGGCAGAATTTAACATGATCCCACCAATATTTATTGGATGTTATTTCACTGTGCCATGCACCTTATTTCAATTATGTTTATGAATTTTTTGATGACAGGGCAGAGCCCATGCTTCACACATCTTTTCTGATTGGGCACAGCATCTGATGCCATATTAGTACTTAGCAGGGGAAAATGCAACACAGATAGAATTAAACAGGAATGTTGTTGAAATGAAATTATATTGACATATTCATTTATTCAAAAATATTTATTGAGTACCTACTATGTGCCAGGGGCTTCAAGTGGATTATAATTTAGTGAAAAAAAATTCTAATGTTAATTGGTTGCCTACTCTGGGCTCAGTCACTCTGTCATTTTTTATTTTATTTGGTTGCTACAAAATCCTGAGTTATTAGTATTCTAGTTTACTTATGGAGAAGCTGAGGCTTAGAGATGTTAACTAATGTGCTGGGCAAATGGAGATGTAGGATTTGAACCCAGGCGGTATTACTCCAAACCACACATTGCTACATTGTCATTCGTGGGCAGTGAAAGGTAGTTGACCATAGTTTTCGCCTTATTGGAAAGGAATCCCAAATATGGGAACTATTTTTGTGATGTCACAATTAGTTATTTATACTTGATAACATATGAAATTTACACTTAGGACGCTCAGAGAACAAGACATATCTCTAATTGTTCTTTTTTTTAAACTTGGAGGAACTCTGAGCTAAAAATTTTGTTATTTATACTTTCTTTTCTGCATTTTAAAAGGATATGTCAGTTTTAGAGAATGGTTCTTATTTGTTTCATCTGAATTATAGGGCAAATTTACTTCATCTCAAAGAAACAAACAAAAATGACAGAATTTATGTTAATCCCCAGCGTGACACTATTCTGAGCTGGAGCAATTGTGCTATTTATGTGCTTTCTGGTTCTCATTCAGGCATTTAGTGGATCTTTTCCCAAATTTTTCAAAAATATGACCATTCTTACATTTTGCAACGTATTTAACCTTTTTTTTTCTCAGCAAAAGTGTTTGTGGAGGATTTTTGAGGGTGGAAGTGTGGTTAGTGATGTAACTGAGAATTTCAGGGACTTGGAAAGAGAACTGGGCTATTGTGACAACCAGTTTTGTGCAGAATCACAAGTTCTCTGCACGTGCTTAGTCTTAACAGTGAAGCCTAAAGTTTAAGGCGCTACAACAGTTGGAGTTGAGCATTTTGAAAAGGAGACATACTTGTGCTAAAAGGTAGTGGAAACCCTTCAGTATCTGCAATACCAGTTATTGGGAACGCCAGCTCTAGGCAACAATGTTTTCTAGAAAGTGAAGATTTGCACCTTGAACCGTCATACTCCCCTTTTTCTGCTACTATTTTTGTTGGCAATCTCTCTAAAACACATTACACTTTCTTTTCTTTTCAAATGGAACTATTACTCATTGATTTTTTTGAATGGCTCACAATCCTCGCTAAGGCATCATGTGGGGAATGGTGGCTGTGACTCAGCTGTGTTCTCCGGGTCTGTCCAGGCGGGTGGGGCTGGATGGTCTCACCATACCTACCCTGGGCCACTTTGCTTTGTGAATTTGCTTGTAGTTTTGTTGTCTCCTGTCTTCTCAGGTGACTGGCAGTAACAGCTCCTCTCCCTCCGCTTACTTCTAATAGGCAATAAATTTAGACAACAAATAATAGAACTTGCTGGAGTTGTTTGTAAAACGAGGGGAGTAGCTCCCAGGAGAGCACAACTGCACGCTTGAACGACGTCTGCTTTTGCTTTGTCCTCCGCACACAGTGCCCGACTCGTTCACCAGTGCTTAATAACCGCTGTATTTAATGAATAAATGAACAGTATTCATAACCTTTGTCTCTTAAACTTTAGGCCATTAGCTCCTCAGAAACCTTTTTATTTGTTTGTTTGTTTGTTTAGCTCCTATTCCAGTTGTGTTTTAGATGGGTGAACCTGATGGCTAACTATGAATAAATAAATACAAAAGATTGATCGAATTGTGCTATTTTGATAGGTTTTTCTCAGGTAATACCAAATCAAATATAAAGCCGAACAAACATAAGCAATTTTTTGAAAGCAGGGCATAGTAGGAATATTTTAAATCGACTTCGTTATATTTACATAGCAACAAAATTAAAATATAAAAGTAACACAGAATCATTTAAGTTTACTTTAATTTGCGGTTTTGAAAGCCAGCAGGAGCCAGCGTCTGGAGTAGAGCCATCCTGAAGGGAGTTCCTAGCGCAGAGCCCCAGTTTGCAGTTTTTCTCTTCAGCTCACTCCTGCAGGGCTGTTAGCTTCTTTATTTGTGCTCTGAAACAAGAATTCTAGAAGCACAGCAAGGAGATTTTGCCAACTAGAGATATTTTTTGTCTTATTTTCTTACATCAACTCATTTAAAGTCCTGAGGATCCCGGACCCTGTTGGACATCCTATACCTTTGTGGTAAATAGAAAAGACACCCCTTTGTAACTAATTAATGATGCAAGGTGCCTTCCTCAGGAGGATGTGGGTAGCATGGCCTCGTGAACAGCTGTGGCTTCCCTTTTAGCCCTGCCCTCTGCTCCCAGGTCACCTCCTGCAGGACACACAGGTGTGGGCAGCGGTCCTGCAAGGGTCCCAGTACAGGGCGGGGCCTGGAAGGAGGGTCATCCTAGGCCAGTGATGGCGAACCTTTTGAGCTCGGCCTGTCAGCATTTTTTTAAAAATATATATTTTATTGATTTTTTACAGAGAGGAAAGGAGAGGGATAGAGAGTTAGAAACATCGATGAGAGAGAAACATCGATCAGCTGCCTCCTGCACACCCCCCACTGGGGATGTGCCCGCAACCAAGGTACATGCCCTTGGCCGGAATCGAACCTGGGACCCTTGAGCCCTCAGGCCGACGCTCTATCCACTGAGCAAAACCGGTCAGGGCATGTCAGCATTTTGAAAAACCCTAACTTAACTCTGGTGCTGTGTCACATATAGAAATTTTTTGATATTTGCAACCATAGTAAAACAAAGACTTATATTTTTGATATTTATTTTATATATTTAAATGCCATTTAACGAAGAAAAATCAACCAAAAAAATGAGTTCCCGTGTCAGAGGTGACACGCGTGTCATAGGTTCGCCATCATTGTCCTAGGGTCACAGGTTTGAGTCCTGAGCTTTCAAAGCCCATTCGTGCACCTGTGGTCTGCAGGCACATAAAACATCATCACTGACCTTGTGTTGACCTAGAGACTGAACCCCAGGGCTTTTGGGCAACTTGCTGAGGATTATAAAGCCAGAATGTGGTAGGGCGGGGCCTTGAGCCAGAGTGTTTGTCTTTTCTGACATTGACCAAGGCTTGTCCACTCCATCCTGTCTAAAAAGCATTGGACACAGCATATCTCCCATCCTGTTCTCTCTGTTCTGTCCCCTGGTGGGCATCCGGCTCCTCTGCCCTGTTCATGAGGCCCTGCCCTAGCCCCCCGGGCCATGCGTGGCCCACAGCTGCGGTTGGCCTTACCAGCTGTGGCGCCACTGGGGGACTTCTCTCCTTCCTAATGTCTAAGCTTTACTTTACCAAAGAATGTTCTTTGTGGAACATATTTTTTTTCAGCCACAAAGTGCTACCTAAAACCTCCTGGAAAATTCCTCGTTGCTTCAGAAACAACGCTGTACTCAATTGACTCAGCATTTTTGTCGAATTTTTCAAGTGTGGATTTCAGATGCTCTCCATTTTATGGAGGAAATAAAGACATGAGGGAAGCATTATGTAATATTAAAGCAACTCTCTCAAAGAACACTTTTAGAGACTTAGGGTGGTTTCAAGGAAATCTGCACATTATTTCCTCCTCCAGGTTCTTCACTGGATGTTTTCCAGGACATCTCCAACTTTGTAGAGGAGACATGATCGGAGGACAGGAGAATTTAGTTAACCCACACCGGTGAGAATGCTGACATTTGGAGGAAAGAGCGGGTCTTCAGGGGTTCTGCTTCTGGCCCTGCGTCTGTTTCTTCCACCATCCCTGGGAAATAATAATTTCCAGACAGCCTACTACAGGAGATGTTGTACAGACCAAATGAGATGCAAACGGTACATGTGAAAGCACTTGCCAAAATTTAGAAGTTAAAGAAGCTCTAGAAATTATCATTATTGGAAAAGCAATGCTAACGAAAGTGTGGTAAATTGTGGAGAAGAGACTAGACAAAGGAAAAGGGATTTGGACTTCTGGGGGCGGGGTGTTAAATAGTGGGAAGGTAACTAGGAAATGCATGGTAGGTTGTTTAGTAAAGTCTGCTTTGCAGACTGAAGTTGTGTCTGGTTACAGGAGCTCAAGTTTAAATCATTCTTGCAGAGAAACATTTTCTCCTGGAGTCCGGTCCATATACTCCTTTTCCCTGAAGAAGCTAAACTACTATTATTTTTAACAAATCTTCATTGTTCCAGCGGTTCTCAACCTGTGGGTTGAGACCCCTGAAAATACATCCTGCATATCAGATATTTACATTACGATTCATAACAGTAGCAAAATTACAGTTATGAAGTAGCAACGAAAATAATTTTATGGTTGGGGGTCACCACAACATGAGGAACTGTATTAAAGGGCCGCGGCATTAGGAAGGTTGAGAACCACTGAATGGGCATATTTTCTTCTCAAAGCTACAAAAATGGTTTTGATATCAGTTCTGACACTTATATGTAAAATCAGAACTTCTTCAGGTCTTAGAGCTGGAAGAGATTGTCTTGTCCAGTGATTCTCAACTCCCTCTTTTATTTTTTTAAAAATATATATTTCGCCGAAACCGGTTTGGCTCAGTGGATAGAGCGTCGGCCTGCGGACTGAAAGGTCCCAGGTTCGATTCTGGTCAAGGGCATGTACCTGGGTTGCGGGCACTTCCCCAGTAGGAGATGTGCAGGAGGCAGCTGATTGGTGTTTCTCTCTCATCGATGTTTCTAACTCTCTATCTCTCTCCCTTCCTCTCTGTAAAAAAATCAATAAAATATATAAAAAAATAAAAAAATAAAAATAAAAATACATATTTTATTGATTTTTTACAGAGAGGAAGGGAGAGGGATAGAGAGTTAGAAACATCAGTGGGAGAGATACATCGATCAGCTGCTTCCTGCACACTCCCCACCGAGGCTGTGCCGGCAACCAAGGTACATGCTCTTGACCAGAATCGAACCTGGGACCCTTCAGTCTGCAGGCCGACACTCCATCCACCGAGCCAAACCGGCCAGGGCTCCCAGTACATTCTTAGCATGATGAAGAGACTATGCTGGGGAGTGGAAGCCTGGGGAACTTTGAAAAACTACAGACTCCCTTCTAATCTTCTAGTTACTACTCTCTCCACCATCTTTGCCACAATGAGGTCACTGCCCAATGGGAGTGTGTCATGTGCCCAGGAGGGCCAAAACATGTTACATTACAGATCCAATCCAATCCTACATTGTACAGATGAAGATAGTGAGGCTGCCAGGTTCACTAACTTCTTCAAAGTCACACAACTTGGCCATGAGCCAGGCTGTGATGATCAATCCACTGCTTTTTCTTTCTACAAGTTTTTTTCCAAGTGTCAGCGATTTCTGTATTACTTCCACAATTTATGCTACATCAGGTACTCTCATCTACCATAAAAGTAATCATAATTTTAAATGCAGACTGACTTTATATGTAAATAACTTATAAAAGAAACATATCACTATTCTATACAGAGATATAAGAACCAGTTTCACTGCCATGAAAAAAAAGTAATGCTAAAAATGAATGCAATGAAAAGATACATTGAATGTTGACCAGATAAAGTTACCTGTTCAATGTTCTGAGCCTGAAGCTTTCCCTTTGCTAAAAAGAGAGATGACCCAGTTATAGAAATATTGAAGATATATTAGCCCTAATCTTTGCCTTTCTTTTTAATGCAATCAGAAAGATTGGGAAGAGAATTGGGAAGGAAATAACATTCTCCCTATTTAAATCTGGTTAGTGCTTGCTGATCTACACATCACCTAAAACCCTTTCTAGTTCCAGCGATGAGTGATCTGTGTCCCATACATTAGGTGCTGTCCCTGAAATGGAGGGCTGTATCTAGACTAGTTATAAGATCATAGACCAGTGATGGCGAACCTATGACACGCATGTCAGAGGTGACACGCGAACTCATTATTTTGGTTGATTTTTCTTTGTTAAATGGCATTTAAATATATAAAATAAATATCAAAAATATAAGTCTTTTTTTACTATGGTTGCAAATATCAAAAAATTTCTATATGTGATATGGCACCAGAGTGAAGTTAGGGTTTTTCAAAATGCTGACACGCCGAGCTCAAAAGGTTCTCCATCGCTGTCATAGACTTAGTTGTGATCCGAGTATCCGAGTATGCCACTGGAAAGGGAGTAAGTGAAAAGTATATATTTTGGCAGTTTATATTGTGTGTGTATCCACTGACATTATTGGGAAAACTCAAATCACAAGGAATTCTACATAGTGGAAGCTGAGTAAACATTTATTGAATGAATGAATGGGAAATGATAGTGTATATGGGGTCAGATAGAGCAATAGATCATGGTAATAGCAAGGTGCTGTGTTTCATCCAAAGTCACCTTGAAATACCTTAGCAGTGGCCATGAAGTGTAGAAGATCCAGTAACAGCAGAGTGCGGCCATGAACATGGAACCTATTGTGAAGAGCACATACGCATTTCAGTGGTAAGAAGACTTAGGCCATTAGCTTTTATAGCCTGTCCTGCACTTCCCTTCACGTTATCTCAGAGAGGCAGTAGTGGTGCATTTTGAGGACAACAGCAGTGAGGACCCAGATTTGAATCCTGATTTTACTACCCAATAGTTCGATGATGTGGTGTGAACTATAAAATCTCTTTATGGGACTCCTCAGATCTAAAAATGAGGATTATTATAATGCCTATCTCAAAGGTGGTCATGAATATTCAATGAGACAATGCATATGAAAATCACTTTTTAAATACTAAAGTACTATACTCATTGGTCTTTATTGAAATTATGTACTATTAAAATGACCAGTAAACTTCCATTTATGCCAAATGGATGGACAGTAGGGTATTCTTTTTTTTTTTTTTTTAAATATATTTTATTGATTTTTTACAGAGAGGAAGGGAGAGAGATAGAGAGTTAGAAACATCGATGGGAGAGAAACATCGATCAGCCGCCTCCTGCACATCTCCTACTGGGGATGTGCCCGCAACCCAGGTACATGCCCTTGACCGGAATCGAACCTGGGACCTTTCAGTCCCCAGGCCGATGCTCTATCCACTGAGCCAAACCGGTTTCGGCCAGTAGGGTATTCTTATTATTTGAATATTCTGGATAACAGAAGTATAGTAAATACTTTTCTAGTTAAAAAATATTACAATAAAATATCCTTAATATCAAAGCTATACTGGATACAATCAATCATTTGAGTGAATATATATATATATATATATATACACACATATATGTATATATTCTTAGTTATATTTATTTTATTAAATTATCAGGCTAAACTTTGTTAGGTGTTTAAACAATATAGATGTGAGTCAGTTTGAGGAAGGGTTATATGAAAAGATCACTAAAATACATTAGAAGCTTCCTTTGAAAATACTGTTAGTATGCTATTATTAATTTCATAAAGTTCTACGGATGTCCTTAAAATTGAATCATTCCCACAGATCACTCATCATCTTCATGTGATAATTACCTGATACATTCCATTGGGATGGCTATGATAACAATGTGATCCAAGATGCTGATTAATATGTCCTGTGAGCACTTTAAAAAATAATAAAATTCTTGAATGATGCCAGGCATAGAGAATAAAACTGTCCAGAAAAACTCATTAACAGTCATTGTTTAATTTTAAGATCAAGTCTTACTCTTTTATTAAAAATATTCAGTAACTATTGCATCAATGTAATGTCTGTAGCAAATTACTTTTGCTTAGGGCTCAGCTCTGACACTTGAAGGGAGTGGTTGTGAATGCCAGTTCAGTTCAGGAAAATGCTGTGGTTAAGGGCTGGCCCATTTTCATAGGGAGGAATATTATTCAAGTCTTGTTTTGTGGTATTTATATTGTAAATAATATATCCAAAGTCCATGTAACTACCTGTGTCTGCCAGCAAATGGTACCTACCTAATGTTGTCTTAGATCCAGACCCATAATATTTAAACGCTGAAGGAAATATCTTTGGTTTGTTGAAATTTTTAAATTAGGATTCACTTTGCTGCAAAGACACCAGAATTTATGCTACTAGATTCTTGGTGCCACATTGTTCGCACAATTCCTTTTCTTTCTAGGATGCTCAATTATTTCTTCATCTGAACTTTAACAACCATTGGAGTTGAGTGATTGGAAACTTGCTCTTCAAAGTATGATCTATGAATCCACAGTATACGAAACATCTGTGATCTTACTAGAAATGCAGACTCTCAGGCCCACTCCAAACCCATTGAATTAGAATCTGCATTTAATAGAACCTACTAAATGAAGACTGCAGTATTTGGACTATACTTATATTTTGACACCCCAGTATTAACTTTATTATAGTGCACAATTTCACAGTGTTTTCTTTCCCCCTAATGCTAATAATGAGTAGTAAATATCTTTGGCTTAGTTTGAATATGGATTTTTCCCTTTAGAGTCAGCAGCTTGAAAATTTTAACCATTTCCAGGGTGGCTATCAAGGAAGGGTTATTGAATCCAACAGCTGTGTGTGTTTTTTCTTTGTTTTTTTTCCTCCCCAAAGCACTATTCCCTAGGAGTGGAAACACTACAAATTTCCACTGTATTTGTTGTTCCTTTGTCCTTATTAGCACCCAAAATAGCTAATCAGTATCCAATAATAAAGAGATTGTATATGCTTTCTTTATTAATGGGAGGCACTTAGCACAAGAGACTGATAAGTGGAAATTTTGCTTGTATTGGGGTTTGGGCTGAGGCCTTACAGCGGACGAAGTTGGGTGATGTGTGCACATTATACAGAAAGAAGGTCAACATCTCTGGCAGAGCTGCAGAAGAGTGACGCCATCCCTCCCTTCTCTGACTATACTTTTGAGTAGCATGGATCTAGAACTCTTTTACAGATTACACACACAGGCACTTTTTCCAAAAGTATTTTAATTTTATTTATTTTATAAATGTCCTGATGAACAAATTTAAAGACAAATGCAACACTGAAATGCCATATCAGAATCCTGGAGTTCAAGTTTTCTGTTTTTTGTTTTTTTTTTCTTGACAGTTTCATTTGTTAAATGGGAACTTGTGTCCATTAGTATGAAGTTCAAGAAACCATTATTGAGGGAATGGATAAGTCAGCACCAAAGCTTCCATCACAAGACAGATGGTGCTATATCTAAGCCTACAGGTTGACTTTAGCACATTGAAATGGAAACTCCATTCTCAAAGAGTTCATCTAATCCCCTTTGGTGCTGGAAAGTGGCATCCAAGAGGAAATAGATGGCACAGCCCTTTAAGGAAGTGGATAAAGGGTGCCTGAGAAGAATGACAAGGCTGGAGGAGTCAGCAGCTAGCACATGGGGAAAGATGGACAGGCTCTCTCCAGTTCCTTTCAGACCTTATCAAATTTCACCATTTTAGAATTAATTGTTGATGAAGACCTAAAGAATAACTGTTTCCCATTAGTGGGATTAAAAAAAAATATTTTCTACACTTGAATACATTTCCCCTGGCACATCAAAATATAGTCAAGTTGTATGAGTTTTGTGAACTGCAAAAATCAAGAGACTCGCTTTGTCCAGAACTGGTCCTGTGCTGGCAGGGAGGGCTCTCACTTCCCCAAACTCCAGGCCCTGGATTCTGTGTTCAACAAACCCAGAAGTCCCCTGGGCCTGAAATGTGGAAACTGCTCAGCATCCTAGATGCTTCTGATTGAAGGACCAAGACAACTTAGGAAACTCAGGGATACTGTCCAAAGCTGCCTGAGCTCATGCTTTAGGTTGAGGCTCATTTAAGTCTCATGTAGCTGGTGTTTTCAATTTTATGCTTTAACTTTGTAAAAAATCTTTATTGTGAGATTATTACATATGTCCCTCTTCCCCCTCCCACCCCCCCATCTCCCCTCTCCACCCTGTTTCCACCCCACCCCACCCCACCCCAGGCCTTTACCACCCTATTTTCTGTGTCCATAGGTAATGCATATATGCATATAAGGTCTTTGTTTAATCTCTTCCTGCCCCCTACTCCCCTTCTCTCTGAGAATCGTCAGTCTGTTCCATTTCCATGCCTCTGATTCTATTTTATTCACCAGTTTATTCTATTCATTAGATTTCTTATTCATTTATTTTGATTTTTAGATTCAATTGTTGATAGGTATGTATTTGTTGCCATTTTGTTGTTCATATTTTTTATCTTTTTATTTTTCCTCTTCTTAAATACCCTTCAATATTCCATATAATTCTGGTTTGGTGATGATGAACTCCTTTAGCTTTTTCTTGTCTGTGAAGCTCTTTATCTGACCTTTAATTCTAAATGATAACTTTGCTGGGTAGAGTAATCTTGGCTGTAGGTCCTTGCTATTCATCACTTTGAATATTTCTTGCCATTCCCTTCTGGCTTGCATAGTTTCTGTAGAGAAATCAGTTGACAGACATATGGGCATTCCCTTGTAGATAACTAACTATTTTTCTCTTGCTGCTTTTAAGATTCTGTCTTTGTCTTTAGCCCTTGGAATTTTAATTATGATGTGTCTCGCTGTGGTCCTCTTTGGGTTCCTATTGTTTGGGACTCTTTGTGCTTCCTGAACTTGTAAGTCTATTTCTTTCATCAGGTAGGGGAAGTTTTCCATCATTCTTTCTTCAAATAGGTTTTCAATATCTTGCTCTCTCTCTTCTCTGGCACCCCTATAATGTGGATGTTGGTACACTTGAAGTTGTCCCAGAGACTCCTTATACTATCTTCATATATTTGGATCCTTTTTTATTTTTATTTTATTTTTTTATTGATTAAGTTATTACATATGTGTCCTTATCCCCACGTTACCCCCTATCCCCCCCACTCATGCCCTCAACCCCTGTTGTCTGTGTTCATTGGTTAGGCCTATATGCTTGCATATAAGTCCTTTGGTTGATCTCTCCCCCTACCCCCACCCTCCCCTACCTTCCCCCTGAGGCCCGACAGTCCAATTGATGCCTCTCTGTCTCTGGATCTGTCCTTATTCATCAGTTTATGTTGTTCATCATATCCCACAAATGAGTGAGATCATGTGGTATTTATCCTTCTCTGACTGGCTTATTTCACTTAGCATAATGCTCTCCAGTTCCATCCAAGCTGTTGCAAATGGTAAGAACTCCTTCTTTTTTACTGCAGCCTAGTATTCCGTTGTGTAGATGTACCACAGTTTTTTAATCCACTCATCTACTGATGGGCACTTAGGCTGTTTCCAAATCTTAGCTATGGATCCTTTTTTCTTCTTGCTTTTCTGGTTGGGTGTTTTTTTTTTGCTTCCTCATATTTCAAATTATTGATTTGATTTTCAGAACCCTCTACTCTACTGTTGAATCCCTGTATATTTTTCTTTATTTCAGTCAGTGTATGCTTAATTTTGGACTGGTCCTTTTCCATTTTTTGGAGGTTTCTAGAAGATTTTTGAGTAACCTTATAACTGTGGTTTTGAAATCTATATCTAGTAGTTTGCTTTCTTCCATTTCTTTCATTTGTGACATATTTCTTTGTCTCTGCATTTTGGGTGCTTCCCTATGTTTGTTTCTATGTATTGGGTAGAGCTGCTATGTCTCCTTGAGTTGGTAGAGTGGCTTTATATAGTATGTGTTCTATAGGGCCCAATGGCTCAACCTCCCCAGTCACCTGAGCTGGGAATTCCAGGTGCACCCCTTTGTTGGCTATGAGCACAGTCTTGTTGTAGTTGAGACTTGTTTGCTGTTGGTGTCACTGGGAGGAATTGACCTCCAAGCCAATTGGCTGTGAGGACCAGCTGAGACTACAATGGGAGAGCTGCTGTGCAGGAGACACCTCTATGGAGCAGGACTTGCTTCAGTGGGGCTTTGGTGCTCACTGAGTCTGCCCCTTGAGTGTATTGCTTATGGATTTGTAGAGTTGTAAGCTGGTATGGTCTGACACTGACCACTGGGTACACTGGCTCTTGGGTCTCCAGGGAGGTTCGAAGTCAGCCACTGCCTGGGGCCACCCAGCAAGAGCTACAGAGAGATCTGCAGATTCCTCCTCTTTGTATCAGGTTTGGAAGTGCCCAGATGAGGCCCAGCTATGAAGCAAGGCAGGCTGGTGCTGGTGCTGGGTCTTGGGCTTTTTATTGACAGGTTTGGGGATCCCTGACCCAGCTGCAGCTTGTTTGAGAGATTTTAGCCTGAGAAAATATAGGCCATTCACATGCAAAAGCCATTGCACACAGCTTGGGTGGGGTTGTAAATTGGATGAGGTGGGGTCTTAGGGAATCACCAGGGTGGAGCAAACAGAAATGGCTGCCAGTCAGCCCTGCGACCAGGGAGGTCCCAGGACGGGAACAATGATCCTGTAAGCACCTCATTCTGGGAGAAAGTTCCTGCCCTGATGCCAGACAATCCAGTTCCTCCTCCTATGTGCCTGTGTTCCCCAGAGCCTCACCCTGGTGCTAGAGCTCAGAGGAAGCAGGACTTTGTAAGTTCAGTTGGTGGTGCCAGCCTTTTAAGAGGAACAGCTGGGTCTCCAGTAGCCTTTGTGTCACTGAGCCCCAATCTGCACTGGTTTATACAGCCTGTAGTTCTTACTGCCTGTGGGGACTTCTTTTCCCAGCTCTGCGACCCTTGGCTGGGGGTCTGGTGTGGGGCTGGGACCCCTTGCTCCTCTGGGCAGCCTCTGCAGAGACTATCTCCCTCCTGATTAAAAAAGCAGCCCAAGTGGGGGCCGGACCAGCCCGTTCCGCACCTCCACACCTCCTACCAGTCTCTGTGTGCTTTCTTCTTTACTTCTCTAGTTGTAGGACTTCCATTCAGCCAGCTTTCCAGTGGTTCTGGATGATGGTTGTTCTGTATTTTAATTGTAATTTTGATGTGGTTGTGGGAGGCAGCAAGTACAGGTGTTTACCTATGCCACCATCTTCCTTTCTCACTCGTTTAACTTTTTTATACATTTTTGGAATCTATTTTTAAAATCCTATGTATAAGCAGAAGAAATCTAATATTTTAAGCAGCATCCCTTGAACAATATTTTTCTGCATTCTTCAAAAATTAATGTCATCTGAGTAGGATGTGTTATACACAGCTGTTGGGAATGTAAATTAGCAAAAATCTTTCTTGGGCATAATTCATATTTTACACATCATTTGACCCAGAAAGCCCTTTTAAAAATATATATATATTTATTGATTTTAGAGAGGAAGGAAGGGGGAGAGAGATATAGAAATATCAATGATGAGAGAGAATCATTGATTGTCTGCCTCCTACAAGCCCCCTACTGGGGATTGAGCCTGCAACCTGGGCATGTGCCCTTGACCGGAATTGAACCAGAGACCCTTCAGTCTGCAGGCCGACACTCTTATCCACTGAGCCAAACCAGCTAGGGCTGACCCAGAGAGTTTTTAGGAAATTTATCTTAAGGAAATAATCGTGGAGGTGGTTAAAGACCTATCTATAGATATGTTTTTGACAGTATTGATTACTATGATGATTAATTTAAATAACCAAAATGTCTAGCAAAGCCCATATTAGTTAAATAATTTATTGTACATGTATGGTATTGGTTGTGATCAGCAGTTGAAGAGATGTAATAGAAAACCATCTAATGACATAGAATAATTTATGATATTAAGTGAAACAAGATTACGGTGACAGGGAGTGCTCCCTAGATAGTTACTCTGACAATGGAGCTGTGGTTATCTCTGGGTGAGCAGATTATAGGCAGGTATTTTTCCCCCTCATCTGTATATTTTATACTATAACAAAAGTTACTTTTATTATAAATTTTTAAAAAGTTACTCAAAATGAAAGTGTGTATGTGAAACAATACAGGAAAGTGCACAAACCATAAGTGTTCAGCTTATGGATTTTTCATAAAATAAATGCATCCATATAGCCATTACCTAGCTCAAATAGGATACATCAGGGTCAGATGACCCCTTGGGCCACCTTCAGTCAGGACCTTGGGCCCCTCCCCTCCACTGCCAGGGATAAGCACTGTCCTGACTTCTAAACTACAGAGGTTAGAGCCTGTTTTTGAACTTCATATAGCCCTGTTGGGCCCATGGCTTCTTCTGTTCAATGTTTTATTGGGGTGTGATTCACATTGTTGTATGTAATGTAGTTTTTCAGTTTCAGTGCCTCATAGTTTCCATTGTGTGAATGAATACTCTAGTTTTAATCCATCCATTCCACCGTTGATGGGCATCTGGGTTGCTTCTGGTTTGGAGCTATTAAGCACAGTGCTGCCACGGGCACTGTTTTGGTTAACATGAGTACACATTTCTGTTGGGGAGTACTTAGGAATGGAATTGCTGGTTCATAGGGTCTGTGTTTGTTCAGCTTTAAGAGATACTGCCAAACAGTTTTCCAAAGTGGCTGCACCAATTCGCACTCCGCCTCTGCATTTCCCCTGTGTTTTCTAATACTGATCACAAGATTTCCCCACGCTGTTTTGAACTCTCCTAGGGATTTGATGCTGTCATAGTTGAAATAATTTCTATCTCTGGTCTGATTACAGCTGTACTTTGAATATCAAATAGATGTTCTAGAAAACTCTGAGTCGTTGCTTACATTTTTTAGGTAAGGGGTATCTGACGGTTCAGAATGAACCTCCTCTTTGCTTAGAATGGCTTTAAGTCTCTTATGCCACTTGTGATTAAAGAACAGGGACAAAGGTTTTCTTCTAATAACTGTATTGTTTAAATTTTAAGAGAATCATACTCGTTCATAACCATGAGCAGAATTTTACTTAAAAGGAAGTTGCTTTTTAGAGTTAAAAAATGCAAAGTGGCATGGCTAGGGGGACCAAATCCTCTTGTAAGGTCTGTCTTAGATTAGGAGCCAAAAATTTGGTGATCTTACAGATGACATTTTTTAGTCAACGTTCCCCCAGTTAGACATGGAAATACTTGATAAACTTCTGAGACACCAGCAAGACCCACTGGTAGAAGATCCATTTCATCTAATGCTCACTCTGGGCCTAGAGCCAAACATTACCCTGCTCTGGCCAGACCCTGATAGAACTGGCTGCTGGTGTTGTGCGCAGAGCATCCAATGAACTAACAGAAGCTTTATGTCAAGGGTCTTTCATCTGAGGCCCATAAATACATGGAATAAGTAATAAAATGTGGAGGTCAGGGCACTTCTGTTTTTACCACGTTCTCCGCACTGCCATCCGACATCCTTTTAAAACTCCTTTCTGTCTCTGAGAGGTCAGATAGACAGCTCCCTTTGAAGGCTGCATGGTCTTTTCCACATCCTAAGGAAAGGCAGTCAGTCATCCTAAAGACTGACTCATGTGGCTTTTGGCTTTTAAATATTAAAGGGCATTGGTTGTTGATGCAAAGCCTAACGAATCTGGAGTTTCCTGGCTTCTGTTTCTGGTCAAATTGCAACAAATCATTTCCTAATTTTCTGTAATGCGATTTGTAATCCTTTTTTATAATGGAAAAATAAATCTCCCAACTTTGCTAAGGTGTCGTAAAAAATGTTTGAGTGTCAGGGTTGGGATGGAGGTGGGGGCTGAGTGGGGGAGCACTGATGACAAGAGGGTGTTGCTGGCTCAGGTGTAAATTCACGGGGTGTGGGGGGAATGGGAGGCTGAGTCTCTGGTCTTGGGGCATTCCCCATTCCCTGGGAGCTCTCAGATGAGGCAGGGAGGGACCCTTCCTGGCTGGTTAACCTTGAAAGTTGCCTTGCTCGTGAGTTCACCATGTCATGGATGTACTTCTGATTTGTGACATAAAGGGCCCCCTTGTTTGACTTTTGTGAACATGTTTTCATAAAGGTTTTGGGCAGGGCTCAAACTCTCTATTGGGGTTTAAGATGTTTTTTCTCCCTAACATATATGAAAACAACAACAACAACAACACAAAACCACACCTGCTATATTTCACCCAGGGATTAAAAAAACAAAACATAAAAACTGTAAACTTAAGTGGAAGAACTTCAAATGGGGTTGTAGAATGGGTGGGCGGGATCTCTGCAGGTCTGCAGTCTATGCTCTATCTTTGCTCACATTAATGTATGTATTTTGCATTCTAATGGAGCTATAAAACCATGCCATACACTTGATTTGTATAACTGTTATGTCAAGTGTGATAAATGTTAATGTAATAATATTGATTCATTTATTCTGCCTATTCACTGTGGGCTGGTTAAGGTGATATGCAGCCATTAGTTTTATTTTACATCCAGAGGTAGCTTATTATAAGCAAAACAAAAGGTTGGCTCTTAACTACACCTGCCTATACTATCATCGGGATAATATTTATAGTTCAGCTAGTCTTTAGGCCTAGAACAACCATGGTTTAACCACTCAACAAACAAGATAGGGCAGCATGGTGGATAATGGTGCTCCTGGGTAACTTTCACAGCTTAGGAAGCCGGAAGCTGGTTTTGAATCCTTATACAGGATGAGAATTAAGATGAGGACCCATTTAGGACTTTGCTTTTTTCTTCAGCACATGCAACCGCACAGCTAGACAGGAGGTAGAGTTTCGCTTTAAAACACATAAGCATTTCTTGATAATTGTCTACAAGTTGAAGTTTTGTAAATCATATTATAGTTTAAGAGCTGAAAGGAAGAGAGTGAAGCACCTTGAGGTTAAGTCACGTGTTCCTAGGCCTCAGAATGGAAACCCAGGGACACTTGCCTCCAAAGTACAGGCTCTATCACCACACAGTATTTCTTCTTAAAAATGATTGTTCTGTCATAATTTCAGAGTGTGTAACTAGCACTAACACGTATATTGTTTATTTATTTCAATCCTCACAGATGAATCCAAAGATTAATATATTGGAAAAGCCAGAGTCATGTTTAAAAAATTCCCAATATTTTCTTCATTTATTCAAGAAACTTATTGAATAACTGCTATGTGTTGGGTATGGCCGTCTGCATTGGGAAAACAAAGTCTAACAAGATTCAACTCCTGCCTTGAAGGGAAGACAGTGAGATAAATGAGAGTTCAGAATACAGAGTGATAAGGTGACTGATGGAAGATATATTCACAGCATGTTGGAGGAACACAGAGGGGTTGGGGCTTTTGTGGAAGGAGTAAGTAGAGAGAGATTCCCAGAAGAGTTGATACATTAAGTTTTGAAGGATGTGGAGAAGTTGCCCATATGAAACAGGAAAGGAAGGCAATCAGACAGAAGGAACACCCAGGTGAAGGCCAGGGTAGATTGCCCATCATTCAATATGTACAGAGCCTAGTGGTTGAGGAGAGGGGCGTTAGGGAGGGGAGGAATGGTTGTGAGAGAGCTCATAAAGAGCACACCAGTGTATTCCAGGAGGAATGGGGGGTTTGCCCATCATCCTGAAGGATGGCAAACCTCTTCAAGTGGTTTGAAAGACAAGAAAAGGAAGGAGCCTGAAGCAGGGCAGGCACACTGGTGAGAGCAGAATGAGATAAGAGAGAAGTAGAATCTGTTGGGCTTAGTATATTGAAAGTGGGCTGGGATTATGTTTGCATCATACAACTTATCTTTGAGCTGCCTCAGAGCCAAGATGAGCGAGCCATGGTTATTTTTAGAAAGAAGGGCTTTTGTTGGTATGTTTAACCATTTGCTAAGACAGGAAATACATGAAGAGAGGCAGGTGAGGTGATGAGGAATGGGAGGAAGGCTAATGGTTGTATTTGGGAAATATTACATTTGAAGTGTAAATAGCTCAGAGGAAATGGCACATAGATAGTTGGGTACTGGCCAGGATCTTAGGAGCATGTTCTGCCTGGAGATACTGGCTGGGGAGACATCAGGATAGGATTGTCCTGTAAATTAGAAGATATAGAACCAAGGATGGATCCTTGGAGACCTCCCCCCCACCCCCGCCACACACACACACACACACACACACACACACACACACATTTAATTGATGAGCAGAGCAAGAGGAGCCTCAAAAGGCATAGATACAGGAGGTTAAGCAGGCTAGTGGTGGTATGGAAACTAAGAAAGGGCAAAGTTTCAAGAAGAGGTGCTCACCAGGGTCAGACACTGCAGAAGGTACATAGCACTGTGTTAGCACAGAGTAAATGCTCACAAGCATTTGTTACTACTGGCTCGTAGGAGCACAGAAGACAGGGGACTGACTGAAGCTTGGAGTGCTCAGGAAGAGCAATGAAGGAGGAGGTAAGATTGAAATAAAGACTTTAAAATATGTATAGACTTTAGAAGGTGGAGGGAAGGCAGGCTGACATCCCAAGTCACGATAACCAAGCACAGTCATGGCAGTGACAAAGTGACAGTGATTTATGGGCAGACTTCTCTAGTAGGGGCCCCAGGAAATGAGGGTCAGCTCTGCCCTCAGGGCCATTGCAGTCTGATCTATGGGAAATCTTCCATGACCTCCATCCTGCCTTCTGTCTGCTCAAACTGGGAGCTATCTCTCTTCCTTTCTGTCTTGTGCTCTAGCTATTTGTTTATACTACATCTTTTTTGTTTTGTTTTGTATATGTGTACCTTTCCAAACACCTTGGAAGTTCAAATCAGAATCTTGTGTGTGTGTTTGTTGGGGCAGAGGAGGAGGAGGACTTTTAATAATCTCAAGATGAATTTTCAGGAGAGCTTCAGGGCATGTGTGTAATGGTGAAGTGGACTTTGGATGCTCACAGGCATAAGGTGAAGATCCCTATTTCATCTTTACTGAATGACTTTTTAGCAAATCTGAATCAAGCAGGAATTTGGGGAATTTTCAGTGAGCAGTACTTTTCAGTCAGGCCTATTGGGTGGCCCAGGGAGACAGGCAGATACCCATACTTTCTCATGAAAAGTCATCCCCTCAAGTCTGTTGTCAATGTGCAGTCATTGAGTAGCTTTTCAGAGTGTGACTCAGGAGCTACACTACCTGGATTTCAATCCTATCTCTGCCGTTTAACCAGCTCTCTGACCTTTAGGAAGTTACTTAACCTCTGTATGTCTTAGATTCCACATCTGTAAGCTGTGGGTTTGTCATAGAGGCCTTTATTATGCTGAGGTATGTTTCTTCTGTATCCAATTTGTTGAGGAACATATATGTTTTACTTAATATAAATGTTATCAAACCTCTCAGGTGTTAATATAAAAAACATTTCATTAAAACTAAAAATCTAAAACAAATATCAGAGATTTCTGATCCTGGAAGGGAAGAACCTTTTCTTTTCCTAGCCTCTGTGGAGCTTTGATTTGACTACAGGCTTTATGGACAGAGTGGAATGAAAATTCTGGGCTGTGGAGCCAGAAAGACCTGGCTGAGTTTCTGTCACTTGTGTCTCTGGGGCTGTGGGTATTATTGACCCTCCTTGGGCCCCAGTTTTCTCTTCTGTGAATTGGTTCAGAAGCCATAGGATCTTGTGAGGATTCAATGAAATAATATTTGCAAATGATCCTGTGGTAAGTAGCACTTAAAGTCCCTTTTCTTTCTCTCCTATCTTTTGTCCTTACTTAGAACAAACCATTGAAAATCAGTCAAACAATCTTTTTATTCAGGGAAAGAACTCCCTTTCCCCTTATTTGTTTAAGGATCTGGCTTTGAGTTTGAGCTGGAAAGTGTCCTGGTCTCACGGTAGCTGCAGACTTTCACTATTGTCTGTGGCCTTCGTTAAGGGCTATGAGGAATGATTATAGTATATATTTATTTACAAGAGGCCACTTTAGGTTTCATCAAGGGATATTTGTATCATTTGTGATTCACAATGAGAGAGATTGCCAAATACAAAGGAGTTGGGTTTTTCTAGTCTAGTTACTGTTTTGATTGGCAAACAATGCAGCCTCCTCACCCACCCTCTTTTTTTATTATTACAGCCAATGATTGCATAACATTTGCAGATTGGATTTTTTTTGGAAAGCTGATTGAGACACGTGGCTCTGGAGGAATCCTCAGAGAATCTTAAGACTCTAAGGGAATTCAGGAGTAAAACTATTTCACTTGCTTGCTTCCAGCTAGGTCTACATTTAAATAATCTAAGAAAGATATTAGTAAGTCCTTCTATTTTTAAGAATTGAAGGCCATGTCCACTTTTCCCTTAAAACCAAATTCAAAACGAAACTTTTAAAAATAACTGAACAGATCTTTAAAATTAATAACATGGAGCATGGCTTGCATTTACAGGAATAATGTGGTTCAGGAGTGAAGCTAATCCCCTTAGTGTCTTTAAAGTTAAATAGTAGGAAGAATGCTTGGACTTGGAAAGCACAAGGATCTAGTTGTGCTGATTATTGTGTCTATTGATGCAGTCGTCGTGGAATTTTCACCCCCTGGGTATTTTGTAGTTTTCATTTGTTGGCTCATCTTCAGTGGACTTTATTTGTGGCATTTATTGGGGTCTGGTTAAGAGTGTTTCTCTGGAGAGAGATTTTACATTTACTTCTGACTGGTGCTCCAGGATATCTGACCTGAGACCACTTATATTTAGTCTCTTGTTCCAATGGTTCCTAGACTCACTAGTAGTTTATATTTGAGTTGCAAATTCAAATGAAGGTCAACTATCAGTTAGGGATTCCCAGGGAGACTTTCTCTTCTTCCTTTTCCTTTTTTTTCCCACCCAGAGCTCACACAGAGATGAGTGTCCTTACTGTCTCATTGTGCTAGTGGTAGACTTTGTTTCTAGTTCGTCCTTTCAGTGTAGCCCTGGGAAGTTCCCGGCTTTGCATGGGGTCCTCATTTCATCCTACTTTTGGGTCCAAGATTCAACTCTCAACCTTCTTTGGCCATGACAATGTAAACTCCTGGGTTTCTGCCCTCATCCTTGTGGGCTGTCTGAACCCCAGCACAATGCTTACCACTTGGTTTCCTCTTTCTTTTTGGCCTCTGGACCTATCCTGTTCTCTCTCTGAGCTCAACCAAGATTATAAAATGATGTTTATTATATTTTATCCAACATTTCTTGGTATTTTATCCTGGGAAAGTTTTCAGGTTGTCAGGTTAAATCAATGGACGTTGAAGTTTCACGATTTGGGTTAAAGAACCAGCCCTGCTCATGGATTCTCTGGCTGTGTCTAAGGGAATTCACTTCTCCGAGTTTCAGTTTTGGCCTCTGTAAAGGGAGAGGGGCACAATAACCTCATGGGTCACTTCACATTGAAAAGTTTCATAAGAAAGCAGTTCACAGTGTAAAAATAGCCGGTAGTGCAGGCTGTTGGTACCCTGGCCAGGTCTGTGAGGGTGGATGCCTTCCTTCCCCAGCTTCTGTGAGTATAAACTGCTAAGGCTCCCAGCTGCCTCTTTTCCGAGGAACTGCAATCCCAGACTCTGCTTCCAGGGAACTTAATTTAAGACATTGTTACATGCTTATTTAAACAAGCAATCATGTTCTTTAAAGATCAGATAGAGTTTTATAAAACAGTGAATCAAGAATGAGCTAATGCCACATTTTTGTAATTATCTAAGTTTTTGCTATCTTTTTAAAAACAGTCTTTATTGTTGAAAAGAGGACATAGGTAATCCTTTGAACAATAAAGTTTTTGCTATCTTAATGTTTTTACTTAAAAGCACACATGCATGGATGAGTTTATTTGGGGTTCACTAGAACTTGGCTTTGATGGCTCTGGGCATAAAAATATAGGGAGGAAAGATTATCTGGACCAATTCAATTCAAAATTAAGGACTAAGGGTTTTAGAGACCACGTTAAGACACATTAATTCTCCCTCTCTCTGTGTCTCTCCCTAAAATATAAAAATTATGGAGAATTTTATATGTACTCTCTTGGCTCTTAACTATAGCCAGATTTGGAAGAGCTGTGTATTGAGGGCCACAGTGGGAGGAAATGCTAACGTGTTATCCCAGAGTCCGTGCTTGGGAAGCACCAAGAAACTCAAAGAGACCAAGGTATGTATACTCGGGAGTGAACATGGCCCTTTACCCAAAAAGCAAGAACAATTTTAGAACGGAAATTGTGAAAGAGAACTTAGAGCTCTGGGAAGAATGGGGGACACAGAAGGAGGCTGTTTGAAACCTTTCCCAGGACAAATTGTGACTCAACATCTCTGAGTTTCGTTTGCCTCATCTATTACATGGCAATAATTTTCTAAGGATTAAACACCCCTGTTCCATTGCTGCTACAAGGCTCTCAATAAAGGGTTATTCTTTTTCTTCCTTTCTTTTTTTTTTTTTTGATGGTGATCATAATGGTATGAAAAATTTCATTATCATCATCATTTCCATCATTAGAGACTGTGTCTTCACTGTAAGTTGTAATACAAGGCTGCAGCTCTGGTTTTTGGAGTTTGCAGAATAAGATAATGTTGCACTTGCTGATTTTTCTGATAATAGAATTTTATGCCAGGAAAGCCAGGTACTTTATAGATTCATACACAAGAATCATTCTTCCTCCCACCCTCTCCTTTCTCAGTATATTTCCACTTCCCATCTTGGAAAGGGAGGAAAGAAAGTGTAGTGCCAAACTGAATGCAGGGTCTTGGTTTCTAATTCTTGGCCATTTCTGCGATGTTCTGAGGCACTGTGACAGTTCTCCTCCATATATTGGCCAGAAATCACATTTATGTTTGGAAGTCATCCCAACAAAATGTATACACAGTCTGTCATTAGTACTGTGGATTTTACTTCTTAAATACCTCCTGAACATCTTTACTTCTGTCCAATTCTATTTTTGACACCATAGTGTAAGCTACAATAGTCTCTCCCCTTCAAAATAATGAAAGAGGTTCTGCCAGGGCCAGCTCTGCCTGCCCTGGTGTCCTGGCTCTGGCCACACTGGCCTTCATGATTTTACTCTGCTCCGTCCCGTCACAGGGCCTTTGCACATGTGGCACCCACTGCAGGAAGATCTATTACATTATTTAACTGCTACTTGTCCTTCAGATTTTAGGAGAGCCTTCCTTGAATTCTTGACTGGATCTAATTACCCTATTATGCTTTCCTAGCTCCTTATCATCCCCTCCACTTGATTATATGCCCCATGAGGCCAGAGAATATGTCTGGTTTTGGTCTCCACTGTATCTTCAGGACCTACAAGGGCCTGGCACCTAGGACTCAATTCATATTTATTCATGAAAAAATGAAAGGGAATGATGGAAATGCAGCAGGGCACTCCTCCTGCAACTTAAGAGATGACCTCTGTGCATCTCTGAGCCGCTCTCACATCAGGAGGGGTCAGGTGGAGTGGCTGAGGCAGAGCTTTGCAACTGCTCATGCTGCCATCCCAGAGATGCAGGGATGGAAACTCTCCTCTTCACATTCAGGAGCCTCGGTTTGCTCATGCTTATAAATTCTCCCTGCAAGATGGTCCCTTCTACTAGTAAATGTCCCCTTCACCATGTAGCTTGGTGTCCTCTGCTGCCCTCCTGCACGGAGAGGTGGGGTTCGTAGGCTTCCACTCTTACCTGGCACCAGAGCCCCTCTCATTCACTTTCTGTAGGGCCACCTCTGATGAATGCAGTGTCACACACAAGGGCGAAGTGCCCTGGTTCTCTACTTGTTTTCACGGCTTAATTAATGAATATTGCATATAAACAACTTGCATGAGGTTTGTGCCAGAATTATATTTAGTCACTAGATGGGTGAGTCTTTCAGAGGGGGAAGTCATAGCTGGAATTTTAGAATTTGTTTTCTGATGAGTGTTAAAGGCATTTGTCTTTAAGATTTATGAGAGTGCATAATACACTTGAAATGTAAGTGATTTCATATTATTTTGAAACCTGGAGTTCAGGTTTGTAAAACAAATGTTTAATAGGAAATATATAAAATGGTAATTTCTATGTGCCTTTTCAGTGTGCTTGATACATGATTCATAAAACATTTTAAATATTGTAAAATGAATATATACTTGCAAATGTATGCAATTTTAATTTTTAAATATAGTATTTTTTCCAGTGTGCTATTTCTCGTGTGTGTGTGTGTGTGTGTGTGTATGTGTATTCATTTTTGGGTTTCCACATGACCAAAATTCTCTAGCAGAGAGTTGGTATAAATATGTGCAGAAAACAGACCATTTTATGGAGCTAAAGGCTTCAAAATGATCTCCCAAATAATTTTATTTCCTATTTCACTTTTGAAGGATATTCTTCAGTATCAAAGTCATTATGCCATTTGGTTGTTTATGTAAATGGCTTCAAGGGATCCTGCAGAAGAATTATTTCAGTGTTTGTTATGTTCTGTAGAAATGTTCATAAATCATGTTAATTAGAAAAAGAATAGGAAATGAATAATCTGCCTGCAAATTTGATTCCATGATCAGCCATCCAAAGTCAACTGGAAAAAGCCCTAGATACTGGAAAATTAGTGGAAGGTTTTTTGTTTTGTTTTGTTTTGCTTAGTTTTTCTTCTAAAAGGTGTGTAGAGCCCTAGCCAGTTTGGCTCAGTATATAGAGTATCTTCCCAAGGGCTGAAGGGTACTGGGTTCGATTCAGGTCAAGGGCATGTACCTCGGTTGCAGGCTCGATCCCAGGCTCTGGTTGGAGCGTGTTCAGGAGGCAGCCAATTGATGTGTCTCTCACATCGATGTTTATCTCTCTGTGTCTCTCCCCCTCCCATCCACTCTCTCTAAAAATCAATGGAAAAATATCCTCAGGTGAGGATTAACAACAACAACAAAAAAGGTATGTAGAAAAAACATGAGGAAAGGTTAGGGAGATGATTCTCTTTTAAAAACAGAGTTCTAAAAGTCATTTGTAAATGAAAATAACAATAAAATTGTGAGGAATTCTGGAATAAGTTTCCCAGAAAAGGGACTATATCTCTTCTTAAGGTCAAATTGAAAATTGATGTCATTTTCCAGCACTATTCAAAATTCAGGCTTTAAAGTTTCATTTTCTTAAACTTTTTTTATAATCCTTGAAATCAGTTGGCACTTTGGAAATTTTAACTGTATGCTCTTGTATCTTGAAACCTGAGTGAATATAGAAAGCTCGAATGATGAAGGAGGTCAGACACATGTTTTATAACTTCAAAACATTTTTTATATCTTATCTCTACAAGAAAACTTTATGGAGCCAGTGAATGGAGACTTTAACCTCAGGAGTCTCCTTTGGATGCTCTGAGCAACTCTTGTTCTTTCTTTTCTTTACAAAAATACTAGAGCTTACTGAAGAGGGAAAAAGAAGATGGGACTCAAGTTTACAGGACTAGGAACATTTTCCTGGGTAGCCTCAGTATACATCTCAAAAAATCTAAGGGACAGCTTTTCCTCTTGTCAACGTTGGCAGTGTAATTGCTGGTTCATTTGAAAGCAATGATGCTTTACTGTTTATAATGTGAATCAAGGTTATTCCGATTGAGTTTTAGGAGAATCTTGAATTTGGTTAACCTGCTCTTGCAGGCTCATACTTAATTGGGCTCATCTTTTTTTTTTTTTATTGAGATATAACCAACATATAACTTATTAGTTTCAGGCATCTATACTAATAAAAGGGTAATATGCTAATTAGACTGGACATCTTCCGGATGACCTTCCGGGCATCCTTCTGGACAAAGCCATGGTGGCGGGGCTGAGGCAGAGGTGGTTAGGGATGATCAGGCTGGCAGGGGAGAGCAGTTAGGGGGATCAGGCCAGCAGTCAGGTGAGCGGTTAGGAGCCATCAGTCCCGGATTGTGAGAGGGATGTCCGATTGCCGGTTTAGTCAGACATCAAACCGGCAGTCAGACATCCCCCAAGGGGTCCTGGATTGGAGAAGGTGCAGGCCAGGCTGAGGGACCCAGGGACCCACCCTCCCCCCCGCCCCCCATGCATGAATTTCATGCACCAGGCCTCTAGTACAACATAATGATTCAGTATTTGTACACATTGTGAAATGATCACTACAATAACTGTGGTTAACATCTGTCACCACACATAGTTACAAATTTTTTTCTTGTGACCTTTTTTTCCTTTTGAGGTCTATTCTCTTAATCTGGATAATCTTTTAGCATTTACCCTGTGATTGTGTGATTTCAAAATATTGATATCTGAGCTTATTTTTGAAATTAAAATGGGGAAAGATTTACCTTCCCAATATCTCTCATCTGTTTCCCTTTTTAACTTCCATGTGTTGAACGTAGCTCAGTATTGGAGTTTTGAGGATGGAGAGGAGAAGAGCAATTGAAAGGCCTCTAAAATGAGGGCGCCTTACTTTGTGGAAGGCTGTGAATGCCTCTCCCGTGGGTCTGATCAGTACTTCATCAGCTGCCCAGAGTGGAAGCATTAACCTCTGAGCAGGTAAGTTGATTCTGCTGATTCGGGCAGGTGGCTGGAAGACACGTCAGATGCAGCTTCTGCCACGTTGCCTAACTGGCATGGAGAGAGGCCCTGTTTCCTCACGTCCCCACCTCTTGAGGCCTTCACGGGAGACTGAAGGAATGGAGGGAAAGTTTGGGACTTGAGTTAGGGGTTTCAATCCCGGTCTCTTTGTTTCTTTGGAGCAAAATGGAGGTAATGCTGACGTTCTGAGAATTGAATGTCTGTGAAAGCACTATTGCCTGGCACATGTGCAGTGAATACCAGCTTTCTGCTCGGTTCTGGAGGTTGGCAGGCCAGGGGTAGGGTGACGGGAGGCTGGAGCAGCAAGATGAATTGTGCCAAGAGAACTCAAGGTAAGATATGATGGGACATTTATAGAGGTAGCTGTAGGTATATTTAGCAAGGCTGTTTGGGTGGGTTGGGTAAGAATCAGGAGGGAAAGGCTCTCTTTCGTATTCAGAGTTGTGATGGGTGGTCTGTAACCACAGTGTAACATATATGTGTATCGGAACGAGATCACAGGGTCCCTCAGATGATTGTATATGAGGAGAAGAGGTCAGGGATGATAGCAGTGCTGCAGTGTTAAAGACACCAGACAGGAATGTGAATAGGCCCCCTGAACTCAGTTTCCACCTGAGGAGAAGCAAGCAGCGAGGAGGAACGATTCACCCTCGGGATTGACAGCACCGAGGTAGGCCCTGCTGGGTGAATGCTCACCCAGGAGCAGTGAACAGCGGGAGCTGGCGGGAAGCCTGGGTGGCAGGCAGGGCTAAGGTTTCCCAAGAGCAGGCACTGTTGCCCTGGAGGGCCTGGAGGGCCTGGAGGGCCTGTGGGTGTTGTCAAATAGATAGTCGCAAGGAGAATCAATGCTGGAATCCACGGGTGTCAACCTACAGAAAGGGTGCTCCAGGCAGGCCTTGAGGAATCGAGTGTCTGTGCATGACCAGGTCACCCTCTCACTCATGTCCCCTGACTTTAGGGACAGCAAGAGGAACAGACAGTCCTCCATCCTTTTAGGCCCTGGTTTTCCCACCTTTATTTTCTTTGCTGTTTTGTACCAGTGCAGGGTAGTGGGTAGAGGGGTGGGGGTGGGGGTGGGGGATGACTTTTGAACAGTCCCAGTGAGGGGAGTGACTTTCCACCCCTCCCCCAAGGCAGGCATCCTTACCTGGGCTGGGGCTGGGATGGGTGTGAGGGTTTCCTGTCCCTTTCCCGGTGGCATCTGCTTTTGCCTCATGTCAAAGCAGGGTCAGCTCTGGAATGTGGGCAGTTTCTTACCCCTTCGCGGCAGCAGGTGGCTTTTATTTGAAACCAGAGAAGGTTTAGGACAGGGGTAGGGTTTTTTTGTGTGTGTGTGCCAATCTGTTATGGACTGAATGTTTGTGTAAGCCCCCCACCCCAATTCATATATTGAAGCTCTACCCCTCAATGATATTATGATGGTATTAGGTGGTGGGCCCAGTAAGAGGTAATTAGGTTTAGATAAGGTGATGATGAGATGAGTGCCCTTAGGAGAAGAGGAAGAGACACCAGGATGCTTTCTCTCTCCACCACGTGAGTAGGTGGCCAGGAAGCAGACCCTCACCAAGAACTGAGTCTGTTGCCACCTGGATCTGGGACTTCCCTGCCTCCAGGACTGTGAGAGATCAATGTCAGTTGTGTCAGCCCTGGTGTGTGGTGTTCTGTCGCAGCAGCCCGAGCAGACTAAGACACTGTCCCTCATGTGTACCTGTTCACCTGTACTCAGCCAGGCCTGAGGCTCATGGGCTGCTCCACAGCCCCGCCCCCTCCCACCTCAGCAAGGTCTAGGCCCCCAGGGCCTCGCTCAGGCCTTGGCTCTGTCCCCAGAGCTTCCCATGAGCATTGCCGTGGAGGCCTGTGGAAAAGTGTTGGGAAGTGGGGGCCATACTCCCCTTGTGGGGATCCGGGGGCCCTAAACTGTCACCCTAACCCACAGGGAAGTTGCTGGAATCTTAGTTCTTTGATTCTCACCTGCTTTTCTGGCTGCCACCTCTTTCCCCCCAGCTTTTCAAGGGCAAAGCAGCTTGTGTGTCTTCTCTGCCCCTGGAGACACTTGTCACCCTTCCGAATTCAGTTCACTTAATTGCCTTTTGACCTGAACATTCCACTGAGCTCCAAAAATGATGACTTTGTGGATGATCTGTTTTTCTTTTTCCTATGGCTAGGGTGGGAGCCACATTCTCTTGCAGCTGTCTGTATCAAGCAGAAACGGAACCGGGAGATGGTATTTAGAAAGCAAAAGCTCAGGGCTATGATAATTGCGCTGCAGTATCGTTTCTAGCAGGCCTAGCTTTTCTTGAACATAGCCTGATGTAAGTCCTCTCGTTTCCAAACTCCTTTGCCATTTGTGCAGATACTCACTCATCAGCGGCTCTCAGGATTGGAAGTGCCCATAAATGTCACTTTGCGAGTTCCCACATTTTATACTAAAACTCATATGGAGCCCTGGCCAGTGTGGCTAATTGGTTAAAGTGTTAGCCCCCAAACGCTTGGGTTTGATTTCCGGTCAAGGGCACGTACCTGGGTTGAGGGTTCGCTCCCCGCCCCAGTCAGGGAGTATGCAGGAGGCAAACAATCGATGTGTCTCTCTCATATTGATGTCTCTCTCTCTCCCTCACTCTATTTCCCTCCCTTCCTCCCTCCCTCCATGGCTCTCTCTCTCTCTCCCTCCCTCCTTTCTTTCCACTCTCTCTGAAAAGCAATGGAAAAAATATCCTCGGGTGAGGATTAACAACAACCACCAAAAATTCATGTGAACTGCTATGTGGCATCTTTCCAACAGTTATCTTGATGTTTATTTACATCTTATATTGTTCAGCGCCATGTGTATGTATATTCATCCTCACCCGTGCTCTGCGGCTGTATATCAGTTGGTGTCTGTGACAGTATTGTGTACAGAATACTTGCTATCAATTTGATTGGTAAGGAATGTTCCCTGATGGAAGACAGGGAGGAAACAGAGCCATCTTATCTGCTTTGATCACATTTTTAAATGTATTACCAGAGCCGATCTTAGGATGTAGTTGGGTTCAGTTAGTAGCTAGAAGAGAAAACTCAGTAGCCAGAAGTAACCGGGACATGAAAACTTTGGAACTCTGACCATGATGGTTATGGCTGCCCATCTTGGGGTTAAAAGGTTAGGAAGAGGGCGGAATGAATAGTGATGTATTTTTAGTCTGCTCAGAATTATAGCTGCTTTGGGAATTTTTGGTAAGCTGCCATGCATCAAGATTAAAATAAAGGCCACAAATGTGGTTCCAGAAATGTCCTTTTGACACTTCATTATATGGTTTACTATTGGCTTTGGTGGTAGTGCACTATCTGAATTGATGTAAATAGTACTTATGTTTATCTTGTCCTATGAGTAATAAGTATTGTACGTAGACATTTCCGTTTCTATTACTTAAATAGATCACCACAGTAGTTTGGTACATAGTTGCCATGCACATAATTACTGCATGGCTATTATGAGAAAAATGTGTGGGTAAAATCAACCCTGCTATTTGGCTATGTCTGAACTTACTGACCATCTGCTAAGCAATATGGGGTCAAAGTAAGTACCAGGGTAGTTCTGACATTGGCCTCTTTGGAGGTGGGTTCAATTTTTCTCTCTTCAATCCCAAAACTACCATGGGAGGTGTCACCAGAGAGAAAAGGCAATGAAAAAAACCCGAAACCCACCAAATTGTTACTCCTAGCACTGTGCTTTGCCAGTGAACTGTACTCTGGGGTTAAACTACTACTACTTCTTTTAAACCATATCCCTTCATATACATCATTATGAGTTATACATCATCAGTTAAGCTACAAAATGATTCCTAAAGCAAAGTTGGGAGTGTTGTATACTAAGTAGCCTGCATTAATTAAAAAAATTTATATATATATATATATATATATATATATATATATATATATATATATTTTAGAGGCCTGGTGCATGAAATTCATGCACGGGGGGGTGGGGGTGTCCCTCAGCCCGGCCTGTACCCTTTCACAATCCGGGACCCCTCAGGGGATGTCCGACTCCTGGGATCGGGCCTAAACTGGCAGTCGGACATCCCACTCACAGTCCAGGACTGCTGGCTCCTAACTGCTTGCCTGCCTGCCTGCCTGCCTGATCACCCCTTACCACTCTGCCTGCCTGCCTCATCGCTCTAACCACTCACCTGCCTGCCTCATCACCTCTAACCACTCTGCCTGCCTGCCTGATGCCCCTGTTTGCCTGCCTGCCTGCCTGATCACCCCTAACCATTCTGCCTGCCTGCCTGATCACCCCGAACTGCTCACCTGCCTGCCTGATCACCCCTAACTGCCTCTGCCTGTCTGCCTGATCTCCCCTAACCACTCTTTCATCTTCAGAAGACTAACCAAGGGTTGTTCTTTTAGCAGTAGCAGGATATTGAGAGAGCGGAAGGGTAGCAGGCCATTTAAGGCCTAAGCTGGGAACCAGCACACTGTTGCTTCTTCTCCATTCTTTGGCTAAAGCAAGCAACAAGTCAAGCCCAGGTTCAAAGGTGAGGAAAGAGACTCTACTTCTTAATGTCACATAACAAAAGACAAACATGGTAATTAACCATACCTCCGACACACTTCCCATTGGCTAATGAGGGAAATATGCAAATTAACTGCCAACCAAGATGGCGGCCGGCAGCCATGCAGCTGAAGCAAACAGGAGGCTTGGTTGCCCCGGTGATGGAGGAAGCCAAGATTCCCCGCCTGCTGCGGCTGGACTCTGAGCTGCACTCTAAGAAACAATGTTGTAATTATAGAAGCTAAACAAACCCCAGATACCTGCTTTCAGCAGCGGAGGCCTCGGAGCTGGAGCTGCAACAGTGTTTCAATTACAGAAGGTAAATAAATTCCAGAATAAAAAAGAAAAAGAAAAAAAGGAGAGGTTGGGAGCTTCAGTTGCAGGCTTGGCCCACCTGAAAACAGCCATCAGCCCATCACCCAGGCTGGCCAGGCACCCAAGCGAGACCCCCACCCTGATCCGGGACACCATTCAGGGCAAACCAGCCGGCCCCCACCCGTGCACCAGGCCTCTATCCTATATAGTAAAAGGGTAATATGCAAACTGACCCTAACAGCAGAAAGACTGGGAATGACTGGTCACTATGACACACACTGACCACCAGGGGGCAGACACTCAATGCAGGAGCTGCCCTCTGGTGGTCAGTGAGCTCCCACATGGAGGAGCTCTGCTCAGCCACAAGTCAGGCTGATGGCTGCCAGTACAGCGGTGGTGGTGGGAGCCTCTCCTGCCTCCTCAGCAGCGCTAAGGATGTCTGACTGCAGCTTAGGTCTGCTCCCCACTGGCAAGTGGACAATCCCCGAGGGCTGCCAGGCTGCTAGAGGGATGTCTGATTGCCAGCTTAGGCCCAATCCCCTGGGGAGCAGGCCTCAGCCAGCAGATGGTCATCCCCCAAGGGGTCCCAGACTGTGAGAGGGCACAGGCCAGGCTGAGGGACCTCCCCCCCCGAGTGCACAAATTTTTGTGCACTGGGCCTCTAGTCTATATATATAAAAGGCTAAGTGACTGTCCGTCCATCCAACCAACCAACTGAACAGCCAGTACATATAACGTACTCTGGCAATTTAAAAATAAATGTTGACTCACGCATGCACGATACATATTAAAATATTTTGTATTTTAATTTTATAATACTACATTCTATGAAGTATTTTGACATATAATTTTTTACAGTAACGTACTTACCGCATGAATCTTTCTTCTAATTCATTTCCTTTCAATGTGCATGAATCCATGCACTGGGCCACTAGTATATATGTAATAGGATTGGTGGAAATTGGCACCAAATTTATAATCAACTTGTTCTGGTTACTATTGCTATGTAATGCATTTCCTAAAACTTAAGTTACATAAAATAATAACTTATTTTGTTTATGATTTTGTAGTTTAGGCATTTGGGAAGGTCTTCGATTGGCAGTTCTCATTTAGGGGTCTTCTGAAGATTCAGTGGGGCATCTGGGTGGCTCCCCACATGGCTAGCAGTTGATGCTATGCATGGCTTTTCCAACATATAAGTGGTCATGCCTCTTACATGATGATGGCTACCCACAGAATGAGTGTCCCAAATGAACCAGGCAGAACCTGAATGTCCTTGAATAACAACCTGGGGAAGTCACATGTCTTTACTTCTAGTGCCTCCTATTGGTAACAACGAGCCACTAATGTCAGCTCAAATTCAAGGGGAGGTGGAATAGTTCCTCCATCTTGATGCAAGAGGTGTCAGAGAATTTGCAGATATGTTTAAAAATCTCTACAAATCTACCACACTTATTCATGGAGAGAAATCAGTTCCCTCATTCTGTGATGTTAAGTCACAGTGCTATTATTTTTTCATCTTTAATGCTCATCATTCCTGTTGTAATAGTGCACTTACAATTTACCTACTCAGATTTTTTCTTATTTTGTATAGTTCTGTTTATTATAAAGTACCTCAGGAAATGATTAAGGATAGCTTTTATTTCATTCCAAATTCCCAATGATCTTTGAGAAAATGCATATGTATATACTTTCTACATAATTTAATTATTGTATATATTGTGCTTTAGCTTTTTTCAAGTTATTTTACATACATAAAATGCTTGTAATTTTTATTTTAATTATCGAGGAGTTCATCAAGTTAATTGGCTTAGCAGTTTCCCAGTTTGTGTATCTTCATTGTTTTTAATTACACTAACTCGATAGCACCATGCATTGGATACCTATTGCAATGTAGCAAATTACCCACAAACTTAGCAACTTAAAACAATAACCACTTATTATTACATGCAGTTTCTGTGGGTCAGGAATCCAGCAGTGACTTAGCTCCTTATTAAGCCAAGTTGTTACCAGGGACTGCAGTCTCATCTGATGGCTGCACTGGGGCTGGAGGATCTGCTTCTACCTTCACTTTTTAAAAAATATATATTTTATTGATTTTTTACAGAGAGGAAGGGAGAGGAATAGAGAGTTAGAAACATCGATAAGAGAGAAACATAGATCAGCTGCCTCCTGCACAACCCCTACTGGGGATGTGCCTGCAACCAAGGTACGTGCCCTTGACCAGAATCAAACCTGGGATCCCTTAGTCTGCAGGCCGACGCTCTATCCACTGAGTCAAACTGGTTAGGGCTCTACCCTCACTTTATGTGGCAGCTGTCAGGAGGCTTGGTTTATGGCCACATAGATTTCTTCATAGGGCTGCCTATGACATGGCAGCAGACTTTTCCAGGTGAGGAATGAAAAGGAGAGAGAGAGAGAGCAAACAAGAATGGAAGTTGTGTTGTTGTTGTTTTTTTAAAATAACATAATCTTGAAAGTGATATACCTTTGCTTCTGTCATATTCTATTAATCAACCTGGTACAGTGTGGGAGGGGACTACACATGGGTGTGATGGGGATCGCTGATGGGGTCATCTTGGAGCCTGGATACTACCCATTGCTATTGCTATAAACACCTTTCCACAAATTGCTTTTTATTGATGAATTGGAAGAAGACACGTACTCAGAGCAAATCCCCCAAAATTGGAATTACCAAACTATAGATAACAATAACTCAATGGCATCCTTTTAAAAAATTGTCTTCTTATAATTTTTTTTTACTCGGTAAGATATTCTTGCATTTTTATGTAAATTTTTATATGGTTGATGAGTATATAAAATGCTTCAGAACATTTTACAAAGTATGTCCTTGCTGGTGGACTTCCAGACAGTGGGCTCAGTCGGCAATGGTTTGGGAGAAGGAGAAATAGGAGTGAGGGAGACTGCTGGGTCCCATCATCTCCCAGAATCTTTGCATTTTTTCAGTGTAGTGCCTGGTTCCCATAAATTAGGCCCCTGCCCCTAAGCTAATATAAACCACTGCCATTAATAGTTCCTTTAATGGAAGAAATTTTAATTGGCAAGAAACTTGATCGTTACAAAATGTCCTTCAGCATTTACACTCAGGGTGGTGCTATCTTTACCACTTGGGAGGTGGCACAAAGGCAGTGTGCTCCTGACCAGTGCACTGAAAGGGCTGTTCTGTGGCAGGTGATTTTTAAAGCCTTTATTACAATCTGTGAACTAATTTAATATGTTATAAATGAACACTCAGACGTTCTGTGAGTTCACCCTCCCCTTGGCCATTTATGCGAGATAAAATATAACGGATTCATTTTCATGTCTGTAAAAATCTTTTCAGCCTCTCTTTCCAGAAATACATCTGGCTTCATTTACATGATGCACTTTCAATCATTTCAAAATTTAATAAATTTTATAGCACCTTCCGTGTTGTGGGCGCTCAATAAATTGCCATTACCAAGTTAAATGATGGGGTAATAAGGACAGGACTCTGGTCGTTTCTACTAATGACAAGGTTTGCATTTATAATGAAGTCCTGGCCACCGAGGGCAGGAGGCGCACCTGTGAGAGGGGTGTGTGAGGAAGGGCTGTCTTTTAAAGCTTGCCATAGGGATTATGCTTCGCAAATAAACCAAACTGTGCGTGGGTGGTCCTCTCTCTGCCCCCTTCTGCTTTTAAAGACTTAGAAGAGCTGCCAAAGTACCTATAGAAGGTGTTTGATTTAAAAGGTTTAAAAGGAAACACTCCAGTTTGCCTTCTTGTAGGGGCATGTGAGTAGGCAGCGTTTGCAGCTGCCTGGAGGGATAAAGAAAAACCCTGAGTATTTAACAGCATTTTGAGAGAAAAAATCATGCCAAGAGGGCCTTTGCCCAAGAAATTCTTACAGATTTATGACTTCTGGTGCCTGAACTCCATCTGTGACACCAGGGTTAAAATTCTGTGAGCTCCTCTCCCTACAGCGGATCCCGTCAGCTTCTGGCTGCACTACAGGCCTGGTGTAGTTTGCTGCAGTTGTGTGTAGACCTCAGAGGAACAAGATGATTATTTGCAGATTTCCAGGATCTCTGCTTGATTCTTACTTTCCCTTTCTTACCAGGAAACTCTTCAGTAGACACAGCACAGCAGGATCTGAATGGCAGCATGTTCTTTTCGATGCCCACATGTGTCAGGAATAAACTAAGCCGCTCCATTAAGGATGGCTTTATATATTAGAATGTGTGTGTATGTGTGAATGATAAAATGTGTCTTAATAGTTTATAATAATAAGATTGAAAGCCACATTACTGTCCATCAAAGACACTGGTTAAATTATGGTTATCTACACTGTGGAATACTATGCAGCTATAAACAGCATGCCCTAATAGGGGATAACTTCTTATACTTGTCAAGTGTAAAAAGAAGAGTATATACTTGTTTGCTTGAATAGTACAAAGTATCTTAGAAGGCTATAGAAGGAGCTAACAATATTGGTTGCCTCTAGGGAGGGAACTAAGTAAGTGGAAGATAGAAGCGAGAGGAATAATGTTCATTGTATAGCCTTCTGTGACTTTTGAAACTTGAACTAAGTAGATAAAATGAAAAAAATATTGAAAGAAAACACTGTTAGAACAAAGTGAGGTGGAAGTGAGACTGGGTTGAAAGTGAACCCCAAGAGTGAAGAGCTCTTCTTTGCTCCCCCCCTTTTTACCATTATATTCTTAGTGCATAGTGTCTGGCACATGGTCAATCTTCAATAAATATTTGTCAACTTAAAAAATACCATGTGGGAGATCACCCTTCCTTGTTATTTTAAAGAATATATCACATTCTTAAAAACCAAGGCAATCCAAAATGAAAATTGTACTGGTCAGAAAAAAATAAACAAAAAGTGGAATTCAGGATGAAAAGTTGTCTTGGTCAGGCTGGCCGGTGTGGCTCAGTGGTTGAGTGTTGGCCCATGAACCAGGAGGTCACGGTTCAATTCCAGGTCAGGGCACATGCCCGGGTTGCTGGCGCAATCCCCAGTAGGGGGCATGCATGAGGCAGCTGATCAATGATCCTCTCTCCCTTTCTCTCTCTGAAGTTTATAAAAAAAGTTGTTTTGGTCAGGAGAAAGTGATTTTGGGTTTGAAAACATTTTTATCAGTGTTTCTGAAGTTTTCCTATTCTGTGTAAAGCCCTGTTTTCAGATTTAAGATTGATTATGGGAACTGAACGTACAGAATGAGAGCATTTTATTGCTACTGGGCACTCATGGACTTTGTAGTAAAGAGAGGTTGAGTTCTGAGTCCACCTCTTTCCACTGTACTCTAATTCCCACTTTCCTCCCCATCTCCCTGTTTGGGGTGTTTCATTGCTCATGAGCAGCAGACCTGATGGGCCTCCCACCAGAGTAAATTCTTTAAGGGGGCTTGACTATGACCTACTAGGTGCCATTATTCTTCAATGCAGGGGACTATTGGGTACCTTGGGATAGCCTAGCCCGGAGGTAAATGGAATGATTGAATTTGCATACTGTGTTTTCACCCAGATTTGTACCCTTGAGTTAAAATTCAGTTAAAATCAGGAGATGCCAAGAAAAGTAAGCCATGATTTGTAATCCACCACACTCCCCCAATTGTGAATTCTGACCAACTAGTCTCCCTGTGGGTAGAATTAATGACAGCTGATATTGACAAGATGTTTCAGGTGAAATATGACTGTGACACCTAGGTAGAGGAGTGGATTGTGCAAAGAGGGGACCCTTGCACCCACCCACTTGAGGAGTGTTTCTCAGTCTCCGGTAGAAGAAAATGAAATTTTAATTGAGCACGTGTTACTGAAAGAAGAGATATGTCCCTTATGATCCCTGGTGGGAGCAGTCTAACATGTAAAGGGAGTAAATAGAGTTCTACGCAGCCGTCTGTGTATGCTGTGTAGCTGGTTTTAGCTGAAATAAGTTTTCTGAGATATAAAACCAAAACAAATAAGAGTGATGCTATCAAGTACATAAGCATGGATATCGGAAGAATGGATTGGAAAGTATTATGCAATTAAGGTTCACAACTAGACATGCAGGAAAACCAGAGCTGAGATTAAATGACTGTTATATAGGAGAAACAGAGAATAGGATATGGAACATTGATTCCCTTTTTGTTGAATTAAATTAAAAAAAACAAAACAGCTCAACTGTGGGGTCATAAATGGTCCTTGTTTTGACAGTGAATGTCTCTTTCGGGTTTAAGGATGGAAATAGAGTTTTCCTTAAACTATTACCCCCAGCAGATTCAGAATTATATATCCTGTCTTACCTTGAAGTCAGGCTGGTTCTATTGGAGTTCACTGCTTGTAAACATGCAGATTCCCAGGCCCCTCTGCTGGGGATCCTGGTTCAGGAAGTTGGGATTGGAGCCCAGGAATATGGATGATCTTCAGACATGCTAGGAGATTGGGACACAGGTGATGTATAGACTACTGTTTCAGAAAACCTGTTCCAGGGTTTCTGGTTTTTTGTTGTTTTTCTCTTTGCATTTTAGAAGCTAAGTTTTACTAGACAACAAAGCCAAGAAATGTTAAGGCTGGGGTCAGCAAGCTACAAGCCATTGGCCAAATGTAGGCCTTCTTCTTGTTTTTGCAAAACCAAAAAAATTTATCTCATTGGCACACAGCCATGCCCATTTGTTGACAAGTTGTCTGTGGCTGCTTTCCTGCGACAACAGCAGAGATGAGTGGTTGGGACAGAGACAGTATGGTCTACTGAATCTAAAATATTTACTGTCTGACCCTTTCCAGAAAAAAATTGGCCAATCGCCATGTTAAAGGATGAACATGTACCTGGTATGTTACAGTTATTTCCCTAAGAACAAATAAGACCTTCACTAAAAGACTTTGGTATTTAGTAAGGCAGCCATGAGTCTGTTTACATTAGCCACAAAATGAAAATGACCCAGAATGGAGTAAATTTAAAATAGAAGATGAAAGTAAAGTGGCATAGATCTTGAAGGCGAAGGTATGTCTCAGGCCGCTGAAATTAATGGTCTATTTCATTTACCAAAGTGTGACTTGCGGTGAGGGACACACCTGGCCCCTTGCTGGGTTTGGTGTGTACACAGACTTGTTCTAATCTCACTTTTCATTGGACGCAGACAGGTGCATTAACTAATCTAGAAAAGGGGGTATTGCACAGGCTTCATTTTTCCATTGAGAGGGAGTGCTGTCCCTAATTCAGTTGGTGGGAGATGGATTTCTTGGCTTTGATAATTAAGCTGGCAAAGCAAATTTGGTTCCAACATTTTAATGAGAGAGTGTGGGTGGCCAACAAATTGCAGGTTCAGACATAAATGTTTCAAACGTGGGTGGCTGGCTTTTAACCCGAGGGCAAATTCTGTGATTGTAACGAGGTTTTAGGCTGGTAGCCAAGTTCATAGAGTATTTGCCAAATATTAAGAAAAATGTGAACTTCACTAAGCAATATTATATTATATGAGGACAAGATTATGTTATTCATTGAGTGTGGTTGGAATGATAAATTAACATTTGAGTCCATTCATATTATATCTTTGTGGACATTCATACATGTATATTTGTGCTTGCACTGCCTACACAGGGGATTGTCTTGAAGGAGAGAGAGAGAAGTAAGGAGAAGGGAAAGAAGTGGATTTGTACCTCTTTTTCTAGTGCCTAACTATTAAGGTATTCAGACCCATATAGTAGTTTATGTCCAGCCCTGGATTTCTATGGGGGGGGGGGGGTAATCAAAATCTGGGATCTTATGTAATGTAAGACCACTGTTTGGAGGAAAAATGGGCTCAGACCAAGAAATGAAGCATTCATTGAAATTTTCCTTCTTTAGGGAGGCTACATTTGAAGCGGAACCATGCTGGGTTCTGGGAGTGAGCCTCACATCAGAAAGATGGAGCAGATTTGCAAAGGAAAGGAATAGATTTCAATTTGGGTTGCTTTTCAGCCTGAAAAATAGTCCGAATTCAATCTCTGACCCTGTTAGCAGAGATAATAATGAAATGCAAAGCAAGTGTGGTCTGAATGTTAAAAGAGAGTGCAAAAAATACCACTGTGGGTTCTTGATTTACTCTCTCTCCCATTACTCAGCAGAACAAAATATGATTTGACATAATGATCATTGTGTAGTTACCCTGGGGTTAGAAAACTAAGCCCTGCTACCTCATACTTCTTACATTTGCAAAAGTAATCAAGACTGACTTGGGTTGGGCTGGAAAAATCTATTGACTTAGAGATGAAAGGTATTAGGAATCTCTTACATTACTTTCTCTTATTTACCTATAGGCTTTGTGTGTTTTCTGATAGAACAGTATCCAGATGGATAATAATGCATTTTATGCTCTTAAAGAAATTAAAAGTAGGAATTATATCTTTTGCATATTGTTTTTAAAAGTCAATATGGTGTGGGTGTTAAAGAGAATTATTTTGTATTTGTATTAGCAGTAACTTATGTTCATGAATAATGAGCATGATCGTCAAGACGAGAAACAGTATCTCCTTCCATTGCATTAAATGTAATGTAGTCTCCCTGGATTCTTTTTATAAACGAAAAAGGAAAAATAGCATCTTTTCTTCAAAGTTTTTCTGATTAAGAATAGCCTTATTATTCACTCCGCCTTCCATGAAACTGCATCTTTTCCCCAGCTACTCTGGGTTTTATTGCCCTCCAGTTTTGTGTGTTTTATATGTACTACTTTTTATTTCTAGAATATCCTTTAGGCCCAATTATGCCTTCTGATGGCTTCCATCTCTGAGTACCAGCTTAGTCTCAGGTGTTTCATATCATATGGACACGTTCACTTATCCCTCCAGATAGGGAGCCTCAAATTCAGGTCTGGTTCTTTTGTGTATTTCCAGTGTGTGGCAGCTCAGTGAGCACCATCTGAAGCATTGATATATAAAATGTCTAATCGTCTTTCTTTAAAAACACACACAATTATTTAGAAATTAATTTCAAACTTGCAGGAAGAGTTGCAAGAATAAAACAACGACTCCCATATACCTTTCATTCCGGTTTCCCCCAGATTAACAGTTAACCGCACCTGCTTTTCTTTCCCTACCTCTCTGCCAAATTTCTACACCTCTCACTCTTTCTCTCTCTATATGTGTATATATATATCTTCTCTTCATGTCATTTAATTTTTCAAACTATTTGTGAGTTGATTGAAGATATAATGTCCCATTTCCCCTCTAAAACTTTAATACATATTTTCTAAAAAGTAAGAAATTATTTTTTACATACCACAGAACAACCATCAAAATCTGAATATTAACATAGATATAATTCTATTAGCTAATGCTCAAATCCCATTCAAATTTTGTCAGTTTTCCCAATAATTTCCTTAATAGGTCCAAGATCTGATCCAGAATCATGAATTACAGTTAGTTGTCATGTCTCTTCAGTCTCTTTCTAGAGCAGTTTTTTCCTTTAAGTTCAAGTCAATAACTTCGTAGAATGTTCTTTAATCTAAGGTTGTCTGATGTTTCCTCATGGTTAGATTTAGGTTATGCTTTTGGGGATTAAGAATAAATATTAGCCCTGCCAGTGTGGCTCAAAGGTCAGAGTTTAAGAGTTGACCTATGAACTAGATACAGTGATGGTGAACCTATGACACGCGTGTCAGAGGTGACACACGAACTCATTTTTTTGGTTGATTTTTCTTTGTTAAATGGCATTTAAATATATAAAATAAATATCAAAAATATAAGTCTTTGTTTTACTATGGTTGCAAATATCAAAAAAATTATATATGTAACACGGCACCAGAGTTAAGTTAGGGTTTTTTAAAATGCTGACACGCCCAGCTCAAAAGGTTCGCCATCACTGAACTAGGAGGTCACGGTTTGATTCCTGGTCAGGGCACATGCCCGGGTTTCGGACTCGATCCCTAGTAGGGGGTGTGTAGGAGGCAGCTGATCAATGTTTCTCTCTTATCATTGATGTTTTTATCTCTCTCTTCCTCTCCCTTCATCTCTGAAATAAATAAAAAATATTTTTTTAAAAAGAATAAATATTAGAGGAGTCATGGTGAGTCCTCCGTGCACTATATTAGGATACACGATGCTGACTTATCTCATCACTGATGATGTTAAGTTTCATCACTTCGACAAAATGGTATCTGCCAAATTTCTACATATATGTTTGAGGAACCAGTACTATGTGCTTATTAACTAATAAGTAGTTAACAAATATTTTATGAGAAAACATTGAAAACTATGTAAATATTCTGTTGTTCATCAGACTCTCATTCACTTATTTTAGCATTCATTGATGCTTCCTGGCAGGATCAATTATTACCAGATTTATTCGGAATTACCAAATGGTTGTCAAGTGGTTATTTTCTACTTTCTCATTCTTTCTACTTTTATTGCTTGGCACTCTACTACTCTAAGATAGAATTTTCTCTTTTTCAGATGTTATTTATTTATTTAAATATAGATGCATGAAGCCTTATTTGAGTTATTTGATTTGAATCTATTACTATTATTATTTATTTTGATGCTCAAAGTTTCCCAGGTTTGGCCAGTGGGGCTCCATCAAGCTGGCTTCGATGTCTTTTTCATATGTCTCCTTCTTTATAGGCATCCAGGGTGGGGCAAAAGTAGGCTGGTAGTTGTGAATATGTGAAACACAGAGTTGATTCTTATTTATTAATTGTTGCATTTTTCCATATGAACAACCATAGACCTACTTTTGTCCCACCCTGTATTGTGGATTTGGTTCCACAACAGCACAAGTGAGTCCCATATTTTTTTTGGTTTCCCAGTATGTATAAGTTATGTTTACAATATACTGTAGTCTATTAAGTGTACAATAGCATTATGTCTGAAAAAACAATGCACAAAACTTAAAATGTACTTTACTGCTACAAAAATGCTAACCATCATCCAAGCTTCCAGCAACTTATAATGTTTTTGCTGGTGGAGGGTCTTACCTTCAACTTGTATAAAGAATGCAGCATCTGCAAAGCACAATAAAATGAAGTACAATAAAATGAGGTGTCTCTGTATTTGAGCACTTTTTAAAAAACTTTATGGGCCCAAAAGGTGTTCTAGACTCATCTTATACTTACCCCGCCCTGGAGTCAACCATTCCTTCAATGACATCTGGTTCTTTTTTGTAGAGAATAGTATTTAAAAACCAAGATCTGTGCTGTGTATATATGTTGCTACCTGACGACCATTGCTTGTAGGGCCTCTCAGTGAACAGAGCTAGAAAATATGTGACTGTGTACACACACACACACACACACCCCTATACTGATTTCTGTATCTGTCTTTATATTAAAAATCCTCATGCTTACATTGATATGCCAATTCCAATATAACACTCTGAGTTTATTCTAGTCAAATGAATAATGCCCTTTCCATATTTATAACTCCCTCTCTGACTAAGAAGAAACTGACCTCAATTATCTTGAACATATTCCCTTATTTGCTCAACTGTGAACACCCAATCCTCACACCTGTGGGCTACCTCCCTGCCTCTGGCCCCACTGACCTTGTTCTCACATAAAAAAGTAGTAATCTTTAATTGGCAAGATTCATGAGACAGAAATGAGAGAGAGAGAATATAGTATTTTTTTCCCATCTATAAAACTAAGTCTGATGTACAGCCTCAAGGCAGGTTTTTGACATAAAGAGCCTAAAGTAACCATGGGCCATGAAACACTTCTGTAGGGAAATATGAATAATTTACCATTTCTTAAGTGATATAAACAAAACTGAGTTCCCTTCCTTTGGGAGGCTGTATGTAATCTAAAAGGTAAAAAATAAATAAATAAGCCTAAAACATTTTTGCAGTGAATGTAAAAATCGGACTGGAAGACCTTGCAAAAGCAAACTATATATTATTGGATAGTGAGAAAAAATTTTTTTGGTAAAGAGCAAATAAGATTTTAATTGCTTTTATTCACAAGCTCATGAAATAAATTGGCCATGACAAAGAGCTGATGCAGTGTGTTCATTCATGGCCCTTACATGACTGGTGGGTATTTGTAATTATGTGTGGTGAGGGTGGGAGTGTGTATCTGCACATGTGTGCACATGCTGAGCGGGGGTGAGTTTCCCCACATCTGTGTACGTTACCAGAGAGGTATAGACAATTTCCTTTAGTTCTAGAAGACAGTGTTGTGAGAGAGCATTCTTTTAGTTAAAAAATGTGAAATATCACATGTATGTTAGAGTTTTTCTTGCAAAACTGCATGCTTTTTCAGACTGTGAAAGTTTATAACAAAATCTAAAATAATGATTTAGAACGTTTTTAAAAATCTAAATAAAGCAAACTGTAAAAGGAAACTTATCTCTGATAATATAAAAATTACTGTTGGGGAAAAGAGTGGCCTATAAATTAATCTGCAGCCTTTTGCTCTAAGAAAACCTTTTATATCTCCAGCTAACATCAGGTATTCTTGAAATCAATAGTAATCCGATTGCCTACAGAGAACAGTTGCTCTCCTGTGTTTTAAGCTGCCGAGGAACTGTGCGCTTTTGTAATAAACATAATTTAGATGAGGATTATATTTTCTTCCTTAATTTATTAGCTCCTGGTGTTGCCTTATCCTGTTACTCACATTTACTTTTCATCATTCAATTGATAGCATGGAAGAGGAAATGTGATACTAGGCTTGGTAGCAGTGCACCTTAATTTGGAAGGGTGGGAAATAAAATCTTTCTTTTTCATTAGAAAGGTTAGCCTGTGTGTTGAGAGTTTTAGTTACAGTGCTCTCTGGTGGGCCCTATCCTCTGTATTGTAGACTGGGATGGGATTCTACAGTTGACAGAATTTTAAAGTCAGAATAGAGTTATATCACCAGAATGGTAGATTAGGAGACCTCAGCCTCCAACCACCAACAAAAACCAACAATTACACAGCTATCCACAAACACAAAATGCTCTGGGAGGGCTCTGTAGTGCACTTAGGAAACTTCCAACACAGTGGAACAACAACAGAACCCACCACCACCACCACCACCATCACCACCACTACCAACAAAAAACACCTTCAAAAAGGGAAGGAAGAACAGCTTCATTTTTCCTGCATCATCCCATCCCCTAAGCTGGCATTGCTCAGCTCCAAAAGCGAAGCCCCAGCCAGAAAGGGTTTCCCTCACTGGGAAAGAGAGAATGGAATAAGCAGCCGGCATTTCTAGCCTTTCGGGGCACCACATGAAGATCACCTTCAGTTTCGCTCCAGCAGCCCTTACAGCCTCTGTGGACCATCCGCAGTGCTCACCAAGGACTCTGCAGTTGGAGTTGCTGTGGAGACCAGTGACCTGAGGCGACAAGTCACCTTGCCCCTCTGGACCTGAAACTACCACCTACCCCCACACTTGGCGTGCTACATCAGTGGACCCAGGGTCACAGCATCCGCCAGTATGCTCTCAACTACCCAGGAAGGTCTTTTCTTACCAAAGTCAGTCCATAAAGTCTGGAAGAGGTGACCGCTTCTTCAAATGCACAGACACCTACACAAGCCTATAGGGGTCATGGAGAATTAGGGAAACGTGACTCTACCAAAGGAATACAGTAAAACTTCAGCAACTGGCCTAAACAAACGGAGATGCAGAAATGTCATGACAAAAAATTAGAAGAAAGTATTCAAAATAGCTATGTTAATGGATACACAATAAAACAAGATCTAAATTGTGACATCAAAAACTTAAAATATGAGGAGGGTGAGCAAAATGGTGGAGTTTTTCTATATGATAAAAGGTAAGCTGTTATCAACTTAAAATAGACTATGTTTGGAGTAAGCTTCAGAGTAACCACAAAACAAAGAGGTACCGTAGACACACACAAGATAAAGAGAAGGGAGTCAAAAGATGCCACTATGAAAAATCATCAGTTCAAAAAGGAAGGCAGCAAGAGAGGAAGAAAGGAACTATAAAGCAGTCAAAAACAATGGACACGATGGTAATTGTAAGCGTTTATGTATTAATAATTACTTTAAATAGATTAAGTTCTCCAATCAAAAGGCATAGGGAGGCTGAATGAATTAAAAAACAATAATCAACTGTATGCTTCCTAGAAGAGATACACATAGACTAAAAATGAAGGGATGGAAAAAGGTATTCCATGAAAATGTAAACTAAAAGGGATTAGGGGTAGCTATATGTGAAGCAGACAAAATTGATTCAGAATGATTGAAAGAAGAAAAGCCTGACAAATACATCTTTAAGTGATGATATAGCATGTTTCATGTGTTTACTCTTCTAGGTAGATTTATTATCTTTCACTATTTGCCTGAAAGCAATTTTACTTTCACTTATAAATGATCAAAAAAGGAATTCATGTTAGGTTTGAAGAGAGGATTTGGAAGTCTGAGGATGTTTTTGATGTACACAAGGAGATAACAGAAAAAAGCTGAAATAGAGGAGGAAATAAGAGTGAAGGACCAGTAATGCCAGGGAAATCTGAAGGTGTACTTAATGTTCTGAGGATTTTTCCACTGCAACTTAACGCTTTGGCTTGCTTATTAGGAGCATCTGAGCTCATTTAACCTCATGAATTCCAGATCATATTTCTGGAGCTATAAGGTCCGGTTATGTTGATGAAGTGCCCTCATGTGATCTGAATAAGTTAGGTTTGGGGGCTAAATCTCAGGAACGTGTTGGATAAATCTGGCTGTTATCTAGCTCTGAAAAGATGAGTTTGGCCAAGTTCTGTGCCCCAGCTACTAGGTGATGGAGCAGATGCAGTAAGAAGCAATTCCTTGGCCTCTTGCTTGACAAATTCAGGGCCAACATACTCTACTTCAGGGGTGGGGAACGTCCGGCCCATTGACCATAGAAGGCCTGCGAAGTCATTTGGTCTGGCCCTGCCAAGGCATTATGGGTGAGTTAATTAAATGTTTGACCAAATATAGAAGGCTAATTTTTAAGTTGATAATTTTGTATGGCCTGTGAATGATGTTATAAATATCAAAATGGTCCCTGTCCCTGCTCTACTTGGTCAGCACTGGTATTATTTGAAGGTTTATATTGTGCACTATAAGCAACTATAATGGAGAACTTCAGAGATCAACTTCTGCACACTCTACTGGATGGATGGGGTGGGGACCATTTTGAAACATCTAATCAGCATCACCAATAGGTAACACAGATACACTGTAGGGGCCATGGGCTACTTATCCTCCTCATTTGTTTTCACTGTCTGGATCAAACTTGATGATGATAGATAGTATTTTCTTAGCAGCAGAATCTGGTCAGTAGAGTTGCTGAAGTTACCCGAGTCATTGCATTGTGTGGAGGTACAGCACCTTTTTCTAGAAGCTGGAAAACTGGGAGACTGAAAGTAGGCGAGATGTGGGTTGGCAGGTAGGTCTGACAATATGTCCTATAATGGTCAGCCAATACATTCTGCTACCCTAATTGGAACCTGAAATTATTTTATTGGGTGGGCTCTCTTGAAATTGCTTGTTTGGCTTTAATCATGGCAAATATGGAACCACATGCCCCTTTGTATGAACACATTAATTAAGCAATGGGTGCCTACTTAATTATAAATAAAGTTGAAATTTGATACAAAACATTTTTTAAACCTAGGACTTGAGCCATTTAGGTACTTAAGGCATAAGATTATACCTTGGCATGGCTGCAAATGCTTTATAATCTATTTACTTTCCTGAGTCTCAAGCATCCACTTGGGCTCATAAACCCTAAATTATCCCAGGAAAGGGTCTGCTGGTGTAATATGGAACTTTCTTTCTATTGACCTGCTAGTATCGAAATGTACTAGACACTTAACCTGGCAAGACATTGGCATAACATTACCAGAAACTCAGCGGGAGCTGACTCAGACAGCTGTTATGCCCAAGGGAGGGACTATTCTCAGCCTATGAGATGCAAAGTACAGTGACCACTTCTCTATGTTTTCTTCTTGAAAAGAAGATTTGATAGAATAAAGTGGAATTGAGCAAGAAAGAAAAAGCAGGTTAATGATCCCAAATACTTTGTTAGGCCTTTATTTTTTTTTTAAAGAAAACTGTAATTGTGCTGTTCAGAAATTTGATTCTTATTTTAGCACCAGATTTGAGGTCAAGAATCATATATAGAAAGAGTGAAGTCAAAGCTAATAATGGCATTACATTATTATGGGGAAAATTAATATAGTGGTGCTAGAAATAGAATATTTCAGGAATACACTTAAATGATTTTGTGGTCTCTAGATTTAAAGATTCCATTTCTTAGGAGGGGAAGGATCATGTGATATGAAGAGCACAGACTCTGGACCTAGACTGCTGGCGTCAAATTCTATGACTTTACCACTTACTAGATAGATGTGCTTGGATAGGTCATTCTACCCCACTTTGCTTAATTTTTCTCACCTATAAAATGGAGGAGAAAACTAAACAAATTTATATACATAAAGCATTTGGATAAATGGCTGATCCATAGTAAATAAATAGAAGTGTTTGCTATGATGATTATTGTTGCTAATATTATTAAGCATTAGGACAAAAGTATTCTTTAAGTAATCATTAATAAGCATCTACTAATTTGTAGCCACTTTTGAAGGCTTAACAAATCATTAAATTCACCAACCAAATTGGCAATAGAAACAATTTAATGTTGCAATAACATTTCATAACTAGTAATTCATTGCGGTTACCTTTTTATTAGTCCTCCCTTTGAATAAGTCAACTAAAAACAGATTTGTCTCTTTCTTAAAAATTAGAAAGCAGATGCTATTTATTTGGGAGGGAATAAGCAGAAATTACCCCAAATATTCGTCATCTACCAGAGGCATTTGGAATAAAAGGTAGAAAATCCATTTAAGATCTGTATCCCTGATCAAGTTGAGGGTTCCCAGGGACAAAGTGGTTATTTCAAGTAAAGCCCTAGGATTCCTTTTAGTTGTTAAATGTAACACTGAACATGTTTAGCAGCAGCAGTGGAAATAGATCCCAACATACTAGTAGGCATTTATTTATACGTACATGCAACCTCTGCTCCCAGGAATGCACGTCGCTAGTTCTGCCTTCGCAACCCAGCCATGTGAATGAACTGTGCTCTAAGGAAAGTCTATGTGCCTGACTTTCCAACCTGGAAAAGGCAGGTGTTATCAGCCAGGCATCGTAGTGAAGCTGGAGGGCATGTGGGATAACACTATTACCATGTGAAAGCCCAGGTACGAGTGTTAGTAAATGTGCCCTGTTCTGTTCAATCGGCTTCCAAAGTCCAGCTCGAATCTGACCTGCTCTCTCTATCGCCCTGCTCCTTTTTAATCCACCATTTCTTTGCACCAATTTTTCCCTCGTCATCACTGGGTTCTCCTTATCTTCACTCGTTCTTATGAATTCAAAAACACTTAAGAATTTTTTTTACTCTTCTTTCTAATAGCGACTCCTGGCTTCAATTCCCCAAATGAAACCATTTTACCACACCCATCATTATGCATTTCTCTACTCAACTTTGGTGTGACCTTTGGAACATTATTTTGGAAGTTTTATTTTGGAAGCTGTTATTTTTAGTAATTTCACAGCTGTGACCCACAGTGCAGAACATGCTGGAATTAGTAGCCTGGGTAGAGATTTGCACGCCACTCCCAAACCATCTAAAAAGCACTGGGCACTAGACTTAAAATATGTAGGAGGGACTATTGCACAACGGGCTCTAGGTTTTAAAGCATCTGCCTGGGAGGAGGTTATTTAAGACGTGAGTACAAAACAGGAAGACTTGAGATTTATGATCTTGAAAGTAATTGGAGGAACCAAGACCTCTGTAAAGAAATTCCCTTAATGATGCGACTTCCTGCCTTGTTCAGGGGCTGACATGAGGAGGTGCCATGTAGAATTAATTCAATGTAAACTGGACAGAACCATCAATCTCCTTTGGCCAGTCTGTGTTTAAAAACAGTATTTTCCATTATCCTTTCATGTTTGCAATTATCGTATAACTAGTTTAGAGCACGAAAGAGGTATGGCGATTAATATGGGAAGTGATATACCCAACACAGGTTCAATCCAGTTCCACCCTTGCAAAGATGACTAAGCAGCAGTCCCAGGGGCTTGCCACGTATTTCAAGTTTATTGGGCACCCATCACAATGTGTTGGATGCTGCAAATACATTGAAAATGTGGCTGCTGTAGAACACGGACAAGAGTGTGGTGAGGGCCAAGGGAGGGGGAAAAGGGGAATGGATGGAGGTGGGCAAAGGGGAAGGGGCATGGGGGACATTTGCAATAGTGTCAACATCAAACATTTTTAATAATTAAAAAAAAAAAAAGAAAATGTGACTGTTGGCCTTGATCATAGAACTGTAGACTAGGAGGGCTAGATGCGAAATTCAAGGTTTTCTAGTCCATTGGTTCTCAGGCTTTTGGATGAGAAACTAGTAAGAACATTGCTTGGGGACTGTCAAGAACATACACACAAATCTGACTGAAGATATTGTGTTAAGTGAAATAAGCCATATACCAAGGACAAATATTATATGATTCCACTTAGATGAGGCACCTAGCATAGTTAAATTCATAGAGACAGAAAGTAGAATTGGGGTTGCCAGGGGCTGGGAGAGGGGAGAATGGAGAGTTAATGTTTGGATCCGGAGCTCAGTTTGTGATGATGAAAAGCTCTGGAGATGGATGGTGGTGATGGTTGCACAACAGTGTGAGTGAACTTAATGCCACTGACTTGTACATTTAAAAATGGTAAATTTTATGTTAGATATATTTGACCACAACCAGAAAATCTACCATCTACTTTCATCACTGTTGCATAAAAAGAGGAAATTTTCACATAAAGGAAAGGCAGAAAGAATGAGAGAAAGAACAAAAGAAAGGAAGGGGAATAATAATGATCTCAGATTAAAAAATATTCCTTGAAAATTACCATATGTAACTTTATGAACTCCCCCTCCCCCAATTCATTGTCCTTTGTTTCCCCCTTGTGTCATAGAGTGGATCAGCACTGACTGGTTCTCAACCACAAACCTGGATTCAGAAACTACAGTACAATTCTCTCATTTTGCAGATAAAAAAATTTAGGTGCAGAGGGAAGAAGTGTCTTATGCAAATACCACAGGGTGCATTTGTGACTGGGATAGTCATTTCATGACTCACAGAAGAGGAGTTTTTGTACTGCTGTATCCATTATTATAAGAAATTTGCTTTATAGTTTTAGTGTTGTTTAATTAAGGCTGCATTTCTGCTGGTTTCATTTATTCTGTGTGCCAGACATGAATATTTTCTATTTTCATGATTCAGACATTTATATAGTGCTTATTAGAAGCAAGGCATTTTTCCAAGTGCCTTAAAATAAATAATAACTCAACTTTACAATAATGGAAAGAGATAAGTACAATTATTATCCCCATTTCAAAAACAAGGAAACCGAGGCCTAGATTGTATGGAGGCCAAGTTTTGATATATTTCATAGTCAGCTTAGGAAGCTGTAACAGAATCCCATAGACTGGGTGGCTTAATCAACCGACATTTATTTCTCGCTAGAGGCCCTATGCACAAAATTCATGCACGGGGCTCGGTCCTCACAGCCCCAGCTTTGTCCAGAAGGTTGTTTGGAAGGACCTCTGGTCTAATTAGCATATTATGCTTTTATTATTACAGATAGTTCTGGAGGCTGGGAAATCCAAGATCAAGGCCCCATCAGATTGAGTTCCTGGTGAGGTCCCACTTCCTGGCTTATAGACAGTGGTCTCTTGCTGTGCCCTCACATAGCCTTTCCTTGGTGTATGCCTGGAGAAAGCAAGATATCTTTCTCTTCTTAAAAGGTCACTAATCCCATCATGAGGGTCCCACCATGACAGAATCTAATCCCAATTACTTCCCAAAGGCTCCACTTCCTTATACCATCACATTGGGGGGCTAGGATTTCAACATATGGGATTTGGGAGGGACAGAAACATTTAGCCCACAGCAAGAATGTGCATATTAATTTTCTTTAGTTCTTAAAAACACCATAAACTGAACATGTTGCTTATGGATGTAATTTTACATATCACAATATGAGGTCCTTAGGATCCTAGTACAGTGCAAGTTTCATTTAAAGGTATAGTTGAAAGAGACCTAAACACTAATCCTACAGAGTGAAAGGACAGCATACAGCAAGCATATCCCCAGGTCTGCACTGCCCAGTGTGATAACATGATGGTAGACAAGTGAACTGAGAGTGTCAAGACGATTACACGTTGAGTTGGTAATAACCTTGATGGTGATTTAATTGTTCTGAGGAACACTTTTCAGGAGGGAAAAGTCAAAGTAATCTTGTACAGGGAGGTGAATCGGAAAATGCAAATTCTTTCTGAGGAACATTTTTCAGGAGGTAAAAGTCAAAGCAATCTCGTACAGGAAAGTGAATCAGAAAATGCAAATTCAACTGCATCAGCACAACCCTCTATTTTATTAGTGTTGGGATACCTAGTGGAGAAATATAGTCAATTTATATGTGGGCCCTTGTCAGATGAGTTTTATTTGGTATTTAGGCAAGGATTCAAAACTTCTGAACTATTTGTATTCTGTGATTTTTTTTTCAACTTGCTTCTAATAACTAGCAAGCAATGCCAAGTCAGTATTATATTTCTGTCTTTTCTTTGTCATAACTGTCAGAACAAATAGTAGAAAAAAAATGAGAAAAAGCTTTTACTTGAGACTTTAATAAGAAGAAAAGAAGCTCCGGGCACTTACTTATCCAATACCATTTAATGGAATCATTCTTGACCTTCTTGTCTTCCCCAGAAAAAGCACCAGACTATTGGAGACCTTCTCACATGGATTTACTTAGCTCTGTGAAGGCAGTATTGCTGGTTTGTAACAAAATCATTCTTTGCAATGATAGGAAAACATCACAAACATGTTTTTAAACATATGGAGCCTATAGAAATTAAAAAAAAAACAACCTTGATTTTATGAAACGAGAACCAAAAAGCTCCCAGTAGAAAAAGTGAGAGTCCAAGATTCAAAGGGTACCTTGTGGTCAAGGAAATTTAGGTGGAGGACAAATAGGCTATAGATGTTCTAAGCTTGCTGGAAAGATCGTCACCTTTCCAGCCAGCCGCCCACCTATAAACTTCACAGAGTTGTCCACTGTGCAGATCTCCGCTCAGAGCAGTGGAGTGATTGAAATTCAACATGTACAGATCCGAATGTTTCTTATAAAAAGCATACCTTTAAAGCCAGCCATTTCATCGAAAAGGTTAAAGAAAAAAACATCCTTCCAGATCTAGGCACAGTCTTAAGGGCCCGCATAAATCCTGACCGTTTAAGAGTGGAGTCTTTTTCTTATCAACATGAACAGTCTGTGAAATGGCTGATTCTGAGAGAAGCAGTTGCCATGTCGACCTTTTCCCCATCTTGTTTTTCGTTCAGAAATTGATGCTGTTATTGGAACAAGATGGGTAAGAGTCTGTCTCAAACATGTAATTTTTTCCACCTATTGTCTCCATGGTTTTACATTGTTTAGCAGCTTTTTAAAAGATCTCAAAAGAACAGCACTGATACAGGGGAGGAGAAAAATCAGAACTGTTATAGGATTAATTTAATCTGATCTTGAATACGTTCAAACAAAGAGAAAAAATATCCAATGTCAAAATAATTTTACTTCTTTGACCACCTTTTAAAATCCCCCAAATAGTTTATTACCAGTTAGTCACTGCTTGCAGGAAACGACTTACTAGTAGGTAACCTTTAGATTTCATAGGTAAAAGTAAACCATTTTGAGAAAGTATTCTCTTTGATGAAACAACATTATTTCCAATAAGCAAGGCAGTCATTCATTTAGTCCTTTGTTTATTAACTAGTCATCGAGGGCATACCATGAACTTAGGAGCTGTGCTATATGCAGGGATACTTAAAAACACCAATTCTTATATCATGGAATTCACTCCTTAAAGATAAATTCCATCGGAAATTTTTGACTAGATAATGACCATTAACATGACCTATCAAAGTGTAATCCCCAAAATATACAAATGAACAATCAATCTTTAAGGTGGCAGTGAATTGCCAGCAAGTTGAAATTCCATCTCAGGAAGCTCAGAGACGTTTGGTTGAATTAAAGAGGAATACAAAATGTTTTGTCATCTCTGTGCAACACAGAGAATATAGTCAATGGCCTCTTCCCGCTGGGAGAAAGGTGAGGACTTAGTATGCTTTCTCAGAGAGAGCCAGTCTGAAGCAAGTCTCTGGTCCCTGGTCAGCTCTCATCATGGCTTGTTAAGATTTAACTGATTTATTGATGAAGCGGGCTTGTCATGAAGGGCTCAAGTGCCATCATTTTCTGAGTCTCCAGTCTGTCATTTGCCATGGTGCAAAATGGGCACCTTGTGTGCACTGAGCGAGCCGGCTCGCTGGCACCCATGGAGTATTGGCCAGCCTGCACGCTTAGTTGGGGGCCTTTAGGGTTTGCCAAGACAACGCCTGATTGATTCATTTCTGAATCTTAAGTATTGACATTGGTGTAAAAATGTGGGAGTGGGTAGGGCAGGAAGTTCAGAGCAATCAGCTTTGCTCGGAAAATATTTTTCTTTTTCAATTCCGTGGCTATTTTTAAAATGGCATGTTAGAAACTACAGTTAGTTTAAAGATGAGTATGTGTTTTCCCTTTCATGATGCCACACAATCACTTTCAGAAAAGACGAAAAGAAACCACCCCTTTTGTTGTCTAGCCAATAAGTTACTAAAAGGAGCAGTGCGGATTTACAGGTGTGGGTTGTGGTGACTGAAAGCAGAACTTGAGGAAGTTTCATTTTTTTCTTTCGTGTGAATGATCGCAGCTGGTGATGGACAAGGAGAAACACTCCCCAGCACACACGGGGAGGGGCATCTGCTTAACAGCCCTCTCAGTTAATCCCTGCAGTTACATGTGCTCAAATATGTTCTTGTCAAAAGCCAACGCTAACTTAATGTGCATGGAAATTATTTATTCTGAGTCATGAGTGTGTTACTGGTACTGTAATGGCTTGGCAGCATGTCATCGTTTTTTTTTCTTACGCCTGGCTCATGTTAACCTGTGTTAATTCCATCTCACAAAAACCCAAACAAACATAAATTTCATAGGACCTACTTGGCATCTGGCAGTGTTTCACACAACTACCTAATTTATTTGTTTAAATTTATAGTAAAGACGGCCCATCTTGAATTGATACAGTGTTCAGGCCCTGCCACCCTCTAGCTGAGTTACCTTGGGCGAATCGCTTAACTTCTCTGAGCACTGGATTCTTGATACCAGGATTCAATTAGAACATCTCTAAATTCCATCTAGCTCTGAAGGAACTTAGAGATTTTGGACTTGATGTACATATTCTAATTGCTTCTAGGCTATATCTTCCGCTTTCTGAGACTTGTTACCGTTTTCAGATGCCATTGAAAACACTGAGGGACTTTGGGTCCACCAAGTATCCAGGATAGGAGGCTAGGCATTCCAGAGTGCACAGGTGATCTGCTGGGGAGGCAAGAAGTTTTCTCCGCGGTGGGTGAGAAAGCAGGGCACTTCTCAGGTGAAACAGCTGCTCAACAGAGCTAAGCTTTCCGAAGACCCTTAGACCTTGGAGAATGGATTAATATGCCAGGAAGAAGAGATGAGCAATTCTCTTCAGGAGTCATGGGAAACCCCTTGAATCAGGATCGTTTTCCTTAGCTGATAACTCATTAGGGCATAAATTGGAGGTGAAAACAGAGTTGTAGATAGTTCCACGGATATTTGAATAAGATATTTAGCTCTCCAAGGATACCCATTTGTACAGATAGGTATTATTAGTATTCCTGATAGGAGTTGTGATGTGTGCTAGGACTTTGAGCAGCTTATAATATAATACTTCTTTAGTCCTCTTCTGAATTTTGTATCATTTTGTACCATTGGAGACAGGTAATTCAAGTTGCAGATGGCTTTAGATTTGCATCCCAGAGGGCTTGCTAACTCTCCTTCAAATTGAAATTCTCTTTGAAACCCATGGCACCTCTCCCCACCCCCTTACTGGGACAAAGTCTACCCCTCTAAGGGAATCTAGTGATAGAGGGTGTCAAGATTGAGGAGATAGGCTGGTTCCAAAAGCCAGAAATGTTCAGTTACTTTCTCCAAAACTCATCCATCAAAAAAGTCGCTGAAAGGAGGTGGAAGACTTATCAGGCCAGGAATGTTCTTTGGCTAAAGTTCCTTCACTTGGAATTTCAAGGTGAGGGAAAAGAAGCTTCCTTCTAACAATTAGCATCAAACTCATTCTACTGGAAATTGCAGAGGAAAAAATATGAAGGACGCCTATACTCAACCAGTATTTATTAAATGCTTACCTATCACTTTTCTGGGCTCAGCTATTAGCAGAGAACATGAGGCACAATGTCCTTTTTCTTATGGAGCTTACATTCTTGGAGGGGAGAGGGTGGAAATAAATAAATAAGATAGTTTCAAATATTCACAAGTATCTTGATGAAACGAAAACAGGATAATATGATAGAGAACAACTGGTGATAGGGTGAGGGATGGGGACGCATGAAATATGGTGAACAGGCAAGGCCACTCTCAGGCGGTGACTAATGAGCTAAGGAGCCAGCAGGGATAGTATGAGGATGGGCTTGGTGGGCTCGAGGAGCAGAAGGAAGGCCACTGTGTGTGTGACAGTGAGTTTGGGTACTAGGATGCCAGGTTGGAGAGGAAGGCAGGGGCCAGATCACCTGGAGTTTGTGGTTTCCTCCTAGGGTAACATCAAGTTACTGGAGTATTGAATCACCTGGACTCCTGGAGAACTTGTTAAACTGAGGATTGGTTCAGTAGGCCTGTGGTGGTGCCTGAGATTCTGCCTTTCTAACAGCTTCCATGGACCCAACTTGGAGTATCAAGGTTCTCATACATAAATATATTTTTTAATCCTCACCCAAGGATAAGGAGAGAGAGAGAGAGAGAGAGAGAGAGAGAGAGAGAGAGAAACATCGATGTGAGAGAGAAAGATTCATAGGTTGCCTTCTGTAGGTGTCCCAACTGGGGGTTGAACCCAAAACATAGATCAACCCAGATACGTGCCCTGACGGGAATCAAACTGGCAACCTTTTAGTGCAAGCAGGACGTTCAACCATCTGAGCCACTCTGGCTGAGCTCTCATTCACATTTTCAAAGATCACTTTGACTGCCTGTGGAGAATGGAGAATGAGTTGCAGAGAAACAGGAGTAGACGCAGGGAGACCAGCTAGAAGCTGCTGTAGTACATGCGAGGGCGTGGACTCTGAGGATCGTGTGACTGAGGCCAGATCCTCTGGAGTGAAGGTTCCGGTAGGTTCCACTCAAGGATACTTCACAGATACGTGCCTCAACATTCAATTTCAATAAGTGTTTATTATTTTTTCAATAAGGCTAATATTGCACATTGAGTATATAATGTATTTTAGATCAGCGCTCCTCAAGCATCATGTACATAGGAATCCCTGGGAATCTTGTAAAATGTGAATTCTGATCGAATAGTTCTGAGGTGGGGCCTGGGAATCTGCCTTTCTGACAGGTGCTATGGATGCTGTTCGTTTGCAGAGCACACACTGAGCTCTACCCCAGTGGTTTTCAAATTCTACTGTGAGAATGGGTCACCTGGGGAGATTTTAAAACTACCAACATTTGGATCAAACTTGAGATTAAGTATCCGACTCTGGGGGACATAGAGTGAGCCCAGATTTGGATTTTTAAAAGAAGTTCCCCTAAATGGTACTAATGTGTAGTTAGGCTGAGAGCCTCAGTTCTAGAGGCTTCCCCCCTCCCCTATTTCCCTTGGATATGGTTAATACTATTGCTCCCATTACACAGAGGAGGTAAGTAGGGGCTAACTCACTTGCCAAAGTGACCAGTTAAGTGATGGAGCAGAGATTTCAAGTTCTTCTAAACTCCAAATTCAGTGTTGTTTTTTCATAGTACCATGCTGATTCTGTACTTCCCTATTTTGGGCAAAACTCACTGTACTAGGTAGTGAGAGAAACATAGTATGAGGCAGGGTCCAATGAGGAGACAGAATTATTTCAGAGGGCATCTTGGTGTTGGCGAACGTGATAACCACTACACTACGGAAACTTAGATTCAGAGGGTAACTTAGACAGGAGATTGGTTACAGTGGTGTTGAGAGGATGGAAAGGACAGTTGCAAAAGGAGTAGATAGGAAAGGCCAATTGCCGCAGAAAGGACAAAAGGAAGGGATATTCCCAGAGAGCAGGAAATTGCTATGGTCTTGGGCTGGCAATGAACTTGCTCTGCTGGGGATGCCGCTTCTGGTGGTCACACTGCAACCACTGGACCCCTGCACCTCACCTGAATCCAGGCCCTATTTGAAAAGGATTGTTAGTAGGAAAATAGGGTTTGACTTATGCATTTGGTTTGAAGGCCTTATTTCTGGGGTGCAAGTCTCCTGGACGTGAAAGAATGGGATGGGTGCTCTGAATGCTGATATTTGTAGCTGCTGGTCGTGACCTAAGGGTTACCAGCAAGAGAAGCTGGAGATTGTTCTTTGGCATTTGGAGTCTGACCCTCTTCTGCTCTGGTCCCTTCTCCTGGGAGCCTCCCCACCTGCAGAGCCCCAGCAACTGGACACCAGCTCCCCGATCTTGTCCTCGCCCTGCAGTCACGGCCTGGTCCCCTAGGAGATTACCCTTCTCTGCACGCAGTGCGTGGTCTTACCATGCTGTCCCTGCCGGTGTTAATTAATGAAAACTTGCCTTTGTGCTTGACCATGACTGCCTTCTGAAACTTGAATTTCTTCAATGACCAAGAAATGTTTGAAAGGAAAAAAAAGAACTGTCAAGTTGTACTAGCTCTTCTTGATATTTTAGTAGATTAAAAAAAAAATAGAGATCAGTAAGATTTAAAATCAAATAAAATGTCTTTCTCCTAACTTGTGAAGAAAATGTTTTTTTTCAAAAGCAGAGAAAGATCACCTTTTATTAAGTGATACATTAAAAATGAAGTTAGAAAATTTCTTATGGCATCAGTAATTAATTTGTATGCAGAAAAAATTCCCATACCTGCATTTATCTACATAATTTCCTTCTCTTATGATTAATCCAATACTTAGGGGAAGAAGAAATATAAAAAAGTTTTGTCAGAATTTTACCTTCTCAATTTCCATCTTTGAGGAGAAATTTTGTCCTTGGAACTAGAGAGCAAGAAAAATCCCAATAAATTGATAGATTTCTTAGTTGTTATTTCATGTTCCATTTTGATTGATTTACAATTTGGTAATTACTATTTAAAAGTGAGAAAGGACTTTCCTTTTTCTCACCTTGCTGTGCTTAACATTTAGCCACCACCACGATACAGTGAGAGCAGTGAGTTGATGGCAAGTCAGTCCACAGTCCAAAGGGCTTCCTTCACAGATCATTAGTTAGTGCTTTTATAATCACCCCTAGGATGTTTAAACTCTGTCATTAGGGCAGAGAGAATATCAGTAAAATAGCGAAGATTTGTCTTAATTGCTTTTCTGGGAAAACCAAGATAAACCTCCAGTTAATTTGTTGGGTAGGCAAGAAGGGGCTTTCTAACCATCCTTTCTCGTCTGTGTTTTGAAGAAAATGTAAGTGATATGCATGTACCCACTGTATGCAGTTGTCTTATGCCAGTCACGGTTTTACTCACAAGATAGAGCTGTATGTGAGATATTGTTCAAAAACTATGGTTTTAATTTCTTGTGTTTTAAATGAGAAGAGCAAGAAGGAGATCCGGGTGCTGGACAGGAGAAGCTGTGTTGGTGGTTGGCTGACTTTGATAAGGAGATGAGGTGTAGCCTTCCCCAAGGGAATTCAGAAGTGCCATTCCTCTGAAGGTGTGAGTAGCCCAAGGAAGGCTGTGGGGATTTCTTGCCCATCTGCAAATCTCTTCATCTGTGGTTGTCCTAACAAAGTGAGAATGTTATTTCAACCATGTACTTTATTTTGCTGGAGTATCTGATATGTTTAAAAAGTGTAAGGCCATTTCCTTGGTAGTCATATGCTTGCACTTAGCCTTAAATCATACCCTTGGAGGCAGCGAATACAGTGAGGCCCTATTCTGTGTATTTTGAGAGGTTTCTTATAACAGGGCTGGTCTGTGGCCATCCTGGTGAGTAGCACTTAGAGGGTTTACAAACTGCTCTGTCGCGGTGATGACATACTCAGTGTGGTTCTGGAAGCTAAATAAAACACAGGAAAGAGATATTAAATAAAATAAAGAACACACCTATGTAATTATTGCCAGAAATGAAATTTTGAAACCCTAAATTTGGGGCCCAGGCATCTGAAGATTCCTGTAGATAAACATCATTTCCCATATTCAAATTTCAGGAAAGAAACATATCTATCGAGTCTTATTTATATTAAATATTCTGAAAGCATTTTTGGACTGATCATAGGAGAAGCAGGGAGCAGATGTTGAGTGGGACAGGTGCCCACAAAATAAGTGTTCCCTTCTTAGTGACTCCGTTTACCATTATGCAAGACTGCAAAAGCAGCCCACCCATGCCAACATCACTTATTTTTGGCCAAGTTTGGTCAAAAGCATTGTTTTATGATTTAAAATACAGATAGATTTAAAATCTAAAACTATGTTTTTTCTTTTAAAGGGATTAATTCTTTAATGACAATTATTCAGTCAATACTATTACAGTTTGAGGTTAAGGGACACCTTCCTTCCACAGTTCTATTCTAACTGTAGTCTTTGGATTTTTCTGTAGCTCTTTCCATGGGTAGTAAGTTAATGTGTTTCAAGCTTCTACTCTAGTAACGCTCTACTGAACTTGCTGTTTTCACTCAGGCTATCTCATTTGATCTCCAAGTCTTAGATATTTTTCAGGTAAGAAAACTGACATTCTCAGCGGTGAGGTGATTTGCAAAAGGCCAAATGGCAAGGAGGTGGCCAATTCCAGATTCCAGTCCCAGCTTTGTCTGTCTAAAACCATAATCTCCCTCAGAACACCTCAAGAGCCACGATTCAATGTGATGGGCCTAGCGGGCTTAAAGACATTTGTAATTTGTCTAAACTTCCCATTGTACCTGAAGTGAACCACACTTCCAGTATAATTAGGTATTCATGGTCATTTTGTATTTTATTTCTCCCATTACTGCAAGATGAGCTATGTATGGCATATAATTAATGAATACTTGCTGAATTCACCCATTCTCATATATCTTGAGCCCCATGAAAACTGCTTAACTTACAGGAGTCAGAATAACTTGGTTAAAAAGGATGCAGAAATTAATTATCTCCAAACCTTCTTCCACCTGATAAAAATCCTATTACAAGGGCTTGTTAATACCATCATCTCATTTATATAGTTTTCTCTGACCCACTTTGCTATTGAGGCAGCTTCTTCTAGGTCTGACTTAGCACTTACACATACTTCATGTAGTTTCTTAAAAAGTAAGAACGATAATAACTTTCATTTATTGTGCACTGTGTGTCAGACATTAAGTTAAATACTCTATAGATGGTGTCTCTTTTTAACCCTCAACACAACCCTGAGAGGCAACAAACCTTAGGCAGCATTGTCCTACATTACAGGTGAGAAAAGGGGAGCTCAGAGGGATTAAATAACTTGCCCCGATCCCAGTGAGTGAATCTCAGAGATGCAGTAGGAACCCAGACCTAACTGATTCCTAAATCCTGTGCTTTCAATTTATTTATTTTTATTTTTAATTGAGGCAAAATTACATGCAGTGCAGTGCACATATCGTAAGTGTACAGTTTGATGAGATGCGTTAAGTGTGCACATCTGTATAACTGTCTGCCTCATCAAGATGCAAACACTTTCACAGCACAGGAAGCTCCTCGTGCCCCTTCTCTGCAGCTTCCAGCCACTTAAGATTAAGGCTGCCTATTCTTGAACTTCATAGAAATTGAATTAGAGTGAATGTATTATTTTTTTTTTTGTTTATCACTTTTATACTCAATTTTTTTTGAGATTCATCATGTTGTGATATGTATTGATATTCACCATATCAATGGTTTATTCATTTTTATTACTGAATAGTATTCCATTTTATAAATAGTATCATAATTTGTTTATCCATTGTCCTATTGATGGGCATTTGGCATCTTTCCAGTTTGGGGCTATTGTGAATAAGGGTACTGTAATTTGTGATTTAAAATACAGATCGCTTTAAAATCTAAAACTATGTTTTTCTCGTATGTGTGTCTTTTTGAGGACGTATGTTTTCATTTCTCTTGAGTAATTATCTACGTGTGGGATCCCTGGGTCATAGAGTAGAATCATATTTAACTTAATAAGGAACTACCAGTTTTTCACAGTGGCTGTACCATTTTATATTCTCATCAGCAATATATCAAAGTTCCTGTTCTCCATGTCTTCTCCAACATTTGATACTATCGGTCTTTTACTAAAGTTTTATGCTGCCTTTTAAAATGCTCTTGTTTCTACTTGACTGTGAGCCTGTCAAGGTCAGGACTAGGTGTCACTCATCTTTGTATCCACAGTGCTTAACTCGGTGTCTGGCACAAACATGATGCAGGTGAAAAATTTTGAGGATTGCAAAAATTGTTGTCAAGGTCACCTTCTAACAATGAAAATCCATAATTCTAACCTCAGGCCTTGTGGCATGCAGATAGTTTTAAACTGAAAATGCTTTGGGCAATCATCTCCGGAGGGTAGCAGTCTTTCAAAGGGAGGGGGCAGATCGGTCATCCCTATGGAGGAAGTAAGTGACCATCTTACTAGTCCAGCTTCCCTCAAGGACATGGAGGTACCAGCCTTGCCTCCTGGACTCCGTTTTCTCTTTTCTCATGCAGAGAGTATTCTGGTAACCCTTGATTGCCCCAGGGCTGGCTTTATGTAATGCTGACCACAGTACTAAAGGCCTTGCCACCAATTAAATACCATAATTTCTCTCTGCTGGCCTCTGAAGAGTCTTTTAAACTCCCTATGCCTGTGTAGGAGGACTTAACAGTGCCAGGTAGGAGTAAAATGATCAACAAATATGCAGGAGGGCTGACAGCATCTTGTGGGAGCCATAATACCTCCTCCTTTCCACGGCCCATAAGTGTCAGTATTCAGCAATACCCACAAGCTTTCTTCTAAAAAATGCCTCTTGAGACTCAGATCCCACCTGAATAATGAGCTAGCCTAAATTTAGTAAAGAGCCTATCCTCTAGCCTCAAGGTCAACTACATACCTAGTCTTCACAGCATGACCCAGTCTTTTATGCTGTACTTGGTGACAATACCTATATTATATTCTTAAAATAAACTTGAGCCTAGAGAAGAAATACAACTCCATGTCCATAGCAAACACTGAAGAGCTGCTGAGTGAAAAAGCTTGCCACAGTCAGAGATCAGTGATCCCCATGGAGAAAAGCAGACATCGGTTGTCCTGAGCATGGTTGCCTGGTGAGTCCCACTATTTGCTGGGAGGCTATGCTTCAGCAACAGGACTATGTGACCTGGGAAGTCCACGTGGATGTCATTGAAAGCACAGGTGTCAACCGCTGACCTATTGTCTTTTAGGATGATGTTGTAGTTATCTATTGCTGCATAACAATAGGACAGCAAACTTAGCAGCTTACGACAATGCATGTTTACTATCACTCAGTGTCTGTGATCAAGAGTCTGGGCATGGCTTAACTGGGTCTTCTGGCTCACAAGGCTGTAATCAAGGTGTTGGCTGAGGTTTCACTTCAAGCTCACGTGGTTATTGGTAGGATTCTGGCTCCTGTGGGTTGTTGGACTAAGGGCCTCCGATTCTTGCTAGTTGTTGACACAGGTCACCCATAGTTCTGTGCTGTGTGGTCCTCCCTGACATGGCTGTTTGCTTCTTCAAAGCCAGCAAGGGAGTATCTCCAAACAAGATGATGTTAGAATTTGATGGGACATAATCACGGAAGTGATATCTTGTCACCTTGCAATATTCTATGGTTAGAAGCAAGTCCCAGATCCCACCCACATTCAAAGAGAGGGGATTACACAAGAATGTGAGTACCAAGAGGTGGGGATAATTGGGAGACCATCTTAGTGTCTGTCTGCCACAAAGGGTCAATTAAAATTTCTTTTAAAAAATGGAAAATTAGATATTATGAGGAAAATGGTTGTTTTGACCCAAAAAGGGTATTAAATTTTTTTACTATTCTAATGAATAGTTTCAAAGGCTCCAACTTTACCCCCACACAGAGATGCTATTCTGGAGAAATTCCCTGCTGTTAATTTCCACTGGTACAGAAGATTGACAGGAAAGCATGGAGTGATTTCTGACTACACACTTCTCAGTAGGTTCATTCAGTGTAGATGAATTGAGTCTTTTCTATGATCTGCTATTGGACAGAGCTTCTGGTCTGAAATTTGCCATGGATTAAAGAAGTAGAGAGATTGGCAGAGTGACCCCTGTAATCCAAGTGTGGGAAGCCAAATGTTTTGGCAATGAGTTTGCTTATCTGGAATAGGATGATTGGCCCAGACCAAACACAGGACAATCCTAAGGGTCATATGAAACTAAAATGCCCATTATTATCATAACCCTTTAATAGTTTAGAAACCTTTGAGAAACTGAAGGCCACATACCAGGAGTTTTAAAATTTTTTTTTGAAAATTCATCTCCTTAATAGGTTGCATAATCTCCTTCCTTGAGTATAAGAAATAATCATTTCAAAGGCATGGAAAATAGTATATTTATATCTTCAACTTAGGCCTTCAGCCCTTGTTTGGAGGACTTGATAGGGGTGAGGGCAGTGAGTGTGCAGGAAGAATCCACCTGCCTGTGTGGACCTGCTGAGGCTGGGCTAACTCCTCCTGGACATCACGAGCAACAAACAGCAACTGTCATGGACTTTCAGCACCACTGTCCCTGAAATGCAGTCTGGGAACAATCTAGCTAGATGCCCCCTCAGATTACCCTGGTTTACTTTATTAAAAAACAACAACAACCTATAAAATATTTGTTTGTTATTATACACACATACATATTTATTTATTTATAGCTTTATACATAAAACTATGCATATATATGCAAATCTCTATGTATCTGTACCTACATACTACATACATAATTGTATGAAGATTTACTAGTAACCATACTAGAAACACTGCTGGTAAATTTCCACCCAACAAGGTGTGTGGAGTCTTTTGCAGTCAATGGGTATTGATACAAATCACCACTCTAGTCAGTAAGCATAAGAAGGCTGCTGTGACTAGGCTTTCTTGGGGCGAGGAGACAGCAGAGAATAATCAGAACAGCTGGTCATGTGCAGACTTTCCTAAATCTCTGACAACTTCCTGTGTACATGGGGAGGAGGAAGGGCATGCAGGAAGCCAGGAGGAACCCTCCAGCTCACTGGCTGGCTGCTTAGGGGCCACACGCTGCATGGGGCTGGGAAATGTTTGCAACAATGATTTTTTACTCTTGTTCATACAAGATGCGAGGAATCCTAGGATGATGGCTGGTAGTGGTTTAATTATCAGCAACAGGGATCGAGCCAACCAGCAGCTAGATTCTTTCATCTCTCTCCAGAAGGGATGTTTTTAACTGCACTCATGTTAGGAGTCTGTGATAAATGCCAGTGTTGTAATTAGGAAAGGACCTAAAGCAAAGCAGAGTCTGGACCGTTGCATTTAAGATGTTTAGAAACAAACGTGGACAGAGCCCACTGAGTTTTCCTTTGGGAAGAAGTGACAGTTGTGTAAATAGATAAATTACACTGAATCTATTAAAAACACGTGTTTGTTGGTAAAATGTGAATCTCTTGTTTCCCCTCCTACTGCCAGGGCCTGGGGTGCGTGTCCCAGATCCGAATGTATGTTTGAGCTATTAGGGTTCAGGAAAAGAGCCTTGTCTTGTTTATGTTCCAGAGGCTCCTATTCTCAGAGTTATTGCTTTTCAACCCGGGATTCTACTGAGACAGAAATTACTGTGTATCACTATGTAAACCAAATGCATTTTTCTTCATCCATTTGTATGAGGAAATAGTATAACACACAGAGCTTGGAAGCAGATTGCTTCCTGGGTATGTAAGCCACCGAATGAACTCTGTTCCCTTTGCTTTGAGCGTGCTTCTCTCTCACAGATCCCCTTTTTACCTTTTAATTCTTTTTACCATATTTTTTTTTCTGAAAAATCGTTACTTACAAATTTTTTCATTACAGTTGACATACCATATTATGTTTGTTCAGGTGTACAACATAGTGATTAGACATTTACATATAACATATAAAAGTGATCACCCCAATAAGTCTATCGTTATCACAATGAAATATCAACTCACACTTGTCAGAATAACATCATGGCTATCATCACTAAATCAACAAGTGTTGGTGAGGACATGGAGAAAAGGGAACCCTCAGGCACTGTTGGTGGGAATGTAAATTGGTGCAGCCACTATGAAAAAATAAATTCCTCAAAAAATTAAAAATCGAACTATGACCCAACCATCCCACTTCTGGGTATTTATCCAAAGAAATCCAAAACACTAATTCGAAAAGATACATGCACCCGTATACTTACTGCAGCATTATTTATAATAGCCAAGCTATGGAAACAACTTATTTATCTTTCTCATTAGACCACAGATAGCACTTTCCCCAGGAAACCTCCATTGACCCCTCCAAGCCTGAGTTGGTTATTCCTTGTCTGTGCTTTTCCATTCTTCCTCTTCTTCTTTTTTCTTTTTCATTTTGTTACTCTTCCACGTCTCACACCTGGTTACAACTGCCTGCAACCTGGCTCCATCTTTTACCAGGCAGGTGGTCTGTTAGGATCAGAAGCACATCACCTAGTGCCTGCCACACAATTTCAGCAAGCATCTGTTGAATGAATGAGAATATTGATCTTCTCAAAGGCATTTGTCCTTTAGTAGGGGACTACTGCATACCGCTACCACTTCCCACTCTTCATCCTATGCATATGTGAAACCTTGGTGTGACATTTGAAAAGACTTCCACTCTGCTAGATACATAAGGACAAAAATGCACAACTTCGGCATCATGTAACAGACTTATTTCTTTATTCCCTAACACACATCAGACATGATTAAATCTGATAACTTATGGCAGGTAATTGATCAAAACACACACAAAATATTTTTTTGAGACAAAAGCAAACTTGTGGTTTTCAGGATAAGATAATTTTGACTGGAATATAGAAATATGACTTGGAAACATTGCACTGGGCATTCCAAGTCTGGTCACTGGGCCGCCACCTGGCCTGGAGCCCAGAACTGTTCTGTAACACTGAGTCCGTCCTGGGGGATTTCAGAGTTGAGGCAGGGACTTGGGTTCTGCATGGACATCGAGGGTGGACATGACTGTGAATGTGCGGCTGGGGAGGAACTTGACCGATCTATTTCAAGACAATAAATTACCCATTTACAAAAAGACAATCCTATTTCCTCCCAGAGATTTTTACTCTTTCTCTTCTCCAGTTGCAGAACTGAGAATTAAACTTTGTCTGAGTGTGCTTTTCTTCAGAGTTACCTGTGTTCTTAGGGCCGCTGTATGCCATCTAATGTGTTAGTTATGACACTGGTTTTGTCTTCATGTTTTATTTCAGGAAAAGGTTATTCACTGAGGGCCAAATCTTCATTTTAATATCACCTTGCTTTGGGAGAAGTCAGTGTAATGAAATTTTAGACAAATGTTGCATTAGAACAGAAGTATTAGGGCAGCGAGGGTGGTGCGACATAAAAGGCCCTGGCTCCTGATTAATGGTGCTGATATGTGGATGGTATAGATCACAGTGTAATGGGCAGCACTTGGGTGGCGAGGGTAGAAATTAAAGGTAGAAAAGCATTTTAGTAGCCTCTGCTGCTGAAACACTTTGGCATTGTGGTGACATCAATTACTTACTCCAGTGACAATTCTCCTTTAGTGGCCTTTCAAGATTTTGGCAGTGTGCTTAGAGGAGTGGCTCTTTTACAACTTACCCGCCTTGCCACAGATTTGTTCCTTATCTTCTTTCATGGGGTTCAAACAATTTGCTTTGAATCCCAGAGCACTCAGGTTTTGACAGGGGAGGAATTCATGACCTGAAGGCAGCCAAAGACCATCCTAGCCAAAGGGTAACACTTCTTGTGAAGGTCAGTGGGGAAGACGAGCAGGGACAGGCGGAAGAGAAGGAGTGTGCCACCTTCTGGAAGGGTCTGCTCACACGGAGAGGGTAAATTTGGAGTCTGAGAGCCAAGTAACTAAGGAAATTAAATGGCAGTTTTCCAAGTTGAGGCATGGAATCCGAGAGTGAAGAGCTGAGTGAAGAGGAATCCGAGGCAGGTGGGGACTTGTGTGTGGAAGCAATTTGGCAGAGGCCAATGTCATTTCTTAAGGAACATACACACAGGTAGAAATCTCTATTTTTTTTACCGGAATTTTGCTCACTCGTGGTCCTACTCAGGAGAAAAGTTGACTCTTAAGGATAGTGAGATTAGCTAGAAAGCTGAGTGAGGGGCATGCCTTGGTTGAACCCCATGGTCTCACTGGAGACTTGGAAAATACAAGTTGCGTTGGGTGACTCCTGTACCCTAGACCTGACAGTGACTAGGGTGACACTTGGACCTGACAAAAATTGTCATTTGACAGGGGACATGTTTCTCCCTTTGTATTTAAGGAAAAAAATCCAACTTTCTGCAACCTACGCCAATTACTTACAACTTTGAGAAATTTCTTTATATAAAGTAAATTAATCTACACTAATAAAAGAGAAACATGGTAATTAGCGTACGACCGCTACCCTTTTCATTGGCTAATCAGTGAGTATATGCAAATTAACTGTCAGCCAAGATGGCGGCCGGCAGCCAGGCACTGAAGCGAGCATGAGGCTTGCTTGCTGCGGACTCCAACGTGTGTGTGGCAGGGGGCGGTGCCCTAACTCCCCTATTGGCCCTACTCTGTGAGTGACGGGGGGATCTCCTCAACCCCCTGATCGGCTCTGCTCTGTGCATGACAGGGGGGAGCTCCCCAACCCCCTGATTGACCCTGCTCTGTGAGTGACAGGGTACTGACCCCCAACCCCCCTGATGGGCCCTGCTCTGTGAGTGACTGGGGGCAGCGCCCCAACCCCCTGATCGGCCCTGCTCTGTGCGTGACAGGGGGTGGCGCCGCAACCTCCCCATCGACCCTGCCTTGAGTGTGACAGGGGGCGGTGCCCCAACCCCCCAATCGGCCCTACCCTGAGCGTGACTGAGGGTGGCATCACAGCCTCCTGATCCGCCCTGCTCTGAGCCTGACCAGGGGCTGCACTTAGGGATTGGGCCTGCCCTCTGCCACCCGGGAGCAGGCCTAAGCCAGCAGGTCATTATCTCCCGAGGGGTCCCAGACTGCGAGAGGGCACAGGCCGGGCTGAGGGACCCCCCTCCCCCCGCCCCCCAAGTGCACAAATTTTTGTGCACCGGGCCTCTAGTATTATATAAAGTAAATATGGTAAACATGCATAGAAATGATGCATGCTAAACAGGAAACAAAAACAGAACCAAAGGCATTAGCATAGGGTTGTGCAGTCATGGTGCAAATAAACTAAGTTCTTATTCATAGGCAGCAGCTACAGCTGAGATGGACATGCAAGGTCCTATTCATATAATGTCCTTAGCAGTAGCTTTTGCTTTAGTCAATACGTGCCAGTGATTAAGGCATAGTTACCTCTTTAAGAGATGGGGCTAGAGTTAGGGGGTTGGGCCTCCCATATAATCTCTTGTACACTATGAAAGATTATCTAGGTAAATCAGGTGTTTGTGCACAAGCTGTTGGAGTTGGTCAGGAGCACTGACTAAAATAGAAGAGTGATGAGTATAAACTTGTCCTAAGTTCCATTTCAGGTCGGTCTTCATACCAGAACTGATTGGGAATTGGAATCTAAACTGCATTACTGAGTTCAACCCCTGATTTTATCCTTTTCCTCCTTTTTTGATCCCCAGAGGTAAAATTTTATAATGAGTGATTTCTTATAACTAAGTTACAGAACTTGGTGTTTTATATATATATATATATATGACAATATATTTATTTTTGAAGGAGGGAATGTCTGTGTAGTAGTATGTTATCTTATGTTTTGAGGGGTTTTTGGTCAGTTTTATATGGAGCTCAAGTAAAAACATCTTGAAATTGGCAAACACATCCAGTGTACTTGGCTTGAAGTGTAAACTTTCACCCACAAGCTCCATGACAGGTTGTACAAATGCTCATGGAAGAGCTGCAGATACTATTATGCGTTCATCTTCCCTTTATGATTTTATCTGCCTCTGTGTGCTCAGTATCCCCCCCCACCCCATCCCAAGCCCACATATATGGGCCAGTGTGATTCTTGATTGCCTATGCTGTTCCCCTGTTGTAAATGCCCTTCCCTTTATCACACCTGAGCTGAATCCTGTCTACCCTTAAGGCCAGGCTTAAATATTACTTCCACTATAAGCTCTGCCAACATAGACCTCTAATCCTTCCTCTGAATGTAGTCCGTCAATCAACACAGCTTGGTCAGTACAATTAGAGCTATGGGCAGTGCAGAAGTACAGAGCTCATAGCACAGTGTTTACACCAGGACTTCAGATTATGAGGAAACTGACTCGGTGATGCTAAGAGGCCTGACCAGCATTACACAGCTTGTTAACGGTGAAGCCAGATCCAGAGTCCAGGTGTCCTTGAAGGGCTCTTACCTCCTACAAAATTTCCCAGATGTTTTAAGAGGAAGAAGCATAGCAAGGCTTCTCTACCTTTGTTTATTTTTCTGTCTCATTCAGGCCTGAGAGACTAGTGGTTGAGAAACCACAGGGTGGTGGTTATGCTGTCAGCGGACAAGGATACTCACCAGACGAGAATCCAGAACCTGGGTAAAAATGGAAAATATTGATTGCAAAGAGTAGAGCTTCCTGGCAGCCACATGACGGAGTGGTATTGTGTAAAGCAATCTCATAGTGCCCCAGTGGTGCAGTCGGTCAGCATATGGTCCTTATAGGGCTGTGCGTGTGTGAGTGATGCCGAGGTTGTGTGTAAAGCAAACTCACGCACTGACTTCTGAGACCCTGAAAACACTGCAACAATCGGTGGGAGTGTTAGTATTGATGCAGTAATGGGTATTGACCCTTGCCTGCTTCCCAACATTTCCTAATCCATAGCCACAGCAGAGGAAAGGGTTGTAAGTTGACAATAGGATGCTCTAGAGTCCAGTTGACTGGGCTGCGACATGGGTCAGGAGTTTTCCCTCTGGCTTCTCTTGTTTTCCCCTCAGCACACAGTGTTCCAAAGGGCTGATGTGTGTTTGCTCCATAAGTGCTAATGAAAATATTTATAAATCGGTTTGCATTGTATATACCATGGTTGTATTCATAACAGATTTAAACTCTAGATAAGTAAAAAAAAAATGCTACTTTATACTTTGTAATATTTAGATTAAGAAGTGGTCATGATTTGAACATTCTGTTGGCTTGAAACCTTTAAAAGTTAATTTGGCCTCTCCTATAAATGTCATTTGGATGTCTTGGTCAAGTACAGGTGGTACATACAATACTTGGATGAGTCTGTTTGGTGTGGCTCATTCAAGGATGATTGCTGTTAGAGGAATGTGGCTCAAAAGACAGCCAGATCTGCTGATATTTAGGTGACTTTTGTAATATTAGTGATTGGAATCGGTGCTCAGAATGACCCCTGGAGAAGAGTAACTAAAGGGTCTACTTTTGAAATTGTCTCTCAAGTGCCCTTTGGCGTTGGGGGTTGGGGTATAGAAGCTTAGGACCGACTCTCCATAATTATGAATCAAGCACTGAGCGTTCAGTATGGTGTTTAATTCTGTGATCAGAGGTACACCAGGGACGAGTCAGCTCTTTTTTGGCTTTTTAGAGGAAGTTGTTTACTTTTAGTATAGCGAATGTAAATAAAGAGAAATACTTTATTTTTAGACCAGCTGGATCCATGCTAAAGCAAAATGGAACATGCAGCAATCAGATTTGGTTACTGTCCAGGGCTAGTGTGGACCCTTCTCTCCTTGTTGGGGGAAACTCTTTAAAATATATATTTATATTTTTATAAATATATATTCATAAAATATAAATATATATACATAAAATATAAATATCTATTCATAAAATATAAATACATGTTTATAAATATAAATCCATAAAATATATATTCATAAAACATAAGTATATATTCATAAAATAGAAATATGTATTCATAAATATAAAATATATATTTATAATACTATGAAATATATATTTATAAAACATAAATATACATTTATAAAAATATAAATATATTTTATAAAACAAACATTTATAAAAATGTAAATATGTTTTATAAAATATAAATATAATTTTATAAAGATATAAAATATATACATATATTATATAAAGTTATATTTTTTCATCTCTCATAGTGTAAATTCAAAGAGGAGATAAGTGAGTGTAGCTGAGTTTTGAAAATAGACTTAGTGAAAGAAGTAAGATGGGATTGGAGTAGCTGAAATTTGGTTAGGTGAAAAGTGGTAATAACACTTTGAGGAAAAAACAAAACTATCCTTTTTAACTTGTCTTAAATGTCTTGTAAACTTGACTTAAATATTTTTGGGAATATGCATGGAACTTACTTAAAAATAGAATTTTTCTTTTCAATTGAAACAAATTATCTCTCCTAGACAAAGACCATGTACATATATGGACAGCTTTATGTGGCATTATTTATGCAACTTTAGAATATGTGTGGTACACAGAGAGAGTTTTAAAATTCTTCCCTTTGTCCCGTGACAAAATTGATTATTTTCTGTATTAACTAAAAAAATAAAATAATATACTTTGAAAAACCTATGAAAAGTCCCCATACCTTACATCTTTCACTGATTTGAAAAACTTTTCAAAATCCCTGAATTTATTAAATCCCTGGTGTTCTGCAGGGAGAAGGATGGGGGTCTGAGTGCTAATGCAAGTCTGCAGTGGGCTCTGGAAGTGGACTGTTCCACGCCTGTCCTGGCCCTGCTGGAGGCTAGCTGTCCCTTCTCAAGTAAGTTTTTGGCCTCTCTGAGAGATTGTTTCCTCAAGAACCACATGAGAAAACAATACCTGCCTGAAGACTGAAGAGAGAGCTGCATGTAATGATTTGCCCAATGCACGATTCATGCTTGGCATGCAACAGATATTCATTTCCTTCCCTACTTTTCTATATTGCAGGAAAGGATCAAGGATTCCTACCAAAAAATCCATTTTGCACTGCTTCACATTTCTATTAGGTAGTATAACCTAGTTTTCTATTTCTGCCTTCCGCTGTCACGATTTCATTAGCATATTCAATTTCTCATATTATTCATGAGCCTACATTATTGTTTTTATAATCCTTACAAGTTATTTTTGCTCCGGTGCCTCTTTGCACCGTCACGAAATATATTTTCTTCATTGCCGAGCGGTTTCTTCCATTATTCTCGCTTACATATAAAAGCCGTCACATATCCTCCTGTGATTTATCTTTTCACAGCCCTCAAAGAGCATGATTTTTTCTTTGAAGCTTTGCAATGGCTTTGTTTGAATTAGAAGTGTTTATGGTCTCTAGATCAACCAGAGTCTTGAGCACCTTTTGGTGGGTCTGTGGCTTCTCTTGTAGACCCTTAGCTACAAAGTCATTAACAAGAATCCTTCAATCCTCCTCTACTCAAATCTAACCTCCATCCCATGTCTTCACATTAGACTGCCTCATCTTCATGCAGCTCTAGTTCCTACCACTTCAGTGGCATAAATCAGGATGTGTTTGCCTGGCACTCACAATAGAGAAAAATCTATAACACTTACATCGTTTGGCTGCCATAAAGTTGTTCCTGACAGAACAGAACATTTTCCTTTAACCAGCTTCCCCTTCCTTCCCATTCCTGCCTTTCTTTAAGGTAGGGTTCAATATATATAAGATATGGTTCAACCTTATACGTATTTTAAAATATAAATATATTTTTATATGTATGTATTTATATATAATATTAATATATTTTAATAAGTCTATATTTTAAGACCATTTCATATATTAAGTACTGTGCTAAAAAGAGCATCACCAAGTTAAAATGACTCCTTGATATCATAGATATCTCTATTTTTTTTATATATACTAGTACACATTTATTTATGTGCTTGAGATCTACATGATAAGTAAAGCAACTTTCAAAGATGAGCAGTTTCATTTGCTGTTGCTGCCATCAGGGGCCTTCAGGGAATCTGAGAGTTGGGAGGAAGGTCACCATGCGTTTCCTTCCATCCAGTGAAAGAATCTTCTTTACAGTTTCAGGTGGGGCTGGTCATTGTGACTTTGTCACTGCCTCTCAGAGGACGCTGCTCTGAGACCAATGCCACTTCAGATGACTCCTTAGACTGAAAGTTCTGTCTTTGGTGAGCTGATGCTCCCTCTGTATCATGACCATTAAGTTATTTGGGATTAGCCTAGATTCATTTATTTGATTGCTGTTTTCTGCTGTTGGAGAAAACTATTTTATTAAGAAGCATTCTCCAACAGCAAGCTGACATTAAGTAGGCTTGAATATATTTGGAATTCACAAGTACACAGACCAGGAAACTAGCTCTGTGCTTTAATGCAAAGATGAAATCTGTCCGATTTTCTTCTAGCAGAGCTATGCCTTTGTTCTCAAGTCTGCTGTCTGCCTCTGCCCTCAGACTCAGTGCTTCAATGGGTCAAAAAAGTGGCTCACTGTGACTTTGAAAGACCATTAGTATATCCAGTTGTGTGATGAAATCTAGGATTTTACAAAGGATTCCTCTTGCTGGGTGCATACTTCCCAACTCATTTTGTTGGGAGGCACAATTAAGACTTCGCTAGAAAAGAAATGGATCCACTATGTGCTCAAGAGTATTTACTAGTATGACCTCCAGCACACTTTATCTTTTAGAATAATAATACAAGCATAGGAATACCTAAATCCTGCCGGGGTTTTAAAAATTGCATTGCATTCATGCCTAGGTATAACCTCCCATCATAAATCCTGAAAAAGACGGGGGAAGGTGGTGACAGGCCATTCTAGTGCATAATGAGGGATGCATATTTCAGTGCCGGGGCTGATGTTTATGTATGTGATTACTCAGAAGGGGTTTTATTTAACATTCCATGTCTTTAAATTAGGTCTATTTTAAATATAATCATAACAGCTATGCTTTATTGTATGCATGCCAGGCAGTTAATAAGTGGTAATTCGAATCTCCCCAGCCCTAAAAGGTAAGTCTTATTCTTTCTGTTTTACCTATGGGAAAACCAAAACCCAGGAACTAAGACCTTGCCCAAGGTTACACCCAGCAAGTGGATTTCACTGCAAAGCCCACATTTTTTTCCCTCCTACATTCTTTCCCCTGGACCTCAGCTCATTTTGGCAAGGAATTTATGATTTTTAGGCATCTATTTGTTTGGCTCTTTTTTTTTTTTTCCAGTTGAGTGGTATGTTTACCTGTGCCTACAGAATAACATATAGATGTATGAGAATCCTCTTTTATCTTCCAATATTATAGTTCTACAAACCACAAAATCTTGCCTTACTCCTATTAAATCTGATACAAAATAGAACTAGAGAGATGATAAAAAAAAGAGAGATTAAAATTTTTGAAACTCACTCTTTTTAAATAGATACCGCCAGGCTCATGTGATAGCTTGCTAGTTAATTTTGTGGGGATTACTGTCCTGAATGATTCAATAACTTCTGCTGCTCTATTAAAAAAATCCTCTTTTACATTTGAAGACCTAATAAGGAAGAAACTAAGATCACTTCCTTGAGTGACTTGAAAGTTTTATATGAAAGTGTCACCCCAGATGGGACAGTTGTGCCTCACCATATTTGCATGAGACCGACTTTTCTAGCAAACCATTTCACCCACACACTTTCCCAATCAGCATCAGCATTTATGAGCAGCTCTTCAGCAGTCTTGTTCACATGCATATCATTAGTTTACTCGAAATGCCCCGTAGAATGTTTGTTCCTCTCACTTCCCTAAAGCATGAAAAGAATTAGCAAGTGACAAGTCGTTTCTCTGTCAATCATACTACTGTTGCATTTAGAATGTAGAAGACACAGATGCTCATTTATCAGTGGCCTCAGGCCATGGCCCAGAACACCCATCAAGTAGGAGGCAGAGCTAGAAACACAAAGTCTTTTTTAATCCATTAAAATATATGTTTGCTTGGACGCCAAACTTCAAGCAAGTAGTGATCTATAACCCAGCAAGAGTTATTTCACTCCTAGAACATCACCAGGACCCGCTGATGGCTTTCCTATGGGGTTTCCTCACTTGGTTCTCACAGATTTCTTTCATCAGATTTTTGGTTTCCAGTGGTCGGCAAACTCATTAGTCAACAGAGCCAAATATCAACAGTACAACGATTGAAATTTCTTTTGAGAGCCAAATTTTTTAAACTTAAACGATATGGGTAGGTACATTGTTATTAACTTAATTAGGGTACTCCTAAGGCTTAGGAAGAGCCACACTCAAGGGGCCAAAGAGCCGCATGTGGCTCACGAGCCGCAGTTTGCTGACCACGGGTTTAGCCTTCTTCCAGGCTCACAGTGGTAACTGATGTTTCAGCACACATGGTGGCCACAGGAAAGCCACCAATCTGCCCACTGTTGTATAGAGCCCCGAGGTGGTGTGGAGGGGGGGATCAGCTTCCCTCCTGCTGTGTTAGTCTTTCAGGGTTGATGGAGGTGCTGCTGAGATGGTGCAAGGGAACTTCGGAACTCCATACACATGTAGGCTTATTTCAGTTGTGCCCTGGAGCCCTTGGCTTTGCACAAACTTCCCTTTGCCTCCTAAATGAGACTTCATCTTCTGATCTTGATTTCAAGGTCATAGGAATATCCTTAACTTAAACTTGCCATTCTGCAGTGATATGCAGATATCCTGCCCACCTCCAAGTACAGCATCCTAGGCACTGGGTACCCTGGCCAGGGACACCTATCCCTCTTTTCTTCAAGACACAGCTGGGAGACATCCCCTGAATGTTGCTGTGCCTGACTCCATTACAAGGGTGCATCTCACATTTCTGCACAGGGCCAGGTCTCATATGTGTTTGATTCATTTGTGGAAGTTGATATTCAAATGAATTACATTTCAATAAAACATGCTAAAACTTGAACATCGAAGTTAGTGCATTAGCCTTCAGAGATTGTGAGTGCCCTGTAGCCACTGGCAGGGCATTTAAATTATTCTCTTTGGGAATTCTCATCAATGTTGGAAGCATATTTTCTTTCAAAATTCTCTCAATGATATATCTTTATCTTTAGAGAAATAATTTGATTATGTAAGAATAGCCCAAAGTCATCCTAATTCAAGTTTGCAGAGTAAGTTATGTGATCAAGCTTGAAAATACCATTTAGGGTAAAAAATGGCATGCAATAAGACTGTTTTGTTGTGGAATGAGCACCAGTCACCTGGTCTATTCTTAACCTCTTACGCTAACCTGCCATGTGTGTTGACCTCTCTTTGGATTAGTTATTTCCTTCATAAGTTGAGGGGTCGGACTATATGATATCTGTAGTTATTTTCCTTTTCTGAAATCATAGGGGGTGGGTGTGTGTGGTGTAGGTGTATGATTAGGTATGGCCCATACTGGCTTCATGCAATATGCATGTGCTTGAATGTGTCAATTCTCATGATGGCTACATGGTGGTAGATTTTGGTAGAAAGAGAGGCCTTACCTGGTTTCTGGTTAGAGCTTGAGGTGTGCAGGGCTGGTGCTGCTCTGTTAATGGGTGTATTTCAGTTACACAGGATGGATCAGTTGACTGTAGTAATTATTCTGGGAGGAAAATCTACTGGATTGAAACAGATACTCAAGGGATTCCATGTCTGTTTGATACTCCATTCCTATCTGCTTGAGATCATATAATATGATTGCAATGAATTCCTGAGCTAATTTGGCAATAACTCTTATTTATATTTAGGTTTTTATTATAGCAGTAGTTCACTGATCATTTGATTCCAAAAGTAATTTTCTTCTACAAATGTACCCTTGACATCCTAAAATGTATATTCAGATTTAATGAAAGAAAAAGATGTATTATAGAAAAGGCAGTATTTTTTAACCAGATATACAAAGAAAGGAGCATTAATTTGCTTTTGAAATTTATTACAAATGGAAGCTGCTTTCTAAATCATAATTGATAACAGTTTAATTTGCTTTTTTTTCAGTGTCTGGTATGCTCATTTTTATCATTTAAGATCAAGAAAGTATTTTCCAGACATTTTTGCCTGTGTTAATTGGTTGGGTGGTTATTCGAGGTATTTTTAAAGGTATTTTAGTAAATATACTTAAGTATTGATAGTTCGTAGAGCCATTGTTTTGAATTCAGTGGAAAATAATTTTATTAAAGCTTAAATAAAGCTGTGCAAGCACTTTTCCTCCATTATAGTGTCTTTGGGGCTGTGTTAATTATAAGAACTGGGGCAATTGGAGATGTTTACTCAGCATACAAACTCCTCATTGTTAACCACGGCTGGTGTGTGCTGACAGCTGCCTCTTAGAGAAATGTAACCCATGGTTAACGGTGGAAAGCGTGGCATTAGCATAATTTTTTGGCAACGACTAAGCTGGAGTTTCAGTGTTGCCTTCAACAGTGACTCCTTCATTAACAGGGTCTTATCAGAGGCCCAGACTCCACAGGGGGTGGGAAGGGGAGATGCAGCCATAGGATCCTGCTGTAGGTAACCAGAATCCTGTGTGAAATGCCTGCTTCTGAGTAAAAGAGAAAAGGATTTCAATTGCTCATGATTATGATTTTAAAAGGGCCCGTGGAAGAAAGACTCTGTAAAGGAACTGCTGATGTTTGATCAAAATTGGTACAGTGTAGAGGTGGCTTTTTTGACGTTGACACTAATGCATATTATGTTTTCTATAAGAGGAATAGGAATTAAAACATTTTTGTACTTCAGGGACTAATTCAGACAAAAATAAATCTGCTAATGCAAGACTTAAGAGTCACGAATAAATTATATCCCCTGAAGGTTCTCTAACTTCATTTGCACGTTGTTAAAGGTATTTCAAACAATTTTGGGGGAAATTGGATATTTTTGAAGGCATAGCAAGCCAGTATCGGAAAATAATAGGTAATAACAAATACTTACTTTATATTAATATTCATCCTTAAAACAATAAACTGCTCCCTAGGACTCAGGATTCTCTTTGATTTCCTCAATAAGAAAGAAAATTGTTAAATTAAATATAAATGATAAAATTAGGTAATATAAGATGAGGAAATAGCTACCATTCATTGAGCACTTACTATATGCCAGGCGGTACTGTGCTTAGTGTCTTGTTTCATTTTCATAACCACCTGACCACTTAGGTGCTACTATTAATGTAGTTGTGTTGCAAGTGGGAACACTAAGCTCCAGGGAAATTAGGTGGTATTTCCAAGGTCACTCAACTCAGAAGGGGTAGGAGTGAAATTGGAGCACAGGTCTTTTGTTCTGCAGCCTGCAGCAGTTCCTCTATCACCCTGGGCTGTTCTTTGTCATCAGTGACAGTCACTGCTATTAGTGATATCTTCCTGAATCCACTAAATGATCTCCCCGGGCACCTTTCTACTCTCCTCTTACATAAGAGCCACTGTTGCTATTTCACATACCCTGATAATTCTATCCAACAGCCCTTCTTCATGTCAGTGCTTCAGGCAGTTTCTTCTTTGTCCAGTTGTATTGTTTTCTATTGGGTTCACATGTGCTGACCAGGCCCCCCATCTCCTCTCCACTCCAGGTAAACTGCCTGGAAAAAGGGGTGCCTCACTGGGCTGGGACCAGACAGTGTCTTTGCTTCAAATTTTCTGGAGGCTTTTTCCTTTTTGATCCTTGTGGGCCCTTAAAGTGTGTGTAGGGATCAAATATAAATGTCTCCAAGGACTGACAGAATATCCCCTGGTTAAGTTGACTGGGGTCTGGGCATACTCTGGGCAGATGGAGGAGGATGCTTTTACTTCCCCTTTTTACCTTGAAACAAGCGGGGTGCAACAGAATGCAAATATATTCTGAAACTAGAATGTCTAAAAATTATTTTTGAAAGGATTTGTGGAGTCTCAGAAAGGTTTGGGCAACCCATGGGGTGTAAGGGGGTAAACCCAGAGTGCCTTGGGCCAGCCCACTTTCGGCCAGCCCACTCTCGGCAGCCTGTGAGCCTTAGTCCTTTTCAGTTTGGTTATGTCCCTGGAGCAGGTGTGAACCAGAGCTGCCTGGCGGCCTCCTCTGTGGTTGGGAGCCCCTCTGTGAGCATCAGCGCTCCATCAGCGTTCTCCTCTGATTTGGAACTCCTGTTGTACAATAAGAAATGACGGAGGTGACCTGTGATTAGGATCAGCTTGAATAAGGTCTGTTACTTTTTACTTCTAAAAAAATGAGATTTGACCTGAATTAGGAAGTACACTAATTTGTATTATGTACCTCAGTGATTCTCAGCCCTGGCTAGACATTAGAATTACCTGAAGAACTTTAGAAAATACCAAATGCCAAATGACTTGTCCCAGAATAATGAAATCAGGACAACTAAGGCGAGGCCCTGTATCATTTCTTTAAATCATTGCAGGCAACTGGAATGTGCAGGGGGATCAGGGGTTGAAAACTACTGAGCGGAGAATGGAAAGCAGGGAAGTAGGGTTTTAGACTGTTCCTGCTGTTACTCAGAGTACAACTAGGACTGCTAGTGAGCTTACCAGGTGCTCATTATGTGCAGGTAGAGTTCTAACTATTTTTCATGGAATGAAAATACTCTGGGGTAACTCCTTACAATAACTTATGAACTTATTTCATTTTTACAGATGTGTGTATGGAAAACTTTGAGGAGGTAAAGCAATTTATTCAGAGTGGAATGACACTTCTTGGGGATATTTTCTATTGTAAAAGTGAGATATAATCTGTATATGTAGGTATATAGTATGTCTGGTTTTTTATTGCTCTTGTCACAGAAGACTTTGATGGTTCTTGTATGGTTAGCATGCCTTAGTCCTGCCAACTGAGATCCAGGTATGCTATGGTAATCAGTCAGGAATCTTCAGATGCCAAGTCACAAATCTTGGCCTCCTAATTCCTAGTATCAGACTTCACATGAGTTTCCTGAAATGCATATTTGTAGCAAATAGTTTACGTGATGGTAGAAGTCGGTAGACATTGATAACTTACTCTCCGCCAATGACTCTGGGATATGTAAACACTCTAGTAAGTCCACAAATTGTAACCCTTTGCAAATTCACACATGATCTCTCGTGTTATGTTTACCACCTCCAGGACTTGTAACTGGATTGTACGGATGGGTTAAGGGAAGGAGATGAATCAAGGATGACCTTGGACTTTGGAGCCTATGGGAGAAAGGAGTGAGGTTTCCATCATGAAGGGCTGGATGGGTAGGGTGAGATTTAGAATGGATTGTGATTTAGCTGGTTGCAAAGTCTGAGATCACTTGCCTTCTAGTCAGGGCATCATTAATACCATTAAACCATGAGTGCGTTGTTGGCAGTGGTTTTGGTGTACAAATCCATACATTTTAACCCACGTACAGATATGGGCCAGCTGAATAGTGTGCAGGGCTGGAGTATTACTTCTGATCAGCTATCACGCTTGTCCTCCACCCACCTGAGCAGCCTGGACAAGCCTGACTTCTCCAAGAGGGTTAGGTCGATACCGGCCTGAGCTAGCAATTTCTTGGCGGTTTAGAGACAGGCCCTTCTGAAAGATTGACTGATGGTAGGAGGGGAAACATGTGGTGGGTATACTATTCCTTTTTTTCTGACTTAACAAGATACTGTAATCCTTGATCCCAAAAGGAAGGACTTGAAATATGAGAAGGAGGCTGACCAGTGTGGGTACTTTCTGGAAAGAAATGAAATGATGTGCCTCCAAAAATAAGAAGTACTGCCTCACAGGGTGCTAGGACCTGGGATTAGAGACTGGGTGCAGAAGTGGACATTCATAGAGCAGTGGAGGTGGGTGATAGGTGAGTGCTTGTCCTTATCCTGGCTCCAGACCCTTCATGAGCCCTCCTACGCACTTTCTTCCCAGATTTGCATCTGGAGCACCAAGCTCAAAGGCTGGAGGGATCTTCTTTCCCCAAAACTTGACACCCTCAGTAGAATCCTCTGTAAGACAGAACAGCAAGAAGCTTCTTTGATGTTTAGGGACGCTCTTGTGATAAGTGTTCCCTTTGATCTCCACAGACAAAAAGCTACTAGCTTCAGGTTTGAAAATTCTGACAGTTTTGTTTACTTTGTACTAGGAAAGCCTGAGTGAGATCCTAAGATGAAAAACTCTATGTAAATACATTATAATAATACAGTTATACCCTAGGAAAAGAAAAATTTGCTGCCTCCAACTTAAGAAATCCAGGTACCTTTCTGTACATCTGTTATAAGCAAAAGCATTTAGAGCCTCTGTCCTAAGAAGATGCAGGGACATAACTGGATGGGAGGTCAGGGATCTGCTGGTGGAGATAACAATGGAGTCCACAGTGAAAGTATTCACACTGGTCAGCCCTGTTCCTTTCTCTGCGCAGAAGGAAATGAAGTCTTCTATAAGGGTGAGAGGGAGGGGGGAGAGAGGGAGGGGGGAGAGAGGGAGGATATTTGAGCTGAGCCTGAGTGAAGGAAGTGGGGAAGAGCTTTTTTTCTGCAGAGGGAAGAACTAGGTCAAAAGGTCCCTGACCCACAAGAGGTTGGTGTGTTGGGAGCAGAGAAAAGGCTGTTGTGGTTGGTGGTGGGTGTGGTAGGAGGCAGGGCTTGAGGTCATGTAGGGTTATAGACCATACAAGGTGCTGAGTATTTTGTTCTTAGAGAAACAGATTTTAAACAGAGGGCTAACATGGTCAGATTGATAAGGTTAAAAGATCCCTCTGATTGCTGTATGGATAGGAAAAAAATTAAAGATCATGGAAGAAACACAAGGGCTCTCCGGATGGCCCAGAAGGCCTGGGGAAATGTGATCAGATTTGAGTAATATTGTGAAGGCTGAGCCAACAGGACTTGCAACTGGATTGTACAGGTTAAGGGAAGGAGATGAATCAAGGATGACTTTTGGGACTTTGGAGCCTATGGGAGAAAGGATGTATCCTATAAGCCAACAAGGAAAACAGGGGAGGCAGAAATTTGGGGGTGGAATCCAAGCAAATATAGAGTTCTGCTTGGCCTGTCAAAGGGCGAGTTGCCTGTAGACAATCAAGAAGGAGGTGCTGATGCCAAAACTGGTTTGGGTCAGTGGATAGAGCGTCGACCTGCGGACTGAAGGTTCCCAGGTTCGATTCCGGTCGAGGGCATGTACCTGGGTTTCGGGCACATCACCAGTAGGAGATGTGCAGGAGGCAGCTGATCGATGTTTCTCTCTCATCGATGTTTCTAACTCTCTATCTCTCTCCCTTCCTCTCTGTAAAAAATCAATAAAATATATTTTAAAAAAAAAAAGAAGGAGGTGCTAAAGAGTCAGTGGGACCCACGTCTGGAGTTTGAGGTAGCAGTCAGGCTTGGTTAGTCCTTTTTAGGAGTTTCAGGGACTTTGGTTCTTATGGAAACTTTCAGTGTTTTAGAAACATTTAGCTGCTGGAGCTTGAGATTAACACCTGGAGAACATGCTGGAGCACATTGGGATCTCTGCATCCCTCCTGGGAAGACACACTTACATGATGAGCACACCGGAACCCTCTGCAGCTATACCCATTGCCTTGTAGAGACAGTTCTGAATATCTCTCTAGACTAGTGGTCGACAAACTGCAGCTCGCAAGCCATAAGCGGCTCTTTGGCCCCTTGAATGTGGCTCTTCCACAAAATACCGACTTCTGCGCATGGGCCACGAAGTTTCAATTGCACTGTACGTGCGCACCCGCACGTGGTATTTTGTGGAAGAGCCACACTCAAGGGGCCAAAGAGCCACGTGTGGCTCGTGAGCCACAGTTTGCCGACCACAGCTCTAGAGTCAGGTGATTGTTTTTCTGAATTCTTTTGTGCACTTCCTCTTTGTTAAGCCAGACATAGGTCTCACTTCCTACTTGTGTATGTTCCCAGTGGAGTGCAGCACAACCATTAAGAGCTAACAAACAGTAAATCATTCATATTTCAAAGTTTCTTCAAAATAACGCAATCACAAGCATGCCAGGTGTTTGTGCTTCTGTGTCTTTCTTGTGCATGAATATTGCAGGCCGTTGTCCCTTTACCTCGTCCAACTGGCCAGTGAGAGTACCGTCCTTGTTAACATCAAGTGGGTGTTAAATCAGAAGACTGCACAGCAAAGGGGATGGATGATGCTTCAGGACGGAAAAGGGCCCACAGGCCAAGCCCACTTATTTATGTTTGGATAAATGTCCCCACTTGAACTGTCCCTGGCTTAAGCTCTGCTTCCTCTTTTTATTCCAATTTCTTCAGCCACTTTCACTCTTTCCTAAAAAATCATCTTTCATCTACTCCAATGAGGACATTTACCTTATTCCCTGTGCTACTGTTCTAAGTACTCTTGTGTTTACCATATTTTTTATAGTTTGTTCTGTTAGAGAGTCTGGTTATCTTCACTTCTCGTGGAGATGATTTTCCTGGGACCGACAAGTGTTTTCTCTTGGAGAAGAGTCTCTGGTTATACTGGTCATATCATTGGCTCCCCCAAGTGATTCAGCATGTTGGCAGGTGGGCACATTGGCCATACCCAGGTTGCCGGAGATGTCAACACCCTAGGCTTTTTGGATAGGCAGATAACCGAGCAACCTCTGGAAAAAAGTCTTCTCTCCTCTCGCAATTTAATAGCTGTGTGACCATGAGCAAATTATTGGATTTCTCCAGGCCTCTGCTCTCTCCTCCATAAGCAGGGGTAATTACAACCCACCCATGATACTTGAATTACATGAATGAATACCTGTAAAACACCTAGCAGAGTACCTGCTATATTAAAGAAACTCAATAACCTTTAGCTCCTGCCCTAACCCCCCTGAGTCTTTGTTCATCAGGAAACAGTAACCATGCACTCTGAAAGCACACAAACCAGCAAGTGGCTATTATACTAAGACAAAAAGAGCTCGGAAGCAAGCTAGACTGAAAAAAATGAAGGAAATTGACAATCAAGACAAAGTGGAGAAACAGTGCAGTGGTTCTAGGACCTGCCACCTCAGCCTCACTTGGGAACTTGTTAGAAACGCAGGTGCTCAGAGCTGCAGAATCAGAACCTGTGGGCACAGGGCTGGGAAATCTGTCCTAAAAAGCCCTATATGTAATTCTGATGTACAATGGGCTATCTACAAATATTGGGTGAGGAGTCATGGTGCATGTTTCTGCATGTGTATGTCTGTGTGCATACACACCTATGTGCATACAATGTTTGTAACTGCTGAAACTATTAACCAAGCATGGTAATACAGCAAAAATCCTGCTCATTTTTCTTTGGTACGGTTGTCTGAATAGAAATATATCTAGAATGCTTATTTGGAATGACTTTGTACTGAATTCATTTTGGGTTTAAAAGTATTGATTCACCAACTTTCTTCTTTTTCTTTTTCCCTAGGAAATTCCACTTACTTGGATGACCATGGACCACCTCCTAGTAAGGTAAGGCCTCTGCTTGTGGTATAAATCCCCTTTTCCTTTTCTTAGTACCTACAGCCTCCACCAACCCCAACCAGATCTCTCCTGGCTCTGAATTCTTCAAAAGAAAATAGTCATTGGCAGATGTCAAGCTAATCTTCGCCTTATAGTATGGAGAAAAGGAAGCATGTGGAGGTAGCCAAAATGGTGAGAGAGGAGAGCCAGGGTCTCATCAGTAGCTGTAGCTGTCACAGCACTGGAGCCTTCGGCTGACTTCAGGTCTTTGGCTGCTTCCCCTGTTTGCTGCCTCATTGGTCTCAGCATCCATGCTGGCCCATGATGTAATGCCCACAATCCAGCCTCCCCATCCCTAGAGCCTTAGCTAGACTCACCTCTGCCCACTTCTCCCCAGCCTGCCTTCATTGGTACATTCCACCCAAAGCTCAACCCCTTAGAACCAGATTTCTCTGCGAGTGCCCTCCCCAGGCTGACATGGCATGGCCTGTGTGCCCACCTTTGTTCTTTCTATAAGCAGTTTGGGCTTTACTTTTTAAGGGTCAGAACCATCTAGCAAAGTATTAATGTAGTTCTCTACCACTAGCTACTTTCTTGAAATCAACGAAAACCAAATGTCAATCTACAAAAATATAAAGACAGTCTTTGACAACTGAAGGCGCTGCCTGCAAAGTACAGTTTTAAGTGCATACTGAGAAGAAAACCAACCGCTAACCTTAGCAGCTGGGAATTTATCCTAACGTCAGCTCTGAGTTGGGGATTTGAAGAACTCCACCCCATTTAAACCCATGAGCTTCAGAATCAGGTGTTTCCGGGCTCACCACTGGCTCTGCCACTTTCAGTGTATGACATTGGACAAATTACTTAGTATTTGAGCTTGAGTGTTGTAATGTGCAAAGTAGGATTAAAAATACTGCCCACAGTATAGGACGACTAAAAGGATTGAATGAGGTGAAATATGACAAGCACTCAGCGTCTGGCATGCTATGAGCATTAAATAAGTGGTGGGGAATGTTAACTAGACTGGAGTAACATTAAGATCATTGATGAATGGTACAGTAGTGCTTGTTGCAGTCATGAATGGCTCTACCGCGTGGCTCACTGCATATTGAGTGCCTGGGAAGCTGTAGGTACTAGGAATACAGATATGAGACAACACAAGAACAGCAGCAACAAAAAAGCTCCTACCCTGGAGGAAAAAAGTATGTAGAGGATTGGACACCATCTGAAGAGAAGAACAATATCCATCTCATCTCAGTTTCCTCATGTCTGTGCAATGCTGTTCATTCAATTTCACTGAGTTGGACCATGCCCCCCCAGAGCTGGAATCTGAATTAGATCTCCTGGCTCCTATCCCAGGTCTTTCCACGAGGCCAGTATTCTCAAACTGGAGGCTTGTTAAAGCACAGATTGCAGGCCCAGCCCCCTGCGTGTCTCATTTTGTAGGTTTGAGGTGGGATATGAGAGTTTGCATTTCTAACAAACTTTTGATAGATGCTGGTGCTACTTGTCTGGGGATGTAAGGCCACGGATATAGAGAAAATCATTCCCCTGGCCATTTTCTGTGCGGTTTTTTACTGCTAATAGCCTACAAGGAGTGGTATGGCTAATTATATAAAGGCTATTTATTAGTATCATGATGACTCCCATTGTAACTTTTTTTTTGTAGTGAAAACATATTTCCTTTGGTCAATAACCTGCCTAGGAGGGAAAGTGAGTCAGGGTGGGAAAGAAGAATAGCGCAGTTGGCCTGCTAGGTTCCTTTGCCACTGATTGTACTTCTCTCCCAAGTGGGGCCAAGTGCCCTGCAGGGAAGAGGTGTTAGGCGGCTGTGTATGTGAGACCCATCAGCTGTTTCCTTCAATGGCATGTCGGGGCATTGCTTTGGGTTCCAGGTTTGATACATAAGGTTTTACCTCTTCAGAAGACCCAGGCCCACTTTATATGAACTTACCTTCTTTTACTCAATCTTTGGTGACCAGCCTGGGGCCACACCTTTAGTCTGCCTGGGGGCCTTCCTCATGCTGGGGTGCCCATCCTGTCTGTCCCTTTGCTAGTGTCCTCAAGTGCCCCGCCCCATGCAGTTTGGCCTGCACCCCTCCCTCTTCCGCTGCCTCCAACTAAGGCTCCCTGTGATACAAAACTGATCAGGTCCTATCAGATCATTTTACACCACTTTCAGAATAAAAGAGATTGTAAACTTTTCCAAGTTTGAAAATTGTGGCTATCATCTCTTTAAACAAGCAGAAGTTTATATAATACAGTCTTTCACTATAACTATTTTCATTATCTAGAAGTGGAATAGCAAAAACACTCTTGACTTTCTAAGCAGTAGCCAAAATAAGAATAATACAAAAACGGGTAAAAATAATATTGGTACATTAACCTCTTTTCATCTGTGCTTACTAGTTCTGGCAGGGTGGAAATGAATCCCAGCAGTGACGAGGTCGGACTGCCAGGCAGAAGTCCCTTGAGTGTCCCCCGAGGTGGGGCGTTGGTTACTTAGGTCTACAGGCCACTGGCATATCCAGAGCATGGTGGCACCCAGAGGATAAGGACTCAGACATGTGTGGCCTCCAGCATGAACCCGCCACCTGGCAGGGGACAGCAGGACTGCGTCCAGACCCACAGTTTTCATTTCTGTTTAGCATTCAGAAATAACTTTTTGATGCCAAGACCGAAAGAGCTGTGATCTAGATAGAATAAGATTTGTAAGCCCTAAAAATGTACCGAGGTTTATAGGCGGGTTCTCATTTTATTAAAAGCGCAGTTCTACAAGTTTCACATTCCACAAGTAATAGCCATTTGGGGAATGGGGTGTGCGCCACACGGCACACACAGCGCCCAGGTCTTCATTGTCTCCGGTATTTTCATAAAAGAGAACCAAATGCCTCTGATTTTCACTTGTTTTTCAAATCTACTTTAACCTCGCAGCTCACCTCAGTTTTTGAGCTAAGTCATTTAAAAACAGATGTTAATATTTTCTTTTGTTGACCACTTTTTTGCTGGCATTCTGTATGTGCACAGAATACAGTCCTTAAGATTAGATCCCTACTAGAAATGAACATGTAGACCTCTTCCGAATGAAATAGAAAGATAGTCTCGAGTATAAAAACAAGGCATAAAACAGCAAGCATAGTATGATTGCACTTCTTATAAAATTGTGTGTGTGTGTGTTTGTGCTCGCAGAAAAGAGCCTGGAACGATCATCATATTTTCTGCAGATGATGAGATTTTTACCCTATTTCTTATGCTGTTCTGTATAATTTGAATTCACTAAAGTAATGTCTGCTCAACCTGAAGACCAGGAAAAAAATTCCTAGTGTGAGATTGAATTTGGACTGGAAAGCCTGCAGTACTCTGGCTCCTAAATCACCATTTGCAGTTTTATGGACCCTCCCAGAGCAGCTCCCCCCCCCCCTCCCCCGCCCGTACTCCCCCCCCCCCCCTTCCCCCACTGAAAGTTGACCTCTCTCCTCCTGGATTCAGATTCACTTCACCTGGAGCATGAGCATCGAGTATTTGCAATGATCAGTTCTGGTGCCTACCAAGACAGTTATCATTTCACATGCTCTGGATTTCCAAATCTTATAGATAAGGAGAGTTGGCTTAAACAACTCAAGGAAAATAAAATCATGCTCCATGGCGGATGTCTATTGTTTCCTATGTGCCAAGTACTCTGCCAAGCGCTTTGCATGCATGTTTAGTCTCTATAAAACTCTATAAAAAGGAAATAATTTTTAATCCTAATTTTACAGATGAGGGAACTAGATCTTACAGAGACTGAATAACTTGCCAAAGGTCATGCACTGAGTATTGGCCTTGGGAATCCAGCCCAGGGCTGTGTAGCTTCAGGGCCCATGCTTTTAATCATTTCAAGATCACCAATTTAAGTAGAAATGCAATAATTTTTACCTTATTGCTAGAGTTTACTCTTTATGTAAGTTATTTGGGACCTTGACTGTTACAATAAACAAGTTTTGACCCTCAGTATATCACCAAAAAATAGTTATCACCATTTACCATGTGAGTACAATGGACTCTTAATTTTTTAACCATCTGGTAAATTTTTTAATTTCTACCTCATCTTTTGCCTTCCAATCATCTTTGTGGACATATATACATTAACAAACTGTATGTAAAGTAAAATTTGGTATATAAACATCACAAAAGATGAAAGAATACTGTCCCACATTCATTGAACAAAACGGATGATCCAGGTTCTTGTTGCAAAATTCTGATGTTTTTTTCTCTTGATGACTAACTGCAAGAGAATACCACATTTTCTTTTTGTCATTAGAAATATATTGTTCACTAATGGACTCTTGAGTTTCAGAGACTTGATATAGGATGTTATCATCTGAAGACTTGTAGCTGAGGTTTCACCCCATGATCCATTTCTCCATCATCATTAGAGTCTTGAGTGCTATTGTTTAAGTCTTGGCATTCATCTCAGATTTCTCTAATGCAGTGGTTCTCAAACCTTCCTAATGCCGTGACCCTTTAATACAGTTCCTCATGTTGTGGTGACCCCCAATTTCATTGTTACAAATTGAACACAATTAAAGCATAGTGATTAATCACAAAAACAATATGTAATTATATATGTGTTTTCCGATGGTCTTAGATGACCCCTGTGAAAGGGTCATTCGACCCCCAAAGGGGTTGAGGCCCACAGGTTGAGAACCCCTGCTCTAATGCGTGTGAAACCTCTTCCTCTGTCAATTTTCCTTTCTTTGTCCTTAGAGTCAGGAATGAAAAATTCTGAATTCTCCATTCTGTTCAATGGAAGTTAAAAGCAAACTACAAGGATGGTACTTCCAACCTTCTTTTATATCTTTCAGAAAGATGTACAATATTTTGGGTAATGAAATAAGAAATATGGAGGGTGATGTAATAAAATTGATTTCTGTAATGAATCATTCTTCTAGGCCTACCCTGTTCAATACAGTAGCCATTATTCTCAGTTATTCTTTTTAACTATGGAGTATTCCAAACAAAAAATAGTGAAATAAATGAAATGTACACCCCATATACCCAATATATCCATGCCTTAGGCTTAAAACGTTTTAGCTCGCCAGATTTTTCACTCTTTCTTATTTGTTGTTGGTTACAGGAGGCTGAGGAGTATGGATTTTGAAATCAGATCTCAGTTCAAATCCTAGAGATGTGACTAAGTACTTTAGGCTGAGTACTTTACCTCACTGAACTTCAGTTTTTGTTTTTATTTTGTTTTTTTCTAAATGAGTTTAGTAATGTCTACCTCTTGGAACTGTGAGGCTTAAATGCAATAAACAGAAAATACTTAGCATGATGCCATGCACATGTGAGCACCCAGCAGTGGTCCTTAGTACTATCAGTATCTCATTTATAGGGCCTTTGACAGATTTTGGTAACTCTGTTTTGGAAAACTTAGAGTAATTCTCACTCCCAATCTCCAACCCCATTTTCTTTGGATTTTTAAAAGCAATTAATTACAGGTTAGTTGATCTATCAGATACCATCTCCTAATTTATAAGAACTTTTGGGTTCCATAGCTGTCCCTCCTTTATTCCTTGGGCTAGTTCAGCACAGTAAGCAAGGTCTTCCATGACCCATTGCCATAAAGCTTTTCTTAATATTGTTCTCTGCGTCCAATCCTGACTTTACCCAAAGTCTTTTAAAAAAACCTACAAAAAGTGGAGCTGCTTTTCATTTTGTGGAAGAATCAATTGCACTGGGTAATAGGTTTCTGTTTAATGATTCATGATAAATATATTAGGATTCGAGAAAGAAAGAAGTAGCAGGACAGAATGAGGCAGGGAGTCAGGAATAAGTTTCACTCTGATGAGCATGACCTTGAAGGAGTTCCTTCTACTCTCCTCTTTTTTATCATTGCAAATAGTAGGAAAATTAATGACTTGAATATTTTGTTTTTAAATAACTCTTAAGGATGTTTGAGCTCAGTGTGTGCTCTAAAGAACTTTATGCTTTGGTATTTTGTTTGAGAAGGATAATTAAAAGCTTAGAAGGTAAAAGGATCTGCAAAAGGCCAACAAATTAGCCTTACATAATAGGGTTATTGTTTCTTATCCTGAAGTCACCTGTATTCTTGCTTCACTTTCCTTTGTACTCATCACAGCTCTTAATCATGAACATAGAGGTGTTTGGCCCAGTTAGTGGCCCCCTGAGATTTCAACATTCCATGTAGATCTGTGTCCAAGTTCAGAAACAGTACATCTAAATTTATCAATTTTAGGAGCATGTAATGTGTCCACTTTTTCCCCGAGAAGAACATGGTGAACTCATTTCTTCCTCAACAAATGTTTAGTGCTATTAAGTACATCTTTCACTTCTGTCTTTTTCTTTTATTAAAAAAATTCTGTGAAGTCACAGGTCTGAAAATATGTGGTTCATATCATTGTTCTTTTAGCATCTTCCCTCTTCCACTACCCAAGACCCAAGAGCTAGTTATCACTGATACCATGTTCTCCAAACTTTATTGAAACCAGCACCAATTACAGTCATGGCCTCAACAAGTTGTTGGGCTTGGGTTGCTTTTAACATTAGAGAGATATTTAAATGAAGCATGAAATGTTAAATTTGAAGGTAAAAGACCTTGCTTAGTGTGCTGAACTAGCCCAAGGAATAAAGGAGGGACAGCTTATGGAACCCAAGAGTTCTTATAAATTAGGAGACGGTATCTGGTAGATATATTTAATTAAGAAATTACTTTAGTAAATGCCACCATTCTTGGCAGGGTAACAGTTGCCTCAGGGTTTTCAAAGTTGCTAGCATCTTAATCATCTTAGCAGTTCCCAGAATAGTTACCTAATTCTTTCCGTTTTTTTAAAATGTCTTCCTTGACCATATGATCAATTTTTTGGTTTTTAATATTATACATTCTCCTATTTTGATTTGATTTGAAAAGTATGGAAAATTATAGAGTAGTAGGAAAAAAAATCACCCATACTGCCAGAACTCAGAGGCAACCATGATGAAGAGTTTTTCACAGTCCTGTCCAATCTTTCTTTATGTATGTGAAGGGTACTAAAGTCTTATGCATCATTTGTTGTGAATATTTTACCAGTCCCTTTATGTAGTGTTTATGTTAATTAAAGTTAAGCAGGTACCTACTGCATAGAGTTTAAAGCATGAGAAGGCTCATTGGCTTATTATAAAAAGTGACCCCTGACTACGCCTTCCCTATTACTCTCTCCTCTGCAGAAGCAATTATTCTGTTAACTGCATTAGCTTTTATATCTCTGAGTAACTTGATTATGTTGCTTCTTCTTGATTTTTCTCAGCTTTAGGCATTGTCCGTTGGCATCCTTTGTGGAACAGGATTTAGCAATTTCATTACAGGCTGCCCACTACCACCATGCAAGCAACCTTCTTATTCCGAATCCTCCTAAACTGTGTATTATTTGGACTAAATGAGTACTCAGTGTTTTTATTGTTGACATTAGGTAAATAATAGCTGCAGCTGAGCCATTACAATAATGTTTCCTTTCCTGTTTAGCTTTTTGTTTTCTTTGTAATAAATAATTGTCTTGGTTTGGAAATTTATGCTCATACTTTTCTGTGGTCTCCAAGTTACCCTCAAACTCTTCCCCTGTGATGTAAATCTCCTCTCACAGCCTCCAGACACATTAGGTATTTTATCAGTGTCGCGTTGCTGACATCTCTCTGGGGCCTAGGCATCTGATCCCATCTGGCTGGTTGCACACAGCCTCCCGCTCACATATGTCCCGGGAGCTCCCTTCACTCTCGTTTGCTTCCAGTTTCCTGCATAGCCATGTGGCATTAGTTCCTGTTGCTGCTGTAACAAATGACAATAAACCTAGTGGCTTAAAACAACACAAATTTATTAACTTATTGCTCGAGTTCACAAGTCTGAAGTGAGTCGAAAATCAGGCTTCTTCCTTCTGGAAGCTCTAGAAGATAATCTATTTCCTCAACTTTCCAGCTTCTAGAGCACACCTATCATAAGGACTCTTGGGATTATGTTGGGTTCATTTGACTAATACAGGATAGTCTCCCCATCTCAAGGTCTACTATGACGTGTAAGGTAACATATCACAGATTCAGGAAGTTAGGACTTGGACATCTTTGGGTGGGGGGCATTATTCTGTCTTCCATGCATCTCTTTCCTCAGCCTCCAGGAGCTTCTTGAGAAAAGGTGCACAGGATGGACATTTTCTGAAACATTGCATTTCTGAAAATGTCCTTATTCTATCCTTGATTGATAGTTTGACAGGATAGAAAATTCCAGATTGGGAATCTATATTAATCAAGATAGGCTAAGGTGTTGCAAAATCTCAGTGGCTTCACACTTTGGAGCTTGTCTTGCTTATGTAAGACCATCTGTGGGTCCAGTGGCTCTTAGGAAAGTTCCCTTCCAGAGCTCTTGCAGAGGTCCAGGCCGTTTATATTCTGTGGCTTCATCTTCTCCACTCGGACCTCCATGTCACAACGGCAGGGCAGAGAGGAGCTAGAGCAGTGATGGCGAACCTTTTGAGCTCGGTGTGTCAGCATTTTGAAAAACCCTAACTTAACTCTGGTGCCGTGTCACATATAGAAATTTTTTTGATATTTGCAACCATAGTAAAACAAAGACTTATATTTTTGATATTTATTTTATATATTTAAATGCTATTTAACAAAGAAAAATCAACCAAAAAAATGAGTTCGCGTGTCACTTCTGACACGTGTGTCATAGGTTCGCCATCCCTGAGCTAGAGGGATGTGTAAAGACTTTTTATCCCCTCATCCTGAAAATGACAAGTTACAATTATAAGCAGTCTGTTGACCAGAATTGGCCATAAACCCTGCTCAGTTGCAAGGGCGTTGACAAATAGACCTCCTCGGTATTGTGAGCATTAAATGTCTCTGCCACAAAATCATTTTCCCTCAGACTGTTAAGGTCCTTCTCCACTTGTAGCTTACAGTATTATTGTTGAGAAGACTAATTCTTGACCCTTTATATGAAAATCGAGTCTGTCTTCACGGAAGCTCCTTATTTCTATTGTCCTAAACTATTATAATTTTGTGCCTACTGTGTGTAAGTTTTCAGATACTCTTCTGGGTACTCAGTGGACTTTCAATCAGGAAATTGATATTCTGTTTTGGGATATTTGCTTGAATTTTTTCACTGATTTCTTCCTCTATATGTTCTCTTTCTGTTTTTCTGATCTCCTCTTATTTGGATGTTGAACCTCCATGACTAATAGTTTATATTTCCTATTTTGTTTCTTTTATTTTTCTTTATCTTTTTGCTCTACCACCTGGTAGAATTTCTCATCTTTGTCTTTCAATCTTTCTGTTGAGTTTCTTCCTTATGGTTTTTTTTTTATTTCTAAGAATTTGTTTGATGTTGTTATTGTCTCTGAATGTTTTATATTATAGCATTCTTTGGTTCCATAAAGGATTTACATTTCTTACAAAAGGTTATTTTTAGATTTTTTTCTACTTTTGGTTGTTATTCTGAATGGAATATTTTTTCTACTATATGTAAATAGATTGTTGTAATATTGAAAATTATTGATTTTGTGCTTTATGTATACTCATGTTGCTGAACTTCTTATTTCAATAATCTTTCAATTTTTTTTCTTAATAGGGAATACTTGACAAAAACCATTCATTTTATCTTATTTTATCTACTTCTGTTTTAAGTTTTTTTTATTCCTGAATAATATTAAGTAATGAAAGGTCCATGGTGGGGGAGTATGTATTAATTATCACCATGTCACACATTTAGAACATGTACCTGGCACATAGTAGCACTCAATAAATATTTGTCAGATGAATGAATGGTAGTTATAGATAGCACCTTTGTTATGTTTTAAGTTTTAATGATTATGCTACAGTTTTATCACTAAACTTAATTTTGATATTGAGGTTAAAATAGATATTTCTTATCATGTTAATGAAATATTCTAATTTTTGAAAGCAAACAACTTGAAGGAATTGTGTTTTCTTGTGATCTTCCACTTAGAAACAGATATTGAATTAAATTAACTTAATTCACTTTTATTTTTAAAAAACTATAGGGGACAGATAGATTGATAAGTATAATCAGATACTTTAAAAAAATCAATGTTTGATTTGTCTTACATCTTTACTGGTGACTTGTAAGAGGAAATGCTTAGAAAAATCTCTGAGTTTGCCAGTGACTTAAATCTTTTTTTTTCCTGAGGGGAGAGGAGAATAATAGTAAGCCACAGAAATACCTACTAAGTCTAGTGTCTTTGTTAGTTATCACCTAGGGCAGTGGTTCTCAACCTTCCTAATGCCTCGACCCTTTAATACAGTTCCTCATGTTGTGGTGACCCCCAGCCATAAAATTATTTTCATTGCTACTTCATAACTGTAATTTTGTTACTGTTATGAATCGTAATGTAAATATCTGATATGCAGGATGTATTTAGACGACCCCTGTGAAAGGGTCGTTCGACCCCCAAAGGGGTTGCAACCCACAGGTTGAGAACCGCTGACCTAGGGGCTTCCACTCCTGTGATACTGCAGCCCAAAGAGACTACCAAAGCACTGGACATCCTTCAGTAGGGAGCATAGCTGTGCCCCGTGCAAGCTTTGATTTACCTACACATGAAAGATTAGATGCAGTTTCAGACAACAATGATTAAAAGAGGCATAATTGAGCTGGAGAACATCCAGAAAGTAACAGCAAGAATGATCATGCAAGGTGGAATAAAAGGCTAAATTGATTGCAATTCTTGTCAGGAAAGACACTGGCTGAGGAAAATAATTGAGACGAACACGAAACTATTCACCAAGGCCTTGAACACATCTCTGGTCTGAAATAAACAGGCTCATTGTCCCTCAAATCTTAATAAGGTTCCCCAAAGTCAAATTGAAGGCTATTCTGCTTCTTACAGTGGATAATAAACAACTAGACATCATTTGCCCAAATGAAAGTGCAGGCCAAAACTATCCATCAGTCCTCATAAAAGTTTATATCTATTCATGGATGACAAATTCACAATGAATGGATTAGGAGGAGAACAAGGTTGTTTGGCGGAACAGCCTCCTGTTTTAGAGCTGATGTTCTTGAATTCAGGAAGGTCATTCTTATTTTATATGTAAAGAAAAATGAACATTCTTTTTCCCCCAATGAGAATATGAATTAGTAATTATTGACTCTTGTCTACAATGTGGTAATTACTGATGCTCACCTCCAAATCATTCGCTGGACTGATGTTCAGGTGATTCACTTGTGGGCTCTGCTTTCTCCCTGCCCCTTCGGTGCCGCCCTAGCTGGAGGCTGTGCTGTGTGAATACCTTAGAACTCAGAGTTTGAAGTTCCGGTCACAACCCTGTCCCAACTCCTACTAGTTCTTAGATCCAGCGAAAGCCAACTACTCTTTCTGAGTTTTGTTTTCCTCATTTATCAAATGGAAAGTAATCATGGTTTTCCTGTATTCTTCCCCTTGGCATTTTTTGTGAAAAGGAAATCAAGTGATGTTTGTAAACGTGCTGGCTTTGTCACTGGGCAAAGATGGGGGATGACCTGGTAACCAAATGTCTAAGTCCAGGTTTCTGAGAGGACACCCCACAATGGAGCGCCATGGGGGCTGCTGCTCCAGCGAGCTGACTATGGGGAGCTAACAGGGTTCCTTTTTGCGCCTGAAGCCTAGTGAAAGGCAGGCTGAGTGACTTCCTGACTGTTGGGGGGCACATGAGACTTGGTTGGAAAGTTTGTAAGGAGGACAGATAAACGGGGCAGGCGGCCTTCCACACACTTCCCTTTTATCAGAATGTCCTCCTCACACTTTCCAACCAAGTCTCATATGCTCCCCGACACCTGGCAATTTTCTTCCAGGCTCACACTCTCTTCCTGACCTTGAGCTTTCACCACCCCTGACGGTGAAAAGATGCAGGAAAGGAATGATCGTTATTTTATGAGAACCAGAGCAGAACCACTGGACTCTCCCAGCTTAGCCTTTCCCTGTGGCCATACCCAGACGCCCTCTTGGCTTTTTCCCACCAATAAGGGGGAATTTGGAGCCATTTACTTATTGCGCTGGCTGCATGAAACAAGAGGAACATGAGCCATGCGAATCAGGCCAACAACAGGAAGAGGCCAAGTGGAAAAGGCTTTAAACTCCCCTGTGAGAACACCATTCCTTGCCATCATGGCCTCATTGAGGAATACATGACCTTAACGACCCCTCCCACTCCAAGGAGAAGCAGGTAGCCTTGAGCTCGTGTTAGAGATTGTAGTGTACAAAACGATAGAGCACTAAAAATGTTACTTAGGATCTTTTAATACTCTCCTGTAACAGTAGTTGGCACACATCATTACACATTTTTATCTCCTCAACTATACTGTAATTCCTTAAGGGCACGGAACATGTTTTATACATCCTTATGGATATGTAGTAATTATAGGCACCTAGAGGAGTCCTTTCATCTGGCAGTCAGAGGTCTCCAAAAGCTTGTCAGTCACATCAGCTATATGCAGCCTGATTCCAGCGAGCATCACAGCTCCACAGGCTGCCGCAGAGCACTGATAATCAGGGGTGGCCTGGAAAACGGGGTGCTGCTTGCCCAGACTCACTTCTTTCCCTGACTTTATTCTCATGTCTCTCTGATTTTTTCTTCCTCTTCAAAACCAGATGCTCACGTTGTTTTGGGCAAAATTGGTTATTTCACTGAGCGAAGACATTGTTACATCGCTACTGTAGTGTAGTAGGTGAGAGCTCAGCTTCTAGAGCTTGGTGAACCTGCGTTGGGATTAAGACTCTGCCTCCTATTGACTATGTGATTTGGGGCAGATTTCTGAATGTTTGTTATCCTCAGTTTCCTCATCTGTGTAATAGGAACAGCAGTCCCTATTTGATAGGGTTGTGGAGAGGATGGATTGAAAGAAACCATATAACATGCTTAGCACAGCCCTGGCCCAGTGGCTCAGTTGGTTGGAGCATTGTCCTGTACACCAAAAGGCTGAGGGTTCTATTCCCAGTAAGGGCGCATGCCTAGGTTGTGGTTTCATCCCTGGTCAGGACGAGTATGAGAGGCAACCGATTAATGTTGATTAATGTTTCTCTCTTACATAGATCTCTCTCTCTCTCTCTCTCTCTCTCCTCTCTCTCCCTTCTCTTTCTCTCAAATCATTAAAAACATATCCTCACATATCCTCAGAGGAGGATTACCTCAAATCCTTTTTGCAGCAAAGAGATTGTAATTTTAAAATGACCTCTTGTGTGCATTTTCTGAGTACAGATAATACACAGTTTTAATTCATGAGTTGTTTCTTTTCATCTCAAGATTGCTTATCAAAGGACATATATAACAGCAGATAATCATGACAGAAGGAAAGGACAAGGAGAGAGGGACCTGACATCACACATCGGTCCTGAACTGTGGTTCATTACATCTACCCTTTGGGGAATTTCAGCCTTCCTGTTGTTAATCAATAACTCTAACCCTGTTGTGTAAAATGTAAGAGAACACAAGGATCAAGGAGAAGCATTCCTTATCCCCATTGCCTTTGCTTGTAATGGCTTCCATAATTTATCCACAGGGAGAAACAAGCAATTGGAAAAATTTCTCCTTGGCTGGTCACAGCCTGTTCATAGATGTTTGGCAAGAAATGAAGATAAACAGTTATCAGGTGTACTAGATTATCCTTGAGAGTCTGTTTTATTTTTATCTTGTATAAGCAAGATGATAACACTTAGCGAATCTCTTTGGAGAGTAAGTATTTAATTCTGTTACAGAATGCCTACTTGGTGATCATTTCACAATGAACTGGTCACTACTCTTATTATAGAGCAAATCGGTGCACCTAGGTTGCTATTTAAAGGATGGGTTTTCCTATGGTGGAATGCATAGGAATCAATGGGCATCTTGATAAAATGCAGTAGGGCTGGGCTGGGGCATTTACTGACATGTTCCCAGGTTACATAACTGCTATTGGTGCCGGGTTCTCCCTTTACACAGTGGAGTTTTAGAGAAACTTAGAAGTCTCCAAAGCTTTGTGCAGAAGTTCCTCACTGGATTAGTGGAGCCATTAGGAACTTGTCAGCATTTGATAAGTTTTTGTTGTTGAAGGATGGATTTGAATGATTGTGTCTGAGAAAGCCAGGCTGAAATGGAAACTGAAGGCATGTTTGTCTAAGGAAAGAAAGGACACTTCCAATTTGAAGGCAGGAGTGAAAGATGGCTTCCAGGGATGCGGGCAGGAGGGCAGGTGTGGGGAGTTAGGTATTACATAAGTAGACCCATTGGTGTAATGAGACACAAAACAAATAGCTTCTCTAGGATCTACATTCAACAGACTGTCTTAAACAGGATATGCTTTAAAAGGATGTGCCTCTTGTTGCACTGAAACTGGAACTTTCTTTTTGTTTTTCTTCTTTTCTTCATTGATTAAGGTATTATGTATGTGTCCTTATCCCCCATTGTCCCCCCACCCCCGCCTGTCACTCATACCCTCACCCCGCTGGTGTCTGTGTCCATTGGTTAGGCTTATATGCATGTATACAAGTCCTTTGGTTGATCTCTCCCTCTTCCCCCCACCCTCCCCTACCTTCCCTCTGAGGTTTGACAGTCTGATCGATGCTTCTCTATCTCTGGATCTGTTTTTGTCCATCAGTTTATGTTGTTCATTATATTCCACAAATGAGTGAGATCATGTGATATTTATCTTTCTCTGACTGGCTTATTTCACTTAGCATAATGCTCTCCAGTTCCATTCATGCTATTGCAAATGGTAAGAATTCCTTCTTTTTTACCACAGCGTAGTATTCCATTGTGTAGATGTACCACAGTGGAACTTTCATGTGCTTATATTTTCAAAGTAAATGGTCTGTTGAGCTGTTTGAGTTGTATTTACTTTTCATAGGAATTTTGGAAAGAGAAAGAATAATAGCTAAATTGAATTGGTTGCTTACTATGTGCTCCACAGCTCATGAAATTGGTACTATTATTAGTCCATTTTACAGATAGAGAAACTGAGGCACAGAGGTTAAATAACATGCCTAAAGTCACACTGCTGGCAAGAGATAGAGCTGGGATTTGAACCCTGGCCCTATGCTATAAAGTAATAAATCGATTGTAACACATATTCTCTTTGAGTATTTTTTGTGAAATGTTAGAGGAAGTGTTGACAGTGAAATGGCACCGCTTGTTGGTGGTGACTTGGACCTTGGTTCGATAACCTCAGTACTTGAGTTCTGGCTAAGAAAGAATTCAGAGCTAAGACTCACATACAAGCAAAAGTTTATTAGAAGACATGAGTCATGGAAGAAGTGAGCCAGCTGGGCTGCGTGGGCTCAGGAAACAAGTTACAGAGGCAAAAGAAGGGCCCTTGGAGCTTAGAAGAAAGAAAGGTAAAGAAAACAGGCCTTGGGAGAAGGAGAGGGGGGAAGGTAGAGGCAGAGAGAGGGAGCTGCTCAGGGGAAAGATGGGTGTGGGGAAAAGCGAGAGCATACTTAACAGAGAGAAAGAGCATGCTCTGGGACCTCAGCCCAAAGGGCTTTTAAGGGCAGGGATTTTAGGGGAGGTCTCAAGGGAGGATCTTAATAGAATATTCATCAACTTTCAAAGTGTGTCCCCCTGGTCTCCACTGATTGGTTGGCGCCAGGCAGGGGTCCTTAGTCATTACAGCTGGTCCGGATGTCAGCTGTCATCACCCTGCCTGCCCTTGCTGCTTTTCTGAGCCTGGAGCTGAAACACAACTGAGGCCTACATGCTATCTCTAGGGCTTAATGCTTAAGGGAGTGGTTGTGCAAGGGCTTGTATGAGGTTATTTTCAGCCCCCCTTGTTCCTCCTCAAAGGGGGTACACCGCATGGCTGGTGACATGCTGGGGAAGGAAAGGCCACCCTGGGGTGAGGTCCCACTCTACCATTGTCCATTGCTGGGCACCTAGGGCTTTCTGTCCCGGTGACCTTCCATAACTGCTCTGCTCTTGCTTGTTTAAGTGCCAACTACAGACGCAAGAGGGAGGAGATAGGGTGTTGGCACAATTTTGCTTCATCATAAATCGTGAAATAGGGAGAAGAGATTGTCTGGGTTTCACAATTGAGTGTAGACTTAGTTCTGGGTCCTGGGTGCCCCACCATCCGTGCTGGGAGGAGGGCACTCACCCTGGAAGCTCTTAGCCCAGAAGTTTCCTACTGGATCTTAAACCCTAGAACTTGTGTCCCCTCTGAGCTCTCCTTTTTCACCTCCACTGCTTCTTCATTTCCTCCAGTTCAAAGATCAGTCTTGACAATCACATGCCTGCCAGGAGACACAGTGACCCTCCCTGGAGCCTGACTCCACCCTCCTACCCCAGGCATCTTGCATTTGAGCACACCGCTTTTTAGATTTTGCTGTTCTCGGATTTTGTGTGCAATAATGGGATTTGTGTTTGGCCAATGATTTGTCCTGAGATCCACTGATACATAATTCCAAGTTAGCTATTTAGCAGGACCCAACCTTGGCAGAAAATACGGACTAGAGCAGAGGGAATTTCTTCCTGCCTTGCTCACCAAGTTGCACAGTTAAGGTCAATCCTTGAAGCCTTCCCTCTCTCCTCTCTTCCCTCCCATCCCAATTCCCATGGTGTCCCAGTGCCTGTGCTGTGCCCCTTTGATCTGATCTGATAATGTGGTCCATCCTCAGGTGCAGTGTAAGAAGAGGTGAGGAGAGTGGAGAGAAGTGGGAGGAGGAGAGGGTCCGGCAGGGCTCAGAGGTAGCTGGCATCTCTTACCCTCTGGTTCAATCACAGGCTAGAGCAGCCCCCACTGGCTCTTCTGCCCCAGCCCTTTGCTCAGTTTTCTGGAGCATCTTCGTCTATCTCAGTGGTCAGCAAACTGCAGCTCGCGAGCCACATGTGGCTCTTTGGCCCCTTGAGTGTGGCTCTTCCACAAAATACCACATGCAGGCATGCACATACAGTGTGATCGAAACTTCGTGACCCATGCGCAGAAGTCGGTATTTTGTGGAAGAGCCACATTCAAAGGGCCAAAGAGCTGCATGTGGCTGGCGAGCCGCAGTTTGCCGACCACTGGTCTATCTCCTTTACCAACAGTGTTCACTCCTCTGAGAATAGGGACTGTCTTATATACTTTAATGTCAGCATTTGCCCCCATACCTAGCACACAGGGTCTTGCATAGAGCAGGCCTTCAATAAATATTTGCACTATTTAAAAAAATAAAATGCACTATTTATTACCATAGCCCTGAAGGCAATAAAGTTGAGCTCACACACCAACTGGATATGAACACATTGACTCCTATAAACATGCAAGCATTGCCCTGTGATACCCCACAGCTCGGACATTTGTGACCTAACAATTACATGGGAGCTTGTAATACATCCCAGAGAGCCTGATTCAGGAGCAGGCAGGGTGTAGTTTGCAAATCTGAATCTTTAGCATGCGCCTCCAAGGATTCTAAAGCAGGTATACTGTGGAACCTTGAGAGACCTCCTCAGTGGCGTTTCCTGATCTTTCTGACAAATGGAGCTCACTCAGTGCATTGATAACTGGCTCCCTGGTTACCACAAGCCCCATGGCCCACATACCAGAGGGGGCACCTTTGCAATTGAGGCCCCATGTCCTGAAGAATGGAACCTGAGTCCTCATGCGGTTAAAATTCCACAAGGCTTTAGTGTTTGCAAAATAATGTGTAAGGAGGAAGGGAAAAAAACAAACCATTGCTTTATGAATTGAATACTGGAATTACTCCCAAATCAATTGAACTTTGGTTTCCCATTTTGAATCTTCATTAAATGAATGCCCTTAAGTGAGTTTTAAGATACCATTTCCATGTGAAAAGCCTATAAAGACTTGTTTTCTTTAAGAGTGTGCTTGGAGAAGAAGTAGTTTTATCCTGTCCTACATATATTATCCAAACTAATAGGTTTGTTCCAACCTTTCCCTGCTACTTTTAGCTATTAAATAGCCATTTGATGCAATATAGCGCCTAATGAGTCCCCCATTCTCCACTGGTTCTTAATCAGCCAGCACCTGAATTTGTCTGCAGTCAAATGCTTCCTAAAATTGGCCTGCACAGAGCTTTTGATATAAGTTTTATAGAGCCATCTTCTTCAGATTTTTCTTTGTCAAACAAAATACTCTGTTTTTAATTATTCTTACTTGCTTTCACACGATGATTAAAATATCACAGGAAATGTGTGTGATTAAGTTCCTGCTTCCTGACTCCATTTATGATTAGACTCCGACAGATGGCTCCTGCCATAGCTAATAGAACACCAGAACTACATCAATAACCTCTCTATATTGTGCATTTTCCCTCTAGCTCCTAACATCATGATAGATCTCAAGCCTTGTACTTTTTGCTTTCATTTATATTTTTATTAATTTAAAGATAATTAGTCCTATTTTTCATTTGTGCTTTTTTGTTATATGGGAGCTACCTTTATGAGCTACTTTGGTTTCTTTCTGGAATAAATTAGCATATGTGTAAAAAATACAATTACTAGTAATAAGTGTAAATAAAGGAAAGTAAGATACTCATTTATATTCAGTTAACTTTTGGTTCCTTTGCCTGTAAGCTTGTGATCTCTGCAAAGCACTCTTCTCTCTTCCAGAAAAATGAAATCGAGCCCCCTCCATACCCAGTGTCGGAATCACAAATATTCCTTCCCTGCAAATGCCTTCCCCCAACCACTCAGGTTGTGCCTGTCTTCTCCCATCATCACCTCACCTCTTCTGCAAAGACGCTGTCCAGGGCCCCACTGCCTCCTCATTGCAGCTGGAATCTTACAGCATGGCTGCTGCTCCAGCCCAGCAAGGGGAAATGTTAGTCACCTGGAGCTGGGGGAGCCCCTCTCCCTCCCCACAGTGATGTGAGTGTTTGTGTGTGTGTGTGTGTGTGTGTGTGTAAGACCACTTCTGGTGGCAGGAGCTGCAGCTCGGTGACAATGAATACCTGCTTCTGTTACCATGGTGACTTCACAGACTAGTAGGGAAGAGGTTTGTAGACGGTTTCTCCACACAATGAAAGAATAGGGCTAATAACATTGTCCCACAGGTACCTTGGTGGTCATGGTAAAACGCAGGGACCATATGCTTTGAAAATACTTTGTCTTCTGAAGATAGTTACCCAGTACCAGTTTTTTCTTGGTGCTTTTCTTCCAAACATCTCATCATCATTGATGAAGCAAGTAATCCGTGGTCATTCTTTTGAAAACATATTTTCAGTTTCTATGGTTTAATGTGATTTAAACCTTTTAGACTTTCTAGAGCAGTGGTTCTCAACCTTCCTAATGCCTCGACCCTTTAACACAGTTCCTCATGTTGTGGTGACCCCCAACCATAAAATTATTTTCGTTGCTACTTCATTGCCGGAAGCCGGTCCATCCTTGCTGCTTGACACAGTCGCTGCAGGAAAGAAACATCTGCACAGCATATGTTTCAATGGACCTGGCGTATATAGCATACTGTTCTTAATATGTTTGCTCCCTTTAGTGCCATGTGTTTTAACCAAGGTCACCTCTCCGAGAAAGGTTGTTTCCCCAGGTGGGGATCTTTCCCTGAGGTTAGGGAGGGGATACAACCCCTTAATTAAGTGCCAGGCCGGTAGTTAAGCTACATCATCTTTACTCCCTGGAATGGAGATAAGAAACGCCCTAACCTTTGTAATAGAAATTGACAGGATTAAAATCGGCTGGTATAAATACGGATGTAACAAGACAATAAACATCAGATCCTCATCAGTTCCTAACCAGAACTCCGACCAGAACTTTGGCTGGAGATCCTGGCTATAGGTCCTGACTAGGCTGCTGATCAACTGAAGGCTGTCTTCGTGTCATTCCTTCTTCGCCGACTCCGTCCACACCTTTGGGGACCCCTGGACCCACTGGGATTGGACCCCAGCACTTCATAACTGTAATTTTGCTACTGTAAACAATATGCAATTATATATGTGTTTTCCGATGGTCTTAGGCGACCCCCAAGGGGTCGCGACCCACAGGTTGAGAACCGCTGTTCTAGAGCCTTCCTAGGTGATTTCGGACCCTGTGACATATTCAATGGCTTAGATTGCGTTTGAAGCCTAGAGTCAGGCAGACATAGGTTTAAAGAACACTCTGTGTTTACCAGTAATGTGAATTTGGCCAGTCACTAACCTGTCCAGGGTTTCTTCCCCCATATATCAAGGGTGACAATGGCTGCCACCTCCTAGGGCTGCTATGAGGTGTGAGGCTGGGTCTGTAGGTGACAGCACAGCCCTGCCACATGCCACGTTCAGGGAACGGCCACCATGGCCTCGCACCTGCCCTGGGAAGAACTTCAGGGGCTCCTCGCACAGTCCCTACCTCCTCACACCCTCATTCACCCTCTTTGGAATATCCTGAGGAAGCTTTACCTCCCACTTTTAAGAGAGAGCAACATTGAGTGCTTAAACGTGTGGGAGATGTGGCTTCATTGTTAGGGGTTTTCTGCTGTACATTGATCTTTAGAGGACGTGTTTGTACCATGAGAGAGATCTTACAGATCTTACTCCAGCCTTGTCCCCTTAGGTCTGCTCTCCACACGGTTGAATGCAGTCTCTCCAGGCCCAGGTGCTCCGGGGAACTCCTGCTTCGACTTCCAACACCCTTAGGATGAAGACCCAGGAGCACGGAGGGCCTGGGCCACCCCCATCCTCAGCCCCTTCTCCCTGCCCTGGGGAGGTTTCCTGTCTGTTTGAATTATTTAAATAGCTCACTGTGATTTCTTGCCTGCTCTTTTTAAAAAGTGAGACTGAGAGTCTTTAAGAGGTGGTGATTGGTGACCTCTGTGTTTATCAAATCTCCGTCTGTTCCTTGGCCGTATTCCTATCGGGTGTGTCAAATGGACAAATAGCAGCCCGGGGATCCCACGCAGGGCTTTCGTGTTACACACCACTCTGTGAGCGTTCCTCATTAGGCACTGCCAGCGCCTAAAATAGATGGCGAGGCTTAATTAGATGTAATTACTTGCAGAAGTCTCAGAGGCGTTTTCTTGAATGTACACAAGATGAGTCTATTAATTACTTTGATCAAGGGAGGTTTAAATAACATCAGTTAGTGGCCAATTGCTGGTGGCAATCAGCGGGCAGAATGAGGAACCCCTCCACCCTGAGGGAAAACAATCTATGGCGGCAGAGCCAGTGCCTCTGGGAGTCTGCAGTCTTGGGGGCGGAAGGGGGGGAGGATTAAATCATGTAGATTAAGGGGTGGACATGCCATTAGGTGTACTCTGTACTAGTGATCATGGCATCAGTACAATGGGTGGGCAGGAAAACCCACAAGAGCTGGAGATGTGATGGTCTGGGTGTAGCATGAAGCATAACTTGCTTCTCCTAGTACTTTTGCAGTTGTGTAGTAGTACAGTGTTCTGTTGAGAGAAAGTCATCCACCCTATGGTGTGTCTCGGTGGGGACCCGACCCGGACAGTTTCTCCCTCTCCAGGGGCCCTCAGTGCCTGGCACTCGACCATGAACAGGACATTGTGTTAGAGTCAAGCACTGTCCTCTACTCGTTCTCTTTGGAACACATACCCCTGTGAGGAAGGAACCGCTGAGCCTTCAGCACTCCCACATGGACTACTGGACCAGAAGCTCCCTGAGCAGGAGGGACCTGGAGCATCTCTGTGGGTGGTGGGAGCACCGAAGGGGACAGGGGATGTCCAGCGTCCAGCTCAGTCGTGGAGTGTCACCCCTCTATGGTCTGGAGCCTGTCCCTCTGCAGCCCCATCTTCTTTGCCTCACTGTCCCCTCCCCCGCAAGCCCCACTCCTCTACTCTGTGCTCCAGCCACGAGGGGGAAGAGACCTGGAAAGCCTAATGTTGGGGAAGAGGAATGTACACAACCTTTTTTATTGAACTGAGATATAATTCATACACCATACAACTCTTCCTTTTAAAGTGTACAGTCCAGTGGTTTTTACTATAGTTACAAAGTCATGCAATGATCACCTCTCTACAATTTTAGAACATTTTCATTGCCCCAGAATATTCTGTCTTCATAGACAGTCACTCCCCACTTCTCCAGCCTTTGGAAGCCACTAGTCTACTTTCTGTTCCTACGGTTTCATGTATTCTGGACATTTCATTGCAATGGAATCATACAACATGTGGCCTTTTGTATCTGGCTTCTTTTACTGAGCATATGTTTTTAAGGTTTATTTATGTTGTAGCATGTATCAGTATTTCATTCCTTTACACAGCAGAATACTATTTACCTGTATAATATGGTATACCATATTTTGTTTATCAAATTATCATGTAATGAACATTTAGGTTGTTTCCACTATTTAGCTATTATGAATAATGCTGCTATGAACATTCATGACTAAGATGTTATAGGGCATATCTTGAGTATATACATAGGAGAGGAATTTCAGGATCATATAGTAACTCTGTGTTTAACTTTGTGAGGGATGGCCAAACTGTTTTCCAAACTGGCTGCTCCATTTTACATTCTACCAACAGTGTATGAGGGCTCCAATTTCTTTGCATTCTTGCCAACACTTGGTATTGTCCATCTTATTCATTCTAGCCACCCTAGTGGATATGAAGTGGTATCTCGTTGTGCTTAACCCAATATTTTTTAAATCACTATTTAAAGTGTTGGCATGTTCTGTATTTCAGGGATGTAGGCAAAACCCTAGCATCCCTTCCTAACAAATTCCTAGTTACAGTTCTAAGAACGATAGTCTTTGGGTCAGTAAGAAATAGGTACCCTCCCAATCCCTCACCAACACAGCCTCATACATGAATGGCTTGGTGAATAGGTGGTACCTCTGTGAATAAAAAAAGGCACCTCCTTCCTGGTCTAGAGCGGGATGCAGCCCCTTCACCCGGCTCATGGCTTGGCCTGTGGGGCACACCTCTTCTGCACCTGGTTTTGTCCAGGGCACAACCGAGATGACTGTACTTGGCCTGCACTTGGCCTCTTTGAAGTTGGATAGACCTGGATTCTAATCTCAGCTGAACTTTAGACAAGTGATTTAATGTCCCAGGTCCTGGTTCCTTGTTGGTAGACAATAGTAATCATAATAGAACCCTCTGATGGGTATTGTGATGATTAAATCAAGTGAACTTTATAAGGTAGCTGTTCCAGGACCTGGCAAATCAGAGTGCTTCTTAAACAGTAATTAATTTTATGTCTTGTCTTCAGGGACTCAGCACAGGTATTATTTCCTACAAAGGATGGATCAACAGACTGATATCATATCTCCCACAGGGTGAGAATGGGTTTTATATTTTTAAAGAGCTGTGACACAAAGAACGTGTGACACAGAAAATATGCCCTCAGTGGCCTGAAGTATGTCCCTAGTATTTGCTATCTGGCCCTCTAGTGTAAAAGCTTACTGATCCCTGCTATAAACCCTCTCTGCCAGCCCCTCCCTTCCCCACCCCGTCCACCCATTCCAGGCTGGGTGTTCCTAACCATGGTCCCTCTCATCTTTCCACACAGGAGAGTCCCCTTTGAGACTACCAGCACCTCCCTCACCCCTGAATACCTTGGCACATACTAGAGGGTAATAAATATTAATTCAGGGGTAGAAAGGTGTGTGAAGGGGGACTCGGAACAGTTTCTCCAGCTTCACAATTTTGTCAAAGTCTTGGTGTGAGAAGAAACTGGCCCTTCTCTTTAGCTGGTCTCCTAGGCCAGTGATGGCGAACCTTTTGAGCTCGGCGTGTCAGCATTTTGAAAAACCCTAACTTAACTCTGGTGCCATGTCACATATAGAAATTTTTTGATATTTGCAACCATAGTAAAACAAAGACTTATATTTTTGATATTTATTTTATATATTTAAATGCCATTTAACAAAGAAATATCAACCAAAAAAATGAGTTTGCCTGTCACCTGTGACACGCGTGTCATTGGTTCACCATCATTGTCCTAGGCATTGCATTTTAGCAAAGCAACACCTTTGGCCCCAATTTTATCCCAAATGAGGGAAACAGTCCAGTGTGTTGGTGAGCAGAGCCCTTCTGAGTTTGCCCTTGGCCAGCATGCTGGGGCGGACTTCCCAGGAACATGTGTGTTTCTCAGTGCTTCACAGTTCCCCTCCGGAAAGGGTGCTTGGCCTGGGGGTAACAGGCCAGATCCAACAGTCCTTTGCCACTCCCACAAAGAAGTGACTGTGGGGTTCTTTCAGTGAGACTGTGGGTAGCGCAGTTGGTTAGAGCATCTCCTGATACATCAAAGTTTCGGGTTCCGTCCCGGGTTAGGGTACATGCAAGAATCGACAAATGAATGCATAGATAAGTGGAACAACAAATCGATGTTTCTCTGTCTCTATCGCTCTCTAAAATCAATAAAACTTAAAAAAAAATGTTAAAGAAAAAAAGATTTGTACTCCCTTGGACTGGGCTGGACTGCATAAAGGCATAACAAATGTTTTTGAGAGTCTACTTAAGAGAAGCAGCATGGGTCTGACTGCTTGATTCTATTACTTTGGGCATTAAACAAATTATTAAGTCTCAATTTTTCTTACGCGTATGTCACATTCCTCATGCGGACACAGATGCTCTGCATTTACCCCCAAGCTTTCACTACAGTTTTATGGAATTAGTCATGCAAACTATGTTGAATGACATGCCTTCATTTTTTTAGTTTCTTACTTACTAAACAAGATTTTTAAAATTTATTTCTACGAACTTGAGCTCCGTGTGTATGAGAAAGAGAGATTGATTTATACCCTAATGACTTGTCCCCCGAAGAAAGGCCAGAAGCATCTGCAAGGAGAAGAAGTTGATACGAGCAGGACCTCGCATGTCTGAGGGAGCAGATGTTCGAGGTGCCGTCGGGGATCTGAGTTGAGCTGTCTACATATCTTGGGAAAAAACAGGCCCCCCTTTTTTTAAACGAGAAAAAATTTTAAAAGAAAAGTGACAAACTCAAATGAAGGATTTGCAGCTCATAATGATGTGTTGACTTTTTACAAGAAAAAGAAAAAAGAAATCATTGCAGTTTATAGATTTTCTCCAAAGGTTTCCAACATGTCAGTTGTTTGCAAACATATTGACCAGTGGAGGGAGTAGGGAAAGATGCCCAAGTCCCAATTCTAAATACGTTACATCAAAGCTTATCAAGTATAACTCGTCTGAAGCTTCAAAGGAGTTGTTTATAAATTCCTGAAAAATAAAATTGCATTTCCAGCCTTGGATGTGAGCGATTCTCTGGATGAGCTCACTTCCCCCAATGGATTGGAGAACAGAGTACGGCCTTGAGAACAACGTACATGATAGGGCAAAAGTTGTGTACAGAACACATTACCTTCCAGGTGCAAGGTATGCAGCCTGGAGTCTAAGTGCACTTACAGTAAAGTTGGGGGAAGGGCATGTGGGCTGAAGGACTCTTTAGATGTATGACGGAGCAAATTAGTGTGCTGTGTGGGTTGTTGTTTTTTTAAAAAATAAGCCTAACACATCTTAAGGCAGGAGATTTACCATAACAGAGCAGATTAAAATCACTGTAGTGGGTTCCTTGGCTGCTGGTGCAGACGGATGTTTATAACAATCGTGCCTCCTTAGCCAGCTCCCTTTGACTTCCAACCATATGTATTATATCAACTACCCAGAAAAGAAAGCATCCTATTAAATGAAGAAAACATTAAAATGGGAAAGGTCTGTATCAGTGAGAAATGTGTTTGGCAGAAACAACAGAAAACCTAATTGCAGTGGCCCAGGCAGGTGAAGAGGCTTATCCCATGCAGCAAGCAGTCCAAGCCTGATGTAATGGCACGGCAGTGCCATGGGAGAGCTATATATTTTCTTCTGTTGCCATCCTTGTTAGCTTGTAGATGTTAGCTTGTAGGATGATCATCATGCCTGTTTCCTCATGGTCACAATATGGCTGCTGCACTTCTCGCCATCTGTGTTCCACAAAGAAGGAAGGAGTTGAACATCAAGACAGAAGATTGAAAATGGATGCCAGATAAGTCAGTCCATTATTAAAAGATTTCTCAAAAGGCTAATTCAGCCATATCCACTTCTATCTCATTCATTCGTTGAATGAATGGCCAGAATTTGGTCACTGGGTCACCTCCAGCTTCAAATGAATCTAAGCAGGTGAATACTTTTAGTTGGGTATATTGTTATCTAGAATGAAACCATGGTTCACTAGGATGGAAGAAAGAATATGTACTTGGTAGGCAACACGCAGACTCTTCCCACAGATGATCATCATTTCAAAGTGTTTTATGTAATTGGTAATAGGTTTTGAAAAACTGGTTTTCCATATTAAAGGTGAGACTGTAGGGTCTAAAAGAAAAGTGACCATCAATACAAAAACAGAATATATTTACCTTCCAGAAAAGTATTCACTGAAGATATTAATGGTGCAATGCAATAATAATTGATCAATCAATCGTTATTGCATTCCTCTTATGTACTGGGCTAGGTCCTGTAGGAGAGAGAGAGAGAGAAAGTGAGGTCTCAGCCTTCCCAAGTTTAGTGAGTGGACTAGGTTGGCATTATAGGTTATAAGATCAATCAATTATTGAAATCTTCATGTGCTTAACTAAAGGATGAGTGAATGTAGACTCTATGTGGATTTCAGTTCAGAGATGTGGACTATCAGGATGGCCTAGAAGAGTTAGAGAGGGATTCCTAGAAGAAGTTGACTTTTAAAACAGGCTTATTCACCACTTTCTTAGACTACTAGTGAGGTCTCCAAGGTGGAAGTGATAAAAGCCCAAGTGTGACTGCTTAAACAAACATGAAATTGTGTGTGTCAGTGTGCGTGTGTGTGTGTGTGTGTGTGTGTGTGTATGTACATGCACACATGTGAAGCTATCTTGCTGGGCAGGGATAATATATTTACCCACATCACTAAAGTATCTCAATCAGGTATGGCTGGATCCAGGGACCATCAGCCCTGGACTATTCTTATCTCCCAGTTCTTGGGCAGCCAAACTGTTAGGTAAGTCCTCTTTTTTGGTGGTTTAATGCCCACCCGCAGATGCAGGCCTAACCCCAGTCAGAAAATTTTACTTTTAATAGACTCACAAAATCCTGAGATGATCACTATATTCAGTGAATGAATGCGCTGGTTGACCATGACCAGTTCAAACACTCCCCTGACACAGGATTTGAGGGCAGCCCTCCACATTCCTACAGACAGAGCAGGAGAGGGGTGATGCTCAAGGAAATGAGATACTGCTGCCGAGAGGAAAAGGAACTGACAATTAATTGTGTCAGGCTTGCAGCTAGTTTCCCATAAGATTGTGGATATGGTCATAAGCAAAGAAAGATAAATCACAAGCTGGTTTTTAAACAGGCAACAAAATAATGAGAATGGATTTTATTTATTGGTGGATTTACTTACTGCTTGGCTCATTCTTCACACAATTTGAGGCCATCTATAGAAAATGTAAAATGAAATTATAAAATATCAAGGCCATGCAGAATATAAATTATAATAGAAACTGCAATATATAGAGACCATAGTTCCAAAATATTGCTGTACTTGAATAACCCTCAACTGTAGTTGAATTTCCTGGTAGTCAGCAGGAAAATGGGTCTGTAAGTGGTTACACAATTCTCATTTTCCACAGAGCAGAAATATGCTAGTTTTTCAGATAGTGTAATGGATGAGAAAGCATGCATTTTGGTTTGAATGCCAGTTCTGCAGTTGACCTTGGACAAATCATTTCATTCCTCTAATTCTCATTTTTTCATCTTTTATATGGGAGTACTTGTACTCATGGTATTGGATTGCTTTACAAATTAAGTGAGATAATTGCATTTAAGGTTCCAAGAAATAAGAACCCTGAAAAGACAAAAAAAAGAAAGGAGACAGTGTGGGTCAATGACATCCTTATTACAAACACAGAACTGAATTGGATGATGCTGTGTCTTACAGTGTCCCTTGATGACCACCAAGAACACGATGACAAACTCACTCAGTCAAACCAGATCTTGATGATCCCAAGAAATGATGCCCCAATAGACAGCTTGTCATCACAACTTTGTCTAAGACTTAAAAAAATCCAGAGTGTACAGAGAAATTATGGATTTGGTGTCCTTCAAACTATCTTTCTTACATATCAATTCTTCAGCCAGCCTTTGGATAAATTGAGCAGCTCTCTGGTTAGAGCTACAGTCCCGGCGGGTGCCTGGAGTGGAGGTATCGATGGATGATGAGCCCCTGTTCTTCAGGGATATAGGTTGGACCTCAGGCCTGAGACTGGCCCAGGAGGATGGTCATCCTGTTGGCAAGGACTGTATTTTACCCCACTGTCCCGGGGCCACTTTAGTCCCAGAATTAGCAATGGACTCTTACAACCTGTGGCTCTTCCCCTCATTTCAAACTTCAGTTTCCTTTATTTTACCTCATTGATCTATCTCAACATAAACTCTCCTAACAAGGATCTTCTTACTGCTTATGCAGGTCCAACTCTTGACAATTATGGGGAATCACAGAAGTTTTACATGTGATGGGGGTTCTCTAGCTATAAAGACTATTGTTGCCCTATAAATTGTCTTTCTCTTTTTCTCGTTCTATTAGTAAAATCTTGAGAGATGTTGAATATTCATGTCAGTTTAAAAAGATTTGGGTGAATAATTTTAGAATTTCTTTTATTTAGCAATGTTTAATAGCCCGAATAACTCCCTATAGAAAACAGGGTGCTTCATCTATCTTGGAAATTTCTGAAAAATCTGTTTACCCAGCACCAAGTAACAAATGAAAACAAATTAAAACCAACCTATAAATACTGTGGAAACAGACTCTCCATGACCAGATCCATGCTGATCTGGGTGAATTGTGTCTATATTATATGCCACACTTTTTCAAAATTCATTTATGAAAAAGTTGTACTTGTGAAAAGCCTCCAGCATGTAGGCAGTATGACATTTCTTCATCTGAGAGCAATTTAAACATCTTGTTACCATCTATAGCTAAAAATACTGTATGAATTCCAGATTCTTGTGTGGAGTTAATCTTACAGCTGAAGTTCACCTTGTTGCTAATTCTTCAACTCATTTCAATGCATCGAGGGGAGGGGTGGGTGATGTCATTTTATATCCCCTTCTCCAGCTATCAGCAAATTTTCCAGGGAGGGAAGAGCTATAGGGGTATATTGGAATACAGCCACCAAGTGGACCCTTGTCATCATTTAGAAATATTTTCTGTGTCTGCCACTGTTCTTCCTTTTTCTGCAGCTGAAATTGGGATTTATGAAAGAGTGTTTGAAGAATTAAGAACAATAAGGCCTTTGAATACTTTGGTATAGCAGACCCTATTGGTTGCTTACCCTACATCCATTTCCCCAGTCTCCTCCTGTTTAGCAGAAATCTGATTTTGGTCAAATTCTACCCTGTGGGGAAGGTAACTCCATCCCCAGCTCCGGGGTGAATCCTGAGTAATTTAAGCTTATAATAGTTGTCCCCTTTCCTTTGCTAATGGTTAGTTGAGATGTAAGCAGGTAGTTTAGATCTGGCCAAGGAAACATGAGGGAAAATTGTTCTCAGATCATAAAGGAAGGTAAAGTGTTCAGTTCTTAAAGGAAGCACCCAAGAAAGATATGCTTTTCTTTTCCTGAACTTTGTTATTCTGCAGGCGATGGCTGGAATTGCAGCAGCCATCATGCAACTTGAGAAAAAGCTAGTCTGAGGACAATGCTAACTTACTAAGCTAGCAGAGCAAGATAGAACAAAAATATGGAATGAGTCCTAAATCTCCATACCTAAGGACTTCTGTTTTGAATGAGAATATATCTTTCTGATTGTTTGGATGGGGTTGGCTTTTTTGATACCCACAGACAAAAGCATCCTTTTTGATATATGGAGATATGACATAAAGTCATGTTGAAGCTACTTGTTTTTAGATGCTGCAGCTCCTCCATTTCCTGTCCTGTCTTTCTAAGTCCAGTGGGCAAGAGGGACAACACTAGCCCAGAGAGTTAATGATTTTTGCATGATGTGTTTTCCTTGCATATTATACATGCAACACACACATATCCATGAATATAAAACATGCCAAGAAGCCAGCTCTATAGAGCCAAATAAAGAATGAAAGTTCCTTATTGATTCAAACCCACAAGAATTAGGTAGGTCTACTTTGGTAAAGGGAGAATGACTAAATTGAGGCTATACAATTTCAAGAGATATTAAGCCATGTTCTCTGTGTGAAAATTCTGAGTCTCCCATACCATTACTCCTTCTTCCTGTTCTTGAACCACTGTGTTCATATTTCTACTGGAGCACTGGCCAGAGTATCAGAGCACAGGGCGCCAGTCTTTGATTCCCCTGTTAACTTGTGAGTTCATACAGGGGACATGTCATATCCTTTGTCGTATTCACTCATTTGACAACTATTTATCGAGTCTCTACTATGTGCCATATCTACTATGAACTGGTGCTGAAGATACAGTAGTAAAGGAAGCAGATGTGCTCCTATAATCATGGAATTTAGAGTCTAGTGTCAGAGACAATCATATCATCACAATAATCAATTAGCTTATTGCTGATAATCAACTGACTGGCACTCAGTAATTATCTGTTGAATTCAGTCACGGAATTTTCAATATTTCACGTAGCCTCCTACCCTCCCAGAGGTCCACCGAGGTTCATATTGTGGGAGAAAGGCTCCCAGAAGCAATGGGCAAGCTCTTTTCAAGCCTCTGCTTGCAGCATGTTTACTGGTCTCACTAGCCAGTCGCACAGCAGGCCCATGGTCCATGTGGGAGGAGGTTATACTCTGCATGAATATGGGAGGTGGGATTGGTCAGGGCTCTTGACTGTACTGGTCTACCACACTATTTTAAAGTGTGGGTTATGTTATAAAACCTGAAACTTTGCCAAGGAATTTAAACAATGGTCATTTGAATCCAAGAATAAGTATCTTTCTACAAACTCACACTCAAATTAAACTTCTATTCAGACATTTTAAATGAAAAGTGATTGTGTGGTTCACAGTGAACAGTGGATCTAAGCCTTTAGTCTCAAAATCTTTACACAGTGCTTTGATGAGAGAGAGGAATATAGGCAACCAAGCGTGGCTGTTCCCCCAGCCTTTGTACTATTTTCCATGGGGGTAATGTTCTCTTGTGAAGTTTTCAATGAGAATAATTGACTCTTCTCCTATCCCCAACATCCAGAGGAGACCATTCTAGATTGAATGGTTGGCCCATGCCAGCAACACCTGCTCTAAATGATGAAACTCACAATCAATAATCAACACTTCTCCTTTATTACATTGTAACAAATGAATTTTCAGATTGGGCTCAGAGTATAAATTCCTAGCTAAAAAAAGAATCAGACAAATATGAAGAAATAAAGCTTAACTAAGCAGACTCTTAAATCTTGAAAGTCTATATAAAATGTCTATGCATGTTTTATTTGGGGGTGTGTGTGATTAAGAGAAAATATGTTACAGATCTGAATGAAAAGTTAAACTAAGTATGGGGATCTGGTGGAAAGATTATTGACCTAAAGGTATCAGCATAATTCCATATTCTGGTCCAAAACTTAATGTAAAAAGTCAATTGAGTTGTTTAACACTAAAAATGGAACAGCTCCAGTTCTAGCACTAATTTGAGGATCATGCGTTCTCTGTTCTAACTGGGAAATCTGCGACTCTCATTTTCAGAGTCGTGTTTAATAAGGACTGCGGATCACGGAATACATAGCATGTAAGAAAGTCCCAGAAATGTCTGGAATTGGTCCAGATTTACTACAACATTACTTATAGTGCCTTTGAGTTGAACAAAACATACAAGGCATAAACAGGATGAGGGTTAAATAGGTGTTCCAAACCCACACTGGGTTTCCCCATTTCATGTTGTTTATAAAAGCCATAAAGAAGGTTTAAAGGCTCTTATAAGAGCGGGCAGAGGTCCTATGCACAATGCAGTAGGGTTATCATACATGTATAGAAGTAAGGCCAAGTCCTGTGCAAACACTTGGAAATATTTTTTCAGTGTGATCTAGTCTCTGAAACTTTTGCATCCTCCTCATTCTGCTCGTGTTTTATACCTATGGCATATGCACCTCATTTCTCTATTCTGTCAAACATATGAGTGTCCCATGATCTCAGATTTCTATGGATTAACCCTAGGTTTAAACTTCAGAAACTGTAATGTACTAGAAATAAGACACCCAGATTATGGCCTTCTTATCTGTGAGTTGTGTACTGACCAGAGAATGAAGCAAAAAGTTGCAGAATTAAAAGCGAATCTGTCTTATCTCAATATGCATATTTTCTTCACATTTGTCAATATGAAGTTTGAAATATTCATCTTCCTGTCCCTGGACTTGATGGCATTTTATGAAGGTCATCTGAAATTTGAGTTTTTAATCCAGCGGGAAGTCACATTTTTCTGAAGAATACCTTAAAGCTCAACTATGATAGTTTAATCAGCGCATCCAAAAATTATTTCTGGCTCCTTGTGAAAATTGCTTTTTTGTATGAGGTTTCTGTTTCAGCATGCCGGGTATTACATTCCTGGGAACAGCGTAATGATGGTGTACATGGTGGAGATAAGGACACTAGCTAGACCAGAATGAAATGAATATTTAGAAGTGCAGAATACCATTCAGATAACCCCCTGAACATATGCAAGTATTGTGTAACCCTGTCTGAACATCATGCAGTGTGAACAGGAAGGAGCCTTGAAATTAACCGATCCAGTACCCCCAATTTACACTTGAAACTTTGGCCCAGAGAAGTTGTTCAGGGTTACTTAGTCAATGTCACCCAACAAGTTTGGCTAAGGGGATAGCAAGAATGTCATGACTTTCAGTCCAGGGAACTTTCTCCCCTTCCCCATGCTTTTTCTTAGGTGATATAACAAATAAGAGTATTTCAAAATATGAGTGTACAAAAATTGATGGACTTTCTTTATAGTTCTAGGAGACAACCAAAAGATAAGTAATTCATAGGACAGCAAAACTAAATGATAAATATGACAGCATTGATTCAAAAAACAATATTTAATAGTATTTTCATCCCAATAGTCTATCTACTTAATAGGCAGATAGATATTTATTAATTATCCACTATGCACATGCCAGATAGACCCAGGCGATTATAGGAATAAAACAGATGGGTTTGTAAAGGATTTAGAACTATGTTTGTCTTTTGGAGATAGGATTTGATATGGACCTGTTGCAAATAGAAGCAGGAGAAAAGAAGAAGGCGTATGGCTCAGGTTTGGCAAGACTTCTGGGAGAATGGGTTATTAATAATTAGGGTTGTCGTTTGCAGAATGACAATGAGGGAAACTAGAGTTCTTTAATGGCTCCTCTATATTTCCTCCTCTCGAATGGCGGAAATGAGCCCAGGGGTCTACAGAGTCGATGGTGATGAGAAAACAGATGAATCTGTCCGAAGACCTAGAATGGCTCACTGGGCAAAAGCCAGTAAGAATCACTGCCAAGTTCTGGAAGGTACCCCTGGAAGGTGGAGCCCTGTGCAGCCTCTGATATTTGGAGATGGTCTTATCAAAACAAAACAAAACAAAATAGAGAGCTTGAAGTGATTAAAACTGGAAAATAAGACAAGCAAAAAGGTAGATTTATTATACAACACGCCCAAACAAAGATGGGACATGTACAGAAATGCACCAAGGTTCCAAAATAGAACCGTGAATGCCATGGAGCTGGAATCTGTGTCATCCGCACAAATTACTGGAACTTGTTTTTTTCCCACTTTTCTTATGAATGTATTTGACAAGGAAAATGTCAATACCCAGTTTTAATATTTTAGGGATTTCCAGGTTACATCTTGATAACAGCATCAACTAAAATTAATCATTTAGTAGCCTTAGCAGAGAGCTTCATTTATTGGGTTACAGTCCAGCCCGCTCCTTTTACTGCTGAGGAAAGTGTGATGCGTCACAGTGTCCTAGGAAACTGGAACATAAGGATTCCCTGAATGGATTTAACTGCTCAGAGTCCTATGGACAGCAAGTGGCAGAACTCTTCCTGAGTTCAAGCCTCACAAAGCCTAGGTAGTGATTCTTCCTCCACTATTCACCTTCATGTACAGGTGCTGATCATGAAGCACAAGTTTATTTATCAAAGAAAAACATTTTATCCTTAGCATATTATTACTACTGAAGGATTAATGCTTTGACAGTGTTAGGTATAGATTTCAGCTAATCTAAACAGTTAATCAGCACCCCTGTTCTCTAGTCATTCTACTCGAGGAGGCATTGACTGTAGTGTGAGTGTATTTGTCTGGTTAATCGTGGCCTTTTAACTGTGGGTGAGAGCCATTGGCACGCCAAGGAGGCCCAAGAAAGACATGACATGCCTTTCACCGAGTCCCCTCCAGTACCATGCAGGCAACCCTCTCCTGACCTCACTTCCTCAAAAGGCTGCGGTTAACATGGAAGGCCAGCCTCCTGACCCACATCCTAGACTCTCTGTTTCAGTTAGTCTTAGAGTGGGGCCCAGAAGTCTTGAGTTTTTAAAGTTCATAGGCAATTCAAATATATAGCCATTTGGGAACCTCAGCTTGTAACATACTGTATTAAGTGTCATTTTGCAAAGACTTAAAAGTGAGATTAATGGTAATTCTTCCAATAAGACCAGTTCCCAGAGAGCCCTTTAAATCATAGAAAGTTTTGGTCCAGACCAACTTTGCTTTTTACCTAGAAAGTCTTCTTTCTCCCATTCCCGTTTCAAAGCTGGGATAAGCTATTGAAGTTGTGGATGTCATCTGGTGGTGGTTACTGCTGTGCTAGGGGTTTTGGAAAGACTTCTGTTTAATTGGCATGCTCCCCACAAGCCTGCCAGGCCCTGGGGATATGTGGCATGTGCAGAACTTACAAGGCAGGCGACATAAAAGTATGTAATTCATAGAGTGAACTATTTTGGAGCTCCCTACACTCCTACAAATTGGTCATAAAATAAAAACCACAGACATAACATTCTTATAACCATAGTTGTCAAGAATGAAGATTCATTTGGGGAGGGGGTGAGTGATGAGGGCCTTTGGTGTGTACTTCTTTATAGGATATCCCCAAAAAAGAGTAAGTATTTGAAATTTGTGTGCAAATGATAATAGGAATGTTTGATTTGGGGTATAGTTTTCTGCAAGTATCTATTGAAGAAAATGGGGATTTTTGAGGTTGATCTTAAGAAGTCTATAGAAGTCTTTTCATAGTCATTATCATTGGAGGGTATTGTTTTGATACACATGTCAAGTGCATTTAGGATTTCATGCACATTTTGCTATGACTCTTTTCAACTTTTTCCTTTCCCAGTGGAAGTGGTTCTTAGTATCCGAGGTAGCTGGGACTGGACTTCCTAGATAGATTAGGGGAAGAAGTGAAGGGAAGACTACATCCTCCTGCTCTTCTTCCCCCATTAGCTGCTTTGAAACACTGGGCTTTCATTAGCTACTAAAGTACATCCTCAGGAAGGAGAAAGAGAGGCTGGCTAATCCACTCCTGTGGGTTCTGACTGAGCGTTCCAGGGTCCTGGGTAGTAGATGAGCTATGGCCAGTGATACTGGTCGTGGTAGGTGACTATTGAAACATAACATTTAATGAGATTGGATACATTCAAGATGTAACAAAAGAAAATAGTATCTCCATCACAGAAGTCAAACTTTTCCACCCTTTGAGGTTATAGTATGCTAGAGGCCCAATGCACGAAAATTCGTGCAAGAGTAGAGTAGGCCTTCCTTCCCCCAGCTGCTTGAACCAGTTTCCCTTTGGCACCTGGGACCCAGGTTTCCCACCTCTGACTGCCTGCAGGCAACTGGGACCAGGGCCGGCTTCCCTCTGGCCCCAGCTTCGCCAGGAAGGACATCTGGAAGACGTCTGGTCTAATTAGCATATTACCCTTTAATTATTATAGATTATATAGAGCGTCATCTTAGGGTTCAGGAGAACTGGGAACTGGGCTTTAGTTGTTACATTCCACTTTTGAGCTTTGTAACCTTGAAATTGCCAGCTGTAGTTTACACATCTAAAAATAGTCCTAACATAAACCTCACAGAGTACTTGAGAGGGTGAAGAGACAATATAAAGAAAAGCTCTAGCCAAGACAAACACAGATTGGGCTGGGGGTGGGTGATACAGGGTGGTGGTGTGGGGGTGGTGGTGGTGGGTGGATGATGGATTATTCTAAATTGCTTCTAGATCTCAAACTGTTGTTCTATGAATCTATCATCTGTGGGAAGAGTGGGACATACAGGGGAGTCATGTAGGTGCTATTAATGGTGCTTAAATTATTGGGTAACTTGAACTCCTAGAGAGAGGCACGGCTAGAGTGAAGGCAGTTATGCTGTTTGATTCAGTATTGTTAACAAGGATTCAAAGGGTTTACATGGCACGGAGCCTGGGACAGGGTCAGGCTCACCCCTTCATAAAGATCAGTCCCTTTTCTCACCATCATTCCAGAAAGTACACTTCCAATAAAAGATGTCAATGATTTTTAAAGCAGACCTTCAGGAGCAAATCTATAGTTCTACCAAAGGCAGGGATGAATCAACTTGTACTGTTGTTAATTTTAATACTTTATCCAACATCAACACAGTGAGTTGGCCTGCCTAAATTTGTCAATTTCTAGGACATTCCACAGGATTCTTTTTTAAAAAATGACTTAAAAGCCTCACCCTAAATTTTAGAGAGGTTTTTGTTGGTGATAGTGTACACCGTGTTTTCAAAAGTCACAAGACTGATTCCTGGAGCTCTGTGTTCCTGCTCTGTAGCTGTATGTTAGTGTTTAAAGAAATAGTAAAAACGGAGCAACAGTGGGGATGTTAGGTTCTCTCTTCTTTTTACATATTATTGTAGATAGAGCTGCAGGAATAATGCAATGATTTTTCTTTTCTTTTTTATTATTATTTTTAAAATATATTTTTATCGATTTTTTACAGAGAGGAAGGGAGAGGGATAGAGAGTTAGAAACATCGATGAGAAAGAAGCATCGATCAGCTGCCTCCTGCACACCCCCTACTGGGGATGTGCCCGCAACCAAGGTACATGCCCTTAACTGGAATCGAACCCAGGACCCTTCAGTCCGCAGGCCGACGCTCTATCCACTGAGCCAAACTGGTTAGGGCGATTTTTCTTTTTATATGTTCTTTTAAAATAACAAATATGTACAACTATTATTTGGGAGCTTCCCATAAGACTAATGAAATAATTGAAATGAACATATTTTAGAATCTAACTAACCAATAATCTAAAGTTAAATAACATCTTTAGCTCTTAGCAAAAGGGTATAGATAGATAGTAAGCCTGCTACTGTATGGATTACCCAAGAAATTAAAGAGGTATTAACTATTTTCACCTATGGTTTCTAAGTAAGTGTCTCCATTCTTCATTTAAATCTTCTACGATATACCTATGCTCTTAGAATAAAGTACTTAGTATGTAGTAACTCAAAACTTCTAGGTCATCAATTCATTTATAACAAATTCTCCCTTGCTGTTCTGTGCTGTGGTAGAAGACAAGGAAAAATACATTCACCCAAATTCTTGAGCAGTTTATTTCTCCAAAGAAATAAAAATTTGTGTTTATGTTGGCAGCTCTATCATAACCACAGTCCATACCCCAGCCTGGTTACTATGGAATTTCAACTTACAAACACTATTAATATCAATGCATCAATCATAAAGCCCAATTCTACTTCCCTGGGTCACAACCTCATAACTAAGAACTAAATGATTTATCTGACTATCTGAGCTTCTGTAGTCAGTGACAGAGAACAGATTTTTTGGATACTTACTGATTGAACCATAAGTAAAATGACCTGTTATAATGACTATCTTTTTACCTTGATGACTTTTATTAGCATTTGATCGGAAAGGTCAACTGTATTTGAAGATTCTCCTAGTCTCACATTTTAGCAGAATCATTGTGTTAATTAGTGTCAAACAGTCTGTTTAAACCCGTCAAGCTGGCCCAGCTGGTGTGACTCAGTGGTAGAATGTCGACCTGTGAACCAGGAGGTCACAGTTTGATTCTCGTTCAGAGAACATGCCTGTGTCGTGGCTCAATCCCCACAGTGCAGCCGATCAATGATTCTCTCTCATCATTGATGTTTCTATCTCTCTCTCCCTCTCCCTTCCTCTCTGAAATCAATTTAAAACAAAAATCCCTCCAGCTGCCAAGAACCAATGTCTATAGAGGGTCTCTATTAGGGATGGGGAAACTTTTTTCTCCCAAGTGCCATTTGAATATTTATAACATCATTCACAGGCCATACAAAATTATCAACTTAAAAATTAGCCTGCTATATTTGGTCAAACATTGAATTAACTCACCCCTAATGCCTTGGCAGGGCCAGACCAAATGATTTTGTGGGCCTTATAGGGCCCGAGAGCTGGATATTCCCCACCTCTGCTCTAAAGCTACAAGGTGTGTTCTAGGCACCGTGAGGACATCTAATAGGAGATACTGATTGGCCCTAAATAAACAATGTTTTACTCATTGAAAACACACACACACACACACACACACACACACACGCACACACACTGGAAGAACTATATCAAAATGGTACAGGACTGGTTGCTTAATGAGTGATACTATGTTTTACTCTAATGACAATTAGCCTTTAAGCTCCAAATTTATGAAATGATACTCTGGATATAAAATATTTCAGGAAAATAAGTAAACCTACAATTACAGATACAGAACAAAATTTAAAACTACATGCTGACAGCAAGTTTAGGGTATGTTTATGTTGTATTATATTCTTTAACTTTGGGCCTTTTTATGGTCTTCTGTTGTTAATATGAGCTGAATGAAAGAAACTGTGGAATGTCATTTGTCAATTGTTGCTCAAGGCTAGCGTTCAAAATTGAAATAATATCTTTATTGGGGGTATAAATATTTAATCAGATGCTTTTCATAATGACTTCTAAGTCTATCAAGTTCATTATAACTGAACAATAGGAAAAACAGGAAATAAAAGGCATCCAAATTGAAAAGGAAGAAGTAAAGCTTTCTCTGTTTGCAGATGACATGATCATGTATATAGAAAACCCTAAAAAGTTCATAACCCTCAAAAAACTATTAGAGCTAACAAATGAGTCCAGCAAGATTGCAGGATATCAGATCAATATAGAAAAATCAATTGTATTTCTATTAATGACAAATCCATTCCAAATGAAATTAAGAAGACAATTCCATTTGTAATACCATCAAAAATAATAAAAGGAGTGAAGGCTTGTACACTGAAAACTGCAAAACATCAATGAAGCAAATTAATGGAGAACTAAATAAGTGGAAAGACATCCTCTGTCATGGATTAATATTATTAACATGGCAATAGTCTCCAGGTGAATCCACAGATTCAACACTATCCCTATCAAAATCTCAACTGCCTTTTTTGCAGAAATTGACCATCTTATCCTGCAATTCATATGGAAATGCAAAGGGTCCAGAATAGCCTGAACGATCTTGAAAAAGAAGAACAAAGTTGGAGGGACTCATTCTTCCTGATTTCAAAACCTATAACAAAGCAATAGTAATCAAGGCTGTGATACTGGCATAAGGATCAATGGAATAGAGTTGGGAGTCCAGAAACAAAGCCATATATTTTTGGTTAGCAGATTTTCATTTCACAGTTAAATGGAGAAAGAATTGTCTTTTTAATAAATGGTGCTGGGACAAAAGGATATTCATATGCAAAATATGAAGTTAGATCACTAGCTCATACCATACATAAAATTAACTCAAAATGAATCAAAGACCTAAATGTTAGCACTAAAACTATAAAACTCTTAGGGGGAAATATAAGTGTATATCTTTGTGACCTTGAGTTAGACAATGGTTTCTTAGATAGGACATTAAAAGTACAAGCAACCAATCACTCCAAATTGGACTCCATCAAAATTAAAAATTTTGTGCTTCAAAGGCCATATCAAGAAAGTGAAAAGACAACCCATAAAATGAGAGAATATATTTGCAGATCATATATTTGTAAATTCAGACTAAATGTAGAACTCTTAAAGCTCAACAATAAAAGGATAAATATCTCAATTTTAAAATGGGAAAATAATTTGAATAGACATTCCTCTAGAGTAAATATACAAATGGCCAACAAGTGTATAAAAAATATACACACCAACCATTATTGGTCATTGGGGAAATGCAAATCAGAATGACAGTGAGATACCAGTTAACATCCATTAGTGTGGCTATAATTAAAGAACAAACCAGGCAATACCAAGTGGTGGCAAGGATGTGGAGAAATTGGAAGTCTCATGTGGTGCCAGTGGAAATATAAAATGGTGCAGCTGTATTAAAAAGAGTTTGGCAGTTCCTCAAAAAATTAAACAGAGAGTTACCGTATGATCTAGCAATTTCACTCCTAAGATATGTTCAAGGTGAATCAAAAACATATGTCCACATAAAAACTTACACACAAATGTTTATAGCATCATTATTCCTACTAGCCAAGAAGGGGAAACAATTCAAATGTCCATTGACTGATGACTATATAAACAAAATACAATGTAATATTATTCAGCCATATGAAGGAATGAAGTACTTACTGATTCATACTACAACATTGATGAACCTTGAAAACATTATGCTCAATGAAAGAAGCCAGACACAAAAAGCCACATATTTTATAATTCCATTTAAATGAGATGTCCAAAATGATAGAGGCAAAACCATAGAGACAGAAAGTAGATAAATGCTCTCAAGGGGCTAAAGTAGTGGAGGAAACAAAATGTGACTGCTAATGGGTATAGAGTTTCTTTCGGGGTGACCAAGTGTTCTGGAGTTAGATAGCGGTGATGGTTCACAATTTGGTGAATTTACTAAATTGTCCACTTTAAAGAGTGAATTTTATTATATGTAAATTATGTCTACATAATTTGAAATTGCTATGTTTTTCCTTCAGCACTCTATACATTAAGTTTTAATAAAGCATAATACAACTTGCAAAAGAATGTGATCATTAAAGCACATATTTATATATTTTGTTTCTAAGGAAAACAAGTTCCAAGAACAATCTTATAGGTGGCATGAAATCTGACCAGTTTTTAGTATCAGTGTAGACAGTGGGACAATGAGTCCAGCCTTCCTTCGAGTTACACTGTGAAGGTAAATACGAATTCATCACTTCTGTTCTCTCATTAAGTTCATGCGGATCCTTCGTGTGTAGGTTGATTAAACATTAATTATTCTGAAGTTGAGGGAAGAATCCTGAGTATTTTAACCCCAAAGTCTCTATGTGCTCTCTCGTTCCTTCCCAGGTGCTGCCCTTCCCCAGCCAGGTGGTGTACAACAGAGTTGGCAAGTGTGGGAGTCGCACTGTGGTCTTGCTTCTGAGAATCTTGTCAGAGAAGCACGGATTTAATTTGGTCACGTCGGACATTCACAACAAAACCAGGCTTACTAAAAATGAACAAGTAAGTTGTCTTTGGCCACGGTTAAACTGTACTTTGCTTCGATTCATTGGTGTAATTAGTGGGTGCCTTACAGGACATCCTTCAAACCCTGACGGATGCATACCAGATTTGCAACTTCATACTGTATATTTGTCAGCGTGTGGAAGGAAGTTTAAGTTAAGTGTTCTGGTGGTGGTCTTAAAGCCAGGAAGTTACCGAGAAGGGATACTTTTGTTAGACCAAAGGACAGTGTGCACTCATCATTGTTTATTTAGCTAAAAGTAGCAATGCATAAATCTCAGATCGTTACACCACTGAGCTGTAAATAATGCTGACATCCTGATGGCAAAAATAAGAAAGATTTATTTTAATATTTCTTCTTCTATATTTGCTCACAAGTATCCTAGGAACCTGACTGGTCAATGGGGGCAAAAGCTTCCTGTTATGATCAGCTCAGGGGATCTTGCGCTTCCACAGCAGCATTTGGCATATTCAGTGGCAGCAAAAGAATCATCCCATTTCCCAGGGACAGTTCTGTCACAATATAGCCAGCCCTACAAGTGGACATACCGGTGGTAAAGTCTGCTCTACATTCTGCCTGGAAGCTATGCAAACATATTCTACTTTATAAGCTTATACAAAAGTAGAGTCCATAGTCTCTATTGGGGCACTTTGCTGATATAGCACAGTTAGGCCTAGTGCTCTCAAGGTCATTTTACAGGGTCAAGTTTGTTAGCTTATCTCACAAAGTTGGCTTCTGTGCCTTTAGTACTTGAGGATGGATGAATAGCCACCAGTATAAGGCAGGGTTTTCTAGAGAACAGAACCAGTAGGACGGAGATGTCTATCAATTATCAATAAATAGATATAAAAGGAGATTTATTATGAGGAATAGGCTCACACAATAATGGAGACCGAGAAGTCCCATGATCTGCCATCTGTCAGTTGGAGACGCAGCAGAGCCACTGGTATAATGGAGTTCAAAGGCCTGAAAACCAGAGCAGCCAATGCTGTAAATCCCAGTCGAAGTTATAAAATGAAATGTTCCAGCTTAAACACTGAGGCAGGGAAAAGAGGGCAAATTCCTCCTTTCTCCACATTTTGTTTTATTCAGAGATTGGGTGATGCACACCCACATTGGGAGAACAATGTCCTTTACTAAGTCCATGGATTCAAATGCTAATCTCACTCAGAAACAGCCTCACAGACACCCCCAGAATTTTGTGTAATCTGCGCCTCCCTTTGCCAGTCAAGTTGACACATAACATTAACCTTCACACCACCCAATGATTTTCTAAGTTTGGAGAATAAATAAAACACGTGGTTTACTATCAGGTTGAGGCCACAATTATGGAAATTTCCACCCATATCCACTTCTTTCTGGCAAAGCCTCACAAAGAAAGGGAATTTACAACGGCCTTTATTTCTCTTTTTTCATGGGGACAATGGGACAGTTTTTAAGACAGTAACATAACCAACAGGACTTGCGATAAGCCAATATATTTAGTGTCTCCCATATAGAGAGATCAATATGTCTACTCCTTTGAAAACTTCCACTAAAGAGTCTCTGAGTATCAAGTCCAAAGAGTCAATCAACAATAAATATTTTGAGATTGTCCCTTGAAGCTTCTATAGTAGGCTGTCAATAGAAAAATTATATTTGGTGACATTTAAGGATATCACATTTTATTAATGAGTTTAATAAGGGTATGTTCTCAGATTTCCTTATCTGATTGAAGAGCTAATATGAGGAGGCTGGTCATGTCCTTTTCACTACCTGAAAGAAAGTGACTGTACATTAATAGCCTATGTAGTTGCAATTTTATTATAATTATGAAATTTGGTTTTCCTTGGAGTACTTGAGTCTGCCTATCAGATTACACCTAAATATTGCTATGTGTGGAAACTATGCCCAGTTCTCAGAAGCCTCATAAAACACAGCAGCTCAATTTCAGTTCCCACTGCTGATGAAATGCAAACAATACAGCAAGGTAACTGAAGTGTTAAGACACTGAGATGTTCGGGAATGCCCTAGAAGAGAGAGCACAAAATATAACATTTAAATTTACTGTGTGATGTTCACAAATAAACAAATCTACTTTGTTTCCTACGAGGAACCGTCTGGAGAAAGTAAAATACAGTTGCAACTGTCACGAGAAAGATTTAGATGAAAATTTAACAGTAATTGAATAAAGGTGTATAAATTGCTGCCTCTAGGGAAGGGTTAAAGACAAAGTCATCTTTGTCCTCTAAAATAAAAGTGAGCTCTCATCTGTTTGGAATGATTGGCTTGTCTGGAAGCCAGCGAATAGACTAGACAATCTCTTAAGGTTCTTTCCAGCCCTGTGATTCTGTGATATATTTACACAACTTCTAGTATAGTCTCTATGTAGTGCAGTTGAAGCATTTCTGATTCCTGTGGTCAGTATGAACCAGAATATATTTCATTACGTAGTTACTCCAGATTCCTATTAAATTATAAGGCAAGTTTTAAAAACTCAAGGGAAAGGTAAAGATATGGTAGGAAAAACAAATAAGCAATTTCGATGTAAAAGCAAACGATAGCGACAGTGGCCTCTGTGCAGCTCGCTGACCGGGCTGTGACACGCAGAGGGAGCCAGGACATGGCATGACAAGAAACCAAGTTTGAAGTAGCTTAAGAATGTTTAAAGAAACTCTTTTCCTTATTATATGTGTTCTTTTACTAAAGTTTCAAAGCGCATAAAACAAGCAGAGAAAAAATATTATTTTAACCTAATATATTCAAGAACTAATTTGTGGTATGAATAGCTCCTCTTCTTGGTAATTTATTAAAGGAAAGGGTTGGGGGAGTGATTTAGGAGAGGAGTTAAAATTTTTAAAGTCAGTGGTTCTCAACATTAAACAGTAGAACTCTGAAAATGTGTTCCCATGGAAACATTGTTCTATGGAGTTAATAACACTTTACTTCAGGTGCAGAATAGACTGGCTCCTGTGGGCTGGCCCAGGACTCTATCCACCATGTAGAACATTGATTTTATGAGGAAATGTGTTCCAGGTTCCAAACTGCTGACTTACAAATGAACTTCGGAATGCTATTCACTTATGAGACTTGAATTATCTATACCATTTCATTCATAGGCATGGGCACCCCACTCTGGCCAGAGTCAAATTCATGTCCATGTATACATTTCTCACTATAGGGTAGCTGTGACATCTCTCTCTCTCTCTCTCTCTTTCTTTCTCTTTCTCCTCCCCCCTCTCTCTTTCTCTCTCTCTCTCTGTCTCTCTCCACTAAATTTAAAGAATGTACACAGTATTTAATAACATAAGACACTGAAGGGATTACTAAAAAGGAAAGGGAGCATGCAGACACCAAATGTTAGAATGCCTATAAAAATCCCATTACATCTGCCACATAGACATAGAAATACCTTTGAAGTTACTATTTGAGAAAACTCCGCCCCAACAGAACCCCAAGGACAGCTGCTGAAGGCCAAATGTCAGAACTTTCAGGGCATTGATGCAAAACATGGTGACATCATTTCATTTACGCTCTAAAACCAGGTTTCGATTTCTTGGGCTCGCTTAGATAATCTTATGGAATTGCATACACTTTGAAAGACATGGAGTGTGATTTCCAAAGGACTCATAACCATTTTTGTTAAAGGTCTGATGCTATTTTTCAGAACATTGTTCTCAGGACAATGAAAGTCAACGTGTTGCAGGCATATCATAGACATAGGAATTCAAAATTATTGCTTTCTTGTTGGAGAAGGGCAAAAATTGTTGACATAGGAGCCCAAAAGATCAAGAAAAAAATAGTTTTACTTTCTTCTTTATATTGAAGCTACTTAGGATTACAAAATTGGAAATAGCATTTACTCCATGGTAATTGTTTTACTTCATTATTTTACTTAAGTCTTTTGGACCTAAAACCAGTGCGCAGCTATGAGAAAACTGAGACAATCAGATTGTCACTTTCAGAATGGAATAAGATAGGATAGGATAGGATGACTACCTGTGGCACCTGCACTTGAACTTAGGCCCTCCTGAACCCAACAGCCCTTCTGAGGCAGTGGTTATCTGTTCTGGCTGCACCGCAGAATCTCCAGCAAAGCCTTTGAAACATACAGTTGCAATGGCCCTTCCCCTGAAGTGTTTCCTGGTGGAGCCCAGAAAACGTCTTTTAAAAATAATAGTAAAGTACCACAGGAGATTCTGTAGTGCCGACAGGGTTAAGAATCCCTGTCAAAACTATGACATTTTCCTAAGAGTGTTCCTGGGAGTCTTAGTCCCCTAAGACACCGAAAAATAAAAATAAAAGAAACTACCATGATTAAACAAATATGGGAATTGCTGGCCCTTTGTCCCCCTCTAGGAGATTCACATGATTATTCACACTTTAAAGAATGGGGATTCTTTCCATTAAAAATTTGTTTAACTGGCTTTCATATAGTGCTTCCCCATCTCCACTGGCAGGGAACTCTTTATAAGCTCTCCTGTGTGTGGCTCCCCTGTGCACCCCTCAGCTGGAGATCATATCTCCTGGGACTCTTTTAAGCAGCTATGAAGATGCTGAAAAGTATTTAAAGGGTGGAAGTCACAGAGAACCTATGCGCCTCGTGTGCTCTAGATTGTTTTTAGCCTCTTGGTCAAAAACAGAATTTCTTTACAGTGTTTTAAACTTCCCTTCCCCATTGCTCTCCTCCCTGCCAGTTCTCAATCTCACTGTGGCTGTAAAGCAATGCAACTCTAAGAAACAAAACTCACCTACAGAAACCATGGTAGATTTGGAAAAGGTCTAGAGACCACGGGGATTCCTCCCAGGCCTCCCCAAGGCAGGGTCAGCCTGTCTTCCTTGAAAGGTAAAGGTTCACTCATTCATTTTGAAGCAGGTCACTTGGTTGTTTCTTCCTTCATTTTGACGGCTATTCATTGGACACCTACCGTGAATGCTGTCTATTGAGCCCCAGAGAGCACACCAGATAGGTGTGCATCTTATTTCTAATCCTTTAAGCAGCATAATTAGGAAAGTATTATCACCCCATTTTATAGGAAGCGACAGTTCTTCAAGAAGAATGTGGGAGAAGAAGGCTTGGAAGTGAAGTTGAGCGGAATCCTGAGAACTTTCAATGCTAGGCTGAGGAACTAGAACAATATTTAGTGGGCAGTGGGAAACCATTAAAATATTATTCTTAACCACAATGGATCGCAAAATCCTCTTGGGAGATAGGTTTCTAGGTCCTACTACAAAGTATTGAGTTAGACTCTTCACAGTGGAGCCTCAGTATCTTTGTGGGGGAGGGGAGAAACTCATGAGGGGAACCCCATTCACAATTCTGGTGAGCAAGCACTGCATAGAAAGTTCTAATTATTAGAAAATTTTCCTTTTATTAAAGTGAATCTGCCACGAAGCAAGAAGAAGTCCTCTTTCACCCGAGAATCCCTCAAACCTCTGAAGACCTCACGTGTCCCCCAAGATCTTATTGAGTGCTGTCTCCTCGGAAGCCTGCACACTTTTCCCAGGAACCTTACCCTTACTTGAGACCTTTTGGAAAAGTCTCCTTCGAATGACCCTCAGAGTTTCCTGACTTTAGAGTAGGAGGGACAGTGTCCACAGGCATCAGAGCTGCTCCCACTAAACCTTGGAATCAAACCAAAAAAATTAGGGGAGTCCATTTCCAGGTCACAGAGATGTGCTCACCCAGCTCTGCAAACAAGGTCTTATCTTGAATCCTAGAGACAAAAGCTGAGTCTGTTAATGGAAACTTGGTTGAAAGCAAAGGAAAAAAAGTAGAAGCAACAAGGCCTGAAAAATGAAAAAAAAAATTCCCTCTCTTTGCAATTGTTGTGGGGAGATTGATTTTCTCTACTATTCAGACCCAGCTTCTTTGCCTTGCTCCTGTCATTCCGCCCCCTGGTGGACATCTTCTCCATGCAGGCATTGCTTCTCTTGCTGACTGCACAGCCCTGAAGGTGGGAAGACCATCCCATCCTGCCTCTGACCCAGAAGGGCTTCTCTATACAGGAGGTAGAGAGAAAGGTAACCTGAGCCTACAGACATCCTTTTGGCCTTTGAGGTTAGAGGGCCACGGAGTTGTCCTCTGAGCTACTTCTTATTGGGCTTTGATGTGTTAAAAACATGTCTTTTCTTTCATTTAAGATGTTTTGCAAAATTATAGGACATCTAGATCTAGTTGTTCCCGAGGGACACAGGAATTCAGACCCTAGTAGGGTCATTACCATGAGGGCTGGCATTATTTCCTAAAGAAGTCAGGAGCAAAGTCTTCTACTAACTAGCTGTGTTTGTACAACTGCAGGTAAAGGTTTTCTGCTCTACCTTCCCAGTTAGATTGAAAGCAAAAGATTAGAAGCTACTTCCTGGCATATCCTTTGCATTATAAATTCTGTTTGATTCTCACCTTTTTGTTAAAACCTCAGTTCTATCTCATTCCCAGATGCACTACTTCCTTTAGACACATCCCATTACACTGTTATTTCTCCCTCCCTCTCTCTCTCTCTCTTTCTCTCTCTCTCTCTCTCTCCCCCTCTCTCTCCTTCTCTCTCTCTCGTTAGCATTTTAAATTCATTCCTACTCTTGTTATAAGATAAAGTGTTTCCCACCTAGAACTTTTAAAAATATATCTCTGATAATATTAATGCTCTTATTTTTTATTATTAATGCTTTCCCATCTATTATAATTTCATTTTAATTTTCAGCAAATCACATGCAAGGTAGAAAATTTATATTCCTATAAATCCTCTTTATTCTCCAGACTTATTTTGCTAACCAGTCCCTCCTTCCCATTTTAAGAGGTTATGTATGAGTCAAGTAACAGTGGGAACAGTGAGTAAATTGTACATCAGCGATAAAGAACAGGACTTTTGGTGTCAGACAGACTTGAATTTGAATCCTGCTCCACTTTTTTCTAGCAACAAGACCGTACACCATCTAGGTAGCCTTTCTGTGCCTCCATTTCTTAATCTGTAAATGCGGATAACAATGCTTAACTTGTGGAGTCATATGAGAATAAAATGACAGCATATGTATAAAGAGCTTCTAGGTACAGTAGCTTCTAGATACAGTGTGCAGCCCAGGAAATGGTAGTTTGTTTGCTGTTGTGTCCTAGATGCTGTAGTAGTAAAACTTGTAGCCCCACTGGGGTAATAGATGCACAGGTTTGTCCAAGAAAGGCCAAACTCAAGGCCTGAGTGATAATTCTGTCTTCAGTGAACTGTACATCTCTTGACTCCAAAAATATTTTTCTAATGGGAGCATCTTTATTGCATAAACAATTAAGGGATATATGTTCTGTGCTGATACCTAGGCTTGGTTTTCTGGGGAGAATACATCAGGCCTGACTGTAGCCCTTAGGGAGCTTACAACCTGGTTCAAAGCTAGCACACAAACTCAACTATAGAAAAACAGAAAAAGTTCATGTCTTGGGAAATCCTCAAAGTGCCGTGGGAAGTCAAGGAAGGCAATGTCATTTCTAGCCAAAGATGTTTAAAACCAAACCCCTACCCCCTCACTTCAGCAGCCGGGTTTGTTTCTCCTGCAGCCTTTCCCATCTCCTCAAATGGGCACCATGTTCAGATCCAAGCCAGGACTCTGAGAAGGAAGCTCTTTGACCACTGGCTCTCCTTCCCTTCTGCCATCAGCTGTATGCGAAGCTCAGCAGATCCTTCCTCCTTAATATCCCTAAACCTCTTCATCCATCTTCACTTCCATTGACCTCGTTCAGTGGTTCTCAAACTTTTATGCCTTAGAATCTCCTGGAGGGCTTGTGAAAACACATATTGATGGGCCCAAACCCCAGAGTTCCTTCTAATTCAGTAGGTCTGGGGTAGGGCCTGAGAATGTGCAGTTTTAATAAGTTTCCACTTGATGCCAGCGCTGCTGCTCTGAGGACCACAGTAAGAAGTGCTGTCTTGATTCATGACCTCATCATCTCCTGTTGGGATTATTGCCCACCTGGTCTTCCTAACTAAGCTTTCTGTCTCTTAACCTTACCTTTGTTCTTCACATTCTCCACCTTGACCTCAGATCTGGAAGAAAAAAGAAAATCCTTTCTAGCTGTGGATACCTCATTGGATAAAAATCAAGATCTCTCATGTTATCTGTAGGGCCCTCAATTACCTGGTTCCTCCCTCCCTCCCTAGTCTTATCTACTGCCTTACTGATCCCATGCCCAACCTCTGGCACATGGAAGTCCTGGTAGTTTTAATATCCCTATCATTTCATGTTTTGTCCTTTGCCTCTGCTGTTCACTCTGTCTGCAATGCCAGGGGTCCCTTTCTTCACTTGCTAACTCCTGTGGGTCCTTGCAAACCACTCAGAAACACCTCATTAGGGAAATACTACCTCTTCACCTTCAGGTAGGGATAGGTGCCTCATCTCTATGCCTTCTACCCATTTGGTTATCATGTGATGCTACCTGCCTGCTAGTCCACCTGGTCCACATATCTGAGCTTCCTGAGAACAAGAACAACATATTTTATCTCTATAGCCACAGCCCCAAGCAGTACATTGCCTGACAGAGAGATGAAACTCAATGGATGTTGAATGAGAAATCCAGAAAGTGTACTTGATGGAGGTGGTCATTTTAGTCTAGTGTAACGAGCATTTAGGATTTGGACATGCAAAGAGAAGAGGAAGAATATTCCAGAAGAGGAAGCTTGCGCCTATGGTCAAGCTTGGACATGTGTAAGGAAAGAATAAGGAGGGGTCTAGTTTGTCTGGCCAAAGGAGTGTTGTCTTGAGAGTCAGATAGCAAAGGTAAAATCAATGTAACTCAGCAAGGAATTGAATATGGAAATTCAGGAAAGACCCAGATCAAATGTGAGAATATAGAGAATACCATTGACCAGAAACAGACTCTTCAGAGATGAAATAAGCTATAAGGAGTAAAGATGGGGACCAAGAATGCAGTTTGTGTCATGGTAGGTTTGGGGACACCATTAGGATGCATTCCACTGTCTTGTCTTTAAGTGTCTTCCCACTGACCTTATTTACATGTTTTCATCTCCAGGGCCTAGTAATTGCCCAATAAATGCGGAATGAATGAATGTATGCAGTGGAATCAGTAAATGAGCCAAGGAAAAGAAGGACAGGTAGCTTCTGTGATGATGTTAGGTAGTGCATTGCCACCCATGATGCCCCCCACACAGATAGGACTCAGGCAAGAACAACGGTGGGAGGACCAAGAGGGGTAACTCAGGTGATGGGCAGCAGGGGTTCAGGAGACCATCACTTATCACTAGAAATGGGGAGAGTCTTAGTATTTGTTTAAACAATCAAATGACACCTTGAACATAATGCCCTAAACCTGTGCTTGTGGAACTTCCTAAGGAGCTTTACAATTTGCTGAGCGGTGACAGAATGTATGAGAGCTGAAGTGAGCTCTCACTTCACTGTACTAAGGCAATAAACATGAACATTCATACCTTTATGCTATGTTTGAAGATATGTCTAGAAAGAGTTATGCATTGTCACTGCTAATCAATTTTCCCTTGTGAACTAGACAGCTTTATGACTATTGTGACACAGTTCTCAGAATCTCACCACGTACTGTTCTTCCATTAAGTATAACACGTTGACATGTGTTTAGAGAATATAATATAATGTTGAATATATGAAAGAAATGGTTTTTCTTATGACCTGTTTTTCCAGTCTTCTTGTTAATACTAGAGGGATTTCTCATATTGCTTTTGTGTGTGCAGAGAAATATCTGAATAAAAATTGTCTAGAGATTAAGGCATTAAGTGGTGTTTATATTAAACATACACACAGTGAAGAGTTATGCTTCCAAGCAGACATTCTCAGGGACATTTGGTTGTGCTTCTAAATCAATAATTCTATTGGTCGATCCATCAAAAATTAAAATCTGCGATGTGACTAAGCAAGAAGTTTTATTACCAAAAACAAGCACCAAGGGCTTGTGGAGGGGGGCGGGAGGGTGAGAGGGTAAACAGTAAAGAGCCAGATTTCAATTTCCTTTTATGCCCAAGCCTAGACAGATCATTATTTACCCGTGTCCGCCACTGACAAACAAAAGCACAGGGTTTTGAAACGGCAAGTCATTTACTTTAAAATTCAATTTCATATCTTCAAACAACCATTGTGAGTATGAATATCTAATAAAAGGACCAGACGTTGGCATCCGAGTGTAGCATCTACAAAGCATGTACTAGTGGGAGTTAATTTATTTAACAGATATTTACTGAGCGTTGTATGTGTGTCACTGTACACTAGACAGGAGGCACCAAGGCAAGACCAGGCTCTCTCTCCTGCTTGAGACACGTGGAGTTGCAAGCTCTGGTTTTATTGTTGTTGCTGCTGCCGCACTTACCATGTGAATGCCTGTTTTTCTTTCCAGTTTTCAACTTGAACTAATTCATAAAATATGAAATGCTGGACTTATGATGTACTTCCAGAGTAGCCATTTTCAATGTGCCTCTTAAAAATTCCACAGTGTGTCAGTTTTGATGGAGCCAATTAGGAAATCTAAGGAAAGTAGAATTTAGGAAGCCAGGGAGTCATAAGAATGCTTGGAATTTCTAAGAGATTTTACTGAATGTTTTCTGTATCGTGACATGTTCCAGAAGACCATAAATGTTAGTTTATATGAATATAAACTACGTCTTGCCTTGCCGATAATGGTAAATAAATAATTCAGATGACCACCCACCAGAACCCAAGACGTTGGGGGGTTTTGTGTGTTTCCTATGAAATATTGGCTTTACTGTAAATGTTTATACTCAGAGAGAAAAAACAATGATGCATTGTCTCATTTTACTCCCACTTTTAAATTCTGCAAAATGATTTTCAAATATTTCTGCATCTCCCATTAATATCCTTATAGAAATATAACATAATGATTAACCTCTTGTCTTGGTGTGACTTTAATGGAAGGAATTAAAGGCATTTTTCTTATTTGCATTTTTGAACAGCAATACACTGACTTCTCCAGTTAAAATTAATTATTCTGTCACATTGTTTTCATGGTAGCAATCAACTAAATTAAATACAGGACTATAAATCTGGACAGCACTGTTTTATTCAGTAAGAAGCCGTAAGTCAAGTTCATAAATGTTGCACAAAACACAGCTGTTTGGCTCCAGTCCAGGAGGTAGTAAGGGAGGATGAAAGGAGTTGGGGAGATAACCTTTAGCTTAATATGGCTTGGAAAATTAGATCCTATATATGCTAATTTTGTACTTTTTTTAATAGATGGAACTGATTAAAAATATAAGTACTGCCGAACAGCCCTATTTATTTACTCGACATGTTCATTTCCTCAACTTCTCAAGGTAAGATATTTTCCCGTTTAATGGTTTTCTTTTCCATTTATTTTCAGGACTTAGACTCCTTCTAACAAACAATTACTTTAAAATCTACCTTCATTTCCAAGGTGGTGTAATCGCCTTTGAAAAGCCTTTTTTAATCCTGTTATTTTTGCTGTGAAGGGGTCAAAAATTTGAAATATTTGGACAAAAGCTTCATTTCTTTCTAAAATACTAATCTCAAATCTTATGAAAAGTTGAAATTATCTTTAATGAGAAGCCATTTTACCTGATAGTTCTTTTATTTTAAAAAATCAGATTTTGTACTAAAAGACATAATTTGGGAAGTAAGACATGGGTATTTTATTTTATTTTTTAAAATATATTTTTATTGGTTTCAGAGGAAGGGGGAGAGAGAGAGAGAGATAGAAACATCAATGATGAAAGAGAATTATTGATCGGCTGCCTCCTGCATGCCCCTACTGGGGATCGAGCCCGCAACCTGTGCATGTGCCCGTGACCAGAATCGAACCCGGGACCCGTCAGTCCAAAGGCTGATGCTCTATTCACTGAGCCAAACCAGCTAGGGCAAGACACAAGCATTTTAACAGAAATATTTAATTGCACATTTTTGTACAACTTGAACCCACACAGGACTCTGGAAATGACCTAGTGGTGAAGTGCCTGCCTGTTTAATACTCACCTGACTAGGCTAAGCCTTGCATGTTTGATGCTGATGGGGTATTTTAGGAATCTGTTTTTTCTTCGTCTGCAGGGACTTTCTGATAATAATGTAAATTTTTCAAATTTAAGTTTTTAGACCCTTGATTTGTGAAGTTGTTAATTGTGAGTTCTGGGCATTCTCTTACTCAGGGATTCATTTGCATGGGCTCCCTTGTCACTGGGCTTTGCTGTGAATGGGAAGTCCTCAGATTCTTCCTCTCCTCTCGCTGGCCCATGTCTGAGCTCACAGCTGTACCCCTGGCAGAGCACTAGGTCCAGAGACAGATCCACTGACCAGCCCGGGACCCTGGGCCTCCCTCATCAACCAACTGACTGTTATTCCCGTAGAAATACTAGCACCTCGCAGGTCCATAGAAAGCACTGGATTGTCCTACTGGCTTGTGCTGGCCTAATGCTCCCTGAGGGCCAGGCACCCAGGAAGGCCCTGAGTGTTCCCAGCTCTGCTGGCCACAGGATGCCTATCAACCTAAGGGGGTGGAAGAAGGTTTTAGCCTTCAAAGGACTTCCCTGACTTACCCCAGGCCCAGTGCAAATTAAGTGTAAAGAGAATGAGATTCAGCAAAGCAAGTTATTAAGCAGCAAAGAGGAGTTTGCTGCCTTATCTTTGAAAGCAAGCTTCCCCTGAGGTTTCCAGCCTGCTTGCTAACCAAGGTTCCTGGGACAGGGAATAGGTGAATAGGACACCTGCACATTATCCTCAGTGGCCCAGGGCCATGCACCAGGAGAGCTGGTTCCCAGCCACATTTATGAAGTTGCTTGCTACAGGATTGTCTTGAGTCTGTGCCCTGCCTCTCACTTCCATTCCGCCAAGAACATATAATTCAACATAATTAGATAATGGGGACTTATTAGCTATTTTAGGCATTGCCTTTTATGACTTGTACAGCGGCGAGCTCGGCCCCTCTGACCCTTACTCTTCTCATGAGCTTCCTTCTGCGTCACCCCGCATGTCCTCCAACCTGATTCATTTCACTCTTGCTTCAGGGTCAAATCTTTACAACCAAAACAAATCGCAATGCAGCAAGTCTTAGTAATGAGCTCAGGACAGAGAAAACTCTAATGACAAGCCAAAGCCCATATCTTAATTGGAGCAGCAGAGCTGGGCCCAGGGCGATGACTGTATTATATCCTGGCCCCTAATGTCGAAAACCTGTTCAAGAGTTTAATCTTGATTAATTTAATTCAGAAAGAAAGAAAAAAGATAAATACCTTTAGAAGACACCACATCTGCAGCAAACAGTGTTGGTCTGGGTGTTAGACCTTCTCACTGACCGTGATTCTGGGCGAGCAGTTTAACCTCTTGGGGGGTCTCTGTGTTTCTATCTGTAAAGTAGGGCAGTTCCTGCCACTACCACCTTATACGGATGCCCTAAGCACATGAAGGAAAGCCTTTCAGGTTCTCTGGAAAGAAAAACATTCTATGTAGTCAAAGTGGCTTTGAAAGGCATCTCGGCAGGAGTCTGGCCGTGGGTTGGCTCCTGCTGTGGGTAGCCTCCTGGTGTCTCTATCTAATGCTTTGAGGGCGGGGCCCTGCTCCTGCTGGTGACTCCTCCATTCCATTTTGTTCAATTAAACACATGTTTATTGAGGACCCCCTGCCCCCTGGACACTGCCCTAGGACTGGGGCTTCTGCAGGGAACGAGAAACATTGTCCTTGCCTTCAGGCAACTGTAAACTCTTCTCCCATTAATGAAGAAGTGGCAACAAAGTGTGATGAACTGGAGGAGAAAATCACAGGGTCTCCTCCAGAGGAAGTGGGAGGTAGGACCCTCCACCCTGAAAAGCAAGACTGGAGGGCATTGCGAGCAGGAGCCATCTCTGCTGGGATGTGAGGGGTGGGCCAGCTTTGGACAGATTGAAGGGGAAGACATTGGCGGCCCAGGAACCAGCATGAGCAAAAGCAGGACAAACAGAGAGATGGAGAGCACCCAGCGAATGGAAACTGCAGTGCATGGCAGCCCAGGCTGTAAGCAGGCAAAGGCAGAGACCGAGCTGGCCAGTTCTGCTCCTTTAATAAGCTCATGCTAACCACGGGAGCAGCCTCACCCCTCTTCCCAGCCACATGCACAGGGCCGGGGCCTTAGGTGCAAGACCTCCGGAAACGGGTAGAATGACAAATTGAACTTTCATTCTTTATAACACGATGTTCTACTCACAGAACATGGGAAGTTAAAAATCACCTTTTTCTTTTTCAAGGGAATAGATTTATTTCAGGAAAATGTCTCAGGTATAAATGGGCAAAGTGTGGGCATACAAAAAAAGCGCCCCAAAATATACAATGAGAGAGAAACAACGGAGTTGGGGCTTGTTAAGAGGGCTTCCATGTGTTTTTAAAGTGCGTTTTATATTTTGAATTGTAACGCCTAGAGATCATTGACTGCTCCTAATAAACCTGCCCTGATCATTGCTGACAGGCATGTGGCTGGCTTGTTTCAAGATAATGAGGTTATTAAGAGAAGAATCGATATTGCAACCCAATATTCTTTGTTGATGTTTTATTTCTAATCTTCCTTACATTCTTGACGTGTTACAAGGTACTTGCTGGTGAGCAGAATGTAAGAATCAAAGTCTGGCCTCTCCCCCCACACATTCTTTTGCACCAGAATTTCCTGAACTTCTGAAGGGTATGGCATTATATCAAAATGAATTGCTCCTTAATTCTCTGCACACACCGCCCCCCGCCCCCCCCCATTAATGGGTCATTGTTACCTTGAAGTTTAGACACTCTGAGAAATGTTATCCTGTGAGCTTCTGGCTATTCAATAGCTGACTTATTTCATTTATTCATCATCTAGGTACCCTTCTGTATTCCTCCTTTGTCCTTGCTTTAGAGCTAGAAGGAACCATTTCACCATATCCAGTTTTATTAATTCAACCATGGAAAACAACAGTATTGGGCCAGTCTAGTGTTTTTGTGGTTACGTTGGGGAAGATTTCCTGCCAGAGGAGAGATGAACACAAGCACACCGAAACTTCGGCCTTTGGTATGGATTGGGGGCGGCTCCCGCGGCAGTGCTCTCTCACACACGGCCAAGAGTTTTCCACCCGGACTAGCTGGGGAATTGAGTCCAAATTACCTTGGTCTAAGAGATACAACTCTTTTCCATGATGGTTAAGGAGGAGTTTTAATATCTGCATACTATGGTTTCATGTGTCTGTCCCCAGTTATCAAAGTAACTTCAAGAACTGTAATTTTTGAAAAGGTTTAACTTCCCAACATCAACAGCATGGCTTTAAGTTTGTCTTAGATCGACACACTGGAAAAAATGTGACAGGCAACTCAATTTGTCTTCCTCCTGCCCCTACTTTTTGTTTGTTTGTTTCCTAAACTTTTGGGGGGGGGGCAGTAATTCTTTTTTCAATTCACAATTCCCCTCATCCCCCAACTTGGGTCCTGCAAGGACAACGTTGTGAAGTTCTGTGTCAGAGCTCAGTACTATCAGAATAGTCCGAGTGAATGACAGGCGATATCAATGTGCTAAATAATTTCAAACTACCACCTCTCTGAAGCTTTCTTATGTCCTTCTTCCTTTCTCACCATGACCCCCTCACCCTGCTTTGCTTCCATTTCTATTTCATCTTTTGTCTCAGATGATGGCTCCAATACCAACACTAACTTACAAAAGCAAAACATTTAAAACGAAATCAATCACTAGAGAAGCTGGCAGGGTGCACTGTGCAAGGGATGGCCTTTTGGACACTCCGTCTCTTTCTTTAAAGGGAAGTCTTATTACTGACGTGAACAAAGTCTGCCCTCTGATGGCATTATTTAACAAAACAAATCTGATCTTGCTAAGTTAATTCTATAACACAGTTGGGTTTCCACTTCTTATTTCTAAACGTTGACTTTGTTTTTACTCTCATTAGCGAAGTGATCCTTTTAAATGCTGTGCCCTGCAGCTCTCTTTTGTAGTGGTCACCAAGCCTCAAACGTCGAAGACAAAGATAGTGACCCCTTTCTTTACCTACTTCAGCAGAGCCCAGAAGTTTGATTTGAAAATGAGAGATTTCTCTCAGTTTATCCCATTTCAGCACAACAGAACTGATCTTCCTAAAATGGCCATCTCTTCCTCACTCTTCCCTTCTCACTCTGTAGTGAGTGTACCCTGCGGCTACCTGAGGGTTAGCATAACCTGGACTTGCCCTGAGCTCACTTCCCTGCGCATGGGAAGGACCTTCCTCCTGGTCATCTGCTTACATCCTGTCTTATCAAGCCATCTTCCTCTCTGAGCAAGAACCCCAACTCCAGTGGCTCAACTGCCCACCCCCTTCACCCTGTTTGTCTCCACTTCCTACTAAATAAATGTTCTGCCCTAGACAGGGAGCAGAGTGGCTGAGTCTCTTCTGATTGTGTTTTGTGATGGGAGGCCCTATACGGGACAGCTAAGACCAAGTGTCCACTTATTAGGATTGTGAGGGTGGAGGGTGGACTTCCTACCCCATGAGTGGTCCATTACTGGCCTTAGCTTCTAGCAAAGGACCATTCAATAACCACCGCTACTGGCCCCACACCCTAGGCAGCTCCTCATCTGCCCCCAATCATCTGCTTTCCCAGGAGGGCGTTTCTCTCACTTCAAAGTGTCCCGTCCCTCATTACAAAGATCAAAGCTGTGGACTGCCAGCCTCAGTATTTTCATCTTTTATTGTAGGTAACAGGACAAGGATAACTTCAACTTTCAGGCCAGAAGTTACAAAGAAGATAGACTTTGGGTGGAATGGTGGTAACCAGGGGCTAGGAGTAGGGGGGGAGAGGAGACTTATTGTTTAATGGGCACAGAGTTTCTGTTTGGGATCATCAGAACCTTCTAGAGATGTGTGTCGGTAAAAGTGTACCTAAAATTCTTATCCAGGTGCTTTGTGTAGCTCATCAAAAAGGTAACTAATGTTGCCAAAGAGGTAATCGATTGAGGTAGCAGAGGGGGAAGAAAACCTCAAAGCGAGATATTTGAAAATGCATGAAAAAAATGAGAACCATGCAGTTATTATTCCTAGAGAATTATATGCTGCTTTGGATCTTTGTGTTCTCATCAAGAAAAGAAAAATAGAAATAATATGATAAATTTGCAGAGGACCAGAAGGAGACCCATAGAAGTGATTAAAGTGTTGGTGAATATGACCTATATACAAATAAATGCCAAAGAAATGGGAAATCCCTGCTATTTTAGGATAACTAAAAAGAGAACTTCAAATATGCAATCATTGTTGTGGTGACCAAGGGACAAGAGGGTGTGTTGTTAAGTGAAAAACAAAATTATGGCCTGATTCTACTCTCTCCTGTTCACACAACCCTGTCATGAGCTGTGGTCACCACAATATTTTACAGCTCAATAAAGACCAAATTAGAGCAAACACTAAAGGAGTTTTAAACACACACACACACACACACACACACACACACACTCACATTAAAGGAATTAAAATTGAAGCTGAAAAGTCTAAAAGTTGTAAAAGCCCATGAAGAGAAGCTAATCCTTTGTGTGGACTGGATCAAACAAAAGGAAGTTCCCACAAAAGGAAGATTAGTAATCTGGGGTGCGTGTAACAAAGACCCCTCGACTGTGGGGTGGACCCATAGGATGGACTTTGCAGGGAGGCTGTGGAATCTTCTCTCGGGGGATTGAACAAGAAGGCGGTGGGAAGTGGGGGCAGGGCGTACACAGCATCTTCCTCTAGAATGGAATCAGCAGCAGGCAGTAGGTTCAGTGACTCAGAGACCCTCTAAGGGTGACCAGGATTTCTGACCAGAATTTAAAAATTACTGAGAGGCGAAACTGACCCTGAGAGAGAATGGAATGAGGGTGAGACATTTCTCTCTCTCCCTGGCCTCTTTTGTATTACAGACATGCCCCTTCTGATTTCGGCAGTTTGGGAGGGAGCCATGTGTCCTGGAAAAAGGATGAGAATTGGCAGGCTGAAACTATTATCACTGTCACTTTCTGGGAAGGAGGGTATATATCAGACACCTCTCTTGCAGAAATCGCAAGAGAGAGGCTATTATATTATCTGATACTTGACAATAAATTCTTGAACTGCCTACAACTTCTGTTTTGGACAATTCCCCTGGAATTCTTGCATTGGGTTACAACATGCAAACAGGAGCAAGTCACCCATGCTCAAAACCTTGTCAATTCTCACATCTGTAGCTTTCAAGAGAGGTTGGCTGTGGCCAGACCAAGGACTATCTCATAGTGGGAAGCTGGGATTAAGTTCCATGACTGGACACATCTGCTAATTAGTCGTTCTTCACATGACATAGAAGTACAGTTGAGGTTTTAAAGCATGATACAATTTCGAGGGCTTAGTTGCATTCACATCTAATGTTCATGCTTTGTCTTCCTAAGCCCTAGAATTATTACTTTAGCTGCTATTTATCATAGATCTGAACACAATTTCATTTAGAAGAGAAAGATGCATCTAGGATGATGATGGTTAGCTGGTGATTGGCACAGCTGACTTCTGGGACTAGTTAGTTGTTGTTCAGGTAGCATTAACGTTATCTTGTGCACATATGGGGACTGACAAATTCCTGTTGGCACAGCTCACCTTACTCATGAGCAGCAAGTTGTCCAGTATGCTGTGTTCAAGGTTCCTGAATCCCATTCACATGTCCCGGTGCCTGAGATTCCACCATTGGAGTCATTTCTTTATCTTTTTTTATATTCTTGTCTCTGAAGATTCTCTTGAAAAAATGCAGAGGAGCTGAGGACAACATTGTATGAATAAACACGCAAAAAGGATTGGTGCTGTGTGTCAGCTTTCCTCCTACAACTAAGCTCTGTGATTTTGGTAGTAACATGCAAACTGATAAGCCTGCATGCAGACATTCATTTCTTCATGGTTGAGCACCTACTATGTGCCATGTACTGTACTCAGTGACATCGTTCCTGGCTCCAGGAAGTCCACAGTTTGACGGGAGAGGCAGATGTACACACAGTGTGCTAGAGGCAGGGCTTGGAGGCAGAAGACAGAGGGATGGACGCTGGGACACAGTTAATTGCTGAAGGATGTGACTGGGATTCTGGGCTGGTTTTGAAAGGTGAAGAGTCTGCCAACTGGGTAGAGGTGGGAGCAGGTTACATCAGTTTGTTTTCTTGGAGCTCTTTCTGACCCCTGACGGAGTGTCTAGGCATCCTCATCAGAAGGTCACTGGGTCACAGGGCGAGAGAAGCCTGTGGGTCCCTCAGGAGGTCCCCAGGGCAAGACCTCTGTCCAGAGCCTGGAGTGTTCTGTCTAGGCTGCTCATGTCACGGCTTGCAGGCCGTTCAAAGAGAAAGGAGAGGCACCTTACGAAAAATTCAGCCAACCTCGTCATTTTGTCTTGGGAAGGCCTAGCTCTTTGGCCAGCAGTCAAATCATTTGTCTAATTCAATTCCTTTGTGGGAGGAATTTAAAAGGAACGCCTAAATATTTGCTGTATTTTTATCTGCAATCCTTTGCCGTCACTTGAGGATGACGATGCTGATTTTTGTTGTGTACCTGAGATTCCTCCCATTTACATGTACCAATTCCAGCATCCTCTGTCCATGGTTTGGAATACAGAGTCTGGAGCCAGACCACCCAGATTCATACCCTGGCCCAGTGACTCACCCGCTCCCTGCCCCAGTTTCCCCAAATGAAGGCAGGGATAATTATGGTTCCTACTCTATTGAGATGTTGTGAGGCTGCAGTGAGACAGATAAATTCAGTATTCATAAGGTAAATGGTGAACGTTTAAGAAATGTTGACTCCCTGATCCACGTTCGGCAGAGCACTCGCCTGAGGCCATCTAAATTAGAATGTAGGGAATGTCCTGTTGACCTGCAAGATGATCAGAACGTAGCAGTCAGTTCAAACACTCACTGAGGCCTAGCCAGGTGCCTGTGGTCTGCGCCCGACCTTGGGAATGCAAACTCCAGTACAGCCTGGTCCACTCCTCAGACCTACAACCTAGTAAGAGAATTGACAAATGAGGTCATTTTTATGAACAGTCCCAGCAGCCTCCCCACAGGTCCCCAGACAGGCTCTTTCTGCACGATGATAAAATGCCTGTCGGGAAACTGCTTGCTGATTGCATTGTTCACTGGTACCTTAGCACACAGGTCTGATGATAGCAGGTTAACCTAGAGCAGTGGTTCTCAACCTTCTGGCCCTTTAAATACAGTTCATGTTGTGACCCCACCACAACATTATTTTTGTTGCTACTTCATAACTGTAATGTTGCTACTGTTATGAATCGTCATATAAATATCTGATATGCAGGATGGTCTTAGGCGACCCCTGTGAAAGGGTCATTCGACTGCCAAAGGGGTCGCGCGCGATCCACAGGTTGAGAACCGCTGACCTAGAGGGAGACAGTGTCTGTCTCAGCGGTTTCTTTCCCTCCAGAAGTGACGGGTTGTAACCGTCTCTGTGTTCGTGTGCTTGTTAGGTTTGGAGGAGACCAGCCTGTCTACATCAACATCATCAGAGACCCCGTCAACCGGTTTCTGTCTAATTACTTCTTCCGTCGATTTGGAGACTGGAGAGGGGAGCAGAATCACATGATCCGCACGCCCAGCATGCGGCAGGAGGAGCGCTACCTGGTGAGTCCTGTTGCGGCCAAGAGGTGGTTGCCCCCCTGCCCTGGGAGCAACTCCTGGGGCTGGGAAGCTCTCCCTGCCTGCCCATGGCATCCCCATGGCACCTCCACAGAGCCTGTGTGGCGAGGGCTCTTCCTTGGGGAGGAAGTTTTTGCCAGTGAAACACTGTTCCGGATGACCCGGGTCATAATGAACTCTTTCCAATGACTTTCCAATCTTGCTGTCCTCGGCTTGATGTTAGCGCTAGAATTTAGTCCCAGAGCAGAAATGATCTTTCCCTGTGGGCATCGCTCTCTGAGGGTCATGTTCTCAGACCTCATCCCATTCAGTTCCCATGGCAATCCTAGGAGGGAGAGGTGCTTTCAGGCGAGGACTCTGATGTTCCAAGAAGATGTGGGACTTGCCCAAGTTGGGGCCCCCCGGTAAGGGGCATAGCTGTAACTGTCTGTCTCTGGGTCCTCTTGACTTGAAGGCCAGGGTCCTTTGCTCCACAGCACAACAAAATCAGGCCACCTCTGCAAAAATGGCATGCCTTTTCTGCACTGTGTTTCGGGATGCTCAGCTCCAGAGAAATGTGGGTTTTGACCTCAGTCATTATTTCCAGGGTGCTGCGTTGGAAACAAAAATAGAGGGAAGACTTATGTATCTTCCTTTCCAGAATTAAAAGGAACATTTCTCACTTATTTGTGACCTAAACTGACAAAAGCTTACTGAGTAGCTGAAAGCCTGGTGTTAAGGAGGCTGAAATCCTGGTCTCTGTGGGCGAGAGAGCCCTTTGGGGTCACGCAGACCCATGCTGGGCTGTCAGCACAAACAAAGAAAGAGGAGAAAGTTATGGAGGGATCAGTGCACATCTATCTCCACTGCTGGAAACGAGCACTGAGCCTGCACCCCCTGCTGAGGGGGCTGTGGCAGTATCTTGGTAGCTAAAGAAAGTAGTAGCATTAGTCACAGTTCTGGTGCAATGTGAAAACTTCTGTTTTCTCACTTAATTTTTTAAAATGTAATAAAGGATGTGTTTGGAGGGTGGGAGCACTTTTGGATGATGTGGAGTCTTATCCAGTGCTGCACACAGTTTTTGGATGAGCCAAGAGGAGAAACCAAGGCCTTTCCCTCACTACTCAGTATTTGCTCAACTACCCAATACTTCAATGAAATAATTCGATGGCATATTTTAAAAGTGGTTTTTAGTTTTGATGGCAAAAACCCTAATCTTTTCTTTTAAACTGCATGTTATGAATATGGCTATATATTTTCTATTCATGATGAGTGTGTATTCAGAGTACAGAACCACTGGCTGAGGAATAATGTTGACTCAGATCCTCTGTTTCTACTGGATCTCGATTAGCATTTACATCATCTTCTAAACGTACAGATCATAGTCCACTGAATCAAAATATATTTCCAGGTTTCTGACTCAATAGCCATACTCAGAAAATTAGAACCAAGTTATAGCAGAAGATGCTGGAAAACTAAAGACATGGAAACGAGTCTGATGAGTCCTGCTCTTCAAGCATTAAAGTAGGTAGGAAGTAAATCCACAGTCTACCAGAAGATGAAAGGTCATTTGGAAAAATGAGCAAGTGGAGGGACCGTCCGGAGATCCAGAATGCCTGGCGGGTGGGGAGAGGCTATTAATGAGGAGGTCAAGGAAGTCACGGAGGATGTGTAGTTTGAGCAACTATCGAGAGATGAAGTTGGATACTGGTCAGCCGGAAGAGTATAGCTCCAGGTGGAGGGGGCAGCTGGGGCAAAGGCCTGCAGTAGGCACGTGACATGTATGGCTCATTCAAAGATCAGTATGGGAGAGCAGTATGGCTGGTATAGAGCGAGGGAGGGGTAGGGAGAGGGAAGTGGCAGGTGGTGAATTGAGAGAGGTGAGAGTTGGAGACCACAGATCATATAAGGCCCTGGGAGTCACTGTGGTTACTGTAAGTGGGTTGGGAAGTAACATGAATGACCCCAAATGGAACACACTTTAATCAGTGACTCCTTCTCCTGAACCTCCACTGGAGAGCTCAGCCCTTCTCACAGCAGGAAATGCATCATCCCATCACTCTCAGCAGTTCCCTACTTCTCTCTAGGAGTTAGGACTCCTCCCTACTTCTCTAGACCTACATGTCGCTGACACCCAGATGCTTGTCCTGAGAGTCTCACAGGCTCCCACACTCAGAGTTTCCAGGGGGCTCCAGAGTAAGTGTGATTTATGTGATGGTGACCTTGAGTTGGGCAGTGCACAACCTATACCACTGCACATGGAGGTCCAGATGTTCTTCTGTGTGCGCCCCCCCCCCCCCAAAGGCTCTGTGCTGGCTCTGTCTTTTTTTTTGTGGTGGTGGGGGGCGGTGTGGTAGAGTGTCTTAACTTCTCTCCTCTCCTCCCAACAGTCTATCAGCTCTTTGAGGACAAGGTAGGGTCAGAGTTCCATCTATGTCCCGGGTACCCAGATGAGGTGCTGAAATAATGGAGACCTCAGTAGCACTCTATTTAGTCAATAAAATAAACAATGACAACAGAACATGAATGTAGGAGTTGAGAGGAATTCTCTAGATTGTTCTACCCTGTCAAGTTTTGCTATCCTGTAAGTCACTCCACATAACACAGTCTTTACACATTTACACAAAGAAGTTGTAATCATTAGGCAGAGAAGTTGTAAACATAAGAGGAAAAAGAATGCTTTAGATTCTTTTAAAATATTTTTTTATTGATTTTAGAGAGAAAGGAAGAGAGAGAGAGATAGAACTATTGAGATAGAAACATCAATCAGCTGCCTCCTGCACGTCCCCCTCTGGAGATTGAGCCTGAAACCTGGGCATGTGCCCTGACTAGGAATTGAACTGGAGACCTCTTGGTGTCTGGGTTGACGCTCCTCCACTGAGCCACACTGGCCAGGTGGTTTAGATGTGTGTGTTTTTTGAAAGCCCATAGAATGTTGAAAGTTGGAGGGGTGGTAAGTCTTCTATTTTGAGAGGCTGGTAGCTGGCTTTATGGTGCGATTTGAGAGATTCCAGGAAAATTTCCCCCCCTGGAATTCTACCCTTAAAGAGATTTGCAGGGGCCCCTTTCCACCTGTAAGCACTGCATCCTGGGAAGGGCCTGTGTCAGATGAGCTCATCAGATCATTGCTTGGCAAGTTCTCAGCAGGAGAGAGTGGGCTCCTCAAAGCAGCAGAGGCAGAAATCAGGGCGTAGGGGGTGGGGGTGGGGGGGGGCCTGAGGGACACGTGACTCCTTTATGATCTGGCCCCAGCCTGACCCGGTTAGGAAGCTGTTTTCTTGTTCAAAGGATAGTTTGTTTATTTGGAAGAAGGCAGTCTATTGCCTTTCTTTTTAATAGATGAAACTTTTTATTTCATCTCCCATTAAACCCTTGAAATAAAACGGCCCCCTGTCACAGCCTGTCCTCATTTTGGCAAGCCTGGGTGGTCAGTTGTTTGCCTCAAAAGAGGGTGTTGTTTGTGTCTCAGTGGGGTGTAGGGCAGCTGTGAGGAGACCACTGTCCCCTTGGGGAGGCCCTGCTGGGGTCGAGGGCCGGAGAGGGGACCTACAGGGTGTCCCCTCTACCAAGCAGGCAGGCGCCCTCGGGGCGCCGTGCCATGAGGCCTCTCCCTTGCACACTGTATGCACAGAGTCATCGGGGTGGCCCGAAATGGGTCTACTGACGTATCCGCATTATTCCAGATCCCAGTGCTCTGAAGCCACTCGCTTTATCCAGTTGCCAAAAACCAGACAGCTCTGCTCCTGGCCCTGAGCCTCGCGGAGCTGCTTAGCATACAGCTGAGAGAGGCCAGGGCCTGAGCCCACTCAGGGGGTGAAATAATATCATCTTGTGATGCTGGGTGGTTTGGGAGAACAAGGAAAGGGGTAAAGGAATCCCAGGATTTGCAGGGTCCCTGGAGGCCACAGGTGCAGGAATGGGGCCTGGGTTGAGGGGTGGCTTCGGGGCCCCACCAGGTGTGGAAGCCAGGCCTCCTGATTCTACAACTGTGTTGTTTGGTCACTCGGACTTTATGTTGGACTTTCTGAATGGTGAAGAGGGACCTGGACTACGCCAAGTTTCATGCGTTTTTGAGCAAAATAATTTTGTCTGACACCATCTGTACATCCTACAAAGACATAGCTGTTATAGAAATAGTGGTGTTTTTTTTTTTTTTTTTAAATGTGCAAGCATCTTATAGCTGTTCTCCATATTTTCTGGAAACAATTAGATTTTCTACATGTTTCCAATTCTTTCCAAACTATTCTTCATTTGTATTTTCAAAAAAAAATCATCTTCACATGAATTCTTGCTAGAATGGATACTAATTCATCTTTTAGCAGCCACAGTGTGAAAAGGCAGTTCTCCTAGGCCAGTGGTCGGCAAACTCATTAGTCAACAGAGCCAAATATCAACAGTACAACGATTAAAATTTCTTTTGAGAGCCAAATTTTTTAAACTTAAACTATATAGGTAGGTACATTGTTATTAACTTAATTAGGGTACTCCTAAGGCTTAGGAAGAGCCACACTCAAGGGGCCAAAGAGCCACATGTGGCTCGCGAGCCGCAGTTTGCCGACCATGGTTCTAGGCTCATTTCTCTGAGTTCAGAACCGGAAACCCGGCTCGGGTGCCCAGGTGGCTGCCTCCCTCTTGGTGTGAGAATGACCAAGTGAGGCAGATCCGAGCCCAGAACACTTGGATGTGCCCCAGCCCATGAGCCTCTTCTCCAGCTGCAGTCCAGGCTTCTTTATTCCCAGCTGAGAAATACCTGGCACCCCAAGCCCAGCTGATGAGAGAATGAATGACCGCTAATGAAAAGCAACTGTTGTGACTTCAGAGCGAGGGAGAGCATCTCATTCCTGCTGAAGCCTCTCTCGCTCCCAGTCACTGAGTTTCCCCGAAAATGCATTTCTTACGCTGCCATTTGCACTCAGTCAGTGACACATGTGTGGCTGATGCCTGCCATTCGCTTAAAACCCTGGCCTTAGGAAGCACATGCCCCCAGATGTCAAGGTGGGCTCCTTACCTGAACTTCCTGCCACTTCTCTGTTGGCTCTCCATTGGCAGAGCGGGAAGAGAGAGAGGAAATTTTTCCAGGGAGAAAACTGCCACTGGGATACTGTTTATTCAGCTTGGCTATAAAGATGGAAAGTAATGCATGTTTAAAAGAAAAGATGCGTAATTTACAGCTTCTTACTTCATAAAGAATTCAGTGAATCATGTTGGCCCAGTTGGATTCTGGAAAAGCCTGAAACGTGTCCAGAGTCAGGGAAGGTTTGCAGAAAGCTGTGCATTTCCATCTGCTTGAAAGTTTTGGATTTTGAGGGTTCTTTAGCTGGGGATATATATATATATATATGAAATACTCGTTTCTGGAAATTTCCACTGTTCTGACTGGCTGCTGCTGTCCTGTGAATGAAACCTCAGGCTGTGCTTCTGTCCCTAACGCATCACTTTTCTTAAAGAAAACAAATAAGGGATTTGGATGATCTGCTTTTTAAGTGTTTTAGCAATATCTGTGTTTTCCACATCCTCGAAGGTAAAAAAGTAATGTTCTTTGTCTCCAACTGCTTGGCATTTGGTTTATGTTTGGAGCCTGAGACAGTGGCCTGGGTCATGGTGTGCTTAGGTGCCCTTCTCAGCTGCCCTAGGTGAGTCAGCCTCTACGGACCTTACTGTTCTCATCTGTACAATGGGGCCATATTACCTACCTTGCTTCTGTCCTAGGGGTGGCAGGAGAAAAAATTGAACACTCTACACAGAAGTGCTCTGGAAGTTCAAACTTCCCTAAAGTTTTGGCAGGACGCTTCCATCCTTGGCTCTGTCAGTGGCTCCATGTGACCTAAAGGGACCGTTTTTCTGATGAAGGTGGGGGTTCTCTTCCCTGGGGAGCAGGAGCTGCGCTTCTCATGTGGCTCAGGCCATGTTGGGCCGTGCCCTGAACCTCAGCTCCACCTTTGCTGAGATCTCAAATGGCCCCGCTAGACCCCATCCCCTGGGCATTGGTTTCTAAGGAAACTGCTTCTCTTTGTGTTCCCAACAGCTGGAGATGCGTTTTGATCCCCGACTGCTGGCATGCATTTGTCCCGAGTTTATTTACTTGGAAACCTAAGCTGGAGTAGGCGCAGGGTTGTAAAGCTGAGGAAGTAGCACAGTCTCACCCCCGGGGGTGGGGGAGAAAGGTGCCAGGGGCCCGGATGCTCTGAAAGACAATGGAGCCCCCACCTGAGAGAAGTGCCCCTTGTCCTGAGGTGTGTTGAAAGCAGGGTCCCAGGTGTTTTAGAACCAAAGAACACGCTGGAGTTTAGCAATACTTGGGAGCTTCCAGGAAACACAGAAGGTGATGCCTGTGGCAGGAAGAGAGGCAGGAGGAGCTTAGGAAACAACAAAGAGATTTTGGAGAAAAGGAGAGGCCCGAGAGAGCAGCCAGCTTGGAGCCTGGGAAGGAGAGAACAGAATGCCACCAACCAACACCCGAGAGGCCACCAGGTAACCACAGCTGCGTGCGTGGCTTACTGTGGGTTAGCAGGCTTTCCCAGGTGAGCTCATTCACCCCCACAGCATCCTTTGTAGGCAGTAGAGCTGATTGCTTTCTGGAGGCAGGAAGGGATGACCCGTGTCCTCATTCTTTTGGGCGGTTGGCAGAATTTGTGTCCTGTGGTTGTAGGATTGACGTCTTATTTTCTTGCTGGTCATCCGCTGAGCACCATCCCATTTTCTAGAAGATCTACATTTCCTAAAATGTGGCCCCCTTCCTCCATCCTCAAAGCAACCAGTGGTGGGGCGAATCCCTCATGCTTCAAATCTTTCCTCCTTTTATCTCACATCCATAAGCCGGATGGGAAGGGTTCTCCACTTTTAAGGATTTCTGTGTCTAGATTGCCACCCCCCCCACCCCCCCCCCCCCCGCCGCCAGATAATCCAGGATAATTTCCCCATTTCAAAGACTGAACCCTTAATCACTTCTGCAAAATCCGTTTTGCCACACAAAGTCCTCCATTTACACATCTCAGGGATCAGTGTATGGACAGCTTCGGGGCCCATTATCTGCCTACCACGGTGTCACCAAGGACTGCTTCCTCAGCAGGGCCTGAAGGGACTGTGGAGGGAGTGTGAGCATGACAGGCATTTTGAACTTGGCCTGTCCCATCCACTGATGGAGAGCCCACATCTGCTTCCCATCATGCCATGCTGCCATGCAGTGGCGCCAAACTATGGCTTTCCTGTCCCTTGTCTGAAAACCGAAGTGGCCACTCATACAGCTTGTTTTTTCTCCTTCTACTAGTGACCCATTCATCCACCCATTTTTTCATTCACCGTTCATTCATCTCACTATGTATTTATTTAGTACTTTCTGTGTGACAGGCACTATAGGGGGAACTGGAGATAAAAATGTTGAGCAAATATAGATTCTGGGTCTGTCCTCAAGGAACTCAGACAGGTATTAACCCAAAACTGCGCAAATGCATGTGAAATAGGCACTTCAACACATCCTATGAAGCTGAGAGACGTGGCACTATCCAGGCAGAGACTGGGGCAGGTGGCCAGTCTCTGGGTCAGAGAAGTGATGGTTGAACTTAGACCTGAAGGAAAAGAGGTGAAGGAAGAACATCCAGACACAGGGAACAGCACATCCAAAGGGCCTGTGGCAAGGGGGATACGGTGAGCATGGGGAAGAGCCAGGGGGTAGGAAAGCCCTGAGTCACTCATGCGGGCAGGCGGGGACAGGCCCCACAGAGCCCCCCAGGCCCTATTGAGGAGCACTGGGGAGGCCCTAACGGATTTCAAACAAGGAGGCATGTTAACCTGGGATCCTTGAGCTTTTACATTGTGAAAGTACTTCTGTCCTTTGGTTCTCCTTCCACAATGTTCTTGCACTCTATTTAAGGGGACATGCACTGGAACAGGAAATGTCCCCCACTTCCTCACCCACCACCCTCCTGCTCTCCTTCCTGTTCACTCACCTTTCTCTGTATTCTCATGCCTCCCCTGCTTTGCCTCACCAGGACTCCCACCTTTCACCTTATTTCCTTCTAACCCTCCAGCCCCTATTTGGAAAAGGGGTCTTTTCTTGAGCTCCAGGGGGTGGAACCCAATGTTTACATTCTCTTCTGTATCTGCCCCCACCCCATGTGGCGCTTTGAGGAACCAGAAAAGAACCTGCTATTATACCTGGAAAAAAAAAATGACAAGCAACTCAGCTACAACATATAGAGTAGAGGGGTTCTGAGGGCAGCCTGGTTAATTCGAGGCTTCTGCCGTGATCCAAGTGCTAGTCAAATCAGGGAGCTGGTGTTTATGGAGCACTGGCCCCGTTCCAGGAGCAGCTCCGGGCAGGGGCAGAGGTGGGGCTGGGGTAGCAGTGACAAACAAGTGCAAGACACCGCACTGTTCTCCCAGTGGCTAAGTGCCTGGCTCGCAACACAAGGCCCGAACTCGAAAGGCCTAACACAACAAGGAGAGGGATGATGGCTCAGGGCAGCAGCACAGGGGTTGTCATGGGTTGGGGGACATGTTTAATCAGCAAAAGAATGATGCAGACCCTCACCACCTGAGAGTTCAGGTGAGGAAAGAAATCAGTGGGAGTTGGGGTCGTCAGGGGAAGCTTCCCAGCTGAAGTGGGCACTCAGTCTTTAGGGACAAATGCAGATTGAGGCAGGGGTAAGGGTCCAGGCGCCCCAGTAAGCGGAGTGTCTGTGAAAAGCCTGAGAGATGGAGGCTTGCTCTCTGGTGAGCAGCCCAGCTCAGCTGGAACGGAGGGCCTGGGGAAGCCAGGAGCTTCGGGGCGGCGATGCAGTTCTCCAGATGTCCCGAGGAAGGGGAAGCAACTGGGCCGCTGGCTGCCAGATCAGGTTCGCCTGACCTGCTTTCTCCACTGAAGGTCCCATCGGGGGCATCAAACCCAGGCCTGCAGAGCACAGCCAGGTGCATCCTGCTGGCTGCCACCTGTCAGCTGAGCTCATCTTCTCAGGACCCCACCCTCACTGTGAGTCACTGGCCCAGCCGGGCTGGGCCGGCCGCAGCTGCCTCCTCTCTGGGCTCAGCCTTGTACCCCTGCTGGGACAGGTGGCTCTATTTACCAAGGCGGTGCTGCTCAGCCTGGCAGCTCATGAATCACCCCGGGGGCTTTAGAAACTACACATGCCTGTGTCCCACACCCAGGGGCTCTGGATTAAGTGGTCAGGGGTGCAGCCTGGGCTTTGGGAATTTTTAAAAGCTCCTGAAGTGATGCCAACGTGTAGCTAAGTAAGGTTGAGCCACTGAGGAGTGGCGCCCATCCAGTCTGGGCTGTATTAGCAGGGGCTGTGTTCACTGACAGACACACCTCACGGATACCTTCTAGAAGCTTACTTTCTGTATCCTCTGCCCACTTGGAAAGAGCTACATTTGCCCTCCCCTCAGAAAAGTTTCTATTTGTTAGGCTTTTAATAGACATGTGCAAATAAATGTAAGGTTTCCTGTACTTATGAATCCTCGGTACATGTCTTAAGTTAGGCTTTCTTCTAATTTGGAGTGGGTAATATTTTTTATACAGAAACCAAAGAGTATGTTATACTGTGCATTTAAGATCTCGCTTCAGGAAGCTGAGCTTTTGGCAATGAAACAGAGAGTGAACGCTCTAGTAAATAAAATATTTTAGCATGAGGCCGTATTTTTATTTAGTCGGTGAAGCATTGGAAACCCATTGCCATCTCTTCAAAGAGACACGTGTCACTCTTTAAATGCAGGCTAGTTCATCCAGAATACATATAAATGCTAAACTCAAAGACCCGTGAAACAGAACCACATTTTACATTTCCCGCAGCCAGGAAATAATGTTTAAAATAATGTTCTTTAAATGCAGTCAGGGAGCTTGCTTTCAAAGAAGCTGCGGAGTGAAGTTTCATATAAATTGCAAAGCGAATGCCTCAATTGATATGTGTTAACCTTTTTGAATTTCAGACTCTGTACTTGTTTCTCAGAACCTGCCACACCACTATCGTTGTCCTCCATTTGCTTTGCCAGATTATAATTCTTTTTTCTCCACTTAACTGTTTAGCATATACAGCAAAAAAAAAAATCCCCAAAGGTGGAATCACCTCCAAACATGTTCTTAAAAAAATATTTTGCCAAGTCTGAAGGCAGATAGGAAAAGTCAGTGAAAACATCTAAGAGATTTATTGGAATCTCAGCTTGAATTCAAATTGCAAGTACTTATGAAAGTGTCAATATTAACACGAAATAGCTGGCAGTTTTTCTAATAAATGTAAATTGAATTAGCTAGTGTGTGATTGGAAAAATGCTTGCTTCGCTTAGGCTGTCTCAAAACAAGTCTCGGATCTGTTAGCTATGGCAGCCTTGCCCTCTAATGGCTGGAAATTGAAGGGCAAGACCAAGTCTTTTTTTTTTTTCCTAGTTTTATTGACATATCTCTCTGTATGACTAAATACTTTTGACTACAAAGAGGATAGAAACTAAGAAGAGGGAATGGCTGACAATTGAGCACCATATCAAAGCATGGGGCACACTGTAGACAGAATGAACATGTCCTTAAAAGGCGACAGCTAATAGGGGCAGAGGGCCCACGCATGCTCAGTGCCTTGGAGCTTCAGGGCCATCTCCCACAGAAATACGTATTATACAGATATCTGATCTCCTGAAATGCAACGGAAAGGTCCAAGTCATCATAATATGAAAAAATTTAAATGCCTGTGAAAGTTATAGAATAATCAAGCCTGCAAATTGGGAAGGGCCTGGCTCCTAATCGGCTGGTTCTGCAGAGCACACTTAGCAAAGCACTTAGTTCCCTTTCAGGATCGACTAATGAGTGTCACAGACATGTGGATGGGCAGGAATCTAATAAGTAGTTTGATTTTATCCCATGTGACATTTTCATTGATTTAGGAAAGCGGCCAGGGATGAATGGGTCAGCCAGCTCTAGGCATGGGCCATGTTTTCTCTGACTCTAAACCCTATTCATGGTTGAATGAAAGAATTGTAACCAAAACCTACACAGTTGTATGACAAATACAGCTTTAAACAAACAGCTCCGCATGTCATATTGCAAAGTTAAAACACAATGGAATTGTATCAACATTCAACTAGATGTTTCTGTACTCGTTCCCTATGAAAGAGGAAGGTAACCCTGGTGTGACTTTTATAGTAAGATGGCTGCCCCTTCGCCGCCTGTGAACTTAAACACTCACTTCCAGTTTTTAAAATAAACGAACCTGTTGGAGACTTAGAGAAGGAATCATCAGATGCATAAAAGAAAGTTACCAAGTTCAGTAAGAGATGAAACTTTGATGACAGTGAAGCTCAGATATAATTATGCCATTCCATATCTGATCCCTAGTAATAAAAACCCTGCAAGATGAACAGAAGTGACCTAAACCCAGGCAATCAGATTAGCTTCGACCAACTTTGATTACTGTTCATCTTTATTTCTCCAGGTAATTATTATTCCTTGTGGATTCTATTTATTTTTTACTTGTTAACATATAGCTTCGTAAATCCTTCACATTGTTTCATGTTTGTATAGGTCTTATATTTTTAACTCAAATGTAATTCTCTCTGATAATAGGACATCATCTTTTATAACCTTAGCACCCCTCACCACTCCCTGGGTGACATCTGGCCCAGCCCCCAGGTACAAAGTGTACAGAGAATAGTGATGTTTGCCTCTTCTCCCTACTTGCACACCCAACTTCAGTATAATTTGAACACCTATAGTGCTGGGAATAGCTGTGCAAGGTGGGTGTGTGTTCCTACATCCTGCTTCTACCCCACACAGAGATATCCATCTCCTCCTCTGTCCCCTTATCAGTGGGTGGTACCCCATCTGGTCAGTCATCCCCACCTGCTTTCTCTCCCCAACCCCCCAACTTTCTTAGCCAGCACCTTAGCCTGGAATCCTCCTGAAAGGCAAGGGTTTGGGACAAAGGTGTTAGAATTTGAACAGTGATCCCAGGACTGGAGTAATGGAGAGAGAAACAGGGAAGGACAATACAAAGGGGTGTCCTCACAATGGTCACTCTTGGGAAACCAAGGCTCAAGCCTGCTAGGACTCTGTGAGGACAGTGTAGGATTCCCAGAGAATTCTTTCCTGCTCGAGGAAAGAAAGAGGGGAACATTTATCCATTCATCTCATCCTTCGTTGTCCAACTTGCCCCATGAAGCCTTAACTCCCCAACATCGGGACTATGCACACGTGTGTGCCACATGGGTTCCTATGGCTGCCCCACGGGGAACAGAAAGCAGGGATATGTCCAGCTGCCGAGGCAGGTTGCTCTTGGGTTACCTCTGCATGAATTTTGTGGCTGCAGCAATAGCTGGAGGCAAAAGTGGCCTAGAGGACACGAGGCAGGGCATGAGTGTCGAGCTGTAAAACTTGTTGCTTCTGTCCCCTTAACTTCTCTCAGATCAATTCTTATCAGTGATCATCAGTAAAGGTCTCTCACTTTTTACCCAGATATCTGCAAAAGCCTCGTGCACGATCAACCTGTCTCCAGTTCATCATCTTCTAACCCATAGTCAAAGTATTCGGTGAACAAATCTGCTGTCGCCATTCACCTGCTTAAAACTCTTATTTCTATTCCCTAAGTGTAATATTAGCTATTGATGCTATTATGATAGTATCATTGTTATTTGATCAAAACATATACATCTGTGAACCTACAATTATCTTATTAAAAATTTCAGTTAAAATACACATCACAAGCATTAGAGAAGGGGTTGGTTAGTCAATGAATAGAGTAGGAAAAATGGAAATGAGAATGTGCCTCTTCTGGAAAGAAGATGTGAGAAGCTTGGTTTGATTAGCATTTATTTGGGAAAGCAGTAAGTGGGGGCCGGAGGGATCGGTCCAGATTATTGGGAGTGAGATCCACAGAAAGAACTTGAGAACTCATCACAGAAGGCAGGAGTCACCAAGCTTCTCAAGCAAGGAATTAAATGACATTGTGAAGTGCTGCTTTTAAGTTGTGTTACACTGAGAAAGACCTTCTTTCCTGTGAAACTACTTTTTAAAACTTTCTCCATAGTGTCATGCAGGGTTTTTATTGTAATTCATATTGTTTAAATTAAAATATTTGATCCATCTGAAATTTATCTTGCTGTCAGGTATAGCATATCAGTCCAGGATCTTTTTCTCCCAGATGGCTAACAAATTATTCCAACATTTATAGAATAATTCATCTTTTCCACACTAATCTAAAGTGTCACCTTTATTATATAATAAATCCTTATTTTTGGAGGAATCTCCTGTTTGACTTTTTATTTTATTCCATTGACCTGTGTCTTTAGGTAAGTAACAAACAATTACATATATTACTAGAGGCCCGGTGCACGGAATTTGTGCACGGGTAGGGTCCCTAGGCCTGGCTGGCTATCAGGGCCAATTGGGTCCTTCTGGCTGTCAGCCAAGGCCTTCCTTCATTCTGTACCAGCCCCTGGTGGTCATCACAAGTCATAGCAAGCAATCGAACTCCCAGTCTCCTGGTCAAACTCCCAAGGGGACACTTTGCCTATTAGCCTTTTATATATATAGATATGTGTGTTTTTACATGTGTAAATAATATAGAATTATGTACTATACATTTATTATATACTATACAATAATATCAGTAATACAATTGTGCAATACACAATAACTATTATATAATATGTAATTTATTTCTGATAGGGTCTAATCTCTTCTTATTAATCTTTCCCTCAGCTGTCCTAACTCTTTGTCTTTGGTAATTTTTTCATAGAAACTTAAAACCCCAGCTTGTTCAGTTCCCCTATCCCCACATACATACCCAGAAAACCCTATTGATATTTATTGAGTTCACATTAAATTTTAGATTAATGAGAATTGGCATCTTCATATTGTGTCTTATTATTTGAGATTGTATTTTGCTTTTTCATTTATTCAGGACTTCTGTTGTATCCCTTGAGAGTGTTTTAAAGTTTTCTTTATTTAGAGCTGGCATGGTTCTTAAGTTTGTCTCTAGCTGCCTCCTCCACACCCCCTAACTGGGATGTGCCCGCAACCAAGGTACATGCCCTTGATTGGAATCAAACCTAAGACCCTTCAGTCCACAGGTGTTTTATCTTTTGTTGTTGTTTTGCTATTGCTGCATATTAGTATACTGTGATTAATTACGGTATATTATTTTTAACTCAACCACCTCACTGAATTCTCTTACTGATTGTCCATAGATTTTCAGGAGGTTCTATTGAGTTTGCCAGCTAATAATGATAATCTTTTCTTTCTTTTCTCCAATTTTTATAAATCTTGTCCAACTATTTTTGTTAATATCTCTACAACAATAATAAATATAATGGTCATAAGAATTGGTTCCTTATTCAAGCCAGATAATTGAAATAAAAATTAAATTTCCAATTCTGGACTTTTGTTCATTTCTAGTTTGTTTGTTTTTTTTCTACTATAATGTAATGTTTAAGGTCCAGACTTTGGGGAATTTCATTTCTGGGAAACTATATGCAGCATAAATCTCAGTATCTAATGATATAAAACCCTAAGGAAAAAGACCAAAAAAAAAAAATCCTTAACCCTCCACCATCACCCACTTGTAACTTAGATGTCATTATTAATAACCCACCAACCCCAGAGTGGTTGCATGCTCAATAGCCTGTTTGGCTGGCTCTGTGAGACAGAGATATCATGCTAGTGGGAAGTTCAATATTGGAGTCCTTTCTGGAGGTCACTGGGCTGATGTTATATTGTGCCTTTCCTCATGGGTGCGGTTTTTCTGGCAGTCAGTTCCTAGTGACCCCATTTAATAAACTGTAATAAATGCAAAATAGATTTATTACTCACAATTTTGCAGTACAAAGGAAAGATGAAAAAACAATTAGAGGCTGAAGGTAGAATCAGATACACATTTTGCTTTGCTTTTAATTATGAGCGAATGTAAAAATCAAGATCATCCTTGGCTAGGTCCAGCCAGTCTCTGACACCAAGGCCACGTGTCTTCCTGACTCGTTGACCCTTCTGGCTGTTACAGAAGGACTGAAGAGGCCTTTGAAGCGAACCTGAGCACACCTGACTTTGGAAAGGTGACGAATATTTGATGAGGACTCTGTACTTCGAGAGATTTCAGTCCATTCATTTAAATACAAGTGTGGGAGTAAATAAGCCAACATCCTTGAGAGGAATGTAGACTATAGACACTTGGGGGGACTGTGTTTATTGTTGATGTTTCAGATTTTAGAAGCCCTGTGGGAGAACGTCCAAGACACACCCCCTTCTTATCATGCCCACTCCTAGCCCTTTGTGGTTGCAAACCTGCTGGGTAACGGAGACTGGCATTTCTCCTTTATTTCTGGAAACTGAGTGAAGTGAGGGAACAAACCTTATCATTTGAACTGTAATAACTCTGATCACTTAATACATATCTGTATTAATACATATGTGACTTAATACATATCTTAAGACTTTAACTTTGTCGTTTCCAGCTGCTCCCTTCATTACATTTAGATCATTCATGTCAATTAGTGTGTGACTTTCACCTTTATGAGCAAACCCCAAACATGAAAGCCCTGGTAATTCTTCATTTATTTGGAATAATGGGTTCTGTTTCTGGCCCTTCATAGATGGCTCCTCCAGTCTTACAATATTTCTTTTTTAAAAAATATATATTTTATTGATTTTTTATAGGGAGGACGGGAAAGGGATAGAGAGAAACATTGATGAGAGAAACATCAATCAGCTGCCTCCTCCACACCCCCTAACTGGGATGTGCCCGCAACCAAGGTACATGCCCTTGATTGGAATCAAACCTAAGACCCTTCAGTCCACAGGCCGACACTCTACCCACTGAGCCAAACCGGTTAGGGCCTCACAGTATTTCTTACTTTCCATCAATATTTTGGCTCTATGTCTTCGCCAGGTACTCACGTTCAGTCTCCTTTGGGTACCCTGTAAGAGTTTTGCTCAGTCTGTTTCATGCATCTTGACTATTCTATTTTTGCTCAATCTGATCACTTATGTTATTTAAAACTTTTGAATAGTATACACATGTCACCAATTGACCATTCTCTCATTTTTTTAAAAAAAAGTTCTTCACCTCTTCAGTCCAATCTGTCCCTTTTCCCCTTTAAAATGTCTCTCAGTTTTGCTCAATATGTCTCCTTTGCCACTGCCAACACCACAGGCTTTAATGGTTTTCAACTCTCAGCCGCCTCCTGACTGATCTCTGATCCCAGTCCCTCTCCCTCCTCTTCACCCTGCACAGCACTGCCAGATTCGTTTTCCAAAGCAGCGTTTCACATCACGTCATTTAATTCCTTGCTCAAGAAGCTGGGTGACTCCTGCCTTCTGTGATGAATTCTAAAGCCCTTTCTCTGGCTCTCAAGACTCTTAATAATCTGGACTTATCCTGCCAGCCCCAACTTCCTGCTTTTCCAAAAAACTGCTGATCAAACCAAGCTCCTCACATCTTCTTCCCAGACCAGGCACATTCCCATTTCCATTCTTTTCCTTTTGCTGCTTTGAAGTTTCTAGGAGGGGCAAGCTGGAAAGCCTTCCGTTCTCTCTCTCCATCCATAGCCTATCCATCCTTCAGAATCTCATCTCTAGTCTCTCTTGATCCCAACCTTTGAGGCGCTGCCCCTTTTCTAGAATTCCAGTTTCTCGTGTGCTCTGCCCTGTCTCTTACTCTTGAGTTCACACCATGTTCCAGGTACTGTTTAGTACTTGAATTTTTAATTTGATCCTCACAATACAATCTTATGGGGTTATTATATTATTATAATCACATTTTATTTTGTTTTAATTTATCTTTATTTTTGAAAGTCTTACAGATGTCCCTCTTTTCCCCCATTGACTCCCTCCACCCCACTCCCACCCCCTACTCCTCCATAGGCCTTCGCTCCACTATTCTCTGTGTCCACAGGTTATGCATATATACATATAAGTTCTATTAGATGGAAAGTCTGATGTTCAGAGAGGTTAAGGTATTTGCCCAGAGTTAAGTTACATTTATGAAGTGATGTCACTGGGATTCAAACTCAGGCAATCTGGTTTCAGAGGCTATGTCCCTAACCATTATGCTGAACAGCCTCTTTTTGTCCCATGTGCCTCTCTCATTGTTCCCGAGTCTGTAGCCTGACTGTCAGCTCCTAAGGGTAGTTAGAGTCTTCCCTGCTTTGTATTCATCCCATTCATTGCTTTCGGAGCCCATTATGGAAGAAGGTTTTAATAGAATCCACTGCAAACAGGCAGAGAACTCATCGGTCATATTCACCAGCTTTTCTCAGCACCTAAAACAGAACAAACAGACAAAAAAACAGGGTCTGACACATAGTAAGTGCTCAAGGATTATTTGCCGAATAAATGACTAAACGGATATTTGATTGATTCACAGTTTGGCAAATACACAATCATGTTGGTGCATCCTTCTCAAGTTTTTCTATTTATATAAATTTTCATATCTGTATTTTATGTACAAGTCTCTCAATTGTCTCCAGGCCAGCCCTCATGATTAAGCTGGTGTTTTTTTCTAGACTACAACATGGGTGCTTAGTTGTCCTCAGCTAAGGTAGTTGTTGCCTTACAGATGTACAGGGTTTCGGAGTTCATCTCTCTATTAGAGCTGATGAAATTAAGTTACATCAATTTAATGAAATGAGTATTTTATTACCAGAAGCAAAAAGGGATACTTTCTTAGGCAGATCTTAATAAATAGTACTTCTAACTTGAGGTCTGTAGTACTTGCTTATTTACAGTAACTAAATAAAATAGTATCATTAGTCAAAAAAATCTTTAAAATTTAATTTTCACAAATGTGTCTTCCTTGTGAGAAAGCTCTTCTAAACTGGAAGAAGGCATATTTGTTTCATACCCTACATCTGAAAAGGACTTTAATCTTCACTTTTCATCCAGTGTTGATTTTAGTGTTTTAGATAAAGGATACCTCATTTAATCCTCTCTAAATGTTATTAGTGGAAGTCAGGTTTCTGCTGCACACAATCTGTATTTAATTTATTTAAAACCACAGTTAGCATTGAGAATTTTGAAATGCAGTCAAAATAAATGATTTTACATCAAAGGCTATATTAGCACCAACTTTTCAAAGGGCTTTTCTTTTGAGAAATTTAAAGCACCTCATTAAGTCTACAGTCTCCCAAAAATGTGCTATTCTCCAAGATAGCCTTATTAGTCCCATTTTACAAAAGTTGAAGCCATTAAATATCTTTACCAAGAGCTATTGGGATGGAATCCTACTGGGTGGGCCCTTGACTTATGATCCAGCCATCATTGGTAAATTGGAAGGAGAAACTACACACAAAGCAGGAAGGAAAATGATCAGCCAGGGGGAAGCTAAATGTAAAATCAAGATTTGTCACAGGTCCTTTTTAACATGGAGTTCCAGGTTGTTGGAGAAAAGTAAGAAAAAACCTCACACCAAACATACCCCAACTAGTCACTGTCCTTCAAGGGAGAAATGTAGAAGTTAGTCCTCATCATGATGCTGTTGACTGCAAAAGCTAAGCCAAATTGGGGGTTATCAGAGAAAATGAATATAGGAAATAGAATGTCAGGAATAAATTTATGAAGTACCGGAAGGTCTGAAAAGGTGTGTGTTAAGTTCTAAAACAAGCCCAGAAATGATGGCTATCTCCTAGATCAGTAGTTCTCAACCTTCCTAATACCGCGACCCTTTAATACAGTTCCTCATGTTGTGGTGACCCCCAACCATAAAATTATTTTCGATGCTACTTCATAACTGTAATTTTGCTACTGTCATGAATCGTAATGTAAATATCTGATATGCAGGATGTATTTTCATCGTTACAAATTGAACATAATTAAAGCATAGTGATTAATCACAAAATCAATATGTAATTATATATGTTTTCCGATGGTATTAGGCGACCCTTGTGAAAGGGTCGTTTAACCCCCAAAGGAGTCGCGACCCACAGGTTGAGAACCACTGTCCTAGATGTTTCCAATCTACTGTTCACCAGTCTACTTACTACAACAGCCTAGTTCAATCTCACACCTGTCCAGAAAGGGAGGACACAGTTACCTCAAGCCATCCAAATCACTGTGGGTGAACCCTTATCATCTCCCCCCGCTCTACCCCCCACACAGGCACATATACACAAACATACAGATGCTCAGTCACACCCTCAGGGACTAAGATTTAAAGCTTTTTTAAAAAATACAACAATGAGGTACCATCTCACACCTGTCAGAATGGCTATCATCAACAAATCAACAAACGACAAGTGCTGGAGAGGATGTGGAGAAAAAGGAACACTTGTGCGCTGCTGGTGGGAATGCAGACTGGTGCAGCCACTATGGAAGACAGTATGGAGTTTCCTCAAAAAACTAAAAATGGAACTCCCATTTGACCCTGTGATCCCACTTCTAGGAATATATCCCAAGAAACCAGAAACACCAATCAGAAAGGATATGTGCACCCCTATGTTCATAGCAGCACAATTCACCATAGCTAAGATCTGGAAACAGCCTAAGTGCCCATCAGTAGATGAATGGATTAGAAAACTGTGGTACATCTACACGATGGAATACTATGCTGCTGTAAAAAAGAAGGAACTCTTACCATTTGCAACAGCATGGATGGAACTGGAGAGCATTATGCTAAGTGAAATAAGCCAGTCAATGAAGGAAAAATACCACATGATCTCACTCATTCATGGATAATAAAGACCATTACAAACTTTTGAACAATAATAGATACAGAGGCAGAGCTGCCTCAAACTGATTGTCAAACTGCAGTGGGAAGGCCAGAGAGGGTTGGGGGGCAGAAGGGAGGGGAGTAAGAGATCAACCGAAGGACTTGTATGCATACATATAAGCATAACTAATGGACATAAGACACTGGGGGGTAAGGGAGGGCAGGGATTGTCAAGGGCGGGGGGTGGGGGAAGGACACATATGTAATACCCTTTGTAATACTTATTATAATATTTTTTTTAAAAGAATAAAAAAATAAATAAATAAAGCTTTTTTAAAAAAATAAGTTAAATCCTTTTTCATAGGTCCTTTTTAAAATTATAAACAAAGCTAGTAGCTTTCAAATTCTGTTGCCAAATCTTTAACTGAACCTACCCATCTGCAACTGGTTATGCACATTTTGTGCATAAATGTTTGGGCTATTGTATTATGATATGGTTGATTCATTCATTCTTTCTTTCAACAAATACTCAGCACCTACTCTGTAGTCAGCTATTTGGCAGATACTAAGAATTCAGTAATGAAAAACACAGATGTGATTTCAGCCCTCATGGAGTGTATAATCTATCAGGGAAAATAGACATTAAGCAAGTAACTAAGAGAGGTGATCAGGTCGTGGGAACAGTATGTACACAGGTCAAGAGTCCCAGATACTACAAGAGTCTCATATGGACAGAGTTCAGAAAGCAGAGTACAGGGGTGAGATATGAAGATGGAAAGGTGGACAGCAGCTAGATGATCAAAAACCTTAAGAAATAGGATAAGTGTGTGGGGCTTTATGCTGAAGACAATGAAAAGTCCTCAATTGAATGAGGTTAAGTTAGGATGGGAGGATGATATGACAGGATCAGGATTTGAAATATTGTGCCAGGCGAAGATACTTGGATTAGAACCAGGTGAGTTATTTTGGTTTGGATCAGAGTTGTCATGCTGGAGGAGACTGAAAGGAATGGATAGATTAGGACACATCTGTGAGGCTGAAGGCAGAAGAGGAGTTGAGGAAGATTTGGAATGAAGGAGGAAGAGGAGCTGAAGGAGGAAGAAGAGTTAAGGAAGATCCCAGGGTTCTAGTTGGAACAATCAGATGGATAGTACTCCTGAGGGTGGGGAATACAGGCACAGGAAAAATCAGTTTCTATTTTGGAAATACTGAGTTTCAGATGCCTGAAGTACATGTGACTGGAGATACCCAGCAGGTAGAAGAGTGGGCTGGGCTGGATATGGAATTGGAAGTTTTCAGTATCCAAAGAGAAGACAAAATATATATTCAATGGGGGGTGAGATCACGTCTGGAACGATGGTGATGCTTGGTAATTATTTGCTGAAGCCATGGGATGAAATTAAGTATGAGGATAAAAGAGTCTGTGGGTCACCCATTTGTTAGCACTCATTGAGGAGTTGGAAGCAAATGACACTGAGCAAGAGCCTCAAGAAGAGGACAACATAGAGATGTGGTATCACAGAACCAGAGGAAAATGTCTTGAGAAGGATTGTTCATCATTGTTGCAAGTTTCTAGGAGGGACAAGCAAAGTCAAACTAGAAAAATGTGGCCATTGGATTTAGCAACATGGCAAGAGAAAGTCATCTTGGCAAGAGCAATCTCCATTCAGTGATAAGGGTAGAAGCGAGATGAACTTGAGTGGAGAGCAAGAAAGACATGAAGAGAAGGAGATAGTGATGGGAAGGGCTGGTCTGCATCGTCCTGGTGAGGCATGCAGATGCACGCCCGGAATGGTAGCCATAGTCTCTGCTAAAGAGGATTTTCTCTCCCAGGATCACCTATCAGGAGAAGAGGTAGGTCCACAGAAACTAAGGAGTAAAGGGATTCAGCATCACTCTTCTTTGAAAAAAATAATAATTACTTATTGAACACTTACTAAATACACAGTCCAAAATGATCAGCATGCTAAGGTCCTCTGAGAAGCAGATGCCAAGATGAGATTGAACATTCAAAAAATTTATTGGGAGAAATGCCTACGAGGGGAGAAGGAAGTATGTAGGGAGAGCCATCAGACCCCTGTCCAATCCCTGTGAAGAACAGGGAAGGAAAAATGGGCAGGCACAGACTCAGAGGACAGTGCAGTTCTAAGAAAGTTTCAGCACAGCCAATGGGGAGTCTTCAAGGCACAGTGACTCATCAGAGGAGTCCTGTGTCTTGCAAGAATGAGCCTGCCATAGGCTCCTTGCTACGCTCAGTCTGTGGCTGAGAGGAGCCCCTGGGAAGCATGTGTTGTCATGAATGAGGTGATAGAGTCAGAGCAAAGCATCAGGGACCATTGGTCAATTACTCTCCTGTAGCAGGAGAGGGTCATGGCTGCCACACATACGTTAGTTATCTCATTTAATCCTGACAGCATTCCTCTGAGATAGATATCATGCCTGTTTGGCAGAGGAGACACCAAGAATTACAGAGGTTAAATAACTTGCCTAAATTCACACAACTAGTAAGAGACAGAGCCTGGATTCCCACCAGTGGTGTGCCAGGCCTGGCTCTGAGTGGCTTTGAGCAATTGCTCAATTTTCAGGAATTGGCTGATCAGTTGACATCAAGATGGTAGCTTGAATGATAGGCGTCCTCTCACCATGGACATCTGGAGATGTTACAAATCAAGCTTTTGTTTATGTTTCTGGAAAGGTGGTTGTTGTACAGTTACTTGTGTACCACTGATTTGAACCAAAGTCATCTAACTCCAAACTGCCCTTCCAACCTCTCTGTTCCATGCATTTGGCTTTATGACTCCCTGAGGCATTTCTCATACCTACCTAAATGAAACCTTTCTCCAGGACAGGGAAAGAACTTATCATACACCTCCTTGTGGTCCCAGCCGTGCACACCACCATACCACACCACTCAGTAAGTGTGTGCTGTCCAAGGTGACGCTATTGGTAATATCTGAAATAATACAAAATGTGCTCCATACAGTTTCCATTCAGATTAATTCCTGAGTCTTACATTTATAATGGCAGACACCACTGGAAAGTGTATTTCAACCTCAAGGTGACCTTTTAGGAGGGCTGTAGCATCCATGACAGCCCAGTGTTGTGGTTGATGTGCTTCCTGCCGACTGCCACCCACAATCGAGGAGATGTATTCATTACCTGCCTGCTTGGCACTGGCAGCTTTTTGTAAAATTGTTTATCCTCCCAACTGTGACTCTCCAGCCTGGGAAATAACATCCGCATGCTGCCTAGAAGTGGGAGGGACAGAGGCGCGCCAGAGCCCTGGACCCTTCCCTCGCTGTGTCATCTGCTTTAGTGTCTGAGAACCCAGCATTTGGAGGACAACACAAGAAGGTTAGGATGGCAAGAAGCTGCCCAGGGGATTCCAGTCACTGTAGAGAGCGATGTGCCCTAAGGGGTCTGAGGTATAAGAAGACTCGGGTCTTGGGGTCACTTCAAGCTGTGTGATATATGAGCTACGAAAACTATTTCCCGTGCACGTGAGCAAGCTGTGGCAGAAGCTTGGCTGTGAAGCCTGTTTCCAGATGAAAGCACAGGTCTCTCAGGAAAGCAACCCCGGCCTTCCAGCAAAGCTCTTTGAAATATTTCAACATTATGAAAGAGTCTGTAAATCACCACTTTTTCTGCACCACTTCCAAAAATGTTCCTTCCTTGTGAATTTATTTTCAAAGTCCTTTTCTGAGTGCCTACTGTGCCATAGGCCCTTTTCTCAGCAGTTGGGAAACATCTGCAACTAAAACAAAAACCTCTGTTGCTGTGGAGCTCACATTCAAGCTTCATCCCCTGCTCAGCCCTCTTGATCTTCATCGCATGTGCGTGTGTTCATTCATCAAACATGCATTCATTCAGCCAAGTAAGGCTCTGGGCATCTACTCTGTGCCACATATGGTGGTGTGAGTGGAGAGGGTTGCGGGGGCGGGGAGCGGGGGCCATGGCTGGGACTGCAGAAACAGGATAGACTGCTCTGAGGAATCCATTCTGAGGGGAGAAGCAAACACATAGCCCTTGGGTTCTAACACCAGGGCAATATCTACAGCCATTAGTGGACAGGTGAGAAGGTCATGTCCATAAGTCTTCCTGGAGGAGGTGACACCTGAGTTGAGTCTTGCAGAATAAGTGGGAGGTAGCCAGGCCGAGAGGGCATGACTTGAAACAGCTGGATGCATGGGAAGAACTAAGGTCAGCGAAGGTTGCTGGGGTATAAATGGTGAGGCAAGAAGAAGCAGCCACTGGAACCCAAGAATGGACAGCTAGGTGAGCCTGGACAGGGTGCCAGTTCCCTAGTTCATGCCATCTGTTTAAAAACAGCAATGCCCACAGCTGAAGGCCATCTTCCTGCTAGTGTCCTTCTCTGAAAGACAGGCAGGGGTGCTTCCCTGAGCTCTAACCTGAGGGTATAGACCTACAAGGTGGCCATGCTGCCCACACTCCCTGCCTCCTCCGGCCACAACCCCAGTTTACTCCACTTGGTCATTTCATCTCAGCCTCTTTCCATTTCCAAAGCCATTCTTCAAACGAGACCCCTGCCTGTTCTCAAAGATGCAGTTCCTTTTCTTCTCATCCTCACTGCCCTAATTCATTGGCCCATCGGACTGCAGCTCAGAGCCTTGCATTCTCCCACCCACATTCCAACACTCCTTTACTACTCAAGAGTGAGACAAACAATGAACTTCACAGCTGCCTCTGCTCCTTCTGGAATGGCTCTTCCCGGAAATGTGGGAACCTCATCACTCCTGCACCAGCCAATAAAAATGAGATAATAGATGTTCAGAAGCTTGGAAAAGACAAAGAAACACAATCTGTGGTGCTTTTGTTGTTATCATCGGAGGCCTCTAGACCTCTGAAGAAGCTGTTTCTGGCGTTGTAGAAATTCATTCACTTCTGTAAGTCAATAAGTAACTTTGGTTAAAAGTTTTAAAAGTTCAAAAGGATTTGAGATGGTGACAGAGGGGAGATGTGAGGGTGAAATGTTGCAGTCAGAACTTTCAGGGCCTTCCTCTATGAAAGTCTCTAACCCACAACACAAATCCAAGTCCTCAGTCTCTTACTTTTTACCAACTGCATTAGCATTTTATCTATATTTACAGACTGATTTGATAGAAAGTTGGGGCATTAAGGAAAAAAGGTGGCCCTTGAGACTGCTACTAAAATAAAGGGAAAACAAAAATGGCCTTTATCCTTCTTCAGATGACCTGAAAATCACTTGGGTTGAACTAATGGAAGCCTCTGTTCTATCTGCAGCGAAAGGAGATAGCGTGTGTCCCCAATCTGTCAGGTGTCTTTCCAGGTGAGCAGATAATTCATTAAATTACGGCAGCCACAGTCAATCTCCCAAAAAGGGCTCTATAAAACTGAGACACTGCAGCCCAACCAGGGCCATCACCCATTCTCATTTGAGGAGAGGAGGGGCTATCTGACCTCATGTCTCTTCCTCCAATACAAGAGTTAATAAGTTGCCAGTTCATATGGCAAGTGACAAACTTTCCTGAGCTTCTGGGTAATCAGATGAGTTTGACTTTATTAATCCATTGCTCCCCATTTATAATTTACATGGAAGAACATCTAAGTCAATGAAAATCCAATTATAGAAATATTGGCCTCTTTTAGGAGAAATCTTATATTTAAATATTTTTTAAAAATAAGTATGTAGGGTAAGAAAGTTCAAAGACTTTTGCTTCCTTTGTTCTTCTTAATATTTTATTTGAAGCTTGGCATGACAACCAGGATAGCACACAGTAGGAAAAATAGGCCTTCGTATAAAAAATTTTGGAAAGAGCTACACACCAAATTATTTTTCTTCTTTTATTATATTTTCTATATTACATAATTACATATTTCTATTATATTTTCTAATATATTCTGTATCTCTTATTTTTAAATATTTATAGCTGTGTGGCAGATTTATGTCTGCTTTTTAGTTTCCCCTTTTTGCTTAACTATACATACTCTAATAAACATGAGTTGATTTAGCAATAAATATATTTGAGAAGAAAGACTAAGTTTGATACCTGTGGGATCTTTCTTGCTTTTGAATTTGAATAGTTAAGCAAATCACTGTATTAAAATTGAGAAACCAAAGAAAACATTCACTGATGGTTTAACTGGATGGTAGGTTTCTATTTAGCTATTTAGCCTCTTTCACATGACACTAGGGTGTTTTCATGGATAAAATTATAATCCTAGATAATCAGACTTTCAGATTCATATTTTCTGTCATAGTCCAAGAAGCTCTACTTTAAAGATTTTGCAGGAAATTCTGGCTCAGGTTTCAGTCTTTTCCTGTGGAAGCAAGTAGGGAATAATAGTAGACACGGACCATGCCCCAGACCCTCAGGGATCAGTGCTGAAAGGCTATCAATTGATTGAGGGGTTCTTTTAAAACAGCAACTTCTTTCTAAAACAATTTGGATTAAATAATGAGACTAGCTGCACACTACCCTATTTATAAAAGATGTAAATATTGGAAATCCACAGCACTATTCTATTAGGAGTCTGATCTAGAAGTGGAAAGAGAGAGGTAGGCTCAGTGAGCCCTGGAAACTGATGGTACTTCCTCATTCACTTGAGGAACACTGGCTGGGCCTCTGCTCCAGGCCAGGCACTCTTCAAAGACTGGAACAGCAGTGAACAAGACTAAGTCCCACCTTTCTCAAAGCTGGTGTTCTAGCTAAGTGAAGCAGATAGTAAACAAACAATCAGACAAATAATGTATAGTATGTCAGGTGGTGATAACGGTCAATGGATAAGTTCCAGGAGAGCCTATAAACCCCAAAAGAGGGGAGGGGGGAAACACATCATTATTTTTACCAGCTCATCATTTTCTTTATTTTTGAATGTAGGCAACAAATGACAGCAATATTAACAGTACCTAAAATGTCACCAAAGAATTCATAGATATTTTATATTAATTACTGTTACTAGAGATATCTCAAAATAAACATTCACACTACCATAATACTTGGTAGACATTAGACCCAGTGAGAAATCTTATTTAATATATTAAACAAGCACATATATCACCACAAGTTTTTAGTATTTTGATAAATAATGCAATATATTGTTTTCCTTTTTAATCCTAAATATTTTATTTCATACACTTAAGCACATTGATTTTCTCTGAGAAGTGGCTCTTCACACCAAACTGCCAAGAGGTCAGAAGGGCTTTCTGCAAACTTCTCATATCTATTTATAGAGTTTTAAAAGATATGTACTCAAGAGTTGAGACTTAATACAATCAATAATTTTTGCTACTCTCTCAAGGACATTCTTAAGTAAAATGTTTTTTATTGCAAATGTGTATGGTGGTGAAGAATACAGGACCTAGTCTGGTTTGGTCCAGTGTCTTGAATCACATTAATGAAAGTCATTTTACCACCAGTTTTGTACCATCAGCACAATAGTTGACACCATCAAAAGGTAATAATCCTTAATATTACTATTAAGGAAACAGTTTCAATCCTGTGACCCCAGAAAGGGTCTCTGAGTCCCACAGGGACCTGTGGACCACACTTGGAGAACCACTGTGCTGGATTAAGTGGCAAGCTCAGGAATTCTTTTAGGCACTTGAACCACCTACGGACTATATTTACATAAAAATTTTCTTGTGGTTGTAGTTTGCTGTCCAACTCTTTGAAATAGTAGTTTTACCCAAGTTTTAAGGGAGGATTTTAAAAATACCAATAAAAAATAATCTTATGTTGACATTTTCTTTTTGATGGCCCAAAAGAGCACAACACTAAAGACAGGTCCGGAAATTCATTTTATAGTAGAGACATGTGGTTCCTGCGCAAGAAAAAAATAAATCATATCTGCCTGGCTGGTGTAGTTCAGTGGTTGAGCATTAACCCATGAACCAGGTCATGGTTTGATTTCTGGTCAGGGCACATGCCCGGGTTGTGGGCTTGATTCCTAGTAGGGGATGTTCAGGAAGCAACCTATCAATGATTCTCTCTCATCATTAATGTTTCCATTCCCTTTGTTTTTAAATCAATAAAACATATTTAAACAAAAAGAAATCCAATACAAAGGGGATCTTTACCTCTTTCATTCATGAACCCCATTAGCTTCTAGTGAAACCTTTAGACGACTTCTCAGAATAATGCTTTAAATGCATAAAATAAAATCCTTAAGCTTACAAAGAAACCAAATTATGTTGAATTATAGTCATAGTCTCAGACCCTTTGCAGGGGGCTTTCTGTACTCCAGGTTGGTAACCACCTGCATCCCCCAAACTCTGGTGGCAAAAATACCTAGAGTTCACATTTATTCTGTAATGCATTTATTTCCAGGTCAATTAATATGTTAAATCCCAAATTTTGACTGACAATATGATAGATCTCTAGAACACCCAAGTCCAGGGCCAGAATATGGAATAAGAAGAATGAGTGTCTCCTGTGTCTTCTCTAAGACTGAATGGCACATGTCTCCTGCTGAATACAGACTTTTTGGAAAGGTGAATGCCCCTAAATTGGAGGTAGAAAGACTTGGGCACCTCTACCAGATGGTCTAAGACTTTCAAGAATTCTCCAGTCCAGCCAGTGTGGTTCAGTGGTTGAGCGCCGACCTATGAACCTAGAGGTCAGGACACATGCCTGGGTTGCCGGCTTGATCCCCAGTAGGGGGCATGCAGGAGGCAGCTGCTCAGTGATTCTCTTTCATCATTGATGTTTCTATCTCTCTCTCCCTTTCCCTTCCTCTCTGAAATCAATAAAAATACGTTTTTTAATAAAGAATTCTCCACGGAGACATGAAAATTTTCGTTACTTGTTTTGGAAAAAGTATTGTTTTCTATCAATTATAGTGATAGAAAACAATGAAGTGGGTCTTCACACCAAACTGCCAAGACGTCAGAAGGGCTTTCTGCAAATTTCCCATCTTTTTCTCAGCTTTCAAACCAGCAATCTTAGGCTTATTATAATTTGAGAAACGATTTAGTCCTTAGTGCTGAAAGTTAACAAGCAAAAATTTTCAGTGAAGTGGTTACCTAAAGGAGCTGGTTTTGCTCAGTGGATAGAGCATCGGTCTGCAGACTGAAGGGTCCTGGGTTTGATTCTGGTCAAGGGCACATGCCCAGGTTTTGGACTCGATCCCTAATAGCGGGCATGCAGGAGGCAGCCAATCAATGATTTTCTCTCATCATTGGTGTTTCTGTCTCTCTCTCCCTCTCTCTTCCTCTCTGAAATCAATAAAATATATATATATATATATATATATATATATATATATATATATATATATATTTTAAAGTATGACTTCTTTAAAGAAAAAAAAAAGAGAGTGAAACCAATAACAACCCCATAGTGAGAGTTTCCATTCTCCTGGTGAAAGGTTTGTGAACCACTGAAAAACAACTTTTTGATCATAGGAGAATGTTGGTGCTGAAGATGGAAACGCCAGTAACCCACAAATCATCGAATTTAGTCTTGGAATTAATAAAAAGTACACCAGCATCATGATCTTCCCTGATTGTGTTTTTCTTGGGCTAATATTGAAATGAATTCTCATTCTTTGACTTGAGGGTGGAGAAGTAAGTGGTGATTTGAAAATATCCCAAAGTAGGAAGCCAACCTGGGATTTGAAATTTGCCACAAATAATTTGCCAGGTGGATATTCATCACTTCGTTAGTCAAGGATTTCATTGTGGGCTTTTTGGGCCTCGTGAGTTTTCTCGTGAAGGAAACCATGCTCCCTCTGAGCCACGGCTCTCCTTCCTGCAGGGGTGAGTTGAACCATCAAGCCCTTGCATTGCCATGACCATTGTATCCAATGGGGCTGAATCCTTCAGAGCCCTTAATCAACATGTTCAAAATCCAAACCACCTAATCACTCCTGCAGTTCTCTTGGTAGTTTATGAAGCTTTTTCAAATATATTTTCTTTAATTACTGCAGTCATCCTGTGAAAGGGGTATTACTATCCTTATTTTATAGGTGAGGAAATTAATGCTCAAAATGGTGAAGTATCTTGCTCATCACAATCCAACAGACCAAGACTCAAACCCAGGTCATCTGATGCCAGTTCCAGTGTTTTCTTCTTTGTCCCACAGTTACCTCTTATATGATCCAGGCTCATTACAAATCCCACTTGTTCTTTATCTGCCAACATTATTCTTGTCAGACACATAGGACAGCAAATAATGTATTTCTTCAAGGGCTACCCAAATTTGAAATGGCTGTGTCTAAAGACAGTGGAGCACGAACTGAAAAACTGTGGGTCATATATTTGACCTGCAGACATGTTATGTTTCACAATTTTTTAAATTATATTTTATTTTTATTGTTAACATTATTATAGATGTCCCCCATCCCTCCCCCCCACCTTTGCCCGACTCCACCCAGGTCTTACCCTCCCCTCCCTCTGGCCCTCACCACATTGTTGTCTGTGTCCATGGGCTAGCAAATATGTTCTTTGGCTATTCTCTTCACTTCTTCACCCTGTTCCCCTCATCCTCCTCCCCTCTGACATCTGTCAGGCTGTATCATATATCCATGTTTCTGGTTCTATTTTGTTCATCAGTTTATTTTGTTCATTAGATTCTACATATAAGTGAGATCATATGGTATTTGTCTTTCTCTGACTGGCTTATTTCGCTTAGCATAATAATCTCTAGGCCTATCCATGCTGTCACAGAAGTTAGCTGCATAGTATCCCATGGTGTAAATGTACCGCAGCTTTTTTTATCTACTCATCTACTGATGGGCACTTGGGCTGTTTCCAGATCTTAGCTATTATACACAACACTGCTATGAACATAGGAGTGCATATATTATTTCTAATTGGTGTTTTGGGTTTCTTAGGATATATTCCCAGAAGTGGGATTGCTGGGTTAGAAGGCAATTCCATTTTTAATTTTTGGAGGAAACTCCATACTATTTTCCACAGTGGTTACACCAATTTGCATTCCATACCAGCAGTGCACAAGGGTTCCCTTTTCTCTACATCCACACCAGTACTTGTTAGTTGGTTTATTGATTGTAGCCATTCTGACAGGTGTGAGGTGATATTTCATTATGGTTTTAATTTGTATTTCTCTGATGATTAGTGACATTGAGTATCTTTTCATAATGTCTATTGGCCATCTATATGTCCTCTTTGGGAAAGTGTCTATTCAGGCCTTTTGCCCATTTTTAAAATTGAATTATTTGTCTTCCTGGTGTTGAATTGTATAAGTTCTTTGTGTATTTTGGAAATTAACCCCTTGTCAGATATATCATTGGTGCTGGCATAAAAACAGTCATATAGATCAATGGAAGAGAACAGAGAGCCTAGAAATCAACCCACACCTCTATGGTCAATTAATATTTGTCAAAGGAGGCAAGAACATACAGTAGAATAAAGACAGTCTATTCAATAAGTGGTGCTGGGAAAATTGGACAGGTACATGCAAAAAAATGAAACTAGACCACCAACTTACACCATACACAAGAATAAACTCAAAATGGATAAACACTTAAACATAAGTCGTGAAACCATTAAAGTCCTAGAAGATATAGGCAGTAAAATCTCAGATGTCTCACTCACAATTTTTGCTTTGTTTTGGTTCTAACATTTACAAATTCAGGGATTTCACACGAGACTCCACATTTCCAACTTCTCTTGAAAATGGGGCAACCCTGGCACACATTCCGCGTGGCAGTGGTTGCCTTTAGCTGAGTAGCACCGGCCCAGAGACAGGAAATGTGCTTTCCAGTTTGCTCCAGGCTTCTCCGCTCAGGCAGTGGATACGGCACAGGGCCCCATTCATGCACTCAGGTTCCCTGACAGGCTCTGTGGGCGGTGGTGCTGGCTACCTCTGCTCTTGAACGTGAAGTCCTGGAGAACCGGTCAGGGACAAGATAACACAGTGCCCAGCATGCATTGGGAGCCCAGTAAGGGCAGGGTTGAAGAACTACTCCAGATCTTGTTACATTTATTGATTGTTACCCCTTGAGTGTTGACAGTGTTTATACTGATCATTACAAAGAATTGGTCCTAACCCCCTAACTTAGTATAGTTGATGTGGCTTAATAAATTGTTCATGGTGAGAGAGAAAGAGAGAGAGAGAGAGAGAGAGAGAGAGAGAGAGAAATAGCCTCCTTCCCAAATATGTTTGATTCATTTTTCACCAGATTCTTTCACATGTGTGTCTAAATGATAAACAGATTTATACACCCAGTCTTTGGAACTGACCTCTTCATTATTGGTGTGACACTCATCCATTTTAAATTGAGTTTATAAAATATTTGCTTTTCTTTGCCTTTCATTCTTAGTTTTATAGATTCAAAAGACAGATGATCTGGGAAACTGTTTTAATAGTTCCTTATTTCAATAAATACTATACTTATATATGTGGAAAGTTTTATAGTGATTTGAATTTTTTTATTATTTATAGAGACTTGGTCTGATCCGTGGGCAGCTGATAAATTTTAAAAAGGGAGAGAACATGAGTAAGAGAAAGGAAAAGGTAATAAAAGAAAAACTATTATAATACAACCCTTAAAGGATAGGAATTTTGTTTTATGTTGGTTGTACCCTTAAACACAGATGTACATATAAGAGAACAGCCTATCAGGAAGCTCTGAGAGCAATCTCAGTAACCAGCATAATAAAGGGCTTGATTTTGTAGGGTCCCATCCCCCCTCTTGCATCCTATGTTGTTGTATTTCATTCTAGAGCAGAAAGAATCCAAGAAGCAGAGCCCATGACAAGGTCAGAAATGAGGACTCTAGACCAACTTCAGCTGGAACATTATAAAAGTGAAAGTCTAAGACAGGGGTCCTCAAACTACGGCCCACGGGCCACATGCAAATACAAATATTGTATTTGTTCCCATTTTGTTTTTTTACTTCAATATAAGATATGTGCAATGTGCATAGGAATTTGTTCATAGTTTTTTTTTAAACTATAGTCCAGCCCTCCAACGGTCTGAGGGACAGTGAACTGGCCCCCTGTTTAAAAAGTTTGAGGACCCCTGGTCTAAGGCTTCATAGGGACCTCCTACCCCCCCTGGATAAAAGTCTAAGAAGCCTTAAAGCAATGAAAGATCAAATTTGAATGAATGAATTAATTAATTAATTAACAAATGAACTACATTTAAAAAGGCCCAGGTAAAAAGAAGGCAGAAAAAAATTGAGGCATGTGGTGGGAACACAACTAGACTCAGAGTTTCTTGAATTTTTTGGTCTGCTTTTTACTATACATTATGGAAAATTTCAAATATCCATAAAAGAGAGAATGATCCAGTAAATCTCCATCACCAAGACAAGTCTTAGTCAGTTTAAGAAACTGAAATTCCCAGTGAACCTAAAATATTTATTCTGACTATTTAGTTTCAACTTCTCTTTATTAAATCTATTGTGAATCCCTTATGACTTTCTGAGTTGGGAATATGAAGCCACAGAGAAAAGAGGCTGTGAGCCTAAACAAATCCACAAACATGCTGTTTATACCCTGGATAACCAGAAGCTGAAAGTGTGACTTTTGTGGTTTACTTTGGCCTCTTAAGCCAAAACAATTAGACTATTGGACTTGAAAGAAAGGAAAAGGAACTCTGAACCTCTTCAGCTGTGAAGGCAAAATCATCAAAATTCTTTGAGACTAAGCAGTTTCTGTGGCTTTTAGAAACTTGTGTGGCCCAAAGGGGTCATAAATAATTTTTATGGTATAATACCCTTAAAGGAAATACTTGGTTTCCCAGGAATTCTTGCCATTCTTACGCGCACAAAGGTTCGCGCTGGTTGAGAAGATCTGTTTGAGCCTGTTTTTTTTTTTTTGGCTCAGTCCTGCCTCCAGGAAATACTAGACAGTGTTGAGATCCAGCCTACCTCCTGGGATTCCTTTAGCTGGTGAAATGAACAGCTTTGAGGTAATGATTCATTTCTTTCTCCTTCATAATTCAGTTTTTAAGTAAAATCTCCACTGGTCCTTCTGATCTCTGGTCTAACTTATACCATCATCTTTTCCTTCTAGTGTCACCTAGAGAGCAGTCAGAAGTCAAAATGCATTTCCATGGTTATATTAAGATTTAGAATGGTCAATTGTAGACCCCATAGGATCCACTGGCAATTCATTCAAGTGATACCACCTCACCACATCCACAGAAAGCCCATAGAATGGTCCATTTTCTATGTGACTAGGTAGGAAGGAAGGGGATGGGCCTCTCCATAAACCTGACCTTCTTATTTTAAGGGTACAGTCAGCATCTCAGTATTACTCATATTATAAGGACAATCATCCTATGGGCTTATGCTTCCAAATATTGTCAGCATAGCCCCCTCTGCAAAGGTTGCTGCCATCTCTGCATTGGGCTGAATGCACCAGGCCGAAGAGGCCTAGTCTCAGGAGGCTATTCTGTGCCTGGTCAACCAAGACAGCGCTCTCTGGGCTCACAGCAGAGCTGCTAGTGGCAGAGGTCCAGCCACATGGTGTTTTCTGGGCCTAGAATCCCCAAATCCCAAAGTCATTTATCCTCTAAGTGGAGCCCACATCTGGAATGCACCTTTGCTAGCAGGCAGTAGTTTATAGGTCGTTTAATGACATTTCCGTTGTGCAGAGGTCTGCTAAAATTAAGTATCCGCAATGACATATTTTTATCTACACTATCATTTAAGTGCTTTTTGAATAAAATTTATCAGTGCTTGCATCTCTGATTTTGCTCTGCTGGTGAATTTTTTATAATGTTGTTTACTGCAAAACAGTACCGTCTTCTGAAAGCTTTTATCCAATTCCCATGGTGATGTGCTAGACATTGGCAAAGTGCAGTTCAAATGAAAATTTCATCATCTTCAAAGGCTACTTTTATGAGCTATCAGAGAGCACCTGCCTGACCCTGGGTGGGTACCATAAAACAGAGAGGACGCATGAAGCTTTTCTTGCAGAAGTTGCGAGTCTGTGTAATACACATGAAGAATATGCAAAGCAAAGATTTTGCCATTTTTGTATTCACGGCGTACTTCAAATACTGAAACTTTTGGCAACATACTTGAAGCGATGAACAGATTCAAAACAACACCAATATAATAAAGTCACTACTACGATATATTAATGTCTTGCAAGGTTTGTAAGAATTCTTACGAATCACCCTTTTGACATCTGGCTTAAACTATGCATTGGCCCTATGCTCTCTGACATACTCGTGAAGCAGAAATGATCAATTTTAACAAGCATGTGACCTTGCTTTGCACAGACTTGACATTATCCCGAGCTTCTTTTCTTCACCTTAGCAAGGTGCATTCCCTATACCCGTTATCCACACCTCTGCACTCAGTATTTCTTCCGATAGACCTTCCTGTAGGAAGAAAGCATCAAGAGCCCACACAGGACCACGTTAACATGGGGTAGTGATTTCACATAGCAACGATAGATAAAATATTAAACCAGGAAATACAAAGGACCCACCAGGTTAAAAAATAAGAAGAGCATCCCCATGCCTGGAGCAGTACCAGGATGATGCGCAGTGGAAAAGTCGCAGGCCAGCTGGGTTCTGGCTCAGGATTGGGCAGTGGCAGCCAGGCTCCTGCAAGGCAAAGGGACTAAAAGTGCTCTCTGTCGATGTGGAGGCCAGAACCAGGCTCAGTGCCTTAAGGGCCAAGCAAAGGACGCTGAACAAAACGATTTCTGACCTCTCAGTGGAAAATATGGCTTTATCGGAGTCTGTGGACCTAGAGAGTCTGGAAAGCCACAGCCTCAAGTAGGAAGTGAATGAGATTCTTGCTGCTTGGTAACCAGATCTGTAATAGTCTCATTGTTCCCACAGGGTAAGAACTACAAATAAGAACTGGTTCTGCACTTAATGCCAGGAGTCCAGATGGTAGTAACCACAAAACCACTAGGGAAGAACAGAAGGAGAGAAGGAGAGAAGAAGGGAGGGAGGGAGAGGAAAGAAATCTGCTATCAGCCTAATTATGGTTCCTTCATTGGTCATCTCCTTTTCTTCCTTTCCCTTGGTATCCTGAAGTTTCACTTGAAAGTACTTGGGTATAAATTTAACTTTGTTTATTTTGTTCAGTACTCATAGCACACTTTTAGCCTAAAGAATCACATACTGTTTTTAGAATATTCACTTAAATATTTCTTCCTTACCAGTTCACCGTTCTCTTTTTCAGGAACTCCTACTGACTGTTGGAACTTCACAATCTCTTTTTCCATATCCCTTTGCTGCTCTACCTCTCTACCTATCATCTATCTAACTCTCTAAATTACATTTTTGGTCAGTTCTTCATGACTACTTTCTAATTCACAAATTTTCTCTTTAAATCTATTTATTTCTTAAATTTTTATTTTGATGACCATATTTTTCATTTTTAAGATTTATAATTAATTCTTTTTTAATATCCTCATGTTCTTGTTTCATGTTTTTTTTTCATAATTTCGTGTCCTTTTTTTGAAAGGAAGTTATTCATTCTTTTATCTTTTCAACATCCTAGACATACTTATTTTAAAGTCTTTGTCAGGTTGTTCCTTAAAGCCATCTGGAATGAATTAATGTTCCAACAGTAGATTTTGCTGCCTATCTTTCTTGTATTAGATTTTATTTTTTATGTGCTTACAATGTTTGGCCTGTAGGCTCATTTTGAGTAGGAGATTCATTCTCACTCTCATATTTTAATATAAGGCAAAAACATTAATAAAACCAGAAACCGCATACAAATAAAGGGAACCAGCTACCAAGAAGATATTTTATATAAATGTTAGTAAGATTGCATGTTATAAACTACAAATAAAGGAAGATAGATGCAATTATTTGTCAGATACTTGGGACCTAGTGCTTACCATGAGACCTTGTATATAGTAGATGCCTCAATTCATAATATAATTAAAGAATCTTGGCTTTGGTTTGTTGAAGACTTCAGCTTGAATTGTTTGACCATAATGAGCAACCGATTTTGAGCTCCCCAAATTAAGAATCTCTGAAATGAAATTACACTAGATCATATTGTGGCATCACAGATGTAAACTATGCAAGAAAATTCTAGTCACAAATTTAAAATTAGAATCCCAGGTGAAAGTTCTATCTTGTATTTTATTTCTGACCAATAGCATTAAAGAAATGACCCTACTTGACCTCTTTTTCCTCACTATTCCTTCAACTAATCACTGAATACAGTCCTCATAATTGATGATTGTATAAAATATATGCCCCAAACTTTTTGTCAAGCTAGACTCTCATAAAATGTCCCACTTGTATAAAATTTAGTGTATCCAAAGGTTTCTTAAGTAACTTCCACTGGAGCTAACCTCTGCTTACAGACAGACATTCTTTGTGCTAATGTTCCAGACATCACATGTAGAAGGAAGGAACATGATGATTAGCCAAAAAAACTATAATTATGAGACCTAGTGACTGATAATGTATTCCACTTTTACCTTTGCTAATGTTTTCACAAAACTGGGCTGGGCTCAGTGTTTTTACACTAGAATCTGTAGACATTTATCCACCTAATAAAATAACCACACAATCTGGCGAAATTCTGCATACTTGGCAGCCCTTCCCACCCCAAAGCCTGGAACAGCATTGGCCCAGCAGGTGTGGCTTTCAGAAAGGCCAGAGAGCTAAATTCGGGAAACCTGCCCAGCATCCCACTGGTGGGGGGGAGGGGGAGGGGCAGAGCAGTGCGCCTTCCTGAAAGCCATGTTGGTATGATACCCCAGCTTTTTAGCAGCCCAAAGAGCTTTATTCATTCACAACAGATAATGAAGACTACAGTAACTGAGAAATTGACACTAGAGACCAAAATTACAATAAATTAAATTTCTTCTTAATAAGAGATGCCATGTATTTTTAAAGATATTTTTGACATTTAGAATATACATCCTACACAGCATTTGTCACTATTGAACACATGAGAAACCTACTCTTCCCCTTTTAACCAAAGTGTCCCCCTTTTTTCTTAAAGGGTAAGGTAGAGAGAAGAGAAGAACTCTCAACAATCTGAACCCTAGGAAGGAGAAAAGGAAAACTGTTTTCTTAAATATATTTTTTTCCCATAAGATGCTCTTTAACTGCAGGATCCAGTTAGAGAGACCAGACTTCCTGGGCCCTATGGGCCCTACAGTCAGAATCAGTTGCATATATAGAACACTCTCTGTATAAATACTAAGAGAACTGGAATATAAAAAGGTGATTGTAAAACAACAGAGCATAGCGAAGTCTTATGCCAAAGATAAAACCATTAACACCAGGGGAACTGAAGCGGGGAGGGGGACCGGACGGTGCCTGTCAGAGCAGAACCCTATAAGAGCAGCTGTGTAGACACTTGTCCCATTCAGTTTCCCAGGACGCTGAAAGGTCACTCGCTGATGGTCGGGGTTCCAGTAAGAATGGACTGTGTCAGTGGCCAGGAGCACTTTCCTGCTACCCCTCATCCTTGAGTGGCTAAGCTTGAGGCAGACAAATGTGTGGATCTTTACAGCTTCCACTTGATCTTACACCTGAGTCATCTTTTATTTATGTCCTCCTATGGCACAGAATAGTTGTGGCCAACACCATTCATCAGCCTAATGGGCTCAATTGGAAAGCTCTCAAATCCCCTGGGACATGCCTTGTTCTAAGAAAAGAATTGTTAACGGAGCTTCTTAAACTAGGAATTTGTGTCTTCCCATAAATTGACCTTGTGAGGTTATTTGTGGATCCCAATAGGGAACTGGTCTCCTTAGGCCCCTGCAGCTCCTCAGCCCTCCCCACCCCCACCTCAGCCAAAGGATGTCCTCTGCCAGCTCCTGCCAACTCTAAGCCACACAATGAGGCATTCAATAGGAACCATACTTTGAATTTTGAATTTTGATCTCTTCCCGGGCTAGTGATACACCGTATATGATACTCTCTTATGATTCTGGGCAGTGGCAGTGAGATGACTTTGCCCAGCTGCAGCTAATGTAAGTCTCTGAGCATATGTAAGGTAAGCAGCCTAAGCGATGGCGCTTGCAGGTTCGGTGTATTGCATGCATCTTTTAAAGATTTTTTATTGATTTTTAGAGAGAAAGAGGGAGAGAGAGAAACATCTATTGGCTGCCTCCTGCATGGTCCCCACTAGGGTTTAAGCCTGCAACACAGACATGCGCACTGACCAGGAATCAAACTGGCGCCCTCTTCTTGGTGCATGGGTCAATGCTCAACCGCTGAGCCACACCAGCTGGGCTGCATGCATTTCGACTTACGATATTTTCAACTTACTATGGGTTTATCAAGACATCAGTCGAGAAGCAGCTGTATGTTCCTGTCTGCGAACTGTGCTCCTCTGCTTTCCACGGTAGACTTAAATGCTTTGAGTGTGTTTCTTGCTGGATCTGTTTGTTCCAGTGAATTTGTTAGTGTAATTGTGGCATTTAATGAATCAATATATAAACCAAAGAAGCATGAGGGGGAAAAAGGAGATTATTGTAAAAAAAAAAAAGTTTAATTTATATTTTTCTTATTCCCAACTTAAGTAAAAAATTGGTAATGACCACCTACCCCCATCATATCAGATATAGTGGCTTCAAATGACTGATAAACTCCATCAACTATGTGACCATATTTGTGAGTTATATCCTCTCTTAGTTTTCCTTGACAGTATTGTCTATGGAAAAACATCCATAGCTGTTGGTGTGTTTGTAAATTGGGTTATCTTTTCTCCTTAGACTTAACCTAAGAACCAGTGTCTGATCTAGGTATCATTGTAATCTGCCTTGATAGAAGTTGTTGTTTAGCCCTTCTATTCACTCCTTTAAACTATGGTAAACTTTTGTAATGCTCACAGACACATATTTAATTAACCTCATGGAAGAGAAATAGAAAATCCGGACATCATAATTGTTGCCCTTGAAAGTGAGACAGTGTGTGTATACAAACATCCTGTTACTTTCTAACATAATATAACATTAGAAGTGATTTACAGCCACCCCAAGGTGGACAGACCCTTTATGTGACTATTGGAGGACTTAATAATGACTTGTTGGACATATGGATACACAGGGAAAGACATTTCTATGGGGCTGCTGTACAGGGATCTCTGATTAATGAATTAAGAATTAAGTCATGCTGAATTCATTCCACAAATATGTGTTAAGTGTCAACTGTATACCTACCAGTTAGCCGGTAACTGCTGGGGCCACAATAAGCCACAAAGGCTAGATCAGCCGTGGGCAAACTACGGCCCGGCGTTTGAAATGAATAAAACTTAAAAAAAAAAGACCGTACCCTTTTATGTAATGATGATTACTTTGAATTTATATTAGTTCACACAAATACTCCATCCATGCTTTTGTTCCGGCCCTCCGGTCCAGTTTAAGAACCCATTGTGGCCCTCGAGTCAAAAAGTTTTGCCCACCCCTGGTAGACACTTGTGACAGAGCTAAGCCTTCCGGCCTATGGGAAATGCGGAGATGCCGTTTCCTCACCAGAACCACACTCTCTGAAAGGCTCTGACCAGGTGTGCACCTGACCAGTGGGACAGGATGGTGTGAGGGGAAAGAAAGCGTTCTCATGAAATTTACGAGTTCTCGACATCTCACTGGTAGGCTTGCTCAAGTAATTACGCATCAATTTTTCTTGCAGTGTGTGGCGTTTGACAAGGCACTTGCTGAGGCTATGGAATCTCACTGCGGTGTTTTCTCTTCTAGGATATCAATGAGTGTATTCTCGAAAACTATCCCGAGTGTTCCAACCCCAGGCTATTTTACATTATCCCGTACTTCTGTGGACAGCATCCCAGATGCAGGTAAAGACGAAAGCTCATGGGGAGAGCAGGGCACAATCTCTTGTCTCTCAACCTCCTGGAATTCAGCTAATATGGACGGTTAATCTTTGAAGATCTCATTTGAGACTGAATGTCCTGCAAATAAAAAAAATTAAGCAGTTCTGACAGAGGCCTTGGGACAACCCCACTGAAATGCCAACCAAAGTCTTTTTTTAGACTGTGTGTTAAGCAGCTGTTGCTACGGAGCCACGAGATAGTAAGGACCAGTGGTGAGCACCAGCCTGCTCCTCCTCAGTGACTGCCCCCCGTCCACAGCTGGCCTGGCCTGTGTGGCATGTCTAATTGGGTCTGAAACATTGGATGCTCACACCCATAATTTGATAGTTTCTCTCATGAGACATACTTGGTAGAAAGAGAGGGAAGTGCTTTCTAGTGATTGCCCTCTTTAGAGAGGGACTTACTCAGATCTAAGGGCCCACGTCCTGCATCAGCATTCCCAGGGTACTTGTTAGGAACCCTTATCTCATCACAGTCTCTGGGGGCTGGAGCAGGCCTTTGTAACCATCTCCAAGGTGATTCTGTTCTAGTTACAGTTGCAATTCATTGTGCTGGACAAATGTGCAGCCTGGAGAAGAAATAGTAGTGACAATGAATACCATCTTTGCTTGATGGAAAATAAACCCTGTTATCAGGAGCAGCACTTTTCCCCAGAAAGACATGAATTAGAAGGTCACTGTGTTCCTGAAGAGATCAGGGGCAGAGAGCTTGTTCCAAGTCACAGCTCATTCACTGTACTTGTTGCTGCCACATGATTACTACTTCATTGTCATGTGTATTACTGTGGTGTTGAGTTGACCATAACACAAAAGTTTGTTCATGGTCAGAATTCCTGTGCTAGAAGTGTCAGTGTTCTATGAGATCTGCTCTATAAATGAGATTGGGGGGTGGGGGGGGGGGGGGAGGTTCCTCCTATAATTTCAAAAAACAGTCTTAAACTTTTTTAAAAATATAAGATGATTAGCAGACATGACCCGACCCCTATTCTGTGTCCTACAGAAATACTATGTCAATGAATTTCACATTTCAACACTTCTATCTTTATCTTATTGGTTCTGTTTGGTCCTCATAATAAAAAGCTATTCAAATCACTCCTTGGTCAATGTTTCTTAGGGCTAGGACCTAACTCCATGTGCCTGTAGCCTCCTTCCAACAAAGTTCAAGGCCCTGAGCTAGGTGTTACACACTGGTGAGAGGGTTAGCAGTGAGAAAGTGTTGGGGGCAAGAGCAAGGGTGCCGGCCGGAAGGAGCAGGGCAAGCTGCTGGAGGTGCCTACATCAGGGCTGGTCCTTGAAGAAATGGGATGTGGACTTATGCAAATGAGGGTGGTGGGTAAAGAGATACACTTTCAGCATGTTGTTGCTGCATCTCAAAAATGAATCTCTGATTTAAAAATGATTATTCTGTCCATAAAGGGAGCCTGGTGAGTGGGCCCTAGAAAGAGCAAAACTGAACGTGAATGAAAACTTCCTGCTTGTGGGGATCCTGGAAGAGCTGGAAGATGTGCTGCTGTTACTGGAAAGATTTTTACCTCATTACTTCAAGGGTGTGCTCAGTATCTACAAAGACCCAGGTAACTGTAAGCACGTGCTTCCCTGTTTCTAGCGTTAGTCACCTTGAAAAGGACTCTGGAAATACAGGAGTGAGGTTGTCTCTTTTGTTAAGGAAGGTAAGTCCCACTGGCTCGCAAAGCAAGGTTAGAGCCATCAGATACGAATGCCCAAACCTTGAGCCTCAGGTCGAAACATAAAGTTGCCATGTTTTAAAGGCTGATGGTTCCATTTTTCCTGCCTTTGGAACGTGAAATTGGCACTGTGTCCATCAGCCTTGTTGCTGATGAGCGTGTTGCTAGGGTGAACTAATGCGTAGGTTTTGCGTGTCTGGGGTCCATTGATGAAAATGTGAAGCGGTGAAGGAACCATCGTGCAATGAAGTATCTCTGGCTCTATTTCCAGTTGACAAAAGCACTCTGGCGAACAAAATCCTGGCAAATAGAATAGATAGAGAGCAAATTGAAAATACAATTATGATTTTATCCTGGTGAGTGCAGGGGTTTCCAAATAGAAGCAAGAAAGAGGATGCAGCAAAGCAATTACGAAGGTTGCCCGCAGTATCACGATAAATGCAATTACTTTCAGAAATCCATTCACTTTTGTCATTATTATTTTATCCTGAGAGGAAAGACAAATGAGATTGTGCGTTTCCTTCCTATTCTCCTATGCCTTGCATATTTACTCACTCATCTGTTTATTGTTTCGTTCTGTCATCTGAAATGGGAGGCAGCCTTCTGCCATGGAGAAGTGAGGAGCAGCAAAAAGGCTCTTCAAATAGAGCCCGCTGCCTCAAATTCCACAGCCAGGCAGTGGCCTCACACCACACCTGCATCCTTGGCAGGTACCCATGCCCAAATAAACTGGTCTTTGCCTGGGGGAGCCCTGGATTCTGTTCCATAAGGTGCCCTCCCACCCCCGGTGTTGCGCTGGAGGAAGATGCCTGGGGATGCCACCTCAGTCTCCCAACTCTGTCATCCAGAGATAAATCACCATGTACCAAGAGGCAAGGACATGACCGACAACCTCAAGGTGTGCCTGCCTGTGTCTCCTCAGCAGGAATGTGGTTTGAAAAACCAGATGCATAATAAACCCTAAATAGTCGGTTTGGAAAACTAGATCTTCCTTTGCCCTTTTAGCAATTTAAAGAATTTAAGGAATTTAAGAAACCTGATGTGATCAGTTTTTAGTTCCATAAGACAAGAGAAGCTCTGGTCTTTATCCAAAGTGGGATCTTATCCTAAATGAGACTCCTTTGATGAAAAAGTTTACGTTATTCTTTGTTATTTTACCTCTTTGGCTTGATCTTGTATGGCACAAGAGCATGCATGTTGCACGTGTGTGTGTGTGTGTGTGTGTGTGTGAGAAACATAGTACGAGATAAAAGGCTGACAGAATCCTGGAGACACCTAGTTGTCAAATAAGATGAATACAGCCTTGTCCCAGCATCTGGGAAGAGTATCAGTGAGCCCAGGCCACATGTCATCCATCCTGGGATCGGGAACCGACACTAACTCAGATCCCAGATGCCAAGCTCAGCACATCGCAGGTCAACATCGGGGGTGTGGGCCTGAGGACTTAGATGAGGACATTTTTATCTTGTTCTTCTTAAACACAGATACACCACAAACAAAAGGCTTACCCCAAAGAGCCCACTTAACTGCTGTTGTCAGGTTATATTATCTTGACTTCCCAACTGTTTGCTTCATTTAAATGCACGACTTCTCAGAAACTGTGGGCCTTGGTCCCATGACTGTAGGCATGTAAATTAAAGTAAAAGGTATTTCTGAAAATTGAATTACCGTTAGTTTGTTTGCCTTCAGCCACAATCTTTCCACCTATAAATTAAAGACTTTTCCCCCTTTGAGTTTGGGATAGCAGGATATTAATACTCTGAGGCTTCCTCCGAGAGAGAATAAGGGACATTTGATCCCCCGTGTAGTGGGTGAGAGGTTTCTGTAAACCCAGGGCCAGCACACACCCAGTTGACACAGTCTGGCTGTACTAGTGGTTAAAATAGTGGAACACATCTATACTGCCTTCTGCGCCGCCCTCAGGTGCACCTGCACCCCCAACCCCACCCCAACAATGAAGTAATGAGAGGGTCTTCAGGACTCTGGCCTGAATTCAGTTCCTGAATTCTGGTTGTTACATATTTTGAATGTCACCTCAGAATCATTCTTCAGCTGCCATGTGTCATATACATAACAAATGAACCTCTGAATGATTCTTCAGTAATTTTCACTGTTTCCTGATCTGTTGGCATCTTCTTGAGAGATTTTTCTATGATGGCATTGAAAGCCAAGCAGCTCCATAGTTGCTCTGTCTCAAGGACTCTCCACATCCCCGAGGCAGGGACAGGAGATGACATGCCCTCCTGGCCAGCTTCGCAATATGTTTTAGTTCTGCAAAGACTAAGCACCTCCATTGTTTCCTCATGGCCATACACCAGAGTTGGTGTCAAATCAGTTTAAAGAAGGGCCTCAGTGAGGCCTTGGTGCATTTTTAGTCTAAAACCACAGATTTTGGCACACTCGAATCATTGCTCTTGCCCTTTATAAAAGAATTTTTATAACTGAGTAGCCTAGGGAACAAAGGGAAGAAAAACCGAAAGGTAAGATATTGAGGAACCTCATGACCTTTAAATCCTTATAGATGACCTGCCCGTGGAGTTGGACTAAGATGCAAACATTCCCCCAGCCATTTTTCTTTGGTGTATTTCCTGTTAACTTAAAAAAATGCAGGTGTGCTCTGATTTTTACTAATCCCCTTCCAACAACACGAAAAAATATTTATACCAGTCCCGTTGCTAAGAAAAAGCATAAATAGCAATGACTACTTGGGAGCTGGTGAAAAAAGTAATGTCTGTCATTCAAATGGGTTGTCACTTATTCCAGATTAGAATGATTTTCATTAATTCTTTCCAATCAGTATGACTTGTTCCAATACCCGCCCTTTAAAGAAGTTAATAACTTCTCCTTTAAATAGCAGCTTGCCTGTTTGCCTTCCCCTCTTTATTTCTTATAGGCAGGTAGGCTGACAAGTCAATTTGTTTCCTACCAAACATATGTATTTGAGAAACTTAATTTTTAGAAAATGTCTGTTAGAGTTATTTTATATTAAAGTTGCATTTTGTGGAGACCTGGTTAGTGTATCTCAGAAGTTTATGATAGTAAGTACTCAAGGTGAAATGAAAGTGAAAGTTTTAGCATGAGGGTAACAAGAGAATCCACTCGGGTGTTCTTACCATCCTGGGAAGTTGCTGCTATTGCTGCAAGTGTCTTGGGCGAGTGTTCAGTGAACTCGACCCCACCGGGGTATCAGTCTGAATTAGGGAGAACTGAGGCCCAAACAGATTTACAGGCTAAGGGCGATACAGTCTTATTTCTAATCGATTAAGCTTGATTACATTTGCTCATGGCTTACCCTTTAAAAATGAGAAACTGAAGCCAGCCCGAAAAATTTAAGAGACTGACCCATAGTCAACTACCAAATTGTGAAAGAGGCAGAACTCATATTTCTGAGCCATGAGTGTTAACGAGTTCATGTATATTTTTCCTCTTTAGATCTTAAAAACTGGCACACTGTGAGCTATCAATATTTTTCTTAGTCATAATTTCCTTTGGAGCTAAAATCACAGTAGTGTTAAAGGCCAAAATAAATAAACAAATTGAAGACAGAGCGTATGTGAATATTTGTGATAGGATCAGTCATTACATAAACGTCCCTCATAGGAACCTTTGACTTGGCAAATAACTGAGCTGTTCTAGTTCAATATTGCCACCTAGCATCCAGACACGGAACTCTGTAACCTAATATTAACCCATTACTTTCCATTTGTAGCATTCCATTAATATTCATTCTCAGCCCATTTTCATTACAAATGTAAATATTGGAGCCACAGTAGGGACTTACTAGACTTTTGTGAGCTACCCTGAAAATCTGGCCACCAACTATTACAGAGGAAAAATGTGTAATTCCAAACAAATGACTAATTTTGACCATTTAGTTCATTCATAAAGTGGATGTTTTGTTTTTAAAATATTTTTACTTAAATATGTTTGTAAATAATGATGATAGAGTACAAATTTAAGTATTATCCTTTAACTCAGCATGAATGATACTTAGACCTCCCAACAGGAGTATAATAGTGTTCTCTCTGAATTAATTTGCTTTGCAGTATTTAAATCTGAAGACATTGACAGAAAATAATAGCAAATGTGTCAAAGAGAAATTTTAATATAGTATTCTATAGGAAAAATACAGGTTTTCAACGATCAATAAAAATCTTAATAAGTTAAAAAAAAACACTATGTAATTACATCTTGGCCTGTGTATCATAAAGAACAGTTCTTCTTTAAAAAAACTGCAGTGAGTTGGGAGTTAGAAGAGACTTCTAGTCCTCTTTCTGCTATGGGTTCTGCCCATATGAACCTGGCAAGCGTAGCTTTGGGCGGATGGTCTCTAAGGTTTGTATTATTATAACACTAAAGTGTCACATAGGATGTTTTAAGGTTGCTCTTCTACCTTTCGTTCTTAGCACAATTATAGGGTGCTTGCCCCCACTCGAAAAAAACAAAAACAAACACCACACAATTTTGAACATTCCCCATTGCCTTACTTAGTAATTTCCAGGTTTAGTTATGGAGACTATCGCCACCTAGAGGACATGACGGAATCCTGGCTAGAGAGTTATTCCTTCAGAATCGGTTTCTCCCTGTAACAAGTGATCAAGACAGGGATCCCAATTCAAAATCTCTGGTCACATTGTCCAGCCCTTTCTCTGCATACCTTAAGCATTTTTTTTTTCAAGAAGACAGGATATCTGTCAATAAGACATAATGATTAGAGCACAGACTCTCAAGTTGACAGCCTAGGTGCTACAGCTGTTCCTCCACTCAGCACCTATATATCAGAGGCAAGCTAGAAGCCCTCTCAGCCTGTTTCCCCATCTGTATAATATACATAAACAATACTGTCTACTTCACAGGGTTCTTGGGAGACGTATCTGACCAAATCTATGTGAACCCCTTAGCCCAGAACTTAGCATATGACAAGGATTCAATAATTAGCTATTGAACTGCCAGTCTTATCAAGGGAGAGAGATGGGGCCTGTGTCTGTGAGAAATAGGACATCAGGCTCTCTTTCTAACTTGTACATCTGAGAGAGGAGAGAGAGAGAGAGAGAGAGAGAGAGAGAGAGAGAGAGAGAGAGAGAGAGAGAGAAGCGTGGCTTATTTCACCACTGACAGCTGACCTATGACTATGAAATTGCATGCCTTTAGGAAACAGTATTTCTGATTTAAGGGAAGGGGACAACTATTTTCTGGCCAATCCCTTGTTCCTCAGACAATCATGGGGAATAAGTTGAATGGGACTATTACTGCAGTGACACTCTCAGGGACTTGAAAAGCACACATCATCTAGCCACTGTTTTGTTTTTTGTTGTTGTTTTTGTTTTTAATCATCTGTTTTTATGCCTGAACTCTTACCAGAAATATCAGCGAGTTAAGATTTCAACATTTAATGTTGAGATGCGATTGGGCCAGTTACCATTAGCTTGTGCTGACTGTTGAAGTTTTCAGACTGCTATGTATCATGTAGGATAGGTGTCCAAAAATTTTATGGAGTTTTTATTTTAAGTAAGACCCTAAGATTCAGTTCTTTAAAAAAAACTTAAGTTCGTATTCCATGTGCACAATTGCGTCCCTCGGAACACTGTTAATGAATTAAACTGTACAGCAGGGGGCGATGTCTCTCCATTTTCTCAAGAAAGTGCCTGTGGTTTCCTAATAGTTTGTTGCATCTGTAGACTGGAGTTTGCTAGTACATAAGACTTGGACACAGATGTACAGTTAGGCTCAATTTGGGGCCTAAAAATGGGATCCTGAATATCAAAGGATTCCAAGTACAATTGATGGCAGTGGTTTAAAGTGTGTTATATGAGAGTTAATTGTGGGGGGTGGAAGGGCTAGAGTTTTACAATGAAATAAGTTTCTGTGGGTTAAAAGAATATACAGTAGTTTCCCTTTATCCATACAGTATATCTTCAAGACCCCCAGTGGATTGGATGCCTTAAACAGTAGCTAGTACAAACCATATATATATATATATATATATATATATATATATATATATACACACTAGAGGCCCGGTGCACAAAAATTTGTGCACTCGGCGGGGGGCAGGGGGGTCCCCCAGCCCGGCCTGTGCCCTCTTGCAGTCTGGGACCCCTCGGGAGATAACAATCTGCTGGCTTAGGCCTGCTCCCGGGTGGCAGAGGGCACGCCCAATCCCTAGGTGCAGCCCCTGGTCAGGCTCAGAGCAGGGCTGATTGGGGAGTTGGGGCGCCGTCCCTTGTCATGCACAGAGCAGGGCGGATCGGGAGGTTGCAATGCCACCCTCAGTCATGCTCAGGGTAGGGCCGATTGGGGGGTTGGGGCACCGCCCCCTGTCACACTCAAGGCAGGGTCGATGGGGAGGTTGCGGCGCCACCCCCTGTCACACACAGAGCAGAGCCAATCAGGGGGTTGGGGCGCTGCCCCCTGTCACTCACAGAGCAGGGCCCATCAGGGGGGTTGGGGCTCCATACCCTGTCACACACAGAGCAGGGTCAATCAGGGGGTTGGGGACCTCCCCCCTGTCACGCATAGAGCAGGGCCCATCAGGGGGTTGAGGAGCTCCCCCCTGTCATGCACAGAGTAGGGCCGATAGGGGAGTTGGGGCACCGCACCCTGTCACACACAGAGCAGGGCGGATCAGGGGGTTGGGGAGCTGCACCTTGTCACACTCAGGGCAGGGCCAATGGGGAGGTTATGGCTCTACCCTGTTACACACAGAGCAAGGCCTGTGGAGGGGGGTTGGGGCGCCACCCTCTATCACCCACAGAGCAGGGCCGATCAGGGGGTTGGGGAGCTGCACCTTGTCACACTCAGGGCAGGGCCGATGAAGAGGTTATGGCTCTACCCTGTCACACACAGAGCAGGGCCTGTTGGGAGGGGGAGGGGGTTGGGGCGCCGCACCCTGTCACACACAGAGCCGCAGGGCGATCAGGGGATTGGGGAGCTCCCCTCTATCAGGCACAGAGCAGGGCTGATCAGGGGGTTGGGGCGCCTTCCCCTGTCACGAACAGAGCAGGGCAGATAGGGAGGTTGTGGCCCCGCCCCCTGTCACACACAGAGCTGCAGGGTGATCAGGGGGTTTGGGCGCTGCCCCCTGTCACGCTGATCCTGGTGCCAGGAGGCCTCGCTGCTCCGCTGATCCCAGTGCTGGGAGGCATATTACCCTTTTACTATATAGGATAGAGGCCTGGTGCATGGGGGCCAGCTGGTTTGCCCTGAAGGGTGTCCTGGATCAGGGTGGGGGTCCCCAGTGGCGTGCCTGGCCAGTCTGGCTGAGGGGCTGAGGGCTGTTTTCAGGCTGATGGGTTGACTGAAGCTCCCAACTGCTCCTTTTTTTCTTTTTTTTTTATTCTGGGCCAGCTTTAGCTCTGAGGCCTTGGCTGCTGAAAGCCGGTTTCTGGCCTTTGTTTTTCCTTCTGTATTTGATACAGTGTTGCGATCCGGCTGGCTGAAGCCTGGCTGACTAACGCAGGTTTCTGGGGTTTTGTTTAGCTTCTATATTTGCAACATAGTTGCTTAGAGTTGCAGCTGAGAGGCCGGCAAGTGAGGCGGGGAACGTTGGAGTCCGCAGTCACTGGAGCAAGCAAGCCTCCCTGTTCGCTTCAGTGCACGGCTGCCGGCCCCCATCTTGGCTGACAGTTAATTTGCATAAGGATATGCTGATTAGCCAATGGGAAGGGTAGCAGTCGTATGCTAATTACCATGTTTCTCTTTTATTAGTGTAGATTTCACTATGCTTTTTTTCTCTACATACTTTCCTATGGCAGTTTAATTTATAAATTAGGCACAGTAGGAGAGTAACAATAACTAAAAATAGAATGATTATAACAATATACTTTAATGTGAATGTTGTCTGTTTCTCTCTCCTTCTAAAAATATTTACTGGACTCACTTTTTTCACTAAGAAAGCACTTCATGGCTTCTCTTTGGCATATCTGCATTGCCAGCATCACTACTCTTGAGCTCTGGGGCCATTAATAAAATAAGAGTGACTTGAACACAGTAGATCTGCTAAGCCAGATGGTTACTAAGTGACTAACGGGTGAATGGTGTATACAGAATACACATTCTGGACAAAGGGATCATTCATGGCCTGGGCTGGACAGAGAAGATTCCATCATGCTACGCAGAACAGCGCACAATTTGAAACTTATGAATTGTTTCTTTCTAGAATTTTCCATTTAATATTTTCAGACGCTGGTTGACCCTGAATCCATAAAAAGGGAAACCACAGATAAGGGCAGACTACTGTATACCATCAACTCTGGTTTTATAAAAGTAATCGTCATTCTACAACCTCTGGATTAAACCGATGCTGTCTTTCAACTTTCATTTCCATGTTTATTTCCTACTTCCTATTGCTTTTGTGCTGCAAAAAAACTCAAAAACACTCTGGCATCTGGCAGAGATACAGCCTTTGGTCAGGAGGAATTCATACTACACACATTTACAGACATCAATGAAGTTGTTTAAAGAACTCAATTATCATTTATAAAATTAGGTCTATATTCTAGACCAGTCTGCTATTGGCTCATCTACATCAATATTCTTCATAAAGATTGGTTTTTCAGCAGTCATGTGCTAGGCCAGAATCTAATCACATTGACGTGTGTGTGAGTGTGCGCATGCGCACACACCCATTCGCTAAAACAACTAAACTTCTTAATATATAGCAATCATATCTGAGTGAATAGTCTTGGTCACAAATGTATTAATAGTTCCTAAGTAATAATAATTTGCATAGAAATTTACAGTTTTTAAAGCTCTTTCAGATGCTGGATCTCATTTGATTTTTTACACGAATCCTGTGAAGGTGAGGAAGACAATAGCTTTTGTCTCATTTTCTAAGCAAGGAAGATGAGATTCAAAGAGGTTGAACAATTAGTTTGCCCACAGTTACCAAGTCCTAAGTGACCACAGACACTCAAGTGTCTGTCCCCAGTGCTACCACAAACACCATCAACTGTGACCCTCTCATGATTCTTCATAATCACTAAGTCAGAGGTTATTGGATATTAAACCCAATATAGTACATATTACAGTAGAAGGTAAGTGCTTAAAATAAAATTTTATAGATTATTTTTTAATTTTTGTAATTGCAGTTCACATTCAATATTTTATAGTAGTTTCAGGTGTATAGCATAGTGGTTAGACAATCATATGCTTTTGCAAAGTGATCCCCCCAATATTTCAAGTGCCCACCTGACACCATACATCTATATACATATATAAAAGCCTAAGCGACCGAACCACCAGTCAACCAGTCACTATGATGTGCACTAACCACTAGGGTGCAGACACTCAACACAGGAGCTTCCCCTGGTGGTCATTGTGCTCCCACAGCGGGAGCACTGCTCAGCTGACCGATGGGTCCCAGACGCCAGGCTCATGGCTGGCAAGTGCAACTGGGTGGCGCGAGCCTCTCCCCTGCGCTACTGAGTGGCAGTGGCATGGCCTCCGACCCAGCACCTGCTGCTTCGCACACGACTACATCCCCCAAGGGGTCCTGGATTGCAAGAAGGTGCAGGCCAGGCTGAGGAACCCCACTGGTGCACGAATCCATGCACTGGGCATCTAGGAGTTATTATAATACTAGAGGCCCAATGCACGAAGATTCACGTAAGAATAGGCCTTCCTTCCCCTGGCTGCCAGCACCACCTTTGCTCTGGCTGGAGCCGCCTTTCCACCTTTACATGCTGCCCAAGGGCCCGGAGCAGTCGGGGTGGGGCAGAATGCCTGCATCATCACCATGGCGATGACACAAGCATCCCGGCCCGGCCGCTGCCATCTTTTTTGCATCAATTTGCATATTCCCTCCTTATTGGCTATGAGCACCGCCATCTTGTCGTGAAGTAACTGTCAATTTGCATATTCTGTCTTTATTAAATAGGATTATTGCCTATATACCTTATGCTGTACTTTACATCCCCATGACTATTTTATAACTACCAATTTGTAGTTCTTAATCCCTTCACCTTTTTCACCCAGCCCCCCAACTCAACCCCTTCCCTTCTGTCAACCATCACTCTGTTCTCTGTATCTATGAGTCTATTTGTCTTTCCTTTTTGCTTATTTATTTTGTTTTTTAGATTCCACATGTAAGTGAGATCATATAGTATTTGTCTTTCTCTGTCTGCCTTAATACCCTCTAGCATAATACCCTCTAGGTCCATCCATGCTGTTACAAATGGTAAGATTTCATTTTTTATGGCCAAGTAATATTCCACTGCTTTTTTAATCCACTTGTTTATCAATGGGCACTGGGTGGCTTCCATATCTTGGCCATTGCAAATAACATTGCAGTGAACACAGGGGTGCATATATTCTTTCAAATTAGTATTTTGGGTTTCTTTGGATATATACCCAAAAGTGGAATCGCTGGGTCCTAAGGCAGTTCCATTTTTAATTTTTTGAGGAACCTCCATTCTGTTTTCCATTGTGGCTGCACCAATCTGCATTCCCACTAACAGTGCACAAGGGTTCCCTTTTCTTTACATTCTTGCCCACACTTGTATGAATTATCTTGGTCACAAAAGAATGTGAGTTCAGAAATCATGATAAATCACTAAGGTATTATCTTAAGCCAGTGTGTCATAATCCATATAGAAGAAAATAATTTTGAAAATAGATCCATTTGACAGCATTTGATACCTTTCTGGTGGGGGCTGGGAAGTGGTAGGGAGCAGTATTGCTAGACTTTTATAATAGTGTCTAGAAATGAAAACTGAAAGCATATAACTGTTTTAACTATATCTGTTTAGTAAACAGTTAAAATTAACATATAATGTAAACATTCCTTTAAATTAACTCCTAAACACTTAGGGCTTTTGGGGGAATACTTTCTTGAAGGAACATCTGTATTCAGCTTGCACAAATGTCACCTTCTCATAAGGATTCAGCCTCTAATGTGTTTAATTGATTTTATGAAAGCTAAGATTGCAGATATATATATATATATATACTTTTGACTCATTTCAACTATAATTGTTCATTTTATTGGAAATAATAATTATTCTGAATAATATTTTTAAATTGATTTTTCACTTGCTTATTAATTTGCTCTTGCCTTGGGACCCTCCTTCCTCCAGGAGAAAGCATCTCCAATGTTATTATCTCAGGTTAACAGGAAAACAGGACTTAATTTGCATACATTGATTTCCTAGTAATAACTTTCCCAAAATAGTTCTCTTCTGTGAAAACTGATATTTAAGTAGCAGGTATAATCTGAAATACCAGAACAATTCCACAAACATATTCAGCAAATGTTGAAGTGTCTGCAATATGTCAGTCCTGGGGAAGGGCCATGTAAAGATATAGGAAAACCATGTCCAGCCTGGAATCCACCACACACAGGGCTCGGGGGACACTTCCTAGTGCTGATATTTGTGCCAGGCCTTGAAGTGTACATAGGTGTTTGCCAAGTAGATGAGGAAGGAGGCATTTTGGGGAGAAAAATATAGCAAGAGTGCAGGCATGGAGATGTGAAAGCACAGCAGTCCCCGGAGTGGGAGAGGCACGAAGGGTGGTCCAGCCTCCGCCTGCTAACCCTGCCTGTGGGAGCTGGGTGCCCCAATTCCTCCAGCCCAGTCACCCTGCTGCTAAGACAGCCCTGCCCAAGGCAGGAACAGTATCAGCAGCCTCAGCTCCCTCTGTGGTACAACCTGGAACTGAGCCACATACCAACCCCAGAAGCAGCGGCCAAGCCACAGTTGCCAGAGGGCCATGTGTCACCACCACCCCCATTTCCCTGCCCTCTGCCAAGCCTGACCACCACCCAAGGATCCCACACTTCCCAACAGTGCATCACGGATACTGCCAGGTTCCCAGGTCCCGATGCTGGGGTTCCTCCTTGCTGTTTTCCCAGCCTCCTCACCTGAGATCCAGCCTAGGCCACCCATTTGTTCCAGTTGGTATTACTCTGCCCCACTGAGCATCCTACCACATGTCTTCAGATACCAACGACTGCCCTGCCCCACCGCCTAGATTAGCCTCCTTTGCCCACCAGCATGGACTTCTCTTCTGTTACCAGTCGCTCCTTGACCCAAATGTGAGCTGGCTGTGTCTCCTGATACTAGCTCTGGTCTTCCTAGCCCCCTTTGCTAGGGGCCCTTGGGATCACCATTCCAGAAGTTTCTTTCCCCTAGCCCCCACCTCCCACACTATGCATCCTGGGAAATTGACCTATTCTAGGTCCCATCCCTCATCCTCTGGGGAACCCCAGATGCCCCCCACGGTGTGGCCAGGCAGGGGGGTGTACACTTTTCTCTTATGATTCATTTCTCCAAACGAAAACCTGGCTCATAATATCTGTGTGTCGAGGTGAATTTTTTCTTCTTCAGAATTTAATCACTTCTACTCTGAGCAGTTTTTAGTTGAGCTCGACAGGAATATGCTTTGCACTGAGTAAGAATATTTCTAAGGGTGAAATTAGTCACCACAATTTTCAATTTCTGGACTTTCCTAATACACTCTGCAAAGCTGAAATGCTTCTAAAGCCTGGCCAGAGAAGATGAAAGAAAGACCTGCCCCCAGAGGTGAGGGGTGATCTTTAGAGAAGACCCTGTGGTCTCCCTGCTCTTTCATGCCCAAGGGCCCTGTCACCCCGGGGATTCATGTGATGATGTGGAAAGAGCAGGAGGCAGAGAATCTCAGAACTGTCTCTACGCCCTTGGCTCATGGCCTTGCCTCTGACATTCTTTGCTTATAAAATGCACCCCCAGCTGGGGTGAAACCCAATCCTTACCCATTTTGCATGACTCAACATTTTACCATGGAAGCTTCTATTTTTGTTCGCCTAAATCTTTTTCAAATTAAAAATATTATTTCCCCATCTGTGTTTTTTCAGACATTTTATCCACATTTGATAAAGTCACATCTTGCAAATGGCACTGGACCGTGACAGAATACAGCGACCAACTACAGGCGCACCTGTGCACAGAACAGGGCTGGTTTTGTGGTTCCTTGTGGGCTATATTAAGCGCATGCATTTCATTGTGCACAAGCCCACAGAGAATCCAGTGTAATGCCCCACAGAGAAGAGCAGGAGAGTTTTCCTTGTTTCAGATACTCTGACGGGAAAGCCTTGCCCGCCGCCCCACCCCACCCCAGCTTTTCTACCATGTGCGTCTAGGTACTTCTGCTGCCATGTCAGAGCCAGACACCACCGAAGCTGTTTTTCACAACATGTGTTCCTAGAATTTGACCTGCCTGTTTTCTAACTATATTTTTTATGTATGAAAGTAACGTGTGCATATAATTAAAAATCAAACAGTACTGAGAGACTTCTAATGAAAAGCAGCCGCTTCCCACTCCAGCCCTCCCCACCGCGGAGTCTTGTTTGTGCTGAGGCGCCCACTCTCAGCACAGCGAGCGGTTTCTGCCGATAACCACCGCTCTATTTATAACTGCTGTGCACGGGCTGCTGTTTCTCCATTTATTTATTTGAGCGTTGTTTTTAGTTCTCTTCTTCCATCACCCTTACCTCTACTTCCTCCCCCCCGTCGTCCTAATATGGCAATGACCGTGTTTTCGTTGCATGGTCCCTGTTTGTATTACTGTGACTGTATACATTTGTTTGTCGCTGATCCAAATAGCATGCTGTCATTTTGTGTCATTTCTTGAATAATTTGTTGTTTTCCCTGGAATTAATTATTGCCTTGGGGTGTTGTTTTTTATTTGCTTAGATTTATTTATAACTCAGAATTTTTGTATGTGCTGTTAGTTCTGTTGTACACATAATTCTTTTGATGTTTCTTTCAATGTTCTTATCAGATAAGCAGATCCATTCCGTTGACCCACCTCCCAGGACCACTCCCCTTCTCCACCAGAGCTCTGCCTTCCTGTTTCAATCGCGCTGATTACTCAGAAACGCCTTTGGCAGCTTCCCTTGGACACAGCTCTGTGTTGGATCCCTGGCCTCTTGAATCCCATGAATACTGTTTCTGGATTTATTAACTCATTTTATTCCAAGATATTCCCAAGTTGCTTCCTGATCAAAGGTGCATGGGAGGGGGTGAATTCTCTGAATCACTGAATGTTTGAAGAACTCTACTGTCTCACTGAATGGCCATTTTGGCTGGGTACAGGTTTCTTCATACACGCGTTCCATTTTCCACTTCTTTTTCCCTGACTTTCTCGTTTTTTCTCTCTTTCCCCTGGGGTCTTCCCTTTATTCCTTTTATGGAATTTTATAACAATATTATCAGCATGCTGAGTATTCAGTAGCTACTTTTCAAACTTAAAATGTACATTCTTTTAATTTCTGAGAATTTTTCTTGTCTTATCTCTTTTGAGATTTTATCGCCACCCTTTTCTCTGTTTCATTTCTGGAATGCTGTTGATCAGATTTGAAGCCTTAGGTTCATCCTTTCTATGTGCTTTATTATTTTTTCCTCTCTAATTTTCATCTTTTTTTTTTTTTTTTTTTACCTCTGGAAGAGTTCCTCAATTTGTATTCCTATCATTCTGTTGAATTTTTTCTTTTCCAAGAACTCTTTTAAAATATTTTTTCTTTTTACATACTATCTTGTTCTAATTTATTAGATGCAACACCACCTTAAATCTCTGAAAATGACAGAGATTTTTTTTTTAAAAAAAAGGTTTTTATTCATTACCTGTGTTATCTCTATCTGCTCCAGGTTCCTCTTCACTGTTTTTTGGTTGGTTTGGGCCTCTTTTCAGTCCGAAGCTTTCCTCTGGTAATCTTTGTCCGAATTTGTATTTGAGGGTGAGACACTAAAGAGCTGGTTAAAAGGGCTGAGCAATGGGAGAGGCTTATGGACTACAGGATTCTACTTGGGATGACCACACAACACTAGAAAGTTGGCTGGGAGCGGGAGGGTGGTGGGGGGTGTTACTGATTGTAGGTCTTTTTTCTTTGGTGCTTATTCAATTTCCCCACTGAGAAATTCCCCAAACATTTGCTTGGGAGATGGGATATGAGGTGGGGCAGGGGGGTCGGGTATACATCTGGTTGCTGCTGTGGGAACAGGAGCTGAAGGTCCCCATTCACCTAATTGTCCTTATTTTAGCCCATGCCTCTCCTTTCTCTCCTCTGGGTTAGCAAGTCAGTCTGGAGCCTCTGCCCAAATTCCTTGGAGATTAATTGTGGGGAGCCGCTATAGGATTAATCCTCAGACTGACCTGTTGGCAAAGTCACAAACGAGTCCCAGCTTAGAGGGCACAGTCCTCTTAAGTATAATTAGGCTTGACCTTATGATGTTCCCTAGATCTTACCTGGGAAGCTAATGGACTGAGGGAGGTGCAGCAAGAACAAGAACAAAAACAAGTGAAACTCACAAGAACAGTGTAAACAAGTGAAACTCCCAAGAACAATGTAACTTTGGTAACCACTACCTTGTTTACCTCTGACTATAAAGTAAAGGCTCAGCTTGCCTCAGGATCTTTCTCTGTGGCCTCAGCCAGGCACAGGAAGATCCACAGAGACTGAAGAGAGCTAGAGAGTTCTGAACGCTGTCTCCGTGTAAAACATCCTTTGCCGACTCCGTCCACACCTTTGGGAACCCCTGGCCCGCTGGGGCTGGACCCCGGCAATTAATCCTATGATTGCCTGCTCCAGGGCAATGGAGAATGCCCGGAGAATGGGGAGAAAGCCTCACGGCACACCTGGCTGCACGCAGCTGTGGGGGAAATGTGGGGCTCAAAAGCTTCATACCCAGACTGCCTGCCTTGTGCCCAGCTTTGCACCTGGGATACCGGGTGCCACCCCTCCATGTCTTAGGGGTTCTGCAGGGGGAGCTGTCACTCCTGATGAATGTATGTCCCCTCTGCCAACACTTCAGATGTGCTTCCTCTGCTCTGCCACGTCAAATGTGCTCCTAGAGCTGCTTTTCACCTTCTAGAAACTGGCAGAAATCTGTCTTCTTCTGACATCCCTCTCCAATTCTTGTCCTTGTGATCTCGCAATCATTTATAAGATGACTAGAGGCCCAAGGCATGAAATTCGTGCACTCGGGGGGTCCCTCAGCCCCGCCTGCACCCTCTCACAGTCCAGGAGCCCTCAGGGGATGTCTGACTGCCAGCTTAGGCCCGCTCCCTTAGCGCTGCTGTGGAGACCGGCTTCTGGCTGAGCGGCCCTGCCCCTGTGGGAGTGCACTGACCACCAGGGGGGCAGATCCTGCATTGAGCTTCTGTCCTGTGGTGGTCAGTATGCGTCATAGTGCCCGGTTATTCTGTTGTTCGGTTGATTTGCATACTAGCCTTTTATTATATAGGATTATTCTTTACTGTCATTTTTATGAAAATCTTCAAAGGAGAGGGATTGAAGGCATGTAATCAGCCTACTGCATTTGGCTGGGAGTGTCCTAAGTACTTGGACTTAAAGATTGTGGTGACCAGTTTTGTGTTTATAGCTCTTAGCTAGGTCTGTTATACATGCTTCTTTCATGTGATAGCTGCATATGCACCTTCAGCGTCTGTGTCTTGGTGAAATAAATAGTACTGGTGAAATTTCAAAAGCAAAACAAACAAAAACAAGAGCCATTAATGATAATTTATTAATTAGACCCCATTGGGTTTTTACTGAATGATGTTGTGATAATGAGGCTCAAAACTACTATTTTTCAAATTATCTCAGAGACAAACCAGGCCTGTATTAGTGATCTCTTTGATGGGAGAGAATGTATATGACAAAAACTGATAAAAAGACACTCTCGTGACCTGAGGCAGAGTGCATGGCCATCCAAAGGCACATTCCTATGTAGCTCGGTGGAAACATGCGTCCGCATTACATGTGCTCTCATGTGCCACTTCCCTAGCGCAATGCAAGGACACTCCAGCCCTGGCAGTCCAGGGCCTCAGTTGGAGAACACTGTCAGCTAATGTCCTGAAGAAAAAGCAGCCATTGAGAGGGTTTCTCGGCAGCAGCTGCCTTAGAAGCAGTAGCAGCAGCTCATATAACAAATGTTTCATGACGAATGCAAACAAAAGCCAGCTCTGAAATTCCAGCCTCGCCATGTCCAAGCCCGTTCAAAATCTTATAACCGCTCGGTGCGAGTTTTCCCTCTCTAAATGCATTCCATATGAGGTGTGGTGTTAGGGCTGCTGGGATCTCCTGCGTTCACTCTGAAAGTGGTTTTTAAAGCCCAGACTGAAAGGAAACTAAGTCAGTGGGAAAACAAACTCAGAGTAAACACTGAGGCTCAGGTGTGGGAGGTGTGTTTGTTTTCCCCGCCAGGCACATCTCCTGCAATGGGGCTGGAGGCTGGGAATGGGTTAGCTAGCGGTTAGCGGGACCCCTGCGTCTGCTTCTGTAAGTGTGGTCTGAGGACCGGTGCCCATCTGCAAGCCGTTTGCTACCAGCCCATGATGAGACAAGGGCACGAGTTGAGAATAAAACTTCAGAAAATTGGATGGTAATTGGACATGGCTGTGATGATTTTTTTAATGACTAATTTTTTATTTATTGATTGATGAGAGAGAGAGAGAGAGAGAAGAAGAAGGAGGAGGAGGAGGAGGGGGAGGGGGAGGGAGAGGGGGAGGGGAAGGGGGAGGGGGAGGAGGAGGAGAAGGAGAAGGAGACATCAATTTGTTGGTCCTCCAACCCCGGTCAGGTTGAAACAGCCCCGGTGTGGTAGAGACAACCCCAGTCAGGTTGAAACGGCCCTGGTGTGGTAGGGACGACCCCGGTGAGGTTGAAACGGCCCCCGTGAGGTAGGGAAGACCCCGGTGAGGTTGAAATGGCCCTGGTGAGGCTCAGACGGCCCTGGTGAGGTTGAGACTACTCCAGTGAGGTTGGGACAAATAAAGGGGACCAGTATGGACTGATGAACAGGTGTAGATACAGAAGCAGAGCAACATTGAACAGAATGTTAAACTACAATGGGGAGCCTGGGGAGGGTTGGGGGGGGGGGATTAAGAGACCAACTGAAGGACTTATATGCATGCATATAAGATTAACCAATGGACACAAGACACGGGGCGGGGGGGGGCGGGGGGTAGGGGCCGGGGGAATGTCATGGGGGGGAAAAAGGAGACATATGTAATACTCCTTGTAATACTTTAAGAAATAAAAATTATAAAAAAAAAAAAAAAAAAATTTGTTGGTCCTCTTATATATGCATTCATTGGTTGATTCTTGTACATGTCCTGACAGAAGATTGAACCCACAACCTTAGGAGGAGCGGACTCAGTTGTGTGTGGAAAAGCTTCTTCTTAGACCTCGAGCCCAGTGAGATAGATCCAGAATATTCTGCAGAAGAGCAAAGAAGTCACAGAGGGCAGAAATCTGGATCATTTGGCACACAGGCTTGAACAGGCTTGCTGAGGTTCGTAGCCCAGGGAAAGACCTAGCGCTGGGAGTTCCTGCCTTTTGTCCCCTAGTCCATGCTCCTTGCCCTTCAGGAGGGTGTCTAGCCTCTCCCGGGGGGCACCAGCCTTATGCTGAGTCCTGAAGACTCCACGATGGTGGAGAGCATGGGCACAGTCTCTGGTCACGGTGAAATGCACGCACCATGGTTTGGATGCCTGTTCTGTATTTGTCCTCTAACTGAAGACCCAAATCCCTCTGTTGGTCATACATACTTTGTCCATAACCAGAATAAACGCTGCTCATTGGGAGCAAATGACGTTTCTCTTCTGCTTCTTCCTACTCCATCTTTCTAGAGAGATTTCCCCCACTCCATCCCTGCCTCCCGACTCCCAGCATCCCTGTAGGGCATTCCCACACTCTAAACTGCCCACTCCATGCCAATAGTCCTTGGCATCAGAACCACCATCTCCTAAAACTTAGCTATCCTATGGCCTGCTCCCTCCAAGACAATTCTAGAAGTATGAAGGTATTTACAGCTGACAGTCACACAGTTTGTGTTGTCCAAGGGAATTTCTAATAACAATGACAATTATAGTAACTCCTAGAACAGTGCTTTGCACATTATAGGAATTCAATAAAAATTCATTGAAATAATATTGAAGGCATGTACTATGATAAGCATCTTATGTGGATTCACTAACTTAATCTTCAGAACAACCCAGTGACATAGATACTTTTATTATTCCCATTTTATAGATGAGTAGATTAAATTTAAAGAGATATTAAATGACACATCACTTTTATGAGGAGATTCCTTAGAAAAAGAATCATTTCAGGTACTTTTTATTATACGTGTACTTACAATGATTTAAAAGAGCTTTTTAGGGGAAAATATGTTGCTGTATTCATCTAAAGTTGATGCACTAAAAATACAGGAAGGTGACGTAAACTTTCATTGGAGCTAGTCCATTATCTTGCCTCTTTGCCGCTTTCCTTCAGCACGTGAGCAACAAGGACAGAGCATGAAATCTCAGTGGCCTTAGTGGGTGGTAATACACTCTACACCCCAGTAGCCTGCCCTGGGCCACACAGCACCAGGCTTTGGACCACACTAACCTGCCACCTGTGGTCTAACGGAGTCCTCCTGAGGTGTGACACTTCACTTCAAGGGAAGAACTTGTCAACAGTAGAAGTGCAGGCATGGGCCATGCTCCCAGAATGAGAGCTTTCTGCAGAGGAGTAGATTTTGAGCAGCACCATTCTTCCTCCCAGGAAACCATACCATCTATACAGCTCTCTGCTCTGCCCACAGTAGGTGTTCTGAATCTCTACTCTGCCCACGGTAGGTGTTCTGAATCTGAAGGCCACCACCTGGTCCTTGGGGAATCCTTACACTGGCTCGTCCCTCTTACTCTATATGGAAAAAAAAAAATATGTGTGTGCCTGCTTTTTCCTGGGAAGCAAAGTATTTTCAGATTTGCGTAGGCATTCCCAACCCCCCAGGCCAGTAAGAGTCACAGACCATGGAGAGACCAGCTCTCCAGGTCTCTCCCGCTCACACCTCCACCCTCCCTTTCCAGGGGCTGGTCCCTAGAATGCCTGCCCACTGACAACATGCCCCTTCAGCAGGACTTTGAGCCCTATCACAGAAGTGTAAGCCCCGTGGGTGTGAGCCTTGACACAGACAGGCCAGAGCTATGGAGAATGGCCAGTAGGGCTATTGAACTGGCTCCCAGTCAAAACTGGCCCGATATGGACTGAGGTCAGCCATATTTTTTAGAACCAGAATATAGAGCTGACGCTCCAAATGGTGACGAAGTCTTGTGTTTGTTCAGGGTGATTTTTGGCTCTGCCATGCTTCTAGGTTGCCACATTATAGCTTAGGATATTGTTTGCCTAAGTATAATAGGGCTTGTGAGTTGGTTCCTGGCATTGATCATGGAAGATTAGCTTACTTTCACCAACCCAGAATCAGCCCCAATGGCTATCAAGAAAGACCACACAACTCCCAGAGTGTCTATAAGTAGATACCAAACCACATGTGTTATTAGTCTTGATCTTAGACCAGATTATTATTAACTTTGCTTTGGTTGAAAGTGCGCCCCATCATATTGTTAAAATAGAGTTTCACAGCCTGTAAGTGACTAGGGTACGTCACTTTTAAGATGTTTTTCCAAAAGAAAATGTTAAATCCCAAATACATTTTTTGGCTGAATAGTTGGTTTTAATGGTCCAGAGTCGAAAACTGTAACTTAATTCCTTGTAAAACTTAAATCAATTTCATGAGGGTTCTGCTAAACAGTTCCCTCTGTTCAGCTGGAGATTTCTACTAGTTCCTAACCCTTCAGAGATATTAACATATTCTTTTAAAATGCCAATGTTTTTCCACTTTAAAAAATTCTGTTGTCAGTATCTGACTTCTGTTGACATGCAGTAGCTTATTTGTGGCCTCAATTGTGGTCCTGTGGTTATAGTTTCCCCTTTCTCTCACTCCCTTTTTCCTTGGTATCAGTGAGGGAACACCGTGTCCAAATAACAATCTCCATCTGCAGTTTCCCAAATCGTGCTTTCTGAAGGTGATGGGGGTGGGTGGGAGTGCTGTTCAGAAGTCTGTATCGCTAAGTCAAACTTAATATTAAGTGTGGCTGGGGTCTCCCATGCCTCTTTCAGCCGTGGGATTTATTGGTGCAATGGCGTCTGCTACATGCCTGTGGCTCGCACTTAATACCACCAGAGACAAGAATGCTGAGCCCTGCTGAAAGGCAGTAATGCATCTGGAGAGCTCCTGAGAAAGATCCAAGCCGTTTTCAAGTTTGCTTAATAATGTGCTCAGAGGTCTAATGTTTTGGGCACAAATAGCAAAACTTCTTCCAATAACACGTGCTTTAGATATCAGGTTCATGTGGGGCAGGAAGCACTTGCAAAAAGGAATCCACCCAAAAGGGAAAAAAAGGCCAACATACCAGCATCAAAGGCTTAGTGTTTCGTTTTGTTTTACAAAACGGAAAAGAATCTTACCCCGAGTGAGTACCCTTTGCTGAAATAATCAATGTCTCACCAAGAGTGGGCCAGATTCTGTAAGTTGGTAAATGCCATTCTTCAGTAGGTGTGTAACTGATCTGGGACTATTTTCAGACTTAGAGAGACTTAGGAGTTCTGAGGTTGAGTCCTAGGACACAGTCTTCAGATAACGTATAGATGTGTCAGCTTTTCTGGTTGTTAAAGGATATTTATCATTAGCTCTTTGAGCTCAAAACTGTAAATTTCAGTTCATCTTTTTATGAAACTAATTTTTTTTTAAAGGTACTCCTATCTTCCTTACTTTTCCATAAGTTCCCCTTCATTTTCAGTAAATTTTATTTATTTATTTATTTTTACTAAAGATAGAGTGCTAGGGAGAAATATGAAGAAGAATTTATTTGTCCTACACACTCAATATGGTGTAGCAAACATGTTTTTGAGCACCTGTGTGTCCACCCCTGCTAAAGGCAGGAAGTGCTTCTTGGTGCTTCAGGGCCACTGATGAGCGTTCGGACTCTCTTGTCCACCACCCGGGGGTGATAGGAGATGCTGGCCTGGGAAGCCCCAAGGGATTCTAGAGTGGTATCGACACCTCACACACTGAGCAGCTCTTGGGGTAGAAAAACCAGCTTAAAGTCTACTGGATTCTCTCAGAGAAAGCAGTGGGGTCTTAGAAGCAAGGCAACTCCTAGTTCTCTGTTTTCTTTAATCATCTTTATGGTATTTCATGGTGTTTTTTTCTTTACTTAAAGGGAGATAGATCACCCTACAGCTCCATCATGTTGCCATTCACCCAAGTGTGAAAGATTGAAGTCCTCTCAGTTATAAAGATAACCACCGCCCAAAATCCTACCTGAACGCATTATTCGGAATTTCCAGCTCGCCATAGAAAGCACAGATGCCAGATTGCTGGGTGCCAGACACGTGTCTCCCAATCACTGCTGTTTCCTCAAGGCCACAGTCAAGAAATATTCAGTGGAAAGAGATTTCCCTCTTAAATCCATGCAGAGCTTTAATACACTTAGGACATGCATGTGTCTGGAGTGCATCATTGCAACCCTATTTCTGGGGCTTGGAGTTTTTCACTTAGTGGACAGAGTCCACTGGTAAGAGGCAATGGCTTCAACCCTGGAAGTTTAACAAAAGTAGGCTCAGAGGCATCTTTCATTTGGAATTGTACAGGTTACACACAGTGAGTGTTACAAGCTGGTCCCGGCACCAGCTGCTGAGTTTGAGCCACCACTGACCTTTAGCAGGCCAAGAGGTTAGCTGGGCCTTTGGGAACCTAGTTCACTTCACCTTGTCCTTGACAGTCTATTAGGAAGCGAATAGCTGCACTTTCAGAAAAGGCTTCTTCTGTTAGTGAGGTTTTTTTTTTCTCTTTTCCTGAGATGAGAAAGCAGGAGCATATACAGGTCAGGGACATGGACTTTGGAGCCAATAGACTTGGGTTTGAAATCAGCTCTAATTCGTAGCACCTGTTTAACCCTGGGCCCGTTCCTTAAGCTATCTGGGCTTCAGTTTCCTCCTGTCTGAAAGAGGAACATAGTGACCTTACAGAGGGGGGCTCAGGTCAAATGGAGATAATGTACTAGTGCACAAATGTACAGTTTCCAAGGCACTTTTCTAGTCATTTTATTTGATTCCTCATTTTCAGTCTCTAGTAGGGGCAGAGTTTTCAACAAGTGCTCAAACTGGTCCAGTCTTTGAGTTTCAAAGGAGAGCAACACAGTTGTTCCAAAGTCTATTTGTCATAGTGTTGAGTTCCAGTGTTCCCTGGAATGATGCGTAGTGGTGTGTGGCATGAGAACTCTGCTGGCTTCAGCCTTTCTTGTGGTAGTAGAACTGCCCACTTCGTGCCTACTGATCTGGGCAGCTTGACTTCTTGGAAGTGTCTCGGTTTGGAGTTCAGAAGAAATTCTTTTCCTTCTGCATTATTTTTGAAAGTCGCCTTTGAAGTCAATAGAGTTGTTTTCTAATGCAAATGTAGAGGTCACTTGAAGTTGACCAACCACATCCTGTGAAACTTTCCCACTTGCTCTTCTAGTTTATTTTTAATATAAATCAAAAGTAAACGACATCCGCACCCCATCTCAGATGCAAATTGAAGCCAGGCTTTGTTTCCACATATCTGTGAAATGGAGTAAGTAAGCTGATGGGAAAAAAGAGTGGTGCTAATACTTAGCCATATTCGACCAATACTTGCTAATGCCCAATTAACATCGAGTTTTCAAGAATGGTGCTGTGAGCATAGCCCTTGTTTCTTTAATGGACTAGAACTAGGATTTTAACACCAAGGCTCATTAGTCAGAGTCATGGAAACACATTTTCATTACTATGTATGGAGCATTTCAAAATGTAAAGCCTTCTTGGCTTTCTGAAACCTAATCTATTGTGCCTCCCACACCGAGGCCATTTCCGTGTAGTCGGCTTTAAGTGAGCTCAGAATTTTTCATCAACAGTTTCAGCTCTTGAGAGACCCCAGAATTTCTACTTGAAATGTGGGCACCAAACTTTACTCAGGGAACAGCAACCACCACAGAAATGCAAAACAAGGGGATGATCCATGTCCGTGCATGCAAATGTAGATGATCATAAAAATGTCATTTTTCTCAAATTGGCATACAATTTAAAGAAATTCTTTTAACCTAAAGTGATTCTCAAGCTCATCTGGAAAAATAAACACATAAGATGGCCAGTGATTTTTTAAAAAAAATCAAAAGGTATTTGCCCTATAAGATTCTAAAATATTAGAAAGCTCCTGGGCTTAATATAATGATGTAAAGACACAAGCTCAGACAGACAAGTCAGTGGAACACAACAGATGCCAATGTAAAAAGCGATGTGCTATATGGTAGAGATCGCCATGAGGAAAGAGTACATGAAGGTGTAAAATGTGGGTTAGTTGTTTAGAGAAAAAATAGAATCTCACATTATACCATGGACCTTAATAAATTCGAATGGCCTAGAGCGTGAATCTTTTAATAGAAAAAAAGAGGAATAAAAGAAAATATAGGTGCCCATTTTTGCAATGATAAAGTTTTGTTAAGGATCTACTAGGCAATAAAACAAATATATATACAAAAAGAGTCAAGAATATATAAACTTAACTGAAACTTAAAGTAAGCATGTTTAAAACTACTTAAGTGGGCAAAAATATTTGTAACAATGACATCATATGGTTAATATCATTAATATATAGTTTTTATAAATCCATAAGAAAAACACTAACAGAAAAAAGTAGGGAAAAAGAAATACAAGTGACCAATAAATAGATTTAAAAATAAGCCCAGCCTCACTAATAATCTAGGAAATGCACATTATAATGAGACCTTATTTTCTATGAAATTAGTGTTGTCTGTTACATGGGGAAACACTAAGAAGTATGAGTGTCCCTGATGATGGGAGAGTGCAGAGAAGTTGCATTTTAGGAAATAATTAGGAGACTGCTGAGGGAGGGAAAATTGGTACAATCTGGGGTAAAGAGTAATTTAACAACACATAGTACCAGCCTTTAGAATGTAATGGCAGGGAACTGATGGAAATATCCTATATCTTCATTGTTGCGGTGATTTACCATGTATGTAGCTGCCAAAACTCATTGAATTATATTAAAGTATGTGTTTATTAAATGTAAGTTGTTCCTTGATGTTTTGATGAGCAAAAAACAATGTTTATAGCATTTGGTGCAGTCATTCTAATTCTAGAAAACAAATCAGACAGGTGCATGAAAACTATTCTAATGATGCACTTCACTGTATAGTTAACAATTGCAAAGCAAACGGACTTAACTATCTAAAAGTAAAAAAAATGGTTATATAAATTTTGGTACATCAATATGAAGAATAACACACACTAAACTATTAAAGTTGTGTTTCAAAACCATTTAATGACGTGGGCAATTGCTCAAGATATGATTGGACATGAAGTGTGGGAGAAAAGGGTAGCTAATAGTATTTATATGATGACAATTTTATTAGAAAAACTATATAAGCAAGGAATATAGTGAAATTGAAATATCTCAAAATGTTCATGCTCATTACTTATATCTCTAGGTGATAGGAATCTAGTGATATTTTTTCTTTATTTCCCAATTATTGTATAATAAGCATGTAGAATTTTGCTTATTTATTTAAAAATATTTTTATTGATTTCAGAGAGGAAAGGAGAGGGAGAGAGAGATAGAAACATCAATGATGAGAGGGGATCATTGATCGACTGCCTCTTGCACCCCACCCCCCCCACAGTGGGGATCGAATCCACAACCCAGGCATGTGCCCTTGACCAGAATCGAACCTGGGACCCTCAGTCCGTAGGCCGACATTCTATCCACTAAGCCAAATTGGCTAGGGCAAGCATGTAGCATTTTAAGTTTTGGGAAAGTATTATTTGTTTGAGGAAAATAATTGAATGGTCAGATAAAAATTACATGTGACAGAGAGAAGCAGAAGCAATGTCCCCTAGACCGCTATGACATTGCTAGAATCAAACAGAACTTGAACCCCTCTCTTCCGTGTACTTTTCTGCACACGCAGCAACATTGACTCCCCTGAGTAAATGAAGAACGTCACTCTCTAGGGGGCAGTGCAGATCCATGCAGATGCAATCCAGGGTTCCACTTTTTGTCTCTTGCCAGCCTCTCTCCCTAAAGACTTCCAACTTCGTATCAGCAACTCTCCTTTATATTTTGACAAATTGCCTACCAAATTCTAGCCAATGGTCCTTTTAAAATCCATCTCTAGTTATATACACACACAGCCTTTTCTATATGTATATAGGAGATGTGAACTCGTGTGACAATTTCTAGCCCTGAGATACTAAAATTCTATGTCTCTACTTAACTCTTTAGTAGTCTAGAAATTATTATCTTGACATTTGAACTATTGTGTAAACACCATTAGGGCAGGAATTGGCTTCCTGGGTCTGAATCCTTAACCATTTGGGGTAACCATGAAGATACTTAGGATGGTTTAATTACATGAGGGTAGACATAGGTCTTTTCTACCACAGAGTGACTGTCCTTAATCTGAAAACAAATTGACTTAACTCTGCAGTAGCTGACTAGCCTTCCTCCCCACAAGTCATCATAACATTAAGATTAAATGTCAGCATCACAGTTTAGCCAAACCAGATGTGAACTGTGCCACTAATTTCATGTCAGGGATACAGGTTTGACTATGCGTCCTTTATAGGCTTTTTATTGAGTGACTACAGATGGCACCTGATAAAGTCTGCATTCTCTGGTATCTTGAGGCCATTGATTTGTTAGGTTTGTAGGTGTGGACACTCCAAATTCTGCCCAGCCTCCCTCATGTTCCATAGCACAGTTCTAAAAGAATGTTAAAATGACATTTGCCTGTTTACTTTTCCTCTTGGCTGATGGGGATTCTTTCTGAGAGGTAAACACGAGAATTTTCAGGGAGTAAAGTTTAGACTTTGTTGATATTTTTTCAATAAATTATACTTTCAAAACTCCTTTAAATTTAAGTGGTAAAAGTAAGAGCCATGGACTTTTCTTTGGAAACGTATTAGCCATAACCATCACACCTCTGGTGGATATAAATTGATTCTGAGTTTTATAGAAGTAATGATTAATTGTACAAAAATGTTGAGAGTCGGGAGATGTGGGAAAATGGAATGTGAGGTTGGATTGGTTTGCATTTTCTTCCATTTGACTTGGACTAGTGGGTGACTAACTATTTGACTGTCTCTTCCTAATTATTTTCCACTTTATTTAGAATGTTTGTAAAGGCCCACAAGTGAAGGAGCCGAGCCAGGGCAACAGCTAGGCAGGTGGTTCAGCCAGGCTGGGGTGGCAACTGGGACAGAGGTACAAGCAAACCAAACTCCAGGCACATCAGGTGGCCACAGTCTGCAGACACAGATGAGGCAGGCAGCCCAGGGAAGATGATGTGTTGGGGGTGAGGGCCACAGCCAGACATAGAGCAGAGTCTCCACCATGGAACATGGATTCCACAGGCTGGAACTCATTATCCAGGAAACTTGAATCGTCAATGAGCTCTCCACTTCACATTGAGCCATAGGTCTTGTACAGCCATAGTCTGGGGAAACGCTTATGGCTAAGAATAGAGAACCCCAAAACTGCCTTCAACCACATTGTGGTCAACCCTAGGGAGTTGGGGGAGAGGGGTAATCAACTGACCAGAAAAGGCCCAGAAAGTCAGACAGCCCCCTCTGCATCCCTTGGGGGTTTCCACAAAGTAGTGGTGAATATTCTGGAAAAATTGGGGAAGCCAATACAGAAAAGGAAAAGGCTTGGAAATGGACCTGCTTTCCCTAACACCAATTCATGGGTAGTGTTGGGACTTTTGACCCACAATCTCCCGTTGATTCTCTTTGTATTATTTAGCTAAATAGCATTTTACGCCAGAAGAAAGTGAGTCTGGATTGGTTTGGGCCACATTACATAACCCAGGGGATTGGGCAGAGGAGTGAGCGGCACCGCTGATCTCAGCAAGGCTATGATTGTCCTTGTGTCTCAGCCATTGCGTTGCACACCCCTACACTTCCCCTCTATTCTAGTGATGGTTTCGAGAGAGTTTCTTACAAAACTTTACTTTTTCTTTTTCTTTTTAAAGTGTTTTAGATGCTTTAGTCATGAGTTATTTTTTGAAAACTTTATTTGCCCAGCTCAGGCAATATGCAACAGAAGAGGAAATGAATAGAAAAAAACCAGTCTCTATCCAAACGGAACTTTGTAGAAAAATACATGAAACATCCAAAATATATTTCTGAAGTTTAAAGCATCACATAATCAATTCTAGATTGTGTGGTATTAGTAAGCAGAAGGCACGTTAAGAAAGTTATAAAGCTAGTGAATATGTAGGTGGGGAAAGTCTATCTATAAACATATATGAATACAAAATAGGATATGAATCTTTGCTTTTACTGAACCTCGACTCTTAAACTTTTGAAGGAGCTGAGCACCTTGAAGTCTTGATATCTGTAATTGCTGAAAGTATAATTTATCCACTAAATTTTTAATTAAATTTAAGCTTAAATTATTTTGTTTCAGTTGGGAAATTTAGCACTTCTCATTTTTGTGGCAGCATGCTGATGTTCTGAGAGAACAGATTTTGGGAAAGATAATGATAATATTGTCATCATTACAGTTCACAATTATTGGGAATTTATTGTGCCCAGACACTTTTTAAAGCCCTTTGGTTTTATCCTAGTAAAACCCTCTGAGGTAGATACTGTTTTTATGCCCATTTTGTAAGGAATGGCATTTCCAGGTATGAAAACCAACATCAGAGATGATTCCAAACTTTCCTAGGTCAACGCGCTGGTCATTGGCAGAGCCAACACTCAAACCCAGGCCTGGCTAATTTCCAACACCCCTTGCTCTTGACCATTGTATTCTACTGCCTCTCTATGTAAACAGCAAAATCGAAAACATGAGGGTCTGAGAGAGATGGGGTAGCTATTAAGAGCTATGATTGTAGGCAATTTTATTTGGCTAAATCCTTAAGAACCTAATGTTTCTGGAAAGCTTAGAAATTCTGTTGAGATGATGTTCATTGATATTCTAGATATGTTACTTTGTTTACTTTTTCTGCAAGGAAGACTATCATAATTGAAATTGACTAAAATTGACTGCCTTAATAAAGTGGTTGCAAAGACTGTATCTGGATAACAGTAAAGCCATTGGTTTTAGTCATGTCAACAACTTTGGCTTTCATAAGGATTCTAATGAATCGGGGAATGGAATTTAAGAAAGCAAACAATCCACGGAAAACCGCTTATTTTTCTAAAGTAGCAAAGCAAAAATAGGAATCCTTTCCAGTCTAGTTGCTGCAGTCTTAAACATGCTTAGAGTCCATAGTTTATCATATAGGACAAAAAGGTGATTAATAAGCACTGCTTTGAAAATGTTTTAAGGGTCCTATTATCATTATTCTAGTTGTTGAGATAAAAGATATTCTGTGGTGTACTCACTGTTAAAATTGTAGTGAGTTGGCATTCAGTAACATTTACTTTTTAAGTTATTTATTGAAGTATATAATCTACTAGAAATAAATGGTACCAGGTAATGAAATCAATTTGATATTAATTCAGTCTTATCAGTCTGTTAAAGAAAATTATTGCCTTTCAAATATTTTTACAAAGCCCTTTGTTACTTAGGAATATCATTGAGGTGATATGATTAAAGGCTGTGAATATCAATAAGCCTGAAAACAGCCCATACTAATGTTTAGCATTATATCTTTTTCTAATTCTAGCATCCTTAAACTATTTGCTCTGTTGACCTTCATGTCAACAGACCCAAGCTCATGGGGGTAGGGGGTGGGCCACAACAGTTATGGAAATAATGTATTCACTCTCTGCTGCTCTAAGGTATAAGCTTAGATGTCAACTGATTTTAGTTATTTGGCAGTATATGTCAATGTATTTATTGTACATTAAGAAAAATAGCCATTCATATATCTATCCAAACAGGAGATGAACTAATGGAACTGGAAACTAATTCCCTCATAAGCGTTCTAAGTTCACACAAAGAATATGGGCTGTTGTAACCATTGACTTATTGAAGAATTGGACCTAAATACCTCAGGAAATACACAGAGGGCATAATGGTCTAAAAGCCTTCAGCCAAAAAGTGCAAGAATTGGGGCTTATGTCTAGTGCGAATTTTGGACAACTAGTCATGTTGGCCAGAAACACAGGCTGTAGGGCTGAGCCCAGCTGTGATCACTGCCATGGACTTGAGAGAGGGGGGTTGGTGGCTCCCAGCCCATGATGCATCACCCCTGCCCAGGGCACCACAAATTTGAGAGCAGAAGTGATCCCCTACCCTACTCTAACCCCATCCCCACCATGCCCAGCATCTCCCCATTTTCTGCAGCTTTGACTTTGCAGGGGAAAAACAGGAAAGAAAGACAAGTTATTATGCTCCAGAGAGCTCTGCAATATTAGAAAAGGAGAGTGAGATTCAATCTATCCAAAGAAGAGCCAGGCAACTTTCACTCACCTTCATGTCTAGCCAACAATTCAGGCCCTCATTTTATCGCAAGTAAACCCAAAGTGTTGACTGAGTTAAGTAGCATTAAGTTAGACTTTACTCTTTTTAAAAATATATTTTTATTGACTTTAGAGAGGAAGGGAGAGGGGAAAAGAGATAGAAACATCAATGATAAGAGAGAATCACTCATCGGTTGCCTCCTGCACACCCCCCACCTGGGACTGAGCCCGCAACCTGGGACTGAGCCCGCAACCTGGGCATGAGCCCTGACTAGGAACTGAAATGTGACCTCCTAGTTCCATAGGTCAACACTCAATCACTGAGCCACTCCAACTGGGCAAGAATTTACTCTTTTTTGGTAGAGTTGGGATAAAAGTTTTTAAGGAGGACCTGCTAATTCCTGTTCAGATGTTTCACAACCTCTGATGTTCAACTATATCATCTTGAGCTCATAGTGAAAGGTCGTATGCACCCTAGCACTGTCTTCACAACCTCTTGCAATTCTAGAATCTACGCACATCTTGCATGCTGGGGCCAGAGGGGACACCAGTACTTACTGGGAAAGCTAAAGACTTGTACAGATCTTAGTTTTTAAAACCTGACATTTTAGATGACATTCACTAGATTCATTTTTGTAATCCATGAGAGGAAGTTGGTGATTGAAGACAAGAAAAAAAAAGGAGAAACAGAATCATAAAGCTAGCAAAGACACGGCACCTTGGCCACTTTACATGATTCAGTGGATCAGCAATTGTCAATGATTTTCTCTTTTCTCCAAAGAGAAATGATGGGAAAGAAGGGACATTTTAAAACTGAACCTTGAAGTCCTATTTATCTGTGTGAGAACCCACAGTCCCCACAGAAACTCCAGAGATGAGTTAGTGAGGGGACTCAGTCCCTTAGACTCTGAGCTGTAATGATTGCAGACAAGCCAGCCAGGAGGTTACCTCAGCATGGACCAAGTAAATAAACCATTTGGTAAAAGCCATTAGAGAGTAAATGTTACTGGAAAGTCATAAATCAACCAGCCTGTCTATGCATGGTTTTGCTAGAATGTAGGAGAAACTTGAAATTTTTAAAATGTCTTTCTGTGTATGATTTAAAACCAGTTTCTATGATTATATCAAAATGAAATTTTAAAATATGGTATGGATTTAATGCCAATCTGTGTATTCAATTTTATTAGTTAAGTTGTTGTTTTTAAGACATCATGAAACTTCATTTCATGCTCCAATAAAACTGAGATGTAATGGGTTATAGCTCTTCTGTTTGTTGACTTTTCTTCAAATATCTTTGATTTTTCCATCCTTTGAAGAGATGTTTAAAGAATGCCTTGAATGTCATAGAAATTAACCTTTTCTCCTGTCCCCGCCCTGACCTGTCTTGACAACTGTTTCTAAAGTGAACCAATCCTGATAGAACCGAATGATGTGCTCTGAGCACAGTTTTGAAAACAGTGGCACCTCTTTCTTGGCTGCTTCTAAGCCATGGTCTTTCCAGCATTGGGAGACTTTCCTTTTAAGCAACTCCTCACACCGCCCCATCCCCCGCCCCCCATCTTACCTAAGAGGAAGGCTGGTGCACAACTGCACACTTTCTGGCTTGGGTGGCATATACATGTTCTTGGCAATCTGTCCTCCCCCTCCGTCTAACATCCCATGTGGGGTTCTGCAGCTTCTCACAGCCACTGGCCGTGAATGTTCAGCTCAAGACGCCACCCCCAAAAACCTTCACATATAGCTTACTGTTGATGTGTCAACGCCCCTCCCATTTTTTTTCTTTCATATGTCAAAAGGTTGAAAAAAAACTTAATTTTTCTCATCAGAAGAGGTTACATTTCTAGTCTACCTTAATGAAATGCCCCTCCCCCTATTTCTATTCTCCCTTAATAAAACACTCCTCCCCTATTTCTAATTCTAATAGCAACTGCTGCCCAAAGGCAATTAATCATTTAAATGTGTTCTCTTAGAAACTTGTACTTCTATTCCCCTATATCTTTTATAGGGCACGTTTCAGTCACAAACTCAAGTTTATACCACAACCAAGCCTTTTAAAAACTTACTGTAAAAAAAATTGTATTTTTTCTTCCCAGATTACATTTGTAAACTTTAATATGTCTGTAACATCTTTACAGTATTTAAATGTGCATATCAAACATTCACCACTGTTCTCCAAAGTAGTAGTCAGGTACTCAGGCATGGGTGCCTGATGGTCTTAGCATCTACTAGCATTTGTCTGTCAATTTCAGACTTTCTTTAAGTAAAAAAATGTCCCCCACCCAATACAAATGGACAATTTCATCTCATTATTCTTTCTTAGGGTTTTATTTAAAGCAAAGCACTCCGGATGTGATTTTAGATATGCACACTGTGTTATAAAGCAAGCAATTGAAAATCTGATGTCTAACAGGGAAAGAAGGAGGAGGTGATGGGGCTGTTAATTTATAATTTCCTAAAACCTGGTACTAGCAGCATGCTATAGGTTGCCAGATAAAATAAAATTTAATTTTAAAGTATCATTACAAATCCTCCCTGTGAAAGTGACAGCATCCTTGGAACTTCATTTCACACTTTCCTGACTTGGGAATGGTTATTTTGAGTAGCACCTCTTATAAACTTAACTTCTTAATGCCTGCACAAGAGGTTAAATATCTCACTTATCTCCATGTTTGGCCTCCATGAACAGTTACTTCCTTCAAAGCCCTTCAAGGGTTTATCAAAATCTCACCATGTTTAACATTCCAGAGACAACATCCAAGTTGCTGGCTCTTGGGACTCACCATTGGTTCACTCATCAAGACTGATCATTGTGATAAATATAATATTAAAACAACAAGAACAATGAGATAGCTACATCCTGTTAAATGTATCCAGAATGAACTATAAAAGGGAAAAACCTAGGTTCTGTGGTAGCCAGTTCTGAGTTCTGAGTACCTAGTACATGGACTGTAAAAATGAGGAGCTATTTAATCACTGTCATCACATGGTATAATTTACTAAAATTGTTGTGCACAAAACGTTTTATAAACACCTATATCCCCATACTAAGTGCGGTACTAAAGACAGTAGATATAGGATCTCCAAAAGCCCTGTGCATGTTAAAGATTAGGTAAACTAGGTTATAGTTAGATTGACATCATGTAGCATTAAAGATAGTATCTTAAAATTTAGGAAAATTGCATATGCAAATTTCAGGATCTCTGACAAAAGAAATTGTGTCTTAAAGCTGTCAGAACTGAAAACCTTATCAGCAATGCGAAGAAGAGTCACCACTCAATATCTAAAGTTGCCATTTATCTTAGGGAGACCAGCAAAAAGGCACATGATCACTTATGAACAAGGATGCTTATCTCATATTATCTGGAGTCATAGAAACGGAAAAACAACTCAATTATCTAAGGAGCAAACTGGCTGTGTGGCCTGTAGTTGTCCATAGAATGGAGCACATTAAAGCACATTGCACAATATGACTTGGAATAATTAATGCTATAGGAAAATATAATGCTTACCATCAGTTACGTTTTAAAAGAATATAAAACTAAAGAAACAGTGTAGCAGGGATCTATTTTATAATTCATGTACATAAATTTAAAAAAGACTAGAAGGAAATACATTACTACAGTAATAAATGTGGCTTGACTTAAAGTCATTTCATCTTCTTAATGTTTTTGCAAAAACATTACCATCTATATATGTGTATATATGGTATGTAGGTATTTATATGCATCATAACCAGAAAAAATGAAGTTTTAAATTAAGTGACTTTCCTAAGAATTAAGACTTAAAGCTAAAAGCTTACAAACTGTCCAAAAGCTTTATGATAACCCTTTACACAAGATAGGTAGCTCGATCTACCTGAAATCCTGGAGCAAAAATAAATAAGAGCAACATAAAAAAAAATGAGACAAAGAACTGTCCAGTGGGCATGTCACCATCTGTGAAGTGCTCAGAGTGACTGTGGGTGTCAGCAATTGGCTTCCACATCATCAAGGCTAGAGTAGAGATCACAGTGTGATTCCCCTCAAAGGAGGTGTGTGTGTGTGTGTGTGTGTGTGTAAGTGTAAGTGTAAGAGACGCAGCCTAGGCCTGCTGTGAGGAATAGAAAGAAGAAGAATCCTGCATGTGAAGTATAAGCAAAGCTTATGAGATTGTCAGGTGCCACAGAAATTCGGTCAGAGTTACTGGACAGATCTCTTGGTCTTTTTTGTTCAAATCAATGCATTTGGTCTGGATGCCCTCATCAATGATTGGTAAGGGCCTCCACTGTACGATTCCAAATAAGGTAGCCAAAGTATGAAAAGTAGCAAAAACACATTTCTCAGTGATGATTTCAAATAAAAAAATGTATTTCCAACAAAGAAATACATGTTAATAATGCCACCTACTAGTAAGCCTTTCCAACAAGGTTTTTTTCTGACGTAGATATTATCAAACAGAAACGTTTGGTCCAGTAAAAATTAATGCCCTGGCATCACCATCGCCATGCCCAAGCCAGTATTGTAACGGCAAAAGCTATGTCAGGGAAAGCCTGCGTGTGTAGTCAGGGTATTATACACTCTCGAAGAAATAGACCAGCTTCTTGATGATTTGGGTCCTGGTGCCAAAGTTGGGGAGAAAATAAACAGGAGTAGATTCTCTCTGACCAGTGAACCAGGGCAGCAGGGAGAGCAGGGGAGCTGGAGCAGCCAAACCCAGGGGGCTGATTACTCCCAGCACAGACTGTCTAACAGCAGGGGATGAGCTCTGGCGCCTCTTCAAACCCTGCTGATAAATAATGCTAATAGGAGGGTGATTGTTCTCCTGTTGAATTCTAAGTTAGCACCTGAGTTTGGTTGGACAGCTCATTAAAAATGCAGGTTCCAACCCTGGAGTGGGGGCGGGTTACGGGGCAGGGGGGGTGGGGGTGGGAGAGGGTCCTCATTTGGTTGAAGCTAGTCCCATACACCAAAAGGTTGTGGTTCAATTGCTGGTCAGGGAACATATCTAGGTTGAGGGTTTGATCCCTGCTCTGTGTGTGCATGGGAGACAGCTGATCTCTCTCTCTCTCTCTCTCTCTCTCTCTCTCTCTCTCTCTCTTTCTCTCTCTCCTCCCCACCCCCTTTAAACATATCCTTGGGTGAGGAATTTTTGAAATGCAGGTTCTAAGGCTCTGCCATGTCGGCTCCCCAGGTGTTCACCTGGCCCTACTGAAGGGCACAAAAGGTGACCCTCAACACCCCCCTCTGTGGTCTGCCCCCTCCTCTGGTGCTCTCCTGGGAGAAAAGCCCTTCCCGGGCTGCAGGGAAGCCCGGGTCATGCATTGCCTGGGAAGTGATGGGAAGGGTCATGCATTTGTTTCTCTCTTTATCGTGCCTGCTTCCTCTTTGAGGCGGAAGACTGGTTTTCAGCTCTTAGCAGTTTTCCTATGGAATCATGCTTTGTGTTCAAACACAGAGCTGATGAATGAGCAAGGGGAGGCCAGGCAGGAAACTATCTAATGACCAGCCCTGAGCCCCAGCAATCTGGGCACTGAGGACAAGTCGTGTGGAGGTGGATTGCCCAGGCCATAACTGCAAGCCCCTCTGGTGGGATGCCCTCACCTCGACATTTGGTGAGGCTAGGATCTGTCTGTGCGCTCTTTCTGGACAGCACATGCCTCCTTCTGGGGCCGGTTGCCGGCTTCCCTTGAAAGGCAACATTGCCCTGTCCTTTGTGGGCCCTCCTGACCCACCCCACATAGGTCAGTCACTTTTCTCCCTGGCTCCTCGTGTCCTGCTACCGCTTCCAAAAATCAAAGCAAATTGGGAGCATGATAAAGGCTTCATTCTCTTGTATCAAAGGAGCCTAGCACTTTCAGGCTTTTTTTTTTTTTAAGTAAATTATGTAACTTTCACTTGGCTACAGAGAGAAAAAGGCTCTCTTGAAATTCAAAGTGAGCTTGATTTATTTTTTAATTATTTATGTTTCCAGATCTGAACAGAAGATTGCAAAAAAGGAGAGGGGAAATACCCCTGTTTACTTTACCAACCCCAAGCACCAAGTCAGCCATGAAGTGCTTTTTGTTCTTCCCTCCCCTAATTGCCATACCTCCAAGAAGCTGGTCTAAACATGCCATCGATCATCCGGTGGCGAATCAAACGCTGGCCTTTCAGCCCCGCACATCGCTGTGAGCCACAGTGACACACATTCATTTCCGGCGCAGGCAGCTGCCCGGGAGTGGCGTGTGTTTGAACTGTGTGGCCTCCGTGTATAATTCAGGAAATGAGTGTACTCTATCTGTGACAAGCATCGTGTTCACACGGTTTCGGGAGCAGCCAGCATGGTGTGGGGCTCCGCAGGAGTGGCCCTGGGATGCGTACTGACTCTGCTTTCCGTACGCTCACTACTGCCCCAGCCCGACTCCACCCAACCTTGACTTTCATCACACCTGTCACCTGAGAAAGTATGCTGCATCCCTTGTGTGCTAGAAATTTCTGGCTGTAATCTAACCCGAGATTAGTAAACCACAAGTCTTTAGACAGGGTGATGTTTTTAAAGCAACAAGGCCTCTTGGTTGATCACCACTCAGCACCCCTGAAGCTGAAGAGCTGATGTCTATCTTTTGTTAGTTTTTTTTCAGTGGTAAAATGTGGCCCCACTTCTTCTGGCTGTTATTCAACTTGTATTCATTTCTTGCACATAATCTCTGTTGGACCAGGTTCAAACAAGCTGGGATTGTTGGAGCAGGGGTTTGGTCAGTATGGAGTGTGCATTCACTTAGATCAAGGCAGGGGATGCCGAAACCAGCTCAGCATCAGCCTCGACTGCAAGCCGGTGCTGAGGTTTTGTTACTTTGCATATGGTTAACCATCTCGGAGGTCGTAAAGTGGGGCCTCTGTCCTCGGGTGCAGCAGCTGGGTTTACACAGTATTTCCAGATTGTTTGTTTTGACCCAGAGCCAGGGCTACATCGTTTTTCCATTATGCATGTTGGGCAGATGAAGAGTGGTGGGAAGGGGGACTTCGTGGGGCAGGTCTGTGATTTCCTTTTTATTTACATTAAAGGGACTTTTAAGAGTTCTGAAAATTATGAACCAGTCCAAATATAAGGTCAATGCAGCCGAGGTAGAAGGAGCCACCGCTTTTATGAAAATGTCCAGATCTTGGGCAGTAGAGAAACTTTGTCCATGGCCTCTCCTTGAGGCCAAGTTGGGGGCATCATGCTTGTCACTGCTCAATCTTGCATATAAACGGGTTACAGGTAAATGATATTTACCACTGCATTCAAGGGTTAAATTCCCAGGATTTGCTTGGGAGGGGCCATGAGTTAGGAGCCAGAGCCTGCACGCCTTCCAGGGGCATATGCATTCCGTGCAGATAGGTATGCCTGGTGCTGGGCGGAGCTGTGTTTCCCAGGAGGCTGTAGGACTCTTCCTTTGCAGTCCTTTCCCTGAGGGTTCTCCCAATGTCCTTCCCTAAGTCCTTCCGCCGGGGAGCCTTCAAGACTGGCCAAGGAACCACAGTTTACATTTTATCCACAGCAAAGCCCTTTGCACGTGAGTCAAGTGCATGTGATCTGAATGAATGTACTTCTTCGTGAAACATTTTCTTTTGCTAATGGAGAAACAGCATTTAAAAAATATGAAAAACGATGGCAAATTAAGTGATTGAACAGTATTATTAGGCCATGCAGATACCTGTTTGCCCCAACAATGTTTGGATTTCTTCAGTTACTGGCTGCAGTAAATAGCACACGTGACATAAATCCCACAGCTACCAGGTCGCAGTGTCTTTCTATTCAGGTATTTATGTTTGTGGCAAATGTCCCCTATCACAGTATTTCTTAAGCTTTGCTGAGTATGTGTAAGTGACCTGTCACTATAACACAGTGTTCTCCAATGAAATGGCTAAGAAAAGCAAGTACCACTACCTGTCCAGAGCAACCTGTGATCCCAAACTCCTATATCAGCTTATCCTAAAGAAATTTCATTCCAAGAAATGGAAAGTTTGCTTAAGAAGGACCCTCAACTATGAAAATAATTTAGCAAAAACAAAATATGTATAGACATCACCAAAAGTTGCCCTTTAGGTTAATCCAGTCTCTTACAGATGGATTTAACATATAGGTTTCAAATCAACAAACCTTTACAGAGGGTTATGTGCCAGGAGGTTAGGTGCTGGGGAACTAAAAATGAATAAAGACACAGCCCCTTTCAGTTTGAAAACATTTTTGCTGGCTTGCAGGTTTTTCACCAGATCGTCCCAGACGTACCGAAGCATTCCCCGTGACTTAGAACACTCAGCCCTTCTTTTCAACCGACCCCCTTAATGCCAGAATATACACAGCGAAGGGAGAAGTGGGTGGTTATAGATTTCCACTCAATTTGTAGCAAAAAGGTGCTAGACTGGGAATCAGAATACCCACTTTCTAGTCTTAGAACTAACTTGCTGGTCATACAACCTTGAGCCAGTCTGTGACCTCTCAAACTCTGGGTATCTGTAGGTAAAATGGGTTGCTGTGAGGACTGTGTGAGATAAGCAGGGTGTGTGTGAAAATACATTAATCCAGGGAGCTCTATGCAAATGCAGGGGATGCTATTCTGATGGATGGGGGTAAGGGAGCTTGAGCTGTTTATACCACTATCTATAAAGCTTCAATAATGCAGAAAGCTGACCCAACTCAGCTTTATTCTTGTTTTTGTTTTTTTCCCTACCAGCATTGGGTGACTAAATACAGATTTTTTTATGTTATTGGGGGTCAGAGGTATAAAAAGGATCCCCATTCAGGGCCCCAGTGGCTCTGTGGGGTCTCTGCAACTGCTCTTCAGGGAGAGCACAGAGTCTTGAAGAAGCTGTCCCCACACAGTCCTTACTCTACAGCTGACTTTGGACATGTCTATATGGAAAAACAATCTTTATTTTGCAATTAAAATAGAAAGATCAGAGGTTGGTTTTAAGCAGCATGAAGAGTAAAGAGCTTGGGCTCAGTAGTCTGACTGTTTCAGACCTGACTTCTGGCTTCTCCACATATCAGCTGTGTGACCTTGGGCAGGTTACTAACTTCCAGTATCACATCTGAAAAATGGTGATAATAAGAGAACCCACCTCATTGGGGAGTTTTCTGAGGATTAAATGCATATTAGCTATCTCACAGTCCTCAAAAATACTTATGATGCTGACAATAATGTTCTAGTCACTGCTTATAACTCCTGTGTCAGCACAGAAAAGTTATTCAATAAAAATTTTCAGGGGATAAAAAAGGAAGGTGACATTGGACATACGAGTGAAGCCTAACTGAAGCCTTAATTTTGACACCAAGCACTTACTCTTAAATTTATGAAACCCAGAATTTCAAAACCTTTAGAGCAGAAACATAAAACTCGGATTTATGTAGCAGCCAGGCAGGTAACATAAAAGAATGAACTGACATTTGGAGTTGGAGACAGAATGGAGAAAGCTGGCCTCTCTCAGGGGGACAGCCATACTCAGCTCCAGAAGAATATTGCCTCACTTTGAGAGAAGCCAGAAATCCAGATTTCCATGTGAAATAGACCAAGTCTTGCAACAACTAAGTCAAATTCTAAAAAAATATCACACAGGCCAAATAACACAGTCTGCCAGTCAGATCTCAGGCTGTGTGCTTGCCATCCTGCCTGGGTGGAAGGAGCTCTGTATTTGTCTCTTCCTTTTGAAATGCTCACCTGTGCACACAAAAGGCATGGGCCCCTTGAACGCTCAGTTCCTGCTCATTTCCAAAGATGCTCCTGGGATGAGGGCTTCACTTCTTGATTGTTACATTCTACGGTACATGCTCACCTACCGAGGGCTACTTCTCTTCTCCGAGGCTGCTAATCATAAGTATAGATTCTTAAAGCATGATTGTTTTGTGGCTGAAATAATAACAGCCTCCAAAAAACCCTAACAACTTCCTGTAGAGCTGCTATTATGGCAATCTGGAGAGAGACGGGTTCCACAGCTCACGTAATTTTGTTTTGTTTGGAGGGAAAGTCTGGCGTTTTACAAAAATACTTAGCCATGGAATGACTTTTCCATAGCACTGATGATTGTACAGCAAGACACATAACCATATGTCTTCGAAATGTGACTTGAAAAATTCTCTACTAACACTACAAGGCAAACTGCCCTCTAGTCTTTCCATATGAAGGGGATCATTTTCTACAGGCTTATGAAAGCTTCACTGGTTAGGACCCAGTATTTAGTGAGTGGAAACTCAACATGAATGCAAATCTGGACTCAAATTCCATCTCTCTCATTTACTTATTAGCTGAGTGATCTTGGGTAAGTCATTTAATCTCCCAGAGCTTTTATCTCCCCATCTGCAAAAGAGGGGTCATGACCCCTCACAGGGTTATTGGGAATCTACACTAATAAAAGAGAAACATGGTAATTAGCGTACGACCGCTACCCTTCCCATTGGCTAATCAGTGAGTATATACAAAGTAACTGTCAGCCAAGATGGCGGCCGGCAGCCAGGCAGCTGATGCGAACAGGGAGGCTTGCTTCCTTCAGTGACAGAGGACTCCAACGTTCCCCGCCGGCCTCTGAGCTTCAGTTGGAAACATAGTAACATTTACAGAAGATAAACAAAAGCCCAGAAAGCTCCTGTCAGTCAGCCGGGATCTCAGAGCTGGAGTCGCAACATTGTTTCAAATACAGAAAACAAAGGCCAGAAACCTGCTTTCAGCCGAGCCTCAGAGAGAAAGCCGGCTCTCAGCTCCAGTGACAGCCATAGAAGGTAAATAAATGCCAGAATAAAAAAAAAAGAAAAAAAGGAGAGGTTGGGAGCTCCAGTAGCCCGCCAGCCTGAAAACGGCCCTCAGCCCCTCACCCAGACTGGCCAGGCACCCCAGTGGGGACCCCCACCCTGAAGCAACAAGATGGCGGCTAATTTGCATACTGAAGGCAGGCGGCAGCAGGCAAGGCTGTCCACGGTCTGGGACCCGGATCTGTGACCCTGCCGGGCGGGATCAGCGGAGCTGCGAGGCCTCCCAGCACCGGGATCAGCGTGACAGGGGGCAGCGCCCAAACCCCCTGATAGCCCTGCGGCTCTGTGTGTGACAGGGGGCAGCACCCCAACCCCCCCCCCACGGGCCCTGCTCTATGTGAGACGGGGTAGAGCCATACCTCCCCATCGGCCCTGCCCTGAGTGTGACAGGGTGTGGCGCCTCAACTACGCCCCCCCCCCCCCCCATGGGCCCTGCTCTGTATGTGACAGGGGGTGGTGCCCCAGCTCCCCTATTGGCCCTGCTCTGTGCGTGACAGGGGGGAGCTCCTCAACCCCCTGATTGGCCCTGCTCTGTGCGTGACAGGGGGGAGCTCCTCAACCCCCTGATTGGCCCTGCTCTGTGTGTGACAGGGGGGAGCTCCCCAAACCCCTGATGGGCCCTGCTCTGTGTGTGACAGGGTACGGAGCCTCAACCCCCCTGATGGGCTCTGCTCTGTGTGTGACAGGGGGCAGCGCCCCAACCCCCTGATCGGCCCTGCTCTTTGCGTGGCAGGGTGTGGCGCCACAACCTCCCCATCGACCCTGCCTTGAGTGTGATGGGGCAGTGCCCCAACCCCCCAATCGGCCCTACCCTGAACGTGACTAGGGGTGGCATCGCAACCTCCCCATCCGCCCTGCTCTGTGCATGACAGGGGGCGGCGCCCCAACTCCCCAATCGGCCCTGCTCTGAGCCTGACCAGGGGCTGCACCTAGGGATTGGGCCTGGCCTCTGCCACCCGGGAGCAGGCCTAAGCCAGCAGGTCATTATCTCCCGAGGGGTCCCAGACTGCGAGAGGGCACAGGCCAGGCTGAGGGACCCCCCCCCCCCCCCCCCAGTGCACAAATTTTTGTGCACCGGGCCTCTAGTATTAAATAAAATAACATTCAGATGTGCATAATCCAAACCCATAATAGGTGTTCACCATCAATCTTGGTTGACTCTGAGTCTCTGCTTCTTCTATTTCTCTTTTATTTTATTTTTTCCATCTCCATTCATCCCTTCTATGCCCTCTTCTACCCCCACCCAGCAGCACTCCTATTTCAGACCATGACATAGCCCTCTGGCAATATCATTAACCTTCCTATTAAATGTGTCAGCTCTGTGAAAAACAAAAGGACAGAAAAGCTATAATTATTTTATATAAACTTTTGGTTTTGTGTCCACAGTGGTATGAAAACTAAAGGGTAGAGGATTGGATGATATCACTCAGAGAATAAAGAAGGGAGAAGGGAGAAAGACTAGACTAGAATCCTGGGAAGTACTGGCACTTGAAGGACAGGCAGGAAAAGAGGACTGGATGTAGAGAACGGAAGGGGGACAATCAGCAGGAGACCAGGACAACCAGGGAAATGCTATTACAGATGCCAGAGAAGAGCTAGTTTCAAGATGGAGCCTGTGACCAACAGTGTTGTGATGTCATGCTAAGAAGAGATAGAAGTCATGAGAAATGCTCACTGAATTATCAGCAAGGAAGCAAGAGTAATTTGAATGGGGTATTGAGGGAACATAAACCAGGCTTTGATGAGTTCAGTCATGTGTATAAGTTGAAATTTTATGATAACAAATTCAGATAACTCTTTTAGAAGTTTGGTTGTGATGGAGCAAAGAAAAAGAAGATAAAATAAGAAAGGGGACATGGAGACCAGGGTTTTATTTAAGACTAGAGGCCCGGTGCACAAAAATCATCCACTCGAGGGGATCCCTCAGCCTGGCCTGCACCCTCTCACAGTCTGGGAGCCCTCCGGGGATGTCCAGGGAGCAGGCCTAAGCTGTCAGTCAGACATCCTTAGCGTTGCTGCAGAGGCAGGAGAGGCTCCTGTCACCGCCGCTGTGGCTTCTGGCTGAGCAGTGCTCACCCTATGGGAGCACACTGACCACAGGAAGCAGCTCCTGCATTGAGCGTCTGCCCCCTGGTGGTCAGTTCTCATCATAGCGACCGGTCATTCCACCATTCGGTCGATTTGCATATTAGCCTTTTATTTTATAGGAAGGGAGAGACTTGAGCACATCTGAATTTTGGTGGGATATATTCTAAAATCACAGCAATCTTTATTTTTTCTGATGTGAGAAAAAAGAACCCCACACAATTTAGAGTGCTCCAAGAAGGATTGTAGAAATATGGACATGAGAAATATGGACATATTTTTCTTGTGCTTCTCAATGTTTAACTTAAAACTTTTTGTGCCTTGTTTGTCTTTACTATAATGTTTTTAAACTCTGGATTTTAAAAACACAAAGGGGATGTCTATATTTAAAGCCTATGAACATGGCTTGCCTTAGATTAGCTACAGTTAATATCTATAGCAGAGAAGACAGACATTATAAAATGTTCTCTCACAAACCTATTTTAGGAAAGACTATGCTAAGTTCTTTAACAACAATTCTAGAACTGATATATCAAAATGTGTATTATGCCTTTTAAGAGACTCCATTTGAAAAGCAATATCCTTATTTCAATGAAGCCGTTACTACTCAGATAACTTTTTAAAATTCCTTCTTTAGCACTTCTATTGGAAGTTTCAGAAAGTATCTCAGATATCCTCAAAAATGACAAGTTTTGCCCTAACTGGTTTGGCTCAGCGGATAGAGTGTCGGCCTGCGGACTCAAGGGTCCCAGGTTCAATTCCGGTAAAGGGCATGTACCTTGGTTGTGGGCACATCCCCAGTGAGGGGTGTGCAGGAGGCAGCTGATCGATGTTTCTCTCTCATCCACGTTTCTACCTCTCTATCCCTCTCCCTTCCTCTCTGTAAAAAATCAATAAAATATATTAAGAAAAAAATGACATTTTTGTCCTGTTGCATGAATCTGATTTTGGAAACAGGCATTTGGAGCCATAATCACTAAATAATGTGCCTATCAAATTTGATGACAAAAGTTTTAAATAAAATAAAATGATAAAAGAAAATATCATGGCAAATCTATACGTTCTTGAGTTTGCAATGGTTTCTTAAATATAACATCAAAGTATAGGTAACAAAAGAAAAAGTAGATGAATTGGTCTTAATTAAAGTAAAATTTTTTGTGCATCAAAGAAAACTGTCAACAGGGTAAAGACAGCCTACAAAATGAGAGAAAGTATTTGCAAATCATATACCTGATATATATGTAGAATGTCTGGAATATGTAAATAAAAAACTCCTATAACTCAATAAAAAAATTAAATAATCCAGTTCAAAAAAGGCAAAGAACTTGAATGGACATTTCTCCAAACAAGATATATAAATGGCCAATAAGCACATAAAAAGATGTTCTGCACTTTTAGTCATTAGTGAAATGAAAAATCAAAACCACAATGAGATACCACTTCACACTTACTAGAATGGCTATAATTTTTTTAGAAAATGGAAACTAACTATTGTAGAAGAGGATTTGGAAAAATTAGAATCTTCATACAATGTAGAGTGGTTCAGCCACTGAGAAAAAACAGTTTGGTAGTTCCTCAAAAAGTTAAACAGAATTACCATATGAGCCAGCAATTCCACTTCTAGGTATATCCCCAAAAGAACTGAAAATAGGGACTCAAACAAATACTCATACACAAATGATCATAGCACCACTTTTCATGATAATGAAAAGATAGAAAAAACCCAAGTGGCCATCAATGGATAAATGGATAAATAAATTGTGGTATAACTAACCACACAATGAAATATTGTTCAGCCATAAAAAGGAATGGAGTACTGATGCATGCAACAACATGGATGAATCTTGGAAACATTATGTTAGGTGAAAAAGCCAGACACAAAAGGGCAAATATTGTATGATTCTACTTATATGCGTATTTAGAATAGGCAGATTCATAGACAGAATGAGGAGCAGGTAGAGGAGGGGTATAGGGAGTTAACAATTAATGGGTACAGAGTTTCTGTGTGGAGTGATGAAAGGATGTGGCAATAGTGGGGACAGTGGCACAGCATTCTGAATATAATTAATGCCACCAATATGTACACTTTAAAATGGTTAAAATTTTGATATATATATATATATATCACATATATAACATGTTATTCAGCATCAATATAAAATTAAACAAATTTTAGTTATATATTTTACCACTATAAAAAAATAACCACTGAAAATGTACAATTGCATTTAAGGAATCTAACAGTCTTTCCTTTGTTTTTCTTGACAAATGCCTTTGGAGTAGTAAAATGCAAGTGGGTTTGCATCAAATTAAATTATCACTCATAGTTGTCAATATTTCAAGATAAAAAACCAAGATGATTAGAAAGTGGGGAGACAGCTTTTGTCTGTGCTTCCTTCTGAAAGCAACACCCTTTCCAGATATAACAGGAAATAAAAGATGAAAAAATGGGTAGATTTTTGCTGTTCAAAGAAAGTATAACTTGAGTTAACAATTGAATTGTGGTCAAATTGCATAGCTCATGAAAAGGATGTTCGTTTATGTTCCGTCCACTAACGTTGATCCTAATACCTAGAATATGGTGAAATCTTTCCAAATATTGTTGGAAACGCATTTCCCTTCTATTCCTTGTCTGTTGAGTTTCTTTTGGAGCTGCCAGGGTTATGCAGGTCACACAAGGCCTCACCATTATTCCTTTTAAGCTAAAGCCTCACAGACGATTGCTCATGTGCACCTCGGTTCTTTTGCAGAGCACAGGAAACTTGGAAACATGACTGTGACCGTGAGGAAAACTGTCCCCTCCCCCGAGGCCGTGCAGATTCTCTACCAGCGAATGAGGTACGAGTACGAGTTCTACCACTACGTCAAAGAGCAGTTCCACCTGCTGAAGCGCAAGTTCGGACTGAAATCGCAGGTCAGCCAGCCCCCTCTGAGGCCCCAGTTCTTCATCCCATCCCCGCTGGAAACCGAGGAGCCCATTGGCGACGAGGAACAGGATGACGAGAAGTGGCTCGAAGATATTTATAAGAGGTGATGCTGCCAGCCCTGTGTTGCTTCCAGTGGCTTTATCTCTCTTTTCCAGAAAGATGTGTTGTCGTTGTTTGGGGAAGAAAAATCTTGAAGGGACTAAATTAATGCTCGGCTGCATTAAAAAGAACAAAACATTCCCACAGGTTGGGGGTCATTGGGAGATGCCCGGTTTTGCGGGTTTTATTTGTTTAATTTTATTCTGTGTTTTTCTGGCTCCTGGGCTCCTTCTTATGCTAAGATGACTCCATCACAAGGCATCTCATCATAAAATAGCTTTTTCCCTCTAGTTCAATGAGAGAAGGGGGGAAATATAGCCCATAGCCCAATAACTTACCATTTATAAGATGACTTGTAGAAACATTACCTCAGTGGTAGGAAACATCCAGACTTGTATATTTCGCTAGAAATACAAAACCACTTCAGAGACCAGGGAATCCACTCCAGAAGGACCTAAGAGGAGAAGGTAGGACAGATCAGGACTTCAAAAGAGAGGATGCCCCTGGGTTAGTGGTCTCTACCCACATGGGCAGGATTCTGCCTCTGGTCCATCTCAGGAGACACTTTCATCAAGAGCAGCGCACTTGTTATCTCTGAAGGGGCCAGTCAGCTTGTGCCACACCCCCATCCAGCCCAGAGCCTTGAGTATCTCGCAAGGTCAAAGTGCATGGCAAGTTCCATTCAGACATTCCATGTCCAAGCACCATTCTGACAGATTTCAAAGTAGCATGGCAGGGAAAAGAATTTATCTGCTGGGTATAGAGGAGTGTAGGCAAGACAAATCTGCCCTGGAGGTCGTGTGGCCTAGGAAAAGGGTACAGCCCTGAATTTGCACCAAGTATGAAGGGAATTTCTCCCCAGCATTGTTTTAACTGTGTACCCAAGAACCGGTTTGGCTCTGACATTTAACCCGTAGTAGAAGTTCTAAGTCTGACCACAGCCAATGCACCATCTATCAGGCACACCCCTGGCCAGTGGGGTCTCAGAGTAGCTGGTATCTTTCACCTTCTAGTCCCTTAAGAGGTGCCTGTTTTTGGTAAAAGGGGATCCTGAGTTGTGTGCAGGTAGCAGGGAAACTATGGTCCCATTTCTTCTGGAAGCAGCTCACTGCTGAGAACCCTCCTAAGATAGCAAGAAGAGGAGAAGCAAGAGCTTCTGGGCAAGAGACGGCTTGGCCAGTTTTATGAGTAGGTGTCTGCTCCCCAAGCGATCTGAGTAGATGTCGGGCAGTATCCTGTCTCCAAAATATCTCCTCCTCATCCCACTCCCATCACCTGCCAGCTATCCATGAGGCCTGGGTTCAGTCATTAGAATCCTATGTCTTAGATTCTGAGATGTTTTCGTCTTTAACTGCCCCTCCTCCACTGAAAAACCCATGTTCTCCTAGGCTGAGACGCAGGGGTGCAGGTGGTGGTGGTGGGCAGGACACAGGCCACAAATTTTATCTCCTTCACTTTTTCTCCCCTAGAGCCAGCCCTTCAAGAGCACTAGCAGAGTGTGAGTTGGGAATAGTTAATAGTAAATAAGACTCTGACTTTACACAAGCTACACATTTTCTACCTTTCAGAAACCAACAAGTCTCTATAGAATTGTGTTTTTTTTCTGTTCACTAAAATTGGACAGTTGCCAAGATATAAAGCAAGTCATTTGGAACCTGTCAAGTGTGCACTAAAGCTACTTTATCATGAGATGCATTAAGAAGGCCCCACCCGCAGGAGTCCAGTGAAGGCTGGGACCGCAGAGGCACAAAGTCCAGCATTTGGCCACTCGTGGGCCTCCTTTCGGCCTCAGAGAACTGGGGCAGCGAAGTGATTAAGGGGAATGTAGAACTGTGGTCAATTCTAAGAGAAGAGGAAGAATCCTTTGTCCCATTTAGAGAGCCCAGAGCCCTGCCATTAGATATACTTTAAAAAGCAACCCGAAGAACAGTTACGCTTCTCAAAACAAGAACAAGAACGCCGCCTGGTACGTTGTGAGCCATTTCTATGAAACTGCATAGAGAGAATGATAATTAGTTTACACACTGTGCCACCTCACCCTCTGAAAATACAATTGAGTTGGCTGAGAGGTCTCTGCTCTCGTCAGGACAGTGGGACAATTGGCCATTTGACAAACGTATCTCTGAGTTCAAGTTCACAGGAGCACTTCTGCCTGTGTGTTCAAAGGCATTTGTCAGCAGTGATCATTATAGCATCACAACAAAAGATGCTGACTGACTGACTTGCAGGGCCTTAATGTTATTTTGTCGCAACAAACAGCCTTTAGGCCCGTAAAGTCAAAGCACTTCATCAGTATATTTGGCACACATGACAACATTTCTTTGGCCCTGTGCCCAACACAGTTTGTACTTCATGAAATATATTGTACATTTTACATAGTTTAATTTAAAAAATACATTTTAAGCTGGTTGATCTTTGACTGCCTTATTTATTATAACCTTTCAGCACATTCCAAGGTTTTAGTTACTCAGGAAGGAGTTAATTAAAATGATTTTATTTTGGTCTGATGGATGTTTTTTAAAAGGAAAATTATTATTATGAACCTGCAGCCCACTTTCCTTGAGTGCCGTAAAAGTGCTTGTAAATCTTTTTTTTTTTTAAAGAAGAATGAAAAAAAATGGTGTTTGACATTGATGGAAACTGAAAAATATATATGGGACTGAAACATGAGCTGAGCTGAAATAAAAGCAATCTGTGTTTGAGATGAAGTATTCCTTAAGTTATTCATTACCCATGTAAATAAATGAATATAAATAAGTTGACATTTTTTTCCATTCTGTGGATACCTGGAATAAAAGTGCCTGCAGTTGCTCAGTCTCTTTAATTGGCCAAGCTTTTTTCTTCAAGATGTCATTTTTTAGAAAGATGTATTTTTAAAAATCTGTAGACTCTCATTCTTACAATTAGATGACACCAAAAAAAAAACAAAACTGGCTGAAAAAATTAAGCTAGTCTTTCATTCATCTCATTGTGTATATAAATCACTAAACAGCTGCTGACTGGATTGCTGTGCCCGCCGGTTGGTTAGGTGTCAACCTCTGAGCAAGTTGGCCATGACGGGGAAAGCAGGGTTGTGCCACCTGCTGATCTCTTTCTCAGATGTGTGGAGCCTCAAAAGCTGGTGATCCTCACCTCCCAAGTGAGCTGTTTTGATCCAGAAATGCTGTCCCTCAGAAATCTCACTGCTGCATCAAAGGAAGCTTACAGAGAGAGAAATCCCCTTGCTTTCTGGATACTGAATTCCAACTACATACCAAATACACGTGACTACTTTGTAGATGAAAAGAATAGAAATCTTGGTACGAAATGAAAGAGAAATCCATTTTGGTCATCACATGCTTTACTTCAAGTAAGAATCTCTGAGAGTCTGAAACCGCAAAATGATGCATGGTTACCTTTCTTTATCACTCAATTTGTTGTTCTGTAGCCCAGTCATGTGATGTTTGACTCTGCATGAACTTTAAAGGCAAAAGTACTAAACAAAACCTGGACTACACCCCCTCTGGAGTTGCTTGTTTGGTCTGAAGTTCCTTATAAATTGTCCTGTTACCTGTGGGTTGACCCAGTGAACTATTTGGCTTTAGATTAATTTTATAGATGTTGGCAGTATTTCGTAAAAGGCAAAATGATGAGCCACAGCCATTCAGAAAAATTGTTCTGTGGATCAAAATTGTGAAATTCCCTTCAAGTAAAAAGAAAGAGGATTCATTTTACTAAAATGATTTACTTCACATCTGATGACAAACCGATTTTTTTTAAAAAAAGTATTTTTAACATTCTGCAAAAGAAAAGACTATTTTAGCTAAAATCAAGATTAAGAGTCTGTTAAGGAAAACACATGGAACTTCTTTCACACACAAGTCATTGTGGTGTGACCCTGTGTATTAGTTTACGGGAGCTGTCATTACAAAGTTCCATAAACTGGCTTAAACAATAAACATTTATTTTCTCACGGTGCAGGAGGCACGAAGTCTGAGATCAAGGTGTCAGCAGGCTGATTTCCACCGAGGCTTCTCGCCTTGGCCTGTCCATGGCTGGCTCCTCCCTCTCTCTTCACAAGGACTATTCTCTGCCATGCTCATATCTGAGTCCAAATTTCCTCTTTTTTTAAAAAAAATTTTATTGATTTTGGAGAGGAAGAGAGAGGGAGAGAGAGATAGAAACATCAAAGATGAGAGAGAATCATTGATTGGCTGCCTCCTGCATGCCCCATGTTGGGGACCGAGCCCACAACCCCGGCATATGCCCTGACCAAGAATGGAACCGTGACCTCCTGGTTCATAGATCAACGCTCAATCACTGAGCCACGCTGGCTGGGCCAAATTTCCTTTTTATAAGGACACCAGTCATATTGGACTAAGGCCCACGCTACAGAGCTCATTTTAACTTGATTACCTCTAAAAGATCCTATCTCAAATTACAGCCACATGCTGAGGTTCTGGGGGTTGGACCTCAACATATGAATTTTGTGGGGACACAATGCAGCCCATTACACCAAGATCACAGCAGAAAAGTTAGAGCAGAGGAACAAACCTCCAAGTAGGAGAAAAGCCAGCCTGAAATCACAGACCCTTACAGCGGCTGTGGGGCTCAGCAGTTACCTAGTCCATTCCCTCAGTTACAGAAGAGGGGTTCAAGGTCCAGATGGGAGATGCAAATTCATCACACACTTTTTTTCCATTGAGGGTTTGATTAACTTTTGAGTATCTACCAAATTAAAACTTTAAGATGTTGATATAGTCAGGGTCCATCTACTGTCCTAGAACCTACAGTGGCAGGGAGGCACAGTCAGCCACACCCAGTGCCACCTGCCACACTGAAGTCCCCTCCCCATGTGGCTCTCCTCAGGCTGGTGGCTGTGGGGTCCCCTTCCCCACAGGAGGCCCTATTGGTTTTCATTCGCATAAGTCCTCAGAGAGAGATGTCAAAGTAAATATGTTTATCTCTAGATTTTTCTCTCTCCTGAAAGGACACAGAGAGGTTCATGTTTCTAGATAAACAGATCAGACCGAGTTTACCCATCTCAGATTGTAGAGTTTTATTTTTCTTAAAGGCAAAATGAAGATTCATGTCCTACTTCCTGTGAGGCATTTCAGATGGCCCCATCCCAAAAAAAGAAAGTCATATGCAGCTCGTAAAACCAGGTGAAGTCGAGTGCAGACATGCCCCTGGAAAAGCAGAACTAGGAGCACTGGGCCCGAGGGCTACCCGCTCACGGACAGTTTCACTCACTTGAGAATTCCTTTCTGCAGAGGGTGGGCGGGCTTGACTCCCAGCTCCCAGCACTGCTGATTCCCAGGAACACCCAGGCCACAGATGTTCATGGGTCACAGAGCTGTGAACTGACCACTTGTGCATTTTGGATTTCAATGTGTAAACATGGGGATTCCCTTTTCAGAAAGGAAAAAAAAGAAAAGGGGAGAACGGAGGGGAAGAAAAATCCCCGTGCAAGGGAAAAATGTGAGCTAAGTTTTTCCTTTTGGAATCTTGGCATGTGAATTTAGCTATCTTCAATCTGGCTTTCGCCAGACACTGTATGCTTTGAGCAGGCATGGAGCAATCTGCCTCGCATGCGCTGCCAGAACGTTCAGACTTGACCTGTAACACGCTTCTGATTCCAGTCCTGAGCGGAGACAGCCGGAGGACAGGCTGCGGCAGACACAGCTTGCGAGCTGCGTGGTGCAAACACGGAGGCAGCTGAACCAGGAAGCAGAGCGCTTGACTGACTAGGGCAAGGAATATGCGCTGGCAAAGTCCCCAAGTTCAAGTCCCAGCTGGTCTGTTTCACTGGGTGCTTGAATGAATCACTTGACCTCCTCATGCCTGAAGTCAATGCAGCTGGAAAGCCTTAGGAAGAAAATAGGACATCCATTGAAAACCAAGAGCTGCTTCTGGGATAAAGCTCGTCCCTCCCTCCACCCCCATATGCTAAGAGACTAAAAACCACAGTCCTGGGGCTGAAAAATATTCGTGTTTTTTTCTTCACAAAATGCTGTGTCCCAAGCAAGAAAGACTAGAATTACACATAAATCCAGGCCCACTGATGCCACCAGTCCCCCATATCTGCAAGTATTATGCCCAGTGTAGCCAGGGTCCATGGAAAACAGCCCTCCTATATTGTGATGTGAGTTAGAGTTATTACCCCATGCCATTATCCTAGACGAACCACTCTGTGGATCCCCACTTTTCTCTAACACTCCATTTGGGAGGAGTTTATCTAACTGTGAGTTACAGAATTCATCTTTACCCCACAGTTTCTGCTAAATGCAGGCTTCCTCCAACCTCCTTCCGGTTTTCCTGTGTATCTGTGATTCTGTTCATTATAAGAAGCCTCAACACCCATGCGATTTAGTACAGGTTGTGTACAAGGAAAAGTCTTAATAAACGTCCAAAACCTGTACTTTTTGGAGTCCTGTTTCTCATTCTCAGAAGCACCATCACTGCGTTGTGGGAGAAGTCTTGCAGTGATGTTGTGGGCTAGTGATGTGGTCGGCAGGGCCGATCCCTCTGACCCCACTATAGGACAGCCATGGGTTGAGGCTTTAATATGTGGCATTACTAGTGTTTTGCATAAGAAGAGAGCTGTGACACTCACCGCAAACTTCCATACAGCCACCCTATTTGCTGCTTGCATCAAATTTACTATTTTCTTTCTTCCTTTGGCACACTTTCCTATCTGTTCCCCACCTTTGATGAAAGGTGGATGAAATTCTAATCCAGTGCATATGCTCAAAGAATGATTCACAAACCAGGTGTATGAGATACAGATGGAGAAAAATAGTCATTGTGTTAAACAAGTTGAGAAATGCTACAGTTCAAAGTCTATTGTCGCACCGTACTGTGGTATTTTAAGAGCACACTAAGGATTTGGAGGAGTACAATAGTTTAAAAAGTCAGTTTATCTTTGTTGAAGCCCGGATTTCTCAAAACTATTTGCCATGAAACCCTTGTTAAGACCCGTTAACATCCCGGGGAAAGAGTGTTCTGGAGATTATGCTTTGGGAAACATTGCTTTAATATAAGTCATTTTCCCCATTAGAGCCACTTTCCTCCTGCTCTGTATGGTTCCATTTTTAGTCTTCCAAATGGTCCGTGTATCCTGCTTGAGGAAAATGTATTTGCAGATGCTTAACATTTTGTTAAGTACAAGATGGGACAAATAACATTTATAGTAAAATAATTCACAAAGAATCACCCTTCCATTTGGCTTATTCTCCCTAAGCACATTCCTCTACGTCATGAGAGAGTAACATTCGTTTTAAAATATTTTTGTGCTTCTTAATATTACTTGGGTTCTCTAATTAGTTCACTACTCCCATGACAACTGATGCTCAAATCAAATTGGATAAAGGACAACTGCCCCTTTTCTTCCCCGACCTGTGGCAGGTTTTACAGTAGGAGAACAATGGCAGCATAGACATCCCAAGTTGTTCAGGTAAGATTGATGATTGGAGATAATGCTCAGCTTTTGCACACCAGGGCACCCGTGTTGTTCAGTACACTAGGGGGAGCCGTACCCATAACAATTTACTCAACAAATCCCAAGGTCTTTCCAAACCTAACTTCTCTCCCAAACCTGCTTATTTTCCTTCCATGCTTGAGAGTAGTGTGGCCCTGAAGGAAATCGTGGCTCATGTACTTAAAACACAACATACACACTGTCAATAGATCCGTGAGTTATTATCTTTCCCAGGTTGTGTAACCTGCTTTAGTTTTGTTGTTATTATTTTTAAATTAGTATAGTATTATTAAAATCAGTCTTTATCAGATCACCTTTCCTGAGTGTGTTGTATACAACATGATTGAAATTCCGATTCGATAATCAAGAGGGGACTCCTGTGGCGATTTGATGGTCATGAAAACCCTTAAGCCAGCAGTTCTCAACCTGTGGGTCTCGACCCCTTTGGGGGTCGAACAACCCTTTCGCAGGGGTCGCCTAAGACCATCGGAAAACACATATATAATTATATATTGTTTTTGTGATTAATCACTATGCTTTAATTATGTTCAATTTGTAACAATGAAATTGGGGGTCACCACAACATGAGGAACTGTATTAAAGGGTCGTGGCATTAGGAAGGTTGAGAACCACTGCCTTAAGCAATACCGCCATGGCAGCTGTAAGGTGAGTGGAAAGTGAGTACATGAAACAAACAAGGATGTAGGAAGAAGTCAAGAATCACCTGTTATCAGGGTTGTCTAGAAAAAGACTCAGATAACTCTTAGTTCATATTTTCTAACATACAAGAATTCATTAGCTCGCACGGGGGCTAAGTATGGAGAAGGTGAGAGCTCAATGATGACTTGAATAAGGAGGTTTCATGTAGGATTTGTTCCACTCCAGAACATGGAATTTGCAGAAACTAGCAGGGCAGATTTAAAGCACAAAGAAGATCACTCTGCCCTCTCAGCAGATTCTCAATAAAGGTATTACACCCTGTTTGTATAATGGAAAGAAAGGCCCCGTGAAGTTAAATAATGAGCCCATGGTAGTACAGTAAATGGCAAATCGAGGAGGCATATTCAAAAATGCAGAAGATTGAACCTGACTGCCAAGGATTTTGAAATAATTTTTTATTTTACTCTAAGGACAATGAGGCACCCTTAGACATTTCAGAATGAGAGAGGAACATGAGGAAATTATTTTTCTTTTTCTAAATTAATTAGCAGGGGAGCTGATTATTCTCCCTCTGCCCTCCCCTCTCCTGTTCAGTACTCTCTATCTCCTGAGGTGCTGATCCTGTGAATGGTATCACTGGATTCCCTGCCTATTGCCTCTTCAGTGTGCGTGGCCAGTGGGTGGTGTGCAAAAGATGAGGAACATCTGAATGAATTCTGCCTCAGATTATATAATGAGTGAAGAAATATAGGCAACTCTGGGGTATAAGCTGCCATGAGCCTGCAGAAGAAGCAGGAAGAAGCCAGACCTTGAAGATAGCACCATGACGGCCATGACTGATTTTAATCAGTGAAAAATAGTGTCCTGCCCAAAGTTGCTCAGTATATATTTGTTTAGTTGAATGGACCAAAAGGAGCTAAAGAAAGCACAGCATTAACTTGAGTATTTCCAGTGACATAAATGGGACGATGGGGTAAGAGAGCCGACTTAGTGGGCAGAGAAGTTCAGTTTGGATGTGTTGAGTCCACCATGCTTGCTCACCCCTTCCTCTATTTCATCATCCTCAGAGGTAGGGTTCCCATGGGCATTACATCAATCCTTGCAGCCTTCTACCTGGCCACCAGTGGCTGAGACTGGGTCCCAAATTCCTTCAAGACAACACCAGAGCACTATACAAATGTAACCATTTTCTAGATGTGCTGTGATAAGAACAAAGGTTGTCAGCAGGGCATTGATTCACTGTCAGTAAGGTGACCTGTTTAATTTTTCTAGGGAACATGGTAGATTAGAAACCTTCCCATCTTAGTCTTCTTCAGACCAATTAGGGTGGAGAACATGGCAAAATTGACCTAAAAGCAAATCTTTGACCTCAGGATCATGAGCACCAACCTTGAGCAAGCTGGTCCATCATATATCCCAAGAAAAATAGGAATCAGACATTATTTACCATCCTCATGCTGAAAATCATTAACCTATTCCTCTCACTGAAGTGGCTTAAAGGTAAAAGTTTTCCATAATTATTTAAATGTTATTTAGTATTGACCAGCTCAACCCTGATTAATATCCAGTCTTGATATTCATCCCCAAAGAGGGTTTTATGTGGAATACTTGGCATTGAAATATAAATATGCTACATTTAAAATGTTTTAAAATAATATTTTAGAATTCATAAATTAAAAAATACAAAGGGTAATTTATTTGATTGGGTAGTTTAGAAGTCAGAGGTACTATTTTATTTCAGTTGAACATACTAATGCTGTACATTTGTACAGTTCCATATGATGTTTTAAAATGCTGTCATATATGTCATATCAAGCCTGTGTGTAGACAGTTACATGGATTAGGAAGCTGAAGCTCAAAGAGGAAACTGATTTACATGAAGTCGCATAGAAGCTGAACTGATTCTAGAACCATCTAATACCTTGTTCAGCACCTCTTTGTCTAAATTATACCTCCAAAGTTAATTTATAGGAAATAATTTTATTTTTCTTTCATTCACTAGACATGCTTATCACATAATAACTTCAGGGCTCCCCTAGGAGTATTTACAGCATTTGAGTTTTTGGCTTAAGAGTTTGATTAATTATAATAGAAACTAGAGGCTCGATGCACAAAATTTGTGCAAGGGGCTCGGCTCTCGCAGCCCCGGCTTCATCCAGAAGGTAGTCCGAAAGGTCGTTCAGCTGTCTGGTCTAATTAGCATATTACACTTTTATTATTATAGATGGTGGCTCTTCATTGGGGGCATTTTTGAAGTTCTAATTCCAGACACAAGCCTTTTACGTGGAGATTCTACAGAGTAAGAGCTATATTTTACCTGGTTTAATCTTTACTACATTCTACATGTCACTTTTAGTGCAAATTTTACTTTCAAGGAAATAAAGAGAAAAATCTCAGTGGGGTGGATTAAGACATACACTTGGTTGAATGGAAATCTAAAAATGTTCCCTTTTCCCGGTCCTTATAAATTAATGTCCAAGTCTTGGGGGCAGAGTGTAAAGTGAGGAAGGGGCAGGCAGCAGCAAAAGGAAAAGATGTCAGGGTTCCAGCTTCTTCCTCTCCCCAGTTACCCCCTCTTCCCAAAGACTCCTCCTTCATTTCATCCCTGGATTTCCAGGCACTTAATCCCGTGATGGTCAGGTGAGATAGGAGAGATTCCTGTTTCAGTTGTAACTTGCACTGGGGCTGTTGTAAGCAAATCCAGGCCTCTGGCTATTTTTCTGACTGTGGCCAGGCACTAACCTGAAACCCAGAAGCACTGGGAGGGCAGAGGCAGGTCTCTGCTGGCTTTCTCTCTACACAGAGACTCAGACCCAACCAATATTCTGGGATCTTGGGGTCTATGGATATTTGACCTTCTATTATACTCGCTTTTCTTGTCTTCTCTTTTCTTTCTTTTTAAAAATAACATAAAATGTATTATTCAAAATTAAGATGATTTTACTTTATTACCCTAAATATGCCTCCACACCCCAGTGAGCTGACAGGATTTATGTTATATTGTGCAAGTGGACATGAATCAAAGAGGAATCTGATTTGGGGAGAGGGAAGGACTTTAAACATAAGTACATGGGAGAAATCACAAAGAAAAAGTATTAAAAACAAAACTAAAAGAATCACAATTAAAAAGTTAACAAACAGGGAAGGATTTCTGGCAGAAATGGCAGATAAAAGATGGAAATTGCTATGTAAAGAGCTTACATAAGTCAAAAAGGAGTAAAGTATATGCAAAAGGACATGTTAGTTCTCAGAGCCCAGATCTGTAAAAGGCTAAGACCCATGAAAAAAATGTCTATCCTCATTGGTAATCAGAGAAATGTGAATGGAAGCATGGAGACACCACTGATGATACTTTAGGGACAAGCATGTTTAAGTGTGTTAATGTTTAGGAGGAGCAGCGAGTGTAGAGAAACACTCACTCCCACTCTGCTCATGGGAATGAAATTGGTATATTTCTGAAAAGTAATTTAATAATTCATATCAAAACCCCCAATAAAATAAACAATGAGATTCTCACTAGTTTGAAAGCCTTGCTGAAAGTACAGATTTCATAGCTAGAGCATCAAATCCAAAATCTAGAACCATCTACAGACCTCAGGAACATATATAAGTCCAGATGACAAGTCTCAGTCTAAAATACTATGATAACAATAGCTTTTACTTGAATTAAAGTTTATAAGTTACCCTTTGTTGATTTAAAAAAAAATTATTAGTCTGATTATCTTACAGTCAGCCTGGATATAAACTCAAAACTCTTCCCTCTGCCCTGCCGTCGTGGCTCAGTGTTTGATCATCGACCTATGAACCAGGAGGTCACGGTTCAATTCCCAGTCAGGGCACAGGCCTGAGTGGCGGGCTCGATCCCCATTGTGGGGTGTGCAGGAAGCAGCTGATCGATGATTCTCTCTCATCATTGATGTTTCTATCTCTCTTTCCCTCTCTCTTCCGCTCTGAAATCAATAAAAATACTTTTTTTAAAAACTCTTCCTTCTGGCTGTGTCACTCTAACCAGTCTCAGAGGTGGAATTGTCTCCATCATGGCCTGCTTACCACATTATCCTGGGCAGACCATTTCTATATTCAGTAAAAACACACGCTTGCCAATAAAAAATATAATTTTCCACATTTTCAGTAGGGATATGGATAGGATTGAGTATGAAGTTAGAGCTTTTTGCTTGCATGAGTTATATTTTAATTAAGAAAGTTGTTCTAAAATTTCACTATGTCAAATATTCCTAGAATAATTAAGCCACGTCCAAGTATTTCTAACAACTTTCATTATAGTTAAACACTTGTTGAAATGAAATTGGCTATGGAATTGGCTATCACATGTAAAGTGATTATTCTTATAGACTATCTCTACCGGTTTGCTGAGATTTTCTCTTTAGCGGAGCTCAGATATCTTCAGATTGCCAAATAATTGCAGGGTTACTTTCTAGCTCATTGAGATGAAAAATATATTTGTCTTTCATTCATTTGTAAATTTATTTTCCTGGACACCACAGGCGAAAATCAAGAGAAGAGAAGTGTAATTTGTATGGTCATAATCAAGGTTTGAACAATCCCATTATTACCTGTTTCTACATAGAGCCAAGTAGACAAGTTCTGCCTTCTAAATGAACAGAATGATCTAAGGATCTGAACCCATGATCCTGATTTGTCTCATTTTTTAATTCCCTCTGTCCTGCACAGAGCCAGACACTGACAGCAGGCCACTTACTGTGTCCAGGTATACTGTTGATTTCATTTATTTAACAACTGGAGTCAGATTTTTTTCTTAAGTACTTAGAAATATACTTTTGTAATTGTGTGGACTTGTTGGTTTCAAGTGTCAGAAACCCAATTCTAACTAGTTCAGACAAAAAGGAAATTTGTTGGAAGCGTAAAAAGTATAAAATCAAAAGAAGAATTGAAATATGAAGATGCAAGATGGACTAGGGTACAGCTGGGCTCAAGGGCAATTGGAACCAGGAACTATTTGGTGTTTCTCCATCTCGCTTATTACAGACCAGCAGAAAATGTGATACTCACCCCATGGCCACCCCCTGAAGCTTCCAGACCTCACTTGTAGCTTCTACTGGTATCACCAGGCAGAAACTGGCTCCTTGCTAGTCAGTTCTGGAAAATCTTGGGTTTAGCTGAATCAGGCTCCCACTCCTGAACCAATCAGAATGCCAGGAGGAAGTTTCTTAGGGTATAGATCACATGATCCCAGAGACTGGTAAATATTATGAAAGAATAGCTACCCTAAGGAGAGTTCATGACAGTCTATTTTTAGATTTTCTTTTTAAAGTTCTGCCCATTACTAGTATTTCCATAATCAATTTTTTAAAAGGCTGCTTTTGTGAAAATATCATTTTAAAACTGGAATAATATAACCAAATTCAGCAAAGAAAATCAAAATTAATTGCAATCTCATCACCCAAATATTTAGACTTTAGCTCATATCCCCCCAGTCTTTTCTATAGACATATATTCTTTCCTATATACTAGTCCAATCTAATAAAGAGGGAATATGCTAATTGACCCTCATACAGTCACAAAGATGGTGGCACCCACAGCCAACAAGAAGGGAATAGGCTAATTGACTGCCCTGCCCTCAAAGATGGCGGCACCCACAGCCAATAAGGAGGGAATATGCTAATTGACTGACTTTCACACCCCCAAAGCCACAAGATGGTGGTACCCATTCCCCTTAGCCCTGCTGGGGCGGCAGGCACACGACAAAGTTGGGCCCGACCCCAGGTGGGCCTGGCCTTGCTGTGAACCTGCTTTTGGAGTCCCCCAGTTCCCTCAGAGCCCCCAGCTTCCCAGGGCCAGCCCAAGGCACAGGCAAGCCTCGGATGGCAACTGCCCAGCTGCCCAGGGCCGCCCGAGGCTCAGGTAACCAGGGCCGGCCAAGGCTTGCACTGCCGGCAGTGGCAGCAGCAGAGGTGTGATGGGAGTGTTGCCTTCCCCTAATCGCTGGGTCACCTTCCACCCCTGAGAGCTCCTAGACTGTGAGAGGGGGCAGGCTAGGCTGAGGGCCCCCCTCCCCTCCAGTGCATGAATTTTCATGAACCGGGCTTCTAGTATAGTATATTACTGAGGTCATGTTGAATGTAAATTTTACATTCTGCTGCCCACTTAAATGTAAAAAGAATACTCTTAATCACATTTTATATATATGGATCCCTTTAGATCAGGGAATCAATGACACATCAGAAGATCTGTGAACTTCTTGAATTAAAATGAAAAAATCTTGTAGCTATAAGCATTTTAGTGTGTATTTCTCTTGGGAAGGGCTCCATCCATATTTTTACCAGATTTTCAAAGTACTCCGTGACCAAGAATTATGGCATTCAAGTTTTCAAAGCACTGCCACATAAGTAATAATAGGTTCAGAGCTGCATAATTAATATTCTACTTTCAGCTAGTCTCAAGTGACAGAAAGGTTCATGATATGTATCAAACTCTAACTTGCAAATGCATGAATTTGAGTCACCAATGTTCAAGCCAGACCCTTACTGTGTGGCAGAGCCTCTCCAGTGCCCAGCCTCTCGTCAATCAAGTTCCCTTCTCCCCACAGGACTAACTGTGTGAATGGTCACAATAGCTTGTTTCTGTGAACTGTGGGGGCTTAGAAGCTAGAGGAGGCTAGCAGCTGCCAGGAAGTGAGCAGGGGACTATGGAGAAGAGATTATGAGAGACAATATATGGGCTCTGAGGATCTTGTATTTTGGATATTGATGGTGAATTACAGAGGCATGGATAAAACTGACCAAAATGACTTAGCAAAACTGAAGCTATTTCACTGCCTGACTTACAGGGGCTCCTGGGCACAGTCAGAGCTTGGCACAGTGACTTCAGAGCAAGATCATTCGAATAATTCAAAACCAAAAGTGAATTTTTCAGGCAAATTATCAAGTTCACCTACATAAATTGCACGAAATAGCCAACTGTCATTCAATCTCCCCTCCGTTGTGAATGGTATACAACTTGAGTGGATTTTCCCCTTCAGAGCCCCTTGGATTGTGCCCTGGTTAAACTTACTTGATAGCAGCAAACTTCCCTTTTCACTTTGTGCATCCTGGTTCTACCTCATAGAAGTCATATTCTCTGTTCCTAGGCACAGGTTTTTTGTTGTTGTCCTTGTTTTTTAAATGTATTTCTTTATTGATTTCAAAAGATGAAGGGAGAGGGAGAGAGAGATAGAAACATCAAACATGAGAAAGAATCATTGATTAGCTGCCTCCTGTGTGCCCCCTACTGGGGATCAAGCCCGCAACCGGGGCATGTGCCCTTGGCCAGAATCGAACCTGGGACCCTTCAGTCCGCAGGCTGAGGCTCTGTCCACTGAGCCAAACTGGCTAGGTCTAGGCACACGTTTTTATCTTAGTCTTCGTTTTCCCACTCAGAGATGGTGTTCCCCTGGGACACCCCTTCGCGCTGCACAAGCGCTATAAGCACAATGGAAACTCCTGGCTCCGCCCTCTGGGTCAGCCCAGGGAACCCCGGGAGTGGGAGCAAACCCAAGCCGCCAAGTCAATGGCACGTTCTCAGGTGAAGCCAGCGTCTCTCCATCTGCTCTGTGTCCTCGATGCCTCCCCTCCATTCTTTCAGGTCCACTCTCTGATCTGTCTTATTGTTAGGTGTCCCTCACAGATAATCAATTCCCTCAGAAATGTGAAGATCCATTTCCCCATTACGAAATTCTTTTCAGCTTCTCACGGTGAAACACACTTTGTTTCTTACTTTTAGTTAGTTATTTTAAGGGGTGCTCCATGGATACTGTACTTAAACATTTAAAAAAAGAAAAAGAAAAAGAAAAAATTGAAGGGGGAAAAATCATTCAATACGGGCATGTTACTCGGAAAGAACCAAGCAGGTAGGTCTAATAAATCAGGCTTTTCCTCTGCTCCGTGGTGTGTGGAATGATTTACTACGTCCATAAAGGAAATTAAAGGACTTCGAGCTCAGAGACACCCCAGAGGCCCGAGCTGGGATGGTGCAGACAGAGCTGCTTGAAGACATGGCTCTGAGGCTCAGGGAGTGGACGGTTCGCAGCTGCCCTGAGCCCACGGGTGTCGGTGTTCAAAAGAACGGAGGAGGACCGCTTCTAGGCCCTTTGGCTGAGATCGAGGATAGCATCAAAAGAAGAGCAGTCACCAGCAGCTCTGTCCACGGCTGGTTAACGGGAAGGAATGTAAAGTCAGCAGGGCAAGGTTGCTGATCAAGCTGCAGACTCCTCAGCCTGCCGGATTTTCAGGGCTTCCTTTCAGCGTAGGGGGGCTGCCATACCTAATACGGCTCAATACTCTTTCATACTGTTTGCACACATCCTTAGGATACTTGAGGGGCGGGGGAGGGGGGGGGAGGTCGGACTTCACCAGATAAAGAAAATAACTGCATGAAACAGAATAAAAGTGGTTTCTTCTGAAGAATGTGAACTGATTTGCACATGCTATCGATTCAGAAAATCAGACATACATAGAATCCAGAAAGGAAAACAGAAATCCTAATGGAATAAGAGGCTTCGGCTTGCCGAACCGGTTTGGCTCAGTGGATAGAGCGTCGGCCTCCGGACTCAAGGGTCCCAGGTTCCATTCCGGTCAAGGGCATGTACCTTGGTTGCGGGCACATCCCCACTGGCGGGCGTGCAGGAGGCAGCAAATTGATCTCTCTTATCGATGTTTCTAACTCTCTATCCCTCTCCCTTCTTCTCTGTAAAAAAAAATCAATAAAATATATTTTTTTTTAAAAAAAAAGAGGCTTCGACTTACAGGAGAGGTGACCTTTTACTAAGGTGTCCCTAGAAGTCCTATTTAAAGTTTATCAATGAGCTGGAACCAAATATGCCATGTCAGTGGATCCTAAATGAAATTTTCTGCATGTTCCTAGGCCGTGGCTGTGGCCCCGAAGCCAGAGCTGGGTTGTTCCTAAACCAGGAAGAGTTACTTCATATAAAGCAGAGGCCCCAGACTTTTGGAATTTATGGACCAAGAAAAAATTTTAATGGAAACATGGAACCAAAATCAAATGGTCGGGTTTGCTTTTTTCTCCCTTAGTCTAGTAAAAGCAAGAAGAAGGAGACAGAGGAGAAAAAGAAAAAGGGGTGGGGGACTATCTACCATCACTATGATTTGGGGGAAAGAATGCACAGTTTAACACCAAAAAAACTGAGAACACAGTCTCCAAATTAAAAAGACATGAATTTATGTTTTTGGAAAAACTCACTCATTTCTATCTTCTCCTGGGCAGGCTTTGGAGCCAGTGGGTAGAGGAGAGTAGAATATGGGCTTTGCCACAGCAACGCACGGGTTCAAATACCAACTCCACCACCTGCTAACTGACCAGGGAAGGCTGTTGCTTCAAGTCCCCGGGACTCTGTGCTCTTCTGTGAGGCAGGGTTGCTCACTCAGGGACAGCGTGAGAAAGGTCCCACCCCCAACATGAAGCTGCCCCTCTCTTGGACCACAAACCCCCTCGGCCCAGGTTTTGTGGGATCTTTATCTTCTCCCTGTTAGAGAGTCTCATTTAAACCGGATCTCACCTGACTAAAGATGATTCCTGAAAAGATGCTTAGGTGGGGGTGGGGGTGGGGGTGTGTGCAGACTCTGGGTGCCCATCCCAGAATTTCCTAGGCCAGTGCTGGAAGCCCCTGACAGCTGCTAGGAAACACATCATTTTGATTTAGAATGAAATTGATTCGTTTGTCGACCATAAAGACGGATGGAATAAGTATTAAAAAAAAATAGAGGATTTGGCCATGACTGCTTCTTATGTTCGCTAGACCTTTTAGCTATAAGATTTATATCGGAGTGGAACACATGGCTGTGAAATGTAGAGGGAGTTAGGTGTGATCCTCCCCCTCCTTACTTTCCTCCTGCAGACAAATGGCGTGCAGAATTTAAAGGGGAACGCTAGGGCTCTGGATTTGAGAGTCAGATGTTACGGGCAAAATGGCTTAGCCTCCTCACTGGGATGTTCTGAAATGCTGTTCTAAATGTTGGTCTGCTCAGGATTAGAATTGAACCCTGTAGCTACCTCACTGAAGAGGAAAACAGTGCCAAGAACAAAGGCCCTTCCCAGGTGACCTTGGGGAAAGAAAGCTCCCTGGGCCAGCTGTCAGGAGAACTGTGCTCTGAACTGTGGCTTTATTGTCCTTCTCTCTTTGTGCCTCAGTTTCCCAATAGGAAGATAAAACTAACCAGCCCTTGCTCTCCAACAAGACTGTGGTAGAGATCAAAGAACGCTAAATTTGGAAAAGTTTATAGCACTAGTACAATTATGATTACAGCGATATTAATGGAATTTCAGCTTCATTCTTTCTTTAAAGTTCAAAAGTTTAAAATAAAAACACACGAAATAAAATAAATGCTTGTCTAGGTATTCAAGGCCTCATGAAAAACTTGGCTTCCAGCCATGGAGTAACCAGATGCCCCCGAGGGTCTCTCGCCCACTGTAACCCCAGGCAACATGGTTCCAGGGTAGCCCCGAATTTCAGGTCTGCAGTGGGGAGCCCCAGGACCCTCTGCAGGACTCCTGTGCTGTCCAGAGCTTTATCTCCCCTTGACCTCTTCTCCCCGGCATGCCTGCCTCTTTGTGTTCAGGGAGGGTACATGGGGAACAGAGAGGGAACAAAAAAACAGGTTTTACAGAACACAACACGAAAGCTTTGAAAGGAATGCCTGGCTCTGCACCTCACCTGCTCCTTTCTCTCCGGCCTTCCTTCTCCCCTCTTCCTTCATCTCCCCCCTCCCTTCAGGAGCAAACAACCCCCACAAATTCCTCGCATTGTCTCCTGAGGAGTGACTGATATCTTGGTGCTGGCTGACATCCAAAGGGTCTCACCATATCCAAGCAGGTTCATCAAGGCAATTTTTCAAACAAAGGCTGATCCTTCCTTAAGGGGAGTTCAGGTGCCAGCTGTTAAGAGAGTAGCACCTGGGGAAAACAGGGCTGTCACTAACTGCTGTGAGAACAAACCAGTTCTCCAAATGTGGTTGCTCCCACCTAGGGCATTGGTCTCACCCGGCAACTTGTTAGAGATACAAATAGAAATTGGGGGCTTGCAGACCTATTAAATAAGAAACGCTGAATGGACAGTCCAGCAGCCTGTGCTTGAACAGCCTCCAGGATAGACTGATGGATGCCAACTAAACTGTAAGAATCACTGACTATTGAGCAGCGCATCTATTTCAATTAGCAGTTATGTAGCAGCCCGCATACTGCCTGGTGTATAAATGCTCCTTAAATCAATAAATAGCAAAGGTTCAATAAATGCTCCTTGGATACATGAGTAGATGAAGCCCTGAGTGTCCAGCTCTCTGGTGCCTCATGAAGAAGAAGAGGAAACAGAATATAAAACAGAATTTCTGCTCTTGTGACTTGAAACCAGTGACCATGAGAAAGCACTGGGTGAACTTGACACCTCAGCAACAAGTCAACTTACACATATTTAGCCTGTGTTTTTAATGATGCAGATGAGAAAACAGAGACGGCACAAGTTGATTGAGGTGTGAGGGAGCAGAGCTGGCCCAGAACCCAGCCTTCCTGGTATCCTGACCCCCAGGTGTCCTGAGATTTCCCGGCTCCTGGTTCAGGCCTCAGATGTGCAGGGACTCAAAGGACAAAGTCAGTGTGGGCTGGAGGAGGTGGAGGAGGCCAGGCCACGGAGGGGGGGGCTCAAGCTGGGCTTATTTTCAGAGCAAGAAAGACCAGGATGAGCAGAGATTTGTGGGATTTTCTTTTCTGGTTTTGGTAACATTCCAAAGCATGGAGAGAAAACACAGCCTGCTTTTATTTGGCGGGCATAAGTAGTAAAGTATTTGCCCAAAGAAGGAACAGCCAAGCAAAGATGCAGGCCAGGTCCCAAGGCCTAGCATGAGATTGTGCCTGGGGTCTTGTGAGCAGAGGCTGGTCAGGTGGGCTGGAAAAGGTACATGTTCTCCTCCAGCCCAAACGTGCCCCTCAAGGGAGGCAAGGCTGAGATTACTCCTTTCCCATCACCTCGATACTGCTCTCAGTTTTTCTCTTTTCTCTCTTCTTGGGCATGGCTCTCCCTCTTCTCTTGTCCACCCTTCTTGGTAAATTCAGAACCGACAACAAAGTCTGATGATTTCTTCGAATCAGAGTTTCCCCCACCCACATGTTTGTGTCACTGCCAGCAAAAGGTCCTCTAAGTAGTCATAACCTCGGAGGACTTGTGGTGTGGACGAAGGAGAGTAGGAGGTGTAAAAAAGCCAAGCGAAACTTTAACAATTTCCCTTCAAAGAAAGTAGGCTGGACAGGGGAAGTACAAAGGAAAGAATGGTAAATTCACCAATTTTGAAAAGAATGACTCATCTTCAACCTACAACATTTTGGAAGCAGTAAAGCTCAGAAGTGACTGTTTTTACTTTTATTAAATGTATGGGGATGGCCTGGGTTAGTAGGGTCATGTAGGTTTCAAGTGTACATTACCATGATACATGACCTGTATATTGCATTGTGTAACCACCACCCAAAGTCAAACCATCTTCCATCACCACATACTTTCCCCCTTTACTCTCTACCATATCCTACCCGCTTGCCTCTGCTAACCACCATACTGTTGTCTGTATCTCTGAGTTTCAGTTTTATATCCCACATATGAGTGAAATCATATGTTTCTTAGCTTTTTCTGACTGATTTATTTCACTTAGCGTAATATTCTCAAGGTCCATCCAAGTTGTCACAAACAGCAGTATTTCATCCTTTCTTATGGCTGAGTAGTATTCCATAGTATATATGTACTGCATCTTCTTTTCCAGTCCTTTATCAAAGGACACTTTGGTTGTCACCATATCAAATGCTGCAATGAGCATAGGGGTGCATATATCTTTGCAAATAAATGTTTTTGAGGTTTTTTGACTAGATACCCAGAAGAGGGATTTCTGGGTCATATGATACTCTATTCTTAACTTTTTGAGGAACAATCAGTCTGTTTTCCACAGTGGCTGTACCTGTTTACATGTCCACAAGCAATGAATGAGAGTTCCTTTTTTCCCACAACCTCTCTAACACCTGTCTTGTTGATAATAACAATTCTAGCAAGTCTGAGGTAGTATCTCATTGTAGTTTTGATTTGCGTTCCCCTAATAGCTAGTGAAGCTTAACATCTTTTCATATATCTGATGATCATTTGTATATCTTCTTGGGAGAGGTGTCTGTTCAAGTCTGCTGCCCATTTTTTAATTGGATTGTTTGTTTGGTGTTGAGTTGTATGAGTTCTTTATATATTTTGGATATTGACCCTTGTCTGAGCTGTTATTTACAAATAACATCTCCCATTCTATTGGTTGCCTTTTTGTTTTGTTGGTTTCTTTTGCTGTGCAGAAGCTTTTCAGTTAGATATAGTCCCACTCATTTATTTTTGCCTTTACTTCCCTTGCCTTTAGAGTCAAATTCATAAAAATCTTCTCTACAACTGAGGTCCATGGGTTTAGTACCTATGTTTTTTTCTATGTGATTTCTTGTTTCAGATCTTATATTTAGATCTTTAGTCTATTTTGAATTAATTTCTGTACATGGGGACGAACTATAATCTAGTTTTATTCTTTTGCATGTGGCTTTCCAATTCTCCCAGCACCATTTATTGAAGAGGCTTTCTTTTCTCCATTGTGTGTTTTTGGCTCCTTTTCAAAAATTATTTGTCCATATACCTGTGGTTTATTTCTGGCTCTCAATTCTGTTCCATTGGTCTGTGTGTCTGTTCTTCTGCCAATACCATGCTGTTTTGATTATTGTAGCTTTGTAGTATATATAATTAGAAGACAAATCATGTGATACCTCTGGCTTCATTCTTTTTTTCTCAGGATTGCTTTAGCTAGTCCAGATCTTTAGTGGTTCCATACAAATCTGGTGGGGGTTTTTTCTCCTATTTCTTTAAAAAATGACATTGGGCTGAAACTGGTTTGGCTCAGTGGATAGAGCGTCGGCCTGCAGACTGAAGGGTCCCAGATTCGATTCCGGTCAAGGGCATGTACCTGGGTTGTGGGCACATCCCCAGTGGGAGATGTGCAGGAGGCAGCTGGTCAATGTTTCTCTCTCATCGATGTTTCTAACTCTCTATCTCTCTCCCTTCCTCTCTGTAAAAAAATCAATAAGATATATTTTTAAAAAAATGACATTGGGATTTTTATAGGGGTTGCATTAAATCTGTGCATTGCTTTTTGGGGGGTAATAAGGCCATTTTAACTATGTTGATTCTTCCAATCCATGAACATGCAATATATTTTCATTTCATTGTATCTTTTTCAATCTCTTTTAATAAATGGTTTGTAGTTTTCAGTATATAGGTCCTTCACATTTTTTGTTAGGTTTATTTCTAGGTAATTTTATTTTGGGGGTTGCAATTGCAAAAGGAATTTGGTTATTTGTTTGTTTTTCATTTATTTTTCTGAAGTTTCATTGTTAGTATACAGGAAAGCAGTTTTTTTGCACATTGATTTTATATCTTGCAACTTTATTTATTATTTATAATTTTTTATGGAGTCTTTAGGATTTTTTATATACAGAATCATTTCATCTGCAAAAAGTGTTACTTTTACTTCTTCCTTCCCAATTTGGATGCCTTTTTGTTCCTTTCTCTTGCCAGATTGCTCTGGCCAGGACTTCCAGAAATGTTTAATAACAGTGGTGAAAGTGGGCATCCTTATTTTGTTCCTGATTATAGGGGAAAAGATTTCAGTTTTCACCATTGAGTATGATATTGACTGAGGGTTTGTCATATATGACCTTTACTATGCTAATGTATTTTCCTTCTATACCCATTTTAACAAGTGTTTTGGTCATAATTGGGTGTTGTATCTTATCAAATGCTTTTCCTACATCTACTGATGAGATCATATGATTTTATCCTTTGTTTTGTTAATGTGGTCTATTACATTGATTGATTTGTGTATAAGTGGCATTTATCATAGAACCTCCAGCAGTAAAATCTGACACACCACATGAATGAATGAAAAGAGGAAAAGAAAGTGCAGGTAGAACTTTTCAAGACCTTGAAGTGTAAAACACCCATGAATGAATTGATGATTGTCTTTCAACAGTATTATAGTTTGGTAAGCTCTAGGGAACTTACCTAATTGTTAATAAGTGGCTTTATTAGAATCTTTGTTAAACTAAACATAAAGACTGTATATTTGGCTACTGAAGTGATAACCTAAACTATTCTGCAAAAGAAAAGGTTAACTGAAATTGGGATTAACTACAAATCATCTAGAATTTCTGCTGATCTTATTTGTTAAAAATCAGCTGCTTCATCCCAGATTTATGTCTACATGGAAGAATAGGGAATGTAGAAGTGATTTTCTGTGAAACTGGAAATCTAATATCCTTAACAGTTAAGCAGTAATATACTTAAGTTGAAAACCACTATTTCTTTCTTTTTTAAAAAAATATTTTTATTGATTTCAGAGAGGAGGGGAGAAGGAGAGAGAAAGAGTGAGAGAGAAACATCAATGATGAGAGAGTATCATTGATCAGCTGCCTACTGCATGCCCCACACTGAGGATCAAGCCTGCAACCTAGACATGTGCCCTGGCCAGAAATTGAACCATAACCTCCTTTTCCATAGGTTGACGCTCAACCACTGAGCCACACCAGCAGGGCCCACTATTTATTTTATCTAATTTTAAAAAAATATATCTTTATTGATTTCAGAGAGGAAGGGAGAGAGATAGAGAGCTAGAAACATCGATGATGAGAGAGAAACCACAATCAGCTGCCTCCTGCACACCCCCTCCTGGGGATGTGCCCACAACCAAGGTACATGCCCTTGACCGGAATTGAACCTGGGACTCTTCAGTCCACAAGCCGATGCTCTATCCACTGAGCCAAACCGGTTAGGGCAATTTTATCTAATTTTTTAAAGGTCAGCTCACTCTGCCCTTTTGTGTACTTTTTGAGCAGTTCCTGGAAAGAGGTCAACATCCCAGTGATGTAACTGCCAGGGGGCTGGTGTGTAGATTGGCGCCCCTGGTTCAAGTAATCTGAAACAAACCTTAACGCCACCCAGAGCTCAGGAAGCCTAATTTTCAGCCTGAAAAATGACCTGCAGTTACATATCTCTCTTCTTTGAGTAGCTAAATCAGTTACTCAGTGGCCTAGCACTTTAAATATATACTAGAGGCCTGGTGCATGAAATTTGTGCACTCTGAGGGGGATCCCTCAGCCCAGCCTGCACCCTCTTGCAGTCTGGGAGCCCTCAGGGGATGTCCGACTGACGGCTTAGGCCCGCTCCTAAGCCATCAGTCAGACATCTTTAGCGCTGCCGTGGCCAGAGAGGCTCCTGCCACCACTGCTGCACTTGCCAGCCATGAGCCTGGCTTCTAGCTGAGCAGCGCTCCCCCTGTGAGAGCACACTGACCACCAGGGGGCAACTTCTGCATTAAGCATCTGTCCCCTGTTGGTCAGTGTGCATCATAGCAACTGGTCATTCTGCCATTCAGTCGATTTTCATATTAGCCTTTTATTATATAGAATATAGGATATGTTTACATTTATTTTCATACATATATGTATATGTGCACATTATATGTACATATGCATACATATATGTATATTTCTATGTATGCCTATATATTTATATGTATACACACATATATATATTCAAATGTACATAATTTTTAAATAACATATTAAGTAGACATCCTCAAGCAAAACTCTTAGTGAAGAATCTAAGTGTTTTGTTGAGCTTCATCTATCAAAGCTGGTTGCTAAGAGATTTAAAAGGAAGTTGAACATTAACTCTACAGGTACCAGGTTGCCTACATCCCCATTAGTTAAGGAAGAGTTGGGGCCCGGGGAGTCAATAAATTCACACATTACCAATCACTGTCACCATATAAAGAAGAAGGTACCATACAGGAAGGCTACTGAGACTTAGTTTGATATCATACATCATTGGAAATTATTTGGATTTTTAAGTCAACATAGGAAAAAAGAATTTGTTCTGAAATTTATTGAATCATCTTGGAGCAAGTGTCAGTGACCATATGCTTGGAAATGTTTTGTGAGATTATAAAATTTCCTATTGTTCCTAGGTAGGCTTAGTGTAGTTAATAACGGTGGGTGCCAGCTGTCTATTGATGTATATTTATAAAGCATCAAGATCAGACTGGCTGGTGCCCTGAGTGGAGACTCTAGCTTTCAATATTGAGGGGTTTAAAGCATGCTGGGGTAGGACTATGTGGTTTTCCCTCCATGCTTAAAGTTGTGCACTAGTCCCATCTCCCTGCACATCTTCACATCTGCCTACACCTTCAGGAAAGGGAGACTTTCATTATCCATTCAACTCTCCATCAAGCATAAGACAATGACCAGGCTTCAGGACCCTCCAGGACACTGCCTCTCCTATCTCCCTCCCACGGCTGTGACAACCCTCAATAGCGCTCAACCAACCAAATAGTGACATGATAAGTAAGAGAGGGAGCATCCAAGACAGACTCTCAGCTGTAAGGAAGCACTAATCATTGAGCTTTTAGGAACTAAACACATTCAAATGAAAGTTCAAAGGAGATTCTTAGGATTTCTAACCAGTATGTATTCAGCTGTGTGCTGTTTAGCTCTGGATCTCAGTTATCCATGTGTCTTTGCCCATCTTCAGTGTGAAGAGCTCAAGGATTACAAATAATAAACCCCCACTGATCCCAAATGATTGAGGGAAGAAGCATACTGTGAATTCATTTCAATAGTTATCTACTCATCTCTATCGGTCTCATAATTTGTGTTCATGTCTGGTTTCCCCAACTATCCTATGAACACCTTGTAGGGCATGTTTCCTCATTGCCCTTCTCAGTGCCTAACATTAGGAGACATTCAATAAATGTGTAGTAAAGGAATGCTTATTTTTCACATTTTACAGAAATATAATGCATATTAAAAATTTCAAACTATTATTTTATCTTTGCTTATTCAAGTTATTTCAAGGAAGTAAGATATTCTCTAAATAGTTATTTATGTGAAAACTTTTTATTCTATGGCAATTATTTGTGTTAGATGATGGTAAGTTTTTAAAAAGCAACAAAACTCTTAAGAGCTCTGCATCTAGACATGATATTAACTAGCATTTTCCCATGTTTTCAATATGCCCTATCTCGTTGAGTCCTCATAGCAATTCTGAGGGAAAGACAATAGTCATTCTGCACATGTGCCCATCCAGGCTCAAGAGGTAAAGCAAATTATCTGGGTTGACATTACTTAGAGAGAAGCAGACTTGGGATTTGAATCAAGGCCTTCTGATTCTTAATCCCACCATTATCCCTTCTAATTTAACACCCTTAAGTACAGACACCAATATTAGATAAGGGAGTTGACTAAAATCAATTTTCATCTCAAAGAACATTGTGGAAGCTGCTCTCTAACAGTAAGTCCCATATGTGGATATGTCCACTCACTGTTTCTCTTTTCTCCTGTTCTCATCTCTTCCCTCTTCTCCTCCCCTCCCCTCTCCTATGTCCTTCAACCATCAGCACATGTCTCTGACACGCACCAATCAGTAGACCACCGAAAAAAATACTCTTGAAAAAAAAACACAAAAAACTATAGCTGTCTATAGTCCAAAACCATTCATGATAAATGACAGTTTCCTTGTGAAAGTAATATTGAAACACACTCGTTTTAAAGTATAATTATAGAATTTGCAATGAGTTTTTTAAAAAATAATATTGATGGCCTGAAAGTGCGCTTGAGAAAGTGAGTTGATATCATTTTCCAGGACTGAACTGAATTCAAGGCAATGTTCCTGATGTCGGTTCCCATTTGTTAACCAAGCTACAGTGATTGGGGGAGAGGGAGGTTGGACTTGGGCCTGGGGTCTCTGGGACACTCACTCTAGAGGACAGACACATTCTTGCATTTCTCCTTCTACCCAGTGTGAGTCAAGCTTCTCTGACCACATCTGCCAGGTCGTAAAAGCTTTGGTGCTCTGTTATTTGAAAGGAAATGCTTATTATTATTATTATTATTATTCTCAGATTAGTCACCAAGGAACAGAAATAACGGTTCCTGAGCCAAATGTTTATTTAATTGAGAGTAAGAAAATTCAAATCCCAGAGAAGAGAAATCTTGATCTTGCCAAGGGGATGGGCAGTGTCTCCAAAAAATAAGATGTTGCAATTCTTACATCACAGATTAAAGTAGAATCTTTTTTTTTTTAATTTCCCAAGCTCTGCCCTAAGTCACCATTAGTCTAATTGTAGCTGATCTAGCCAATGGATCTCATTCTGCATTTTATACATTCGGCAGTAAATTTATTTTTAAGTGATCCTCAAGAGACCCCTAATCTTCAGCAACCTTGATAGTTAGAGAAGTAGAAACATGGAAATGGGTTATCTCTAATTCTATTTGACTAAAATGTCATTGGAAACATGGGCCCAGTTGGTTTCCTGTGTGAGACCCAGAAATCCATTCTTGGTAGGGAAATAGAATACACAGGAAAAAGAAAAGATCCAATAGTGTCTGTTCCAAACAAGTAACAATCCAGTTAGGGAGCTGAGATCTAAACAGAAGAAAAATAAAATAAAATAAGGATCAAGTGACAAGAAAGCCAACAAAATGAAAAATGATCCAGAACAGCTGCCATATGTTCAGGAAAGAGAGAAAAGACCATTGCACCCTACAAAAAAAAAAAAAAAAAAGTATGGCAATGTTAGCAGCTTTCATCGTAGCCACATAGTTCACCCCTGTGCAGAGTATAGGTTTTGCAAAAGAGCTGTGAGAACATCATGTATTGTTTACATTGCGGTGAGACCTAGGTTTTGAGTTCAATCCACTAAGCTGAACCTGCTGCTTGAGCTACGGGGGACACTATATCACTATATACTATTGCTTTACTACTGCTACTAACCATAGAAATTGCTAAATCAGTTACCTGATCCTCCTTCATTCCTAGCCAGCATCCCCAAAAGACAGCTCCCCCCATATTTTTATTTTAGCACGCTTGTTCTTCTTTACATGTCATGAGAGAAAGAAGCAAAAGTTTTTCCTGTGTCCTGTTTTAGTGACAGAAGGTAAAATAGGCAGTTTCCACATGGTTGGTTGGCGACAAGCCAGGTGGTTCATGTGAGGGCGAGCCCTGCTCCAGGAAGGAGCAGGGGGAAGCTTCCTGGCCTCCCTACAGCCATGATGGTCTTCACGGGCCACTCCCATGGTACTGCTCAGGCCTCCAATACTGCAGGTTCTTGACCCACTTTCCTCTCCCAGACCATCCCTTGAGTCTCCTGTAGTTTAGATGGATGTGTTTATTTTTAAGACCCTGAGCCTGAAACATGATGGGCTGCCCTCTATAAAGCAGAAATTTGGGTTAAACAGGGCCTATCCAGAGAGAAATGCATGACTTTAATAACTAAAAAACATGGGCAGTTGGTTGCAAATGCTAACATACTAGGATGTTTTCAAGCAACTTCAAGGCATTTCTCCGTTGGAAGACTGACTACCTTGGCTATTTATTAGTTCCAATTGCAAGTAAAAAATACTCTTGAAAAAAAAGCACTAAAAACTACAGCTGTCCATAGTTCAAAACCATGGAAACCAACTCTCCCGGCAAACAATGAGCCTGCTTCCAGCCAAGGCAGCAAGAGAGTCTCATTTCTCATGATTTTCTTCCAAATCCCAAACAGCAAATGCCTTTAAAATGCACAAAAGAGCAAGGAGCCTACTGAATTGGCAATTATTCCTATTCCTTTTTAGTAAAGGAGAGAAAGGCATAAAAAAAAATCTGTGTTTTGCTACTTTGGGGCTTCCAAAGACAAGATGGCCTTGGGACAAGTTAACCTTCAGCACAGAGAAATGCTTGGAGCTGCGGAGGGAGAGTGATTTTGCATTTTCATCGCCAAGGTATGTTTTCTTTTTCGGCAAAGGCCTTGCTCCAGGGGGAAACTGAAATGTACGAGCTCCAGAATGAATCCCAGAGAAACCACACTGCTTTTCAACGTGGTTATAGTCAGCACATAGTTTCCCGTTATAAACCACCCTCCCCCTCATTCTCCAACCCCAGCTAGTCCACAATCTGATTTCCAAACACACTCTTGCAACAAATAGCGAGAATCCATATAAGTTAGAATTTTAAATATGCACCCAAGTAGGTCATGTTATCAGTGTCATCCTCAGAGGCCTGACCTGTTCTCCCAGAGACTGAGCCAAGCAAAACTGGGGGACAGCTGAGGCTGATGCAGGTGAAGGCTGCCTACCACCTGGCCTCTGCATGTCCCTAGACCCAAGCCTGTTTCTATCAAAGAGGAAGACTTTCTCCAGAAGCTCCAGCAAAGACTTCCTTTCTGGCTTAATTCACCAAGATTCAATTCAATGCCCATGAAATTGAATTAGATGTCCATGGCTGCGAGGGAAGCTGGGAAACCCAGCCTTTTCAGTATTAGACAGAGGTAGGCTCTGCAGACAAGGATATCGTTGAAGGGTGGCTATTGGTTACAATTAAAACTGCTCCACATCATGGCACGATAGCTCAGGCACAAAAACAAACAAGAGCAAATGGTAGCTTTTAGGAGGTTGGATCTATATATTTATACTTCAACCAGAAGTGTGTAAAGATTGTGGAGCCAGACCAGATGCCATAATTTGATTCCATCTCAAAGAAGCACATTTTGTGTTCATAAAAAGATTCAAATTCTGCCAACTACCTCATGGCTTTGGTGTAGGTATCAAGTGAGAATGTATGCAATCATACCAAATTCTTTACAGAAGTAAGATATTCTTTATCTGATATCATTGATCCCAAGAAATATTTTAAAAGCATGGGTGTCTGGGCTTGCCAGAGAAGGACCCAGTTTACTTCTATTAGTTTCACCCTAATTATGAATAGCCCTTCTTTCATTCTCCAAAGTGCTCTGGCTTGGGCGATAAATTATAAATGGCCACCCTACTAACGAACTTCAAATTTCTAGATTATAAATTTCAATGCATGCCCAACCCCTCAGCTTAGGGTTGAAGAACGAAAAAAAACTAAAAGGAGAACATTGTAGAGTTAGGGAATTGGAGCATAAAAAGATTAAACAGGGGGGAAAATAGTCCTTTAAAACAACAAAAGCTCAGGCCTCACATTAGGAAGAACAAAATTGAATGCCATTCCTGCAGGTATTGTCTTTCTTGGCTCAGAGGGCTGAAGGGCCAGGAACATTTCACAAGGGCCCTGTGAATGGATGGCTTGTTTCCCTCTGAAGAGCTTGCAGCTGGACACCAGTAGTGGGAATAGTAGTCTTGTTTCTCAGGCAGGCTTCCAGGGCCTCCAAGTGTTACAAGCCCTTCATAGAGCAGCAGATTTTAAAGGTGAATTGAAACTATTTTAAGATCCCTCTAGGGCAGTGGATGGACAGAATGACGGATTGTTACTACGGAGTAGTTGTTTTCGTTTCTGGCCCAACTGTGCACAGAGCACCGTGTTCGTGACTGCGCCATTTGTTCTCTCTGCAAACAAGATGCGTTGTATGAAATGTGCAAAGAAGGGAGGGTGGGAACCAGATTACAGGTTCTTCTAAATAAAACAGAAAAATATTGACCAGGCCATAAAAAGACTAGGCAAGCCCGAGTGGAACCTTGTTTTGATATTACCTTTGCGATCCAGTTAGGAGATGGGGGAGTGACATGGGTGTGAAATTATCCTTTTAGGAGTTTCATTCAATAAGTCAGAACTGAGATTTCTTTAGATTGCACCGACGTCACCAAATTCTTTGGCCAAAATACTAATAAATTTTAGCATAGCTCAGTGGTTAAGAGTACCTTGATTCAAATCCCAGCTTCACCAGTTAACAGAAACTGTCAGCAAGTTTCTTCCCCTCTTTGTATCTCAGTTTCGTCATCTGTAAAATGGGGATAATTGTCTCACTTAGCTCATAAGGTTGTTGAGATGAGGTGATGAGTGAAATGCTTGAAATAGTGCTTGTTAATGTCAGTTGTGGTGGCCGTCATCATTATTAAAAAGTGCAATTGCAAGGTTTTATTGTAATCTCTTAAATGTACAACTTGCTATGCTCAACTTGAAGAGCCAGGAAAATTTTTTTTTTCCCCCAGACACAAGCCAGTGCTATTTTGATAAGGGTCCCAGTTTCCCTCTGTTAAATAGGCCTGGGAGAAGGTTTGTGGGCGATTAGAGCTATTATAGTCACAGGATGGAATATCTTTAGGGAGCTCCTGTCCTGCCCTGGTCTCAAAACACTGAGAGAAGGAATGATAAGAAGTCGATATTAATGAGAGAGAACTCCCAAAAGCTGGGAAATGAGGACTTAAATGTTTTCATTCTAAAAACATCATTGGAGCATTTGCCTGCACAAAGCACCTTCCCAGGACCTCTCTGTGCAACAACAATGTATATATTGCTCAAGGAGTTCATTGTTTCATTCATTCATTTGCTCATTAACTCCACAAATTTGGGGTATTTATTATGAGCCAAGAACTGTTTAGGGGCTGGGGTTAGAATGACAAATACAACAAGCTCATAAATTCAAGAGCCTCTCGGAATATGGAATACAGGATGCTGACCAGTAACAATCCTGAGATTGGGGCTAGATACCTAGCAGCTCAGGGGAACTCAGGGAGCACAGAGGAAGGGTGCCAAACTCCATCACTTGATGCGCGAAAAGTCACTCACTCTCAGGTTCTGGCCCAGCCAGAAACTATGGCGGGGTTTCAAAGTGGTAATTCCTGATTTGATGTCAGATTGAAAAGAGCAGGAAAATCTCAGAAGCAATTTAGCATGAGCAGCAAAGGGAGAAAGTGCCCAAGGACGTTGGAAGAGGCAGGGAATACGGGATACAACACACCCGCTCTTTGCTGACCAGCCAAATCAGGGTTACTGTTGTCTTTTGAAAGATAAGGGATCTTAAGCTGAGTACTTATGTGGCTTGAGCTGCTTAGCCCTGGGGCTGGGTTAAGCAGGTGGGTGTGACTCCAAGCCTTGGTTTTTCCACTGCCCAACTGGGGCTCAGTTCCCGGAAGATTAATGGAGCCCAGCCAGGACATTGTGGGAGAAAAACTAAGAGCACATTGTTACATTCAGAGTGATAGTAATATGTTTAAAGTTAGGTCGTATTAGAAAACTGGCAATGCTAGGTGTCCCTAGCGGCAATCAAGCCTGGATGGCAGATTCGGGCAAATTAAATTCATTAGTGATAGCCTGATAAGCTCAGAAACAAAGCATTCATTCACTGGGAGGAATTGAACTTGCTCAATCAATTGAACTTGCTCAATCAATTGAACTACTTGTGACTTCTCTCTTCCTGAGATTTGCCCAGGGATTTAGGCAAATGAGCTCTGGACATTCATAAAATCTCCATCTCCCTTCAAATGCAGGCTGACACCTGTCTACTTCTTCCAACCCAGTTCTTCTCATTCTAATCTCTTGGTTCTTTGACTGGTTTTGCTCTTCCATTTCTAGGACTTCCTTCACCATCACCCCACTCTAGGTTAGTTAAGATTTATGTCCAAATCCAAGTAACAGAAAACTGTACTAAACAATGACGTCAACAAAACAGGAGGTTTAATTTTCCTTATTGGCAGTGCTAACACTGGTGGAGAAGTTCAGGGAGGTAAGGCTGAGATCTCTAACAGTTTTTGCTGAAATCTTGTTATCATACATACTAGAGGCCCGGTGCATGACATTTGTGCTCTTGGGGGGGGGGGGGGGGTTCCTCAGCCCAGCCTGCGCCCCCTCGGGGGGTGTCCACCTGCCGGCTTAGTGCTGCCACTGAGGCAGGAGAGGCTCCTGCCACCGCCACTGCACTCACCAGCCATGAGCCCTGCTTCTGGCTGAGTGGCGCTCCCCCTGTGGGAGTGCACTGACCACCAGGGGGCAGCTCCTGCATTAAGCGTCTGCCCCCTGGTGGTCAGTGTGCATCATAGCTACCAGTCATTCAGCCATTCAGTTGATTTGCATATTAGGGTTTTATTATATAGGACTAGAAACCCGGTGCATGAAATTTGTGCACAGGGTGGGGGGGGGGGGTCCCTCAGCCCAGCCTGCACCCTCTCCAATCTGGGATCCTGCTCACAATCCAGAACCACTGGCTCCTAACCGCTCACCTGCCTGCCTGCCTGATGCCCCTAACTGCTCTCCTGCCAGAATAATGGCCCTAACTGCTCTATCCTGCCGGCCTGATCCCCCTAACTGCCTATCTGCACTCCCCTCCTGGCCTGATCCCCCTAACTGCCTATCTGCACTACCCTCCTGGCCTGATCCCCCTAACTGCCTATCTGCTCTCCCTTCCTCTGTGCCCTTCGGCCAGCGTGCTGAGAGCTATCCACCACAGCCCTGCCCCCGGCCTGATTGGTCATTATGTGATGGCATCCTAACCAATTTGCATATTCCTCTATTATTATTATTATTACTAGAGGCCTGGTGCACAAAAATTTGTGCACTCAGGGAGGGGAAGGAGGGGGGTCCCTCAGCCCGGCCTGTGCCCTCTCGCAGTCTGGGACCCCTCGGGAGATAACGACTTGCTGGCTTAGGCCTGCTCCTGGGTGGCAGAAGGCAGGCCCAATCCCTAGGTGCAGCCCCTGGTCAGGCTCAGAGCAGGGCCGATTGGGGGGTTGGGGCACCACCCCCTGTCACACTCAAGGCAGGGTCGATGGGGAGGTTGCAGCACCACCCCCTGTCGTGCACAGAGCAGGGCCGATCAGGGGGGTTGGGGCTCCGTACCCTGTCACGCACAGAGCAGGGCCAATCAGGGGGTTTGGGCGCTGATCTGGTGCCAGGAGGCCTCGTGGCTCCGCTGATCCTGGTGCTGAGAGGCATATTACCCTTTTACTATTTAGGATAGAGGCCTGGGGGCCGGCTGGTTTGCCCTGAAGGGTGTCCTGGATCAGGGTGGGGGTCCCCACTGGGATGCCTGGCCAGCCTAGGTGAGGGGATGATGGCTGTTTGCAGCTGGTCACACACCCTTCAGGGTGGGGGTCCCCACTGGGGTGCCTGGCCAGTCTGGGTGAGGGGCTGAGGGCTGCTTTCAGGCTGGTGGTTGTTGACTGAAGCTCCCAACCACTCCTTTTTTTCTCTTTTTTTTATTTTATTCTGGGCCAGCTTTAGCTCTGGCTCTAGCTCTGAGGCTTCCGCTGGTTTGTTTGCATTCTATAATCGAAACAATGTATAACTCCAGCTCTAAGATCCCGGGGTTTTGTTTAGCTTCTATATTTGTTACAAAGTTTCTTAGAGTTGCAGCTCAGAGGCCGGCAGCACAGGCGGGGAACGTTGGAGTCCTCCTTCACTGAAGCAAGCAAGCCTCATGTTCACTTCCAGCTGCCTGGCTGCCAGCCGCCATCTTGGCTGACAGTTAATTTGCATATACTCACTGATTAGCCAATGAAAAGGGTAGCGGTCGTACGCTAATTACCATGTTTCTCTTTTATTAGTGTAGATTATTATTATTATTGATAATCCAGGCAGAGAGAGCTGAAAGCACCAAGAGGAAGAGAAGATATTTGTATTTGGAAAACAGAACTTGTCCAAAAGTCTCCAATAGATCTCTCCTTATGTTTCATTGGTCAAAGCTGAGTTTCAAGCATCCCTAATGGATAGAGAGGCTGGGAAGTGAAAATTTTCAACTGGGCATGGATCTGCCTCACTCAGTAAGAAAGACCTTCGTGGAAACTAGCATCAAGCCAAAATAGCTACAAAAACAAAACAAAACAAAACCTACCAACAGAAATCACAAATGTGTGCTGGGAGAATGCACTTCCTTACAGAGCATTGGAGTTTCTCTTTCACTCACCACGCATGCCTTAACGCCTACTGTGTGCCAGGGACTGTGCCAGGGTACTTACAAAAGCAGTGACCCTTGAGGAGCTTGCAGCCCAGTGGACATGCACACATTCACAAGTAATCACAATATTCCTGGGTTCTGACTTACAACGAGATGCTTTGCAATCCATAGAAATGTCGGGTAATTTATAGAGATTTAACTCGAAATTTCTTCTTTCACAAAAAATTAACAAAGGGTTGAGATATTTTGGAGCAGGCTGACAATGTCAGTTGTTTATTTGGTTGTCACATTATCACGAATAGTAGATAAATCATTTATGGAAAACATGAGTACGGAAAATGTTTACTTATAGAATAAGCATCTGAATTTACTAGCAATGTCTGACCCCATCACCCATCTTTCTTCAACTGCTGCTGGGCTGTTCCCCACGCTCTTCGTTCCTGGAATGTTTGCACTGAGGATTCGGTGTTCTTCCAGCTCGCACTTTCATCTTGGTGGTGTCTTTCAACGAGGTGAACTGCCAGGCCAAGGTCAGAATCCCTTTGCCTTTCTCGGTGCAAAACTTGTACTGACTCCAGTCATTATTGTTTTCACTGCTTTTTAATCTGGAAACCCTCCATGCAATGTTCATTGGCATTTTCTGGTTATATAGTCACTCAAAAATGTAAAGAAAAAAATGTAAAAACCCTCAAGAAACATACATTCACAGAGCATAGGCTCAGGCTCCTGACCAGGCCAGCAACATTGTCATGAGAGGCCCTGGAAATGGATCCAGCCCAGGCGGTCGCCCTGCTATGCTGGTCAGTCTTTTTCTCCAAGGTTGCTTCCTCACCCTGCACCAGGAAGCTAAGAAGAGACCATAAAACCTTTGCCGTTTAAATTATATGGCCCTCACTGGGGGGTAGGAGAGGCCGGGGGGATTGTCAAGGGCGGGAAAAAAAGGAAGAAAAAAAAAAAGGAGACATTTGTAATACTTTAAGCAATAAAAAAAATATAAAAATTTATATGGCCCTTAAGTGTGTGTGTGTGTGTGTGTGTGTATGTGTGTGTGCATGTCCATGTGTTTATTTGAAATTGTTACCGTTTTTAAAAATACCTTTAAAAGGAAACACTGGTGTGATTATTTCCATAGGGATAAACAATGCTATGGGAACCCAAAGGAGGTATGTTCAGTTTGAGGGCAGCCAAGGTCCCTCAGGGACATGACATCTAGGCTAACACTTGAAGGATTTTCAACTGCCTTTCTTAGACCCCCCAACCACGTCCTGGAGACAGCACTGAGCCTCCTTGATGGAGACCTGGGCAGAAAGCTGGCCTCCCGTGTAACAGATCTTCTCTCAGGACAGTTCATTCCACTTGGTGTTGACGCTTCAGCCTGAAGTTCAGGTAGTGACTTTTCTGAGCCCTCCCAGGCCTGGGCCTTCCCACGTAGACTGAGGAATTGTGAGATTCCATCTTTCCATCTGAAAGACTAAGATTTTTTTTCCTTCTGTACTGGCATGGCCTCAACTCATTATCAAGATTTCCATGACAGCTTTTAAATGTCAGTTTTGTGAGTTTCAATACAAAACATTTGAAAACAGTTTTCTGTTTGGCTTATCTACCGTGGTTCGAAATTAGTTTGGTATTTTTACTGTTTTCGACCATGTTAACTTTAGAAGGCCTCGCTGCGGATTTCTTTTCATGTTATTCTGCGTATTTCAAAGGGTTTAAATATAGGCTTGAGCTATGATCTAAAGATTGTTTGAAAAGCAAACACATTCCTGGTTCCAGCACTGCAACCACCGATGTAGTCAGACCAAGGCCCTGGACTCAGCGCAGGGAGGCTAGGAAGTGAGGCCATGAGGGGGTCTGAGAGGCCCCAGAGTTGCAAAGAATTGAAGGATTCTTCAAGAATCTTTTAATTCCTGCCCAGCTGGCGTAGCTCAGTGGTTGAGCATCGACCTATGAACCAGGAGGTCAAGATTTGATTCCCTGTTGGGGCACATACCCGGGTTGTGGGCTTGATCCCCAGTATGGGACGTGCAGAAGGCAGCTGATCAACGATTCTCTCTCATCATTGATGTTTCTATCTCTCTCTCCTCTCCCTTCCTCTCTGAAATCAATAAAAATATATATTTCTAAAAAAGAATCTTTTAATTCCTCACTGCACATCCTGCTAACTGATTTTACTTACCTTACCCCAGGCTCTCCCTGATTGCAATAAGCAGCCATAGTCCTGGGACCATTGTCCAGCTGAGTGGCTTCCTAAGGAGATAATGAGGAGAAATGATCTTGCCCATCGCCAAAGAGCCTTGGGTCCTCTGGTATACTTTTTTTATTGATTTGCTGGTGTCATCTGTCACAAGTTGGATGTTTACTGGTTTATAATTCCTTCCTTTTATATTTAACCTACAGGATTGAAAAGTTGCAATGTTATCCAAATGATATGCTACTGGAGACATCATTTTCAAGGAGCTGTAAGGATGTTCAAGTGGAATTGTTGATCCTATCAGAATTGCTCCCTTGGATGGAAGGGCACTCAACGCTGCCCTGGGCCTCTGGTTATTAGTCACTGTGCTAGATGAGGTCCTTTAGTGATTGAGACAGGCCACTGACCTTGCTGGTCACTATGCGCCTTTGGCTGGCCGGCTCCATTCTAGCTTCACTGGATTTGGGCTTTTATTGGGCAAACCTGGAGCTTCTGCAGGAAGCTACTCCACTTGCTGATGGTTCCGGATGTGGGTTCTGGGTCCGTTCTGAGCTGCCCTCAATGTTGAGAAGCTTGAGTAGAGTCCTAATAGCCCTACATTTGTTTCCTCTCTTCTCCTCATTCCCCAGGTCATACCAAGGACACAAGAGAAACTGACCTATGAACATGGCATTATCAAAAGCCTACTATGTCTCAGGCTCTGTGCTAGATGCTGCAGACACAGTTTCGCTTAGAAACCACATAAAAATCTAGAAAATGGATCCTATTGTAGATGAGGCCACAGGTTCAGAAAAGATAAGTTAGGGTTTGTACTGCAAGTAAGGGTCAGTCTGGTTCTAAAACCTGTGCTCTTTCCAGTCACGCTGTGCTGAGCCTGAAAGTACCAAATTGTCCTCAATTCCTTAGCCGTCCCCATCAAGGGTGGATAGGGGTGGAGAGAAGGCAGATCTTAGGGCACCTGAGAGCAGGCCAGGACACCTGAGACTAGTGCTACTGAAAGGCATTTTCCTGGAGTTTGTTAGTGAGCCAACAAGGATTGCTGGTGATTACACAACAGCTCTGATTCTGCCAGAGGGCTACTGTCCATAATGACGGTAACAGGGCATCCCTTAGCTGATTTAGACATTTGGTAAGAGCTAAGAGAAATTATACCTTGCTGTGTACTAAGGTCAGGCAAATAGGTTAAAATGCTGAGTTCCTTTGCTCCTGATGAAATTGACATCAACTCCAGGTGTCTTCCACAGTTATCTTGTGTTCATCAAAACTGCCTTTGGTAGTTATCTCTCTCTCTCTCATTTTTTCCCCAAATGACTTAGATGTAATCACCAGAAGCAAATGAATTGTTTACAATAGAGAAGAGAACACATCAGTCACTATTGCCAATGGCACTGGGGCAGAAAGGGCCTGTGCGCTGCCCTCCAAACTGGTTCCCACCAAGCAAAGATGCCCACAGTGGCTCTAACAGTCTGTCCCAAGAAACAGGAGGTGAGCATCTGCTGGTCCTGTGGGACCAGTTCTTCTTGCTCATCACTCACTCCTGACCAACTTTAAGAGCCCTCCATCCCATGCCCTCTCTGGACGTCACTCTTTGTTTTATGTCTTGGAGAAATGTCATCAACCTGAAGAACAGGACAGCTGTGTCCATGATGGTCTTTGCAAATTCTCCGCTAATGGTTTCCAGATGCCCAGTTCTTTCATATCCTCCAAGGTAGCTGTTCCTCCATGTCTACCTCAGGTCTCACAGTTCTCCTGGGAGTGGTTGGCCCAAAAGGAGGTAAGCATGAGGATTATCTATTCCACTCCTATTTACAAAAGAGATTTGATGTGGGGAACAATGAAGAAGATACAATAGAAGAGAACGTTTTAGGCATTGAGCCTCTGAAAAGGGGTGACAATAAAATCTAAGCTCTTTCAGAAGAGTTTTGGGGTGGATTGTACCACTTAACTTGAGAGAATATGGCCCATAGAGTGCTTTCCATCGTCTTTGCTGTCATGGTATACAGAGAATATGATCATGTTTGAACCACACCCTGGAGAACAAAATAAAGAGGTGTGGCCACTCACAGCCAGAATCAAAAGGCCAGGAAGCTCTAGGAGCCCCAGACCCCACCCAGCCACCCGAGCACTGAGGGACCAATGTCTGGGCACATCATTTGGGGCCTCTGAACTAGTTAATAGAATGGTCTGATGAGAAGTCAGAGGAGCCCAGTCTTAATACCACTAATGGAGGTATTTCTCCCTTGATCAGCTCAGGAACCAACCCAACTATTTGGTGTCTGGAACAACCTCCTAAACTCTTCCTTGTCTGAGCCTCGACCCCACCTCAGTCTAACCCCCAGCAATATTGAACCCTTGATTGTTAAGAAAGGTCATTTTGATGATGTGTTGTCAGTCCTGTTCCTCTCAAATAGCCAGAATGTCAGCAGTGCTCTAGAGAAAACATATGAAGGAAGAGAATTTGTCTCTGATTCATGTCATTACTAGGCATTTTGTACATAAAAATCTTCCTTCCATGAAATCTTTGGAAGACAGCTGTTTTATTTTGAAATGTGACATCCCACATAAAGGTCTCAAGATATATCTTCTATTTTATTTTGTATAATTCCACCTTGCCACATCCCAGATCTAATGTAAAATGTTGATCTATACATTTTTAAGTGAGCATATTTTTATAATTTATTGTAACTTCAGTTAAATTTATGATATAAATGGATATCACAAAGAAGGAATATCCCAGACTGAAGTCCATAGAACCACTAATAAAAATAACCTAACCAAAGAAAAAAGTGACCTAAATTTGCTTATATCTGTTTATCAAATTTAATTTAATAAGTGATTTTGATATGACCCAGCAATCCTATTTCTAGATTTATATACCCAAGAGCAATTTGCGTATAGGTCTGCCAAAAGACATATACAAAAATATTCATAACAGTTTTATTCATAATAATTCCAAATTGGAAACAACCCACATGTCCATTAACAAAAGAATGGATAAATAAAGTGTGCTATATCTGTATAATGGGATATTACTCAGCAATAAAGGTTATGAACTACCCATATTTGCAAAAACATGGATGAACCTCACAGACAATATGTTGATTAGTAGAAGCCGGACATATATTGCATGTCACTTATATGACATTCAAGAAGAGGTTTCTGGAGTGGTTACTTTCAGGTGGAGAGGCAGGGACTGACTAGAGAAAGAACAAAGAATTTTCTGGACACATGTGCTGGACATGTGCTATGTCTTGATCTGAGTGGTGGTTACAAAGGTGTACATATATTTAAAAACTGAGCAGCACACTTCAGATTGGTACATTTTATGCTCTTTATTATATAATATAGGGTGTCCCCAAAATGTATACACACTTTGAATAATTATAAAGGCAGTGTTTATTAAAATACATTTTATTTTCAAAATGTAATAGAATCTATAGACATTGTTTAATTGTCTTGTATATACATTTTTGGAGGACACTCCTATATTGTATCTCAATAAAAATGTAAAAGGAGCCCAGCCAGGGTGGTTCAGTGGTTGAGAATCGACCTATGAACCAAGAGGTCACCACCAAGAGGTCACCAGTTTGATTCTGATCAAGGCACATGCCCAGGTTGTGGGCTCAGTCTCCAGTAGGAGGCATGCAGAAGGCAGTCAATCAATGATTTTCTCCATCATTGATGTTTCTATCTATCTCTCCCTCTCCCTTCCTTTCTGAAATATATATATTTAAGGAAAAGGAAAAAAATAGATTTGACATACATGTAGTACCTAGGAAAACTTCCCTAGGGACCTAACTTCCTCTTGTATTAAAAAAAAAAGTTAGAAATTGACCTATGAAATGCCTGGACTCTCTGGGAGAGAAGCAAGATTAAGGATCAATCAGGGTCAGCTGGAAAAACCACTAGATACTTCCTGTGCTGACCTGGCCCATCCTAAAGTCTCAACAATAGGACTCACCCTATCCTTTCTGCTTCCCCCTTTTACATTATCCTATCTTGGGCTTGTTGTAGGGTGAATAGTGTCTCCAAAATTCATATGTTGAAGCCCTAACCTAAATGTGACTCTATTTGGAGACAGGGTCTTTAAAGAGGTGATTAAGGTTAAATGAGGTCCTTAGGGTGGGCCCTAATCCAATCTGACTGGTGTCCCTATAGTTAGTAAGAAGTGATTAGTCCCTAGCTGGTTTGGCTCAGTGGATAGAGCATAGGCCTGCAAACTGAAGAGTCACAGGTTCAATTCCAGTCAAGGGCACATGCCTAGGTTATGAGCTTGGTCCCCAGTAGGGTGCGTGCAGGAGGTAGCTGACCAATGATTCTCTCTCATTTTTAATGTTTCTACCCCTCTCTCCCTTTCCCTTTCTCTCTGAAATCAATAAAAATATATTATTAAAAAAAGAAGAAGAAGAGATTAGGACACAGATACACATAGGGGAAGGACCATGTGAAGACACAGGGAGAACATGACTACCTGCAAGCCAAGGAGAGGCCTCAAAAGAAACCAACCCTAACCACACCTGATCTCCAACTTCTAATCTCCTAAACTGTGAGAAAATAAATTTTCATTGTTTAACACCAAGTCTGTTGTACTTCGTTATGTCAGTCCAAGCTAACTAGGATAGGTTCTCCCTTAGTTGAGATAATTCACTTTCCCACTCTTACTTCCAGTTGTCTGTGGCTGCTTCACCTAAGCAGCCTTAACTTTACCCTTAATCTGTGTCCAAACCTCAGTTCCAGAAGTTATTTGGCATTATGGACCCAGGATGTACTCCAAGAACAAACCACTTTAAACAAACACAGGAAGCTCAACCCTCATTTTCCAAAAGAGAAACACACACACACACACAGGTTAGAGGAACAAAGTTTAACAAACTTACAGTAACCCTAACAAGATCTCCATCTCCTTAGCTTCAAGCTTCTCCCAAAGAGAAGAAATTGTTTTTGCTGGATTTGGGCCTTAAAAAAAGAAGTGAGAGCTGAAGCAAATGAGGTCTAGAGCATCAAAGAGCTGTTTTCTTTATGTTGACATTGTTAATACCAAGAGGGACTCATTTCTATTCCCGGGAAGATGGGGTAGATGGAGAATTCCCAATTCCTACTGCTAAGCACAACTAGAAACTCTGGACATTGTATATAAAACCATGAAAGGTGGGAAGAAGAGGGCAGATTGGCCAGAGACCTTGGGAACCAAAGATTGCCAGAGTGGTGAATTTCCTGGGTTTCCTTTTTGCCTCATATATCCCAGTTTGGAGCTAAAGAAGTGGACACCTGGGAAAAGTGAATGGGTACAAACAAAAGAAAGTGCCATCAAGCACCTGCTCTCTCTAACCAGAGGTCCAGAAAAGGGGCAGCCTTCTAGGCTTACTAGGTTAAGACAGGTTATTCTATATGATAACAATCTACTCCAGTCAAGCATCACAGAAAATAACTGTGGCCCCACCCACAGCATATAATCAGGCATGTCTTTAATTCACTCTGCCAATCTATAGTAAATGGTGTATTTAGATTATTTCTAAGGACTGATTGCTCTCCACCTAAGATCAGGAAGAAGGCAAGAATGCCCACACCCACTACTCTAATTCAACATAGTACTATCAATTCTAGCCAGTGCAATAAGACAAGAAAATAAAATTTAATACACAGATCAGAAAAAAATGTAATAAAACTGTCCTTATTTGTAGATGCCATGATTGTCTACGTAGGAAATCCAAAAATCTGCCGAAACTCCTAGAACGAATTAGTGCATTCAGCAAAGTAACCGAATACTATTTAAAAAAGCATACCAAGAACCAATTGTATTTCTATGTACTGACAATGAACTATGGACACTAAAATTAAAAATGCAATACCATTTACAATTGCTAAAAAAAAAAATGAAATAGGTGTAAATCTAGCAAACCATGCATAAGACCTGTATGAACACTACACAATACTGATGAGAGACATCAAAGAGAATCTAAATAAATGGAGAGACATACATTGTTCATGAGTTGGAAGAACCAACAAAGTAAAGAAATCATTTCTCCCCAAGTTTATATACAGGTTTAACATAATTTCTATCAAAATCCCAGAAAGATTTTTTTAGATGCATACAAAATATTATTTCAAAATGTACATGAAAAAGAAAAACTAGTAGAATAGCTTTTAAAAGGTTTGAGAAAGAAAAATAGAGTGGAGGGAATCTGTCTGATTTCAAGACTTATTATGTAATAAGTAATATTATAAAACATGTAATATTGGTAGAGTGGTAGACACTAGATCAGTGGACTAGAAATAGAGAACCCAGAAATAGACTCACAAATATATCTACTGACTTTGACAATGATGTAAAATTCAGTGGAGTAAAGGCAGCCATTTTCAGCAAATGGTGCTAGATCTATTGGACAACTTGAACCTAGATCTCAGTCTCACACCTGCTACAAAAACTAACTCAAAATGAACCAAAGACTTAAATGTAAAATTATAAAAATTTTAGGAAAAAAGATAATAGAAAATCTTTGAGCTCTAGAGCTAGGCAATGACTTCTTAGACTTGACACCAAAAGCACAATCCATAAAATTTAAAAAAAAAGGGATAAATTGGATTTCATCAAAATTTTAACTTTTACACTACAAAAGACCATATTAAGAGGATGAAAAGACAGGCTGCAGATGGTGTGAAAATACTTGAAATTCACATACCCTAACAAAAGACTAGTATCTAAAATATATAAGGTTCTCTCAAAATTCAACAATAAAAACATCTCATTATAAAATGGGCAAATACATGAAGATATATTTCATAGAGGAGATATGCAGATGACAAGTAAGCAAACAAAAAGACATTCAACATCTTTAGCCATCGGAGAAATGCAAATTAAAACCAGAGTGAGATATGACTAGTAGGATAGCCAGGATGTGGATAAACTGTATCACTCATACATTGCTAGGAATGTGAAATTGTAGGGGCACTTTGGGAAACAGTTTGGCAGTTTCTTTTTAAAAAATAAACCTGCAGCTACTGTATGACTCAGCAATTACCCTTCTGGGCATTTATCCCAGAGAAATGAAACTGCACACACAAAAACCTGGCCACACATTTTTATAGTGCCAAACTGAAAACAACCTATATGTCCTTCAAGGAGTGAATGGTCAAACAAACTGTGATACATTCTTAGCAGGGAATACTCGGCAATGAAAAGGAATGAACTCCTGATACACATAACAACCAGAATGAATCTCTCGAGAATTGTGCTGAGTGAAAAAAGGCAATCCTATGTATGATACCTTATACAACATGACTTATAAAATTATAGAAATGGAAACTAGATTAATGGCTCACAGTGAGTCAGGAGGGAGGGAAGTTAATTTGGCTACAAAAGGTCAACAAGGGGGAGTCTTGTGATGACGGAAGTGTTCCATATCTTGACAGTATCAATATCCTGGTTGCGATATTGTTCTACAGTTCTCTGGACTGTTACCACGGGGAGCAAACTGTGTAAAGAGTACATGGGATCTCTCTGTATTGCTTCTTACAACTGCATGTGAATCTGTAGTTATTTCAAAATTAAGATTTTTAAAAAGCACAAGAGAGGAAAAGGTCAAGCAAAGAGGTCAAGGAGAAAATTCTCTGGAATTTTTGTGATTATGGTGCATTTTATGAACAGTCTTTCTTATAGATTAGTTTGTAAGAATCCAATCTAGAAGGAAAGGGAATAAAATGACATCAGCAGAGTGCAATTGTTTTGCTAAGGTAAACTTGCTGCTCACAGCAGTTGACTCTTCAACGAAAAATGGAGGGCAGCCCTGGGTGGTGCTCAGAATCTATCCAGAAAGGGTCCTCCAGATGTGTGTTGGCTTCTCTTTATAAACATGCAACGAAGGAGAAGCTTCGTTGGGTCCTGCTTTTCTGTGTCCCTGATTCTCAGAAAGGAGGGAAGTATGTCATGGACATATTTCAAGATCTGAAAAGACTGTCAGCCAAACATCTGGTCCATCTTTGCTCCTTTAAATGATGGAAGGAGTTCGTCTTTTGACTTCTTCCTTGTTTCATGGGATCATCAGCAGACAGATGGGGCAGAGATAAGCACAGTAGATGCATAATAGCTCCTCCTTTCTGCCCAGAGCACTGGGGAAGAAATGCAGCCCACCCGGGGGTGGGGCATCAGGAAGACACCCTGGAAGGACACAGGGAGAGACTGTCAAGTGACAGTGCACCAACCTTCCTTCTGGGCTGTTGGACCCAATGTCTAAAGGAATTGTATGGCCTACCTCTCCCCTCTCCCTACCCCTGACATTGCCACGAGGGAAGAAGATAGGACAAAGGTCTAAGAAAAATGAGGAGAGATTCTATTATCAGCACCTAACATCTGACCTCTGACCTATGGCTTCAGTGCAGGAGAACTGAAATCAGAGAAAGATGAGGTACACCACACTACCTCTTCAATGTCTCACCAAAGTGCCTGCCGCAGGCATGAAGGAGAGGAAGTACATACCTCTGGAAGATTCCCGGAGTAGAGTCTGAGGCAATCCACTATGCACTGAAATTTCTTTGAGTTTGCATGTTTGCATAAGACGCTGCACCATAGCTGCTTATCACTGTAAAAAATTATGTGCTGAATTACTCACCATCCAGCAGCCTGGCCTTTCCGAGAGAAAGGCGTGCTCAGCTCATTGCTTTGGGCATAGAGTTCATGTTGGTGGTTGAGGATCTGGGCTCTGGAACCAAACTGTCTGAATTCAAGTCTTGCCTCTGCCGCTTGCTAACTGGTGGCCTAGGGCACATTCCTAAACTTTCTGTGCCTCAGTTTCCTTCTTTCTATAATGAGAACAACAGCAGTGCTTACTTCATAGTATTGTTGCGAGGACTGGAAGAGTTCATATATATCAAATACTGGGTACACACACTCAATAAATGTTAGTTTTCATCATTATGAGTTACTCTCTGGTATGTCACACCAGGACACAGTTCCCACTTGAAAAGCAGTTGAGAACACAGCAGAGATCAACTTGCAAGGTAAAAACAAAAAAAAATCTGTAAAACTGTTTCTAGTTTAGGATAGTGAAGTTAGAGAAATAGCTGTGTGTTTTTGTTGTGCTGGCAAGCATGTTTGGGCATAGACTTGTACTACGGCCACTGTAAAGTGAGAGCTCTGAATTCACTGGGTAATTAAACCTGTCCCCTTTTCCCCCAAAGCAGCAGAAGGATTTGTGCTCCAGGAAACGCTGAATAATATAAATGAGACGACTCAGCGCTTGGGCCCTGCAGTTTTGCGTGTCAACACCTTACATACTCCTCCTTTTTAATAAATGGAGAAATACTCCCTTTCGACAAAGGTGACACTCTCCTTGTCCTCCACGTTGACGGAGGCCACCACGTTCAGGAAGTCTGAAAGGCTGTGGAGAATAATAACGGGGTCAAACTCGGGCCTATTGTGGCAGCCTCTTCGTCGGAATGCGGTGCCAGGAGAACCTTCTGAAGCTGGCCCAAGTTAAACACGGGATTTGTCACACACATGGCAATGACATAAAACGGGTGTATGCTGGTGCCCCGGCCTTACTGAAGTGTGACACCCTAGCCCCACCCTCTGAGTTAGGGCTGAGAGGTCTGCATGGGGGCCGGCTGCTCCAGCAAGTTACCTTTTAATCAAACATCCTTAGAAGCCAGAATCCTTTGTTGTGTGCAGGGAACAGTCACCAGCTGTTTTCTGTTTCCACCGAAGGCAGGACAGGAGGAAATAAAACGGATCAAACAACACAGACAGGATTTAGCTTGGATACAAGGGGAAAACGTCCTGTCAGTGAGAATTATTGAACAGTCGGAGAGAGCCTGGTGGGGAAGCATAAAACCCTCTTCTCTGAATATCTTCGTTTTAATCTCAACAGGGGCGCAGGGCGGAGAAGACTTGGCCTAAATTAGTGATTGGCAGCCAACGTTCCAAGAAAGGGGGTGCCTCTTTACCAACGTCCAACTGTCTGCAATATTGCCGGAGAATAAGAGGCCCCCCAGACTGAGAACTGTAGCACATACTCCCCGTAATCTTGGTTAATGGCCTTCTCTTTTAAAATGTAAATACTGCCAAGTGGTCACATATATCAGCCATTCCTATCAGTGTGAATCACCAGAATCAGATAACTTCCTAAAACTCCACCACCACTTAGTGCTTCTCCCGGGATGGAAAGTTTAATGAACTCAGAAGAAACGGCCTGGGTTTATCCTGGACTACAAGCTGAGGAGAGCCCTGGGTGCCAAACAGAGGGGAATGTATGAAATCCACGAGGATGAAAGAAATGCAGGAAGCCTGGCCAGAGAAGCTCTGTTGGTTGAGGGTTGTCCTGTGCATCGAAAGGTTGCTGCGGTCAGGGCACATACCTGGGATGCGGGTTCGATCCCTGCTCAGAGCACATACAGAAGAAACACATCTGTGTTTTTCTCTCTCTCTTCCTCTCTCTAAACAGGTCTTCAGGTGAGGACTTAAAAAAGTAGAGTGGAAAGAAAAGCAGGAAGACCCCAAAATCACTCATCATCTTCTTCATGGTTTTCTCAAGGTTTCTACAACCTATACAAATGCCTCTCCTGCCCACCTTTGGCAGGAAGCTATCAATTCCGAATGTGGGAATGAGAAGATTGTCAAGATTCCTTCTAGACTTATCATTTCCTGATCCTGGGATGCCTCTATTTCCCAAAATGCCACCTGCTCTACTTTCAAGAGAAGCTCAGAGTCCCAAAGTGGGGGACACGAACATGAATAAGGACAAAATGGAATCATGAAGGAATACATAGTATTGAACCACCATAGGAGTAAAACTTTCAGTAGGAAAATAAAGAGATTAAATATCACTTAATAACAATAGCTGACGTGTATAGAGAACTTAATATGTGCCAGAAAAAAATTTCCAGTGCTTTTTATGTACTATCTCATTTAGTCCTCATAACAATGCTTTATTATCCCCATTCTAGGAAACTATTATGCCAAGAGGTTAAGAATCATTCAGTTGCCCAGCTGAGTGATGATGGCCTGGGAAGTGGAGGAGCTGGACTTGCAATCATTATACTCCCTGGGGTGTCCCGGATGAGTCTCTCTTCTGTCTTTCTTGAGACACTTCTCCCTCGGTTCTCTCTTCACTGGTCTCTTTTACTGAGCTTGTGGAATGAGACTGGATATGTCACCATTGGGAGGCACCAAAGGAGCCCCTGGAAAGAGAACATGGAGTGACAGATAGAGCAGCTCAGTTCTGGGAATCAGGAGAGAAGGCTGAAACCTTGGCCTTTCCACCACTTCCTCCTCTGGCAGTAGAAGGAGAAAGACCTAAAGGGCAAACACTCTTGCTGCCACCTCTCTCTCCCAAGCCCACCACAGATGAGCCGGCTCCCGCTGAGCCAAAAGTAAGCCTCAAAATCTTTGTCAACACAGTACTAGAACTGGCAATCAAAATGAAACCTTTTTGCTATTCCTGACCTGACACCCAGCCTGTTTTCTTCTAAAACATCGGTTCTCAACCTGTGGGTCCCGACCCCTTTGGCGGTCGAACGACCCTTTCACAGGGGTTGCCTAAGACCATCCTGCATATCAGATATTTACATTACGATTCATAACAGTAGCAACATTACAGTTATGAAGTAGCAACAAAAATAATTTTATGGTTGGGTCACAACATGAGGAACTGTATTTGAAGGGCCACTGTTCTAAAATATCTCAAACATCTAAAACATCTCAAACCCACTTTACAACTCAGGTGTAACATTCATCATAACAGAACTAGCCCTAACAGGTTTGGCTCAGTGGATAGAGCGTTGGCCTGTGGACTGAAGGGTCTCAGGTTCGATTCCGGTCAAGAGCATGTACCTTGGTTGCGGGCACATCCCCAGGAGGGGGTGTGCAGGAGGCAGCTGATCAATGTTTCTCTCTCATCGATGTTTCAAACTCTCTATCCCTCTCCCTTCCTCTCTGTAAAAAATCAATAAAATATATTAAAAAAAAAACAAAAACAGAACTGCCCAATCAGTAAATCACAAAAACAACAACAAAGGTGTGACCAGCTGGTCACACGTAGCTCTGCAGCTTCTTCAGTCCTTAGTGCCTCCCCTGATAATGCTCAGAATGCTTTTTCAAAGAGCATCTCCTTTGTTGCCTCAGCCAAGAGGTAGGAGCAAACCACTGTGTAAAGAGAGGGGCGCTGGAGAAGGGGTTGGAGATCTGGGGTGCTACTCCCAACCCAAGCTAAGATGGAGAGCAGAGCCTTACCAAGGATCTGGTCACCAACCAGAAAGAATGTCTGGGACCCTACTCTAGGAACTCTCAACTTTTCAAACATGGTGTTCCCCTTTTTAAAGGCCATTCAGCCAGTGAAACCACGCTGGGATTTCCAGCCTCCTCTTCTGCTCTTTTCTTACCTCCTTATCTCAAGAAGGAAGGAATTCTGAAGAGTTAAAGAATGCCCACCCACCGGAATATCAAAAGGACTGGAAATTGGTTTGCAGAATGAGTTTGCAGAAGTGACTGAGAAGTAATTCTAGACATTGAAGAGGAAACAGTTTCAGAAGAATGAAGGGTCTCAAAGGAAAGAATATAGAAGACAGAAAAAAGGGTTAGCAACCACCCTTGGTCACAGCAGACCAGAGCAGGATTCTCTCTTTCTCTGTCTTCTTAAAAAGTCAGAAGTGTCCTGGAAGCTGGAGGTATTTCTTAGGTAGACAAAGCAGAAACATATATTCATTGCTTTGCCCTTCAACTATTTCCCCTCAAAAAACTATGTCAAGAAAGCACTTGTGGGTGGGTTTTGAGTTTTTATTTACTTTATTTTATTTTTTACATATGCTACATGTGGGGATTTAACTCCAAATTCACCTTCTCACATGAATTCCAGAATGGTAACAATCATGCTTTGCAGCGGGAAAAAGACATTTTCCACCCTTGGACATGAATTAAATAAAATCGCATGGAAAGAATTTTATATGGGAAGAGATGAGTTGCCATGACTCTGGCAATATGCTGAAAATGAGAAAAAGAGACATGAGCAGGAACCCACCACAAGTTCAAGAAAGATCTTGGAAGAAGACCAAGAACAGGATCATGGGGTTATGTCTGAACACCATTTGTTTATTCTTTCTTCTATCTCTCCCATTTGACAAGGTTGAGTTCAAGAGATCTTGATGAATAAAATGGTTAAGCACTAATGTTTTAACTACTAAATGGAACCTAGCATTTCATCACCATCATCTTCTTCTTCTATATTCAAGTGTCAGTTTGCTAACTCAGCCCACACTTTGTGTCACAATAATTGGAGGGTAGAGAAAAGATCCCAGGAGGAATCTCAGGAGATGCTGCTGGGTTAATTCTCCTCTGACTCTTGAAAGTCAGTGATGAGATGAACTCCCTACAATTTACGGGGAGACTCAGTGAGAACTACTCAAGAAGAAAATACCCTTTGGCATTCTCTCTGGAGCTTATGAGTAGGTTTCCAGTTTGAAGTCCTCAATTTTCAGTTAAGTAAAATGTTGCTTGTACAAGTAGCCCGACTATCCATTAGGCATCTTTCATGGGTATACAGTTCATTAGGAGAAGAAAGTCACTAAAGAGGGTCTTGACATGATCTAGGGGCCTCAAGAATGTAAAAAGATCTACATACTAGGTCATGCTTGGCTCTTGAGTAGAAGAACAGCTTGGAGATTCTGGGAAAAGGAGAGAACACCAATAGGCAATAAAAGTTGAGTTTCTGAAGTTTGTACAGGGGCTTTTACATCCTATATGTATACAAAGATATTGAACAAAGTCGTTGAGTTTTCTACTATTGATTTCTTAACCTATCAAAAAAATAACAATTGATGAGAAAGAAAGCCTGTATGAACAAAATTTCTTTTAGACATTAAATAAAGAACTGTACATTTAATAGCTGTGCACCAATACTCATTAAAAGAAAAATCCCCCCCCCAAAAAACTGGGGGGGAGGGGGAGAGCTGGGAACATTCTAGATAAAGAGCCATATTTCCGACAAACAAGTATGCAAACAAAACAGACCAGGCAAAAGCACAAGAGAAAAAGAGAAGGAAGCTAAACAATGGCTTTATTGATTTAAGACATGTGGATTTCATTAGGAAAGCTGAATGCATAAAAATGGGTTGTGATATCTGAAACAGGCAAGGAGCAAAATTAGGTCACAGAGCTCCTCGGACAAAAGGAATGATGAATCTTTATTAGGTAATTGGACTCGGAGGTAGGAGAAAAAAGAACTCTTTTCCTCCCCAACCCCCTCCCCATGTTAGATAGTTTTAAGCCTTCAAAGGTACATCTACATGAACTGAAATGGCAAATCCCAGGGCCCCTCTCTTTGACACAGCATCTGCCACTGCCAAAGAATCCCCGAGCCAGAAACCAGAGATTCCCCGGGAAAAGCACTCACGCTGATATGGAAATAAATAATGTGGAGATCAAAGCAATGCGTGTAAGATGTTCCAATGGCCCCAACTCGAAGCTTTGGCTAAATTTGAAAGTAATAAAGTAGCAATAATAATTTCTTTTTTTACTTAGATAGACATTTTCCTCTTAAGATTCCATCCCCTATCGTAGCTTATGTAAAGTTGATATGCTATTCATATGGGAGCTTCCTTTTAATAATAATGACACAAAAGCAACTATCACTGAACTGTTCAAATGAGGGAATTTGTACTTCATCAAATACATAGGAAGTGTGATGGTAATCCTTTTGTAGAAACCACTTAGTTCAATGATGACCCTTGGCCTGACATGGTAAGCCAAGACAAAATGTCCAATTATGAGAAAAGGTATTTTTAAACACATATCTTTTTTCCTGTCCCCTTCCCTCTGCACATTCCTTTTTCTAGAACTTTCTCACTTTTAACTAGCCACCTTTTCCTGCTTCCCACCAAGACCTATGATCCTATAAACTGGGCCTTCCCTGACACTCTAGCACAGCCCATTTCCCAGGATCCTGGTCCCCAAGGACCAACCCAGGGAAGAGCTCTTTGAATCAACCAACATGGGAAGGAATTAGTATTGGCTTAGTATTTTATCCCTATCAGACAATACTTACACTTAGATACAGTTGCTTTAGATACAGTTTAACACTCACTGTTATAATTTGAGCTAAATAATTATGGGTGAGTTTACTGACCATAAAAATGTAATCGCCTTTCATATCCTACAGGGGTACTTGAGTTTTTAGCGCACCTGATTGTGCAAGTTATATTGCTAAATTCTTTGAAACTACACCCACAAATATAACATTTCACCAGCCAGTCTCCAGGTTTTAAGACATAATGAGGGGAATAAGTCAAGTAATTTTAATGGAAGGCTGGTATGTGGCACGTGGGAGGGACACAGAGACCTGCGGTTGGGAAGGCTTCTCCCCTGGGTAAAGGGATTGGGGGCAGATGCACAAAATAGTGCTTTTGTCTCCGTTTTCAGGAAAGGTCAGATTCCAACAGGTAGGACAGCAAGGACTGGGGAAGACAAACGCTTGAGTGAAGATGGGAAGAGTCTTAATTGGGCTCTTTCCCCAGGCAGCCCCCGGGGTGTACCATGATGGAAGGTAAGGAAAGAGGGGTCCAGACTCAAGCGTCCACCTCATAGCCTCCCTGCCCACCGACGAGGTCACTCACTGGACTCCTAATGGAGACTGCAGAGAGAGAGGTGTAGGAGAAGCAAGGGCTGCATAAACATGTTGGAATTCCACGTGGCAGCCAGGCCTCAAATGCCAAGCCAAGGAGTTTGAACCTAACTCCAAGGGAATTAGGGAGCCTCAGAAAACATAATAAATAACCTTCCCAGACTCACATCTGTGCACGTGTGTGTGACTGAGTGGATTGTGTGTACCTAGGTGTGAGTGTCCGGTTGTGTGTGAGAGCATATGTACGTGTGTGACTGTGGGAATGTATGGATGTGGGGAATGTGTGGATGTGGATTGTGTGGCTTGTGTATGAGCTTGTGTAGTGTGTGCAAATATCTATATGTGTGCGTGTGGGGATGTCATGAGTCTGAGTGTACATGGTAATGTGTGAGCATGAATATGTGGGTGTATGTATTAGTGTGGGAGTGTGTGAATGGGGTGAGGGTGAATCAGGGACAGTAATGGGGTAGTCAAAGTGGAGGGAACACTGAGCTTCATGCAGTGGCCACTCAAATAGGAGACAATAGTCCCAATGGTCCACCTGACCCTGGACCTAGCCCACCTGCACTGATCCTCCCTGACATACCCTGCCCATCAGTGAAGGGGGACCATCAGGGAAGGGTCAGCGCCCTTCCCTGGTGTGCTTCACCCTTAAGGAAATGCAAGTCTTCCTTTTCTCGTCCTTTTCTCTTCCTTGTGCCCTTTTTAAGAAAAATGTTGTGTGTGTGCACCTATATAATTTTTAAAACATAAGACGCAAGGAAGAGATGTGTTATAAAACCCCTAGAGGATTTTATTTGGACCTCTTCTTCAGCTGTCTCTTATTAACAATGTGACCTTGGACAAGTTATGCAACTCATTTCCTCATTCTGCAAATGTTTGGGAAATGCCTAATTTATACCTTAGCACCGAGCTTCTGGCTAGAGTGATTTAGGAACAAAGCAGGGGTGGAACTTTCTGTCTAGTGGGGGAGCTGGACATTCACACAAATCATACAAATCCGTAGCTACACATTGAGAAAAGCGCTGAATCAAACATCCAGGGTGCTCAGAGCGGGTGTATTTGGAGCCTTTTTTCCTTTGGGGAAATTGGAGGAAGTGTGCACATCTGTTAGTTGGGGTATTGGCCCTGAGCCAGTGGGGTTGCTGAGAAGATTAAATGTGATTGCCTGTGTAACACAGTGCCTGACAAAACAGTGGTTATTATTATATTATGGTGGTGGAGGTTGGAACATTCAAGAAAGTATCCTTTTGATTCAGGTTATGGAAAAAGGAGAATTGACATTGGATGCCAATGGCTTCTCCCTCGAACAGAGAAAGACTGACCCCCTGGTAGGGTTGGCCCACAAGGCCTGGGAGACAGCAGAGCTGTGACACATTGGAGAACACAGCAGCCACAGACCATCACTCAGAAGCAAAAGCTGCCTAGAGCTGGAGCACTGAATGGGAAGAACCAATCTCAGAGCCTAGCCAGGAGACCTGCCAAGATTACAGGTGAGTTATAGATGGATCAGACACTGCTCAGGTCTCGTCCACCCATGCACAGCACCATCTCGAAACACAGTGGTGAAGCGTGCATGACGGAATCCAATGCACACATACTTTTCCAAATCCTAAATTGGGGATTGATCTCTCAGATCAATCCCCAACTTCTTCTGAAGTGTTCCAGGAAGCTGAACACAATTATCCCATTACCTGGCTGCTCTACTGACAAGCAGGTACTCTGTTCACTGAATCACTATCCCTTTAAAGAAAATCCTAGTGGTGTTTGTTGTTATTGTTGGTTTTTTTGGTTGTGTTTGTTTTTTGTAAGGGTTGGGGCGAGATAGAGGTTTGCATACATAACATAAATTTAACATGTTAACCATTTTTAAGGGCACAGTTCAGGGGCATTGAATACAATCAATTGTTGTGCAATCACCACCACCATCCATCTCCAGAACTCCTTTCATTTTGCAAAACTGAAACTCTGTCTATTAAACAACAACTCCCCATTCTTCCCTCCCTCTGCCCCTGCCCCCACCATTTCAATTTCTACCTCTGTGAGTTTAATTATTCTCAGCACCTCCTATAAGTGGAATCATACAGTATCTGTGTCTGGCTTAGCTTAGTGTAAAGTCCTAGTGGTTTTTAGAAGTGAATGCAGCCCCCACATGTGTATGAGTCTGGGAAACAGGTTAAATACAGAGCACATCTGGCCAGAGAGGTTTCACAGCAGAGCGTGGGAGAGTGGGCATCTGAGGCAGACTGCTGAGTGTGAGGCCTGGGTCCAGCATTACAAGCTGTGTGATTGGGGGCAAGTCCCTTAAACTCTGTGCCTGGAAATAATGACAGTGCATATCCATGGGGCTATTGTGAGATCAAATGCATTAATATAGGTAAAACCCTTACAGCAATGCCTGACGCTAGTCAGCATTGGACAAATAGTAATATAATTTAAAGTAAAAGACATACATAAACATATGTCTCAATGTAAAATTATAAAGTTTACGTTCTCAGGAAAAAATATTTGAACTGGTTATTAAAGCAATCAAAAATGTTTACTCTCACAAAGCATACCTTCTATTTATTTGGAAATAAAGCATGAAATTTTTAATAGAAACATATGAAGAAATATTTGTTGAATACAGCAGCCCTTAATCTTAAGAATGTATGGGGTTTAAAAGGATTCTGGAACGGTTTGTAAAAGAAATGCCCCAAAACCTCACCTGACAGACACCACAACCAGAGGGTGGCTGAAGCAGAACCATTGAAGAAGTGAAAAGTAGCCCTAGGCGTTTTGGCTCAGTGGGTAGAGCATCAGCCTATGGACCAAAGGGTCCCGGGTTCAATTCTAGCCAAGGGCACATACCTTGGTTGCAGGCTCCTTCCCAGCCCTGGCCCTGGTCAGGGCTGGTGAAGGAGGCAACCAATCGATGTGTTTCTCTCACATCGATATTTCTCTCTGTCTTTCCCTCTCTCTCTCCCACTCTCCCTAAAAATCAATGGGAAAACATCCTCGGGTGAAGATTAACAAAACAAACAAATAAAAAAAAAGTGAAAAGTAAAATTTAAAACACTGGGTGATGAAGCAAAATATCTTAATATTGCTAATGTTCAAAGGTTGAGATTTGGAGATAGGATAAGCAGTGGATTCTCAGAGAGAAAAAAAATTCTCTGTTAAAATTCATATGAATTTTAACAGAGAATTTTTTTTCTCTCTGAGAATCCACTGCTTATATATATATATGAAATTACTCCATTATTGAACAAAGGGATGGCTGTTTATCTTAGAAAAGCTCATACGTAAGATTCTAAAAACCCAAAAAGATCATGTTGAGTGTAGATTTTGCAAACAGAATGTCTTGTCCACATATTAACTTTCCCTGCCCACTTTTCTTTTTCTCACCAGGGGTCATCACTGCCGCTTTGGGGCTTAACTTTGCAGATACATCTTCCAAAGTTTTGTCGTCTTCTCTCCCACAACTTTTGCAGGAAAGCCATGCTGCCTTCACCATGGGGCCTGGCTTGGTGGGGGCCTCCTGATATGATAGCCACATGAGGTTGGCATCTGCTCTCAGACTGGCTGTTTTTTCCCCACCCCTTCTGTGAATTTGACATGCAATTAGCTTTGGGGTAGACCAAAATCAAAAGAGCCTCATACAGCTTACAGGGGAAACATGGAGAGAGGATCACTGGAGTCAGGCCTTGGGGTTCAAAGAGGGACAGCCAGCGGTCAAGGCTGTGCTCCTGTACAGTCTGAAATCCGGTGTTGCTTCACTCACAGCAGGACTGTAAGGAAAAAGAATTAAATTGCTCTGACCCTACGCAAACCGGTTCAGAAATACAGCTTTGCTTTTAGAGAGAATTCTCCTAATGCACTCTTATCATAAGCTTTTACTTGGCCCCCTTTTGTGCTGCGTTGGCCCAATAGAGTCTGTTGTCTTAAAGCGTTTTTCTGAAATGTTTGCTCAGGAAGCACATGGAATGCGCTCCAACAAGTAGAGGCCATGATTCCACTATGTACTGAGGCTCTTTGTTTTCACGGATCAAGTGTCTGGTGCCTGTACCCAGATACTTTATTTGCCAGTAAAGATTCAAGACTGCAGGGAAGGGCAAGGGGAACCAGTGGACATGAATGGAATCCAGTAAAAGGGGAAATCGTTTATTGATTTTATTTTTAAAAACAGGTTTCTGAAAGTACTAGAAAATTCCCCTAAAGATGTTTCAGTAAAAAGAAAGCACGGTGTGTCGGCGTGAAAACAGGAAAGGGGTGAGAGAGTAGACACTATGTGATCATCGCAATCAAGGGGAAATTTGTCTGAGGTAAACAGTTCTCAGAAGCAGCCATGATTTCATGAATCTGATTTGAAATGGTCGTGTTGTTCTCCAAGTTCCTCCTGGGCTAGAAATCTACGGCTATGAAAGCTTGTAAAAGTGAGTGGGACTATCTTTGAACTTGAAAGAATTAACTTGGGACCCAAAATGATGGTGACTTTACTATTAGGGAGTAACAGAGGCAATAATATCTCATTTGTAGGGATTGGAAAATAAAAATAAGACAGAATTAAATACCTGGCAATAACATGGAAACTGATAGAGAGGTAATTATATCTAAAATGTATGGAGATACTTGGATTATTCAGAAGAATAAAATATTAACATTAGCCACTAAAAACCTAGAAATAAAATGTGTAACTTCCAGACTATTAGAGGAGAAAAAACAATACGAGAAGGAAATTTATTTTATAAATTGATATCACTATTATATTCCTTATAGTAAAAATAAAAATTGAACTAAGTATTCAATTGAACTATGAAAAAACACAATAGAATCCACCCAAAGAAAATAGAGGAAAAGAAATAATAAAGACAAGAGCCGAAATTAATAAAATAGGAAAAAGACAATAAAGAGTATCAAAATGACAAAAGTTGGATATTTAAAAAGACTAAAATGGATAAATATCTAGCAAAACTGATCAAGTAAAAGATAAAAAGTTAGTAAACAATATTAAGACTGAGGGGAGAGAAAGAACCAAACCCCAGATGTAGCAGAGATTTTAAAGATTATAAAGAATTATATAAAGAAGTTTTTTTTAAATAAATAGAAACTTAGATGAAATAAACAAATTCTTAGAAAAATATAAGTTACCAAAAGTGACTCCAGCGGTAATAGAAACTCTGGATGGTTTGATAACTACAAATGAAATTAAATCAGTAGTTTAACTCTTCCCATAATAAAACTTTAAGCCTACATGGTTTTATAGGTGAGTTTTCCCCAAATACAGAAACAGATACTTTCAATCTTACGAAATTCTTTCAGAAAGCAGAAAAAGAGGAAACATTACCTCAACTTACTTTACAAAATTACTATAATCCTTTTACCAAAAACCAAAACAAAAACCTCACACATGAAAATAGAAGCAAAAATCTTGAACAAAATATTAGTAAATTTGGTTCTGCATAATATGCATTATATTATAATCAAATTAGGTTTATTTTAGGAATGCAAAGTTAGTTCAACCTTAGAAAATCTATCAACATTATTGACATAACAAATTAAAGGGAAGAAGGGATATGATCATCTTAATAGATTCAGAAAAAGCATTCATTGAAACTCAATATGCAGCAGACTAGGAATAAAAGAGAAATTCCTTAATCTGATCAAAAGGGCTCATAAAAATAACAGTAAATAATGTTGAGATGTTAAAAAGTATTTTTCCTTTGAAATCAGGAGCAATTCAAGGACATCCATTCTCACTTCTATTCAGTATTGTTCTGGAGGGCCTAGTCATCCTAGATAAGCAAGAAAAATAAATAAAATATATAAATAATGGGAAGGAAGACACAAAATTATTACTATTTGCTGATCATATGACTGCCTGCATAAGAAACCTGAAAAAAAATTATTGCATTAGACCCTTCTAGCAAGGTTACTAAATATAATGCCAATTTGTAAAAGTCAATTGTACTCTATACCAATAACACTGAGATTTTAAATTTTAAAAAGATACCATTTACAATATCAAAAATTATGCACAATACTTAGTAATAAATCCAAGAGAAATATGCAATACTTTTCTGCAAACAAAAAAAATCTATAAATGTGTATTAAGAGATAGTTTAAAATACCTAAATAAATGGAAGGACATACTAACTTCACAAAGCACATGGCTCAATTTTGCAAAGATGTCAGTTCTTACAAAATTGACTTATAGGTTTAATGAAATTGCAATCAAAATTCCCAAATGATTTTTCTTGGAAGTCAACAAGCTGATTCTAATATTTATATGAAAGGTCAAATAGCTTATTGTAGTCAAAACACTCTTAAAGAAGATAAAGAAAGTAAGTGACTTTCTCAACCATATAGCATGGCTTCTACAATGCCTTCATAAGGGAGAGACTAGTAAGCCAGACCCAGATCTACACCTGTGCACAAACTTGATATTTGTTGGAAGTGACATTACAGAGGAAAGTGTGAACTATTTTCAGATAGTGAGGGATTCTAATTTATCTCTGTAAGAAACTGTATTGAATTCTACCTCACAACTTATTCAAAAGAAAATTCCTGAAGGATCAAGTATTTAAATGGGAAAAGCAAAATTTAAAAAACTATTCTTAGGAAATATACACTGCCGTATTTAGGAATAAAGAGTCATTTTATTTAACTTACTTTTAAAAGTTTTGAAAGAGAAAAAAGTGAGAGAATGAGAAAGGAAATGGAAATAAAATGTAAGCAACGTATGAATCTGGGTGTAGTGTAGATACTTTGTATTGTTTTTATCTCTTCAACAAAATAAACTTGAAGCAACTTCAAAATAAAAAGATTATTTTTTAATCAAGAACTTTTTAGAAGAAAATATGAGACAATCTTTATCACTTAAGGGTCCAGAAGCCATTCTTCAACACAATTTAAAGGATAAAAATATAAAGGAAAACGTTGGCAAAATTAATTAGATTAAAATGATTCCGTTCATTTAAAGATACCATGAAGGGAGTGAAAAATAAGTACATGCTACCAACTGGGAGAGGGTATTTGCCATGCACAAAACTGATAAAGAATTAGATCATGAATGTGTAAAGAACTACTCTAATGACTGGACAAAAATCGTGCACCTATGGATGAGGACAGTGGGTGGGGAGTGAGGGCGGAGGGTGGGGCGGGAACTGGAAGGAGGGGAGTTATGTGGGGGAGAGGGGGAAAGAGGAACAAATGTAATCTGAACAATAAAGATTTAATTTAAAAAAAAAAAGAACTACTCTAATATAGTTCTTTATGTATTCAAAAATACATGCATATTTATATATCTTCCTATGTGCTAAACTCTATTAAAAATAATAAACAACACAAGGGAAAAATAGGCAAAAAAAATCATGAGCATGTATTTAAAAAGGAAATAAACCAAAAATTAATAAACATTCAGAGATGCTCAACTCATTTATAATAAAATATGCTAATTAAAACCCCAATGAGACATCATTTCAGACTCACATGAATGGCAAATATTAAAAGTCCTGACAAAGGCAGTGCAGTAGAAATAGGACATCCTTCAGCATCACCTGTTAGAGCTGACTCATCAATTCTACTTCTAGATACAGTGGGGCCTTGACTTACGAGTGTTCTGACTAACGAGTTTTTTGAGATACCAGCTGTCTCTCCCCGATTTTTTGCATTGAGTTGACAGAGTAATTTGAGTTAACGAGCTCCTTAACGAGAGCTCGGTCTCAGAACGAATTGAACTCGTAAGTCAAGGCCCCACTGTACTTAGGGACCCTAGCAAAATTCTTGTAAGTGTACACCAGGAGACCAGTAGAAGATTATTTATAACAGCATTGTTTGTAACAACTGAAAAAGACTGAAAGCAGCCTGAAATGTCCATCAATCGTGAAATGAATGAACAGAATGGAATAGCAACAGCTACACACAGCAACAGGAATGATGCTCAATCATGTTGAGGGGAAATAAAGAAAATCTTGAAAAAATATATTCAAGCAGTCATGAAAAGATGAGATTTTTAAAAATAAGGAGTGAATTAGACAAAGAAGAAAGGGCATCACAGTCCCAGAGACGAGGAATAGCATGACCCCCTTAGGAACAGCAAATGCACAGGCCTCCTCCATCACCTGTGGACGCTGGCACACATGAAGTCACATCTGGATACTTTTGTGTGACCCTGAGAAATTCTGTATAAAGTAAATTGCTTCTTAGGTATAGTTGCAGAAGGAGAAGAGTGAGGTTAGAAAGCCAATAAAAGAGGTGAAGTAGGAAAGGAACAGAAATATTTGCAATTAATTCCTCTCTAGGAAGCCAGGTGGGGGAAATTAAATTTCATGCTTCTGCCTGCCCTCCAGTGGCATCCCCAAGGGGGAAAGAAGTGAAGGTCAATGTAAGGCCTGCTTCAATGTGAAAATAACCTGGATATTGATTGGAAAGGTATTTTAAAAGTCAAAGACAACAATATTAAGGTTTTTCCTGAGCTTTTTCCAACTCAGACACTTAAGTTACCCTGTGTCTCTGAGATCAAAATGGGAATAATCAGTTGAGTTTTTAAAAAGTTGGAGAGTTTTTCTGTCCAGAAAGAAGGGCTTACTCTAGCAGGGCTTAAAATTAGTATCTAATTTATTAAAGCTATAAATTAAGGATCTCAATTTTTGTTAATGTTAAATTTCAGCTTACAAATCTTGTTTCTTTTTCACTTAGAAATATAGTAATTGCCCCAAACTAAGAAAAGTCATTTTCACAGTCCTTGATTAATGTTTAAATTAACATATAAGTTTAAAGAACTAAATTCTCTTTCTTAAATAACTGACAAAATTTCCTTGACATTTCATACTATAATTTTAACACATCTATATTTAATACATCCTGTCAAATGCCTTTTAAATAAATTTAACAAATTTAATAAGTACATCTTTTCTAACATTTAATCAACTATTGTGACTCAAATAAACTTTAAAATACAATAAAGCTAATCATTTTAATCTCACAGACCTTAAAATCTGAAAAAGCATAATGACAATATTTACTACATTGATATGATCTTTACAAAGACATACCTTGCATAACAATATCAATGTTACATCAATTTTTTAATCCTGGATTTACCAAATTATCTAATAACACCAGCATTAGCACTTCTGGCTGAATATAGCAACCAGGGTAGAGTTGATTTATAGATCTTGCCATTGGACTAGCCCGGAAATACTGCCCAAGCCACAAGCCAACAAAAGGCACCCTGGTTTAACCTTAGGCTCTGTCTGTTTACCCAATCATTTACTGAAAAACTTTCATAACATTTTTCTGCATTCCTACGCTTCCCTCCAATTCTCTGCCCCACCCAGATTACAACTTTTTTTTTCTTTTTACCCAACAAGAGGTCATGGAGATTTTTTCAGATCAGTTTACAAAGAATTTCCTTAATCTTTTTAATGACTGCATTGATTTTCATTGTGTGGATATATTTGCCATAATTTATTTAAGCACTCTTCCATTAGTAAATATTTATATTGTTTCTATTCCTTCATTATTACAATCGATGATGCAATATAAAGCCTTATTCGTGTATAATTTATTTGTGTGTTTCTTCTAGCTTTATTGAGATGTGATTGACAAATAAAAATTGCATATACTTAAGGTGTGCAATGTGATGTTTTTGATATATGTATACATTGTGAAATGATTAGCACAATCAAACTAATTAACACATCTGTCACCTCACATAGTTACCACTGTGTGTGTGTGTGTGTGTGTGAGTGTGTGTGTGTGTGTGTGTGTGTGTGGTGGGAACACTCAAGATCTATTCTCTTAACAAATTCAAGCTTATATTACATCATTATTAACTATAATCACCATATATATTAGGTCTTCAGAACTTATTCATCTTATAACTGAAAGTTTACACTCTTTAACCAGCATCAGATGGCAATATTTTTATGTATTTCCATTTGTGAAATTCTGCTTTCTCTTAATATTTTACTTTGTCATCTGTTTTACCTTTCTATAATCTTTTATTTATACAAAGCAAACTCAGGGTAGGGGAATCAATGCTTCAAATCATAAATTTAGAAAGGCATTCATTAGAAGATGAGCCAGAGGGGAAAAAAATTAGTCTAGAATATGAAATATATACAATAAAAACAAAAGGATTTACAAACATCTTGAAACTATGGGTAATGTAGTTTTTCAATTGTTTCTGACAAGCAGGGGTTGGTAAATAAAAATTACTTCAGTGCTGGGTCTTCGTCAGTTGGGGCTTCCCTAAAAAAATATCATAGGCTGGGAGGCTTACACAACAGAAGCTTATTTCTCCCAGACTGGGTTTCCAAGAGCAAGGCAGTGTTCTAGAGAGTCTGATGAAGGCCCACTCCCTGACTTGTAGAAGGCCACCTTCTCACTGTATTCTTGCTGGCCAAGAGAGATCATTTCTCTTCTGTCTCTTTTTATAAGGGCATTCATTCCAGCATGGAGGCACCATTCTCAGGACCTATTTACCTCCCAAAGGACCCACGTCCAAATACCATCATTCTGGGGATTAGACTTTAACATCTGAATTTGAAGGGACACAAACATTCAGTCAATAGCAGCTCATTATAATTAGCTCAAGACGTGTAAAATGTCACTGCTTTGTCTCTATCTGGTCTCCCTCTCACCAGGAGGGACACAGATGCTCTAACAGTAACCGTAGTGATCAAAGTATAATTCGCTGTTGCACCTACCTGCTAGTGTAAGACCTGGGGTGCCTCTAAATTCCACCCAAATATTCTGGGGGTTCCCCACAAATGTCTCATGTTTTCGGAAGCAAATTCACTCATGCAGCTGAGACACCATTTGTTTGAGTTTAAGCATTTTTAAGTGAACTACCACGGGCTTGCTTGGGCCCCAGAGCAGTCATGTTCAGCTGTGGTTCATGTACACACAAGGAACATGGGTGACACTCTGCAAGAAGGCTTGGCTGTCACACGGCCCAAATTCCTCTGGGCAGAGTTTGGGGAAATAAGGAAATGATTCTTTCAGCTCCTAAGGGATCCAACCAAGATGAGACTTTCCCAAGAAACCAGACCTAAGACAATACAGTATTTGAACTTTGGAAAAAGTTGGAGGAGAAGCGACAGTTTCTATTTATGTCCTTGCCCCGTCCCTTGAGTCTTTCCTCCTACAACAATCACACCATCTTCTTTTCATCTAAACTTTGCCATTCCCAAATAAAAGCAAACACCAAAAACACTCCAGTCCCTACAGAGTCTTATGTTAGCTCCAGTTTATACATTATCCGGGTGGCACTGAGGGAAGCCGTCATCCTCCACAGCGCGTCTCAGCTGCCCATGTCCAGGTTCACTGTCCTCTACACATGGATCCCTTTTCAGGAAAACATGAATAAAAGAGAGGCCTGCTCTTACTATTTCAACCCTGGACTATGGAACAAGTACTTTTGAGCCCCCTGCCGGGTTAAAATCACACCAAACCAGACAGTATGCAGTTTATTACAACTCTGTTCCCACTGGGGTAGCAGAAACAGCTAATATTATTATTTTAAATATATTGAAGCCAGGTTTTGAGGTTATTTTTGTTAGTAAAAGCCAATAAGACCAACTTGTTCTTTTTCTTAATCCTTCAGAACAATTGGGAGGTGTTTGAGTTTTTTGGGGTTTTTTTTGTTTTTTAAAATCTCAACTGACTCATTTGGTAGAAATACATTCCCATGTCAGCATGTGGTCTGACCAATACGACCTAGCCATCTACCAAAAAGAAAAAAAAGGAACATAACATTTTCAAATTAAGGTATATTCAGCAGTTGTACATTCTTGTTTTAATGTTTCCTTTTTCTTTAAATTTTACTGATCACAGAAGCAAAGAGCCCAAGATTGCCATGGTAGGAAGATTGGTCAACATTAGTCTCATTGTTTGAGTTGAAATAATTTGGTCATTTTTTTCAAAAACTATTTACTAACATTGGGAAAATGTTCAAAAAAGCAAAATACAAAATAATATATCTGCTCCTAACGTTATCTTAAATCATTTGCATATAATTGATTTAAAGACGATGAGAAGGAAATACATCAACATTTTAACTGATTATCTCTGAATGGTGGAGAGCTGGGTAATTTCAAATTTCTTCTTGATTGTTAACTTATTTCCTTAATTGTCTAAGATGGATGTATATTGTTTTTATAATACGGAATATGTTTACAATACCTATTCTAATGGCCTTGTTGCCTGAATTTTCTGAATAGTTACTTCAGCCTTCTACCTCACAACAGTGGGTTCAATAAAATGAACACTAAAGGGGGGGAGAGAGAAGAAGATAATAGTGACCTATCCTGAAACATGAGCAAAGTTGGCTTTCAGTTCATCTCTTGTTCTTGTGGGAAGTGCCCTGTGGACAAGCCAGCAATTTTTGTGGAAGAGCCATCTGACTGTAGCTGTTTATTTTCTCATTCTTCATTATGAACTACAAATGCCCCTGACTAATGTCTGTGCTCGCCAAGTCATCTGTGCATTTCTGCTTCCACTGATACATGGGGAGACCGATAAGGTTTGTGAAAACGGCCCCGTCCATCATTTTTTAATAAATGGTTAGGTTTATTATTCTAGGAAAGTGTTGACAAGCATGGCAATGATTAAAAATTTAGTTCCTTTTTGAAATAAATTATTCAGCATTTAGACTGGCTGAAGTTTAGTTGGCAGTAATTTCTTGGTTAAAATTCCCTGAGGTTTGTTTATATGGCTCTTTTGGTTCTTTATTTTAAGTATATCAGCATTTTTCCACAGCTTCAAGCTATTCTCATCTCAGCATGTAGGAAGTTAATAGGTAGCACAGAAGCTCATTATTTTAATTTCAGTAAAAACATAATTGGCTGAAGAGGCAAAGGTACTAACGCCATGCCTTCTGGTGTCCTGAAGGACCAACAAGGATGGCCACAAACTGAAACTCCTCATGGCAACTGGGACCACTGATCCAAGTCACTGAAAGAACGGTGTTGGGCCACACTCAAATCCAAATAATCTACAGACACCGCCTGGGGATATGAAATAAGGATCACTTGGAATTTTGTTTCTCTAATGTGACAAAAACTCACAAGATATTTTTAAGAAGTACACAAGGAAAGTAGCTCTATGTAAGGCAGTTGCCCACCTATACTATATATTTTCAGTGGTACCACCATTCTTCAAAACATCTGTGGAGTTCCTGTTTGGAATTGCTCTCAGATATAGTTTATGAAATGCATCAGAAAATGAATCTCGTTAGTGTCTAATCACATATGAATGAGATTAAAAGTTCGATTGCTCAATTTATTTACTAGACTGGGCTCCAGATGCCTTTTGCATTTTCTAAATAGCAGATGCTCTCACAAAAGCTAAGTTTGCCACCAATAAATCCTTCAAAACCACATTCCTTGGTCTAAAACAGGCATTCCAATAAGAGAATTCCAAAAGGGATTAGAATAATGGCTAAATCGCTAGACCGTGTGTACATCCTTCCTACCTAACAACTCTGAACTGGGCATTTGGATCTGTAAGATCAGGTACACTGTATTTTTTTTAAAAATCGTAATATTCTTTCATTCAATTGGTAGTGAGTGAATGCCAGGCACTGTTCCAGGGGTTGCAGCAGAAAATATACAATGGGTTTTGCCTTAAAGAATATGCCTTTGGTATATAAACTCTCCTTTAAAGTTACCATTTATATACATGAGTAGTGGGTATAACTGAAATTTAGGGATCTAATTGGCACTGTCTATTCTGTTCATTAAATTAATTTAAAATAAGAAATGTATTTTCAGTAAACTTAAATTACTGGGGTTAATGATTCAAGTTGGGTAAGAAATAAAACAATGTCCTCTTTATGTCGAAAGGGACGTGCCCTTCCAGGGAAAGGTAGAACTCTATTTTTCAACTAAGTAGGGAGAAACTCATTTGAATTGATGAGATTTTTAAGAGTGATCTTTAGAAAATTGGTTATAATGGTTAATATTTTATAGTTGTCTTCTCATTTAGGAAATATTTGTGAGCAAAAAGAGAGAATTTAAATAGATTTGTGCCACTGACTTTTCCTGTGACCTTATTACTATCCCTCAGAGCTTTAGGAATGTATTTTTAAATCATGAATCTGAGTGTGGTAATTGACTCCTTCAAAGTATCTTGTAACCGCACAATCAGAATTAGGTAAACATTAGTCATTGGGTTTTTTATACTTTTATTCTTTAGACATTTTATAGTGTCTGATATATATCAGCATTTCATTTGGATTGATAAAGATGAAGACAGTCTCTACACTCAAGGAACTTAAAGTCTACCTGGGAAGATAGAGGGGTAAATGATTAAGTATGACAGAATATGAAGAATACATTAGTGAAAATATGGACAAAGTGCTCTTTGGAAACATAGAGGAGGTAGTGAATAGTATATTCTTGAAAAATGGAGAATTAGCCAAAGTTATGTCTGCCACCTTTGAACTAGAATGGAGTGGCAACTATAAAGTGGATGAGTTGTGTACACCCCACACACAACTGTTTAGAGCACAATTTCAGGCTTCGGCATGAGGTGGTATTATGTTCCTGTTTCACAGTTGAGGAAATCAAGACAGTCTTGTCAGTTTCAGGGCCATCTGTGCTGACCCTGCCATAATCTGGCATGTTTATTTGTTTTCTCTGCCCTGTTTGCGAGAGAATATTTTGCAACAGTGAACCTTCGTGACTTCCAAGCACTCAGGGAAATGCTATTTGACCACTGAACAAATTCTTCTTGAATGCTTTGGATTAGAATTGCTACTCTGCTGAAACTAAGCCAAAACAGCATTTAGGAAGCAAGGTGTTTGTTTGAACAGAACAAAATGAAGGCTGGAAATGGGGGGTGCTTAGGTACCCTGTTCCAAAGCCCTCTTGCTTCCAGGCCTCAGGAGCATGGCTTCACAGGTCTGCCTATTCCAAACGCAAGCTTCCCATTGCTTGTCTTCTGTGGCTCCTAGGCCTTTTCCAAGAATGCAATATAAAACTATATGGAATATTCCGTAATTCTTTCCAATGGAAGGCCACGAAAATTATCAAATTTCATTAGTGGCCGAGCCATGTAAATAACTGACCAATGGCTACAATTTGAATGGTTCATAAAGGGCCGATAAATGGAATGATTTCAAACTGACAGTTCCCTTCATGGCCCTTGATACCGTGATAGGGTTTTCCCACTTGGGACAGTTATGCAAAGAACTGAATGATGATTGAGGAATGAGAAGCACTATTCCCTCTGTGATGCGTCTCTTGGATAAACAAACTCTCCTGAGGTGACAGTGGTCAGTCAGGTCTCACAACTGTGTTAACACACTGTGGAATCTTGGTTGAACTATTTTAACTTTTTCCTAGCTTAGATAAACCATCCATAAAAATAAATTAAGAAAAATATCTTAAATTTTAAGCACTCCTATAAAAGATAATATAAGAGTAAAGAAAATTCATTTTAATTTCATTGAAATATTTTATTGCTATGGACTGAATGTTTGTGTCCCCCCCAAAATGGATATGTTGAAGTCCTAATATCATGGTCTTTGGAGGTGGGGCCTTTGAGAGGTAATTAGGTCATGAGAGTGGGACCTCCATGATGGGATTAGTGCCTTATAAGAAGAGGAAGAGTGCAGGTCCTCTCTCCATCTGAGAATCAACTGGAAAATGGAAAACCAGGTATTGGGCTCTCACCAGACATCAGATCGGCTGATACCCTGATCATCCCAGCCTCTAGACTGTGAGAAATAAATCCTTTTGTTTCAAGCCAACCAGTCTATAGAAATTTGTTATAGCAGTCTGAACTAAGACAAATATTATTTAGAAAACAAAGTGATGCATTAGTCAGAGATTCTCACACTTTTGAAATTAGAACTCTTTATTTTGGATTCGTGTTATCTTTACATGTCTCTCTCTCTCTCTCTCTCTCTCTATATATATATATATATATATATATTAGAGGCCCAGTGCACAAAATTTGTGCATGGGTAGGGTCCCTAGTGGCTGCCAGCTGCCATCAGGGGCTTCCCTTCACACCCGCCTTGGCCTGGTGCTGCCCGCTTACCTGCTCCACCATCGTGCCATGGTCCCGCTTTCATTGGGGCCCATCAGGGCAGCAGTGCCTCCACTGCCGCCTGCTGCTGGTGCCGTGTCACTGACGCCCACCATGTTCCATGCCGTCCCCTGGTGGTCAGTGCATGTCTAACTCTCAGTCGGTCAAACTCCCACCTGTGGGGACAATTTGCATATTTGCCTTTTATTATATAGGATAGATACACTTTGAACAGGAAGAGCACATGTTGGCCACTCTGTCCTACCTGTACCTCTCCCAACACAGACAAGAGGCTCTGCTAAAGCTGAGGCCCCACATTGGACCTATCTCCCACTATAGCATGTACAATGGGATATGATTTTGTCATCCTTTGAACTCCCAACATTATTTTTTTGTAGCTTCCCTATGGCACTAATCATATGTTGCCTTCTCCTATAGTACTTTGTAGATTAGTCCTGCAAAGGCAGGAGGAGCTCGTAGTCATCTAGAACCCCCTGCAATACTAGCATAGTATTTTGTACATAACAGGAGTCCAATGAATATTTATTGAATTTAATTAAGTGGAGTGTGTTAAGCTCTCAGTTAGTAGTCAGGAAACCATGCAGGTTTTGAAAATGAAGAAAAATGAAGGGGGAAAAATGGCAAAGTTGAGCTAGATCAGCAGTTTCAGAAGTATGCTCCACAGAAGACAAATTCTGTAAAATACTACCTGAAGAAGGGGTCCTGGGTCAAATAATTTTGGAGAGTACCACATAATACACCCGCAGCCACCCAACTCCATTGGGAATCATTAGCAGTGGTGTGCTGGAGCCAGCTTGTTCCAGAGTCCATTGCTAAATTTTTAGGAATATTCTGGGCCAACTGTTAGACATGGTCATTACTAAATATTAAATCATATAACTTATAATAAAATAACTTATTTTCTTAAAAAAAGATAATAATTACTCAACCCATCACTTCCTAATTATTTTACTATGTTTTTGCATGCCCTCGAGGTTGGGTACACCTGTCGTATGTATTGTGGAAGTGCTCTTTAATGGCATCTTACTGGGCATTTCATCCCAACTTCATAATCACTGATGTGTTGGGAGCTTGAAATCAACCTTGGTGGGAATATTTACACCACAGAAATAAGCAGATGCTTCAAAGCAGGGTTTTTCTCCAAAGAACTGATTGTTGAACATTTGGCAGCACACTCCTGGTCACAGCCCTACGGTAAAGACACCTGCTTGACTGTCTAAATCACTGCTCTAAACTTTATTTGATAATGCAATTATTTTAATGCACAGAATTTATTAACATCCTGAGAGCACATACTTTGGAAAAACTGGACTAGATGATCGCCAAGGCCTTCTTTACTTCTCACAACATATGTAAATAACAATCCTTCACATGCAAGCTCACTGTTCCCACTTCTTTGCTTTTCAATATATTGAGGATATCGATGAGGTTAATTAATGCTACCTTTAAAAATAAAGTCACAATGATTTAAAAGGGCTCCTCCTCATTGATTTATTTATGATTCCTCCGTTCAAAGCAATTTGGTTAAGGGCAGACTATAGTATAGAAAGATTTTATGTTTATCCCATCTGTGAGCAAGGGACTCGATGCGTCTAAATCTCATTTTCTTCATCTGTAAAATGGGGTGCTATACCGGATTTTTTAGAAGAAAGACAAGGTTACTTATGAGCAGTTACATGGAAAGCTGTGCAGTTATTGTGCATGAAAGGAAATATGATTCGAGTGTTTCTCTCTGAAAGTGGTATGATTAACATGGTTTATGAACTATCTTTAGCGGAGTTTGCCAGATCTCAGAAGTCTTCTCCCAAATTCCCATAGCAAAGTAAATAAAACTCTGGCTCAAACTCCAAAGTAACCTAACCATGGTCCAACAGACAGCTCAAAGGTGATTCTTAAGATGCCTCCTGGCTTCATGGCCGAGCTCACAGGAAACTGCAGATACGTTTTCAAAAGATCGAAACGAAGCCAATTGTACCCAGACCGATAGTAAACGTGAATGTGGCTGGGTGGTCCCAGTGCAGATGGAATTCGTGGCAGGGTGTTTGCATGAAGTGGCCCTTATCGTATGAGCAGTTACAGTTCAGAGAGGCCACACGTGATCAGACTTCAGCGCAGAGAAAGGTGATTTTATCTCTCAGGTCGGCTGAATGGGCACAGATCCAATTTAGCATAGTATTTTCATAAACATGGACATTTTCAGTTTTTTTGCTAAGCGTCTAAAAATGTTAACCTGCCACTTAGGAGGTCACTCTCAAAGGTGAGGATGAGGACAGGGGAGGAGAGGAAGGAGGAAAAACTGTAGCTTGCTCTCCTTCTCTCTTTGATCCCTAAACACATAAAAGGATGTCAAGATGCCCGGCACATGCTTCCTGTTTGGGCTGGCCCCCACCCAGGGATCTGGGTCTTCATCTGAGGGCCACAGTGCAGCCCTTCGGCTGCCCTTGCCTGGGGTGGTGATATTCTAGATGTTTAACAACCACAGCTGCATGGGCACCAGCTGATGGACACCAGCTCCGGTGCTGCAAGGAGCATCCTGGAGGCCCGGCCTGCTGGGTGCTTAGAGTGACAGAAGCCATGGTGGGGAGTGATTTCAGGGAAACAGTTAATTATCAACGCCAGTGGACATATTTCTTATTTTAACAACTGCTCTGAGCATACTAGAGCATGCTAGCTGAATGTCAGCACTGCGTGCCTGTTCCCCTCTTCAGAAGAGTGACTTTGCTGGTGACATGTTTCCCAGTTTCTTGATTCTACTTGTGTAGAATAAATGAGGTCCAAGCAACTACAGAATCACTGGTGTTGTATCATAATGCAATGACCAGCTGTGTCTTGCTTAGGAATGAAAGGGGCACTGATGTTAGCCACTGCTTATTTATGTATCATAGCGTTCAGTGCTTTCTTCTTGTGATTATTATTTTACCCTAAGAATAGCTCTATTGGTTAAAGATTATCACCCATATATTATAGATGAATAACCTATAGATGACTAACACATGTCAAATCATATTGATATTATAACAACAGATAGTCAAGTTACTAACAAATACACAATTAATAATGGGTACAGTCAAATTCACACATGGGTCCCTCTGGCTCCCAAAAGGGGACTCTTTGTACTGTACCAGACAGCAAAGTGGTTGAAAAGACAGCCTCTGGAATCACAATACCTGGCTTTGAACCCCACCTCTGTCACTTAGCTAACTGTGTGACCTTATTAGATAAGTTACTCAGCTCCCGTGTGCCTCAGTCTTCTCATCTTTAAAATGAAATAATAGCATTTTCCTCAGAGTTTTGTTGGAGTATTAAATAAGTCATAAAGTCTTTGGAATAGTGCTGGCACATAGCAATCACCCAATAAATATTTGACTTTTTTTGTTCTTGCATCTCTCAAAACTGCCACCCATGTCCAGCCCACTTATGGCCTGGATCTTTCTAGGTCAATGGATCTAAAATCTACTAATTCCACTTAATTTCCAACTCCCAGGCCAAACTTTGCTTATCTGAGAAAATAGATTCTTTCGGCTGTAGTTCAGTCTTAAATATATAATTTCAGGGATAATATTAGGCTACTGGCTAACGCTTAGTTACACTTTAATTTCACTTAATGGCTTACTTATCAACTAGATGAAGTCCCTAGTGCTAAGATAGTGAAGAGAAGTGGAAACGAGGGTGAATTAGGAGTATGGGGACTTAAGGATCAGGCTTATGCGATTTATTTTTTAACTGAATGCTTTCATAGGTTTTATTATTATTTGGGTATGGTGACACCGACAGAATAAGAGATGATCGCCATTGAGAAGATAGTTGTTACTTACAGTTCTCAAGAGGAGGGGGCACATCCTTCCTCCCATGAAGGGCCACATGGGAAAGCATCAGGGCTGGTCAGGAGGAAGAGGCAGGTGGGCAGCCGCAGACAAGAACCTCTATAGTGGTTTCTGCAGGAGGAACCCAGCGAGCAGGGTAAGTTAGTTAGGATTGGCTAATGTGAATAATTTCTTGGGCTCTGGGACATGGGGCCTATCCTTCGTTGTCTGGTACCTGACATTGGGGTGATTAAAGCAGGTGGGTAGTAGCCCAGAATGTGAGAGCCCGATAAAGAGGGTGTTGGAGTGTGGAGTCTGGATTGGTTGGTTTGTATTGAAAAGTGCCCTTGTGGGCAAGTTGTTGATGATCTCTAGGAATTGGCAATGGCCCTGGGAGAGATGATTCCTTCAGAATTGGCAATGCCCCACATGTCAACTCATCAGAAAATAAAAGACATGGCTAATAGACGGAAACACTGGGCAGTAGAACCCCTGTGGTAGAAGAAGAGGAGAAATTTAAAAAGAGAAGAAAAGGAGCCAAGCCTCGTAGAAGCACCTGTGCAGGTGAGCTCAGCCTGACCTTTATCTCTCTCCCTCCATCATCACCCCATCTCCCGTGGGGCCCCTGGGCACTAGTGCTTCATACTTACCCACCTTTTCTTCTCCGTGGTCTGTGTCTCACTACTCTTCCCACCCCTCCACAATCACCTCGTCATCAAGGCCCGGTCTCCCCTGGTTGGGCCTGGAAAGCCTAGCTTCTCCCTTCTTGCTTCTCCAGAATGCAGCCACTCTGTCACACTCAGATCCTTTCCATTGGCATACACACGCAGGCTTTCCACAGAATACCCCGGGCAGCAAAGATACATGCCGTGCACAATGGGGCATATTCATCAGTAAAATATGAAATTCTGGGTATGGGCTTACATGTCAATGGGCTTTGTCCAACAGTGATCTGTGCCCTCCTAAAAGGCCAGGGCCAGGGCCAGGGCCGAGCTCTGAAGCTCTGAAGCTGACCAGGCTGTTTGGGGGCAAATAGCCTAAATGCCTTCTGGGGGCAGTGGAAGCCCACGGAGTCAGCTCTGTGCTCACCAGCTTAGGCAGAAGCCCAGAGACCCCAAGGCCACACCCAGATGTGCCTTTGGATTGCTCACTTCGTGGTCCTGGGAAACTATGCGAATCATCCACAGAGTTAACTGGGGAAGGACAATCCCTTCGGGTCAGGGTGGCAAGCAGTTTCCATGGATTCTGGGGCCTTGACGAGGTCTGTCTGCTAGAAGCCAGTTTAACACAGAGCCATGGTCCACTCCCATTGTGAAGTCCTGGATCTAAAACCTCCCATTTTCCTCCCTTTTGATAACGTTCTGAAGTTCTAACGGAGAGTTGGAGAGTTTTCTGGGAAGTTCCCTCAGCTAGAAGCATTGCTTCTAGTAAATTAAAGTGTACAGAAGTGAGGCAAACATGAGCATAATTACATAACCGTCTTCTCATTGAGAAACTTTCCCATTCGACATATTTCAAACAACTGTGGTCAATTCAACATTTCCTTCTATGTTTTAAAAAGCAAAGAAGAGAAAGACCTGACTCAAAAAGCTCTAGCTGAGAATCAACTGTACAAGAATTGTCCTTTAAAATTCTGGGTTTTTTTTTTGTTGTTGTTGTTTTTTTTAAATATATTTTATTGATTTTTCACAGAGAGGAAGGGAGAGAGATAGAGAGTTAGAAACATCGATGAGAGAGAAACATCGATCAGCTGCCTCCTGCACACTCCCCACTGGGGATGTGTCCGCAACCCAGGTACATGCCCTTGACCGGAATCGAACCCGGGACCCTTCAGTCCGCAGGCCGACGCTCTATCCACTGAGCCAAACCGGTTTCGGCAAAATTCTGGTTTTTATCGTTTACATCTCAGCATTGCTGTATATGACATGAATTTGAGGTTTTACAATAAACACGCATTTGGACATCTCTGCAGCAACTAAGCCCCAATTATCAGCATTTGTTATAAAACCCAAACTTCATAGAATAGGTGTTTTTTTCTTCCCATTTCTCTCAGAGGGTTTGTAAAATGTGAAGTCCAAATACCTGAGTTTTCCGTTTTCCCCAACATCCTTACACAATTTCTGCCTCTCGGAGCACATCTTTCAACTTCCCCTCTTTGCCCTGCCTGGGCCTACTTGTCCTGCCCACCAGGAATGACCCATCCTTCCCCCTGCTAGCCTCCTCCCACCCCTGGGGCTGAGCTCGGCTTCTCTAGCATCACAGTCTGAAGCCGTGGCTCCTCCTTTCAGTGCAGAACAGTGTCTGTGGAGAGGGTGGCTTTGGCAATTCGCCCAGGGTTACCATCGCTCTCTTAAAATGTCACTTAGACACCTTTCTGCTGCTTAGTTTTTCTCTAAGTTACATCTTATCTCCCCAAGTGGAGATACTTCTATATTTTTGTATTTCTCAGAGACCCCAGCAGAGTGGTCCTGGGAGGTTCATTAACTGCTGTGGGGTCTTGGTTTGGCCATTTAACCCCTTCCTGACTGTTTATTGAGTCGCTGTAAACTTTCATTAAATGCCAACGGCTGTACTTCTTTCTGGTCATCTGAAACTCTCGGCTGTTTGTTTTGGAACCTGGAACACATGTAAACTGTCCTGTGACGAACTTTCTTTAAAATGGGAAGATTAGAAGATTTGAGTAAACAACTTGATTCCCATCAAAGGCTTCCAAAGATTTATAGACCCATATATGTTATGGCGTGGTCAATGTTACTTCTCAAATATGTCTAACCCATATTTCCGTATCCTGTTGTAATCAAGCTTTCTTGTGCAGCAAAAAGAGCCAGAATCTTTCCACAGCTGTGACTCCGTGGAGGCCAGCAAGACGCTATTGGGCTGGAGAGGCTGAATTGCTCCTATTCATTTCATCTCCAGCAATATTAGAGGGTTCAGCTAACGGCACTTACTTGAAATATACCAGAGAGACCCAATCTATGAAATTGTGAGAAAGATTTTTGTTTTATTGCCAAACTTGAAACCAGACCTGAGTGGTACTTCAAATTTCAGTTACATGAGCAAAGGGGTTTCTTTACGCTGGAGGAGGGGCTGTTCCATCTCTGAGTTGGAATAGGTTCAACAAAGGAGGGCTAGAAGCCATATGCTGGCTGCCTCAACTCATCAGGAAACTGTGTGTGTGCTTCAGCAGCTTAAAAAACAGAGTAAAACACGCAAGCATAAACCCTTGGATCTGGCCTTCACAATTGGGGGCAGAGCTGCAGTGACTGGCCTAGGGCTGTTAGTATCTCCTCCCCCGACAAATGTGCCAACCCTGCTGGCATGCGCCACTGCACCAGCACAGAATGCCTCTAACATCGCAGGAGGAGCCAGCAGGAAAGCAGAGAATGCCTCTGAGTTCTACTAACCTGGTGGGCGCTCCATCCCAGAAGAACCAAGGCAGCCTCCTTGCTATATTTTGAGGCCCTTTGGGGTGTCTCAGCAGCTTGCAGTCAAGCTTCTAATGCTACCATTACAATGGAGGCCCTTTGGGTTAGACCAGCGGTCGGCAAACTGCAGCTCGGCAAACTGCAGTTCACAAGCCACATGCGGCTCTTTGGCCCCTTGAGTGTGGCTCTTCCACAAAATACCGACTTCTACGCATGGGCCACGAAGTTTCAATCGCACTGTACGTGCGTGCCTGCACATGGTATTTTGTGGTATTTTGTGGAAGAGCCACACTCAAGGGGCCAAAGAGCCGCATGTGGCTCGCGAGCCGCAGTTTGCTGACCACAGGGTTAGACCACCACCTCCTATTAAAATGCAACACACACACACACACACACACACATACACACACACACGAGCATACGTGGCCCTGGGACCTAAGGAGATTAACACGCACAGCTGATACCCTAGGCCTGACCTTCACAAGGCCTAAGCCTCGAACCTGCCTCAGACAGAGGGCCTGAGTCATACAGAATCTCTTCATAGAGCATGACTTAGCTTAGGCTGTTATAACAAAACTAGAGGCCTGGTGCACAAATTCATGCACCAGTGGGGTCCCTCAGCCTGGCCTGCAGGATCGGGTTGAAACCAGTTCTCCAACATCCCCTGAGGGGTCCCGGATTGCAAGAGGGTGCAGGCCAGGCCGAGGGACCTCACTGGTGCACAATCAGGGCCAGGGGGGGATGCAGGAGGTTGGCCAGCCAGGGATGGACTGCGGGAGAGCTCCAAGGTGTGTCCAGCCTGTCTTGCTCAATCCTGATCAGCCGGACCCCAGCAGCAAGCTAACCTACCAGTCAGAGCATCTGCCCCCTGGTGGTCAGTACATGTCATAGCGAATGGTTGAGCAGCCTTAGCATATCATTAGCATATTATGCTTTGATTGGTTGAACGGATGAGTGGACACTTAGCCTATTAGGCTTTTATTATATAGGATACCCCAGGCTGGGGGCTTCAACAGCAGACATTTATTTCTCACATTTCTCGAGGCTGGGAAGTCCAAGATCAGGGTATGGGAAGATTTGGTTTCTAGTGGGAGTATTCTTCCTGGCTTGCTAATGGATACCTTCTTGTTGTGTCCTCATTTGGGGGGGGGGGGGCGGGGAGAGAGAGAGAGAAAGAGAGAGAGTGGAGGGTCGTGGAGGGTCATACTCTAGTGTCTTTCTCTTCTTATATAGGGGCTTATCCCATGATGAGGGCCCTACTCTCATGACCTCATTTAAACCTAATCACCCCTCAAAGGCCTCATCTACAAATACCATCACATTCAGGGTTAGGGCTTTAACATGTGAATTTGGGGGAAAGTGGGAAGAACTTAAGCATATAGTCCATAACAGCATAAGAAGCATGACAAGAACTGAAGCCACCCAGTTTTGTTAATTTGTTAATTTATTACAGCAGTCCTAGGAAATTAACATAGGTATTCCTAGAAAGGAAGTTTAAAATAGTCCCCGAATCCTGGGTTTTGCCCCTAAAAGGGCTAGTGTGAACAGGTGGGAGAGGAAGAGGGAGGAGACAGAAGGGGTTGAGGAAGGGAGGAGAAACTTGGAAGAGAAGAAATGGGGGAGAAAAGGAGAGGAAGAAGAAGGGGGGGATAAGGAGGACCTTTACCACACAAGGTAGCATATTCCCTGGTGCCTGGAATGAGAATTTAGATGTCTTTGGGGGCCATTGTTCAATTTACCACTGAGTCTTTAAGTAATGCACAGGTACATAAATGTGTCTTTCTCTATAACAACTCGAAAAGGAATTGCCTTTAAATTGGGGAGATCATAAAATGAAACCTACTTTCCACATTTATTCTCTTGCTTTGTCCCTCCAACCACTGTATAACATCCTGGAAGAAGTAACAGTCACCTGATAACCTGGATAATTAAACAACCTCAATCACTGACTTTAGCAAGTGTGTGCTGAGCCAGCATCCTGGCTTAGCAGATGTACTTGCGTCATTGTTCACCCAGGAGCCTGCAGCACCCTGTAATCACCAGACAGTCACGTTGCCTAACACTGGCAGTTTGGCACCACAGCGCTGCATCACCAAACAAAAGGTCGATTCAGAGGAGAAAAACTTCAGTCAAATTTTCTGTTTGACTTTCACGTGGGCAACACAACCCTTTGATTGATGGACTCTTTCATTTTTCATAGTTAATTTAATACCTTAAAACTACAAGCTAAGTGTGCCATTTATATAACTGTACACTTGCATATTTACAGGGTTATCAAATGTCTTAATCCATTTATGAAATCAACATTAACCACTCCCAACACCCATATTTGCTTATGGCACACCCAACCCACACTCACCCCCATTCCCTGCCTCCTGTTTTTCTCTCTTAGCCCAAGGCAGAATTCTCCATCTAATTGGGTCACTAGTTTTTTTATAAACTTTTTAAATCAAACTATATTCCCCAAATGCCTATTATGTTCCAGGCACTGAGCTGGGTCCAAAGGCAAAAAAAAAATGTAGCAGGGAATGTAATGAGACAAATTGAATACTTTTTAGCAAGAAAGTGTGAAGGTCTCCTACTAGTCTGGTGAACCACACAGTTTGGAGGGGGGTTGGAGAGGCTTTCTGGGAGTTCAGGGAGGAGCCATTTGAGTGGCCTGCTCTCCGTGTTCTTAGGGCACCGCAAGGTGGGTAGGTACCGTTCATAGCGGGAAGGCAGTACTAGATCTCACTGCGGTTTGATCCAACTGCACCTCACAGAAACTTCCTGGACATGCAAATGGGTAAATTTGCCAAAGTGTCCCAGGGGCCCGTCCCAAGCGTCTGCAGGATAGAAAATTGACAAAACAACTACTGACAGTCTGGACCCATGAACTAGTTCTTGCTGTGGTATTTTCAAGCTTGGACAGGTACAGTTCTGAGATCAGGGAAGGAAACTAGCTACAGAGCCTGAGAAGAAAACCCAAAGAACCAACCAGAAATAAGATTCTACATGAAGCCTGGCCGGCGTGGCTCAGTGGATGAGCATCGACCTATGAAATAGGAGGTCACAGTTCGATTCCCAGTCAGGGCACATACCCAGTTTGTGGGCTCCATGCCCAGTGTGGGGTGGGCAGGAGGCAGCCGATCGATGATTCTCTCTCATCATTGATGTTTCTATCTCTCTCTCCCTCTCCCTTCCTCTCTGAAATCAATAAAAATACCTATTTTTAAAAAAGATTCTACATGAAGAGGTATCAGGGGACAACAATTCATCAGTACTTTCAATCTGTCATCTTAACAACCTTAGTGGTTTGGGTCCAATTCATGGAATCAGATGTCCTAGAGGAATCCACTCAACACAGGCTAGCCAAGTTATTATGCAAGCATTTGCACAGTAGGGCCACAACAGAACACCTTCTAGGTTCTAGGATTCGGAGGGACCTCTGCCTAACAAGGGCCTGAATGCACTCTGGGGCCAGAACTATGGGTTATAACTAGTGTCCATTAAGGTAGCCAGTCTCTTGTGGATAATTTGCATTTTTGAAGACCTGAAGACAGACAGGTATTTATCTCAAAGATTTCAAAGTCTCCATATGAGTTAAGTTACCGAGGGCATTTATATTGCTCCTCAATTTACTAAAGGATGTAATGCCAAATTTCTCTTGAATAAAAAGATAGTCACACAATTGGTTAAAAGGTCAGTTAAATGAGGACCAAAATTTTACACTAAATATAAAACCAGTTTGGGAAGTTAATCTTAAATAATAAAATTAAAATTTTATAAAGGATAAATTTATATTACATTTAATAAAATTAAGTGAAATTGCAATCATGTCTTAATTTTTTTAAAAAGATAAATTGCATGAGGGATTTTTTAGGTGGAGAGGTTATTGCTTTTCAAATAAATTGCATGACAACTTAAGACATAGTTCATATTTATGTTTGGTTTTCTCAGTGTGCTCATCAAGAAAGTAATTAGAAAAACAATTTCCACCAAGCTTCCCTTAATCCTTTGATAATCAAATCATTGTCTGCCTAGGAATATATCTTGGCCTGACCTAGGCTAGATTTTTCTCCTTCAATTGTTCACCCAGTTAACTCTGCCAGATTCTCATTCTTCAAAACTGTGAGTGTGATTCCAACATTACTTTCATCAACTTTATGAGTTCCTGAATATGTTGTATGTATTTGTACTTTATTGTTGTATGGTAACAACATTTGAACATTAGCAAGAGATAGGCCACAAAAGGCCTTGATGTGATGAGCTGAGAAATATTCTAGTGTTAAGCTGAGACAGTTGTTTGTCTAAGGACCCGTTTCTCAAGCGGTCAGATCATTAGTGAATATTTTCAGGCTTTGATGGTTTTTGCTTCTCTCTGACTTTGGCTTCCCTGTGCATCCTGCAACCTCATAACTACAGAAACTCCTCTAATGAATGTGGGGATAACAAGGACCCCCTAGAGTTTGAAATTCATATTGTCTTAAACTAAGTTCCTTATCCAAGCAGAAAGCCAATTTAGCCCATAATATATGCAAACTGGGGTACAATCATTTGTGAATGACTTTTATGAAAAATGCATCTGGGTCGTGAGTATAACAGGAACATATCTTCTCTTCCAGCTACAAGACAACAGCTATGATGGCAACCTCTTGGGTACCAAAAAATCATTGACTTGACTATAAAATGAAACAGAGCACTGATTATACAATCCTGTCTAGCACTAATGTTTCAAGGTGACTCTGCATCAGCAGAAGACACCTCTCTAGTTGGGTTGATCCAGGTGTGCTGCCGTGGGTAGCCATAAGAATGGAACACTGACAGACCCTTTTCATGGGCAGAAAGGATATATACTAATCATTACCTGGATATTTATCAGGGAGACCAAGGCTGCTGGGTTTATTTAGATGTGTGATGGTTTGTTTTTAAGCACTGGGAACATGGGCAATTGATTATTTATGATTGGGAACATTATTAAGTGAAATAAGAAAACTCACCTGTGCCTGGTATGATCTCTCTATGCCCAAGAGGAAAATAAATATCAAAAATCCACTAGCTTTCTTATTGACATTAATTAATCAGCTATAAAATATAATGAAAAAATCACAATAACAAAAAATACATAGAGAAAGTACCTAGGGATAACCATAACAAGGCAAGTGTTAACATATATTTATAACTCTATTAAAAGGCATTTTAAAAGATGTGAACAAATGGAGAGAAATATATTATTCTTATATTTAAAAATCTATCCTGATAAAAAAAGTTATTCTTCCTAAATTAATTCATAAATTCAATGTAGTCCAGATTTGAATACTAATAAAAATAATACAAAGTTTATATAGAAGAATAAACATAGAAAAATGGGAAAAACATTTTTAAAGAATAGGAATAGGGGGATGGGAGAGAGGAAGCCTTATGCTGTCAACTATTGCAATATAAAACTGCAGTAATTTCCTCCAGGATTCTTTCTCCTTTCCAGGCCCCCTGCCCAGAGGAATCTCCGTTGTTCTTTTCCACCTCTCTGCTTTCCTACTGTATAGCAATTACCTTTTTATTTTGTCTTTCCCATTTTGTTGTCATCTCTTAAGAGAACAATCTGTGCGTTTCAATATGTCTTCAATCCCCAGCACAGTACTTGCACTAAGTGTTGAATGAATGCATGAATGAAGAACCAACTAAAAGGATAATAAAGTCAAACACAAAACTGGCTACAGTGGAGTTTAGTTCATTCCCTCCTTGGGGATACCCAGGAGCCACTGATACTATAATCCAAGCCAATACTAATGCATTAATAGTAAATACTCATTTCCTGCAGATATTAAAATAATGCATGCATTTGTAAACATGCCCACGTATAAACAATTACACTGCATGTGAGATTACACTCCTAAGTCCACCCAGCAATGGGGACCTTTAAAGACCAATATCTCAACCTCCTATATGAGAAAAGATGCTTTAGAAGCTGTAGTTGAGAAATGAAAGTCAATGTGATGAGATCTGTTTTTTTCCCTTGGTTAAGTCAAGGAAGGGCATTGTATTTACACCAGAATGTGTTGACAATGTCTAACTGCATTGAATATTATCTACGTGAGCAGTAAATCCCTTCTCCCATCCAGCTGGTAAGAGGGGTAGGTTTGCTCCAGGGCTGCTGCCAGCCAAGGTTTCAACCCTTCCGCTACCTAAGAGGTTTCATTTCAGAATGGAGATGATAAAGCGCCCAAGTAGCACAACCTGAGTCCCAAGGAACTGGAACAATAACCCCCTTTGCAAAGCAGGGAAGAGAACACACTGTCTCACTGTAAACTTCCTGGAGATCTACACAGTAATTTGACTACCTGTGCCCACACCCATTACCCGAGGGCAGGACTCACCCAGTTAATGAAAGGTTAAAGCTGGACCTAAAGTTACACACACCCCAGAACACATTTCATTTGGAGTTGTTTAATACAGGCCTAGTCTACCAACTGATTGCTGGGTAGATTTTAAATTTCCGCTTTGATCAGTGTATAGCTCAGAGTTGTGGAATGCCAACTGGGCAAATGATTCAATGCAAACAGAATGGATGCACAGGCTCTAATACTACTGAAAGAAGCAGGGGGGATTTGTTTTTTAAGGAAGAGATGTACGTCTGATGAAAGAAATTTTAGTTTTAAAAAATTGTAGTTAGAGTGCCCCAACAATAAAATAACAACTCCTCCCAAGTTAGAACTGCACACATTTGGGTCTTTCACCATCTAACCTTCACATCCTTGCAACTTCAGGGCCCCTGTACCCCTAATCCAGATGTGCTGGGCCACAGATTTGATCTGGATACAGCAATGAAGATTCTATGGTCCTAAAACTTGGAGCTAATCTTCCAGAAGCGTGGATCTTCTAAGGAAAACTCCCTGCTGGGTTTGATCTATGTTTCCTTTGGCCCCAATGAACTCATATAAAGGCTTGAAGAACATGCATAAAACTTGCATAGCATGCAGGAAAGACCTTGAAAAACATGCTTATTGGAAAACATTCATAGAATCTAAACAAGGCTGATGTCTTTTGAAATCTTCATAGTAACTCTATCTGGGAGGATTGTTATCACCATAACAACCCTCAAGATTCAAAAAGAAAATATATGCGGAGAAGGGATGGCCGAGTTATCCCCAAGAAAGAAAAAGGTAAAAGTTCTCTGATTTCCGAGGGGGTGGAGGAAGGCATCCCATCTCCCAGAAATCTCTTTGAGCCTGAGATGTCTGGAAATAGCTGTTTCTGGGTAAAACTACCAGGCTGAATCAAAAGTAACACACCAATTCTAAATCCTCGCAAGTACATGTTGAGAGCTTGCCTAGATATTCTCGGTGCCACCTTGCCATAGACCAGTTGTGTCGCTGACAGCTCAGGGCATATCAGCGAAAAGACACACCCTCAGTTGGTGCCTCTTCTAGCTGCATTAATCCAACTGAAGAGTGGTTCTGGAGCACAGCCAGTCTACCCACTGAGGCAAGGCTCTATGGAGCTCCAGGCTAGCCTGGGGGACCTGATCAGCTCAGAGGAGGAAGGATGGGGCAAGTAGGGTAGTTAAAACATCTGTGTGGTGAGTATTCACACATCACTAATGCTAAAAAGACACCTGGAGCCCCAGCATCCCATAGCATGACTCAGAAAGGCTGACAGTGATCTGAAATAAGGCCATGGCACAGGGAGGGGTAACCTTTGTAGAGCCCAGCAGGTCCCCCAAAAGGAGGAGGTGAAGCTGAGAGTTCAGGGAGACCACGGCTGTAGAGTTCATCGGACACACCACCAGGGAGCAAAGAGCTGTACAGAAAGAGAACCCCAAAGATCTGAGAGGATCTCCTTTGAGTATTCAGTAGAGGGCGGATCCATGCCTGTGCACAAGGACACCACCTGAGGCTGGAGAAAGACCCTCCTAAAGCAGTGCTTCTCAACCTTCCTAATGCCGCGACCCTTTAATACAGTTCCTCATGTTGTGGTGTCCCCCAACCATAAAATTATTTTTGTTGCTACTTCATAACTGTAATTTTGCAACTGTTATGAATCATAATGTAAATATCTGATATGCAGGATATATTTTCATTGTTACAAATTGAACATAATGAAAGCATAGTGATTAATCACAAAAACAATATATAATTATATATGTGTTTTCTGATGGTCTTAGGTGACCTCTGTGAAAGAGTCATTTGACCCCCAAAGGGGTCTCAACCCACAGGTTGAGAACCACTGCCCTAAAGGAACCTGGCGATTACAGGCTACCAGCCAGATGGATGGAAATCCTCATGGGCCCTGGCTAAAGAATGCAGAGGGTCTCACTTTTGTAGTGGCACCATATCAGCCCAGGTTAATGCTACTCTGGGCCCATCTTAACATCTTAAAAGCATGACCCAAAAGGATCAAACTGTTTCCAAGTACTTTAGCTGCATCCCAGAACAAAGCTCAAGGAAATGTATAGGAAACAAAAATATCCAGCACCCAACTAAGTAACACCACCGTGTTGTGTCTGGCCACACAGTTCAATATCTTTTCTGAAGTGTGTCTGCCTCCAAAGTCCACATCCTTTCTGCCACAGATGTGGGGAAGGGTTATGTTATACTGGATTTGGGCCAAAATACCCTTTCTTTCCACTGGTCAGTTGAAAACTCACTAAAAGAGATATCATGTCTCCTGATGTCTTTGATAGAAAGTATCAGCTCCTGCTATGAAGTTTTTCTGCTTAAAAAAATTGAGCCTGGATATTATAAACACTCTAGATTTATCTACCATTTAGAGGAAATACAGGGGATGAAGTCTACGTTAAATGAAACCAAAATAATGCAATCAGCCAAATCAAGATTATGTGAAATTCCCCAAGGCAATTGACTTGGTTTCTTCAACAAAAAGAATTGCATGAATGGTGGGGACAAGAAGGAGGAATGGTATAGATTAAAGAAGAGTAAAGAAAACTATCAACCACATACAATGTGTGGATCTTATTTGGATCCTGATTCAAGCAAGCCGACTTTAAAAAGAAGTTTTTTGGGACAATCTGAGTATTTGAGCACTGAGTGGATACTGAAAAAATGTAAGGAAGTAAAAGGAATTATTTTTAAATTTTATTAGATATGATAGTACTAATGCGGTTAAATAAAATAAGAAGAATCATTTATCTGTTAGAAAAATAACTAAGTTAGGAATTCTGGAATTTGCTTTTTGTTGTTGTTGTTGTTGTTAATCCTTACCCAAGGATATTTTTCCACTGATTTTTAGGGAGGGTGGAAAAGAGAGGGAAAGACAGAGAGAAACATTGATGTGAGAGAAACACATCGATTGGTTGCCTCCTGCATGAGCCCCGACCAGGGCCCAGGCTGGGAAGGAGCCTGCAACCCAGGTATGTGTGTTCTTAACTGGGTCCGCAGGCTGACACTCTATCCACTGAGCCAAACTGGCTAGGGCTGGAATTTGCTTTAAAATATTCCCGCAAAGGGGACGGAGAGAATTGGAAGGGGATCTATAGATGAAACAAGATTGGCAAATATGATCATTGTTAAAGCTAGGGAGTAGCTATCTGGGGGGTTAATTATACTCTTACCTCTACTTTTGCATTTTTACATTTTTCTATAAAAATGTTTACAGTTTCAATGTTTGCAATCATTGACTTTATTGTTACATCATTTTACATTCTACTAAACTTCTTGTTTTTCTCTGACACTTTATGAAACTGTGTCTAAAAATATATTAGCTCAGATGACATAAAACTATGTTTTTTTGTTTGTTTTTGGTTTTTTTTAAATATATTTTATTGATTTTAGAGAAGAAGAGAGAGAGATAGAAACATCAATGATGAGAGAGAATCATTGATTGGCTGCCTCCTGCAGGCTCTCCACTGAGGATCGAGCCCACAACTCAGGCATGTGCCCTTGGCCAGAATCGAACCTGGGACCCTTCAGTCCTCAGGCCGACACTCTATCCATTGAGCCAAACCAGCCAGGGCCATAAAACTATGTTTTAAAATGTCCTCTATTTCACACTGAAAGAATTATTACTGCCTCATAAATATTTAAAAAACATACAAAAATATTGTGAATTGTCAAAATATAACATTACCATCCAAGAAAATAACAAAATAAAATTTAAAGGCAAACATCAAGTACTTTTTGAACTACATATTTTTCCAGTTTCCATAATGGACCCCCTAGAGACTGTAGGCACCCCCGCCCCCCCCCCCCCCCCCAACAGAATGAGGATCAGGAAATGCGAATGAAACTTTAAAAAAATAACCGTGTCAAACACTGTGTCAGAGACATATTTATTTCTCTCACTGACATTGTGAGAAACAGCGTTTTACAGGTAAAGCAACTGGGGCTCTAGAAGTCAACCTGCTTGCTTAAGGTCCCAGCAAGGTAAATGGGGGCGCTAGGCTTTAAATTCAGGTCCATCTGACCTCAAACCTATGGTTTTTCCACAGTATCAATAATTAGCAAGGCATTTTGGTTGTTTTCATTGTACCAGTTTCAAGTCACATAATTCTAACTCCATTCCACATAAAGGCTAATTCTTTTGTGGCAGAAAAGAATTTTGGTATTTTTCAAAGTCACAAGATGAACCCTTTCGGCATCACCAGTGGAAGTTGTTGTTTCTCCCACCCCTTTCTTTTCACTCCTGGGAGCTCAGACAAGGTTACTAAAAAGGACAGGAACACTTTCAGCAAAAGGAAAGCAGGCAGACAGCACAGAACTGTGAATGTGAGCAGTAGCCGCCTGATTATCCTCCCCCTCCCCACCAGGGCGCTGAGAACAGGCCACGGAGAGAGCCTCTTTTCCCCTCTCTTCCATCCGCAGGATTCAATGCCCCAGCACCCAACCGTGGGGCACCAGAATAATCTGAAGAAGAGGATGGAGAGCTGAAGAGCAAAGAGAACCCCGTGTGTAGAAGAGGTGGGTCCCTGAGGTTAAGGGTTGTAAAAAGAAATTATTCTGACACATGTTGAATACAGCAAGGAAGACTTGCCTCGAGACCACTGCAATAGGGGAGAGAGGCTGAGCTTACCTCTGAACAATAGGGACCTGTGGGAATTCAGAGCCAATGGGCAGGGGCAAGGAGTGGATGGAAAATTACTGCGAGGAACTTGGTTAGGCATCAAGGGTGGGTGGAAGGAAGAGGAGCTTGATGGATATCAAGGGTGGGGCGATTCTTGACAAACTGCTTTAGCAGGATTCTTTGCTAAAACTGGACTCAGCCTGCCAAGGACAAGGTCAAGGACGGGGCCTACTCAAAAGAACACGTAGAAGTTCCTTACTGAAGTTTAGTCAAGGAGAGAGAGCCTTTGCCAGGAGTAAAGGAGATTCCAAGATTTGAGAGGCCAGGTGGAAGGGGTGAAGATAAAAGAGACGGTGACTGGCGACCAGGGGATGGCCACATGGATACTCAGGGAACCAATTACCAGGCCTGCCAGGGAGAAACCAGAGAAGCGCCTGCAATAGGATAAGGAAATGCCAGAAAGCAGAGTGCATAATTCACATTCAAAATGAAGGCTTGTTTTACATGTTGTTGTTTTTTTTTATTTTGTGTGTACTTGACCTGCTGGCAGTCACTGAGAGGACACTGGCCGCCCACTCCCTTCCACACTCAGGGTGTCATGCTGGGGTAATATGTTGAAAGATTACTTATCTTATTTTTCCCATTGATCTCTTTCCAGACTCCTTTCCTTAAAAGTTTGTAAGCTGTTTATAGCTAATAGCTAGACAGTTTTAAAGAGCATGATTGAGTTACAGGACGTAGCTACACACAACGTGTGGGAGGAACCACAATTTCCAATCTGCACTGCCATTGGATTGCACCCAATGTCTCCGGTCTGTGGTGGCTGCCTGGCCAATACCTAAAGGTGAAAAATTTATCATTTGGTACATGTGCCTGTGTTAACTCTTCTATTCCTAACTCTAGGTTATCTTAACTTGTTCGACCATTACAATATCCTCCTGGAAAATTGCTAATGAATCAAAATACAGTGCTTTGTGGAGCCGCTGTTGCGTGCTGGTATTTGGGAAGGTTAAATTGAGATAAACCCTGAGAAGTGTCCCTCCACCTACCAACAAAAGAGATAAGCTATCGAATAACAAATGGCACCTTGGATCTTCATTTCCCATCAAGTCATTTAAAGTTTGTCAATGAGGTAGCTTATAGGGTTAAATCAGAAATCCCACAGGTTCCAAATTCCTTTAAATGGATTTCTATTTATTAGCAATAGCTAACTTTAGCGAGTTATTTATATTAATGAGGGGAAAAAAACAGACTATAATTAGTGTTGAGTTGGTCTGAATTTAGTGGAGAGTTTTTGTGTCAATGTTTTTGTTTTTTTAGAAAACCTTATTCCAAGCAATGCAGCTGAGGACCTGGTTCAAACAATTCCCCCCAAAATGTTCTTCATTACTATTGTTTCCAGAGCTAAGCAGAGAAGCTCTAAGGGAGTGAAATTTTCCTCCTTCCCACTGTTCTGTTGTCTTTCAAAATAGCAGAACTGCCAAGATCAGCAGTTTGAAAGCTTCCTTTGAGGCATTCCTCATGCCTCTTGCACTGGCTTGAGCAAAACAAGTACCTAGACTGCATGCCCAGTTCCCAATGGGGACACCCTGGAGGCCACACAACCAGGGTACTGTAACAGACAATAGCCCAGTGAAGGCAGGGAAGCTTCGGACTGCCAGGGGTCAGATCAGGAACTCAGAAACACAGGCTTAAGTCACTATAAATACCTTTGAAAAGGTGACAGGGGGATGGGAGAAAATAGAAACAGGTGTGTGTGGGGGTGGGGGGGGTTTCTTTGCGTCACTGTCCTAGAACAATCATTCTGGGGACATGAGCCCAGTGGGCTCTATTCACAAAACAGGATAATTTTCTCTTTTTGAGGCTTGGTATACTTTTTTCTCATGCCAAGGACTAACTTATGTTTTCACAAAAAGTCTAGCATGATTTTTTTTACACTGCATCATGTGCACCTTTGCAATTTACAGTCAAGAAAAATAAAGAAAGAAACTGGCCCTAGCTGGTTTGGCTCAGTGGATAGAGCGCCAGCCTGTGGACTGAAGGGTCCCAGGTTCAATTCCAGTCAAGGGCACATGCCCGGGTTGTGGGCTCAATCCCCAGTAGGGGCTTGCAGGAGGCAGCCAATCAATGATACTCTCTCATCATTGATGTTTCTATCTCTCTCTCCCTCTCCCTTTCTCTCTGAAATCAATAAAAATATTTTTTTAAAAAAAGAAACTGTATCTTCATTATAAACATAAGAGAAAATGTTTCTGAGCACAATTAGGAAGGAACAGAACCTCTCAGATGGTCTAGGGTGGTTCTCAACCTTCTGGCCCTTTAAGTACAGTTCCTCGTGTTGTGACCCAACCATAAAATTATTTTCGTTGCTACTTCATAACTGTAATGTTGCTACTGTTATGAATCATAATGTAAATATCTGATATGCAGGATGGTCTTAGGCGACCCCTGTGAAAGGGTCATTCGACCGCCAAAGGGGCCATGACCCACAGGTTGGGAATCGCTGGTCTAGGGAATAGATGAGAAGACTGTAGAAATAAACAATGACCAACTAAATGAGAACGATCTAAGGCTATTTATCCAGAGTTGCTGTAACAAGGGAGTCAGCCACAGTCACATGCATTTTGACAGAGGATTGAGAAAGCTTTTGTGGAAAAAAGAGAAGACTTCAGGTATGCCCTGAGGGAGGCTATGGTGGTTGAACTGGAGGTAGGGCATCCATGTTAACGATGGTGGAGTACATATTTGGCTTTCTCTGTTTGGTCCCAAGTAGGAAGCAGTGATAAAAATCAGGGAAGCTGTGAGCTATTAATCACATTCTAGCCATTTGAGGTCAATTGTAGAGGCCATTCTATGGCTTCCTGGATTGTTGCTAGAGATAGCGATCTGCAGGTCACTTATACCAGGCTGGCTTCTTGGGTTTATTGGAGGTAAAGGGCTTGGTTTCCTAGGCAGTTTGCAGGTCAGAATTCAGTTTTCTTCTGTGGTCTGGCCATTGTCCTCTTGTATATCCAGTCTCTCAAATGTACCCTGAAACAAGGACACCAGCAGGTAGGAAGAGTAGGCGTCCATGTCATCTCTCTGTGAGAACACCTTACTGGGATTTCATAAAGTTGGATTCAAGTTAGAGCCATCTTATTTGCCCTCAATTGTTCTTAGCTAAATTAATAACACCTACATCCCTACAAATAAAGATACAAAAATTCAAATTGTAGAGTTTTGTTTTGTTTTAAGACCAAATACACTTTTTATTATGAGACAAAATTCTTCATCTAAAATTAGTTGTGGACTGATAGAATACTCATAATCTGACCAAGTCACAATAACAATGTGATTGGGTTTAAGAGGAGCTATCATTATTTTCTTGAGATAAAATTTTTGAGACAAAAATACGTAAATATAAATATGGCATTTGGGGAACCATGGTGGGTCCTTTAAGAGAGATGAATTTTTATTAAACATCGCTTATCCCATATTACACTTCTGCTACCAAACTTTCCATCCCCTACAGATTAAAGTCAATCTCTTTAACGCCAGCCTATCCTTCTAAAATCCTCGCCTATTTTTTCTGCACTAATAACAATAGTTACCACTGGCTGCGTGCTAAACCCTCTGCTAAATGCTTTACATGCATTTGTTGTTAGTTGTTAGTATTTGCACTAAGCATATGAAGTAGGTACTAAAACTCCCTTCTACAGAAGAGGAGATTGCGTAACTTGAGTAAAATCCCAGCAGTTACTCACCCAGAACTCCCACCAAAGAAATGGAATGCACACACTCAGAACCATCTGACTCCCATGCTCTTAACCACTACTTACTATGTACTATTTCCCATCTACAGTCTTGCCTTTACAAATATTCCTCTTGCTCTCTTTGAGATTGATATATCTCATACTGCAGGCCCTCAAAAGTGTATGCTCCTAAAATACAATGTTGAAACAAATTCAGAAAATAAATTCCTTGAAGTGGGGTAGTCTTTTCTATGCAAGAAAGTCAGAAAGGAAAAGCATATTTGATTATAGTAATTGTTTAAAAAAAACCTGTTCATGTATTTTGCCATTTAAAGACAAAGAGTAGACTGGAAAAATATTTGCTATACACCTGGCAGGCATAGAGTAATGTCTCTAACATGCAAAAAAGTGCCTACAAGCCAATAAGAAAAAGAACAAACAAACCAATAGAAAAATGGACAAAGATATAAAGAGACAATTCACAGACAAGGATCTCCAAAGGGCTACTAAATAGATGATGAACAATTTCAAATGGATTCAGGGAAAATAAAATTAAAGCAATACTAATGATCTCTTTTTGTTTGTTATATTGGCAAAAACTGAAGAAAAAAAAAAGAAAAAGAAATAACTTCCAGTGCTGATAAGGGTGTAGAGAAGTAAGCAAACTTATACCTAGCTACTGAGAGGTGGAATTGCTATGTTTTTGAAAAATCACCTGTCGATTTTTTTTTAAATTTAAATACGTATGTGTTTTGACCAAGTAATATATCATGTGGGACTATATTCTAAATGAAATAAAGCACCAGTACATAAGACTAAATCAAAAGAAATGTTTATCGCAGCATTGTTATATTGGGAACAATAGGGAAAAATCTATCACTTGGGGAGTGTTTGAGTAAATGTAGTGCATACATACTATGAAATATCAGGCAAATATTAAAAATAATGAGTTAGCTATAGCTCTGATCTGGAAGGAATAGCAGAGATGCTGGCCCTGTTCAATCAAATAATTCTGTCTCAATCAAAACTGTGTCACATGGCCACTGTTAGCAGCAAAAGGGCTAGGGAAACAAATATTTGTTTTTCCAGAATCTAAAGTGGAGGTAAACAAGGAAAAGGGGACTTGGGCATGGGTGTTGAATTAGCCAATCAAGTGCTCATGCAGGCACCATATCACAGATTTCCTGGAAACTCTCCCATGCTTTAGCAAAGGGCAACTCACAAGGTAAGCACTCTCTAAATTTTTATTAAGTGACTGATTAAGGAAACTTTCGAGCCAAAGGTGAGACAACTTGAGCATATGGGCATGGAAGGTCATGAGAAAGTATCATAGGGAAACTTGAGTCTGGGGTTCTAGGCACAGGAGAAACACAGGGTAAGTTAGGGAGAGTCTGAGGTCAAAGCCCCAGGACTCAGGTGTCTGTCACCAGCATTTACACGAGGCAGTGGGTGAACCTGGGGCCCTGGAGTCCAGCTAGAACTTAGTAGTTCTAGGTGGACATGCTTCTCCCATCAGCAAAGAGCCCGCACTCTGGCATGAACCGGGATGTGGACTGGGGATGGCATGAGAACACATTGGAACATACTATTGGGAACCAAGCTTCAGTTCGTCCAGGGGCTAGAAAGCGACCTCGGGCCACGTTTTCCCAGAGCTCTCATTCACAAAGTAATACAGGCCTTCAGGTACAGGCACTGCAGAAGCCAGACAACAATTCCCATCCCAGGGAACACACAAGTATTGTAAAGACCATAACTTTCAAATAAAATCAAGCAAATTTAGCCAGCTTAAGCCTTAGAAACAAGTATGGTTTTTATCACCCAACCAAATACATTCTGCACGAAGCCAGGGGAAAAGAGCAAGTATGTGCAGAACTCTCAGGATCACAACCTAGGAAGTCTTGCTGAGAGAATCCTTAAAATCAGTTCCTGTTTTTCTCCTTCCCCCACAAACCAAAAAGCAAAATGTAGCTTTTTAAGGAGTGTTTCCACTGGAATTCATTTTACTGCCATGGAGGTAGAGAAAAATAATTTAAAACAGCTAAGAGAATGGATCTGGATAACTCTTTTTTTTCATTTAGATCTTAAAAACTATGTGCTTTAATATCATGAGCCTGTGTAAGAATGCCATTCAAAATAATGGTTTTATATTCTCTAAATCCTGGGTATTAGTTATTTTGAGGGAATATCATATCAGCAAGCTACTTTTATTTTTTCCCATCAGACAAGAATATTCTAAGCTATTATTAAATAGCTGATTCAGTGCCTGTGATAAGAACATATGGGAGTTTTAAAAGCTGTGGTCCCATGGCCCCGTTGAACCTGGGGTGTCTGTGGGCACATAACTAGTTTTTCTCGGTGCCAGTGGTCAGTCATGTTTCAGGCTGCTGGTACCACGTGGTTTTGTGTTTGTTGTTGCTATTATTGCTGTTTGCTTTCTAAGAACTCTTAGTTCTGGGACATAGAATTAGATTAGCTCTGAGAAGCAGCAGAACATATTTGAAGGAGCATTAAATAATATTGTGCTCAAAAACATTAATAATGAACCATGTTAAGTTAATAATATCAATCTTAAGGAAAGACTTATCAGGTCTCTTCATAGATCAGGTAGATATCTTTATAGATAAGCCCAGCATTCCAATTAATATGATAATTTATATCAATCAGTAAATCAAAATTCAAACATTCCATCTTCAGTAAAGAGGATATAGTGATTTCTTTCATCTAAAACCTTGTTTTGTATTTGATATGCCACATACTCACTGTATGTATGGTAAGAAGACCCCATCACTGAACAGGAGGCGGTACAGGAGCCCTAAACATTAAACCTGACCCATGCTGAGCTGTAGGGCTCTGCTTTAGGATGGCAGATTGAGCGCTTGGGTTTACTTGCTCTCCTTCATGGAATTACACTGAGACAAGATGGAATACATCCATAACAGAACTGAGTTCAGTGGACCAGAGATTTTGACATATTTTTGAAAACAAAGAAGTATTACACAGGATCATACTGATATCAAATCATTGCTGAGAAGCTTGTCGCCCAGAGTAAATAGAAGAAGAAGAAGAAGGAGGAGGAGGAGGAGGAGGAGGAGGAGGAGGAGGAAGAGAGGGAGGGGGACGGGAGGGGGAGGGGAGGAGGAGGGGGAGGGAGAGGAGAGGGAGAGGAGAGGGAGAGGGGAGGAGAGGGGGAGGGGAGGGGAGAGGGAGAGGATGGGGAGGGAAAGGGGGAGAGGAGGAGGAAGAAGAAAAATGAGTGCACTCTCTCCAGAAAAACCCTGTGCCCAACTCTATTTGTTTCCCAGGGCTGCAATAACCAAGTGCCACAAACTGAGTGGCTTACAACAACACAAATACATCCTCCCAAAGTTCTGGAAGCTAGAAATATGAAATCAAGGTGTCCACAGGATTGGCTCCCTCTGAGGGGTATGAGGGTGAATCTGTTTCATGCCTCTGATAACAAACACCAACCCTTGGTGTCTCTTGCCTTGTAAATGCATCACCCCAGTCTCTGCCTCTGTTGTTACGTGGTGTTCTTCTGTGTCTCTGTGTCTCCCTCTACCTATAAAGACGCTAGTCATACTAGATTAAAGGCTACTACAGTATGACTTCATCTTAGCCCAACTAATTACATCTTCAATGACCCATAAGATCACATTCTGGGGTACTGAGGGTTAGAACTTCAGCAAGTCTTTTGGGGGAACACAATTCAACCCCTAACACCTGCATCCACTTGCTGGCTCTCGGATTCATTTCCAGTCCTTTCCCTGCTCTTTCTGTCTCTCAAACAATTGACCTCTACAATCTACATTTTCCAAACTCCCTTGCCAAGCTGGCCTCTGGCAAGAGTCTGGCAGATGGGAAGAAGGAAGAAGCCAGAGTATGCCTCAACCTCTTTCTCAGCCTTATGCAGTGTCTCCAACAGTAGCTATATCTACCCCATGGTTCCAGTTCCTACCTGGAGGCTTTGCACCAGCCAGGTGACCCTACTCTGAATTTCTAGCAGCCAGGAAGGGGGAGCCTGAGCTGCTGAACTCTGGGAACCTCACCCCCTAACACTCCTCTGGTTCTAAACTCTGAATTGCTTCATCATCCTGTTTTCTCTGTCAGCTCTTCCAAGACCTTTGTAATTAATTCCTCTAATTAAAGTTCCTCCATTGAACTTCTTGGCATGAGTTCTGTTTTCCTGACAAGACCCTTGACTAACACAAGCTTCAAGAGATGCCAAGCTCTGAGTCAGCGAGTAGAGAATCAGAGTGGGCCAGGGGGCAGGCATCAGGGTAATTGTTGAAAGGACCACCACTGGGATAGGTGGGCAGACACCAGTCTTCTCCTCTCCCTTCTCCCTACAGCAAATGCAATACAACTGTTAGGAAGAGGGCATATAGAAAATAATAGTTCTAAGTATGCAAATCCTTCATCTTTCTTAGTGGGCAGCCATAGACACTTCCCAAAGTTGAGAAATTAAGGAAAAAAAGGAATAAGCATATTGCTAGGGTAATGCTAGTAGCCACCTAAAGAATGAAAACATCAATAAATAAAAGTAGTTATCTCTCAGGCCTTAGGCTTGGGTTAGGATGAATGGGCTTATTTTGTTTTTATTTTATCTCTGTCTATATTAATTTTGTAAAGCGTCTGGTTCCTTTACTTCCATTATTAGGGAATCATTTCAAAGATTTGACCAGGTCTTTGAATAAGAAGCAAGTGATTTTTGTATCAGTCCAATTTCTATCATCTGGTTGGATAGAGCAGGGGAAGGTAAAGGATAAAAAAGTAGAGTTTGAAAGCAAACACATGAAAAAAGAAGCTAATGACACTATTCATTAATTAAATAATTGCTTTACATGTACAGTGTGGGTGGGAAAAATCCGTGCAGAGTATATTTCAAGTTGGGAAATGTCTTTTTTTTTAACATAGATGTTTCTGAGAATTTTTTTTTATCTTAGGAGATGTGAGTATATTAGATCCAGTGTTGTTGTTTTTAATTCCCCACTCCTACTCCTGCAGCCCAAGACCTTCAGAATAAGAGGCAGAGACTGTGGAGGGGACCAGAACTGATGGGGCTCAAGTCTACTCTGACCCAGGCATGGTTGCATAGGCTGGAAACGTTCTTTACAATAGTACAGTATGTGTGTGTTTTTTTAAGGGAGTGGGGAGCATAGGCTCTGGACAACTACAGTTTACTCTTGGCAGTGTGGCTTCTAGCACTTGAGAAAATTTTACATAACTATTCATTCTTTTGATTGCCATCAATTTGTAGCCACAGTCTTGTTTTTTTGTCAGAAGCCTATTGTTCCTCAATAATAACTAAATGCAAAGACCTCTGGAAATTTCCACAGATATATAGATTATGATCCTAAGGCCAAGGCAGACCTCTGCCTAGACAGCTCTGAGATTGGAAACCCTCCTGTCTCACTTCAGTGTCTGCTACCTTGAGGGACTTGCAAAAGACACTGTCTTTCCTGATAAGGTGATATCATCTGATTTGTGAATTAGTCAGGTTAGGATAGGCTTTGCTACAATGACAGTAAGACCCAGAAAACTCCATGACCTGCCACAATGGAAGTTTATTTCTTGATCACATAATGCTTGATACAGAATAAATGGCCCTCCTACATTTTAATTACATGCCAAATGGAACATAACCTTGACTTCCATGGTCATCACAGAAGGAAAAAGAGAGCTAGAGAATCCTATGGGATGATTTTAAGTGTCAGGCCTAGAAATAGCTTTGATCACCTCTGTCCATGTTCCTGTTGGCCAGTTAGTCAATGACCCTGCCTGGTCCATGAGAGCTGGGAAATGTAGAGGAGAACCTGACCTTGGTTGAACACTCAGAACCTCACCACATGTTTCTTTAAACTGTTCATTTCTCTAATTAGTTACTTATTTAAATTTCCATTATTAAATATATTTGTGTTTCTTTCACAGACTGAGTTAGTCAAGAAAGGATAAATTTATCAAATCATCACTTTGTACACTTTATATTACAATTTTATTTGTTAATTATACATCAATAGAACTGAAAAAAATTAAAAAGGAGAAATGTATTAATCAATGTTAAAAAAAATGAAAAACCAATGCCGACATCTCTTCTCCTAAGCTATCTCAGTATGACTTATCTAGTCATGAGTGAAATGCTTGCTGTATATTTACCACAGGGAAAGACAGAGCAGCCTTTATGTTCTCAGCAACAGTTCAGAAAGCTGCCAACATTAGAACCTATTTGTTTTACTGAGAAGAGGGATTGTTGGCTGGAACACCAGGGCTCCCCATTACTCTTTCTGGAAAAAGCAATGGGAACTTAAACTTTTCTCTGGACAGCTACCAGCATCTATCAGGAGAAACACGAGTTTAGCATCTCTTTCTGAAGAATAGCACTTAGAATCCCAACAGTCCTCCCTGGCTTCTACTGGTGTCAGCAATGGTTAAGGGTCCCAAATCCAAGCTCTTCTGTGTTTAATGGAAGTGTTAAAGCAAATCAACTCTGCAAACTGAAAACAACCAACTGGCTTTACTTGGAATTCTAAATGAAACTGAAGTCTGATGGTGCTGAGCGAAGTAGCAAGAGCCAGGGCTACACTTACAGGATTAATTCTGACTTCTGACAGAGATTCATTCTGTGACCAGAACTAGGAGAGTTCACATCTCAGCACTTCAGTTAATTCAAGTTCAAACTTGAATCTCTTGAGCAAAGAGGTTTTTCCTTGAAGGGTAATTCTAGAGGCCAGGATAAGAGAAAAATGAATATTGAAGTCTTCTGTTTCTCAAAGTTGAGTGTTTAAAAATCCCTGTCTTTACAATTCACCACTGATCTTAATTTTCCATGCTGCCTCCATCGGGTTCAGGACATTATCTGCCTCCTTCTGATTCACAGGGAAAACAAAGAAAATTGAGTGAGGAATCTCTCAATTCTATGTCCACACTACCCACAAGATTTTTAGCTGAGTATTTTCCACTTCCTGTCCTGTTTGTTCCTCCATCCATCCCCACCTGATGTCTACCTTCACCACATCACTGAAACTGCTCTCTATGCTATTGCTGATGCTCTAATTTAAAGAATACTTGTGCCCTAGCTGGTTTTGCTCAGTGGATAGAGCTTTGGCCTGCAGACTGAAAGGTCCCAAGTTTGATTCTGGTCAAGGGCACATGCCTGGGTTGTGGCTCGATCCCCAGTAGGGGGCGTGCAGGAGGCAGCCAATCAATGATTCTCTCTCATCATTGATGTCTCTCTCTCTCTCTCTCTCTCTCTCTCTCTCTCTCTCTCTCCCCCTCTCCGAAATTAATAAAAATATATACTTTTTAACACTTGGATTGCGGGAAACGAGTTAAGTCGGCTCGCGTGAATTGCGCGTACTCCGCGCGAGCCGTCTTAACTCGGTTCATATAGATTTGCGGTGGAGTGCGGGAAACGTGTAAACTCGGGCCGATTGTAACTGCGTATTACCAAATATTTGTTTGTTTGCCGTTCACAAAGATACCTACCTGCGTATGCGAACCGTTTCATACCCATTGGGGTAATAGGTATCATAAAAATCCCTTGTAAGTAGAGAACACTTTATGGCGCTGGTCGAGTACAATACCGTTAGGGTACCAATGTATTGTTTTCTCATTTTATAACCGATATCCCTGGATATCTCACCATGCAAAGAGAATAGTTATTGAGAAATACTTCTTGTGTCCGGACGTCTTTAGTTTTGAGTTTTGTGAATATTATTACGTGTTTAAATATTTAAATATATTGTGATAAAGACATTCATATAGAATTTTTTAACCAAATAAAATAAAATCGTTCCGCAAAGTGTTCGCATAATAATTATTTTTTTATATCAGATATCTATCGGAGTACCGCTATTTTCAGTTAGTATTATTTTTATTTGCTTTAACCTAGAATGTCGCAGCATTCAGACTATAGTGATGATGAGTTTTGTGCAGACAAGTTGTCCAATTATTCTTGTGATAGCGATCTTGAAAATGCGAGTACAAGTGATGAAGATTCTAGTGATGATGAAGTAATGGTGCGTCCCAGGACATTGAGGCGACGAAGAATTTCGAGCTCCAGCTCTGACTCAGAGTCAGATATAGAAGGCGGGAGAGAAGAATGGTCGCATGTTGATAATCCACCGGTCTTAGAAGATTTTTTAGGGCATCAAGGATTAAACACAGATGCTGTTATATATAATATAGAAGATGCCGTGAAATTATTTATCGGAGATGATTTTTTTGAATTTCTTGTAGAGGAGTCAAACAGGTATTATAATCAAAATAGGAATAATTTCAAACTTTCAAAAAAAAGCCTAAAGTGGAAAGATATAACCCCTCAAGAGATGAAGAAGTTTTTAGGGTTAATTGTTCTCATGGGACAGGTGCGCAAAGATAGAAGAGATGACTATTGGACCACGGAGCCATGGACCCATACTTCAAAAGATATAGGCATTTTAAACTAACTCTGATTTTGCGCGGGAAACCTAAATAATTGCCCGCGCCATCTTATATTTTGGCGGGAAATTCACCCGACACCGTAGTGTTAAAAAAGAATACTTGTAAGTCCTTATCTCATTTGAACTTTCCTAAGTACAGAGTACTGCTTTTGACCACCCCTCATTTTGTACTCTGCTGGTTGCTGGTTCCTATGATTTCTGGTTCTCCTGCCATCTGCTAAGTCTCCTTTATGCCTACCTCTTGCATGTCATGTTCCCCCATGTCCACCCTTAGCTCTCTTCTAACGTGCTCAACAAGACTTTCTTGAGTAAGGAAACACTTAGTAGAAATGCTGAAGCAAATCAGCTCCTCAGACTAAAAAGGGGCACGGAGTTGGTACAGAAACAACAGGATAGAGTCACATCCATTCCACCCTTGAGGATCTGTGCTCCAGATCTCATTGAATGGCCCATTTACCCAGGCACCCAGGCTAACAAACCAAGTCAGTGAGGATTCTTCTTTCACTCTCACAGCCAAAAATCCCCCAAGTACAGTCAAATCTATCTTTTGGAAATCTTTTGAATTTACTCCCTCTTCTTCTGCAGGGTCACTGGCTGAGTGCCAGCTTTCATCATCAACCTGGACTGTTAGCAGTAAATCTTCATTATCTACCTTGATTCCAGCTTCACTCCCCTCTAATCATCCCTGCATAATGCTTCCATGTTTCTTTGAAAACTTCAATTTGATCACATCATTCTCCATCCAAATCCCTTCAGTAGTTCCCCATCGTACCCTTAAGAGGCCTTTCATGAGCCAGCTCTTGCCTGCTTCTCCCATCCATCTTTGACTCTTCTCCTGCACAAATATTAGGTTCCAAAATTAATAATCATCTTAAAGTTTCCTTTGATGTTCATACATTAGCACACGTCCAGAACAACAGCCTTAAGAAACCCTCTCAAATAGTATGACCAGGATTCCGTATGCTAAGCGTGTATATAAACTTGCATACCATGGGCCTTGAATATACAAGACTAAATGCCCACCAGGGATCTCAACCTTAACATGTCCAAAACAGAACTTCATGTAAAAACTGCTTTTTCCCAGACTACTCTATCTCCATTGTTCAGGCCAAAAACCTAGGAGGCAAACATGATTCCCCTCTTTTTTCAATATGTCCAACTTACCTGTCAACTTTATACACAGAATATATCTCCAAGCAACCACTTCCCTCCCTGGCTGTGGCTATCTCCACAGTCCATGTCATCAGTCTCCAGACCACTGTAAAAACTTCTCAGTAGGTATCCCTGCATCTAGTCTTGCTCAGTTAGAATTCATTCTTCACACAGCAACCAGCCTGAACTTTTAAGAACATAAATCAGATCACGTCTTGCCCCTGTTTAAAGCCCTCCAATAGCTTCCTTGGAACTTACAATAAAATGCAAACCTTTTCAGAGGCCTGCAGGAATCAGCCATGACCTTTCTTCTGACCTCCTGTGTACACTTGTCCCTCCCTCACCCACTGCTCTCCAGGCACACTGGGCTTCTTGCTGTTCCCCAAACCTCAGGGCTTTCACAGTGGCTGTTCCCTCACCATGAGATGCCTTTCTCTCAGAGGCTGGGTCCTTCCTGACATTAGGTCCCAATTTACATCTGACCTTTTCAGAAACACCTTTCTGGATCACCATGCTTAAAGTTGCTTCCATCCTGGGTTTTTTATTGTTGTTGTTTTGTTGCTTTTATTTTATTTTTTACCAGCTTGGATTTAATTTCTACTTATATTCATTCAATTCAAAATCAAATACCTTAGTACAGTAAACTAAATAAAAGAAGAAAAGCTGAAAAGTTGTTACCCTCATACCATCACCCTCTTTTATTTGTATCAGGGATCTTTTCACTGGCTGACTTCTTTATTAAGTTGATTTTTTTCAATTGACCCTCTCCTCTCATGAAGGTGTAAGGTCCGTGAGAGCAAGAACTTGCTTACTGCTGTATCCAGTGGTGGTATTTACATTCTTTAACAACAGGTATGACATGGACACCCTACCCATCAGAATGGATGTCCATCTCTAGGCGCTCCTATGGCATTGATGATAAGTAGTGGCTAATGCCCTTCCTATTCCTATCCCCAGCATCTCAGCAGAGCCTTGCTTTAAATAATTGGTGGTGTCAAACATATGACTGAATAAATCAACAAATGTGTCTTGATTAATTTCATTGTTCTAGCATGAGCACAGGTCTACCTTAGTAAGACAGATTTATTGGCCAGCGACCATGTGTCCAGGCCAGATTTGCAGCCTTGGGAGGCCCCTTGGTCTTCTTCCACTGGTTAATTCTCTTTGTGTACTGCTGCTGCTTTTCAATTTCATTTGGACTAGTAGCTCTGGTGTTTGGATAGAATCTGTTTTCCTCAGAAGGTCCTGACGTCCGCCAGTGTTGACTTTCTTGACATGTTACCACTGGGACCCACAACTGAACAGTAGCAAAAAGGGGTGGTGAAGCTGATTTCAGAAGGTCCAGCAATATCACATACCGGTTGTGAGTTGTCAGGGAAATTACTTAACTCCTCTGAGTCTGCTGCTCCCTCTGTGAACAAGGTAATATACGTGATGTGGCTCACAAGTTTGCTCACCAATGATCTCTTTGGGACAGCTTCTTCCCATTTTAGCTATTCTTGCTAACTAGGTGCTGAGCATTTCAACTCATTATTTAAGTCTTTAAATCCACTGCCATGGAGCAAATCTCTGGTCACAAGGTTCTGGTTACCTGTTTGCCCAGATTTTCTTGAGGAACAGGATAAGAGTGGGCTGTAGAATCAATTTCTCCATTCAAAAACCCATCTGCCTCTTACCAGCCAAGTGACCTTGAGCAAGTCACTTAATTTCTCAGTCTCCATTTCCTCATAGACTAAACTGATGATGACGATGATGATGATGATGATGATACCTACCTCATAGAGTTTTTATAGGGAAGAGTTAAGAAAATGCCCATGAGGTGCCCAGCATAGTGCCCACTATAGTAAGTGGAGAATAAATGTTAACTTTGGTATTATTGTTTAGCCCAGGAGAAGGCAAAGTAAGGCCCAACTGCCAAATCCAGCCGCGCACATTTACATATTGTCTGTGCATGCTTTCACTGCAATAGCAGAATTTCTCTGAGTAGTTGCAACAGAGACAATATGGCTGCAGAGTGTATGATATTTGTATTTGGCTTTTACAGCAAAGCCTGCCAACCTTTGCTTGAGCCCATAGCACCCCACCCTACACCACAGTGAGATCCGCATCAAAACTACTGGTGGCAGCCCAGCCAGCGTGGCTCAGAGTTTGAACGTTGGCCTATGAACCAAGAGGTCACAGTTTAATTCCCGGTCAGGGCACATGCCTGGGTTGCGGGCAGGGTTCCCAGTAGGGAGCATGCAGGGGCAGTCAATCAATGATTCCCTCTTATCATTGATATTTCTATCCCTCTTTCCTTCTCCCTTCCTCACTTAAATCAATAAAAATATTTTGGGGGAAAATAAACTACTGATGGCAGTGGCTGCTATTTGCCTCCCAATACCCGTTTCCCCTTCTCCTATAGTAATAGGACCCTCTCCCATTTTCAGTCTGCACATGATGGCCAGGCATGTAAACTGCACTTTCCAGACTCTCTTGATACTAGATGTAGCCATGTGCCTGAGACCTGGTCAAAGGGTTCTAATATGAAGAGCTCTATGCAACTTCTGGGAAGAATCCTTATAGGGCTTCCCTTTCCTCCTGCCTGTCGCCTAGAATGCAAATGTAAAGTCTAAGGCTGGAGCTGGAACAACAGTCTCAGACCAGGATGTGACCTTGAGAATGGAGGCCACTCATGGCAGAGCCAGAAGACGAAACGAGCCTGAGTCCCTGTCACTGCAGCCCTGCAGACTAACCTGGTATGCATCGTCAGCTATTTATTGAGGATTTTCTGCACTCAGTGAGGAACCTAATCTTTGCATATTCCAGCCATTCCCATTTAGAAGAATAAAAAGCGTAGCATTGGCCTTCAATGGCTCTTATTTCATCCACTCCTTAAAACACTCTATAGTAAATTTGGTACTTGAATAAATTGGTTCTTGGCCACAAAGAACACGTATTCTTGCAGAATGCCAAGAGAACATTGCATGTGTTTTATATTTATTCGGGGAAAAAAGAGTAATGTTTATTCAGAGAGAAGAATATTTATTAAAATGCTTATTCCGGAAAAAAAGATTAATTTGGAATCAAGGTTTAAAAGAAAATTTTGAAAAGAAGAGTGATATTAAGCCTGAAAAAGCACTCAGGACCTGTGCCTACACTAGTTCAAGTTGGGTCTCTGATCCTTGCAGCAAAAGAGGCTAAAACATGGCCACACTCCCACTCCCAGAAGGGGCTAATCCCTCAGAAGCAAGCGATCCATGGTGGTGGTGGTGGGGTGGGGCAGGCACTGCTTTCATTTTCTACAGATGAGAAGACTGAGGCTCAGAGAAGTTAGCTTATTTAAATCACACGCTGGTAAAGATCTGACCCCCGCCTGCCGGGCTGCAGATGTAGCCCTGTAACCACCATGTTCTCTGGAGTAGGAAGAACGGGATTCTGTGTTTGCTTGTCCGGAGCAAGCTGACCCAGATCACAGGAAGGCCAGAAATAGTCAATGTTTCTGGAAAAAGGATCTTCCACGATCTTGTGTCCTAAGTTGGTAGAGAGGCCTGGGAAATGTATCCTAATGAGTAGAGAAGGGAAACCTAGTACTTTTTAAAATGTCATTAAAATCCCTGACTGCAAAGGAAAGAGACTGCTAACATCCTGCCAGTAGAAACCAGATTTAGAAAAGAAAGAGCTTTTTTGGTTCGTTCATCTTTTCTTTACAAACCATCTTTTAGTGTAACATCTTTTAGTGTCACTTGCTCGGTCACTAATTACAATAGTCTCTCGGGAGTGTTTGTGGAGGGGGGTGCATCAGTGATAGCCAGAGGGGAAAGAGCCCATAGAGCCCTTCCCGAAACTCAAACCACTGGGCCCAGGAGCTTCACGGTCAGAAAATCTCTGTTTTAGATGTGGCAGGGCCTCCAGATCTTTTTTCAGCATTAACTTTTTGTTTTCCTAAGCATCTCATATTCTCCTAGTGTGTGTGTGTGTGTGTGTGTGTGTGTGTTTAATTGACCTGCTAATATCTATTGAACATGTACCATATGCCAGGCACAGGGTCAGGTGCATAAAAACGCAATGCCACACTTTATACCTAACAACTCTATGTGTTATTATCCCACTTTACAGGTAAGGAAACTAAGATGACCCCTAAGATTTGCCTAGATTACATAGCTAGCGAAGCGGCCTTGCTGAGATTCTATCCGTATTTCTATTCATTTAGAATCTGCCCTTTTCATCTCTGTTCTTTTTTAACAATAGAGAGCTGGGAAGGTGTTTAGGTCCAACTGAGGGAAGGAGAATCTTTTTAATGTTGCATGCTTCTTCATGTGACCTTTTCTTTTCCACCAGTGACCTGATTCACGCCTGGATCTTAGGTATTATGTGTTATCTTGGTAACAGTTCACCCTTGTTTCAAAGAAACTTCCCCATCTCCCCACTCCCCAAATTCTTCCCTTACTTTTGATAGTTCCCCATGTGCTTGTAATAGGGCCTGAGAGCCCCCAAGACACCCTTATGCTAACCTGGGCATCGGCAGTGACCAATTTTCCTAAACCTCAGGACCACTTTACTGTCTCAAAACTTATTGAGGACCCCAAAGAGCTTTTGTTTCTGTGGCTCATATCTATTGATACCTGCCATTGTAGAATTTAAAACTGGGAAATTGTTCAACTTATCTATTAATTCATTTAAAACTAATAATAACCCCGTTGCATGTTTACATAAATAACATTTTCACAAAGCATAACCATGACTTTAAAGAATTCGTGAGAGGTGTACATTTTTACAAATCTCTGTAGTGACTGTCAAGGTCCTCATATCTTCTTCTGTCTTCAATCTGTTGAGATGTGTTATTTTGGTTGAAATATGTCAAGAAAATCCAGCTCTATATAGGTGTGTAGTTAGAAAAGGGAGGAATCTTTTCATTCCTCTTCAGATAACTGGATATCCTCTTTAACACCATACCAAAACTCAACAAGCGGTAGTTGAAAAAAGAAAAAAAGGTTAGCTACAAATGGAACCTGAGTCCATTGTTAATGATCTTTTCACTCTCTGTTACTTAAAAAGCCATCAGACTATATTTCCCTGTGAACCCATGCGTGATTTTATAGCATGCACTGGTCATTTGGAAACTTCCTGAGTTCTTCAGATCTTCCCAATGTTGGCACATTTTAGTATGAAGTCTTCCCCCAAATTATATTTGTTAAAATCACAACAAATCTCATGAGAAAACTACTGGAGTTTGGGCAGCTGTCAAGCCCACAGTGGGAGATATGCATTTTTAAACATTTAATTTTCCCTTGAAAGCTTACATTTTATCATTGGCAACAAATATTGTCCGCTATTTTTCTTGAAATGACAGCTCGTTTAGTTCATTTTCAAGAAAACCTCTGCCATATATCCAAGTCAGAATAACCAGTTTGCCTGTCAGTCATTCTTTCAAGTAAAAATGGTGTTCCCTGAAAAAGCAGCCAGCTGAGCTCATGACTAAAGCAAACAACTCCACAGGTGTTTTTCCTCGTGGGTCGTATGTATACAGTGACAGGCTTCGTGTGTACTTCCCTGTTGTCAAAATGTGGAAAAGACCTGTGCCGGAGGATCAGATTAATGCAATCAGTACTTTCTACTGCTTCCTCGGGGCAGTCTTAAGTGAAACTAGCATCTTTCACAATCAAGTGTGTGACAATGAAGAACACAATGGCTGCCGGTCCAATTTGGTGCCATTGCCTTGACTTAAGGTATCGGCAATCTCACCCCCATTGTTATTGCATCATCAGTGCAAAAGTCAACCCAGTGGAAAAGGTGAATAACATCAGTTTATCAAAATAGTTTTGACCTCATGAATCTCCCTTAAAGGGACTGGGGACCCTCAACGGTCTGCAGGTCACACTTTGAGGGCCACTGCTACAGCAAGCCCAGGGAGAGCCCTCAGAGAGCAGACTTTGTCTCTGTCCCCCCCCAACCCCACCCCCACACACACACACTCTAACTGCAGCATTTAACTCATTGAGTAACAGCCTATTTATTCTAGGGAGGAGTTAGTAAAACAGTTCTTTATAACGTGTAAGTAGAATAGGTTTTGCTAGGTAATCAACCCCAGGAAGAAAACGAGAAGTGATTTCCTGATTACCTGAGCCTACGTCTGACATTCAGAAATGCCAGTTTCCAGCTCCTGATTTCCATTCCCATCACCAGGTTTGAGGAGGGTTACTCACTTCCCTCTTGGTCACATGAGTGTATGTAACAGTTACTCCATTTGCAAATAGGGAACTTGTCTTGCTGATGCCTAGCCACGGGCTGCAGTGTAATGCTCCCTGCCACTCCCTGTCTCACACACGTATACACACACACACACACACACACATCTCAGGTTCTGTACAGTTAGAAAAGCTATTTTGCTGGAATCATTTTTCCTCAGTAACTCATATCACATCTGTTAGGAATTACTAATTAAAAAGCAAAGCTGACAAGAAGATCAAAAGGATCATAAATCCATCTTTCTGTTAGATGGTGACAACTACCCCTTTTATTCATTAATTCCTGAAACAGTCTCATATTCTGAACCAAGATCAAATCTAATAAGAAAAAAATTTATTTTTTGCTGAATAGCAACCACCATGCAACATAAATTATAAACTCAAAAAAAACTGTCTTATTAATAACAAGAGGAATCTTTCATCACAAAAAGCTTAAGGGTAAAAAAATGGGGCTTCATCCACACTGTGTTAGTACAAATAGGGCCAGTTCTGTGTGTCTGCTGTGAAATTTGTTTCAGAACTTCCTGACCTGTCAGTGAGGCCAGCTCAGCATCTCAGATGACCTTCCCCTGCACCTCCTTTGTTGCACAGAATCATGCAATGGTTCTAGAACCCCCATTAGTTTCCCAACTGGAGCCTGTGTTTCTTGCTCTTCGTCATCTGGCCATTTCACCAAGTAAGGTCCAGATTCTCTGCTCCATTCTAGTCCCCTAGATCATACTTCCAATTTGTTAGAAATGGTTAGAAATGACCATTTTCTCAACTCAAATCTCCATGATGCGGGTTGTCTGTGGCGTGGGTAATCCCAAGACCCTGTCGTTTAGAGTTCTTCTGATGTTGTTTCAGCTGCTTATGTAAAAAAATGTTAAGCCGTGTGATTATTTGAGAACTTGATTTAGTGATGTTTTAGATGAATGCTTTCCATCTTCAGGACACTTAATTCAGTTTCTTATACACCACACCTAGTTGAAGCCTTCAAGGCCCTGTTTAAATGCGTCAGTAGCTGAGGCTGAGCGCAAATATTCCTTCAACCTGGCTGAGACTGCACATCTCCCCCTTTAGGAAAAGAAAGAAAAAAAAACAAAGCTGTAGGGACTGTCATAAATAATTTTACTTAAGTGAATGCTGAAATTAGGCACCACATTGCCTGGCTCCTAGGAGCCAATTTGCAGCCAGATATGTCGAGTACCCACTGGCCAAAGCCTCGCCTTTTCAGAAATGGAAAGCAGGAAAAACAATACGATCATCTTTTAAAGTGGCATGTTGGGCCCATCCCCAAAGTTAAATATACCTAGACAGTTCTCTGTGTCGTAACTACAGCTGACCTTGGAAGAAAATGATGTTGAGCTGCGAAAGGTGATAACGAACGAGATGTAATCATGTGTGTCTGGCACACACTTCGAGCAGGACAAGGAGCTAATTGCGTTTCAGTATTATCTTACAATATAGCAACCCGGGCATTTTGGAAGATAACCAGTCTCCCCTTTTTGGAAGAGATGCTTGATTTCTAGCAAAACAATCTATGCACGTTGCTCTCTGAATCTCTAACAACTTCTTTCCCGGATCAAGTCAAATTGTGCGTGGGTTTTTCCCGTAAATCTTCCTATCAGTCCTGCCCAGTGCTGACTGCTTATCAGTGGTTCCCGGGCTGAACTCTGAACGCTGGGTCCTGTTTTCCTTCTGCTCCTGGTAACCCTCGGTCTAGTGTAACTTGCGGCACCACTTTCTGCGGTTCTCACTCAGATTACATGAAAGAAACACTCATCCCGCTGGAGTCTGGTGCCCATCCAGGGAAGTGTGCCAGCCCACAGTGCCACAGGGGTGAGGGAGAACACACATGTCTCCAACAAAAGAGCAACAGGAAGAAACTAGTCTGAAAATGGCAGGGTGAGAGAGTTCTTTGCTGTGCCTTTTAAAATCGTGGACAGGTTGATACATAGATTAACGCTGCCCTACATACCTTTATGTGGGAGTTAAGCAGGCTCTTGAAAAATAAAAGGAGAGCTGACAAAGGAATTAAGGTATTTTCTCCTACTTACATATTTTTTTCAGAAAATGTCAGTTTAATTGATAGCATACGATGCTCTTTGGCCATTTTTCAGTTCTTTGTAGACACAGGATGTTGGGGTTAATTGGTCGCTTTCTGAAATTTGAGTTTTAATCTAGTGCTTATAATTTCTATTAGTACTTTACTTAAGGCTGGAGTTTTCAGCTAAAATATCTTTACAACCTTAACGTGCTACGTACAAACAGAACAACGCTGTCCCTAATCACGGTCCCTACTTTCAGGAGTGTACGTGCTAAGCAATGGATATGGGGAATTTGAAGTTACTGTAAAATTACTTGTAAAAGTAGGTCACAGGGACATGAATCTTTTGAAAAAATCAGAAGTACCAACTTGAGAAGCTGCTTAGAGGCCTTCAAAATCCATTCGTGTTTTAAAGCTTTACCATAACAAAATCCAGTTCATACATCAGAAAACTGGAAAGGAAAGGAATATAGATCAATGAATAAAAAGAAGTAGAACTCAGAGTGTTAGGGAAACTCCTCGGAATCTGCCAGATTCCAATGTAATCTAGAGGTTTTTGACATGACCCAGAGTACAGCAGGCGAGCCAGAAACAGGCAACCGTCTTCGTGTCTTCCTGAAGTTGGCAGCAGGCTCAGGGCTGGGCTGTATGGGACCCGGGGCCTCCCTCTGGGCTTCTCTCCCTCTAAGAATCAATCACCCTGTTAAAATAGTCATGGGAATTTTATTTGTTCCATAGCTGATGACAGAGAACACCATTTTTAAACTGGAATAGGGCTTACTCATCTTCCCAATAAACCTTATCTAGCATTACTAGTAAAGTCACCACACAGTCAGCAAAAACACAGGACATGCTCCCAGAGGAAGCCTGTGAATGAATAAGTATGTTTTTGGTCTTAGGTAGTCCCATTGCTTAGGAATTGCACGAAAATAGAGCATAGCATTTCAAGTATTCCAAAAACAAGCAGAATTTGAGAAGCAGAATATTAACAGCTAAGAATCCAAGATCAAAGCATTAAGAGTTCAAGAAGGGTAAGCAAGGAAAATAAGCAGGCCCAGGGCAGCCATGGAAGAGAAAAGGACTTGAGTTCTAGTGAGGTCTTTCCTCTGGGAAGCTCCAAAGCCAAAGCTAGGGTTCAAGCTGATCGAGTACAAAAGCAGTTGATAAAAGCACAAAAAGGAAATTACAGAGTTCTAATTAAATCAGGTTTAGATTCAACAAAAAGATGAGGGGATTATGGGCGCCAGCCATCCAAGGTGGACATTATTGTTTGGCACAGCATGGGGTCCCGGCTTTGGGACCTGTTACGTGCCTGCCCTTTCCTCAGGGACATAGGGAATATGCCCAGCTAAGGCCTGGCTATGGGCTGAGAGTGGACCAAAAAGCAGAGTATGAAGGGAAGTGTTAGGACCCATCTGCTTCCATTCTTCAGTGACTCCAAAGAATGTGGTCCACAGGGTGTGTGTGTGTGTGTGTGTGTGTGTGTGTCCATGCATAAGCATGGTAACTGACATTCATGATCCTTTTCAGTCCCTGTGTCTATGTTCAGTCCCCACTGCTTCCTCTCTCTGCTCTGTGATGCTCACACAACCTATTGCACTTAGGATAATTTGCTATTTTAGAAATATATAATAATACTATCTGTTTTATCTTAGTTGCCTTACTGGAACAGCAGAAAGATATAGACAGAGAAGACCTTTGACCCTTCAAATCCACCGACCAGTGTTTTTTGTAAGACAATAAGTAGAACAATAAATGTAAGGCATTTCTCCCAGTGTGATCAATGTCAGTAATTGTGTTCATTGAGTCCATTGTTTAGAAAAACAGAATGCCAACTTGATGATAGATTTACTCAAAACCAACTTTATAAAATGTGCAAGTCAACAAGGTAATTGGAGCTCCAAGGGTTTGAAGTATGAAGAAGGAAGGAAAGAAGGTGTTTACTCATTTTTTAAGAGTTCTTTGCTTCTCAAATAGACTTATTTCAAAATCCCTGTGGAAAACAACAGATTCAACAGAAATTATTTAGTGCTCCCTCCCCCCCCCCCCAAAAGCAAAACAAAACAGTGTATACATAGTTTTTTTCAGGAGCATGTATATTATAGAAAGCAAGGCTCACCTCTTGTAAGCAATGTTTAATATTAAATTTAGAGAGGGTTTTTCCCCCTACCATGTTCTCTGAATTACAGAAATTAGAAATGGTAAACAAATACTTCAACCTTTTCCTGTACATGACTATGTATTATGTCCAGGGTCAGTTTCTTAACACGACACTCATGTCTTTGCTCCAGTAAACTTTGATCATCCTAACCACAACTTTTATAATCTATTTTGTTTTGAAAAGATGAAAAATGAGAGAAGCTTGCTTGTGAAAAATCTGGCTCCTTGATGTCCCAGCTGTAGGCTAATAGGAGAGACTTAAAAAACTTGATATGGGCTCAAAGAGAAAGAGAGTCATGTTACCACCAACAAGCAGACAAGGCAAATTCCCATGATGCCAGGCCACTGCCCGAGGGGTGGAGGGAAGAGGAGGCACTTCAGGGCATTCCTTCAAGGGAATGGTTTCCTATGTGAGGTCACATGTCACTGGGGGTGAGGCCAGGTTGCTACTTGCCCTCCACTTCCATGAAACTACAATTGCCCCCGGAACATGTCACCAATGAGGAGTCTTCTGGGACTTTGGGTACGATATGGACCATAGGGGTCACTCTTCCTAAAAGTCTAGAAGAACTGCTAACATGGCGAAGTGTATTGGATGAAACAGATAAAGTAATTTTTTAATGTAGAATTTGCTTTAAAGTAGTCTATGGGGATGAAAGGGGATATAATTGTTATTACCGGGTGATGAGTATATAGGGGTCATTATACTATTCTCTATTTTTTGTGTATGGTTGAAACCCTTCATAATCAAATGTTGTCATTGTGTGTGTGTGTTTTTAATCCACTAACATAGTTGTGGCAGGAAGTAGACATGGCCATGGAACGAGAACAAATAGAATGTCTACACTAACTTCATTTCTCAGGACAAAAAAAGCAACTCAGTACTTGCTATTGAGTGAAATATCCCAACCATAAGCTCTGCCCTATCTGATCAACACTGTGGTGAAGCCAGTAAGCCCAGCACCAATTCAGATAAAACAGCTGCAAAAATAGAGGCTGCTCCAACCTTGAAACCTAAGGAAAATAGTAATTTAACATTTTTTTATAAAAATCTCTGAAATGAATCCATTTCCCCTGCGTTTACAATAACAACTTTTCACTTGAATTATGCATCACCGTGACTATTTGAATTACAAATGTATGAATTATTCATGATCTGCAATGTGACGGGAGTGTTTTTGTCCCATGTGTTGAAAGCCAGTGAGAAGCTGGCCCGGGACCTGGTTGGCAAGGGGCGGGTGGCATCTGGGGACCCTGGGAGGCAGGCTGCCCTTCAGAACCCTGCACCACTGGGCTGGAAGAATGGAAGGGTGCCTTGTACTGTACGGAGGTCAACTCTGACCTCCTTGTCCCCACTGTCTCCTGGCTCCCCAGCCTGTAACAGCTGCTACCCACTGGCACCACCTACATTTTAAACCAGCTGGAGACAGAGTTCTACGTGATAAGCCTGTTATATTTGCAGAGTAAGCAGGAACACCTAATGGCTTGGCCCCCTAACGATTCTGGGGCGGCCTCTGACAGGCTACAGCAGTATGCCCTGGCAAAGCAAAGGAAAGCATAATTAAAAGAGCTTTTGTCTAAGCTCCCTCTAAATCAACCTTTTAAATGTGCTCAGTTTAGGAGTCCCCAAATGCCAATTCAATCACACTGGCCTCTAAGAACCACAGAAACCCCCAGGATAGCTCTGGCCAATTAGTCAAGCAAGAAGGCAGAGTGTGTGCGTGTGCCTGTGAGGGTGTGTGTGTGCGTGGATGTGTTCGGAGAATCAACACAGATGCTGAAAGAGCCCCCCGGAGAGAGGCAGAATGGCCCCCAAACAGAACTCAGCTGACTCTGATAATACAATAGAGGGAGAGGTGAGCACATAGGGGACCTTTCTAGGAGTCAAGCGAAAACTCATATTCTTAACGTAATTCACAAAGAAAGCCAGCCAGCCAGCTGTCTAACACCAGAGAGCACCACTGTGATGAGGCAGGGGAGCAGGGAGAGACAGATACAAAAAGAAAACACAAGACATGCCAAAAGCCAGAGGGAAGAAAAAAATGTCAGAAACCAAACATAAGAGCAAGAATGAAAGTTGCAATAGTGCAAAGTAAAACCCTGAACTGGCAATGTGCTTTTGCTAACAAAGAAAACATGTGCTTTTTGTAGACAGCCCAGAAAACCTAAATATATATATATATATATATATATGTTTTAAGGGGGGTGACAGCAGTGGGCAGCCTTTGCTACCACCCTGGCACACAGCTTTTCCTCCTGAGACCTGCAGACCCACTCCGTGCAGCAGGAGGCAGGCCATCGGTACACAGAGGTGTTGTTTGGTTGCTGGGGACGCTGGGAGCCACATCAACGCTGCACGGGCTTCGTTCCACAAGGGAAACTGGAGCCTGCACAGAGTCAGCAAGGCACCAAAAGGAGGCCTGGCAATGGGTGGCCATCCAGAGCAGCCGAGACTTAGGACTTAGGGGAGCTGTGGACAATTGGACTAGACGTCTCCTGCGCTGCTGGCTCAGAAAGACTCTGATCTGAGCCCTTGTAAGTTCTTCTGATCTTCAGTTTCTTGTTTGCATTGCTAGGGGCCTAGAATGTCATCTTTGACTTCAATGCTGTCCTTGTAGGTTAAGTTTTCAAACCACTGAGCAGAGTGCCTTTGGGTTGGTTTATTTGCTCTTTTAGGGGTCATGTTATTATTTGGTCCCACGTTTTAAATTTCCCTAATTCTAATTGCAGTGGCTCAGGACATTGGCTGGTTTCAAGTTCTGGAAATACATTTGAACACCTTTCGCAGAAGTGGGTGAGAAGTTAGAATAACAGGAATACTTGGCTCCGACTTCAGTCGAATGCAAAAAGCCCATGTTTGGCTGAATGGGCTTTGTACAATGAAATCCCAGCTTCCCTTTCTGCTCTTCTAGGCCAAACCCATCCTGGATGAAATTAAACAAAGTGAGAAGCTTTGGAGCGTTAATTGCAATATCCTATTGATAAGGAGTATTTGTTGCAATATGCTGCTGATGAGCAACCATGGCTAGCCCTTTGGCTTCATTCTGCATGAATTTTCACAACCATCCACTAATTCATCTACTCATGACCAGCCCATCCCATATGCTAGTCATGGCAGAAAGAGTAATGAGACCTTTATCAATGATGAACTTCCCTCCTCTCATCTCAAGAGTGCTGGCCTATGGCAACCCCTAAAGCTCTGCAAACATGAGGAGTTGTTCTGTTCTGTCCACCCAGTGAGGGCATCTTCTCAGCTCCCTACTCCCCCAATTGTCAGAGAGGCTTGAGTGGTTCCACCAAAGGGACTAATAAATTGGTCTTTGGTTCAACTTAGAACAATAATAGATATTTCCCAGGTCAAGTGCCTGGGGCAAGGAATAGAGTTTAAAAATAAATTTATCATGTTCTCAGCCAGGGATCAGAGCAAAGCTCCCTGATCCACAGGATGGCTGACTCTATTTCCTTGATGATAAGCTAATCGACCATCCATCCAGCCATAATCCATACAGCACAGGGAAATCTGCACATTGGATTGGCTGGGCCTTCTCACCAGGACACAAACAAGCTGGTCTCCATGGCAGTCTCTTTGCCCTACAAGGCCTTCAGGATGAGCTATAGAGAACGAGAAGGTCTATTTTCATCCAAGGAATTTGACCCTACTTTTGACACAGTGGCATTCACAATGAAGTTTTAGGAAATGATATTAAGTGGTTTTCTGTGGTCAGGTTGATATTCTGGCATGTCCAGGGAACTGAAAACAGACCACTCAGCTCCCTGGAGCTTTTTGTATATTCACTGCTTGTGGTTTTGCTGCAAGAGAGAGAAGTGCTATGGAATAGAAATGAGGCAAGCCCACCGACTGGGCATGCGGGCCCACTTCCAAGTGGGCACGCACAGAAGGACCGCTCTCTGTGAGAAACCGAAGGCCAGCCTCTACCTTCAGGTCACCTCCACTCTAACCCAAGCTGCCACGCTACCCTCAGAGCCTTGAGGTCACAATTCAGTTCTTGTGCTTCTGAACTTTTACACTAGTATTTGGGGAGCATTCGGAAGGGGAGACGAAATGTGGACAATGATTCCCTTTTATTATTATTCAGAAAGGGCAATGGAGCCAATGATGCACTACCACAGGCTTTGTGAACTTGAACAGTCACCACATTAATATCAAGACTATTTTCTGTTCCACAGAAAAAGCTGGAAGAAGTAGTAAGAAGCAGCCGTGCATGTGTGGTTACATACTCATGCAATTAATGCTTAATTGCCTTCTATACATTGCATGTAGGTAGTTAGAGTTTAACAACTGTTTGTAGTGTTTTCATGTTCCTACAAATTAAATTGCCAATGTGATTTGGTGATTATATTCAAAGGAAGTTTAATATGCCTTAAAAATACTTTTTCTATATAATATTGATAGCTGAGAACAGTACTTAAAACAATTACTACATATGATAATACATAAATGAGTTTAATTTCTCTTGAAAGAAAAAATTTAAATTAGCTTACTTAGAACTCCTGCATTAAAACAATTAAAATTGCCCTGGCCATTTTTGCTCAGTGGTTACAGCATTGGGCCCACAGATGGAAGGGTCAAGGGTTCCATTCCTGGTCAAGAGCATGTACCTCAGTTTTGGACTCAATCCCCAGTCCCAGGTAGGGCATGTGTGTGGGAGGCAATCAATTGATGTGTGTCTCTCTCACATGGATCTCTCTCTCCCCACTCCCTTCCTCCCCTCCTCTCTTTCTGAAAAAAAAAAAAAAATCAATGGAAAAAATATCCTCAGGTGAGGATAAACATTTTTTTTTAATTAATCAAAGCATTTTTAAATGACTATACAATTCCCTTTTGAAAGTTGACAACTGGCGAGAAATCTAGATGTATCTCTAGACCTTGATAGGATGCTCTAACATCTGGGAGACTAGGAGGTATTTACGTCTTTTCTTTCGGTTGAAGTTTCACAGCTTTGGAAAAGAAAAGAAGAAATGGCAAGTGAACAGCCCATTTTCACATGGTGTTAAGGAGCAGGATTTGGTTTTCTGGACCGGGGCTCACCACACAGAGCAGAGCGATATTGACAAAGGACACTGAGCCCATCCACAAACTCTGGAAAGAATGTGTTTGGCAGGAAACTCGCTCATCCCATCAGGAGGACCAGAAACAGAAATGTGAGGAGAAGGAAGAAAACTATCCACATACAACTGGGAACTTTAAAGGACAGAGGACAAGAAGTGTGCTGGTGAGAGAAGAGTGGGTGAGGAGGTTCCCATTAATTTCAGTAGCGAAACGGCGAGAAGAAGGTAGAATATGAGCTGACAGCCAGACCCAGAAGCCAAGGGAGCTTGACATTGTAACACAATGTGGAATTCCAACCTCACAAGGGTCTCAAAGAGATGGAACTAGTCTGCGGCAGGAATATGGTTGGGAGAGGACATGCCCTGTTCAAGCAATAGAAGCAGTGAAAGGATATCACTATAGTGAATTTAAAAAGAATTAAATGTATTTAGCTCTCACTGTGTTTCAAGCATTGTGCTCATTGCCTTCTATTAATTATTCATTTTAATCCAGCGAAGTAGGGGTCCATTTTACAGATGAAGAAACTGAGGCATGGGGAAGTGTTGTAGCCCAGGATCACTCAGTTGATTAGCATGGGAAGCAGAGCCCTTGATTTTAGCCACTACACTGAATGCCTTCTGAGAAAGCTTCTGTAAGTACTGAGAACAAGTACTCAGCATGTCCTTCCTACCCACCAGCCCCTTGTACTGTGCATCTCCTACCATGACCTGGGCTGGAGCTGAAGCTGGATGGGAGCCACAGCTGAGATCCCGCAGGAAGTACCCACTTCCCTGCCAGTCCAGAGTAAAGTAGCTCTACAACAAGCCCTGTTTATCCTGAGGCAACCCTAGATTAGGAGAGGGGTGTCCTGTACGGAAAGCCATTAACTCGAAGGTAGAGGTGGACAAGAGAATTTGTGGGTGAGGATAAATAGGGAGAGAAAATAACCAATAAAGTAATGAATGCTATAGTGACTACCCAGTCAGGAGAGACCAAAACAGGACTTTTCCTGCATAAATTATAATTGGGCCACTTAGTGCAGTGACAGAATCTCAGCCACCCCGGTGTCCTTGGTAGTCTTGTTCGTTTCACTGTCCCTACTCTGCTTCTCCATCAAGAGACCCTTTCTGTACACCAAGGACGCCAATCCTGGGAGCTCCGCCCCCAGGGAGAAGCTAACTAGCCTTTCTTCCTACCTTGACCTAGAGTTGCCCAAAGTCCAGCAACCTGCTCTTATCTCTATGTCAGATTTGGCACGTGTAAATGTCATGGTTGAGTCACTTGTCTGTCTCCTCCATTATACTGTGATCCTCTGAAAGGCCAGAACTGGTTTTTATCCCTGAATCACCATCAAGGAATGTGCCCTAACACAAGCAAGCACTAATTTCAGGGTTGTTTATTGAATGACCTGTGGATCTTACTTATTCTCCAGATCCCCTCAGGGAGCTTTCCTGATTGATCAGTCCTGCTTTCCTGTGAACTACCAGAACATGGTTGTTTATTAGATTATCAACTTCTCAACCTTGACCTATATCAAATGCCTGATCCTTTATATAAGTGGTAGCATAATTTTTCACCACTCTGGTCTGGAACTTTCCCCTCAAAAGGCAAAATGCCATTGGCTCTCAACCCTAGCCTTGCATAATTCATTTTTTAACATTTTAAAACCTAAATGTGGCATTCTTACATTTATTCTTATAAAATTTCTAACAGTCCATCACTTCAGCTTACAAAGATTTTGCTTTTGGATAATTGCTCACACTTTTGTCCTCTTTAATAAATGCATTGAACAGGACCCCCATGACTCACCAACAGCCTCCGGCACAAAGCTGTTCACTAGGAAGTTTTCAATAACATTTTTAACATAAATAGAAACACACTAAAAGCAGACTGTCTGATAAAATCTTTCTCTGATGACTCAACGGCAGAGGAAATAATAAAGGGAACTATTGCCAATCATGGCGTTTTAAATCGGAAAGTTAAAACCATAGCCCTTAGGGGTCATTCCTTTCTGAAGAGATGGAAGAGGGTGGGGAAATGGTGAGGGCTTGTCTAAAGGATACTGGGGCCACCCACTACCCACCCATCCCCACTTAACCCCGAGCTAACCTGCTGTCATCTTCTGTGTCTGGAGGTTTTGCCCAAGGCTTTGTTTAGGGGTACCTGGTGCAAGTCTGGAAAAAAGATGGAAAACAACCTCCTCGTTTCAGATGCCCACCTCCCACGTGCACACAGTGTATATGGCACTTTCGGCATCATAGTCTGTGAAAAAATAGAGTGTAGTTAAGTTGGACTCTCAGCAATCAATACACTGTGCTAAGATGATAATGGATTAATTTCTACCTAGAGGAAAGTCACTGTAGCCAAACCATTGAACTGAGCAGCACTTTCCCCAATGACGTAAAGGAAATGTCAAAGGCATGTTTACCAAATGAATAGATGATAAAAAGATGCGAGAAACGATTAAGATTATAAAGTACCAAAAAATGTTTTAATGACATTGGCCTAAAAATAGACCAAACACAAAAGGCAGAGCATTTAACAAGAATAAATGCTAAGTCCCACTTTTAGATTTTTAAAATCAATTGCAAAAATACAAGATAGGGGACTTGACTTCAACACTTCTTATGAAAAAGCCAGAGATTTATTATTATTTTTTTTTATAACTTTTTTTTAAAATATATTTTATTGATTTTTTTACAGAGAGGAAGGGAGAGAGATAGAGAGTTAGAAACATCGATGAGAGAGAAACATCGACCAGCTACCTCCTGCACATCTCCCACTGGGGATGTGCCCACAACCCAGGTACATGCCCTTGACCGGAATCGAACCTGGGACCCTTCAGTCTGCAGGCTGACGCTCTATCCACTGAGCCAAACCGGTTTCGGCCAGAGATTTATTATTAAGAATAACTCCAGCTTTTTAAATCTCCACTATGTGTTATTCCATCTGAATTAAAAGGGTAACATAAAATTAATAAAATCTACTGCAAGTTGTATTTGCAATCATAGAAATAAGCATCTAAGTTAAAGAAGGGGAAAATGTGACCATAATCTGAGCTGTTCAAAGTACCAAATGAAGATTATGGTTTTAATTCTGGACGACACACTGTAAGAGGAACCTTGATAAAAAAAAAAACTGGGCTGTATGCCAAGGAAAACAGAATGGTGAAGGCTCTATGAACCATAACAGGTAAGGAAGTATTTGAGGAAATGGGCATGTTTACTTGAGAAAGAGAAATCTTAGGAGGGACTTGATAAATATCTTTTAACATTTCAGAGGTCATATTGACGAGGGGTCAGATATACTTTATCTAACAGCAGAGAGCGGAACCAATAGGGTAAAGTTAGAGGTAGCAGATTAAGTCAGTTAGCATTCTTTGGTTATGAGCAATAGAAACCACCTGACTTGGATAGGGGAGGTCACCAGTTACTAGAAAGGCCAAGAAACGAGTTGAGACCAACCAGAAAGAGGTGGCACCAGAAAAGTTTGGTATCAGGACCTTCTTGACCATCATCTTGCCTGGCACCCCCTCTAGACTAAAAGAATTCTAACCCTTAACTTGGTCTTTGTGCCACTCTGTTTAACTCCCAGAAGCATGATTTTATTAGATCCCGGTTGGGTCACGTGCCTGCTCATTGCCTGTCCCAGAGGAGGGACAGGGAGTCTGGCAGAAGGAACTCACAGAGATCCCTTTGACTTTCATAGCTGGAGGACATCTAGATTTATTTTCCAACCTAGGCTTCTCCAAGGGAAGGCAAATTGTGCCCCAAAAGAAAATCATGGTGCTCTTAGGAAGGGAGAATGAATTTAAGGCAACCATAAAAAGAAAAATGACTACTGTATAGAGCTCCAGATGGAGAAGTCGTTTCTAAATATCAAAGTGTCTAAAATGCAAGGGTCCAGTGAGGTCATTCTCATTCAAGGTATTCAAGCATAGATCACAGGATCAAACAGAGGAGATTCTCACGTGAGGCAGGAGGTATGGTTGGCTGAACTGAGAGATCCCTTAAATTCTAAGATTCGACAACTCTAAGTAGCTTTCAAATTGGGGACATATCAGAATCATAAAAAGAGTTTTTTCTAATTATTTCTGCCTAGCTCTCCTCCCTTTCTCTGAAGATTCTAATGGCCCCTTTTCACCCCTCATCCCCCGTCTCTATTTTAGAACCTAAAACCAAACCACCTCAGAAGTTTCTACTGCTGTCAGTACTTTCCATAGGTGAAATAGTCTGGGATGAGAGACAGGATGCTAATTAAATGGGAAAATTCTGTTTTCACTTAAAAATCTTTTTAAGTGTTACAAATGTCTAACTTGTAGATTGAAGCAGTGTAAGAAATATCTGTGAAAAATGAAAAGGGACTTGGTTGAAGAAAATTAATAGTTGGAGTTATCTCACAATGCTGCAAATGTTGGCTTTCTCCTGCTACTGCTATTTTGCTTGGAGTGGGTCCAATTTTCCCCTTGCATAAAAGGAGACAAGATCTATTTGAAGCCATTAACAGCACCAATAGGGGGGACATTTGAATTAATAACCAGGAGGCCAGTCAGCCAGGAGCAATTTTGAGCATAATCTTTTCCTTTGACTTTTTTGTAAAGACTGATATTTTGCTCTATTAAACTTAGTCCGACATGCCACTGCAGAGCCAAATAATTTATCTTTCCAATTCTACTTTTTTTTAAACTGACCTAAGGAAAATATTTTAATTTACTTGCATGGAGATTCTTTTTGTGGACTGTGTTAGGTGCTATGAAGCATTATTCCTGAGCTTAAAGTATTCTTTGGAATTTAGCTTTAAAAATAACAATATATTTAAGGGCATAAGCAAATGCTCTTGAATTAAAGCTAAGTGAACAGAGTAAGATACAAAACCATATATAATGCATGATCTTCTTTTTGTTTCGTTGAAAGGAAATTTATACAAAAATTATTTTTTTTCTCACTCCTTTTTACTCAACCCTACTTGCTACTTGTACCACTGAACTCTTTGCAAAGTCTTATAATGTCTTCCTGGAGGCCTCAGGGGACTCACATGTGCTCAGTCCCCAAAGATGCTATGCAGTTTCCTTGCTGTTTCCTCTTCTCCAGCTCTGGGCCGCCTTCTACCAACAGGCCCTCATCTGCCTAGCATTCCTATTGCTTATCCAGGAACTCAGAGGCCCTCAGGCAACACCCCGTGGGACCACTACCCACACCCTTGATGCAATGAAGCTACAAAGGTGCCACATCTGGGCCAAATTCTGTGCTCAGTCCTGCCCTCCCTTGGGCTATGTACTGCAACCTCCTCCCACCCATTCTACTCCACGGCCTACGCTGAGCTTCCTAAAACTCGGGTCGAAATCCAGGTCTCTCTTATGTATGCAGCCTTCAGTGGCTTTTCCAAGACCTACACTATAAAACCAAAACCCCTTAGCCATAACTACCAGAATGTGGCCCAAATCAGCTTCTGGCAGGGACTCTTTCTTAGAACTCACCCTCTTCTCTCAGGGAACATCTTAGGGTCCCCCCGGGGACAGCCAGACCCCTGGCACTGCAGGTGCCCTACTGTGTGCTAGGCCCTGGTGGGCTCAGAGGTGAGCGCCCACCCCCATTCCTAGGGGCTGGTGCTGTCCTTCTGCCTCCAGTACCCCCCCTACCAAACCCAGTTGCCTAACCAACGTTCATTTCTTCTGAATTTGGCTCAAACATCTCTTCCCTGTGAAGTTGTCCTAAACACTCCCCACCCACAGCAGTCCGTATCCCATGCACTCAATGTACTCATAGCATGTGGTTCTTCTTTTCCCTCTTGATTTCTGCAGTACTTAGCTAGGCTTCTGCTAGTATTTACTCACATTTGCTAATCTACCTCCTTCACTAACTAGTGAGCTCCTGTGGGTAGGGATTTCCTCATCACTGCAGTATCCCCAACACTCAAGATGGTGCCTAATACAGACCACACACAGTTCGTGTCCTAACAGGAACATAACTGAACAACCATGAAACTTCATATTGGAACTTTAAAATTTACAAGAGCCCCTTATGTCCAAAAAAGTCCATGTTTCCTTTCTCTTGTTCTAGAGGGCACCTGGTCTTTATGTACCCCTTTTCTCCACCCAAAAAGGGCATTACAAGATCTGTTTGGTTTCTGACCTGTGCTCCTCCAGGATTCCTAATGTAGGTGCATGTGTACAAGGCACAGCTCATTAGCTGGGTTCAAACTGATAGCAATTAGCACTGACCCTACATGGCCCAGCCCAGTGACCCAGTGCCGAGTGAGGGCACTAGCCAGACAAATGCCCATCGCTCTGGGCCCTGGCATTCCAGGGTGGCATGCCATCTTGGCTCCCCATTGCGTTCAAGGGCAATATAGTGTCCATTATGCTACAACAGTTCACCCAACCCTGTCAGAGTAATTCTTCCCATGAGAAGAGGACCTGAAAGATACAAACCTGCAGAGCCCAGGAGCTGCCTGAGGCTTCCAAGGACACACTATCATTTCCTCTTAACAGACAGGTTTGCCTTTGCTACCTAACACAGCCAGGTTTCCTGCTAAAGGAAGCTTCTTTACTTACCCACAGAGACTAGCACATCTTAGATGGCACAGCCAAGACTTGCCCTCCTTTCACTTCTTTAATGCTCATGGTCAAAACCACCCCACTTTACAGAGCTAGGGCTGAGGGAATATCTAATCTCAGCAGTAAAACTCACATTTATCACATTCAGAGGACCAGTTTAGAAGAGAAGACAGCAGCAGTGGAAATATCTCTGGGACCTCTACAAGGGATTAACTCAACGGGCTGTGGAATGTCAGTGCCTCACCAACTGATACGCAGCTAGGAACGCATTTCTCTGTCTAAAACTCAAGTGACTCTTAGAAAGGGATCATGGCAGATATCACACACGTAGGGCATTTGTGTTTCCAGCGAGCCTGGCATGTCTGACTGCTATCAACACAAACGTCATATGATCACTTGATAGACAAGCCCAAGCTAACACTAGGCCTAGCCTCTTCGTCGCCATGACTTTAAACCTCTCCCAGAACTGACGTGACCAGAGCTTCCTGGGATTACTTGGTGAGGTCACCTGAGCCAGTAACTGAGCCAGGAAGCAGAGGCCTAGCCATCTGATGGGCAGGCGAAGGCTCCAGCCACAACATCACCGTCAAAACAATGTCATGAACAAACCTAGAATTTGTGATGATCAAAAGGTACTCTAAGCATGCTAAGGCCTTGCCGAGATCCTAGGCTTTCAATTAGAAAAGCATGTGTAAATGTTTTGACATGGTGTTGGGACGTTTCACTTAAATTTAGTGAAGGCAAGAAAACTCAGTCTGCCTTTTATTCATGCTGCTTCCACAGGCTTCTTTAGTTTGTTCTCTTGTTTGTTTGTTTTCAGTAATGTTAACAAGGGGTGAGGTTTCTCCTGAACTTGGCAGTTGGTTGCCTCCTCAAGGCTCAGAATTACAAAGGGAGAGTCCTTGCTCAACAAATACTCACTGAGCTTATATTATGTGCCAGACCCTGAGCTAGTCACCAGGAATACAATGCTGAGCATGGCAGAGGTATCTCCTGTCCAGTCAGGGGTGACAGTCTCATGGACAGCGTGCCCTACAAGTAAACTCAGCCTACTGTCAGGTTTATCATCCACACAGAGGCAAAGCCAAACTATTCCAATCCTCAGCTACGGGCCAGTAGTAGCCTTAAAATGAAAAGAGGGGCACCTGTGACCCTCACCTGCCCTCTAGTAGCTCAGCTACTAGTATAGACACCCCTGAGTTGAAAGTGGTGGGAAGTAGCAGGAGTTTCAGGCCTGGAATGGCCAGGCTGACCCTGCCCATGGTCCTGCCAAGTAATTCTATTTACTACATTCTATTGAAGGTTCTCTAGGCCTACGCCTTTGGCTAAGGGCCTCAACCATGTGACCTGGTTGTGGCAGGGATCTCCCTTATCTCTGTTGCAAAAATCTTCCTGCTTGGCTTAAGAGGAAGGGATGAAAAAAAAAAAATGAAAAGAGGAGGGGAAGAGAAATCTGAGAGTTCAGTCTTACTGTCCCTTTTGCTAGAAAAGTCATCTAGCTTGTAACCTCCTGCGGTGATGACTGGATTCCTCCAGGCTGTGAAGCAGTGGAGACACTCCCTGGATCCACAGGGAGACCTCCCCTCTCTGTTGAAACCCTACCATCATTCTAGGACATAGGCATTGGAGAGAGCTTCTGGAATTCCAGTGCAAACAAAGTCAGGTGGATCAAAATGTTTCATAAACTGTAAAATGCTATAAAACAATTGGATATTATGATTACTGTTACTATAATTGTTAGTTAGGCTTGCTGAGTACAGAGATTCAAATCCCAAACCATTACCTTTATTTTTCTACTCTTTCCATTATCTTTTTATTCTTTCTTTATTGAAAGAATATAATGAACATATTCTAAGTGCAATACCTGTTGTTTTATTTATTTCTTTTTCAGTAACATAAAGTCAAATAGTTATATTTTAACACATAATACAAAGCCAACTAGTTATGTTTTAACTAATGTAAATATTTAGAACTATACATTGCTAATTATGACACATGTTATGGACTGAATTTTTGTGCCACTACCCTTACCCCCCTCACCTCCACCCCCACTCAAATGTCAAAACCCTAACTCTCACTGTGACTACATTTGGAGATAATATTTATGAGAAGCTAATAAAGGGTAAATGAGGTCATAAGGATGAGGTCCTAATTGGGCTTTTGCCCTTTTAAGAAGAGGAAAAGACACAGGAGCTCTCTCCTCACACCACAAATGAGAGGTCAGGTGAGTACACAGTGAGGTGGCAGCCACCTACAAGCCAGAGCCGATTAAAACAATCAATTTTTTTGCCACATTTAATACTTACACTTGATAATATATGTAGGCCACTTATAACAAAGCACTTTTATATATATTGTACTGAAATTCTAGTAATAAATAATATATGGCGGTGGGCAAAAGTAAGTTAAATTACCAGCCAATATTACCTAAAAGATAAATCATTAAAAAGGATATGAAATAATAACAAGAAGAAGGAGAAGAGGAAAAATAAGAAGAAAATATAATAAGTAATAAATAATAATACAAGAATAAACTCTGTGTTTCTCATACTCACAGTTGTAAACCTACTTTTGCCAATCCCTGTACATAACAGTTTTTCCTTTTTTTTTTTCAAGTGGTGACTTTTTGCCTAAACTCTTTTCTCCAATAGAATGTTGATCCTGTGTACAGTAAATCATGTTAATGTTTTTAAATTGTCCTTACAAGTTAATTATAACATAGTCACTGTATTTGTTCTGTCAGACACCTGTTTAATAAATGTTTGAAAGGGTTAAATATATGCAAAGGTGTTTTAGTCTGAACATGCACTTTTTAAAAATCTGCTTGCAAATTAATTTCTTTCATAAGCCACTGTTTCAACACTGTGGATAATGAAATACAATGCAAATGAGGTTAAGTCAAAGAGGAAGGCCACTGGCTGCAATCTTCAGGAGAACATATGAGATATGTAAGTAAATATTACCAGAAATTAATTCCACACTATGCTATCTGGAGCGATTTACAAACCAAATTATGATTTATATTTTAGCTTAAGCTAAAGAATTAGACTGATAGCATCTATGCGTAGCCACTGAATCAGGCTTCAGAATGGTTTCCCTGAGCACATACATACAAGTGAAAAGGAGGAAGCATTGGGGAAAAGCAAACTTGAACTGAAGCTGACCCTGCCTTGCTGCCCAGCAAGCAGCCTCCTGGAGGCCTGGAGGTCTTCCCCTTCCCCACCCCTTCTCCACCCCTCTCCACCCCTTCTCCACCCCTCTCCCCATCAAACCTTATCTGCCTTGTGCCCTCAGGCTAGTTTTCTGTTCGGAAACTGATAAACTAATCTCTCTACAATGGGGAAGTCACTGCTTATTATCACTCCTTCCTGCCAATTAAACATATCTATATTTAAACAATGCTCTTACAGAGACCATGCTTAAACTTATGCAATCATTTTGATGATGCCAATTCTAGTCTTTGGTCTCCGGTTGTATTGGCTTTGATACCTATCAAGTTGATTAATGATTTTCTCCAAGGAATATCATATCACAAGAGTCTCCTAAGGTTCGAGATAATTCAATATCACCCTTAGACCCATTGATACAATTATCAATAAAGAGTAATTTTTAGCTATAAATCAAAACCTATTAGTACTTTCAAATCTAAATGAACCTAGTCTCTTTCTATTTATTGTTAGTATCTTGTCAGCACAGGCTGCTATAACAAACTACCACAGACTAGGTGGTTTAAACAACAAATATTTATTTCTCACAGTTCTGGAGGCTGGGAAGTCCGAGATTCAGGTCTGATGAGACCCACTTCCTGGCTTGCTGATGGCAACCTTCTTGTTGTGTCTTTGCATAGTGGATGGAGAGAAGAGAGAGAGTGTCTTGCTCCTCTTATAAAGATACTAATCCCATCATATAATCTCTACCCTCATTACTCCATCTAAACCTCATTACTTCCCAAAGATCCTACCTCCAAATACCGTTACTTTGGGGTTAGGGCTTCAACATATGAATTCATACAGGACACATTTAGTCCAACGCAGTTAGTATGTGTTATTACTAGGCACATAGAATAAGAAATAATTCCTCCCAGTGGATGGAAATTTAAGACTTAATCACTGACTCACAATGTCCAGAAGGAGACATGTCCTCGGGGTTGAACTGCCAACAAAATGGGAGGAGTGTGCCCAACGTATGGTTTAAGAGAATTTCCAACGTGAAACAACACTCTTCTTGAGGAGCATGTAACTCTTCATTTTTGGCAATTCCCCCATGACCCCAAGGCCACTCTGGTTCCGGGACGTCTTGCCATGGAGAAAGGGTGTGACATAGGATGGCCTGTCTGCTCTTCATGGGGCTGTTAGACTCATCCCCAAACACCATCAAATCCCCCGGGGAGCTTGACCCCTGGACACACCATCCTACAATGGCAGCCTGTGCAAGTCTCTGCTCACCAGGGAATTAATTACCAACGTGTCACGCCAGAAAGTGCTTCATAAATGCTAACCCTGGGAACCCAACCCTTTCATCACTTTGTAATAAACTGGGATTTCCAGAAATTAGAACCCGAATCTAAATTTCCATGTTCTTGAAATCTAAAAAGAGAGAAGAAATCAGCTAGGCCTGCTGTTGGTCTCAGCATCTAAAATAGTTCCCTGCTGATTCATAATGTAGACACAGGGGTTAATTTCCCCCATTCAGAAATCTGCTTGTGTGCACCCCAAATTATTGTTATCTGTGTTCAACCATGACAGCATGACAAGCTGACTGGCTGCCAGCTTGGCCCTTTGCCTTTCCCGATTTAAATAAATAGATCTGGCTTTGGGCAGGTTTTCCAGACTGACGTGTGCTCCAGACATGAATGTTATTGTATTAAGATATATAGCGACATAAAAATATTTGTATAATCAATATATCTTGCTCAGCTTTAAAATCCAGGACAGGTTTTCAAGTAATCTCATTTTCATAGATCAAGTAGGCTAGTCAGAAGCAATGACGAATGTTGGAAGAGATGGCATGTTTATTTATAACAGATTGATATTATATCTAGTTTCTGTGTACTAGGAAACGGAAATAAGTTTGTACAAACCTTTCCCAGCCCCCATAAGCTAAAAGACAGGAGGTACCTCATCGGAATCCTTTTATTATATAATGTAATATTTTATCTTTACACAGGGTTATCAATGGCCTATATTTTCACCTATTGACTTATCCCAGGCTTTTTTGCTTGACTGAAAACATTCCCTGTTAGAGGAAGGCTGTTCTTTAAAATGGACCTTTTCATAACATGGTCCCTTTAACGGGTCCCTTTGAAGTATCCTACCTTCCCTAATTGTCTCACTTTAGTAAACCAGCAAATGGGAGGAGAGAATGAAAACAAATGAAATTGAAACTGGGACTTGGCGAGGGGTGCTGAAGGCTCTTCATTTAAGAGAGTGGTTTCTTTTCTCTTATATTGTAGAATCTGAAAATACCCCTTGAAATTTGGTCAGCCCAACAGGATCCACCTCCACACTTCCTTCTTCCTAGATTCTCCCATCTCATTTGGCAAAAAAACTGTCAGGCTTAGACTTTTGTAGTGGGCAACCGAAAAAGACACTAAAGAAAGCAAATAATTGGGCCCGCTGTGGCTCAATGGTTGAGCATGAGCCTATGAACCAGGAGGTCATGGTTCACGGTTCAATTCCCATGGGCACATGGCCAGGTTGCAGGCTTGATCCCCAGTGTGGGGCGTGCAGGAGGCAGCTGATCGATGATTCTTTCTCATCATTGATGTTTCTATCTCTAGCTCTCTCCCTTCATCTCTGAGACCAATAAAGATATAATTTTTTAAAAAGAAAGCAAATACACACTATGAATCCAGTAGCACATAATTTAAGTTGGAATATGACTGATATAAAGAAAGATACATTAGACAATGCACACCAGTAAGATGTAAGCACTCACAGGTGCTACCAAATGCAAACACGAATACTGAGGCTTTCGGGAGTATTTGGGAACGACCTAAATAAGGAAGGATCTCAGGGATGGATTTATCCATCCTTTGTTCCTTGCATTTCTTCAACATCAATTTAGTCTTCACTCATGGCCATTGGATGAACATGGCTTATTGTTAAGTTCTCCCAAAGATTCATGAGTGGAGAGCGTGAATCCTTTATTTCTCACATCAGATCACTTTAAAATGCAGTTTTATATTCTAGAATAGGATGTAAAATCACCATGACATTTTTCCTTGTTTCTTCTTCCTTTTGAGATCTGGTTCAAATTGTTTCTTTACCGTACTTCGAAATCAAATTTCAAGTTTCAAAAGTAATTCAGACTTATTTAACTAAATAAAACAATCCATGATGAAATTAAACATTATTTCTCTTCCTAACCTCCCTCCATTTTCCTTTCCTGAGGTAATATCCCTATCCATGCTTACACAATTAGATATAATACATATGCACAAAATTAGGGTGTTTGTTGTTTCTTTTTACAAATATGAAAGTAGTGCACACTTTATTCCACTGCTTACTTGGCTCACTCAGTATGCATCAGGGACAATCCTCTAGTTGCTTCTTTTGCTGGTCACACAGTATTCCACACCACCAACGTTCCTCTGTTCCCCCACTGGTTGCTGCTTTCTATTTTTGTGTCTCTCCAAACAATGCTAAAATAAATATTTCTGTATATCCATCCCTTCTTCTACCCATTAGGCTTTAAAAATCATAACAGTGTTAAGTGGACTTTTGACCTAAGATGTACTCCTACCTCAGAGGAAAATGGCTGCCTAGAATTTGCTCCTAAAAACAAATAGCCTGTCCAGGCCCAAAAATTCAATTGTGATCATTAATAGTGTAGTTCTTCTAGGACACTGTTTCCCCAGCAGGTTTCATCAAACAATTTCCAGTAAATGAAGTCTCAGATTTTTTTCAATCTACTTGATTTGCACCATTGAAACAAAACTTTTTATAAAAGCCCTCATTGGAAGTTCTTATGTTGTTTTCTGCTAGACCAGTGCTTTTTAACATGAAAGTTGAAAGGTCAAACAGGTCACAAGTTGGCAGGAGGTGCTCCTGAGAGGGCCATTAACCCTGAACCCTTTGGCATGGGATCCCCCAAAGTGAAGAAGTTAGGAGCCAATGGCTCAAGAGGAAGGCCTTGCTCTCATTCTGAAGAGTTAGGTGTTCTTTTGACACCCCTTTCCAATATTTCAACATCAAATTTATTCTTATTGACCAACAAGACTAAAACAAAACAGAAAGTTCAAGAGTTCTGCTTCCTCTAAGGCACTTGCTTAGCTTTCCATGTCCCAAGGTCATGGCCAACTTTCGGTTCCTTAACTGGGCAGGCTTCCACCTCCTGCTGCTCTCTGCCCTCTCTACCCTCTTCTTCCAGTCCCAGTCTAAGTAGCTCTTCCTCGGGTCAGCCTTCCCTCTGCCCTATTCCCCCTACGCTGGCTCATTTGGAGTTTGGAGATTTCTGACACTAGTCTTATGCTGACCATGCTCCTTATTGGTTTTGATCTTGATTATATGTTTTTCACTCCAGCGTTTGTACCTGTCCCTTGAGATCTAAAGCTGATTGGAGAGCTCCTCGTGCATTCATTCTGTTAGGTGTGGCATGGGAGTATGGGCTCCCTAGGATGTTCAATTATACCAGTTGTAATTACACAATACGAGTCCCAGTTGTGAGGTCATCAGGCTTTCTTGAGCCTCCCTCTCTTCCAAATCCTGGGCCAGGGATTCTGTCCATCTTTCCCCTGAATTTTAAAAAATCAGCACTCCGAAAATTTAGAGTGCATTAACACCATACACAGCTGAGTTTCCCTCGCCAGCTATGCCATGCTTTCTCCCAAGGTGCCCATAAGTAGCACTGTGTGAATTCAAGTGTTGCCTTGTTCATTAAAGTTTATTGAAGGGAACTGTTTCCCTAGGCCCTTCTGCATCCCCTGGGAAATGAAATTATCAACAAGCTAAGTCAGGAATTTTTCTGGGGCTCTGCTCTAAAAGGAATGAGATATCCAGAGGAGACTACCATCACTGCTTTTCTTGACCTGTGCCTGGGAGTGTCTGCCATTTTCTCTGTCTTGTCCCCACCCCCCCAGTCACTATCACTTCTACTCACTTTCTACCATAGTTCTGCCTCTTTAAGGACATGTGGCAACCCTATACTGTTCCTTACCCCATCTTCCCAATACACACACACACACACACACACACACACACACACACGTCGAATCACACAGAAGAGGAATGCCAAATGGACACAGACACATTTGCCAGATCCCACCCTGTATTTTCTTTAATTTTCTCTTTGCTCATCTAGTTTCAAACTTGGCTGTGCTACAGCCTCTTCTTCCTGTTCCCTGCCCCTTACACACACTCACATTCACACACACACACACAAGCACTTATCCTACTAGACACAATGCCAGTCACATCTGAGAGTTTAGCATGGTGCCTAGGGCATGGCTGATGTCCTAAGCAGATAGAACTCTGCTCCTGAGGGGTTCAAATCACCTCCTAGCTTATCTTATCTTCCATATTCTCCTCTTCGGCACTGGGTCTCCAAAACACCCTACCCAGAGCTAGCACTGTTTGGATCTCTCTCTCTCTCTCTCTCTCTCTCTCTCTCTCTATCTCTCTCCTTCATTCATCAATCCCATTCACCCTGTGCCCTCACTTTTCAGATTTGTGTTTTTCCACGCCGATGTGTCTCCTTTATTCATTTCTTTGCTCATTTACCTCCATTAGTAGCTGCCTATTCTGTTTCTAGCCCCTCCTCATCAATGATTTTACAAACCAATTTTACAAACCAATTAAAGATTAGATAAGCAATGATAATAAATTCTAAGTCCTATACTTGAAATACAAACTATCATCTATTTGACAACAGAGAAGGGGGCAACTATTCCTGCCTGGCCTGTGAGGGAAGACTGCAGAGAAAAGCTACATGTGAGTTGGGTTTTAAAGGATGAGTAGGAGTTCTGAGACAAAGGTCATGGTAAGGCTCAATATGGGAATAAGCAAGGGCCTGTGTGCTACAGTGTGGGAAGCATGTGTGGGCAATGCTTTGTTCACCAATGTCACGGAGATCCTGGAAGAGCACACAGTGGGCCCTCAGTAAGTATTTATTTTGGAGTTTGGATGAAGTAGAATAAAGCAGAATTTTAAATAATATTTTATGTGATGCAGGGAAGTCTAAATTTTAGTTTATAGTCACTGAGAATGTACCAAACTTGTTTTAATCAAGGAAATGGCATCTGGGGTTTTAGAAAGGGGTAACTCAAGTCTGTGTATAAAATAGATTTCTAAGGGAGAATTTAGGGGGGTCAGGAGTAAAGCATTATGCTAGCAAACTATTTTTAACAACTACATTGATTTGTATAAAGTTTATTCCTTCCTTTGCTTTATTTATTCCAAATCTTGGTTATTCTTGGGAAATCATATTTACCACCCTGTGTTAGTCTCTTAACATTGATGCTTAGGTCTGTCACCATACAGTTACCTGGAACCAACTTTGTTTCTGCCCCTCCCAATCATTTTCTCTAAAAATCTCACTCATGTTCACACTTATTTCTAATGATACTTGCTTTCCTCCATAACATCCAGCTTTCAAGGATTTACACTCACTCTTTGTCTCCATTTTCAATCCCATTGGCTGCTCTGTCACTACAAATCTGTCCCTCTCTGAGTTAACTGTTAGCATGTTGGCCTTTTGACAAACCTCTGGGAGATGCAATGCCTTAAGTACTTACATAAAAAACTATAAGGGTGAATATTTTAGGCCCTATATCAGGCCATCGTGGGAAATGTTTGGAGGCTAACAGTTCACTTAGCAATTGGTCAGTTCTCACCACATAACAAAATTCTTATTTCTCCTTGGTCTGGTGCCAGCGCCCACCCAATGCCTCCTTTCCGTAAGTTTTGGGGTGCAACTGGATTTGGGGGGAGGTAGTGTCAGATGAGGTGGCAAGGTGATTGTCACCGCCATATGACCCAGCATATGATACCCACTGGGATACATTTAAGAAGAAATAAATTATAGCTCTAGCATTTCAAGCTAGAGAAGAGATTTGCTTTTTAAATAAAACAATCCTAGAATTTTGGATCCAATATTTTTTCCCTTCTGGTTTCTCTGAAAAGTATTTCCCGCATAATCCTGTGGCAGCCCACGGGCCCATAGCAGTTCCACACACAATGAGCGCTATGAACTTGGGACGTCTTCCCTTCCCGCTGGCATCCTCAGTGCTCGGATCAGCACATCACTCAGCACACAAGACAGGAGAAAGGTTTCCCTGCACCAACATACGGTCTTGAATTCCTAAGCCGACCTCATTTATAAAAAGCTAAGCACCCATGGCATAACTTGTGATGGATCCAAAAAGACTTTCCCTGCACTTTGTCAAGACAAGTACTGCAAATAAAATCTAAAAACATTATCAGACTTGGTCTCTAGACACTCCCTGTGCTACCCCATTACTTTTAATTTTTCTGGAACATGTACCAACTGTCAGACTAGCAAAAGAGAAATGGATGCATGTACAAGAACCATTGAATGGAACTTCATTTTTGTTTCTTATTTCTTTTCTATTTTAACCAAAAAAAAAAAAGAAATCTAAAGAACTATTTTATTCATCAGGATCCCTTCTGGATATTTTTCCTGTTAAACTTCTTGCAGATTTCTAGGATAACTGGGTACTTGAGCTGCAGACCTAGAAGGAAACAAGCAGACAAACCTCAAGAGGGCAGAGTTATTTTTATGCCTCCTAAGCTGAGGCCTGAGAGCCCTATAAAGGGAACATTGTGATTGGTGGGCTATGGTAAAGTAAGCTGTTGGCTCTGATTCTTTACCCTTCTCTATACTGATCCTGTCTTTTAAATTTTGGTATTTTGCTCATAATGGATTTTTTTTTTGCATTGTTTTTTTATTTTAAAACTAGAGGCCCGGTGCACAAAAATTTGTGCACTCGGGGGGTAGGGGGAGGGGGGTTCCCCAGGCCGACCTGTGCCCTCTCAAAGTCTGGGACCCCTCGGGAGATAACGACCTGCTAGCTTAGGCCTGCTCCCGGGTGGCAGAGGGCATGCCCAATCCCTAAGTGCAGCCCCTGGTCAGGCTCAGAGCAGGGCCGATTGGGGAGTTGGGGCGCTGCCCCGTCATGCACAGAGCAGGGTGGATCGGGAGGTTTCGATGCCACCCTCACTCACACTCAGGGTAGGGCCGATTGGGGGGTTGGGGCACCACCCCCTGTCACACTCAAGGCAGGGTCGATGGGGAGGTTGCGGCGCCACCCCCTGAGCCGCAGGGCAATCAGGGGGTTGGGGAGCTCCCCCCTATCAGGCACAGAGCAGGGCTGATCAGGGGGTTGGGGTGCCTTCCCCTGTCACGAACAGAGCAGGGCGGATAGGGAGGTTGTGGCCCCGCCTCCTGTCATACACAGAGCCTCAGGGCGATCAGGGAGTTTGGGCGCTGCCCCCTGTCATGCTGATCCCGGTGCCGGAAGGCATATTACCCTTTTACTATATAGGATAGAGGCCTGGTGCATGGGTAGGGGCTGGCTGGTTTGCCCTGAAGGGTGTCCTGGATCAGGGTGGAGGTCCCCACTGAGGTGCCTGGCCAGTCTGGGTGAGGGGCTGAGGGCTGTTTTCCGGCTGGCAAGTGACTAAAGCTTCCAACCGCTCCTTGTTTTCTTTTTTTTTTTTTTTTTTTATTCTGGGCCAGCTTTAGCTCTGAGGCTTCAGCTGCTGAAAACATCGATACAATGTTTTGGTCCGCCTGGCTTTCAGTCCGGCTGATTTCTGGGGTTTTGTTTAGCTTCTTATTTGCAACATAGCACATAGTTGCTTAGACTTGCAGCTGAGAGGCCGGCAAGTGAGGCGGGGAACGTTTGAGTCCGCAGCAAGCAAGCCTCAAGCTCGCTTCAGTGCCTGGCTGCCAGCCGCCATCTTGGCTGACAGTTAATTTGCATATACTCACTGATTAGCCAATGAAAAGGGTAGCGGTCGTATGCTAATTACCATGTTTCTCTTTTATTAGTGTAGATGCATTTTATTAAGATACCATTTATCTTGATTAAATATCTTGGCACAACATTAAACATTTCATTGAAAACAAGTGCTTACTCACTGCCTCACCCTCTTCTTTGCACTGCCCACAGTCTAGGCCATGTGATTTTGAAGTTCCTCCACCTACCAGGCACAGTATATTTCTTCTCCTATTTAAGGTCAGCTGGATGACATGCTGTGACCAATAAAATGAGACAGAAGCGATGGTGTGTCACTTCAAAACCTAAGCCCTAAGGGGCCTTGCATGCTTCCGCTTGCCTTCTCTCACTTCTACCATCACCATGAGAAAAACTTGCCTATGGTCCTGGGAGGAGAAGCAGCGAAGGAGAGATATGTGAGCAGAGGCAACCCAGCCAAGTCCCATCAGTTGGGCCCATCCTATACCAGACAACCTCCAGGCAACGCACAGACCTATGAGCTAAATAAATGTTCATTTTTAAGCCTTTGTGATTGTTTGTTACACCGAAATGTAGTACACATAATAATTATTTCACCTTGGCTGTTTAGTGTGAGTTAGTCCTATTAACCTTTGTCAGTAATTGGCTTCAGAATGGAGATGTCTAGGCTCATTACAAACAACAAAATATAGGAGAAATTTCTGGAGCCTTCAGGGGAAATTACTCCTTTCTTTTATGAGACATATCAAGTCCTCTCTTTTATTCTCTTCCTTACTTCTTTGTGGATTAGAAAGCATTGTAGCTCTGATGGCCAATAGCAGCCATCCAAAGACCTCCAGTGGAACTAGCCTGAAAACAAAATCAGGCAATAGAGGAATACAGAGCTCTGACAATAACAGGAAAAATAAAGCAAAAAGCCTGATCAAACCACACCGGAAGTCTGACCTACCTCTGGATTTTCACTCATGTGATTCAGTACATGTCTTTATTATTTAAGCCAGTTTGAGTTGGGCTTATGTTTCTTGCAGCTGAACGCATTCTTCCTAGGGAATTTAGATCATACGGCTACTGGACTCACCATAGGACCCTCTCTTCATATCAATCCAGGCTTAATAAATGCAGCTTCTGAGTGGTCTGACCTAAACTCCATAAATTATTGAAAGTTCCACGCTCCTTCCCTCAGGCCTTCCTCCATAGAGAGCTTTACATGGCTTACCTGCCTTCATTGCAGAGCATGTCTCTCCTGCCTCGATGTGGCCATAATTATACAAATAATTTCTCATCATTCCCCATGCCATTTCTACTTTAAAATGGAAAAGAGAGGGAACTTATTAAACCAATTATAATATTTTCATATGATAAAATATTTTGCATGCATTAAAAATAATTAACGCATCAAATATTTACTCAACACCTACTCTGTTCTAGGAACTGTACTATGGAAGAATACTTGACAATATGGGGAATGTTAAGTATAGACTATAATACTTATAGCATGAGCTTAAATACTGCATGTGAAAAAGGAGTGTGTACACATATGTACACAGACCTACAAAGAAAGTAAGACTGGAAAGATATTCTAAAAATAAAATAAGGAGTATCTCTGAATAGTGGATTCATGGACAGTTTATTTCTTCTTTGTGCTTTTCCATATTTACTTATCATATTTTTATGATTAACTTCTATTACTTCTGTAAAAAGAAAAAGTACCCCAAAAAGATTATGCTACGTTTTTAATAAATCTTGAAGTGTTTATTATATAGACTCACTAAAATTTCTTTCTTTTTTCAATGAGCCTTGATGTTTAATAGATACTTACACAAGGTTGCTGTGTGTTGAAACTAGAGACAGAACAAAGGAAAGAAATATTTTTGAGTAATCAAAGAGTCGTATTTAGTTTTATAATTGTCTCTCTTTTCATGTTAGATTTGAAATTTGGAAAAGGGAAGAAGATCCAGGCAGAGGCTGCAGACTACGTTTTCTGCTCTGACCTCCCCAAAAGCCTGCGTACCCTTCTAGTGGCAGGAAAAAGGAGAAATAGAGAGGGTGTCATGAGACTCAGCAATCTGGGGGCTACAGAGACAGTGCAACTAACTCCTCCCATCCCACTTAGCAGGAGGCAGCTGACATACCTTTCACCCTCTGACGGACCAGGGAGAGGAAAACCCACATTGTGCTGAAACACTTCCAGGGCCAGCCTGCTTACTATTTAAGGGAAAGACCATTTTTAAAAGAAAGGGAAGTAGAAAGGAAGATGAAACCTTTTTATGATTTGATTTCAAAATGATAATACAATAAGTTATCCTAAAATATACTATAGTATCTTTATCTCAAATGATAATACTTCTATTGTACTACTAGAAGGAATTGGAATAAAGGAAAATAAATTGAAACTGATAAGTCTGGAATGCTTTACTTGCTTATAGAATTGAGTATTCATAAGCTACATTTAAAATTATATGATTACAAACACATTATCTTATTCTGACTGATTTTTAAAACTCTTTCACAGATGTTATTATATTTGATTCTCACAGCCTCCCTAAGGAGGACTTAAGACAAATATTCTCCTCCCTAGTCTTTATTTCCCATAAATGAGAACCATAGAGACAGGGCTAGGATTCAAGCCCAAGTCTTATATGGTCCAGGGTCTTTTCTGCTAAATAACGCAAATATATTTGTTCTGCTAATTAGATATTAAAAAATACTTAATTTCCCTCTTTTTAACATGTATATTGAACTAAAAAAATTGATCACACTGGGTAAAAATTTTCCACACATGGAAGCACCCAGTACAGTCCCCACTTTCAGTGGCTATTCCAAAAATATAAGATGACTGACATGCACTTGATCTTAATAAGGAACAGACCTCTTTAGAAAATTATAGCCTTTCTATCAGATTTTTTCATTACTTCTTTCTCTACTTGAAAATCGCCTACATGCTACTGAAAGATTGCATCCCGGGGGATAAAAAAAAAAAAAAAATTGTCTCAAATATCAAAGGACTTGAGGCCAAAGTCTCCTAAGGTAGCAATTTCTCCCTCTCCTTTTTTTAATCAACTCAGTAGAAATTAATTTGAATCATACTTTTAAAGAAAACCAATCTGATCTCGAATAGCTCATGTGTAAAATGAAAAAGAGTAAACATAGGAACCACACAACCCTCTGAAATAAGTTCTGCTAAGAAAACTGCCACAGTCAGAATGGTTTGCTGCTAAGAAACAAGTTGGGTTGGGTTTGGTGAAGACCGAATCCTCCTCTCATACAATCAACATTGTCTGTGTCTGCACGACAAACAGTAAACACACCATGGATGTGTTTATTGAAAAGTTTAATAAACCATTCAGATGGTTTCAAAAATCAGAATAGTTGGGCCCATGACAAATGTGTGAATTATTCACGTTTCCATCTGATAAAGTTCTCGAAGAAAGTGTCCTCCTCTCTGGGGACCTGGGAATGTGGTGTTCTGCACCCACCTGCCTGCATAAGAATCATAAACTTTGCTGTCAGATGGGAAATCACTTCCTAGAGCCTAGGGTCTATGCTTCTTTAAAATGACTCTGTTTGTTTCCCACTGAGAACCCACGGTGTGCAGACAGAAAGAATGCAACCAAAGGCTTCCAGGCACTTCCACGCTGGGCAGTCGGTGTGGCCATGAACCTCCTGCCTCCGAATCACCTGGTGCTTGTTGATAATGCAGATCCTTGGGCCTCACCCAGACCTTCTGAACCAGAAGCTCTTGGGGAAGAGCCTTGGAATATGCATGTTTAACAAGCTCCCTGGATGATTACCATGAATTTTGAGTGCCACCAATCTCCTATCAGTGGTCGGCAAACTCATTAGTCAACCGAGCCAAATATCAACAGTACAACAATTGAAATTTCTTTTGAGAGCCCAATTTCTTAAACTTAAACTATATAGGTAGGTACATTGTTATTAACTTAATTAGGGTACTCCTAAGGCTTAGGAAGAGCCACACTCAAGGGGCCAAAGAGCTGCGTGTGGCTCGTGAGCCGCAGTTTCCCGACCATGGTCCTAGCTACTGAAGGAGTAAGATCAACCCAAGCAAAGGTAAGCTAATGCAATTCAGAAAAAGGAGCTCGGGCCCAGCGAGGGTGGAGTATAAACAAGGGAATGATCGTAGGGGATTGTACTGGCCAGGCAAAACACCTAAGCAAATGCTAGACAGAGAGAGGTTCAAATAGTAGTGAGTAACAAAGAAATAACCTTTTGCCCACAGGAGAGTAAGCTGAGCTCCCCATCTAGCCCACACCTATGATAGCAACTAATCAGGTCCAGACAGTATTGACAGAGCCACCAGCTGGTCCTGATGCATTGTGGGAGCTGCCCCTTCTCTAGCACCACGCCTGTATGGCCACACAGTGTTGCTGTGTGCATAAACTGAAAACAGTGAGGTTCTACCCGCAATGGTGTGCTGATTAACGCTTAACAACGGGCTCTCTGGGGAGAATAAAACCCTGACTTACAGCATTTGTCCATTTCCATGGTCTAAATTCTCCCACCATGGCTAATTTCAAGCCATTTACCATGATGTTAATGAATGTACACTTAGGAATATAGTTACATAATGGTTCTCATAAGCCAATGTGAGCCAGCACACATACCACACACACATATACCACACATTTCTCACATAAAGAGAGTCACCACTTTTACAACATTTTGTCCTTCTCACATTCCTATATCTGAAAGAAGTGTCCATCCTGTCCTATAATTGAACATATAACTATTCTTTGCTAATAATGCATTTAAGAAGGTATCCATTTCTATACAAAAGGTGATTTTTTTTCCTCTAATTAAATAAAAAGTCTGAATCCAGAAAACATTCACCACAGTTAACCTATCTATTTGAATCAAATAAAGAAATTACCATGTGTCTGTGTGGTAGCAGAATAAGGACCCCCACACCAAAAATGTCCACATCCTAATCCCTAAAACCTGTGACTAGGCTAAATTACATGGCAAAGGGGCATTACGGTGGAAGATGGAATTGAGTTTGCTAATGATCTAACTTTAAGGTAGATTGTCCTGGATTATCTAGATGGGCCCAGTGTTATCACCAAAACCCTTAAATGTGGAAGCAGGAGGCAGAAGAGTCAGGGTCAGGGTGATGGGATGTAAGAAAGACTGAAGGCCATTGCTGGTTTTGAAGGTGGAGGAAGTAGCCATGAGCCGAGCAGCATACATGGGCCTCCTCTAGAAGCTGGGAAAGGCAAGACAATGGATCTCCCCTGGAGCCTTGAGAGAGAAATATATGTTGCTGACACCTAGATTTCAGCCCAGTGAGACCCATGTTGGACTTCTGACTTCCAGAATTTATTACTCAAGAAAATAAATCTGTGTTGTGTTCAGCCACTAGGTTTGTGGTCATTTTTGACAGTAGCAATAGGAAACTAATACAGCCTGCTTTTCAGGAAAGAGGCAAACTAACGCAAGAATAATATATAACTAGAAAGCCATAAATGGCCCTGGAAATGCTGATCACATTTGCCTGTAGTGCAGAAATCTCTAATTTGTTGCCTTTACATTTTCTCTAAGTGCTAAGAGACCCATTGGTCAAACTGTCACAAATTGCAAGTGAGGTCTAAGAGAGATGAAACAAGTGGCTCAAAGCCACCCTTTGAGTTCTCTGGCATCAGAACCAAGACTCAGAGCCTGAACCCTGCTCTCAGCCCTTGGTTTCTCCACGATAACTCATGACTTGGATTCTGTGAAAGACAAAGACATAGAGCTTCATTTTACCCTCGGGAGTCAAAGGACAGCTATTGATGGTTTTGAAAACATAAGTAGAAAGTATATAAGATTACAAAAGATAGGAAAGGGCTCCTCGTCCCTTATCCCCTTACTTTGGCCTCCTTTCCTACCCTCTTTCTCAATCTTTCTCAAGAAGAAGAAACACTAAGATGGCTTTTGAATGCAAATATTGACTGGGCCACGTTTGTTCTGGGGAAGGATCACTGGATTTTAAAGTGTCAGGCACATTACCTTCTATCATGTTTTCATTTCCACATGACAGAGAGGTAACTAGCCCAGAATCCACCTCCTTGGGACAGGTTCTGGCATCATTCTCCTTTTCCTGAGCATTCCAGTCTTGGTACCACATGCTGGTTGGATAATGGTACATCCAAGATATGGGTTGGGGATGGGAGGGGAAAGGAGAGCTAGAGGCCTGACCTGCCGTGAGCTCCAGCTCAGACTTATCAGAGCTCTGCTTTGGAGTGGAGATGTGAGGTAAGAGGTCTTACTGGGCACTTGTTCAATGAATAGTAAAGTAACATGATTTTTGTTTGGTATGGCTCCTTGTACATATGGCTCCCTTCACCTCTCAAGAGGAGAGGCATTGCAGAAAGCCATCTTTAGGAGGGCCAAGGAGGACAACAGAAAAGAAAAGAATGAACTACTGCTATACACAACATAAACAAAGCATCCTACAGACCTATGTTGACAGAAAGATGCCAGACACAAAAAGCATGTACAGTTCTGTCTCCATGTATATGAAGATCAAGAACAGGCAAAACTAATCTATGGGGAATGACGTCAGAAGAGTGGTTACAAGGAGAGTTGAGAGAGTGGAATGATGCTAAGAAGAAGAGCCTAAAGGGAGCATTCGGTGCTTAAAATATGCTGTGTTTTGATTTAAGTGGTAGTCACACAGATATACATATATAGATAGATATAGATATATATGTATATCTGTATATCTATATCTATATCTATATATCTATATATATATATATATATATATGAAAGATATTTATTGACCTCTGGGTAAGGATTGGGAACTCTAACACAAAATCCTGTTTGCCACATGAAATGCTAATTTTCAAATAGTTCTGTAAATGAAAGTGCATTTCTACTTTTAGAGCTCTCTGATATCCTTAAAATTAGAAACATAGAAGCTACGTAAACTCTTGTTAGGTATAAAAGTATTTCATTTAAGTCATGTTAAATTGCCGTTCTCAACTTAAATTTTCTTTCTAATTAGAAAGATCAGTGGAGAGGCCCCACAGCATCCACTGTCTCCAAAGGGTCCTTTTTTGTTTGAGGAAAGGCAAGGCAAGAATTAGACATTTTAAAAGAGTTACCACATTTGGGTTTATCTGTAGAAAGCCAAAGCGTTTGCCAACATTTGAGATTGTTCACTGTGTCCTCTTTGCTGCATAAATTTTATGTCCTAAATCTCTTTTTATAAAAAAGGAAATGAAGAGGCATATAAAAGTCGTTTCAGAGAGGTGACTGTGGTATACAAAAATTTTTTAATCATCTTGTTGAAGAGTTTAGAGGCGATGTTATAAAATATGCATTTACTGGTATTGGAACAGATGAAAACAGTATTTTAATTTTTAAAGACGAAAAGAGCTATTTTAAAAAGCATGTGTTTTTCATAGCATACTTTATACCAATGATTCTAAGGTTTCTATTAAACAGAAAAACAAATTACAAGTCTGGCAACCACAAAGATGGAAGGGGGAGAAGTCTCCATAAGTGAAAGGGATGGTAACCAATAGTAAAGTGATGACAAAATACCACGGCATATTGACAGCATTGTTAAAGCTCCAAATTATATTTAATGATAGCTAACTGATGTCTGGGGGTATGAGAGCCCATGGATGTCTGACTGTTGACGAAAAAAGGAAAAAAGAGAAATGAGGGCTCACGTCTCCTCCAGAGAACAGCTAAGTTAAACTGATCCAGCTGAGACACAGCAGCTTCCAGGGTAAAATAACTTCTATTCTAATCAAGTAGGTACATGGATCAAGCCTGGCCCTCCCTTGCATGCACAACCCAGGCTACTTTATCAGCCCGTGGGGAATAAATTTAGCACCCCAACAGTAGGTCTGGATCCAAATTCCAGAGACACCAGTTCAGGTCAGGACTCTTGTCTCTAAGCAGGTGGAACTTTGCTTGTCAAAGGCAATTTAAATGTGGTATTGAGTGTCAGTTGAAGCTCAGCGAAATCCCTGTTCCTTAGAAATGTAATATTTATCAGGAAATTGTGAGCTAAGTAGACTGGGTCTGGTGGAAGGGTGTGAGTGTTTAAGGGTGTCTACACTTTTAATAGAGAAACTTAATATTTGCATAAGCAAAGAAGATTATTAGGCTAACTGATGGCCGCATTCATATGCCAAGCATCAAAGTCAGACATTATAAGGTCTGCTTTTCTAGGTAACGATTACAAATGCTAGACTTGTCACCTGGCAAAATATATTTGGAGCTAATGGAGGGAACTTGAGAGGACTGTGTTCCTTGGCTGAATAAAGATCCCTGCCATTTGAGGAAACAACAGGATATCAAGAAGAAGCAAACCCACATCACTACCCATCATTTCAGCATCAACCGGTCGATCCCACTGTGAATTGGTCCCGTTTGTAAAAATTCAACCCAAGAGAAAAAAAAAAACTGAATTTAATATTTAAGGCAATATCCTCTTAACTCTTTTTAAGAGTTCAACATTCTTTTGTGAAAGAAATAGTCAACCGATCAAAGTTTAATTAGTGCTTTTCTCCTGGTTTTAGACAAAGCACAAACATTGAGAAGTTTTGATAATGATGTCTAGTTCTCAGAGCTGTTAAAATGTTGTTACTCATTAGGAGAAAGGAGTCATGCTATCATTGTTACAGGAAAAGATAAAGGTGTTTTTAATTAGAAATAAATGGGTAGTTTCTCTATCAAAACTTTTTTTTACCTAAATTTAACAAATTCCTATGACTATCCAGGCACAGAAACCTGAATTTAATTTGGCCACCTACCGTGCACAAAACATGATGTTGATGCTGAGTGAAAGCCAAGACTTTTACCCGTCTCCACCCTCCAGAAATTTGCAGCATGAAAGCTGCGTGCAGGCGGTAAGTTGGGCGGGAAGAACTGCCATTTTAGCCAAACCAAAGGACTGGTAGGATATCAACATACGAAGATTGACAGAATTTTCCAAATGAATGTCATGAACAAAGTTTCCTCTACATGGTGGAAAACAGTCCCTCCACGGCCCTGAAAATGCAGAGTAACTTAATAGCTTCACTTGTACAAGCCCTGGCATACAATGTCCTTAAAAGGAATTACTAAAGTTCCTATGGGGCGGGCAGTGTTGTTCATACAAGGAGCTCCCCGAGTTCCGAGTGGACACGCCTCTCACGCGGACCCATCTCTGCAGGCTGTTAGGTGGGCAGTCAGTTCTGGGGCACCAACCAGATCTCTCCTTGACTTTGGACACTAAAGAATCTGGCAGGGTTCACCTTTTCTTTCCATGGCATAGTCCCAGCCTGCCTCTTGCCAGCTTCCAGGGAGGGTCAAGTGAATGCTTTGCAGTGTGCACTGAAGAGGGACCTATTCTGCAAAACCATCACACGAGTTCAGAGATGTGTAGGCGACTGCTGTGGGTTGTGTTGGCCCAAGTACCCAGTGGAATGAGCAAATGGCACCCAGTCCCGTCTGAGTCGGTTAATCAAAGGAGAGGAACGAAGGCTACCCTGTAGCTTCTTTGGTAGGGTCTGGAGGCCAAGGAATCCCCTGGCCTCACAGTGAGGTGGGAATGGATGTGCTTGGTGCAGGGACTGTAGGTGACCATGGACAAGAAAGAACTTCTACTGTAAAGAGGCAACATCTGCCCATTCTCAGAGGGAGTGTGTCCCCACAGAGGGACTTTATGAAAACAGAGACTACGTCAAATGAGCGTTCTGACATTAATGCTGAGGATTGGTATGTTAGTTATTTGTGACTGACAGGAGCAAAGCCTTCTATCTACATCAGGGGCCTGCAACACTGCCGGACGGAGTTCTTATTCCATCCAGTGCAGTAACTGCTGAAGACGCAGGGAACTGGGAAGCAGAGCAGGCAAGTAAGGAACGGGAACATCAGTGCGCCTGCAGAGATGGGGACAAGAACAATGTTTGCATGGCAGCCACATGCCCATGACATAGCGTGGCGAGCCACAGCAGAAAACTGCAGAGGCGAAAAAGAGTGGACCAGGTATGTGCGGCATTGGCCTCAGAGAAGAACTTCATGACCAAAGAGAAAGTGTGAGCCATGGCGGGAAAGCCATGATGTGGCTACGTTTCCCTTGATTTCCTTGGTAGAGGAAGAGTTAGCCCTGTGGGTTAATAGGGTTGATATTTTCTTGTTTTTACCCAAATATTTTGCTCCAGTGCAAGCTGGAGTAGTTTGGGAATTTAGGATATACCTGTCTTTAGCATTGTATCATTTCTAAATCTGATTTAGACAAAGTTAATAGCTTGGAGCTTTAAAAAAAAAGGGGGGGGTGGGGGAAGAAGAGTTTTGACTCATTTGAAATAACGCTGGAAAAAATGCATTTTAAATGACAAGGGTTCAGAGCCCTGTTTTAAAACACAGCAGTTTCCAAGGTTTACAATTTTGTGGGTCTCTAATGGCGAAGACCCTACAAAGCAAACCCAGCTTTGCCAGCATTCTCTTTTAGAATGTTCTTGGAATTTGGTTGAGGTTAAGGATATTTCCATCACGTAAGTCTACACCTTAGCTGTTTTCCAACATCTGAACATCACTGTTACTGCGACTGCTTCTCTTATATTTTACTGTGGCCTTTCTCAGCTTCCCACAATTGGGATAGTATTTCAGATCCACAGGAATGGAAATAATAACCAATAGCTCACTTTCCTCTTCTGCGGTTTCTGTTTGTGTTTTTCTCCTGCTTTCTTGAGCCTCCGCAGCACCCCTCCTCCGCCACCACTTACCCCTTCAAGCTCTGCTTCAAGCATCTTTACTGAAAGCAACGTTTTATGAAGAGTAAGATAAAAGGAATATAATGAGGGCTAATGCCTAGAGGCTGACATCTGAGGAGCACTGAACTTGAAGCCAGAAGGCCAAGGTTTCATGCTAACCCCCAAGCTCCACACTGAGTCTGCAAGATTCCCTAATGTCTATAAAAGGTACAAGCTCCTTCGCCTGGAATTCAGTGTTTTCCCCAATCTGACATTGACCTGCACCAGTGTGCTGCCACAGTACCCACATGAATTCTCTTCTCCTGCCAGCTGGGAAGTCGCCCCTGAGCAATGCTCATCCCCGATCTCTGCGCTGTGCTCAGGGCTCCACTTGCCCACGACTCCAGACTCCAGCCACATCCTTCCCCGCCGAGGTCTTACTGATCTAGAACCTGCCCACAATGGGTCACACACTCAGCTGCTGAAATAAGGTGACACCGTCCGTTAAACGCAGAGTATATTAGGTGATATTAGCTTTCGGTGAAGTCACCTTAGAAAAATCTTTAAGTCAAAAAAATAAAAGGAACCGAAAATAGCATCTGATGTTAATGGAATATAAAAGGAAGCAGTAGTCAAATCTTAGTGCAAAAAGGATGTGTCAACAAAAGAAGGACCGGCCTGCGTGAAATCCAGAAAAAGGAAACCCAACAAATCATTACCTGGCAGACTGCCCCTTAGCAGGGAGGAATATGCTGAAATCTCATAATCTGGTCACCTCACTGCTGAAACCGCCCCCACTCCTTACTTTAAAAAAAAATTATTGATTTCAGAGAGGAAGGGAGAGAGAGATAAAAACATCAATGATGAAAGAGAATCATTGATCGACTGCCTCCTGCACGCCCCACACTGGGGATCGAGCCTGCAACCCGAGCATGTGCCCTTGACTGAAATTGATCCTGGGATCCTTCAGTCCGCAGGCCTATGCTCTATCCATTGAGCCAAACCAGGTAGGGCCCCACTCCTTACTTTTGCTCAGATTTCATGCTCACCCAGGAACCTTTGGTCACATTTATATTCCCATGTAGGTTTTCTTACAGAAGAAAAAGGCTAATTGGAGAGCATGAATATCCCCAAACATATGTCATTGGTTTTGTACTTCGCACCTTCAACTTCTGTGAGTTTGTTTCACAGGCACCCATCGCTGAGAACCTAGCCAACTTGAGGCACACCAACCACATCAAGTCTGTGAGCCTCACAAGCGAAAAGCCAGAGCACAAATGTGGTAACTCTTGAAGGCAAGGCTTTCAGAAAGCCCTGTGTGGGAGGCCAGCCTGATCCCTGCAGCCTCACCCCACTGTCCCTATACCCGCCACACAATCTCCCCTTGACCTGTCAGGGCCTGGAGAAGAGGGGAAACCCACACCAGTTACCTTAACAGAGAGACTTAATATAAAGAATTGGGCACTAGGTAGTGACCAAAAATGCAAAAAAGGAACACCAAGTTTTCATGGGTGTAACCAGTGCAGAAAGTAGTGTCCACCCCTAGGGGTTGGGGGAACAAAAGAAAGAAGTTTGGATTATTACAATCTAGAAAGTTAGAGTAATGTTATGGGCTAAATTGTGTCCCCTCCCACGCCCCAAAAAATCATATGTTGAAGTCCTAACTCCCAGCACCTTAGAAGGTAACCATATTTGGAGATGAGGTAAAGAGGTAACTAAGTTAAAATGAGGCCATTATGGTGGGCCCTAGTCCAATCTGATTGGTGTCCTTATAAGAGGAGGAGATTTGGACACAGATGGGCATAGAGGGAAGACCAGGTGAAGACAAAAGAGAAGATCAACATCTACACGCTCAGGAGAGAGGTCTCGGAAGGAGCCAACAATACCTACACCTTATTTTTGGACTTGTAGCCTGCAGAACCATGAGAAAATAAGTTTCTGTTGTCTCAGCCACCCAGTCGCATTCAGTACTTAATTAGAAAACTAACACAAGTAGAGAGGAGGGGATTCCTGCAAAACTGGAACTCAGAAAACTAAGAAGGAGGCATGTGCTGCTGGTATTGGCGTTTCTGAGAGAAAGCAGGCAAGCAGGAAAGAGCGTGCATACCCTTCTTCCTCCACCTGCAATCCAAGTTCTCTGTGGTGCCCCCTATTGGTAGAATTTAGCAAGGATCCAACAGGCAAAGCAGAAAAGTGGTTTGCTGAGTCCCAGCTCCATTATAGTAAAGCAGAGGAAGAAGGATGGTTTGAAACTAAGGCAATAGCTTAATAACTAACACCATATTGTATTTATAGATATTCGTCATCATCTCTCTCCTCCAGTCCAAAGTGAGCTCCACAGGGTAGAGATTTTATTTTGTTCACTGTTATGCCACCAACATCTAGAATAGTCTCTGACAAATAGCAAGAATTCAATAAATACATGTCAAATAATTAAGTGAATTTGTAGCATCACCCCCAAAAAAAGGGTAAAAATCAAAGACTGTAGTGACATAGGCTCTCCAAAGTACCTCATAATCAATGCATTAGTTAGGATTAGGTTGGCTTTAATTACCAGAAAGAAACAAAATGATAATGGCCTAGAGTAAGGCAGTTATTAGTATTTCCTAGCATATAGGGTATTGAACCTTGAATACATGTGCTGGGTTTGTTATTTTTTCCCAAGGACAAAGTACATTTTTCATGGTACTTGCCCCAGGCTTCCTCTGGACTTCACTGGAAAGCTCCAAGACCGGAAGCACATTGGCTGCTACTAGCTGAGGAGTGATTCTCCCTTTCTGAAGGGCCAAAACCTCTTCATTTCCGGAGAAGAATTTGCTGGTGCTATTCTGAATGTAGTCAGGTTACTTTGCCACCGTGATTATAAAAACAAATCTTCCTTCTGCATTTAATATAAATGATATGCATCTGCAATTGCTTGTATCTGGTTAGCCATCATTTCTAATTTCCTTATAATGAATATGTATTTCTTATGTAATAAAAACTTTTTCAAAAAGCACAGTACAGTAGTTGTTTCCAATTTTCATGGTTACAGAATGAGTCAATCTTTTTAATGTCTTTTTTTTTTCTTTCGGAGAGTGACCTAGTAGAAGGAGCATGAGTCTGGGAGCTGGAAACTTCCAAGTTCTTGTCAAAGCACCGAGAGTCCCTTGCTGGGTAGGACTTGCAATTCTTTTGACCTCTCTGAATCTTGGGTTTCTTGTGCAATAAGTAAGGATACTCCAGGACATTGAAAAGTCCAATTGGTTAGTGTTTATTATACCTATTAAGGCACTACAACTTTGTTACTTAGAATAAGTTGAGAATTGAGTCAGAGGCATAACACCTAAATAAAAGCTGCTTTTATCAGCTCTGTGCTGTGAAAAATGGTGCATCCTTTGAGTATACTGTAAAGATCAAGAGTTTCAGTAGGCCAAAGCCTCACAATTCAAAACCTGCTTTAGTTGCCATGGAGAAAGAAGATTGGAAACATTGCTGTGTACTTTACTCATCTGCCAAGTATTTACTAAAAGCAGTCTATGAACACAACTCACTGGTGGTACAGGTAGCCTCCCGCATGTCTCTTCTTAAATAATCTAACATATGCCCATAGATAGCCCTGGCGTCTCTGTTCTTCATTACACAAGCTCTCTCCAACCACAGCGGACTGCACTGAAGTGAAGAGCAGGCCCATGAGGAACTGAGTCGGTCAGATTCAGTCTCCTGTGGACTGAAATGGAGTCAGGAATCACTTAGAATTTGGGGTGGCTGCCATATTGGGCCATGGATAAGCAGAAGAGCCTGAGGCGCAGCCAGGGCAGGGAAGCATGTAGAGTGGAGAGACCTAGAAACCAAGGAGAGAGGAAAAGGGGGTGGGGAAGAGAAAGCTGCCTGAGGCTGGGTGGTTTCCACAGACCAGGAAGAGCTCTTGTTGGGTCCATGAGAGTCCTCTATAATCCCCAGTAAACTCTTTTCCCAGTATGATTTGAGCAGGTTCTATTTTATTGCACCAACAACCCCTGATTAAATTTATAGAGCCTTGCCTTTTATGGCAGTGAATCCTAGGCTAAAATTGCATACACCAGGAAAAAGTCCACCAAAATCCGGGAACTACTAGAGAGTTGCCAACTTCTTATTCTGCCAAATAAGAAATAAGAAATGTTACATTGTACTATCATCAACACAGTGCTATAAATTATAATGTATGTGTAACATATAACATTTTAAACTTGAATAGTTTTATTTAAAGCTCACTGCATTGTTCTTTTTTCCATTTTTTATTAAAGTACAGTTTGCACATAGTAAATGTCACCCTTTTAAGTGTACAGTTCTTCAAGTTTTGAAAAATGCATAGAGCGATATAATCCCACCACAATGGAACAGTTAAATAGAATCGTTCCATTATCCTAAAAAATTTGTATGCTCCCTTTTACAATCCACCCCTATCACCACACTCGCCTCCTAGAAACCATTGATCTGTTTTCCATCATTATAGTTTTGCATTGGAAGATCTATAACAATAAAAGCATAATATGTTAATTAGACTGGACAGCCAAACGACCTTCCAGACGTCCTTCTGGACATCTTTCCGGATGAAGCCGCTGTGGTGGGGCCAAGGCAGAGCTGGTTAGGGTTATCAGGCAAGCAGTTAAGGGCAATCAGGAAGGCAGGCAAGCAGTTAGGGGCGATCAGGCAGGCAGACAGAGTGGTTAGGGGTGAACAGTCAGGCAGGCAGAGTGGTTAGGGGTGATCAGGCAGGCAGGCAGGCAAGCGGTTAGGAGCCAGCCATCCTGGATTGCGAGAAGGATGTCTGACTGCCGGTTTAGGCCCAATCCCAGAGGTCCCAGATTGTAAGAGGGTTCAGGCCGGGCTGAGGAATTCCCCCCCCTCCCCCCCAACCCCTGTGCACAAATTTTGTGCACTGGGCCTCTAGTTAGTATATAAGTGTAATGATATGTGTAGACTTTGTGTCTGACTGCTTTCACTTATTGTAATGTACCTGAGACTTAGCCATTACTGATGCTGTCATGTGCATCAGTAATTCACTTTTTATTACTATGTAATATTCCATTACATGAATGCACTACATTTTATCTGTTACTCAGTTGGGAGACAGACATTTGCTTTGTTTCTGGTTTGGGGTGATTATGCATAAAGCCACTATAAACATTCACATACAGGTTTTTGTGTGAACATAGGTTTACATGTAACTTGGGTGTATATTTAACTTTACAAGAAACTGCCAAACTGTTTTTCCAATGTGTCAGTTCTATTTTGTATCACACCAGCAATAGATGAGAGTTATAATTGCTCCTATCCTATCCAATGCTTGATAATGTCTGTTTTTTGTTTATGTTAGCTATTCTAATAAATATTTTATAGTATTTGTGGTTTTTTGCATTTCCCTAATGATTAGTGGTGTTAAACATCTTTTTATGTGCTCATTTGCCATCTATGTATCTTCTATGATGAAATGTCAATTGAATTCTTTTGCCCATTTTTTAATTGGTTTGTTTGGTTTTCCTATTCTTGATTTTTGAGAGTTCTTTATGCAGTCTGAGAATAATTCTTTTATCAGATATATGCTTTGCAAATGTCATCTGCCAGTCTGTGGTTTTTCTTTTCATTTTTTAACTGCTGCATTATTCCTCCTTTTTTTATTTTAACTTGAACAGTTGAAAATATTGTCAAAAACATCATTGGCATGACAGTGTTTAGGTCCCTACTGTGTGGAACACAGAAAATAATGCACAAGAATGTGAATAATTTTGTTAGTGAGCTAGTGTACACATAACCTTACTTTAAGATGGATAGGCAGCTCTACTCCATGGGATCATTCAAGGACCCAAGTTTTATCTATCTTGTGGCTCCATCATCTTCTGGCATACTGTATTCATCTATTTGACTGACACTAATTCACCATCCTTTAATTGCATTCCTACCCTAGAGAAAAGAGGAAGTGGAGGGCAACTACTTCCTTTTCAGGACATAACCCGGAAGTTACCAGACCTTAGTCACTGATCCCCAGCTAGCTGCTAGGAAGGCTTGATAGTATATTCATGATCTGGGCAGTGAAGTGCTCTCCTTAATTCGATTACTATGGAAGAGTATATATTGGAGGACAAGCACAGTTCACCAGAGATAAGAAATGGAGCTATTGTACCTCAAATCAGATTTTCTTACTCATAATCATAGACAACCAGAAAGCAGTTCCTTTTTAAAAGCTAAAAAAGGCTTTGCCCAGAGCTACTTTTAAGGTAAATATAAAGTGGAATGTGATTTTCCTCTGCCTCGGAATTCACAAAAGGAGTCGGCAAAAACTGAGGACAAAAAGGGAGCCAAGCATCAATTGTGTCAGACTCTCCCATGAAACCAATACCACACACCTCCAGCCCTGCCCCCAACCTCCCAAAGGCTGAGTTAGTGCAGAGGTTAGAGGAAGTTGTTGAGTAATTGCCCTGTGGGAATGTAATTTTCTGTGGTAAGAGATCATTTCTCCCTCATCCTAGGGAGAAGGGAAAAGAATGTGTCCCTTCTCAAAGCTAAGTGAGCAAGGCTCACGAAAATCACTCCTAAAAATTTCTTATCCAGGGGAAATTTCTCCCCGCCCAGATAAGATGACCAATAATCCTGGTGTGAGTTGGAATTGAGGAGTTTCTAGATATCGTAGTATCCTATTGCTGCTATAACAAATAAGCATAAACTTGGTGGCTTAAGCTATGAAAATTTATCATCGTACAGTTCTGGAGGTCCATAGTCTTTCGACACTAAAATCAAGGTATTGATAGCATTGTGTTCCTTCTGGAGGCTCCCAGGGGGAATCCATTCCTTGCTTTTTCCAACTTCTGGAGGCTGACTGCATTCCTTGGTTCGTGGCACCCTTCCATCTTCAAAGCCATCAATTGCATCACTCTGATCTCTGTTCTTGTAGTCACGTCTCCTTCTCTGGCTCTGGCACTCCTGCTTCTTTCTTATAAGGCCCTTCATTATTACAGATAATCTTCCCATCTCAAGACACTTCACTAAGGGACTTTATCTGCAAAGTCCCTTTTGCCACGTGAGATAACACACTCATAGGTTTGTGGAATTTGTATGTAGACCACTTTGGGATTGACAGTATTCTGTGTACCATAACAGGTCATGGGGCTTTCAGGAAAATTGGTCACCAGGAGACATTTGGCAATATTTGGGGATGTTTCTACTTGTCACACTGTCATCTAGAGGATAGAGGCAAAGGGTGCTGCTAAACATCCCACAATGCACAGGGCAGTCCTTCCCAACAAAGAATTCTTCAGCCCAAAATGTCAAAAAGGTTGAAAAACTCGATTAGAGTTACCTACAAAAGTCATGAATGGCACTCTCAGTGATGAAATTGATGATTTTCTCTCTGCCTATCTAAACTGGGCAAATAGAAGACAAATGTAGGAGATTTTTGCTGAATACCTTTTTATAACTTTTGATGTTAAAACTACATAAATATATTACCTATTCAAAAAAAATCAAGTAAGTTTTAAAACTCTACCTTGTAAGACATAGAAGATTGCTATCTATGACACATAATTCTTACTCAGATAAGAGAGTCGAAATGCACGTACCATATAGTATACAAGTTAATTATTACACTTCCTATTTCCTTTAAATGAGTCAGAACAGAAACATCAGGATTAAAGTCAGGATATTAGTATTTGCTGCAGCTTTTACCTCCGAAGAGCCTAAAGGTAGTTTTAGAGACATGATTTGTAATACATTACAACACTCTCAAGTGCATCTTAAGTTAAAGGATACGTAAGTTAAATGATACCAGATAGAACTATAGAGCTACACAGAGCAATAATGAGCATTGGAAATGGTAACTGCTTGGGTAAATATATAAGATTTTTTCTATTATTATTTAAATTTCCTTAAAAGAAAATTGATTTACTGTTTAAGGAAAAACAATAACAATGAAATTTAAAAGTATATGAAAAGCCATGTAAAAATATAAAAGTACAAAGAGAGGGAGGGTTGGAAACAAAAGTAACTATTGTAAGGTTCTAAGATTCTATGTGAAATGGTAAAATGGACTTCACGGTAAACTATGATAAACTAAAGATGTTTACCAAAACCCTAAAGCTACCACTGAAATAACAAAGAAAAGAGTTAGAACTAATAAGTCAGCAAAGGAGATAAAATGAAATCATAAAAATAGTTATTAATTCAAAAGAAGGAAAGAAAAGAAAAAAGGGAATAAAGAACAGCTGGGACAATCAAAATAAATAACCTTATCAGTAATCATATTAATGTTAATGGCGCCTACACATACCAATTAAAAGGCAAAGATTGTTCATAATGAATAAAAAAGTGAAACTCTACTATATATTTTCTAAAAGAAATACACTTATATAAAAAGACAAAAAAGGATTAAAAGTAAAAGGATGGGAAAAATACACCATGTTAACACTAATCAAAAGAAGACTGGAGTAGCTATACTAATAGCTGACAAAGTAGACTGCAAAACACAAAAAAATTACCAAAGATTAAAAAAAGTAATTTTGTAATGTAAAGGTGTCCATTCATTAGGAGAACATAATAAATGCGTATGCACCTTATAACAAAATGTCAAAATATACAAAGCAATTGCTGATAGAACTGTAAGGAGAAATAGACAAATCCATAATCATAGCTGAAGCATTCAATAACCCCTCTCAATAACTGGTAGAACAAATAGAAAATCAGTAAGAATATAGAAGACTCAAATATATCCACCAATTTGACCTCGCTGACATTTATAGAACAACACAAAATACTCCTTTTTAGAACACTTACCATCTTAGATTATAATCTGAGCCATAAAACAAATCTCAAAAAAATCTAGAGTTCAAATCATACAAAATATATTCTCCAACTACAATGGAATTAAATTAGCAATTAAGACAATGTGGCGAGAAATAACTATGTTATTAAATGTGTGATTAAAAATGTTACTCACTGCATTTTTCAGACCATATTTTAGGGCAATAATCAGAACAAATACAAATGTAACAGGAATTGACACTCTCAACTCAACAAAACCCAAGACTACGACTGAGTCACATGGATTAGTCACACACTGAAGTTCAGCTTGCCACCGCTCTCAGGGAAAGCAGCTCTTGCCATGTACAAACAAAACAAAAAAAATTATTGCCTGCATTTTAAAAAAAAAATCTCTTCCCACCCACCCAAGGCCATAATACATCCCAGAAAAGCATTTTTGACTGCTGGTTCTTAATATATTGCAACTGACTGGCCATTTAGGAGATCTGTGGAGGGGGGGCAATAAAGAGAAAAGTCTTTTGTGAAGATTTTATTTCCTACCTTAATCAACAAAAGGTTGACAAGTGACCACCTAGAGAGAGTAATCTAACAATTATTTAATAAATCAAACAATTCTCCAGTTAGTAGGCTTGGGTGGTTCTATTGTGAGAGCTTTCCACTTCTATCCCACTGAGCTCTGTTTGTACCACTTGGTTGATGCTAAGTGGGTGGAGATAGTAGAAGCCATGGATTTCAGTTCGTGACCTATGTCAATGGACTGATAACCAAGAGAGGAATGAAAACGTGATGTAATTATAATGGGACTACGGGAGGAGGGGAGAGGGTATGTTATATCTTTGTGTAATATTATCAGAAGTCTATCGATAATATCTAGAATTAATAAATCACAAAAACAGACAGAAGAATATCATTTGGAAGTGCAGGAGTAACTACAAGAAGAAAGAAAAAGAGAAGTGGTGGCTTTTGCACAACAAAAGTGTCCTCTTAATGGACATTAGGTTGTTTCTGTCTTTGGCTTTTCTTTTGAGAGAACAGGGGCCATTAATGTTTCTGAGAAGAGGAAAGATGTGATCTCTGTTTTAAAAACAACACTTTGGTATCATATGATTTTACTTATATGTAGAATCTAAAAATCATAAATGAACAAACAAAACAAAAACAAACTCATAGACACAGAGAACAAACTGAGATCTCCAGGTAGGAGGGGTTTGGGGGGATGGGTGAAAAAGGTGAAAGGATTAAGAAGCAAAAAATGGCAGTTATAAAAACAGTCACAGGGATGTAAAGTGCAGTATAGGGAATATAATCAATAATATACATATGCCTAAGCGACCAGCTGACCGGTAGCTATGATGCGCACTGACCACCAGGGGGCAGACACTCAACACAGGAGTGGAAACCACAGGCATGAAACAGACTGATGAATCTCAGAGGGAAGGGGGAGAAGGGGGAGGGCAAGAAGAGATTAACTAAAGATCTTATATGCATACTAGAGGCCCGGTTCATGGATTCTTGCACTGGTGGGGTCCCTCAGCCTGGCCTGTACCCTCTCACAATCTGGGACCCCTCAGGGGATGTCAGAGAGCCAGTTTCAGCCTGATCCCCACAGGCCAGGCCGAGGGACCCCACCAGTGCACGAATCTGGGCACCAGGCCTCTAGTATTGTAATAACTATGGTGTCAGATGGAAACTAAACTTACCACTTCCTAAAGTACATAAATATCTAATCACTATGCTATAAACATGAAAGTAATACAATATTATAAGTGAACTGTAATTGGAAATTTAAGAAATATTAAAAAAAAAAAGATAAAAAGAATCACTTTGGTTCCTGTGTTGAGGTGTAAGGGCAGAGGCAGGGCAAACCATTGACTTGAGAAAAGCTATTGTGTACAATCTTACAAAGAACCAAGGTGAGTTCAGCATACTCTCATCAGAACATCATGTAAGTTCCACTATCCAATATTGTTTAGTACTAATAAAGTTTATTACAAGCTCCTTTATGTATACTACAATTGCATCATTTTAAAAGTGTTCTGGAAATCAAGCTTTTCATTAGTTCAGTTAACTATTTCTGCAACGTTTTGGGTGTGAGAGGTTTTGCTGGGCAAGGAGGAAAAGGCCCTTTTCTTTCTCTACTGGCGTCCTTGTCACTCACGTCTCAGGGGCTCTGAAGATGAGCAGGACCAGAGGAGAAGTTGCTGGTAGTGCAGTAATGGGGCCACGAAGGAAGCTTGTGTTTCCTTTGGGTGTAGCCCTGAGGTACACAGAGCCTAGTAGTCTCTGTGCGTTTGTCACTGTCTATTCTCTGTTGTTTTGCAGAGAGGGGAGAGGAAAGGCGCAGGGAACCAGAAAAACAACCACTCTACTGAGCAGCCTGTGGTGTGAGACAGAAACAACACAGGGACCACTTTCTTAGCATCTCTGAGCCTCGGGTTCCTCATTTGGAGAGAACAGTGCCCACCTTACAAAATGATTTGAAGATGAGTGAGATTGTCCACATAAGATACTTTGCACAGTGCCTCGCACATACTAAGGACTTAAAAATATTTACTGCTATTGTGCAAAGTGCTTGTTGCTTATGTGTTTAAAACAGTGGTTCTCAACCTTCCTAATGCCGCAACCCTTTAATACAGTTCCTCATGTTGTGGTGACCCCCAACCATAAAATTATTTTCGTTGCTACTTCATAACTGTAATTTTGCTACTGTTATGAATCGTAATGTAAATATCTGATATGCAGGATGTATTTTCATTGTTACAAATTGAACATAATTAAAGCATAGTGATTAATCACAAAAACAATATGTAATTATATATGTGTTTTCTGATGGTCTTAGGCGACCCCTGTGAAAGGGTCATTCGACCCCCAAAGGGGTCGCGACCCACAGGTTGAGAACCGCTGGTTTAAAATGTTAACTAATTTTAACATTCATCATAACCACAATTTTATTCTTTGGCTTAACAATAATTTGATGACTGAATTAAAATGTTACACATCTTTATGCAAATATCAAGGCTCCAAATATTATCTAGTGGGAAACTATTTTGTGGCACTTTGTTAAACTGAAATTAATGCTACAACCTTCTTATAAGTAATACACCCAATGCATAAGTTCTCGGGTCTTTTATTTATTAATCCACTTTAGAAAGTGTTCAGAACTAACCTGCCTTTTCCTGAACTCTCTGCAGGGAATAGTGTTATGTGGCAGTTAGAGCAAGCACAATGTCTTTATTTTAACACATATAAAAAATAAAACCAGGCACAGTACGGCGTTGAAAACGGTTCAGTAACAGGCTGACCGAGAGTGGCCCTGCACTTTGTGGGCTGGCCGGGAAGTTAATGTATACCTCAGCAGTTTGCATCAAAAGAAATGCCTTTCCATCAGCTTTTCAAAAGCAGATTTCATTTTCCATCTGAAAAAGTCATAATTTCCTACTACTCTTTTAAAAAACAAACCCAGAAAACAAAGTTTGCTTGTTACAGTTCCCCGTCACTCTATGTGTAGAGGAGGCTTATTAGCTCTCCCCATTTAATATTTCTGGGAGTATTTCCAGTTTGGGGCATAAATTCACATGTTTCAGGTCCTCTCCTGCTTTATTTACTTGTTTTTAAAACAATGTTTATTGTTTTTCTATCTATAAAATAATACATCTTCAACATAATGAAGAAGAAAAAATCACCTATTCACCCGGAGATAACCCATGTTAACATTTTGTTTTGTTTTCAGTCTTTTTTTAAATATATTATTTTATGGTTACACAATTGAAGTTAAACAATACATACAATTTTTAGACCTGCTTTGTCCCCTTAACATCATAGCAAAAGCAAAATTCTTCATTTTTAAGGGTGCCAAATAGTCCAACACATGAATGCATCATAGTATACTCAGCTAGTCCCCTACTGCGATAGTTGAGTCTCAGATTTTTGCTAAAATAAATAATGCAGTGGTAAACATTTTTGTTCATAAAGCTTTTGTCAGCTTATTTCTTCAAGATTGGGTTCTGAAAAAGGAATTAATGTCAAAATGTGCAAAAACTTCTAGGGTTGTGATATGTACTGGCAAAGTTCTTTCCAGAAAGATTGAACCAGTTGCCTTTCGTGAGACTTCAAAGCATGATGGGCTTGCTGGCACCCTTTTTAATAGAAAAAAACTTTTTAGATGAATTTTTAAAATGATATTCACATCCTGTTTTGAAAAAACAAAGTAGAGTAACATCAAACATTAGTAATAACCTAGGAAAAACTGAAAATACCCATAGAAAGCAAATTGTTGTCTTGGGTATACAGAAATCATTCACAAGATATATGCACCATGTAATAATATTGGGAAAAATATTTTTCATGGTCTGTGCATATGTCAGATCTTTTTAAGTCCATTGATAGTAACTTCAATCTTTCCAAAATCAAAGATTTAAGATCAGGCATTGTGAAAAATTCAATAGCAGTGTGTGATTAAGTTTGAGAAATATGACTGGAACTATTTGACTATTAAAAAGATATTTGGGGGTAATATATACCTTTTTTTAAAAAATGAATGAATTCTTTTAAGAGAATATTAAAAGAGTTTATAAAATATATTTTGGTGCCTTTCTTTCCCTGAAAGCAAAGCTAAGGCTTAGTGGTTGTGAATTGTGCACCATATTATTTAAAGCGGTGGTTCTCAAAGTATAATCCCCAACAGCAGGAGCATCACCTGGGAACTTGCTAGAAACACAAATTCTCGGGCTCCAAGACCTAATTCATTGGGAAATGTGAGGGTAGTTCCCAGCAATGTGTTTTAACAAGCTCTCCAGGTGATCCTCATGCATCCCCAAGTTTGAGAAAAACTGATTTAGAGTTTAAAAGCAAATCAGTTTGCCCCCCTACCCCAACGCCGCTGCCTAAGGCTGTGTCTCCAAGGCCCCCTCTGCCTCACCAGCTTTGCTCATCTACAGTGCGGGGAGAAGTCGCTCGGTGTGCTCAGTACACGACTGTATGTGCTAAAGAAGATGGATAGGTCTCTTAAAATACACGTTTTAGAGCCTTCTCCCTATTTCTGACTTTATAACAAGACAGGATTCTTTGTGGCTCCCAGACTTCATAGGGTTTCTAGCGCGAACAGGTGGAAATGCAGAAACAGTTAAGAGAAGGAGGTAGATTACTTTCAGACTGGCCTAGGAGATGTGGGAGGCTACTTCCCCGAGAAGAGATTCTGGGAAATGTACGAGACAGGATCCAAGCACAATTGTGAAATCTCTTCAGAGCCCCCTGGTTTTCTCTCCTGGGATGGTGTGCCTTCTGTCTACCCATTACGGTAACGTGGGTGATAGGTACGTTTTTCTGAGCCTATCTAACATGCACCCTCTTGAAGAGCTCACTGGGCACTGCAGCATTTCGTCTTGGCAACTACGCCAGGAGAATGTGGCCTCTTACAAACACCTAAGACTCAGAGAGGGAAAATGACCCGTCCGATGTCACACAGATATGAGTCAGGGGCCAGTCAAACCAGACTTACCTGATTCCAGAGGCTATGTTCTTACTCTGTTCCAGTGTCCCTCATTTCGGAGAAGGTCATTGCTCCTCCCTGGAGCCAACTTCCACTCCCTCTGATTGTGATCTTAGATGCTGCTGGCTCCGCAGGTGTGGTGGGGATGGGGCAATCCCTCCACAAGGAGAGTGAGCATGACTCAAGGGCAACCTCTTCCATGACTATTTGTGTCTAAAAGGGAGGCTTGAGAAGGCAGTTCTTTACATCTTAAGCAGTATAGCAGCTAATGAATAAGGTCTTTGAGAGTGGGTTAAGGGGAACTTTCCAGAAACTTTTGGAATTCAGGCAACTGCCTATCCTGCCCATGAGTAAGGACAGATTGTTTATATGCTTTGGAGTCTGTGTGTAAAGGGATCATTTTCAACCCAGATTGAAAATTAGATCTAATTTCTTTGCTAGATATTTCCTCCTATTAGTCTTAGGGAGATTAGCATTCTCGGAGCAAACTTTAAAAAAACAACAACACTTATTGAGCATTTACTATGTACTCAGCCATAGGCATTGAGATACAAAGACTGACTTCAAGAGCAATCTGGGGCATACTGGGTGGGAGGACTACAGTTGTAACACTATGTAACTATAACCTCACTGTTAGAACAGTGACGGAAATGTTCACAAAGAATTATGGGAAAGAAGGGAGGCACCCAATTAAGCTTGGGGGAAGTACTGCCTTGCTTATTCTTGAAGAAGGGATACAAGGAGGAGTGGACAGCAGGCCTGGAGGCACTCAGGTGGGGATGTGGGGAGATGAAGCATTTTGAAATATCTTGAAGCTAGTGGAGGTGCAGCTGCAGCGAGAGGTGAGGGAATCCACAGGAGAGGCATGAAGTTCTTAAACACTGTGTTTAGGAGCCTTGTCTTTCTGCTGTAGTCCATGGGAGGCTCTTAAAACTCTCAGAAGAGAAATGACATAGGTCAGTTTGCATTTTAGGTGTATGACCTGGCAAATGAGCGTTAGGTTGGAGAAATGCAAGAGATGTTGCAGTTTCTCATTGGTGGTTAGATCCTAGTGACAATACCCCTACAAGCTTGTCATTATTTCAGTTCTGAAATATTGAACTATTCACCTCATTAATTGTAATGATTTTTATTATACTTTCAAAATGCTCTTTAAATCAACACACACATACAGTTATAACCCACAGTCCTCTCCTCTCCTCCATCCAACTCTCGTCCTGTTGTACAAAACTATCACTTCTTTGTTTCTTCTTGTAGTTACTTCTGCATTCCCAAATGATATTCTTCTGCCCCACTTTGTAACTTAATTATTCTGGCCTTCCAATCACATTATACAAAGATATAATATACCCGCTCCCCTCCTCCCATAGTCCTATTATACTTACATCACTTTTTCATTCCTCTCTTGGTTACCAGTCCATTTACATAGCTCATGAACTAAAATTCATGACTTCTACTATCTCTACCCACTTCGCATCAATCAAGGGGTGCAAACACAGCTCAGTGGGACAGGAAGCTCCACAATAGAACCACCCAAGCCTAATTGGAAAAATGTTTGATTTATTAAATAACTATTAGATGGCTTGTCAACCTTTTGTTTATTAAGGTAGGAAATAAAATCTTCACAAAAGGCTCTTTTTTTCTTTATCCCCGCCCCCCCCCCCCCCCCACACACACACACACACACCACCACCACCACAGGTCCCCTAGCTATCTCAGTCGGTTGCAATGTATTATGAACCAACAATCAAAAATGCTTTTCTGGGATGTATTATGGCCTTGGGTGGGTGGGAAGAAATTTTTTTGTCTGTACATGGCAAAAGCTGCTTTCCCTGAGAGTGGTAGCAAGCAGAGTTCCTTCCGTGTGTGACTAATTCACGTGACTCAGTCATAGTCTCGGGTTTTGTTGGGTTGAGGGAGTCAATTCCTGCTGAATTTGTGTTTGTTCTGATTATTGTCCTAAAATATGGTCTAAAAATGCAGCGAGTAATGTTTTTAATCATATTTTTGATAATCACAATTATTTTTCACCCCATTTCCCTAATTTCTAATTTAATTCCATCATAGTCAGAGAATATATTTTGTATGACTTGAGCCCTTAAGTTTTTGAGATTTGTTTTATGGCTCGGATTATAATCTAAGTTGGTAAATGTTCCAGAAAAGAATGTCTATTTTGTGTTCTTTTATAACTGTCAGTTAGGTCAAACGGGTGGATATGTTGAGTCTTGTATATTCTTATTGATTTTCTATTTGTTCCACCAGTTATTGAGAGGGGTTATTGAATGCTTCAGCTATAGTTATGGATTGTCTATTTCTCCCCACAGTTCTCTCAGTTTTTGCTTCATATATTTTTAAGCTTTATTATGAGGTACATACGTGTTTAGAATTATGTTCATTTAGGATTTTTTTATTGTAAGATTTTTTATGTTATTTTTTGTTTCAATGTTATCACATTTAGAATTATGTATGTTATAAGCTGCATAAACATTTAGGATTAAATTTACACTATACTACTTGTAAACATACTTCAGAATATCTTATGCTCAATGATTTTTAATGAAGCAGTTCCATTTATGCTTCACCAACAATTTCTCCTTCCCCCAACCCCTCTGCCTCCAATGCTAAACTAAGAGGAAGAAAGACAGTTCAAAATTCTTCTAATTATTGTATTGTCGTTATTAAGCCCCCTAACTAGAGGCTTGCATTCATGATGCCTGACTTGAGAAGGCAATTTCTGGAGCTCACATGGTTGTTTATATTGAGAAGCACAACTCATTTGGAAACTTCCAACTTGCCAACTTTTCAATCAGGGATACTAATGAAGACAGTGCCTAGAGAAATTAATTTACTCATCTAGTCAAAAAATTTTAACTCAATCCTCATATCCTGAGGAACAATAAAAAGGTTTGTAATGAGCTTTGGGTTATATGATATTTTTATGAAAGGAAAACAAAGGAATTTAATTAAGATTAAGAATGTTGAGGAAATAGGTCATATGATTAGCTATGAAATAACTTTAACTTTTGAATAAGCTCATTGTTGCTTAATTAAGATATATTGATTTATAGAAACTTCAGAGGTGCTTTTGTTCCAAATGGGAAATATGGTGGATATTTTAATATGTAACTTTTATGCTTCTTAATTACCTATTGGAGCACTGTCAATAACATAGTGTTCTTTCAAAAATAAATTTAATAATTTGGTCCTTCCTCTATTTAAAAAAAAAATCTATTTAGTTTATTTTATGCTCTTTCTTAAAGTAAACAAAAATTCTAAAATGCTACGTGGCATAGGCTCATTGTTTAAACTTGCTACTTTAGAGCCAAGCCTTTACTAATGACTTTAATTGCATCAATCATTCTGAAATTGTGCTTTTTATCTTGACTTGTTCAGTTCTCATGGACTCCTGATTATGAAACAGTTTTCTGATGCCAACACTGATAGAGTTCAATCTATGGTCCAAGGCACTGGGAAATGAGGTTAGTCAGGTTTTGATGTCAAAAGTTTACTAGCCAAAGCCGGTTTGGCTCGGTGGATAGAGCGTCGGCCTGCGGACTGAAGGGTCCCGGGTTCGATTCCGGTCAAGGGCATGTACCTGGGTTGCGGGCACATCCCCAGTGGGAGATGTGCAGGAGGCAGCTGGTCGATGTTTCTCTCTCATCGATGTTTCTAGCTCTCTATCTCTCTCCCTTCCTCTCTGTAAAAAATCAATAAAATATATTTAAAAAAAAAAAAGTTTACTAAACCACTCACTCTTTAGGAAGCTTTGTACTCATCAGCAGCACAATACTTCTGTCTCGTGAATCAATCCACTTGCCATTTCACTCTTAAATTCTGCAAAATCTGGTAGTTAATTACTTCCTCCTGGAAGGCCACTAAAATTACCTACCCATTTATGTTTGCGGTTATGTTAATGTGTATAATTATTATGTAAATTATGTTAATTTTTATTCTCTTAATTTGTATAATTTAATGAACATTCACTGGTATGTTGCTTCATAACTTGTTTTTGAATGATATAGTTCTTATGATCTGTCCTCATAGCTAGACTAAACCCTTGAAGATAGACATGGTCTTCTGTTGCTCATATGACAAGTAACATCATTGAGATTAGCACTCAGTCACCTAGAAAACTCAAGTAATATTGCTAATGATCACATCCAGTCACTGTAAAATTCTGAAGCAGGTTTCTGGATAATCAAAGAAAGTTTAAACTGAGCTTCCTGCTCTTCTCTAATGTTTTGATAGTTGACAATCCCTGAATGAAAATGTTCTCAGTCACTTTCTGTTCACAGAGCCTGTGAGCCCCAATCATTCTGAATAAGCAGGAGTTTCCTATGTGGTATTCTGCATAGAGCAGGAACTCAGGGATTGTGTTTGTTTTAACAAAACAGAACAAAATCTCAGAAAGAAGAAAAGCTTTTAAATTTCAATCCCATTATTTTAGATTTTGTGATAAATTATCAAATAAGGCCTGCACTGAAGCATATTCTTGCTAAGAGAGTAGCAATACAGCATTATTAGCACTAGTCACCATGCTGTACATCCTCTGAACTTCATTATCATATAACTGGAAGTTTGTACCTTTTGACCAACTTCACCCATCTCTTTCCCCACCTCCCCAACTACCAGTCTCACTTCTGTTTCTATGAGTTCAGTTTTTTCAGATTCCACATATAAGTGAGATCATTCCATTTTTGTCTTTCTCTGTCTGATTTATTTCACTTAGCTTAATGCCCTCAAGGTCTATTCATGCTGTCTGAAATATTTTCTTATATGTAAATAACAGTGTAAATTTGTTTTATAGAAATCTGCCATCTCATTCAAGATGATCAATATCTCACTTTTAATCCTACAGAGAAATCTGGAAACTACAATTGAAATTTTCTTCTTTTTGAGTGATTTCCAGTAAGCTGTCATTAATTCACTTCTTAATATGTGTTGCTATTGTTTATTTGCATGGGTTTTCTAGTCTCAAAATAAAACTGGTCTCTGATGCAGCTGTCCTGGCTTGTTGTTTGAATCTTTGCACATTCCAATAGCATTTTCCACTGGAATGTTGAATTTAATGAATGAAAAACCAGATGTTCCAGGTACATGCAGCCTGGGTTGAAAAGGGCATATATGACAGGGCCCCAATACCTTTTGAAATAGTTAATATATCAGTCGTATAGATGTCAACTCTGCAAAATTTTATGCTGTAAATATAAGCTTGACATGTTCTGTTAAAGATAAATTTATAGCTTTCAAAATGCTATCAAATCACTTCACAGACAATATGACTTCAGTTATACCATCTGATAACATAGAAGCTCATAAAAGTGTTTATTCTGCTATAATGATACTTTAATTACTAAAAACCTTAATTAGTCCAATACAGTATTATAAAAACTATTGTTTCAATGGTAAAAAGGCAAGACTAGAGCAGTGGTTCTCAACCTTCCTAAAGCCGGGACCCTTTAATACAGTTCCTCATGCTGTGGTGACCCCCAACCATAAAATTATTTTTGTTGCTACTTCATAACTGTAATTTTGCTACTGTTATGAATCATAATGTAAATATCTGATATGCAGGATTTATTTTCATTGTTACAAATTGAACATAATGAAAGCATAGTGATTAATCACAAAAACAATATGTAATTATATATGTGTTTTCCAATGGTCTTAGGCGACCCCTGTGATAGGGTCGTTCGACCCCCAAAGGGGTCGCAAACCACAGGTTGAGAACCATTGGACTAGAGAGTGTCAAACACTCAATAACAAAGTTATTTTCTCTGGAAAAAAAAAATATCTTAGGTCATTGCTCAACCACTGAGCCACATCAGCCAGGCTCTGCTTATTTTTTATATGTAAAAAATAGTATAGTATTTTTCTTACTATACTGCAGGTTCCCCATTTATTTAAAAATGCATGGTTTTATGTGACAACACATTAATTGTGGAAATTCTAAAAATAATCATTTTATCTTTTACAATATGATGATTAATTTACTCTGTTTTGCCTAAAAAATAGGGCCATCAACTTAAAATACACAAAGAAACCATTGGAACTATATCACAATTTAGTTGAAGGAAAAAAATTAAACAACTCTAGGAGATTTTAGATTATGTTCATAGCTACTCTAAAATGTTATACTAAACTGGCTACTGTTCTAGATATCTCTGAAAATATGCATGTTATTCCTTGGAAATGCATTTTCTTTGAGGGAAGATGTGTAGTTTTAAAATCAGAAGACATTTTAAATCACAACTCTACTACTATCTACATGTGTAACCTCCAATCTGTCATTTAAGCTCTTTGAATTTGGGTTTTTTCATTTATAAATTGGAGATTATAGTATGTACTCTTTAAGATTATTCTAAGGAAAAATTAAAATATGGAAGACATTGTACAAAGTCTAGAACATACACAAACACAGAGAGAAACAGTAATTTTTCTTATTTCAGGAGCAAATCCCACACAGTGATATTATATTTTCCCACCTAACAGAACCTGTTTGAGAATTTTGAAGATAATTCCTTCTGCTTATGTTGTTTTTGAATTTTAAAAAAACATGCCTAGCTTCATTATTACTATCAATCATAACTTCTCATTGGGGATTTTCTTAAAGAATCTTTTTCATGATAGGTAAATATGGGGATTTATTTTTTTCCTTGACCAGACAGCTAACTATGAACACTTTTACATATTTCATACATAACAGAAAATGAAAAGTATTACAGTGGAAGAGAAAAACTATGTTAAGAATCCATTTGATTTTAGTGGAAATTTTCATCTGCAGATATAGTATTGGTTTGAAATACTTAATTCTGGTCAAGAGACTATAATAATTACATTAGTGTCTATTGTCAGCTGCCATTATAATTCACATCAATAAGAATGTTAATAAGCCAGACAGTGCAGTGCAAACTAGGGGAAATTTATTTTTTCTATACTCAGACTTTTGCTAGATAAAAATTAAGTTAGATAAACTAGATAACATTTTTGCTAGGTAAAGATGAAGCTTCTGGATGAGAACAGAAGATTTTTTTCTCACTTTTATTAGAGAATTTTGGTCTCTAAGTATTAACAATATAGGAAGAGTATTTTGTATAGGACTAGGAAGATGATAAACTGAGGATAGACCCTGTAATCATAATAACTTGTGAGTGAATTCAGGTAAAGGATTGCATCCTACAATGTCTATCTTTGTTAATAGTTACTCTGATTAAATTGTAAGCCCTTATTTGTATGCTTGACTTGAGAAACCCACAATGTCCTGTTTCTCGCACATAAAAGGAAAATCAGACAGAATAGCTTTGATCAATTAGACATGTTTACTGAATCATGGGTACAAGATGGACTAGAGACAGATAATCTTGATTCTAGAACTAGTTCTACCAATAACTCTGACCTTGAGCAAATTGCTTAGTTTCCGTGCAGGTGAAATGAGGAAGTACAATGAAATGGTTTTTTAAAATCCCTTCCTTCCAGCTATAAAACTCTACAATGTTGCAAATTATTTTTAAATTTCAGTAAGACTGAAAGTGACTCTTAGGATAATTCTATTTTTTTTTTTTTTTACATTTTCTTGACTTAATATTAGTACTTGAGAATAGTTTAGTGTTATGCAATAGAACTTTTGTCAGTCATAAGTCTGAACCCATCTCTCCCACTACTCCCATATCCACATATCCCAATGCACGCCATGGCCATGGGAGGTTGGCTGTGGGAGCGCACTGACCACCAGGGGGCAGCTTCTGCCTTGAGCGCCTGCCCCCTCAGTGCACGTCATGGTGACCGGTCGACAGGTCATTCAGTCGTTCGGTCACTTAGGCTTTTATATATATAGATTGACTTTGTTGATGTCTACACTGTATACATTATGCTTTCAATATTAAATGTGTTAAAGTGAAGGCCAACAGGAAGCTAATAAGAGGGTGAAATGTTACAATAACAACATTCAGCAAGAAAACATGGTCAGGAGAAACAAGAACCCATGTTTATAAATCCTAACTCAATGAATGTCAGTTCACATTTTCAAATCTCTTATTGTTTATTTGTTTTATCCTTGTGAAAGTTGTTTCATCTTCACTCACATACATTTTGACTATGAAGAATGTTTTGTATTCAAGGAATACTTGTCAGCATACACTGTACTAAAAATATTAACATTCTTTAAAATCTTATTTTTATTATTTCAAAATAAGCCACTTCTATAAAGCTAAGCCACCATTTTGGAAAACAGAAGGAAACTTTGAAGGATTAGGCATATTTTTCCATTACATTCTAATATTATTTAATACAAAATTATACATGCCATTTATGAAAGTTTTGACCTAAGAGTTATAAAATTAAACTATTTTTAATCTAAGAAGAAAATTATTTTGGTATATATAAGTCTTAAAATTGTATATGTTGAAAACCTTCAATCAGCTTCTATGAACTTACAGCTTGCACTGTTTTATTTAGTCAATGTAAATACATACATGTGTATGCACACACACACATGTACACACACACACACACACACACACACCTAACAGGCTCAGGAGCAGGTACCATCAGTCTCACAAATGTTAGAAAATTATTATCACACTAGAGGCTCAGTGCACAAATTCGTGCATGGGTGGGGTCCAGCCAGCTAGCCCCAATCTGGGCTGATCGGGGCCAGGCTGGCCAGGGGAAGAGGATTCGGGAGGTTGGCCAGCCCCACCACTGATCGGTGTGGGGGGGTCGATCAGGGGCGAGAGGCTGGCTGGGGGGAAGGGCCATGGGCGGTTGGCAGGCCAGCCCCACCTCCAGTCGAATTCCTAGTCAAACTCCAGTCGAGGGGACAATTTGCATATTAGGCTTTTATTATATAGGATATATGTATACATGTATGCATATTTTGTGTGTGTTATGTATATATATATATTCATTATACTGTATATACAAGTATATGATCATATGTTATATAAAATATATTTTTATGGTAGTGCCTTTGTTTTCATATTTTTTTAATGTGAAAAGGCATATACCAAAATATTAACAGTGGGTAAAGTTAGGCTTAGAATTGTTAATAAGTTTTATGTGCTTTCAGTTTTTTTTCCAGTTTCCCTAAAATGGCCATGTATTACTTGCAAAATAAAATTGTCTATTAAAACACTACAGATGAATAGTTTATGGCTGAGAAAGATGTTCATAATAAAAGGTTCCTATTTGGCAGCAGACTTCCAACTTCAGAAGGTACAATTGACCAAGGGCCTCAGCTGCTGGGCTTTGAAGTCCATCAGGCCAGGCACCCTAACTCTGCTCTCACTCCATAAGAACCCGAGAAGGTTGCTAAGGCAGGCCCCTCCCTGGGTGATATGGACTCCTCTGATGGCCCATTTTACTTGAGGACCTTCCCAGGGCCTTGCAGAAATTTTTCTAGACTAGAGGCTGTGCAGAATGCCACCACCCAACCTCCCATCCCTCTCTTGTGGTCAGACTTAGGTCATGGTCTGATGCCTCTCCCAGTCTCTCCTAACTCCCTCTCCATTTTCTCTCACAGGTGTTTTCCTATGAAATTCATGTACATTTAATTCTATCTTGGTGTCTGCTTCTCAGCGAACCTGAAATAACACTGTTAATTCAGGCAAAGCAGTATGGCACATTATGATATTTTGGTTAGAAAAAAAATATATATGCGTTCGTGTGTGTGCACCCACATGTGTGTATTTACATTATGGATATACACATATATCTATGCATGATTACAAATAGAAAAATAGCATGAATGAGCGGCTTTCTTTGTATAGAAAAAGTATAGGTAATTTTTGGCTGGCCTATATTTTCTTAAATTTCTACTAGAAGTATGTATTACTGTGTAATGAAAAAAAGTAAACTTTTACATGTTACTAATTTACTTCAATCTAATCTAATTTTACACTTTACCAGATTCGATAAAGAATAGATCTGTTCATTCATTTCTTCGTGGACACATTGCCTGTTATGTGCAAGCCCTGTGCTGGGGCATGGCCGATGTGAAGACAAAGATGAATCAGTGAATCAGGAAGCAGGAGTCTAAACGCAGTGCCCCGAGAGAGGCACAAAGCAGGTGCTGGGAAGCTCCGGAAGATGGAAAGACGCCTGTCTGAAGGATCAGGGAAAACTGGTGCAGAGGTGGCATTTTAGCAGACCCTGAAGGAACAGGTAACTTTCTGTTTTTCGCTTTGGAAATGTACTGAAACAGCCTCCGCAGTTTGGGTCACAGTGTGAGGGTGCTTCAGAGTTGGAAGCTGAGTCTGTTCATACTCTCTCACTTGTGCCACGTGGGTCCCATCCACCAACTTTCTCCTAGTAAGAGTCCACTTGCCAGCCCAGTCCTGCACCTGCATCGTGCGGCCGTTGTTGGGGTCCAACCCCAGCAGGCCCAGGGGTTCCCAAAGGTGTGGACAGTGTCGGCGAAGAAGGAATGACACGGAGACAGCGTTCAGTTGATCAGCAGCCTAGCCAGGATCTCTAGCCAGGATCTCCAGCCAAGTTCTGGTCAGGATCTCCAGCGAAGTTCTGGTGATTACTGTCTTGTTACATCTGTATTTATACCAGTTGACTTTAATCCTGTCAATTTCTACATTTACCTTTCCTTCCTCAGAAAAGCATGGACATACTTCTTGTATAAAACGTTCCGTCTAACTGGGCGTAACCTTAACTCCTCTGCTAGTAAGCATATGTGTTAAAAGATCAATACGGAGTCTTTTCTTTAGACTCAGTATGGCACATCTTATCAATCTAAAGATCTATACAGAGTCTTCTTTCTTTGGACTCAGTATGGCACATCTTCTCAATCTAAGTTCTGTACTATCCACCTTCTTACCCTACTTATCCTCTATAGGGGGGTCTGCAACACCCTGGTGGAGTCCTATCCGTCCGGAGTGTGGGAGTTCTCAATTGGTGGGGGCTTACCTAGGGGAATCCTGTTCCAGGGGTTCCCAAAGGTGTGGACGGAGTCGGCAAAGACTATCCACCCTCTTCCTACGGTGGAGTCCTATCCGTCCCGAGTGCGGGGCACTTACCTAGGGGTCCCTGTACGGGCACCAGATGTTGGGGTCCAACCCCAGCAGGTCCAGGGGTCCCCAAAGGTGTGGACGGAGTCGGCGAAGAAGGAATGACACGGAGACAGCGTTCAGTTGATCAGCAGCCTAGCCAGGATCTCTAGCCATCTCCAGCCAAGTTCTGTCTTTATTGTCTTGTTATCTGTATTTATACCAGCTGATTTTTTTAAAAAATATTTTATTGATTTTTTACAGAGAAGAAGGGAGAGGGAGAGAGAATTAGAAACATTGATGGGAGAGAAACATCGATCAGCTGCCTCCTGCACACCCCCTACTGGGGATATACCCACAACCAAGGTATATGCCCTTGACTGGGACCCTTCAGTCTGCAGGCTGATGCTCTATCCACTGAGTCAAACCGGCTAGGTCTATACCAGTTGATTTTATTTATTTTTTACAGAAATCCTTTAATTTTCTTTATTTCACACATTAAAAAATGAAACACACTATACAAATGGTTTTCAGAGCAGATTACACGCGGATCCATTCAGATTCCTCTGAATGGAGGAGACGGAGGCAGCTGTTAGCACGTAGCCGATGTATTGATCTAGATGCAGTAGCATGCAGCCCTCAGCATGACAGTTCATTCTCCTCTGTTCTTAAATTAGGTTAAATGGCGTCGGTGTCCATATTTACAGACTTGAAATGTATCGATCCTGAGCAGTTCTGATGTACATCTGAGACCGGCTGCTGGGAGTCTTGGTCTCAGTTTAAAAAGGGAGGCCAGTGGTGCAGGCAGCTGCTAGGAACTGGTCGTCATCCTGCCCACCAGGAACATTGGCCGCGGTGGCACAGTCAGACCCTCTACAAGGGTTAAGCCAAGTAACTGTAGGTGTCCTTTTCACCACCAACTCGCTCCAAATATTCTTTCTCGATCAGAATATCAATGCATTTCTTGATGACCGGGACCCGTGGCTTGAACCGTAAGGACAGCTTGAGTGAGCACCTCCCCAAGCAGCTGCTGGTGCTTCAGGACCTTCCGCATCTTCATGATCCTCACAATCCCAGCCTGGATCAGCAGTTTCCGGTCCTCTTCAATATTTTTGTGTGTAGTTTCTTGTTCCTGCTTCTGTTCGGTTTTCATTGGCACATTGATGTTAACCCTTAATTTCTTATTTTTATAACCAAGATACAATTTTATCAAGGTATCTGGCTTCAATTCCACCTCATCAACATTTGCATTTTCATTTTCCAAGACCAATAACTTCGACTTCAATAGAATCTGTAGGACTTGTGCCAAAATGTCCATTTTGATTTGAGTGCTGTCCGTCAGCTGCTGCACCGAGTAAACATCTTCCGTGTTGTATTGAAGCAGGATTGCCATCTGGAATGTAGATGCCTGCAAAGTGTATCTGTTCTTGAAGCAGTTTGTGACCAGCTCTCCTTTGGAGAGTTGGTACAACCACATCAGCTTCCTGCCGCTATGAAGACTAGCGTAGAAAGCAGTGAATCGCTGGTAGCTACGTTCCAGTTCTGACGGCAAGGCGAACGTGCAGGACTGCTGGAAGGGCCACGAGCCGGAGCTCGGCACCTGGACACTGAAGTCCAAGTCCAGTGGCTCTGAACTTGTCAGGTGCTTTTTGAACTGTTCGTTTAAATCTTTGCTCACGCCAATGTCCTGAAACATCCGCTGAAGTTTGGAGGTATACTCGTACCCACATGCTTGCTTTAATTTGGAGATCATGCTTGCTTCGGCATCATCACTCGCACTGTTCTGGTGCACGAGTCTTTTGGCCAGCGTCTTCGCATAGAACTTCTGGAACACATCCTTGTCCTCTATGTACTTGAAGACAACCATCGCTTGATTGAGTGTATCTTCTAGTTCTGCTTCTTCTGGGTTCTTGGAACTCTTCTTCAACAAGGAGTCACAGTATCGAGCCAGCAATTCGGGGGACTTACTGGACGACTGAGCCATCTTGGTGACAGCATTGCTGTTTATGAAGCGCCCACAAGCCTTGTCCAGGGCAGCCACGAAGCCCACATTGTTATTGAATGCTGACATGACCAGGGCGTTGTACTTTTTATGAACATCCAGCACTGTCTGCACGTACATTTTGGGATCATTTAAAGCAGCTTCGCCACACTTTTCAATTGCTGCAAGACCCTGATTATGAATATGTGTCTCCAAAAGTTTTTTCAGTTCTCCTAGGCCGTCCTGGATTTGAGATACAAGATTATACATGCGACCCAAATCTTCGTTTTTATCAGCATCCAGCAAGTTCTGAAACTGTGTGAAAAATCTCCAGGTGCTTCTCGATGAGCACCTGCTCGCACTTCCTCGCTAGCTCGTCCTGAGTGCTTTCGTGGAGGTAGACCTGCACTCTCCGTTGCTCCTCGAGCAGACAGGCCTCTGCCTTTTTCATGTATTCAGTAACTGGGCTCTGCTGCAGGAATTCAGTACTCTCTCTGGTATAAAATCTCTCTGTATCAGCCAAAAACTGAGACTCAAAGGATTCTTTATACACTGTTAACGTAGGACCCTTCCCAAATGCATCTTCTTCATTCAGCCCCAATTCCACATAAGACTGTACAACTCCACTAATCAGTCTTGTATTGATGGTTTCACCATTTCTTTCCTTTTCAATCAGTTTTAAAACAGTATTGGTTACCTGTTTGTTCAAGGGCCTGAATAGACAATCTCTCCAAGTCACCAATGCGAGAGAATAAATTTCATAAATTCCTTTTCGCCCTTCATCACATTCACGGCGAGCCCAACGTCTATTGAGGTAGGCACAAACTCCATTCAGAACTTTGCTGGAAAACTGGTAATCTTCCCACTGCTGGGTGTAGAACTTCAGTACACTCTCATCCATCAAGTCTTCTCCATCCTTAAGAAGATTTGTCAAGTAATCCTTCAAAAATTCTTTAAGTCGTTGGTATAATTCCAAGCCAACAAATTGCACTCCCCCAGGCGTTTGCCCCTTTTTCGATTCAGAAGGAGGGACGCCAGCCCCTCCCGTTTGGTTTGACTGCTGAACACTCGTGCAGTAGCTATAAACATGAGTGTAGAGCTCCATGTATCTGGATTTTGCCATACTCTGTCTGGTGTACACCTGCTGGATTCCGGCTCTGAGGTCATCCCAGATCTGGTCAAGGCCAATCTGCTTCAGTCCATGGGGATTCTGACTCCTGTTCGATGACATTGTGAGTAATATTCTGAAGTTGTCCTTATTCAAAGACGGAAAAATTCCCCTATTGTTGTTGATGTATTTTCCCTCCACGTTCCGTGTGGTTCAGGGTTCGGGGTCTACTGGTGGGTACTTGGATGTTGGGGTCCAACCCCAGCAGGTCCAGTGTCCCCAAAGGTGTGGACAGAGTCGGCAAAGAAAGAGTGACACGGAGACAGCGTTCAGTTGATCAGCAGCCTAGCCAGGATCTCTAGCCACGATCTCCAGCCAAGTTCTGGTCAGGATCTCCAGCGAAGTTCTGGTATTTACTGTCTTGTTACATCTGTATTTATACCAGTTGATTTTAATCCTGTCAATTTCTATTGCAAAAGTTAGGGCGTTTCTTATCTCCATTCCAGGGAGTAAAGATTATGTAGCTTAAGTGTGATTGTTTGTAGTTAAAGTGATTAACTACGCCCCTGGCACTTAGTTAAGGGTTTTATCCCCTCCTTAACTTCAGGGGAAAATCCCTACCTGGGGAAACAACCTTTCTCAGAGAGGTGACCTTGGTTAAAACACATGGCACTAAGGGGAGCAAACATATTAAGAACAGTATGCTATATACGCCAGGTCCCTTGAAACATATGCTGGTCAAATGTTTCTTCCCTGCAGCGACTGTGTCAAGCAGCAAGGATGGACCGGCTTCCGGCAGGCCGTGATCTAAGGTTACTGTACACTTGGTTTTCTGGCCACTTGGTATGGTTTCCTCCCGTATTTATCTCAGCTTAAAGGAGATCTCACTAACTTTAAAGGTGCTTTAACTCTTTATAGCAAGCACATCCCCATTTGGACTGACGGGTACAGTGGATTTTGCCAGACAGTCTACTGCCCTGCTGGCTCCTCCTATTCCTACAGGAACAGGAGTCTGGGGATCCTCTGATCTTCAAGTGTTTATTTTAGTCGGATCAATTCTCTTTTTGGCACTTCGGAAGTTGGGCCTATCCTGAGTCATCAGAGACAGACATGTGATAGAACAGGTCCCATTTGATAGGTAAAGACGGAAAAAATTGCAGGTGCAATAGCAAAAGGCTAGGTCCCAGCACTCTACCTTCAGCTCACAAAGCAGTTAACTTTACAAATTAGTAACAGTTGTACCATGGCCAGGATCTCACACGATCTTCCATCCTTTCACCTAAAGGACTAGACTCATTTATTAGTACTGCGGTCTTTCCAAATTTGGAAACATCACTTGAATAATGTTGAAAATTATTTTACCATGAATAGAACATCTTTCTTCCCATTCAAATAGCTTTCTGAAATGTTGGTGAATAGTATACGTGGGGTAGACTTGGGGCAGAAGTATACATTATTAACATAATCTAACATCAAATTCTGTTACAGGAGCCCACAATGTTACTTGAAATCCAAATACTGCCATCGCTTGCTGCTTTGAGTGCATTTCCTTTTCGTAAGGCCCTCTCCAACTCTCACAAGACTGGTCTGACTCAGGAACCATTGCACATATGAAAGCACCTTCTAATCATTTCTGTACCTCAAACGTACTGCCTGTTCTTTGCTGCTAATAGATGAGCTGTTGGAATCTAAAAACTTTGACATTATCATGTGGAAAGAAAAGTAGTTCAAAGGAAAAACAAAAGAACACCAAGTTCTTCAGTGAAATGCTAACTTTGAGTGTAACATAGACAGAGCCGTTATTCATAAATCTGAGGTAACATACTTTTCAATTTTATTTAAAGAAATGCTATAGTAGCTGAAACTGGAGTCTACAAGCATTTCCTTAACATGTCATTTTTTCCTCCAATTAAGATACATAGACTTATTATTATAAAGTTCTTCAGAATTCTTAAGATTTTCCATTTTATAATAGCAAGGATTGCAACATTTATTTTGGGGGAAAAAACGTTTAGAAAGTTTTGTAAATTTTTCTAGTAAGTAAACCAATAATTAGGCCTAGGAACACGAAGATTACCCAGTGCCTCTCCTCACCCCCGCCTCCAAACAATCAAAGTTAGTTTTCTTTTTCTTTTTCTTTGTATAGGAGTTTTGCTCTTAGAGAGACAAGAGGAAGGGAGAGAAGAGGGGGTGCTATTACACCCGGTCTATAAAGTTTGTACTCAGCAGTCTTACTGAAAACTTGCTGTGTGCTGGGCATTGTGCTCCTGCTGGGTGAACCCAGCAGGAAACTAGGGAGGGGACAGGGGACTCTGCATATACAGAGATAGAAAGGCCCAAAGACCATACAAAGTTTATTAATTTTGCAGTTTGTATAATTTTTGAGAATAATAACTTTATTAAAATCTAAGTGTCTTAAAATGTGACTCTCTACACAACAGCAATTGTACTTTTGTTTTTGTTTTTTTAGTTTTGAGGCCAAGCTTGAGACCTATATGAAATCACTGACTCCTTATAATAACCCCTAGTCCTAGGGTCAGCCCATCCTCCCACTCCAGGATCTGAGAATGAGACGCTGTTCTTTTCTGTTCAAAGATGGGTAGAGTTGTGAGTCACAGAACTATTCTGTTACAAATGTGATAAACGTTAGGACCTTGAACCCCACAAAAGAGTGGGTTGAATTAAGGATTTTAAACCACCTTAGCGCAATAATGGGTGCAGAGCCCAAAGTACTTACTCTCCAGATAACCGTGCAAATAAGATCAGGTTCAATAAGGACGAGAACACCGACAGGGACAAGGGGAGAGTTCTCTTGCGCCCTAAAGCCTTATTTATATACGTGGAAATTTCCACGGCTCGGGGAAAAGTTTTAAATAGGATGACGAACCAAGAAAAAGGCAAACTCCCCATCTCTCGTCCATCCTGTCACGTCCCCATCCCTGCCAAAGAGCCCACTGCAAACCAAAGGCCAAAGCTGCTCGGATATTTTTATCTGCTGGCCTGTCAAGGTTTATTTTTTTATTTTATTTTTTTTAGTTCTTTTAACCATCGTGGAAATGAGGTCAGCACTCTGATTGTCATTTTGTTCCAGATTCTTGAAATAGTTTATTATTTACAAAAGATTTCCCTACTGAGTTAGGATAGGGGGAAAACATGTGAATGAGCAAAACCTAGGGGTCCTTATTGGAAAAAAAATGTCAATTGTCATGGCTTTAGTTAATTAGACAAAGATTATTCCTAAAGGACTTTTGAAGGAAAATATTTAAGAAACATAGTTTTACTTTGTTTCCTTTTACTGGAGAGTTTTATTTGTTTGTTGAGGTATAAGTAGCATATTCATTGTTATAAATTCAAAATGCCACCCCAAAAAGTATAAAGAATAAAACAAAGGTGTTGCACCTAATGTCACTACCAAATGTCATGTTTTGGAGTCTATCTTTCCAAACTTTCTTTCTATATATTCCCACATTCAGACACCCGCTCCCCCTCTGTTTTAAATGTGATACAAATATTTTTTATAATCTGTTACACAATCTATCTACCTTCTTTACTTACTATAATATTGTGGCATCTTTTCATGTCGATGTATATACATCTTCATGATCCTTTTAAATCACTGCCTCATATTGCATTGTATCAATGCACCATAATTTAGCTTGTTGCTTATATTCAGGTTGTTTTCTGTTTTGTTTTGTTTTTCTATTTTATTTCTATTACACTGAAGATTGAAGAAAACATCCTTGAACATACTCCTGCAAATAAATGTCCAATTATTCTTTCCTAGGAGTGGAATGACTAGGTCAGACAGTTTGCATATTTAAAATTCCAATACATGTTGTTAAATAGCCTGTGGGAAGCTTACACTAATTCTACTCCCATGCCAGGATATAAGAATGCCTCTGCCTCCGCAGTGCCAACATTGGTCCTTTGCTTTATTTTCATTTTTACCATTAAATACATTTAAAAATTAAATTCATTGTTTTTGAGTGAAATTGGCTATTAAGAATGAATTTCTTTTCCTACATTTATTGACTAGTAACAATACTCTTGAAAACCTATTTATGCCCTTTGTCAATTTCCTGTTAGCCTGTGGGATTTTAACCTTATAATTTTTAATAACCCTCTGTATATAAGGGGTAGTAATATGAGTCTATATGGATTATAAACTCCACTAAGGACTGAAACCATCTTCTTCATCATAACATAGCCAGCCTCAAGTGCGGTGATTTTCAACCTTTTTCATGTCCTGGCACACATAAACTAATCACTGAAATTTTGCAGCACACCAAAAAATATATTTTTTGCCGATCTGACAAAAAAAAAAAAATAGGTATGATTTTGATTCATTCACACCAGACAGCTATTGTTGTGTTGGCTGCTGCCATTTTTTAATTTGACAAGGTAAGGGAAAAGAGGTCAGTGCCTCTGACTGAATAGTCAGGTATTGCATGTTTTAAAAAATTCTTGTGGCACACGACTTGAAAATCATTGCTCTCATGTAATGTCTGATCCAGTATGAATACTCAAAAAATATTTGTGGTTTGATTGACCTTGTTCATCATATATGTGGTAAGTATATTTTTTGAGTTTATGTTTTTATTGATCTTTTTTATTTATTATCACCCATCCAAAAGATTTAAATGTCATGTAGTAATCATCGATTAATATATTCCTTTATGATAGGTGACATTTGAGTCATATAGTTCCCATAGCAAGATTATAAAATAATAACATTTACATGTTTACTGCATGTGCCAAGAACTGTTGCCAACACAACATATATCCATTCATTTAATCTTACAACAAGTCTTCTGTCTTGTAGAGTATATTGATATAATTCCCCCCAACACACACACAATTATTTCTGCTTTTAAAAACTATTCTAGCCATTCCTCTTAATTAATTAATTTCATTAATTTAAATATGTAATGCATTCACATTTTCTAAATCAGGAGAATAAAAAGAGATATCCCAATCTCTCGCCTTCAATTCAGCTGCCCCCCATCTTCCTCCTGTGTGTGTGATTCCCTCCCCTTTTTACACTAATTGTAGCATGCTTATACACACGGTTGTATAACCTGCTTATTTGATTCACTTAATAAAATATCCAATGTTCTTAAAATCACTTTATCAACTTTTGATTATGATTGAGTTGGGAACAATTTTCATCTTAAACATTGTCTTTTCACTCAAGAAGATATTATTTCTATTTTTCTAGTTTTCATGTCCTTCACTAGGGCTTTTTAGGTTTCTTCTTATAAATCCTATATATTTCTTAAATTTATTTCTGAATAATTGGTCTGGTCAGTCTTTATCTAATAGGCTGGAAAAAATAACTATTTTGTATTTTTTTAACTTGCATTTACATTATTACTAACAAGGTAACTCATTTTGATGCACTTATTGGCCATGTATATTCTCTGTAAGTTCATCTTCTTATCCTAAACATCTGAATGACAGGAAAAGTTTGAGAAGGTTGCAGAACAACTAAAATCATTTTTAACGCTTTAAAAATCTAATTCATCACTCCTACCAAAAGCCATTTCTTCACCTTACTCCTTTGTTTCTGTTAATAGGATAACAATTCTACATCATTCAGGCTCAAAAAATCACAGTGTCTTCTTTGATAACTGTTTTCTCCTTTACCCTCCACTTTATTTCATTTGCCTAAAGCGATTTTAAAATATCTACCATCAAAATTTCTCTTGTTCTCTTTCTTTTTATTGCCACAGCTTTGTTCAGGTTCTCACACCTTTGCCTAGTAAGAGTTGGCTTTATGATCTCCCCACCTCTCTTCCTTCTCTCCCTAAACAGAGGACAAATGAAGTGCAAATGCAATTATACGTTATTGCTCATAAAATTTGAATGATACACCACTGCCTACCAAATTTAGTTCACATTGCTTTTCTGTCTCTCACCACTATCCTAACTCTCCCTACGGTTCAGCAAAACCAAACTTAATGTTCCCAAAATAAGCTCTACGCTTTTCTGACTCTATCCCTTTGCTTCTGCCATCACATGCACCTGGGATGTCTTCCTTTTTATTTACTTATTTTAGTTTATTTATAATTTTTGGTTTCTTGCAATCCCACTCCTTCTTCAAGGCTCATCTGAAATATGATCACCAAGAAATCTTTCCTGTGATCTCCTCCTCCTCTGAACTCCCAGGGTATACTTAAACTGCCTGCCTTATTATTACCACCATTGTAAATTGTTTGAGCAAAGAGAATAAGTCTTGCATGGTGGTGAAAAGGACCTGGGACATGGGATCAGAGGATCTGTTCAAAAGCCCACTGTTCACTTACTAATTGTTTTAGATTGGGTGAGTCATTTAACCTCTTGAACCTTAAGATCTTTACTTATGAATTGGCGGTGGTAGTAATAATGTATATAACAAAGGAAACTGTGAAGAACAAAGTAGACAATGTATGTGAAAAAACTCTGCAACTTGCAAATCACTATATATAAATATTGGTTAATAATTGGTAAATTTTGTATGCCCTGAGTTCCTACACATTTGAGCATCACACCAATGTATTGATGTGCCATATTCTATATCAGATGGTAACAATATTTTCTGATAAGTTTTGGCACCGTAATCTAGTCTCAAAAATGAAAATCATCATTACTGGAAAATAACAGATTTTTAAAACAATGGTTTTATAGTCACTAAAAAGTGAAGAAGAGCCCTAGCTGGTTTGGTTCAGTGGATAGAGCAGCGGCCTGCAGACTGAAGGGTCCCAGGTTCAATTCCGGTCAGAGGCACATGCCTGGGTTGCGGGCTCGGAGTGTGCAGGAGGCAGCCGATCAATGATTCTCTCTCATCATTGATGTTTCTATCTCTCTCTCCCTCTCCCTTCCTCTCTGAAATCAATAAAAATATATTTTAAAAAAACAAAACCAAAAAAAGTGAGGAAGAGCCCTAGTGAGGAAGAGCAAGTCCAGCTTAAAGATAGGTGACATTGTTATAGCTTGTAAAAAAATTGCAAATGATGCGGGCAAAAAACATTCTGAATGAAATGTATGTTAATTAAAGAGTCTATGATAGATGATGAAAGACAGAGACAAAGATGAGAAGATTAGTAATTCTGATTTTTTTAAGTCTAGTCCTGAGGTAGAGTAGTTGAATAGGTGAAGAGGACTATTTATTTCTCATGGCTCAATCTGCTATTATTATTCTCCTAAAATAAGTTTTTAAATTATTCATAACAACTTCTGGTACCTCTACCCTCAAAACACATACATACCATCTTTTGTACACTCGAGAGAATTTGAGTAAAAGACCTTGTCTATCCTATAGAGAAATAAGACAAGAATGAATGAGTGCTTCTCTTCCTTTATATCACTGCCTCCTTTCAATAAGTTTTTAACCCCCTTTTAACACTCTTATGCTGAGCAAAAGGTCTTGCTTTCCATATATATGAAAGGGAGGAGGCCCCCACAACCTCTCTAATGTTCCTCTTTTTCTAAGATTAAATTTCCCTACATTGTCATTCATCATTCTCCTTTTTTTACTTTTTATTGAAGTACAAGTATAATCAGCAAAGTGCCTAAATAGCACCTAACTTTTGTGTATATATATCTCAATGAGTTTTTGCATATGTTTAAATCCAAACAACCATCACCCAGATCAAAATATAGAAAATATGTATTTTGTTACATGTATTAGTAATTCATTCTTTTTGAATATGTAACAACTTTATTAAAATATAATACACATGCCATAAAATTCACTTTCACAGTGCAAAATTCAGTGGTTTTTAGTATAGAGTTATGAAACCATCACCAATATATAATTTTAGAGCATTTTAATTATCCCAAAAAGAAACCATGTACCAATGACGTCACTCCATGCCCTGACCGGTTTTGCTCAGTGGATAGAGCATTGGCCTGCGGACTCAAGGGTCCCAGGTTCGATTCTGGTCAAGGGCATGTACCTTGGTTGTGAGCACATCCCCAGTGGGGAGTGTGCAAGAGGCAGCTGATCGATGCTTCTCTCTCATCGATGTTTCTGGCTCTCTGTCCCTCTCTCTTCCTCTCTGTAAAAAATCAATAAAATATATAAAATAAATAAATAAATAAAAGTCACTCCAGACCATGGCAACCACTGATCTACTTTCTGTCTCTATGGGTTTGTTTATCCAGGACAGTTCATATATGGTCTATTGTGACTAGCTTATTTCAGTTAATATAATGTGCTCTAGGTTCATCCAGGTTGTAGTATATGTTAGCACTTCATTTCTTTTTTATTCCTGAATAATATTCCATTGTATAGACATACCACCTTTGCTTACCATTTATCAGTTGATGGGCATTTGGGGTGTTTCTACTTATGAGCTAGAATGAATAATACTGCTATAAATATTATGTGCAAGTTTTTGCGTGGACATATGTTCTCATTTCTCTTGGTTATTACCTAAGTTTTAATTTAGATGAAGTCCAATTATCTATATTTTCTTTTGTTGCTTATGCTTTTGATATATCTAAGAAACCACTGTCCTACACAAGGTCATGAAGATTTACTCCTACTTTTTCTCCTAAGGCTTTTAAAGTTTTAGCATTTATGGTTCATTTTGAGTTAATTTATACACATGGGGTGAGAAATAGTTTCAACTTCACACTTTTGCATATGGCTATCAATTGTCCCAGTACCATTTGCTGAAATAGCTATTCTCTCTCTCTCTTGAATTGTCTTGACACTCTCACTGAAAATTAATTAACCGTAAACAAATGGGTAGATTCACTCTTTTTTATTAAGTAATATTCCATTGTGTAAATTTACTACAATTTATTCATCCTTCTCTTGATAGACATTTGGGCTGTTGCCAGTTTGGGGCTATTAAGAATAAAGCTGCTATGAACATTCAGTTTGGAGCTATTATGAATAAATATGATATGAATGTTCATGTACATTTTTTTGATTGTCATATACCCAGGAGTAAAATCACTGATGTATTAGTCAGAGTTCTTCAGGGAAACAGAATCAATAGGATAGATAGAAAGAGAGATGATAGATAGATAGATAGATAGATAGATAGATAGATAGAAGATAGATAGGTGATAGGTAGACAGATAAATGATAGATAGACAAGGAATTGACTCGTGATTATGGAGACTAGCAAATTCATAATTTACAGAATGAGTGCTGGCAGGCTGGAGACCCAAGGAGAGCCAATATCGCAGTTTCAGTCTAAAAACCATCAGGGTGGAGAACCAGAAAGAACTGGTATTTCAGGACAAGTCATAAAGCCATCTATCTGCTGGAGTATTCCTCCTACTTGGGGGAAGGTGTTCTTTTAAAAAAAAAACAACCCATATTTGTATTGATTTCAGAGAGGAAGGGAGAGGGAGAGAAAGATAGAAACATCAATGATGAGAAAGAATCATCGATCGGCTGCCTCCTGCACACTGGGGATCAAGCCGGCAACCTGGGCATGTGCCCTTGACCGTAATCGAACCTGGGACCCCTAAGTCTGTAGGCTGATGCTCTATCCACTGAGCCAAACGGGCTAGGGTGGAAGTTGTTCTTGTGTTCAAGTCAAACCTTCAACGATTAGATGAGGCCCACCCACATCATGGAGGGCAACCTGCTTTACTGAAAGTCCACCAAGTTAAATGTAAATATACATATCACCCAGAAATACCCTGGATAATGTTTGACCAATAGTCTGGGCACCCATGGCCCAGCCAAGTTGACATATAATATTATAAAATAAACCAACATAGTTGGATCGTAGAATACATATATATTTACCTTATTTGAATACTGCCAAAGAGATTTCCAATGTGGTTGAACCAATTTACACTTCATCTGCAGTGTATGAGCATTGGGGTTGCTCTATATCTTTTTTTGTTAACACTTGGAGCTGTCAGACTTTTTAATTTTTGCCATTCTGGTGAGTAGGTAGTGATACGTCATTGTGTTTGTAATTTGCATTTCCCTGGTATGAAATTTTGTTGAACACTTTTCCATGAACTTATTGGCCATTTGGAAATCATCTTTGTAGAGTACCTCTTCTGGAGTTTTTCCCTATTTTAAAAATTGGGTTGTTTAGTTTTTCTTATTGATTTGTAGAAGATTTTTACATATTCTGAATGAGTCCATTGTCAGATATGTATATAGTGAAATAGATTATCTCTACCCTACCCACTCTCCTGATTGTGTCTTTTGATTAATGGAAGCTTTGTTTTTTTAAACTCCTCATTTAGGTCTATAAGCCATCTTGAATTAATTTTTTGTGTATGGTGTGATGAGTAGCCAATTGCTTCAGCACCATTTATTGGGAATATTATTCTTTCCTCACTGAATTACAGCAATGCCTTTGTCATAAATCAAGTTCTATTTCTGGATTCTCTATTATGTTTCTTTGGTGCATTCATCTATCCTTGTGCCAATACCACACTGTCTTAATTACTGAGCCTTTTAATAAATCTTTAAATTTGGTAGAGTAAGTCTTTTAACTTTATTCTTCTTCAAAATTGTCTGAGTTATTCTAGATTCTTATGTTTCCACATTTTAGAATCAACTTTCAATTTATACACACACACAAACACACATACATACACAAATATATTGGGATTTTCTTTTTTCTTTTTTTTCTCAGAAAGTGTCCCTTCCCCTAAGAAGTTAAACTCTCCTTTTGTGTCTTCAATGTTATTCCCCTATGCTTGTCTTGGATGCTCAAAAGCCATCAACTCATTCTTGCATCTTCAGTCTTTCACACTACTTTGAATTTTCACCTCAGCATATAAACATGGCCAAATGTCTCTTATTTCCTTCCAAATCAAAACCAAACCAAATGTTTTCAACCTTACAGTACACTCACATTACCATCCTCTGTCTTTGCCAGTTAATATTTTTAAAGATATGCATATACATTTTAGTTATAAAATTTCAGGTGGAGTATTCTCTAGACAATAGGGAGTTACTAATAGTCTTTGAACAAGATAAAAGACATGACCTAATAGTTTTTAAGAAAGGTAATCTGGTAGCATGTGTATGACATGGATTTGGTTTAAAGATATAAAGACCATGAAGCATTGCAAGAGCCCAAATGAGAGATAATGAGTCTATCCCTCTGCAGTTCAAAGCTTTGTTTTTAAAAACTTTTAATTTTGCAATGATTTCAAACTTAGTGAAAAAACATTACACAAAATTGGGAAAAATAGAAGGAAAATATCCCAATGTCTAACAACTCCAAGACAATTGTAATCATTTTATATATTTTTCTAGAATCTTATACACACTTCTTGGTGTTGTAATTCAGGTGTTTAATGTTTTTTAAAGTTTTTTCTTTTTCCTTCATTAAATATTATAAAGTTCTCCATATTGTTTCAGAATCTTTTTAAAAGAATAGTCCATATTTCATGATTTCATGCTTCTACCTACCATAACACCTGAAATCTACCTGCTCCTACCTTACTATGAAGCAACTCTCTTAAAGGTCACAATGACCTTCTAGTTGGTAACCCAATCCTTCTAAGACAGAATCATTCTGAGTTTCTCCATAGCATTTAACACTGTTGGCCTTGAAATTCCACCCATTCCTCTTGATTTCTGTGCAATATACGGCCTGGGTTCACCTACTTCTCTGGCCATGTTTTCTCTGCCTCCACCTCATCCTCCAAGGTTGTATTGTAGACACTCCTCCTCTCCTTTGGCAATCTCATGGCTTTATTTATTTTCTCTCTGCAGATGATGTTCAACGTATATCCTCATCTTTGATTCTTCCTTCTGAACTCTAGTCCCACATTTTTGCATGCTGATCATCTGCACCTAGCTATTTCTTTAGCATCTCAAATTAGGACTATCACAACAATCATATTTCCTTCCATAACTTCTCTTCCTGTGTACCATAGTCATTTAGGCTTAAATCCTAGAGTCATCTTAAATGCTCACCTCTCTGTCTTTGACTCCCCAACACTTGTGCCAGCATATAAACCTGGGACTGCTTCATGAATGGGCATGTGATTCAACCACAGCGTAGGAGCTGGAAGGGAAGTCAGCCAAAAGGGAAGGGAAGTGGTTCTGGGAAACATTTTCCCTTTCTTAAGAAGATTTCTCTTCTTCTCTGCATATTATGACTTCAGGATATGATACCTGGAACTGTCATTACCATCTTGTTATTAGTCAGAAAATGATGCCAACACCCAAGACATCAGAGCAGATATGGAAAGAACCTGTACTTTGATGATAGTATCAAACCTCTGTTCTTAATCTTTCAAACCTGAAGACTACTCTACATTGTAATTTCCAAATTTGTGAGATTTAAAAGTTCCTTACTGCTTAAGCCATTTTAAATTGGGATTTGTTAAATGCTGTTGAAAACATCCTTAGTGGTAGACTCATTATCTCTCATTTGTGCTCTTGCAATGCTACATGGTCTTTATATCTTTAAACCAAATCCATTTCATATACAGGCTACCAGATTCTCTTTCTTTTTTTTTCTTTTTTTTTCTATTGCTTAAAGTATTACAAAGGGTATTACATATGTGTCCTTTTTTTTCCCTGCCCTTGACAATCCCCTGGCCTCCCCTACCCCCCAGTGTCTTATGTCCATTGGTTATGCTCATATGCATGCATACAAGTCCTTTGGTTGATCTCTTACCCCCCACTCTCCTCCCCCCCAACCCTCCCCGGCCTTCCCGCTGCAGTTTGACAATCTGTTTGAGGCAGCTCTGCCTCTGTATCTATTATTGTCCAAAAGTTTATAATGGTTTCTATTATCCATGAACGAGTGAGATCATGTGGTATTTTTCCTTCATTGACTGGCTTATTTCACTTAGCATAATGCTCTCCAGTTCCATCCATGCCATTGCAAATGGTAAGAGTTCCTTCTTTTTTACAGCAGCATAGTATTCCATCGTGTAGATGTACCACAGTTTTCTAATCCATTCATCTACTGATGGGCACTTAGGCTGTTTCCAGATCTTAGCTATGGTGAATTGTGCTGCTATGAACATAGGGGTGCATATATCCTTTCTGATTGGTGTTTCTGGTTTCTTGGGATATATTCCTAGAAGTGGGATCACAGGGTCAAATGGGAGTTCCATTTTTTGTTTTTTGAGGAAACTCCATACTGTCTTCCATAGTGGCTGCACCGGTCTGCATTCCCAGATTCTCTTTCTTAAAGAACTATTAGGCCCTAACTGGTTTGGCTCAGTGAATAGAGCGTCAGCCTGCGGACTCAAGGGTCCCAGGTTCGATTCTGGTCAAGGCCATGTACCTTGGTTGTGGGCACATCCCCAGTAGGGAGTGTGCAGGAGGCAGCTGATCGATGTTTCTAACTCTCTATCCCTCTCCCTTCCTCTCTGTAAAAAAATCAATAAAAAATATTTTAAAAAAAGAACTATTAGGTCATGTCTTTTATCTTGTTCAAAGACCATTAGTAACTTCCTATTACCTAGAGAATACTCTACTCTAAGCATCTTAGCATTTATGGTTTCATACAGCCCTACCCTCCTTTACATACTTCATGTTACAGATACATAGAATTGTGTCTCTCAAATATGTCTCTTCCTTTTCTGCCTAGTTCAAGTTTTCTCTACCTGGAATTATCTTGTTCCACTTCCTCCTGTCCATACTCGACTTCTTGAAACTATCCCCGATGACGTTTCCCCTACTTCCACATCCTACAAAGTAATCTCTCCTCCCCCTAAGCTTCTATAGTGTTTATTATCATATACCTTGTACTAATGCTATTTACGAGTATATAGTGTAATCTCTTCTACTACCTGTGCTGTTCAGTAGAACTTTCTGTGAAGATGGTTAATGAGCAGTTGAAATGTGGTTAGTGTAACTGAGGGCCTGAATTTTTCTTTTTGTTTAGTTACTTTAAAATGTAAATAGCTACAGGAAGCTAGTGGCCACAGTACTAGACTAAAAGCTTCCTGGCCCTAACCGGTTTGGCTCATCGGCCTGCGGACTGAAGGGTACCAGGTTCGATTCCAGTCAAGGGCATGTATGTACCTTGGTTGCGGGCACATACCCAGTAGGGAGTGTGCAGGAGGCAACTGATCTGATGTTTCTAACTCTCTATCACTCTCCCTTCCTCTCTATAAAAAATCAATAAAATATATTTAAAAAATAAAAGATTCTTGAATGTAGTACAGAGATTATACTTTATTTCTGATATCACTACAGAGATAGCCTGAAAGCACGGATTGCTTTTTCCCCTTATTTTCTCTACAAAGCTTGTAGATAATAGGCACTGAATATTTATTGGTTCATTAAATATGGAAATCACATTTACCAAATATAGAATGGTTCCTCACTACTTTTGTTCCAAATTTAAGCAGATTAAATAGGGAAAAAAGGAAAGCTGAATGACCAAAACTCCCATCTGTTACTGAGAAACAGATGGCCAGTTCCATTGTAAAAGGACTTCTCTCTCTCTCTACCTGTATATCTCACAACACTCCTCCTCTTTAGTCAAGTAGGAAAACTCTGCAGTTCAAAGCTCTTTGTTTTAAAAAAAAAACTTTTAATTTTGCAATGATTTCAAACTTAGTGAAAAAGTGTAAGAATGGTACAGAAATTTCCATATTCACCAAGTTTTTAAAATACTGAAACATTTCTTGGAATTTAAAAAAAAACCATGTGGTTGCCAAGGACTGGGGAGAGAGAATTAGTGTTTAGTGGGTGTAGAGTTTCTGTGTGGCAAGCTGAAGAAGCTCTAGAGATCTGCTGCACAACAATTTAAATATATTAACACTACTTAACGTTTAAAAATGGTTAAGATGGTAAATTTACTGTTACTTTTTTTTCACCGCAATAAAAAACAAAACAAAAACATACCACCATCTTCAAGCATGAGAACAGTTAAGCCATCTTTGAGGGGAAAGCTATAATTTTATTATAGACTCCAAAAAAGCAAATATCTTCTCTTTTGTCCTGTGAATTATTCTCCTAGGAATCAATCTGTTCTTGTATTTTGGAAACCTCATTTTCTGGAAGTTCTTCCTTACAGCTGATTTTAAATTTTATATGATTATCCTCTTTTTCATCATATTCCAACCTCAATGGAAATAAAATTGGTTCTTCAGTAAAAACAATAACAACCTAGATTTGCCAATTTTTAGATTTTGTTAATCTCTTCCTGTATATGTGTCTGGAAGATGTGAGATTGTGTGTGTGTGTCTGTGTGTGTGTGTGTGTGTGTAAGATTTTTCTGAACCATTTGGGAGAAAATTGCATGCATAATCCTATTTACCTCTTAGTATTTCAGTGTTTTCTTACGAATAAAGATATTCCTGTGCATAACATATTCAGAAATTTAACACTGATACAGTACTTTTATCTATAGTCCATGTAGTGCATCAGTTATCCCAATCATGTCCTTTATAGCATTTTTTTTCTTCTAGTAAAGGATCCAGTTCAGGGTTAAATATTGCATTTAGTTTTCTTTAATCTGCAGTTTTTATTTGTCTTTTAGGACATTCAGTTTTTTAAGAAAACAGGCCAGTTATTTTATAGAATTTTCCTTTATTTGAGTTTGTCTGATGGTTCCTCATGAGGAAATCCAGGGTAAAGCTTAGTGCAGGTGCAAGGATGTATTGTTATACATACTTTCTCTACCACCCACTGGTTCTTAGACTTGACCTATTCACACCTATAATATCCTTAAGTTTATAAAGACTTTTATTTCTACTAAAATATGTATATACATTTTTTTGTATAAAATACATAACTCTACCATTTCAAAAGCAACTGTGCTTATAATGGTTTCAAAGACAAGTGAAATTTACTCAATAAGGGATTCCGTTTCTCTAATTCACTTCATCAATTATTTTAATATTGAGTATGAACATAATTCCTCAGAGGACTACTGTAAAGTATTAAAGTTTAGTGGTTTCTTACTACTCCCAGGGAATAAATTTAAAACTATAGCCTTTCCATTTTTAAATCATAACTTACTTTTAAATCTAATGAAATCGACTACGTAGATAAGATACTTCAATTCTGATTTATAAGTACTAATGAACACTTTTGACTTTCGAAGTGGAAGAGGTTTTGAATTGGTCCTATATCCCAAGATTTTGGGTATTTTTAGAGGAGCGAAAAGAGCTGGGAAAATCCCCTTAGGGAAACGTGTCCTGAAGATGAGCTTGCAGGGGCGGGGGAGGCTCTCGCAGTCGGAGCAGCGCTCACACGGGAGCAGAAGAAGGAAGACGGTCCCGGAGGGTTTCCCCGGGGAGTGAGGGCTGTGCCCGGGAAGACACGGGCGATCCAGGCATCTCGGACGGGGCAGCAGGAGGCCGGCGCGTTTCGGACACCATGAAAGCGCCAGAATGTTTGCATACACGTTTTACCCTGGGAGGCACGCCCGAGTGGGTGTCTGGCCCGGAGGAAACTAAATATTTCTTTAAGAAGATAGAACGAAGCCTGCCCGGCTCCCCCCGAGTTAAAGTGTCGTTGGCTCTGCCTCCAGGACTTCTAGGAACGTGCAACGAGAAGAAAATGGAAACCGCACACGCTCGCAGCTTTTCGATCCTGTGTGTTTCCTCCCGGGCGCACGCGAACCCCGGAGCAGCGGGGAGCCCGGGCGTCCGGGCGGCTCCGGGCCCGTCACCGCCCAGCGCCCGCCGCGGGGCTCCGAGGGGGTGTGTCCCGCCCGCCGCCGCCGGACACCGGCCCCGCCGCGGGCCCACCTGCCGCCGCCCGCGGCCCCGGCCTCGGGTCGCACCGCCCACCCGCCCAGCGCGCGAGGCGCCGCCGGCCGCTTCCGCACGGCCCGCGCGGACGGGAGCTCCGGGTCCTCTCCCTCCCGCCCGCGCCGCCGGGGAGACCCTGCATCTCCTCCCCACACGCCGCCCTCCTCCCAGTCTGTGCGGCCCGGGCCAGAAAGTAAAAAAGCGAAAGAGCGCGCCGGGGTCCCGGCCCTCCTCGAGCGCGGCCCCGGCGGCGGCCCGCGTCCTCCCTGCGGCCGCCGCGAGACGGGCGTGGAGCCTGCGAGGCCGGGGGAGGGGTGCGGGGCGGGGAGGGAGCATCCCCGCGCCGCCGCCGCCCGCCGCGCCCCCGCGCCCCCGCCGCCCGGCCGGGGGGAGGCCTCGTCACAGCCGCCGCCTCAGCAGCGGCCGCAGATCTCGCGGTGTTTGCCGCCGCCATATTGTGGGACAGTATTTTGATTTGCACTGGGCTGGCCGAGCCGCGGCGAGAGCGAGCGAGAGCTGGGGGGGTGGGGGGAGGGCAGCGAGCGCGCGGGGGGTGGGGGCCGCGGGAGGTAGGGAGGCCGAGCGAGCCCGAGCCGAGGCACCGGGAGCGGCGACGCCACCCGGCCCCCGTTCCTGACCCGCAGCAGCCGCCGGCGGGGCGACCCAGCCCGACCCCCTCCCTTCCCCCTCAGCCACGAGCGGCGGCGGCGGCGGCGGCCGGAGAGAGTTGGCGGCGGCGGCCGATCGGAGCGGCTGAGCGGGCAGGGAGGGCGGGCTGAGGCGTCCCCCCTGCCGGGCGGAATCGGAGGCGGCGGCGGCGCTGGCGGCGGCCGTGGTGGTGGAGGCGGCGGCGGCGACGGTGGAGACGGCTGCCCTAGCGGGAGAGGCGGCGGCGGCGGCCGAGGAGGAGGAGGGGGAAGCGGCGGCGAAGGGTAAGCGGACAGCGCTGCCGGGCCTCGGCGGGGTCCCCGCTCCCGGTCCTCTCAGTCCTCCCCTCCGCTCCCTGCAAAGCCCTCGGTCGGGTCGGGGCGCCGCGGACTCGCCAGGCCCCTGCGGGCGCCCGCTCCTTCCTCTCTCTCCCTCTGCCTCCCTCCGCCTCCTTCCTTCCCCCGGGGGTGAGGCAGAGAGGGAGCCCCCCCCCCCCCCAGTCCCTAGACCGGGTGGGGGTGGGGAGCATCGGCCGGGCCTGGGCTCTCCCTCGGCTGTCTGTGCGGAGGGGGAGGGGGGATCCATCGGAGTCGTCGCCGGGGAGAGCCCGGGTGGGGGAGGGTGCCGGGGGTGGGGTGGGCCCCTGCCGCCCCGGTGCCCCCGGCCACCCCTCTGGCCAGTGTGAGTTGGGGGAGCCATCCGGGTACAGATGACCTACAGGCGAGGTGTTGGGGGGAGAGACCGAGAGGGCTGTGGTGGGGGGGGGAGGTCTGGGGGAGAAGGTCGTCCCCTTTGCAGTGGTGGTTGTCTGCAGCCTGGAAGTGGGGAGCACGCCCCGCTGTGGTCCTGCGGGGGCCCCCTCGATTGCACAGGGCAGCCCTAGCCCTAGCGTTCTGGTGGGTCGGCGGCAAACCCTGACATTGCGCTTGCGGCCGGGCAGGTGACAGGTGTATCCTTCGGCTGCTGATGCTGCGGTGTGGCTCGGGCAGAGCTGGATCCCCAAGGGTCAGCCCGTGTGAGCGTGTGTTTGTGTGTTTGGCCACGTTTCATTCCATATATAGTATATTTGAGACGTTAGGTTTCCATTCTTCAAGTCAGCTTAATTGTGGTGGAGAAATTCTTGAAATGTTTCTGATAAGAGGGGTTTGGGGGGGAGGGGGTGCAGCCTCTCAGGGGTCTCGAATTCACACAGTGCAGGTCCCCAGGGCAGGGCCAGGCCGTTTTCATTGCCCTTATTCATGGGAAAGTTCTTGAACACTAAGGTGGTATTCGAGGCAGCAGTGAGGCAGTAGAATTTTGCATCCATTTTGTCTGTTTTAGGTAAGTTTGTCAAGTGTCGAAATTCAGGGTCAGGTTGATTCATATTTTATAGAAGGAGTTAATTGGTGCTTTCGTTCACTCAAAAGAGTATGTTGCTCATTATGCAATTTTCAGATTTGGCCGGGAATTTCGGTGGGCATGGAATAGAATTTTTGCTTTCAGTTTTTATACTACTGCTGCTCTTCAGACAGTAGCAGGGTATTGACATCTTTTTTTAAAAAAATACCTTTAAACTTTTTTATAACAATGAAGTCATGATTGATTTTAAGTGTTGACAGCTTGAGACTTTAGATTTTGCATTCTCTAATAAAGGAAGGCATGCTTTTCATCTTATTGTATGCCTTGGCTGAGCACATAAATGAGAAACAATGGAATTGTCAGCTAAATGAGCTACAAATTAAATGAGGGCCAAGTTAGTTTTAAAAGGATCCTATAGTTTTTTAAAAATGTGTATGGGACAAATATATTGAATGATGTTACTATCAGTGTGTTAACAGGAAATAGAACAAAAATTCCAGTGATTCAGAACTTCTGTTGGGGTTTTTCCCCTCTTAAAATCTACTCAGTTTTTAATAGAAGGTGCTTAAGATTTAAATCTTTAAAGGATCAACTGAAAGTGTAATGTGTTAATTAGATAAGTAAGTCATCCAGTGAGTATACTCCATTATTTCAGTTTTCTCGTGGGTGCATGGAATAACTTTTCCTACGTTTAAAAGTGTTATTAAAGGACAGACACAACCCTCTTTAGTGAATTGTCACTTAGTAGAACCTGTGCTTTTGTAACTCATTAAGAAGTGGGAAATGGTCAGACTCTCATATATTACACATTTCCTGAAAAATAATTTTAACCTGGCTCAATCTCATTTGATGGAAATAGTACTTATATTTGGTCCTCTTTTTAGTGGAAAGAAGTGCTTGCCTTCAGCTAAGGATATTGTTTAAAACTTGCATACCAGTTATTACACCTAATGAGAGGAGGGGGTTTTAAAACTCTGCAGAGTTAAGTAGGTACTACCCAGATCCCCAGTTATGTCATTATTGAGAATTGCTTCTTTAGTGTTAGCAACACATTATACTTGAGTAAATGTCTTAACATGATTGGTCTTGTGTGTCTTGATAGAAGTAAAAGTTTATTTACTTCTGTAGTTTTTCCTGTAAGGAAAATTCTTAAAATACTGTTTAGGGTGAAATGTACATGTCTGTGAACATACTACATTTTGAAAAATAGGTGTAATGTAGACTATGAGTTTCATGCCAAAAAAAATCTGTGAGAATGTCTGAATTTTCTAAAACAGCAGTTTTTTAGTTATATAAACTGATCAAGTCTAAAAGTTTATTTTTTAAAGTTGAAAGGGAAATTTTTGCCTTGTTAAAATATTTTGGAAAAAAGTCCTTGATAATCTTTATAATATGTAAAGTCCATAAGTAAAAGTATAATTCAGAATGGCTTCAATTCCATTATATCTCTACTGTCTAGGCCCCCATGACCCAGAGAAGTATAGTAGTAGCATTTTTTCCTTATTTCATTTACATTATCTTTATTTGATCCTCTAAATAAATTGGGACTCTCTAAAATAGAAGGATAATGAGGTAATAACAGAGGCAAATATGATAATTGGGGCAAAAGAGTAAGAAGGAGAAGATAGGGGTTATGGTGGAGGATTAGATAAACAGTTTTAGGCAGCTAGGAATTTGGAGATGTAGGTAGTGGTGGCTGCCAAGCATAGGAAAGTGATCATACTGTACTGAACTGTACTAAGGAGATTTGCTCTAATCTTTTGATAGACTCTGACAATATATATATGTTATCTTATTTTAAACTCTCTGTATTAAGATGGTAGGGATTTGGGGGCAATACATTGAGTGAAATTTGAATATATGTATATTCATACTTATTTACCTCTGGCTCATATTTCCAAAATACTTACTGTATTTTAATATTTCATCAATGATTCTGATCCTAAAAAATCAAGGATACTTGCTTCATCAGAAAGCTGAAGAGCCTGAGTAAGTTTACTCTTAGGCTAGTATGTATTGAATATACTTTTTACATTCTCTTTAGTTAGCCACTACACTTGATTATCTTGATAGATTAAGAATGGCTGTCTTTGTCTTCTAAGTATTCTATCCCTTAAAATAATATTTTTAGTAGTAAGTACTTACTACTTCTAGCCAGCTACATTAAAGTTATGCTTTTCGCTTAGACTTTTCATTTGGATTTTTGACTCATTTCAGAATATGCTTAGTTTCTAGTTTTTTAATCCTCAGAAAACGAGTGAGCTACTGTTAAAAGCACTGCTAACAAGTTGATGGTTCAGAAAGATATCCAAGTCAGAATTGCCACAAAATGAAATCGTGGATATATATTCCCTATGAAAATTGATTAAAGTTTTGGCACTTAAAATGCATTCATTTGAAATTATTTATGTAGACCCTCTTATTTCCTGACAATGCTTGCTAAATGAGGCTTTGCTGAATGTGTATTTCTAACTTGCCTATTATTCTTAATGTAAAACTTCAATAAGAAATTTTATTATATTCCTAATTATCTATTCCAGTTCAAAATTTGGTATTAAGGGAGTGGTAAATTTCTTTTAACCTTTAGTATCTTAATGTTAACCTTTTTAGTGTTTCCTACAAAATAAAAGAAAGAGAAACTAATGCCCACTGAATGCCTATTGGGTAGCCAGCTTTCATTTATTTCACAAATATTTATTGAGCACTTACTATGTGCCAAGGACCTTTGAGATGCTAGAAATGCAGCAATGGATATTAATTGACAAAATTTCTGTCCTCATATAGTTTACATTTTAGTAGTGGAAGGCATACATAAGTAAAATATAGTGTGTCTGGGAGAAAAAAGTATTGTGGAGAAAAATAAAACAGAAAAAGGGTTTGGGGAATGGATATAGCCTATTTGTTCTTTTAAAAATTGTGTAATGGCCCAGCCGGTATACCCAGTGGTTGAGCATGGACCAATGAACCAGGAGGTCAGGGTTCGATTTCCAGTCAGGCTACATGCCTAGGTTGCAGACTCAGTCCCCAGTGGGGGCATATAGGAGTCAGCTGATCAGTGATTCTCTCTTCATCATTGATATTTCTGTCTCTCTCTCCCTTCCTCTCTGAAATCAATTATATATATATATATATCTCCTATGTAATGGATATCCTTGCTTTCAAAAACTGTCCTATACATAAATGTTTTCTTTGACTAAAAATGCACTTTATAACTTGGGAACACAATTATGTTTCTACTTAAGAGTTACAGTTTCAATTAATATCTATTTCCTATTGTTAGTACTTCAGAAATCTGCTTTCTGACTCAGTAGAAAATTTGAATTTATTATCCTGATAGCCACCTATTAGTTTTGTGATTTGGGACAAATAATAATGTCTTACTTAGCTTCTCTGAGCTTGTTTTCTTTTCTGTAAAATGACTTATAATATCTGTAAGGTTGTTGTGAAGATAAATTATACATTTTATGTAAATCACCTGTTATAGAAGGGGCTCAGTAAATTGCAACTTTTTTGTATGCTGCCTACCTGGAGTTCTATAAAAATAGTTGAAGTTGGTGACTCTTCCAAATTCTCATAGTACTGTGTGGGACATTGTTTAATGTACATTTGATTTGAACAACTAAAGCAGTCTTGCCTGATAGTATATAAGGTTAACTAAAATGCAACTGTAACTTAAAGTCACTAGTACTTTCTGGGGAGTCTATATATACATGTTAGCTAGTCAACATGTTATCAGGAGTAAACTTGCTCTCTTCCTTTTTCTGGTGAAGAAACATTGTGATACATCTTATATAGGTTGATGAGCTAGGTGTCAGCATTTTGACAAGTAGATATAAATATTGTGTAAGATTCCAATTCATGGAAAAACTTGTAAAAGGTGTAAAACAGTGCCTGGCATATTGTAAATATTCAATAAATGTTTGCTATTGTCATATTTATTACTCCTTTATTGTGTGAAGAGAGGTAATGCAAAGAATTTACAACTTTTACAAAGATAAAATAATGTGAATGAGTTTCTTGAGGAAAGAGTGGAATAGGCAATCAAACTGCAATTGTTTTTTCATTTTTTTATTAGGCAATCACAAAATTGAATTTCTCCAGGACAGACCATGTTTGATTTTCCTTTCATCTTGACTTCACCATATCTTCAGTGCCTGGCCTATAGTCAAGCTGTGTGTTAAATGTCAAATGGTTCTTATTGATAGTTTTTCTTTGGTAGTAAGCACCTTCTGAGTCTGAAAAGTGTGTGGTCTAAACATGTCTTTGAATCTCAAATTTTAAGCACAGACTAAGATGTCATGCAAAGACTTCTGAATGCCATTTTTTAAATCTAGCCAAAAATTTGAAAAATATCCTAGAAATTGAAAAGAAGAAATCAGTTATTTGCAGCTAGATTAGTATTTGTTAATTTATTTTCTGTGAGTTGTTGAAATTAAAGTGAATAGCAGTTTTTAAAAGGAGAGTTGAAAAAATCATGCATAATTATATGCTCTTAGTTGCTAAAAGACAGTTTTATCTATCTCTTCAAGGCAGTTTCAATAAAACTAGGTTTATACCGGCTTTATAAATTAAGTAGCTCAGTCACTTTTATATATATACATATACATACACACACACACACACACACACACATATACATATACATATACATATATACTTTTGATTTCAGAGAGAGAGAAACATCAATGATGAGAAAGAATCATTGGCTTGGCTGTCTCCCACACCGCCCATGGGGGATGGAGCCCAAAACCAGGGCATGTCCCCTGACCAGGAATCGAACCCTGGTTCATGGGTGGACACTCAATCACTGAGACACACCAGCTGGGCTCAGTCATCTTCTTTTATATATATATATATATAAAAGGCTAATATGCTAAGTGTCCCTCCCACCCTCCAGCTGGTCGCTTTGACACGCACTGACCACCAGGGGGCAGACACTAAATGCAGGAGCTGCCTAGCTGCAGTGACTTGGCAGCAGTGGTTTTCAGGTGATGCACCCCGAAACGAGAGCAGAGGGAGCCCGATTCCTCGCAGAGCCACGCAATTCCACCTTCAGCCTGGGTTATGTTGTTGCTGGGGCACTATCGTCCCTGAGTCTGGTTTACTGCACATTTGCGTTTGCAACTGAATGACAGCAACTTTGCAGAATGCCCTCTCACACTCCGGGACCTCTAGGGGGATGTTGGAGGAGAGCCGGTTTCAGCCTGATGCCTGCAGGCCAGGCTGAGGGACCCCACCTGCTGGAGTGATCCCACTCACTCCATAGACACTGGAGAGGGGAGGGACCAAGGGAGGTTGGCTCCAGGGCATGTCTGACCTTTCTCACCAAGCCTGCCCCACCGGTCACCTTCTAATTAATTTCCTTTCAATGCTCACAAATCCATGCACTGGGTCACTAGTTTTATTATATTATGATGTGTTTTCACAGAAAAGGGAAAACATCCCACCTTACCCTATTTTAACAGTAACCCATTTTTTAGATGTTTAAATCTTAGCACCAGTCAGCTTTTCCTGTTCTGTGGCAAGTTATCCCCTGCCTAATGAATAATAATTTTAGCTTTCCTAAAACTTAATACTTCCCTTAAGCTGTAAGACCTTTAGTCATTTATACAAATGACTAGAGGCCTGGTGCACGGGATTCGTGCACTGGTGGGGGGCATGGCCTACGGGGATCGGCCAGCTGTGGGAGCGCCGCCGCTCATCCTGGTCAGTTGAGCAGCTGTGGACCTGCCCTCTGAGTGGCTGCTCCCTCTGCGGGAGCAGCTGCTCATCCCAGTCAGCCGAGCTGCGCTCCAACTGTGGGAGCGCACTGACCACCAGGGGGCATCTCCTGGGTTGAGCGTCTGCTTCCTGGTCGTCAGTGCACGTCATAGTGACTGGTCAACCGGTCGTTCTGGTCGTTCTACCACTTCGTAGCTAGGCTTTTCTTACATAGGATACTCCCTGGCTTTAAAGAAGTAGCCACAAACGTGTATAGGACAAATTGTTTTCTATTCAAATTTGATGTGACACAATACTCTTTTACAAGTGAGATAGAAAAACATACAATTAAGTATTTTGATGCTCTTGTGAGTTGTTTGCTTGTTTTGAACTGTAACAGCCTCCCACTGGAAAAGGATACTACTGCTTAGTATTAGTTTGAGTGGCTTCAGAAAGAAAGTCTCATTTATCCACAAACAGGTACAGCATAGGTAACGGATGGCATTTTAAGAATTTGTAGTATTTTGTTAAAGAAAATGGCATTCTTGTTTTACTTAAGAAGAAAAGCAAGCCCTGACTGGTTTGGCTCAGTGGATAGAGCATCGGCCTGTGGACTGAAAGGTCCCAGGTTCGATTCCGGTCAAGGGCATGTACCTTGGTTGCGGGCACATCCCCTGTGGGGAGTGTGCAGGAGGCAGCTGAATTGATATTTCTCTCTCATCAATGTTTCTAACTCTCTGTCCCTCTCCCTTTCTCTCTGTAAAAAATCAATAAAATATATTTTTAAAAAAGAAGAAAAACAATAACAGTCCTAGTACAAGTCACAGAAGCCAAATAATAAATTAGGAAAGGTCCTGTAGAGAGAGGCAGGAGAAGCAAGAGTAATAAGATATGTAGAACTTAACAGAGATTATGGTGGAAATACATAAATGCTGATTGTTATTAGTAAAATAATTCAAAAGAACTAATACATTAAAGAAAATGTGTGGTGGGGGCTTGCCCGGGGTGGGAATGGCTGGGGAGGGGGGGTGGTCAATTGGGGGAAAAGGAGACATATGTAAAACTTCAGACAATTAAAAAAAAAAAAGAAAATGTGTGATCCCTGTAACCAGTCCCCCACCCTCAACCTTGCTAAAACAGTAGGTCAAAAGCAATGCCACATTTCTGGGTATATTACAGGAATTAGTGCTACCATTAAAAACTTGAAAGTTTCTGGGGGGTAATTCTGTCCATTTAACTTGCCTGCTTGGCGCAGAAGACAGATAGGTTCTGGGAGAATGAATTATTGCAACAACAACAAAGTGTGTGAAAGTAATATTCAATTAGTAAATTCTACTTATTCCCAGGTTTACTAACTATACTTTCATCTGAATTATTAAATAATACTATTATTTTGAATTTTACCTTAAAGTTTTACTCTAACATTTATATTAAGGAAAATTTCTTTTGACCTTTAATATCTTAATGTTAACCTTTTTAATATTAGCAGAATTAAGCACATCACAAGTTTGTTTCCTATCAAATTACCATTCAGGCAGGCCAAGGATATTGCTTGTTTCATCAGTATAGAGCCAATAGTAATTGATGGAAAGATTTTCCATTCCCTACGAGAGAAAATACTTGCCAATATAAAAAAAAAATTTGGAATCAGCATCTTGACCTTGCAAAGCATGGTTCTCACACGCAAGTTTTGTTTAGTCAGAGAAATTAACAAGAACAATAATTCTGATATGAACTGGAGAGATAGGAGTAGAAGGGAACCTACCTGATTTTAATTTTCTTAGCAACTAAGGAAAATACTGGCTTTTGAGTTGGTCTCTGTCAGCTTGTCGACCTCCACCCCTTTAAATACCTTAATTTTACCATGTTGGGAGTCAGTGAAGTGTAATAATTAAGATCTGGGTTTTAAAGTATGATGAACCAAAGTTCAAATGAATTCTATTGAGAACTATAGCTATGAGGTTTTAAGTTAATCATTCAAACTCTTTGAACCTAGGACTTTTCTTTAGAAAAAATACATGTGTATAGTAACACCTACTCTGCCTGGTAGTTTTAACTACATTATCTGTATTTCTTATGTCAGCTAGTACAGTACCTATCTGGAACCTAGTAGGTAGACATCAATAAGTACTAGTCAAAATGTAAAAAATATACCCTGTGGTAACCTGTGCTACAGCTTTTCTTCACTGTAATTTATATTAGCTTCATTTTTGAGCACCTTCTATTTAATAAAGCTTAATTTTTAGAAATCCAATCTTTCAAATAGGACAAGGTGAATTCTAGTTCTAGTTACATTAGATATATGTAACTTAAATAATGGGAAGTAATTTCATTGGAGTGTTGTTGTTTTTTTTCAGGATACTTGTTTAATTCATTTTTCCTCAACAAATAGAATGAAAAAGAAATAATTTCTATACTGTTTAATTTGCTGGAACTCTTTAGACCAAGGATAAAATAAATAAAACATCACTGTTATTTTTTTAATCACAAAATAAACATGCAAATTATTATTAATTCTTTTTATTTTTCTTATCCATTCCTGTGAAAAAAAACCCACATTTTCAATTTGGAAGTAGTCTACAACCTATAATTCTTTTGTATGAAAAGCACTAGAAAATTGGCATGGATCAGATTTTGAAAACACTTCAAATATGAGTTAAACGTACTATAAACTTGTGCCACTTTATCTGTATAAAATAACATTGTACTTTTTCTGTTTTAAGTTGCTAATTAATATTTTTTCTGTTATGTCAACAATACTCTTTTCTGTGTCCATGTTTACATTCATTGGGATATAGTGCTAAATTTCCTGATGCTTGTTATTTAATTGCATTGAGTGTAACTTGCTGTTTACCTTTTGACTAACATGTGCCTGAACTGTACTTGACTAAGTACTGTTTGCCACTTTATGATAATTTTCTAAAGAAATGGAAAGATAAACTTGGAAACGGGGGTTTCAAAAAATTCCTGTTTCCACATAGATGATTCTGCTTTTTTACATATAAAAATATATTGGCATGTATTGGTTGACCTTGCTTTTTCTTTCAGGCTTTTTCTTTGAGATTTTTCTAGCTGAGGTGATTGGTTGGCCTGCATGAGACATCCTCATTCTCTTCATGAGATTTTCCCCTCATGAACAGTGGCATGAATTTACAGGATGACTGTTTAGAGCAGTTTCTGAAGCTCTGCAAGTGGAACAATAAGTACTTTGGGGGGAAGGTAACTGGTTCATGGGAAAATTGAACTTGTGATCTTAGCCAAGCCAACCCACAGGATTAGTACTTCAACTTTTATAGGATATCACATGATCAAAAGACTAGCAAGAAACTCCATAGAGTTTGTTTCATATGCCTTCTTTGACACACCTATGCAAAATAGGTGGCTAACCCAAGAAATCTTGCCTGACTCATTCTTTCACTATATCTCATCTCTGCATTTATTAGTCCATCTAATTCACTAATCCAGTGGTTTTGAGTTCCTGCTCTGTGCCAGGTACTTTGCTAGGTGATAAGGATGGAGAGATGAATACAGTTCTTGCCCTCAATAGACATGCAAAATAGTATGCTTTGCTGTAACAAATGCAGTGACAGGGTTAAACATAGAACACTTCAGGAATCTATAGGATGTCTGGCTCAGTGAGGGATAAAGGGATATGAGAAGGAAATCTTCAGAGGAAAAGTGACACTTAATCTAAATGCGTGTCAAATAGAAGTACAAGTTGGGAGAAGAAAAGCCATTTCAGTCAGAGAGAACAGCATGCACAAAAGATGGAGAGAGAGGAAAGTCCACATGTATCCAGTAACTGAGTAGTTCCACAGTGCATTAGGCACTAGCACTGGGTTAATAGGAAGTGAGGTGAAAAATTAAGGAAGCAGAGTATGAAGGTACTTACATGCTTTATAAAGTAGATTTGACTTCATCCTGTAAATGATGGAAGGCAAGTGTGTAAATTCATATTCTAGAAAGATTTCTCTGGCTGCATTGTAGAGAATATCTATATATATATATAAGCCTAAGCGACCGTTCGACCAGTACTTATGATGCACACTGACCACCAGGGGGCAGACGCTCAAAGCACAGACACGGGAACATGGAACAGACTGATGAATCTTAGGGGGGAGGAGGGAGGGCAGGAAGAGATTAACCAAAGATCTTATATGCATACTAGAGGCCCAGGGCATGGATTCACACACCGGTGTGGTCCCTCGGCCTGGCCTGTGGGGATTGGGCCAAAACTGGCGGTCCGACATCTCCCGAGGAGTCCTGGATTGCAAGAGGGCACAGGTCAGGCCGAGGGACCCCACCGGTGCACGAATTCGTGCACTGGGCCTCTAGTTTTAGAAAAGAGCCATTTGTGGGAGAGAGACAGATATTTGAGAGTTGATAAGGAGCTGAATTAGGTCTGTGATTAAGTAAAAGAGTAGCTGATGAATTGAGAAGCCGAAACTGAGTATTAAGTAAAACAAGGTAAGGATTGCACATGCCCTAGCTTGAGTACTTCCATTCACCAATACAAGAACATACCAGGGGACAGTAACAGGTGAGGAAGATGTTTGAGTTCTGTTTGCTGATTTTAAGGTTTCTTTGGAGGGAGAGAGAGGAAGAAGACATCACTTTTTATGGTGTGAGATGGGGAAAACTTCTGATTAGATAAGATTTGAGCAAATACTTGAAGTGATCAAGGGAAGGTTTTCCAAATGGAGGCAAAAACAAATGCAGAGGCCTGTAGGTGGGAGCATGCTTGAAATGTTCGAAGAGCAAGAAGGCCTGTGTAGTTGGAGCTAAGACAGAGGGAGAAGGGAAGATGACATTTGGGTATGTGCTTTTCATGTAGCATCTTTAGATTGTAGTAAGGACTTTAGATTTTATTCAGGATGAGATAGGAAGCCACTGAAGAGTTTTCAGCCTTTTGCCCTCACTTATAACATGATTTATTTTTTGGTCATTGTATATGTATAGTTCTATATCATTTATCATGTGTATAGGTTTACGTAACCATCACAGTCAGGATATAGAACTAGAGATACTCATCACCACAAAGACATTTCTTTGTGTTATCTCTATATAGATGTTCCTCGACATAGGATCGGGTTATGTTCCAATAAACCCATCATAAGTTGAAAATACCGTTAAGTCGAAAATGTAGTACACACAACCCATCACGCCTAAGCTACCAACATCAAAGCTTGGTCTAAACGAGCTTAGAACACGTTACATTAACCTACAGTTGGGCAACTTTCTTGAGGTTCATTTCAAGAGTAATTGCCTTCCTCTTCTTATCAGAAGCAAGAGTCAAAGATACAGGCATTTTGTAGACATGATGGTATGTGAAAACAAAACACAATGTCCAAAATGCTGGCAACACACAACACTGTAGAACATTGGTTGCTTACCCTGGTGTTCTTGGGGCTGATGGAGAGCTGCAGCTCGCTGCCACTGAACAGCATCACAGAGAGTAATCTACTGAATATCACTAGCACGAGAAAAGATCAAAATTCAAAATTTGAAGTTCATTTCTACTGAATGTGCATTGCTTTTGCACCATGGTTAAGTTGAACTATGGTAAGTCAGGGACCATCTATATATAGTCAGACCTTTCCCACAACCTTAACCTCTGGCAATCACTGATCTGTTCTCTATCACTTTAATTTTAGTACTTGGAGAGTGTTATATAAATGGAATTATACATTATGTTATCATTGGTTTATTTCACTCAGCATTATTTCCTTAAAATCCATCCAATATGTTGTGTGTTTCAGTAGTTCCTTTCATTTTAATGCTAAGAAGTATACCATTGTATGACTGTACTACAATTTTTTTAACCATTGACTGACTGAAGGACTTTTCTGTTTCCAGTTTGGAGTGATAAAAATAAAACTGCTGTAAATAGTTTTGTACAGGTTTTTATGTGAAAATACATTTTTATCTCTCTAGAGTAAGTTCCCAGGAGTGCAATTGATGGGTTGTGTGATAAGTATATGTTTTACTTTATAAGAAGCTACCACTTTTCCAGAGCAGCTGCATCATTTTACATTCCCACCAACAATATACGTGAGATTCAGTTTCTCCACATCCTTGCCAGCATTTAGTATTTATTTTTTATTTCAGTGATTCTAATAGGTATGTAGTGACATCTCATTGTACCATTAATTTGCATTTCCCTAATGGCTAATGATGTTGAGCATATATTCATGCACTTTGCTATCTATATGTCCTTTTTGGTGAATGTCTGTTCAAGTCTTTTGCTCATATTCTAATGGGATTATTGATTTCTTGTTGAAATTAGTGAGTTCTTTACATATTCTGGATACAAATCCTTTTTTGAGTATGTGATTTGTAAATATTTTCTCATGGTCTGCAGCTTATCTTCCTCTTAACAGTGGCTTTTGCAGAGCAAACAAAAAAAATAATTTTGATGAAGTCTAATTTATCCACTTTTTCTTTAATGGATTGTTCCATTGTTGTCAAATCTGTGAATTCTTTGCTTATCCTCAGATCCCAAAACTTTCTTCTGTTTTCTTCTAAAAGCTTTATATCTTGCATACATAATTCTGTAATCATTTTTACTTAATCCTTATAATAAAAGGCTAATATGCAGATTGTCTCCTCAGGAGTTCTACCGCTCAGTATGACGTGGGCTGACCACCAGGGTGCAGTGCGGAATGAAGGAAGGCCCCGACTGGCAGCCAGGGGAAGGAAGGCCCAGATCAGCCCTGATCACCAGCCAAGCCTGGGGACCCTACCTGTGCACAGATTTTGTGCACCGGGCCTCTAGTTTTTATATAAAAGTGTGAAGTTTAGATTGAAGTTTATTTTTTGTCTATGGATGTCCAGTTGTTTCTACACCATCTGTTGAAAAAAATATTCTTTCTCCATGTACTGGCCAGTGTGGCACAGTTCATTGGCCATCGTCCTGTGTACCAAAAGGTTGCTGGTTTGTTTCCCAGTCAGGACACATGCCCAGCTTGCAGGCTCCATCCCTGGTAGGCGGAATGCAGGAAGCAGCCACTCAGTGTTTCGCTTTCACATCAATGTCTCTCTCTCCCTCTCTCTCTCTCCCCCTCTCCCTCTTTCCCTCTCCCTCTCCTCTCTAATAATCAGTTTTAAAAAGTTATCCTTCCTCCATTGAATTGCATTTGCACCTTTGTCAAAAATCAGATGACTGTACTTGTGAGAATCTATTTCTGAATTCTCTGTTCTGTTCCATTGATCTTTGAGGCTATCCTTCTATCAGGAATTACTGTCTTGTTTACTGTAGCTGTGTAGTAAGTCTTAAAATCAGGTAGTGAAATTCCTCTAACTTAATACTCCTTATTCAGAATTGTTTTAGCTGTTCCACCTCCTTAACATGTAAAGTTTTGAATCTACAAAATAATCCTGCTGGGGTTTTGGTAGGAACTGCACTAAAACCATAGTTCACCTGGGAAATTAACATTTTTATTTTGTTTTTTAATCCATTAACACAGTATATCTCTCCTTATATATAGGAGATCTTTTAAGATTTACACCTAGAAACATTTTTTTGAAGCAATTGTAAGTACTGCTGTGTTTTTAATTTTGTTTTTCAGTTATTCATTGCCAGTTTATAGCAGTATGGTTGATTTCTGTGAGTTGACCCTGTAACCTGAGACCTTGCTAAACTAAACTATTCTAGGAGGTTTTTTTATTGATTCCGTACATTTTCTAATGTGTCTGTGAATAGAGACAGTGTTTTCCCTTCTATGTGCCTTTTATTTCCTTTTCTTGCCTTACTTCTCTGGCTAGTATTTCCAGTACTATGTGTCATAGGAGTGGTGAAATCAAACGAGCTTGTCTTGTTCCTGATCTTACAGGAAATGCACTCAGTCTTTCACCATTAAATATATGTTAGCTGTAGGGTTTTTTGCAGATTCTTTTTATTAGGTTGACAAGCTATTCCTAGCTTAAGAATTTATATCATGACTGAGGACTGAATTTTGTCAAATGCCTTTTCTGCTTTAATTGATATGATGATCATATGGCTTTTCGTCTTTAAACTGTTAACTGATGGTATCTTTTCTTTTTAAAGATTCATCCTGGCTGCTCCCTGTGGAATAAACTATGAATCTGTTCTCTGTGTCTATGAGTCTGTTTCTATTTTGCTTGTTAGTTCCTTTTGTTCATTAGATTCCACATATGAGTGAAATCATATGGTACTTGTCTTTCTCTGACTGGCTTATTTCACTTAGCATAACGTTCCCCAGGTCCATCTATGCCAGTGGTTCTCAACCTTGGCTGCACGTTAGAATCACCTGGGAATCTTTTTAAAATCCTGATTTCATTCTGTTTCTTTGTTGTGGGGTGGGGCCACAACATTAGTAACAAAGAAACAGAATTTCCTGAGGATGAGGCCCAGAAATGAGGATTTTAAAAAGATTCCCAGGTGATTCTAATGTGCAGCCAAGGTTGAGAACCACTGATCTATGCTGTCACAAAGGGTAAAATTTTATTCCTTTTACTGCCGAGTAGTATTTTATTATGTAAATGTACCATAGCTGTTTTATCCACTCATCTACTGATGGACACTTGGGCTGCTTCCAAATCTTGGCTATTGTAAATAACACTGCAGTGAACACATACTCATTTGAATTAGTGTTTCAGGTTTCTTTGGATAAATACCCAGAGCCTGACCGGCATGATTCAGTGGTTGAGCATCAACCTATGAACCAGGAGATCACAATTTGATTCCCTGTCAGGGCATATGCCCGGGTTGCGGACTTGATCCCCAGTGTGGGTATGCAGGAGGCAGCTGATCAGTGCATCTCGCTCATCATTGATATTTCTCTCTCTCTCTCCCTCTCTGAAATTAATAAAAATATATTTTAAAAATAAATGCCCAGAAGTGGAATTGCTGGGTCATAAGACAGTTCTAGCTTTTTATTTTTTTGAAGGATATAATAATTATTTTAAGCCTTTTTTCATTTGTCTCTCTTGATCCCATTCTTTTCTGCGTTTTATCTAACCTTTCTGACCCCTTTTTAGTAAGTTCTTGGTCTGCATGTCTACTCTCTTCCTGCCTAGCCTCTTTTCCAATATTCCCAAGGTCAATATCACCACCTTCTGCTGAATTTCACTAAAATTATCTTTCTTTGTAATCATATATTCTGTATATTATGCATTTAAAATCATTCTGAGTGGAAATATGTAGCTTTCTCCAGACTGGCTTAGGGGTCCATGACACCAGATCTAATGGAACCAAACTGGGGATGGTTAGGAAAACATGTCAGTAAGTTTTAGTTGAAGTGCTAAGCAGATGAGAAGCCTAGTGAATTTTTCATTTGTTTTAATTATGAAATAAATGTTAATTTAGAACATTTTTAAATTTTATTAAGTTTTTAAAAAGAGGGAAGACCTCTTTTTAGCTCACAACGATAGATAAGCTAAGATTTCAAGGTAAAAAAAAATTGTCTATAATCCCACAATCACTTTTGTTACCCTCTTACTGTGTATCTCTTCCAGCTTATTAATTTCTTGTTCAAAGGAGTAAAATATTTAAAGCGGTTATGTAGGGGCATTTCTTACTCTGCTAAACAGTACTTGATAGGTCAAGTGGAAAGTCCTTGCGGGCAGGGAGGTAAGCTGTGGTCGGGTCATTTAGATGTTGGATGACTGGGATAGGGTGGTAGCAGTAGGGGTGAAGTAGACTTGACTATTCCAAGAGGTGTTTAGAAAGAAGGACTTACAGGACTCGGTGGTAAATAGTGGGGCTGAAATGCATGGAGTGTAAGGGAAACTATCAGAAAGGAATAGGGTGCCTAAATTAGTATTGTTGGAATAATAATGCACAGATCCACAATACCATATCCAAAATCCAGAGGACAGCTGTTTTTTAGAATTCAAAATATTTAGTTTTAACATATTGTATATATCTACACTAATAAAAGAGAAACATGGTAATTAGCGTACGACCGCTACCCTTTCCATTGGCTAATCAGTGAGTATATGCAAATTAACTGTCAGCCAAGATGGCGGCCGGCAGCCAGGCAGCTGGAAGCGAGCATGAGGCTTGCTTGCTGCGGACTCCAACGTTCCCCGCCTCACTTGCCGGCCTCTGAGCTACAACTCTAAGCAACTATGTACTATGTTGCAAATAAGAAGATAAACAAAACCCCAGAAACCGGCTTTCATTCAGCCGGGCTTTAGCAACATTTTATCCATGTTTTCAGCGGCGAGGCCTCAGAGCTAAAGCTGGCCCAGAATAAAAAAAAAAAAAAAGAAGAAGGAGCGGTTGGAAGCTTCAGTCACTCGCCACCAGGAAAACAGCCCTCAGCCCCTCACCCAGACTGGCCAGGCACCCCAGTGGGAACCCCCACCCTGATCCAGGACACCCTTCAGGGCAAACCAGCCAGCCCCCACCCATGCACCATGCCTCTATTCTATATAGTAAAAGGGTAATATGCCTCCCGGCACCGGAGCAGCGGAGCAGCGAGGCTCCCGGCACCGGGATCAGCGTGACGGGGCAGCGCCCAAACCCCCTGATCACCCTGCAGCTCTGTGTGTTACAGTGGGCGGGGCCACAACCTCCCTATCTGCCCTGCTCTGTGCCTGATAGGGGGGAGCTCCCCAATCCCCTGATTGCCCTGCGGCTCTGTGTTTGACAGGGTGCGGCGCCCCAACCTCCCCCCCCCCCATGGGCCCTGCTCTGTGTGTGACAAGGTAGAGCCATAACCTCTCCATCGGCCCTGCCCCGAGTGTGACAGTGGCAGCGCCCCAACCCCCTGATCGGCCCTGCTCTGTGGGTGATAGAGGGTGGCGCCCCAACCCCCCTCCACGGGCCTTGCTCTGTGTGTGACAGGGTAGAGCCATAACCTCTCCATTGGCCCTGCCCTGAGTGTGACAGGGTGCAGCGCCCCAACCCCCTGATCTGCCCTGCTCTGTGTGTGACAAGGGGGAGCTCCTCAACCCCCTGATCAGCCCTGTTCTGTGCGTGACAGGGTACAGAGCCCCAACACCCCTGATGGGCCCTGCCCTGTGCGTGACAGGGGGTGGCGCCGCAACCTCCCCATCAACCCTGCCTTGAGTGTGACGGGGCGGCGCCCCAACTCCCCAATCGGCCCTGCTCTGAGCCTGACCAGGGGCTGCACCTAGGGATTGGGTGTGCCCTCTGCCACCCAGGAGCAGGCCTAAGCCAGCAGGTCGTTATCTCCTGAGGGGTCCCAGACTGCGAAAGGGCACAGGCCGGGCTGGGGGGGACCCCCGCCCCCGAGTGCACAAATTTTTGTGCACCGGGCCTCTAGTCCTTTATAATAAAAGGCTAATATGCAAATCAACCGAACAGCAGAACGACAGGTCGCTATGATGCACACTTGCCACCAGGAGGCAGACACACAACACAGGAGCTGACCCCTGGTGGTAAGAGTGCTCCCACAGGGGGAGTGCCACTCAGCCAGAAGTCGGGTACACAGCTGGTGAGCGCAGCAGCGGTGGTGGTGGGAGCCTCTCCTGCCTCCGCGGCAGCACTAAGGATGTCCTACTGACAGCTTAGGCCCGCTCCCCACGTGGGCTCCCGGACTGTGAGAGGGCACAGTCCGGGCTGAGGATCCTTCCCCCCACCCCCCGAGTGCATGATTTTTGTGCACCAGGCCTCTAGTTATAAAATATGAGCCCAAAAGACTATACACCAATCTCACAAAAGTTGTTGCAAAAAAATGCTTAATAAAACTATCAAATGGAATTTAGCATTACATTAGCAGAATAATACTGTAATCGGATTCACCCTAGGAATATAAGAATAAATCAAATTAAATTATATTATTAGGTGAGAAGGAGGGGGGGATGACTAAGGAACCAAAAAGGGAGAAATAAATGTTTACTTCTGATAGGAATCCTTAGTGAAACAAGAATAAATTAATGTACTTAAGATTTTATATATCTCAGACCAGAAGTCAGCATTTTTTATGGTAAAAAACTAGAATTCCTATTTTATTATTTAGTGAAGTACAAAATTCCTTTTAAAAAGCCATGAATCAAAAAAGGTGTGGCCAGCATTAGTATTATGTAACATTGTCTTGGGAACGCTGGCCAATGTAATTAGACCAAAAAAAAACAAAATAGGTGTAATTATTTGAAAAGAAGGAGGCAAATTCATTATTTATAAGTGACATTATATGAGTGGAAAAGCCAAAAGAATCAACTGAAATATTACTGTAATGAGATTTCAGTATGAAACCTAATTAATCTAAAGGGGAGGGTTTTTTGTGTGTTTCTTTTTGTTGTTGCTTTTATGACCTTTAAAGTGAACATCTATCCATATAGGTTAATGGGGATTCTCGTTCTTAAAATACTTTTTTTTTTTTTTGGCCTTCTGGAGAATGCACAGACTTATTTAATCTTATCTCTAAGTAAATTGCAGTCTATTTTGAATAAGACACTTTTCAAGTTAACTTCTACAAACTACTTTGAGCCTAGCTGGAGGTCAGGGCACAGGCCTGGGTTGCAGCTCGATCGCCAGTGTGGGATGTGCAAGAGGCAGCCAATCAATGATTCTCTCTCAACATTGATGTTTCTCTCTCTCCCTCTTCCTTCCTCTCTGAAATCAATTAAAATATATAAAGAAAAACTATTTTGAAATAAAGTTGCAGCAGTAAATACATTTAGAAGGACTTTCAAGTTTTTCTTTATTCCTGTGGCTGTGATACTTGCTCTATTGCTTAGTAATGCCAGGAAAGGTGTAATCTGATCTTTGAGCCATATTTGGTAAATAATAATTTTGTGTGGAAACCACTGTTCCGTCAGTAAGAGGAAAATTATTGCACAAATGTAAGGGTTTTCTTCGCCCTTAAGGCATTTTCTGACTTAAAGACTTAAGTTATATCATTTATTGATTCTTTTGTTTTTTAAAAAGCACTGTGTAACCTTAAAAAGGGTATTGACAAAAGTATTTTCTACTTTACTTGGAGAAGAATTGCATGTCTTTTTGTTTGCCACTAATTCTCTTTATATCCTAGATGTAAATTCTTATATTTTTATTCATCATTAACTCTCAGAATTGAACTCTCACACAAATTTACCTTGTAGTTCTGCAAGCAATGATGAAAAATGAGTTATATCTCTTAGGATGTGATGCAGATGATTTATTTAAAACTAAAGCTGGTTACACAGCTGTTGCTTTAGCATTTATGAAAATGAACACTTAAGTATATCCATGTTTAGAACAAAAAATGTATTGAATACCTAATATATGCCAAGTTTTTAGGTGCTTTATAGACTTTAGCGAATTCTCATGGCAATCCAGTGAGGTGGGCAGTGGTATCCCATTTCATAGAAAGGAATCTTCTGCAGAGAGTTTTTGTCCAAGGCTAGATCTATCCCTCCCAGACTTTTTTTTTTTTTTTTTAACCAACAATATGCCATCACAGTGATGGAAAATTTGCATTTTTCTTAAAAACTACTTTTACTCTATTTTGCTTTGTTGTATTGCTAGTTACCAAGAATGCAAAAAGTTATTTGAATCCTTGTCTTCACTTTTTTTTTTTTTTTTGGTCCTGTTACAATTCTCACCAGCAGCCATCATTTGGCAGCAGCAGAGAATTCAATTTATTTTGACTGCTGTGGGATTGGTTTCTTGGAAAAACTCCTTAGGGTGCTAGCCTGCCAAGTATAAGGACATTATTTGCAGGCCTTAGTGATCTAATTAGTACACCAATCTACCACTTTTCATATCCTACCATTTCTGTAACCTTTGTAGTTGTATGGTTGTTGTTTTTTAATATGGACCTAACAAAAACTTTTTAAAATAATTGAATCTAATTTGGTTATGGAAAAAAGAATTTCCAACATGATGCAGAGTCACTATAAGCTATTCTTTGCCTCCCTCTTTAAGAATTACCAAGTTTGTTATTTTTTATTAGAACTTGAAATTAAATTTACTGCTTGGATGTATCTAAAGCATTTTTTAAAGAAACCTCTGAGAATTGATTTTAGGAAATTAGGGGAACAGTTAGAAGACCATTGTAAATAAGATAGCAAGCAAAAGAGAAAAACAAAATGACCTGAAAATGAGGACTTTGGAAAGTTTTACCATTGAAATTGGGTTTATTGTTTTTCTCTTTCTGTTATACTCTGTGGTCTAATGTTGGACAGTCTATTGCTGAAAGCCACTAGAGATTTCATAAAAGCTACTATTTCAATTTCTAGAATCGGGAGTCCAGAATAGAATTGGGTAGATAAAAATAATGACAGCTAATGTAAATAGCATCTTCTGATAACTTGTAATTTAAGAGACCCTCTTTCCACTTTGAAATATTTTATGTGAGAGACATTGGGAACTACCTCACTGCTGTTAGATCTCATAATGTTATCTGGTCACGTTTCTTGTTCTGCCTACCTCTAGTTTACTCTAGTTTCTCTTCTGCTTTCAAGGCTCCAGACCCCGTTCCTGGACCTGCCCTGGAAAAGAAGTATCCAGTAGAGATGAGCTCACTGCAGTTACTTAATTAAAAATTTGTAAGCTGCAAAAATGGCAGTGAGCCAACCAAGAACAGCTACAATTTGAATTTTTCTATTTCCAGGTATGCTAAAGTCAATGGCACCAGTCAAGCTTAGCCTATGTAACTGCCTTACGATGAAATCTATAATAACCAAAACTTTACTTTCAAAATTTGTGGTCTTCTTGCTTTAAAATATAGTAGCCTCCCTAACATCTAGGTAACTTGCAGCTAGTATTGACCTTAACATACCTTTTGCCTGAATATTCCTAATTGAACTGTTTGCTAGTGGCAGCAAACTAATCCAGAAATGATTTAAGAAAAATAAATTTGAAATACTATTGAGTTAAGCCCTATAAATGTACAGAACGTAATCTGGTCTTCATTAAAGAGTAAGCATTAACCATAATAGAACTGTCTTCCTCTCAGGGGTTCACATATAGTATAAGTAATATAGGGAATTAAGTAAATGAACTAGTTCTCCATCCTGCGTTTCTCAACCATTTCTAAAATATCTTTAGGTAAAGAGTAAACATATTCTTCAGTAACTGGAAGTCATAAGTAAGACTTCTGGACATACAACCAAATAATGTATTATAGAACCATTACCTGAAGAAGTTAATTATTTTAAATGTAAGTATATAACTAATATTTGCTATATTTTTTTCTTGAGTGTGCAAAAGAAACCAGGCTAGAAAGTAGTTGGAATTTTAGCAACAAAATTAAAACTGAGGTTTCCTGCTGCCTTAGATTTTAACCAAGAGAAAATTTATGAATATTTTGAGGGTTGAGGTCAGTTAGCTTTTAAGGACCTTTATTGCTTTTACCAATTTGTACAGATTTAGAAACAGAATTAATCCATAAAAGGTGATTTTATTTACTAAAAAAAGATAACCATACATATCTTTTGATTTTAAAGGTCAATTCAGATAGGTTAGAGATTACCAATATTGAACAGAGGAATATTCCAATTGCTATCGTAAGAGATGATACTAATATTCTAGCTTGTGCTTTCCTTATATTCCTACGTTGTTAATGTATAATTAATTTAATGTTAGCCAATCTAGTCAGCATTAGGTCACTGATTATGTGCCATATTATTTGTTTGGTAAAATTTGTTTCGAAAAAAATTTAATATGAGTGTTGAATTAAGACTGGAAAGGGAGCTACTACTAGAATTATAGGAACATTACCACTGTTATATGAATTAAAGGAGAAATTGTAGAGGGAATTGCATCTGAATTTCAAGTCTTATTAGTTATCACTGGGGCTATCAGTAATGGTAAAACAAATCTATATTACTGAATGCAAGTTGTGTTTAAAGCACTGTGCTAGACACAGTAAAGATGTCAAAATGAATAAACCTTACTTTCATTGATTTTATAGAGAGTAATTTTTTTTTAAGTATCATAATAGAGGTATAAACAATGTACTTGAAAGTACCAGAGAGAATCAATATTTTATAAAGGGAAGGTAATGTTTCTACTGAGCCTTGAAGGATAGATAGAATTCTTCAGAGAGAGTGGAAAGAGTATTTCTAATTTATGGAAATGAAAGTAAGTACTATGATCTAGAAATTGTGAACAATCCATTGTGCCTAGAGAATAGTGGGGTACAGGATGATATGATGGGAGATGGAGCTATGCTATACATGCTTTCCAAAGTCAAGTGAAGGAGTTTGATTTAATTCAGTAGATAATGGAATCCATTCAAGATATTTTAGCCCTGGTGTATTTAAATCAATGACTCTTTTGAAAAACTGAATGTGGCAGAGCAAGGGTTGCTTGATAAAGTTAAAGATTAGGCAGTAGTAATACCTAATAAAGGGCAACATTTATTATTATATGTCAGGGATTGTGGAAGAGTTTTATGTGCAGTTTCTCATTTAATCTTACTTCAGGAATATTGTGAAGAATAATATGTGTTAACCATTTAGCACAGGACTAGTAATTATAAGCTCAGAACATTGTTCTTGTCCACATTTATGTGTGATAAATCCTATGAGAGTTGTGTTTATTGGGAGACTCTTAAGATAGTAACAATAAACTTATTTTTCTACTACCCCTTACCTCTTTCTTTTAAACATTTAAACTAAGGGTGGGGGATCTTTTTTCTGCCGAGGGCCATGTGGATATTTATAACATCATTCGCAGGCTATATAAAATTGTCTACTTAAAAATTAGCCGTTTATATTTGGTCAAACATTTAATTAACTCACCTCTAATGTCTTGGCAGGGCCAGACCAAATGATTTTGCAAAACTGGATGTTTCCCACCCCTGTTACTTAGTTTGAGGGCTGCATATTAGTTCATGTTGAGTTAACCTTAGGGTAAAAAAAGAGAGAGATAAACCAGGCCTTTTTTATTTTTTTTAACCAGTGGATTGATTATAAGGTACAAGACTAAACATAGAGGTAGTCTTGAATAAATTACATTAATTTAATTAAAACATAACTGTAGATCTCATCTGTCAAGCATCCCAAAAATTGATAATTGTTGCAGCTGTTAACAGCTATATCAGTAACAGTTTCAACATAGATAACATAGTCCTTTAAGTATTTAAAATTACATATAGTTGGCTAAGTACAGGTACTTTCTAATAACTCATTCCATTATTAGTCTCCTACCCATGTATCAGAATACAAGTTACGTTATGTGAAAATATATAGGAAATAATTTTATAAGGAAAATATTCTCTAATTATCTCAATTGTTTATGACTAATTATACAAATAATACATGCATATATATTCTTATGAAGAATGAAAACATAGCAAAGATGACTAAACCTCCTTGGACCATCTTCTATCATGAGTCCTTTACCCAGCTCTCTCTTCCAAATAATTAGTGATATCCTTTCAGAACCTTTCCTATACATACATATAAAATATCTGTTTAAAATTTCTCTTTTTTGTATCTTTTTAAAAAAAACACACAAATCTATAATACATGGGTTTTGCATCTTTTTTTCATTTGGTAATGTCTTACAAGTCTTTCCATATAATTATCTGGATATCTTACTCCACTTTTTAAAAACGGTTGCATGGTATTCCTTAGTATTGCTATACAATGATTTACTTATTCATTCCTCATTGAACATTCAGGTTGTTAATACACACTGAGATGGTCGTCCTTGTATGCTCCTCTTTGAATACCTGTGTTTGTCTAGATTAGATGCTTTAATTTATATAGATAGAGAGGTAGAACTCTGGTACTTTATTACTAGCAACTAATTTCATTCAACTCAACTCACAACTGATTGTAGTAACAGTGGGTAGTGACACCACAGTTGATCTGCTACTGACTCCGTTGAAACTAAATATATCTGTTAATATGTCTTTCCGTGATTCTCTTCAGTTTAAAAAGCTATGGTATAACAATTGTCTTCTCTGCTCTATATGTGGGGAGGATAAAATGATATAACAGATGTGCTGTGAGAAGTCCAGTATAAATCTGAAATCTAGATTATAATCTTCTCAAAAGCATGGACTATTTTATTCATTTTTGCATAATAAGAGCACATTGCATAGCATATAGTAGGCAATGTTTGTGGAATGGATCCCAGAAATGGTGAACTAAAAAGTGGGTCATATCTATGAGAAAGTTCCAGACTAGTAGAATTTTCTTATATGTATATTTTACATTATCTGAAAACTGTATATTTTCACTGAAAATTTCTCACCTTTTCATCTTCATCTCACTTCTCAGCTGCATTACAGCCATAATTCCTCAAATTTATCATGTTCTATCATGGTTTTCCCCCCAATACAGTCACCAGTGATATCCTGCAAGACTTTTATTATTTACTAAAGGCCCAGTGCATGAAATTTTGGGGGTGGGGGTGGGGGGCAGGGACTGCCCAGCCTGCACCCTCTCTAATCTGGGACCCCTCGGGGGCTGTCCGACTGCCTGGAGATCAGGCCTAAACTGGCAGTCGGACATCCCTCTCACAATCCAGGACCACTGGCTCGCCTGCTCGCCTGATCACCTGATCGCCCCTAACTGCCCTCCCTCCCCCACTGGCTTGGTCACCTCTTACTGCCCACCCCCCTGCCAGCCTGGTCACCCCCAACTGCCCTTACTGCTGGCCTGGTCGCCCACGCAGCCCGCTGCTCAGTCGTTTGGTCGGCCCTCACTAACCCCCCTTCCGGCCTGGTCGCCCCACACAGCCTGTTAGATCGTCCGTTTGGTTGTTTCCGTTGCAACAGTCACTTAGGCTTTTATATATGTAGATTTTTCGTGGTTAAGCTCAAGTACTGCATTCTTTGTGAAGTTTCTCCTGCCTGTCTTTAATTCCTGAGTTTAGGCATTTCCTTCTCTTGACTTCATTGCAGCTTATACACCTCTTCATGGCACAGAGTGGATATTGCTGAATGAATGCATGCCTACCTATGGGACTTGGTAGAATGTCATAGAACCAGGCAGGTCCTGGAACTTCAGAGATAAATTATCTGAATCAAGAAAGTGAGAGGCATGCTGTTTTTGCTGACTTATGGGATGTAGCATGCATGGTGCAAAGAAGGGAAGTTAGATCTTCTATAATGTAACCCTGCCTAACCCTCTTCTTCAGCCTCATCTTTCATCCCACTTTCTCCTTAGTCTCAGTCCCTTTACTTCAACATTAGCCAGCTACTTATGGTTTCCCAAACTTTCCATGCTATTTTACTCCTTGAAGTCTTTCCTCAGGCAACTACTTATGTCTGAAATATTCTATTCCTCTCACCTATCCACCTAGTAAACATATTTTCATCTTCCAAGGTCCAGCTTAGCTGTCACTTTCTGTAATGAATCCGTTGAAATCAGAATTAACTGATCCCTCCTTTTCCCTTGTGTACTGCACATTTTATCTGTAACTACTCAGTTATTACATGTCTTTGATGTGTGTCTTTTCCTACTAAAATTTGTTAAACATAGGCAGCTGTGCTTTTATTAATTTTAATATTTTAGCACCAATTATAGTATTAAGTTATAGGCATGCAACAGGTTTATTAAGTAAGCTATGCACACACACGATACATATAAAAATATAATATATGAAAAATAACACATTATAAAATGTTATTTCATAAAGATGCTAATTAAATTATCACTTGCATATATTTTACAGTTCAAAGTTCATATTTCAGTAGGGAAGTCTTTCTATACTTACAGATAAATATTATAGGATGAGATTCTGATTCTTTTTTATTCAATTATACAATTAAAAATATTGAGTATTCTCTAAGGATACCTATAATTATTTGGAAAAATATGAAACAGATTTATATATAATAAATCTGCTGAGATAGGAGTTTCTATACAGTTCTGAGATGATTCTTGACAAATCTAACAAAAATTCATTTTATCATAGCCATAATAAGATGAATAGCCAACTATACAATCAAGTGTTAGATTTGAAAGACTGGCACATACTTAAGAAAATTATTGCATTGTACATAATTGTATTTTAGAGACTTGATTCAGTTCAATATTTTTTTATTAGTTTTAATTTTGCTCATGTTGAATTCTCTTTCTTTTTAAGAATCTGAGTACTATTATAGTGATGAAATCTTGTTTAAATGTTTTCCTTTGCACATAGATTTTATCTTTGTTAGCAGGCTTAGAGGTCTCATAATTTACCATAGTTGTCAGATTACCAATCAGTTTTATGTGTATAATTTAAAATTTGCCAATTTAACTTTTGGTTAGTTATGAAAAGTTTTAAGACATCAATAATAACTGTCCATTTACATTATGTCTTACTTGTGAACTTAGTTGTCACACTCCCAGTCACATTCCCAGTGTTAACCCAGAGCCATAACACATATCTAGCTTCTGGGTATCAGTTCATTCTGGGGAAAAGTCAACCGAGAACCATTACGTTAGAAAGAAGATGGGCAAAGTGATATGAGAATAGGAAAAACAGAGCCAAGAAAGGATTGAAACTGCATGGGGATCAGTTGGTGAAAGTTCTCATAACTTTCTCTTAATCTTCATACTAAGATGCCATTTTAGATTAATATTTTAACCAAATTATTATAATTACCACATTAAATCATTAAGTTAACTGGTTCATTACAAATGTTTATGGTTAATGTGACATGGAAATTGGTTCTTTCAAATGCTTTCATTTTCTTTCTCCTTTTCCCCCCTTTTTACTCATAAATAGGACCTTATTGTCATACCACATATTTATAGCATCTTTTTTTAAAGATTATATTTAATCATAGTATGGATTATCCAAAAATTAAGTAAAAAGAGGGGCACTAAACAGTAACTCTGGTTTTTTGTTTGTTTGTTTGTTTAATATATATTTTTATTGATTTCAGAGAGGAAGGGAAAGGGAGAGAGAGAGAAACATCAATGATGAGAGAGAATCATCGATCGGCTGCCTCCTGCACACCCCCTATTGGGGATCGAGCCCGCAACCTGAGCATGTGCCCTTAACCAGAATCGAACCTGGGACCCTTCAGTCCACAGGCTGACGCTCTAGCCACTGAGCCAAACTGGCTAGGGCAGTAACTCTGTTTTTATCTTAAAGCCCTAATGTATTGGAAAATAATGAGGTGAATTGGAAAATACACAAAAAGGTCGTTATATAATATGTTTTGATGAATTATAACCATTCTGTCTTAGATTTATTGCACTTTTTTTGATCCTTAGAAAATGGTAGCACTCACCACAAAACCACAGTACATAAATTGCCAAGTGTGGCTGAATTGCACATTCCTTTTAGAAGAACGTATTACTGGTAAGCCTTTTAGCCATAAGAAATGGTCAACATTCATAGACTTGAGGCAGTGTATTAAAAGAGAAAATTGGGAGGCTTTATTTTTAAGAAGAGGTAGTATACATCATTATGTTACTTCATCTATTAATGTTTATTATTTTTCTTTAGAAAGTAAATTAGTATAGGATTATAAAGTTGAGAAATCTATAGTTTGGTAACATGATTCATTGCTCCCTTTTAGCTTATAAAGAACTCTAAACATAATAGTTACCCTAAATTAAGTAGCATTCATATGATTGATTTAGTATGTTGCTGTTATTTTATTTTTGCAAATAACTGGTTAACGATGTAAAATTATTAAACATGACATCTGTTTTATGCTAAAGACAGATTATAATTATCTTGTTTTTAATCTTGAATGGTTGTTAGTATTTGAATTTTAGATTTTTTTTTTACATAGCTATAATTATACTTGAACTTGTAGAAAAATAGCTTGATATTATAGATTTGCGGGGGAGGGAATTTTGCTTTGCTCTCGTAAATTTGTAACATCATGTTCTAAGAAATATAATTCTACTAATTTGCTGTTAAAAATAATTTTGAAATTTTTCATGTTTAATGACATTTGTGAATTCTTTTAAAGTTAAAAAATGTGAAGTGCACACTCATCATACGAGGAATACAACTGTCCATGGCTTGTAGGCAATTTGAATCTTAATTCTTATGTACTATAACACCTCATTGACCCCCTCGTCGTCAGGGAATGAGGCATTCTCTGAACGTGCTATGTAATTTAAGCTTATCTCTTAAAGTACTGAATCACAAAAATAGACAAGAAGACTGGTTGTATTGTTTACTTTCCCTCTGAAATAAACAATACATTTCATACTTGAAATTTTATGATTCAAACCATCATCTTGAGTGAGAATTATATTGTGTGGTTGTAATTTATATGTGGTAGGTAATAAAACATTAAAAGGGGAAAAAATGTGAAGTGCATCAGTTATTACCTAACTGGCACTTGATGACATATGTACATAATACATCAATAATGTAAAAGGTGCTTAAAATTGTATATGTAACTAGGCAGGTAATAGAATTATTTTTCTGGCTAAATCCTAAAATCTTACAAACCTTCCAAAAGGTTTCAAAATTTGCTTTAACTTTTATTTAAAAAATTATAGCATCATCCTGCTATTTTTATTGCATATCATTACTTCTTTCTATCATAGTTATTCTTTAAAGAATAACTCAACTGCAGTGTGGTAATGTCAGGCAACCCACAGAAAAGGCACATTATAATTAGTGATAAGAAACTGCTAACATCATATTGACAACCAAAGATAAGTTGAAACATTCTGCCTTCACAGTAGACATCCTGGGGAAGTTAGTGTTAATAGTTGTTGGGGTCAGAGGGGCTTTGCAGTCGTTCTGTTGACATTTCACATAGGTATTTATTTCTAAAAATCACCATGCTTTGCAAATTGTACCAAAAAAACAAACAAACAGGGTTTATGGAAAAAAATAGAATTTGGGGTACAACACTCAAAAACTTCATTAAGTGAACATTAAAAAAAGATAGGAACCTTAAAAAAGCATGTATAAATGTTAAGCGGTTAAGAAATATATAAATATTTATACAGCATTTATACAAATAAATATTGTTCTTTGCTTTGAAAAAGCCTGAAGTTTGCTTATGGAAGTGAACGTAAGTGTGGCAGCTTATTATTGTGAAGTGGTCAAAGGAGGGTTTTCTGAAATCAGAAGGAAAGTTGTAACACAAGATGTGGATGGATGTGACCAACTGACTGCATACAGATGCAGTGAGTGAGGGAGCTCGCAGATGTTTGAGGTGTGTTCATATTTACATTTTGTGTATTCATTAACTTGTTTCAGGTGAATATGATTTTCTGTATTCATCTGGTATTTCTCACAGACAAAATCACAGCAAAATTTACTTAATGTTCAAATTGTTCCCTAATATATCAATTATATTGGAACAAATATGCAGTTTCAAGGCAAGGTATTATAGCAGCACTGACTTATAGCTGAGGGTAAGGAAATCACTTTAGTTTGGAGAGACTACTACTTTTTATAGTAGTCTTTAAAATAGATATGTATTCTGATGCATAGAGATTCCTTGCAACAGATATTTACTAAGCATCTTCTAGTTGCCATACACTTTCTAAATATTTAGGATACAGCAGTGAATAAGTTACTTTCTCCACTTTGAAACTACTCCTATATAATAAAGAGCTAATACGCTAATTAGACTGAACAGCAGTATGACTGTCTAGACAATCTTCCGAACAAAGCCGGGGCTGTGAGGGCCGACCGAGACAGCCAGGGCAGCAAGGGCCGACCGAGGCTGAGAGGGCCAGCTGGGGCTGTGAGGGGCTGCGAGGGCTGAGCCCCTTGCACAGATTTTGTGCATTAGGCCTCTAGTGTTACTATAAAGAATTTGTTGCCAAGAGTTGGTTTTTAAGAGGTAAAATTGGACAGATATGTGAAAGAGGAAGTCTAGCAAGGAGTCTACTGAGCAACAAGGCTTTTCTCTAACCTCTCAAATTACATACTTTTACAAGATTACCTAGATCCTGTGTAACTCGAGATTCCTATATTCACAGAAAAAAAAAATTATCTCCAGAGCTTACATCCCAAGTGCCCATCAGTAGATGAGTAGATTAAAAAAAAACAACAGTGGTACATTTACACCCTGGAATACTATGCAGCAGTAAAAAAGAAGGATCTCTTACCCTTTGAGACAGCATGGAGGGACCTGGAAAGTATGCTAAGTGAAATAAGCCAGTCAGAGAAAGACAAGTATCACACGATCTTACTCATATGTGGAATCTAAAGAACAAAATACTTCCTAAATATCTTTTAAGTTTTTCCTTCTACTTGGTCTCCATTGGTTTCTCTGCAATTACAAGCTGTTACATTTCCTGGTTAGACTACAGCAGTTTTCTAACTGGTCTTCTCACATATTCTTTTGCCCTTTTCTCTGTTATAGCCAGCCGTTCTCCAAATATACGTTATTTCTCAATCATGTCACCTTCCCTACTTCTGAGCTTAAATCCTTCAAGTGGCTTCCCATTACTCTGAAAGTAAAACCTCCAAATTTTAATGGCCTATAAAGCACTTCATGATTTGGGCCCTACCTTTTTCTTGCTCTATTCTCTACAATTTTCCATAATGTACCATACCACCTTTTAATTTCTGTTTTTGAATCATGTGAAAAAGATGAAAAAATTGACTGATAGCAAGATAAACTGAGATGGCAGGCATCAGATCTGGTAGCAGAAGGAGACAGACAAAAGATAAAATAGTGGGCAAGTTAAAATTGTTACCTAAATATGAACATGTATTTAACCCATGGGTTTCTGTGGCCTGGAGAGCAAGGGCATTATGAATGACACATAGTAAAGACTGAATTCTATTGTGTTCCTCCAATTAGTATTGATATTTGGTTGGTTGTTTTGTATGCTTGCTTGTCTGTTTTAGTTAACTTTGCTGAACTCAAACTATAGACTGAAATCTCAGTTTTGTTATTTTAGCCTTAGCCTGGCTGCTTGGAATCACTCACATATGTGTAGTTTGGGGATCAGAGATGTGTGTAGATAGAATATGTAGAATTTGGTGCTTCTGTTCTTTCTGTGATTTACTCACTAGTTTCAGCTGTTGTGGTTATGTCAAAGTCTGTCCTTTGTTTCAGTAAGCGAGTAAGGTTGCAGGTTTTCTATCTAGGTTTTATATACCCAAACCAACTGGGGCCAGCTTTCTGGCTATAAGCTATTTTTAAAAATGGAAAGTCACCCTATGCTGTACTCTCTCCTAAGTACTGACTCCCTTCTCCCCATCCGTAGCACCACCACCACCACCCCATTGCTGTTTCTGCTTTCTGCCTTCAAGTAGTTGCTTTTTATACTTTGTCTATTGTTTATAGTTGTTCTTGGTGAGAGAGTTGGTCTAGTAGGAGCTACGTAGCCATTACAGAAAGTAAAGCCCCCAAATACATTTGTACATTTGAACGGTTTCTTCATTTGTGTACTTGGTAGTCTTTATGAGAAAAGCAAGTGTGATAGTTTTTTAAAGAATTTTAGAGCTTTCTGTATATGTTTTAATAATGAAATAAGTTGAAATTTATTTTCATGATTTATCCTCTTTTAAATAATAAAGTGTTCCTGAATTAGACTGAAAATGTATTTGCTTCGTCCTCTGGATAAGCTTCTCCCTCTAGATATTTGCTTCTGGGAGCAGCAAATATCTAGATCATTAGAAATGTCGTGAAACAAAGGAATTTGAAGAAATCAAACAGTAAAACCTTCATTTCATCGAAATGTTGCTTTTTGACCTAGATCCTGGGGAGACAGCAGTAAACTTCAAAGTTCTTAATCCTGTGGAGCTAACATTTTGGAGATACCTAGATAGATAATAAGTATATGTCATGTATCGATAAATGCTGTGAAGAAAAATGGTATAAGAATGTGATGGGTTGGTAGACAAGTGTGGCATTATTTTAGATAGATTGGTCAGGGAAGCTGTTTCTGAGAAAGTGACATTTGGTTAGAGATCTTCATGAGGTAAGAGAAGGAGCCATGCAAGCAATCCGAGGGGAAAGTATCCCAGACACAAGGAACAGCCAGTCCAAAAGCCTAAGGGAGGAATGAGATTGGCTTCTTTGAGAAATCAAAGAACCAAAGGCTCAGTTCAGAACTGAGGGAACACGGAGAATGGTAGGAGATGAAGTAGTTAGCCAGGAGCTGTGTGTTGTAGGATTTTGAGCAGGGAGAATGACTGACTTAATTTTTACAAAGATCACACCCCTCAGTAGAGTGGGGGATGCATGTAGAACAAAGAGTGAAGCAGGGAAGATAGCAGTTAGGAGACCTTTGCTTTCAATCTACGTCAGTGGTTCTCAACCTTCCTAATGCCACGACCCTTTAATACAGTTCCTCATGTGGTGACCCCCAATTTCATTGTTACAAATTGAACATAATTAAAGCATAGTGATTAATCACAAAAACAATATGTAATTATATATATGTTTTCCGATGGTCTTAGGCCACCCCTGTGAAAGGGTTGTTCGACCCCGAAAGGGGTTGCGACCCACAGGTTGAGAACCGCTGATCTAGGTGAATTATGATGGTGGCTTGGACAAAAGCAGTAACAGAGATGGGGAAATTCAGATTCAGAATTTTTTTTGCAGATATGTCTAACATGATTTGATGATGGATTAGATATGGGATGTTAGAGGAGGAGCAACTGTATGAATGATGGTACTATTTACTTAGATGAAAAAGACTGGGAAAGGATTGGTTTAGATGGGGGACATTAAGAATTTGATTTTGGGCACACTAAGAATTTTGGATATACAGAAGGAGATATGTCAGGCAGGCAGCAGGCCGTATTAGTCTGGGACTCCAGGGTGAGAGCTCCCTTGGAGTTGGAGATACAAATTTGCAAAGCCTCTGTTTAAAGCAGTGTGTTTGGATGAGGTTACCTTGAAGAGGAGGAGTGTAGGTATAGTTGAAAAGAAACCCTATACCTGAACTCCCTAGCCCACCAACATTTAGATGTCAAGAAAAGGAAGAGACTCTGAAAAAAACTGAGAAGGAGCTGCCATTGAGTAGGACGAAAACCAGAAGAGTATAAATCTTGGAAGTCAAGTAAAGAAATTGTTTAAAGAATGAGGGAGTGACTGAGGAGAGGTCTGTAAGATGAAGACTGAGGACTGACCTTTAGTTTGAAAATCCGAAGGTCTGTGACAGCTTTGATAAGTATAGTTTCAGTGCAGGAAAGGCTATGAAACCCTGATTGGGATAGATTTATAAGAGATTAGGAGGAAGGAAATGAAGATGATTAAGTATAAACAACCCTTTCCAGGAGTTTTAGTCCAGAGGCGGGAAGGGGCAGAGTAAAGTCAAGGGTAGCTTTCTCAAGATGAGCAGCACCCCTTAAATTATTTTTAAATATCATTTACTAACTTTCAGTGCTTTTCTCCTGCAGCCCTTTTGTAGAAACACTTTCAGTGCTGAAATTGTGTGTGTATGTGTCTTACATAGAACTAGATTTTGGAAATTTATATTGCAAGTAACTTGGTTTGATAGTGCTTTCACCTAATATGTAACCAAGCTAGTCACATAGAATTAAGTAAAATTTAATCAGATGATAATAGAAATCTAAAGGGCTGTACTGTGCATGCTCTCTAAGTGACTTATTCTGTTGTATACTCAGGAATTCTGTCATAACTAAATTTACTAAAAAATAGTTTAATATCAACTGTTAACACTGAAAACTGTCTACAAAGTGCTAGATTTACAATAATGAATCAAAGAGACCTAATTTCTATATTCGTGGAGTTTACAGACCTGTATTTTTTAAGGTTATGTTAATGAGGTTAAAAGAAATACTACATATAAGAAATTTGTTTTAAAGAGACTGTCTTTCTGTTAAATTTATCCTAAAATGAAATGTATTTTAATTATTAAGCAAATGCCATAATTATAAATATTTTATTATGCTATTTTAGTTTAATATACTTATATACTATTTATATCCCAGAGAGGCTTAAATAAGAATCAACGTGGTTTACATTAGGAATAAAAATAAGGTAGACAGTTGTCAACTTTGGCCACACATTAGAATCACTTGAGGAACTTTAAAAAACTTACATGCACGGCTCCTCCCCAACCAATTAAATCAGAATCTCTGGAGTTGAGGCCAAGCATTACTATTTTTTAAATACTGATTTAATGGAAACACAGAATAAAGTGCTTCTAAGCACCTGAGAATGAGTTGATTACACTTGAGGCTTAAGTCTATCTGAAAATTAACAGAAAATGTCAAATGTATTGGGTTATAGGTACTTTTTTAAACAAAACATGCAAAGTTATTTGTAGGACCAAAGTTTTTCAGGTTCTTAATTTTATGTAGAATAAATGAGAATTACTCTCCTCAGGCCATCCTCTAATCATTAAGAAAAAAAATCAGCCCTAACTGGTTTGACTCAGTGGATAGAGCATCATCGGCCTGCGGACTAAAGGGTCCCAGGTTCGATTCCAGTCAAGGGCATGTACCTTGGTTGCGAGCACATCCCCAGTAGAGGGTGTGCAGGAGGCAACTGATCGATGTTTCTCTCTCATCATCGATGTTTCTAATTCTCTATCCCTCTCCCTTCCTCTCTGTAAAAAATCAATAAAATATATATATTTTTAAAATAAGTAAAGTTAGTCACTTTCCCCTTTTAAAAGAATGAGGGAGACTACCTGGACAATAATTTCTTTTTTAAATACCTATGGGCACAGCAGCTTGCCATTAGGAGTTAAAAAACTGAAAAGATAGTATAACTTAGGTGGAAAGCATTGTAGGACTCAATAATATTTTTATAATTTATATTAAATAAGTACTAGAGCACAATACCCTTTTGTATTGAAATTTTAAATCCACAACAATATTCATTCTATAATCAGTTCTCATTAAATTTTTTCTTTCTTTCTTTCACAGAAAATGCTTGGACAGAAGAGATGAGTACTATTTCCACTAAGGCCTAGAACTGCCTACTGTATAAGTAGTCCTGATCGGGCAATATACGAATGGCCCAAGGAAGCCACCAAATTGATTTTCAGGTTTTACATGACCTGCGACAAAAATTCCCTGAAGTACCTGAAGTTGTTGTATCCAGGTGCATGTTACAGGTCAGTGTTCAATGATTTCTGAATCTATTAATACAAACCTGCTATTTTGTTAAACATTGGAAGAAAACTCTTATCTTCTTGTTGGCATTAATGTGCTATGATGAAAAGAGATGAGCTTTGGTGTCTTATAGTTATGTGGCCTTTAACTAGTTATTTAGTCTCTATCCCATCTGTAAAATGGACAATACCTACCTTGTAAAGTAGTTGTGAGGATGAAATGAGATCCCAGTAAGCATTGGTATACATGGCTTATACTTACTATGAGCTTGCTTTACTCTTTCCCCTCCTATTTTACCAGGTCGAAACGTGAAAATGAGAAAAATCATTAAATAGGAGTCGAGACTCACTCTTGGGTTCTAACTAGGTACCCCAAGCATATTTGGCAAGTACTATGCCTTCTTTGTACTTGAGTTTTGTTATCTATAAAAATGAAGGAATTGACTTGACAAACTCTAACAACCCAATTCTAAAGAAAAAAGTTTGTCTTTATATTTTTAAATTAATCTGTAAGTTTTCCAATTAATATCACTAAACAGCTAATAAATTTTTATATTTTATTAGTATGCACAATTTCAGAAATCCATACTTCTAAATATTTAGTGATATTGTGCCTTCTCATTTGATTAAACTGGAAATCTGTCAAAACTATTTTTTAGTTCAAATAGAGATAAAAGAGTAATTTGGATTTAAACATATTTACTCTTGACAAATTATTTTTAAAGTTTGAATTTGTATGAAAATTTTAAAGACCATTTGATATTAAGTGACTTCATTTTGTTCACACCCTTATTGCCTTCTTTTTTAATATTTTTAGTGATTTCAGAGAGGAAGAGGGGGAGAAGAGGTAGAGAGAGAGAAATACCAATGATGAGAGAGAATCATTGATCAGCTACCTCCTGCACCCCCCACATTGGGGATTGAACCAGAAACCCAGGCATGTGCCCTGACCAGGAATTTGACTATGACCTCCTGGTTCATAGGTCGATGCTCAACTGCTGAGCCACAACCAGCCGGGCCACCCTTATTACCTTTTATTCGTACATGTAATTGGTGTGTGCCTGCCTTTACTCTAACCTTGTTTGGTATCTCCCATCCATCCTCCTCACTTTTGCCAAAGTGTCTTTCTAAATGCTGATTTTAGCACATATTTACCTGCTTAAACCTTGTTATTGTTCCTCGTATCTTCAGAATAAAGTTCACATCTTGACTGGGGAATAACTAGGTCTGTGATCTGGAATTTGCCGCCTTCTGCAGCGTGATCTCTAGCCCAGTCTTTCCTCCTTACATCCTATGCTGTAGTCATCCTCTGTTGGAATTCTCTGAATATGCCTAGCTCTTTAAATAATATAGTGTTGAAAATGTTTTAATACTATAATGCCCAAAGAGTAGATCTCACCACACACACAAAAAAAGTTGACTCTCTGAAGTGATGGATGTGTTAATTAAATTGATTGTGGTACTTTCACAATATGTAAATACATGAAATCATTGCATAGTATATCTTTAAAAAATCATATTGTACAACCTGAATATGTAAAATTTTTATTTGTTAATCATACGTCAGCAAAGCTGTGAGGAAATAAGTAAAAATAAAATTTAAAAACAATAAATAGCATATGTTTTGGTGATAAACAGGTTTGAGTTCAAGTTTTGACAGTTACTAGGAGTATTTAACTTCTCTGATTCTCATTTTTCTCAACTGTACAATGGGAATAAAAAAACTTCACAGAGTATTAAATATACTACAGGTAAAGCAATTAGTAGGGGGCGTATTAAGAATGGAGTCAGAGATCAAAGAAAGTATAAGCAGGAGCAGAGATAGTGGGGGAACGTGTCTCCCCTAGAACCCAGGTACCTCTTCCTAATTTTTCAAATAGAATTTTGTGATAAAATAAGACTATGCTGAGAATGTTCCATGAGTCACAGAAAAATACTATAGGATCTGCAGTAAAATTTTGTAAGAGTTAATATTGAAAGGACTGTTTAGAACAGTTTCCCAATAGCACAGCTATAGAGATTTTGAAGTACCTTAACTGGGACTAAAGCATAGAACCTTTTGTAAAATTATTTAAAATATTTTCTGTTTTTAATTTTCAATTACAGTTGACATTCTATTTAAAATATTTTCAAAAAATAAAGAACTGTATTACTCTTACAGTATAATCTTCAGGAGGGTGTATTAAGCTAAGAAAACAAAATAGATCAGTATATATAGATGAGAGCAGGGGGAATAAATATATACATGTTTATATATTTGCCCATGTTTGCATGAAGAAATGCTGGTAGGGTTAAAAACACAATTAATAAAAAAAACTGTTACCGATAGTGGGCAAGAGGAAACGAGTCAGATATCACCTTCCCTGTGTTAATCTGATTTTACAAATCAAACCTTCCTACAACATGAACTCTGTTTTGCTTGCCAGATACCCATGAGGCAGACCATATACTCTTTCATATTCAGTTATTAATCATTCTGAGCATCCCAGTAATGTGCTGTTTAGCTGATGGGACAAGAAATTTAATAAGAAAGGAACAGGGAGGGCAACTCGGGGGATACAACTAGAGTGTAAGTCTTCCCAAATTTGGAGAAATAATTTTAAATTGTAAAGGTAAATTAAGCTACATCTAAATGTAGTATACATCTATTTAGTGACAGCCTTTCTTTGGAAGCTGCTCTCCCTTTCTCAATTGTGTTGGTATCTGTCCTTTCTCTGGAGAGATCCTCTTTATAATGTACTGGTTTAGAACTTTTCTAGATGGAAAAAAAAAAACACATAGTATACAAAATATAAGAAATAAGTAGTTACAGGATCATGCCCCACTGGCACTTTTCTTCTTAAACATCATGCTTCTTAGGAGAACATAGGGCTCTATCCTCTGTTCTCTTCTGAACTTTATTTACTGCTCAGATCCCTGTTTCTGGAACTACTCACATCACTTCCTTGTGCTCTGGAGTCTCTAAGATAGCTATATTATCAGTAGGTGTAGTTCATATCTTTGAAATTGATTGATGTTTGGTGATAAATCTTAGAATAGTATGAAAATATAGCATAGTTGGTACTTTGATTTTTTTAACTGAATTTTTCACTATTCTCTTAATATGATTGAATATGTAAGTTTAAAATTGCTATTTCTTTTCAAAGTAATGCATTAAGTGGTGTTCATTCTTTTTTTGTAAAACTTAGTATCCTTAGTTGATGCCTTCTTAAATGACCTCCACCTGTAGTCTTTATCCATATTTCTGTTAAAACACCTACCATTCTGTATTATATTTGTGTACACATTAATCTCCTCCACTGGACTGTGAGATCTTTAAGAGTAGTGATTCTATTCCTTTCTACTTGCCTAATGGGTGCTCAGTAGATACTGGTTGAAAGAGTGAATGAATAAGAGTTTGAGAAGGATGATCATAATGTATACTTTGATTACTATCTATAATCTCCATATCTGTACAAGAAGCTTGGGGAAGAACGAAAGAGGAACTGGAATTGTAATTCCGGTTCTTTCGTAGCTTTGAAGAGATTGCAGATTTGTATGTATACAAAAAAGTAATGATGCTCAACCTTTAAAAAACTCATCCCAGCTGTTTTGATACACTTAAAAGGAATCCTCTACAGTTTCCCAGTAAAAGTAGTAAGGGCTTACTTGAGAAATAGTTGATTCCAGGTCTAGGGTATGGAATGTACAAGGTGAGCTGAACATTTTTTTCATGTTGGAAAGCAAGGGAGCTTTGAAAACTACTGGGTTCATGTGAATGTACATGGGAAGCAATTTGAAGTTATTCCTGCTAGCCTGGAAATAGGGTATAATGAAAACAACCAGTTACACACATCAGAATGTTAAAGACACAGGAGTTTATAATGATACAAAAAAATCTTAGTCACCTTTGGAGGTTGCAAGGGTACTAATTCATTACTCTACAAACCAGTACAGAGAAATTATTTATTTATCCTGCCTCTTTTGTGCAAAAACTAACCATGCCTACATTCTAACCATGCCTACATATTCTGCAGTAGCCTACAATTTTACTCTCTGTTGAATTTCAGTACCACTTATTATTTGGCAAATACTCAACATTTTAATGTTACCTTTTCAAAAGCCCATGCTTGGTTTGTCTCTCTAATCTGGTTGCAAACTCTTCTAGGGAAAAGTTGGGTTTTATATGTCATTGAATCTTCTGCAATCTCAGACAGGGTTCTGTGCGTATTGTGGGTGTTTAATAAATACATTTATGGATAATTTATGAAGAGTGATTAGTCTCTTCTGAGGATTCTTTAGAAAAAATCTGGTTGGTTTTTTGTTTTGCTTTGTTTCTTATTTCTCTGGAGTGTATTTTCCTATGGTGCTACCTAAAGACAGATAATAAACTCAGTTACTCTGGAGGCAATCTGGAGCTGACATTTCACTTATATATGTGTTTTGGGGTTGTTTTTTATTTATTTAAGTACTACAAATTTTTTGAAAGGTAATTTTAAAAGGATTTCTATAGCACTTAAAGATGTAAAATATTTAATCATACAGTAGTATATGCTTAAGTTGAATGATCAGCACTCAAATTGTATTTTTAATTAGGTTGTCGTTTTATTTGCATGAGTTCATTTTACTATAAAATAGCTTCAAAATAAAATAATGACTTGGTTCACTTAGCTATTGCTAGTTAGAGAACGTTTCCATTATATTGGTAATAAGGATTTTTAATTCAACTCTTTGCATCAAAATATTTCTTCTCAAATTAGTTTCAAATATATCTTACAATTTTATTAACTAACATTTGTTGATTATGTAATATTTTAGTAATAATGAGCATAAACATTAGCTTATGGTTCTTAACATCAAGCTGTTTTTATTTTATTTTATAGAATAATAATAACCTGGATGCCTGCTGTGCAGTTCTCTCTCAGGAGAGTACACGGTATCTTTATGGTGAAGGAGACTTGAATTTTTCAGATGATTCTGGAATTTCTGGTCTACGCAATCACATGACTTCTCTCAACTTGGACTTGCAGTCACAGAATGTTTACCACCATGGAAGAGAAGGAAATAGAATGAATGGAAGTAGGACTCTAACGCACAGCATTAGTGATGGACAACTTCAAGGTGGTCAGTCCAATAATGAACTATTTCAGCAGGAGCCACAGACAGCACCAGCTCACGTTCCTCAAGGCTTTAACGTTTTTGGAATATCCAATACATCTGGTGCTTCAAATTCAGCACCACATCTTGGATTTCACTTAGGCAGCAAAGGAACATCTAACTTTTCTCAACCAACTACCAGATTTAATCCCATCATGGTAACTTTAGCCCCAAATATCCAGACTGGTCGTAATACTCCTACATCTTTGCACATACATGGTGTACCTCCACCTGTACTTAACAGTCCACAGGGAAATTCTATCTATATTAGGCCTTACATTACAACTCCTAGTGGTACAACTCGACAGACACAGCATTCTGGCTGGGTATCTCAGTTTAATCCCATGAACTCGCAACAAGTCTATCAACCTTCACAACCTGGTCCCTGGACTACTTATCCTGCATCTAATCCTTTGTCACATACCTCAGCCCAGCAGCCAAATCAGCAAGGCCACCAGACCTCTCATGTCTACATGCCCATCAGTTCACCTACCACCCCACAACCACCAACAATTCATTCATCTGGTAGCTCACAGTCTTCTGCCCATAGCCAATATAACATTCAGAATATTTCAACAGGACCTCGAAAAAACCAGATTGAAATCAAACTTGAACCTCCACAAAGAAACAGCTCTTCAAAATTGCGTTCTTCTGGACCTCGAACTTCCAGCAGTTCCTCTTCTGTCAACAGTCAGACCTTAAATAGAAATCAGCCCACTGTTTACATAGCTGCCAGTCCCCCAAATACTGATGAGGTGATGTCCCGTAGTCAACCTAAGGTCTATATTTCAGCCAATGCCACCACAGGAGATGATCAGGTCATCCGGAATCAGCCTACCCTCTTCATATCCACAAACTCCGGAGCATCTGCCGCCTCCAGGAATATGTCTGGGCAAGTGAGCATGGGTCCTGCCTTTATTCATCACCACCCTCCCAAAAGTCGAGCAATAGGCAATAACTCTGCAACTTCTCCTCGAGTGGTGGTCACTCAGCCCAATACAAAATATACTTTCAAAATTACAGTTTCTCCCAATAAACCCCCTGCAGTTTCACCAGGGGTTGTATCCCCTACCTTTGAACTTACAAATCTTCTAAATCATCCAGATCATTATGTAGAAACAGAGAATATACAACACCTCACGGACCCTACTTTAGCACATGTGGATAGAATAAGTGAAGCACGGAAGTTGAGTATGGGATCTGATGATGCTGCCTACACACAAGGTAATAATTATAATAATAATAATAATAATACTGAAGGGGGATCATTTTCCATTCCGGGCTTAGTGCTGTACATTTGATTTCACTGCAGAAATTGAGCATCAGCATTTTTACTTCATCTTTTAAGAGCCTTTGCAAGTATTCATATAAATTTTAAATTTCAATTTTGTTATTGTATATAACTTGAAGTTTGAATGATCGAGTTGTGAAATGTTTAGAATAATCAACTCTTATTTTTTTAATGTTTATAACACTTTTTCAGTTACTGTTTTACCTATGGTGATGCTTACTTTCCCTTTAAAATTACTGCAAATAAAAGTTCATAAAAACATTTTAATAAGAGTTAGTGGACTATAGTAAGTCTGTCTTCTTTGATCAGAATTCTCTTCATTTCTCTAATACATGTTCTTCATCTTATTTTATATCAAAGTCTATATTGCTGTGAGTCCTAGAATAATTTAAAGAAAAATTTGAATTCTGTTCTTAATATTTGTCTCTTTCAGCCTCACTTTAAAAAATAAGTTAATGCAACCTTTCCTGTTATTTGGAATTGTCAATAAGAATGTTAGTTTTAAATCTATCTCACTTTAGTATCCTTTTCTGAAATAGATTAGTTGATATTGGCATAGTACTAAATTAAATATATACATTAATTTATGTTTCATAAGAAATACATTGTTTGATATGCGCTCTGCTATAGAATGAGCAGAAGAAAAAGAGGTAAATTAATGAAACTTTTACCAGGAACCTGCTCATCTCATCACCAAGTCTGCCTCCATTACCACCACCAGCTCAAAGGAATAAAATTACTTTGGAGTCCTTAAAGTACTACAGGAATCAGAGACAAAAATGAGTGCTGAATAGGAAAAAAAAAAAAATTTACAGAGAAATTTTAGCTTAAAATCTATAGATATGAAGAAGAGTCTTATTTTACCTATTAAGAACAAATATTGAAATGCAAACTGCTCACCAGTAATAAGGATACTGGCCAGATACCTATCTACACTTTTCTGTTTCACTCATACCACCTGTCTCTACTTAATTTCTGGAAAGTACCAATAAATACTTTATCATTCACTGTATTCTGAGACTTTCTGGTGTTTTCTCCCATTCATAGAATATGCTTTTTGTAATATTGGCAACTCATTCAAACCAGTTTTCTTGGAGGGGGTGGAAAGGCCTGCTTCCTGTGTTTCGTTATAATATCCAGAGGCTCTTATAAAACTGACGTTGCTGCCAAAACTGTTTTCTTATTCTCTAATACCTGTACAGAAATCCACCTGTGGTATTGATCTAACGGTAAACTACAATGTTTTTTTTAATTACTTACTAGTATATAAATATATAAACATTTTTAATGATATTTTAATACTTTTTCATTTCATTTTTGATCTATATGTCTATTCTTATGTCCATGTCGGTACTACACTGTCTTGATTATTGTTACTTACTTTGTAAGTTTTGAAATTGGGATGTGTAAGTCGTGCTTTGTTCCTTTTCAAAATTATTTTGGCTGTTTGGGATCTCTGACTATTCCATATAAATTTTAGAATTAATCAATTTTAATTTTATTACACTCAGATATTTTTTTCTACATATACTTGTGGGCTTTTTTTATTTTTAATTAAGTATATGTAGGAACAAAAGGTTCTATAATGAAAAGTTACCCTCACCAGAGACAACTAATAGCTATTCACAAATAGTTGATTTTCTGTTCTGCTGGAAATTGAAATTATGTATCAAGCATATGTATATTAACATCTCTTTTAAAAAATGGAACATAGTATTTTGCTCTTTTTCTTTATCTTTTTTTTTCTTTGTCTATTCCAGGTCAACAAGTGTAGATCTGCTTTCTTTAAAAATGGCCACATAGTATTTTGTACATAATCTCTAACCAGTCCTTTCTTGATAGACCTTAAAATCTTGCTTTTACAAACTACTGCAGTAAAAATTCCGTATATACATATTTGTGTCCTTGTCCAAGTATGTTGGCAGAAGATATTACTCATAGTGGAACTGCTATGTCACAGGATATATGTATTTTTTATTTTGATGTATCATTTAGGCTTGGTTATGCTGCATTGACAAACTGTGTCTTCAAAACAACAAAGGTTTATTTCTAGCTCACTTGCCATTATAGATTAGCTGGTGGGCTCTGTTCTATATCATCCTCACTCAGGGACCTAGTATGAGGGAAACTCAGTCTCTAGGTTTCCAAGACAAAGGAAATACAGCAAATCTACACTGACTCCTTAAGCTTCTGCCCAAACACATGTTACTCTTTAGCTAAGACATGTCACATAGCCACATTAATTCAGACAGAATGGAGAGGTTCAATTCTATATACAGTAGTGCCCTCTTTTCCGTGGAGAATATGTTCTAAAACCCCCAGTGAATGCCTGAAACTGCAGGTATTACCAAACCATATATATGTTTTACTTACACATACATATCTGTAATAAAGTTAAACTTGTAAGTTAGGCAGAATAAGTGATTAACAACATTTACAATAAAACTAGAGGCCCAATGCACAAAATTCGTGCAAGGGGTTTGGCCCTCGCAGCCACGGCTACGTCCGGGAGGTCGTTCAGCTGTCTGATCTAATTAGCATATTATGCTTTTATTATTATAGATGAGAAATGTTAGGAACATACTGTAATGAAAATTATATGAATGTGGTCTTGGTCTCTCTTCCTCTCTCTCTCAGTATCTTATTTACTGTACTCACCTTTTCAATTATGGCTTCTCTTTGGAACATATGAATGTATCTGAATGGCCAGCATCACCACTCCTGTGCTATGGGAATTAGTAAGTAAAATGAGGGTTATTTGAACACAAGCACTGAGATACTACAGTTTATCTGATAACCAAGAAGTGATTCACAAGGTTGGGAGTGGGGAGGTCATGGCATGTATGGCGCAAGATTTCATCATGCTACTCAGAACAGTGTGCAATTTAAAACTTATGAATTGTTCACTTCTGGAATTTGTGATTTAATATTTTCAGGCCATTGTTGACCAAGGATAACTGAAAGTGAAACTGCATATTAGGGGGAATTACTATACCTAGAAGGCAGAGACCCAAAAATATTTGGTGAAGGGCATGACTACCACAGAACATGTTGCCAATTTTAATTTTGAGACTCTCTAAAGAGATTCTTCTACTAGAGTATGAACTGGTACAATATTTATTTTTCCCATATTTATAAATGGGGAACATTTGGCATCATTTTTAAGAAGGTACTTTTCTTTCATCCCTCTCCCACCCATATTATGTAAGTGATTGAAAAAAAATACATTTTTATCATTCTGTAGGTTAAAATGTCCTGTTTTGTTATTTTTCATTTACATCTTTAAATATGAGTAAGCCCTGGTTGGTGTAGGTCAGTTGGTTGGAGTATCATCCCATGCACCAAAGGGTCGAGAGTTCGATTCCCAGTGGACATATACCCAGGTTTGATTCCTGGTTTGGGTGTGTGCAGGAGGTGGCCAATTGATGTTTCACTTTTCACATCGATGTTTTTCTCTCTCTTTCCCTCTCCCTTCCTCTCTCTAAAGTCTCAATACAAGCATGTTCTCCAGTGCAGATTACAAAAAATGTAAATATGATTAAGATTGAGCATCTTTTTTCAAGTATTAATTTTTTAGGCCATTTGTATTTCTTATTTTGTGAACTTGCCTTTTTTTTTTTTTTTTTGGTAGAATGTCTAGTCTATTTTTTCTAATGTTATTTTAACTTGGTCAATAAATTTTTTTGTTTTATAATTTTTTTACTTTTATATATTTATGCTTATCAACCTTTTTTTCTTCTGGTTTCTGGGTTTAGTTTTATGTCTTATTTACAAAGCTCTTCTCCATTCCAAGATTGTGAAAAAAAAAGAACAAAAATCTTATGTATATATTTTCTTTAATTATAATACTTCTTTAAAACCTTGAACTGGCCTTTTTCTCTTTCATATGGCATCTCTTCAAAAACTTGAAATAGCCACTATATTCCCTTTTAAAGTATAAACCTTTCTAAACTATAAACATCCCCAGTTCCTATAGTGGTCCATCCAGTTCATCTTTGAGGCTCTGAGCTTTGGTGTGTCTAGACCCCATTTTTCTTTTTCTCTAAAACAAAAGTTTTGGACAGTGTATCTTAACGCTATAAGATTGCTTCCAGCTCTTAATGATATTCAAATGAATGCCAACAAAGTATTATCAATCAGAGGCCTTATGTTCACCTGTTATTAATAATGCTGTACAAATAATTGAAATTTCTCAAAAATAATTATAGAGGTTAAACATCATTTCTCATAGTCTTCTATGTTTGTTGCCCAAATTATGGGCCTACTTGCAGAACTGTTACAAGATCTGATTTTTAAACTGACCTTAAAAATGGCAAAATTGCCAAAATCGGTTTGGCTCAGTGGATAGAGCGTCGGCCTGCGGACTGAAGGGTCCCGGGTTCGATTCCGGTCAAGGGCATGTACCTGGGTTGCAGGCACATCCCCAGTAGGAGATATGCAGGAGGCGGCTGATCCATGTTTCTCTCTCATCGGTATTTCTAACTCTCTATCTCTCTCCCTTCCTCTCTGTAAAAAAATCAATAAAATATATTTTTTTAAAAATGGCAAAATAGATGAAACATCATAATGCTTTATTTTAGAATAATTGCCATCTCTACATTCTTTGCAACTCAGTCACCAAGTGACTGTAATTAGTGGCGTATAAAACAGATATTCCTGCTGTCAACAGTTACACTCTAGAAAAATCTTGGTTTATTTTAGAAGCTGACATTGTACCTCTTTAGCTACAATGACTTAGACATGTACCTGACTTAAGCATATAAAACTTACCATGACTGGCAAAAACCTAAAAGAAGTAAGTACCTATTACATTTCCAATGGCAAATTTAAAAAAAAAAAAAAAAAGGTCTAAGCCCTAACCAGTTTTGCTCAGTGCATAGAGCATTGGCCTGTGGTTCAATTCTGGTCAGGGGCACATGCCCAGGTTGTGGGTTCAATCCCCAGTAAGGGGCATGCAGGAGGCAGCTGATCCATGATTCTCTCTCATCATTGATGTTTCTCTCTCCCTTCTCCCTTCCTGAAATCAATAAAAATAAAAAAGGCCTAAGGTCTTTGTATCCATAAATAGCTAGTACATTTTCCAGTGGCAAAGGTATTTTGTTAATATGCACATTTCATTTTCTTTTTTTAGCTTCTGGAGAAATTAGACATTATTTAAACTATTAAATGCCTAAAATTAGTAAAGCTTACACCATCTAGACTCAGAGCTTCAGGTGTGTTTCTCTAATTACAAATAAAGTTAAATAAAAATTTATCTTCATTGCTCATCAGGAACTGACAAAAGTTTAGTAAAGGCTAAGTTTTCTAAAATTGCTATATAAAACATCTAGCAAACTTATTGGAGTTCTTTGAGAGCCCTAGTTTTTTAACTTACCAACCACAAGAGGGAGTTGCATGCTTAAATTATCTTTATTAAATTTTAGTTTTGACTGAAAGATGATCTAAAAGGTACTAAATATTTTTTTACTGTTATTTCTCCTTTTTTTTTGGTCTATTTCAGAGGACAAAATAGGTAGGTAAGTTTAGAAAACCAAAGAAGGCAATGTATAATAGATGTTAAATAGGTCACTTATTTCCTTGTTAGAACAAGCATATAAAAAGCCACTGTTCTGCAGTGTCAGCAACCTAAAAGTCTTGCCATATCTCAAAAATGTATTGTCTTACTAAGTGAAAAATATTAAGACTAAATATAGGAGACTTTAATATAACTCTCAACTTTTCTGTTAATATTTCTATTTCTTGGACTTAATATTAGAATTTTACTCTATTATCCATTAAAAGTCAAATTGTTTCATTATTTTACATATAATAGATACCCATCAAGTGACTATAATTTTCAAGGTTTAATATAAAAATTCAATTTTTATCCTCAAGGAACTTGAAGTTTAATTGAGAAATATACTTGATAATGAAAAATCTAAAGTGCTGAATTTTTCCAAATGTGAAATGAAATGAACTTTATTCTGAACTCTGTCTCAGATAAATTTCTTATCTCTGCTTCATTTCTCTTCTGGAGAATTCGCTAGTTCTTTCATTTGGGGTTGTTCTTTGTCTCCTCATTTTGGTTGTCTGTCTGGGTTTGTGACTGTTTTAGGTAGGTCCTGTATACTTCTCAATCTCTAGTGCAGGGCGGTGTTAAAGGCTGTTTCTGACTAATTGGATCAGACAAAGCCTCCAGAGACTGCCTCTGTCTACTGACTAATAGGATTCCAACTTGAATTGCCCCCAGGTATGGCGAGAGTTTTTTTTCAACAGGGTGGGGCAGTTGCTTCTGCCTGGAGCCTAATTGTTACTTTTATTCTCTGAAGTGGCCTCAGGGCAAGGTGTTTTCCAGTAGGATGTGTCAACTGTCTGTCTTCCCCCCAGGCAAGGCAGATGGAAACGGGGCGTCTGCCTTCTAAACTCTATCCCCTGAGTCCCCAGTCCTGGGTTCTGCTCTCACAGCTCCAGTCCATTTCACCCTCTCTTTGCCAGAGCACAAGGTGGGTGGCTCCACAGGGAATTTTTGTGCATTGGCCCTTTAACAGGATGCCTGAACTTTCAGCTGCCACTCCCTGGCAGACAGCACCCCACTGCTTTTCACAGCTAGATATTATGTGGGTACCCTCTTCAGCTTGGTGCTATCTAATGGGGAGCCCAGCTTCGGGATTAGATCCCAGAGTTCTCAGTGGCACCCATACAGCTGAGATATCTCTCCGGGACTTCATTTGCCATCTGTGGGTGCCTGGCCAGCCCTTTCGGGCCTTGGGTATCAGGTTTCTCTCCTGTGAGTTTTCTTTGATTATTTGGGAAGGCTTTCAGTATTTCAGTTGTAATTCCAGCTTGTTCCTAGGAGCATGTCCGTGCAGCATCCTCCTACTCTGCTGCCATTTTTTTGTGTGATGATGATTTATAAATACAGTGTAATGATCTATAAACTCTTGAAATAGTGGTTCAATGCAAATACCACAAATGAAACTGCAGTATAGTCTTTACCGAGACATTATGGTTTAAATATTTGTATATAATTGGATATTTCATTTTATCAAGTTATACATATTTGTATGCATACATTTATATATGTTCTGTATGCACATTATATACATTGCTTCTGTACATAGACACAATGCGTCTGGGTGAAGTCTTTTTTTTTTTTAATCCCTTGTCCCACTTTCAGTGGACCCCCTCAGTTTAAAAACTGGTAACTCCCTTCAGCCATTCTGATTCCCAGTTTCTCTGTTGTTTTCTTTATAGAACTTCACTTATTCAGCTATTTAACATTCTGGACCAACTTTTTATTTATTTTGCATTGTTATATCCTCATATATTCCACCTTGTCTTTCCATTCTACAATTTTTGTTCCAGTCTATGTATGAAATTTTCATTTCAGCAGTGATGTTTTTAAATTTCTAATACCTAATTCTCTAGCTCCTTTTTCATAGCAGATTTGTGTTTTATGGGTACATTATTGTCTCAAATCTGTTAATGATATTTATTAGAATTTAAGTTCTCAGCTCTCTCCTCAGTTATCTCTACTTAACCTAGATTTAGTCTTTCCCATTGTTTATCTAGATCTTTTTCTTATCAAATGTTCCTCAGATGTGTTGTGGTCCTTGTCTATTGGTTCATATTTTTTTAAAATAAAGGACTATGAAGGCTAATTGAAAATCTTGTGTAAAAAGTGAGATTAGTTACTTGGCAGACTGCTTTGTGTTGAATAAGTCAGGAGCCAGCTGCTACAAGAGAACACTCCATCATCACCACCTAGCATTCTCTACATTTGTGGACCAGCTTGAGAAATATGTTTGGGAGCCTTACAAATAAGCTTACAGGTACTTACCCTTCAGTGGGGTGGGGAGAGGTTGACTGTTCTATAAACAGACATCCAATTAAGCTCCTGATTTCTGGCTCATTCCTTACTTCTGTCTCCTGTTGTTACCTGTATTCTCCAAAGTCTAGAGACTCTAGATTTCTGCAGGGCAAGTTCTGCCTCTTTGTGTTAAGTGCTCTCCTTATCTATGAGACTGTAGCTTTCTTCACCCTCCGTCATAAGTCTATGCCATTTCATCTGCTCTCATTCAGTCTTCCAGAAACTGGCTGAAATCTCTTGTCCATTAATTGCCTACTTTCTGTGGTACCACTGGATTGTACCAGTTTTATTCATATCATTTTCATGGTGTTTTAAGAGGCAGTAGAATATATATAAATATAATGCTCAAATTATCCTTAAACAAAAATCTTAACTAATATAATTTATTCTTAATAGCTTGGCATTTTAAGTCCATATTAGTCTATCTCGGTGGTCGGCAAACTGCGGCTTGGCAAACCGCAGCTCGCGAGCCACATGCAGCTCTTTGGCTCTTTGAGTGTGGCTCTTCCACAAAATACCAACTTCTGCGCATGGGCCACAAAGTTTCAATTGCACTGTATGTACATGCCCCCACGTGGTATTTTGTGGAAGAGCCACACTCAAGGGGCCAAAGAGCCGCATGTGGCTCGCGAGCCATGGTTTGCCGACCACGGGTCTATCTATCTATCTATATAAAAGCCTAAGCGACTATTACAACCAGACGATAACTATGACGTGCCCTGACCACCAGGGGCAGACGCTCAACACAGGAGTGCCCTTCCACAGTAAACCTCCCACGGTCAGCCAACCTCCTGCAGTCCCTCCCCCTGGCCAGCTGGCCCCCATTGGTCCCAATCGGCCCTGATGATCACCAGCCAGGCCAAGGGACCCCGCAGTTGCACGAATTTGTGCACCAGGCCTCTAGTATATAAAAGCCAAGTGATCAGAACGGCGGAACAACCAGTCACTATGACATGCACTGTGATGGCCAACTGGCCTGATGTAGGCCCCAATTGGCCCCCCAAACCTCCTGTGTCCCCTCCCCCTGGCTGGCCTTGCCCCCGATCAGGCCCCCCTACTCCAATTAGTTTTTGAGTGGACAACAAGAAAAGATGGAGGCAGGGAGTGGAATGTAGGCAAAGGCAAAGGGGACCTCCTGTGTCCCCTCCTCGCCCCCTGCTCCACTGGCCTGACCCATGGTGGGGTGGGGGGGCAGCCGGACCCCACCCATGCACAAATTTGTGTACTGGGCCTCTAGTATGTAAATAATAGAAATGGAGAGATTTCCTTCAGCTTACCCACTGCAGTCTGTAACAAATCACCCCTCCTATGTAAGTACATGTTACTGGATGTGCATGAGCTTATTAATTCATGTGTATGTGTGGTTGGTATAATTTTGTTAGATAACAGTTATTTCATTATGCTAAGAGAAAGAAAAACATAAAAAGCCAGTCTAAGGGATTCCTTAAATCCCTATTCAATCATTTCCCATAGATGAGGTAGAATTTTCTAGCCTTTTCCCATAACTGTAGCCCTCATTTTTGTAAGCTTTCCTGAGTCTCTTTCCAAGCTTTTCCCTTTTTTTTAGACCCTAGAAATATAATTGTCATGATTCTTTCTTCCCAATCAACACCCAACCCTTTTTCACTTAGTGGAAGCTGATCAGAGTGAAAATGTCTATAAATAAACAATAAATATTTTTCTTCATTATGAGTCTGATATTGTTTCTTAATGGTATGTACTGTAATATTTTATACAATGCAGGTTAAAATTGCAAAAACTACAACTAGAAAAAAGTTTCATTTTAGCTGAATTTTTATAGCAACTTTTAGAAATTTACCTTGACACTTTTCTTTGTAATTTATTATTCTCAGATTTCTATGTAAAAATCCCAGACCACAAATGAAAAGGGAACTAGACACATAAAAATCTGGGCACATAGAAGAAAGAATTGCTAAGAAATAGAGATCATATCTCTTTCCTATTGTTTTCAGAGCATTTATAGTTTGTTTGTAATTAATAGACATACTTAAGAGATCCTGAGTAGCCTACAAACTAGGTTTGTCATTTCTAAGTAACATAGTCATTCTAAGATTTTATTTTTACAAGAAAGAAATACCTCTTAAATTCTAAGACAGTGGGTTCATAGTATTATTTTAGGGCTTCAGTTTAAGCATAGATATATTCATATTTGGTCATAATTTTTCTATTGAGACCTTCTCTTCATTGAGTATTTTTCCTCTATGGATCCCATTGTAGTAGCTCCCTGGTGGTGGAAGTGGGTTGCTGGAGCAGTTTGCATTTGCTTCTCCCAGGCACCCCAAGAAAATCACCAGCCTGGGGCTAAAGGTTATAATAATTTCAAACCCTGGAGTCTCTGTCTGCCCTGTGGTTTAAATTGTGACCACTCAAGTGTGTTATAAACTGAATCTTAATTTTAAATCTTTTCTCATCCCCCCTCTCCATAGATAATATTGAATGAAATCACAAATGCATATCTTATTTTCTAATTTCAGCATAAACAAACCATCATTTAGTCATTAGAACCACTAAGTAAATGTCTTTCATTATTCTTTTACACATTTAGAAAAAAATATAACAACTTTTTGGGAGAAAATCTTCAGCATTTTAAGAAATGCTACTTTTAAATAATTATTAATTTGAACAAATTGTTAATTGATGCCACTTAAGACATGTTGGTTGGTGGCTGGAGTTTAGAAATGAAGGAAAGTATATTACTTCTGCTTTGCCTTTGCCTTTCCCTACATTCCACTCCCTGCCTCCATCTTTTCTTGTTGCCCACTCAAAAACTAAAATCCATGTCCTCCTCGTCTTTTAGGACAATAAATAAACCCTGATGCAGAATTCCTATATTTTGGTAATAGAGGGATAAAACTGTGCAGTTCAAATAAAATCAAATTAATAATACAAGCTTGACAAAACAAGCTGGGATAGACAGGTTTCAACCAGGAATATGTTTACCTTCAAAAACACCTCCCTGTGTTACGCAATGTACTAGTATATTAAAATGGCAGGGAAGATACCAGGATTTTCGTGCTTATCAGAACTAACCATGGTTTTTAAAACTGAAACATAATGCCCTGTATTTGTTTCTTCCAGTAAATAAGAAAGGAAAATTACGGAGGGAAACATCTGTGGATTGTATTAGTGTCATATTTTTGTTGGGGAAAATTGTCAACTGTTTAAAGTTCATTTTGAAGTACTTGAGACTAACAGCCTTCCCCAATCCACACCCTAATTCTGGTTCTAGAATACACTAGATTAAGTGACCTGAATGTATGTTAATATGCCATAGCCTTTCCCTTATTTTTTAGATTTATGGAAGTTTGAGTTTAGTTGAAGATGACTGTTCAGCATTAATCTAATCTGTTTAATCTGCTTGTCTTTTTATTTTAATTACTGTTTTTCATTTTTAAAGGTCATTTATTGTGCTTTTCCAAATCTGCCTGTTTTCTCATGGTAGAATCATCCCAAGCTGCCTTTTTATAGAAGTGGATTCAGGTATCTTCACTTTCAGTCCAGTATCCTAAAAAACATGAGCCTCATATTGTCCAGGGATGGCTCACAAGAACATATATCAATTTTTATGGCTTAATAGGTTTCCCAAGCAGTTCATCATTCATGCTACAAAATTACTTGTGTGCTTTTTAAAAATATCTTAGGAAAATATTTTTATAAAATGTGATTGGAATATAAGAAAATATGTTTTTGATTTCTCTCAATATATAGTTTTTACTCTGCAATTTCAACAACTTAATGTTAACATTTATGTGGATTAAAATCAATCCATTTTATTTGTTGAGTCATCAAAATAAATTAAACCTAATCCACCCCTTCTAAAATATTTATAAAATGTTTCTATTAGAATACCTCTGCATAGTTCAGACATATCAGACTTTTTGGAGTAAAAGGGCTTTCAAGAGGTCAGATATAGATTAAGTAGTAGTAAGTTGGTTAATTGACTAGACTAGAGCCTTTAGAGAAGTAATAGCCTAAAAATGTTATCTTTGGCCAGAAAGTGGGTTTATCCAAACCCTTAAAAAATTTTTTTTAAAGAGTGACATTTGTCCACTTAAATAATTAAGGTAATTTTCAAGTTAAGAAGTTTTGAAATTTCAAATGTTTAAACTCACAATATTTTGTTTTAATGTATCTTTGGCACTCTTGGCAAACTCTTGTCACAGAAATATTCATTTATTTTTTTTGCCAATGCTGCTGAAAGGTTAATTGACTAAAGTGGGTGAGTTCTCATGTTTACTAATATGTATTGCAGCTCTATTGGTACACCAGAAGGCCAGAATGGAACGACTTCAAAGAGAACTTGAGATTCAGAAGAAAAAGCTGGATAAACTAAAATCTGAGGTCAATGAAATGGAAAATAATCTAACTCGAAGGCGCCTGAAAAGATCGAATTCCATATCCCAAATACCTTCAGTAAGTCTTTCTATAACTGTTGTGATCTCTGTGCTTGAATGTGTGAATAGGCAATCTGTCATAAGTATAAAAGCTTGATCTAGTTTTAAAAGCTCTTAATTCATACTTGTTCTTCTGTTCTTACCTTCCCCTGCCAAACTCAACTTTTTCTAACTAATTACACGAGAATTCAATGTAGATCCTTCTCACATGGAATTATCTTTCAGCTGGAAGAAATGCAGCAGTTGAGAAGTTGTAATAGACAACTCCAGATTGACATTGACTGCTTAACCAAAGAAATTGATCTTTTTCAAGCCCGAGGTAAAGTTCAGTGCATATTCAGCAGAAATTCAATGTATAAATATACCAACTCTTTTCCTGTGGCTGAAAACAGATTTATCAATCACAGTCTTATTGTTTCAGATTTGACTTTGGATCCAGATAGTGCTAAAGAACTATTGGGTTTTTATGTTCTCTTCTCTACCCCCAAAAAATATTATATATTTGATTGAGGAATAATTTGATACATTTATATTCTTCAAATCTGCTTCAGTCATGTGTTAAGGGAAGACAAGGATTAGTATCTCTGGCTGCATTGTCAAAAGTATTAGCCATTATGTATTAAGTGAAATGTGTTATTAGCTATTATGTATTAGAGAAATGTGTTACAATCACATTTATTAACATTAAAATGTATGTGCTCAGGCACCTTTTTTGTATTTCCCTTTGCCCTTTTACCTTTCAAGAATTATGCTTTTCAAAACATAATTTAAAGCATCCCCACCTAATGACACTATCTTAATTGACAAATAGAGAAGAGAATAAAAATATTGCTTGTACATTTTTAGAACAATGATAGTTTATTATGCTTGAACTATTATTGACAAGTAATCGATGCTTATTGTAGTTTTAAAAAGTTGACAATTTAATTCACTTTCATAGACAATTAGAATGAAATTTTATAACTTAAACCTAATTCTGAGGTTGGGAAATAATAGAAATATATACTAGTAAAATGGAAAAGATAGGAAAGGGAAGGAAGCCAACAAAAAAAGAAGTCCTTAATAATACTTTTGAGTGTGTGCCAGAATCCATTAAAACTGAAAGATGATTCATTCTATTTTCTTTTAAAACATTAGTAAGCTGTTTATCTTGAAACATTCATAGCAAATGCCATAATATAACTTTGGAGAGAAAAAGAAAGGGCTGGTCTAGAAACTATAATTCTGAACTTGTTCCTTTTGTTTAAAATCTGAACCATTATATTACATCAGTGCAAGGTTTTTATACTTATTGGAGGCCACGCTGTTTAGTTGCTAAAGGCCATGTTTGGTCACTTAAAATTAAATTTTAAATTGTTAAATTTTTAGGTATTTTGTCCCATAGAACAGGGGTCTGGTTCTAATTATGTCACTGTATTACTAGCATTAATTTGACTTCTTCCCCAATTTACCACTTATAACCTCTCTTACAAGTACTGTACTATGCCTAGCTCAGCTGTTTTGAAATCCTTACATATAATTTGAGATTAGAGGTACAAAATAAATGAAAAGCATTTCTGTGACTATTTTTTAGAAATAAAATATTTGGTTTTTAAAAAATAAAATATCTGGAGCTATAAACATTGAAATATTTACTTTTTATATATTTCAGGACCACATTTTAATCCCAGCGCTATTCATAACTTTTATGACAATATTGGATTTGTAGGTCCTGTGCCTCCAAAACCCAAAGGTTAGTGTATCCATTAAGTGTGAAAACTGTTACATATTGAAAGCAAGATTTCCGAAAACTTTAGCAACCTTCCTCTCTAGAAGTGCTTCAAACCTAGACATTCTTGGATGGATTCATTAGGAACATATTTGTTGATTTTTATTTATGTGCTCAGAGTTGGAGAGGATGCAAAAGTGTAATGTATTTAGCTCTTAAAAAGTAGTAGGTTTCCTTAGGATTCATTACACACTCCCAAAATATCAATCTTGGCCAAAAAAAAAAAATCATCAGGTGTAAAAATTTGTATTCTTTATAATTTTTGACAAATGATGAGGAAGATATAATAGGAAAGTTTATTTTTCATTAGTAGCCTGTTTTATTAAATTTATGCATAATTTTGTATAATCAAATACTGTGAATTTCAGATAAGTGATTTTTGAAAACTATGACCTACTGTCATTTTACATCATTGATATTCATAGAGTATATGCTCTACAAACTAGGAAATGTCAAAATATGTTTGTGGAATTTTTACTCCAGGCATTAATTTAAGTGTAATTTAATTAGGCCTACCTAATCTTGATATTTTGTGACTTAAATGTTTTGAGCTGAAATGTAATGAACTGTTACTATAGCAGAGCAAAAGTGAGATTAGGGTATTTGGCACAGTACACAAGTATTCAGACACTGGATGCTATTTGATGTTAAGGAAGGAATAAAGAAAATGGTGGCATAGCCTATTTCCTTAAAAAAAGCAAAGTAGGTATTTCAGATTCTGAATGAGTTGCCTCTAATCTTTTTACTCTTTCAAAAATCAGAATCTTTCTAAGAAAAATTTTCTCTTTTGCTTCAACATAAAGTACTTGTGTGTTGAGGGTAGGAGAGAGGTGGACTATATATAAAATAAGACTGGTTTTGACAATTATTGAAGCAGGATAAGTGCATGAGGGTTTGTTTTACTATTATCTCTACTTTCGTATATATGTTTGAAAATTTGCATGGTAAAATTTTTTTTTTAATTGATTACTTAAAAGCTTTTTCACAAAATATAGAAACTTGTAGCTGGTTATTTTTTAAGAAATAACAAATCAATCATTTTTGCCTTGAGGCTAAAATGAGAAGTTAGTAGTTTCACGGATTTATTTCATTCTTAATATTAGATCTGCTTCACAATGCAGTTCTTTAAATAGCTGAAATTGCAGGTCATCTTTTGCAAAGTAACTTCTTTTTTCAATTCTGATGGTTTAGTTTCCAAGTACCTTTAATAAAAAGATTTGTAATTCTAAGTTCTAAGTGAGATTATGCAGATGTAAGAAAAGCAGTAGAGATTGTTCATTTAAAAAGGTATAGCTCCTGCCGAAACCGGTTTGGCTCAGTGGATAGAGCGTCGGCCTGCGGACTGAAAGGTCCCAGGTTCGATTCCGGTCAAGGGCATGTACCTGGGTTGCGGGCACATCCCTAGTGGGAGATGTGCAGGAGGCAGCTGATCGATGTTTCTCTCTCATCGATGTTTCTAACTCTCTATCTCTCTCCCTTCCTCTCTTTAAAAAATCAATAAAATATGTTTAAAAATAAAATAAAATAAAAATAAAAAGGTATAGCTCCTCTATTAATTACCTTAGATATTACTAATTAAGAAGACGCTGGTATTTAATAATAAATTGAAATGTTATTATAGATTGAGTGGCCCCTCCTACCTAAAAATCCTTTGTAGTTAAACAAAAAGGGTAGACAATTTCAAAAATGTGCCAAGAATGTTTTCTAACACCAGAGTAAAACAAATTCTAGTAACTAGGATGGATCCCCAGATTAAAATAATCATTCTATAACATGTTTCCCAAGTATGGAATATGAAATAAATTTAGATGGTAAAAAGTCAAACTTTTTCAACTGTATTTATTTTAAGGTGTTTTAGGGGATACTAACTAGTATTGTCAGATCCTGGATTTTTCAAGTATTTTCAAGTTGCTCATGCATGTGCCTAAATATTGTGACCAATGCCTGAAGTTGGGAGTTTTGCAATAAAGTGCTCCTGAAAACTAATCAGTAAATAAGGTACTGCTAAAGGGGCATGGAGTACTAAACACCACTTAATTATTTTTAAATTATTATAAAAACTTACTATATTTTCATCTAATAATACAATAGTTTGTCTTTTAAAATAGAAAATATATCATTCAGTTACTGTCTCAGTAACTGAATGATAGTAGGGAGAATTTGCAAATTAATACACACTGTTTTAATAGTTTAAATCATTAAATACACACTGATTTAATAGTTTAAATCATTAAATTAAAAACCTGACAGGAGAGCTCTAATAACTTTTACTTTAAACTTTCCCAAAATAATTTGAAGGAATACTATTCCAAATTTATAATGGGATCCCCCTAAAAAAGATCCATTAAGTATAGTTTCATTTTAGTCACAACTTTGGAGAAATATAATAATTTCTCATATTTAAGATACCTCTATTCATTCAAACACTCTAGAACATTGGCCTCTTAAAGCTGCAGTGACTTTATACTATCAGTAAGAAAGATTAGACCTAAAGGATATATGATTTATCTAAGATCACAGAGGAAAGAAATCAGGAATTAGTAGCAAAGCCAGATGTAGAACTCCATTCTCACAACCTTCAATCTAGTGTTCTTTCTACTGCTTCATAATAAATTTGATTTAAAAATAAAATGAAAAATGGTAAAAATTTTTACCCTGTTAACTTCTCCAGGCCTCTTATTAGTTATATAAGATTATAGAAATTATTTTATCTTTATATTTTGTTTGTGTTCAAAGCTTACATTTTCAGCAGATAGAGAACATTTAACAAAAACTTAATTCCTGGTAGAAAACAGAAATATAAATACTGCTCAGTGGGAAATGAAACTCTAACTTTAATATAAATTCACTGTAAGTATTGTGTTATAGTAGGACACCTTTCCACAATCTTAGGTGACATTATGGGAATCTTTGCTATCAGTCACTATATGATTTGATTTCCCTTTTCTCCTGCTATAAATTGGGGAAAATGATGCTGGCTTCCCCTTTTAGAAGATATTGAGGTGACTGACTACATAATGTCCATGTAGCTATTCCCCAATGGAGAAGTAACAACTTGATAGAGATTGGTAAGGACCAAGCTTGTGTGTCAGTTTAGATGCTTCATCTGGTTAACAACTGGCTTCGTGCTGTGCGGTACAAATAGTGCTTAAGATTGCCAGTAGTTTATGACTTGGTGATTTTCCCTTCTAAAATAATTATTTTGCTTCCTTACAGATCAAAGGTCCACCATCAAAACACCAAAGACTCAAGATACAGAAGATGATGAGGGGGCTCAGTGGAATTGCACTGCCTGTACTTTTTTGAACCATCCAGCCTTAATCCGCTGTGAACAGTGTGAGATGCCAAGGCATTTCTGAGCCAGTAGGCCTTACTTCTTCTCCAAAACCACATCTGAAGTTCAAGAACTAGTCTGTCATCAGGGGGAAAGTTTCACTGCTACGTAGGATTTTGTCAAATTGAAGGTGTGACAAGATGGTGTTTTGCTAATGTTAAATGTCAGCCCACGGAGCTAATAATACCTCAGTCTAATATCATGGGCAGTTGAAATTCATCACATGAAAGGTAATCTGCTGAAAGACTTGGTTGCCCGCTGCCTAACCATGTACAGTGTTACCAGTAGCCCATTATGGATAATTCTCGATATGTTGATGCCTGCGTGTTCCCAATACCTTTTTCCCCTCATGTCACTACTGAATTTTGACAGGAGGAAGGAATAAAATGATGGCTTTTTTTTTTAAGCTTTCAGTGAAACACTACAAACGTGAAGAAAAAGAACAAGGTTTAACTATTTAAAAACTGCTGCCGCATAGTGCCCACGGATAGGGGAAGAACTTCACAAATCTGTGGTACTCTTGGCCTTGTCTTTGTCTTCCCTGAAAACGTCTCCACTCTGAAGCCAGCATCTAGGGTCTAAAGATGTAAAGGAAAGCAGCATGCTTTGTCTGTACAAACATGCAGTGAAGTACCCCAAAGCTTTCCTACTGTACAGATCTCTCAAGTCTGCTTTAAGTGATTTCTTTTCTCCTTTATTATTTCCTTATATTTCTATATGTATAGTGTAATAGTCTTTTGTTAACTAATTTTCTTTTTTCCTTTTAGTGATTAAGCACGATCATGTCCCTTTTTAAGCCTTACCCAAAAGAAGCAATGCCTTAAAATAAAAAAGCATTAATGAAATGAAACTATGCACAAAATAACTTTCCTCTACTTATTCTGTGCTTTTACCCTCATGAGTGCCGATATTCTGTGAAGACATACAGATGCTGCACAATGAATTGCAAAAGATATTACAAGACCTTTGTCTATAGGTCACATTATATACGGACTAGTGGTGGGTGAAACAACAGTGTTTTGTCTTCCACAGGGAAGCTTAAAACAAGATATTTTTAACCCACTGAAAGAGCAACAAGGTTAAACTTGCTTCATCTGCCTGGTGTCCCACAGAACTTCCACAAGAGATTACTATTGGGAAAGTACAGTTTCAAAACCAGCAACAGCAGCAGTACCTACAGCAGCCCCTTTCTTTTTTTTTAGAGAGAGAGAGAGAAAGAGAAGTTTAAATGCTTTACTGTTGGGGCAATTTGTTTCTAAACCTGACTTGGTGGCAGTATCATGTGTATTTATAAAACAAGGCTAGTCATATTTAGGACAACTGAAGAAAAGCTGGAAAAAAGAAAAGCAAACTTGAACACTGAAGCAACCTCAAGCATCTCTTTATTTTCATGATATATTTTTATAAGGAAAATAAATAGTCAGATGATCAGGAATGTATATAACTAAATAAAATCAAGAAAAGAAATAACAGTATGCATTTAAAAAGAATTATGAAATTATATAACAGTGCTTAGAATGGGGCTAATGGAAGTGCTGAAATGTAGCAAAAGATAGGAGATAATGTAGACTGTCACCCATTGTAAATGTTTGCAAATGGATATTTTTTAAATAAACAGGATTATTACAGGTGATCTATATGAATGTCAAAGCCTTGAATTCCAGGTTTTGCACTGTGTATATGTGAAGAAATATGACAATCCTAGTTAGACAGTAGACCCACAGCCCTTACATTTGATGCATTTTGCTTTAAAAATAGGCCTTGTTTTTCAGCTTCCTCTGCAGTTCTATGTGAAGATTGATAAATCAGTTTTTACTTGTTTTATTAATAAAATGTAATTTGGATATCTTGAGTTGATGGTTTTGTGATTTAGCTGGGTAAACTATCTTTGTAACAGATAAGTTATTTATAAAAATTAAAAAACTTATATTCTAATGTGGATTTTGTGACTTGTTTTTAAAGTTTGTGGGACAGGAGATAATTTATAGTTAATTGAAACCAGAGAAACTCATTGTCTGGAGTCTTCTCATGACATCATGGCATTCAACTACATTTCTTGGATTATTTTTATTAATTTCCCCAGGCTTTTTTTTTTTTTTTTTTTTTAAATTAAATCTTTATTGTTCAGATTATTACATTTGTTCCTCTTTTTTCCCCCCATAACTCCCCTCCTTCCAGCTCCCACCCCACCCTCCACCCTCACTCCCCACCCACTGTGTTCATCCATAGGTGCATGATTTTTGTCCAGTCACTTCCCGCATCTCCCACACCCCTTTTTCCCCCAAGAATAGTCAGTCTATTCCCTTTCTATGTCCCTGATTCTATTATAATCACCAGTTCATTCTGTACATCAGGTTATTTATTCACTTGATTCTTAGATTCATTTGTTGATAGATGCATGTTTGTTGTTCATAATTTGTATCTTTACCTTTTTCTTCTTCTTCCTCTTCTTAAAGGATACCTTTCAGCATTTCATATAATACTGGTTTGGTGGTGATGAACTCCTTTAGCTTTTCCTTATCTGTGAAGCTCTTTATCTGACCTTCAATTCTGAATGATAGCTTTGCTGGATAAAGTAATCTTGGTTGTAGGTTCTTGGTATTCAGCACTTTGAAAATTTCTTGCCATTCCCTTCTGGCCTGCAAAGTTTCTGTTGAGAAATCAGCTGACAGTCGTATGGGTATTCCCTTGTAGGTAATTGAGCCTCTTTCTCTTGCTGCTTTTAAGATTTTCTCTTTGTCTTTTGCTCTTGGCATTTTAATGATGATGTGTCTTGGTGTGGTCCTCTTTGGATTCCTTTTGTTTGGGGTTCTCTGCGCTTCTTGGACCTGTAAGTCCATTTCTTTCACCAGGTGAGGGAAGTTTTCTGCCATTATTTCTTGAAATAGGTTTTCAATATCTTGCTGTCTCTCATCTTCTGGCACTCCAATGACTCTGATATTAGACCGCTTAAAGCTGTCCCAGAGGCTCCTTACACTATCTTCACACTTTCGGATTCTTTTTTCATTTTGCTTTTCCAATTGGGTGCTTTTTGTCGAATCTTTGGTTTGATTATTGTACTCCTCTGGTCTGCTATTGGGTATAATATTCTTTATTTCAGTCCGTGTATGCTTACTTTCTAATTTCTTTATCGTAGCATCGAGGGTCTCATTAGTTTTCGTGAGGTTCTGCACAAATTTATGGCAAGCCCTCAAAATTGCGATTCTTAGCTCCATATCCTCCATTTCTGTCATGTTTTTTTGTCTCCGCATCTTTTATGCTTTCTTGGTGCACCCCCTTGTGGTCTCTGTGCGCAGTCTTGTTCTAGCCAAGCCTTAATTGTTGTAGTTAACACTAGGGGGATTTGACCCTCAGGCCGACTGGCTATAGGAATCAGCTGTGCGGAAAACGTCTGTCTTCTGGGGAGGCGCTAATCCAGCCTTTGCCTGAGGCGATCGGCAAATGGCTGTGCGCAGGCTTTGGGCGGGGCGGGCTCAACAGGGCGGGCGGAGGGAGCAGTTATGGCCACGCTCAGTCCCGTTCCCAGAGGCTCTGCTTCTCAGAACCCCGGCAGCCGCTGCAAACCTCGGAGAGAAAGCTGCCCTCAGGTTCCAACTGATGCCGGGTAATCCCGCTTCTCCCGTTTGAGTCTGGGTCCCTAGAGACTCGCCCGGATCTGGAGCCCAGAGTCTGAGACTCACTCCCGGCAGAAAACGACAACCGCGCCCTCAGCCACCAGCCCGCTTTCGCGCGCACCTCGGTACCTTTGTATTTTCCACACTGCGCCGCCTCTGAGCCTCGATTTGCTGTTCTCTTTCCTTCTAGTTGTAGAGTCTCTCTTCAGCCAGCCTTCCTGTGGTTCTGGGTGATGTCCGTTCAGTCTTTTAGTTGTATTTTTGAAATGGTTGTTTGCGGCAGCGGTCTCCGGTGTTTACCTACGCCGCCATCTTGGTCGACCTCTAATTTCCCCAGGCTTTTTAACTGATGAGAGAAACCAGGTTTTTCAGCTGAGCAAGAAAAATGAATATAGCTTCTTTTTTCATAGTTAGAGCTTTTCCTTTCCTTTCTTTTGGGTTTTTTTTTTAAGTTTACCCCATTGTTGAAACTGTGATTTCTTGGGTCATTTAGCCTGAGGAGTCATTTAGTTAATGTTTGCTCTCGAATAATGTGTCGGTGCTGAGAATGGTGTTTCTCTTGAAGAGCACCTTTGTATTAAGAGTTTTCAACAACTTATGACTCAGTTTTTCTGAACTTGAAAAGAGCAAAGTAGCACTTACTGATCCCCTTGTGAACTATAGAAAACTCTGCCTTGCCTTGATTGGTCTTTTAAACCTGGTGGGACAGAAATATTCTCTACCAGGTCTGGAGACCACCTTCCAGGACTCATCGCACTAAGAACCTCAAATGGGAAGATGGACTTCTGTTTCTCGTCACTATCTCTGGGTGCTGACATTCTCTATATTTTAAGGGGAGGTGGATAGCAAGCAGTGCATGTAAACTGGACTTCTCAGGAAGACTTTTATATTAACAAAATGTTGACCAGTATCTACTGTCATAAATACATTATATGGAGATGGGTGTTGTATTACAAATTTGTATGGGGGAAAATAAAAATTTATTTTGCTGTTAAATTTTTTATTTTTTAAAATAACCTGGATCAATCTATTGTCTTATGCAGAAAACCATAGTCCAATATTAGCTATTAACTTTTTTTTTAATCCTCGCCAGAGGATATGTTTACTGATTTTAAAGAGGCAGGGAAAGAGGAAAAAAAAAATCAAAAAACATTGATGGGCTGCCTCCAGTGCGGGCCCTGACCAAGGAATCAAACCGAAGATCCAGCCAATGGAGCTGCTCTGGCCAGGGCTTAGCTGTTAACTTTAAACATATTTTAATCAAAGCATTCATAAATAGCAAAGTTAACTTCCATTTCAAAGTTTCCTCTGCCCCAATTTAATGTTGATGGGAAGTTTTTAGTGAGCAATGATAGAAGTGAATAGTGTAAGATACAATATTCAGTCCATGAGTAATTAAAGTTGGCTGCATTGCCTTAGAAAATATAAATCCGTAGTGACAACAAAGGACATTCCAGATTTAATATCTGCCTGCTGGGTGTTAGCATAGTTTTCCATATAGTATTACAAAATACTTCTATTTCTCTATGACAAGTGAACACATTTCTGGCTTCAGTTTTCAGAAGCTACAATTAGATCCATTTTACTTGGAGATAAAATCGCCCTGGGCTGCATTTTAATTTTTATTGCTTTCATCTGAAAATATAATCAGGCAACAGAGAAAAGAAAGAACTTTTTCTAAAGAAAACAAAATTTTGTAGCTTTTTATTTCTCGGGTTGGGTTTTTCCCCTCTATGTAGCAAGCTGTTTGGATTTCTTTTTTAAGGGAGTGTAGTTGATCATCCAAAAATGTTTGATAATGCATTATGTTTGTAACTATGAATTCCCTATATTGGTTCAAAAATAGAATTGCTGTGTAGTATAATAATTTATTGATTTACCTAGTTGCTTGGAAAATTATGAAAGCAACTGCATTTTAACACGGACACATGGTTGTTCCCCAGGTCGACCTCGCAGATCTCAAGATTCAAGACAGTTAAACTGTGCCATCTCCCCAGATCCACTCCGTAACCTTGGGATACTTCCTTGTTTTTTATATTCACGTTAAACCCACCTCAGAAGATGTTAGGGGACTTATGTGAAACTTCCTGAACCAATCCCTTCTCTCACTAGGAACTGGATTATCCTAAAGTAATAGGCCATGTTCTTGTACAAATGAGTTTTAAGGCATTTTTCTCCACAGTGTTAATGAACCAAGTGGTAAGTTTGCTACTTCTCTGAATCGTCTAGTGATTCCCAAAGTGGGCGCTACCGCCCCCTGGTGGGCGCTGCAGCGATCCAGGGGGGTCGGTGATGGCCACAGGTGCATTTGGGGGCATATATCTTTCTGTTTAATTGCTATTAAAATTTTTTAAAAATTAATTTCCAGGGGGCACTGAGTAATATTTTTTCTGGAAAGGGGGCGGTAGGCCAAATAAGTTTGGGAACCACTGGTCTAGACGCAGTGGTTCTCAACCTTATGGCCCTTTAAATACAGTTCCTCATGTTGAGACCCAACCATAAAATTATTTTTGTTGCTACTTCATAACTGTAATGTTGCTACTGTTATGAATTGTAATGTAAATATCTGATATGCAGGATGGTCTTAGGCGACACCTGTGAAAGGGTCGTTCGACCGCCAAAGGGGTCTCGACCCACAGGTTGAGAACCACTGGGCTCTAGATATATATCGGGGGCTCGGAATTTAATATTTCAGTCACTGTGGTTGAATTCTTTGCTTTATCAAAAGTTTGGTTGCTTTGCAAAGATAAAATTATGCTGACCTAAAGATCAAGTGTGTTCGTATTTCTGTTACTTGTCCAGCTATCTAAAGAATGTGCATTTTATGGAGCATAACAAATTATTTCTCCGGGATAATAAACTCTTCAAAGGACTCCAATGTTTGCACAACTGCATATTTCTTTTAAGCCTAAAATTGACCCAACGTACACTTCATTCTAGTTTCTTTCTTCACAGATCATCTTTACCTCCTCCTTTTCTGAGGGCAGGGACACATTCTTCCTCTGGTCTCAACTACATAGTAGAACCATTACAACTTACAGATCTGCATTCTGAAACTTTGTAATCCTCATAGCACAGTGGACAAATACTGTAGCATCTTCACCATGGAAGTGCTTCCCAGAGATTAAAAAAAAAGAAAAAGACTTTAAATCCCACTCATCAGTTCTAGTAGACTTAGTGCCTTTTCACAGTCTGATCTAATTAGTCCCCTGCCTCCGGCTCTTACACCTCGGCACACTGCAGCTAGAATAAAGAGAACACCAAGGGAGTCCGCACGCTGCTGCTCAGAAATCTGTAAGGTTCTGTAGTCTGTCCTTACCTCCCTCTTCTAGATGGTTTGTTACTTTCCAACAGAATACTCTTGTATTAACCTGGCCTAGTCACTTCCCTTAACACATTGCGGACCAGTAGTTTTATTGCTAACTTTACTCAGGGGCCAGGTAAGTTTCTATTGAACGAGTACAAAAAACATTCTACATAAATGTTAAAGGCATACCTTAACGTTAAATACCCGTTGCATTTTGAAGTTATTACATGTTCTTACAAGCGAATATCTTTTTAAAGTGTGATACTTTGAAAAACACTGTGTAATATGAAAACACGAGAATTCCTGTGATCCTTCCTCAATGTGTAGATATTTTCCACATTCCCATTAATGTACTTTTGTCCATCTCATTTCTCATCTCTCTACTTAAGTTTAACTTTCAAGGGTCAAGATTATGAGACCCTTCCAACCCTTCCAAACTGCACCTTTTCTTTGCACTTGCTGTGTTTTCTGCCCGCTTGACATTCATTGCTACTTTGACCTCCGCATTCATGTACTGATACGGTAAATGTTATGACATCCCTCTGTGTCCCCCACAGTAAATACCTTTATGCATAGTAAGAGGTCAGTAATTGTTGACCGTGATAATGATTCTTGCAGCCCAGATTTATTCCTAACATTTAATTCTAAGTTAATCAGTGGGTACAGCCATTTTGAACTTGGTATATATTTTCTCATAGGACCAATATTATAATAGGTTTCCAGGCCAACCTGGTAGTTAACTGGAATGCTTTGCGTTTGAAATATGGAAATAAGGTACAGTACTATTGGGGCGTGTAAATGTAATAGTGACATTAACTGAGAATGTTTATTATCTCTGTGTGGTTCTGGAAGAGGATGGGAGAGTAGAGACCTCTGTAGATATTCCAGAAAATTAAGAAATTGGCATTTGAAATTGAGGATGCTGATTCTGTTAACATCCGATTTTACTTCAAAGCTCAAATGTTGCCTTTTCTTGGATACAGATATTTGAGTGGCTTCTTGTTCTTTAACAAGAGAATCAATTTTTTTCCCCTCAAGATTGAAGCACAGAGGAATGAGGGACTCTTTTTCCTGAGGAAATTGGTCAGGAAAAGAGGGAAGAAAGAAGAAAATGGAATGCAAAGTGTGTAATAACCCTCTCCTCTTAACCAAGAATGATGTGAAAAGGGTGGTCTTCCGACTAAAGGAATAATAGAAAGGAAGAACTATTTGTATGTTTGTAGATTGGTTGTACATAACCAAGACACTCTGTGAGGAATACCATGAAACAAGTGTGTGTTTTATTACATGAGTTGGCTTGAAATCTTAATTACTACTTTTTGGGTTTTATCAGTGATTTCACAAAACCTTTTGCTGAAGTGCCAGGTTCTTTTCCTAATAGGACTGTGCACACATAGAACACTAATTTACCAACCCGGGCAACCACACCCTGCTAAGCTACTGAATGTGAAGCAATTTCATTTCATGACAATAGGTGATTTTTATGAAGTTGCTCAAAGCATAATTATATTTAATGTCAAATGACAAAAACAAGCAAAGTTTTTAAAACTTGCTACCTGAATTCCTCCTTATTAAGCACAAACTTACTTTTCTATTATTGATGACTGTTAAGATGCTGCTATTAAATGCACTGGCTTCACATTACATGAAACAAATGGCCTCCACATTCTAAACAAGTGAAATAAAGAATAGACTCACTGAAAACCTTAAGCCCACTGTCATTTTTTTCCTCTGGGCATACATGCTCTGGTGTCTACACTTGCTGCAGTGCAGAAATCTTGAGACAACTAACTCCCCCTGAGAGTTGTATAAGGCTTTCGTTTTCATAGTAGCTTGACATAATCATCCACCCACGAGTAAAAGGATTTTATTACTATCATGAGTCTCGTTGATTCTGTTTTCTCAGTTTTCTACAGTCATGATACAGAGAAAAAAAATCCATCATTCTCAATGCAAGTCACACTTCTGCTTTCTCTTCTCCAGGTAGAATAACAACCTTCAGTCTTTCTTCACACAATCTACTTTCCTTCCCTTAGGGGCCAGCTTCGTCTACCACGTTTGATGAATTGTGCTTGGACATTGGGCCTTTGGCATCCCGGTTCATTCAGAAAATGGGCTGAATGCGTGTTTTCTGGCCCTGGCATGCCGTGTGCTTTTGATTATGTCAGGGGCGTATTGGAGGTTTCCCACTGTGGCGTTCAGCACTGTGCCTGCACTTTTACAAGGACCCCGGCTGACCTCAGAATTGTGCAATCGGTTGCTCCTTCGGTTTTTGCTTTTATAATGTGTGTTTTTTAATCTACCAGTGGTTTTACTTCAGGGCTATTGACTTTATGCTATTTTATAGTTTTTTTCTAATAGTTTAGATTATTTAAACTTTACTTTCTCTTTCATTGTTTCCAGTCCATTCTTTTATATATATATATATATATATATATATATATATATATATATATATATATTACTGATTTCAGAGAGGAAGGGAGAGAGAGATAGAGACATCAATGATGAGAGAGAATCATTGATCGGCTGCCTCCTCCACACCCCACACCGGGGATCGAGCCCACAACCCAGGCATGTGCCCTGACCAGGAATCGAACCCTACCTCCTGGTTCATAGGTTGATGCTCAACCACAGAGCCATGCTGGCCAGGCTACAGTCCATTCTAAGTTATCCTTCCCTGCATATCTGAGCACCTTCTCAGCAGGTCTGTGTGTCACTCACCAAGACCCTGAGCAGAATGGCAGTGCCGATGCTGAGCCTAAGTGTCAGGTATCTCTGTTCAGCACATCCTTACACCAGACTGTCCACCTCAGGGCTAGGGACTGCATCTTCCCACCCTAATAATGAGAATGGCTCACATTTCACTTGCTTATTTCTCTGAAGTTAATCAAATTGATCTGACAAAATCTGCTTCCTCAGATAAATTGAGTACTACTGTACAAAATCTTTACAACGTGATTAACAAGTGCTTATTCCTATGCTAGGCACTGTTCTAAATGCTTTACAAATATTCTCATGTAATCCTCATCACAGCCCAGAGATAGATGTATGCTATCCCCATTTTACAGAAGAGGAATAGAAGCAAAGAGAGGTTAAGTAACTCACCCAAGGCCACACAGCTCTTTAGACTCGGGGCCAGAATTCAAGGTGAAGCAGTCTGACTCCAGTACGATGTGCTTTGAACCACTATGATCTTCTGCCTTCAGCCTCTCCTGGGGCCTGCAAATAGATTTTTATTTCTATTAATTCCAAGGTAGCTCACGTACGTTACCAATTCTCAGTCTCTAAAATCATCTCCATTTGAGGAGAAGTTTTACATTTCAAGCCTTGCTACTTCCTCCTTTTGCTAGTCTTCCTACTTGTATTCTTATGGTGAGGGCAGGGTCTCTGATTTTGTTCACCACTGCATATCCTGCTCGCAGTGTGGGTCTGGCACACAGTAGGTGCACAACAAATTGTAAGTTACCATATAAATGTGTAACCGAGTGTAACTTTATTTTTCTATCATTCCCCCCATAGTCAGTGTGGCAGACAACACCGGAGATAAAGCAACCGCCTTAGAGAGCTTACAAAAGGGAAATCATCATGCACATCCCAGCAATTCTTATCCTTGGATTCCGTAGTTTGTGAATTTGCCTTCTCACTGTAATCATTCGTGGACTCATGGACATGCATAGAATGGTGAGAATGTTGAGTCCCCTTATGCTCATGTGCCCTCTGAGGTCAAAGAGGCTGTTTCAGCTGCCACTGTCACAGTGTCCTTTTCTGCGGTCTGTATACTGCCACATTGTTTGCATTTTTGTACGTTTTGTTGATGGTTTTGCTGTTTAAAATGACCCCAGCCCTGCCATTGTGACTCAGTGGTTGAGCATCGACCCATGAACCAGGAGGTCACAATTTGATTCCCTGTCAGGACACATGCCTGGGTTGTGAGCTTGAGCCCCAATAGGGGGCGTGCAGGAGGCAGCCGATCAATGATTCTCATCATTGATGTTTCTCTCCCTCTCCCTTCTCTCTGAAATCAGTAAATATATATTAAAAATTTGTTTTAAAAGGAGGTTTAGGGGAGGAACCATCTGATACGATTCAATACATACCCCATCCTGATGAACAGACACCCATAAAAAAGGCAAAGAGAAAAGCAGAAACAAAACAAGTTACCAACTGGATGCTCTCTTAGTCATTATCAGAAATAAGGTAAAACCTTGTCATATCTGAAGCCAAAGGCTGGCGACCCTTGCTCTATGCACCAGGTGCGTCTCCCATGTGCTGTGCTTCGCAGCATTGGTTTTGCTTCAAGTTGGATGGGTTTCCAAGTCTGCCATCATTTTTTGTTTCTTTCCCACGGTCTTTCTTTAAATAAGGAAGACAGCGTATCTCAAAAGGATTCCTCTCCACCTTAAACGCTGTGCTGGGGCGAGAACTGCACACGTGTGGTTTCTTCCCTAGGGCTCCACTTTCTTGCTTTCTAAGCACATCCTGAGCCCTGTGTGGCTCAGCTCCTAGCTGCTGAGTCAGCAGAATGGAAGTCAAGCACCAGAAAAGCAGGAAGACACACAGAGGCTTAATTACAAGGGACGTTTTCAAGTTGAAAACATTGCTCACCCGGAAAAAACTTTACAGAGAAAAGTCCAAGCTGTTTTCAGTTTTCTCATCAGACAGATTTTCTTACCGAGTTCATATTTCCATCGTTCAAAAAGCACCATTCAAGCAGAGGATTCAAGTTTTGATTGACTCTAAAAGATGACACAAGTGTGGTCCGTGGCCCGGCAGGCTTCACACCACCTGATGGTAGGGAACGAATACCAAGCAGAGGACGGGCCCCGGGGGGTTCTGGGTCAAAGGAAGCGGTCAGCATCCAGACCCCCCCGCCACACACACACACACACGCACACACACACACTCACCTCTCAGCTCCACCCCAGGAGGGACGGGAAATCCATGAGAAGGCCTCACGTGGGTGAACAGGAAGATCTTTCTACAACAGGCCTTTACCGACCCATGTTAGCCGTGTTAGGGCATTTAACCTTGAGTAAGATCATCCCTACCCATCTTCACAAAGAACTCATGGGAAAACACGCAGGGACCTCGTGGAGGAGTCCAGCTATGCCGAGGAAACCAGGTGAGCCCAGCGGGGTGACTTCTGTGGCCCCAAAATGCCAAGCTTCAAACCCACCCCAGTCCATAACTGAGTTTGTCAGTGATCTGTGGCAAAAAAAAACAAAACAGTGTGCTGAATTTTCATAAAGCAAAATTGATTTTGTTTTAAAGGCTGCCTTTTATTCTAACATTTTAAACTTTTTTTTTCATTCAGTATACTTATTTTGATATCCACTTTTATTTGTAGCATGATCAACAGTGCATTCATTTTTTAAAATAAATTTTTATTGATTTCAGAGAGGAAGGGAGAGGGGTGAGAGACAGAAACATCAATGATGAGAGAATCATTGTTCAGCTGCCTCCTGCACGCCCCCTATTGGGGATCAAGCCCACAACCGGGGCATGTGCCCTTTATGGACCGTCACCCCCTTGAGAAATTCCCAGTAGAGCTTTAAAACCCAAAGAGCATCTCTGTTAGTTCACACCCTCCAAGAAGCAGACACTGAGGCCAATTAAAGAGGGAGGAGATGAGGGGGAGTGTCAGGCAGAAGGAAGGGAGAGCCTGCCAGCGCTGCAGCTCTGACGCTGGGAAGGAGGGGTGGGAAACTGGGGGGATGGATCTCAGATCAGGGCACAGGCCTAAGTTCCAGCCAGAGCAGTGGGGCGTCGCAGTTGAGCTATCAGAGGAACCTGTGTCTTCGGGGGATGGGCCTGAATTACCACCCAAGCTGTGTCATTGCTGTAAGTGACCTGCAGGAAATCCCCAGGACAAATGTGATGGGGCCAACGGCACTCCCACCGCAGGACACGGGGCAGGACTCACGCTCACAGCCCAGCCATGCACCGCACAGAGGGTTCTCTCCACGTAGGTCCCAGGAGCAACTCCACAGTTCCCACGGGCCTCTTCCTGAGGAGGCGGTTGGTGGGAGAGACTGCAGCCCCGTCACTGCAGGTGGCCTCGGGGCCACAACTAGTACCCCCTCTCTCTCCTCCCTTCTAATTTCCCTCACCCTCAGCTACCACCTCAGCAGGCCTCCAGGGCCCCTGGCAACACAACCGTCCCAGCCCAGGGGCTGCAGGTGTCTCCGAACAATTACACTGAGGCAGGGCAGGAGCAGGAGGTGGCCGCAGGATCACCCGGGTTTATATATACTCCTCCCCGTTTTAAAAAGCAGCCCTGATATCTTTACCAACGCAGCTCCTACAATGGAAATTAAGGAGAAAATAAACAGATGGGACTACATCAAAATTAAAGGCTTCTGCACAGCAAAAGAAACCATCAACAAAACAACAAGAGAGCCCACTGCATGGGAGAACATATTTGCCAGTGCTATTTCAGATAGGCGTTTAATCTCCAAAATTTACAGAGGACTCATACAACTTAACAAAAGGAAGATAAACAATCCAATCAAAAAATGGGCAAAGGGCCTAAATAGACACTTTTTGAAAGCAGACATACAGAAGACCAAGAGACACATGAAAACATGTTCAACGTCACTAATCATCCGAGAGATGCAAATCAAAACAACAATGAGGTACCATCTCACACCTGTCAGAATGGCTATCATCAACAAATCAACAAACAAGTGCTGGCCAGGACAGACGCGGAGAAAATGAACCCTCCTGCACCGCTGGTGGGAATGCAGCCAGGGGGACGGGCAGAGGCAGTGGTGGTGAGCTTGGCCTTGGTGAGAGAGAGGCCAGGCCCGGCATTCTGCAGCCTCCAGCACCGCCACCACGGCCACTCCAACCACGAGCCCGCCATGCCGAGGACCCTGCGGCCTAACGCAGGTCACTGACACCCTCCCGGCTCAGCTTCTTCCTCCGTTGACGTCCAGCCAGGGCCCAGGACTCAAGGGAGCTGTGGGGCTCTGAGCAGGAGGCTCCTGGCAGAGCACTGGCCGGCCTGGAGGGCGTCCTGGTGGAGGCGAATCTCAGGAGCTGGGAGGGGACGTGGGGCAGAGATAGCTGAGACTCAAAGACGCTGCCACAGGAAGGAGCCTGGACACCTGGGGAACTGACCAAAGTCCAGGCGGCCTGGAGCCCAGAGAGAGGCGGGAGCGAGGCCTGAGCAGGCGCCGCTGGGAGGGAACACGGAAGGGCAAGTCCAGCCACTTACCCACTGGGCTGGGGCCCTGGGCAGCCAGGGCGTTCACGGCGGTGCCCGGTGGGAGCTGCTTCCCAGGCGCTCAGCCTGGCCACCCGTGTGGGCGAGGACTGGAGGAGGCAAGAGCTAGTGGAGGACAGCACCCAGCAGGCCCGGGAGGAGCAACAGCTGAGGGTGTGGGCCAAGACGCTGAGCCTCACCTGTGGGCAGGAAAGTGCCCACTCCCACCACCTGCCATGCAGCCCATCCAGCCGCAGCAGTGGAAAAGCTGCCCGTGCCTTTTTGGTGAAAATGTGGGAAAACGAGCTCTGAAACCTTGCAGCGGGACAAGTTTACAGAACCCAGTGAGGCTGAGACTGTGTGTACTTGGCGAGTCTACTCCCAGGAAGGTGCCCTGTGGACACCCATCCACATGCGCAGCACTGAGTGTTAGAACGTCTGTTAGCCTGGCTTCTGACGAAGGAAGAGAAGAGGAGGGGAGGGGAGGGGAGGGGAGGGGGGGGCAATAACTGAGTGTCCTCCCCCAATAGGGGAGTAGATGTGTGAGTTGGGATACGTTCATACCGTGGAATCTATACAGCAATTAAAATAAACTGGAGCCACCTGTGCTAACAGAGCTACATCCCAAAATATAAAGTGAAAAAAGCACATTGCAGGCAGGAGGATTATATGGCATTTGGTACCACTTATTAACATTCTAAATGCAAAGTAGAATGTGTTTTCAGACTCATACGCATGTGGCAGAAGGATAAAAGCAGAAGGGGCGAGAGCCCGCTGGGGAGAGGGGCACGGCAGGACTTAGTCATAAAGAGCACTCAACTCTATCCACAGTCCTGATTCTTTGAAAAGTTTGAAGCGTTCAACCGCCATCATCAGCATTTATAAAATCAGAGCAGTGTGGTAGATGCACGAGTACATGTTATAAGTTTCTGCACTTGTGTATGTTTAAAATTTTTTATTGGGAAAAAATGGGGCTGAGGGGAGACGATCTGAGTAACCCAGGAGACAGTTCCTCAGGAGGAGTCACAGTGATGAAGAGAGGGCTGGCAGGGAGCAGAATGGATATTTGAGATTTTCAAGTGGAGAGGGCAGGGCAGGGTGTCCCCAGCTTCGGCGGGGCCGCCAGGTGGATGGAGGAGACGCTCGGATAGAAGGGGTTGGGAGGAAATTCATGACATCAGGTTGGGGCGTGTTGAGTCCCAGGCACCAGTGAGTCATCCAAGAAGCGCTGTCAGAGGGCGCTGACCCTGAGGTGTGTTCCCGCTGACCCTGAGCGCTGAAGCCAGGAGCAGCATCGCCCAGGGAAAGGGAAGAGGGAGGAAGGTGGCATGGCCAGCACTCCCTCCCCCGCTTCACAGACAGGCCCAGCCGGACAGAGGGGCAGGACAAGGAGAATCTAAAATGTATGCCTATCAAATCAGCCATATTTCATAAAACAAACAGAGGGAATGTTCACAACAAATAAAAAAGAACAAAGAATACAGTTTTCAGCATGTATAGGGTGCTTACAGTGAACAAATAAGAAGCACTAAGACCTTGCTAACCAAGCAGGTAAAATGCTCGCACAGAATTCAATTCACCGGAGAAGAACAAGCGTGTTAACAAACACGTGGAAAGAATGTTCATCAGAGATGTGACGTTTCAGCTGCCCTCCTACCAAATCGCTGGTGTGGCACTGCTGAGGGTGGTGTGGGGTTCGCTTTTAATGAATTCCTGCTGGTGGGTAGGTGATAAAGTGCAGGATATAAATTTACATGCCTTTTTGGAAAGCTATTTGGCAATAGGCTGCGGAGGCCTTAAAATATCAGTTTCTTTGCTTGCTTCCAGTAATTCCACTTTGAATAAATTCTGAAAGGGTGAAAATGCTTTATGCCAAAGATATTTATATTTGCAATAGCAATAAATAAATGAAGTTCAATACATTAAATAAATTGTAGAAAACATTACATAGTTCTAACAGATGATGTTTACAAAGTTTGTAATAGGATGATAGAATGCTTATGTTATAATTTAAAAAACGAAAATTTTAAGTTATATGGGGAATGATCTTGCTCATACATCTGCAACCAACAATAATAACAACAAAAATTTACTTATTGAAAACATATCAGAGGCAATACACCAAAATATTGTGATTTATTGTCATTTTTCTGTACTGCCTGTGCTTTCTATAATGGGTATTTCTTTAATAATTACTTTTCAAAGGAAAAATGTATTGTTAGGACTTCTCACTCACCATGCAGGCGTGAGCAGTGTTGGGGTGCAATGAGGTGGAGTACGACTCCCCTGCTTAAGAGAAGGAGTGTGGGGCGGGAAAGCCTGGGACAGCGGCCGTTGTGTGATTTATTCACCACATCATCTTTGGGTTCGGCTTCAGTGGCATTTTTATATTTCCCCAGGGAAAGCAATAGTCTTGCATTCTGGCCAAAACCAGTTTTGCTCAGTGGATAGAGCGTCAGCCTGCGGACTGAAAGGTCCCAGGTTCGGTTCCGGTCAAGGGCATGTACCTTGGTTGCGGGCACATCCCCAGTGGGAGATGTGCAGGAGGCAGCTGATCAATGTTTCTCTCTCATCGATGTTTCTAACTATCTCTCTCCTTTCCTCTCTGTAAAAAATTAATAAAATATAAAAAAAAATAGTCTTGCATTCTGTATCACATTTCCTGAAGAGCCCCTTCTGTGAGGAGAGGATATAAACGCAGAGCAACCTCACAAGAGGCCAGCACCAGGCTCCCAGCCGACTCTGTGCAGACGGCAGCCACGAGCCACATGTGGCTGTCCACGTTCATAATTCAGTAAAGTGAAATGTGAAGTTCAGTGCCTCAGTCACACTGGCCACATTTCAAAGGCTCCATGGCCACATCTGTGCAGAGATCTCTCTCTCTTGGACAGAGTAGAACATGCCCATCCTGACAGAAACTTCCATTAGTGAGCACTTAATGGGGAAACTTACCTGGCTTTTCCCATCTGCAAAGATGGCTCACCATTCAAAAATTAGAAAAGAAATGCACATTAGCAGATTAGAGGCGGGAAATGTGATTATCTCCATAGACGTAGACAAAGCGTTCAGAGAATCCTTGATGCAGAAAGCCAAGGGCACATAAACTTGGAGAGCTGTCAAGAGGGAGCCCAGGTCGATACATGTTGTGTACAACAGTGCCACCTAATGGCCAGTGTAGGTACTTACATGCGCTCCTGGATCTGAAGGGCTGGGCAGCCGGGTGACCCGTTCTTCCGGCAGCTCTTCTGTGAAGGAGAAAGGATTCCGACCGGAGTGGGTTACAGTTCATGAACTCCCTTCTCAGTTTAGCTGAATCAGATGGACGCCCCCCACCCCCCAAAAAAGACCTAAATTAGTTCTGAGAATTCCAGGAGTTAGGTGAGCATCCCGAACTTTTCTCCTAGCATCAAAGCCTCCAGAGTTAGTTATTGTGGGAACACATTTTCCATGTAGGTTTTGGGGTTTTTTGCTAAAGAGCTTTACTGCGGTATAACGGATCTACTATAAACTGCGCCTATTTAAAATGTACAGTTGTGAGTTTTGACATCTGTTTACACCAATGAAACCACCGCTACAATCGGGAGTTTATCCCCCACGCTTCCTCGTGCCCCTTGGGAACCCCCTCCTGCCCCTTCCTCCTTCCCTGTCTGCAGGCAACCTTTTCTCTGCTTCCTGGCACTAGGGGGAGCTCACATTTCCTAGAGTTTTATGTAAAACGGAGCCATGCAGTATGTACTCTGGGTTGGCTGGGTGCTTTCACTCAGCATCATTATTTTGAGGTTCACTCATGTTGCATATACCGGCAGTTCCTTCCTCTATATTGCTGGCTGTGCTCAGACTCTGGGAAGAGCTAACCCATCAGAATCAATATTAATAATTCATCCATCTCTGCCTCAGGCCCCCCAGCAAGAGAGGAGCCCCAGCCCGAGAAGACGAGGAGGAGGCTGGGCTGTAGGCCCCAGTCAATGGGACAGGCCTCCCCGGGAAGTCTCCCCGGGGGCTTCTTAAAGGGCTACAAGCCAGAGGATGTGAGTGATGTGGCCCAGGGCATCCAAAGGACAACTGCCACTCTGTGTAAAATATGAGGCCGAGCCCCAGCCAGGGTGTGAGCCCTGAGGGCAGGGGCCACGAGGTCGGTTCTGGGGCTGGAGGGATAGGGAAACCTTGGCCCTGCTGCTCCTAAATCACTCTGGGTAAACAAGCAGAGGAAAACCTCCCCGGGGCCAGGCAGTGCTTTGCCAACCAACCAAAAGGCAGCGGAGTCATAAATCAGTTGCATTTGCCCCAAACAGGTCATGAAGAGTTATTCTGAACATGACTTGACAAAAAAAATTCCCTGGAACGGAATCAACTTAAAAGCATAAATAGAGAGAATGGGGAAACGTTCATTTCCCTCCTCTCCGGAGTGATAAGGCTGTGAGGCCGCAGGGCTGGGGCCTCCACGGGGAGGGCTGCCTCTTCTCCCCTGCGATCATGATCCTGAGTGTGAGTGTTCAAGGCCCAGCAGGCCACAGGGTGATGGGTCTTCCACGGAACAGCCACGGCAGCCAGCAGGCATGGATCTTTTGGAGGGTGCAGAGGTGGGGGGTGGGGGCCTCCCAAGATCCTCCAACCTGCCCAGGAACCAGGGCCTGCACAGGACATTCTAGCAGCGCAAGCAGCAGGATGCTCACCTGGACTGTGATGCCACTGAGTCAGCCCCGGCCTGTGAGGTTTCTTTCCATTGAATATGCATACATGTATGCAAGGAGGTCTGGGAGGATCTGCACTTTCATATGATCAAATGTCCTGATGTTTCTGAAACTTTTATAATATATATATATATATTATCTTTTAAAGGCAGCATTGTTTAGCAAGGAATTCTTTTCTTGTTACCAAAATTAGTAACTATAGAAGATTTAGAAAAATATAGAGAAACCAAAAGGGGGAGACAATCACCTATAATTATAATCCCACCACCCAGATATATCCTGTTATCTTTTAGAGAATTTCCATTGGTTATATTTTATAAATATAAAATACATTTTTTAACATAAAAGAGATCATATGGTACATTCTTTGCCGGGGCTGACCAGCAGACCCTGAGCGACCGGTGAAGGATTACCCTAACACACAGTTGCTGTGAAAGAGAGGCTAAGGGGCTGTTTTGCCTCAGGAGCAAATAGCCCTGTTCGCCTGCCTCCTTTGGCTTTTATTGTCACAACAGCTTGAACTAAAATTAACCTCTAGATACAATCTGCAGGGTAAGCATCCTTGAGAAAACACCTGCATCTGTAGTGTCTTTCAAACAAGGACGTTTTGAAGTCTAAACATAAAGACTCTAGCAAAACACCCGGGGCTCAGACTTGTTTGGAAAAGTCAAGGCAGGGTCAGCCACCTTCGGCAAGGTGCCCCAGAGGCCTCTGACCTTTCAGAAAATCCTTCTTACAGACTTTTTCAAACAAGTCCCGTGATTCCCTACAATTCTTTTTTATCATCTACTTCCATACTTCATAATATATGCTCAACATTAGTATGTCATTAACATCCTCCTACAGTATCATTTTAATAGCTTACAGTATTCCATTAAATGGATGTACTATGCTTAAGTATCTCTCTCTAGTCCACCACAGGCAAGTTATCATATTACCATTTTCCCATTATGCCTGCCCTGTATAGGCACACAGTAGGACTGCACTTTCTTGACTCTGGGAGTTGGGTGTTGCCATGGCACTCGTTCTGGCCAATGGAATGTGAGCAGTGAAGCTTTAAGAGCCCATGTTCTCTTTTCCTGCCTCAGCCCAGTGCAGAGATGAAGACAGCGCCTCCCTCAGCCTGGTCTCTGCATGTGCAGTTAGCCAACCTCCAGTGGACATGGAGCACAATGGGGCAGCCAACTCTGGTCTTGGCCACTGGGATTGGGGACTGCTTTGTTTCTGTGACATAAGCTTACCGGTCCTCAGGCTGATGGAGAGACGAGGTTAAAGAGTCCCAACCCTCCAAGTGTGTGTGGTCTTAAGTACAAGCCCAAAATAAATATAAGGAAAGGGTTCAATGATGAGCAGCCAACAGCCATTCAGAGCAAAGCCATGTCCAGGGTGCCACGGAGCAGCTGGACATGGTCAGCCCGGACAGGACAGCATTGGGAAGGACAATGGGCAGAGGATGGCTCACAGGGTCTGGAATGGCTTGGGCAGACTTCGTGGAGGAGAACCGAAGGGCAGGTCTTTGAAGGTTGGGGACATTTGCAGGGGGGAGAGGGGTGTGGAGAAAATGAGAGCTGGAGGCAGGCTCAAAGAGCGAGAAAGGGGCCAGGCTGGGAGAAACCATGGCTGCAAGGAGAGGAACCTCGCCTCTGTCCTCGGCTTCCCACCCTTCCTGTGGGGAAAACACCTCTAGAAACTGCCTGGTCAGGAATGGCAGCGCTGAAACTGCCTTCGGAGGCCGAATGTGTCTTATTTTAATCATATGCGGGCTATTTCCAAGAGTAGGTTTTGGGGATGGAGGGTGGGCAGGGAGAGGTCAATGGGGGAAAAAGGAGACATTTGTAATACTATTTGTAATACTTTAAACAATAAAGAATTTTTTAAAAAGAGTAGGTTTGACTTCAGATAAAGTGAAAAACGACTGTGGTTTGCTAATGCTATTTGAGCATCGCGCCCAACAGCCACAGGTGTGGGCCATTCTTTCAATCTGTTAGTCCTCCAGTCGGTATCTGTCAGTCTGTCCATCCGCCGGTCAGTGTCTCTCAGTCACTATCAGTCAGGCAGCCTGTCAGGGTCAGTTGGTGTCTGTCAGCCAGTGAATCAGCATCTGTCAGTCAGTGTCACTGTCCATCGTCAGCCGGGGTCTGTCAGCCAGTCGGCCAGGCAATAAGTGCAGGGCGCTCGCGGCTCTGAGACCTGCCGTTCCCGTCCTGTGTACTCACCCAGCTCCTTTCCTACCTCTGCACACTGACATGCGCGTGCCACTCCTCCGTGAGGACAGAGAGCGGAGGTGTTGCCTCAGGAACTCAGAACAAGGTGATGGCCACGCTGGGTCAGGCCCTGGGCCCTCATTTCTGCCGCTCTGTCAGCTGCTGGGCCTAGCTGCTGTGATGCTGGAGCTTCCTGGGCCCCGGGGGACATCAGTTCAGAAGCGAGTCACAGGAAACGTGGCCACCTCTGCACTCTGAAGAGACACTTCCTCCCCTGCAGGGGTTTGTGGCACTTCCCCGCCTCAGTGCTCACCTGGGCACAGGCCCAGGGCGGGCAAGATCAACACAAGGATACCTCGGGCACCATAGCAGCAGCCCCCTCCAGCTTCCTCCCACAGAGAGCTCTGCAGACACAAGGTTCTTCCTGACTCAGGGAAAAGGGAATGCACACAGCAACTCCTTTCTCAGGGAGGTCCAGAGCTGGGGACAGGGGTGGGTGGAGCCATCCTAAACCCGGGCACAGTCCCCGGGTTTGAACATTGTTGTGGGCATTTATTTTGTCTGGATACTGTCCCCACTTCTTTGAGGGAACTACTCACCACTCCTATCAACCCCTGAACCACCACCCCCACTCCAACTATGTGGGTGCTGGTGGGAGCTGACAATCACAGTACAGCCCTCATCCTCGCCAGAGGCCTGGGCACGGACACAGCTGGACCCATGGTAGTGCCTCACAGTGATTGGTCCAGGGGCGGGCACGTGATTCAAGCCAGCCAATCAGAATTCTCCCCAGGATTTTTCTGAAGCTGCTTCATGAGTCCTTTAGCTAGAAGCATGTGTGCCTAGGTCTGCCAACAGAATGGCTCTCATTATGTAGGGAAACCCTTAGAAAGAGCCTAAATCTCACACTCGGAAGAGAACAGATGAGAGTCCTGACAGAGTTCAAGCCCCTAATTCCAGCCAGCCCCCGCAGCTGCCTCCACTCCTCACCCCTGGCCTCCTGCCATTTGGTTTGTGAGCCAGGCTTGTAACCGAAGAGCCTTGCCTAATACAAACCAGCGTGCTTGCTGCCTGGGTAGAGCTACCCCCACCCACATCTCACACCCATTTGGAAGTGGCCGATTCAGTGTGTGGTTTGCCCAAGCCCCTGACTTCTCCTTTTTAGCTTCTTGCATCAGATGGGCAGGAAAAACCAGGGAGGCCACTCAGGGCCCTGGCAGATGCAGTGGGTAAGGAACGCACGAGGCCAGAATGGTGAGGGATTACGAATTTATTCAATCATCCGCACACCAGGTGGCTGAGCCTGAATGGCTCCAGCCCCCACTGATGGGAGTCAGTGGCTTTTAAAGGACTTTTGGCGGCCTTTTTCTGGGCGGAGACTTCTTTGTGCAGACCTGAGGGGAGATCATGGAATGTGGTCTCAGCAAAGGGAATGTCCTTAGTGAAGTGGCCTGAAAAGCCAGTTCCTGGGGGGGGGGGGGGGGGGGGGGGGGGATTGATTCAATTATTTGATCAGACTTAACAGTGGGTGGGCCCTGAGGGTGAGGCCCAGGGGTCCCAGCACCTGCCCTTTCCCAGCTGTAAAGTGTATGTGGCTCCTCCTGGGCTCCCACTCCTTCCACTATTTCGTTAGGACACACTCAGTATGGAGAGTGCTCTTGCTTGTCGTGTAGGTACCTACACACAGGGCGCTCCATGGGCAGTGACCTGTGCTCCATGGGCAGGGACCTGTGCAGTCCCACAGGGTCCTGCACTCAGAAGGACCCCAGGTGGGTTGAATGCTCTGCTGTCACCCTCTTGAAATTCTTGATCCCTTTTGAACAAGGGGTTTTGCATTTTCATTTTGCGTAGGGCCCATGGGTTATGTAGCTGGATTTGGCTCTGTGCATTCTCTCAGGGTAGGATCTGTGATTCCAATTAATTGCTCCAGTTCCCAGAGTCGCCCTCCCCATCCCCACTTCTGTAATACCTCTCCCCGTCCCCCTCCCACCCCCATGCTCTTCCTCCCCACAGGGGACTTCTCCCCCAGAGGCAGGGAGCCAGGCCGGCACACAGGGAGCCAGCTGGCAGCCAGCTCAGTGCTCCCCCTCTGCGTTCTCTGTAAAATCCCGAGAGCTGGGATTCATTTTATCCGGAACAGTGCCAACACGAGTGGCTTCTCTGGCTCCTACCCCTCAACCCCCAACATTCTGCAGTTCTGCCTGAAACCACCTTCCTGGGGCCTTGGGAAAGCTGCGCCAGCGTGAACGTGAACGTGGTCCAGCACCGGGCTACTCAGATCTTAGCGATCAGGGACCGACCCGCTGCAGGTCCACACACGAAGAGCAGCCTTTATGAGAACACTTCGTTGTTCTGTAGTGAGGACTTGAAAAGGCTAGCAAACAGGTAAGCAGCCTGTGTCCTTGGGAACAGCCGGCTGAACAGCCGGCGAAGGCATGTCCTTGCCTGGGGCCTCGCTGCCTCTCCTGGAAAAAGCAGATTCCAGCTCCTCCCCTCCCCTCCCCCTCCTAAGGGTGGAATAGCACTGAATAAAGCAGCCTCAGTCTTCACACCCATAGCATTTAACGTGAAAAAACAGGCGAGGGGGGAAGTGACATGGGAGAAACTGGTCTACAATTTGACGGTGCAGAGCCCAGGTGTGGGTAAAAGTGATTTATTGTTGGAACATGTTAACAGCTATGCAACTAGGAACATTTCATTCACCCGTCCCATCCATGTTTTGTGTCACAAAGACATACCAAGACTTTGGAAAAAATTCCAAAGGGGATTACATTGAAATGTGCTGTTTCTCACCTGTGAGTCCTGTGCTTGTCTTAATCACAGTGAGTCAAGTGAAATAGCTTTACAGCTTACTAGCACTCAAACCTGTCCTCCAAGGAAGCGGTTAAACTTCCAGCCGCAAACCAGCCGGGCAGTGATGCCACAGCAGGAGGCAGCCCCAGGGGACAGAAGCAGCTCTAACATAAAGCTTGTCTTTCAAAAGAAAAAACTTAAAAAGAAACACCAAAAAGATAAAATATAAAGCCCATTGCCAGGAAGGAAGGAAGACCAAGAGGAAAATTCAATGTATTAGGAAGAGGGGTCCTCTTCAGGACTGAGAGCCCAAAATAATAAGGTGCCGTGTCCTCTTTTGGAAAAAAGAGGTGAGGAACAGATCTGTCTGAAGCCATGCTAAGAATCTGGTTTAAAAAGACAAAACGGGCCCGGCCGGTGTGGCTCAATGGCTGAGTGTTGACCTATGAACCAGGAGGTCAAGGTTTGATTCCCAGTCAGGGTACATGCCCGGGGTTGTGGGCTTGATCCCCAGTGCGGAGAGTGCAGGAGGCAGCCAATCAATGATTCTCTCTCATCATTGATGTTTCTATCCCTCCTCCTCCCTTCTCTGAAATCAATGAAAACATAAAATTTTTAAAAAGACGAAACGGATCACAGGCAGGCATGTCACGGTATCTCCGGTGGGGGCACTGACCATGAATTAGAGGTCCAGGAGCACATTCTCCCGGGGTGCACCCTGGCCTGTGCCAACAGTGAAGCCAGTAACGCACCAAGAAGAGTGTCTCCTGCTCTTGCCAGTCTGCAGGAAGCTTGCAGGGGTTGGCAGCTGGCTTCCAATCGAGAGGCGCCTCACTGCCTCTGCCATAGCCACGCCACCAAGTCCCTTGAGGAACAAATCAGACGAGACCTGCAGAACTGGGCTTGTAATCCAGAATGAACAGGTAGACACCGCTCAGAGATGCCTGAGGACACAGGTCCATGCTCGGGCAACATCATTTGCCATTGTCATTTCTCGTCCGTTGCGAATGGGTGGACCACTTCTGCCCAAAACTCAAAGCAGTGGCTGGCTGGGAAAGCAGTAACTGTGCAAGGTGGCAATAAGCCTCCATGACTGAGGCTCAGCCCAGCGCGCCGCTGACCAACCTGGAGGTTTCTGAGCAAAAGGGCCTGGGCTGGGAGGGGTGGTTTAGAAGCCTCGGCCAGTAGTGGTCCTTTGCTGGACCACTTATCTCTGAGTCAAATGGTGTGTCTGTGTGTGTACCTGTGTGTGTACGTGTGTGTGTGCGCGCGCGCACGCATGTGTGTGAGCGCTGTGTGGAGCGCTGGGCCTCAGGACGACGTGCCCCTGCTGCACCTCCACAGACCAGCAGGCACACACACAGCTTCAGAGTGGCCAGTGGAGCCCACCATCCAGGCTAGAACTCTGCGTTGCCCTCATGAGGCTATGAGAGAAACAGCTCATAGGAAAACCTCCAGATGCCAAAACCTCCACTGGCCAACTGACCACATATTTCAAACATGATTTGATGCAATGAGATTCAAGACCATTTACCCGGATTTCTCACACCCATGCCCATGACCCACATTAAGTTACATGGGTACACAGCACACACACGCCTAGCTAACAAGCGAGTTTCCTATGCTTAGCCTGATGGTGTGGGGTGTGCGCCGACATTTCCTACTCCACTCCATTGCTGGTGTGACCCCTGCATGCACCGTGTGACCCATTTGTGGATCCCAACTGCAGTTGGACAAAACAGCCCTGAGTGTTCCAGACACGCCCCGGGGAGCCGAGGGGCTGCAGTCTTGCAGGCAAGAGAAGTCACGCTCTCCACGGAGGTAGCCACCTTCCCCGGCAGGAGCAGCCTGCGTCTTCAGTAACAGTCACTAGGTGCCCCTGAGGCTGCTTCGGAGAAGAGGGAGCCCCCACAGGGGGGCTGGCCCCGGTGCAAGCGGGCAGCCACCGGCGAAGTGGAGACGTCCCCCGCCGGCCGGGGCTGGGGCTCGCTCCTTAGGGGTTTCCCACGGGCGCGCCGGACCGTCGGAACCTCTGGATGAGGAGGAGCAGCCTGGTGACGTCGGAGAGCGCGGGAAACAGCGCCATGACGCTGTCCACCTGCTGCGGCGGGAAGATGCTGCAGAGCTCCGTGCGCGCTCGGGCGCGCGCGTCCCCCGCGCTGGCCGCGGGCCCCAGAGGACCCCAGCGGGCGCCGTCGCCCCAGCTCAGCTCCGCCCAGGCCGAGCGCCCCGGGCCCCGGGCGGCCCCGTGCTGGGGGGACCACGGGTCGGCGGGCGGCCTCCCCGGGGGTAGCAGGTCACTCTGCGGGTCCCCGAGGCGGTCCCCAGCCCGGGGCCGAGCCAGCGGGCCCGACTGGCTCTGGGGGCTCGGGAGGCCGGGCGGAGCGGGCAGGGACAGGGGAGCGGCGGGCGCCACCCAATCGGGGCAGCGTGGTCGGGTTGCGAGGCCGGGAGGGGGAGCCCCAAAGGCGCCCGGGTCGTCGCTGAGGGCGAGCCGGGAGAGGCCCCCCTCGAGGCCCGCCACGTCGGCCCCCCGCCGCGCCGGGGGCAGGCTGCGCGTGCGGGGCTCCCGGGGGCCGGGCCAGGCGGCGGCGGGGGCACTCGGGGGGCGGCCCTGCTCGGCCCGGGCCCTCGGTCGCTCCTCGCCGGCGCCCGCACCCCGCCAGGTGCGCGTTTGGGCGCGAAGCTCGTCGGCCACCGCCAGCTGCGTGTGGTGCGGCCTCTCCGGGTGGTAGAACTTGCACTTGATGCCGTAGGTGCACTTCTTGCCTGGAAGGGGCAGGGGGGCGAGAGGGCGCGGGGTGAGACCTCGGGCGGGCGGGAGAGGCTGTGTGCCGGTGCGGTGGGCAGTGCCTGCCCCGGGGCTTTCTCCTGGGATGTTGTTAACAGAAAGCGCCCAGGGTGCAGTTAGCTGGATGGGGCAGGACCAGGTGGGGTGGAGTGGCCCGGGGCGCAGGAGGGATGCGCAGGGCGCAGCACCCGCCTCCCTGGGGTAGAGGCGCTGGGCACAATAACCCCGGTGTCAGCCAGGAGGGTGTCAGCCAGGAGGGTGTCAGCCAGGAGGGTGTCCACCTGGGAGCTCCCTTTGGCCACGGAGTGAGACCAAATCTCTCCACTCATGGATCTCAGTCTCCATTTTCCCAGGAACCCTGTGGATAGGGGGCCTCGGGAGTGGGTGGACAGTGGGTACTTGTGGCATAGGATGCACCTCCAGGGCTGCCTCAGTTTCCTCCTCTTGCCCACATTCCTGTGTTAACCATTGCCCTCTCCCTACATGGTGTCCTAACAGGTGATCAAATAATTTAAATTTTATCATCACAACCTGGGCACCTTTGAGAGTGAAAGGGAGCAGAATGCATCAACCTGCCTGTGTTTCACCTTCATTCTAACATGAAATCCCTCTCCCTGTCACCTAAGGCTTTTTGAACTTCTATGGGCGCGCAAACCAGGGCCTGGGGACATGGGATAACTTTCCAAGCAAGTTAGTGGACGCTGCCTAGGAGACTGGCGCCCTGGAGGGCTCCGGATAAAATCCCTAACTCTTTTTAAAAATCTTATTGTTTAATTTTTTTTATTGATTTTTAGAGAGAGGAGGGGAGAAGGAGAAGGGAGAGATATAGAATCATCCATGAGAGAGAGACATCAATTGGCTGCCTCCTGCATACGCTGTACTGGGGATCAAGCCGCATGTTCCCTGACAGGGAATTGAACCAGTGACCTCATGGTGCGTGAGTTGAAGCTCAACCACTGAGCCAGAATCCCTACCTCTTAATGACAGCATTGACTAACGGCCATAAGGGCCCAGGGGTGGGGGATGGCGGGCAGGAAGGATCACAGCCTGCCAGGTGCCAGGTGAAGGGACTGATAAAGGGGAGCCTGGGGGACACAAAGCCTCCTTGCTTCCGGGACCAGCTCTGTCCTAGGTGTGACCCCAGCATCCACCCCCCAAAATACTTCCATGCAACAGGCAGCCCAGGTGTCAGTTCATCCCTACAATAACCCGTCAGGACACTGTCATCGAGACGCAAGGCCCGGCACTGGGCCCGAGCGGCGCGGGGTGTCACCCACCGTATGGGCAGTGCTGCCAGGAGGGCTCCGGGGGCTTTGGCTTCCTGCTCAGGAAGTTGTTCAGGGTGGGTCCCCGGCGGCCCAGGGGGTCGTCAGGAGGCATGAACCTGGAAAGCAAGCACAGAGGGGCCACTGCAAGACCAACAGGGACTCAGCCATGCCACCTGCATGGGAGCGCCCAGCAGGAGGGTGGCAGCCCCTGGCATGGCCTGGGCCAGGTTCACCAGCCAGCACTCTTCCCGCACCCAGAGGTGGCACAGGGTGTGGAAGCAGCACAGCCCATTCTCGCCCTGCGCGCGTGCAGAGCCCAGTTCGGATCCCTGGAGAGCAGCCCCTGGGCCGCCTCCAAGAGTCTCTCCTGCGGAGGTTCGTGCCAGCGGGACCAGAACCACCTAGCAACTCCTTTCCAAATGCAGGTCCCTGGCTTCCTACCAGACGCGCTCAATCCGAATCTCAAGTTGCTCGGGAACCTGCATTTTAACAAGGCCCCGGGTGATTTTTATCCACTCAAATTGAAGCACAATTGCTCTCGACCCCCTCCAACCCTACTCTGAAAGCGGCTCTGGGCTGCCTTCCCCTGCCCTCAACAGAGAAAGTTAGAGACCTCCGTGGGGCTACAAACAGCCCTGGTCCTCTGAGTCCTTGAGGCTCAGATCCCATTTCTGCAGCTACCCCCACAGCCTGGCATTAACGTGAACAGCGAGTTTGGAACACCCGTGGGCGAGTCAGCAAAGCTGTGGATCTCAAGTGCGGCCTGCACACTCCTCCTCTGCCAAGCCGGGCTTCTGGGTGGGTTTGGTCTCAGCTCCCGGCACTGCCTGACCCAGGCCATGTTCTCTGCCCCACCCTGCCCCGCACCTGCCCCTTCCCCTCCCCCTGGCATTAAGTCTAACAAGGAAGGGAAAGCAACCTCAGGGTGCTAACAGCTCAAAGGGGAAAACAACATTCCTGAGAAGGAAAACTCCCCTGGTTTAGCGCCATCCAGTGTTTTATATGAATACTTCTGTTCCCAGGAGACACTTCCATGTCACAGAAAGGCTCCGCTGGAGGGGCTGTGGGTTCTGAACAGAGGGCCTGTATTTACACGTTTGTGTCCCCTAAGAGTCAAGGGTCATGCTGAGGTCCCATCCTGCAGACCACGTCCACCAGGCCGGCCCGGAGCTGGGCGATCCCTGGGCAGCGTCCGCAGCTCGGATCCCAGCTACACAGCCGGCTTCTCAGAGCTGGGCCCTGACCAAGAATCCAGGGAGCGGCCCACTGCGGTTATTAAAAGTTCCCAAAGGCTTCACCTCCTGCTCTCTCCCGGCCTTGCAGCTGCTAGCTGGGCCAAGAGGGCCCTACGGACGTGCCCAGGGCACTGGGGTGGGCATCCTCGCCCACAGGCGGCGGGCAGGCCCTGCCTCTGGCAGCCAGGCAGCCTTCTGGCAGACCCTCAGCAGAGGCCCGTGTGTCAAAAAAAACTTGGCCCGGGCCCCGGGCTGTCACCAGGCCAGAGGCAGCCATGATCCGTCAGACCTCAGGGAGGCTTTTCTGGAACCCACAGTGCCCAGACTTGCCAGATTCCTCCAGGCCTGGGCTGGAGAGAGGAGCCGCTGGCCTTGCGTATGTGGAAGTGACCAGGGGGGCTACTGCAGGGAGCTGCTGCCAGCATCTGCCCTGGGGCTCGGGAGGGTCCTCCACCTCCGTGCCAGGTGGTAGTGGGGGCAACAGCGTCCCCTGGGGGCACTGTGTCCTGGCCTGCCCTGAGAATAACAGGGTACAATTCTCTCCCGTCCTCACAACCATCTCAGATATAAATCTGATTAATCCAAGTACATTAATTCAAGGTAAAGAACGTTCAGCTGAATGAAACTGAGTGATTTCCCCAGGACACACGCTCTATAAATCGCACAGTTTCAGTTTAAAACCTCACCTCCTGGGACCCTTCAGTCCGCAGGCCAATTCCAGTCAAGGGCACATGTCTGGGTTGCAGGTTCAATCCCCGCACGGGGGATGTGCAGGAGGCAGCCAATCAATGCTTCTCTCCCATCATTGATGTGTCTGTCTCTCTCTCTCCCTTTCCCTTCCTCTCTGAAATCAATAAAAATATATTTAAAATATATACCTCCTGCCTCTCAAAGTCCCAGACCTTCCCACCACACCACACTACCTCCCTGGCTTCAGGGTCAGGGACTGCTCTGCCATGTGCAAGTGGCCTGGCCAGTTGACATATTGCCTCCTCTCTCCCCATTCTCCCTTCCAGACTGCAGCCGCTCCCTCACTCCTCTACAGCAAGCTACTGAGTGCCTATGGCGGGAGCCAATGCACGTAAGATGCAGCGCCTGCCTTCACAGAGCTGGGGGCTTGTCTCAAACCACATTCCTAAAAGCCAGCTGGAGAGCCGAGAATGAGGCCTGAGCTGTCATTGCCTGGACAGAAACTGAAGGGAGAGTGAAGTCCCGGCCCGCGGTGCCCTCCCCACACTGCCTTGCCCTGTGCTAGTCTCAGACCCACACCCACATTGCCAGGCGCCTCGCCTGTGCCCTCGGCATGCCTGAGCACATTGGCTGAGGACCAGCCATCGCTTCCTCCCCAGCTAAGCTCAGTCTAGGGACCCTCGCTAACCAGCACCTGCTCATGGGTTGGTGCCTTGTGACCCTCGTGTAGCTGGTTAGTCTAAGATGGACCTGACCCAGAGGAACCGACCCAGGGGATAGATGAACCAAGCAGATTCTCTGGAAAATTTCAACCAAGAGGCATTGAGACAGAGTCAGTTCCAAGATGGTGGAAGATGCTGCCCACTCCTCCATGTGATTCAAAAGAACAACAACAAGAAGGTGAAAACAGTGAAAGGAAGTAGAACAAAGTCCAGACCCCCCGCCCCCCATGACTGTTCTAGGGCTCTTATTAAAAGTGTTACATTCTTTAAGAGAAAAACACAACTGTATGGTGCCCCAAGCCCATGCTTGGCCCACCTGCTGAATGGCTCTCTGCCGGGTCCACTAGATGTGGACACGGGAACAGAAAGGTCATGGACAAGGTCATGGACAGCAGGGGCAAAGCAGCCCTGTTGGAGAAAGCGGGTCACAGAAGAGAGGAGTCCCCGAAGCACAGAGACCGTGCCGCTGTGGGAGCAGAGAGGGTGCCTCAGATCGGCTGTCTCCAGGCCTGGTGTCCTTGCTTGTGGCCTGGTGTCCTGGGACCTCAAACCCCACGGGGCCTAGGCCAGTGGGAGTGGTTTTCTTCCCGTCACCCCAACCCACCCATGCCAGGCCCCCTTGGCCACCACGTACCGGTCGTTGACAAAGGAGAACATGAGCAGCCTCTGCTCAATGAACCACTTCCACTCGGGGTTCTCGCTCTGCAGGTCGCGGTAGTTGTCATTGGAGACGATGACGCCGTCCCGCTCGTAGGCCACCTTCACGATGTAGCGGTCGTCGTAGCAGACCACGCGCTTGCCATTCACCTTGCGAGACGGGGTGTACACGAGCACCGCCTGGCGCTCCAGCTCCTCCAGCACATGCTGCTCTGGGGGCCACAGGGACGGGGGACGGCATGTGGCGGCTTTCTCAGAACGACTCCCTCCCCCCTAAGATCATCCTGAGATCACGGAGCACATTTGACAACTCAGGGGTCCCCTCTGAGCCAACTCCCGCCTCCCCCGCCCTCTGGCCCAGCACATCAGAAGATCGGGGAGGTCTGGAGCAGAATAAGGCAGCTGCCCAGGTCAAGGGGCTCTTGGCTTGTCTGCCTGAGTCATGAGGAGTCCAGAGTACCGTACCCAACAGAAGAGAGTCACTTTAGACACAAGAGCCTTTACGGGAGAAAGACATTCACATTACAACTGGAATCCTGGCAATGCCTTCGGAGCTACTAGGATCCTGGCATCTCCCTCAAAGGCTGCTGCCTGGGCCCCTAGCGGAGAGCCACTGTGCAGACACAGGAACCTGCTGGGACACCTTCAGGATGGAGCATCGCGTAAGTGACAGCTCTGAGGGCCACGAGAATGTCAAGGGGAGAGTCCAGGATTCAGAATCTACAGCCTGGGCTCTGGCCTGAGCTCCAGCGCTTGGGCACCTCTCCCCTCTTTGAACCTCAGTTGTTAGCCTTTATAAAACGAAGATAATAGCTCCTCCTGCCTCTGCGTGTCTGTGGACCGACTGGAAACGCGCAGCACTGGCAAGGAGGTGAGCGTGTACAAATGTCACAAGGTCTCACGGGGAGCGGAATTCCACGTCCTAGAAGGTCAACTCTTTGACCTTAGTTCTGACTTTGGAAACATACATGCAAAAGCAAACCCCTTCTACACAAACCAGTTGCTCCAAACTTGGAAGAGCATTAGCATGTGCTTCACCTGGTGTTTCTCTCAAGTTGAAGTCCTCTCCTCTATAACATAGTTTCCAGACTTTAAAAAATGCACATGGTGCATATAGAGTACAAAGAATCATTTCTTTAAATGCCGCGTATGAGGCACTCCCTGAGAAAGAGAACACGGCCCGTGCTTTTGAGGTCCCCCTTGCCTCTCCCGGTTGGCATCTCTCTCTGTCCTCCTTAAGATAACCCAATCTTTAGAACTTTGTGTTTAGAATTCCCTTGCTTTCACTTTTCAAAAATGCATATACTAGTATATGTATCCCCCAAAAGGACTATTTCCCATGTGATTATGAACCTCTAGACTTTACACCAGTGGATTTACACAAGTACATATTCTTGTGCAACGTGCTGTCTTCATTTAACATTGTGTTGGTGAGGTTTGGCCATGGTGACATGGTCACTGCTGTCAGCTTCGCACGTGAGTCTCTGGGTGCAGAAATGCAAGGGTTTCTCTAGAGTGTATCTCCAGGAGTGATATGGTTGAGTTGCAGGAAAAAGTGCTTTACAAAATAGTGCCAAGTTACTAATTATTTTGTAAAAATAAAATAAAATTATATAGAAAAAAAAAGTGCCAAATTGTTTTTCAAACTGGGTATATCAAGTTACTACCCAACAACCCAGCACAGCGCTAAGGCAACCTTGTCAACACTAGGCATTTTCAGGCTTTTGAATTTTTTGTCAATTTGGTGGGCGTAAAGTGGCTTCTTGTGGTGGCTTTATTTTACATTTCTCTAGTTACTAATAGATTGAGCATCTTTTCATATGTTTATTAGCCATTTATGTTTTCTGTGAAAGACCTATTATGCATTTTGCTTCATCTTTCTATTGGTTCTTTGTCTTATTAATTTGGAGACATTCTCTATAGATTCTGGACAGTAGTCCTTTATCAGGAACAGTGATGTAGAGCCTCTCCCAGTTTGAGGCTGCTCTTTTCATTGTATTGTTCTGTGGTATCCACTAATGAACACAGACTCTTATTTTAATGTAGTCAAATTTATGAGCCTTTCTCCCACACATTTGCACGTATATGGCTTGTTTAAAAATTTCTTCCCTACCCCAAAATGATTTCCCTATGCTTTACCCAGACCCAATTTAAATATTACACAACTGCTGAAAGCCACCATTCTCCACGTTCAGATCATAAAGAATAATATGGGGTAGCCAGTTCATGATGGAGAGCTGCACACAAGTGGTTATGCCCCTGTGTCTCATAATCCCATTGAAATGTCAGCAAAGAAGTACAACAGGGGAGGGGATCCCCAATCACATTAAAAATGTTCTTGGGGACACCAGCAAACCCAGGATTTGGACAGATTTTAGGAAGACAGAAAGCAGACTGGGTCACACTGATGTAAAATGTGCAGAGGGAGCCACAGGCCGGGATGTGCACAGAAGGCTGAGTGCAGGTGGAGCTCAGGCATGTGGAGAGGGAGGGAAGTCAGGATGGCTAACAAAGGGCTACTCATGGGGCAGCTGCATCCACCCTTTCCCTATGCTAAGCAAAAGGAAAATGAAGCCCAGCTAGGAAGAGGAAGTTCCCATGTGGCCTTTGACCTCCTAGAGCAGTGGTTCTCAACCTTGGCTGCACATTAGAATCACCTGGGAATCTTTTTAAAATCCTGATTTCTGGGCCTCATGCTCTGGAAATTCTGTTTCTTTGTTACTAATATTGTGGCCTCACCCCATAACAAAGAAACAGAATTTCTGGAGGATGAGGCCCAGAAATCAGGATGATTCTAATGTGCAGCCAAGGTGAGAACCACTCTCCTAGAGTAAGACCATCATCATTGTGGCCCAGCTGCCTGCCTGCTCTGCAGGGTATGCTGGGTGAAATCTGCCCATCATCACCTGAGGTCAGCCCAGCCTGTCAGGGAAAGATCCACATACTAAGAGAGAAAGCCTGTAGCAATCACATAGATATTTATATAGGTAGATCATTATTTAACCAATCTGGGTTTTTATTCACAAACTAAAGGCCCAGTGCATGAAATTCATACACTGGGGGTTGCGGGGGGAGGTCCCTCAGCCAGGGCTCTCGCAGTCCGGGACCCCTCGGGGGATGTCCACCTGCTGGGGATCAGGCCTAAGCCGGCAGGCGGACATCTCTCTCGAAGTCCGGGATCGCTCACTTCTTACCGTCCACCTGCTCACTGCTCCTTACCACTCAGCTTGCTGCTCCTTAGTGCTGCTGCAGAGGCGAGAGTGGCTCCCGCCACTGCTGCTGCGCTCACCAGCTGTGAGCCTGACTTCTTGCTGAGTGGCGCTCCCCCTGTGGGAGTGCACTGACCACCAGGGGGCAGCTCTGGCGTTGAGTGTCTGTCCCCTGCTGGTCAGTGGGCATCATAGCGACTGGTTGTTCTGGTCGTTCCATCGTAACAATCGCTTAGGTTTTTATTATATAGATAAAAACTGACAACCAAAGGATCACCAGACTTTTGAAAAGACCTAACACACAAGAGAGAGAGAGAGAGGAGAACAAGGAGAGCTGACCACAGGATAAAATAAATATGATTTATGGAACTGAAGAAAATTTGTGACAGTCTATAGAAATAGTAAAGAATTATTACAGAAATAGTAAAAGAGATACTGCATCCCTAAGACAAGAATAGCACTTTATTTAAAAATTAAGGAGAGAATCCTTAATTAAGAGAAGTAGAAGCAATTGGTAATCGATAGAATTAAAAACAAAAGCTTTTGGGAAAAAGGCTGGAAGACAAAGTCAAAGAAATCTCCCAGAATCACCAGGAGGTCAGCCCTACCATCAACGTGGCTGAATCAAGGCCAATAGCTTAGCATTTGGCTTCTTGTTATAAGAAAGCCAAACAAAAACAAAGCCCTGTTTTTGTAGCTTAAAATAAACCTATATAAGAATTAAAAATGAAGAATTCCCTGGGTCCCAGTGTCATTTATTTTTAAGTCAGAACATATGTTGTTGTGTTTTTGTGGTGTGTGTGTGTGTGTGTGTGTGTGTGTGTGTGCGTGTTTATGAAGAGACTGGACTAGGGACTCAATAAATAAATATCACCAGACTTAATGAAAGTCTCTCTCAGATCCTACATTCTATGAGATGTGGGATGCAGATCCAATCTTTCTGCAGAGTGTTAAAAGTTGTAAAACACAATTATTTTTGGCACTTAATCATTCACACTAAAAGATGAAGTAATTTGTTCATTCATCTCTCCAACAACTGCATAGTGAGCACCTACTCAGTGCCAGGTGTCAGGGCCATGGCAGTGAGCACTCAGTCAGTGCCTGCATGGAGCTCAGGAAGGCTTCATCAGACAAACAGCTCTGTAGATCACTGCCTGCAAACAATAGCAGCAGGACTCCTGAAGACAGTGCAGAGGACCTGTGAGCACACCTCAGCGCCAGCATACCTCTGATGGGGGTGTCGGCTCTCGGGGGGTCCTTCCTCCAGGATGGAACAAAAACTTTGATGTAGGTGTGTCCTCTTTCCCTGAACCAGTCCACAGCCAGCTGGATTCCCCGGCAAGAGAAGACTTCTTTATTTCCATGGCTACAATGGGAAAACAAAGAATCTGTAGAGACACAGAAAGGGTTTCTAAAGAGTGACTTCCCGCAGTCTCATAATCAGAGGGAATCAGACAAATCTACATTTTAAAAATATAGTTTATTCTTTGCACAAAATATGACTCTTCACTGGAACCACGTAGCTTCTGATAGTTTGTAGAAGGTCTCAGGCTCCAAGACGTGTGCATTCCCAGGATTAATAGACCAGATTCTCCTATTAACTGAAGCTAATAAAGATCAACATAACCTTGATGGGAGTAGTCATCTGCAGAATACTCTCACCCTAAGGGTGGGCTGTAACTATGTTATTAGGCTTCCCAGGTCTAAGCAAGGAGGCCAATGTTCCCCATAAATTCCACCAAAGACATCAATGGTGGCAGGAAGGACAGGGTGGTGTGAGAAGAGGCTCAAGACCAGGCCGAGCCTTGAAAGCTTTATTGAAGATTTTTCTTGCTCCTAAGAGAAATGAGAAGTTATAAAAGGGTTTAAGACTTGGGGTATATGTGATGTGATATGATGTGATCCGATATATGCTTCAGGAAGTTCAATCTGGCAGCACAGAGGACACTAAATTGGAAGGGAGCAAGAGTGGGTGTTGGGTACCAGTTAAGAAGCTATTGTAGTCATCAAGGCAAAATGGATGGTGATTTTGACCGAGCAGATATTGATGCATAAAGAAGAGTAGGTGCACTTGAGAGCTATTTAAAAAGTAAAATCTCTAAAATATGGTGATCGGATAGAGGGTGATAAAGAGAAGAAAGCATTGAGGACGCTTCAGATCTCTGACTTGTATGATTGGCTTTTTGCAGAGACAGGGAACTCTGGAGGAATACAGAGCTTAGAGGGAAAGATCACGAGTTTGGTCATGGACATATACTAAGTTGGAGGAGGATTTGTGACCTCACAGTGAAAAGTTAAGTAAGTAGCTAGGGTTCGGAAGAGAGGTCTGGGGGGTGAAATGTGCGGGTCATCTGTATTTAAGCAGCAGAGGAACCACCGCATGGAGAGAATTGCCTGATTGCCTGGGGAGAGAGAGAGGCCTAGAGCTGGAGTTGGAGGAAGTCTGGAACTCAACAGCTGGTTACAGGCAGAGGAGGACAGTCCTACAGAAGAGAGAAAGGATGTGAACCAGAAGACAGCCGCATGGTGGAGGTCACAGGAAGGAGGTGGCCGAATGCTGCTGTGAGGGACCAATGAGGCTGAAAACAACCCTCAGGCTTAGTCGATGGAGGTCAGGGGTGTTTTGCTGGAGAGGAGATACGTGGACAGATTTGAGACACTGGGAATGCAAACCGATTAGACTTCATTGTGATGGGACATGCCTGGCTCCCTGCTTCCGGCTCAGCCACCTGCACCTCCTTCAGCAATTGTCCTGCCCATGCACCTTCCTCCCCTCCCACCACAGAGCCACTCGCCAGCCATTCCTCTCCTCTCGGCCAGTCCACTCCTCCCTTAGGTCTCAGCTTTATCTCTGCTTCCTCAGGAAAGCATCCCCTGGCCTCTGAACTCTGTCAGATCCTGAGTATGAGGCCTCACAGTATTAGACTTCTCCTTCCTGGCCTTAGGTTCCAGCCTAAGTCTGCATACACCCTTCCATTGGTAAGATGAGGGATGAACCGGGTCTTCCCTTCTCTAAATCTTCTGGTCCCCATTGAATTCCCAGCGCCTAACACAGTGCCTGATGATTGGTAAGGACTTAATAAAACGAGTTGAATAAGTAAATGACTGGGAAGAACGGTCTTATGAGCAGCTGGAGGAGGAGCAACCAGGCAGAGGGAAGGGTTGGCTGGAAAGACCCGGATACAGGGAAGACGTGGCATGTTTGGGGCCCAAAAAGGGAGAGTGTGACTGGAGCATGTGGAGTGAGCAAAGGGGAGAGTCGTAGAAGATAGGAGGCAGGGCTAGGTTCCTGGGGAGCCAGGGGCCACCATGACACGCACACCTCCCCTGAGAGGCCAGGCCTGAGAAGTGCCCCGTGTCCAGACTAGGGTGACACGATGGTGCTTTCTCTGGTCCCAGGCCTCTCCTGCTATCTTCTTGGAGGGGAGGAGGATAGGTTCAGGTTTGTAAAGAGGGAACGGGTGTGCTTGGAAACATGAATCACCAGTATTGGAAGTCGCCCTTTGTGGAGGCTCAGAACTCTCAGTTCCTTTAGCTCCAGTGACGACCAGGAACAAGGCCTGGCGCCCCGATCTGTGGTGTCTTCCAGGTTAGAGAAAATAGCCCTTCGGCCACTGCAGCCAAGCTGTGAGGCTTATGCAAACCATCCGGAGAAAATATCAGTGAAGCTGTCTGGTTAAAATAATCAATAAGAAGAGGAAGTGGAAAGCTAGCCCCTTCCTCCCAGTGGAAGTTGAGAAAAGAAAGGAGATGGAGGGAGAATGAGGAGGGGTCGTTCACAGAGGAGTCTGAGCTGACCCCCAGCCCCCCCCCCCCCGGACCCCCAAGCTTGTCTCTGAGGAACAGAAGACCCTCATTCAGGTCTACTGCTTTGCAGGACTGACTCCCACACACCCGCTCCAACCTCCCCTCATAAGCCTTGGTCTCTTCTGAGATGTGAAGATGGCCTGTGTTCCCATCCTGGCCACATTTGTTTACCAACCTCAAAATGCCACCATGGCTGCCCTATTTCTGGCCACAGAAAGCTCTGGGCAATCGCAGGATTGATGCCATAGCAGGAGCCAGCTCCTCACATGGGAATCTGTCTCTAAGAGGAGCCAGCAGAGGCCCCAGTCAAGCAAGGAAGCTCATGGTCACCCCGGGAGCCCACTTCCCACCTACAGAGAACAGCACCCAACCAAAGGCACCCTCCACCTGTGCTTCGTCCACCCACTCAACATCAGTGCATGAGCATCGGCTTCAACGAGGCTCTGTGCTGGGGCTCGAGAGGGGGGCGAGGCAGGCCTCACCCTGCTTCTTGGAGCTCACTTTTAATATTCGTGGAGAGCCCTGTGTGCCAGGCCACATTGCACGGGAACCGCATCTAATTGTGACAACGAGCCCTTGAGGAAGTGACCTTCGTCCCGTTTTACCCTTGAGGAAACAAGCAGAACAGTGTGCCCGCTCGCTGATCTGGCGGATCTCAGAGCCGCCTTTGCTGGGCTGCAAACGCTCCCTCCTTGTCTCCATTTATTCCATTTATCCCTGGCCCGCCCTGGCCTCTGCCCCTCCCCGGCCCTGAGATCCAGACCGCAGCTCCTGTGGAGCCCGAGTTACTCGCTGCGAACATCTTGCACTGGGGAGGGGGCTTGGTGCTTATGACTGGACGCTGTGGGCCAGTTTCTCAGGCACCACGCGGACAGCCAGGCCCTGGGAAGAGGAAAGAGGAGGGGCAGGTTTTGAATAGAGGGAGGGTGGGAAGGGGAAATGGGCTGGTGCCTGAGACAAATTTTGCCTACTTGACAGCCGTGCATGAGGCAGCCACAGTTAGCATGTAGCCAGGAACAGGGACAGGACGATCTAACTGGGACACCGAAGTCTGCAGAAGTGAGTGGCTCACAGCACAGGCCTTGCGGTGTAACATGGGAAGGGCACCACTGTTGGACTGTTCAGAGTAAACACTCTGAACCTGGAGTTACAACCCTTCTCACCCAGGGATCACCCCGGCTCAGGTCTGAAGGAAGAGGGAGAGGCAGGGGGCTGCTTGGAGCACTCCCATCTTACCAATGGGAGGAGGGTGCATGCAGACTTAGGTCGGAACCGCAGGCCAGGCTTGGTCAGAGGGAATTGCCCCCGGCGGTGGGAACCCACTGACAGGGGCCTGACCGAGACCTGAGCCCTGTCACTGAAGATGCCTTCCTCCAGAAGAAGCCAGATTCTGCTGAGGTGTCTAACAGCTTAAACACATCAACAGCAGCACCTCAAACCAAAAGCCCTGTACCCCCAAATGAGGGCACAGTCAAATGAAACCCTTGCCTGGGGCAGTAAGAGGATGTGAAATTATCAGGTGGATTTCCCCCAAGCTCAAGTCCTTCAAATCACGCCTCTGCTAAATTTGCCTACAGAGCGAGCGTGCCGCCTGTGGCGGTTGTCACGTGAGTTCCTCCCAATCACCACGGGCAGCTTTCCATCTGCTTTCAATGAAAGCGGCCTCCTTTTTAAAACCTGCCGGGCATTTTTCTAAAGGCCAGGTATATAGTGACTCAGGCATTCAACTCACATCGCCCTCTCTCACATACATACACACACACACACATACATACACACACACACACACACACGCACATATACACCCCCTGGAGGTGTGGGGATTGGACTTGTCAGTCTGCAACAGAGCCACAAGCCATGCACCTCGGCGCCCTGAGGCTCTCTGAAGGTTGGCGGCAGCAGCAGAAGCGTCCCGGGCACCAGTCCTGCAGGAGGCCCCTGGGCCCCTGGGGAGGTGCTTAGCACATCCTGTCTGCAGTGGACAAGTCCAAGTCCGGGCTCACCTGGGCAGGCCCTGGCCCCGGATAAAAACCTTGGGGTCAGGGTCTCCCACCCTGAGACCCTTTCCAAGACTGGACATGGGGAAAGGCAGAGGTACCTGGTGCTGGAGGAAACACAGGGCTCTGGCAAGAGCACGGAATCCAGAGCCCAGCACGGCGTGCTCTGTGACCTTGGGCAAGTTACTTACTTTCTCTGAACCTCTGCCAAAGAAGAAAACTTCCTTTATTTATAAAAAAGCATTCATTTCTTTCAAGCCATGCATAAAAGAATCACCCTGTCCTAGCCGGTTTGGCTCAGTGGATAGAGCGTCGGCCTGCAGACTCAAGGGTCCCAGGTTCGATTCCGGTCAAGGGCATGTACCTTGGTTGTGGGCACATCCCCAGTAGGGAGTGTGCAGGAGGCAGCTGATCGATGCTTCTCTCTCATCGATGTTTCTAACTCTCTCTCCCTCTCCCTTCCTCTCTGTAAAAAATCAATAAAATATATTTTAAAAAAAAGAATCACCCTGAATCTTAGAATGTTAGCGATGAAAAACCAGTTAAGATTATCATTTAGTCTAACCTCTTAATTGTATGAAAAGGACTCAAAAGAGGTGATTCCCACCAAGGTCACATAGCTGGGAAGATGAAAGGCTGCGCAGTTGGCACTCATCACAAGAGGCTATTTGCACTTCAGTTCAAACTAATGCAAAAAATTAAAATTCAGCTACTTGGTCACAGCAGCCACATTTCAGGTGCCAGGTAGCCACAAACGACAAGTGGCGACCCAATGGACAGCATAGGTACAGAGTTTTCCAACATCACAGGGACCTCCTGGTTTTCTACATGAAATATAAAACGATGGGGCAAGCATGAGGTCTGGCTTCTCAGGTTCCGCCTTATGCACTCCTGACATGGCAACTTAGAACTCTCATTGAAGTTGACCTATCACTTACGAAATGCGAATGAGGCCATCAGTCCTCCTTGTAAGAGCCAATGGATTCCCTTTGCTGTTACAATGAGGAGATGAAAGGTGGTGTGGATCTATTTAAATGACTTGAGGACAGTCTGTGTTTTGTAAAACAGGCCAGGCTCTCATGTGCTTTGAGCAAATACATTCCCACTTTTTCAAAAAGGACTTGGGGCGGGGGGGTGGGGGGGGGTGGGGGGGGAGCACTTGGGGCCAGGCAGCATGGCTCAGTGGTTGAGCATTGACCTATGGACTAGGAGGTCATGGTTTGATTCCTAGTCAGGGCACATGCCCGGGTTGCAGGCTTGATCCCAGTAGGGGGTATGCAGGAGGCATCTACACTAATAAAAGAGTGCAAATTGGTGTCACTCTGCTACGCTCACCAGCCCATCAGGTTGACTATGCAAATTAACCCAACAAAGATGGCAGTTAATTTGCATATGCAGGCTCGGAGCAAAGACTGGCGGCTCCAGCTGGAGTGAAGACTGAAGACTGAAGACTGAAGAGGCTTGGCTTCTCCACTGTGGCCAGACCAAAGGCCTGGGTCCCGGGTACCAGAGGAAAACCGGTGCCAGCAGCCAGGGGAAGGAAGGTCTATTGCATGAATCTTTGTGCAGCGGGCTTCTAGTCCGATCAAAAATTCTCTCTTATCATTGATGTTTCTATCTTTCTCTCTCTCTTCCTTTTTCTCTGAAATATATTTATATATCCATAATAATAAAAGGGTAATATGCTAATTAGACCAGATGTCTTCCAGATATCATTCCGGATGTCCTTGCTGACCAAGCCGGGGCCAGAGGGAAGCCAGCCCAGGTCCCGGGTGCATGCGGGCAGCCGGAGAAGGGAAGCCAGGGTCCCCGGTGCCGGAGGAAAGCCGGTGCCAGCAGCCAGGGGAAGGAAGGCCTACTCTTGCACGAATTTTCATGCATTGGGCCTCTAGTATATTTATAAAACCTACAGCTTTAAAAAATAAATAAATAAATAAATAAATAAATAAATAATATGTTTTAAAATGCAGATTTCTATTTAGGTAACTAAAACACACACACACACACACACACACACACAGAATGACAAGGTCTGCAATACTATAAAACCTCAGCAAAGGAGAATTTTAAGAAACCATGTTTCTGAGGTTAACTGAGTTTTGAGGTCAAAAGATAATAACGACACCGCATGGGGTTTCAGCCATCCGTTCCCTCTGAAGGGCGAGCCCCGCGCTGGGATCTGTCCTGAGGATCTGCCAGGGCCTGGGGCCTAGTCCTGCTGAAAGCCTGGCTGGAGGACACACTCGGCGTTATTGTAGGAGAGGGAGCTGCACCTCAGACCCTACTCTCCCCCAGACTTGCCTTAGACCAGGTCAGTCCCACCTGTCGGGTGGTGAATGTGCAATGTGACCTTTGTTTCCTAGCTAGTGGGCTGCAGGGAGTCGGGGATGTGTGTGCATGTGTAGACCTGTGTGTGTGCATACATGTATGTACACACGCTGAGAACACACAGATGCATGTGCTCCGGTTCACTGGGGTGATTTTCAGGCAGCACGTGTCTGACACATTTTAATTGATAGCCTGAGAGGTGGTTTGCATTTGTAACTCGCAGACTGAGCTTGAAGGGATTAAACTGCCACAATGGGAGGGCCGAGGGTGGGACTAAATGGATGCAGCCAGGACACATCATGGTCATGTGCAAACAGAGGATGGGGTTCCAATTTGAATTCCAGGCAGTAACAGAGACTTTCATCAAAAGAAAACCCTCCACCACCTCCCTATCAGAACAATTCCTAAAACACGTCCGTCCCCAGAGAGAGGTGCCTGCACTTGCCTGCGGCACCTGAAGTACTCTGTGTTCTACAGCCGTTCTGCTCCTTTGATCTGGACTCTCAGAGCTCACAAAATCTTCTGCCTGGAAAGGTCTGCGATGTAAGTGACATCATCTTGTATTTCTATTGATGCCCAGAGGGAGCGGGGCCTGATCAGAAGGAGGCCAGGGTCCCCTCTCACCACCCCTTAGACCAGGGGTGGGCAAACTTTTTGACTCGAGGGCCACACTGGGTTCTTAAACTGGACCGGAGGGCCGGAACAAAAGCATGGATGGAGTGTTTGTGTGAACTAATATAAATTCAAAGTAAACATCATTACATAAAAGGGTACGGTCTTTTTTTTTTTTTTAGTTTTATTCATTTCAAACGGGCCGGATCCGGCCCGCGGGCCGTAGTTTGCCCATGGCTGCCTTAGACTTTCTTTCTAGGACCCTCAGAACCTACTGGATTCCTAAAAATCCCATAACTCCCCCAGAGATCTTGCGTTAAACAGGATTTCACAGGCTCGCTGGGAGCCTGCAGGAAAATGTAATCGACCCCCGATGACCAGCCCCTGAGCCCTGAAGAAAGGGCTCCGTTACCCTCTCTGATCTAATCGAGCCTCGGAAGCCCCCTCCGGCTACAGCTTGACTCACACACACCAGGCAGGGCACGCAGGAGCAGCCCCTGAGGCCTGACCATCTTGGGTTGAGCCATTCCAACCTAGGGTCCTGCAGATCCAAATGCCAAGGGAGACCAAGTCCCCACTCGGCCTGTCAGCCAGTTCTCCTCCATCCCCTCCCGCAGCTCAGCTTTGGAAAAGGGAAGCCTGTCTATTTGCAGCTGTGAGGGACTGATTTCCTATGGCTCTGCCCTTTGCCCCGCTGTCACCAAGCCAAGCCGTAGGATAATGCACTTGTGTGGGCAAGGCTTCCTCCTCACCCAGCCCAGCGGGGAGTGTGGGGGAGGCTGCAGAGATTCTCTCACAGCTGAACTTGGCCTCACCAGGAAAAACAACAAGGCGGGGCCTGTTGCTCTCATCACCGAAACACGGGAAGGTGCCAATACCCAGACATTAACTACCATGTCTGCAGCCTGGGGCCATGAGCTCACCTCTCACACTGGAGCTAAGGAACCACACCTCACCCCATAGCCCCAGCAGAGAGCTTCCAACGAAGTTCAAGTTCATCTTCCCATGTGATTCCCACCCCCTCGAGGGAAGCAGAAGAGGAAACGAGAAACACGGCTTTCCCAGAATCACACAACTGGTGCGGGACAGACTCCCGACAAGAAGCCGCTCGTCCCCAATCACCCACAGCCTTCCTCACGAGAGGGCTCTCTCGGGGTTAATGTGACAAGAGCAGCCAATTGTTGAACCCTTGCTGCGTGCTAGGTACTGTCCTCAGCATCTCGTGTAGCTCCCTTCTAGGGTGGTTTCATACCAATATTACAGGTGGAAAAAGCGAGGCTCAGAGAGGGTAAGTGACTTACTTAAGGCCACACAGCTACTAAGCGATGGAAAAGGATTCAAAGCCCCATCCATGGGCCCTACATTGTTTGGACCAAACCACTGAAGAGAGGGACAGTTCTCCACCCCACCCCGTCCCCCCCACTACAGAATGAAGAAAGCTACCTCATGGCCACGTTGCTGCCGTCGATCACGATAGGTCTCAGGGAGCTGGCTGGGTCTCCGCACTCCTCCTCGGGATCGGCCCCCAGCCCGCGCTGGATGGAGTCCGGGGTCCCACAGGAGCCCCTAGGGACCAGCAGGGGTGCAGCACTGCTCTGGTGGGCCCCAGGGCGGCTGCCGGTCTGGATCAGCTCCTGCAGCACGTCGTTGACCAGGGCGTCCTGGCCCAGCTTGGCCAGCACCCGGACCACATCCTCCCGGTCGTAGCCTAGCTTCTGGAAAAACTCCATCTTGCTGGAGTGCTCCATGCTGTGCCAGCCAGGCCCCTGGCAAGGGTCTTGCCCCCGGCTTTCTCCTGGCAGAGCCCCACCGGCATGAGCTAAAGAGAAAAAGCATCCATCAGGCGTTTTCTAGGCAGCCTGGCTGGCTGTCAGGTTACTGAGGGCAAATGAACTACGCTCCCTATGCGCCTTATCTGTCAGGAAATCGTGTTGAGGATGCCTGGCCCCCTCGGGGATTTTCAGTTGCTCGGTGTGGTTGGGGAGCCACAGATGCAATCACGTTGCTCACACAGCGCCCTGGCAAGGATCCCCAGCCAGAGGCACCCAGGGCCGCTGAGAAGGCCCCCAGGACTGGGGACATTGGCACACAGGCCAAAGAAATGCTTCTGAGGCTTGGTCATGGGGTGAACTGAGTCCATGCCAATTCATATTTTGAAGCCCTAGCCCCAATACCTGAAAATGTGACTAAATTTGGAGATGGGCCCTAGCTGGTTTGGCTCAGTGGATAGAGCGTTGGCCTGTGGACTGAAGGGTCCCAGGTTCAATTCTGGTCAAGGGCATGTACCTCAGTTGCTTGTCCTGATCAGGGACATGTGGGAGGCAACTAATCAATGTGTCTCTCTCACATCAATGTTTCTCTCTGTCTCTCCCTTTCCCTTTCATTCTCTCTAAAAGTCAATGGAAAAAAATATTGTTGGGTGAGGATTAAAAAAAAAATAATTGGAGATGGGGGTCTTTAAAGAGGTAATTAAGTTAAAAAGAGGTCCTTGATCCAATATGACTGGTGTCCTTGTAAGAAGCGGAGATTTGGACACAGATGGCTACAGAAGGAAGACTATGGGAAGACACAAAGAGAAGGCAGCCATCTACAAGCTATGGAGGGAGGTCTCCGGAGAACCAACCCTGCCCACACCTTGATCTCAGACTTCCAGCCCCCAGCACTGACACAATCATAATAATAAATAAAATATTACACAATAGCATATATTATTATATAAAATATTATTACAATATATAACACATAACATTATATATATATATATACAATCCAGAGCACCCAATCTGTGGTATTTTGTTATGGCCGTCCTGGTAAACTAATACAGCTCCTCAGCTTAAACAAGGAAAAATCCCCCTGGCAAATTCTATGCCCAGCAAGTGCACCCAAATTCAACTCTATGCACTGGTTCAGCTTTCCCGAGCAATTAATTGAGACCATACCGGACCTCTAAAAGGTCCTAATCCAAACGTGATCCTTTCCCCCCAAGTGTGGCCCACACCTCTGTGGGGAGGGGTGTGCTGATGGAGGCTTGCAGCCAGATGTTTACATAAAGAAGATGATTAAACCAATAGGACACTCTGGACAGACTGGGTCCCTCTCTCATCTGCTCACAAAGACCGACATCTTTCAAAAAACATCTTAGAATACAGACATAATCATGAAAATAAATTAACTGTGAAAACTCGAAACAATGCAGAAGGATAAGAATAAAAAGATATACTGTCTCTTCGGACACACCCCAAATCCCACTTGCCTCTCCTCCTGAGTATTTGTTTGCACTCTCCCAGCATTTTTCCTATGCATTTACTTGCATATCTAATAGACACACAGATGTATTGTCCTAGGAGGATGTTTTTTAACATAAATAGTGCCATCTTGTATGTAATGTTCAACAACTTGCTTTTCTTATTTAAAAATGAGTTATGGAAATCTTTCCATGCCTGTTTATCTGTTCTGCTTCCCACTGCATCTCCAGCATTTTGGGTTTTTTAAAATATATTTTATTGATTTTTTACAGAGAGGAAGGGAGAGGGATAGAGAGTTAGAAACATCGATGAGAGAGAAACACCGATCAGCTGCTTCCTGCACACTCCCTACTGGGGATGTGCCCGTAACCAAGGTACATGCCCTTGACTGGAATCGAACCCGGGACCCTTCAGTCAGTAGGCCGACGCTCTATCCACTGAGCCAAACCCCTCAGGGCTAGCATTTTGAACGGGGGCCTGGCACAGCTGAACCTCGATGAGTATTTATTGAATGAATGCATAGATGGATGGATGAATGAAGGAAGGAAGGAATGGTATTTAACCATATGCCAAATGATGACATCTAAATTGCCTTCCATTTTTCCCTGTTACAAATCACGCTCAATGGAACCTTCGTGACATTGATTTTGGTCTTGACCTTCAGTTTAGCCTCCCACAGGAGTCCCCTGAAGGATCCGCATCTCTTTTCTAGCTTCCCAGCTCGGCTCCTCATTCTCGTGCTGGGCCTCTCCCTTAGTGCTGGAACCTGAACAGAGCCAACAGTGACAGGGTCTGGCAGGTGAAGGGCACTTTTCAGCCAGACTCCTAGACAGAGAGGCCTCTGCTGTGCCCATCTGTCACCATCACCCCCCAGCCTGTGCCCATATCACCCCCTGATTATAAATACCCTCTGATCTCGCATTGACTACAAGAAAGGCACTGGGTTCTTGAGCAGGCTGCTGGGCTGTCACCTGTCGAACTCACCACCCACCACTGGCCTACTAGCTCTTTCTCTGGAGCCATGCTGAATCCCTCCTGGCTCCCCAAGTTTTCCAGAACATTCACATCACCATGCATGCTTTCCTCTTCACCTGGAGTGCTCTTTGGTTTGGCAAACTGCAAGATGCAGCTCAAATGCACTCCAAGCGGTCACCCTTAACTCCACAGACAGAATGAGAGGCTGATCATCTCATCTACCAGGCACTTTGCTCACACCTGTCATGACACACTGAATTCTTACCTATTTCTCAGGAATCTGCAAACTGCACTCTGATCTATTTGTCTCAGAATCACCAATACCTGGCATAGGGCCTACTCTACCTGAGTTTAATAGATTTTCCTTTAATAAATGTCCAAAGCTGAAATTATCTTCTCTCCTCACATGTTTTTTTTCTTGTTTCTGAATCTTACTGAATGGCTTCTCCCAGAGGCCCAAAGAAGAATCAGTCACTTTTGACTCTTCCCTTTCTCCCACATCTACATTCAAATGATATCACTTCTACTTCCTGGACATTTTCCATGACCATCCTCTCTTTTACACTCACAGCACCACCACTCTAGTGCATTCATTCACTCATTCATTCATCTATTCATTCATTTGTGTAACATACACTGATCACCTACTGTGCTGCAACCCAGTTCTATGAAAACAAAATAAAACACAGTCTAATTTCCATTCATTCAGAACCTATTCGGGAAAACAGACAACAAATGTAAATAATAAGCCATAAATCATGACGATAAACACAATAGTTTTGATTAGAAAAATGTGTTTTCAAAACACGGGTGAGGAATGACTCATCTTCCTTTGAGGGAAAGGAGAGACCAGAAGGGCCCTCATGGACCCGGAGAACAAAGGAAGGAAGAGCGGGCCTTTCCCAGTCAGAGCCGGGCCATGTCGTCTCTCCCAGGGGCTCCTCTCCAACCTGTCACCCACAGCTCCAATCAAGCGAGTGCACTGACTAAAGACTTCCTCTATCTTCTCCAACACGGCCTTGGGCCTCCGTCCTGTACAGAGCAAACGTCAAAACTCTACAGCATGAGCCTAAAGGCCCTCCCGCACTGGGCCAGGCCCACCTTCCAATATCCCTGGTCACGTATCTCTAGTCCAGCCTCTCCTTCTACTCTTAACTAGTGACCAGTCCCCTCTCAGGACGGCTGTTTCCTTGGGCTGGGGTCCAGTCTCCATGGAGGAGAAGGGCACTCACCCAGCCTGGCAGCCCAGCCTCACACCAGGAGTCGCTCACGGCCAGCAGACCTTCTCTCCGGCTCTTCCCTCTGCCGGGAGCACCCGCCCCTCCACCAGGCCCAACCCCACTGTCACATCCTCCAAGGAGCCTTACCAGTCCCAATAGCTCCAGCTCCAGTCCCACTCCAGCCCTTCCTGCTAACACGTGCACTGTAGCTCTTACTTTGGTTTGGAAGAAAGAGAGAAATGGAAGAGGAGGAGGAGAGAAAGATTAGCAGGACGGGACTAAAGTCAGAGAGACGAGAAGAAAGAAACAAGCAGCACGAACAGAAAAGTCCTTTGCACATAGTTCCTCATTGTTTCCACATCGCTTTCACGTAGAGACGCTTGCTCGAACTTTCCATGATCTCTGCTGGGTAGGCGGGTAGATGAAAGTACTCTCTTTGCATAGGAGAAGAAACAGGCTCAGAGGGGCACCGAGCAAAGGCACAAAGCTCGTAAATGGCGGAGACTGACCACCGGTAGATGCCAAAAAAAATGCGCTGCTTTGAGCTGTGTTCAGGACGGAGGCAACACCTAGTTATTGCAGAGGGGGCAACCCAACGGTGACAGGTCAGGTGACCTCCCTGGCCACAGAGCAATAGCTACTGGGAGAGTCCGCGTGAGTTTTGTAACCTTGCATTCTGCAATGACAGAAACATGAACACTTTCAAGAGACAACACATCGGGGCTCTCACCCGGGGTGGGAGTGAGTGGCCTGCGAGGCCTGCCCCCAGCAGCTCTCTGAAGAGGCTTAACTGAAACATCTGCCCACTTCAGAGGCTTTTGCCCCCCCATTGAGACTTTAAAATCAATTTCACTTCCTTTGAAAATTTCTAAATAAGGGAGAAACCTGGGCTGGGGGCTGCTCTCGGGCCCTCGGGTCACATCTCTCCCTTCGGAGGGGACGGTCTTTGAGCTGCAACACGGCCGGCTTCTTTTCCTTCCTATTTTTAAGACCTGAAACTGTGAACGAGTTCACTTGAGCTTTCTTCCTCAATCTTGACTGGAAGTCACAAACAGCACCGCTGGCTAGTAACACTGCAAACCTTCCAAGTCTCCTCAGGGGCTCCTACGAGGGTCAGCACCGGGACACTTTCCTGTGGGGAGCAGTGCGGGTGACTGTTGCTCAGGTAGAAGCCCAAGTCAGAGGTGACCTAACTAAACAGCGCGGAAGGAAGCGGGGGAGTGACCGCACAGGTGAGAAGTGGGAGTCAGATCAGACCTGGCCCTTCTAGAATCAACCAATCCATCCCCGTGGTGTGGAAGGGCCCCTGAGGACAGGAATAAAGGAAAGAGGAGAAGGAAATGAGAGGGGAAGACCTGTAGTGAGCCGGTAGCTCACCTGAGCACAGTGTTTTATAGTCAGAGGGCGCTTCCTTGTGTATTATCTCTGGAAAGGCTAACATCCCTGGGAGGTAGAAAGGGCTACTCATGTTGCAGGTGAGGAAACCGAGGAGGAGAGAGGTTTTGCTGACTTACCCAGGATCCCACAGCTAATAAGTGGGAGAGAGAGACCAGACTCCCAAGAGCAGTGATTCCCACCATCTCCCAGGTCAGAGGGTGCTCCCCAGGGCTGCTCAGGGCCTCAGAGCAGAGTGAACCCACACACGGGCCCCAGAGTGAGCACATCCAACACACTGCCTCAGACCCCAGGTCCATCCCAGTCACCTCTGCCAGCTCCACTGTGATGGGGAGAAAGTTTTTCTAAATGGAGTCCAGGCGGAAGTTGCCCCATTCGGCTCAGCTCTAGAGCTCTCACTGGAGTCAGTTAGATTTTGGGGAAGTTACGGAGAGGCAAGGACTTCAGCCCAGGCCTGGCCTTTTTTTTTTTTTTTTTTTTTTAAGGGAGTTACAGTTTTTTTTAATTGTGGTAAAATATACATAAAATTTATCATCTTAACTATTTTTAAGAGTGCAGTTCAGTAGCATTAAGCAAGCATCACTACCATCCATCTCCAGAACTTTTTCACTTTCCCCAGGGGAAATTATACCAATTAAACACTAACTCCCTCTCCCCTTTCCCTCATCCCTGGCAACCACACTTCTACTTTCAGCCTCTCATGGAATCACAGCATTTGTCCTTCTGTGAGGGCTTATTTCACTTAGCACAATGTCCTCAAGGTTCACCTTTGTTGTAACATGTGTCAGAATGTCCTTCCATTTTAAGGTTGGATAATATTTTATTGTGTGTATGTACTGCATTCTGTTTGGCCTTTCATCGGATAGTGGACACTAGGGTTGCTGCCACCTTTCGGCTGCTGTGAATTGCTGCTATGAGTGTGGGTAGACTGGCCTGGCCCTTGGTTATCTCCTTGAACTTGTCACTTGCTACAGGCTACTTTGGGTGTACATGTGAGTATGTACAGCCCTGATCCGTAGCCCAGGGCAACTCTGAAGCAACAATTCAAAAAAAACAAAGCCCTCTACTATCCTCCACTCCCAGCCTCTGCACAGGTCAGGTGTTGGCACTCCTGAGTTGGCCTCCCTGGGCCTTGGGGAAGAGTTTATAGTCTTGGGGTCATGGCGGAGGCTTCTAATGGGAGCAGAGAATTGGCCAAAATTGTCTTCACTGCCATCAGATTAAACTGCATTTCAGCATCCTCAGAGGCCTTCTGGAAGCCCAAGGAGCCACCCTCTAGAGGAGATGGTGTTTGAGCTGCTCTGCTGCCTTCTGTCCCTGGTCGGCCAGGAAACTGACACCCACACATCAATCTCTAATCTAGAAGATGCCTCCAAGAGCAAGGCACAGGTTTAAAATGTTCTAGATCATTCCTTCTGATTTCATAAAGTTAAAATCCTTCCAGAGGCTACAGCAGAAGTTTTTACTGAAACCAAGCAGCTTCCTCTGATTAATCTTTCTCCCACAAAAACCATCCTGAAATTAAAGACAACTTTGCTGAAATAAGTAAGGATTTCACCTCAAGGAAATTTAAAATGCTTACCTTTCTTTCCCCCCATCTGAGCACTTACAGGGATTTACAGTGTGAGAAAATAGATTCCTCCTCCAAGAACTGCTCTCCAACCTGCACCGCTCCGACCCCTTATGCTCGGTCTCTCCCCACACAAGGCTGCGCGGTGTCTGATCGCCTGACAGCCAGGGACGTGCACTCACCAGCAGAGCCTGTCGCTGCGGCCTTCGCAGTGGACTCCAGGGGCCTCCGTCCCTCCGGGCTGCCCAGCTGCTGCGCTGCCTTCTCCTCCCCGCGACCCAGGTGTCACTGACGCCACGTGGCTGTGGGGAGACTTCTTATGCCCGAGCACCACTTCCTGGATGCCACGGTCCGCTCAGCTGCAAAGGTACTTTTGCTTTGGGTTTTAAAAAAAAACAAGGAAAGGAAGAAAGCAATCAAATGAGGGAGGCATTCAAGCCTGAGCCTCAGCATGAGTCACGAATCAAAGTTTAACAACCACATGCAAAACGAGCTCTGGGTGAGGGCCCTGGCCGCAGCACAGGAAAGCCAGGAGGGACTGGGGCGGCAGAGGCGCTAATGGGTTGGGGGGGAACTTCCGCTCCGAGTTCCCATCCAGGGTGCAGTTGAGCCCACAGGCTCCTGAGGCCGGTCAGGGCTCACAGCTTCATGCAGAAAACTAACACACACAGGGCGAGGGGAGACCAGAAATGGCTGGGCAGACAGGGTGCACGGGGGCCATGGGCCTGGGGAAGGACCCTGTCCCTTCCATCACAGAGTCCCAAGGAAGTCCCCACGTCCTGTGGGCTGGGGGACCAGGCTACTTGCCTCTGTCGGGGATATGACCCTGGGCTCAGGTCCCTCAGCCCTGCAAGGGGTGGGAGGCTGCTTCTCTGTCACTGAGGCTCTGGAGCCTGACCCCAGACCCACCTGATCCCAGACCCACCTGACCCCAGACACACCTGATCCCAGACCCACCTGACCCCAGACCCACCTGACCCCAGACACACCTGATCCCAGACCCACCTGACCCCAGACACACCTGACCCCAGACCCACCTGACCCCAGACACACCTGATCCCAGACCCACCTGACCCCAGACACAACTGATCCCAGACCCACCTGACCCCAGACCCACCTGACCCCAGACCCACCTGACCCCAGACACACCTGATCCCAGACCCACCTGACCCCAGACACACCTGATCCCAGACCCACCTGACCCCAGACACACCTGATCCCAGACCCACCTGACCCCAGACCCACCTGATCCCAGACCCACCTGATCCCAGACCCACCTGACCCCAGACACACCTGACCACAGCATTCTGCTGCCTCAGGGGATATGGGCAAACAGACCCCAAACTCTGCGTTTATTTCCTGCACTTGGGGATGTCCATAAGGGGCCAGAATAAGACAAAGAACAGGATCAAACCACACAGTAGCCGACAAAACACCATGCCTCTGAAGTGCCCAAGACCAAAGAGAGAGGCTGGCCATTCCATCCCTACATCGAGAGCTTATTAAGGGACCTCACGAGGGGCATCTTGGCAAGATGAAGGAATAGCCTCCTTCCCGTGTGGCAGGCTGTAAAGAATGATCTAGAACAGAGCAGGGTGAGTAGGGGTACTGGGCGTGACCGGGCCCAGATAAGGGCAAAATGCCTTACATACTTGCCTGGGTAGGGCACTGGCCTGTCCCAGGAACACAGGAACCAGCACACCTGGCTGGGGACAGGCGAGGGGTCGATCAGACAGTCTCTGAGAGGATTTACAGGCAGCAACCTGTTTGGGCCCTTATCTGCAGCAGTCACATCATGGGACAGACTCTCCTCCAGGGTGACCGGTCCAAGGACACGCCGTCAGCCAGTGGGTCGGGGTGGATCGGGCTAGATTAGAACCTGGGAGCGGGTGCTGAGGAAGTAAGAATGGCACATGGTAACTGGGATTCACTTCTCTTCTTTATTCCCTCCCCATTTGTCTCCCACAGAAGATTAAAACATACAGAATGGGATTGTTGACATAAAAATTAAAAGTACAATCTGAAACCAATAGAAAAAGGAACACTTTCGCCCTGACTGGTTTGGCTCAGTGGATAGAGAGTCAACCTGCGGACTGAAGGGTCCCAGGTTCGATTCCGGTCAAGGGCATGTACCTTGGTTGCGGGCACATCCCCAGTGGGGGGAGTGTAAGAGGCAGCTGATCGATGTTTCTAACTCTCTATTCCTCTCCCTTCCTCTCTGTAAAAAATCAATACAATATTTTTTTTTAAAGAAAAAGGAACATTTTGCTAGGAATCTAGATTAAGATGGTCACTTTGAGCACTAATTCAAGCTTCAATTGATTTTCTAACAGCAGCTACCATTTGTCAACGTAATAATGAAACAACTTTAAAATGCATTCCTGCCGTCTGCTGAGTTTGCAGAATTTGTGAGACCAGTTTTCTACTCAGGAGGTGCCCTCCACGTGCCACACAAGGGCCTGTTCTCAGGACCACAGGCCAGACCTCGCCACACTTCCTACAACGCAGGATAAGGGGAGCACCGCCAACAAGCCAGTCTTCATTCTGACCCTACGCCATGTCAGAGTTTTCCTAAAAGCATGTCCGTCCATGACCAAGTTATTTGCAAACAGAGTAATTGACCGTACCTTCGCAACGCCTCCCATTGGCTAATCAGCACAATATGCAAATTAACAGCCAACAAAGATACGTAGACTCCAAGCGAAAACTGAAGGTGAGCCGGAGCCGCGAAGACAGAAGACGGAAGGCGGCTCCGGCCGGGACCACAAAGACAGAGGACAGAAGGCGGCTCCGGCCCGAGTGAAGGCCTGGGTCCCGGGTGGCAGAGGAAAATCGGTGCCGGCAGCCAGGAGAAAGGAAGGCCTTTTGCACGAATCTCTTTGTGCAACAGGCCTCTAGTTCCTTTCTATAATGCCAAATGAGTGATTATGTAGCAAAGATAGCAAAACGTTAAAGTTTTTTATTGTTGTGGTGCCCATTCCACATTCTAGCTCTGCAGCAACATGGCTACCAATGCACAAGGTCTCCGCTTCCACATTGTCTCCCCTGGGAAGCCGGCTTTCATGGGAATCTGGATTGGGGGCTATCCAGAGATAGTGAACGAATGGGAGGCAATGCCATCTGAGGAACTGAGGGCTGGCCCTTGGGGAAGAGCCTGTGTACAACCCCCAGAGCAACTTTTCTGAGCTCTCCAGTGCCACCCACATCTTTAACCTGGAATATGTTCTACTTTCCTGCTGCCTGAAAAAGCAAATCCATGCTTCTCAGCTTTGCATTCAGTGCACGCCCTTCCCTAATTCCCTCCCCCCTTCCAACGCTCACCACTCCTCCGTCCTCTTTTCAGTCACACCATCACATTGTTCTTTCCATCTTGCCCCTGCTCTTGACTCACGTTTTCTGACTCAGAATCCCAAGCTCTGCCCACCAGACCAAGCTTCCCTTGGAGAAACAAAACAAAACAAAACTTTTCTCTTTTTCAAGAACCACAGGTGAGTGTGGTCTTATTCTAGATCCACGACAACAAAGCCACACTTTTCCTAAGTTCTCTTTTTATACAAGCTCTCTTGCTAGTGCGTTGCCATATTTGCAATCCTTTAGGTGTCTCAAGCTTCCCAGTGTCCTACGCAAAATAAAATAATAGCAATACAACTTTTTAATTGCACATAAAACACCCCTCAAAACCCTCGCCCATCTGCCCATTCGATACACAAGGACTAGGAGAGAAGGCAAACAAAATTAACCCTAATCAGCAGTCCTCTGTGGAGTAAGATCGATAAGAATAAAGATTGCCCCAGTAGCGAGAATTGAGATTACTTGCTTAAAAAAAGAATTTTTTTTTTGAAAATTAAGGGGATCTCCATATTCTATCGTTTAATAACAGGAAGCACAAGCTTCTCTAAAATTTCCCATCAAAACAGAGTTTCATAGCAACAGCCACTGAAAGGTAAAGGCCTCTGTGATTTCGATTTTACTAGCTATTATGCATTCTTTGTGACTCAATCTAAATGGGTAAGAAACGTCAAACTTGAGATTAAAAATTTTTATGATCAGTGGAAAACAGATATGAAATATATCTCAATAACTAAAAAGCAACAAATTTATTAAAAAACATTTGTGTGAGTATAAACTTAAAGTTTCTCTGCTTTGAGCCTTTGATAGTTCAGACCAAAATCCTTCAAATTTCAACTTGTAAAGAGATTAACCCAGCCCAGCCAGCATGTTTCAGTGGTCGAGCATCAATTTATGAACTAGATCAGCCGTGGGCAAACTACGGCCCGCGGGCTGGATCCGGCCCATTTGAAATGAATAAAACTAAAAAAAAAAAAAAAAAAAGACCGTACCCTTTTATGTAATAATGTTTACTTTGAATTTATATTAGTTCACACAAACACTCCATCCATGCTTTTGTTCCGGCCCTCTGGTCCAGTTTAAGAACCCATTGTGGCCCTCAAGTCAAAAAGTTTGCCCACCCCTGAACTAGATCATGGTGCGATTCCAGGTCAGGGCACATGCCCAGGTTGCAGGTTCCGATCCCTTCATCTCTAAAATCAATTTTTAAAAATTTTTTTAAAGAGATCAACCTGAACCTTGCAGCAAGTTATAATGAGTGAGCATTTTTAACTTCAAAATCACATGGTTGCTTTAACCTAGATGTTAATAGTAGTAACAGAGCACCAGACTGCCCTGTAAGTCAAGGGTGCCTGATGGTGACTGTGTTTAGGGGCCATTGCCATTAAAATCACTTCCTGTGAACAGAACTTTGTTTCCATACATACACCTCTTGTTAAAACGACAGTTTTTCATACCTAAAATGTCAGCTTTTGCAATTAAGAACAATTTTTCCTTAAAATGCTAGGTTCAGAAATTTTTACTACTTTTATTTTTTCCCATTAAACCTACTGAATTCAAGTTTCAGAAATCAGTAAGTTATTTCTTCTCACTATTCCTGTCATATTCAACCATTATTTCTCCCTTGCTCATTCTTTAAGGCAACATTTTAGAGTTCTGTATGGACAATGTTTATCTTTCTCTATTCAGGGTGATAGTTTCTTTTTAAATAGATTTTTATTGATTTTTAGAGAGAGAGAGGAAGGGAGAGGGATAGAGAGATAGAAACATCAATGAGAATCATCAATTGGCTGCCTCCTGCACAGCCCCCACTGGGGATGGAGCCCATAACTTGGGCATGTCCCTGATCAGGAATTGAACCCGCAACCTCTTAGTTCCTGGGTTGATGCTCAACCGCTGAGCCACACCAGCCAGGTGGGGGTGATAGTTTCTTATGTAACGTCATTACCATTTTCTCTATTGATGGCTAAGAGTTATGTAGTGGAGGTTGGGGGCTAAAAGCCTCAGGCCAACAGTGAGGAGGGATGCTGATGAAGACTAGGTTTGGGGCCTGAAAGAGAGTTGGGAAGCTGAGTCTAAAATCTTCACATAAGCCCCTGCCAGTGTGGCTCAGATGGCTGAGCATCATCCTGTGCACCAACAGGTCGCCAGTTCATTTCCCGGTCAGGGCACATACCTCCATTGCAGGTGCATTCGGGAAGCAACCAATCAATGTTTCTCTCTCACATTGATGTTTTTTCTCTCTCTCTCCCTCTCCCTTCCTCTCTCTACAATCAAAACATATTTTTAAAAAACTTAAAAAATACAAAATCTTCACATACAGCCAGGTGATTAGAAGGGCTCACCTTCAGAGAAAGACGAGGCTAGAATAAAACATCTGCAGACATCCTCCCAGCTCTGCAATGATGGAGGTCGGGGTAGACCTTAAAAGTAGACTTGTTTCCCCTAATATTTTTACACTGTGTATGTATACACATTTTTAAATAAATTTTAAAATAATGAAGAAAAAATATTATTTGCAGATATTATTTATCACTCACATAAAACTTTACAGATTTTAAATTTAGTAAAATGGATGGATGTAAGAACAGTAATTAAAAAGATAACTCACTTCAGCAGCACAAATACTAAAATTGGAATGCTATAAATATGATTAGCATGGCCCCTGCACAGGATGTTACACACATTTTTATTTTTTTTAACCCTTTTGAAAATCTAAAATTATCTCAAAATAAAAAGTTAAAAATATATATGTAACTTCATAGGTCAGGAAAGAGAAAATCATATTTTTAAATGATACTATTTATAATAGAACATTAGGATAAGGAAACCAGGAGTAAATTTAACAAAGAAAGTTCAAAAACTTTATAAAGGAAATTCTAAGAATTTAAATAACTAAATGGAAGGATATGCTATCTTTATGAACAGGAAAATTCAAAATTCAATATTATGAAGATCCCCCACACAATGATCAACCATTTGAATGCAAAGGTAGTAAGTCCCAATAGAATTCTTTGGAAAACCTGAGAAGTTGGTTCCACAACTGCACAGACCAAAAGGTAAAGGCATTCCTAATGAAACAGGTGGGGGACTTGTATAAATACTTTCTATAAAGCTACAGAAATGTAGATGTTTGGTATTGGCAGTAGGATAAACAATAAACCAATGGAATAGAGAGCCTGTGAAACAAAACCCAAACATATACAGAAACGTATATGAGAAAAATGGAACTATAGGTCAACCAGGAATAGACAAACCATTCATTAATGGGGTGTGGGCAGTTTGACATATCCATATGTTTAAAAAAAGGTGAATTTGGATCTCGATATCACACCATACACACACACACACACACACACACACACACAATTTAATGAGGATTAAAGATTTAAATGTAAAAAAAAAAAGCTTTATAACTTTTAGAATATAGAATATCTTTATTAAAGATTTCTTAAACAAAATAGGAAAGGCCCAAAACACACAGAGAAAAGCAAATAAATTTGACGTTAAACTTAGAAATTTCTACCTAAAATACAAAACCCAATTCTAATCAGACACCTAGTCCTAACTTCCAGTTTACAGGAAATAAAGAGGTTAGAAACACCATAATGATGCCATCAATTCCAGAAGTGGAACATTTTACAAAACAACTGGCCTGAACTCTTCAAAAAGTCAACGTCAAAGGGACATCTGTAATACTTTCAACAATAAATTTAAACGTAAGTCATCATTAAAAAGAAGGGAGGCAGACATAGATGGATGGGTAGGAAACTTCTAGATTAACAGAATAAACTGACAAGAACAACTTGCAGTGCTTGAACTTTGATTGAGTTTAGATTTAAAAACAAACCAACACCTAAAAGTGACATTCTTGACACAATCAGGGAGTTCATACAGGGCTTACAATAGCTTTCATTCCCAACAGCCAGAACTGAGAAACCTCAGACCAGACCAGGCAGAGGGCAGATTATACAGAAAGGTTATTACCTAAGGCTTATCTGGAATTAGCCCTAACTAAAGGCTTTTCTAGTCCTACCTCATTAAGCTTATCAGGAAGCTATGAAAGGATCAAACTGCTTCCAAGTAACTTAATTATGTCCCAGAATAAAGCTCAACATATTTAAAGGAATATAAAAAACTCCAGCACCTAACAACGTAAAATTAAAAAATCATCAGGCATGCGGAGAAGGAGATTATAATCTAATGGGGGGCGGGGGGAGTCAACCAACAGAAACAAACCAGAAATGACACAGATGACAGAATGCACACGAACATTAAAACACCGATTACAAATATACTCCAGATGTTTCAAGGATAAAAAAATGCACGAGCATGTTAAGGAAAGACATGGTAGATATAAAAAAACAAAATTAAACTTCTAAAAAGATTAAAAGTATAATGTCAGCCCTAGCCAGTTTGGCTCAGTGGATAGAGCATTGGCTTGTGGACTAAAGGATCCCGGCTTTGATTCCGGTCAAGGGCATATTCCTCAGTTGCAGGCTCGAACCCTGGCCTTGGTTGAACCTGTGATCTCTCTCTCATATCAATGTTTCTCTCTCTCTGTCTCCCCACCTCCCTTCCACTCTCTCTCTGTCTCTCCCCCTCCCTTCCACTCTCTCTTAAAAAAAAAAATCAATGGAAAAATATCCTCAGAGGATTAACAAAAAAATGTTTAAAAATATAATGTCCAAGGTCAAAAATATACTGAATGGAATTAACAAGACATTAGATACTTCAGGAGAAAAGATTAACGAATTTGAGGACATTATGGAAAATGTCCGACTTGGCATACAAAGAGAAAAGACTTAAAAAAACCCACCAGACTGTGAAACAATTTAATGTGGCCTAACATACAACTGGAGTCCCAGAGGGAAAGCAGTGAAAGGACAGGAAAGACAATCATCATCATCATTATTATTATTATTATTATTATTATTATTGAAGTAACAGCCAAAAATGTTCCAAATTTTATGAAAACCATAAAACCACAGGAAATAGCCCCAGCAGAAGAAACATGAAAAAAATCTACTCCAAGCACATCATAGTCAAACTGCTTAAAACTCAAAAAGGTCAAAGCAGGCAGAGAAAAAGGACACATTACATATAGAAGAACAAAAATAAGAATAATAGTGCTCTTGCTGGACACCACAATAAGATGCCACTTAACCTCCATGAGATTGGCAAAATGAAAAAGCCTAGAATTAAGTATTGGAGAAAATGTGGAAGAAAGGTAACTCACATAGTGCTGGTAGGGTATAAACTGGTACAGCCACAGAAGAGTTGCATTATCTTGTAAAATGAAGACTTCCATACCACATGGCCAAGCAGTGCCCCTCCTAGATATACAATGTTCATAGCAGCATTGTTTGCAATAGCAAAAACAAAACCAACAAACCCAAACATCCATCCACGGGAGAAGGGATAAACTGTGGTCTATTCATAGAACTATACGGCAATAAAAATGAGTGACTCCCAAAAAGTACTAAGTCGAAAAAAGCAAGTCATAGAAATGAGCATACATTATGCCATTTATATAAAATTCAAAAACATACAAAACTTAACATTTCATCTAGGGATACATATATTGTAAAACTAGAACAAGTGAGAGAATAACAAACACAAAATTCATAATAATTACTTGAGAAGGAGAGGGCACATGAGGGACTTTACCAATATTACCAAAATGCAGGTAATATTCATTTCCTAAGCTAGCTGATAGGTACAAAGATAATTATTTTTAATCCTCATATATACATGTGTGTTTTTTATGTATGAAATACTTCATTTTTAAAAAGTGGAAAATGTGAAAGACTTGAAAAATGAAGACTACTATTTATGTTTAACAATAAAATTAGTGTAAAAAAATATACAAAGAAAATGTTCAATTCTTTATTGTCTTTCTGTGCCCCACACAATCAGTATTAATCTATAAGGGGGACACTCAGAATACAGGAAAAAACCAAGTGGAGTCTTTAACTGTTTTGAGACAAAATCTGAACATCTATTACTCTAAGTTAGACAAGAGTAAGTATTTTAGCCACCCATGTCTGATTCTTCATGTTTCATCTGTACTTCGATTTTTCTTTATCTTTGGATTTCCTGGGACTCCTGCTTCGGTCTCTCTTTTTATTCCTTTCTCTTTCATAGGAATCTGTTTGGTATTTGGATTTGTGGCTATTACTGTAGTGACCATCCCTTTCTCGAGATCGGCTACGACGTCGGTTTTGAGGGCGGTCCTTCTTTTCATTCTTTTGTTTCTCCCAACAGCTTTCTTCTTCTTCATAGTGACCGAACCCCATTTCTCTGTAGATATCCTGTCAAAGGAATAAAGAGAATTACAAGTGAATCCATGGAATCACTGTCAGTTAATAAAACTTAGACAAGCCCACCATTAGCAAGCAGTAGTAGTGGCTCAGATTTGAACACTACCACTAATGCCAGACATTTTGTAAATTAAAAAGCAAAAATAATTCAGAAAAAGATTTGACTATTTTTCTAATCTATCTCATTGGTTTGTATCTATTCAGCCAAACTGAAGGATCAGAACTAAAAACAAAAAACTGAAATTGCTTAATTGAAATTAGAACAGGTCTTTAGAGCAAAATTGAAATACTAAAAATTCTGGTTATGCATGGTTACCTTTCCACCTCCCCCTTCTCCACTCCCCAAAATGTTCTATTCTTCATATTAAGTAGCAGTGGTACTTTTCCCTTATAGGAGAGGGCTAATTATAATTCTATTTCTGCTTGTATTCTGCCCTTAATAAAAATGAGTTCTCTCAGCAAGAGGCTGAAATCTAAAATGACCAGAGCCAGTGCTCTTTGAAGAGATGGCTTGTAAAATTCAACTTTCTTAAAAGATTCCTCAGAGGAAAGGCAAAATCCTAAGGATTGAACTACCAAGGGTCTTGCCTCTATCACCATAGATATTATTAAAGTAGATGTACATGTCAAGGTTCAAAATCTACAGTAATGGGTACCCCTGGTTAAAGACTGAATTTTAAACAAATGACTCATAGTTATTCCATAGCTGTCTAGAGACTGTACAATATGCCTGTCATGGAGATTGCAGTATGTGAATAGAGATCTAATGGGATCACTATAATCAGTGTTTGTGAAATACAACATTATAAACAGATTCATTATTTCCCACAGAATCCCTATGGCTCTTATCATGAATCGGTATTTGGTTTAACCCTTTACCAATTATTTTCTAACAAAATATTTCATCCTTAGATAAAAGAATTTTTGTGCGTCCTGTAACAGATACAAAAAGTAGCCATGTACAATTCTGTCTGTACACCTATTTTATGAATTGGTTGAGACAATAAACTTTTAACATAAAGAGACAGTTAGCTGATGTATAACTCTGTAAAATCTATAGCACATTATTACATACTAGAAGCCCAGGGCATGAAATCGCAAGGCCCCGCCCACCCATGCAGCCTGGTTGTGCTCAAGGTCCCCACCCACCCGCTGTGCGCCTCACCAGGCTCACAGCCCCACCCACCCGCACTGGTCTTTGGTCATTATGGTATTAGGGCCACTGGGTTTTTATTATGTAGATATTGGCACTTAAGTGCTTTAAGAGTTTAAAACTAGAGAAAGAGAGGGGGGTTATGTAGCACTTAATTCTTTGAAAAAATTGAGAACCTGAAAATCTGAAATGGACTGAAACCTTAAAATCTCTCCAACTTGGAGTAATTTCAAAGCTACACAAGCTTTGAAGTCAGGCAGCTTTAGGTTCCAATGGTCTTTGTCATTTCTTGAGATTAGGTTTACCAGAGAAGGTTTTATAGAAAAGTTAGATCTTGAGAGGAGCCTCAAAGATTGAGAGGGTTTGGGTTGGATTGGCAGTGAGCAGGCTAATGCAAGCAGTGTACGTGAAAACTGAAAAGCAAGGAAGAATTAGCACTGAGAGCATGAAGGAGAAAAGTGCAGGTGTCTGGGAGAAGCCACATTAGAACAGGTCCTCGAAGTACGGGCTAGCACAGTGCTAAGTGCTTTTGGAGTACAATATCATCCTCATTGCAGAAATAAGAAAATGACACTTGAGGTCTGCACAGGTTGGAAGTAATGATTTAACTTATCAATAACTGGATATATAAAACTGGAATGGGGGTGATAAAGAATAACAAAGAAAACCCACACCTGACTGAATCGAAATAAACATTAAACTTCCAGCTTTCCCACTAGCTATAAGGTCCACAGCCTGTGGGGTCAGGCTCTCATATCTAAAGTGAAGGAAATGAATCAGATGAGCTCTAAGTCCTATCCAGCACAGACTTTAAACAATTCTATCATTTTATATGTTTAAGACATAAGACAAGATGATTAAACTAGCATGTGGCTAAAAAGAAAAGAAAACATAAAGTGACCAATTTAAAGTAACCAACCTAATCTATATGATTTCAAAGTAAAAAAAAAAAGTCTAATCTAACTAAAAATCATCCTTGCTCTGGTCACTGGAATTAAATAAAAGATTTAGCTAAATCTAAATCACTAAAATAACATTAAAGGATTAAAATGACAGCAAAAATAGAGTCCCAAATTACAAGACTACTAAACACCTATGAAAACCACAGAGGACTGACTACCAGTATGAATACATCTGAGCCAGGCAACCCACAGCTGAGGACTCATTTCCTGTAACCCTAGGAAAACCCAAACCTCAACAACACAGAAACCATCTTTGGAATTAAGACACAGGTGGAAAATTTAAAGAGAAGTTTTCAAATTGAATAATAAGGTTGTCACAAAATAAAAAACAAAGAACTTGAAGAAATAAGTTAAAACATTCTTAGGAAATGAGGCTCACCAAGCAAAATGGCAACAAATAGAAGAAGTTGAGCTATACACAGAAATTACCTAGTATTGAAAATTCCCTTTAATGATTATGTTTTTGAGACTGAAATCAAAAGGATGAGAATCAGAGTAATAGAAAAAATTGGGGCCCATTTAAATCTTAAATATAGATGTTGTTCTATTATAAAAAATAGTAACAGAAAATTAGGATAGCTATATTATTAAATGAAAATATAAAATAAAAAACATTTACTGTAACTCAAAGATATAGACAACAGATTGGTGGTTACCAGAAGGGCAGGGGATTGTGGGGGCCAAAATTGGTACAGTGACGACTAGAAACTATACTGTTGAGCCCACTATAGTGTACACAGATAGCAAATTACAATGTTGTACACCTGAAATTTAAATAAGGTTATTAACCAATGTTACCTCAATTAAAAAAACATCCATCTGCTTTAATACACTTTAAAGGGAGAAATAAAGTTAGGAGATTACTATTTGGAATTTAACAATTTCATAGTTGCCAACTACCTTAATATTCTCTAAAAAACAACAACAGTATTCCCCCAAAATATCACTTGATGTTTTTTGCTCTGTGCCAAATGAGGATATTTGCTAATGTAAAGTTTTAAGTAAGCAAGCAAGCAGCAGGATAGAAAAGATTCATAAGCCCTGGCCAGGTGGCTCAGTTGGGTGAAGCGTTGTCTCATACACCAAAAAGGTTTCAGGCTCAATTACTGCTCGGGGCATATGTCTGGGTTGTGGGTTCAATCCCCAGGTGGGGCACCTACAGGAGGCAACTGATCCATCTTTCTTTCTTTCTCTTTCTCTTTTCTCCTTTTTCTCTTTTTTCTCTTTTCTCTCTCTCTCTCTCTCCCCTCCCCCCCAACCGCCCCCACTTTCCTCTCTCTCTAAAATCAATAAGCATATCCTTGAGTGAGAATTAAAAAAAAAAAAAGATTCATAATAAGGGGAAGAAATAACAGACATAAAATGCAGCCAGTCTTTGGATTTTCTTTAAATCTTATCTCAGACACACCAGTGTGTATCTCAGGCCTAGATTCATTGATGATTCCATGTACAAGTGCAGGATGGTGATCTGTAGCTGAAGGCGATACATGGGGTGGGAGCGATAATTAAGGGGTTTTAGTGAAAAACATTAAATATTCGTAGAAATGTGATATAGCCATCATTTAAAAAGCTAAGTAGCCTGGCCAGTGTGGCTCAATGGTTGAGCCTCGACCTATAAACCAGGAGGTCACAGTTCAATTCCCAGTTTTGGGCTTGATCCCGAGTTGGGGTGTGCAGGAAGCAGCCCATCAATTCTCCCTCATCATTGATGTTTCTCTCTTCCGCTCTGAAATCAATAAAAATAGATTAACAAAAAAAGCTAAATTTATAATAGAGTACAAACATTAGGAGGGAGATGTTCCTATTAGATCACACTAAAATATTACACTATGGGACAAATTGTATTAGACTAACAGTAAGATTTAGAAAAGAAAACAAATACATTCCAGCTAAGAAGAGCAGCAGTACATTTGTTAGGAGTACAAGTCTGAATTTAAATTGTGCCTCCACTATTTATTAGCTGTAAAGCTATGGGCAAGCTGCTTGACCTCTTCTGTTTTCACTGTCTTTGTTGTGAAATGGGGCCAACAGTACCCACCTCACTGTAAAGACTCTGAAGATGTTAGCGATTACTGATTCATGTGCGGATCGTTTAAAGGACTGACAAAGGTGTCACTTAAAAACAGAAGCCAGGGCATGAAGGAGGGCAAGCTTTAAATAGCTAAAGGGCTGTGGAAAGGAGAAGGTATACGTCTGGTTAGACAACAGCAAAGAATAAGAATGTTTGCTATCCAAAAAATAGGGGGCTAAGAATATATATAAAATATATGCTTGCTGAAATCTTTTAAATGAAGAATAAATCATAAAATACATTAAAATGGTTAACTACGGGGCGGGGGGGGGGGGCGGGGTGTGTGGCATTACCACAGAGAAAGTACTTCAACTGATTTAAAACACCGTAATTTGACTATATAAATAAAAGTAGTAACAAAAGCCAGTGTAGAAAATGACTGCACACATTTTCTTTTCACTTCGTCTGAAGAACATGCCTGTGAAATAAGAATTACCTCAATTTCACAGAGAGGAAACTGTGGTTCAGAAAGGTGAGTAACTTGTTGAGGTCACATCAATTTCGAGCAGTGTGGAAAGTTAAACCTGGCTTTTCTGCCAACCATACTGCATCTCTCCATGGTGTCTCTGCCTGACATCCTCCCCGTCTTGAGTTCCTTCTCACCTGGGCCTATGACACCTCCTCCTCCACCAGGGCCCAGATGCCTTCACTTGGTAAAACAAAAGCAGGAGCTGTAGTGTAATTTGTTTTCATTTAACTAAGAGCCAAAATGCAGGCTGGAAATGCTTTCTTCTCTTTACAATCAATTTTTCTTTGAGGAATTTTTACTATTATTGTCTTAGAAAATGCATTGTTAAAGCTTTGGGATGATCAATTATGAGCACTGTTTTCACTCATATATACAATACTGAAGGGAATAAATGTTTCACAGGTCCTAAACCCTCAAGAGTTTTAAGTGCAGCACACAACACTTGGTGAGAAAACACTAAGCGAGAACTGTTTGAGCACAACCACACTTGCTTTCATGGGAACAGGGGAGTGTCCACAGGTGGTATGGAAATCACTCGCTTCACAATGGGAAACTACATACTAAGTTAATTCAAACGCAATCTTTTATAATTTGTGATACACATTCTTAAAAATTAAAGTTCATTACCCAGTAAAACCATTCTACACGTTAGACTTAGAACATGCCCATCACTACAATGTAATTTATAAAGGGATAAAATATTTATTTCTCCACTACTGAGTCTGGACATGAGCAGTACCTGATTAGTATTTTTGATTGGCATGTAGTTCTCATCTTCTTTTTCTTCAGAGCAGTGACGAGTTTTCTTCTTGTGTTTTTTACTTGTGTGTGAGTGACTTGATTTTGAGTCTTCTGACTGCTCCTCTAATATAAGATCATACTTTGCACTGCAGCAGCTAGTTAAGGACAAGCGTGAGAACTAATACTGGTAATACATCAAAACCCAAGAATCTGGTGAACAAAGGAGACCAAAAAGTTAAAGGTAACTTTTTAAAATAAAAGCATCTTACAAGTATAGTTTATTTCTAAAACAAAATGGATTCTTTTTTTTTTCATTACATAGAAAAAAATGGAAAGAACTCTGATTGTATATAGGCAGTTAACAATTATAAGTGGGCAAAAAATATGGAGGGGGAAATATAATATCCACAAATTAAAATATAAGTACCTAAAAAATAAGGAAACATTTGTCAATAATGAGAAAACCTAAACTTAGAAAATGAGGCACATGTTTAACTAGCAAAAATTAAGATAATACAAACTCCAAAGCCAGAAAAGCTACATAAGATAAAAGGTACATTCATGTAACTCTTCTTCTTCTGAGCAAATTAGCTCACCTGATAGGAGGAAATTTAGCAGTGCATGTCAACAGTTACTATGCTTAAATTCAATTAAGAATTTATAAAAATTCTGTGGCATTTCAGAGGGAAGGTAGAGGTGGATGGGAAGAGAGCAACCAAATAACTTGTATGCATATATGCATAACCTATGGACACAGACAATAGGGTGGTGAAGGCCTGGAAGGCAGACTGGGGCAAGTAGAAGGGGTCAAATGGGGGGAAAAAGGGGAATATATGTCATACTTTCAACAATAAAGATTTAATTGTAAAAAATTAAATTAAATAACAAGTTAAATGAACAAAGGAATACATAATAGGATTATCTTTAATTATAAACTAGGAACAACAAATAGCCTAGTAATAACTATAGATTCAATTATATTGTAGTACTTCAACATGATATTTTATAAAAGAAGTTATTTACAATGATAAATTAATGCTATGAAAAACCTGGGAAGGTGTTTCTGAAAAATTAAAAGTGAAAAAAGCTCAAAGCAAAAACCATATATATCATACAGTGATTATAAGTTTACATAGATCAAATCTTGAAGGAACAAGAAAAAATAAATATCATTTGTCTAGATGGTAGAACAATGGCTGAATTTTTTAAATTCCACATAAATATGTTATAAAAACAGTGGTAATGTTTTAATTCAGAGATAGGTATTTTCTCTAATATAAATAAAACTAACCCATGTCTTAGAATAAGAGAAAATATAAAACTACTACAATCTCTGCTGAAAATAATCTCAATTTTGAGGAAGGCTAGAAGAGTGGTTTTCAAAAGAAAGCTTATGAGGAAGCCGCACACGCAGGGCTATTTTAGCGGCGTGGGGGCCTAGAGCAATCGCAGACCCACTTCCCTAGGGACCAGAGTGTCCCATCTGTTTCCACAATGCCACAGTCTATGCTTTCCTCAGGGGTGACTCACTTCTACCTCAGATTAACCAGGAAACCACTGCACCTTTTCACTTTCATAAGATGATTAAAGACGCCTAAGTCAGCCTGTACTGTCCTATTATTACTCTATTATCTCTGACTTCTTTTCTCCTTTATACTATGGCATACCATATCACACTGTTTCCAGGATACCTTCTGGATCTTCTCCTTTTTCAGATACAAATTCAATAGTCCTTGCCTATTATTTCATCTTAGTGCGTAGCTTTTCACATGCTCCTCCCTCTGTCCAAAAGGCTTTAGAGAGGTGTTTTTCCAAATGCTGGTCATGATCCAGCAATGGAGTGCAAAGTCCATTTAGTGGGTCACAGCCAGCATTGTTTAGTAACATAAAATAGGTAACAGAGTGCAGGGTCAGACTCATGAATTTCCTTTTTCTTGTTCAATATTCCGATGGAGGATAATTAGCAGTGGTTTACACCAGGACATGTCTGTCTTCTCCATCAACTTCAAAAGCCTAAAGCAGGCACTGTAATTGTTTAAATTTAAATTCATTAAACATGTGGTTAGTAGCTATACAAGGCAGTGGAGACATAATAGGTTTCCATCACTGTACAAAGTCCTATTGGACAGGACTGGGCTAGAGGTTTATCCTCAAACATGCCTCATTTCCTTTCTTCACTCTTAGTAATCTATCATCTTGAATTGAAAAGACTGTGACACTACATATTCTTTCTTCTCAGCCTGAGCTAATTCTATGGGGGAAAAGATGCCTGCTTCTATTTTATACTCTACAACTATACTTCCTTTTATTTGTCCTACACACTCCTTTTCTTCCAGCTGCAGTTACTAGCATTTATCCTAAAATTAACTATAGTTAATTTTAAAGATTTGATAAATTTCAACTGTATTTCATCCATACCTTTTATGATTTTAAGATTTCAATCATATCCTCCCTGATGTTTATCTTTTCAGGCTAAATCTTAGCTCACTGTTTGGTCTGTTTGCAAGTGAAAGCCTCTCCTCATGCTGATTATGTCAGCATACGTACTGCATACTTTACCCACTCTAACGTCTAGAATGCTTTATCTATTGTAAACAACCAACACTGCTTTAAAAATCTATCCTATATAATAAAAGGGTAATATGCAAATTGACCCTAATGGCAGAACCACCAGGACCGACTGCTCGGACACACACTGACCACCAGGGAGCAGATACTCAACGCAGGAGCTGCCCCCTGGTGGTCAGTGTGCTTCCACAGGGGGCGCACTGCTCAGCCAGAAGCCGGCTCATGGCTGGCCAGCGTAACGATGGTGGCGGGAGCCTCTCCCACTTCTGCGGCAGTGCTAGAGATGTCCAATTAACAGCTTAGGCCCACTCCCCGAAGGCCTAAGCCATTAGTCGGACATCCCCCGAGGGCTCCCAGGCTGCCAGAGGGATGTCTGACTGCCAGGGAACTGCCAGTTCCCTGGGGGATCAGGCCTAAGCAGCCTGTTGGAAATCCCCCAAGGGGTCCCAGACTGTGAGAGGGCGCAGACTGGGCTGAGGGACCCCCCACTCGAGTGCATGAATTTTCATGCACTAGGCCTCTAGTCTATAATAATAAAAGTGTAATATGCTAATTAGACTGGACATCCTTCTGGATGACCTTCCGGACGAAGCCAGGGCTGCGAGGGAAGCCCAGGTCCTGGGTGTCTGCCGGTGGCAGGAGGGAATGACTGGACAACTGGCCGGTAGCTATGGAGAGCACCAACCCAGACCTTGCTGCTGGGGCCCTGACAGCCCCAAATCTGGTTCACCTGCACCCCAGACCCAGACAGGAGAGAGGAGGGAGCCCAATTCCTCATGGAATTGGCCATTGGTTAGCTTGCTGCTGGGGCCCCAACAGCCCTGAATCTGGTTCACCGGCACCCCAGACCCAGACAGGAGGGAGGAGAGAGCCCAATTCCTCGTGGAATCGGCTGTGCCTTACCTTGCTGCTGGGGCCCTGTGAGTCCTGAATCTGGTTCACCCACACCCTGGACCCAGACAGGAGGGAGGAGGGAGCCCGATTCCTCACGGAATTGGCCATTGGTTAACTTGCTGCTGGGGCCAACCTTCCGTAGTCCCTTCCCCCATCCAGCTGGCTCCCCTGATCAACCCCAGTGGGGGGCGGGGGGCAGCCAGCCAACCTCCCGCAGTCCCTTCCCCAGCTGGCTAGCCCCCCAGATTGGACCCAATAGCTGGCCATGCTGAGAGATCCCCCCCGTGCACAAATTCGTGCACCAGGCCTCTAGTAAGTACATAACCATCAGCCCAATATTCATCTTTCCTTGATGACTACTTGGAAAAGAAATGTTCCATATACAGTATAGGAAAAGAGAAGCCCTAAAACACCAACAGAAACTAGAAAACAAAGAAACCATTAAAGAAAGAATCCCCAAAGAAGTAAGCTTTACAATGTGTGGAGTGATAAATTTATAATGAAAACATCAATGAAAAATTAAAATGACATAATATGAACAGTATGTTTCATTGCTCCTTACTTGTCTCAACCTAAAACTTGGAAAAACCTAAATAAAATGGTCAAGTCAAAGAATTTCTTTAATCCTATAAAAGTCACCTCTTGCACACAAGTGAAGCCCAACATGTATTTGTTGCTAGACTGACAATGTACTAAGCAGAAAGAAGCAGCCTAATTATGTAAGGAACAACAGGATTTTGTTGTCCACATATTCACCATCTCCAAAGTTAACTATCCAAGGAAGGTTAGCACAAAGGATTTGGTTAGCTATAATAAAGAAATTTCTGACTATGAGGAATTTAAAATATTGCAATTATATAGAGAAAATATGAATCTTACCTGAAGATCTTCTGCAAATAAGTATTAACTTTAACCTAAGAGTAGGGAGGGAAAAGAAGGCTAAAGATTTATTTCAACCCTAACTTTCTCCATATAATAGAGAATACACTGAAAAAGCAAAGTATATATAAGACAGTAAAAAGAGATAAACATAATGACTCCTTCACAAACCATCTGGCTTAGGGACTTTTCTACAGCCTTTGTGACTTTTTATAACATATCGCATAGTACTCTACACAGAGTGTATGGTCAACACATATTGACTGACTGCTTCCTGTGAAGGATACTCCTGTTTGGGCTTCACTTTATCTTTCAGAACCAAATTAGATGATTTATCCTGTTCCTTTTCATACTCTTTGAAATCACTCTTGGTATATCTTCCACCTATTTATCAAAAAAAGAAGAAAAAACTTAGTAAGAAAAATTCCCTAATTAATCAAGAACAGAAATTACTTTATAAGAGGTATAATATACAAGAGCGATTTTATAAGTGGCATATATATCAGGGGCTTGAAAAAGGCTGAGAAGAGAACAAAAGAATCATAATAATTCATTCTCCATTACTATTTTAACTGGTAGCCATATGCTGCCACCTAATGAAATACATGAATATTACAACACCATACTTTCAAATCCTAAACAACACAGTGCATACATATGTTCACTGGAAAATAATGCGGTGTTTAAGTAAAGCCATTATATCCATGAGAACATTAGATCCAAGGGAAGCTAAGGGTTTGGGACTTGAGTCTGAGATGCCAGAAACTTACAAGTTTGGAAGAAGTGAGGCTTTAAAGACCTATGATCTGTCAAAAGAAACATTGTCCCCAAATCTCAACAGAGCACCAAGCAGATAGGGGACAGCAGGATGTGTGTAGAAGTTTGCTGAGAGATGCGAGATGGGGGGATTGGTGTCTCTGCTTTAAAATTCTTGCTTAAGAGCACCTTTATTCCTCCCAAGAGCCAAAAATGAAATCAACAATGATCTCTTCAGAAAAACAGGACCTATTCCTAAATCCTGACTGGCCTACAGTGGCAGGGCAGGAAAGGAGAGAGCATTCCATGCAGCCTCTCTACTCTCATAATAATTAAGAATATTAATTCTTAATTAATTAATTAAGCCTAGTCTCCTGCCAGAGAAGGATTCAGCTCCTACCCATGGCCCAGACCTGCTGGCTGCCCTGCCTTTCCTGTCTCCTCCACAGAAATGAGGAAATGCTTCTAATGGGAGGGCTTCCTACAGAAGGGCCCAAGACTGAATGTACAAGTAAAGTAAACTGGAGGCACACAGGGAGGTGTTTTGATTGTATATAAAATATATACAGGGAAAGACATGAAATGAAAGGAAATTCTAAACACAAAACAAACTTTAGGCAAAAACATATTAGGGGTTTTGCATCTCGAAGAACCAAACCACCACAAACATAGTAATTGGAAAAATGTCATGCCTGAAGTGGGTAATTACAAGTAATTTATAATATAGTCAAACATAGAAAATATATTAATCATCAGTTTAAAATCCACACACACACACACGGACCCCTCTATCTTAGATTTTAGGAAACAGCAATGTAAAACCATATAGGGCAGGAGTTTTATCAAAGAGCATTTCTCCAAATTAAGAGCACTAAATCAGGGGACACACACACACACACACACACACACACACACACACACACACACACACCATGGAAAACAGAATAGGGAAAAAAAAAAAATAAACCAACATACCTTTTCCTTTCCATTTAACCTTTGCAACAGACTGGCTAAAATCCACATGTATTCTTCTGTCATCTATAAGTACATTGTCCATTTTGAAGAATGCTTTCTCACAATCTTCTTCCTATAGTTATAAAAAAATTAAGCATAAATGTTCCTGTACATTGGGATCCCGACTTTTAAAAAAAAAATACTGATGCCTGAGTTCTTTCCTTTTTTCCTTCTCGATTTCAATGTAATTGGTCTGGGGTGCAAACCTGGGCATCAGGATTTTTCAAAGCCCTCCAGGTAGTTCAAATAGGCAGCAAAGCTAGAACCACTGCTTTATAGACCACACTTGGTGCTAAGCTGATCTTGTATCTTGTATGGTTGTTTATCATCATTTTCACACATGTTCTGTGTCGCCAACATGAATATATTTTATATGGCAGCTTTCTTTCCAGGGTGCTTTCCAAGCACTCAGTAAACATTTGCTGTGACTGCTGCTGTTGAAATTGACGGTTTACCAGTGGTTGGCAAACTGCGGCTCACGCGCCACATGCGACTCTTTGGCCCCTTGAGTGTGGCTCTTCCTAAGCCTTAGGAGCACCCTAATTAAGTTATTAACAATGTACCTACCTATATAGTTTAAGTTTAAAAAATTTGGCTCTCAAAAGCAATTTCAATCATTGTACTGTTGATATTTGGCTCTGTTGACTAATGAGTTTGCCGACCACTGGTTAGCCCATCTGCGGTGGGGCTCAGGCATTGGTATTTTTGAAAAAGCGCCTCATGTGATCTTACTGTGCTATCAAGGTTGAACATCACTGGGTTGGCTCCTACAGCTCCAGCTGGTGGTTGCTATGGAGAAATTGGGGTGGAGGAGTGCCAAATGTTCTGATTTTTGCAGAAGAAACTTAAAACCCAGATTTTTATAATGTGTTGTCAACAAATTTAGATTTTTGAAAAAACTGTGTGCAAACAAAATAAACCAAATCTGCAGGCAAACAAAAAACACAACTAAATCTTTATGAAAATTTTTCAGAACAAATACTGAAAATACAAAATATGTTGTTACAAAATGAAGATTTGAATGCTTACTACAACCAAATGCTATTAAATTATTTGGATCTATTACCTCAATTAACTCTGATGACAACTGTATGAGGTACTATCTATTATTATCTTATATTTTCTCAAAGAGAAAAGAGAAGTTCACAAAGGTACCCAAGTTGCCAAAGGTCACACAGTTGGCAAAGGTGAGTCCAAGATTTGAACCGAGGCAGTCCAATTGTAGTGGACATACATATACTTACCAATTGTCTTTTTTTTTAAACATGCTTTTTATTGATTTCAGAGAGAGGCATAGAAACATCAATGATGACAGAGAATCATTGATCAGCTGCCTCCTGCACACTCCCTATTGGGGATCGAGCCCACAAGCCAGGCATGTGCCCTGACCAGGAATTGAACAGTGCATGACCTCCTCGTTCATGGGTTGATGCTCAACCAGAGCCTCTTCTGCAGGGCACCAATTGTCTTATCTAAATCCACAAACCCTTTTAGTCAAAACCCATAAATATCCTGAAAATTGAAAGTTGTTTTTATAAATCTGGGGTTAAAATCCATTTGACAGCAAAACCTGACCTAATGGGAGGCTGTGGCCTTAAGTTATCCCATTTAGTATGACTATTCATTTGTTTTAATGAAGAACTACTTTTGTGTTTGATTATGGATGCTGACCCAGAGGAGAATTATATCATTCACAGATTGTGTCAAACACACACACACACACACACACACACACACTTATTATAATGAAACACCATGCAGAAACATATATAAATCTTACAAATATAACACTGAGCAAATAAAGCTTAATACAAAAGTACACATTTGTTTAAAATTAGACAAAACCAACCTATGCTGTCAGAAGTAGCAGTGATGGGGAAATTATCTGCAGGGGACACAAAGAGGGCTTCTGGGATCCTGATAATTTTTTTTCTGCTAATGTTTTATTTCTTGACCCGAGTGATGGTTCTACATGGGTATGATAACTGTGGTAATTTGTCAAGCTGTTTACTCATGAGCTGTACATTTTCTGTATGTGTTTTACTCTTCAGTTTAAAAAATTGGGGGATCAGATTATCCAAAACATATAGAACTTGCCATACATGCAAAAATACAAACTAAATGATGAACACTTACAAAGAGGTTACGGGCCATGAGAAATTATGAAGCAGAATGATGTAGCTTAATCTGATTTTCAAGAAATGATAAAGGTCACAAAAGATCCACCTCAAAAACAGAAATGCTGAATCATGATAAAGAACGCATAGATTCTATAAAGTTGAACTGCACTACATATTCATGGAAAATGGTATATCTGCAGAAGACTGAAAAAACATAGGCAGTCAATTGTCTATGTGCTATAAATGAAATGAAATTATATTTGTGAGTAAATAAATAATATATCCTATAGTGTCAATGATGGAATGACACTGTCAGGTCTATAAGAAGTATCCATAGTAAACCAAAGCACCAATGTACCTTGTAGATACCATTTCTGGTACACCCAACAATATCTAGGTAAAATTTGTTAGGTGTCTGTCTTCCCAACCCTCCATTATTCATCTTGTAGTCCTAGGACTTATCACACTGATATATAAAAGGGGTTCAATAAATACTTTGGGATAACTATAATTTAGAATGAACTACTATTGGACACATATCAGTCCAAAGCTACATTAAAAAATAGCCTTACCTAGCATAGTGGCAAAAAGCAATGTGAACTTATTTAAGTTCACACATATGAAAGTTCAAATCCCAGGTATGACATGATCTTAAATAAGTCACGTTATCACTATGTGTTTCAATTTACTTATTTGGAAAAGGAGGACCGTACCTATCTCACAGAGTTGTAAAGATTAAATGCATAGCAAGTAGCATAATGTCTGGCTTAAAAAAAGTTATTTAAGTAACATAAGTTATCATTATTATTTTAGACCTAGAAGGTACCATCTAATCCAATACACAAGCTTTATTTATAAGGACGTTAACACCTGGAAATAAGATTTCTAAACTGCCAAATGTCATACAATAGCTGATCAGTGACAAAGCTCAGATTAATATCTAGAACTTAACCCCCAGTCCAGTTCTTTTTCGTTACTCGATTATATCTATCTAAATAACACTGAAAAATCATTGATAGAGTGTGAAGGACTTTACCTAAAACTTTAAAGTTTTCAAGATTCATGAACACAGACTGCATGTGAATCTAATGTAAAGGTACATACATTAACATCAACAGATGTTGAATTTATCCCCTATTTGACTATAATACAGTTAGTTTTCTTTGGTGCCTAAAGAAAGGGCACAATAATTTCCTAATCTTAGGGACTAGACAAGTTCTTGCAATTTTTACATTTTAAAACCATAAAAGAACAAAAAAATCCCAAACTTAATAGATCTATATTATGACCTACCTTTTCAAATTCAATAAAAGCATAACAGAGGGATTCTCCTGTCTTCCAATCTCGAATAACTTCACAACTGAAAGAAAGTTTGGGAGAAGTGACTTTTTAAAAAAGCATTCACTCTCACTCTTCATAAGTGAAGAACGAAATAAGACAGTTATTAAAAGACAAAGTTAAATTTTTCCAATAACAATTTTTTAAATAGTTCACCAGTCTAGTAATCACATTATCTAATTCTACTCTAAATGCCCTATATAGGCCTGTAGCCCTAAATTCCCGAAGAACTGAAGGAAGAATAAGATAAAAATATTTAATTTGCCTATAACAAAAGTAAACTACTGCTAAAAAGTTTTTTAAATCATAATTCATTTCTAGTCCCCAAATGTAGATAAATTATAAAATATCTAATGTTACTATTAGGATAATGTATGCACATTCATACATATATAGCACATGTTTAGTAAGTTTATGCTTTGGAGTTTTTGAATTTTAATATAAACCAAGCTCAAATTTAACCCCACAGTATAGCTAGTCTACAGAACTAATCCACCTTAACAACCAAGAGAAAGGGCCAATAAAGTTGAACTGAAAGGACCGGCTTGTCCCTTTCCTGACATAACCTAAGTCTCATTTTACATTAAATGGAACAAGAAAATAAACCATTATGAGAAAAAGAAAAATAATCACATTAAAGAAAATGGTTCAGCTGTTACAGTAGTTACATACACATTAAAATGTAAATATTGAACAATGACCTAACCATAATTATGACATAACCAAAGTAGTTGTAAGAAAGAATGAACATGGGAAGTTACTAATAGAGGTAAAATCCTCATCTTGTTTAGCAGGAAGTCAGCATATGTCTAAAACTGAAAAATAAAAAGCAGCAGTATAGGAATATTTTTTATAAATATGGTATGTTGTAAGTAGGTGAAGGAATAAAGTTGGGTAATCGTTTACAGAAAGATTTCTATTTCAACAGGAAGAGTTAAGAATGGCTTCATGGAAGAAAAACATGAAATGAAATTCTAAACATAAAATAAAATTTTTTAAAAATTGATTTGAAAGAGAGAGAAAGTGAGAGAGAGAAACATCGCTGTGAGAGAAAAACATCAATCAGTTGCTTCCTGTACGCATCTAATTGGGATCTAACCCGCAACCTTTTGGTATATGGGATGATGCTCCAACCAACTGAGCCACCCTGCCAGGGCCATAAATTAATACTTTTTAATTAATTATAAAATATTTCCCTTTCTCACAGGAATACTAATTTAGTAGACTTTTGCATTAACAATGCAGAGGAAATTAGCCAAACGAAATATTTGGGAAAATTTAAATTCAAATTAATTTTGATACAGATTGCTGGTAATTCTAAGGAGAATATAAATGAGATAAATGTTTTTAGTACTAAATTGTTCCATCCACCTCCTGTGAAAATGTGTTGGAAATCATTCAATTATATATATACTGTATATGTATATGTATATGTATATATTCTTATATATACTTATACACATATACATACATTATTTTTCTTCCCTCTGTCCCAAGGATTCAACTGTAAAATTCACCTGTACAAAATTCGCATAGAATTCATAGCTTCATCGAAAATATGTCATTAGAAAGCCACAAATTAAAACCTAGTTTTCCTAAAATCTTTCACTAATTCTAGAGATTACCTTCTTATTGGCCCAAATCTTGAGAATATTATCTCCAAATCCTCATCTGTGGTCACTGGATTCAATTTACACACAAACAGAACATTTTCTGGAGGTTTAATATCTGCATCAGGTAGGTCTCCCACCTAAATTATAAACAAACAAAAATATAAATCAATTCCTTTATTTATTTTCCATTCTAAATACTCTATCCACATCAAAATGCCAATTTTCCTAAAACATCTAAATTTACATTATAAACTGCAGGATAAGAAGAAAAAGAAATCTAAATAACACCTCAAAATTCATTACGGACAATTCTTAAAATAATGCTTAAAATAATAATCCATTTTGTGAAAGTGGAATTCAAAAAGGTTAAATAACTAACTTGCCCAAAGCCACACAGTGATATGCAGCTGAGTTGCGATTTGACTCCAAGTTTATCTGGGTTTTATCTTCACTTTTTCTTTTTCCTATTTGATATATTAAAACGGAATTTATGTGAAGTATACCTAAGTTATGAAGCATAAACTTAAAAAACAGCCATGATGACAACTAGCTTAAGAACTAAAATGTCTCCTGATCCCATTATCCCTCTGCCTCTCTTACCAGATATAATGAATATCCTGCTTCTTGGTTTTCCTTTTTGACCATCCCCTTGCATATCTTTAGAATTCAGCGGTTCTCAACCTGTGGGTTGCGACCCCTTTGGGGGTCGAACGACCCTTTCACAGGGGTCGCCTAAGACCATCGGAAAAATATATAATTACATATTGTTCTTGTGATTAATCACTATGCTTTAATTATGTTCCATTAGTAACAATGAAATTGGGGGTCACCACAACATGAGGAACTGTATTAAAGGGTCGCGGCATTAGAAAGGTTGAGAACCACTGCTTTAGAGTTTTACCAGATAGGTATGTATTCCGAAGCAATATATTATTTAGTTTTGCTTGATTTTAAACTTTTGCAAAATCTTATCTTATTGAATCTAGCCTTATGTGATTAGTAATACCAGTTCTTTCCACATTACTGTTCAATATGGAACAGCAATAATTCCTGGATAGTGTTTCTAGCTTTTTACTCTCACCCTCACTATCATCTCCTTCAGTCACATTGAAGTCAACCACTGCTCTGAGCAGAGCATTCCACTTCTCACTGAGGCAGCAGTGAGGGCAACAGTGAGAGAAAACCATGGTGGTATTGGTTTCATTGTGGGAAAATTATTATTTCCCATGGCCTTTAGATGGAGAAAACAATATTCCTTCATTCAAAAACTCTGAGATTATTTCTCAAAAGATTATCACATAAAGCATTTCCTCTTTCATAAACATGCTAAAACAAAAGGAAATCATGAAAATCAGAAACAGCAAGAAGAAACACCACCAGTAAGATCTGTTCAGTGTCTCCAAAGCCTATAAAAGACAAGCACCACTTATGTCCAGTAAGAAGTATCACAGCACATATGGGGAAGAGCAAATCAGTAAAATCGCCAGAAGCACCTACAGTGCAGAAATATCACATCTCAAGGAAGCACAAATAAACAACTTTAATGTTAGGAAAATACTTACTATACTACTTGTCAAAGATAACAAGGAAATTTAAAATACTTCTAACAGTTATGAAGTTCAGTGGCTGATAATGCAAAACACCAGTTAAATTATCATTATATTACTTACACACAAATAATTAAGAGAAACTGATGTGCTTAGGAAATAGAAGATAATAGTGAGGACCAAAAAGGACAGGCTCATGTATTAGAATGGTTCAAGTCCAAAACACTGACACCACCACATGCTGGAAACAAGACAGAGCAACAGGAACTCTCATTTATTGCTAGTTTGGCAGTTTCTCACAAGGCTAAACCATACAACCCAGCGATTGCACTCCTAGGTATTTATCAAAATGAGTTAAAAAAAGGTCCACACAAATGTTTACAACAGCTTTATTCATACTTGCTAGAACTTAGAAGCAACTGGTATTTTAATATGTGAATAGATAAACAAACTGTGGTACATTAACAATTGAAAGACATGGAAGAACCTTAAATACATAATGCTAAATCAAAGAAGCCAGTCTGAAAGGCTACATACTGTATGATTCCAATTATATGACATTCTGAAAAGAGACAAAAATGATGCAGACAGTCAAAAAAGATCGGTAGTTATCAAAGGTTGTGGGAGATAGAGATGAAGAAGTGGAACGAAGAAGATTTAGGGGAGTAATGAAACTATTCTGTGTGATACTATAATGGTGGAAACATGGCATCTGTCAAAATCCACAGAATGTACAACACAAGGAGTTCATCCTAATGTAAATTATAGACTTTAGTTAATAATAATGGGTTTTATACTAATATATATAAGTTCCACAAAGGCAAATCTTTTTTTCACTGATGTATCCTATTAAACACAAAGATATGCATCACCCTTCTGGGCTTGACAGGTTTTGAAAGCTGGATTCTACACTGGGGTGGGGTAGGGAGGGGCAGAGCTATAAAGAATATTACCGAAATAACTTACAAAATTGTAGCATGAACTGCAATTTCTATTTATATTTAATTTCCTGATTTCAATAACTGTATGGTGAATATGTAGAATAATAATGTTGATCTTAGGAAATACATAGTGATGTAGGAGGTAAAGGGGATGTTTGCAATTTAATTTCAAATGGTCCAGAAAAAATAATAAGTGCATGTACATATATCATCAAAAACACAAAGAGGGGGAGAACAGAGAAAAAGAGAGAGGAGGGAGGGGAGCGGGAGAGGAGAGAGAATGAATGATCAGGCAGATGTGGCAAAGTTAAAAATTGGTAAGTCTGGGTAAAAAGTATATAAGTCCTCTACACTATTTTTTTGAAAATGTTCCATAAATTTAAAATTATCTGCAAATAAAAATTTTAAAAAACACATTAGCCCATTTTCTTCAGGCATGAACTTCTTATACTTTTGCTGCTGAAAATTCTGATGATAATCTAATGTTCTTTTCCTTATATGTCACTTATTCTTGTTGCCCAGTTGTTGCTCAAAGGATTTTTCTTATAATTTGACTTGGTGTTGACTGTTCTGGGTCAATGTTCTCTGATACTGTGTGCTCATTATAATGTATTAATTTCAATTTTTTTAATTCAATAATGTTACTCCTGAATTATAGTCTTTAATACTTATTCCTTCAGACTGATGATGCTAATATGAATTTTAAAATAGACTATGAGCCCTGGGCGGGTGGCTCAGTTGGTTGGAGCATCGTCCCAAGCACCAAAAGGTTTCAGATAGGATTCCTGGGCAGGGCACAAATCTAGGTTTCTGGTTTGATCCTGGTCAGGGATGAGGCAAGCAATGTTTCTCTCATATCGATGTTTCTCTCTCTCAGTTCTACCAAGGTTTATTTTATCCTGTAACTACTATTCTAATATTTAATCTCAATACTTGAGCTCTACAAAGAATTATTTGTTAATATATATATAAAATTGAATCCAAGAAATGCTCATTTAAAATGATGAGTATAACTATTAAAATCCATTAAATATTTGTAAGTTGGATATATACTCCCCATTTTTTAAAAAGGCACTTGACACTTTATTAATAGTGGAATCAAATTTGTTTACTTTCATGTATTATTATTTCACACAAAATCTAATCCAGAAAAAAAATCTTAGCTAAATGTTTATATTTTAAGACTATCAAAAAGCCAGAAATAGATAAACTAACAGTAAGTATGTATTAAATATACTACTGAACAACTATTTGAACAAATAAAATTACTTACCATTTCTAATAAAATAGCTTGAGTTTTGGCCTCTTTTTCTGCCTTTATTTCTTCTACTTCTTCAGCTGATCTTCCTTTGAAATCATCAATTTCTTCATCTGCTCCTATTCGACCACTCTGTAAGACAAAAGTTTCTCATATATATGTATATATATAATTAAAAAAAAAAACAAAACAGAAAAATCTGGGACATTATGCTTTATTCTTAGTTCCATCAAATGCATTAGAATAGAATTACTTCATTTGTTTCACGTATGTGAAACTTACCTCTGAAAATTAATGTAAATTAATTCAATATTATTAGTCAGACTAATCTTCTAATTTATTGTTACCTCAAAATAAACATTTATATAGAAACTATCTGTATCCAACTAACTGTTGAATGCAGAAGACAAATGATGTTAGAAATTAATCATCAAATCCAATTATAAAGATAAATTTAGCTTTAAGGGAAGTCTCATAAGCAGAAATTCATACTTTAAAATATCTGAGGAAAAACTGTGCATTATTCCACAGAAATTTCTGGGTTCTAGCCTGGCTTCAGAGTATGTCCCAGCTGAAAAATTATTTTAAAGGTTGATAGTTTAATTTAGCCTAAAATTATTGAAATTTTAGTTAGGATATTTTAAAAAAAAACAAAACAAAAAAAAAACATTTTCCCAAAGTAATCATATAAGCTTCCAGAGCTAAGGCTCTTCTGGTGGAACAGAAACTGAAGAAAGGATATTATGATAAAAGCATAGCTAGAAAAATGAATTGCCTCCATAGAAAAGAAAAAGAACTCTACACTTATCCTAGAATAATTGATCAAGCAAGATAGGCATTCTGAAGAAATGTTTTAATAGGCTAAAAAGCAAAAGCTATGCAAAGCATTAATATGCATGGACATTCAATCACAAGAGGACTCAACTTACATCTAGTTGTTCCCTAGTAGGTTCTGGTGATCGATCAGGAATTAATAAATCCGGAGGGTCATCAAATGGATCATCTAAAATCACCGTATGATTAATCCTTACAAAATAAATCCATGTCAAAGGTTACGGTTACATTGCTTCAGAATCTGTTTTACTTTTTGCAAATATTTTAACAAATGCCTATGTATCCTTAAAGCCAAAAAACCATAACCTCCTAAATTTTATTGCAGCAGGAGGGTACTACAGTACACTGTCACAGTTAATGTTACTGTTTTTGATTGTTTGATATTATATTTATTACTCTGCGTTACTCTAAAATAATATGTCTAATTCTTAGTACTTTTGTTGTATTTGTCAATAACCTGCATTTTTAAATACTAAATTAAAGGCTTAATAATTCCTCCCAGAATATGCAATTATAAATAATTAGTACAAGTGTAAAAACATAAAAATGTAAAAACATAAAGATTCTTATAGTCTTTATTCAAGAAACAGTCTTACACATGCCATCACCACTACCATGTCAAACATCACAGTATTAAAACATTCTAGTACATTCAGATAGTAAATTGTAACCATACCTGATATCTTGATATGGTACAAAATCCTTGTCAACAAAGGTCTCATTAATTTTCTTAATTATGTCCATGCCTTCTGTCACCTCACCAAACACTGTATGAACACCGTCAAGGTAATCTAGATTATCTCCTGTAGTAATAAGAAACTATAAAGAAAAACACAGAACACAAAAGCGTGTGTTTGTATGCATATATATGTAATATATATATACACACAGTGGGGCCTTGACTTACGAGTTTAATTCGTTCCGAGACCAAGCTTGTTAACTCAAATTACTCTATCAACTCAATGCAAAAAATCGGCCGAGAGACAGCTGGTATCTCAAAAAACTCGTTAGTCAGGACACTCGTAAGTCAAGGCCCCACTGTGTACATATATATATATATATATATACACACACACATATATATATACATACATACACACACACACACATACATACACTGAGTGGCCAGATTATTATGACCGGCCAGATTATTATGACCACCCCATCAGTACTTCATTGACACTTCCAAAAATACTGAATATTGAAAACTTCCTAAGCAAATACTCTCAAGGTTTTATTATTATTATTATTTACATAACTAATTCACTTCATTGTACTGATGGGGTGGTTATAATAATCTGGCCACTCAGTGTGTGTGTGTGTGTGTGTGTGTGTGTGTGTGCGTATTTCAAACTGAAATTAGTTAACAGACTGACAAAAAATACACAAAAGATTCTATATTAACTTCATGAATTCTTACCCACTTGTTACTAGTAGTAAGTAAAAAGTTTATACATAAAATGTCAACACATACATAGATGTTGCTCTGATTGTTTAAAATACTTGGCCAAAGCAAGGCTCAGTTTCTTCACATGTAAACTGTGAGGGAATAAAAGCATCTTCCCCAAATGGGGTTTCAGTGAGTATTAAAGAAGGCAAAGAATGTAAAGTGCTCAACATGGCCCGTTTTGAAATAAGTAATAAATACAGAAAGGAAACGGGCCACAATGTGAACAGTGATGATCCATGAATGGTAGCATTGGGGGTAATGTTATTTTCTTCTTTGTACTTTTCAGTGTTTTCTAAATTTCTTACAATGGACATGCCTTGCATTTAAAAGAACAAAATAATTTTTTTCTTTTTTTGTGATGTCATATAATTTTTGTTATAAAGAGTGTAATATTTTTCCTTTAACAAATATCTTTGAAATGTTCTCCTTACTGGGTAATTCTAACTTGTAGGATCCTTAAAGTCCCTCCTCATTTTAAAGCAAAACCCATCTTTTCACCCACTTCCTAACCTGAGATCCATGCTGATCACTGCCATTGTTCACCATGGACACAGTGCCTTTCTTCTTGTGCTTAATTCTTGGTACTTTTTCTGCATCGAAAAACCTTGCTTGATCACCATACAGTTGACTGAAAATACATACAATAAGGTAATAAAATATAAGTATTCTCAACACAAAATATAGAAGTACTAGTAACATATAGGGTTGCCATTTCTTTATAGAAATATCAGTATGATTCAAAATATTCCTCACTTCCAGTGGTCGCCAACCGGTGGTCCATGAGGTCCAAAAGGTTGGCGACTGCTGCAGGAACTTGGAAAAAATCTAATTTGAACCATATTGTAAAATGCAGACTGAAATATGCTATTTAAATAATGTAAAGAGGCAATTCTATTTTACTCATTTAAAAATAAAAGACCGCGCCCGGCTAGCTCAGTCGGTAGAGCATGAGACTCTTAAAAATAAAAGAACTTACCCAAAAACAGACTCTCCTCCACGGCCAGTCCCTGTAGGATCACCAGTTTGGATGATAAAGTCCCTCTATAATATATAAGATACTTTATTAATTCACATAATTTGCTAGATGGTTCCAATAACAAAGAACATGACTAATATCCAGCAACTCACCTGGACATTGTGAATAAGGCAATAATTATAATATTTTATCTTGCACAACTTCAGGAAATTCAAACAGGCTGAAAGAAAAAAATAGTAAATTTATCACAGTAGTTCAAATACATTTTAAGCAAGCTAAAAGCACAGTTATTTTAATTTAATTTCTAAATTACTATACAAAACCTCCCCCAAATGGTCAAATATTCAAAGCCATTAAAAAAAGGCAGTGAGCTTAAAAAAGAGCAATATATTTTAAACTATTTTTTTTATTCTTTTTCTTAGGGTTTCTTGGGCATGTGAGCTAATGCAGAAAACTGACAATTCTGAGATAAGCAATCATTTATTAATTGATTTTATAAGAGAGAAAAAGAAAAATTAGTTACAATACTGGCCATATCTGAAAATACCATTTCTGCCACTTAAATAGTAAAAGGTAGATTAAAAAAACGCCACAAGAGTTCAAGAGAGGGATTGTTTCTGGCTAGAGAAATTAGAAGACCTCGTAGAGACTTTTAAAAAAACTGGATTGGCAGAGAACAGAGAATGTACAACATGTACAATGTTACATTCTATACAATAAAACCCTAATATGCAAATAGACAGAACAGCAGAACGACCAGTCAACGCGCACTGACCACCAGGGGGAAGATACTCAACTCAGGACTGGCCCCTGGTGGTCAGTGCGCTCCCACAGGGGGAGCACTGCTCAGCCAGAAGCCAGGCTCATGGCTGGCTAGTGCAGCGGTGGCATGAGCCTCCCCGCCTCCGCAGCAGCAGCAGCAGCAGCAGCAGCAGCAGCGCTAAGGACCCCTCAGGGGTCCTAGACTGTGAGCGGGCGCAGGCCGGACTGAGGGACTCCCCCCAGTTCACGAATGTCAAGCACTGGGCCTCTAATGGTACAAATAAATATACAAAAGATGTATGACTGGTAGGAAATAATGACAATTAGGGGATGCTATACATGTGTGGGAGTAGGGGGTATATTGGACATCTCTGTATCTTCCCCTCAGTTTTTCTATAAAGCTAAAACTGCTCTAAAAAAAAGTAAAGTCTTAATTTTTAAAAAGGGAGGGGGAGCCGAAACCGGTTTGGCTCAGTGGATAGAGCATCGGCCTGCGGACTGAAAGGTCCCAGGTTCGATTCCGGGCAAGGGCATGTACCTGGGTTGCGGGCACATCCCCAGTGGGACATGTGCAGGAGGCAGCTGATCGATGTTTCTTTCTCACTGATGTTTCTAACTCTCTATCTCTCTCCCTTCCTCTCTGTAAAAAATGAATAAAATATATTTTTTTTAAAAAAAGGGAGGGGGAGAACCTATATATTAAAAGAGATTTAAGAGATATATCAACCAATATAATACTATATGGTCATTGTTTGGAACCTAAATTACCAAATATTTTTTAAATTCTTTATTGTTTAAAGTATTACATACCGTATTACATATGTCTCCCCCCACTGACCTCTCCCAGGCCACCCCCACCCCCCAGCACATGCCCTCACGCCCCTAGTGTCTGTGTCCATTGGTTATGCTTATATGCATGCATACAAGTCCTTTGGTTGATCTTTTACCGCCCGCCACCCCCCCCCACCCCCCGCCTTTCCTGCCTTCCCTCTGAAGTTTGGCGTCTATTCCATGCTTCTCTGTCTCTGGATCTATTTTTGTTCATCAGTTTATGTTGTTCATTATATTCCACAAATGACTGAGATCATGTGATATTACCAAATATTTTCTAAATGTTTATGACACATTGGGAAAATACAAATGATACTAAGGAAATAGTTTTTTATAATAAAAAGTAAAAAAGGAAAGAAAAAGAATGGAGAGAGGAAAAGAAGGAGGAAGAAAAATAAATCTGGATATGTTTATTATGGATTGATAAGTAGTTATTCCCTGTAACATCCTTTGACCCCCTGGACCCCACCATCCTTATAGCCAAGCTTACTCCAGTAACACAAGACAATCAATTATTTTCTTTCAGCCAGTTTGACTTGAATTTCTACCACTTGCACAGAAAGTCCTAATACAACACACATATATGGATGAGTCAATATAATGAACCTTCAATCTGTGCCCTCAAAGGGTCAGCTGAGCATTACATGAAGTGTTCAGGATATAGAGATAGATTATTAAGGCACAGTCCCTGCTCTCTTGGAGTTTATATTCTTTTGGTTCGGTTTTGTTAATCCTCACCTGAGGATATTTTTTTCCATTGATTTTAGAGAAAGTGTATGGGAGGAGAAGAAAAGGAGAAAGAGAAACATTGATGTGAGAGACACACATCAATTGGTTGCCTCTCGAACACGTCCCACATGTTCCAACCGGGATCAGGCCTGCAACGAGGTACATGCCTTTTACCAGAACTGAACCCACGGCCCTTCAGTCCGAGGGCCGACGCTCTAACCACTGAGACAAACCGGCGAGGGCAGAGTTTATATCCTGAGAGGAGATAAGACTTGCAAGTAATTCCAGGACAACAGATAAATGTCTTAACAAAATCTGTGTTGTGTGATTTATAAAAGACTTGAGGCAGAGCAGACGAAACAGATCTAACTCTGCTTAGGGACAATGGAGAGACAGCAGAGATCATACTTGCCCCGACATATAAACAATAAGCAGGAAGTCTGCCAAAAGGACAACAGAGACTGTGGGGTTGAGGCAACAGGATGAGAGGCGTGGGTATGCGGTTGAGTACCTAGTGGTGGGTGTGGGGGTGGGGATGGGGGTGGGGAGGGGGGTGAGTGTGGGGGAGACAGCTGAGTGTGGGAGGGGTGTGTAACCGGAGGCGCTCACTGTACTGCACCGTGGCTTGTTTCACCCTCTCTGGTAGACTCTGCACCCCATGGGGGCAGGACCCTGACTGTAATAATCTCCCCGGGCCTCCAGATGGCCCTCATGCTGACACATTCTCCACACCGCTGCCTATTACCTTCCTAAAACAAGTTTGCCACGCCTCGATCCTGTTTTTAAAAACTTCGAAAGCTACTCTGGTCGTCGGTAGGGCTCGCAAGCCCACTCCCGATCTCACGCATGCCACCAGACTCGCAGTCTGCCGTTCCGTGCCACATACCATTCCTTCAAGCCACACCAGACTCCTTGCTGTTTCCAGAAAATTCCAAACGAACTCAAAGAAAACCGTCATTCCCACTCATCTTTGAAAGAGCGAGTTCAAGTGTTCTGCATTCTTTGCTTGCTTCCCTTCTCCCCGCACCCAACCAGAATCAATCTGGTTTCCATAGCAACTCACACAACGTCCCTCTACACTGAAAAGTTCAAAGGGTTCCAGTGTCGACCCCCCTCCCCATCAACCCCCCATCCCTCACCCCCCCCCCATTAATCCCCCCGTATAAAATTACATCCTCCCGGGAAGGCGCCTACCCCAAGGCTTGGCACAATCTTGCCCAGGAGGCGATGAATGAGCATCTGCTCAGGCTCGGGGCACGCCTCCGGACAGCCCTTCCGCCATCCCGGCAGGATGTCCACGCCCACCGGTCGGAGCATGCCCTCCCGGCAGTGGGCGTGGACATCCTCCACAGAGGCTTACAGCTCACACTGCCAGGAGGACCGGTTGTGCTCCGGACCCCAGGAAAGCGCGGTAAAGCCGCTAAAACTTTGGGGGCACTGGCTGTGCCCCCCCTGGATATGCCACACACACACGCACTGTAAGACCACAAGCACCCGCCCCCCACTGGCCAGCACCAGACCGGGGAGAAGGGCTGCGCCCCATGAAAACTTCTCTAGCCGAGGCCCGCTCATCGGAGCCGGGTCGCGGGCACGGGGACCGGGCGGCACAGGGAGAAAGGACGTGGCCGCCCGGCGAGAGGTGCGCGGGGCGGGCCTTACCGCGCGGCCGCTCCTCCGTGTACAGGTCGATGACCACGTCGCCCAGGGTGGTCTCCAGCAGAACCGCCATGGCGCCCGCTCCTCCTCCGCAGCCAGCCCCGCGGTGACAGGCGCAGTCAGCGACGTCCAGGCCCCGCGTCACCCCCGGCGCGACGCCTTATGACGTCATCCCTCCGGCGACACCGCCCCTTCCGGCTGCACTGGCGGCGGCCCCTCCCGTGGATCCCGCCCCCGGCGCGGCCCTTTTTGGAAAATCTTGGTGCGCCCTGGGCTGGGGCGGAATCCCGTCCCAAAAGGGCCTCGGTGAAGGATTCGGTGTCCTGTTTATGTCCGTCTCAAGGACGGGGCGAGCCCTAGCCGGTTTGGCTCAGTGGCTAGAGCGCTGGCCTGGGGACTGAAGGGTCCCGGGTTCGATTCAGCTCAGGGGCACATGCCTGGGTTGGGAGCTTAATCCCCAGTGCGGGGTGTGCTTGGGGCAGCTAATCAATGATTCTCTCTCATCATTGATGTTTCTCTCTATCCCTCTCTCTTCCTCTCTGAAATCAATAAAAATATATTTAAAAAGAAAAAAAACAGAACCGGGCGGGCCTCTGAGCGACCTGTTCCTGCCCCTCAGGCCGCCTCAGTCGTAGCGGAGGGCCACCGGGGTGCCACCCACTTGGGGGGGGAAGGGGGGAGGGGAGACAACACGAAGGCTTCAGCCCCAAATCTCTACTGATTTTGTCCATAATCTTTAACTTAGAAGACATACAAATTACTTTTTGAAAGATCAGACAGAGGCCGAAAACCAGGACTACAGGCTTTATTAGAGAGAAGGACCTGCCTGCTGTCTCGCAAGGGAGGACAGCAACTCGCAGGGTGGGCGCTCCTTTTGAGGGGCGAAATGGGAAGGAATGGGGGCTTAGAGTACTCGGGGCACGCTGATGGGTGGCTTACTGTATGGTCCATATAGGAACAAGGGCTTAGGGCAGTGGTTCTCAACCTTTCTAATGCCGCGACCCTATAATACAGTTCCTCATGTTGTGGTGACCCCCAACCATAAAATTATTTTTGTTGCTACTTCATAACTGTAATTTTGCTACTGTTATGAATCATAATGTAAATATCTGATATGCAGGATGTATTTTCATTGTTACAAATTGAACACAATTAAAGCATAGGGATTAATCACAAAAACAATATGTAATTATATATGTGTTTTCCGATGGTCTTCGGCGACCCCTGTGAAAGGGTCGTTCGACCCCCAAAGGGGTCGCGACCCACAGGTTGAGAACCACTGGCTTAGGGTATTTGGCAGGTGTGGATTGGTGGTCCAATGTATAGTCCATATAAGGTGCCTGGTTAGTCACTCAGGTATTTCCCGGCTGCCGGTTACATCATACTCCGCCCACCAGTTGGGGGGAAGGGAGGATCTATCACTTTTGGCCTCGGTAGAGAGTTTCTATGCAAAGCTTATTCCCCAAACTCTCCGGGACAAGCTGATCACTCTCATTTATGCCATTGTTTACATACTTCTAACATCCAATAACTTCATGTCTGACAATGGCACTGATGCCAATATGCTGGTGCGCATGCAGCTTGCTGTACTGCAAATGATTGTTTGGCTCTGACTCAGGGGTCTCACATCTCACACCAGCACCCATGAAACTGGCAAGCTAACTTGTTAATTTGAAAATAGGGCAAAATCTCAGACTCCTCATGGTTTCTGACAATTACTTCCTAAATTCCTGTCATTATCTTACATATTTCTTATTAACGTCTTACTTATAGCGTTTTTCTCAGACACTAATTTACAATCTGCTTTTTAACAACCTTGGGTACAGATGTCTTCTTGCTTTTAGAAACTCGGTGGCCTGGAAAACCCCAGAGACAGTAATTTTTAAAATTGCCCCAGGCAATTCCCCCATGTACAGCTAAGGGTGAGAACTGCCGACTTGATAAAATTTCCCCGCTCAACGTGATATATCTTCTTTTTAGTATATAATAGTGTTCTGACATACGGCAGTTATTTTCACTTTATAGACAGAGGTAAATATATATACACACGGAGATATAGCTATGTGCATAGACAATATAATACGTACTAATTTTAAAATAATGCAACGAAAATGCTTACACTCGTGTAGGCGAGGAAATCCTCCAATCCAGAGCGCCCGTCTAATGACGCCAGAGGACCTTCTCTGACTTGACTCCGCCCCTCGACATTGTGCGGCGCCGCGCGTGCGTGGTCCGCTCTTCCCGAGCCGTCGGAGTCGCTCCTCTACCTTGCCCCGCCCCAAGCCCCGCCCCAAGCCCCGCCCCCAGAGCGGGTTCGCCCCGCCCCGGCCCCGCCCAGCCCAGCCCTCCTCGCACCTCGCCGGCCGTCGTTGGCCAGTCCAAAATGGAGGGCGCTCTGCTGGCGCCACTCGCACTCCGTCTGCTCTTGCTCGCGACGTTGCCGGCCGCAGGGTGGCTGCAGACGGGAATCCCTGAGCCGCCGCCGCCCGGAGCTCCGAAGGTAGGACAGGGCGGGCGCAGTGTGGCCGCTCCGCCGCCTGGACCTTCCGGGGAGGCCAGGGCCGGGGGACCGCGGCGTCCGCCAAGTCGTATTCCGCCTCAGGCCGCCTGGCCGTGGACTGCGGTCCGCGCGCCCAAAGGAGGAATCGGGGAGAAGCACCCCAGGAAATGGGGGGCACTGAGGAGGGTGTAGTGGGAGAGCGAACGGGGCTCTTGGATGTGTGGTTAAGCCTCGCGACGCGAAGCTTCGGGATCTCACGCAGTCTGAACTGTTGCCATCCCGATGGGGTTTCGCTCGAAAATGTACGCGATCGCGAGTGACCCCAGCCTTGGTCATGGCTGCTCCCTGAGTAGAGCCGGGCCTGGGACCGGGCAGCGTCTCTGTGCTCGGGAAATGTGGAAGTTGCTCAATCGGAGCGCGCGCCAGGGCGATTCCAGGTACTGTTTACCCGGCGGCGGCGGGGTCGCCTCCCCGCCCCCACCCCCTCCGCGTGCGGGGCTCGGGCTGCGCGCCGGGGCCGCCGAAGGAGAGATGGAGGCCCAGCAAGTAGCCTGGCGCGTCCGTTTGGCCGATGATGTTAGCGAAGTGGTTTTTGGTGGGACCGGCAGCACCGACATCCCCTAGGGACCCAGTGGAGAGGCACTAATCAGACGCTGTGGGGTGGGGCCCACATCTGTTTGAGTGGGCGATTCGCAGGTCAGCTGAAGTGTGAGAACCACCGCATCCTTGTGTTAAAGGGTGTTTGGTCCCCACCGTTGTTGTTGTTGTTGTTTGGTGTGTGTGTGTTTTGTTTTGCCCTGGAGTCGTGCGTGCGTGTGTGTGTGTGTGTGTGTGTGTGTGTGTGTCTGTGTGTTTGCCCTAGAGTCGTGCTGACCTAAACCAGTATTTGCCTTTCATCACTTGAATGTAGGCTGGGAAAAGCTTTTCCCAGAATGGAAAGATACATTACAGGTACACCTTTTCTTACTAGGCAGGATCTGAACACTCTGAATTCAGAGACAGCTGACACTATAAATGTCACTTTTTCACTTTCCATTAATTTTTTTGAGTTATGATATTACTCTCCCGGGTACAGACATAACAAACATATCTCAGTTTCAGTTCTGCAGAGGCATTCAAAAAAGCCACAACAGCGCAAGCCCTAAGAACCCCTTACAACTGGAAGTATACGTGGACCACAGTTGCAGCTGGTCAAAAATATGAATGTGGTGGGCAATCACCAAGACAATAAATAAAAGGGAAATAATTTCTGAAGTTCAAATAGGACATTGTTGTCCCCCTTTCCAAATTTTAAAGATTCATTATAGTCACTTTGAACCCAAAAGACATTTGAGCCTGTCGGTATAATCGGAGAAAAATGCATTTTGACTGCAAGCTGAAAATACTCCAGACTGTGGTCTCTTAGTTCATCATTTCAGTTCTCCTTACTACCCCTTCATTCCAGTTTGGAAAGTTGAGATCTAAACTTAGAATTTCGTAGATGAAATGAGCGTGGAATCGCTAGAAGGAGAATCTCATTCTGTGGAAATGTTTATATGGGAAGCTGACACCTGTTGACCTAAACATTTTCATTCTTTTATTGACTGGGAATCAAACCTTCAACCCTTTGGTCCGCAGGCCGACGTTCTAACCACTGAGGAAAACTGGCCGGGGCTTCAATGTTTTATTGTAAAAAATTTCAAATGTGCAAAACATTTGAAAAATTTTACAGTGGTCACCCATATTACCTAGTACAATGATGGTGTATGGTCTGCTCTCTCCATGACAGTAGCCATTGGACTACTGTGGCTATTGAGTATTTGAAATGTGGCCAATGAGACCGGGAAACCAAGTTTTAAAATTTTTATTTAATTAGTTTTGGTTAATTTAAATGAAGAAAGCCACATATGGTTAATGGGTGCCATATTGAATAGTATAAACTTAGACACCATTAAGGTTTTACTGTACTTGCTGTACCACAGATTTGCTCATCTCTTCATTTTTGTATCCACCCTGCTCTAAATGTAAGAACATTTGTTGGAAGGTGGGAGTGGGCAGGGAGAGGTTAATGGGGGGAAAGGAGATATATGTAATAGTTTCAACAATAAAGAATTTTTAAAAATTAAGATAAAAGAAAATTTGTTTAAGTCAGGAATATTTTCCCTATTTCCCCTCAGTGATTCAGATTTACTGGATTATAAACTTTTTGTTTTGTTTATATATGGAGTTGTCAAAAGTTGAGGCTAGATTATAAAACTAATAACATTTTTATAGTATATTCTTCTAATATTAAAATACATGGTCACCAAAAAGAGGCATCCAGAGGACACTTATTTTCTTATATGTATTAATATTTATTTTATATATTTCCCTCGAGAGTTACTCATTTATTTTAAACTAGGTATCTATTATCTTGGTCCTTAGGAAGTGGTTGTGTCCCTGAGGGCTATCCTATATAATAAAAGCCTAATATGCTAAGTGTCCCATCGTCCAGTCGTCTGTTCAGCCAATCAAAGCATAATATGCTAATAATATGCTAAGGCCGCTCAACTGCTGGCTATGATGTGCACTGACCACCAGGGGGCAGATGCTCAATGCAAAAACTGCCCCCTGGTGGTCAGTGCACTCCCACAGCCAACCTCCCACAGCCAGCCAACCTCTCCCGGTCCCTCCTTGAGCCAGCAAACCTCCTGCGGTCCCTCTCCTTGTCCCTCCGGCCCCGTCCAGCAGGCCTTGTCTGGCAGCTGGCAGGCCCCAGGCCCCGGCCAGCAGCCCCAGCAGCCCCACCCAACAGGACTGGGCAAGATGGCCCCCAATAGGCCCTGATCGCCAGCCAGGCCTAGGGACCCCACTGGTGCACAAATTTTGTGCACCAGGCCTCTAGTCTTGTGAATAAAGAAATTAGAGGAAGAGTTGAAAATGGGTGAGGAGAAATTTCAGTTCTGCCACCCATTTTCTTTTTTATAATAGATTTTTATTGATTTTTAGAGAAAGAGGAAGGAGAGGGATAGAGAGGTGAAAACATTGATGAGAAAGAAACATCATCTATTGGCAGCCTCCTGCACGCTCCCGGGCATGTGCCCTCTGCCACCCACTTTCTAAGTATACACCACTCTGGCTGGTAAACCTGAACTTCCAGTTCAGTAAGGTTCTCAGGAAGAGTAACAAATACAACCTCTCTCTGAACTTCGCCTCAGGAGGCAATAAGGGATTCGAATCTCTTCTGAAATGTAATCATTCAGAAGGACCCCCCCAAAATTGAACTTGGTTCTTTAGAAAATACACTATGCTAGTGTCTGTTAATTGTCTTTTACAAATCCCATCTTTTACTGGGCAAGTGATATATGTAAGTGCAGTTAATTATTAACAGTACAGTGTATGTTCACTACTGAAAGGCAGGAGCTATAAAGCAGTTTCTTAGAACATTGTCATTGGAGAGTTATCTCTGGGCTGTAAGAACAATAGTCTACAGTTAACAGATCCTCTAGTTTGAAAACAGAAAATTTTGACTAGAATTTGTACATATACAAAACAGTATAGTAATTAACTTGATGGCTTATTGATTATTGGTTTGTTATAGAGATGAGTTTATTGCTTCTAGCTTAGTTCTAGAGTAGGGTGGGTTAGGAGAAAGCTGGGCTGATTCTGAGGAATCACTACAGCAAAAGCTTCCTAGGCTCCAATGGGAGTTGGGACGTGTACAAAATCAGCTTTAGTGTATGGTGTGGGCCTTAACCATGTTCGAATCCTGTTCTGCTATTGGAATCAACTCAACCTCTTAAAATCAGTTCAGTCTTATTCTCTCATTTGTTAGAAATATAGGAAGTACTGGGGATAGTCACAGTACTAAGAAATATACTTATATATTACTTTGATATTTATGAAGGATTTTCTTCTTTTCAAAGTTAAGAATACCCCAAGTAAAAAGTATTTTAGAAGAGTATTATTTTTTATGGGATAGCAACATGAATAAACTTAGAGAAGAATATGATTTACAAATGAAAAATTGTAATTCCTGTGGCCAGTGGTGAATACTTCTTAAAATATTGCTTTCTTGTCATTAATATACTTAGCTATTGGAGTAGACTGCTTTTGAGCATATCTTGGGAGGCACTAAAGCTGATTGTACACTACACATAACTTGTCCACGGGTAAGAGACAACTTTAAAAGGGTTAGAGAACTTTGTTTATGAAAACAAAAAGTTGGAAACAATTCAAATGTCCATTGATAGTGGAACAAATAAGTAAATTTGTAATCATTTGATGGAATTAATTATGCAGCACTGTAAATAACACTACATCTGCATGCATCAACAATTTTAAATAGGTCAATATCTCTGACGAACATAGGTGCTAAAATCCTCAACAAAATATTAGCAAACAAGATCCAGCAATACATTAAAAAGATCATACACTATGATCAAGTGGGATTTTTTTCTGGGGATGCAAGGTTGGTACAATATCTGCAAATCAGTAAACGTAATAACATCACAAACAAAATGAAGGATAAAAATCACATGATCATATCAATAGATGAGGAAAAAGCTTTTGATGAAATCCAGCACCCATTTATGATAAAAACTATCAGCAAAGTGGGAATAGAGGGAACATACTTCTATGTAATAAAGGCTAAATATCACAAACCCACAGCCAACATCATCCTCAATAGGCTGTCAGAGGGGAGGGGGTTGAGGGCAGAGCTAGGTGAAGGGATTAAGCAAAAAAACAACAACAACCTCATAGACACAGACAACAGTATGGTGATTATCGGAGGGAAAGGGGTGCAGAGAGTAGAGGGTTAAGGGAGGGTAAATGGTGACATATGGAGACTTGACTTGGGATGGTGAACACACGATACACTATACAGATCTTTTATTGTAGAACTAGCGGCCCAGTGCATAAAAAAGGCAATAAAATGAAAATGATGTGTTTTTACAAATGTTCTTTTAATGTCATAAGTGATTATACCATAAATATATTGAGGGAGGGGGGAAGAACAGTTAATTTCAGTTTGTGAAATGTATACCTATTCAATTTATATCATATTTGATTTTCAGGACAGCATAAGAATTAATGTAACTACCCTGAAAGATGATGGGGAGGTATCTAAAGAACAGGTTTGTCTCCTTTGATTGTTTTTAATATCACTTAGCTAAATATTATGTAGCCTATTTTAATTTAGATAATGTATTTTTTATATGGAGAGTTGTTGTCATTTATAAACCATATGTATATGCTGCTTTATTTTAAGGTTGTTCTTAACATAACCTATGAGAGTGGACAGGTATATGTAAATGACTTCCCTGTAAATAGTGGTGTAACCCGAATAAGCTGTCAGACTTTGATAGGTGAGTACTACTAAATTATTTCCATAATTTTGCCGTTTTTAATAATTGTAAATTAGTAAAACACAGTTCTTTGATGTTATATATTTTCATTCTTAATAATTTACATTATTACTAATGTGTTTTAACACTGTTTTCAGTTTACATTGGTTATTTCTGTATATTTTTTTATGAGATTGGCATTGATGGAACTGCATTTGTAGTAGGTTGATAGCACATAAGAATGTCCATAGAGGTAGTAAATGAAGATTTATAAGTAAGAGGCAAAATCCTGGGGAAGTGGCTTTTCACATTTGTGAAAAAGAAAAATTGTCTGATTCTTTAGTTTCACTTTCTTCTACTCCTATGCCTGCATACCATTTTTCTTCTTAACTTTTAAATTTTTTGAGTTGTTGAAAGACAAAATTTGTTACATTGAAATGTGTACTATATTATTTGAATGAAATAAAAAATATGATAAATATATATATGTATATTTAAATGTATGCATTTAAGATAGTAAATTTTTCTCTGAGCACTTATAGCCTGTACTTGTTATAAATTTTTATTATCATTTAGTTTGTAGTGTTTTCTAAATTATTTGTTTTGATATTTTCTTGTTCTATGAATCGTTTCAGAAATAGATTGTTTAATTTCCAAATACTTTGGGAGTGTTTTCATCATTCTTCTTCATCTGATTGGTTTTTATATTAATTTACTGTTCTTTTAATGGTTACCCTTGAGATCAATAAACTAGTACTTTTCTCATTTCCCAAAAAATGCAAGAACCTTAGAACACTTAAATTCCATTTATTCTTCTGGTTTTGTGGTGTTATTGTCATGCATTTTAACTCTGTGTACATCATCATTACTGTTGTTGTTTCCTATGGGCCAGTACTCATTTATGTTTGCCCTCACGGTTACCCTTTCCATTGCTCATTCCTTCCTGAATCTCTGTGTTCACCTCTGGGGTAATTTTCCCTTTGCCTAAAGCAGTGGTCGGCAAACTGCAGCCCCTTGAGTGTGGCTCTTTCACAAAATACCACGTGCGTGTACAGTGCGATTGAAACTTCGTGGCCACACTCAAGGGGCCAAAGAGCTGCATGTGGCTCGCGAACCACAGTTTGCCGACCAAATTCCCCTTACTATTTTTTTTTTTCTGGTGCAGATTTGTTAGCAATGAATCATGTAAGCTTTTGTTTGTCATCTTCTGTAATTTCTACTGAGAATCAGTGTGTCATTGCCCATTGAGAATAATACTATTTTTCTGTTTTTTTCTGGTTGCTTTAAAGATTTTTTTTCTTTGTCTTTGATTTTCAGTAGTTTTACTATGATGTACCCAAGTGTGGGTTTTTTAATCTGTGACTTAATGTCTTTTGTCAGTTTTGAGACGTTTGGGGCCATTTTCTTTTCAACAAATGAAACAGCAAAGTCAACGAGGAACAGTTTTATGAAGACTTAGTCAGATTGAGCTAAAATGCCAGGTTCTTAATAGAAATGTCTGCACCTATTTAAAAAATTTACAAAAGTGGGTCTATACCATCTAGAGATTTTGATTTATTAAGATTGAGGAAAGGCTCTGTTATCTATACTGTTCTAGGTGTTTCTGATGCATAGTTAGAATTTAGAACCAGACCAGGTGTTTGAACATTTATATTTACTTTAAATTAAGTGTTTATAATTGTGAATGGAGTCACTGTTTAACAAAAGCTATAGAACAAAAAGCTTGATGCATACTCCCAAGGAATTCAGCCTAGTCCCGGAGGCAGGTTTATAAGCAAAGAGCTACCATTAGTGCTTTAAAAATCAGAAAAGGTATGAACTCAGCATTGTAGGGATACAGTGCTAAACTTCCTAAGTTGGAATTTATTTTTACAATGTGAGAAGTACAGAGCATTCCAGATAAAGGGAATAGCCCTCTAAAGGCACAGAATCAGTTTAAACCACTGGGTCTGCATTTAAAATATCTCTCTGTGTTGCATTTTAGCAAATAATCCTCAGATGATAACATTTGAGGGACAGCAAGTAAATGGTCTTTTGCGACAGTTTCATTGGTATCTGTTGATTTATCCTTTTTGTAGCACTTTCTGCCTTAGTAAGTAGCCACGAACTCTGAACTAGCTACAACTGCCATATCCCATCTCTACTTGGCGGGAGGGGGTTCTTAGCTAGGGAGGAACATGGTCAGTAGCTAATCCTACCCTGTCATCCATTAATAGGGAGTTGTTACAGGGCTTTCCCACTTTCTTCATCTTTCCTTCCCTTTCCAACAGTAACAGATCACTTACTGGGGAAAGGATTGAGCAAAAGAGTCAGTTGTCTTAGCCCTGTCTATTACTGGATTTTGTGAGTGAATGAATGCATGAATGTGCTTACTTTGCACATGGCATTGACTGTTCTTCTGACCCGCTTTGTAAATAGTTATGCCACGTTGGTTAGGAAGGATGTTGCCAGTCTGGTGTTTCCTACAAAATCTACAGACCATCAAGCAGTTTTCCCTTTCAAATGACTATAAGCATTGTAATGATCCTCCAGGTCGTCTTTGTTTTCATAAATCTGAAATATCAATGAGGTCAGAGATGAAGAGAGCCTAAGAAATCAGCTTACAACTATCTTGTTCCATGTAAATGTCATCAAAATAATCAAATTCAGTAGCAGATGTATAGGCATTTTTTTGTTCAAAGCTATCACTTTTTTTTTTATATAGTGAAGAATGAAAATCTAGAAAATTTGAATGAAAAAGAATATTTTGGAATTATCAGTGTAAGGATTTTAGTTCGAGAGTGGCCTATGACATCTGGTTCCAGTTTGCGACTAATTGTCATTCAAGAAGAGGTAGTAGAGATTGATGGAAAACAAGTAAGATAATATGCTTATTAATTGGGAACTAAATTGTAAAGATTTGTGCTAGTTTTTATGCATGTGTTCAATTATTTTATTATTTATTTCTGACTTCATAGGAGAAAAGGTACTCTTAATGTTGCCTATATTCAGTTAGAATTTTTTATTTGTTTTAGCATTTACAAGTAAGTAAAGAGATTGAATTCGGTTCATAACTGCTACCATTTCCTCTGGCTAAGTCTCTCTAAGTTAATGAAATAGAACTGAAAGCAAGCAGATATTAATGAGTGCTACAGCACACAGGAGTATGATTAAAGTTGCAAATTAAATGCTTCAGAATTGGGGGGGGGGCAATAAAAAGAAATTGTGTAAATATGACAAGTTTCTTAATTACAGAAATTAGGAGGGAAATTTCAGTTTTAAATTCTTAGGGGACTGTACCATTATTTAGAATGGAGTACGTAATTGCTTTTTTTCTTTTTTAATAGGCTCAACAAAAGGATGTTACTGAACTTGATCTTTTAGTTAAGAACCAGGGAATACTCAGACATACAAACTACACGCTACCTTTGGAAAAAAGCATGCTGTACTCCATTTCCAGAGATGATGACATTTTATTTACCCTTCCCAACCTTTCCAAAAAAGGTACTTTAAAAGGCCATTATTGATTTCTTTAGTTGGTAGCTTTTAAATCATAGTTAATATGTTTGAAATAAGCTTCTTTCAGAAATGCTTTATAACATGTATTACTTTATATATCCATTTGAGGACTCTGTGTTGTCTTAATAAAGTATTATCAATGCTTATTGTATAGAGATATTTTGCTGTAATTATCTACTCTTACTCTGGGTAATCATCATATAACATGTAATAAGATTATCATTCATTTAAAGGAAGAAGTATTCATTTTTTTCCAATAAAATGCAACTCTTAAAAATTTGACTATGTGACAGAATCATAACTGCTATAGTTTCCTTTTAATGGTCTTAGTTTATGGCTCCTTTCTTGCATTTAAATCTGAGTAACCAAATATGTTTATTTTTTCGCCCATGGAAAGATTGATATTCTTGCTATCTAAATGTTATCGGCATAGCAATCTTAGGACTGGTAGGAGAGACACCAGCATGCGCCTAGCATTTCGGTAACTTGTCTCTTTCTCCTCAGTAGAAAGTGTTAGTTCACTACAGACCACCAGCCAGTATCTTATCAGGAATGTGGAAACCACCGTAGATGGCGATGCTTTACCTGGCAAATTACCTGAAACTCCTCTCAGAGCAGAGGCTCCATCTTCCTATAAGGTAAATTAGGAATTTTGGATTATCTCCACATTACAAACATTTATGGTTTTTAAGAAAAGAGCATAATGAGATGAAAAGCATGTGGTTTGGAACCATGGGACAGTGTTAATCATGAACTCTTAACTGTTTTAATGTGGTATTTTTAGGTATTTTTTTTTTCTTTTTCAAGTTTCATTTAATAATAATGTAGTCAGATAATGATTATCAAAGCACTGGATTTCATTGTGTTGTGGATTTTCAGTTCCTGTCTTTCTCACATCCCCATTTGTCTGTTACTTTATGACTCCCACCTCACTGCACACACATGTGGTGCCCTCAGCATCTCGCGCAGTGACTAAGCACACCTGGGTAAGCGTGCGCTTTCTGGAGTCAGACTGCCTAGGTTTGCATTCTGGTTCTGCCTGCCACTTACTAGTTGTGTGATGTTGGACAAGCCTGGTCTCTGTTTATCTGTGCAATGGGACACCACTTAAGTCTGTAAAGCAGTGCCTAGGTGAAGCGGCTGCTGAAAGGATTAATAAATGGGTACAGATGTAAATATGCATTGGCACCTACTAAGTACTCACATATAATGAATGACCTTCTACTGCTGATTGGGAAATATTCAGGGTTCAGGGAGAGTATCCCTCTCTCTAGGGCTAGGTCCTTTACTCAAAATAATTTCCATTTAAATGAGCAGGTGTGTGGTTAGTCTTAGGATTCCAGAGATGATTATTGAAAGTTCTCACTCAAGATTGGGGTTACTGAAAAAACCCAGGTCACTTTTTGCTGCCTGAACTCTTATGTAGTATCTTTACTCTGCCTACCTCGCTTCCCTCAGAACAAGATAGCCCAAGAACAGACTGCTTTCACAGCCCAGGCCATTGGTGCTGCCTTAGTATCTTCCCTCATTCTTTATTATAGCAACATGTTTTGCACACAGCAAATTCCCCATGTGTTCCAGGAGCTAGTACTGTGATTCTCTTTTCCTTTTCTTGTCCTCCAACTATTGGAAACACGTAGTTGACTCCAGTGCATTTTGTATAAAGTAGACTAGCCTAACCTCTGGTTATTTAGCAATTACTTTCACTTGGTGTATAGTTAGAGAACAGTATAATTGTAAAGAATAGTAATATTTCTGTCTTAGAATTTTAATATTTAAAATTATAAATAACTTCACTGAGGTAAGTTTTAAAATGAAATGCACTCATTAAAAAGAACAGTTAAGTTTTGACAAGTGTAGACATCCATGTAACCACTACCACAATCAAGATACAGAATATTATCACCCCAAAACTAGAATATGGTTTTTAAAGTTTTTTAGAACTCAAATGAAATGCGTATATAATCAAAAGTCTTTTTTTAGGTGATGTGTCAGTGGATGGAAAAGTTCAGAAAAGATCTGTGCAGGTTCTGGAACAGTGTTTTCCCAGTATTCTTTATGTTTTTGAACATCATGGTGGTTGGAATTATAGGAGCAGCTGTGGTAATAACCATCTTAAAGGTGCTTTTCCCAGTTTGTGAATACAAGTAAGTATTTTTTACTTTTGAAACATTAGTATTTTTAGTGATTAATAGCTGGGTTGTAGTTACTGTATATTTTTTGCTTTTTAAAAAATTTTGTATTTTTCAATTACTGTTGACATTCAATATTATATTAGTTTCAGGTGTACTGCATAATGATCAGACTTTATATAACTTGCAAGGTGATCCTCCCAGTAAGTCCAGTACCCACCTGACACCATAGATGGTTATTACAGTATAATTTACTATATTCCCTATGCTGTACTTTTCATCCCTGTGACTATTCTGTAACTACCAATTTGTACTTCTTAATCCCTTCACCTTTTTCACCCATCCTCCCCAAAGTCCCTCCCATCTGGCAACCATCAGTTTTTTCTCTGTATCAGTTTGTTTCTGTTTTAATTATAGTATTTGTAGATTGCACATGTACATGAAATCATACAGTATTTGTCTTTCTCTGTCTGGCTTATTTCACTTAGTGTAATACCCTCTAGGTCCATCCATGCTATAGCAAATGGTAAGATTTCATTCGTTTTTAGGCTGAGTACTATTCTGTTGTATAAATGTACCACATCTTCTTTATCCATTGTCTATCAGAGGACACTTAGGTTGCTTCCATATCTTGGCTATTATAAATAATGCTACAGTGAACATAGGGAAGCATATATCTTTTTGAATTTGTGTTTTGGAGTTCTTTGGATAAATACCCAGAAGTGGGATTGCTGGGTCATATGGTAATTCTACTTGTAAATTTTTGAGGAACTTCCATACTGTTCTCCATCGTGGCTGTACCAGTTTACATCCCCACTAACAGTGCACGAAGGGTTCCATTTTCTCCACCACCTCATCTACACTTTGTTGAGTTATTGATGATAGCCATTCTATCAAGTGTGAGGTGATATCTCATTTTGCATTTCTCTAACTAGTGATGTTGAGCATCTTTTCATATGTCTATTGGCTATCTATCTGTATGTCCCCTTTGGAGAAAAGTCTGTTCAGATCCTCTGCCCATTTTTTTCATCGGAGTCTTTGGGTTTTGGTGGGGTTTTTTTGGTGTTAAGCTCTATGAGTACTTTAATGTATTTTGGATATTAACCCCTTATCGGGTGTATCATCGGCAAATATCTTCTTTCATTCATGTTATTTCCAATAATGCTGTAGTGTTCATTTGTTAATATATGTATATATCTTTACACATGTATATTTATGTGGAATAGATTCCTAAAAATAAAATTACTGGATGGAAGAGTGTATGTAATTAACATTTCCTCAACACTGGTAATAGTTTTTGCTGTGTGGCCAAAAATATAACTTTTTTAATTTACATTTTCCTCTTTTTAAAAAAAAATACATTTTTATTGATTTCAGAGAGGAAAGGAGAGGGGGAGAGAGAAACATCAATGAGTTCTAGCCAGTTTGGCTCAGTGGATAGAGCACTGACTGCGGACCAAAGGGTCCCGGGTTCGATTCTGGTCAAGGGCATGTGCCTTGGTTGAAAGCTCCTCCCTGGCCTGGGCCCTGGTCAGGGGGCATGTAGGAGGCAACCAGTCAATGTGTTTCTTTCACATCGATGTTTCTCTGTCTTTCCCTCTCTTCCACTCTCCCTAAAAATCAACGGAACAATATCCTTGGGTGAGGATTAACAACAACAAAAAATAGAAACATGAGTGATTAGTACCTTTGATCGGCTGTCTCATACATGCCCCCTACTGGGGATCAAGCCCCAACCTGGGCATGTGCCCTGACCAGTAATTGAACTGTGACCTTCTGAATCATAGGTGGGACACTCAACCACTGAGCCACACTGGCCAGGCTGAATTTTCTTAATAGCATCTTTGCTAGTCTAGGTGTAGCTAAATCTAGCATCTTTGTGATAATTAGCTATATATATATTCCTCCTGTGATATGTCTGTTTATAGCATTACCCTATTTTTTCAATTGCATTGCCTTTTATAATCATTAATATATAGGGGCTCCTTTGTCTGTTATACATCCATAATATGTATTGCAGAAATATCTTTTTTTATCCCAGACTACAATTTGTCTTTTGCTCTTGTGTATGGTATCCATTATCATATGGAAGTTTTACATTTGGAGTGAAAGCAATTCATGTTTTTCCTTTATGACTTCTAGGGTTTTTAATGTTCTTAAGTAGACCTTTCCTATCTTAAAAAAACATGTTTTCTTAAAACATTTTTTTTATCATCACTTTTGTGTATAGTTTAAGCTAGAGTAGTAACTTACCCATTACTTGGAATGTTAACTTACTATGAACTAAATTCCAGCATACATTAGTCTTGTTTCTGGACTCTCTTCTTCCACTGATCTATTTAACTATTCCTATGACCATGGCAGTTTTGTTATGATGTTTTTTTTCTTTGTTCTTACGATTCTGCATTCTCTTATTTTTTATTTTTTATTGACAGTATACAGATGTCCCCTATATTCCTCCCCTTTGCCCCCCTCAGCCCCTGTAATTATTATAATATTTCAATAAAATCTTTGTTAGCTGTTTAGGGCAGCTGTTTCTTCTCCCCATTGTTCTGTCTAAAAAATTGTTACAGCAGTTCTTGCAGTTTCTCTCCTATGAACTTTATAATCATCTTGTTCAGTTTTATAAACTAACTTCTGTTGATGGTTTGATTAGGATGATATTGAACTTGCAGTACAGGGTCTTGGATCCAATGCAAAGATCTCCCCTCTCGTCAGGGATGTTAGTAGCAAAAGGAGAAATGCTGTCTAAAGATCTAAGGTTCCATTCCAGCAGTGAGTATTGTTTAGAAAGCTGCTTGGGCCTAGTCTTTTTGCCCAGCATGTGCAAGTTTAGGGCTCTACCTACCTGTCTTGGAGATCTATTCTTAATCCTTTCCTTTCCTACAGTACCAAGTAAGGAACTTCCTCTTAGAACTTTATATTTTCTCAGTTTGCTTAAAGTGAACTTTGGACTCAAGAGTTTGTACAATCATTATAAACTAGATAAAATGAAGCAAAGCACCTAAACCCAGGTATATATTTCATTATAACCTTGAAGTAGCTCTATCTTACTTCCAATTTTAATTTTTATATTTCAGAGGAATTCTTCAGTTGGATAAAGTTAATATTATACCCGTGGCAGCTGTCAACTTATATGCAGATGGTCCTGAGAAAACAGCAGAAATCCTTAAAGATAAAATATGTATTTGAAACACCACCTCAAATCATGGACTCTGAAGTTTGTTGGCTCTAAATTTGCCACTTGAATGTTTCTTTAAATCATTAAGAATCAGTTTACACACTAGAGAAATTGCTCAACTCCTAAAACTTGACCTTTAAAATGTCAAGTTAAAGTTCACCTTATTCTTTAACAGGGCTGGCTATTCAGATGAAATTTTAAACAACGTGGAAGAGAAGACAAGTGAAGAAACTTTGAAATTACCAAAAAGGAAAAAAATGGGCAAGACAAAATGCCATGTGCCAATACTTTACAAGGTGCCTTTGTTAAGGAAGTTATATCCACTTAATTACTATAATATATAAGACTTTATGAAAAGCACTTTATGAAATTCTAATTTAAAAACTCAAGAACTTAACACTTATTTTTTTATTCAGTCAAATGTGCCTTTATATTGTCTGTGACTCAGTATAAAAATCACTGAAGTGTATCATGATTTCATTGTACCAAGACCACTTGCCTTGAATGCACTAGGATTCAAAAATAATAGTGACATGTTCTCACTCTAAAATAAACGTTTTTTGAAGAAAAAATAGTCTTTTTGGCATAAAAACTTTACCCAAGCTTGAATTACTTCTGTATAATAGCTGCTTTCACATACACTGGCTGAAACCAACATTCAAGTCAGTTAAAATGACCATCAGTATCATGGAATTAGAATATACCTTATGGTACTAAGTATATGTTTATTCTACAGTAATGTTTGGCCTTTTTTTTCTTAACCATTACCCTATTGACTTATATTTTACAGTGTGACCTAATTCATACAGTACTTATCTTTACTCCATGTGATAGATACCTTCTATTCTGTTTTATCAGTAAGGTTTTTATTGCAACCCATCATTTTAAACACATTGTCCAAAAAAGTTATGGCAAGTTTTTAAAGCCACTTTATGTTTAGGCTAAATAGATACAGATGTATGGGAGAAGCATGGCAGGTAGAGAGTAAAGTTTTGCCTGTTTTTAATAAGGAATAACAGCCCTGTGAAATGTACTATCTCCATATTATCTACACTAATAAAAGACAAACATGCAAATTGACTGTACCTTTGCCACATCTTAAGCCACACCCATCAGCCAATCAGAACGACTATATGCAAATTAACCCAACCAAGATGGCGTCCGACAGCCACGGAGCTGGAGCAAGCAGGAGGCTTGGTTGCCCCGATGATGGAGGAAGCCAAGCTTCCCATTTGCCGAGCCGGGCTCTGAGCTCCACTCAAAGCAACAAAGTTTCAATTATAGAAGGTAAATAAACCCCAGATACCTGCTTTTAGCTGGCCGTGGCCATGGAGTTGGAGCAAGCAGGAGGCTTCCCTCCCGCCCGCCCTGGCTGGTTCTGAGCTCCTCTCAAGGCTACAAAGTTTCAATTATAGAAAGTAAATAATCCCCAGAAGAAAAAAGAAAAAAAGGAGAGGCTGGGAGCTTCCGTCGCCGGGGGGCTTGGCCAGCCTGAAAACGGCCCTCAGCCGCTCACCCAGACTGGCCAGGCACCCCAGTGGGGACCTCCAACCCTAAAGGGGGTGTGACCAGCTTGAAAACAGCCATCAGCCCCTCACCCAGGCTGGCCAAACCTCCATGGGGTGAGGGTCCCCACTGGGGGGGGCTTGACCAGCCTGCAAACAGCCATCAGCCCCTCACCCAGGCTGGCCAGGCACCCCAGTGGGGACCCCAACCCTGAAGGGAGTGTGACCAGCTGCAAACAGCCATCAGCCCCTCACCCAGGCTGGCCAGGCACCCAGCGGGACCCCCACCCTGATCCGGGACACCCCTCAGGGCAAACCAGCCGGCCCCCACCCATGCACCAGGCCTCTATCCTATATAATAAAAGGGTAATATGCAAACTGACCCTAACAGCAAAACAACTGGGAATGACTGGTCACTATGACACACACTGACCACCAGGGGGCAGACGCTCAGTGCAGGAGATGCTCCCTGGTGGTCAGTGCGCTCACATGGGAAGCTCTGCTCAGCCACAAGCCAGGTTGATGGCTGCCAGTACAGTGGTGGTGGTGAGAGCCTCTCCTGCCTCCTCAGCAGTGCTAAGGATGTCCGACTGCAGCTTAGGCCTGCTCCCCGCTGGCAAGTGGACATCCCCCGAGGGCTGCCGGGCTGCCAGAGGGATGTCTGACTGCCAGCTTGGGCCCGATCCTCCAGGGAGCGGGCCTAAGCCAGCAGATGGACATCCTCCGAGGGGTCCCAGACTGCAAGAGGGCATAAGCTGGGCTGAGGGACCCCCCGAGTGCACAAATTTTTGTGCACCGGGCCTCTAGTAGAATAAATAATAGCAGACAATGTAGATCTTAAAGTCACCCAGTTGGTCACACTATTTTCTGTCCTTCCTCACTAAGTTGCTAGAAATCACCAGTTCTGACTCCAAATGATGACAGGGTCTTATTTCATCCATTCAGCATAAGCTTGTAGATAGACTGGTGAGAACAATGTAGAAGGCTACATGGCCAACTGGAGTGGACAGGCTTTGCAGTCAGTAGATCCCTATCCTGCCTTTTCTCCTTACCAGTGAGAGGGACCACAGCAAGGCACTCAGGCTTCTTGAGGCTCTGTTTTCTATGTTTGGGATGATACAATAAGTTTTTTGGTTTTTTTTTACAAGTAATCATAAATAGAAATCTTATTTAAAATGTTATACCATTAACTTGTATTTCATTTAACTTTTACTTACATCATCAACTGTTAATTATGCTTCGTATCCTGAGTGAATGAGTTTCATTAGAATACAGTGAACAGCATAGGCTTAGAAGTATCTACATGCCTATAGTGCAGCCTCTCTTATGTAGGCAGAATAAAGTGAGGCAAGGTTGTATATAGATACATGTTTTTTCATTTAAAATGCATAGTGAAATGAAGGATCTTTAAAGATCTCCCAGGAAATGGAGGGAAGGTACCATAACACAGGCAGAAAGACACACTGGGCTTGGTTCATGTTTCAATTGGCTACTTGTGTAAAAATGTTCCGGAATTTTCAGTTTTCCATTGGGACCCAAGGAACTAGAGCCAGTCTTACCACCTAGAAGAAAGAGCAGCCATGGAGGTGGAAGATGCTATACTTACAAGTGCATATAAAGACAGTTTTCCAAACTAAGTAACAGCGACTGTATTACAACATTTGTAGTAAGTGAAAGAAATCAGGCAATGCTAAAGTAAAACAAATTGCTTACAGCTTTAAAAAATTGCCTTTATTCAGAATCATATGGTTTTTTTAAAAAAAATCTTACCATTATGAAAGTTTAAAAAAATATAGCACTCCGTGCAATGAAATACTACATTTAATTATTCAAACACTTAAGGCAGGTTTCTCACAGTTTACATGTGAGAATTAGCATGATCCAAATTCTAATATCCATTTCTCATATCTTTCAATGTCTGCAGCAGATACTGACTTAGAAACCTTTTTTAAAGCCATTTCAAAATCCTCCATAGTTGTGGGCATGTGCATTTCTTCTCTTGAAAGATTTCGGATTTCTTCTGGGGTCAAACCTTCAATACGCCTTCTCATTGCCATCAAGGATGCATCCCTAGGTTTTAAATTTTTTTTAAAAAAGTGATATTTTGATTGAATGAAAACCTATTAGCTAGAAAAATATATTTTATACATGTCCAGGAAGGTGGTTTCTCCTCGTATTTCATGCCTTTTTTTTTTTTAAGGAGAACTTTGGATTCAAGCACCACTTTCACCAAATTTTATTCTTAATAGCAGCCACCATTTATGAAAAGGGATGGCAACATATGGCTACTTTTGCACACTATCACTAATCCTCACAAGAGCCCTATCTGAAAGGCTCACTTTTGAGAGGACGAGACTAAATCAAGCACCTTGCTAAATCATCTGAGTTAATACTTGGACTAGAATAAAATTCATGAATAAGCCAGATTAGAGGGGCAGTCTTTTCTCTTTTTTACTGCTATTCCTGTCACATTTAGGACATTTTCACTGAAAATGAGATTATACTCTACTTGGGTATGCCAAGTTAATTTATTTCACAATTCTATTTCCTTCATGACAGTATACTAAACAACTGCACCAACATCATTTTAATCCAAGACAATTACAGATTTTCTATTTTACACTCATCGCTGTAACATAAGCTTCTTGAACTTGTAGTTTTCAAATGAACTGTAGACTTGATCTGTAAGATACACCGGTATCTTACTAGCACCTGCTAACACTAACTAAATACCAGAACTTGTGTCTTTGACTGTAGACTATAAAGTGTGTCTTTTTCTTAACTTGGCATAAAAACGTCATAAGTTTAGACCCACAAAAACCTATGCTTCCAAAATAATTCATACCTGCACACGTTGGTAATGTCCGCACCTGAATAACCTTCCATGTTTTCTGCTATACGTGCAAGGTCAACATCATCAGCCAATTCCAGCTCACGGAGACTTATTCGTAATAGCTCCTCCCTGCCTTTTGCTAATGGTAGGAACAAATTTAAAAATATAAGTCTTCAACATAAACATAGTGTATTATTTTTCCTCAAGTCCACTTTGTATGATAAGTTGTTTACCAATTCTTAGAGCTCATTTGCTTAAAAATTTAAGAGCTATTCCTCACTGAATTTTACATTTCCTAATATCAAGGCTTTCGGGCTCTAGCCCTTTGCGGTCGTATTAAATTTGGACATGGGTGTCCTGCTGGTCGGAATTAATTTTTAATTCTTTTTTGGAACTACGTCACTACTAGGAGAATCACTACAAACGTTATCACTTTCTACGTCAGAGTCAGTATTCAAGGGGCCAAAATAAAACTTTTCATCGTTACTTTCAGATGCGTAGTACACTTCTTTCGGTAACTTTCTTTTTGCCATTTTGGAGTATTATTTTGAAATATCTTAACAAGCGAGAATGTCTAATTACAGTTAAACGTAATTTGTAAAGCTTTATTTGAAATTCTGCGAAGTATCTCCGAAGCTTGTCCATTTCTTCACTCTCAAAAGGCGACTGACTCGCCACGGTGTTTTGCATGGCGAGTGTGGAACGACCGCGTTTGTTTATATTGAGTTTCGATATCTCCGATTTGTCGGGGCAATGTTTTGGTTCGTGACAAGGTCGTTTAGACACTTAAGAGCTTTCAGAGAAATTATGAACTGATACATGAACGAATAGAGTTAAGATTCGTACGGTTCCTTGCTGTGGTGGCTGAGAGCAGACATACGACTGGAACAGTAAAAAAGCTTTGGTGGCTGAGAGTAGACAAACGACCGCAAAGGGCTAGATATAGCCACACCAGTTAATATAAGGGAAAACATGCCACATTTGTCTCTTGAAAGTTAATAACAAATTTGAAAATTTCTAAGAAAAACTAAGTTAACATGAGCTTTCTGACAAGATTCACATGAAGATACCTGATGGTAATGGAATATAGATTCTTTTTTCAAGACGTCGTCTTAAAGCCTCATCAATATCCCAGGGAAAATTAGTAGCTGCCAGAACCATAACCATTTTGGAAGGGTCATCATTTTCAGAAGCACCTCCAACACCTAAAAGAAGGGTAAGGGGAGAGTAAAATTATACTCAGATATATAAAATAAAGCTCAACTACTTAAAGATCATCAAATATTTAGCACAAAGTTACAAGGTAGTATAATGGTCAAGCCTCTTTAAAACTTCTAAAACAAACTGGTACATACGTAAACTTTGGTCCAAGAAAAATAAGTTCTTGTAGTATGCAAACAATAAGGCTCAAAACAGACTCAATCAAAAGACCAGCTCAACTACATACCTATTTTTTTTAAATTCTAAAAGCATACATACCCCTCTCAGGCAAATTTATCTGCATTTATTTCAATTGCATGGCTAAAAATAAGAGAACAGCATATATGCCAAAGGGTGCCTGTGAAGAGCCATCATTTCTGGCATGACTCCACTGTCAGTGTACCAATTTAATGCTGTCAAACTCCAGCCCCCTTTAGTCATGGGAGTTGTGTAGGCTAGCACCACCAGCAGAGCTTAGTCAATTCCCGCATATACACATGCCTACCATCCATTTGAACCAGCAGCTCGGCTTTCACCCTCCTGCTTGCTTCGTGCTCTTCAGAAGTCCCTCTGCGACTACAAATGGAGTCAATCTCATCAATAAATATGGTGGCTGGAGAATAAAATCGAGCCTAAAGAAAGAAACCATGCAACACCAGGTTTTTATTTCATTTAAAAGTAATTTATAGTTTATCAACCACAAAACAGCTGAGGAGTCTGCCACACTGTGTATCTTTCCCTCTTGTCCTAATATTGGGGGAGAGGATAAAATTGGAACAGCTAAACCATAGTTTCTAATACAGACTTACTTACTAAAATATCATATGGCAAATTTTTTTACCATTCAATACTATAATGATACATACTTATGAATGATATAAATTCAGGATTAACCTGTGTACTACAAAAATATTAATAACTGGTGGGAAAACACAGATACTGGTTAAGGGTTCTAAAGTTCTAGAAAAAGAATTGGTTAAAGAGAATCATTATCTTAAGTAAAATTACATAGATTCCCTCTAAGAAATTCTAAATGCCATTTTTCATTTGACAAGTACTTTTTAAAATCCTCTTAAGTAGTGAAATAGAAGAGTAAATTTATATGGCCCAAGTTTTTTTGTTTGAGATAAAAATTCATATAAAATTTACCATTTAAACGACTTTAAATTGTACAATTTAGTATATTCGCTATCTTGTGTAACAATCCCACTATCAAATACCAGGATAGTTTCACGCCCCCAAAAAACAGCCCTATTTTCCTTTCCCCAACTCGCAACCACTAATTTGTTTTCTGTCTCTACACTATTGAATTGCCTATTCTGGACATTTCTAATAAATGGGATCATACAATATGTGGTCTTTTGTGTCTGGCTTCTTTCACGTTGCATAATGTTTTCGGTGTTCATCGGTAGTTGGACATTCCCCGAGGGGGTCCCAGACTGGAGAGGGTGCAGGCCAGGCTGAGGGACACTCCCCCCGCCCCCCCTACACACACACCCCGCTACTGGCCCCGCATGAATTTCCTGCACCGGGCCTCTAGTTTCTAATAAATGCGATCATACAATTTGTGGTCTTTTGTATCTGGCTTCTTTCACATAGCATAATGTTTTCAATGTTCATCTATACTGTAGCATGTACAGTACTTCATTCTGTCTTATGGCTGAATAACACTTCCCAAGTTTGTGTACCTTAAATGCATTTCTTCCTCAAACCACAGAACAGGAAAGACTAATCCATTAAATAACAGATCTAGTCAAGTATTAATCTAGTAAATAGCTATGTAAGACTCAACAGTATCACTCTTAAGAAGTCTAAAGAAATTTATTACAGTAAAGTTTATTGTTAATCATTTTTAAAATTAAATATCCAAATTTATAGAATCACAGCACAAGAAAGAACTAAATGATAACAGAAGTTTCTCAAAACAGAGCTAGAGTGAATAAACATCAAGTTAAAGTTTTTTTAAAAAATAAAAATCCAGCCTGGCCAGCATGGCTCAGTGGTTGAGCATTGACCCATGCACCAAGAGGTCGCAGTTTGATTCCTGGTCAGGGCATATGCCCAGGTTGTGGGCTGGATCCCCTGTAGGGGTCGTGCAGGAGACAACTGATAGATGCTTCTCTCTCATTGATGTTTCTATCTCTCCCTCTCCCTCCTTCCTCCCTCTCTAAAAATCAATAAAAACATATTTTTTAAGTCTATAATTAATACCTTTAAAAAATAATAAGCTGTTGGAGAGGGCTTCATAAACCTTATTATAAAAAATAATGCGCACTAGCGGGTTTGGCTCCGTGGCTAGAACCTGTGGACTGTGGACTGAAAGGTCCCGGGTTCTATTCCAGTCAAGGGTACATGCCGGAGTTGCTAGCTCAGGTCTCAGTGGGAGACATGCAGGAGGCAGCTGATCAATTATTCTCTCATCATTGTTATTTCTATTTCTCTCTCCCTCTCCACTTCTCTCTGAAATCAATAAAAATATACTTTAAAAAAGAAAAAATAATGCAATTTAGCACTTTGTCAAAGGCTTCCCCCTATAGAAAAAAATGGTCCGTTTTCTTGAATATAAACCCTACATTAGAAAATATATCAAATAATTCATAAAAAGCAACAGCTAATATCTATGAGCCCTTAAATGTCAGGCTCTGTATTAAGCAATGTATGTGTATTAGCTTATTTCACCCACTAAACATTACAGGGGTATGTCCTCTATTATTGGCCTCTTCTTATAGATGAAGTAACTGAGGATGAGGAAAGGAATTTGCCCACAGTTAGCCAGCTAGGAAAGTGACAGTGGTGGGATCTGAACCCATGCCATCTGACTCTAACGACCCCCACATTTAGTCATTCACTCTTTGTAACTTACATTTTTAAAGGCCTGGTTCTTCTGAAATACTGGCAATATAATTTCCCACTCCCCTCCCACCCTCTCCGCCCCAGAAGCTAAAAGAAAACTAATTTTCCATAATGATCTCAGAGGTTCATTAGATTCCTACTGTGGTATGGGCTATTAGTAAGCCATTGAGAACTTCTTAGAATTTGCATCCTGCCTAATAAATGTTCAAAATTGAAAGAAAAATGAAACAGGAATTGAAAACAGAAGAAGCCTTTATAAGAAAATAACCTGAAATTATGAGGATGTTTGTTTGCTGTTTTGTTTTATTCTGAGCCTAGGAAGGAAGATCTGGTATGATATTAGCATGGTCCAAGGTTCTGTCCACCAAAAGTAAGAATGCAAGTCTTTGTCACTATCTACAAATAAGAATGTGTCCTCATACTTACAACAGCACCACTTCTTAAATTCGGCAAGATTGAAATAATCAGTAAAGCTTAGCAAAGTCTATTGAATTCAACCCAGAAGTTGTTAAGTTACATTTCCCCTACTGATAATAGATTAGTGGGAGTGGAAGAACATAAAAGAAACTCAAAGTATGGAGCAAAGAATTTAAGCCAAAGATTGGGTCCTTAAACTTGGGATATTTGGTATAGCTCATAGATTGGAGGTGATCTAAGTTCCACAAGTACTTATGATTTTCAACTTTTTGCATTAACATACTGCATTTACCATGTTATAACTAAGCTTACTGATTTTTTAAAAAAAATTTCAAATTCCTATAGCAGATTAGTAAGGCAGATCCCATAATGTGAGCATGCTCTTAAGCTAACAGAGGTGGCTTTTCCTCCAGAGGAAAGGGGACAAAGAGCAACTCAAGTTATTCATATCAGTAAAGGATTCCAGCTTCAGGGGCATAGGAATCATACTCTGGGCACAATGTCATTCTTCCTAGCTATTCTACACACTGGAGATAGTGACAACTCACTTTCTCCCCTTTCAGAGGTAAAGAATCAGAGCTGTCTCAAACATTCACCATTTCAAACAGAAGACGAACAAGCTTCTCAGACTCTCCTCTGTATTTAGAAGTCAGTGTTGATGAAGAGACATTGAAGAATGTTGTCTTGCATTCTGTAGCTACTGCTTTAGCAAGGAGGGTCTTTCCCGTGCCAGGTGGGCCAACCATCAGCACTCCCTGTTGGGAATGTAATAGCATAAATGAAGGATTTATCTGCCATTGTTCTACTTCACTAGAATTCCATTACTAAGGATCACTTTTCAACCAACTTACACATATTAAGACAAAAGACAAATAGAAAGGTAAACAGAAGTATACTTTATCACAAATTTACTTTGTCCATTACAAAAGTATAATAACAGCATTATTTAAAATATGTAACTCAGAACTGAGAAAAAATAAAATCAATATTATAATACTGATATTACAATATCATATCCTACCACAGATATTATTATAGTATCTGGATATATTTTCTGCTAGTCTTTTTGCTCAAATAAATTAGTTATTTTTTACATATTTATACTCAAAGAATGTTTATAATTTTCATCTTGCTTATCATTTAACATTTAAAGACTTAAAATTGCCCAGCCGGCCTGGCTCAGTGGTTGAACGTCGACCTATGAACCAGGAGGTCACTGGTTCAATTCCCGGTGAGGGCACATGCCCAGGTTGCAGGCTGGATCCCCAGTGTGGGGTGTGCAGGAAGCAGCCAATCAATGATTCTCTCTCATCATTGATATTTCTTTCTCTCCCTCTCCCTTCCTCTCTGAAATCAATAAAAATAAATAGGTAGATAAATAAATAATAAAGACTTAAAATTAGTAAGTGCTTAGCTATTAGCATATTTTCCAAATCTAAGAGTTTTTTGACAGTCTCTTTTCAGATCAACCCATGACCTTAAAAAGTCCTTATTAGATATAGATATGTCTTATTTCTTAAGAAAAATATCTTCAATAGATGTAAATATGTCTTAATTTCTTAAGAATAGGATGCAAGTTTGCAACATGACATATAAAATGGAGTGCTTTTGCATTAGGCAACTTGTTCACATTTGCAAATACAAGCTCATTCTAAATCTGCCATGTGTCCAACTATCCAAGATCATGTTGTACTCATTTATTATTCTGGGAACCTAGAAATAGCTTTTGGTCTAAACAAAATTCTGAATAACACAACATACTTTTTTTAATTTAAATTTTCTTTACCTACTCTACTACTTTCTCTCCTCACTTCACCTAAAACAGATAAATATTGACTTTCTTTAGCGATGTACTGGCCATTCACTTTGACTATGCCATAATAAACTTACTTTCCACGGTCTCCTGATGCCCTTAAAGAATTCTGGCATCCACATTGGTAACACCACGGCTTCCTTAAGCAACTTTTTAGCCTCTACCAAATCAGCAATATCATCCCTGAAACAGAAGATATTTTATAAACCACCTTTTAGAGTATATATTTAACTCTATGGAGTCATTCTTGAGAATCCCTGGAAGCACACGATTTAACATTGCTGACAGAATGCTCTCCTTTGGCTCTAGCGAACTAAGACACTGTGATGAGGCCCTGCCAACCAATCCACATAAAGAGCACAATCTGTACTTTCAGTTTTTGTCAGTGATGATTCTCAGCTTGGCGAATGAGAACACATGTCGACAGGCCCACTCAAGTATTATTATGCCATCTCATTTTAAATTCTTGCTCTGATTGATGCTCATTCCATAAATTTCATGATTTAAAAACAATGAGCCCGTTTAAAAAAAAACATAAATAAAAAGGGCATAAAGCAGAGACAGGTTGCAATACTGCTGCTTTGCCCCCAACCCTATTAAGAGGTAGACACCAAGGATAAAGGGTATCATAGAAATTGCTATGAAGTTGCAACCACAAAATTACCACCACCACCACCACCACCACCACTACTCCACACATAGTATTTCTTATAATATGTTTTTATTGATTTTAGAGAGGAAGGGAGAGGGAGAGATAGAAACATCAATGATGAGAATCATCAATTGGCTGCCTCCTGCAATGCCCCCTACTGGGGATCCAGCCTGCAACCCGGGCATGTGCCCCGACCAGGAATTGAACAGTGACTTCCTGGTTTATGGGTCGAGGCTCAACCATTGAGCCACACCAGCCGGGCCACACATGATATTTTGAATGAAATTTCTGTGATCTTATTTCCATTCTGTAATTAAGATTTTTCATCTAATAAAAAATTATTTTATTATTTATTTTATTAAAAAGTCTCAGATAAAAACTTGGTACAGCCTGAACTGGAGTTTTTCATTATATATAATACTCTCATTGCATGGACTCTGGTTTTATTCCCAAGGACTGATCTTTAGTGCATGCCCACATCTGCTCCATTTTCTATCCCAAAAAGCAACAACAGCACACCCAATTATTATAACTTACCATCGAACATTGGGATTCTGAGAAATTATATCTCTTTCCAAAGCTTCTACTAAGTCCTTATCATATCCAGTACTATCAAATTTATTGGTTTCTGGTTCTGTAACTGCGGCAGGTGATTTGTTCTACATCGGGACAAAAAAACAAGAGCTTTTGATTGACTCAAAAATTGTATTTTGTTTCTGTGAGTCAGAAAAAAAAATTGGAGTCAAGTGATATTTTTTAAAAAGCTAATATAATAGTACAAGTAATAGGGCAGGATCAAAGACTAGAAGTCATCCTTCTACATCAGAGTTTCATCCTCAATATTTAATTTTTATATAAAAAGTATGACAATGGTGTTAAAAACAAAAAGATTATGCACATGAACTGATGAGAATAAAAAAATTAATACTGAGATTAACTGTGGTCACTAGTGAACATTAGATATATGTGATACTCGTCTCAAAGATTCAGAGGAGATAAGGTTAAAGACAAATGGATTATTCAACTAAGACTATGGTTCAATCTTCTACCAGTCCTCACTAATGTTTCTTAAATATCCCCTTTCACTATTCCCACCCACCCTCCAAAAGAGACATCTCAGTCCTTAGGTGAGATCTGCTCCCATCCTGTGATGTCAGTCATTAAGGCCATAGATCCAAAATATATACTAAAGTATCCCAGGGCACGATGGCAAACTCATAGGGCACTGAAAGATAATTAAAACAAAAATGTTTAAATTGTTGACAGTATTACAGATGCCCCCATTTGATATTTTAAATTTTTGAGGGAAGCATGGCAACATCTGTTTAACACTGGATGAACTATCAACTCTAAGCAGTTCAGTTTCTACATGAAGACTACGACATTCCTTTCAGAAATGCCATATTTTAGAAAGCCAGGTTTTTGGCTATAGCTGTGATAAGCGATATAATGGGAAAAATCGATGTGGAAGAGAAATAAGAATGTCCACTCTGCCTCCAAAGTCTGAGAAATCTACAGTGTCCAATAGGTGTTGATAGGACATAAACAAAGTTCTTTGAACCTAGCTTCCTCGTAAATAGTAGGTATTCTTTTTGTCCTAGGAGTGCTGTGAAAAAAAATTATTGAGACACTCATGAATTTTATGGACCAAAAAATTTATGAAGCTCTGCATTAGTGTAAATAATCATTTACTCGATCTGGTACTAGGATCATTATCCCATCTCCATAACATTTCATTGCCCATAACATGATGATTCGTCAATGGTGCTGTCTACAGTCAACATTAATGTCTAGACTTTATCCATATTTATGCTATTAACAGTCTTACACTAGATGACTAAATAAGTCTGTTTCACAATTTACAGACTATTCAGTATCCAATACTAACATAAAAGGTAAAGGGAAGGCATTGTTTAACATTTAAAGAGGAGGTTATCTTTTCTCCTAAGTATTTATGAACTTGTTATTCACTCAGATATTATCTACTAAGAATCTGTTCTGTGCTAGCAGCTGTGGGGGTAGAAAGAAGACACTGTCCTTGACTATTGGAAAAGTACACTGTAAGCCCAGGAAGATACATATGGAAGACACTTTCTAGTTCTCACTTTCTTTTCTCCCACAGAACACAGTGCTGAGGAAATGTTTGTAGCCAAAGCAAAACAGATTTAAGCTAGGCAGAAAGGAGAAACAATTCCATAATAGGTCAGGAAAGAGAAGGTATGGAATTTAAAATTTTGACATTTTTAATAGGATTTTATTGATTTCGCTGAACTAGTACAATTCTCTTTAAGTATACACCTATGCAATAACTTGCTCTAAATTAACATACTAACAGCTACTAGGAGGTAAAAGCAAGCAGCAGAGAGATTTTTTAAAATGTAGACTCCTTTTTGATGCTCAAAATGAAGTTGAAGATGGACCAATTAACCAGGATATAAGTCCCTGGGTTTAAAACCAATTATTTTAAAAGCTGGCAAAATTATAAATGCAAAATCCAAATCCACTGTCTCAATTAAAAGAGTTAATTAATCTGGAGAGTGCCTGGAAGCTCTCTGTTCCTTCCCTCATTCCTCGCCCTATGCATCTCTTCCGTCCAGCTGCTCCTGAGCAGTATCCTTTGTTGTTGTTTTTTTGTGTGTGTTTTTTTTTTTTTTTTTTGCTAAAAGTATTACAAAGGGTATTACATAAGTGCCCTTTTTATCCCCCCCCACCCTTGACAAACCCCTGCCCTCCCTTACCCCCCAGTGTCTTATGTCCATTACTTATGCTTATATAGATGCATACAAGTCCTTCGGTTGATCTCTTACTCCCCTCCCTCCTGTCCCCCAACCCTCCCTGGCCTTCCCACTGCAGTTTGACAATCAGTTTGAGGCAGCTCTGCCTCTGTATTTATTATTGTTCAAAAGTTTGTAATGGTCTTTATTATCCATGAATGAGTGAGATCATGTGGTGTTTTTCCTTCATTGACTGGCTTATTTCACTTAGCATAATGCTCTCCAGTTCCATCCATGCTGTTGCAAATGGTATGAGTTCCTTCTTTTTTATAGCAGCATAGTATTCCATCGTGTAGATGTACCACAGTTTTCTAATCCATTCATCTACTGATGGGCACTTAGGCTGTTTCCAGATCTTAGCTATGGTGAATTGTGCTGCTATGAACATAGGGGCGCATATATCCTTTCTAATTGGTGTTTCTGGTTCCTTGGGATATATTCCTAGAAGTGGGATCACAGGGTCAAATGGGAGTTCCATTTCCAATTTTTTGAGGAAACTCCATACTGTCTTCCATAGTGGCTGCACCAGTCTGCATTCCCACCAGCAGTGCACAAGTGTTCCTTTTTCTCCACATCCTCTCCAGCACTTGTCCTTTGTTGATTTGTTGATGATGGCCATTCTGACAGGTGTGAGATGGTACCTCATTGTTGTTTTGATTTGCATCTCTCAGATGATTAGTGACTTTGAGCATGTTTTCATATGTGTCTTAGCTTTCTGAATGTCCTCTTTTGAGAGGTGTCTATTAAGGGCCTAATCTCCAAAATTTATAGGGAACTCATACAACTTAACAAAAAGAAGATAAACAATCCAATCAAAAAATGGGCAAAGGAGCTAAGTATCCTTTGTAATAAACCAGCAATCAATAAGTGAACTGTTTTCCTGAGTTCTGTGAGCTCTCTAGTGAATTATCAGGCCCAAGGAGAGAGCTGCCATAGTCTGGCAGTTTTAATGACTAAAAATTATTAAAATCTGTACAGACTTCATTTTTAAAGTTAAAACATAACTTTTTCATTTATGAAAATCAGTAACATTTACCTTTTCCTCTCTTCCTTTATTCTGTTCTTTCTTTTCCCGGCAACGCACAGCTTTCCCTCTGTCATTTTGAAGATTGTGTGCAGATGGACGGTGAACTCTGACAGTTGTACTTGGACGGTTACTGTGTGCTTTAGGGTCACTGTTTTGAGAAGATTGGCGTTTTCTAGGACCTGGTGAGGGTCTAATCAAGCACAACATCATTAAAATCATAATCAACCCCTGGAGTTGGTCCAAATAGAGATGAACACAAATAGTGTTTAAGAGTCCATGAACTAAAGAAGCCACGGCAATAACTGCATACAAGACAGGAGTGAATAAACTCCCCCCGCCCCCACAAAAGGCATGTCTTTCTTAAAAGGTCTCTACTTACCTTCGTTCAACAGGTACAGGCAAGGACCAGACTTCTCCCTCAGACGCTGGAAGCTCATGTTGTGCAGCTTTCAATGGAGAGCTGTCTAATTTAAAGCTCTCTAGTGTCTTCATGATGTCCTTTACATGTTTAGCTTCCACATTTATTTCCTGCCACACCTGATGGTTTCAAAGGAAAATATAGCTATTTAAATTTTTATAACTGATAAATCACTGTCAAGATTAAACTAGTGCCTTTTATTAGAGATGTTAGAAAACTCCATTTTTGCCCTGGCCGGTGTAGCTCAGTTGGTTTGAGCATCATTCAGTACACCAGAAAGTGATGGGTTTGATTGCCAGTCAGGGCACATACCCAGTTTGCAGGTTTGATATCCGGTCAGGACACATGCAGAGGCGGTCGATCGATGTTTCTCTCTCTCTCTCCCTCCCACCCTTCCTCTCTCTAAATATCAATTTTAAAAAAAGAAACCTCCATTTTGACATCAAATATTCAATAAATCACACCAAGATATTGTTAAGATTTTAATAATGGTTCATTAATTCTTTGTTTTCAATTGCAAAATTAATTCTGATAAAATGAATTAAATATTCTGGCTAATTAAGCCATGTTACTGACTTATGGTTCTTATTCAAATTACGTAACAAATTAAAAAGTTAGATGTAACTTTAAAGTTTGATAAAATAATATTTTTGTAAGCTGCGCTTTGATGGGTTTTTAAATGCTATTTGACAATTTTTAAATGCTGATTAGAATCCACTAATTTCATAACTCACTAGTGGATTGCAATTTGGCTTCAGAAGATAAATGGCTCGATTCACATACAACCAAGATGTTTTTGTTTTTTTAAAATATTTTTTAAATACATTTTATTGGTTTTTTACAGAGAGGAAGGGAGAAGGATAGAGAGTTAGAAACACCGATCAGCTGCCTCCTGCACACTCCCACTGGGTATGTGCCTGCAACCAAGGTACATGCCCTTGACCGGAATCGAACCTGGGACTCTTGAGTCCGCAGGCCGATGGTCTATCCACTGAGCCAAACCAGTCAGGGCCCCAAGATGTTTTTTAAAAGCGATCTTGACTCAATTTAAAAACTATGCATATATATATATGAAACATTGAAATGAAGTTGGTAATGTTTTGTCTTAAACCTAAATGACTTAAGTATCTTTACAAAAACGCTTACACTTTTAAAGTAAAATTCTCTGGCCTAAGAACAAAAGGTCTTACAAGTCTTTCAGTGACAAGCAAAACTCCTTATGAAATACTTTCCCCTTCCAGTAACGTCAGAGATATGCAGAAGCAGATTTAGGAAAAGAGGTTACATTTTAAAAAGTAGGATATTTTCTCTTTTAAAGAAATTAAGGACAAATATGGAATACTATAAAAAAAAGCAATTCAGTAGAATACTATTCTACCTAGAAGACCAGCTCAAAAAGACTTAATTTCTGTAACATTTCTTTCCTCTGTGACATAGTTGAACCTTATTATAAATGCCACCTTCAACTGTACCTATAAGTTCTACAGTTTCCACCTGTGAATTTCTAGTGGTCTTCAGTGACTAATGTTCCTCAAATGGAATTCAAATATGGTCTGTTTTATCCTGTTCTATAGAAAATATGACATCCATGAGATTCAGGTATCATCTGCAGTCTCGAAAATGGCTTAATAAAGTCAACTCTAATTTTACCAGATAAAAACGTATCTATGAAAAAAATTGAAAACCATTACTTAAAAAAATATTAGATTCCAACAATTAAAATAATTAAATAGAGCTTATAATACTGATGATGGTGAATATAGACTATTACTAATATAATAAATCAAGTTTCAAGTAACATTATATACAAATCCATGTAACAAATGATGCACTCTCAATGTGTAACTACAAAAAGCACTGATAACTGAGTACTTAACCATTTAAAAGATACATAAGTCATGATTCTCACCTGTTGCCATTTCTGCTGGAGGTATGTATCTTTGACTGAGTATAGATACTTGTTCATTTGGTCAAGAACTCCCTGATAATAGACCATCGCAGAGTCATAGTTTCCCAGCAATGCATATTCACGAGCCAATTTTACATTCTCACTAATCATAAGAAGACTCATGCTCACATGTAAGCTAAACAAGAAAAGAAGAAACATTTCATATTATATGTCTCTTAAAAATAAGTACTACGAAGAATTTTTTAAAAGTATACTTTCTAGGGCTCCCTCCAGAAGCTCACAAGCACATACATACTGCACTTTCCACCTCTATACATTTGCTCATGCTATTTTCTTTTTTTTTTTTAATATATTTTATTGATTTTTTTTTTTTTTTTACAGAGAGGAAGGTAGAGAGATAGAGAGTTAGAAACATCGATGAGAGAGAAATATCAATCAGCTGCCTCCTGCACATCTCCTACGGGGGATGTGCCCACAACCCAGGTACATGCCCCTGACCGGAATCGAACCTGGGACCTTTCAGTCCACAGGCCGATGCTCTATCCACTGAGCCAAACCGGTTTCGGCTGCTCATGCTATTTTCAATCCTTCAAAGAAATTCCTTAGTTCCCAAAGCCAAACGCTACCTATGTGTCAAAGCCCAGGTGAGATGGCAGTTGTCCCTGTATATCTACCTCTGAAATTCTCCGTTCAACATAAACTCTCCCCCTCCTAAAGTCCCCTGGCACTTTATTGGGAGATTCATCTCAAGACACTTGTCTACTTTGAATTATAGTTACTGATATGTCTATTCTCTACTAGACCAAGTTATTTGGGAGTAGGATTAGCATCTGGAAGGTGTGAGGCTGTATCCTCAGTATATGGCAAATAAGTATTATTGAATATCTACAGAACAAATGAAGAATGTTAGTTTTTGGAAGGCAATGTATGCGAGCCACATGCGGCTCTTTGGCCCCTTGAGTGTGGCTCTTCCACAAAATACCACGTGCATACCTCCTGCCAAATATGAAATGATAGTCTTTCTGGTGGGGAGAGAAGCCACAAACATGTATCAGAAAAAGCAAGAACTTTGTCTCTTTCAATGTGAATTATCTGCTAGAATAAAATTTATTAGAGGTCTATAAATGTTCTACAGTGCGATTGAGACTATTAAGTTAACTTTAGGGAACGTTGTAGAGTGAAAGAAGATGTAGTGTCGAGGACTGAGAAAGGTATGTTGAGATGGTTTGGACATATAGAGAGGATGAACGAAAGGATAGACGAAACAAGTATAGAAGATGAGTGTGGATGGGAGAGTTGGAAGGGATTGACCTCAGCGAACGTACCTCAATCAGATTGAGGACGTTTTTAGCAAAGGCCAGCTTAGGAGTACCCTAATTAAGTTAATAACAATGTACCTACCTAAAAAATTTGGCTCTCAAAAGAAATTTCCATCGTTGTACTGTTGATATTTGGCTCTGTTGACTGAGTTTGCCGACCACTGTACTAGTAGAACAGCAGAAAGCATGTGTGTTTTGAAGTTAGAAAAATGTTGGTTCCAATTCTAATTCTGCCACCTTGGTCAAATCAGTGGTTGAGCATTGACCCATGAACCAGGAGGTCATGGTTCAATTCCTGGTCTGGAACATGCCCGGGTTGCCAGCTCAATCCCCAGTGTGGGGTGTGCAGGAGGCAGCCAATCAATGATTCTCTCTCATCATTGATGTTTCTCTTTCTCTCTCCCTCTCACTTCTTCTCTGAAATAAATTAAAAAATGTTTTTTAAAGAAGCAAGATTAATGGGAAATGTTGGTAGGTGGAAGAGCTGAAAACCAGCAATGCCATAATAGAGAAGAAGGGGGTGGGTTCTATGCTCCTTAGGACAGAGATTAGAGTGAGATGGGATCACAACAACCCCAGGGAGAAGTAGGGATGTCAAAATCACAGCAACTACCTCAGGCTTCTATTTTCTGCCAGTCTGATAGTTCTTATTCTTTAAACAATTGTTGTTCCTTTACCCAGTTAGACCTGATTAATACATGTCATGTATTATGTATTAGGATATGTATTAGGAACTTCAAACTCAAACATCTTTAATCTCAGCTATTGGGTTCAATTCCTATATACAAGGCAAGACAGACACCAAAATAACTGCTGGCCCCCTTCCTGAAAACCAATCCTAGAAGAATAACAGTTACTTCACAGAAGGTTGATGAGTCCCAGAATTAAACATAAAATTCTGAAAAACAACTGAACTGACAGATGGTGATGGGGTCTTTGTGTGTGGGAGGTCCAAGGCAGCCCACAGGTAAACGGCCAGGTGAGAGTTTTTTAGCTGCGCCCTTTCTGATTTCCGCTGTCCTGGCCAATCCTTGCTCACCTTTGCAAATGCAAGCCCAGCACCCTTTTCTTTTTTTCTTAGTGCCTAGAAAAGGAAATTTTAATAAAAGACCTCCCCCTTTTTCCGTTACCGGTTTGGCTCAGTGGATAGAACGTCGGCCTGTGGACTGAAGGGTCCCAGGTTCGATTCCGGTCAAGGGCATGTACCTTGGTTGTGAGCACATCCCCAGTAGGGGGTGTGCAGGAGGCAGCTAATCGATGTTTCTCTCTCATTGATGTTACTAACTCTCTATCCCTCTCCCTTCCTCTCTGTAAAAAAATCAATAAAATATATTTTAAAAAAAACAAAAAAAAAACCTCCAGGCCCAGAGAGATTTTTTTTTATGGGCAGGCTTTTACCTACCTTCTAAATAGAAAAGAAGGTAATTCCAATCACATAAAAGTTGATCCATAAAAAAAAAGAGAAAAACTGACTAACTCTTTTTTCTGAGGCTGGGATCACCTCAATTTCAAAATTTCAAAACTGAGTAAGAATACAAAGCCCATTTCAATTATGTATGAAGAAGTAGTAATCTATATATACCAAAAGGCTAATATGCAGTGTCCCCTCGGGAGTTCGATTGCTTGCTATGACATGCATTGACCACCAGGGGGTGGCACGGAACAAAGGAAGGCCCCAGTTGGCAGCCAGAAGGCCCTGATCAGCCCTGATCGCTGGCCAGGCCTAGGGACCCTACCTGTGCATGAATTTCATGCACCAGGCCTCTAGTCCTAAATAAAATGTTAGCTAACAGTGTCAACTAACTCTATTTCTCTCCCTCCTTTCCTTCCTCCCTCTCTTTCTCTTCCTCCCCTTCCCCTTCTCCATGATCAGGAAGATTTATCACAGGAATGCAAGAAAAATTTAAGATCAGAAAATCCATCCTTACAATTCCTCTCACTAATGGACAAAGGGACTTCACACAAGAATGGGTAGAGAGCATTAAGGACAATTCATAGAAGGGAAAACTCAAGCTGGCTAAGAAGTACAGATACTAGTAACAGATGAATGCAAATAAGAACAAGAAGACACCCCTTTTACATTTACCAGATTTAAAATAATAATAATAATAATAAATCCAATAATATTAAGTATTTCCAAGGATTTGGGGGCGAGGGAACCTGCACATATAATTTGTGGGTATAAACTGGTACAGTCATTTTGGAGAGCAATCTGGCAGTACTAAGGGGAATCATGTATGCATACATCCGATGGCCCTGCAAACCCACTCTTCTGTAAATATCACAGAGAGAAAGTCTCACACAGATCCAGTAAGGGACTTGTTTGGGGATGTTAATGACATTAACTGTTTGGGAAATCAAGGAGTTGAAGGCAATCTACCTAGGGAAATGAATACAAAGAGTGGTGGATACATACAATGGAATACCACATAGCAGATGGAAGCAAATTTTACAAATAGCATCATGGATAGTTCATCAAAATACAAGGTTGGGCAGAAAAAAAATCTTAGACATAGACCAAGATGTAAATTCTAATACATTTTGTAAATTTAACATAAGCTATATTTGCCCTGGCCAGGTGGCTCAGTTGGTTGAAGAGTTGTCCCGAAAACCAAAGGGTTGCGGGTTCAATTCCCAGTCAGGGCACATACCTGGGTTGAGAGTTTAATCCCCGGTCAGAGTGTGTATGGGAGGCAGCCCAGCGATATTTCTTTTTTCACATTGATATTTCTCTTTCTCTCCCCCCCTTCCTCTCTCTCTAAAATAAAAAATCCTCCAGTGAGGATTTTAAAAAACGCTGTATTTACTTATATGTGCTATATAAAACACTTTTTTAAAGACTACATACACACCTGAGAATATATATATCAAGTATATTGAAGTGTCTGTGGAGGATAAGATAGGGAAATATGAGTGGAGAAAGAAGATGAAGAACAGGAAAGAAACAAAAAATAAATACAACAAAAGAAGAGCCTTCTATCCATTGATAATCACAGAGAGCCTCTGAAATGGTTCTTAAGGACCTGTCTCCCAGTATCCATACCCATGTGTACTCACCTCCCCTTGAATGAGCTTATAAAAAACAGAACATGCAAAATAACAGAATGTCATTTCTGAGATTAGACTGTGACTTCCGTTTTCTTCACTGTCTCTTGCTGGAACACTCTAAGGGAAACCAGTTACCTTGCTGAGAGCTGCCCAGTGCAGAGGCTCTACATGGCAAAGAACTGGAGGAGGGCCCCAGGCCATCAGCCAGTGAGGAATTGAGGGCCTCATTCCAGTAGCCCAGAGGAACTGAATCCTGCCAAGTACTACGTGCCGTGCAGGGAGCCTGGAAACGGATCCTCCCTGTTGAGCTTTGAGATGACTACAGCCCAGATACCTTGATTACAGCTCATGAATGACTCTATATCAGAAGTACCCAGCTAAGCCATGCCCAGAACCTGACCAAAGAAACCATGAGTAATAAATGTCTGTTGTTTTAAATCACTAGGTTTAGGGTAATTTGCTATACAGCTATGAAATGAGTTCTATAAGTAACTCAAGACTGGGCATCTGAGATCCAAAAGAAAAAGAAAAAAAAAAATTCCCATGACCTAAATAACAACTCTGTGGATCACTTAGGTAATATTCTACCTTAATAAAAGCTCCATGACCAGTGATCACAGCTTTCTGTTACCTCTGCTTGGCACACAGCAGATACTCAATTAATCTTTAAATGAATGAACAGTGCCAAGTTTTTGTCTTAACTATTAAAATTTCTTACCCTTGTCCAGCTCTTTATCCTCAGCACTTGCATTCCTTGACCCTCAAATCAGCCCTACCAGCGCTGTGATTGCCTCTGCCCTGAAACTACATGCCCGACAGTGACACCTGGTCTCGGTAGCATAGAGGCCAGCTGCACAGATCTGGATGAGCTTGTATATCAGGCTTCTCATGCCTTTCCCCCGTCCCTCCCTCTTTCCCTTAATAGACTTTCTCCTGATCTTTCTTCCCGTTCCCCATTTAAAATAATAAAAATCTAAATTAAGTTGTTACTAATATATGTGTGGTCCTTTTTTTTTTTTTTTTTAAGGGCCATGAGGCAATGGCCTAAAACACACAAATGCACTCCAGGCCTTCTTTGAAGGTTCTCTGTGTTGTGAATATTTCCCTCTAGTCAGATAAAATTCCTTAGGAGCCAATGAATTGACTCTTTCTCACAAACAAAAAAGTAAAGTCAATCCAAGGCCACATTAACAAATGACCTGAAAAATTCTTGGTTATCAAAGTAACGACATGTTTACTGAAAATAGTATCAAAATATCCTTAGCTGACTAAATGTTAAACAAAAATAATTCTCCCAGTTCTTTTAGTAGTCTCTGAACCAAAGACATTATTCTTCTCAAATAAATGTCAGCCCTGTAAATGTAAGATTCTCCAAGTTTCAAGAATATATCCTTATCATTACTAAATTACACTCAGGAGGACAGAAACTGGGTCTAACGAGCACAATAACTGGTAATATATAAAGAAATTAATATATTTCAAGAAAAGCCTATAGACCAAAATTTAACCACCATGAACAGTAAACACTTACCTACTGGTTCAATTAATTAAAAACACTTATAAAAATGAGATTGTCCAGCCCTACCTGGTTTGGCTCAGTTAATAGAGCGTCAGCCTGCAGACTGAAAGGTCCCAGGTTCAATTCCAGTCAAGGGCATACGCCCAGGTTGCAGGCTCAATCCCCAGTGGGGGGGCGTGCAGGAAGCAGCCGATCAATGATTCTCTCTCCTCATTGATGGTTCTATCTCTCTCTCTCCCTTCCTCTCTGAAATCAATAAAAAAAAGTTTTAAGAAAATGAGATTGTCCAAAAATTGAGACTCTTGATTTACAGAGGTTATTAAAGAAAAAAATAACCTTAAGTGCTTTACCTCACAGCAAGCTTTTCCTTTATATAAGTCTATGAGAACCACCCTTTTTCTTACATGACTTGAGTATTTATGCTTCAGCTAATGGCTAAACTCATTTTTTAAAACTAAGTACGATACCCCATAAAATTTTAATTCAAGTAATAAAGTCAAATTTTTAAAAATTAAATACTCACTATAAAATTTCTAGCAAACTTAATTCTGATGTGGTACAGTGTCTCCACAAAGAGACTTAAAGTGTCTTTTTCTCCTCTAGGATTAGGGAAAAGAAGTGATCAAAGACACTGAAAAACAGGCAATAGATCCAAATATTTGAATTCAAAGATTTCTCTTCCAAAACAATAAACTCAGGGCCTTCCCTATTTCACATCTAAAAAGGATACCTTAATAATAAAGATCAGAGCAGAAATAAATGACATAGAGACTAAAAAAAAAAAAAAAGCAATATAAAAGATCAATAAAAAGTATACCTTATTCACTTCATCTTTAAAGGAATCTTAGACAGGGCTCCACTTATACTGCAGTTTTTACCATAATGTGCATAGGTTATTCAAAAAATATTTAAAGAGCACCTACTGAGTTACAAGGAATTTAACTGAAGACAAAAATAAGATGGAATGAGACTCTGAAATCCTTGCAGTTTAGTGAAAGGGGTATCATTTTATTTATTCTAGGTATATTTTCCCTTGCTTAGCACAGATTAAAAAATCAGCATCAATGTTAAAAATATCTGCAAAACTGATGCCCTAAAATAAAAACAGACAAAGTTCAATAATGTATATTCCTAAGGCATTTCAGTAAACCAAATGTATGTAACTTTAAAAGTGACAATACAATGTTAAGCAATTTTCAGTATGCTCATGTCTAGAATATTAAAGCAACAATAATGCTAATTGACAGTCAGTCACTGATGATTATGAATAAGCAATAAATGAGCAACCCATGACCAATTATAGCATGACACCCATTTTTCTTACTCTTATAATCATCATATGATAAATACCCAAGAAGCACAAGCAAGTTCTTTGTATAAAAAACAGCAATGAAAAACAACCTGCTCAGAAAAAAATACATACATTAAATGTATGTATTTTTTTACATTTACCTTGAACAATGCAAAAATAAGTGAACATGAGTTAAATGTAATTTAAAAGCCACATCAATAAACACTACAAGCATAATCTACTTATATCAACACTGACCATTTTGATCTGATACATTATATTTGTTTGTTAATCCTCACCAGGAGGATTTTTTTCAAAGAGAGTTAAAGGGAGCGAGGGAGAGAGGGAAGGAGGGAGGGAGGGAAGGAGGAACATCTATATGAGAGACACACATCCAGTGGTTGCCTCCTGCATGCCCCCTAACTGGGTCCCAGAATTGAAATGATACACTATCTTTTTAACCAGTCAAGAAGCTAAGAAAAAAAAAAGCAGCAGCAGCAAACATTGTTGCACACAGAAATTCAACAGTTAATACAGTAAATTCTACCAGATTCTCTAATCCTGGGGACCTGTCAGAATTGTGATACCAGGTTCGAAACGAGACGCAGAAACCACTGCAGACTCCCCAGCATGCCTAGTGCTGAATCTTTAAAAGGTGGAGGCTTCTTGAATAACCACGGCCATCGAGGAACTCGGTGTCGCTTCTCATCGCCTAGGACTGTGGGGAAGTTGACGGGCACTGCCTTTTGCTTGGAGCCATAGCAGGGGGCCACCAGTTACTAGGATCAATACAAGAAAAAGCATGTCGCCGCTCTTTCCGTGGGTGAGAACTCTCTGATTTCGCGGAGACAGGGCTGCGTTGACACCTGCAGGCATGACGGTCACCGAGAGCCTTTCCTGACACCTTCGTGTTCCGGCCTCGTTACCGTGTGGCAGCCCGGGGTCTACGGCACATTCCCAAACACTCGGGAAGGTTTCCGGCAGCGACCACAGGCCCGATTTCAAAGAGGGAGACGTGCACACGTCTTTCAAGAGAGCCGGGTGTAATACTGTGCTGCTGGAACTCAGTAACTGACATAAAATTGACACTTGGCAGTTCAAAGAGAAAATTACCGGAGGTCCCACCGTGAGCTTATCCACCGTGAGGCACTTACAGATCCACGTTTACCTCGAACTCCGACGTCACATACGATACTATATGAACCAAATGTTTCGAGGGGTAACATTTTTAAAAGATGCCAACTCTAAACAAAAAGGGCCGTGAACTTCCCCGGCCCCGGGATAAACTAAACAAGCAACAACATCCGCAACCACGTCACACCAACCTATCGGGAGTTCTTCTAGGGTGGGGACTGCGGGGACGGGAGCGGGGACGGATGCGGGAGCGGACCCGTCAACAAGAGAACAGAAACATGTCCTCCTGGCCAGAAACTTCTCTAATGGCACCGGTCTGGAGACGGGGTCCTCGGGAGCCCCCCGAGTCCCTGCTGGACGGGAGGGATCAGGTGAGGGGACCGTCACCGAAGCCACAGGTGTCAACGACAATAGCAAGGACCTCAGACCTCCGCGCAGACCAGGGCTGGCTCCCAGCAGGATGCGCAGCGGCCTCGCACTCAGGCCCCGAGGTCCCTCACCGACTCTGCCACCGGGGCCGGGGGTCCCCAGAGCCCCGGGCGAGCCAACACTCACCTGTGGAGGCCGAGGCTCCTCGGAAACCGCCCACCGACAGGTGGAGGGGCAGGGTGGAGCGGGGCTCCGGGCGAGGAACGAGGGCCCTGGCCAGCCCCAACCCCCCGGCTCGGTGCTCACCGTCCCAGCAGTGCCGGGTCCAACCGCCGCCAGCCCCCTGCGAAGCTTCAGCTCACCAAGAATTTGAAGGCAAACTCGCCAGGGTCACTTCCGGTGCCGGAGGTGGCCTCGGCGACTTCGGCGCACGCGGGGCGACGCCCCGGGAGCGAGGACGCCGGGCGGCGTGCGCGCGCCGGGCGCGGAATGGGCGTGGCCGACGGAGGCGGGGAACGGGGGCGGGATGCGCCTGCGCAGTTCTCGTCACCGCCTCCAGGCGGGGTTGGGATGACTGTTGGGATAGTAATGGCTTAAGTACCACGTCGCGTACCTCACTTTTCCGAAGTATTTGCTCATGTTTCCTTCCATTTGATTTTCACCATATTCCTCAGAAAGTAAGAAGTCAAAGTGTCTGTTTTTCGGGTGTCAAAGGTCATACAACTCGTTTATGACAAATTCTGTTTTAGAACCAAATGCTCAGAATTTGGCTGGGGCGCTTGTCACGGCATAACATGGATAACATAGGGAGTGGGTAAACAAATATTCGGACACGCTGCTGGCGGAATTTTATTCTCGTGATTTTTTTGGTCCGCGTTTTTAAATTATGATAGTTCACGATTTACAAATACTCACTGGACAGAACTGTGCTTCCTCCGATTTGTCTCCTGTTAAGATAGGTTTTCCTTTAGGAGTGCATGGAAATTAAAAGTCTAATTTTAGCCCTAGCTGGTTTGGCTCATTGGATAGAGTGTTGGCCTGCGGACTGAAGGGTCCCAGGTTCAATTCCGGTCAAGGGCACATGCCTGGGTTGCGGGCTCCATCCCCTGTAGGGGACGTTCAGGAGGCGGCTGATCAATGATTCTCTCTCATCATTGATGTTTCCATCCCTCTCCCTTCCTCTCTGAAATCAATACAAATATATATTTTTTAAAAGTCTAATTTTAAAGCATTCCGGCAATTTAACAGACTTAAAGGTGATTCAGTCTGCCAATATTTATTGAGCAATTACTATGTGCCAGACACTGTTGTAGGAACGGGTATATAGTAGTCAACAAAATGCTGTACCTTGTGTTTAAAGTCTTATAAAATTCTCAACTAAGTAGAAAATAATAGTTTTTCTATGGTGGATATGACCTCTATTGTGAGGCGAACGTGATAACCACTACACTACGGAAACATGACCTCTATTGTAATGGAGCACAATACACTATAATTAATATACCTTTTTGAAATAAAAAGCATTTCAGGGAGGTACAAATGAGGGTATCAATCAAGTTAGTAACAAACAATGGGGAAGAAGATGATAAACTAGAGAAAAATGTACAAGATAAAAATAGCTGAATTTCATGATTGATTGCATGGGAGATAGTCAAAGTACAAAATGACCTCCTTAAATTGATTTGCAAATTAAACACTAATACATATTATACACTCAGTTAGGGTGAGGTTCAGCCGCGGTAAGAAATGGGTATATTGTTTGTCTTTTTCTCTAACATTCTACAGTTGAGATTAGGCTGGACAGACAGCTGTGATTCACACAATCTTGCAGGTAACTGGGTTCTATTCATTTTGTTGATCTACCACCACTAGGGTGTTTTCCTAGTTTTAATAGTCAACATCAAGTCCCAACTCTGTTCTTGTTCCATACTGTGGGAAGAGGGAAAGAACAAGTGGAGGGCAAGCAGTATCAACTTTAAATGTACAAAATAGAATTTGTACATATCATGCCCGCTCATATCCCAATGGTGAAAACAGTACTGTGGCCACACCTAAGTACAAGGGAATATGAGAAACATGGGCTCTAGTGGGGCGGTCAAAACTTGGGACGGGGTGAGGGAGAGGGGTCTGTTAGTGAAAGGGGGAACAAGAGCAGCCTTGTCATTAGTCAGCCTCTCTAGGGGATTAAGTACTCAGGAGAACCCCCCTTCCCACCAAATTCAACCCCACTCCAGGAAAAACAACTCAAAGTCCCAACAGATTCTGAATCCAGCAAATCGTTTAGGAGCTCTAGGTGACTAAGATAGGAAGGAAAGACTGAATACTAGGGAGGACAATAACTGTTTCAAATACAAATTTGACATCCTCCCTCTACCCTTCGCACACATAAGCAGATACATTGTTTTGATTTGGCATAACAAGGTATAGTCACAACTTTAAGCATGCCAAACTTTGGTCTCCACAGTAGTAAAATGAGTCATAAAAATAATGCAATTTGCATCAGCTATACAATGCTTATGGAGACCGAATATAATTTTACAAGGGAATGCAAACAAGAGGATAAAAAGAATGATGGTAATGCTTATAAGAAAAATCCTAAATATCTGTTTCTCTGTATAAAGTTGATTTAAAATATAACAGTATATATATATTTTCTTGTAGGCAATTCATATAATAAAGGATTATAAAAACAGATTAGGCCCTGGCTGGGTGGCTCAGTTGGTTGGAGCATCATCCTATACACCAAAATGTTGAGGGTTCGATTCCCAGTTAGAACACATGCCTCGTTTTCAGATTCAGTCCCCTGTGGGGGTATCTAGGGAAGGCAACTGATTGATGTCTCTCTCTCAAGTCAATAAAAACATTTTAAAAACCCAGTTTAGCCAACAACTTTACATTTTAAAAACTGGACTCAAATGATACTAAATGCAGAGATTAATAATTAAAAAGGTTTAAATCTGTGATCTAAAGGAAGCCTTTAACATGGAATATTGTAATTATGAAGCCATTTTACTGGTTCATACTAACTCTGTTCAGTTTGCCTTAACCTAACTAGGTATTATTAGTTTTACATATTTTTTAATTCCAAAGCATCAAATTTCTAATGATAAATTTTCTGAGAATAAAATGATTAAAATAAACTTTTGAATAAAAATATCAACATACTTAAGTGGCTTAAAAGTCAGCTTTCCACACATAATTGAAAGATTTGAATTTTGCTTTTTTTTTATTATCCCAGCAAATGTTACACTAGATAAAATGATTGGGGAAATACAAATAGGTTCATTAAAAACACAGGCTGATTATTCATATCTACTACATTCAAAAGTATGCAAAACAATTTATATTGCAAAGCTGTAATTCCTTTTCCTAACAAAGCTTTATTTTATAAAATTGTAGTGTTGTAACTGATTCAATTTTAATACAAAATACTTATGTACACAATACAATATAAAAGTAAACTGTGGTACAGTGCCTTCCACGAAGGGATATATTAAGGCGCTTTACAAATATACTAATAGGTTGACCCACATTACTTTTTTAGATTAAAACAAATAGGCTATTGTTTCACTTTAAATACCAAATGGATTTTTATTTTTGTTTATTAAAGAAATTGTCTAAAGTACCTTAGGTAACAGCAGCAGCAATATCTAAAAATCCTCCCACTGTATTTTCTAGTTACTAACATATTATTAAGTCAGAATAAAACATTTCCACTCACAGTTTTGCACTTCGCAACAGCAGAAGGTAATCACTTTTTTAAAAAGTCAATCTCAAAGTGACTTCTTAGTCATACATTCTATAGTTTCTATTACAAATAAGGTAGAAAAGATACAGCAATAGGGCCCGCCTTAGGATGTCACTGAACAATACATAACAGTATCTACAATTACATAATTATAGAACACTTTATAAATACTATTGATATGCATAAAAGGGTAAGTATAACAAAAACAGTAAGATTTTAACGAGTGGGAAAATTTTTTAAAAAGAAAACATGTATAACCAATGTTTTCACTCCATTTCAATAGAAAGCATATAGAATTTTGTTCTCATCTTTTTGGTCAGGAAGCACCAGATTCTATACTGGAAGAACTGGATATAGTTTGGGAATAAGATAGCTAATCAGTATATCCAAACTATTAAAAGTACAGATACTAAAGGCTTGTACATGGCTTCGGATAAACACAAAAAGTTTATTCTGTCAGGAAATTTCAAAAGAATATAAAATTTGTAGTGTCTGTTACATTTGAGAAATGAGGGCAAAACAGATTTTATGGGGAAAGAGAGGAAGGAGACAGCACCTTAGTTTTTCTATTACAGAAATTTAACAAAGTTGGTTTTATACTGTATTACACCATAGTAAAACAACTAAATGGAAATTTAAATGTGACTGAGAAAGCCCAAGAGCAAGAGGGATGTCTTAAAATTTTGAGTAGTGAGCTAAAAATTCTTGAACTAGTTTGTTTTTATAGAACTAATCAAATGTTCCATGAAATGCAGACCGCCATCTCATAGTGCATTTTCTTACGACTGTCTGATTAGAAGTCCTTCGCAAGTATTTCTGTATCAAGTCTGTAGAGCCAACCATGTCAGTGCCCTTAAAAGGGTGTGTTTAAAATGTCTCAGTGCTGTACCAGCAAGAGAAGCATTCATAGGGTTATCTTATCACATGGTACAGACCTTTTCCATCACAAATTATCAGTGTTTATACAAGATGTGCTAATCTGAACATTAACCAGTAAATTTAAAACAAAGTTCTTAGTTTAATATATCAGAGTTCTTATAGGACAGAGGTCCTTAACCAAGAGCTGATATATTTCAACATGTCCAGAGCCCCTAAAACTGCACACATTTTATTCATTATGTGTTGATGTCCATTATTCTGGGAAGAGAGTCCACAGCTTTCATCACATTTCAAAATGATCCCCAAAGACCCGTCCATTACATAGCGTGTTGTGCAGTGGTTTACAAGCTGAGCTGAGAGGGCTACCTATAGAAAGATGAGAACTGTGAGCTAACAAATCTTTGCCCTCCCCAGTTCAACTGGAATAGCTTTGACTTGATTCTACTTACGTATATGATTTCCGTTAGCTTTCATATAAAAAAAGCTAAAAGTCTGAAAATCACTAAAAGTATGCCTCTTATCCACAATTATTGTTTTGATAAAATTCTTTATCAGTGGAGCTTAAGAACAAGAAAATATAAATTTTACTAATAATAATAAGAGAACCCTTTTCCCTAAAAGATAAGTTAAGTATATTTTGGTATGAGAGCACAAGTCTCCTTGTAACCTAAGCCTATATAATAGGAATGTTGAAAAACATATTATTTAACCTTAAAATAGGTTAGGAGGACTTGAATTTCTACTAGGACCACAATGTAACTTTCCCTAATTACTAATGGCCCCTAAATTAAGAGTTAAGTAATAATTTTTCATCAATCAATCGCCCATAGGGAAAATATTGCCAAATAGCCAGCTTTTCTTTTGCCAATAAACAATCCATGTATGCAGCACTGTTCTGAAAGAGGAAACCTGCAACATTAGTGATGACATAATCAAAACTATCACAATATAGAAAAAGTACTGTTCTAGTGAGTATCTATAAATAATTTCTAATCAATTTCATATGAAACTGAAAATCTCTGCTTAGGATGGTGGAAATACTTTTTAAATTTCAAAGCAAAAATATGGAGAATCTTAGCTTTTAGTATAAGAAATTTTGATTCATGGCAGCTTTGTTCCCCTTTTAAAACTGGAAGCAGCACAAACAGCACATGTTGGAATTTTTAATAAATAGATGCAAATAGACATGTAGTCAATAAGATGAAAAGAACAGCCCTCATACTTGATGTAAATATATATCCACAAATATAGTCAGGCTTCTTTTCTAGCAACATATTGATGTCTTTTTCCAAGATAACAATGGATTGACTGCAGAAGAATATGCTCCTGTTAGTGGTTTTAATTTCAAGACCAAAAAATCTTCTAAGAGTAGTAATTTAAGATGTACAGGAATCTCCAAAACATCATGTAATATAGCAACCCAAATAATAAAAAATTTCATATAAGGCAAAACACAAACCAAAAAAACCACCTGGAAGCAGCGTTAAAAATACCAAGATGTAAAGAAAAATGGCAGTGCTTTGTTTCCTTTAATGACAGTTATTAAGAAACAAATGCTAAATATTCCAAGGTGGGAAGTAAATGACATTTATCTATTTTTCCCTTCTGATGAGCATCCTGTTTCAACCCTGTCACCCTGTATTTCTTAGTCCCAAGACATGAATTATACAAATTATCATTAGCCTAGGAACACTCACCACCATGATGGCTTCATTTCTATAGCTTATTTTGTACCAAAAACAAGGTTATGGGAGTGGGGAAGGGGGGGACTTTGTAAATGTGGGGTATATTTCTTATTTGGTTAAAGCAAAATAAAACTAAAACTGTCTTTCAAAAAATTATCAAAAACTCTTGTCTTTTAAAATGATTTAGCATATGTACAAATAGATACCAGGCTTCTCCTTTTAAACAAAGCACACAATTTTTATTATTTATTATTTTCAGTACTTTAAGTACCAAGAACCGACTATAATATTCAGTTCATAATTTACTTTATAACAATTTTTTTCTAAATTACTGATTATAAAGGCTGGAATAAATTAACATTTTAAAAGGATTTTTCCATAATTTAGGAAAATAAAATATTGTGCACAGAGCACACACACACAGCTCTGTCACATTTGCATAATTTTACTCAGAGCCTCAAAACCCCTGCATTTCAGGCCTTTTTGCAAATCCTCATTACAGTTATTTCCTAGTGTGTTAAACATACACTAGATCACGATTTTTGATCTCTGAGCCTGTGTGCTGATCATCTTCATCTGACTGTTGCCCTGAGTCTTGCGAATTAATATATTCATATTCAATAGGCTTTGGATAATTATATGGGTAGCCATTGTCATCAAAAAACCTCCTAAAGGTAAATTCATAGAAAGCATGTTCAGGGTGCTTTCCATTTTTATACCATCCGTTGAGAGTGTCATTCACATTTTCTTCCTCTTTATCATCACTCCATAATTTGTCAGGATCAACAGGATCAAAATTTGATGTATCTGTTGGATGTGTGATTTTAGGAATATATGAAGCAGGTTGTTGTCTCAGGTCACTGGAGAAATCAATTGTTTTAAAAAATGGATGAGCTTTTATTTCATCAGCACCATTCTTGCCTAAGCGATCTTCTGGTCCTCGGCAAAGTTTGATTATAAGATCAGAGGCTTCAGGACTCAATTTAGCTTGAGGAGGAATGTGAAGAGATGTTTGCCAGTTGATAACCTTTAAAAGATTTTTAAAAATTAGGAGGGAAAAGATAAATAAGAAATCCAAAATTTTCTCCAGATTTTATACCAAAAGTCTTACTGAACTATTTATAAAAAATTTTTTAAATATATTTTTATTGATTTCAGAGAGGAAGGTAGAAACATCAATGATGAGGGAGAATCCTCCGGGGGTCAAGCCTGCAACTTGGGCATGTGCCCTGACCGGGAATTGAACCCAGAACCCTTCAGCCTGCAGGCCAATGCTCTATTCCACTGAGCAAAACTGGCCAGGGCCTATTTGTAAAATTATACAATAAATTGCATGGTATTTAACCTTCCTTACCTTTAATAATGAATCATTGGTGGGAAATAACCTTTCCTCTCATTCCCTCCTTTTCAGGCAACTTCATATTAGAAGACTCACTGCAAGTTTTAGCACTACTTGTAGAAATGACTTTCTATTGTGCCTCCCCTGTTCTATATATTTACTTGTACCATAATATCTCTAATACTTTGTGGTACCTATTTATGCCTGTGCTTTTCTACTACAGTATAAAATTCCATAAGGCTATAGAGCATGTATTGTCTTTGTATTTCCTAGTGCTTGGCAAATTGCCTGGCACATAATAGATGTTCAGTAAATACTTATTATGGTTTTGAAGAAACCAGAATGAGGAAGGAAGGAAGGAAATAAGGAAGGAAGGAAAGAAAGGTAAGTAAATATCTGTTAAATAAATGAACTGCATTCTTCCTTATTTATATAGGACTTTATCAACTAGTGAAGAAGGAAGAAAAATAAATCACCTCTTCTAGTATTCGTTAATCTTAAAGTTTTCTCCCAGGTTAGAAAAAGGAGATGCCTTAAGTAATAAAATGTCTTTGAATCTTTTTGAAAAAACAAAACAAAACAAAACAAAAAAAACATGATGCAGTAATAGTTACAGTATTATGCCTGGTTCCATAATCTACTTCAAATAAGGGAAATTAATATATACAAGCAGCTGGACAAGTTCTTCAATTTAAAGTTACATTCAGGATTATTTAGTTTAAGGTAAAAATAAAAAAAAATAAAAGACTAGACATAGAAAAAAAAAAAGATCCCCCATTAATTCAAAGATTGGTCAATAGAAATTAATGTAAACTGAAGCACAGAAAGAAAAAATGGAATAAAAAATAATAAAGCATGATACATGTAAGACAATTATCAAATATCTACTATTTGTATGAATACTAAACTAAGTAGAGTCCCAGAAGGAGAGACAAAAGCAGAAGAAATCTTCAAAGAGTAATAACAGGGAATTTTCCAAACTTGATGAAGGTCACCAAGCTACAATTCAAGAAACTTTATGAACCTCTGAAAGAAAATATCACACGAGTATATAATGGTGAAATTGCAGAAAACCAAGGTGACAGAGAAAAAGTTCTAAAAGCAGCCAGAGAGAGAAAGGCTCCAGTTCCGAATAAAATGTAATAGGTAAACTCCACCCTGTCTTTCCTACTGAATGCAGCTATACACCTGTGCAGAATGCATGGAGCAGCTACTTAGGTCCCTGTAGTAAAGAGTAACAGGCAGACTGAGGAAGATGATATGAATTTGAAGCACCAATGAAATGATGGTGAGTTTACCATTTTTTTCCATCTAGAATCCCTTGGTCTAGACTCAGGAGCCCAAACCCTGAAGATGTATAATACAGAGTGAGCTCTAGGAAAAGTCGTCCTAGTTCAGGCCCAGAGATTGGGAAAGGGGTTTCCTGGCCATAGCAGAGGTGCAGTAAGAGTCGCCTGAAACTTCCTCTTCAATTGGAAATTAAAGCATGTGGCCGCAAGAAGATAGATCGAATCCCTGGTGCTTTTTCTCTCATGTGCTCTTGCTACCCTATCATGAGACGTGTGTGGCAGAGTAGGATAAATAAAGTCTCACTTTCTAGTCAAGGAACTGAAAAAGGAAACCCAAAGGAAATGAAAAGTACCAGGGAGCCAAAACCGGTTTGGCTCAGTGGATAGAGCGTCGGCCTGCGGACTGAAAGGTCCCAGGTTCGATTCCGGTCAAGGGCATGTACCTTGGTTTCAGGCACATCCCCAGTGGGAGATGTGCAGGAGGCAGCTGATCGATGTTTCTCTCTCATCGATGTTTCTAACTCTCTATCTCTCTCCCTTCCTCTCTGTAAACAATCAGTAAAATATATTAAAAAAAAAAAAAAAAAGTACCAGGGATATGGCAGTGGAGGAGAAGATTATAAAGTTATTTATAAACAGCTGGGCTCACCTCCCAACTGTACCTGTATGGATCTAATCCTAAAGAACACATCCAAGTCTGAGAACTGAACTAAGTAGAAGACCACAGCTGCTTTGACAATGAAACTGACACTGGAGTCACAAGCCACAGAAGGGTGGTTAGTACTTGTGGACTGAATCCAACCAGGCTTAATGCCAAAACAATACCAACATTCTCCATAACATTTAAACAAAACCCTGACTCTCATAACATAAAATGTCCTGGATATAATCCAAAGTTACTTGGCATACAAGAACCACAAAAGTGTCAACCCAAATAATAAAAGAAAATCAACAGTGTTGAGATGACATAGATTTTATAATTACCTGACAAAGACTTTAAAGTAGGCATTGTTAAAATGTTCTAAATAAGGATGAATACTCGTAGAATGAAATGAAAACAAAGTCTCAGCAAAGAAATTGAAGATATGAAGAAGTACTAAATATACATTTTATTTTTTTAAAATATATTTTATTGATTTTTTACAGAGAGGAAGGGAGAGGGATAGAGAGTTAGAAACATCGATGAGAGAGAAACATCGATCAGCTGCCTCCTGCACACCCCCTACTGGGGATGTGCCCACAACCAAGGTGCATGCCCTTGACCAGAATCGAACCTGGGACCTTTCAGTCCGCAAGCCGATGCTCTATCCACTGAGCCAAACCGGTTACGGCCTAAATATACATTTTAGAACTGGAGAATGCTATAACCAAAATAAAAAACTCAATGGATGGGCTCAATCAAATGGAGATGTCAGAGGAAAGTGAACTTAAAGACAGATTGATAGAAACTATGTAATCTGAACAAAGAGAATCAAGAGTTCAAAAACAGAGCCCTCAGTAATCTGTGGCGCTTTACCAAAGGTTTAACACTGGCGTCATTAGAGTTCCAAGGGGAAAAAGTTGTGATATAGAAATTCAAAAAGCTCAGTAAACACCCAACAGGATAAGCTTCAAGAAATCCATGCCCAGACATTCCATAATTACAACACTGACAGCAGCCAGTGAAATGATGCATTACTTAAGGGAACAATGATTTGAACTGAATGACTGTAGATTTCTCATCAGAAACTATGGAGAACAAAAAGAAATGGCTATTTTAAAGTGCTGCTAGAACTGAAACCCAGACTTCCATACCAATGCCTTTTTTTTTTATTGCTTTCAGAGAGGAAGGGAGAGGAAGGGAGACAGAAACATCAATGATGACAGTCATTGATTGGCTGCTTCCTGCACACCTGCCTGCATCCTCTCGCAATCCATGACCCCTCGGGGGATGCAGCAGTGCGCCAAGCTGCAGGCGGCCAGGAAGGAGGTGGGCCAGGTGCCGCACACTTGTGCTCATCCCGCTGCATCTGCTACTGCCTCTTGGTAGTGCTACCACGGTGTCAGAGAGGCTGCCAACGCTGCAGCAGCTGCACTTGCCAGTACAGCCGTGTGCCTGGCTTCTGGCTGAGCCATGCTCCCCCTGTGGGAGCACACTGACCACCAAGGGGCAACTCCCGTGTTGAGCCTCTGTCCCCTGATGGTCAGTGCGTGCCATAGCAACTGGTCGACCAGTCGTTCGGTCCTAAGGGTCACTTAGGCTTTTATATATATAGATAGTAAGTCCTAAAATCAAGTAGTTGATTCCTCTGTTTTTTTAAAAAAAAAAAACTGTTTTCTTTGTCCAAGTTCTTATGTCCACCCATATAAATTTTAGAATCAGCTGATCTATATCTGCAAAAATTCCTGTTGAAAATTTTTATTGCAAATAGATACAGAGGCAGAGCTGCCTCACACAGACTGTCAAACTGCAGCGGGAAGGCCGGGGAGGGTTGGGGGGCAGGAGGGAGGGGGGTAAGAGATCAACTGAAGGACTTGTATGCATGCATATGAGCATAACCAATGGACATAAGACACTGGCGGGTAGGGGAAGCCGGGGTATTGTCAAGGGCGGGGGAAAAAAAGGACACATATGTAATACCCTTTGTAATGCTTTAAGCAATAAAAAAAATTAAAAAAAAAAAAAAAAGAAAATTTTTATTGCAATTGAGTTAAATATACAGATTTTGGGGGGGGGAGGGTGATTGATAGTTTTACTATGGTGAGTCTTCTAATCCATCAACACAGTATGTATCTTCATTTATTAAGATTTTCCTTCCATCAATTTATAGCTTTCAGCACACAGTTCTTGTTCGTGTTCTATTAGATTCATACCTAAATATTTCATTTTGGGGAAGCTATTGCAAATGGTAGTTTTAAAATTTCAGTTTCTGATTGTTTCCTGATTAAATACAGAAAAACAATAGATTTTTATGTATTTTCCTTATATCCTACAATCTTGCCAAACTCATTAATTCTATGGGTTTTTCCTTTGATTCCCTGGGATTCTCTATATAGAAAATTGTCTTATCTTTTGAGTAGGGGAAAGTTTTATTTCTTTTTAATCTATATGCCTTTTCTTTCTTTTTGTTGCTGTATAACACTGGCTAAGACTTCCTGAACTATGCTGAATAAGACTGGTGAGAACAGACATCATTGCCTTTTTCTTGATCTTAGAAAGCTTTCAATTTTTCTCACACACACACACACACACACACACACACATACATATACATATAGATATTAAAATGAAAGTAAAATAAAGACACTTTTAGACAAACAAATCTAACACAAACCTGGGAGAATGCATTACCAGTATACCTATACTAAAAGAAATTCTAAAGGAAAATTTAAAAATAATATATTAAATGCAATGAAAGAAGTAGTTACAACTTGGTAGGGAGTATTAGAGACAGGATGATATCTCAAGACACTCTCAAAGAATGATTAAAAACAATCAGAAAATTAAAAGCAAAACCACAACCAAGAATTAACCAAGCTTCAGAAAGAGGGGAGGGCTGTGGAAGATAGGATAGAAAGGACACTCCAGACAAAGAGAATGGTGTGAACAAAGGTACAGAGGACAAATTTGGACTTTAACCATGAACAAAGGAACCACTAAGGATTTTTAATGGGACAGTTTATGGTAAAAATTGTGGGAAACTTCTCATTTAAGTGCCAGAGGTAGTTTCAAGTGGAGGTACAGTAGTCCCCTCTTATTTGTGGGGGATATGTTCCAAGAACCCCAGTGGGTACTGAACCCTACATATGCTATGTTTTTTCCTATACATACATACCTTTTCTCTTACAGGGAGCACTTTACAGCTCCTCTTTGTTGTATCTGAATTGTCAATATCACTACACTTGCATTTGGGGGCCATTATTAAGAAAAATAAATTATTATTTGAATGCAAGTACTGAGATACAACAGTTGCTCTGGTTACTGAAAAGGCTACTAAGTGACTAACAAGTGGGTGGCATATACAGCATGGATATGTGCTACACAAAGGGATAATTCACGTCCCAGATGGGACAAAAAAAGGACAGCACAAGATTTCATCATGCTCCTCAGTATGGGACACAATTTAAACCTTACCAATAGTTTGTTTCTAAAATTTCCCATTTAATATATTCTTACTATGGCTGACTGCAGGTAACTGAAACCTCTGGAAGTGAAACAGTGAATAAAGAGGAACTACTTTATAGATATTTATTTGTGGTTTGGGGCTAGAATGTGCATGGAAGGAAACAAAGCCATGAGCCAACAGGTAACAAAGAGTAAATTGAAATAAATCTTCAAAAAATACTGAAGAGCCCAGCCGGTGTGGCTCTGTGGTTGAGCATCAACATATGAACAGGAGATCACAGTTCAATTCCCGGTCAGGGCACATGCCCAATAGGGGGCATACAGGAGGCAGCTGATTGATGATTTTCTCTCATTATTGATGTTTCTCTCTCTCTCTCTCTCTCTCTCTCTCTCTCTCTCTCCCTCTTCCTCTCTCTGAAATCAATAAAAACATTTTTTTTAAAAAAGGTACTAAAGATTTTGATGAGAATGAAATATGAGTATAGTTTATAAAGGAGGGAGAATATGAGCGTGATGAGGGGATGAAGGAAATTTAAGTTCATGCATAGAATCTTAGTGCGTTCCTATATTCTTTCAAGTTCATTCATTTAAAAAAATTTTTAATTGGTTTTGTTGAGAGTAAAAGGAGAGAAAGAGAGAAAGACATCAATTTGTTGTTCCACTTATTTATGTAGTCATTGGTTGACTCTTGTATGTGCCCTGACCAGAGATCAGACCTGCTTGGCATATCAGGACGATGCTCTAACCAACTGAGCTACCTGGCCAGGGCCAAGTTCGTTCTTTAATTCTAGAATAAGATGCTCTATGCAAAGGTCTGATAAACATCTGTAAGGTAAAGGACTTTGTGACAATTCTTTTGGTATAGATCAGGGGTGGGCAAACTTTTTTACTCGAGGGCCACAATGGGTTCTTAAACTGGACTGGAGGGCCGGAACAAAAGCATGGATGGAGTGTTTGTGTGAATTAATATAAATCCAAAGTAAACATCATTACATAAAAGGGTACGGTCTTTTTTTTTTTAGTTTTATTCATTTCAAACGGGCCGAATCCGGCCCTCGGGCCGTAGTTTGCCCACAGCTGGTATAGATTATATACCTTACCTTCATTTGTGTTTCTAATGGTGTTTGTGCCAAAAAAGGAGGTTGTCCCACCAACATTTCAAAAAGAATTACACCAACACTCCACCAATCACATAACTGTGTATAGCCTAAAATAAGATACCAAAGTTATAGTTATTTATAAGCACTTTAATTAATATAATCATAATTAATATTGTCACAAATTATACTATAAAATTAAGTTTTATTATAAACCTCTACACTAAGCTATATTCTAATCAAGTTTCAGCTGGAGATTGTTTATAAAACAAATATTTTACCTGTTCGTAACAACACTTCAGGTGCAATATAATTGGGAGTCCCAACCAAAGAATGTGCTAGACATCGCTGGTGCTGGCGTGCAGCTCTCCGTTCTAGTGGCTTCAATCTATCGCCACATCGACAGTTAGAAGGGTCACCCCATTCATTACTGAAATCCATGCTATCTTGCCGTGAATGGTCACCTGTAAAATAAAAAGAAATAAAAGCAATAAGAACAAGAGTAAACCAAGAGTCTGTTAATTTTTTGACATCATGGTTTATAGTTAACAACACTCTTCCCTTGTGACAAGCTAAGATACAATGTATACCAAATCACTGATGGTGTTTATTAATGACTGCAGCTTGTGATCCACAGTATTAATAGGACAAATGTTACACTAAGAAAAATTAGCCCAAGATTCAGAAATGTATTCAATGTTAAATGATGATAAAGTCAGGAGTAGGTAGGATTAAGAATTTGTTACTCAGACTGCTCCCCATTACTACTCTGGACAAAGTTCTAAACAAATTAGATCAGTGTTTCATTCATTCAACAAGTGACAATGATAAGAAAGCCAGGGTTCTTCTCTCAGGCAGCTTCTCTGTAGGGAAGAAACACAATGAACATATACATATGTAAGAAACAGGGCTTCTGGTCAAGATGGTGGCATAGGTAAATGGTACTTGTTGCCTCCCACAACCACATCAAAATTTATAACTAAAATACAGAACAGCCATCATTCAGAACCACCTGAAATCTACCAGAATGAAAGTCCTACCACTAGGGAATTAAAGCAGCAGCACATCAAGACTGGTAGGAGGGGCAGAGATGTGAGGCAGAATCTCGGGAACCCTGCTGGTCCCACATCCACGTGTGGCGGTTTAAAATTGGGAGGGATATCTTGGCTGCAGAGGTTTCCCTGAGGACCATGGGGTCCGTGCCCCACACCATGTCGCCAGCCCAGGGTTCCAGTACCTGGAAGAGAAACTGCCACAACTTCTGGCTATAAAAACCAGCAATGATTGTGGCTGAGTGACAGGGAGGCTGCAGGAGTTCCAGGCAGTTCCTTTTAAAGGACATAGCATGGGACTTAGTCTCACTCCCTCTGAGCTCCAACACTGGGGCAGCAGCTTGAAAAGAACATGGGACATTCAGGGAGGAACTAACTTGTCTCAAATCAGGTTAAGAGATGGAAGGGCAGTTTTCTCCCAGACAGAAGTGTTCCTTTGCTCAATCCTCCCTACCACAGAGATGACAGGCTGCACCATATCTGAATCTCCATCATACCAGCTTACACTTTTTGCCCCACCTGGTGATTCCCTGAGACCCCGCCTCTCCCTACTTGCAAGCTCATCCAAGGCATTTCCAGTGGCTTTTTCATACAAGTGGCCTCTCTTGCCTCATGCTCTGGACTTTCCTAAATCTCTCAAACAACAGCTGGCATCAACGTGCCCAGTATCTCTCAATAAGTGGCCCCAGGCCCAGCACTAGCAGCAGCCTACCCTGGTTCACAGTTTGTCACCTCCTGGGCACCTCCAAGCTCAACACAAGTGGCAGCCATATGTAGATTGCTTTGTAGCTCATGCTGGGTGTCCCTGGGCACAGGCAGAGGCTGACTTTGCACCTCCTGGGAGGCCCCAGAGCCAGTGCACCCAATGGTCGACTTCAACCATGCCACATTACAACCCTACCACCTCCACAAGTAACACATTCAAGGGAGGACTCAGTGAGCACCACAGTTCCAATGAAGCAAGTCCTGTTCCATAGGGTTGGCTCCTGCACAGCAGCTGTTCCACTATCGTCACAGCTGGTCCACAGAACCGACTGGCCTGGGGGTAAATCCCTCCCAGTGACACCAACATCAATCAAAGCTCAACTACAATAGGACAGTGCATGTAGCTCACACAGGGGTACATCTGGAGTGCCCAGCTCAGGTGACTGGGGAGGCTAAGACATACCAGATTTACCTAATACAGAGAAAAAAAATACAGGGAAGGAGCCAAAATGCAGAGACAAAGAAACAGGAGAATGAAAGCACAGGAGAAATCTCCAGAAAAAGAACTGAATGAAATGGAAGCAATAAAACTACCAGATACAGAATTCAAAACAATGGTTAAAAAAATGCTCAAGGAACTTATGAGAACTTCAAAGAACTTAGTAAGAATTTCAAAGCAATTAGTGAGAACAGCAACAACATAAAAAAGGACCAGACAGAAATGACATGTACACTAACTGAAATAAAGAATAATTTACAGGGGATCAACAGTAGAGGATGACAAAATCAAATCAAGAGTTTGGTATATAAGGAAGCAAAAAACACCCAATGAGAACAGCAAAAAGAAAAAATCTCAAAATATGAAGATAGTGTAAGGAGCCTCTGGGATAACTTCAAGTGTACCAACATTCACATCATGGGAATACCGGAAGAAGAGAGGGGGCAAGAAATAAAAAACCTGTTTTAAAAAATGACAGTCAATTTCCCTTACCTGGTGAAAGAAATAGACATACAAGTCCAGGAAATCAACTATCAGCTGGTTTCTCAACTGAAACTTTATAGGCCATAAGGGAGGCAAGAAATATTCAAAGTAATGGTTGCAAGGATCTACAACCAAGATTACTCTATAAGGTCACAGGACTTTAGAACTGAAGGTCAGATAAAGACAAGGAAAAGCTAAAAGAGTTCATCACCACCAAACCAGTATTACATGGTATGTTAAAGGGTCTTCTTTAAGAAGAAATGAAAGATCAAAAATATGAAAAATGGCAATAAATGCTTATCAACAATTGAATCTAAAAATCAAAATAAATGGACAAGGAATCTGATGAACAAAATAAACTGATGAATAAAATAGAACCAGAGGCATGGAACATGGAACGGACTGACGAATATCAGAGGGAAGTGGGGAGAGGGGCCAGGAAGAGATTAACCAAAGAACTTATATGCACATATGCATTACCTATTGGACACAGACAATAGGGTGGTGAAGGCCTGGGAAGGGGCGGGAACTGGGTGAAGGGGAGCAATGGGGCGGAAAAAAGGGGGACATCTGTAATATTCTCAACAATAAACGTTTAAAAATAAATTAATTTTAAAAAGAAACATAGTGATGCATCCCATGTTGAGAATCAACTGGGGTGATGTGACAAATTGAAGCGACATATGTAAAAAACAAATGGGAACAACCATTTAAAAACTAGGGCTATTAATGGGGGGGGGGATGAGGACACATTTGTAATACCTTAACTAATAAAAAAATAAAAAAACTAGGGCTAGGCATTCTATACAGAAACAACAGTAACAGAGAAAAGACCCGTGTAATTATAAAAGAGGAGAATGGTAGGAAATGGAGTGGGAACCAGTGCACATGGATTTTGTAAACAAAAGACATGGTTTGACTTTTATTCCAAGTACAGTGAGAGGACATTGGAGAGTATGAAGCAAGAAAATGACAAGATTTGATTTACACTTAAACAGATTATAAGGGAGGACAAAAGTGAAAAACCAGGTAAGAGGCTATTACCCCAAGTATACAGCTTAACATACAAGTTAAGCTTGGTGACTGGGGAGGCTGAGTCCAGTCACTTAAGGTAATAGTAGTGATGGAGAAAATTTCAGGATATATTTAGAGGTGGAGTAAGCAGGACTTATTGATGAATTACACGTAGAGGGTATAGGAAAAAAGAATCATGACAACTAGGTGTCATGATGATGGTGGTATAACTTACTAAACTGTGAAAAACTGGAGGGGGAAGGCTGGAGGGGGAACAAACAAATTAAGAGTTGTTTATTGGTAATGTTAAGTCTGAAAGGCCTATTAGAAATCCATGTGAAAGGGAGACACCATTTCTGGAGAGATTTGGAAGTCACTGACTTAGAATCAACTGGGGGGGGGGGATGAGGAATTAGTGAGAACAGCAACAACATAAAAAAGGACCAGACAGAAATGACATGTACACTAACTGAAATAAAGAATAATTTACAGGGGATCAACAGTAGAGGATGACAAAATCAAATCAAGAGTTTGGTATATAAGGAAGCAAAAAACACCCAATGAGAACAGCAAAAAGAAAAAATCTCAAAATATGAAGATAGTGTAAGGAGCCTCTGGGATAACTTCAAGTGTACCAACATTCACATCATGGGAATACCGGAAGAAGAGAGGGGGCAAGAAATAAAAAACCTGTTTTAAAAAATGACAGTCAATTTCCCTTACCTGGTGAAAGAAATAGACATACAAGTCCAGGAAATCAACTATCAGCTGGTTTCTCAACTGAAACTTTATAGGCCATAAGGGAGTTCTCATAAGTTCCTTGAGCATTTTTTTAACCATTGTTTTGAATTCTGTATCTGGTAGTTTTATTGCTTCCATTTCATTCAGTTCTTTTTCTGGAGATTTCTCCTGTGCTTTCATTCTCCTGTTTCTTTGTCTCTGCATTTTGGCTCCTTCCCTGTATTTTTTTTCTCTGTATTAGGTAAATCCCTCCCAATTTTAAACCGCCACACGTGGATGTGGGATGGCATTTAAAGCCATGATTAGATGATATCACCTAGAAAAATGTATCTAAAATTAACCTAGCTGTAATCACCTGGGATGTTTGATTAAAACACAATTTCTATACTCTGAAGACTTTCAACCAGTAGACTGGAATAGAGTCTAAAAATCATATTTTTAAGAACCCCAAATAATTCAGGTGAATCTGGAAGACATTATATTACATTAAGCTGAACATTAAAGTAGGTTCAGGTGTCCCAGTTCTGTCCATTTACTGTCAATCTACTCTTGTTTACAGAAGGCTAATATTACCTACCTCAGAGGATTGCTCTAAGATTAAATTAGAATATATGTAAAGAACCTAGTAAGTATTCAACAAATGTCAGATCGACTTACACTTCCATTAGCACATGAAGGGATCTTGGCACTGTGGTGTAGCAGAAATAACATGGACCCTGTAATCAGACAGCCTTGGTTCAAAGCCTAACCCTTACACCTATTTTCTTGTGTGACCTTGGGCAAGTTACTTCATCTAATTCAGCCTTCGTTTCTTTATTCTGCCTTATAATGACGTTGTGAGGATTAAACAGAATCATGTACATAATGTACATAATGTATGTGAGGTTAAATAGTTATGTAACAGTCATACAATGGAATCCTAAAAACAGTGAAAATAAATGTTACATGCAATTAACACAGATGAACCTCAAACATACAAGTTAACATAGAAAATTAATACATTTAAATAAAGATTCCAGAGTAGGCAAAATGAAATAATATATATATTTTTAGGGATACATACATATATGGTAAAAATGTAAAGAACTGATTACAAAGTTCTGAAACAATGGTTATACTTCCCTGGAGGAAAGGAAGTGAAATGATTATTTAAGGGTTTCAAAAGTACTGACTAGTTCTTAAGCTAAATGGTGAGAACAGGGCTTCATTTAAAAATTATTTTTAAAATGTCTGACATATTTCAAAATAACAAAACATAAGATAGTTAACTAAAAAATGTTCATGATATTTGGAAATAATTGAAGCTAATACACTCTTTGTTTAAGTCTAAATGTCTGTAGGATGCATCCATGGTTATCCAGCAGAGTCAAGATCTGACCCAGGACTTCTGTGTCCCATCCCATAATAATACCATCTTATATTTTATTGCAATAAATCATATTAATATATACAAATTTTATGATTTTACTCACCACTCTGGTAGTACTTAGAATCATGTGTCCATCTGAAGCCAGTGCAGAGGCCGAAGTCAGTCAATTTAATATGACCATCACGATCAATCAAAATGTTATCAGGTTTAATATCTCTATGAATAAAACCCATTTTATGAACACTTTCAACTGCACAGGTAAGTTCTGCTATGTAGAATCGTGCCAGATTTTCTGGAAAGATGCCCATTCTAATTAGTAGGCTCATCATATCACCCCCAGGAATGTAGTCCATTACAAAGTATAAATTGTCCTTATCTTGGAATGAATAATATAGACGAACTACCCATTCATTGTCAGCTTCAGCCAGGATATCTCTCTCAGCTTTAACATGAGCAACCTGATTTCGAAGTAGAACATCTTTCTTTCGAAGAGTTTTTGTTGCATATAAAGCCTTAGTATCTACTTTTCTTGCTAGACAGACTTCACCAAATGCTCCTATTCCTAGTGTCTTTATCTTCACAAACATAGACTTGTCCATTTTAGCCCTCTTAAGACGGATGTAATTAGACTCTTTTTGGCAAAGCATCTTTCTCATTTGATCCTGGGCTTCTTGAGATAATCCAACCTAGGTAAATAAGCTAAATGTTAAATGAAGAATTATTTTCTATACAAAATATTAAGAATAGCTTGGAAAAAATCAAGCATATATTTAAAGGTTAAGTGCATAATTTTTAATAAAGCATGTTAGAAATCTAGAATATATTTCAGAGAAAAATCAATTATCAAAAGTGCAACTTAAGGGATAGTTAAGAGAATATACAAAGTGAGTGTAAGATCCTACTGTGGAGAGCAAGAAGATGATACCAATGGTCAGCTTTCTACTCCTAATGTACTAAAAAATGTTCCCAATGTGCAAAAACCAAACCTCTGTTCACATGCATCCTCATCTATCCTTTTATGCGTATTCATTCCAAATTACATGATTACTTTGCCTTCATTATATGCTTCTCTTTGAAAATATCTGGTCCTCAGATACTCTTCCTTCCATTTTACCCTTCATGAAAAGAAATTCAAGTTCATTTATTCTAAAAAATTGATGTATTAAGAACAGAAGAATATCTTCTTTAACCTAACTATTCATTAATAGTCTTTCCTTTATCTTTCTCAAAACATTAGAATTAAGGGTAGGACTCACAGCCATCACTAACACAAAATGCAAAGAGTTTCTCCTACTTTATTTTTCTTTCCTACTTTGTTTTAAACTAACTTGTGTGATTACCAGGTATCTTTAAGATCTTTTGGAACATTTCAAAGAATAATCAGTGTGACTTATTAAGATACACAGGTAAAAACCAAAACCAACTTCTAACTAGATATGAAATATCTAGATTTAGAAGGAAAAGTTTATTTTTGGCTAGCTAATAACTAATGAAAAGTAAAGTCTAATTCAAGAAATGTAAGACTAATGAAAATATAGCAATCTCATGCTTCTGTTAGGATGTGTATTTGCATGCAAAATATTTTAAGAAGGGTGGCATGCCAGTAGTATAGAACTGTTTCTCTTAAAATCTTACTTGCCTACACAGTAATGGAGGCTACAGAAGTCAGCAAAGCTTCCAACACCATAAAAGTTTAAATCAGCTATTAGTGAAAGTGAAGAGGAAAAAGGAAAAATAAACTAAGAAAATACATACAGACAGACTTTAGTAAGAAATCTTAAGAGCTAAAATATGGATAAATCATATAATCATGGTATTTATCTAACAAAATTCAATTTATAGCAAGAACAACACTGTGAAATCAGATTTAGAGAAATAATTTTAAAAGAATGGCTTTCTTAGGTTGTGTGAGGAAATTTCATTACAAATTTAAGCCTCTTGGACTTTGAGCAATAGATGAAAAATTAAGAGTCAAACCTTTGGACTGTAAACACATGATAAAAATAATAACAGTACCACTGTATCTAATGAAGGCATCTATATGGAATCACAATAGAGATTAAATTTATTCTGATCTCCTTTTAAGTGGACTTTGATTTAATAATTTCAGCACATTTTTCCAGTACATTATAATAATGAAATTAGATGGGTAAATAACTGGAGGAAGATGTCTCTGACATTTTCAAATAAGACCAACCTGATGAATAAACCCACAAGTTCAAAATTACTAAGTAAAGGGGGGCATGGTGGGCTAGAAGGGCTCAATGGAGGAAAAAAGGAACGTATGTAATACTTTCAACAATAAAGATTTTTTTAAATTACTAATTAAAAATGAATTTTTCATAAATGTATTGAGACCCAGATCATTTTTAGCTCATTTAAAAAAGTTGTAAGGTAACATGTAAAACCTAAAAAATAACCCTCGTTTCAATTTCCAATTACACCTAAACCATAAATTATATTTTTAACTTATTAGAAGAACTTTATTACAGGAATTCAGAGTAAATCTTGAAATACTAAAATGAAGTGCTATAATTAAAATACTTTAATGTTTACTGACTTTTAAATAGTTGATAATATATTTAGCTACAAAAAGAAAGAAAAATACTGGACCACAGTATTTTAAAATAAATGCCAAGGAAATAGATGATCAAGTATAAAAATGGACATTTTAAAAGGTTTTACCCGCATCATTTCATTCTCTAATTGTTTTTTACGATGTAGACGTTGCTGATGAGATTTGAGAACATTTTCTACATGTTGCTCCATAAAGAATTTAAATGCCTGAGGAGAGTAACTTTGGATACGAGATTCCCTTCGCTCTTCATCTTTCTTGTTTTTCCTAACGGTGATAGGTGAAGTTGTAATCTGTTTCTTTTCTTTATCCCCACTATCAACATTTTCATAACTTTTTTCACCCTCATCTTCCTTGGGCACAGTTGACTGATCCTCTTTGTTAGATTTATTGACTGATTCATATGGAGGAACAGATGGGTTTTGGTGTAGCAGATGTTTTGGATAAGGTGGTGGTGGACCTTGATAGTTTGGAGCTTCAGCAACAGGTGACATAACAGTCATAGTTGAAGTGGTACCCTCAGAAAAAGGACTAGGTTGAACAGTTTGAATTGGCTGTGGTATCCAAGAAGGATGAGTAGGTGCTAAAGCAGTCTGTAGCTCTGGTTTTAACACGCGTATGCTTTTCACGGGTTGTTGTATTGGAGCTGGTGTAATTGCAGTGACTGTTGTGGCTGAAGGCTGAGAATTAGCAGAATGACTTGTTCTGTTTCCTAGTGGATTATTAAAAGAATTTGACCTCACTGGTATGTTAGGTTGCCATGTAGGGATTTCATGCCCAATGCTTGGGGATGACTGGGCTGGAGCTGAAGATGACTGAGGCCAAGTTGTTTGAAGTCCAGGAACACTAATGTTATAAAGTTCCATATTATGACTATTCCTATTTGGCACCATCATAGACTGAGGAATATTTCCATTTGTATATGATGAAGGAGCAGCAGATCCCCCTGTTTGTAAAGCAGAAGGGCTTTGTCCATTAGTTGGGGTCAGAGGATATGGAGGGGGTGGTTGCCGATTCACTGCACCAGTAGGGACATTTTGGTGTATCATAAAATCAGTTTGACCACTACCATTCTGAATTCCGGGTCTCCCTGGTGGGTAGTTAAATTTGTTAGAACTCTGCATGATGATTGGTTGTCTGCCAACAGGAACAGAGCTAATGACTCTCTGTCCCTGATTAGGAGGATTCATTGGGGACATGTTCAGAGGTGGTGGAGGATAGCCCTCCTGCCAGGCTCCAGGTGGAACAGGAGAGATTCGAGAGATTACAAATTCCATATTCCCAGAATAGCGCTTTGTTTGAGAGTTTGGTTCCCATGAGGGGGGAGGTGGAGTTGTACCTCTTGGAGGAGGAGTCTGGCCTCTTGGGGGTGGTGGAGGAGTGACACTCCTTACTTGAGGAGGTGGTGGGGGGTTCACTCTCTGTCCGTTGCTAGGGTGAGCTTGAGCAAATGCTGTGATACCAGATCCTGACAAAGATTTTCCTACATCTGTTTGTGAGTTGGGACTTTCGGAACGATAAGCCACACTTTCTGCTAATGGTGGGCCATGTCTCTGAGGAACTAAGGATTCTTTAGAACCTTTCCAGCTTTGTCTGCGGTTAACCGATTGTTGCACACTCCCTATGATCATAAAACAGAGGGGGGAAAACATTTTTAACTTCTTATTTTTGAAAAATTTAGCTTGGAATTCTGACACTACTAAATGATCATTCTCTTTCAAGAATCATATAAATCAGGGAGGTAAAGGGGGGAATATGGAGAACATCTGTAATAGAGTCAACAATAAAAAAAAAGAATTATAAAAATCAAATTTCAGTAAGTGGTTTTATTTCACCTTTTAAAATTTTATTTATTTTTGAGTAGGCAACACATTCTCTTAACTCAAAATTCAAAAGGTACAAAGGAATACCCACTTCCATCCACAGCCAACCAGTTTCCTTCCTTGAAGGTAACCAACCTCATCAAATATCTTAGGGATACACAAGTAAACAGTATACTTCTTATATATACTATAGTGCCTTGCCCTTTTCATTAAAAAACTGAAGATTCTGCCCTAGCCGATTTGGCTCAGTGGATAGAGCGTCGGCCTGTGAACTGAAAGGTCCCAGGTTCGATTCCAGTCAAGGGCACATGCCCGGGGTTGTGGGCTCGATCCTCAGTGGGGAGCTTGTAGAAGGCAGCCGATCAATGATTCTCTCTCATCATTGCTGTTTCTATCTCTCTCTCCCTCTTCCTTCCTCTCTGAAATCAATAAAAATACATTTTTAAAAAATTAAAGATTCTGTATCAGTATATAAAGTGTTTCCTTACTTTTAAAAATGTTATCTATTTTTTTTACTGTATAGATATACCCAAATTTATTTAATCAGTTCCTTTATTGATGGATATTAAGGTTGTTTCTAGTCTGTTGCTTTACAAAAAAAAAAAAAGGCAATGAAAAAATTTTACTTCAGCCTGGCAGGTTTGGCTCAGTGCACCAAGAGGTTGGTTGCTATAGCATATGCCCAGCAGGGGGCGTGCAGGAGGCAGCCAATCTATGTAGATGTTTCTCTCTCATCAATGTTTCTATCTCTCTCTCCTTCTCCCTTCCTCTCTGCCTAAAATCAATAAAAACACATTTAGTAAAATATTTCATTTTATGCCCTAGCCGGTTTGGCTCAGTGGATACTGCATGGGCCTGCAAACTGAAGGATCCCAGGTTCGATTTTGGTTGCAGGCTCAATCCCTAGTAGGGGACGTGCAGAACGCAGCCGATCAATGATTCTCTCTCATCAATGTTTCTATCTCCCTTCCTCTCTGAAATCAATTTAAAAAAATAACATTAAAATTTTTTTCATTTTATAAACTATTAGAAGGGGCATTAGTGAGCCAAACATGTCCATTTGTAATTTTGTTAGATACAATAACTAATTTTAAATACATTTCAATATGGCTTTTAAAACAAACAAAAAACCCAGCAGGGCATTATTAGCTGAATACTAAATAAGGTATGGATTTTACAGAATCTCTCTCTAATGGAATTTCCAAATAAATGAAGTAGGCTAGAAAAAAAAGTTACAAGAAAAAAGTACTTAAAATAGTCTGGTTACTTGGCAAAAGATATATATTTTATATATAAAGAGAGTTGTATAAAAAACAATAATATCAATTAATACATTCCAGAATAATTAAACATTTAAATATTAAAGATGAAAAAAACAAGTACTAGGAAAAAACAAGTGATCACTGAATAATATTGGGATACCTCTTTGGAAGGTCTTCCCAAGTATGACAAAGGTAGAGAGCATACAGTAAAATACTAACAGATGTAAACATATAAAACACTTATCACCATTAAAACAAAATAAAACAAACAGAAACGTCCAAATTTGAAAGGTTATTATCCTGGGAGAAAACATATCTAATAAAACATGAGAAAAAAATAGTAAATGTTCAGAATGTACAGTTTATTTCATCTAGACTGGCCAGCATCTTGGGTCTATGACTTCAGAAAAAGTCATCACTCCGGGCAAGCTAGGTAAGTCCTCTGGCCACCTTCCTCAGATAACCAGCCGTTAAATATACCACATCACTCATACTGCTTTTACCAATAAAATGTAAGACACTGCAACCCTCAAGTAGACTACCATCCCTGTTATTCTGTTCCTCCCATAAAGCTCTGTGCTCTCCCACCTCCCAAACCCTGCCACACAATTGCCCTCTAGACATGTTCTGCTTTACAACCACCAAATGCTCCTATATCCCTAACCTCTGCTCCAAGCTTTCCTACCACTCCTTTCAGCTGGTTATCTTCTGCTGACACTACTTTCCTTTCAGCCCTTTGCAATTATGGTTTTCATTAAAAGTAAATTGGCTAAAATGTGGGATTCTACGTTTTTGCTCTCCAATTATGCTTCCAGATCATCACTTTCCTTTATACTCTTTTTTTTAAAAAAAGCCAGCTCTTTAGAAATTCATGTCATCTAGGAGCCCAAGTTCATGTCTCTTAATGAACTCTTGTTTGCTCGCCCTCAATCACCCGTAACTTTGGTCTACCCTACGCCTTGCCAACATTCTATAACATCCACATGGACAAATCATTCATAACCCTCACCTCTCAGTTTCTCCATTCCACCTCAAATATCACTCCCCAGATCACATTTCTAATTTTGATACCACCCATGTTTCTTTTTCAAAATCACTAATTTAAGGTTTATACTTAGACAACTTCTCTTTCTCATGTTTATTCCTACTGCAAATGTTCTTCAACCTCATCAAGACCTATTAACCTCCTACATCAGTCCTCCTCTTTCCTTTTTTAAAATATATATTTTTTTATTTCAGAGAAGAAGGGAGAGGGAAAGAGAGAAAGAAACATCAATGATGAAAGAGAATCATCGATTGGCTGCCTCCTGCATGCCCCCAATGGGGATCAAGCCTGCAATCCTCACCCATCACTCTTAGCAGATGATCTGATTTTTCTACTTCAGAGAAAACTTACTGGAAAGTAATTCCCTTATCTTATCTACATAACCTAAGCCCATTTGCCCATTAAAGCAAAAGGGTTGTTTCGCTTCCTTTGTAAGGCTAATAAGCTCTCATTCCATGCTTTCGATCCTTTCTTCTGGATTCTCAAGAATCTTACTTGATCCTTCTCTCTTGAATATTTAATATCTTTTAAAACATATATTTTTTTTTATTGATTTCAGGGAGAGAAATAGAAATATCAATAATGAGAGGGATGCCGAAACCGGTTTGGCTCAGTGGATAGAGCGTCGGCCTGCGGACTGAAAGGTCCCAGGTTCGATTCCGGTCAAGGGCATGTACCTGGGTTGCGGGCACATCCCCAGTAGGAGATGTTCAGGAGGCAGCTGATCGATGTTTCTCTCTCATCAATGTTTCTAACTATCTCTCTCCCTTCCTCTCTGTAAAAAATCAATAAAATATATTTTAAAAAAAAATAATGAGAGGGAATCATTGATTGGCTGCCTCCTGCACACCCCCACTGGGGATTGAGCCCACAGTGGCTCAATCGAACTGTGGCCTCCTGATTCATAGGTTGACACTGAACCACTGAGCCAGGTCAGTCAGGCTTACATACTTAATTTCACCCTCTTAACTGGAATCTTGTAATTATCTTTTAAACTTGCCTAAGTCTTTGCCACTAAGAAAAATAATAATGAGGCTCTCCAGCCATTCTAATATAGACCACTTTCTCAAAGTATTATTTGGTGCTGGTTCACAAACTGATATTGACATGATAGGAAATAAGTATGAAAGTTGAGAATAAAAATTTAGAGACTTACAGAAATTTGACAAAATAATTTTATGTCTGTTAAAATGTGGTAATGAAATATTTGGACTTATATTTGGTATGTCATTTAAAATTTTAATTTTTCTAATAGTTCATTGGTAGTGTATTTTATAAAATTACTAATCCATAATAAATTAAAAATTAACAAATAAAAAGATCTTCATCACAGTTAGGAAACACTATTCTTACTAATGTCCTCACTCTACCTTCATAGAAAAACTTCTCAGAGAATCATTTATACTTGAGTTCTTTTTACTTCATAACCATTTATTACTCAACTCCCACCAATCTGAATTATGCTCCTATCACTGAACAAAAACAAGTTACTCTATGTCTTATGAGCTGCACTGTGCCCCCCTAATATTCAGTAAGTTCTGGTAAGCCTTAATCAAATATGACTGGGAACTTATGAGGAAATCTGGACACAGAGAAAGGCACCAGACATGTGCATGCAGAGGGACGACCATGTAAAGACCCAGTGAAGATAGTCATCTGCAAGCCATGGAAGGAGAAACCAAGTCTGCTGTCTCCTTGATCTCAGACTCTGGCCTCCAGAACAGTTAGAGAATATATCTATTATTTAAGCCACCCAGTCTTTGGTATTGTTGTAACAGTCCTAGCAAACTAATATACCATATCATTAAAGCCAACAAGGTAATTTCTAGTTCAACTTCTTGGTCAGCTTCTGGTACTTTCTTGGTCAACCTCTTTCCCTCTATTCCTTCCTCTTCTTAAACATTCTCTTCTGTAGGCTTTCAAGATACTAAAACCATATTGGTTTTTAAACTCCTTTTTAGCTAAATTTTCTGTCTTCTTTGCAGTCTTATCCTCTCCTATCAGTTACAAAGCAGTAAGCTTGGTTATAGTCCATACTGTCATTTTTTTTTTAATATATTTTTTTTTATTGATTTTTTTACAGAGAGGAAGGGAGAGAGATAGAGAGCTAGAAACATCAATGATAGAGAAACATCGATCAGCTGCCTCCTGCACATCTCCTACTGGGGATGTGCCCGCAACCCAGGTACATGCCCTTGACCGGAATCGAACCTGGGACCTTTCAGTCCGCAGGCCGACGCTCTATCCACTGAGCCAAACCGGTTTCGGCCATATTGTCATTTTTGTCTATGTTATTACCTCCTTTAGGTGACCTATTTCATATGTAAGGCTAATACAAGAATTGTATATATCTAACTAGCTTCCTACGTGGCATCTTCATTTGGACAACTCAATGAGCCTAACTCAAACTCATGTCTACAACCAGACTTATGATCTTTCTTCTCCAAATCTTGTTCTCTCTTAGTATTCTTTCATAATGTAGTGTATCACCATCCGTTTTCCAAACCAAAAGCCTAAGAGTCATCCCTCTCTAGTATCATCGCCCATATGCAATCACCAATCCTTGTCAATTTTACTCTCCCCATCTCTCTTAATTCATTCACTTTTCTCACTGCCATTGCCCCAGTCCAGAATACTTCCATTTCCTGTGAACAGTCTCTTATCAAGTCTATCCAGATGCCATCTCTTGCTCTCTCTAATCTGTTCTTCATCCCCTGCAGCCATGTTTTAAAAACACAAATCTAATCTTGTCATCACCCTACTTGAAATGTTTCCATAACTGCCTGCTGCTCTTACGATAAAATCAATACAGTCCTTCTCCAGTCATATCTCATACTTTTGTTGTCAGTGCTCTAGCCACTTTCATTTCTTCAAATGTGGTATCAAAACCTGTCAAACAGGCCATGGGTAAGGACATTCTTCCTCACTAAAGCCATTCCCTTGTCTTTCTTCAGATATTGGCTCTATTATTAGTTTCACAGGAAGGTTTTCTCTGATCTCCTTGATTAGGTAAAAAAAAAAAAAAAAAATCACTCTATTCTGTGAGTCCACAGTACCCCTCTTCATTCACACTTAAGCAGTTATAATTCCACATGTATTTGTGTATTTGATCTTCCTTACTAGAATGACAACTCCATAAAAGGGCAAGAACTTTATACCCAATGCCCAGCAAAGGGCTTGAAACAGTTGATCAATAAAAATGTGCTGAGCCCTGGCTGGTTTGGCTTAATGGATAGAGCATCAGCCTGTGAACTGAAGGGTACAATTCCAGTCAGCGGCACATGCCTGGGTTGTGGGCTTGATCCCCAGTGGGGGGCATGCAGGAGGCAGCCAATCAATGATTCTCTCTCATCATTGATGTTTCTATCTCTCTCCCTCTCCCTTCCTCTCTGAAATCAATAAAAATATATTTTAAAAAATAAATAAATAAATAAAAATAAAAATGTGCTGAATGAAAGAAAAAATGGATAAGGCCTTTTATCTATATATATAAAAAGCCAGCGACTCTAATGCCGTAACAACCATAATGACCAGTCGCTATGATGCCCACTATGGCCAGCAAACCAGCCTGATTGGGGGACAGGGGAGGGCCAGCAGCCAACCTCCCGCCATCTCCTCCTCCCGACAGGCCCGGCCTTGATCCACCCTGAATGGGGCCGGGCCTCCCAGACCCCACCCATGCACAAACTCAAGTACTGGGCCTCTAACAAACACAAGATTAACAAAGAATTAAAATGCCAATGCAAAAATAACCTATAAATGATGTAAAATGATAATACTGCCCTGCCAGTGTGGCTCAGTGGTTAAGTGTTGACCTATGAACCAGGAGGTTATGATTCAATTCCCAGTCAGGGCACATGCCCAGGTTGTGAATTTGATCCCTAGTCAGGGGTGTGCAGGAGGCAGCCAATCAATAATTCTCTCTCATCATTGTTATTTCTATCTCTCCCTCCCTCTCTCTGAAATCAATAAAGAAATATTAAAAAAACAACAAAAACCAACAACAACAAAAAATCCTCCATTTGAATAAAACAATTTGGATGGCCCATGGAGTTCATATTCTTTTTAAAAATGATAATAGCCCTGACCGGTTTGGCTCAGTGGATAGAGCGTCGGCCTGCAGACTGAAAGGTCCCTGGTTCAATTCCGGTCAAAGGCATATACCTTGGTTGCGGGCACATCCCCAGTGGGAGGTGTGCAGGAGGCGGCTGATTGATGTTTCTCTCTCGATGTTTCTAACTCTATCCCTCTCCCTTCCTCTGTAAAAAATCAATAAAATAAAATAATTTAAAAAAAACATTTAGAAAATGATAATACCTAGGACTTACAAATATAGGAATTCTCGCCAAAACCGGTTTGGCTCAGTGGATGGAGCGTCGGCCTGCGGACTGAAAGGTCCCGGGTTCGATTCCGGTCAAGGGCATGTGCCTGGGTTGCGGGCACATCCCCAGTGGGAGATGTGCAGGAGGCAGCTGATCGATGTTTCTCTCTCATTGATGTCTCTAACTCTCTATCTCTCTCCCTTCCTCTCTGTAAAAAATCAATAAAATATATTTTAAAAAAAACAAATATAGGAATTCTCATATTAAACTGATTGGGAGAATATAAAGTTGGTAACATCTTTCTGACAGCAAAATCTAAGAGAAACCTTAAATTTTTGCAAGTTTTAAAAAATTTAACAAAATCATTAGGAATGTACAAATATTTAGGAACAATGCATTTATAATGGCAAAAAAAGGGAAAACAAGACAAATGTCAAAATTGAGAGACTGGTTAAATAAAGTATGTGATAAATCTATTTTAATGTAGCTATTAAAATCATTCCATTTAATAATAAGGAAAGTTATGCATGGTATATTAAGTGAATGAAGTAGGTTTAGGTATGACCCATTTTTTGCTTAAACAAAAGAATCAAAATACACATGTATTAACCTACCCAGGTTTTCCACAGGAAAAAAGACGGAGAAACAAAACACAACAAAATCTTGTGGGTATAAATAGTGTTTTCTTTTTGCTTATTACTTTCTAAATATTCTATGATAAACATGTTTTTACTCTTATAATAAAAAATAGTTTGAATTATATTTGTGGTTAAAAAGAAATATTTCAGTTGCAATATAAATAATTAAGTAGTTCTTAACTACTGCTGCCTATCAGAATTACCTATGGAACTTTAGGGCCCATCCTCTCATTCATTTTGGTCTAGGGTAACACTGTTATCCTAATCTGAGACTTTCACTTACTGTGATGCTTTTACCAACTTCTTAGACTAAAGATTTGATATACTTATATTTTAAAACAATTCTATAAAATAAAAGTAGGGGAAAAGTTTGATTAATCACCTGGTTTCAAACTGGCATTAATAGGTCTGGCAGCTGCTGTAACCATCTGTTCCCGTCGAGGATCTTGGTAACTCATTTTACTAATGAATTCAATTGCAGCTTCTATACTTCTGTTATTAGTTTTCTGAAGAGCTTGTATAACCATATCCTGACATGAAATTTAAAAACAAGAAACAAAATTTAAATCTTATAATTAATACGAGGGAAAGAGCTATGAGTTCCACTAAAAAAATCCAATTATGAAGAACAGGACCCCAAATCATAATATTCATGTCTTATTTTTAAAACTACTATAAAAATCCATACATTTTCAAATTACTAAAGAAAACAAAACAAACCCTCAAATCCTTCAACTGTTTAATATTTTCACCTCTATGCAACAATTAGTTGGGGTTTTTTTTTTTCCCTAGGATTAACTTCTTCCAGGTAAATCATAGCAATATGATTCTGATTATTTCTCTCTCTTTTTTTTAATATTTAGAGAGAAAGGGAGAGGGAGAGCAAGAAACATTGATGGGAGCGAACATTGATGTGCTGCCTCCTGTATGCCCATCCCCCCTCCCCCCCCCCCCCCCCCCCGCCACTCCCCCCGCCCATCAGGGATCAGGCGTGCAACCCAGGCATGTGCCTGACGAGCAACCTTTTGGTGCAGGGGATGACACCCAACTGAGCCACACCAGCCAGGGCTATTTCTCATTCTTTTTTTTTTTAAATTATTTTTTGAAAATATATCTTTATTGATTTCAGAAAGAGAGAGGGAGAGAGACAGAAATATCAATGATGAGAATAATTGATCAGCTGCCTCCTGCATGCCCCCTAGCCCCACAATGGGATCGAGCCCAAAACCCAGGCATATGCCTCCACCTGGAATCAAACTGTGAAACTGTGAACATTCTACGCTGATACAATACGCCAATTTGTATACATATTAAAAGAAACATTTAGGCAGGAAGTCACTAAAAATGTGTAATGTAAGAAAAATCCTTTCTTTTGCTTTTAAAAGTTCTTACCTCATCGAATCCAGCAGCTTGTAAGTCTTGAAGCATTTGTGGATTAACCTCTAAAGTACTCCGACTTGTTTCATTTGCGAATGGTTGCAGAGAGTTTCGAATTTCCAGCAAGGCTTTATGATGAGTCCCAAATTTGGGTGGATTTCTGACTTGTCGAGGATCTTCAATTGACATTTTACTCATGTTATGTTCAGCCTTTGCAGCATCGGATGGTTTAGATAAATTCCTAAGGGATTCCCGAATTTCTTGCAACATTTGCCGACTACTGCCAGTATAGTTACTGGCAGGAAAGGTCTTAGGCCTCATTTGTCTATATCCTTCTGGCTTTTCACTTCTCTTCATGAAAACATCTATATGTATAACCCACACAAAGTACTTTAAGGGCCACTTGACAGATTCAGAGCCTTCTCTTGAGCAAAACTGAAAAAGGTCCTTTGAAGAAGTACCCAGGAATGTTAAAGTTCTTTACAATTTAAATAATTAACCCTGTAAAAGAAAAATAAATAAAAGCTATAAAGTGATTTACTGATAAAGCAGTACCCTGAATTGGGGATAAAAGGGGAAGGGAGGACACACTGATTTAGGAGGTAGAGTCCTAGGTTATAGTTCTGCCTCTATTATGAATTACTGCATGATAAGGACAAATTTAATTAACTTCTCCATGCCTATGTCTTAATCTATAAAATTACATAAAGTAGTGGTTATAATGATAAAAAATAATTTTAAGAGTGCTTTAGTGCCGTAGCCAGTTTGGCTCAGCCAATGTGGCTCAGTTGGTTGGAGTGTCATCCCATATACCTAAAGGTCACAGGTTCAATTCCCAGTTCCGGCACATACCTAGGTTTCAAGTTCAATCCCAGTTGGCATGTACTAGAGGCCACAGATTGATGTTCCCCCCTCCCTTCTCTCTCTCTCTCTCCCCCCCTTTCTCTTTCTAAAAATCAATAAACATATCCTTGGCTGAAGATTAGTTTATATAAAAAATATAAATCTATTTTCTCTCCACCCAGATGAGTTAATGGATTAAGAGAAGTAAGGTGGCCTGCCTAGGGCAGTGGTCGGCAAACTGTGGCTCGCAAGCCACATGCAGCTCTTTGGCCCTTGAGTGTGGCTCTTCCACAAAATACCATGTGGGCACGCATGTACAGTGCGATTGAAACTTCGTGGCCCATGCGCAGAAGTCGGTATTTTGTGGAAGAGCCACACTCAAGGGGCCAAAGAACTGCATCTGCATGTGGCTCGCGAGCCGCAGTTTGCCAACCACTGGCCTAGGGTCATGTAGCCAGTAGAAGATCATACTAGGAATCGACTCCACACATCCTGAACCAACCCAGTGTTGTTCTCATTATACCTACATTTTGAGTTTCCTAAAAGCAGGGATTAAGACTCGCTCATTCTTTGAAGAGGCACATATATTGGTTAGAGTGAATACACAAAACTTCCATTTCTTTAAAAGTTCAAACCTTCATCAATTATGCAAATATCAGTAAATCCAAACAAATACTGTTGATATTTTGTCCAACTTAGAGGAAAAAATAGGTATCATGACCTAAAGAGATTTTGGAGTGTTACCTTGCGTTGAATTAGGTTTATAAAAATTATGGCCTGTCTCAATGCTCTGACTAAAATCAGTTATGAGAATAGCAACAGTCATATGTATGGTTTCTTTCTTTGCAGTATAGTCTTAGTTTAGTCAGCAATATTCAAGAATCTCTGCATAATGATGGCATTTCTTTCAATTAGCTTTCTAAGAATTAACTAATCAAAAGTGAAGAGAACCAATATAATTTATCTTCATGCTGAAAAATTACTGCCATTTCTACTCGATAAAAAAGTTGTTCAATGACTAAATAACTGTTGTGGTCTACAAAAATCCCCCACTAACCTAAATCTAACATTTAGAATGAAAACTAAATAACCAGAGTTGGAACAGTTACAAGGCTATCCTATATAATAAAGAGGTAATATGCAAATGAACCCTCATGCCATAATGCCATCACAAGATGGCAGAGGGTACAGCGGGGGCGGGGCCGGCCACTCAACGCTCCTGCTACCGGGGTTCCCTCAGCCCTGCTGGTGGGTAGGTCCCCACTGCTACTCCCCACAGCTTCCCCGGAGTTCCCTCAGCCCCGCTGGGGGGGAGCGGGTCCTGGCTGCTGCTCCACGCAGCTTCCACTGGGGTGACCAGGCCAGCAGGGCCATCAGGCCGGCAGGGGAGGGCAGTTGGGGGTGAGATCAGGCTGGCAGGGGAGGGCAGTTGGGGGTGAGATCAGGCTGGCAGGGGAGGGCAGTTGGGGGCGATTGGGCCAGCAGGGGAGCAGTTAGGCGTCAATCAGGCCAGCAGGGGAGCGGTTAGGGAGTGATCAGGCTGGCAGGCAGAAGCAGTTAGGGGCAATCAAGCAGGCAAGCAGGCAGGCGAGCGGTTAGGAGCCAGCAGTCCTAGATTGGAGAGGGTGCAGGCTGGGCTGAAGGGACACCCCCCCCCCACCAGCGCACAAATTTCATGCACTGGGCCTCTAGTCCTATCTAATAAAGCTGGAATATGCAAATTGACCATAACTTCACAACAAAAGATGGCCCACAGCCAATAAGGAGGGAATATGCAAATTGACGTGACAAGGTGTGAGGTGGAAAGGCCGCTCTGGGCTGGAGTGAAGGCGGTGCCGGCAGCCAGGGGAAGGAAGGCCTATTTTTGCACGAATCTTCGTGCATCAGGCCTCTAGTGTTTATATAAAACATCAATGACTATCATTAAAAAAATAAGTAAAAACTTAATCTATAGAAGGAAGTCTAGATAATATCATACCAAGAAAATGTAGCAGTATTTTTTTATTTGCTTTTAGCGATTTGCAAGGCATGTTCAGTAAATACTCAGGCATGGGAAGACTGCACTTTCCCCAGCATGTGCCATGATCTAGTTTCTTGCAGTAGCAGCTGGTCAGAGGAACACAATGCTACTTCTTTTGCTGTTAAATCAAATTCTTCCACTTGCCTTAGGGAATCAAACTAGCCCATTTTACCTGTCTGTCAACTTATTAAAGGAAAAGAAATGAACTTAGTTAAATCACAAATGTAGCAGAGAACATTCATTCTAATTATAATTTCCTCTTCCTGGAGGAAATTCGATTAAAAAATTTTTTTTAAACTTTGTAAATAATCCACAAAGGCCTGACAAAGTTCATGATCTCAGGCATTCAAACCCATCTCCCGAACTGGAGTGATACCATATCATTTGTGTGCGCAGCTATCCTTCCTTCTCACTGGGTTTATGCATCACTTGCACATGATGACATCTTTCAAGTCCTATTAACATGTGGGCCAACAAACATTAAACTTTGTTCCCTTCGAAAATAACTTTCCATTGGAGAAGTCAGAGAACAGAGAGAAGTCACCTGAGAGCCGTTCTTCAACATTCAAGTTCTTCTCGACGTTAAAACAAACCATGTTCCCTTAGTTTTCTTCCCTCCATGCCCCGCATTTGCACCGATTCTCGCTGCATACAGACCCCTCCGTCCCCCGCACTCCCGGCGCCTATGAACAGCAGCCGGCACTACCGCGGGCTGTGAACTGAAATCCCAGGGCTCCTCCCAGGTGCGTCCGGCCCGGGCCCTCCAGGCGGCCGAGAACCGCAGCTCTTTCCCTGCAATTTTCCTTCAGAACCACTTTCGCTTTCCTTCCCTCCTCAGCCCCGCGGACCCGTGCGTGTGGCAGAGGCGAGAGGCAGCCGCCGCAGGGAAGGCCTCGGGCAAAGCAGGCTCATCCCCGCCTCACCTGCACCTCCAAGGCCGCAAGGCCTGGGGCTCTCCCTCCGGCCCGGGCGCGGCCAACCCTCGCTTCCCCGAGGCAGGGCTCGGCTCGGTCCCTGCCCCCGGGCCCGTCGGCCGGCCACCCGCGGGGCCGCGGCAGCCCCTGGAGCCCCGCCAGCCGGGATGGGCGTGGGCCCCGGCGGCCACCGCCCCGCCAGCTCCGGCTCCGAAGGAGAAAGTGCGCCCCTCCCGCTACGCCGGCCCCGACCTACCTGCGAGGGAACGCGGGGCTCCTGGACAGCGGCCGCGGGCCGAAGGCGGGCGCCGAGGCGGCCGGAACCCCTCCCGGGGACCCCGAGGACGCCGGGTGGGGCAGGGCGGGGAGAGACGCCGGGGGGCGGCCGCGGGCCAGCGCGGCCCGTCGCGAGGGTCGCGGGGACCTGGCTCTCCCCTCAGCACCAGGCCATTGCCGCCGCCGCCATTTTGCCTTCCACTCGGTGTCGCCGCCGCCGTATTCCGCCGCAGGTTTCCCGGATGTGGGCATTTCCCGGCGTCGCTTGCGCGGGGGCCGAGGACTGGGGGCTTCTGCCCGCCCGGCCGCCGGCAGAGAGCGCCGCCTGCGGCCTCCCGCCCTCCGCCCTCTGCCCTGCGCCCGCCGCCCGCTCCCCTGCGTGGGGCCAGCGGAGCCCCGCGCCGCCCCCGCCCGCGCTGCCAGGTCACTCGCCCCGGCGCGGCTCGGGGACCGCGCTCTCGCTCGCCGAAGCCCACGCACGGACCTCACTGTTGTTATATGTCGGTCGAGCTCTTTCTATGGCGATTATAGAATAAAGATGCGCATCTCAAGGAGCTTAATTCGCAGAAGGAAACAGCAGTGAGTTGCTCTCTGAAACCTCGCTGTGTTCATCAGGATTCGGGATTTTTAGAGGCTTTGAAATAAAATGATTTTTGAAATAAAATGAAAGGTCTCGTTTCCCCAGTAAATCCTTGAATTTAAGTATTTTCCAAATATATTCTTGAGCCAAGAAAAATTAACCGAGTTTCGAGATTTTTATGTCAACCAGATCAGCAGAAAAGTCTTTATTGCCATAATTGGAATAACAGTGACGGTGAGGTTTTATTTTCGGTTAAATTGGGAATGTGATGCCGTAACCGGTTTGGCTCAGTGGATAGAGCATCAGCCTGCGGACTGAAAAGTCCCAGGTTCGATTCCGGTCAAGGGCATGTACTTTGGTTGCGGGCACATCCCCGGTGGGGTGTGCGGGAGGCAGCTGATCAATGTTTCTCATTGATGTTTCTGGCTCTCTAGTCTTCTCCCTTCCTCTCTGTACAAAATCAATAAAAAATATATTTTAAAAAAATTGGGAATTTGGGATGGAATCATTGGGCACATGATGTTTGAAAGCACCGTTTGTAGACCGCCTTTGCCAGTTCTGCCTCTTGAAAATGTAGGCAAGTTGGTGTTTTGAAATCCCCTTTCATCATTTTTCCAATAGAATTTACCAAATTTTTTAAAATTAAGACTTCTTTTTCTGATGTTACTGGCTACTGTATCCAAAAAAATTCAAATGTAAAAAGAATAGACTATATTAAAAGATTACATTCTAAGAGCACTTGGTTGAAAATCAACGTTCCAGCCAAAGCCAGTTTGGATTCCAGTCGAGGACACATGCCCGGGTTGCAAGCTGATCCCCAGTAGGGGGCGTGCAGGAGACAGCATCATTGATGTTTCTCTCTCCCTTCCTCGCTGAATTAAATGAAAATACATTTTTTTAAAAAGAAAGAAAATCAATGTTTCACAACACAGAGTTTGTGCAAGGTAGAGGATTTGACCCAAGGTGGTCACTCAATAACCCTAGTTTTCACTTTCTTCCACTGGGGACTAAATAATCTCTAGGTCCCGTTCAGCCTCCGCATTATATGAATCTGTGTTCACAGGCTTGCCTGCGTTTGGAAGCGTGTACTACCCACAGCTTTGTCACCTCTGTCATCAACCCATAGAACTTCTTGACTTAAGTTTCTCAATTCTCTCTTAGCATAAAGACAAGTATCTCCATAGACTACTGTCTTTGGGGAAATTCCTCGATAATTCATGGAGTGGGGTGAATTGCTCTAAGACTAGGAGAGTAACTGCTATGAAGTAGGGGGACAGAAGAGGAGGAGGAGAGGAGAGATCCAGAGAGAACCTGTAAGATTAAAAGTGGCTGAGACTGCAGGTGGGAGTGGGGGTGAAGGTGAAAGACCAGGAAGATGCTTACAAGGGGCGCTGGATGTCTGGGAATGGCAATATCGGCCTTCATTTGAAGGTCTTTGCATTGCTGTGATGGAAAACCCTTGGTCCAGCCAGTTTACTCACCTCTTCAACGCTTCATGGAAGTGGCAATTTTTTTTTCATTTTTTAATAGGGGCAAAATTTCATATTTGGGTGATCGTAGGAACTGGGCATGGAAGCAGTCTGGAGACCACGTTGTGGTCCTGAGAGCATCAGTCCTCCTAGGATTTCAGTCTTAGGGGAAGGCTAGATTATGAGCAGCCTCCTTGAGGGCAGAGAACCTGTATAAATTATTTGGAATTCTGATCAGATTGGTCTCTTCTCCCCCATTTGTTTATTCAAGCATTTACTTATAGAATTGTGGACTTGTGGATATTTTATATTTTGGGTATTTTATTTTGTTGAGCAATTGTTTCAACTTTGACTATTGGGAACTTTTCCAGTTGGTTTTTGTGTCCCTTTGACCTACTCCCATTATTTTTTGTTGTTGTTATTTTAGAATTTCCTTACTTTCTGGCACTACAAGATGCTGCAAACTATCTTGTATTATTTCCAAACCCTCCAAGTAGCCCTAGTTCCTTTTATTGGAAAATGGTATTAAAAACCAAATCTGGTGCCAAAACCGGTTTGGCTCAGTGGATAGAGCGTCAGCCTGTGGACTGAAAGGTCCCAGGTTCGATTCTGGTCAAGGGCATGTACCTTGGTTGCGGGCACATCCCCAGTGAGAGATGTGCAGGAGGCAGCTGATCGATGTTTCTAACTCTCTATCTCTCTCCCTTCCTCTCTGTAAAAAATCAATAAAATATATTTATTTAAAAACCAAATCTGGTGTCTGGGTGTGCTTATTGCTACTAGGGTATCATTGCTTGTATGACCTCTCCGGCAAGAGATTTTTAAATTTAAGTTCATTCCATACTATGTGCAGGGGTAAAAACTGTTTGGATTTGTTATGGCTATTATTTTAGAGTCTAATATTAATTACAGTTTACCTTCATACATCCATGGCCTGCACAAAAATTGTTTTGACAGTGAATTCATTTCTGGTGGCTTTGTTAGGCTAGTCAGCTACTGTCCCCCAAAGTTGTCATGACACTTTGGAATTGAACATGTTTACTTTTAATTAATTAAAAAAAATTATGTGATCAATTATAGTCTTTCTCCTTTCTCATCATGCCCATCCCTCCATGGCTTCTTCCCTCTATGTACACCTCTATTTTAGTGAAATGTTGGAAATTATTTTGATGCTAAGATGACTGCAGTCCAGGATGTTGCTGTTAGTTGTTCTACATTGCTACCAAACATTAGTCATGGTTCAGAATGAGGCCAATGAAATAGTCTAAACAATTGCATGTCATAGTTTGGGAGCTCCCTAGGTTTCAGATCTATAAAATAAGAGCACTGCTTCAGACCATCTAATTCATTGAGCGAGATAACACACTGAAACCATAAGCTTAAATGATACAAACTATATAATAGTGAACTTATACACTTCTTGGACAAGATTCTAGAATGGATAATTGTTGTTGAATTTTTTCATTGATTTCAGAGAGGAAGGGAGAGGGAGAGAGAGAAACATCCATGATGAGAGAGAATCATGGATCGGCTGCCTCCTGCACGCCCCCTCGGGATCGAGCCCGCAACCCAGGCATGTGCCCTGACCAGGAATCGAACCCGGGACCCTTCAGTCCACAGGCCGACGCTCTATCCATTGAGCCACACCAGCTAGGGCAGAATGGATTATTGAAAGGATATTTCCACAGTACTATGAAACAGAAGTATAACTCACAAAGGACAAGGAATGTTTCAATTATGCCAACTTTTTGGTAGAATAGCTATAGCACAGATGTTTTCTCAAAATACTAGTAGTCTTGTGAACAAGAGAAATGGGGCAGAATATCAACAAATTAGGTTGGTTTATAAATATTTCAGTGACTGTAGCCAAATATCAGTGATTCGTGTGTCACTGCTGATTGAGAGGACTCTAGGAGTGGGCCGAAGTACCTCGGTCCATTTAACCTATTTCCTAACTAATGGGACGAGAGTACAGAAAGCATGCTGGACAATTCTGAAAATAATTTGTTTCTCCGGCCCCGGTGTGGTAGGGACGACCCCAGTGAGGTTGAAACGGCCCCCGTGAGGTAGGGACGACCCCAGTGAGGTTGAAACGGCCCCCGTGAGGTAGGGACGACCCCAGTCAGGTCCAAACGGCCCCGGTGTGGTAGGGACGACCCCGGTGAGGTTGAAACAGCCCCCGTGAGGTAGGGACGACCCCAGTCAGGTCGAAACGGCCCCGGCGTGGTAGGGACAACCCCGGTCAGGTTGAAACGGCCCCCGTGAGGTAGGGACAACCCCGGTGAGGTTGAAACAGCCCCCGCGAGGTAGGGACGACCCCAGTCAGGTCGAAACGGCCCCGGCGTGGTAGGGACAACCCCGGTCAGGTTGAAACGGCCCCCGTGAGGTAGGGACGACCCCGGTGAGGTTGAAACAGCCCCCGTGAGGTAGGGACGACCCCAGTCAGGTCGAAACGGCCCCGGCGTGGTAGGGACAACCCCGGTCAGGTCGAAACGGCCCCCGTGAGGTAGGGACGACCCCGGTGAGGTCGAAACGGCCCCGGCGTGGTAGGGACAACCCCGGTGAGGTTGAAACGGCCCCCGTGAGGTAGGGACGACCCCAGTCAGGTCGAAAAGGCCCCGGTGTGGTAGGGACAACTCCGGTCAGGTTGAAACAGCCCCGGTGTGGTAGGGACAACCCCGGTGAGGTTGAAACAGCCCCCGCGAGGTAGGGACGACCCCAGTCAGGTCGAAACGGCCCCGGCGTGGTAGGGACAACCCCGGTCAGGTTGAAACGGCCCCCGTGAGGTAGGGACGACCCCGGTGAGGTTGAAACAGCCCCCGTGAGGTAGGGACGACCCCAGTCAGGTCGAAACGGCCCCGGCGTGGTAGGGACAACCCCGGTCAGGTCGAAACGGCCCCCGTGAGGTAGGGACGACCCCGGTGAGGTCGAAACGGCCCCGGCGTGGTAGGGACAACCCCGGTGAGGTTGAAACGGCCCCCGTGAGGTAGGGACGACCCCAGTCAGGTCGAAAAGGCCCCGGTGTGGTAGGGACAACTCCGGTCAGGTTGAAACAGCCCCGGTGTGGTAGGGACAACCCCGGTGAGGTTGAATCGGCCCCCGTGAGGTAGGGACGACCCCAGTCAGGTCGAAACGGCCCCGGCGTGGTAGGGACAACCCCGGTCAGGTTGAAACGGCCCCCGTGAGGTAGGGACGACCCCGGTGAGGTTGAAACAGCCCCCGTGAGGTAGGGACGACCCCAGTCAGGTCGAAACGGCCCCGGCGTGGTAGGGACAACCCCGGTCAGGTTGAAACAGCCCCGGTGTGGTAGAGACAACCCCAGTCAGGTTGAAACGGCCCTGGTGTGGTAGGGACGACCCCGGTGAGGTTGAAACGGCCCCCGAGAGGTAGGGACGACCCCGGTGAGGTTGAAATGGCCCTGGTGAGGCTCAGACGGCCCTGGTGAGGTTGAGACTACTCCAGTGAGGTTGGGACAAATAAAGGGGACCAGTATGGACTGATGAACAGGTGTAGATACAGAAGCAGAGCAACATTGAACAGAATGTTAAACTACAATGGGGAGCCTGGGGAGGGTTGGGGGGGGGGGGATTAAGAGACCAACTGAAGGACTTATATGCATGCATATAAGATTAACCAATGGACACAAGACACGGGGCGGGGGGGGGGGGGGGGGGGTAGGGGCCGGGGGAATGTCATGGGGGGGAAAAAGGAGACATATGTAATACTCTTTGTAATACTTTAAGAAATAAAAATTATTTAAAAAAAAAAAAAAAAAAAAAAAAAAAAAAATACTAGTAGTCTTGTGAACAAGAGAAATGGGGCAGAATATCAACAAATTAGGTTGGTTTATAAATATTTCAGTGACTGTAGCCAAATATCAGTGATTCGTGTGTCACTGCTGATTGAGAGGACTCTAGGAGTGGGCCGAAGTACCTCGGTCCATTTAACCTATTTCCTAACTAATGGGACGAGAGTACAGAAAGCATGCTGGACAATTCTGAAAATAATTTGTTTCTCCGGCCCCGGTGTGGTAGGGACGACCCCAGTGAGGTTGAAACGGCCCCCGTGAGGTAGGGACGACCCCAGTGAGGTTGAAACGGCCCCCGTGAGGTAGGGACGACCCCAGTCAGGTCCAAACGGCCCCGGTGTGGTAGGGACGACCCCGGTGAGGTTGAAACAGCCCCCGTGAGGTAGGGACGACCCCAGTCAGGTCGAAACGGCCCCGGCGTGGTAGGGACAACCCCGGTCAGGTTGAAACGGCCCCCGTGAGGTAGGGACGACCCCGGTGAGGTTGAAACAGCCCCCTCGAGGTAGGGACGACCCCAGTCAGGTCGAAACGGCCCCGGCGTGGTAGGGACAACCCCGGTCAGGTTGAAACGGCCCCCGTGAGGTAGGGACGACCCCGGTGAGGTTGAAACAGCCCCCGTGAGGTAGGGACGACCCCAGTCAGGTCGAAACGGCCCCGGCGTGGTAGGGACAACCCCGGTCAGGTTGAAACAGCCCCGGTGTGGTAGAGACAACCCCAGTCAGGTTGAAACGGCCCTGGTGTGGTAGGGACGACCCCGGTGAGGTTGAAACGGCCCCCGAGAGGTAGGGACGACCCCGGTGAGGTTGAAATGGCCCTGGTGAGGCTCAGACGGCCCTGGTGAGGTTGAGACTACTCCAGTGAGGTTGGGACAAATAAAGGGGACCAGTATGGACTGATGAACAGGTGTAGATACAGAAGCAGAGCAACATTGAACAGAATGTTAAACTACAATGGGGAGCCTGGGGAGGGTTGGGGGGGGGCGGTATTAAGAGACCAACTGAAGGACTTATATGCATGCATATAAGATTAACCAATGGACACAAGACACGGGGGGGGGGGGGGGGGCGGGGGGTAGGGGCCGGGGGAATGTCATGGGGGGGAAAAAGGAGACATATGTAATACTCTTTGTAATACTTTAAGAAATAAAAATTATTTAAAAAAAAAAAAAAAAAATAATTTGTTTCTCAAGAAAAGATTCCGAGGGGATTGTTAATTCTTTCCTATATTGAAATAAAATGTGTCTTCTTAGAACACGAAGGATGGACCTATAGTAAGGACCAAACCCACCTGCATTAACTCAATATGGGAAGTATGGCTTAAGCATATCCTGTGTGAAAACTTAAGGGTTAAGTTCAATAGTCAGCAGTCTAATTGAACAAATGTCAGAATTACTCAAATAAACTCAACACAGCATTACAAAAGAGTACTGTGCCCGTAATCAGGATAAGATTTCTATCATATTCACAAGTGAGGCAGACACTCCCTGGAAAAGTATTCATTTTAGAAGTCTCACTTTAAAGTTGGCCTTTGGAAAATGGGAGTATTTTTGTAAAAAGGAAATAAGATTAGGATTTAGTTCAGTTTGCACTGAGGCAGTGCTTACTATGGACCAGATATTGTATTAAATATTGTCAGTGTAACACCCACACATGGGCTCTGCTTGTAAGCTTGTGGTTCAGTAGAGGGAGAAAGGCTGCTTAACACACTGCTCTAAGCACAATGTAAGCTCTGCACAATGGGCTTTAGAAACAGTACAATTTAGCCCACATTGTCAGAGGTCAGGGAAGGCTTTCTTGAGAAAATGACACCTAAAAGGAGTCCAGAAGAGTAAGCAGGATCTAGCCAACTAGGGCAAGAAAGGCTGGGACGGGAACCTTGCCCTCAAGAAACCAATGAAGGGATCGACTAAGAAGTTCCACCCTAAAGTAGCTATAATATGTAGCTACTCGAATAAGAGAGGAATTAAAATTTTTGTGGCTCCTGAGGATAGAAGACAAATGGAAGCCTATTTCAATTCAGTATATGAAAAACTCATTTATTTAGTGAAACCTTATGGTTAAGTACCCCAACATAATGCAAATTCAATAAATGAATTGGTGATGGGCTTTGTCTCATAGCAGGCTCACATGATCATTTTATTAACCCACAATAACATTATTCTACCTTTTCTTTACAGGACCGTTTTGAGTCCCACTCACATACTAAAACCCTGCCATCATGGCTGGATCAAATAGAGTTGTCCAAATGATGAGAGGCTGCACGGAGTATTTTCAAATATATGGGTGAGAATTTGTTGTGAATGCTGTGGGAGGGACGATCAGATGTAGGCTGGAGATGCCCTAAAGTGCCTCCCACCTCTGAGATCCTGCAGCTCTCAAAAAAACCATTTCATAGTTTCATGAAAGGCAGTAAGTGACAAAGAGCAAATTCATATATTAGTGTTTAATTTATACTACTTAAAACTTGTTTCTTATTAAATGTATCAAATGTAACACTATTCAAATGTACTTTCTTTTACATATGGTTATAAATACCCTTAAATCAAAGCAAAGCTTAAAACTTAAAAATCACCAACGGGTTCCTGTCCTTGTTATCCTGTCCTTTGTTTCCAGTCCAAGCAAAGCAAAGCTTGAAATTTAAAACTGTTTCCAGTCCCAGCTAATATTTTAAGCCTAGACGTCTGGCTCCTTCCCTTTACCATCACTCACTATAATGACCCAGGGAAATTGTATACATTGCTGCTGGAAACTGACAAGCGTGCTAACATGTATGAAACCTTCAAACTTTACAGCAGCAGATAATACAGGTAAGAGCAGAGGCACAACAAGCATGCCATTTACTGTACATGGAAAATGTACCACCGAAGAGCTAGCTAGGGTCTTCGACCCAGAGCAAGGTTAGCCTGCTGCCCTAGCTGGTTTGGCTCAGTGGATAGAGCGTCGGCCTGCGGACTGAAGGATCCCTGGTTCAATTCTGGTCTAGGGCTCATCCCCAGGTTGTACACTTGATCTCCAGTAGGGGGCGTGCAGGATGCAGCCAATCGATGGATCTCTTATCATTGATATTTCTACCTTTCTCTCCCTCTCCCTTCCTCTCTGAAATCAATAAAAATATATTTCCTTTTAAAAAGGAAGTTAACCTGCTAACTGTAATGGGAGGGTGCTTGTACTGGGTGAAAAGGGACACTGTAGCTTAGGCTGCAGCATGACATTCGTACAAATGAAAACATAAAGTCAAAGGAAAATTCATAGCTATGTTTATATGATTGAACCCATGTGTTTACTGGTAGGGAATGTGCATCTACAAATATATATTTCATTTTCACAAAACAAATTATATACACTGATGAATAAAAGAAATATAAAAGACTATTAGTTGAGGCTATAAGTAGTTAAGATTTGTTTTTCTGTAATGAATTACTTTTGTAATAACAGAAATTTTAAAAAATTGATCCCAGCAATAACATTATAAACAGGTTAAAAATTCCTATCAGCAACATTTTCTTTCCTTCTAATTATTTGGAATTCAGTTACTTATTATCTTTAATGAAACATTTTTGAGCCAAATATAAAAAAGCAGATTCATATACATATTCCATTTTTAAATACTGACAAAGAAACAAAAACAAAAAACCCTGAGATAAGGTGGCATAAAATTTTTTGAAAATATTAAGGGAAAAGAGCAAAACTTTACCATAATTACTATTATTGGAATTATAAAGCACATGAGCACACTTCAATAATGCATTTAATCTAACACATTATGGAAAGACAATGTCATACTACTGTCTCAAAACACTATGGAAGGTCATCATTAACATTTCCAATAAGGATAAAGACAGCAAAATCCTTTACTTTTACCACACTATCACACTAATCTCATACATGTTACCTATCAAATGTTAGTTTCAAAATCGGCTCACTTATCAATGTCAAATTCTATTTTAATGCATAATGTCCGGTTTGGCAATTTTCGACTACACTATAAAACTAAACAAAGGCAAAAATCCTTAAGAAAAATTGCATTTTTTTTTTCTTTTCAAGAAAAATAAAGTTGGGTATAAGCAGTTGATAAAGTTCTGTTCAAACATAGTCTATTAAAGGAACCTGTCAAAACATTTTCCCCTTTAAAAAAATTTGTCAGTTTTTTGTTCTACTCAATTATTTCTGGAAAAGTTTATTAAAATTATTAAAGAAATAAAATGTGAAAGGATTGAAGAAAACATTTGCAATAAAAAGAATAAACGCTAACACTGGCTAATGCCACATACTATTGATAACAAGGACAGGAACCCGTTGGTGATTTGACAGCTCACATCAGAAATGAAGAGCAGCTTCCACGAGCTGTCCAGGAGGGTGTCTGAAGGCAGGGTATTCATCAACACGAGGATCCTCTGACATTCTTCCACAAGTTCCCGTTCCTGTGCCATCAGTCACCTAACAGATTCTGCAACTGTTAGAAGACTATCCAGCTAACAAAATCCAAACCTGGGCATTGCCATTAATGAGTTTACTACAAACGTCACATTTTTCATTAATAAAAGTTTGCAGAGAAGTTGGAATTTGAAAGACTATTTGTATGTTTTTACCTGATATCTTATAATTATAGTATTTTCATGAAAAAAGTTGTCTAGTAACATAAATTGCTTCTGAATCGGTTCCACAAACAAGACAAGGACCTAAAACATCCAAACTGTTCACAGACAAAGTCCTGTTGGGAAGCAAGCTTGTGATCTCAATCCGGTCTCTCGCAGGATCAGTACTGAGCCAGGAGCTTATAAGAGACTGGTGAACATTAGCCTGGTTACTAATGCTATGAGACAAAAATGTACTATTTCTTCCTCCTGGGAGAAAAAAAAAGGAGGGAAATATTTCAAGACTAATTTTACATCAGTGAACATCCAAAATTCTATTGATATTTTTTAAAGGCAATGACTTAAACTTGTTTAATTCTCAGAATAACAGCTTGATTATTCATGATTACACATCACCATTTCTTACCAAAGGCCTATTCCGTGACATTAAAACTCAAATTTCCATGGGATAATATGGACATCAAACTACAGGCAAAGCAGATTTATGCTGACCCTGTCTTTCTGTTCATTCTTTAATGGAAAGTGTCAGAAATGTAGCAAAATGGTCAGAAGAAACGTAGAATAAATAAAGAAAAAAATAAAATATAGTCAACTTGCTTTAGCTTTCTTTTACCCTTTATTTTAGGTAATTTATCTTAAAAGCAGAATTTTAGAACACTACCAGATTATAAACTTTTATCTCTAACAGTGCTCTGTATTTAATATAGAAGTGAAGCAGTATATTTCAGTTTAAGCCATTATTTGAAATTTTCTTTCCTTTCAACTTTTTGCCAAATCAAATAAAGACAGATTTCATTTATTCAAAATGTGGCCGAGTAACTGTGTGCCAGGCTCTGTGCTCAATGTGGGGGATACAAGGCGAAGTCCCTGATGTCTTCAAGCTTAATGACTAGTAAAATGTTTTAAAATTATTTTTAAAATATATTTTTATTGATTTCAGAGAGGATGGAAGAGGGAGAGAGGGATAGAAACATCAATGGTAAGAGAGAATCATTGATCGGCTGCCTCCTGTACAGCCCACACTGGGGATCAAGCCTGCAACGTGGGCATGTGTCCTGACCAGGAATCAAACCCTGGTTCATAGGTCGACACTCAACCACTGAACCACCGGCCAGCATAATCTTGCTCATTCTTGAAAGCCCAGTGAACTTCCTTCTCTAAGCTTTTGAAAGCAACACTAGTTCATGCTTCTCTCTTCCTTCCAGGAACCCTCAGCACTGTATGTACACCACCAATTTACTAGTTATAATATTTATGATTTAACGTTTCATGCTCCTTTATAAGTATTTTCAATAGTTTGCACAGATTATATTTGTTTTACCCTTTCACTGTGTCTAATACTGTGCCCTGCAATACTAGACACAGAATATAGTAAATTATTTTATTTCTAGCCTAACAAAGGTTCTTCAAACAGTGAAATCTCAAATGTTAGATAACGGGGGCAGAGGAAGAAGTAAAAACCAAGTGCTTAGTTAATCCTTAAAGTTATTTTTCTCCATAAATAAAGTCAGCACAAACATGCTACACGTTGGGAGGAGGGTGGAAGGGGTTGATTGGGGGGGGGGGGGGGGGGGGGGGGGGCGGGCGGGCAGGCAATCTGTTATACTTTTTTAAAAAAATATGTTTTCTTGATTTTTTACAGAGAGGAAGGGAGAGGGATTGAGAGTTAGAAACATCAATGAGAGAGAAACTTCAATCAGCTGCCTCTTGCACACCCCTTACTGGGGATGTGCTCGCAACCAAGGTACATGCCCTTGACCGGAATCGTACCAGGGACCCTTCAGTCCGCAGCCCGACGCTCTATCCACTGAGCCAAACCAGCTAGGGCTGTAATACTTTTAATAATAAAGATAAATTTAAAACAAACAAACAAAAAACCAACACTACATGATTTACACAATCCATACTTCTCCACATTGTTTTCTGGAGAAGTTTTAGATTTCCCCTTGGTTTTTCGTCTTTTACTCCTCCTATATTTTACATCACACTTGAATACTGTGAAATTAACATTATTAGAATCACTGTGATAAATCTCCTACCTGGTCTCCCTGCCTCTACTTTTACCATCCCTCTCCTCATAGTCCATTTTCCATACAATAGCCACAGTGACCCTAGCTGGTGTGGCTCAATTGGTTGGAGCGTCTTCCCATACACGGAGAGGTCACAGGTTCCATCCCAGGACTAGGTGGAGGGAACCAATCCATGTTTCTTTTTCACATCAGTGTTTCTTTCTCTCCCCTGCCCCCGCCCCTCTCTTTCTCCTTCCCTCCCTCCCTCTCTCTCTAAAACCAATAAAACCTGCCCTGGCTGGTGTTACTCATTGGTTAGAGCATCGCCCGTGCGCCCCCCCCCCCCCCCCTCCCGCCCCCACTTCCCATTCCTGGTCAAGTGCATGTACCTGGGTTTAAGGGTTGGATCTCTGGTCCTAGTCGGGGCAAGTGTGGGAGGCAACCAATCAATGTGTCTCTTTCACAGTGATGATTCTCTCCCCTCCCCTCCCCTCCGCCCCCTACTTCCACTCTCTCTAAAAATCAATGGGAAAAAATATCCTTGAGTGAGAATAAACAAAAAAAAAAAAAACAAAACAAAACTTTTTACCCTGGTGAAAGAGTGATGATTTTTCAGGCACATCTGTGGAGGCATCCCAATGCCACAGGGATCCATCTTCAGAACAGGTAAATAGATGATCTGGGTTGGATGGGTGAAAGTGAACTTCCCACACTAAAAGATAAGAACCAAGAAGCTTATGCTGTGCAGATTAAACAAACATTAAAGCCCTATCTGTAGGCATCATCTTCCATTAACCTCCATCACACACCTTCGAACCCCAAGTCTGAAAAAAATTAAAGGCTTCAGAATTAAGCCATACTATAACTCTTCATACTACGGATAGGATAAAGGAGCCAAGTAAATCTACATGTGTATCGGGCCAGCAAAAGAATGAAAATAAATGCTAATCATTTGACCTATTACATTTTTTTAAATGTAAAAGTATGGCAATGGAATACTTCTGAAAATTTTTTTCTAAATATTAGTTTAGGTTCTCTTATTTTCAGTTCCTGTGTCATTAACATATGCAGGTTATATTACTAGAAAGACTGAGAGAGACGACCATAAAAGTAATATACAAATGAAATTCAAAGAGGCAGAGTCCAATTTGGCACATGCCAGGACTGAACACTTTTCTTCTGTATCACAGAAATAGCTACTAGCTCCCAGCAAACCAAAACCTGGAAATGCTCTAAGAATCTGGGGTCCAGTTTCAGATGGAAGGCTTTTAAGAAGCCACGTTAGGATTGAGGAATCCTCAAGCTCTAAACTTTATGAGAACATTGTGTGCCCATAGACATCTGGGAGCCCATGTCTGGCCAGGGTGCCTTATGAAGTTCTCTGCAGCACGCAGATGAAACAGGTAGTCTGTGGACAAGGGTTTTGTGATTCTGGGTCAGGTGACCCTAAAAAGGCAGCATATATACAAAATTTAAAAAAGAAAAAGAAAAAAAAGGCAGCACAGAAAGTGCCTGAGGTATAACATAAAAAGTGCAAGGCACGTGTTTGCAAGCTGGTAATTTTCATTCTGACATTTACCACAATTAAACATCATGTCACAAACCATAAAAAGGTCACCTTCCTTAGCAGGAAAGGAATGTGTTCTGGGTGAGTCCCTGTATAAAGTGCATTAATACTGCTTCATTAAAACAAAGTGAAACAAAACAACCCATAGAGCCACAAACAAATGCCCAAATAAAGATTCTTTTTCTTTTGTTAAAAAAAAGGAACGCTTCACGAATTTGCATGTCATCCTTGCGCAGGGGCCATGCTAATCTTCTCTGTATCGTTCCAATTTTAGTGTATGTGTTGCCAAAGCGAGCACCAAATATAGATTCTTAAGTATTTATTTATTTTCAAATTAGAAAACAAAGCTCCATAAAACATCTCTTTCTAGCAAAGAGTCAGGATGAATTCAAGGTAATACAATACATTACATTTGTATGTTTACTGCCTAACAATATAGTTTAAAAGGGGCTAAGTTAAAAGGGCCTGGGTAAGTTAAACAGCAGTTAAAAAGGGACTGGTAAGAAAAGATCTGAAAATTTGTAATTCTACTACCACTGTGTTAGCCAACATCAGACTCTATGAGGGCATACCTTTATTCCTTTTTATTCATTTATTTTCTTGGGCACAACTATAAATGGAAGAGACAAAAACTTTTCTATCCTTTTATCTGCTTTATCTTAAATATAATCTCAAAAGTCATTTATCTGTCCAAGGTAATAAGGTGAAACTTATTAAACAGAAGTTGCAGTACTAGTATAACATGTCCTTTCGTACTTTTATTCAAGCATTAATACAGATGACTAGAGCATAGTCCCATACACCAAAAAGGTTGCAGGTTCGATTCCCAGTCAGGGTGCGTAAGGGAGGCAACTGATCAATGTTTCCCTCTCATATTGAGGTTTCTCTCTCTCTCCTCCTCCCTTTCTCTCTGTAAAATCAATAAAACATATCCTTGGGTAAGGATTAAAAACATTTCTATTCAGCCTAAAAAACCCCCATCAATTTTCAGTCTGACAGTTACCACAATTAAACATTATGTCTCTGCCCCTCCCTTCCACTGTGTCTAAAAAATCAATGGGAAAAATATCCTTGCATGAGGATTAACAAAAAATTAAAATAAAATCAATAAAAACATACTTTAAAAAAATATCAAAAGAAAATAAGTACATAAGGGTGAACAAAAGCAGGTGAATCACTGTGGTTTTGGATATAATAATGAAACATATTAAAGAACTTAAATGTCAAATAAAAAGAGATAAGTTATTACATATTTATACAATTGAGCCAAAAGCTATGATGCAAGACAATCCATGTGTACCGTTACAGTGTATCATATAACTCACCCAACAAAAACTACGTATCTCCATAACACTTACTTTCAGCTTCATGAGCCTTCAGCAGAGACACAGGCATAGTACCTTGTCTAACATCCCAAATACTCAACATTCCATCCTGGCCCCCAGTAGCTACAACATGCTGCTGGTTGGGATGTCTATCAACACAGTGGAGTGGCACTCGGTCACCAGTCCTTTTATGGGAGATACAATAAAATCAAATGTTGTAAAGGATACTTACTTTGTATGACCCATGAAACATGTTTCATTCTAGTAGCTAAATGATAATTTTGTGGCTACATCTGCTGGCTGAATTTAAATCATGTCCCCAAACTGACTACATTAAATATACTTCTGCCCTAGCCTGTTTGGCTCAGTGGATAGAGGGTCAGCCTGCCAACCAAAGAGTCCCGGGTTCGATTCCAGTCAAGGGCACGGACCTTGGTTGCAGGCTTCTCCCTGGCCCATGCCCTGGCGGAGACATGTGCAAGAGGCAACCAACTGGTGTTTCTCTCTGTCTTTCCCTCTCTCTAAAAAATCAATGGAAAAATATCCTCGGGTGAGGATTAACCAAATAAATAAATAAATACTTTTTTAAATATTAGAAATTGGGGGAGGGGATGTTTAAAGCCAAAGTTATTCATTCTCTCTTCAATTTGGGAGGCGTAGGGAGCAAGATAATCTGATGGCATGATGTGCAAAACACATTTCCATTTCTTGGCTTTTAAAAAACATTAGAGCACAGGCCTGTGTGGTACAGTTGGTTGAAGTCCTCTTGTACACCAAACAGTCTCGGGTTCGATTCCCAGTCAGGGCACATACCCAGGTTTGGGGCTCAATCCCTGGGTCAGGATGAGTACGGGAGGCAACTAATCAATGTTTTCCTCTCACACTGATGTTCATTTCTCCCTCTCTCTCTCTCTCTCTCTTCTCTCTCTCTCCCGTCCCCTCTCTAAAATCAATAAAATACATATCCTCAGGTGAAGATTAAAAGAAAACAAAAACCTGAGATTTTATTTTTCTCCCAGTCATACCTAGAATATTATACTCACTGTTAATAGAATCATTTGATGAGCAAAAATAAATTCCCCATTAAATAATATAAACTTCAAGGAGATAAAGACTCTGAATCAAGATAGCAAATACCTACTAAATGCAGCATGGCAGTATCAAACCCATCAAATTATACTTTTTTTATCAAATTTAAATAGGAATTATTCTCTTAAAATGCAATATGGTTTAAAGTCAATTGCTATAAATGACTGAACAAATTAATTTTGCATTACACTACTGAAATTACAAATTAAAACTTACAGTGATAATATTTGAGAGGGCTCATTTCCTTGTTGTCTGAAATCCCATATTTTCAATTGTCCAATTGAATTTACTGTAAGAATCTCAGGAGTTCGAAGGAAGGTTACAGCATGCAGTGTACTGCTATCTGCATTGTCTACAAATTAAGAAAACAGCAGTGTGTGTTAATGGGTCCCCTGTGGAATGAAAATCTTAAATCATGTTCTTTTTAAAAAGTTATTATTTTTCTAATTTTTAAATAGCATTCTTTTTATGGAACTATTACATAGGTCAAGTGAAATTTTAAATAGGTCACAGTTTAATTTCTATAAAAAAATGTAGTCTTATTCTGCTGACTCAAATTTATCTTTCCTTATCAACTAATTCTCATCTCTGTGAAGTCCTTCTTCTTTGTTATATGGTCCTTTCCTTCTTCCTACAGTATTTAAGCTCAAACCATAAAACATAGTATATACTTATAAACTTTGTCACACTCCTCCCAACTGCCACCAGGCAATGGTCCTTAAACAAGTGGTGCTTCTCAGAACTAAAATTGATCATAAACTACATAAAACACTGATTCATGAGCACAATCCATAGAAGTTTTGATTTAGGTCTAGGTTGGTGGGCTATTAAAAATCTCCTTAGGCAAGTCTTTGTGAAACATATAGAACTACTACACTAGAATAACCCTTCTAAAGCACAACAGGCAGTATATCACCAGTTTACTCAAACATTTCCACCAGCTCCTTACTGTCCATCCAACAAAATGTAACCTCAATGGCTATGCATTAGACTCTTCACAACCTGGTCACACTTTACCTTCCTTGCTTTCTCTCTCACCTCTCCTATATAAACATATAAGGTCAAAACACTCTTTCTGTCATTCTCTAAATGGCCCTATCCTGCCTCCTCACTATTCCCTTTGTCTGGTGTGCCATCTTTTAGTTATTTATGGTCTAGAACCTTGATTAAATTAACTGCCACCTGCCCCTCAATTCTTTATCCAATAACTCACTCCAGCCAAATATCCTGATAAAGGGATTCTGCTTTGTACATTTCTATATCCCTGAAACACCTAGCACTGTACCTACTTAGCACAAGATGGGTGCTCAATTTTTCTTACCTATAGTTCTCACAGCTTCCTTGTGATCAACTCTGAAGAGATTTATTCGACCATCTTCTCCAACTGTGACAATCTCTGGGCTATTGCACACAACACCTGTGCATGGTGCACTGCTACAGGAAGGACTGCCAGGACCCGTGTGGTAGTGAGCTGTTGTCCACTGCTGGCTGACTGACAGAGTCTAGGAGTCAGAAATGAAGATATAATCAACCAAAGTAAAGTTCTAAAAAACTAGCACTTTTCCCCAACTGAGCGTTTTAAAATTCTCACACCCTTCTAGGAAATAACTCTCTCCTTTTTCATTTGTATTTCCAAATACGAAAATCTAGAACCTACTTCCATCAAAGCTCTGTATACAATGGGTTAGATTTTAAAGGAACACTGTCCAAAAATATCCCAATCTTATCTCAAACTAAAGAAATGGTTTTTAGGTATCTGGTAGTAGTGTGTTCAAAAGCAACTTTAAATTTTTTCTTATTTTATTTTTATTGATTTCAGAGAGGAAGTGAGAAATTGAAACATCAATTATGAAAATCACTGATCAGCTGCCTCCTGCATGCCCCCTACTGGGGATCGAGCCCACAACCTGGGCAGGTGGCCTGACCAGGAATGGAATTGTGACCTCCTGGTTCATAAGTCAAAGCTCAACCACTAAGCCACACCTGCTGGGCAAAGAAACTTCAAAATTCTTTAGGGCATTAGCCTAAGATAAATCTCTATAGAGCTTTCTTAATGACTCCATTAAGGAAAACAGTAAGGGCTTGGTCTTACACTTACTAGGCATGCTTATAAGGAAGGTGACCTTTATGAATTCCTAAATCTAAATAAGCACTCTCTTCCAGGAACTTAAAACTGTTACTACAAGTGAGGCCATTGTAAAGGACTGCCCTCACCACTATGCAGTGAAGATCAGCACTCTTAGTACACAAGACAGACATCGATAAAATGTCAGTGGTGATGGAAGGAGACTTGGCTTGGGGCGATGAACACACAATACAATGTACAAACGATGTACTGTAGAACTATACCCCTGAAACACGTACAATTTTATTAACCAATGTCACCCCAATAAATTCTATTTTTAAAAAGGGGAAAAAAGTGTCAAGTCTTCATACAGCATACCCTCTCTTCTAATTAAAACCGAGATTCTAGCCGAAACCGGTTTGGCTCGGTGGATGGAGCATCGGCCTGCGGACTGAGGGGTCCCGGGTTCGATTCCGGTCAAGGGCATGTACCTGGGTTGTGGGCACATCCCCAGTGGGAGGTGTGCAGGAGGCAGCTGATCGATGTTTCTCTCTCATTGATGTTTCTGACTCTCTATCTCTCCCCCTTCCTCTCTGTAAGAAATCAATAAAATATATTTAAAAAAATAAAAAATAAAACCGAGATTCTAGCCACAGAAGCAAAGTGGCTGTTCCTGTTCTCTTTCATGATACCTGAGCTAGAAAGTTCTCTTTCTTCAAAGTCCAGAATAAGAACTTAAAAGAATTACAGAAAAATCACTTGCCAGATACTACATTGTTAGATCCAAACGAACAGAATTTAAGACTATCCAATTTCAATAAAAATTCACACAAACATAGCTCTAGAATTAACCTACTAAAAGATGGGTAATGTAACAATTTTTCTCCTGCATGTTTTGAGATTATAAAATCTTATTATTTGTGTCATTATTAAGTACAGTCTTCTTTAAGCCTTCCTAAAAATAATTAAAATACAAATTCAGTTTTCAAACAGCATTTCTTTACCTGGTTGTTGGGATGGAGAAGGAAAACTGTAACACATCCTGTTGACGAAGCAGCTACGATTCTTTCCTGGTCGAAAAACTAAGTAGAAAATTCCTGCTTGTTAATAGATTCAGAAATATCAATAGGGAGGAAGCTCATTTGTTTAACTTAATTAGCAGTGATAACAACTTTAAAATGCAAAGATCCTGTAAATGCTAAGCAAATAAAATGTGACTTTCTAAATCTGAAAGTCAAAACTCCTATTCAAATAAAAGTATTTTTGTGAAGAAAAAATAAACTATTCCCCTAAACTCGTTAGTCTATAATTGATTTAATTAATTTTGGACCACTACCATAAAGCTTTGGACAACCTTCTATAGAAGAAAATGCAGGGACTTAAAGTCAGGCAGACCCAGGATATGAACACTTAATTCCATCCCACCGCTTAATAATTGCCTCGAGACCTTAGCCAAGTTAAACTTTCTGAGCTCAGGTACACCTTTACGAGGGGAGAACTAATCCCTACTTAGGGGGTTGTGAGAATTCAAAGGGCAAAAACAATTAAATTCTCTTTCGGAGCATTTCTCATATAGCATGTGCTCAAAAGATCTTCGTGTCAGTTTTCTCCTTGATAAAACAGATAACAATCCTTGACTCACAAGCAAGCAATGAGAATTAACTTACGTGAAATTCCCAAAACAGTGCTTGGCACACAGAAGGTAGTCAATTAATTTTTTTTTTAAAAGCTCAAGATGAAAAACTAAGATTAAATCCACATCCCCTGCCCCAGTCCTGATTCTGTCATCCAGTAGGCTATATGCTCGCGAGTCATAACCGATAGAGAATTCAGTTTGCTGTGAACCGGGGCGAGGCGAGACACACTTTAAGGCCCTTTGCATCTCTAAATGAATTCCTCTCCGCTTTTAAACACTTCGCTGACGGATACCACGCAGACTTACTTGTAAATCCATAACGTCACCGTGGTGCCTGGTACCGCACAATACCTGGTGGTCTCCTTCAAACCCTCCATCAGAGTCCAAGTTCCCCAAATCGCCAATAGACCACACTAAGACACGATTTTCCTGCAAAGCAGAAAGTTTCATCTGGAGATGTATACGTTTAGCTCTCGGAAATGTAAACCTGCATTGCCTCCCAGCAATCTTGCTTTAAAAGCAGCTCAGAATAACGAGGGAAGTCTGAGCACACCATCGATGGTTCGGAGCCCGAGACGGGGACTCGGGGGCCGGAGAAAGGCGACGGGGGCCGGGAGGGAGGAGGCGGGGGCTCCCTGGCCCGCGGGTGCGCTACCTCGTTGTCCCAAGAGCCCGTAGCGAAGGTCTCCGCGGTCTGCAAACTCCCCGAAGGTACCGGTCGCCAGCGGGTTTTGCTGATTTTCTGAGACACGAACTTGGCATAAATTTCCTCCATGCCGAAATCCCCGCAATACAGCCAGCAGCGCAGCGCAGCGCGCGCCACTCCAGCCCGCCTCTTCCCGCGGAGCCCTGATTGGGCGGGCCTGACGGTGGCTGCGGAGGGCCAATTCTCTTCCGCCGCCGGGCGCGCACCACCGCCCGCCCTCCCTCCAGGGAGAGTTTATGGGCAGGTCCTAGTACGGCACGATCTGCTCCAAATCTGCAAAGTCAGGTAGGAACACTGACTCAATGCATTTGTGCAAAAATTGCGCAATGTAAAACAGATTTAAGAGCAAACACAAAACAAAATCAAGTAAGAGAAACCACCTGGTAGCTACGCCTGAGCATTCAGTTTTACATTTCACGGTGCAGAGAAGAGTCCAAATCCTTAAATTCTCACGAAAGTACATCCCATTAACACACCAACTTCTTATTCTAAACCTCTCCCTCTTTGTTTCCCAAATAAATCCTTTGCTTCAAAGTTGTTACCGCACACTGTCCATGTCTACAGTTGGAATTCTGAAGACTCCAGTTCTAATTTTGACGACCATTGCTTAGTTGTGTAACCTTCAATTCATTTATGTATACAATTAAGAATGAGGTGATAGGTAGCGTTGATGCCCAGAAGTCAGTGTTGTAGGTTCCTTCATGCTTTTGTTTACACCTTTAATACCCTCTTATTCCTCTTTTCTCAGAATCCTACCCATCTTTCCAGGACCAGTTCCTTCCCATATCTTTTCCTGATTAGCCCATGATCATTCTAAACAAAAGAGAACTTTATATTTTGACCACTAATAGCACTTAAATTTTACCCTTTGTTGCTAGTTTTCTTTTGATGCAGATCCCCAATTGGGACGTAGATCATCTTTTAAAAAAAAAATCTCCTTTATACAATATTTATAATGGTGTGTTGGTTGTCAGCTTTAGAGAGATACCAGGTCTCATTGAGGATTGAGACTGGTTTTGTTTTGTTTTAAATGGAAGACTATCAGGAAATCACAGATGAAATGGATAACTGTTAGTCCCAAACTGACGATTTTATTCCTAATACTGAAGTAAAGAACACTGTTTTGAGTGTGGTTTCATTTATGGTCATAGAATCCCAGAAAGTGGGCAATGTATATTTCGGATTGGGAGTAGACTGAGTATCACATATGACAAAACCTCGTGAGAATTAGAATTTGAAAATTGCTGACGCAATAGCATAAATGTCTTGACATAGCTTTTTCTTCCTTATTAGTTTGTTGGGCTAAATGATGACTGGATGCTGTCAGTCTCAGTTCCGATTAGGAGTCAGCAAGTTCCCTGCAGGGTCCTCGCTCATCGTCTTGCGCAGCTGACAGCTATAACGCTGGTGTCTAGTCTAACGGTAGAATTTGTGGGGCTTAATTTGCTGAAAACGCACACTTGTGTTTGGATACTGTGGCATTTTTAACCATGTACATTGTTCTAACATGTAAAGCATTCCCCACCTGACCCCTATCCCCGCCCCCGCACACCCATATGTCACGGTATTCTTCCATTCTCTGAATTTGTGTTTTAGGATCTCAAAAGTCTCTGCGAACCAAACACTGATGTACTTGTCACAAAGCCAGAGACTGGAGAACTCGGGTTAAAGAGAGCCTTTGCCCTCCGGTGCTCCTATTACGATGATTCAGGCTCCACCACAGGGAACTCGGACTCGACTCAACCTAAATATTAGTCAACAGGGTTGGGTGAGGCAGGACGGAGAAAGCCCACCATCTAGCAATCTGAACAGCTATAGGAGCAGACCCGCGGCTCGCAGCAGCTGACCCATCGGCGACTGCAGAGCCACCGGCAGCGGAGGAACCACATCGGCCCCGCCGTCCCGACACCGCGCGGGGTGAGCGGAGCCGCAGCAGGGCACCCGCGGGGGCCCACCCCGCCTGGCCGCGGGGCAAACCCAGCAGGGAGGCGGCCTGCAGCCCGAGGCCTCGCAAAGGGACACGCAGCGGCGGCGGCCGCGCTGACTCGGCCTCGCCTCGCCTCGTGTCCCCGGGAGCCGCAGCGGCCACCGGCGCGGGCCGCGCAGCTCCAGGCCACCCGCGCCCGCGGCCCCACCCAGCCGCGCCCAAGCCCGCGCGGCATCACAGAGCGCATGCGCGTCGCGGGGCATGCCGGGAGCGCGCAGTGGCGGCAGCGGCGGCGACGGCACTCACAGCGGCGGCAACAGCGGGGACGCGAGCGGGGCGGTGACCGTGTGGGAGGTGGTCTCACTCTTGGGGAAGCTGCTGGGCACCGTCGCCGCGCTGAAGGTGGTCCTGTACCTGCTCCGGGTGTGCTTAGCGATGGCCTGGAAATCCGGCGGCGCCAGCCACTCGGAGCTGATCCACAACCTCCGCAGTAAGTGCCACCCCCGCCGGGTGTGGGCCACTGGGGCTGGCCAGGCCTCGACCCGGTTCCCCGGGCCGTCGGGAATGTGTCCCCCGCCTGGCCCGCTGGAGGGCTTCCGCGCAGGGTGGCACCGGCAGTCCCGAACGGCTTGCGCTTGCGATCGCGTCCCCCGGGACCTGTCACTCATCGGCGACGTGGACTGGAAGGATAGAGAGAGAGAGAGAGAGAGAGAGAGAGAGAGAGAGAGAAAGAGAGAAGAGCTCCCAGCCGCTGCCGGTGGGGCCGGGGCCAGCGTCTCCCTGGGAGCCCGGGGGAGGGGGCGCGGCACCGGTGGTGGGGCTGTCACTCGAGTCCCCCGGCTGCTTGTTGGGGTTCGGCGGGCGAGGGGCGTGCACTGAGGGTCGGGGGTATTCGCTAGGCCTCCGGGAGACGGAGGGAACTCCACCCTGGCCCCTCGCGTCTTCTCATCTTCCTCCTCCACACCGACCTCGCTGCAAGCGCTCCCCTCTCCTCCCTCCCCCGCCCTCCGTTTTTTCCTCCGGAGGGAGATGCCGCGGTCTGATACCGGCCCGGGGAGGGAGGGGAGGACGGGAGTACTGTCAGTGCGGATGCGGGAGAAATTCCCGGGGCGGCTGTCCAGCGGAGAGCTCCGTGGGGGGCGGAGGAGGAGCTCACCGGGGGGTGCTGTTCCGGGGGGACGGTTGTTTCGGGAGCCTTTGGAGATCCCGGGGTCTCTAGAGACCGTTGTGTGCGTGGAATGTTCTGACTTCTTTGAGGACCACCCTGTGCTTTGAAAGCCTTGTGTGGAAGTGTTCTCTGTATCATTCTCTGTAGTTGTTGTATTCCTTCCTCTGATGGTCACTGCAGGGTGGGACGAGTGCTGGGTCACTTTCTCTTTTTTAAATAGAGTGTTGCCTTGGCTCCGTGGTTGAGCGTCGACCTATGAACCTGGAGGTCAGGGATCGATCCCGTGTTCGCAGCACAGGCCCCGGTGGTGGGCTTGATCCCCAGTGTGGGGCGTGCAGGAAGCGCCCTCTTCCTTCCTCTTCCTTCCTCTCTGAAATAAATAAAAATATTTTGTTTTCAAAAGAGAGAAGTAAAAAGTTAACCTTAAAAAAAAACACACACACACAAGAAATACAGTGTCGCCGTCTGGTCGGGAGATCTGGATGGAGGACTCTCACTCTAGTTAGAATTTATTTCACTCTCTTTGCCATTAACTTTGCAAATAATCATATCCTGATAATGTGGTATTTTTAACTGTCATGTTATTTAGCTTATTATGTATTTGTCATGTTTCCTAAGTCAATGTGTAACCTCTGGGACTTTTAAATATATATATATATATCTGAATTCACTCAAAGAACTTAATATTCATTTCTTTTTTTCATAAATTCCAGTTAAATGTACATTATATGCTTGGATTTGTGCTGAGAATACCAGGATGAGTGAGAGAAATAACACTATCTGGCACATGGTTAGTACTTAATATTAGCCATTTGACGTTTATTTATATATTTATTTTATTTATTTATTTATTTTTTATGCTCATATATTATTATTAGCTACAACTGTGCCAGGCTCCATTTTAAGTGCTTCTCATGTTTTATTTTTTTCCAACTTACATGCACTATTATTAAAACTCACTTTTCAGGCGAGAAACAGGCAGGTTAAATGCATCTAAGATCACACTGACAGTTAAATGGCAGAGACTCAGGATTTGAACATTCTGGCTCCTGAGAATACATGATTCACAGTAACTGCCCTCTGAAATAATTCCAATATTACCATACTAGATCCCCACCCAATTTTCTGAAAGCAAATAGTGACCCACTTATTATTCTCATAGCACCCAGTTTTATGTGCAGAATAACATATATCCCCGCCACTAGAACTGTTAGGTGGCATGTTCACTCTTAATGGAGTTGTACTAGAACTACCTGCTTACTGTTAATCTACAAGTTACTAGAGCAATCACAGCTCCACAAACTTTAAAACTACACCCCTAAGCCTGTTAATATCAGTAATTTACTTATGAGACCAGTGTTTCTGATCTTTTCCCCTCCAAGACCTAGCAATTATCATTTTATGTGCCTCAGGCATGAAATAGCTCTGGCCACTGACACAGGCATCAAGCTAGGATGAACTAAGGACTGTACATCTGCTTTGCCCCTGATTGATTTAAGAGCAACACCATGATCCCTCTCCCTCTAGGGATCAATGAAAACATTTTTTTAAACGTCAAATGGTGGGACGTTTAAAGGGGGAGGGGGAGGGGAGGAGGGAGAGGGAGAGATAGAAACATCAATGGGAGAGAAACATGGATTGACTGCCTCCTGCACATCCTACTGGGGATGGAGCCTGCAACCCTGACATGTGCCCTGACCATGTGCCCTGATGGAGAATTGAAACAGCAACCTCCTGGTTTATGGGTGGACCCTCAACCACTGGGCCACACCGGCTGGGTAGCCATTTGACTTTTTTAAAAAACAGTATTTAAACTTGGAAATTGTGGCCTTAGTGTTTAGTAATGGAGAATGTTTAGATTTTAAAACTCTGCCAAGCATTGTCAGTATTCACTTTCTGGAATAATATTTGATTGAAAGTGGACATTCACATGCTTAGGCAGTATTAAGTGTGATTTAAATTCCCCATGCACATAAGCTCAATATATTGTAAATGTTTTTGTAAAATTTCTTAAAATGATCTGCTTGCTATTGCAGCATATACACCTGAAACATTCTATACACAAATTGTGTTTAAGTAATTTTCCACTGGTAAGTTATCTTAGTAGACACTTGGCTGTGGCAGAAATTTGTAATCAATCGGGCTTTTAATGTCTCTTCTTTTTGGGCCACATTTGCAGTAAGCCAAGACTACTAGTAGATCTTTTCCCAGTGGTTTTATAATCACTTTAATGTATTGCATTGCTATTCTTAGTTGAAATTTCTGAAGATGCTTTTCTATCAGCAAATTTGATAAGAAATAGTTGTTATACATGTTGATGTTGCAAATATTTAGTTTTATATTAGGTCTGTGGTAAGAGAAAATTAGAGTACTGTAATAGCTTAGCCTTTTTGTGACACTTGTGTAACTTTAGTTTCAGCTTCTTGCTGAAGTAATTCTAGCTAATGGATTTTATTTTTTCATATGAGTTTGTTATAAAAGTAATAGTTGCTCATGCAAAAATTTCAAATCAAATAAAAGTTGAAAATGTCTCCCTTTTTCCTGGTTATTCCACTGTTGTGTATTCTAATTAAATTTTTAGAAAAAGACTAAAATGTGACTATATTAATAGAAAGTGAAAAGGGATCGGCAAACTGGAAGAGGAAGTAAATTACAGTGTTGATTTTTTTTTTAAGAAATGAAGTTTATTGCCAGCACCGGTTTGGCTCAGTGGATAGAGCATCGGCCTGTGGACTGGGGGGTCCCGGGTTCGATTCCGGTCAAGGGCATGTACCTTGGTTGCGGGCACATCCCCAGTGGGGGGTGTGTAGGAGGCAGCTGATCGATGTTTCTCTCTCATCGATGTTTCTAGCTCTCTGTTCCTCTCCCTTCCTCTCTGTGAAAAAGCAATAAAATATATATATATAAAAAAAGAAATGAAGTTTATGATTGGTTTTGTCTTAATATGATAATTGAAAATACTGAATTTTTCTTTATAAGATGTACTAGAAACATGATTGTGTATGAGTTCATAGTTGACATACAACTAATAAGTTATTTTATTTTAAAAATATACATATTTTATGAATTTTTTACAGAGAGGAAGGGAGAGGGATAGAGAGTTAGAAACATGGATGAGAGACAAACATCGATCAGCTGCCTCCTGCACACCCCCTACTGGGGATGTGCCTGAAACCAAGGTACATGCCCTTGACTGGAATCGAACCTGGGACCCTTCTGTCGGCAGGGCAATGCTCTATCCACTGAACCAAACCGGTCAGGACACTAATAGGTTATTTTAGACTGTAATGGTATATCTCATCATTTATGTTGTGATGACAGCTGCTCTTAAGGAACTTAGAACAGTGGTCTAGAACCTAAGCATGCTTCACAATCTCCTGGTCACTGGAGAGCTCATTAAAAACCAATTAAGGCAGATTGCTGAGGCGCTCAAGAATTTGTACAGTTGACCCTTGAACAACACGGGTTTGAACTGAATGGGTCGACTTATAAATGGATTTTTTTCCAGCAAATATACAAGCAACCCTTCGTATCCCTGATTTGGCATTTTCAGATCCATGATTGAAAGCAGTATTTCCCATCGTGGTTGTGAATCCGAGGATGTGGAGGGCTGACTGTGTGCATTATTTTCCGTCATTTTATATAAGGCACTCAATTAAGCAAAACGTCCTCGGATTTTGGTATCTGAAGGGGTTTCTGGAATTAATCCCCTGACGATACTGAGGGACAACTTTAGTTACGTTTTGGGGGAATCAAAAGTTATATACAGATTTCAGCCAGGGGTGGGGGTGGCTGAAAGTTATATACAGATTTCAGCCAGGGGTGGGGGTGGGGTAGGGGGTGGTATCAGTGCGCCTAACCACCACGCTCTTGTAGAGTTAACTGTATTTCTAACGAGTTCCTAAGTAATGCTGCTGCTGCTCAGGGACTGGCCACATTTTGAGACTCTCTGGCGTGGAGAATTTGTGTGTAGAGAATTGAAAATTACAAGGTTAAACTCTGCCAGTGTTTGAGTTGAATCAAAGTTTTATACTTGAATAAAATAAAATTTTTAAAAAGTCCATAGCAGTCCTGCCCAATTGAGTTCTCTGTCATGACTGTTTCTTTTCTGTTCAGTACTGTAGTCACTAGCTACATGTGGCATTGAGTATTTGAAATGGGGTCAGTACAACTGAAGAACTGGATTTTTGTGTTATTTAACAAATAGTCACATGTTAATGGTTACCATACTAGACAGTGCGAGGCTGTAGAAATGAAAAATATAGTTATTTTATAATTATGGGCTAAAAATGTGCTCATGAAACAAATCGATGTAAAACAGCTGTAAGCGTGTTTAATCTAGAGAATGTGACAATTTAATGTTTATGTTAGAGTTTGTTTTCTATTTTTATGGGGAAAATTTCAAGCTATGGTAAAAATGAGGAAAAGAGAAGGGGGCAGGACTAGGGGGAGGTTGAGAGAGAGAGGTGGTCTCCTAAAGCAGGTCTCCAAGCCAGAATGTTTGTGGAAGGTTAACTCCCCCCCCCACCCCCCACCCCCCCCCACCCCCGGGCTGACATGTAGAGCAGTGAATCACTTGGGCAGAGACTTTTCAGCGTCCCCACTGAAGACCAAGGACATCCTCTGTTAGGGATTATATTAATGAAGGTATGTGTGGGGAGTAGGAAAACCCAAGAAAAGGTGCTGGAACCGCAGGTAGGCACAGCTGACTCCAGCCAGGTGTTACTAAGCCCTTAGAGCTGAGAGATTGCCTGCAGAGGACCCAGGGGAATGACAGCCCCTGCCATCTCCTTTTACCCTGGCAACTGCCTGCCAATCGTGTTGTTTGTAGACATACGTACTTATGACTTTTATCACACTCATCATCTCCATCCCCCCCCTAAGCTTCTTAAGCCCCCAACATACAACTTCCATAGAGCCTAGCATTCTCCCAAGGGTTTGGAAACATTTTACCCAAGTTTGCTTTAGTGTCTCATTGTGAACAGTGTTAAGTCCAACACACCTGCATAATGGTGACCAGCTTGCAAGAGCTAGCTAGAGCTTGGTGCCTTAGTTTTACGTCCAAATTAGTCTGTCCATCACATAAATGCTCTAGGGGTGAACTTAAAGTTGTCAAGCCTGCTCTTAACCGCAGGCCCATTAAGGTCTGATTATTAAACCCAGGCTTCTCAGAACAGTCACAGCCCCACTTGTTTTGAATTTCTGTTTTAGAAGTCACATATCTTTGTACAAAGACAACATTTCTAGGGTCCTTTTATTTCACAAAACTCCTTTCACATCCATTGCTTCTTGATTGATTGCATTTGCGTTGCTGAGTCATCCATTGGAGCATCTACCATGTGCCAGGAATACACTCCAGACAGAAATCAGGGAAGGGAGTATCAGAAGTGTTTGCAAGGGCTAGAAGGTTGCAATTTAAAGTAAGGTAATCACGGTAGGTGATGTTTGTTAAGAAATTGTTGACACTTGAGCACTTAAGTAGTTTTGGACACATAATTCCTGGTAGAGAACAGTTGTCATAGAGGCCCTGGGGCAGGAACAACTAGGGTAGTATTTCCTGGAGCACCAAGGTAACCTTGCAAGAGAAAAGCAAGTAGAGAGGGTACCGCTGAGGGTAGAGAGAAAGTGTAGATGGAGTCTGAGAATCCCTGAGACCTATCAAAGGCCCAGGTGGGCCATTTCAGGAACTTTAAGCTTTTACTTTGAGACTTGGGAGTTCCTGTAGGTTTTAAGCTGAGAACAGTGCGAGTTGATTTTCAACCTAAAACACATACTCAGACTGCAATCTATAAAACAGACTAAAATGAAGGTGGTGGTCAGGGGCCAGGTGTACAAGCCAAGAGATCAAATTGGACACACCTGCAATCAATAACCCAGAACTTGCATTCTTTGTCTCCAAGGGGAGACAAAGAATGATTAACTTGAATACATGTTGAAAAATAGAGCCAACTGAATTTCCCGTTAGGTTAGAAAGTCAAGGGTCACTCAAATGTTTTAAGCCCAAACTAGAAAACAGTTAAGTACTTTACATATTCTCATTACCCTCTCTCCCAACCCTGAGTGAAAGACAGTAACACTACCCCTCCCCCCCACTACACACACACACACACACACACACACACACACACAAAGACACCCAAAGGTGAGGCTCATAGCAGCACACCTCAGAGCCCTTGTTTTTCTCCTATAAGCCCCCAAAGCTTAAGCAAAGACCAGCCTGGAGCAGTTCACCCTTCCTTCTCCCTGCAGCTCTGCAGCCCTTGCCCTCCAGCTCCCAGGAAAATTCGATGGGAAGGTTAACTCTTAACTAACAGACTTCAAATGCTGTACTAGCCACTTAAAACAATACTAACAATTGTTCTTTTACCTAAAAAATTTCAATCCACTGCTCTAACACGTCAGTTATTTCTACTTTATTCCCTTTACATCCTGATTGTGTCATTTTGTGCATATACTGTAATGTATTGGATATTGTCATTCAGTCAACTGTTTGACTGTCTTACTGTGTGCCAGGCACTAGGGATGCAGCAGTGAACAAATCAAACATCCATTCTCTCTCATAGTTTACTTCTAATGGAGCAGACAAGTAAAATATATGTCACATGAAAAGTGACAAAGGGAAGGAGAATAGGGAGTGTGGGATATTAGGCTTGCAGTTGTAGGGGAGGAGGCCTCACTACAGTGTCATTTGAGCAAAGATTTGGTGGAGGGGAAGAAATTCAAGCCATGCACATAGAGCTGGGAGCTGAGCATTCCAGACAGAGAAAATAGCAAGTGCTAGATTTGGATTTGGGGTGTGGGAGAAAGATTGGAGTCAAGGATATGAAACCAAGGTTTCAGGCCTGGGCAACTTAGAGTGATTAGTCATTTTCTGAGTTGGAAATAATAAATAAATGGGCAGCAGGATATGTGTGTGTGTTTGTGTGTGTGTGTGGGGGGGTGTGCAAGGAAGTGTGGGAAAGAAGTTTATTTTGGGGAATGTTCCATTTGAGATACTTATAAGACATTTAAGTGGATACCTTTAGTAGGTATTTGAATATATAAGAATTATGATAATTTGTATCTTTCTGCAAATAAGTTGTAATTTAAAATTCTAGTTAGAGTATCATGTGCTAGCTACTAGTAGCATAACTATGGAAAAGAGAATATTCTGTTAGTTTTATCATGTGCATTCAAGGGCCAAATATAGCCAGCTAATAAAATTCTAAGGGACTGTTTTTAGAAATTGGAGCCTCGCTTAGAATCCAGAAAATACTTCCTCATTTTAACTTTAAAAAAATATCCTCACCTGAGGATATGTTTCATGGATTTTTAGAGAGGGGAAGGAAGAGAGAGTGAAACAATGATCGGTTGACTCCTGTACATGCCCCAACTGAGCATCTAAACCACAACCTAGGTGTGTGCCCTGACTGAGAATCGAACCAGTGACCCTTCGGTTCATGGGATGATGCCCAACCAACTGAGCCACATCAGCCAGGGCTTAACTATACATATATTTAAGAAAGATTAATAAAAGTAAGATCTCCCTGGCTGAGTAGCTCAGTTGGTTAGAGCATCATCTCAATATGCCAAGGTTATAAATTTAATCCCCCACCAGGGCACTTACAAGAGTCAACCAATGAATGCATAAATAAGTGGAACAACAAATTGATGTTTCATTTTTTCTCTCCCCCCCTCACATACTGCCTTCTTTAAAAATCAATAAAAAATTATAACAGTGGCTTGAACAAAATCAGTTTCTGTCTCCTGTAACAATCCAAGTGTAAGCAGTTCAGAGTTAATCTGGTAGTTCCATGGTGTTGAGGACCTGGGCGCTTTCTGTCTTGTTGCACTTCCTAAAGTCTTTCCCTCAACTGCAAGGTTGACAATAGTTTACTTCTGTCATTTCCATGTTCCAGCTGGTGGGGAGAAAAATGAGAAAATTCCCCATTTCTTTGAAGGGCATGATATGGAAGTTGTATACATAACTTCTGCATATGGTCCCTTGGCAAGAACTTAATTATATGCCAACAAACAAAGTAGATAATGCACCCAATTAAAGTTCTGTGAAAGAAAAGGAGTCCCTGCCACACATACATTTTGCTAAATGGAGAACACTCACACACATGCACATACATCTATATAACTACATACTGTAATAACAAGATTAGGAGAATTTAAAAGATTAATTTTTATTTTTTTTTCCATGTGTTTATTTTTATTTTATTTTATTTTTTTTATTTTTGCTAAAAGTATTACAAAGGGTATTACATAAGTGCCCTTTTTATCCCCCCCACCCTTGACAAACCCCTGCCCTCCCTTACCCCCCAGTGTCTTATGTCCATTAGTTATGCTTATATAGATGCATACAAGTCCTTCGGTTGATCTCTTACTCCCCTCCCTCCTGTCCCCCAACCCTCCCTGGCCTTCCCACTGCAGTTTGACAATCAGTTTGAGGCAGCTCTGCCTCTGTATAAAATATTAATTTTTAGTTAAGTAATATGGTTAAAAGACAAAATAATACAGAAGGACTTATGATGAAAAATAATGGTTACATGCTGTATTCCTTCCCACCCCCTGACTCAGAGTGAACCATTTTTAACTGTGTTTTTGGTTCTTGTAATTATCTTCATGTCTCTAAATCATATGCTTAAACTGCTGTCTTTGTTTTATCAACTTTAGACATCATTTTACTGACCTGCTAAGATGATGAGTATTTACACCCTATCAGCCTACCCTTCCTCACATAGTTAACATCATAATTTTTGCGTCCTCTTTTGTGGTTACCTTTGTAACTTTGAGTAATATACTTTAACCTCGGTTTTTTGTTGCATAATTTATAAACTGACACTGCTTCTTAACCCTTCCACTTTGTAGAAAATATATTAGGGATCGCTCATCTCATTTTCCAACTAATTAGCAGCTTTAACATGGTCAAAGTTAACATTTACATTTTGTTCTGAACAGTAAATCTTTTGTACTTTGTTGACTTTTTAAGTGTTGAAAATCAATAACCATCATTTTTTATATGACTGTGTTAACACTTTGGTTGAGCTATATAATGTGCTATGCGTTTATTCCCTGCTATTGTTTAATATCACAGATTCATTTACTGTTGAAGAGGAATAGTCAAATTTTTTCCCCTTTTTTACACTTCCCCAGTTGCTTGAAATTGTGCCATTTTTTATTCTCTTCATATCTAAATCATGACTCTTGTGTAGTGTTTTTGTTTGTTTCTTGGAATTAATCTTCTGTACCCTTTGCCACCCCTGAAGTAAAAGAAACAGATACCTTCTTAATGTGGCTCTAATTTTTTTTAGGAGTTTTACTAGAGGCCTGGTACATGAAATTCATACACTGGTGGTGGGGGGAAGTGTCCCCTCAGCCTAGCCTGCACCCTCTTGCAGTCTGGGACCCCTCCTTACCACCCTCATGCTCGCTGCTCCTTACCGCTTGGCTCCCTGCTCTTTAATACTGCCTAAGAGGCGGGAGAAACTCCTGCCACTGCTGCTGCACTCGCCAGCCATGAGCCTGGCTTCTGGCTGAGCCATGCTCCCCCTTTGGGAGTGCACTGACCCCCAGGGGCAGTTCCTGTGTTAAGCGTCTGCCCCCTGGTGGTCAGTGCGCATCATAGCGACCAGTCATTCCTCTGGTCGTTCTGCCGTTCGTTCGATTTGCATATTAGGGTTTTATTATATAGGATTATATAACTTACAGCTTGCATTCGATTGCATTCTCCTTTTGAATCCTACTAACTTCTCATCTGGATCAACCACATATTTGGGCCAACAGTAGCCATTGTTATAATTATTTAATTAGAATCCTTGGTCTCCAGGGTGCAGGAAGATTGGGGTATGTATGGTTCTAAAGTGGTTCACTATTTCAAAAAGCCTAATGGTAATTGCACGTTTCCTCATAATTAAGGCTATACACGCAGAGTAAACATTGAATTACTTTGCTCTTTGCCAGAAATATTTCAGGGCATTGGCAGTTGTATATGTCAGATTACCAAAAATGCGAAAATTATTTAATAACTTAGTAAATGTAGCTTGGTTTAGGCATCTTTCAAAATATGGAATTGTGGGCAAAAATAAATAATAACATTGTGGTGAAATTTTTGCAAAACACCCAATAATGGCCTAATAAAGCTTATTCTGAGCCATAATGTGTTCAAAGTTTTTCATAAATGACTTGTGAAATGCTTTTAAAAACCATTTAGGGTTTTTAGTAAATTCCATATTCCTCTATAGATTAAAGAAGCAGCCAAAGAAACTCACTTGAGTTTGATAGAAATATATTAACTAACTTAAGGGAAGTAATATTTTTAATTTACTTTTATTTTTAGAATATGTGTGGAGCGATATGTTTGATTTTAGATGTCACACTTCAGGTACCCATCTAGAGAAGAATGAATAAGTGAATATGATGATGGTTTTAAAAACTGATGGATAATTGGAAATATTGAGTGAGGCTGCTTAACATGAAAAAGATAATGCTTGAAGTGATCCTCATATGTCTTTAGATGTGTAAAAAACATTGGCTGGATAGAAAATTCAATATATTCTTTGTGGCTTCAGAAAGAGAGAGTAACACCAAGGGTACATTTAAGTGAGTTATAAAGAGTGAGATTTCATCTTAATGCAGGAAAGTGTTCTGATAATTAGAGTGGTCTGAAGGGCTGTATCACATCAGTAAAACTCTTCAAGTGGAGATCCTGGTATTGATTTATGAAGTTAGACTTGATGGCTTCTAAGGCCTCTATGACCTGGAAAGTCTATGAATCACCTCTCTGGAATTTGAATTGCATTCAGGGCTAATGAGCCACTCAAGAATTATTTTGGGACATGAAAATAGTAGAAGTCACTAAGCTATTTGAATATGTCAGTAGCAAAACAGTGAAGTGGTCAGTAAGAACCTAATATCTCATTTTGAATGGCCATACCCCTTATTTGCTCTGTTAGTTTGAACAACTTAATTTTATTTTTTGTGTGTGTCATATTTGTATTGATTTCAGAGAGGGAGAGAGAGAGATATAAACATCAGTGATGAGAGAGAACCATTGATTGGCTGCCTCTTGCATGCCCCCCACTGGGGGTCAAGCCGCAACCTGGGCATGTGCTCTTGACAGGAATCAAACCCGGACCCTTCTGTATGCAGGCCGACGCTCTACTCACTGAGCCAAACCGGCTAGGGCTCACTGTTTTTGTTTGTTTGTTTTAAATATATTTAGTTTTATAACTCAATCAGTGTAGTACTCTTTAAAAATATGTATATATTTATTGATTTCAGAAAGGAAAGGAGAGGAAGAGATAGATAAAAACACCCTATCTAATAAAATAATAATATGCAAATTAACTGTCACTCTGTGACAAAAGATGGCAGCGCCCATAGTGGCCGGGGTGGGATGCCTCAGCCACACGGAGAAGGGGGAGAAGCCTCTGGCCAGAGGCCAGGGCGAGCGATACTGGTGTTGTTGCAGGCCAGGCTGAGGGGAACCCCCCCCACCTGTGCATGAATTTTGTGCACCAGGCTTCTAGTCAATGATAAGAGAGAATCATTGATTGGCTGCCTCCTGGAGGTCCCCTACTGGGGACCAAGCCTGCAACCTGGGCATGTACCCTTGACTGGAATCGAACCTAGAACCTTTCAGGCTGCAGGCTGACACTCTATCTACCCAGTCAAACCAGCTAGGCTCACTATTTTATTTTATTTATTTATTTTTAAATATATTTTTATTGATTTCGGAGAGGAAGAGAGAGATAGAAACATCAATGATGAGAGGGAATCATTGATTGCCTGCCTCCTGCACTTTGGTCCGAGCCCGCAACCCAGGCATGTGCCCTTGACTGGAATCGAACCTGGGACCCTTTGGTCCACAGACAGACGCTCTATCCACTGAGCCAAACCAGCCAGAGCTCACTGTTTTATTTTAGTAATCTTTCAGGTAGCTTGCCTAAGCTCATTTGTGTAGAAATATTTTCTATTTGAGTTACTTTATCCAAAACTTATAATATTTTAAAATGAAGAGATGATATAAGTTTGTTTGTTAACAATGTTTCTACAATGTTTGTGAATTTTTAAAATTACTCTGTTATTTGGAAGGTTTGTATTTATACCTTTTATAATGTCTCTTTAATCTACTTTTCTCTTATTTACTGTCTGGTCAACCTTTGATTCCTTCCATTACCTATATGACAGTGATCTAATTCTACTTTTGCCCTTTTTTCTCCTTCTGTTGTTGTTATTGTTTTTTTTAATCCTTACCTGAGGATGTTTTTTCCATTGATTTCTAGAGAGAGAACAAAACATTAATGGGAGAGAGACACATTGATTGGTTGCCTCCCACACTCCCCACTAGGCCTGGGGAACCTGCAGTCCAGGTGTGTGTTAACCGGGAATGAACTCACCACTCTATCGTCTGCGGGCCAACACTCTAACCACTGAGAAAAACTGACCAGGGCCTCCCATTGTTTTTCATTGCATTCTTTCTACTTCATCAGAACATGTAAATTTTAAGTATTATTATTTTACCCATGTCTCCCCCCCTTATTTTAGTTTTCACTGTAGAATTGCATATGTGTCCTTTGCTCCTGTATCTCTGGTTATCTATGGCTTAGATGACAAACATCTTCTAGAATATTCCTTAGGAAAGGCTTGTGTGTACAGCATTCCCTGAGTTCTTGCACATGCAGAATGTTGTTTTTTTTACCTTTAACCTTGATATTTGAAGGACAGCTTGGCTGGGTATGAAATCCTTGGCTTATGTTATTAAAAAATCAGCTTTATTGAGGTAGAATTTATATGAAAATTCACCAAATTTTAAGGTTACAATATTAAAAATTTGACAAACAAATATAGTCTTAACTACCACCCTAATGGTTATAGGACAAAGGATCAGCAAAATATAACCCACAAGCCAAATTGGCCTGCTGTCTCTTTTTGGAAATAAAGATTATTTTAAGACAACCATTAGTGTTGTGTCCTTTCATTAGTGTTGTCAGTGCTGTTCTTACAGTACGTTGGCAGAGTTGAGTAGTTGCAATGAAGATTATCTGGCCTGCAAAGCCTAAAATATTTACTATTTGTACCTTTACAGACATTTGCTGATATGTGATAAAGAAAATTTCTTTCACTCACCAAGTTCTTCATGCCCATTTGCAGATAATCTCTTTTCACCCCCAATACCTAGCAACCACAGGTTGGCCTTCTGCCGCTAGAGTTTTGATTTTTATAGAATTTGATATAATTGGAATCGTATAGTGTATAGTCTTATCTGGCTTCTTGCACTGAGATTAGTGCTCTTGAGATTCATCCATGTCGTTGGATGTATTAGTCATTTACTCCTTTTTATTGTGGACTTGCACTTTCCTTAAATTTCTTGAAAATGTAGCTTCATTCTTGTTTTTCTTTGTATGTTGGTGGTTGAAACCTTAAGAAACCTGACTGCCTAAATTTTTTTTTACCCCTATTAGGTAATTGAATCTTTTGCTTTGAAAGTTCTGAAGATATTTTTTCTTACCTTTAAAGTCTGATAGTTTTATTGGTGGATGTCTTGGTGTTGTTTCTGGTAATTCTTTTACTCACGTTCTGCTAAGTTTTCTTAGAACATAGTTTTATTTTTTTTAATTTTTATTTTTTTTTTATTTTTTAAATATATTTTATTGATTTTCTACAGAGAGGAAGGGAGAGAGATAGAGAGTCAGAAACATCGATGAGAGAAACATCGATTAGCTGCCTCCCGCACATCTCCCACTGGGGATGTGCCCGCAACCCAGGTACATGCCCTTGACTGGAATCGAACCTGGGACCCTTCAGTCTGCAGGCCGATGCTCTATCCACTGAGCCAAACCGGTTTCGGCAGAACATAGTTTTAAATATTAGGTTCTGTTAAGTCAGCTGAAATGTTTTTATTTGCCTTTTGTTTCCCATAGATTTGAATGGAGTTTTTTCTTTTTCCTATTTTTACAACTCAAGAGCAACTTTTGTCAGTATGGTGACTTGCAATTTCTTTAATGACTGATGGATGATATTGATAGTAGTAGTGGGAAAAGGGAAGGAGTTGGCGGATCTTGCTCTTATGTTTCTGTGGGATCCTTAATTTTCTTGCTTCTTTCATTTCATTACCACTTCAAGAGGCACCATCCTTTCCCTGCTTACCAGATTGTCTCCCAGAAATAATGCTGCTCCTGGTTGCGGCCTTTGGTCCCACTATTTTTTTTTTAAAACAACTTTTCTAAAGTATAATTCCATACCATATCATTCACCCATTAAAAATTTTAAATGTAGTGGTTTTCAGCAAAACCTGTTTTGGTTAAAAAAATTATTTCTGGATTATTAAAATCAAGTCTTACAGATTTTAGGTCTGTGAGTACAGGAACTATGCTATGTTATTTATTCTTACTAGAGGCCCAGTACATGAAATTCCAGTCCCTCAGCCCGGCCTGCACTCTCTCACAATCCGGGACTGCTGGCTCCTAACCACTTGCCTGCCTGCCTGATCGCCCCTAACCACCTCTGCCTTGGCCCCTGCCACCATGGCTTTGTCCAGAAGGACGTCGAGTCTAATTAGCATATTACCCTTTTATTAGTATAGATAATCCTAAGCATGTCTATGTCTGGTATGTACTAGATAGTCAATAAACATATTGAGTTAATTAGGGCTTTATTGAAAAGTTAACTATGTGCATGCTACCATGAGGGTTATTGAAATTTAACATACTACATCAGTGGTTCTCAACCTTGGCTGCACATTAGAATCATCTGGGAATCTTTTTAAAATCCTGATTTCTGGGCCTCATCCTCCGGAAATTCTGTTTCTTTTTTATGGGGTGAGGCCACAACATTAGTAACAAAGAAACAGAATTTCCAGAGGATGAGGCCCAGAAATCAGGATTTTAAAAAGATTCCCAGGTGATTCTAATGTGCAGCCAAGGTTGAGAACCACTGTACTACATATTTAACTTAAAGAATTGATAGGCGGGGGAGCCAAATGTATATTATTAACCTTGCTTTGCTTTTGAAAATTTTGTTTCTCGTGGATTCTGTAATTTATCTGCTTGATTTTCATCCACCTCTGTGGTTGCTCCTTGTCATAATCTTTGAAGGCTCCACTTCCTTTGCATCTCAAATGTTTACATTCGTTTTTCTTCTCGGTGTGATCTCTTCTGGCCACTTTAGTTCACTTCCATTGCTTCAGTTGCCGTCTACATAATTAGAAATCTATATCTCTCCTAGATCTCTTCCTGAGCCCCAGATTCATGTGTTCAACCGACTATCTCCATTTGTGTGGTCCATAGCCCCTAACTGTATAAATTAGTTATCCTTTTCCTCCTTAACTCTGGTCCTTCTCCCGGATTTCTCAAATCAATATATGACAGCATCTGAAACACTTTCCCCCTCCCCCTTTTACAAATCTAGTCAGGTGTATACACACACACACACACACACACACACACACATACAGGGTGGGGTAAAAGAAGGTTTACAGTTGTGAGTTCAGGAAACAGTTTATTCTTATATTATTATTTCTTGATTATTGTATTATTTTCCATATGAACAATTGGAAACCTACCTTTGCCCACCCTATTTCCTCCCAAGTATGTCTCAAGTCCTTCTACTTCATTCTTACTGTTATCATTGAAGAACAGGTTGTGATTACGTGGACTATTGCAATAACTTCCGATCTTGTTCTCTTCCAATTCAGCATCTACAGTGCAGCCAAAATAATTATTCTAAAATACTTCTGATCATCTTTTTTTAAAATATATTTTTATTGATTTCAGAGAGGAAGGGAGAGGGAGAGAGCAATAGAAACATCAATGATAAGAGAGAATCATTGATCAGCCTTCTCCTGCACACCCAGTGCAACCTGGGCATGTACCCTGACCTGGAATTGAACCGTGACTTCCTGGTTCATAGGTCCATGCTCAACTACTGAGCCACACCAGCTGGGCATATCTGATCATCTTATTCCCAGCTTTAAATATTTGCCTCATTCATTTCAGAAAATGGAATCATCAAGACAGATAAAGTATTTGAAGTAATGCTGGCTACGGACCGTGCCCACTATGCAAAATGTAACCCTTATATGGATTCTCCACAATCAATAGGTAAGCTTTGAATTTCTGAAAATGTCAGTTTTTACTCATTTACTCTATAATTTTTGTAAGTAAAAATAGACTAGGACACAGGTATTTATTATTGCCTTGCTGGTTTAAATGTTATACCTTTATAATAAAGCATTATATGCTTATGAAGCACCTTTTCTATTTTCTCAAATATATAATATATGTAGAGAATTTTAAAAACAAATTTTCTGAAAATATACTTTTAATGAAAATTTATGCGATTTAAGCTGAGTGCTGAGTTGCCTTTAGGAGCCTTAATGTTGACTAAGGTTGTTTTTCCAATTAGCATCAATTTTAAAAATTAGTACTAAAGATAAGTGTACTTAAGTTATCATTGACTTCTCTGCTTCACTTGCCCTGAATTTTTGACTTGTGCTTGATTTTAGAAAGTCCCATATTTAATTCCTTCTCCTGAAGCAGGTTTTTTGCTGAACTGCTGAGCCTTGGCAGTGGGCGCCTTTGAGGCTTAGAAGTGCCTCAGGATTCTGTCAGCCAGCTGCCATGCTTTCTTCTTTTGAAGCACTATGACAGTCAGCAGAGAAGATCCTGGGGGCTTCTGAACCCGAAGGCACCTGCTACCACCGCTCAGTGAAAATTGCTTCAGAGGCAGAAGCAGGTAAATACATTTTGAGAAAGCAGTCCCGGAAGAAACAAACTGAAAGCTGAAAACTAAGAAAAGATTGTGTGCATTGACATTAGGTGAGGGCATAAGAGTAAATTGAAATAGTTTCTTAGTCTCTTAAGCCACTTTGCTGGTTGCTCTAGTTTATTTTTAAGTTGCCAGAAATATGAAGCAGTTTAATTTTGCAAAGATTTTGCATACCTATTATATATAGAAGCTTGTTTTATTTTTATAAGTCTGAAGAGAAAACAAGTTATAAACTTGTCGACTCAACTTACTGAAATTCTTCCTTTCTTAGCCAGGAGAAGAAATCTTTGAAAATAGTGGGCCTGTTGTCCTGGAAGAGCACAGTAGCGTTTGGCATGATTGGATTTCCTAATTTTAACTGCTGCATGACAAAGTTCAAAATAAAAGTTTTGTTTTCTTGTGATCATAAAAATGAAAATTATTCTGAAAAGTAACTTATGGATGTTAGAAAAGGAATTATGTGGAGTATTTGGTATGCTTCTACAGCTGAATGTATCAGTAGTTCTCCTCTTTTTTTGCAGGTTTCCAAGCAACAATCAGTGCTCCACACATGGTAAGTGAACTTTGGTCATTTTGACTAACCAAGTCATTTCATTCTCTAATCAAGCAAAAGAGCAGAGTGAAGCCACTGATTGACAGTTATATACAAGATTAACTAAGAGTTTACCAAGTAACACTAAATAGAAATAAAAGATCAATTAATTGTTACTTTTACCTTTATAAATGACTATGAAGTACCTTAAAGAGTAACAGCAACAAGTCATTGTGCTGTAATGGTTGACTTTTTCTTAATGTAAACAGTATACATTTCATTTGTAAATCCTTTAGAATTTATAAAGTACTTTTTTAATGCATCATGACTTTTATTCACAATGATACTTCTGTGGAGAAGGCAGGATAGGAACAACTGTTTTTCTCTCCATATTAATGAAATGGAAACTGAGGAACCATGAGCTAAAAATAATTTTCAATGTCACAGGGCTAATAAATTCAGAACCAGTAGAATCCAGTACTTAATGGCGTTTCATCCAGAACTCTTTTTCATAGTACTGGTTGTTTTCACTCTTTAGACAAGAATCTTTGCAAAAGAATCAATATGATTTCCTTCTGCTGAACCATTTTAAAGCAAATTTCAAACATAATATTTTACCCCTAGATACTTTAGTATAAATATGAAAAACTTTAAAAGCACATCATACCCAACAATATTCCTTAATATTATCTTAACTGGTAAATTGGTTGTCTTTAGGGAGTGAAACTGGTTGGGGATGGGGATGGGGATAGGGATGGGAATGGGGAAGGTTGGAACAGGGCTATGATAGAGATTTCACTATAAGTCCTTTTATAACTTTTGACTTTGCAGTAATTACATTTTAAAATTCACACATTGGAGATAAAAAGTTACTGAAACATTTTAAATAAATGTTAGAATTTAATCAAACAGTGAGAATTTTCTTAAGTCATTCCTGTGTAGATGTAAGTACTATATGTTTTCGTTGTCTCGATAGATGACAATAGTAGTAACATTGGTATGAAGTTGGCAACTTAATTCATATGCCATGGTATATATACTTTATATTCTTTTTTTAAAAAATATATTTTTATTGATCTCAGAGAGGAAGGAAGAGGGAGAGAGAGATAAAAACATCAATGATGAAAGAATCATCAATCAGTTGCCTCCTGCGTGCCCCGCACTGGGGGTCAAGCCCGTAATTTGGGCATGTGCCCTTGACCAGAATCAAACCTGGGACCCTTTAGTCCGCAGGCCAACCCTCTATCCACGGAGACAAACCAGCTGGAGCAGTGATCGGCAAATTCATTAGTCAGCAGAGCCAAATATCAATAGTACAACGATTGAAATTTCTTTTGAGAGCCAAATTTTTTAAACTTAAACTATATAGGTTAGGTACATTGTTACTAACTTAATTAGGGTACTCCTAAGGCTTAGGAAGAGCCATGCTCAAGGGGCCAAAGAGCCGCATGTGGCTCGCGAGCCGAAGTTTGCCGACCACAGACTAGGGCATATACTTTATATTCTTGAAAAAAGTGAATATTGCTTTGTTTTCTTTTGGCAGCATGCATATGCACTAGAACTTCTATTTGATCAACTGCATGAAGGAGCTAAAGCTCTTGATGTAGGATCTGGAAGTGGAATCCTTTCTGCATGTTTTGCACGTATGGTAAGACCTTTATTTTTCATTCTGGCCCAAACAGAAGCATAGTTTTACATGTCCTACTTATGATGTGACTGTATATTTTTTTCATTACCAGTTTCTGAAGGTGTTTTTTTTTTTTTTTAAAGAAATTCTGCCGAGAAAGCAGTTGGAATATATAGCACTAGGATTTTTTGTTGTTGTTGTTGTTGCAAGTGACAGAACAATCTATCTAAACTGGCAGAGCTAAAAGGGAATTTATTTGGTTTATATCATAGAAACATTTTAAGGTGTATCTGGCTTCTTGTGTGGCTGGATTCAGATCAGATACTGTTATTGACAGTGATTTTCTCTGTGGTCCTTGGTTTGGCTTTCCTTTTCTCCACATGTTGGCTTCATTATCAGAGTGGCTCTTGTCTTGTGGTCAAAGATGGTATGGTAACCAGTAGCTCCCAGACTACATTCTTCCAAGTTTTCATCTGGCAGAAAATAAACACTCCTACAGGTTTATTAGGAGTGAGGGTAGAGATTCCTTTACAGTAAGAAAAGTACTCTTAGAAAAATGCCTTGTTTATTATACTTCATTATTCACCAGAGGCTTATCTGGTAAATGACCACCAGAGTGTAAGTCTGGAGGTCCATTCACACACCTTGAGGAAGGGTTCATCTGCACTCAGATAATCAAATCAAGTTAATTATGGAAAATCTTGTCCCTGGAGGCCAGATTGGAAGTTTCTGATTTAGTTAGGTTGGGACTTATGGATCCATCTTGGACAAGAATCCATTTAACTTGCTAAATGTATAACCAGCAGACCACTAGCATGTAAGTTCCAGGGAGCTGGCAGTTTTGTCTGATTTTTCTCCTTGGCATGTCTTAAGCATCCAGAACAGTGTCTTGTACATAATAAGGATTCCGATAGTTCAGTATTTTTAACTTGTTTTGTACAAGTTAAGCATCCCAATGGGATGTAAGGGACTATTTTTTTAAAGCTTAGAAATATTTATGAGATATTTTCTATATTTGACATATTTAAGGTTTCAGAGGAAAATTTATTTTTTAAAAATCATTAAATTTTTGAGTTTTCTTTTTAACAATGAAGTAATTTAAGTTAATGATTTTTGCACATTTAGCACAAGCTAGTCAGTGTTCTAAATGCTTTTCTTATATTCTCTTATTCAATCCTCACATCATTAATGAAGTATATAGCTTTTACTTCTCATTTTACAAAGCTGAGGAACCTGATTCATAGAATCACTTGCCGAGGTTATACACTTGTAAGTAATGAAACTTAGATGTGAACCCAGGTAGTCCGACATCAGTCTTTATTATGTTAAAAAATTTTTACAATTAATGTTTATATTGGGGCCTTTTTATAATTTTTTATGTATTTTATACTTTCCACAAAATGGCAGTAGAATCAGGTATAAAAATCCCTATTAAAATTACTTAAATCTCTATGAAATGTCATGTAACATTTATATATATTTTAATATGTATATATTTTAATCCCCACGGGAGGATATGTTTACTGGTTTTAGAGAGAGGAAGAGAGAGAGAAACATCAATCAGTTGCCTCCCATACTCACCCTGACAGGAGATCGAACCCACAACCTTTTCGGTGTATGGGACAATGCTCCAACCAACTGAGCCACCCAGCCAGAGCTGTAATTTTAATATTTAAAGTCACACTTCTAGATTTACTTTGAGTAAAAATGATTGCATTAACTACTATTTAATATTGGCAGTTAAGTCCTCCATCATGGTGCTGGATTTAAAGATTATAAATTGAAGAATGATAGCATTTTTTTTAGTATTATAATTAAAATTTATTCTAGCTTTTTAATTCGTGAAGTATAATTAATTCATTTGTGAGTTAGAGTTGAGAAGGTTGTAATAGCTAAATAATTTATAATAAACCGAATTGTCTTCATTTCTTATTGCACAATATAACTTTACATTAGGAAGCACTTTAATGACATTTAGAACAACAAATTTAGACCAGTGAGTTATTGAATTATTCTCATTTCTAGGTTGGAGCTAGTGGAAAAGTCGTAGGAATTGACCACATTAAAGAGTTAGTAGACGACTCAATAAATAATGTCAGAAAGGACGATCCAACACTTTTGTCTTCAGGGAGAGTGCAACTGGTTGGTGAGTATCAGAAAACTTAAAAAATTTCCTCTCTGCAGAATTGTTATTTTCAGATGTTCCCAATGCAGCTAAATAATAGAGCTAATTACTGCATTTTTAAAACATTCACTTCAAAGTACTAAGTAAGAAAAACAATTACTTAAAAATGTTATGCTAGTTCTACCTTGACCATGGGTAACATGACTGTTAACTGTTTCAGAAAGTGCCATGTTGAGTTCTTTCTTCATTGCTTTTTAAGTAATGGCAAAGTAACAAGTATTCATTATAAAAAAATGTAAACAGTGCAGAGATGTGTAAGATAAAAAAGGAAACCATTCCTTTTCCCTTTTAAGTTTTCTAGACATATAAATACATGTATGAATAAATAGCACACACAGTTTTCTTTAACTCATACTATATATATTGACCTATAGTTTACTTTTTTCCATTCAGCAATATACAATGGACATATTTCCATAGGAGCACATTTTATATTGTGAAAAATAAAAAAACATTAAAAATGCATAAAGCATAAATGTGAAGCTTAATAAATATCTGTTTAATTGCCACACTAATCAAGAAATGGAACATTATTCGTACCTTGGATATCCTCAAGTTTCTTTTTTCCTCATCATAACTCCCTCCCTTCTCCCTAGTGGTAACCAATATTATTATTTCCATGCATTTGCTACCTAATTGTACATCCAAAAAAAAATGTTTCCTTTAATTTTGAACTTTAGACAAATGGAATCATGCAGTATGCATTCTATGATGATTAACTTCTTTCATTCAGTATTTTGTGTGTAAGATTCACCCATCTTTCTGCATACAGTTCATTTTTATTACTGTACAGCATTCCATTGTAAGAACATCACCAAAATTTGTTAATTCTACTGTAGATGTGTATTTTGGTTGTTTCTAACTTGGGAATATTCACAATGCTGCTGTGACCACATGTATACCTAAGTCCAGATTCATATATACATTATACAGTATGTAAGAGTGTTATTGTATGTTCACAGGATTCCCTTAGATATTGCAAAACTTTTTTTTTAAAGTGATTGAACCACTTTACATTCCCACCAGCAATGTATCAGGGTTCCTATCGTTCTACATCTCTACCAACACTTGGCATTATTAGATTTTTCTTTGTGCCTACTTAGTGAGTGTATAGCAGTATCTCTGTGATTTTAATTATGTATTTTACTATTAACCAGTGAGGTTGAACACTTTTTCATATGTTTGGGCATTTAAATTTCCTTTTTTGTGAACTGCCTGTTCAGATACTGAGTTGTTTATATTTTTCTTTGAGTTGTAGAACTTCTAGAGACTAGCTCTTTGTCTATTTATGCATATTATAAATCTCTTCTCCCACTATGTGGCATGCCTTTTCACTCTCATATTGGTACTTTTTTGATAAATAGAAATCTTAATTTTAATGTAGCTAGACTTAACAATTTTTTCCAGTGCTTCTGTGTCCTGCTTAAGGCTACTCTGAAATCATGAAGACGTTCTTCTATATTATTTTTCAAAAACTTTGTTATTTTAGCTTTTCATACTTAGGTATTTGATCTTCCTGACATTGATTTTTGTGTATGTATGAGGTGTAGGGGTCCAAGTATATATTTTTTCCATATGCATATTCATTTGTCCAGCATCATTTCTTTAAAGAAACAAAAAACAAACAAGAGTTGTTTGTTTAAAAACAAACAAAACTATTCTTTCCTACTGTAAAATCTTCACACTAAGTCGTTCTATCTGAACAGGTATTAAAAGCGTAATGTTTTTCTTTCAGTGGGGGATGGAAGAATGGGATATGCCGAAGAAGCCCCTTATGATGCTATTCACGTAGGCGCTGCAGCCCCCGTTGTGCCCCAGGCGGTGAGTTGTTTCTTTCTGTGTTTGTGTGCTTTATTCAACTAAAACTCTCAAAGATTTGTAGATAAGTGACTTCTAGACGTTAAGAACATAGACTTTTTAAAAAAATATATTTTATTGATTTTTTACAGAGAAGAAAGGAGAGGGACAGAGAGTCAGAAACATTGATGAGAGAGAAACATCAATCAGCTGCCTCCTGCATACCTCCCACTAGAGATGTGCCTGCAACCAAGGTACATGCCCTTGGCCAAAATCGAACCCGGGACCCTTCAGTCCACAGGCCGATGCTCTATCCACTGAGCCAGACTGGTTAGGGCAAGAACATAGACTTTTATGTCATGCATTTCAGTTACAGTTAGTAGCTAATACTTTTTCCATATGCAAATAGTTGTATAAATGACATCAATGTTACTAAACCCCAGCTCATGTCTGTCTTTTGAAGCAGTATTTTATCCAGCAAAGAATGAGTCTACCAGTGGAATTGGGAAAATACCTTTGGAGTTCATGACCTGATAATCACTTGGCATTTATTAAGTACCAGAATATGCAAGACTATTAGGTTCCTGGGAGAAACCAGGGATATTTGTCATATATTTTACCCTCACAAAGCTTATACCCTAGAAGAGATGTATCATACATGTAACAGGGAGATTAGTTATGTGATATCATATCATTAGCATATGACATATCTTGAATGAAAAATAAAATCCTACTGTAGGAGTTCAAGGTAGCAAAAAGAATTTGCATAGAGTGGTCAAGGAGACTTCATACAGGAATGGAACTTGAACAGATCTTCAGAATGGGAGAATTTGCATTGCTGCAATGAGAGGGAAGGATAATGCAGTATTGTATATTACAGTAGTCAAGGAAATATTTAAGTAAAAAATTAATTTTTCATTTTGTAAGACTCTGATAAGCTTGTATCAGCCCTTAGTAATCCTTGGTTAAGCTCACTGAAATCTTGGGTTTCTATTACATAGGAATTTTACATAGTTCTTGACTAGATGACTAGTCACATTGTCTTTTCAGCTGGGACTCATCCACTCTCCAACCTGGGAAGGGTTGTTTTTTTATGTTTAGATCAGTTATGAGAAGCTGAAAGTTGGAGAATTTGTTCTAATCATTGACTTCTGCATACTGGCTAAATGACTTTGGGAAAATCATTTATTCTCTCTGGCTCTGTCATCTGTATTTTGGGGTTTTTTTTTAAGATAAAACCAGTGGATTTTAAACACATTTTAATTGAAATAGTAACATGGTGTAGGAAAGTATACAAGTCAAAAAAAAAATAAACCTATAGAATAAAGAGGTAATATGCAAATTAACCCTCACACTCTCACAAGATGGCTGCCTATGACCAGGCCAGCAGGGGGGTTAGTGAGGGACGACCAAACGACTGAACAAGCAGGCTGCATGGGGCGACCAAGCCCGCAGGGGTGGTTAGGGACGACCAAATGACTGAACAACAGACTGTGTGGGGCCACCTGGCTTGCAGGGGGGTTAGTGAGGGGTGACCAGGCCAGCAGGGGGCTTAGTGAGGGACGACCAAATGACTGAATAGCAGGCTGCGTGGGGCGATCAGGTTGGCAGAGGGGGAGAGTTGGGGGTGATCAGGCCGGCAGGGGGAGCCAGTAAGAGGTGACTAGGGAGGGGGGACAGTTAGGCGTGACCAGGGGAGCCAGTAAGAGGAGACTGGGGGGGAACAGTTAGGGGTGACCAGGTCGGCAGGGGGGGTGCAGTTGGGGGTGACCAGACTGGCAGGGGGGCCAGTTGGGGCGATTAGGCTGGCAGGGGGGAGCAGTTGAGGGCAACCAGGTCAGCAGGGGCACAGTAAGGGGTGACCAGGCCAGTGGGGGTGGTGGCAGTTAGGAGCAACCAGGCCAGCAAGGCGGGGAAGTTAGGGCGACCAGACAGACAGGCAGGTGAGCAATTAGGAACCAGTGGTCCAGGATTGTGAGAGGGATGTCCAACTGCCAGTTGAGTCCCCCAAGGGGTCCGGGATTGGAGAGGGTGCAGGCTGGGCTGAGGAGACCCCCCTCCCCCCCCCCCCCCCGCCCCTCACTACCCCCCCCCTCCCCCCCGCATGAATTTCATGCCCTGGGCCTCTACTATGTCATAAACCAGCGGTTCTCAACCTGTGGGTCGAGGCCCCTTTGGCAGTCGAATGACCCTTTCACAGGGGTCACCTAAAAACCATCCTGCATATCAGATATTTACATTACGATTCATAACAGTAGCAACATTACAGTTATGAAGTAGCAACGAAAATAATTTTATGGTTGGGTCACAATATGAGGAACTGTATTTAAAGGGCCAGAATGTTGAGAACCACTGTCATAAATAAGTAGCTCAAAGAATTTTCATATATGAACACACATGATCAGTAGCTTGTTTTTTGAAAAAACATATTTTTATTGATTTCAGAGAGGAAGAGAGAGGGAGAGAGAGATAGAAACATCAGTGATGAGAAAGAACCATTGATCAGCTGCCTCCTTCATGCCCCTACTGGGGATCGAGCCTGCAACCCAGGCATGTGCCCCCGACTGGAATAGAACCCGCGACTCTTCGGTCCACAGACGGACACTCTATCCACTGAGCCACGCCAGCTAGGCAGTAGCTTGTTTTTTTAAAAATATATTTCATTGATTTTTTACAGAGAGGAAGGGAGAGGGATAGGGAGTCAGAAACATCGACCAGCTGCCTCCTGCACACCCCAAACTGGGGATGTGCCTGCAACCAAGGCACATGCCCCCGGCCGGAATCGAACCCAGGACCCCTCAGTCTGCAGGCCAACACTCTATCCACTGAGCCAAACCAGTTAGGGTGTAGCTTGTTTTTTTAACTTAAAAAAGAATATCAGCTGCCTGTTACAAACAATTAAAATCTCAAATAGAAATGTGTTTAAATGAAGGGGCTTGGGTACAGGACCCTGAGATGATCTCAAAGGACATTTCTAGCTTTAGTGCAATATGATTTTAAACACAGTAGCACTTGTAAGTATTATAGGAATATTTTATATATGCTGAAGGTGCTTTCCAGTTTTAAGATAACAGAGTAAAGATGTTTGTGCTCCTCTTTGATGTCACCCCAAAACAAGTAGAAAAACAAAAACAGGAACATAAATTCTATTATTCAACTATCTAGCAGAGTATTCTTGCAGTCCTGAACTCTGAAATGTGTGAAGAAAGAAAGGAAATGGAGTAATAATTGACCCAGGAAGGTGGAGGAAGTGAAACCAAAGAGGCAGCAGAGGCTGTCAATGCAGAAGTAGTTTGCAGAAGAAGCTTAGAAATTGGAGGCAGCGGTACCTGGGAAATCAGAGAGGAGGCCTGGGTCTGAAAAGAGGGGCTTGAAATTCTTATAAGAAACAATTAGCCCCTAAGTCTTAAGTAAGAAATTTTTCAGGAACTGAAGGACATGATTCTATAGTTTGAAAAGAACTGAGTGTCCAGTATAATTAATTTTTTAAAAGGAAAAAAGAACCATAATATCACTATGAAATTTCAGAATACTAAGTATAAAGAAAAGATTCTAAAAGTTTTTAGGAAAACAAAAAGGATAAATCTATTAAGGATTGGTAATCAGAAAGGCACCCGACTGCAGAATAGCAGCATTGGAATCAACAGGGCAAGGGAACAGACCATCACAGTTGTAAACAGAAAATGATTTCTAACCTTGAATTCCGTACGCACACATATTGCCAAATATGTAGACTAAAGGTAGTTTTAGACTTGCAAATCTCAACCACTCTCTCTTAAATATTCCATGCACTATTTCACTGAATACTTTTGGAGGAGTTGCTTTAATTACATCAGAAAAAAAAGTGAGGAAGGAGAGAGATGGTAGCAGAAACCTAAATGAGGAAGCCAGAGGATCTAGGAAGCTGGGCATCGTTTCCAGGAGAGAGGTGATGAGTGAGAATTGAGTGATAAGTTTGACAATCAAAGTATATGTGTACCAAATAAAGTACATTTATACTTTCTGCCCATGGACACTGAAGGCTGTTCATAAAGATGAAAAAAATCTATAACTTCGTATGTATGTGTTTTTTCTTTTTGTTTCTTTTAGCTAATAGACCAGTTAAAGCCTGGTGGAAGATTGATATTGCCGGTCGGTCCTGCGGGTGGAAATCAGATGCTGGAGCAGTACGACAAGCTGCAAGATGGCAGTGTCAAAATGAAACCTCTGATGGGAGTGATATACGTGCCTTTAACAGATAAAGAAAAGCAGTGGTCCAGGTGGAAGTGATTTTACCTTCTGCTCTTTCTTCTTCCACACATGCAAGGTGAAAGGGTGTGGATTTTAAGACATTAGCCTGCAAGAGCTGCTTTTTTGGTCATTACTTTAATGCTGCTCCATTTTAACATCAGAAAGTCACTGCATTAAAAATGTAGAAAAGTTGCATGGTCTGCCCTTTTTTTGGTTAAACTCACATCTTTGGGGAAGGGAGGGTGAGACTTGGTTGGCACAAAGGTGGTTTTTTAAACTGCAGTTTAGTGCTAAGGAGATTTCATCATCCGACACTCTGTTTCTATATTTTCAAATCGTTTGTATAGATGCTGTGTGGTCATGGAAGCAAAAGCTTCGCTTTGAAGAGAAGGGGCCATCATTTCCTGCCCCGTCCACTCTCTGTGATAGCATTGTCGTAAAGAGAAAGAAGGGAAAAGATATTCTTGTCCCAGTTTCCAAGGTGTCAGAATCCCAGAGAGGACGTTCATCCTCTCAGCTTGACTTCTCTGCCAGTCAAGTTCCTAGATGTCCCACAGCCGGTGCCTGTTTCATATTCAGCTGTTGTTTCAGAGCCACTGTAACAAGTAACTTATTGCCGTTCTAAAAACAGGCCAGCCAGTTTTTAACCCACTTTAAGTTCCTGGGGAGGGAGGGGAGAGGATTCTGTCAACTCAAAGCGAGTGCCCAGGTCTCACAAACCCCCCCAAAGGGCCAGCAGCATGCAGCATAGTCCCCAGCACAGCATGGCTCATTACGACGCCCATTTTGTTGTACCTCTCAGCGTAATCGGAATAATTTTGTTTGAAGCCAAGATTTCTTCTTCCCACTCCCTCCCGTGGGGAGGAGTGCGGTCAGAAAGTAAAAATGACTTAGCTAAGACCACTTGGAATTAAATACCAAAATAAGAAAGGCGTTACAGTTTCCTTGTTTTAGAATCTATTTTTATTTGACAGAGGTATTTAAGACCATTATTTTCTTAATAAGTAATATGGTGATTGTAAGTATAATATATATCTCAATTTTGTTTTTGAATGAATGTTTAATTGCAAAAATGGTAATGAATGTAACTCAGTTTGTTTAAACTGAGTTTTACTTTTAACTTAATTCTGATTGGCCATTTCTGGGATATCTTACTAGGAATTGCATTTTATTCTTCACCTAATGTAGTTATAAAGTTGTTTTCTTTGAATTCTAACCTGGTGCACAGCCACTTCTTAAAAACAAACTAAAAAGCTATCAGTCTTGTCAGTTATAATCAGATGTAGTTTAACAACGAACTACAATCTTCCTTCACTTTTCTTTTAGTATAGTTATACCATTATATATTTGTATGATTGTTATTGTATAAAGGGGGCAAATGTATCATTGAAATTCGAAGAGTTCAGATTTTTATGTTTAAAATTTTATATACAATAAATATTAGTATTGAGCATTCTATCTATAATTTAATGAAGGAAAAAGGTATTTTGTTTTTATAATTAGAGGTGGGGTTTTTTTATTTTACTGATTTCATAGAGGAAGGGAGAGAGGGAGAAAGAGAAACATCAATGATGAGAGAGAATCATTGATCGACTGTCTCTTGCATGCCCCCACTGGGGATCAAGCCTGGAACCCGGGCATGTGCCCTGACCGGGAATTGAACAGTGACCTCCTGGATCTATGACCCACACTTGGCAGGCCAGACGTGGAATTTTTTGTTGTTAATCTTCACCTGAGGATATTTTTCCATTGGTTTTTAGAGAGAGTTGAAGGGAGGAGGAGAGACAGAGACTAACACCAAGAGTAATTCGTTTTGTTGTTAAACACTTTTCAGTTTGAGGACCTTCTTAATATATTTATTCAATAAGTATGTGTGTGCCCACTATTTCAGGCACTGCACTAGTTCAGGAATATAAAGCTGTGACTTTGAAATTGACCATTCATAGTCATATGGGAGATAAAAAAAAAAATCAAAAGACAAGACAGGCCATTACTGGCATGCCTTGTTTTATTGTGATTTGCTCTATTGTGCTTTGCAGATACTGTTATTTTACAAATTAAAAGTTTGTTGGCAACCTTGGGTTGAGCAAGTCTGTCGGTGCCATTTTTCCAACAGCATTTACTCATTTGTGTCTCTGTGTTACATTTCAGTAATTCTTAAAATATTTCAAACTTTTTTTATTATTGCTATATTTGTGATGATCTGTGATTTTTTTTAAAATCTGTGGTTTTTGATGTTGCTATTGTAATTGTTTTGGGTTGCCACGAGCCACACCCATATAAGATGGTTAACTTAATTGTTAATTGTTGTTTGTGTTCTGACAGTTCCACCAACTGGCTGTTCTCTCTCTCCCTCTCCTTGAGCCAATTAATAATCCCACAATGGCCTCTAAGTGTTCAAGTGAAAGGAAGAGTTGCATGTCCCTCACTTTAAATGAAAAGTTAGAAATGATTAAGCTTAATGAGGAAGGCATGTCAAAAGCTAGACAGGTCGAAAGCTAGGTTTCTTGTGCCAAGTTGTGAATGCAAAAGAAAAGTTCTTGAAGGAAATTGGAAGTGCTACTCCTGTAAAACATGAGTGATAAGAAAGTGAAACAGCCTGTTGCTGATAGGGAGAAAGTTGTAGTGGTCTGTATGTAAAAGAACAGACCAGCCACAACATTCTCTTAAGCCGAAGCCTAATCCCTGGGAAGATTCTAAACCTTTTCAATTCTCTGAAGTCTGAGAGAGGTGAGGAAGCTGCAGAAGTTTGAAGCTAGTAGATAGTAAGGAAAGAAGGTAATCTCCAAGTGCAGGAAGTGCTGGTGTAGAAGCTGCAGCAGGTTATCCAGAAGCTCTAGGTGGGATAATTAATGAAGGTGGCTACATTAAACAATAGATTTTTCCCTTAGCCGGGTTGGGTCAGTGGTTAGAGCACAGCCCAGGGACCCAAGAATCCTGGGTTCAATTCCCCATCAAGGGCACGTACCTTGGTTGCAGCCTCAATCCCCAGCCTGGGTCAGGGTGTATATGGGAGGCAACCAATCAATGTGTCTCTCTCACATTGATCTTTATACCTCTGTCTCTCTCTCTCTCTCTCTGTCTCTTTCTCTCTCTCTCTCTCTCCCCCCCCTCCTTACCTCCCTTCCACTCTCTCTAATCTCTCTCTCTCACACACACACACATACAGTAGATTTTCAATGTAGACTAAACAGCTGTCCTTAGATTGAAAGAAGGTACCATCTATGACTTCCATAGCTGGAGAGGAGAAATCAATGCCTGGCTTCAAAGGACAGGCTGACTCTCTTATTAAGGGCTAAAGCAGCTAGTGACTAAGCTGAAGCCAGTGCTCATTTACTATTCAGACAATCCTAGGGCCCTTAAGAATTATACAAAACGTGGATGACAGCACACCTGTTTACAACATGGTTTATTGAATATTTTAAGCCCACTCTTGACCTGCTGCTCAGGAAAAAAAAAAAAAGATTCCTTTTAAAATATTACTATTCATTGACAATGCCTCTGGTCACTCAAGAGCTCTGATGAACAAGATTAATACAGTTTTCATGCCTATTAACCTAACATCCATTCTACAGCCCCTGGATTACGTAGTAATTTGGACTTTCAAGTCTTATTATTTAAGAAATACATTGTGTAAGGCTATAGTTGACACAGATAGTGATTCCTCTGTTGGATCTGGGCAAAGTTAATTAAAAACCTGAAAAGGATTTATCATTCTAGATGCCATTGAGAACAGTCATGATTCATGGGAAAAGCTCAAAATGTCCACATAAACAGGAAGTTGGAAGAAGTTGATTTTAACTCTCGTGAATGACTGTGAGGGGTTCAAGGCTTCTATGAGGAAGTAGCTCCAGATGAGGTGGAAATAGTAAGAGCACTAGAACTAGAAGTGGAGCCTGAAGATGTGACTAAATTACGCAATCTCATGGTGAAACTTTAATGGGTTAGGAGTTACTTCTCGTGGATGAGCAAAGAAAGTAGTTTCTTGAGATGGAATCTCCTCCTGGTGAAGAGGTTGGGAAGATTGATATAATAACAACAGGATTTAGAATATTACATAAACTTATTTGATGAAGTAGTACAGGGTGGAAGAGGATTGACTCCAATTTTGAAAGAAGTTCTGTGGGTAAAATTCTATCAAATGGCACCACATGCTACAGAGAAATTGTTCATGAAAGGAAGAATCAGTTGATCTGGCAGACTTCATTGTTCTTATTATTCTAAGAAGTTGCCACAGACACCCCAGCCTTCAACAACCCACCACCATGACCAGTCAGCAGCCATCAACATTGAGGCAAGATGCTACCTGCAAAAAGGTCATGACTCACTGATGGCTCAGTGATGGTTACCATTTATAAACAATAAGATATTTTTTTCCAGGAGAAGTAGAGGGGGAAGGAAAGGCACTGGCGCGCTCCGTAGAGGGAGAACACCAAGATATTTTAAATTAATTATGTACATAATGCTATTATTGTACACTTAATAGACTACAATATAAACCTAACTATTATATGAACTGGGAAAACAAAAATATTGTATAACTCACTTTATTGTGATGTTCGCTTTATTGCAGTTGTCTGAACCTGAACATGCAGTATCTCTGAGGTACACCTACAGAGCAGTGATTTTTAACCTTTTTCATCTCATGGCACACATAAACTAATTACTAAAATTCTGCACACCAAAAAATACATATTTTCGCCAATGTGACCAACAAATAGGTAGCATTTTGATTCATTCACACTGGATGGCTATTATATGTTGGCTGTTGTCATTTTTTAATTTGATAATCTAAGGGAAAGGAGGTCAGTGCCCCTGACTAAATAGTCAAGTATTTCATGTTTTAAAAATTCGTGTGGCACACCGGTTGAAAATCGTTGCTATATAGTGGGTTTAGACTTTGCCTTGAGGGCAGTAGAGAGCAATTAAAGTACTGAAGCCAGGCAGTGATCAGAATTACATTTCAGAAAGATAACTAACTGGCTGTGGTAGAGTAGATTGGAAAAGGACAAGACTAGAATCTGTAACAGGAGGTGGCTGCAGCAAGTTATGGGTAAAATGCTGGTGGCCTGAATTAAGGCATTAGTAGTAAGGCTAGAATGTGGTTAAAAGGTCCCTTACAGCCGAACCGGTTTGGCTCAGTGGATAGAGCGTCGGCCTGCGGACTCAGGGGTCCCAGGTTCGATTCTGGTGAAGAGCATGTACCCACTGGGGGGCGTGCAGGAGGCAGCTGATCATCTCTCTTATTGATGTTTCTGGCTCTCTATCCCTCTCCCTTCTTCTCTGTGAAAAATCAATAAAATATATTTAAAAAATAAAAGGTCCCTTACAGCCCTTACTAGTTTGGCTCAGTGGATAGAGCATCAGCCTGCGGACTCAAGGGTTCCAGATTCAATTCCAGTCAAGGGCATGTACCTTGGTTGCGGGCACATCCCCAGTGGGAGGTGTGCAGGAGGCAGCTGATCGATGTTTCTCTCCCATTGATGTTTCTAACTCTCTATCCCTCTCCGTTCCTCTCTGTAAAAAAATCAATAAAAAAAAAAAATTTTTTTAAAAAGGTCCCTTATGCCCTGACCGGTTTGGCATGGTGGATAGAGCGTCGGCCTGCGGACTGAGGGGTCCCGGATTTAATTCCCGTCAGGGGCATGTGCCTTGGTTGCGGGCACATCCCCAGAGGGGGGTGTGCAGGAGGCAGCTTTTTGAAGTTTCTCTCTCATCAATGTTTCTAACTCTATCCCTCTCCCTTCCTCTCTATAAAAAATCAATAAAATATATTTTAAAAAAAAAAAGGTCCCTTACAATTTTTAAGTGCCCGCCCCGCATTTGCGAATCATCGTCTAAAAAGCTCCTTAGTTTTTTTCCAGGCTAGATGATGTTTGTTCCTTCAGATTTTTGGGGGGATTAATTTAGCAATTCATCCTAGCACTTTCTTATGAACCTTTTCTTGTTTCTCACCAGCTTTCATCCTTCTCTTACGGAGGAATCCAGAGCTAGATGCAGTGCTCTGAGAGCATGAGCTCTAGTATTTGCTAAGGAGATATGATAGAAACTATTTAGAAAAATGGGATTAGTGGGCATGTCAAATTCTACTGCCAGATATGTATGTCCTGGCTGATGTGGCTCAGTAGGTTGGGCATGATCCCATGCCCTGGAATGTTGCCGGTTCAATTCCTTGGTTAGGGCACATGCCTGGGTTGCAAGTTCGATCCCCAGCAGGGGGCATGCAAAAGGCAGCTGATCTATGTTCTGCTCTCACATTGTTGTTTCTCTCTCACTCTCATTCTCTTTCCTCTCTCTCTAAAAAAAGAAATAAAACATTTTAAAAAAGAATAGATAATATTAAATGTTAGGATATATAATACTAAATGTTAGTAGCTTGGAGCTATTAACCTGATTATGTATAATTATATATTTTAAAACAAAGTAATTGATGTATATAATTATTAACCTGATGAAATATTTAGCACATATATAGCCATTTTAAGAGACTCTCTAGAATGCTACTTTTTATTATAAATGAGTTATATATGTAAGTCAGACAAAGAAAGATATGATGATGTAGAATTTTAAACATTTGAAAAAATTAACTTGAAAGTTATACAGATTTTGGAGTATTAGTTGTGACAAAGTTATACAAGGATGGGCAAAAAATTTTTGGCTTTCCTTGGTGCAAAAATGTTAAAAATCAGGTCTATAAACTTAATTTTTTTTTCACTTTAGTGCTATATATTTCCCTATGTTTGTTTTTGATAATACTGTAACTGACACCAAAGTAATGCATGTACATCATAAAAAGAGAAAAAAGTACAAAGAATAAAGTAAAATCACCCCTAATCCCAGAACCCAGAGATAACCACTATAAGTATTTTAGTAATTTTTCTTACTCTTTTTTTTAAAAAATATATTTTATTGATTTTTTATAGAGAGGAAGGGAGAGAGATAGTTAGAAACATCGATGAGAGAGAAACATTGATCAGCTGCCTCCTGCACATCTCCCATGGGGGATGTGCCCGCAACCCAGGTACATGCCCTTGACCGGAATCGAACCTGGGACCTTTCAGTCCGCAGGCCGACGCTCTATCCACTGAGCCAAACCGGTTTTGGCTTTTCTTACTCTTTTATCCATAACTCTATGTACATCTCTTTTGTATTCCTGAGCTCACTCAGCAGCATTATTTTGTAATCTTTTCATTTCATAAAATATCAACATTGTTTCCATCATTAGAAACATTTTTTGCAGTATGTTTTCTGGTTTTATTGAGATATACTTGACCTACAGTGTGGTGTGAGTTAAAGTGTACAAAATAATACTTTGAGATAGATATATATATATATATATATATATATATATATATATATATATATATTCTAAAGTAATTACCACAATAAGTTTAGTTTTATGGTTTCAGGTCCTATATCCAAGTCTTTAATCCATTTTGAGTTTAATTTTTTGTGTGCATGGTGTGAGATAAGGGTCCAGTTTCATTATTTTTCATGTGGCTGTCCAGTTTTCCCAGCATCATTTATTGAAGATACTATTGTTTTTCCACTGTGTATTTTTGGCTTTTTAATTAATTGACCATATACATGTGGGTTTATTTCTGAGCTTTCTATTCTGTTCCATTGATCTATGTGTTTTTATGCTAATACCCTACTGTTGTGATAACTATAGCTTTGTAATATAGTTTAAAGTCAGGATGTGTTATGTCTTCACCATGTTCTTCTTTCTAATACTATTGCTTTGGGGTTTGGGAGGTTTTATACAAAGTTTAGGAGTGTTTGTTTTATTTTTGTGAAAAATGCTGTTGGAATTATGATGGGGATTGCTTTGAATCTGTAGATTGCTTTGGATAGTATGGACATTTTAACCTGATTAATTCTTCCAATCTGTGTGCATAGAATATCTTTCTATTTATTTGTGTCTTCAATGTCTTATTAATGTCTTATAGTTTTCAGTGTATAGATCTTTTACCTCATTGGTTAAATTTATTTCTGGGTATTTTATTCTTTTTGATGCAATTGTAAATGGGATTGTTTTCTTAATTTCTCTTCTGATAGTTCATTATTAGTGTATAGAAATACAACTGATTTTTGTATATTGATTTTGTGTCTTGCAATTTATTGAATTAGTATATTCAAACACTTTTTTGGTGGAGGCTTTAGGGTTTTCTATATATAATATGTCATCTGCAGAAAGAGACAGTTTTATTTCTTCTTTTCCGATTTTGATGCCTTTTATTTCTTTTTCTTGCCTAATTGCTCTGGCTAGGATTTCCAGTACTATGTTGAATAAAAGTGGCAAGAGTGGGCATCCTTGTCTTGTTCCTGATCTTACAGGAAAAGCTTTCAGCTTTTCACCGTTGAGTATGATGTTAGCTGTGGGCTTGTCATATGTGGCCTTTATTATGTTGAGGTACGTTCCCTCTATACCCAGTTTGTTGAGAGTTTTTATCCTTTTTCTTTAAAAAAAATTTTTTTTTCTAAATGGAGAGGATATTTGGAAATGTACTATGTTATTGGGCAATAAAGATATTTACTTATAATATCTTTAATGCCTTGTAACAGGTAAATAAAATGTGGTTATTTATTTAAAAAACAATAGTGGAATCTTCAATTCATATATAAAAAGCACAAGTTAATTTATGAATTAAGCACTTTGCAAGTACTCATAATTTAATGCTTGCATGATATTAAAAGCTATTCTATGAGAAATAAAGTACTTAAGTTATTTAGAAGAATATATTAAGTGGAACCAGAACTGATGATGTATTGTTTAAAAGGTAACCCAGTACTATATGACAATGGTAGCTTATGGGAGAAGTAATTTTAAAAATATTTTCTTGCACAATTTACCAAATTCAATAAAAAGAATATTATCTGATAATTCCTTAATTCACCACTTGCCTAGGAAATTTTAGCTCTTTATTTACCTTCCTTTTAAATTTAATGCCTTTTATAAAAAACTTTCCATTACAGAACAGTTGTACAAATAGTACAAAGCACTCCTGAATCTCTTCCTCCAGAGTTAACCAGTTACTAACATTTTTCCACATTTGCTTTCTCACTCCTTCCCTCCCTGTATATCCATATATGTAATATTTTTTTCCTGAATCATTTGAGAGTATTGCAAACATCAAATTTCTTTACTTCTGAAGTGCTGTTTTTGTCACTTAGAATACCCTGAGAGATGAAGCTTTTAGACTTTTCAGGTAGTTTAATTTTTCACTTTTAACAGCTTTATTGAGGTATAATTTACATACCATACCATTTATTGTAGATTGCATTTTTGTTCCTTCCTTCCTCTCACTGGCAGTTGCTGGTACAGTGCTACACCTGGCTGAGCGAATGGTTTCTTTTGGAGCTGATAAAGCTGCCTTATGAAATCAGCTGACAGGTATATTATACCTACAGATGATGCTTTTCCCCACAAAAGTTTGGGTTGATATTGACCCACTCAACAACTCCTAACATACTCTAAGCAAAAAGCTAAATTTTTGTCCAATTCTGTGACTGTAACTGTAAAAATTTACTTGGACTCAAATACTCGTCATCATTTTACAATAGTATTAGCAAGACCCTAGACCTAAAACTAATTTCTCTGAATTTTTGGTTTTGAAAGCAGAAGGTTATCTTTAGAATTAAAAAGAAAAGAAATCAGGTACTTTAGGTTTCATACTTCATTCTTAATTTGCATGAGAGATGTTTGAAATGGCTGATTTCCATTTTTGCTTTGACTTGGGACCGTTTGTTCTTTTTATTTTAAAAATATATTGCTTGGGGACCAGTGTATTTTTACTGATTTCATAGTTGTATCTGAATTATTAGAAAGTTAAGTTTTGCAGTATGTAACTCCTGCTTACACATTTCTCTCTTTTTCCTCCCCCCAGGGACGAACTGTAAAAGCAACATCAGCTTGACCAGTATATAATATTACAGTGGATTGCTCATCTCAGTCAAAGCTTTTGAAAACCACAGCATCACAGCTTATTTTGGACTTTGTTACACTTTTTTCAGCATGAAAATGTGTGGTTTTGTAGGGTTTCTAATTCTTCCAAGAGGCACAAAAGCCAAATTGGTAGAGAAAGGATGCAAAGTATACATTTTACTTTAAAATATTAAGCGAAGGCGTTCTGCAAAATGGGAAAGTTAGTTTTTTAATTGATTTGGAGGAGTGGTTTTTCTTTTCTTAGACACTTAAATTCTGTTCCAATATTAATTTTTCAGATTGCGTTTGTGTATCAGATAACATCACCATTCACAAGTTAAAATTCTTTGTTTTTTTTGATGCCTGTGAGATGCTACTAAGAAAATAGAAATGAGCTCCCTTTTTAAAGCTTTTGATGTGGTGTCATAGAATAGCATGTTGTAGATACAATCAGCTGCTTTGGTACCTTAAAACTAAGCAATTGTAAATATTAATATTTAGGAAGGTGGAAAGTGATATTCCTTAACACTCAGCAGTTCAGATTGGACATAACTGACATAGTTCTTCATTTCTCTCTTTAAAATGATATTAGACTTGTAGTTTAGTTTTATTTCTTCTGTTTCTAACTTGCTGCTGTTAATGTATGAATTTAACATGCTGTGTAAGCTGTGTCTTAGTTACTGAACAGTTTATGCAGTGCTGCTTTGCCAAATAAAGTTAAAAGTAAAAGAGGCATTGGTGGTGTTTGAATGTAGAATAAAGAACAGCATGTCCACCAGATACAGAATGTTGATTAAGATCACAGAAAAGATTATTTCTCTGATGCTCCATCTTGTCAAATATGAGTGGCATTAATTCAGTTGTACATTTGCACAATGAATGTGACTATGTTTCTTGAGAACAAGGACTACACCTCATTTATTTTTCTTTGCTTTACACAGGGTTTGTCCTCTTGTAGATGTACAATAAATGCAGGATGAATGAGCAAATGAATTGACTGAATGTCAGGGAAGAGCTGCGTTGAGGCTAAATTTACCAAAACCCATTTCTCACCTATAAAGGCTTTGTTAATATAAAGACTATAAATGAATTTCAAAAAGTCAGTAGCACTTTGGAATCTTGTTTAATGTTGTGGCTTTAGACCTTTTATAGTGGGATCTTGGTTTTTCTCAGGGTTCCAGAGCTCAAAGCAACATGAGCACTAGAGCTAGCAGAACTAGCACTCCCAGCAAAGTCCTTCCGACTGCTGTGCCCACGTGCGTACAGTTCTGGCAAGTGGATGCTAAGCGAGGATGCAAGGCACCTCTCCCCCACTTCTTAACGTCCTAAACATTTCTTCCTTAAAAATGGCTTTAAAAAATTATGCCTGCATCTTCTCCTAGTGTCTCTTTGGGGGCAAGATCTTAGACACAGGAAACTGGCATTCGTTGGTGGCCAAACCTTACGAGTTTCAGTTCTTTATTGGCTTCAGTTTGCTGCTGTTGGTATAGCTTCTGGACCTAGGCCATGAACCCTCATTTGACTCGGTGTCATTTGAGTTAGTTTCAAAGGTGAAGTCATGGAGAAAGATGAAAAAAATTCTGTTATTTGCTAGGGAGAACATTTGATACTTGGATGACTTGAAACGTGAAATGCTTGTGGAAGGATGGAAGGGTAGCTGCAGTCTACTTGCACTGAGGATGGCGGGAAGGAATTTCAAGTTTTCAGAAAGGTTGTTTCAGTGGGCCTTTCCTCAGGAAAAGAGAAGTGAAGCACACAAACATGTCTGAGAGGTAAATTGTGGACAACTTTCCCTTTAAAATTATTTTTAAACTGTCTTAGATGCAGAACTCTTTCAATCATATAATGAAAAGGTAAGTTGACTTTAAAAAGTCCTGTTCAGTCCATCTGGCAGTGTATTTTGAAGCTCTTGATTCTGCTTCTCTAATCCTTAATTTTCCTCTTTGTAAAATAGGGTTGGTATGGTTAAATCCAGGTAAGATAGTACAGCTCAGTAAATATTGGCAACTTATGATTATATTAAAAAGTTGTTAAGGCTTAAGAATCAAGTATAATTTATTAACAGACTATTGTACATGGGACATCTTTTCTCATGTATTTCAACATCGTTGCAGTACTGAATTGTGTTTAATTTCTTCATGTATAAAAGATGTGCTGAAAGACATGCCTTGACAGTTTTTATTTTATTGGGTATGGCTGTAAGTGACATCCTTCCTTGGAAAACAAAGGGCACAGCATCACGTAGAGAGTACAGACAACTTAAGTTCATTCACAGTCATTTCTCTAAACTGTCCTTGAGGGAAAATTTAAATCTTTGCTCAGTTCTAAACTCAATAAAATGCTTGACATTTTCAGGGAATAAAAGGAACCAATTTCCATTTTTCTAGAACTAACTTCCCATTTGTTAATGTTTCTGGTTATATCTCCAATCCAAATTAAGCTCTTTGCTAAAGGAACAACCTATCTCGGGTTCATTCTGAAAATGTGTCCTAGAATTTGAAAAGATTGGCCACTTACGGTAAAAAAACAACAACAACACAAACACATTATGTAAATAGGAACATCATGTGAGTATAGACAGGCATCACACTCTGTAGTCCACTCAGAATAATTTCTAGAAAATGTATAATTCTGGCATTAGGTGATGATGGGAATAATTTGCCTTTAAAATCCTACCAAAAAAAAAACAACCTAAAAGAAGAGATGCTAAACTAGATGCCAGTTTTCTATAAAGATGAATTTGTGCAAAACTGCTTTATGCTCTGAGAATACATAGCCTGGGGTTAGCTGACTGCACATTATAACATTAAATAAATAATGGGAAAAATTCATTCCAGTGGATGAAACAACCAGCTAATATGTCAACATGTGACATTTTTACCAAAGGGGCACCCAGAAATCCACTCATCATTCTGCTTTTCAATTTAAATGCACTTTTCTCTCCCATCAATACAGACTAATGTGAGAACTGGTGACTTTTATAAAAATGAGCTGCTGTGTTCTGGACCATTGAGCAGTGTGCAGTAGGCGCAAGAAAGTACTAGTAGTCCTCCTAGCTCACTTTGCGCTCAGCGAAGCCGGTTACAATTTTTGACCTGCCAGGTTCTCTCCTTCCACTCTGATTTCCTGTATCATTTCATGCCCATGTTAGAGCTATTTGTAATTCAGTCTGAGTTTTTCCTCCCTAAGGTCAGCCTAATGAGGCAGCCACCTACATGACATGATGTCAGAGGTGCTGGAAACAGCTCACTTGAGGTCCATTCTCAGAAACAGGTTTTGCAGGAGAGAGGAGAAGGGAGAGCTATGAAAGGGTAAAGTGAGCAATAGGAGGGCCACAGAACAAGGGGAAGTCGTGCACCATGTGGCACAGGGTGGCCAGGGGCCCATGGCTTCTAGAAAGTACGGAGTTAACACTGCCGTTCTAAGGCCACCTCTTGAGATACTAAATGTTCTGTCTTGGCTAACTACAAATTTCTATTTTCAGGGACAGCATACATAAATCAGAATTAGATTGTAAGTCTTTAACTGGATGGACTCCTCTAAATTTCAAAATATTTCACATAATTCCAAAGGGAAATATTTCTACAATAAATAAGAACAAAGGTTTGGGGCTTGTAGAATCTTCTGGGTTTTCCATACTTTTCTTAGCCTAGTTAAAAAAAAGATTCTAAATATCCAAAACCCAGTATACGCAGAAATTACAAGTGAAACGTCCTTGCCCCAGCTACTTAAGTTACATTTATTAGAGATACATCCCATTGATGAGGTAGTCAGATTCCTCAGATGTAATGGGACGAGCTTTCTTCAGTTTCTGTTTGAGCAGGCGTAGTCGGCAAGCAACCATGAGAAGCAGCAACGCAGTGATGGCCAAGCCCAGTGTCAGTGGCAGCACTGCGCCTGTAAACAGTGGAAGTAAAGAGGGTAGGCCAATGTTTTTATTGATTTTCAGAGAGATGGGGGAGAGAGAGAAAGGGATCGGCTGCCTCCTGCATACTTCTTACTGGGGATTAAGCCTGCAACTTGGGCATGTGCCCTGATTGGGAATTGAACCAGTAACCTCTTAATGCATGGGACAATGCTCAACCACTGAGCCACGCTGGCCCGGCAGCCTGGCAGTGGCTCCGTGATTGGATAAGCACTTCGTATGCACTATTTCATTTAATCTAAGTAACTCACTTAAGTAGACAGATACCTGCATTACCAGCATTTTGCAGATTAACTGAGTTGCCAAGAGATTAATTGATCTAAGAGCACACACATAGCTTGTACATGGCAGATTGAGGTCTCAAAGCCAGACTTCTTTATACCCAAATTTTCTACCAGGTTCCTACAGAATTTAATGGCATCAATGGGTACAAATGTTGCAGTCAGATCAGCCTCATGTCCACTGTAATAGACACCCTGTCAGCAGGCAAGTGTAGACACTGTGACCACAGAAAACTTCATTGCAGTCAACAGGTGACATTTATGGATTCACACATGATCATTCCCTCCAAACACAAGTATGGACTACTGATGTTAATTTTTATTTATTTTTTCTAAATTCAGGGAACCTAGTTCCAGCCAGTAGAACCATGGTTGAAAATTAACTTCAAAATATGCTGGTGTAACTCTGGCTAAGGGTAGTTGAGGAAAACAGGGTTTTCCTGTGGGGCTGTTCCTACACAGCCAGCCTAGAAGCAGCCTTTAGAGCAGTGGTTCTCAACCTTGGCTGCACATTAGAATCACCTGGGAATCTTTTTAAAATCCTCATTTCTGGGCCTCATCCTCCAAAAATTCTGTCTCTTTGTTACTAATGTTGTGGCCCCACCCCATAACAAAGAAACAGAATTTCCGGAGGATGAGGCCCAGAAATGAGGATTTTAAGAAGATTCCCTCCCAGGTGATTCTAATGTGCAGCCAAGGTTGAGAACCACTGCTTTAGAGGCTTGCAGGAGTTTGGGAGGAACAGGGTATGCCCTGGATCAGTCTTTCTATAAAAAAGAAAAAAGACTGATAAATTTAAGGTATATAGCCTGTTACTTGAATACATTTATATATTGTTTTTTTTTTAATTATATTTTATTGATTTCAGAGAGGAAGGGAGTGGGAGAGAGCGATGGAAACCATCAATGATGAGAGAATTATTGATCGGCTGCCTCCTGCATGCCTCCTACTGGGGATCAAGCCCACAACCTGGGCATGTGTCCTGACTAGGAATCAAACCGGGACCTCCTGGTTCATAGGTCAATACTCAACCACTGAGCCACGCCAGTTGGGTGATACACTTATATATTGTAATATAATTGCCACTGAAGCAATATTTATCACATCATTAAAGTACAATATTATTGTCTATATTCATTATACCATGCATTAGCTCTCTATGGCTTATTTACTAAGTGAGATAAGACAGAGAAAGACCATTACTATATGATATCATTTACATGTGGAATTTTAAAAAGTCGAACTTGTATATAAAAAAGCAGATCAGTTTTGTCAAGCGCAGGCCTTATTTTTAGTCTGACCTGCTTTCTGGTCAGCCCAGTCTTTCAGATGAGATGGTGGAGCTATTTTTAGCTATACGGGTCTTGCCAACTGGTGGAGCTAGAGGAGCAAAATCTCCATTGCATAAGCTGATTCTATAGCCTTTTCTTTCATTTATTCATTCTTTCTGCATTAATTAGCAGCCAGGTGCCTGACACTGAGCTAAGCGCTGCTCATTAACGATGATAAGCTGCTGCTGAGGCGTGCCAGCACTGTCCTCAGTGCTTCTCGCTTCACTCGTCTAATTCTCAGCCACCACGTGAGTTGGTAGAATTCTTATCCCCATTTTACAAATGAGGTACCTAAGGCACTGATAATTAAATGACTCGCCTGAGTGTATGGTTAGTGGCGAAGCTAGGACACAGCCCCAGACAGTGCAGCTCCAGGACCACTGGGGTCCAACACTGCTCCAAAAGGTAGAGGAGGTCATAGCCTAGTGACCTCCAGTCTGGGTAGATAGACATTTAAGTAGGAAAACGCAATAAGAAGTACAGGTGTAAAAGGAGTGTCCGTGCATCTGGTTCACTGGATCTTGGCTTGAGTGCCCTGGATGTATGATGGGTCTTTTTGGGTGGGCAAGGGAGATGTTTATTTTTATTTCTTTATTTTTGAGATGTTTATTTTTTGACATTTTCAAATTGAGATTCCTAGAGGTGACCCAGGTGGTTGTCTAGTAGGTTTGGGGTTATTCGGGCCTAAATATGTGGGAGCCGTTAGCATCAAGGTTGTGATTGCAGCCATGAAAGTGGGTGAGATTGCCAGAGAGGAAGGAAGGGAGGTTGGGAACAAGGCCCTGAGAAACACCACCATTTAAGGGGGCAGACAAAAGGAGAGAACGCAAAAGAATAGGAAAAGACAGGTCAGAGAAATGGTAGGGCAACCAAGACAGAAGGGTGTCTTAGAACAGAAGGAAGAGACTATGTCAAGAGAAAAGTGCTCAGCTGCATAGATGCTAAGGAGAGGTCCGGGGAGGTGAAGCCTCGGGAGGCCACTGGGCTTAGCAGTTAGAAAGCCAGGGACACCATTGCGTTGGGAGAGATCAGAATGTGGCTGCAGCTGTTGGGAATAAGCCATAAAGAAACATTAAAAACAGGAGGGTCCGTGAAAGGTCCCAGGTTCAATTCCGGTCAGGGGCACATACCCAGGTTGCAGGCTTGATCCCCAGTAGGGGGCATGCAGGAGGCAGCCGGTCAATGATTCTCTCTCATCACTGATGTTTCTCTCTCCCTCTCCCTCTCCCTTCCTCTCTGAAATCAATAAAAAATAACAAACAAAACCCAGGAGGGTTAATACATGATGGAGAAATGTACCTGAGAAGATAAGGGCCTGCATCAAGGTTGGAGGAGAGACTGACCTTGGGAGAGGGAACATCTCCTTTAGTACAAGAGGAAAGGCAGAGATGGTGGGTGCAAACAGACAAGAACTTACAATAAGAGGGAGCTGAGGAAGTTCACTCCTGGTAGCTTTGATTTTTCCAGGCTTAAAACTGGTTCCAGGTAGAATGGTCTCCTCTCCAAGACAAGAGGACCTAGAGCTGAGTACATACTAATGGCATTTCAACTGAAGAAGATTTTGTCTGGGAGTGTCTGGCACAGAAGGAGGGGATGTGGAAGTTGTGGTAGTGACTGTTGGGTATCAAACAAAGGCTGGTATTCCGTAGAGAATTGTGAAAGATAAAAATCTGTGATAAACCAATGGTCTAGCATTGACTCTAGAGCTGGATCATACATTCCACACACAACAGCCCCTCTGCAGGACTCTCTAATCACTGCAGAATTTCTCCACGTGATGGTTGAGCTTTGGCCACTAGAGCAGTGATGGCGAACCTATGACACGCGTGTCAGAGGTGACATGCAAACTCATTTTTTTGGTTGATTTTTCTTTGTTAAATGGCATTTAAATATATAAAATAAATATCAAAAATATAAGTCTTTGTTTTACTATGGTTTCAAATATCAAAAAATTTCTGTATGTGACACGGCACCAGAGTTAAGTTAGGGTTTTCAAAATGCTGACACGCCGAGCTCAAAAGGTTCGCCATCACTGCACTAGAGTTTCCTAATGGCCACCCTGAAGAAGGCAGTTTTGAAACAGCCAAGGGCCATGAAGGTGTCGGTTCCCCCTCTAGCCACTAGGTTAGAAATGTTACAAAGGAATGGGACAAAGGAGGGAAGGGCCAACCTCTTGTTCAGGCAAGAAAATGGTTAAAGGCTAACCTTAAGGATGAGCACCAGTGTTTAGGCTACAGGGTACAGTAAAACACATACAATCTACGGGGATTTTCTATGGGCTAAGTCAGATAGGAGGCTGCTGAACTGTCAAATCTGATTCCTGTTTACTGCAAGGAAAATGAAATCTCCCAGAAAGTGCTTGCTAGAATACAGAAAATTCTTCTGGACTTTTAAGTATTTCTTCAATGTTTTTAGTTTGGGTTCTTTGAGATTTAAAACTTTCTAACCCCTGTTAAACCACATCATGATATTTTTCTCAGAAACCAGCTAAGGGGGCGAACTGGGTATTCTGTTCATATGACCGGGAGTGGCTCTTTTTATTCAAATATCTTGGGTCAGGGTGAGTCCAGCAGGACAGCAGACGGGGCAGCATCCATGTGTTTGACATCTGGAATATTTTGGCCATCCACTGTTAAAAAATTATACTCTAATGTGGAGAGTGGCTGCAGCTTTTGGACAGGTTCAAGCCTGGGACTAATGAGAGGGCATGATCCTCTCGTGGCAAAGCCACGTGCAAGTCCCAGCATGATTATAGCCAAAGGCTATAGTTGTGAGCCTGACCTTATGGTCCGAACCTGTGGCCCCACGTGGCTGAGTGATGTGGGCTGCGGGAGGTGCCGCAAGTAAACAAAGCTTGATCAGGTGCATGTAATTGAGTAGATTCGAAACCCGAGAGAAGGTTGTAACCACCCTTACTTTGCCTCCTGGGATCTGGCTATAAAATAAAGACTCAGCTTGCAGGCCGGGGTGCTGTCTCTCCATCAGAGAGGGCAGCGTCCCACCTAGACCTAGCTTTTTTTCTCTTGTCTGTCTTTTCTGAATCCTTCACCGCTCCCCCTGAGGTTCACCCATGGACGTGCCGGCTCAGCACACTTTAATTTGTGTAGATATTACAAAAGACATTCTAGGGTGAAAAAGAAAGTTTTCTCAACTTAGATCTACAACTGAAGAATCGTCTTTCGTTCCCCTAAATTTTCACTAGTTAGTTTAGGGATTTAGGACTAAAGCCTGACTTCCTATAGGACTATGAAGAAAGTGTTTTCTTTCTAGTTAAAAACAACCAAAATTATGGAATGAAGAAACTTTTCTTCCACTTACTAAATATTCCCTCTACTTCCTACACACTTTCCCTGTTCCTATTGGCTTCTGTCTTTGCATCAGAACACTTGGAGAGAACTGGGTACTCTAAGACCTTTACTCTTGTTGTATCACAAATAACTCAGTAATAATAACCGTCATTGTATGAGCCAAGCACTGTGCTAAGTGCTTTGTATTTACTGTCCCATGTATTCTCTCTAACAACTCCGGGCAAGTATAGTTCTTAGCTCCACCTTACACAGGAGGAAACAGAGATCCAGAGAGAGAAGAAATCGTGCCCAAGGTCATAAAGTTCAGTGGTAGAGGAAGATCTGAACCTGGCATCTTGTTCTTAACCACAATGCCACGAATATTACTCTTTTCACAGAAGGTTACACCTGGAAGGGACCATGGTGATTATCTAGTTCAATCAACTTTTAAAGGGGAAGCTGAGGTTCAAAGATGTGAGGTGACTAGTGTAAGTGCCCGAAAGTGAAGCTTGATATAGGAGCTGATAAGAAATCAGTTCTGATCCACAGACCACTGCTCTTGTCTTGAGCTGTTCAAGTTTTTTCTGGTATCATCAACTAGAGGGTATGTGATTCTGCAAATCTTTATACTCTGCATCCTAGCCATTTTGGTTCAGTGGATAGAGTGTCGGCCTGCAGACTGAAAGGTCCCGGGTTCGACTCCGGTCAAGGGCACATGCTTGGGTTGTGGGCTCGATCCTCAGGACGTGCAGGAGGCAGCCGATCAATGATTCTCTTTGTTTCTATTTCTCTCTCCCTCTCCATTCCTCTCTGAAGTCAATAAAAATAACGAAAAAATAAAAAACTGAGTGAAGAATTTTAAAAAAATCTTTATACTCTGCGATGAATTTTCAAGGTACATATTTGTGTTTGGACAGATTCAAGCCTTGGACTAATGAGAGGGCACAGTCCTCTCGTGGCCACGTGCAAGTCCCAGCTTGGAGGGCAGATCCCTCCCAGCACAATTATAGCCAACAGCTGTAGTTGTAAGCTTGAACCTATGGTCCGAACACGTGGCCCCACATGTCTGAGTGATGTGGGCTTGATAGAGTTCAGGTGCATGACACTGAGTAGGATCGAAACCTATGAGAATGCTGTACACGTCTTGACCACGCCCTTACTTTGCCTCCTGGGATCTGGCTATAAAATAAAGACACGGCTAGTAGTCCATGGCGCTGTCTCTCCATCTGGGAGCAGCGTCCCACCCAGACCCAGCCTTTTCTCTTGTCTGTCTTTTCTCAATCCTTCACCACCCCCTCTCAGGGTCACTGAACCAGGATGAGCTGGTGCGGCACATAAGGTGCCCTGGGGCTGAGTATGCTGTGGCCATGCCGGCTCGCCACACATATTTACCTATTTCTGGGGCTGGGTGTTCCCCTCCTCCTCGATTGCTCTTTGACTCAAAAATATAATTTTCTTCTTTTTCATTCTTCCCCGAGGAATCACTATCTGGAAAATAAGTAGAACACATATTGAGGGTACATCAGAAACTTTAGAAGAAAGACATGAACATACAGCATCTATTTCTCTAATAAGCATAGGCCTAAGCTTATCACCAATTCACTAGATAAGTAATGTGATCGATTTAATACAGCAGAATGTGTGGCCAGTACAAAACCACTGGACAGAGAGAGGGGAACAAGCATATTGTGCCAAGACTCCCACCTCCACCTGAGAAAAGAAAGGAAGGGACTCGGCCAGAGAAGTCAAGGGTAGTCTCTGAACTTCATAGAATGGAAAGCAGACGCGGTCCCGAAAGGTTTTTCTTCATAAAAAAGGAACAGAGCATACAAAAGGCACATGGACGCTCTATTTCATTTTCTCACCTGACCCTATGTATACTATTGAGAGGAGATATTAAGAAAGATAAAATCTTACAATTTTTATCCCAGGTTCTCCTAATGAGCAATGGCTGGTCCATTCTATCATTTCCTCTCTAGTAATTTATAGCATTTGTGTGCTTGTTACATTGACAATATAATAATGAGTTAGTAACGTTACCCTCACACTGTGGTGTGATTTCAAGTGCGATTTTTGGGAAATACAAGGCTTAATGTCTGTAAATTAGAAATGATCAGCTGACATGAGGAATTTTATGGAGAAACAAACATTTTAAAGCTTCCTTACTCATATGGCATCAACAGAAATGTTCAGGACACCTGCAACTGAAACAAGACTATTTAAAGGGACTAGATGCATTTATTTGGTAATTTGTACTAAGAAAAATACATGAATTTACTAAGGATCACAAGTCATCTGGATAGTGGAAAATTGTAAAGTTAATCCCACCCAAAGTGCATGAGACTTGCTTCTCTGTACTCATTTAAGCATTAATTATTACACTTTTCCACCTCTCCCAATGTGATAGATGAAAGACTGCCTCTCCTACTTTCTGTATTACATTACTAGCATTAACTTTGGTATCGATTCAGTATGTCTAAAATGAGTTAAACGTGTGTGGGGGAAGGAGGCAGAACATTTAACTGGTTCATATTTCTTGTACTAGCTGTTGATTCTTGTAGAACAGGCATAGGTCATGAACAATAATGTATTTTTAAATCTATGTTATGCTGAATATAACATCATTTCAACACATATAGAATTGGAAGCTGGGGAGAAGGCTGTTGTCTAAAGGAACGCCACTTGTTGTGAGGGCCTCTCCGACACTTTCAAAGTTCTACTCTGCCCATTTCTTTGGCCCTGGATTTTCAAACGTTGTGTTTTTGATGGATAGTTAGTAACACATAAAAATGCCCATAAGAAAAATAAGCTTTGTAAAAATATCCTAAAGTTCTTAGAAGTAAATGTGCGTGCATATGTGTATAAATAAAAGTAACCAGAAGAAAATGTAACAATGTTAACAGTGAGCTTTGCTACATGATTTAAAAATTTTTTCTGTATTCTCCAAATTTTCTACTATAAATGCATATCACTTTAATAATTAGGAAAAAAACAATATATATTATAAATAACTGAATATCTACTCTCTCTTCATCTCTGGAACTTCATTCCTTACATCTTCATAGCCCAAGGCAAAGGCTTCATATCTGAAACAGAGGTTGCAAATATATCTCAAACTGGGTGGCAACATTATTTTCAAAATGATTCTGAGGCTGAGTCTTCACTCCCCAGGAGGCGGCACTGGGAACACAGTAAGAAGCTATGCTGAAACTGGTTTGGCTCAGTGCATAGAGCGTCAGCCTGCGGACTGAAAGGTCCCAGGTTCGATTCCGGTCAAGGGCATGTACCTGGGTTGCGGGCATATCCCCAGTAGGAGATGTGCAGGAGGCAGCCGATCGATGTTTCTAACTCTCTATCTCTCTCCCTTCCTCTCTCTAAAAAATCAATAAAATATATTTTTAAAAATAGAAGCTAGGAAATTCCTTGGCAGGTGGAGTGAGGGAACTGAGACAAGCAGTTAAACAAGGCCAAGCAATTAACAGCCTGCTATTAACACACAATCTTATCTTCCCTAACCAAGAACAATTAGGAGCAGATGGTTTACACCTCTCCTCCCCAACCAGCAAGCAGGTAGCTTAAATCACCTGGTCCGGGAGATAGATAACGGAGGCCCAGTGGGTGCCACTAGTGCCAGCCAAACCTCAGAACGGATGCAGTCAAGGGAACAAATAACAACAACAACAAAAGAAGAGCCAGGCAAACCCAAGATAAAAGTAAAGAAAGCAGTGAAGCTGACCAGGGAATGATCCCCAACTCCCCTATACACTCATCTTGATGCATCAGCATATGAAAGGTCACACCCGGAGAGCTGTTGAATATTCTGTTGAGACCCTCCCCTGTGACCTATCCTAAAACTCCTGCCTTTATTTTTTTTTTACTACTGTTTTTTTTTTTTAAAATAGGACTTTATTGATTTTAGAGAAAGGAAGGGAGAGGGAGAAGTAGAGAGAAACATCAATGATTAGAGAGACTCATTGACTGCCGCCTTCTACATGCCCCCTACTGGGGATTGAGCCTGAAACCCAGGCATGTGCCCTAACCAGGAATTGAACCATGACCACCTGCTGGTTCATGGGCTGATGCTCAACCACTGAGTCACACCAGCCAGGCTAAAACTCCCGCCTTTAGACAACAGATTAAAAACCGTTAAGACCAAGGACCCGGTATGTGCTCCCTCTTGAGCACGCCACGCCACCCTTTCCTCAGGCAGGTACTTTTGCTTTTTCTCCTAAGCTCTAAGGTCCCCACTGACAGGATCACCGAGCAATCTAGCACAGATCAGGGCCGATGAAGTTCTGTATAAACATCAGGCTACTTAACATCCCTGAAACAGGCTCTCAGTGCTGGATGGGGCCTTAGGCATAACTGATGAGGAACTGCTTTCACGTGGGCCTCTCTAACACAGTAAGTAGCAAGAGTTCCTCTACCCTGGTCTCTGAAAACTCACTTCTCTCCGTCAGCTCTTCATTCCTCCTGCCAAAAACACCTGGTCTCCCTTGACTGTTTCTTAGGTGGCTGTCTTTTCCATGTAGAGAAAACGACTGTAATTCCAAGGCAGGGCTGAAGTGACTGATTTGCCCAGTAGGTGGCAGTATCAACAAGGAATTGACCAAAGCAGGCATCTGAAGGGCACTGAACCTAAACTGTCAAAGCAAAAGGCCCTGCCAGCATGGCTCAGTGGTTGAGTTTAGACCCATGAATCAGGAGGTCATGGTTCAATTCCCCATCAGGGCACATACCCGAATCAATGATTCTCTGTCATCATTGATGTTTCTCTCTCTCCTTCTCCCTTCCTCTCTGAAATCAATAAAAATGTATTTAAAAAGAAAAAGAAAGGCCCCCTATGGAATTTTTGCAAACATATTTGTATGGAAGCATTTAAAATCCACAAAGTAGATAAACAAAATATTGGAAGCAAATGTACCAAAACATTAACATTTGTTTTCAATAAAGGCTGCTATTTTAAGTGATTTCCTTTTTTCTTATTTGCATCTTCTGTACCTTCTGCAATGAACAAGAAATTGTCACAAAGAAGTTATTAAACTAGTGATAGGTTACTTCAGTTTAATGTATGCAGAGTTTGAGTATGGAAAAGATATTCACAAAAGCATACATAAATGTGATAGTCTATATTTCTCATATTACACAATGGTACACATATAAATGAGTAAAAATTAATTTAAAATGATATAATCCTATAATACTTCAGCAGTGTGGATGCATTTAAAAATCTTATTAGCCTTATTTTAAAAATTAAAAGTTACAGATTTAGTTAAATTAGAGGCATAACAGTGAATCACCAGCACATGCAACCATTTCAAAATGACATATTACTTCCTTCACTTTCACTTGCTTAGTGTGAGGAGGATTTACATGAATATATTGGGATTATACTGCTTCATCTCAAAATAACCGCAAATTTAACACTTAGGGCATTAGTTGCCAGAATATAAGTGTTTCTTATCTCTAATTTATTTACAAATAAATGTATTGATTATTGATACCTCTGGAGTGTGTATCCAGGTATAAATGTATGCTTGTATGTAGTAGGTGTTTCTTACTTATAAAAACTAATCAGTGCAAATGGGAGGTTTTATTTTTTCTTTTGGCCAAATTCTTCATTGTAATGCTCCTCTTTCTTTTAAGATAGTTCCTTATCATTCTCCAAATATAACCTTAATTTTGAGCCAAGTGTCCTCATAGAAATCAAAGCTCTTTGTGGAGAACCTGTCTCAAGCCCTCACCTGGCATCACGGGGTCAGTTTGAATCTTTGGTCCCCAGGAGGCGGAATGATTCCTCTCTGTGTCTGGTAACGCAGGTGGCAGGTGGGGGGCAGCGGCTTTCTGAGACTTCTCCAAGAAGTGCCCCGCTGCATCTTCGCTCGCTGCTATGGTTCTAGGCTGGGCAGTCACCGTGTGAGTCTCCGTCTTCCGGTCAAGGCTCACTGAAGCGGGCAAGAGCTAGTTAGTTGTTTGTTGGGCTTCTTTTCTGAGCTTCAACTAAAACCACTAAATCTGCAGTAGATTTGAAGTCATGGGTATTTGGGAATAATAACGTATCCAGTTAAGACATGTATGTCAGAGTCTCATAAAAACCTCTCTCTCGTTTTCAAATGAGTGATCTCTCTTCTAGTAATTAACTTTCTGTCACATATAAATTGACAGAGAGAAAACTTTTAAATCTTGTGAGATTCCTCATCCTTCCTCAAACCAACACTTGATTTTCTGCAGCTTTTCTTCTTTCCTGTGGGTCATGTGTATGCATACGACATGCGACTGCTTTGCAGATGACTTAGCCACACCACAGTCTGTCATGCATTTTCTAAAAGAGCCTCCAAAAAAAATGTTAACTCACTTCAGTTCTTTAAAAAGCATATATGATAGAGCATTTTTCGGATGGTGGAGAATCTTTAGGAAAAGTGCGAACAATTTCTGAAAAAGGTAAGCAATATAAGCTCTCTGACCTTTGTAACTAGCATGAGAGACTCAATAAATGCTGCTCATTTAAGGCAAAGCCTGTTCACATAAAGTTATATCTGAAACCGGGTGGGAAAAGAGCTATACAGCAGGTCCTCGGGATACGTGGGAGAGCCGTTCCTACGGCGCGATGTAACTCAATTTTCGCCGTAAGTCGGAACCCACCTACATAAGCACCTACACATCACTCACATGGAGCACATACACAGCAGTAATGAAGTGAAACAGCAAAAAAAATTTTTTGTTGTTTTTTTTGTTTGTTTGTTTTTTAACAGCAAAAAAATTTTAAAAGATAACAATTCCTGACCTTTACCTGTGGTAAATAATAAAAAAACATAATGCATATATGTACATACATCGAAATGACGGAACTTTTTTCTTATAAATAAATGGGAGAGGGTGACATAACCACGAAATGACATACGTCGAGTCTGACGTAACCCGAGGACTGTCTGTATTGACTTGCATATAATCAAGAGGATACAGGCATCCCTTCTGCCCCAACAGGCCACGCAGCCGACTCACAATTTTGACAGAAAGCTTCATCAGATCCATCAGGACACTGCTCGACTCCATCACAAGCCAGTGTGATGTCAATGCAACAGCCATCGTCACAGAAGAAGTGGTGGCGTGAGCAAACCTTTGAGCATCCTGTTCATAGACAAGACTCCAGTCACAGGACTGCAGGAGAGCTGCCTTCCACCTCAGGATGAACAGAGACTCATCGTGTGATGAAATGCATGTGGGTGAAGAGATACAGGTGAGGAAGCACCTAACAGTCGGAGCTGGAGCAAGAGGCCCCTGACTTAGTTCTCGGGAATCACCAGGATTTCTCCACGCCCACATTGCCACAAGGTGGGACGAGAGAGGAAGCAGCTCTGGTCCTCCCCACCCTGACCTGGGCCTCCTCACTCGGGCCTCACTCTGCGTTAGTTCCTTCATCCCACTACCTTCTCGGTCAGCCCCAACCCTGCATGGCACGTGGGTGGCTGACCGTTGCATCCGGTACACCATTTTACACATGCTGTGTCTTATATTCTCATTTCCTAAGCAATGATTTTTACTGAGATTAACTTTTTACTACTGACCCCTATTTGTTGACCACCATACCTCCTTGGTGCTGTAAAGAATAAACAGAATCTTTAGGTACCGGCTGGTATGAATTTTTCTTCTCTAAATAATGAAATTGTCTCCTTTTTGGAGCTCTTAGGAGTTTTTAATCCGCAGTCCAATTCATAGGAGCTACAATGTATTTTCCTAAAAGGCATTTCCCCACTCCAGAGTAAGCCCACTCTACTAGACTCAGCTATGTAACAACTGGGGGGCTTCCTGACACTGGGAATGCAGACGAAAGATTTCAGGCTAGAAGCCTGCAACCAAAGGACATACCCTTGGCCAAAATCGAACCTGGGACCCGTCAATCTAAGGACTGACACTCTAGCCCAGCCGTGGGCAAACTACGGCTCGCGGGCCGGATCCCGCCCGTTTGAAATGAATAAAACTAAAAAAAAAAAAAAAAGACCGTACCCTTTTATGTAATGATGTTTACTTTGAATTTATATTAATTCACACAAACACTCCATCCATGCTTTTGTTCCGGCCCTCCGGTCCAGTTTAAGAACCCATTGTGGCCCTCGAGTCAAAAAGTTTGCCCACCTCTGCTAGCCACTGAGCCAAACCGGCTAGGGCTGATTTGTCTTCAGTGTGCTCCTTGCTGCACTACTGAGCGTACATATCAGACAGGCCACACACCTTTAAACTAGATCCTCTCCTGGAAAAGCCTCACGATTGTCTTTTATGAAATCCAGTAAAGAAAGATGGAGCCGCTCCGGGTCCCACGGCTCTCACAGTCTATTCCCACCTCAGTCCAGCAGTGTTGCTGGCCGGAAGCATAAAGGAGCTACTTTCGTGATCACAGTTTTAGTAGAGATTCTCAGTCAACACCACCCAAAAATAAAACAGAAGAGCCCATGGAATGCGTAGTTAGAATATAAAATGCCACTCTGACCCCACCCTCTGTACACAGTCTGGGTTCCGTGGCCTCTGTGAATTCCAGGGAAAAACTTCCTCCTCACCTCGCGTGGGGAAGGCCGGGGGCAGCACGGTCACCGAGACGTTGTCGGCGCTCCTCTGCCCCGCAGTGTCCGTCACGGTGAGCTGAAAGGTGTACCGTCCTTCCTGCAGGTGGGACAGCTTCAGCGTCCCTGGCTGAGGCACCTGCCACCCGAACAGGAAGCATCACATTTGGTTAGAGATGTGAGGCGGAGCCCAGCGTCGCCCTCAACTGGAAAGCAGTGTCCTCCTCGTAGCAGCCCCATGACCTGCCTCCCCATTCCCCGCCCAAGGCTGCGGAATACTGAGTCATACCCCATTCTGGCAGGTTGGCCCTCCTTTGAATTCCCAATTCCCAATGCTATCTGGACTGACAATACCCTCGACTGACAATCCTTCACTTGTCTTCAACAGCCGCTGTTCCAAACCTGCGCCTCTTCCTAGCTCCACACCCAACAGCCAGTCCCTCCTTCTCAGCAGGAGACCCCCTCTACTTCCAGAAGAAAATTAGGACCATAAGTATGGCTATAATCACGGCTCCTCCATTCACTGCCACGGCACCCGTCCCTGTACCACCGTCACCTCCTTTCCTCCAGTCATTAGGTGACCTGTCTCCGTCTCACACTCCACCCTCCATCTAGTCCTTGACCCCTTTCCTTCTAAGACCTCACTGCTATTATGAAGCTCAAGTTTCTCTTGACCTAACAAACAAAACAATGAGAAATAAAAACTCCCCAGATCTTCTCCAGCCACAGTGTTATTTCCTTTTCACTTCAACTCAACTTTTTGAAAAGGCTGTCCATGCAGCACATGCTGTTTCATTTGCTCATTTTCCATTGATTGTTTGTCTACCCATCTGGCTTCTTTCTCCACCATTCCCCAGGCACAGTGCTGGTAAAACTCGCTAACTGACCTTGTAAGGGTTACCTAGCATCGAGGTCAACAATACTTATTCCTCTTGTCTTTTTTTTTTCTTCCAAAAATAAAACCGGCCCCCTTACTGTATGTAACATTGTTGGCCACTCCTGTCTTCTGAACTCCCTACTTCCCGGGCTTCTGTTTCTGTGTCCGAGTTCCCCTAACTATTCCCCGCTGATCGCCCTCGTGGGCGTCTATTCACTGTGGTCACCAGGCTGGGCCAGAGCTCTCTGAGAAGGTGAGTGAGTAGCTGGGTCTCTGGGGTCGACGCTGGGCACGCCAGTGCCAGACTAAAACTGTGGGCCTGCGGTGTTCGGGAGGCCTTCTCCAACTCAGGGTGGAGGACAGAGCATCCCCTGTCCCTGGGCTGTGATGCCTTCCCAGGCCTCTCCTCTCCAATGCGGGAAACACCAGGCCTGGATCCAGACCTGGGTAATGACCTTCAGCATCCTGGGGGCACTGGAACTTAGCATGTGCCCTGACTGGGAATTCAACCGTGGCCTCCTGGCTCATAGTTCGACACTCAACCACTGAGCCACACTGGCTAGGCTATTTCTATTGAGATGTAAAAAGGATAAATATAAGGTCCTGCACTCAGGTTCAATCAATCAATTACACCAACAAGATGGGGAGGCCACCAGGGCAGCAGTTCACGTAAAAGATGAAGTAGGCTTCAGGTAATCCTGCCAATGGAAAACTCCACATGCCCATGATCCAGCTACTAAAGCAGCTTATGTAAATTAAGCTTCATTAATAGAAGTAGAGACAATGTCTGGATCACAGGAGCTGACAGCTGTGTCAGGAAGATACACACATCTTCAGTTGACATACGGGGTTCAAAAAGGGGTGCCAGGTTTTAAGAAGCATGTGGATGAGTCAGAAAATCCAGAAGAGGCTGGGTGGTGGGTTGTCTGGAAATCAATTCATCTGAAAGAAGGGGGAGTACTGCGTTCTGAGGAAAGCATTCCAAGTGGTGACATTCATTTTTTTCCCCAAAGAGTTAAGGGACTCTTAAGAATAAAGAAAGATGTGTCCAGTGCTTTTCCAAAGAGGATACTCGGTACAATACAAGAAGTAACAGGGAGGCCTATCCTATGTGCCCAGTAATTACAGCTGATTAAAGACGCCAGAGGAGCTGAGGCGAAGTAGTGAGCGTGGGCCAGAGCGTGCATATCTGGAAATAGCTAGGCAGATAGTGGGAGCCCTCTGGAAGGTATGCCGCAGAAGGGGCTCTGGATGGGATATGGATGGAAGGCTGGGTACCGTGTGGAACAAGGGCCCAGCCCAATTCTAAGATGCATAACCACCGAATAAATCAGGGTATGTAAATCAGTCTTGAGAGACCAGGTGATTGTTTTGGTTTCAATCTCAATAGAATACAAATCAGTGGCTCCCCACAGAGGGGACACCATGTGAAGACACAGGAAGGAAAACAGCCAACCATAAGCCAGGAAGAAACTAGAGGCCTTAGAAGAAACCACCCCTGTTGGAACCTTGACCTTGGACTTCTCCCCTCCAGAACTGTGAGGACATAAACATAGGTTGTTTAACCCAAGCAGTCTGGGTTACTTTGCTGTGGCAGCCCTAGCAAACCAACACAGATTTCCCCCACTTCACCTAACTCAACCCCTCAGCTTGAGAACCGCTGTGAGTGGTTTGGGGGAAGTTTATCTGCGCAAGCCAGGAAGTACCGTGTACTGCCTGCAGCTGCTGACACAGAGCTCAATCCCACCTTAGCAATTGCAGCTGGGCCCAAACCAGCCTGATGACAATCAGGGTGGAGCACCTGACTTAGTCCCTCATTGTCACTCACTGTCTCAAACAGGCCCAAACTGCTAGGTAAAATGTTTGCTTTCTGGATCAGGTGAAGAATGGGCTCGTTCTGCTGTTATTTTCCTCTTTATACCCCTTTGTAATTTTCAAATTCTCTACCTGGATCTTGAACTAAGAAAAGAAGAAATAAAAAATTGTAAACAGTAATCTGAGTCATTAGAACAGGAGTCTTTTTTCCTCGGAGGTTTTTGGTATTCTGGTGAAGCCAGCAAAAAAGCAGCAAGAGCAAAGCCAGCCTCAAAACAAAGGACCAGGAGCACTGTTTACTCAGTAGAAAAGTACATTTATAGACCGAACCATTTTTTGGACTCTCACTTTTATACGTTCTCCATTTTATACCTCTCCTGCTGGCTCAAAGACATTTGGGGAGCATAAGTGGAAGGACATGACCAAAGACCACTTCACTGAAACATCAGTTTTCATGACAACGATGACATGATTACCTTCATGTCCACTGACGGGTCACCCTGCAGCAGTGTCCACTCGTACTGGACGATGGCGTGGTCGTCTGTGCTCTCGCGGCCGTCCAAAACCAGCCCGTCTGTGGGCAGACGCAGAACCACGTCGTCCCCGGCCTTGCTAAGTGGGGGCTCATCTTTTTCTGTGAAAGAAAAGAATTCACAGGAGAGATGATGCCCGTTTTTCTAATTTTAATTAAGAGGCCTCTCGTTTGCTACAAGAGATTTAGTTCAGCAAAGAACTGCTAAGAAAATATATATAGCATTTGAAAGTTATTTTTTATCGATTTTCATTGCATTCCCTTTACATAATAAATAAGATAGCAACAAGTTATGAATCTGGAATTTGGCTGTAATATAAGCAGAACAGTGAACTAGGCCCTCCAATGTATAAATCAGTAGTTTTATTCTCTAGACTGAAATTTTCAATTAATTTATAAATGACCTATGTTCAAAGTTGTTAAATGAATTAATTTTAAACATTCTTGAAATAAACCTTAAAAAAACACACAAATCCACCTCTGATATAGAGGTTCTTATTCGCAAGTTTTTAAAACAGGAGTGACATAAAGTGTTCAATGGATGCAAAATAAATTTGGAAAGTTAAGGCAAGTTCTTGGATCCATACAAAATAAAGCCCACATAGAATGTTATAGAATCTAATTTTTCACCTAGGAAATTCACAGCTTCTAATAACGAATTTTTTACAACAGGAGCCAGCACACTGAATTTCTGAGTTGTTCCCTAATAGCAAAACAAGTATGTATTTACCTGCGATCTAGAATGGAACTAAATAATTTAAGGCTACTTACATAGGGTGTCCCCCCAAAATGAATACACACACTTTGAATAATTATGAAGCCAGTGCGTATAGAAATACATTTCATTTTCAAAACGGAGCTATCAGCTATTAAAGTGTGTATACATTTTTTGAGGACACCCTTACTCGCTTAAATAGTAATCTTTAACTGAGGGCGGCTTCAGTGAAGACTGATGGGAGAAGTTGCATTTCTAAGAGCAGAGCTGTGAATATGTTACTTGATTTAAGCTTCTTTTATAAAAATTTTTTTATTGATTTCAGAGAGGAAGGGAGAGAGAGATAGAAACATGATAAGAGAGAATCATTGATCAGCTGCCTCCTGCCTGCCCCCTACTAGGGATCAAGCCCACAGCCAGACATGTGCCCTTGACAGGGATTGAACCAGCAACCCTTCAGTCTGCAGGCTGAGGCTCTCTCCACTGAGCCAAACCAGCTTCTTATCAGTAAGCTTACCCAAAGGCATCTACTATTTGCTCTGTCCTCCAGGGCCAAAGTTCTGATCCAAAGGCTGCCCTAGACTTGTTCCTCCTTAACTTAGTCTGAATGATTGTGGAAGATACTATCTTTCTTCCTTCACAACCAAAGTTGTCTCCTAAGCGAACTTCTGAGAGTCCTAGAGGTTCCGGTGCCTGAGATGTGAAGATGGCTGCAGTCCTAGCAGTTCCCCAAGAGGCAACCATGAGTCGTCACTCAACACATGGCAGCTAGAAAGATTCTTCTGGAATGCTAACCAGAAAAGCCCCAACAAGTTGCCATTTCTCCCAGGATGTTCATAGACCCACCTATCCAGCCCTATCTTCTCATCTAGTGATCCTCTTACGGCCCAGAAACAGGGGGCTTATGTGAGGGACTGCAGCTCCCTGAGCTCTGACTTTTCTGAATGAGAATGCTGCTGCCACCGCAAGGGGAGAGGCCTTTTCTAATGAGCATGTTGCAAGGAACACGCATACTTGATATTGCCAAAGGGCACAAATGTCTACTGAGAACATAATGAGTCCCATTTTTATAGTCACTTAAGACAATGAGGACTTGTAACTCAGATCCACGCCTGATGTCTTTATTCTGCTTCTCCCAGGTAAGGAGAGAGGTGACAACTGCATTACCAATGGGCCCTTTCAGGGAGATTTACAGAGAACTCTTCTTTGGTTCTGGAAGGTTCATTGCTTTCTACACAACGGTTTACCACGTTACAATTCTGGAAAGCATCATATCGTTCAGCAGTAAGACTAGGGTTAGCAGCCAAATGTATTGAAATTTATCTTAAAATACTATTTTTAAGTAAACAAACTGAAATATAACTATATTCTATAAATAGCAATGGATGCTAATGATATACCAATTTTAAACCCTCAAAGATTTAACCCCAAAGATTTCAGATGGAAGAATCAGGGAAGTGCTGAAGTACCCCACATATTATAAAACTAATTAATCATGTCTTCCTGGAAGGAAAAAAAAAGTCATTTTTGAATCATTTTAGGAGAGCTGTGAGATGTGAAGTCCTCATAGCCTCTAAATCGATCACTGTTATATTTGAAATAACAGAGACATTGTCCCCTCAGTTCAAGTCCAGGCAAATCACATTGTACAATGTATTTTAAAATGAGCCGGAGCTTATCTACCCAGAAACAGGCCTTAAAATAAACAAATTATAAGAAGAGGAAAGGTTCATGCCACTTAAAAATATTTGACTTGCGGAGAAAGAACAAGATAAATGTAATTTTGAACTTGTGTCATAAAAATGTAATAAACCAATGTTAAGTACTATGGTAACATTGATTTCTTTTGAAAACTAAACATACTTGGTAAAACACACCAATTTTGAGGGAGCATATCAAGGTGGCATTTTATTTAAAGAACAATAATACTCTTCACTCATCTGATTTACAACACCGCTGTAAACAGAGCCTTAACGACAAGAGGTTCTGGAATATGAATCAATACTGTGCGGGTGCAAATGATAGACCTGAGGCTGAGAAATTAGTAGGGCCTCCTACTCAAGATTCAAAAGTGAGGTCAGACTAAAAAAGAGGTTTAGATATTCTGGGTTAAAAAAAAATTTTTTTTTTTTGTCTCTGAGCTTTTCTCCTTTAAATTGCATTTCCGTGAATCCTCTCCCAGATCAGCCTCTATCCCGAAGCCCAGAAAAATTACAGAAGCAGCCCACCGTGCCTGCTTCTGCTCAGTCTACTGATGCCTAGCTCTGCTTAATCTGCTGGGATTTTTCCGAAACCACCTCTGAGGCTGAGAAATGAAAGCCACCCTTCCGGACGCGTGCACCTTGGAGCAAGGTGTTTCCTGGCCGGGGAGTGCCCAGCGGTCCTGCCTAGGCGGGTCTGCCAGGGGCAGCCACCCAACAGGTGCAAGGACAAGCAGGGCCCCAGCGCTCTGGCCCCCGCCTCCTCCAGTGCCCGGCTTACCCAGCCGCGGCGAGGCCGGGGCGGGGGCCGGGAAGCCTGCTGCCAGGTCTCGCTGCCCTTCCAGCGCGCGGCTGAGGCTGTAGCTGCTGTAGCCGCGGTGCAGCGCGAACCTGCAGACGTTGCGGCCGCGCGCCGTGCAGTTGAAGAGGAAGCAGCCGAGCGCGGCGGCCGGGGGCGCGGGCCGGCGGGGCAGCTCCACCACGGCCACGGAGCAGCGCGGCTCGGAGCAGCAGGCCGCCACGCACTGCCGCCCGTCCCGCACGGCCGCCGGCGCGCTCAGGAAGCTGGCGCCCGCCGCGAGGGAGTCCTTGGTGCGGATGATGACGTCGGGCATGGCGCTGTAGCCGCCGCCGCCCGGGCCGGGGCAGCCCGGCGGAGGGCCGCCTCCCGCGCGCAGCTCCAGCTCCAGCTCCTCCTGCGGCCGCTCCTGCTGCAGCTGCTGACGGAACTCCCCGAGCAGCTGCTCCACGCCCGAGAGCTGCGTGTGCAGCTCGGACAGCGTCGCGGGGGGCGGGCCCGAGGCGCGACCGCTCGGCAGCCACAGGCAGAGCAGCAGCAGCGCGCGCAGCCCCCGGGGCGGCGGCCGCCTGCGCTCCGGGCCCGCGCCCTTCCGGGCAGCGCAGGCCATGGCGGCCGGCGGGGGAGGATGCGAGCCGAAGCGGGGCCGCAGAGCGCAAGGGCGGGCGACCCGGGCCCTGTGCCCTCCTGCGCGGCCGCGGCGGAAGGAGGCCTCCGAGCCTCAAAGCTCGGCCTCCTCGGGGCCCGGATGCGCCCCTAAGGCCGGGGGCGCTCGGTCGCCGGAAGAAATCGCAGCAGCGGGAGGCATCGCCGGCCCGGCCTGGCTAAGCAGCTAGTCCTTTCCAGGGCTTCCTCGCGTCCCGCGACCCTCAGTCTGGACCCCGGGTGTGCTCGGCGCCACAACGTGCCTCCCCGCGATCAGCACCAGGAACAGCGACAGCGGCTGCTCCGCCCTCCGCCCGCAGCTCAGTCCTGGCTCCTCCCGCTGATCTCCCCGCCCACCCCATACCCGAGCCCGGAAAGGGACGCTGCGGGCGGGCGCGCGGGAGGGGGGGAGCGGGTAGAATTGTGGCGCGCCTCGCCTTGCTGAGTGTGCTTGTCCTGAGCTAGGGGAGGTCCCGCAGAGTCACTCACGCGCGTTTGCGTCTTTCCAAGATGCCCGGTTTATTGGGGGGGGGGGGGCGGGGGGAACCTTCCTGGGAAGCCAATAGAATCACACGCAGGTCACACACAGAGGGGGAGCCTTCCATAGAAGCGATCATCAGACGCAGACTCCCAGCCACTGGAGGGTCCGCAGGTAGAGAGAGAAGCGGGCGGGGCGTCGCACCGCAGGCGGCCGCACCCGTCTGGGGGAAAGGCCGGCAGGGCTCCGAGCACTGCCCCTTCTGAAGCCAGGCTCCAGCACTGGGAGGTCGGAACCCGAGTCCTTATTGCCCACCGGGAGCGGAGGCCCCCACTCCTATCGGTGTCCAGATGGAGTCCTTATACGGGTGCCCAGGCTTGTGGTTTTGTGTGGTGCGTTACACGCCATTCCCTTGGTCTTGACACAGTACTTGACATGACTGTCCTGGCGAACAGTGACTCCACACTGATGGTCAGAAGTGCCCAAAAGCCCCACTCTGTCTGCTCTTGTTCTAAACAGTGGTTCTTGGCCAGCCACACTGAGTCAGGGCAGGGTTTATATCAAAGCCAAACTTTCTTTTAAAATATGACTTATTCTATTCTATTTCTATATTTCAGTCTTTATAAAGTAATAAGGGGAATGACTACTATCAACCTCTCAGGGCTTCTCAATTTCACTCCCTAATACCCCTCACCTCAACACAACAGATGATCCCCTGCTCTGGGGAATAAACCTACTGCGGACATTTTTAACATTATGACATGTAACACTGTGGTCGGTCAGCACCGGGTTTGCATATATTCCTCTTGGCAGTTCCACTAACCAGATGCATGCTGACTCTCACTGCACTTTCACAGGTGGCATGAGGGGGTCTCGCCTGTTCATTTGCAGCATCTCCTTCTAGGATCCAAAAGGAGAAAACAAGGTTTGAGGGAAAATAAAGTTTGTACCAATCCAGAAACGAAAGGATAATAGAGAACTCTGGAACTCTTAGTGTCTTTGCAATATTATGCTGAAGCCTCCAATTAGCCACTGCCTGGCACAGTCAATAAAGCCAACATTTTTTTCCCAACCAGCCAGACCTGCTCAGGGCATCTATTCAAAGGGGCATGAGCTCTTGGGGAGAAAGGGCTCTCCACAAATTCTTGTGACTTCCAGGACTGCTCCAGATGCATGGACTAGCTCAACTGGGGAACCAATGGGCACCGTCCTCAGTCCTTCACCTCCAGCGTCCCTGATTTTTTCCACATTAGGTTCCTGAGATGTACTTGGGTAACACAGTGCTGTTGAAAAAATAAAAATCAGTAGTCACATTTACTCAAGTTTCCACAAACAAAACTAGAAATATGAACACAGCCCAATATGGGGACCTGATGAATTATCTCTACAGCCTGTGGAGTGGCCTTCAATCTCTCTATATAAAAGCCTAAGCAACTGTTCCACTGGTAGCTATGACATGCACTGATCACCAGGGGGCAGATGCTCCAACCCTTAGCTTGGCTTGCTGCTGGGGTCCAGCCAATAAGGACTTGGTGAGACAGCCGTACATGTCCTGGAACCCTCCAGCAGTCCCTCCCCAGAACCAATCGTGCACCAGTGGGGTCCTTCGGCCTGGCCTGTGCTCTCTCATAATCCAGAAGGATATCCATAGGCCAGGCCGATGGACTCCACCAGTGCATGAATCCATGCACCTGGTTAGATTATATAAGATCAAGAGGAGATGAGTTACTGACATAATAAGGCATATGAAAATGCCACCCAGAGGAGGTTACACTGGAGAATCCTAGCTGCCTATGAGCAGCTTCTGAGTCTTGTTTATTTCTGAATCAGTGTACTGATTCATATTTTTTCTTGATTGTGGATCACATTTTCTTGCTTTTTAGCATGTCTGGGAAGTTTTTGATTGCACACTTGAATGTTCTGAATTGTACACTGTTAAAGGTATTTTTAGAAAGACAAAAATAAATAAATAATTGGATAGAAAAATGGAAGTCTCTGCCATGATGTTTTATTTTCAGAGCTGAAATTTAGGAACTTATAGATTTCAGATCCAGAATAGAGATGGAGAAAGAACTAGAAGGTCAAAATTGAAGAAAAGGAAAAAATTAACCCAATATTTCTTGTCATTGAATGAAAAGGAGAAATTAAAAAAAAAATTTAGGGTCTGTATCTGAGTGACTTTGAGGCTGAAAAAAGTGGCCTCTTAGCTCTAAAGGCTACCACCACTGGACTGCAGGTTCCTGGACCTCTGAGGTATTTACCCCAACAGCAGTAGTCACTGTGGGATGCCCTTGAAGCATCATAAGGATTTCTCTTTGCTTTAGGCCTTGGCGAGCTTAAGGGGGTTGGTTATGAGGAGGAATTTTCACTTGTGAAAAGAATGGCCCCTGAAGGTGTCATCAAACTTTTAAAATACTAGTTATAATAACTATGAATATTAAAAATAACCATGATAATATGATATAAGGCTAACTAACAATTATGTATAATTTAAAATTTGCCAATTTCATAGGAAAACCATTTTATTTATTTTTATTAAATCTTTATTGTTGAAAGTATTACATATGTCCCCCTATTAGCCCCATTGACCCCTTACACTTTCATATACATGATTTCCAATGGCTACTGTGGAGTGTGGGACTCAGCACTAAGAAAGTGCATTATTTCTATGTAGAGATGGGTCAGGGGCCAGGGGCTTGGGAAGACTGTGGCTCCCCTCTCCAAAGTCCTTAACAGACTATGTCCTGCCCAAGAGCCAGAGGCCAGCCTGCGTCTCACCTTCCACGATGCCTAATTTCCAAAGGACCGGGATGCCAAGGCAGATGTAGAAGATGGAAATGATCAATATGATGATCTCTGTGTATGACAGGATGGCTGAGGACTGTAATAATGGTACTAAAACGAAGAAAAAAACAAAAGCCCTGTCAAATCAAAAAGACACCTCCCTCAGCACCTACATTCCCCAGGCAGCACATGTCGCCCCCATATTTACTGACTCATCATGTGACAGTCACTATCAGGTTCAGGGGTGTAAAGATTAACAGGGGTTGTGCTGTGTCCTTATGGATCTCATATTGTATTGAGACAGCAAGTGTCTGGTTATCATTCAGTTAGACATGTTTACCAGGTAGAACTTTTTAAGAATGACAGAATTGGGGTGCTTAATTCAGTCTGAGGAAAGAGGTGAAGGCTTCATAGGAGGTGACCGTTGAACTGGTTAAAGGTTAACTAAAACACAGGAAGGCAAGAAGGCCTGGAATGCTTTCAGATGCATAGACATTTGGAAGCCATCTAAGAGTCCAAGAAGACTGAATCATTGCTTATCTTGGGTGGGGACTCCTGCCCTGAGGGAGATGGGATGGGAAAATGGGATGGTGGGATATCTGATGCAGCCATTGACTCTCAAGACAGGAAGTCCACTAAGAAATTAACCCATCCATCCATCCATCCATCCATCCAATCTTTACACACATACACCCACAGGGGAAGGCATTAGGCCTTTAATGAGCTACCACATCTTCACACCCTAATCAGTTACCTGTGGGCACTTTCTCCCAATGTTCTAAGAATTCCCTCAGCCCTCCAGTCCTCTTCCTCCACCCCATTCTCCTGGCCATCTATCCCTTTCCTCATTTCACAGTCATTCCTTCTTTTCCCAAAAGACTCGAGATTTTCATTTCTGGGAGCACTTCTGTCTTAATGAAAGGGGCAGAAAACATTCTTAGCTGTCCTGTCATCAATGATGTTTTTCTAACCATTTCAGTAGAGCCCCAGGCCTTTTTAAAAAAATATATTTTTTTATTGCTTTCAGAGAGGAAGGGAGAGGGAGAGAGCAATAAAAACATTAATAATGAGAGAGAATCATTGATTGACTGCCTCCTGCACGCCCACTGTTAAGGATCCAGCCCGAAACCCTGGTATGTGCCCTTGATCAGAATCAAACCTGGGACCTTTCGCTCTGCAGGCTGATGCTCTATCTACTGAGCCAAACTAGCTAGGGCCCAAGGCATTTTGTGAACAAAAATAATTCCTCTTTGTAATACGTGTTATTTTTATTATTATTTTTTAAAAGGTCTCACACATTTACCACTGAACCAACCTACTACTGAAGAAAAAAAAATCAACAGAGCAGAATCATGAGCCCATTAATTTTCTAATTAAAGTGCCCCAACTGTTCAGATAGTACCGATCTTTTTAATCATTTAACAGTGTATGCAACCTGGACACAGCATAAATATGTGAGTCATCTCTCATGTGTGATTCCTCATAGACCCAGTTTAGTTCTTCTCCAATGTCTCCTGTTTGAGTTGTACCTGATTTTATAACCAGTTTTCATGCGAATCCTGTGTGGAATGGGCCGGTTCTGCTTTTGCTTCCTGGCCAGGAACCTCTTGAACCTGAAAGTCTTGTGGGAAGACATGGCAGAGGAGAAGCTAATGCACGCACCTTGATGAAGAAGAAAGAGCTGGAATACGTTTGAGATACTGATTCAGGATTTATATTTCCAAGCTTGTTCTGCAGACAAAAATGGAAAGACCTACAGTGCCACCTGCAGGCCTCTGATAGGGGTCAGGGTACTTAAGGCTCTCAGTTCTGCAAATGGTTTTCCTCTTTGGCCTTTTCCTCCTCACACTGGCCTCATTCATTCAACCATTGACACAGCACCAACCAGCACTTAAGTAGCATGGGGGTCCTCTGGGGAGAATCACCCTAAACCAGAGTAAAACCATGGACTCTTCAGCCTGAGAAGCGCTCCCGATTCCTGTTCAGAGGGTCCTATGTATGGTTCATATCCACACATTCAAAGGCAACTCAAGCGACAGAGGAAGTGCCAGGGACAGCAGTGCATGGTCCATCTCTCTCATCCATAGAGGCCCTGGCCCCCAACCTCTGGGAGGGCAGCACCAGGCTACTTGCCATGATCTCCTCACTTAATCTTCTCAGTCCCTCAGGTAGTGTTTCCTGTATCACAAATGTGAAACGGGACATGGAAAGATGAAGGAACTAGCACAGGCACATCAGCCAGAAATTCATCCAGATGCCTGATTCCTGTGTGTGGATGTGTGGGATATAGTCCCCATCCAGTAATATAGCATCAGGAGCCGATCCCACCAGCTCCTGGGGTCCGGTGTGAGTCTGGGGGCCAGGAACAAGCATTGGGCTGAACCAGGATGTGCAGGTGTCCAGAGCGGTCCGTCCTTCTCCCACCTGGCCTTCTTGCCAGGTCTTTCATGCCAGCCTCCCCCCTCCCTCCTGTTCTCCCAGTCACTTCCCTCCTTCACCCAGCCTTGTGGGATGAGCCTCCCAGGCCCTTCCTGGTTGCCTCCTGCCAGGGATTAAATCCAGGCTTCTGTCCCCCAGCCCTATGCATGGAGTCTCTTGTTACACACAGATCACCTGGATCCACCAAGATCTAACCCCAACCAAGCCTGTGCCCTGCCCAACCCTACATGTCTCTTGTCTTCCAAAGCACACAGCACAGGCCCCTTTTGCATAATGGCTCTAGTGAGTCGGTCCAGAACCTTCTATGTCTTTTATATCTGTTAATTCACAGAGTTTGCTGCTATTCTATGTGCCTCAGTTTAAGAGGAGAGAGACCTGGCATAGGCTTCGTCCACCTACCTTCAGCCTTAGGACAATTGAACTTACTGTCACAGGGAGCTCATTGTCTTCACTAGGTGACTGTGCGGAGCAGGAGGCCTTAGTCTATGCTGCTTAATTAATGGGGAGGAGGCTCATGGATGGGGGCAGGGTGGGACTCAGGACTTCCTAGTCCTTACACCAAGCTAAGACCTCCCCTCAGCCGGAGCCACTGGGCACTCTCCCCCCTCCTTTCCACACTCTCTAAAAATCAATAGAAAAAAGATCCTCTGGTGAGGAGTAACCAAAAGAAGAAGAAGGAGGAGTAGGAGGGGAAGAAGAAGGAAACCTTATCTCTTAAGACAGCATGAATGGACCTAGAGAGCATTATCCTAAGTAAAATAAACCAGTCAGAGGAAGACAAGTACCATATGTTTTCACTTATATATAGAATCTGATGAACAAAATAAACTAACAAAGACAGACTCATGGATACAGAGGACAGACTGACAGCTGTCAGAGGGGATGTGTTGGGGTGCAGTGTGAAAAAGAAGGGATTAAGCAAAAAAAAATTAAAAAACACAAACCAACAAAAAACCACAAAACTCTCATAGACAGAAAAAACACCTTGTTATTCTCAGGGTTTGAGATCTTGCTGTTGGTGTTTGTCATGTTTGGCTCAGATAAACTAAAAACCTCTCTAAAAAAGGAATAATACAAAACTACAAAGGAATTCAGTTTTTTAGAATATAAGCATGTTTATTTAAATATACTGTTATAAGCTACTAATGGAAATAGTTGTAAATATAATTTTGTTATTTTAAAATATATACTTGTTTTTGTGAACAGAAAGAAGTCCTGAGGTTTGGCACTTTTTGAAAAGTGATGATGCAGAGATGTATCTGATCTTTTACAAAAAAGATGGAAAATGTCCTCTTTGTTGAGATTTCTTATTGAAGCTATTAATGTCTAAATGTAGGAATTACATCTCTTAGCACCACAGAAAGTGACACGATATGTTTAAAAAGCCCTGAGGAGGATACTCAGCAAATGCAATAACAGACATGAGATGCTGCCTCTACTGTCTCATCCTGACCTGACCCTGGTCTCTGGACAGAGGTTTGAACTCCTCGTGTTCTAACAATGAGCAGCAGGTCATCCAGAGGCAGCCAAGCAAAGGCAGAGTCGCTGAGCTAGTCCACACCACCAGGGCCTCCTTGGTCGCAGCGCATCAGCAGCCTGCAGAAAAGGGCGAGTGTTGGTCCTAGTGGCTGAGAATATCCTGGTTCAGTTCTCCTGTGGTTCCAGCACTCCAGTCACTCTCCATCCCCAGCCCTGCCCTCACCAGAGTCACATCTTCCCTGAAGCTGCCACCCCTGCCCTGGGACCAGCAGCCTGTACCAAGCTCTGCCCACCCTTTGCACATCACAGAGTCACCCCACCCCTGCTACAGACGTTCTGGGTTAATGAGTCATTCTGCTCCCTTCACTCAGGTCTGATTCTCCTGGGGGTGGGAGGCTGTAAAGGACCTGGTGGGAGCTCTGATGGACAGGAAGGCCCATCCTGACACCTGACAGCCTGGGGAGTGTTGCAGACAATTATCCTCCTTTCCCTTCTCTCCCAGGCTCTTATCTAGCCGCACCTGGAGCTCTCGGTATGAAAGTCCCAGCCCTGCCCTATTCATAAGGACCCCTCAGTGGCTGAGGGTCTGAAACGTGGAGGAGGCTGGCTGTCAGGTGAGTACACCAGGGCTCAGCCAGGAATCCCAGGTCTCCTTCTGGCCTTAAGGGTTGCCTCCTTAAGTAGTCCTTTTTGTTTGCCTCCCCCCTTACTGGCCCGTTCACAGCCCCTTTCTGTGAACTTCATCCTTTTGAGTTGGGTTTGCAAGGCCACCCCTTCCTGGGATTAGACCCAGGCCCCTTTCCTCTTAGCCCCTTGGATAGTCCCTTCCCCTGGATACATCACATGGAGCCAGCATGCTGCTCTCACCTGAATGTGAGCACTGTGTGCCTCTGTCCCCATACCACCCACACTGGGCCCCAAACACTCTCCCAAACAGAGAATCGGAGTCAGGACTGTAATCCCTAAACCCCTTCAGCATCTACAGGCCTTAAGCCTTGGTGTGGGCCTCTCCCTTTCCCACTGGCATCAACAGTGCGGAGACAGCAGCACTCAGGGCTGAGCTTGTGCACCTTATTGCTGTTCAGTGATAACATGTGTTAGTCTCCTGGTCTCATTTCCAGGAGGAGAAGTTTAAGGAGGGTGGAGTCAGGGTCAGGATGGAATTCATCTTTCCCTGTCCTCACCCCAGGCCTTCTGTCCCTCATTTCCCACATAATTAAGCCCTCAATACCTGTTACCATAAAAGCCCAAGCCTAAGATGCCAATGATGATCGAGCAGGTGAGGATCACAGGGAGAATTGAAGTGATGGGCGTGTTGGCCTTGGACGGGACTGTGGCAGTGGCTGTGGCAGTGGTCGATGCAGCTGTAATGGAACACAAAAGGGTAACATCCGTGCAGAACCCAATTCTACGGAGATGCCTCCTCAGCCCACACTGTCCCAGGTAATCCTATGATGCAGACAGTTTCTACCTTCTACGTGTAGCAGCTAAGGTGACAGATCCTGGGGTTGGAGCAAAGAGAGGAGATGGGCTCACACAGCTAATGGGGGAAGCAATGGCTACAGGAACCACTCCATATGGGACAGAAGAGGAGGTGAGACGTGAGGAAGGTGGTAGAGAATCCTCCCAGGAGCTGATTGGAGGTGGTGTTCAAGGATTTCCAGAAATAGGCCAGGTGAGTTGAAGAAGACAAGTGATGCTGAGAAGGGGCAACAGGACAAGGAAAAGGTCTGAAAACAGAACAACGACCGAAAGTTTGCAGTCAGCAAGAAATGCACAGAGAGTGGTCCAAGGTATGTGACGTGAGGAAGTGAGAAGCCAAAGGAGGGATCACAGAACTAACCTATGGCCCTTACTCTCCAAAAAACCCTCACTGTGGGGGATGGCTCACTTTCTCAAACCACACACAACACACAACACCACACAGTGTGAATGTCATTTCAAGGGACATACAACTTCATTTCCTCTGTAGAATTACCTTTTGTGCTCAGGGGACACAAAACTTCTTTAAGCCACTTCCTACAGTCTCCAACTGAGGTCCTAACAAGGAGATTGGTCGTATCTTTGTCACTCGCCAATGTTTGCTTTAACACCCTGCCTTTACTGTGCAGCACTGCCCAGTTTCCATTCCTTGGGTCAAAGTGGACAGATATATGTCCATTCAATCCAAACTCCCAGGATGCTCTGGTGCGTCCATTGGATTCCTGCTCACACATCATGCTGCTCTGCAGGGAGAGAGGACCTGTCCCTACCACCAAGGGAAAGAGGTCAGCCTTGGGTATTGACAGAGCCTTTGTCCCCACCTGGTGTCCAGCCCGCTGCTCCCTCTTATCTCCTGGTCCTGCTCTGTCCCCTGTGGCTCCTGAGTCTCTGGGGTGGGACCAACTTCCAATATTTACATAAACACCATTGTTCCCTGACCCTACTACCTGTTCCACCTCTACCCTGGGTTTTGTAAACGTACCTCTGGGTGCAGTAATCTCTGCTTTAATGTCAAGAAGGATCTTCTTGAGCTCCTCCGCCACATCTTGCAGAGTGTCTCTCTGCTGATTCCAGGCCTGTGTGGCATTCACATCCAGAACGCTGAAGAGTTTGACCTCCTGGCTACCACAGGTATAATGAAGAAATGTGTTTCCATTGACCTGGCCTTGAATTTCACACCATGGTTGCCCATTAGGAGTGACTGTGAATTTATAGCCCAGAGATTTAGCACCTGTGAGGAGAAAATGCAGGGGAAGGTTGGAGTTGGAATAAAAGTAACCCTAAGTGCCCCTCTCTCATTCCTGACAGCAAGTGAATCCCCCTGATGGCTGGGCGGCCCTTGTCCTGTTCAGGTCCAGACATCAGAGGCTCAGGCTTCCAGGTTTTTTTTTATTTTTTCAGAAAAGGATATATTTTTCTTCAAGTAACTGCAAGTAGGAAACCAGAGGGAGGGGCCCAGGTTGGGACAAATCATGGCTTCCTCCTCCACAGCGCAACAGGGGGAGAAGGTGGCCCTACACTCTGCTGTCAACACGTTCCCCCTGCTCACTCTGCTGCAGCATCCTGGGGGCAGAGCCCCACCTTCCCTGGGTTGGGGCAGTGGATTCCCAGCCTGCTTTGCCCCTGGCCCCTCCCTAAGACCATCTTGGAGGGGAGTGTGGGCAGAAGAGGAGGCAGTGAGGATGAACATTTGGTGCTGGAAGCAGCAGCAATGACAGGTGTCTAAGAATGAAACATGGAACAAAAAACAACACAACTGTCCAGAGGGAGTTTGTGAACAGAGGAAAGATGGAACCAGAACCTTGGGGGGTGGGGAGGAGCAGGGGGTGGGAGTGGGCAAGGCTGGCTCCTGGTTAGTGCCCCATGTGAGGGGAGGACAGTGGAGGCCTAGAGTGGAAGCAGATGAGGTCAGGGGCTCACACCCCTCCCGCCTTCCCTCCTGTGCCCCAGGGGGGCGCTGTTCAACCTAGTGCAGGGCTAGGCACCTCCTGGAAGAAGGAGAGGGTGTGAGCCGCCCCTGGTGAGACACAGGTTGGTTGGGTCATCGTGGGGCCAAACAGGCCTATCCATGGCCACAGGTGCTGCCAGGACAGCGGAGCGGGCATGTCAGGGTGAGATGGGGCTCAGGCCCCTTTAAGGCCAGGGGAGCCCTCCCAGGCCCCCTCATGGGGAGCCAGAGGTAAGAGTGGGGGAGGGACCCCTAAACCAGGAGCCCAGTCAGCAATGCCCCCACCACCAGGGCGCAGGGACGCAGCGGGCACGGGGTGCGGCTAAGTGGGACGCCAGCTTTGTCAGGAGGCCGGGGCGGGGGTGGGGGGGGGGATGCACGTGGGGGTGGGGGGTGCTGGGAGCCTAGCCCAAAGGAAAACGGCTCCCCCTGGGCCCCCAGCGCCCGGCTGCTGTGCGGTGTAGTGAGGCGGTGCTGGCGGCGCCGGCGGGCGGTGGAGGCCGGGGAGGGCGGGGCAGAGGGAGCGGAGCTGCCCATCCCAGAAGGAGACGCTCCGCGGGGAGGAAGCGGGTGGCCGGTCGCCGCTCCTCCTCGGAGGACCCCTGCGAGATGCCCTCCTCCTCCTCCCTCTCCCGTGTCCTGGGTGCTTTCCTCCCTGGAGCCGTGGTTTCCCGGGTCCGGGCAGCGCCCCGTTTGCTCCCCTGTGGTCCGCCCCGAGGCCTCAGGTGTGGGCCCTTCGCTGGGCTCCTCGGTCGGCTGCTTTCCCGGCCGCCCCGCCCGCTTCTCAGCGCCGTCCTCTCCCGCTGGAGCCAAGGGCTGGCTGGATGCGCACTCACTGCTCATCTTCCTTCTCTGCGGGCAGCGGAGGGGCCATGGCCGCCGGCCTCTGGTGAGCGATCCGGGGCTGCCAGGAGCGACCGGCTCGGAGGCTGGGTGGCCGGCTGCACAGCTCTGCGTCCCCACGCACGCCCCCAGCGCTGCCCCGCCCCGCTTCCCAGCCCTCCCCACGCCCCGCCCCGCCCCCCCGCGCTGCCCCGCCCCCCGCTACCCCCGCCGCTCGCTACCCCGCCCTCAAGATGTCCCGCCCCCAACCTCGCGCCGCGCGGCTGCCCCCGCTGCCCCGCCCCCCGCCCCTCCCCACTCCTCAACCCCCCCTGCCCCCCCCGCTCGCCCCCCCGTGCCCGCGTCCCCCCCGCGCTCCCCTCCGCTGCCCCGCGCCCCCCAACGCGACTCCCCGCTGCCCCGTGCCCCCTCGCTGCCACGCCCCCCCACGCGACTCCCCGCTGCCCCGTGTCCCCCACCGCGCCCCTTCGCTGCCACGCTCCCCCACGCCACTCCCCCGCTGCCCCGCGCCCTCCCACGCGACTCCCCGCTGCCCCGCGCCCCCTCGCTGCCGCACCCCCCCACGCGACTCCCCGCTGCCCCGTGCCCCCTCGCTGCCGCGCCCCCCCACGCGACTCCCCGCTGCCCCGTGCCTCCCCCGCGCCCCTTCGCTGCCACGCCCCCCAGAGCGCTCCCTGGCTGCCCCGCGCCCCCCCATGCGCCCATCTACTGCACCCCCGCTGCCCCGCGCCCACCACGCGCCCCTCCGCTGCCCGCCCCCCCGCTTCCTCTCCGCCCCCCCCGCCCTCGCCTTGCGCGCCGGGCCGCTGCTGCTGCTTCTACTAGCAAAAGCGGATGCTGTCTACGAGCCGTGACAGCCAGGGCTCCGAGTCACGGTGTGTTTTGCGTTCACTTTAAGAAGGATTTAATGAGGGGGGCGGGCGTCGCGGCTCGGGGTGGGGAAGGGGCTTCACCAGGAATCCCCGCAGCGCCCTCCTCGCCCCCATCCCCCATCCCCGTCCCTGTTCCCAGACGTCCCGGAGACGGAAAGGCGCCCGCAGAGCTGATGGCCGAGGGTCGGCGGGTCCGCGCCCCTCCCTGCGGGAAGGCTCCGAACCCCACCGTGGGCTCCCGCCCATCACATCCTCAGGTTCCCGTCGGAATGCCGGTCTCTCGCCCCACATTCCATTCCCCAACTCACAGTGTGCAGTAGCCGGGTCCCAAAGTGGAAGCAAGAGCAAGAAGACGGCGCTGAGCCCCACAGACCGCTCCATCTGCACCCAAAGCGGGAGCGGGCACAGCCAGGACCCGAGGGTTATTAACACCACGCGCGGTAGCCCTCTGAACGGCCTGTGCTGCTTGTCTGGCAGACAGGTGTGTATTTCGACATCCTGCTCATTCACAACTTGCCCTGCGCCGGCTCCCTGAGCGGGGGGGCCGCCGCCGCCCCTGCAGCTGCAGCTCCCCATTGGCTGTCCTGTCTTGGGATGGTCCCCATTGGCTGTCCTGTCTTGTCCCGCCCCCGGGGTGTCCTCTACTTCTGGTACATCAATGGGCGGCACTCGCGCTACGCCTGGACCGCCGGGCGTGGCCTTCCCCTGGCTCCGCCCCTGCCCGCAGATTTGGCCTGTTCCGCCCGCCCCCCGCCCCCCGCCCCCATTTTGCGGGTGGGAGTGCAGGGTGAGGGAGTATAGACAGGAAGGGAATTTTATTCAGTGAAAACACCTCAATAGTGTCACAGCTTTGCTGCCATCCCTCTGTTAAAGCCCTCTCCATTCTTGGGGCTGTAATTCTTTTTTTTTTTTTTTAATATATTTTGTACAGAGAGGAAGGGAGAGGGCTAGAAAGTTAGAAACATCCATCAGCTGCCTCCTGCATACCGCCCACTGGGGATGTGCCTGCAATCAAGGTACATGCCCTTGACCGGAATTGAACCCGGGACCCTTCAGTCCGCAGGCCCACGCTCTATCCACTGAGCCACACCGGTTAGGGATTGCAATTCTTGTAATATTTCACACACACCCCACTCCCACCCCCACCCCGTTGGGCCTTACACCACCTCAGGTCTTCTCACCCCATCGCCTCTCCCCCTATCTTAAAAGGCACAAACTTCCAGGTATAAACTAAACAAGCCGTGGGGCTGCGGTTGATATTACTAAATTGGGGACTTTGGTTGATAATACTGTATTGTAAACTGAGAGTTATTAGGAGGCACATCTAACACTTCTCAAGCAAAAACATTGTAACTATGTGTGGTGATAGATGTCAACTAGACTTACTGTGGTGATCTTTTCACAATAAATACAAATACCAAATCATTATATTGTACATTTGAAACGAATACAATGTTATATGTCAATTATATCTCAATAAAAATAGAAAAAGAAAGAAAACAAATGCAGGGGAATTGATCCCGACACCAGAAATGTTGCACCAGCAGGACTCGGCTCACACTCATAGCTTCACGGGGTGTCCCTGGAGGCCTTCGTGGGGCAAAGTATCCAGTCTACAGCTAGAGGGGAGCACCGACCTACCTGTGGGTCCCACATCCTCTCACATTCACTCCAGCCTGAACCCACAGGCCAAATAGAACCACTTAATCATGGAAGGTCTTGGTGAAATGGACAGTGATGCAGTGGCTGGGCTGGGGGAGGAGCAGTGACTCCGGAGGGGCTGTGGCTGCAGTGAGTCTGGGGAAGTGAGCGGCTGTGCTGCCTGGGGTGAACCTCTGGCAAAGCTGCTGGGAAGGCCCAGGTGGAGAGCAGTGGGGGTGTTAGAGGGTTTGCTGGGAAAGTGGAGTGGAGCTGGGGTATCCAGTCTGTGGCTCATGAACCCAGTGAACATTCCTCGTCCACAGGACCACCCAGGGCTGGGGGCCCTCTTCCCAGGGAGGGCTGGGAACTGTGGGGTGAGGGCTGGGCATTATTTATTAGCAGAATTTCCTGCTCCCTCCCCTACCTCTGTGACCCCGCCCATTCACCCAGCTTCACTCTTTAGCCCAAGCCCCCTGTTTCGTGTCCCTGGCCTTGCCTTGCCTGGTACATGGGGAGGGGAATTGAACAGGGTGTGGTGGCACCAACCCTCGGGAAGGTACTGAACCCCCGTAGGCGCCCTGTCCTGGACCCCGTTCTAGTGCCCCCAACCCCTCCGCCCCGCAGGTTCCATTCTGGCTTCACTGCTGAGCTCCACCCAGGGAGGGTCCTGTAGTAGAAGCTGGGCCAGGAGGACAAGACCGAACTTGCTGCCCACAATCCACGCCATCATGACCTGGAGCCGCATCCATAGGGTCCAAGGAGGGAATGAATCCCTGAGTGTCGTCCCTGCCCCTGGTCCTCCGGGTTGCCTCTCCCCCAGGCGGGCACCTGCTCCTTGTGGCGAAGTGCCCCAGCATTTCAATCCCTTCTCCTCAATACCCTCAGCCCCCTTCCTCCACCCCATTCTCCTGACTACTTATCTCTTTCCGTCTCCTTCCCCAACTTCAAGATCATTTCTTCTTTTCTTAAAAGACTCAAGATTTTCGGTCCGAGAGCACATCCTTTTTTAGTTTTTATTGCTTAAAGTATTACAAAGGGTATTACATATGTCTCCTTTTTTACCCTGCCCTTGACAATCCCCTGGCCTCCCCTACCCCCCAGTGTCTTATGTCCATTGGTTATGCTTATATGCATGCATATAAGTCCTTCGGTTGATCTCTTACCCCCCTCCCTTCTGCCCCCCTACCATCCCCGGCCTTCCCGCTGCAGTTTGACAGTCTGTTTGAGGCAGCTCTGCCTCTGTATCTATTTTTGTTCATAAGTTTATAATGGTCTTTATTATCCATGAATGAGTGAGATCATGTGGTATTTTTCCTTCATTGACTGGCTTATTCCACTTAGCTTAATGCTCTCCAGTTCCATCCATGCCATTGCAAATGGTAAGAGTTCCTTCTTTTTTACAGCAGCATAGTATTCCATCGAGTAGATGTACCACGGTTTTCTAATCCGTTCATCTGCTGATGGGCACTTAGGCTGTTTCCAGATCTTAGCGGGAGCACTTCCTTTTTAATGAAACAGGTAGAAGACATTCTTAGCTGTCTTCATCAACATGTGTTTCTACTGGTTTCTATCCCAGTGAAGCCCAAGGCTTTTTGTTGACTAAAGTACTCCCTCTTTGGAATACTGACTCAGGATTTTTATTTCCAAGCTTGTTGTGCAGGCAAGTGTTGAAAGACCTACAGTGCCACCTGCAGGCCTCTGATAGGGGTCAGGGTACTTAAGGCTCTCAGTTCGGCAACTCGTTTTAGCCTCTTTGGCCTTTTCCTCCTCACACTGGTCTCATTCCTTCAACCATTCAAACAGCACCAACCAGCACTTAAGTAGCATGGGGGTCCTCTGGGGAGAATCATCCTAAACCAGAGTAAAACCATGGCCTCTTCAGTCTGAGAAGCGCTCCCGATTCTTGTTCAGAGGGTCCTGTGTATGGTTCATATCCACACATTCAAAGGCAGCTCAAGCGACAGAGGAAGTGCCAGGGACTGCAGTGCATGGCCCATCTCTCTCATCCATAGAGGCCCTGGCCCCCAACCTCTGGGAGGGCAGCACCAGGCTACTTGCATGATCTCCTCACTTAATCTTCTCAGTCCCTCAGGTAGCATTTCCTATATCACAAATGTGAAACGGGACATGGAAAGATGAAGGAACTAGCACAGGCACATCAGCCAGAAATTCATCCAGATGCCTGATTCCTGTGTGTGGACGTGTGGGATATAGTCCCCATCCAGTAATATAGCGTCAGGAGCCGATCCCACCAGCTCCTGGGGTCCGGTGTGAGTCTGGGGGCCAGGAACAAGCATTGGGCTGAACCAGGATGTGCAGGTGTCCAGAGAGGCCCATCCTTCTCCCACCTGGCCTTCTTGCCAGGTCTTTCATGCCAGCCTCCCCACTCCCTCCTGTTCTCCCAGTCACTTCCCTCCTTCACCCAGCCTTGTGGGATGAGCCTCCCAGGCCCTTCCTGGTTGCCTCCTGCCAGGGATTAAATCCAGGCTTCTGTCCCCCAGCCCTATGCATGGAGTCTCTTGTTACACACAGATCACCTGGATCCACCAAGATCTAACCCCAACCAAGCCTGTGCCCTGCCCAACCCTACATGTCTCTTGTCTTCCAAAGCACACAGCACAGGCCCCTTTTGCATAATGGCTCTAGTGAGTCGGTCCAGAACCTTCTATATCTTTTATATCTGTTAATTCACAGAGTTTGCTGCTATTCTATGTGCCTCAGTTTAAGAGGAGAGAGGCCTGGCATAGGCTTCCTCCACCTACCTTCAGTCTTGGGACAATTGAACTTACTGTCACATGGAGCTCATTGTCTTCACTAGGTGACTGTGCGGAGCAGGAGGCCTTAGTCTATGCTGCTTATTTAATGGGGAGGAGGCTCATGGATGGGGGCAGGGTGGGACTCAGGACTTCCTAGTCCTTACACCAAGCTAAGACCCCCCTCAGCCGGAGCCACTGGACACTCTCCCCCCTCCTTTCCACACTCTCTAAAATCAATAGAAAAAAGATTCTCTGGTGAGGAGTAACCAAAAAGAAGGAGGAGGAGGAGGAGGAGGAGGAGGAGGGGAAATAGAAGGAAACCTTACCTCTTAAGACAGCATGAATGGACCTAGAGAGCATTATCCTAAGTAAAATAAACCAGTCAGAGGAAGACAAGTACCATATATTTTCACTTATGTGTAGAATCTGATGAACAAAATAAACTAACAAAGACAGACTCATGGATACAGAGGACAGACTGACAGCTGTCAGAGGGGATGTGTTGGGGTGCAGGGTGAAAAAGAAGGGATTAAGCAAAAAATAAAATAAAAAAACACAAACCAACAAAAAACCACAAAACTCTCACAGACAGAAAAAACACCTTGTTATTCTCAGGGTTTGAGATCTTGCTGTTGGTATTTGTCATGTTTGGCTCAAATAAACTAAAAAATTCTCAAAAAAAGAATAATACAAAACTACAAAGGAACTCAGTTTTTTAGAATATAAGCATGTTTATTTAAATATTGTACTGTTATAAGCTACTAATGGAAACTACTGTAAATATAATTTTGTTCTTTACAAATACATAATTAGGCCCCTCACAGCGCACCGCCCCTCACAGCGCAACGCCCCTCACAGCGCAACGCCCCGCACAGCGCACCGCCCCTCACCGGGCACCGCCCCTCACAGCGCAACACCCCGCACAGCGCAACGCCCCTCACAGCGCACCGCCCCTCACAGCGCACCGCCCCTCACAGCGCACCGCCCCTCACAGCGCAACGCCCCGCACAGCGCACCGCCCCTCACAGCGCAACGCCCCGCACAGCGCACCGCCCCTCACAGCGCACCGCCCCTCACAGCGCACCGCCCCTCACAGCGCAACGCCCCGCACAGCGCACCGCCCCTCACAGCGCACCGCCCCTCACAGCGCAACGCCCCTCACCGGGCACCGCCCCGCACAGCGCACCGCCCCTCACAGCGCACCGCCCCTCACAGCGCACCGCCCCTCACAGCGCACCGCCCCTCACAGCGCAACGCCCCTCACCGGGCACCGCCCCTCACAGCGCAACGCCCCTCACAGCGCACCGCCCCTCACAGCGCACCGCCCCTCACAGCGCACCGCCCCTCACAGCGCACCGCCCCTCACAGCGCAACGCCCCTCACCGGGCACCGCCCCTCACAGCGCAACGCCCCTCACAGCGCACCGCCCCTCACAGCGCACCGCCCCTCACAGCGCAACGCCCCTCACCGGGCACCGCCCCTCACAGCGCAACGCCCCTCACAGCGCACCGCCCCTCACAGCGCACCGCCCCTCACAGCGCAACGCCCCTCACAGCGCACCGCCCCTCACAGCGCAACGCCCCGCACAGCGCACCGCCCCTCACAGCGCACCGCCCCTCACAGCGCACCGCCCCGCACAGCGCACCGCCCCTCACCGGGCACCGCCCCTCACAGCATACCGCCTCTGGCAGCGCACTGCCAATAATAATAATAATAATAAAATACATAATTACTTTTGTGGACAGAAAGAAATTGTGAGGTTTGGCACTTTTTGGCAATATCATTTGCATAAAAAATCATGAGGCAGAGATGTAACTGATCCTCCACAAAAAGATGGAAAATGTTCTCTTTGTTGAGATTTCTTATTGAAGCTATTAATGTCTAAATGCAGGAATTACATCTCTTAGGACCACAAAAAGTGACACGATATGTTTAAAAAGCCCTGAGGAGGATAACCAGCAAATGCAATAACAGACATGAGATGCTGCCTCTCCTGTCTCATCCTGATTTGACCCTGGTCTCTGGACAGAGGTTTGAACTCCTCGTGTTCTAACAACGAGCAGCAGGTCATCCAGAGGCAGCCAAGCAAAGGCAGAGTCGCTGAGCTAGTCCACACCACCAGGGCCTCCTTGGTCGCAGCGCATCAGCAGCCTGCAGAAAAGGGCGAGTGTTGGTCCCAGTGGCTGAGAATATCCTGGGTCAGTTCTCCTGTGGCTCCAGCACCCCAGTCACTCTCCATCTCCAGCCCTGCTCTCACCAGAGTCACATCTTCCCTGAAGCTGCCACCCCTGCCCTGGGACCAGCAGCCTGTACCAAGCTCTGCCCACCCTTTGCACATCACAGAGTCACCCCAGCCCTGCTACAGACGTTCTGAGCTCAGGACTAAAATAATGACTCAATCTGCTCCCTTCACTCAGGTCTGATTCTCCTGGGGGTGGGAGGCTGTAAAGGACCTGGTGGGAGCTCTGATGGACAGGAAGGCCCATCCTGACACCTGACGTCCTGGGGAGTGTTGCAGACAATCATCCTTCTTTTCCTTCTCTCCCAGCCTCTTACCTAGCAGCACCTGGAGCTCTCAGTATGAAGGTCCCAGACCTGCCCTATTCATAAGGACCCCTCAGTGGCTGAGGATCTGAAATGTGGAGGAGGCTGGCTGTCAGGTGACTACACCAGGGCTCAGCCAGGAATCCCAGGCCTCCTTCTAGCCTTAAGGGTTGCCTCCTTAAGTAGTCCTTTCTGTTTGCCTCCCCCACCCCCTAACTGGCCCATTCACAGCCCCTTTCTGTGAACTTCAGTCTTTTGAATTGGGTCTACAAGGCCTTCCACCATTTCCCACATAATTAAGCCCTCATACCTGTTACTATAAAGGCCTCAGCCTAAGATGCCAACTATGATTGCGCAGGTGAGAATCACAGGGAGGATCAAAATGATGGGGGTGTTGGTTGTTGCCTTAGACAAGTCAGTGGTGATGGCAGTGGTTGATGCAGCTGTAATGGAAACACAAGAGTGACATCCGTGCAGAACCCAGTTCTATGGAGATGCCTCTTCAGCCCATGCTGTCCCAGGTAATCCTATGATGCAGACAGTTTCTACCCTCTACGTGTGGCAGCTAAGGTGACAGATCCTGGGATTGGAGCAAAGAGAGGAGATGGGCCCTGGCCACTTGGGGTTCACACAGCTAATGGGAAGCAAGGGTTACAATAATTACTCCTGCTGGGATAGAAGAGGAGGTGCACATGAGGAAGGTGGTAGAGAATCCTCCCAGGAGCTGATCTGAGGTGGTGTTAAAGGATTTCCAGAATAGACCAGGTGAATTGAATGGAGAAGTGATGCTGAGAAGGGGCAACAGGACAAGGAAAAGGTCTGAAAACAGAATAATGCCCACAGGTTTGCAGTCAGCAAGAAATCCATGGTGAGTGGTCGAAGGTTATGTTCAGGCAGAGACATGAGGAAGTGAGAAACCAAAGGAGGGATTGCAGAGCACATTTAAAGCCCCTTTCCTCCAAAAACCTCCAGTGTGGTAGGTGGGTCACTTTTTCAAACCACACACAGTACAAATACACACACACAGTGTAAATGTCCTTTCAAGGGACCTACAACTTTATTCCCTCTGCAGAATTACCTTTTGTGCTCGGGAGACACAAAACTTCTTTAAGCCACTTCATACAGTCTCCAAGTGAGGTCCTAACAAGGAGGTTGGTCATAGCTCTGTCACGCGCCAATGTTTTCTTTAACACTCTTCCTTCAGCATGCAGCACTTTCCAGTTTCCGTTCTTTGAGTCGAAGCGGAGAGATATCTGTCCATCCAATCCAAACTCCCAGGATGCGCTGGTGAGTCCATTGGATTCCTGCTCACACATCATGCTGCTCTGCAGGGAGAGAGGACCTGTCCCCAAAACCAAGGGAAAGAGGTCAGCCTTGGGTCTTGACAGAGCCTTTGTCCCCACCTGGTGTCCAGCCCGCTGCTCCCCTCTTATCTCCTGGTCCTGCTCTGTCCTCTGTGGCTCCTGAGTCTCTTGGGTGGGACCAACTTCCAATATTTGCATAAACACAATTGATTCCTAACCCTACTACCTGTTCTACCTCTACCCTGGGTCTTATAAACTTACTGCTGGGTGCAGTAATCTCTGCTTTAATGTCAAGCAGGGTCTTCTTGAGCTCTTCCACCAGGTATTGCAGAGTGTCTCTCTGCTGATTCCAGGCCCGTGTGGCATTCACATCCAGAACACTGATGAGTTTGACCTCCTGGCTACCACAGGTATAATGAAGAAATGTGTTTCCATTGACCTGGCCTTGAATTTCACACCATTGTTGTCCATTAGGAGTGACTGTGAAGTCATAGCCCAGAGAGATAGCACCTGTGAGGAGAAAATGCAGGGGAAGGTTGGAGTTGGGATAAAAGTAACCCTTGGTGCCCCTCCCCCATTCCTGACAGCAAGTGAATCCCCCTGATGGCTGGGCAGCCCTTGTCCTGTTCAGGTCCAGACATCAGGGGCTCTGGCTTCCACTTTCTTTATTTTTCCAGAAAAGGATATATTTTTCTTCAAGTAACTGCAAGTAGGAAACCAGAGGGAGGGGCCGAGGCTGGGACAAATCATGGCTACCTCCTCCCCAGGGGAACAGGGGGAGAAGGTGGCCCTACACTCTCTGCTGTCAACACAGGCCCCCTGCTCACTCTGCTGCAGCATCCCTGGGGCTGGGGCAGTGGATTCCCAGCCTGCTTTGCCCCTGGCCCCTCCCTAAGACCATCTTGGAGGGGAGTGTGGGCAGAAGAGGAGGCAGTGAGGATGAACATTGGGTGCTGGCAGCAGCAGCAATGACAGATGTCTAAGAATGGAACATGGAACAAAAACAACACAACTGTCCAGAGGGAGTTTGTGAACAGAGGAAAGATGGAACCAGAACCTTGGGGGGTGGGGAGGAGCAGGGGGCTCGGCCGCCGGCCTGCCGTGCGCGCTCCGGGGCTGCCAGGAACCTGCGGGCTCGTGCCCGACGATCCGCCTGGCTCCGCCGCCGTTGCTACTAGCAAAAGCGGATGCCTTCTTGGAGCCGCGCCAGCCCTGGCTTTGAGTCACCATGAGTTTTGTGGAAACTTTGAAGAAGCCTTTAGGGAGTGGGGTGTAGGAGGTGGTGGTGGTGGTGGGGGGCGCGCGTCGCGGTTCGGGGTGGGGAAGGGGCTTCATCAGAAATCCCCGCAGCGCCCTCCTCGCCCCCATCCCCCATCCCCGTCCCCGTTCGCTGGAAAGAGGCGGCAGCTAAGCGGACGCCCCGAGACTGAAAGGCGCCCGCAGAGCTGATGGCCCAGGTCGGCGGGTCTGCGCCCCTCCCGGCGGGAAGGCTCCAAACCCCACCGTGGGCTCCCGGCCATCACATCCTCAGGTTCCCGTCTGAATGCCGGTCCCTCGCCCCGCATTCCACTCCCCAACTCACAGCGAGAAGCAGCCGGTTCCCAGAGTGGAAGCAAGAGGAAGAAGACGGGGCTGAGCCCCACAGGCCGCTCCATCTGCCCCCAAAGCGGGAGCGGGCACAGCCAGGACCCGAGGGTAACAGCACGCGCGGTAGCCCGGTGCCGGTATGGCGCCCGGAGTCTTGTGCCGCCTGGTTTAAACCAGGCACGAGCCCGCGCTCCCCCGCCGCGCCCCGCCCCGGCAGTATTGCGCAGGGTCGAAGTGGCTGGCGGACTACAGAGTCCACCCCAGAAGGACCAGGGGAGGCTGCGCGGGCAGCAGGGGGACCTGCGAAGGAAGGAGGCTGCTTCTCCCGCCGGGGGTGGTGGTGGTGGGGTGGTGGGGGGAGTTCTCTTTTTCTCCTGGTGCACCTGCCGAAGAACACCCCCGCGACACGGCGCCGGTTCCAGAGCACTCTGCCTGGGGATGCCACCGCCCCCTGAAGTGTGTGTGTGTGTGTGTGTGTGGGGGGGTGAGGGCAATACCTGCCCAGCAGAAGGCTGGTACTCGGAGCACGGCGGGCAGACGCCGATGGGGGTGCGGGCGTTGGTGGTGACCCCCGGGAGGGGTGGCGCACGCAAATCCAGAGGGTGTGGACCCAAAACGGAGGAAGGGCCTGGACGCGACAACACAGAGTGGACGTGGAGGTCAGGCACCGGACCTGGCCGGGCCACTGGGTAAACACCACGGGGATCCCACCGCCACAGACACAGGGCGACTCCTGTGGATCCTCCCAAGCGCACAACCTCGAAGCCTCCTCCCGCCTGGCGGACCGGGTGGACCGCCCGCCACCGTGGAGACCACAGGTGACCCTCACAGCACAGGGAAGCCTCCAGCTGTCCATCCATTCATCTGCCTAGTGCCACCCAGTCGGGGCTCGCACCCTGGACGAACGCCCCGCTCGCCCCAACTCCCAGGACTAGCCGGCTGCTCCCCTGGGAATTCGGACAGAAGGGTCGCAGGTGGAGAATCGGGCGGCCGCACCCGTCTGGGGGGAAGGCCGGCAGGGCTCCGAGCACTGCCGCTTCTGCAGCCAGGCTCCAGCACTGGGAGGTCGGAGCCCGAGTCCTTATTACCCACCGGGAGCGGAGGCCCCAGTCATCGGTGTCCAGGTGGAGTCCTTATGCAGGTGTCCAGGCTGTGGTTTTGTGTGGTGCGTTACACGCCACTCCCTCGGTCTTGACACAGTACTTGACATGACTGCCCTGGCGAACAGTGACTCCACATTGATGGTCAGAAGTGCCCCAAAGCCCACTCTGTCTGCTCTTGTTCTAAACAGTGCTTCTTGGCCGGCCACACTTGAGTCAGGGCAGGGTTTATATCAAAGCCAAACTTTCTTTTTAAAAAAATACAACTTATTCTATTATATTTCTACTTGTAGCCCCGCGCAAGAATCCAGCGCCAGTAGGTCGCTGCCGCCCTCCTGTACCTCCCCCCGCTTGCTTGTACCTCACTGGCCCCCCTCCTGCTGATCAGTGATCCAAACAGCCCTATCCATGGCCACAGGTGCTGCCAGGACAGCGGAGCGGGCATGTCAGAGTGAGATGGGGCTCAGGCCCCTTTAAGGCCAGGGGAGCCCTCCCAGGCGCCCTCATGGGGAGCCAGAGGTAAGAGTGGGGGAGGGACCCCCTAAACCAGGAGCCCAGTCAGCAATGCCCCCACCGCCCAGGGCGCAGGGACGCAGCGGGCACGGGGGCGGCTAAGTGGGACGCCAGCTTTGTCAGGAGGCCGGGGCGGGGGTGGGGGGGGGGGATGCACGTGGGGGTGGGGGGTGCTGGGAGCCGAGCCCAAAGGAAAACGGCTCCCCCTGGGCCCCCAGCGCCCGGCTGCTGTGCGGTGTAGTGAGGCGGTGCCGGCCGGGGCAGAGGGAGCGGAGCTGCCCATCCCAGAAGGAGACGCTCCGCGGGGAGGAAGCGGGTGGCCGGTCGCCGCTCCTCCTCGGAGGACCCCTGCGAGATGCCCTCCTCCTCCTCCCTCTCCCGTGTCCTGGGTGCTTTCCTCCCTGGAGCCGTGGTTTCCCGGGTCCGGGCAGCGCCCTGTTTGCTCCCCTGTGGTCCGCCCCGAGGCCTCAGGTGTGGGCGCTTCGCTGGGCTCCTCGGGCGGCTGCTTTCCCGGCCGCCCCGCCCGCTTCTCAGCGCCGTCCTCTCCCGCTGGAGGCCAAGGGCTGGCTGGATGCGCACTCACTGCTCATCTTCCTTCTCTGCGGGGCAGGCGGAGGGGCCACGCCGCCGCCGCCACAAGTAGCAAATGCGGAGGCCTCTTGGAGTCGCGCCAGAAATCACTGGGCTCGGGGTCCCAGTTAGAGGACTCTGTCTCCCCTTTGAAGGAGCCTTTAATAAGGCGGGTGGGGGGCGGGCCTCACGGCTCAGGGTGGAGGAAGGGGCTTCATCAGAAATCTCTGCAGCGCCCTCTTCGCCCGCATCCCCCATCCCCGTCCCTGTTCCCTGGAAAGAGGCGGCAGCTAAGCAGACGCCCCGAGACTGAAAGGCGCCCGCAGAGCTGATGGCCGAGGGTCGGCGGGTCTGCGCCTCTCCCGGCGGGAAGGCTCCCCAACCCCATCGTGGGCTCTCGCCCTTCACATCCTCAGGTTCCCGTCTGAATGCCGGTCCCTCGCCCCACATTCCACTCGGCAACTTACAGCCAGGAGCAGCCCGTTCCCAAAGAGGAAGCTCTAAGAGCAACAAGACCGCGCTGAGTCCCACAGACCGCTCCATGTCCACCCAAAGCGGGAGCGGGCACGGCCAGGGCCGGAGGGTAACAGCACGCGCGGGAGCCCCGTGTCGGTGTGGCGCCCGGAGTCCTGTGACGCCTCGGGTACCCAGGCACTAGGTCTCCTCCTCCCCCACCCCCCGCCGCAGCCGCGCTCCCCGCCTCCGGGCTGTGCACGGGAGTCAGTCCCGGCCCCGCCGGGGGAGGGAGTCCTCGCCCCGTCGAAGGAGTCAGTCCTGCCCCACTGCGGGAGGGAGTCAGTCCCGGAGTAGTCCGGGCCCGCGCGCCGGAGGGAGTCCGGTTCGCTCGCTGGGTCTCTAGTATCTCAATAAAAATAGAAAAAGAAAGAAAACAAATGCAGGGAATTGATCCCGACACCAGAAATGTTGCACCAGCAGGACTCTGCTTACACCTATAGCTTCACGGGGTGTCCCTGGTGGCCTTCGTGGGGCAAGGAATCCAGTTATAGCAAGAGGGGAGCACCGGCCTACCTGTGGGTCCCACGTGCTCCGCTGACAGTAAGGCTGGCTTGTCAAGGAGATCCCCCGGCATTTCCTGTCCACAGAGGGCGCCGTTCGTTTACACACAGATAGCGGAGCACGTGCTGACCAGGCAGGCTGAGCGGGTGAACATTGGAGAAGGCGCAGTATTAACTCATTCGATTTCCTGTTTGGATGAAGCATGTGTCTCAGGCAGCCGTCATTTCTATTACAGATCTCACAGATGCTTGACACAAAAATAAAACATCATTTTCACATCCGTTAGCTACTCTGTAGTATTTTCTCTTTAGGGCTGCTTCATGCTGTGCTCTCCAGCCAGGACGGGCGGAGTCAAGCCACAGCCACAGCCCATCGCGTGGGGGGGAAGGGGGAGGGGACGGAGAGGGAGCCGGCCTTCGTTCATTAGCTTTTTTTTTTTTTAAATTTCAGCTTGAAAGCTCCTTTCAGTAGTTCCTGCAAAGAAAGTCTAGTGATGAACTCCCTCAGCTTTTGTTTCTATAGGAAAGTCTTTATTCTGCTTCACATGGACAGACTGCGTATTCTGAAGGGTGACATGGACAGACTGGGTATTCTGGTTGGAAAATAGTTTCTTTCAACACTTTAATAACTCATTTCACATGTGCTGGCCTTGCGGGTTTCTGCCAGAATACCGTTGATAGCCTAGTGCGGCCTATTTTCAGATGCACACTCTCTGTCTACTGAGCTCTCCCATACCACACACAGACACTACACAGCTGCAGAGTATATATATGTGTCTGTGTGTGTGTGTGTGTGTGTGTGTGTGTGTGTGTGTGTGTGGCGTTAGCACTTGTGCTTTTGGGGTGCTCACAGACCTGATAGCAAGATTCTCGGGTGTGGTACTCCCTGCTTGTGGCAAAGTACAGTCACCAGGAGCTACATCCCTTATGTGCCTCTTTCCCAATCTCCACCCCCTCTCCCCCTGCCGCTTCCCATAGAGGTGCCCTCTTAGAACTCTGGGTGTCACTGGAGAGAAACTGATTTCTCCAGCATCATCCCACACCACTGAGGTAGCCCGGGTACTCAGTCCCCACTGCCATCCACCTCAGAGGGTCCCTGCCCCAGAGAGATCAGCAGTGTGCAGTGGGAGGAGGGAAGCTCTGGGAAGGTTTCTCTCACCCCTGCTGTGGCTGCGGCAAGAGTCCTACTTTTCTCCTCCAGTGGTGTGCTGGGGGCCCTCCCAGGGAAGCCTGGCCTTCTGCAACTCTCCCCTCCGTGAGTATCTGCACAGCCCAGCACTCGCCAGGGTGCTTCTTCCACTGCAGAGAGAGTGGTCTGGGCAGTTTCCTCACCCTGAACAGAGTTCTGGTGCCTATTACCAGACTCATAGTTGAGTGAGACTTGTCCTGGGTCCCTCAGCGTATGCTGCTAGATCTCACAGCACCCACAAAGGTACTCCCCCCCCCCACAGATAGTATCTAATTGTTCATTCCCCATAATATTTGTCCATAATGCTCTATCTCTCATCCCTCTATCTCTACCTCTACCTCTCTTTATCTGTAGTCTAGCTCTATATTTCCTATTTTTTAAAAACAGAATATGATTATATTTAATGCACAAGTTTGATACAACCAAAAAGTAAAACAGCAGAGTAAAATAGTAACAAAAAAACATGGTATATCATTTGCAATGCATGAGAAATGGTTAACATCTTTAGTTATAAACAAGCTCTTAAAATCCAGTGACACTATAATAATGCAAGGAAGCTGGAAAAATGAAATGAAAAAAGTACAACTGATGATTAAGCAGTGAGCATATATGATTTTGCTGAGCAGTGATGGAGAATGACTTCTCTGCAGTTTAAGTGAGCAGAATAAAGACAATGACACCTAATAATCTACTGCTTCAAACAGCGTTGTGCAGTTTGAAGTCTCAAACAGGGGGAGGCAGAATAAAGAGAAGGACCTAGAATGAGGGGAAAGCTAACTTTTAAGTCTATATATAAATGGAGTATTTTTAGCCAGAGTAATTCCAATTCATTGGAATTTTTTCAACAAGTTAGTTGAATAAATTCAAAAGGAATGATATAAAAACATGTTTAATGCAGAGAAAATGCATGGCCAGTGTAAGCGCCTAAACTACTTGTCTACAATGTCTGAGCAGCACCACAAGGGCGCGCACTAACTCTATTAGTAGATGATAGCGTAGGGAGTACAGTCAGTTGTACTGTGATCCTTATATATGGGGCCTGTTGGGTACTCAAAACATTGAGGGGACACTTTACTTTTGAGTATACCTGAAACTAATAAAAAGTAATATTGAATGTAATCTAATTGAAAAATAAAAAGACATTAGATGGCATGGGGGAAGGGTAAAATTAAAAGGGAAACAAAGGTACATAAAGTAATAACTACATACTTAACAAATTTCTATGTTGCCTAAAAGCTAAAAAAAAAAGGAGACTATTTTTAATGAGTACATTTTAAATCTACGCTATGATAATAAGTAAAATAGAAATATATGGGAGCCCTGGAGGAGGCCTCGCAACGGCACGTCCAGGGCTTCAGGATTAAGGTCTCCAGCTTTCCATCTCCTGGGGCCAGTCCCACAGCAACAAGGACAATAGTCAACATGCTGCTTACAGTTCTCGCCATCACCCGCTGGGTCACCTTGGACACGAGCGCTCATCCTGTCAGGCTGGCAGGGAGTGTCCATGGCCACGCCTGAGAGGCACCTCTGGGCCGCTCTGAAGCCTGGCTGGCAGGTGTTTCAGATGGTGGCAGTATATCTCCTAATGATTCTGGTTCTCAGGAGAACCCCAACTTATACATATTCAGCTGACTTAATTTCCAGGATGAGATGGCCAGGCAATGGGGCAGGATTTGGCTGGGAATTCACCTTTGCCGTCCTCATGCCAGTGTATCTGCGTCTTGGTTGACTCTCAATGCTGCCCACAGTACCTATTACCCTATATTACTCTGCCAAGGAGGATTGAGTAAGTTAGGGAATTACAGGGGTTTGAGGAACTGAGGTGATGGACTTGGCCTTGGATGGAGCTGTGCCTAGGCTGTGATTGGTGGTGCTGAAATGAAAACACAAGAGTGAAAGCCTGTGTCCAGGCACTGAATCTGAGGAGATGCCTCCTCGCTTTCTGCTGCGCCAGGTCACCCTAAAATACAGACAGTTTCTACCCCTCCACTTTGGGGCAGCTGCTGAGACAGGCCTTGGGGTGGAAAGGAGGGTGGGGCTGGAGCCTGTTTTCATGGGGCCTATACAGCTAATGGGGGGAACAAGGGTTCATATAACCAGTCAAGGGCCTGCATTGTGCGTAGTTTGTTATATTCCTGCTCAAGAAGGTCCAATTGTCCACGCTGGCTCTGAACATGTGTTTGATCATGTTGTCGTTCTCTTTCAAGGGAAACCTGTTTCTCCAAGACAGATGTCCTTTCCATTTCTGCATCCTTTATCATATTACACATGCATTCTAATTGCTTTTCTAAAAGATCGCATTTACTTCCTGCAGCTAACAACTGACATGTCAGTTCTGATTGTGCTTTGATTCCTCATTTTTTGAATTCTCCCTTTCTTGTATCTGTTCATCCAATACTTTTTTATATTCAATTGTTTCTCTAGAAAAGGTTTTCACACTTTCTTTTACCTGAATTCTTTCAAGTTCTAAGTGTTAAGTCTTTTTCTTGAAGATTCTTCAGAGCAGAAAATATGGCTTTGCTGTTGCTTACTGGATAGGCAAGTGTAGGCTTATTTGGGGAGCGTTGTAGGTCATGATTAAGGAAAGGCTTATCTGGTGGATACACCACATATGAAGATGAGGAATGGCGAAGCATACCTCCATTAGACCTTGATGGTTCAGCTAAGATGTTTGAGAACTGAGACCCAGAAGTCGTAGAGACCCATGCCGCCGCCATCTTCCTGCCTGCCCAGCGGACCACCGCAACCCTGGTCGGATTCTTGTGCTGTCCTTCCAGATCGGAGAGCCACCCGCTATGGGCAACCCTTAGCCAAGTCCCAAATGGAAGGGGTTCCCGTGCTTGAGGTGGATAAGGAAGCCTCTGCCTGGCAGGAAACCACATATCCCCGGATGTGTCCTCTTTGTCCACTAGGCCAATACTCAGCATCCATCAGTCTATAACCAACACTGGGACATGCCAGGCCAGCTAGGGGAAGAAAAGGTCTAGATGTCAGAGGACTGGCAGAAACATGCCAGGGTTCTGCAGGGAGAAGGCAGAGTGTGTAGGGTCTGATCCTGAGAAAGCTGAGGAAGAGAGAACCCAATGTTGGAGAAGGGAGAGTTAACAATGATGGGTCAATGAGTTTAGCATGGCTCCCGGAGGTGGAGCTAATCTTCTAGTAGGATGGGTCTTTAAGTTTGAAAACAAGGGTTGAACACACGACATGGAATAGAAAATCCAGAACTTATGATACAGGTTGGACCAGGTGTGTGATTGACATCATCCCTGGGCATTGAAAGCATCATCATGGCTCCCCTGTTGTTGAAGTGGTGCATGGGGACAAGGGCAGGCAATGAATATAAATCTGTCCAGGTCCTTCTCATAGAGGTATCACTGCATCCACAGATCCAACAATGATCACTTTACATTCCCCATATATTTTTTTTTTGCTTCTTTTTTAAAAAAATATATTTTATTGATTTTTTACAGAGAGGAAGGGAAAGGGAGCTGCCTCTTGCACGCCCCCTACTGGGGATGTTCCCGCAACCCAGGTCCATGCCCTTGACCAGAATCGAACCTGGGACCCTTCAGCCAAACCGGTTAAGGCACATTCCCCATATTTGTACCAAGAATGGAGGAATCTTTGTAGTTAGTGAATTTTCTATGGGGAGAGGGCTACCACAGTGGGGACGTACAAGAACTTCCTTCTCATTTTGTCGTCCCTCTTTCCCAAGGATAATGTTAAAGCAGTATTGTATCCTGCACGAAATGACAGAGATTAGTAGCAGCCTTTACCTAAAAGGATGCGGGTGCATGATCCCTACCCCATCTCCCTTTGATAGCAACCTGGTCTGAGACTTCTGTGAATGCGTGTCTATTACATATTCCAGGCCTAAGTCTGTTGCAACTACTCAGCTCTGCTGTTGCACCAAAGCAGCCATACATTTGTTTGGGACACCCAGGATATTCTGAACCCTTTGTCTGTGAAGAAATAAAAAATATTTGAGAAGTAGGAATGTTTCTGCTGAGAAGACTTACTTTTAGCTGAAGGAGGCGAGTCAGGGGGAGAGATCACAGGAAAGTCGCTGTGTTGGGTGGGGGATTTGGAGAAATCATAAGGTTCTCATTGGTTAAGTCCCAGAACATTTGTTTGCATCCAGAGCATCAGGGTAATGTTTGAGACCAATACAAGATGCCTGCTAACCGAAGAGTGACACTTACATTCTCTGTTTCCACAAGACGTTCTAGCAGAATTACTGGTAATATTTACCTCATAACATGGAGGAACAGTGAGATGCTATGTATTCTCTACTGGGTTATAAAACAAATCTCCATATCTCAAACAATTAAAAATGGAACTGCCATATGACCCAGCGATTCCACTTCTGGGAATATATCCTAAGAAACCCGAAACAGTCGTAACCGGTTTGGCTCAGTGGATAGAGCATTGGCCTGCGGACTGAAAGGTCCCAGGTTCGATTCCGGTCAAGGGCATGTACCTTGGTTGCGGGCACATCCCCAGTAGGGGGTGTGAAGGAGGCAGCTGATTGATGTTTCTCTCTCATCGATGTTTCTAACTCTCTATCCCTCTCCCTTCCTCTCTGTAAAAAAAAAAAAAAAAAAAAAAAAAAATTAATAAAATACATTAAAAAAAAAATAAACCCAAAACACTGATTGGAAAGAATATATTCACTCCTATGTTCATTGTGGCATTATTTACAACAGCCAAGATTTGAAAGAGACCCAGTGCCCATCAATAGATGAGTGGATAAAGCAGCTCTGGTACATTTAAACAATGGAATACTACTTGGCTGTAAAAAAGGTAGGAAATCTTACCTTTTGTGACAGTGGATGGACCTGGATAATATTATGCTGAGTGAAATAAGGCAGTCAGAGAAAGACAAATACCATATGATCATACTTATAGGTGGAATCTAAAGAATAAAATAAGCTAAAAAAATAGAAACAGACTCATAGATACAGAGAACAGACAGACAGCTGTTAGAGGGGCGGGGAGCTGGGTGAAAATAGTCCAGGATTAAGCAAACCCCACAAACTCATAGACAGACAACAATGTGGTGATTATAGAGGTAAAGGGGCTGGGGAGGTAGACCAGGGTAAAGGAGATAAATGGTGATGGGAGGAGACTTGACTTGGGGTGATGAACCTACAATACAGTGCACAGATGATGTATCATAGAATTGAAACCTATATAATTTTATTAACCTGCCATGCCAATAAATTAAAAATAAAGTTTTTTTTAAATAAAATGAAATGAATAGCATATCTAATACTTGCAACAATAAAGATTAAAAATAACAAAGATAAATTAATTTTTAAAAAACAGAACAGCAGGTCATCCAGAGGCAGCCAAGCAAAGATAGAGTCGCTGAGATGGTCCACACCACCAGGGCCTCCTTGGTCGCATCGGCAGCCTGCAGAAAAGGGCGAGTGTTGGTCCCAGCGGCTAAGGAAATCCTGGGTCAGTTCTCCTGGGGTTACAGCACCCCAATCACTCCCCATCTCCAGCCCTGCCCTCACCAGAGTCACATCTTCCCTGAAACTGCCACCCCTGCCCTGGGACCAGCAGCCTGTACCAAGCTCTGACCACTCTTTTTGCACATCACAGGGTTACCCCAGCCCTGCTACAGATGTTTTGGGTTAATGAGTCATTCTGCTCCCTTCACTCAAGTCTGATTCTCCTGGGGGTGGGAGGCTGTAAAGGACCTGGTGGGAGCTCTGATGGACAGGAAGGCCCATCCTGACACCTGGCAGCTTGGGGAGGGATGCAGTCAAATATCCTTCTTTTCCCTTCTCTCCCAACCTCTTACCTAGCAGCACATGGAGCTCTCAGTATGAAGGTCCCTGCCCTGCCCCATCCATTCGTGATCAGCCCCACCTATGTCCTGAGTCACCTCTGCCCTGGGCCACTCAGTGGCTCAGGATCTGGAGTATGGAGGAGGCTGACTGCCAGGTGACTGCACCAGGGCTCAGCCAGGAATTCCAGGGGTTCACTGAGAACTGGCCTCCTTCTAACCTTACTCTTGCCTCCCAACACTGTCCTTACTGTTTGCCTCCCTCCTTTCTGGACCGTTCAAAACTACTTCCTGTGAACTTCAGCTTTTTGAGTTGGGTTTGCAAGGCCTTCCAACACTCTTCCTGGGATTAGATCCAGCCCCCTGGATATTCTCCTTCCCTGGACATATCACATGGAGCCAGCATACTACTCTCACCCGAATGTGAGTACTGCCCATGTCCTCTGTGCCTGCTGTCTCCACTCCACCCACATTGGGACCCCAAACTTTCTCCCAAACAGAGAATTTGAGTCAGAACTGAAATCCCTAAACTCCTTCAGCATCTAGAGGCCTTAAGCCTTGGTGTGAACCTTTCCTTTTCCCACTGGCATCAACAGTGAGGAGACAGCAGAACTCAGGGCTGAGCTAGTGCAACTTATTGCTGTTCAGTGATAACATGTGTTAGTCTCCTGGTCTAATTTCCAGGAGGAGAAGTTTCAGTGAGGCAGGATCAGGGGTCAGGTTGGGAATTCACTTCCCTCACCCCTGGCCATCTGCTTTTCACTTCCCACTCAATCCTGCCCTCAGCACCCGTTAGTATAAGGCCCCAGCAGAGGATACCTACTATGATCGAGCTGGTGAGGATCACAGGGAGGATCGAAATGATGGGCGTGCTGGTTGTGGCCTTGGACGGAACTGTGGCTGCGGCAATGGTGGATGGAGCTGTAATGGAAACACAGAGTGACATCCTGTGCAGAACCCAAGTCTGAGGTGCTGTCCCAGGCAATCCTGCAAAGCAAACAGTTTCTACCCCTCTACATGTGGCGGCCAATGTGACAGACACTGGGGTTGGAACAAAGAGAGGAGATGGGCCCTATCCCCTTGAAGCTCATACAGCTAATGGGGGAAGCAAGGGTTACAATATACCCAGTCACTCCTGCTGCGACACAAGGTGATTGAGGAAGGTGATTGAGAAGTCCTCTCAGGAGCTGATTTGAGGTGGTTTTGAAGGATTCCAAAAGTAGACCAGTTGAGATGAAGAAGGAAAGTAATGCTACAAAGAGGAAACAGTACAAGGAAGAAGTTCTAAAGCCCAATGATGCCCTTGGGGTCAGCAAGAAATCCACAGTGAGTGGTCTAGGGTTGTGTGCAGGAGGTGACAAGGGAAAGGAGGGATTGCAGAACATACCAATGACTGTTAGACTCCAAAAAAAACCCCCCAAACCTCTCGGTTGGATCACTTTTTCAAACCACACACAACATACAGACACACACACACGACGTCAATGTAATTTCAAGAGACCTACAACGTCATCCCCTCTGCACAGTTACCTTTTGTGCTCACAACTTCACCTTGGGCTCTGGAAACTTGTTGAAGCCAGTCTATACAATCTTGAGTAGCGATACTAACAAGGTCACCAGTCATAGCTCTGTCACTGGCCAATGTCTCGTTTAATGGTTCCCCTTCAGGTCGCAACACTGTCCAGCTTTTGTTCTCCACGTTAAAGAGGAGAGATTTATGTCCATCAAAGCCAAACTCCCAGGATGCACTGTTGTGTCCATTGGATTCCTGCTTACACATCATGGTGCCCTGCAGGGAGAAAGAATCTATCCCTACCACCATGGGAAAGAGGTCAGCTTTGGGTCTTGATACATCCTTTGCTACCACCTTGTGTCCAGCCCTCTCTCCCCTCCTATCTCCTAGTCTTGCTCTGTCTTCTGTGTCCTATCCTGGCTGCTGGGCCTCTTAGGTGGAACCAACTTCCAATCTATATATATAAAAGCCTAAGCGACTAGTACGACCAAATGACCAGAACGACCAGTCAACCAGTTGCTATGACATGCACTGACCACCACGGGGCAGATGCTCAATGCATGATCTGCCCCCTTGTGGTCAGTGCACCCCCCACAGCCAACCTCCCATGGCCAGCAAACCTCCTGCAGTCCCTCCCCCTATCCCTCCTCTCATCTGATAGGCTCTGGCTGGCAACTGGAAGGCTCCAGCCAGCCCAGCCCTGATCAGGACTGGGTGAAATGGCCCCGATAGTCCCTAATCACCAGCCAGGCCTAGAGACCCCACCCATGCACAACTTTTGTGTACTGGGCCTCTAGTATTTACATAAATGCAATTGTTCCCTAACCCTACAACAATGTTCTACTCCTACCATGGGACTTGCAAACTTACCAATGATTTTAATAATTCCTGGTTTAATGTCAAGCAGGTTCTTTTTGAGCTCTTCCATCAGGCCTTTTAGAGTTTTAGTCTGTCTCTCCCAGACCTCTGTGGCATTCTTTTGGCTATTACAGTTATAATCAAGAAATTCATTTCCATTGATCTGGCCTTGAATCTTACACCATGGTTGTCCATCGGGAGTAATGGTGATTTTATAGCTGAGAGAGATAGCACCTGTGAGGGAAAAATGCAAGTGAAGGTTGGGGTTGGAAGAAAAGTGCCCACAAGTGCCTCTCCCCCATCTCTTGACAGCAAGTGCATCCCTCTGATGGGCTGGGCTGGGCTGGCAGAGCAAGAACTGACTCTGCCAGGCCCTCTAATCACCAGGTGAAGGCCAGTGACCGTCCCTTGCTTGAGGAGGCCCTGGAGGCCACCGCCTGGCAGGAGACCACACAATCCCCGGTATGTCCTTTCTATCCTCCGGGCCAATAACCAGCATCAGTGAGCCTATAACAGTCCAGGGATGTACCAGGTTTCATAGGGGAGAAAAAGGTCTTGGTGCCAGAGGATTGTGGGGAGATGTTTGAGTGTGCAGGGGGCTGCTCCTGAGGAAACTGGATGATAGTGGGGACAGAATGAGATGGGAACCCAATGTTGAAGAGGGGGAGTTGATAACTATAGGTCACAGGATTTAGCACAGCCTTGGGAGAGGGTGCTTACCTGCTACTAGGATAGGTACTAGGAGTTTGAGGAAATGGATGGCTACACTGTGTGAAAGAGAATATCAGGAGCCTCCAACACAGATAGTAGAGGGAGGGATTAAAAGACTCAGAGAAATGCATAGACTCAGAATGGACATAGTATGAAAAGTCAGAACAACCAGAAAATGTCCATCAACTCTGCTCAAGGGAAGGCATGAAGGATTCTTTATCGAACTTATTATGAATGCTTGATGATGCTGGGGTTCAAGTGTGTCACTTTGGCATATTGATCATTTTGAATTAAAGTTATTTAAGAAACAGTTGGTGCAAGAAGGATACTCTGACAGTCCTTTGTCCCACTGAAAGCAGGCAATAAATCTCCTATGTGAAATGTACTTTCCCTATACCAGGAGGCAGAGAGACATTCTTAGCACCAGAGATAGGGAATTTAGGGCCAAGAAGGCTGTATAACATAACCTTCTTGCTTCATTGCTACTTTACTAATCCAAGCCAAAATGCCTTTGTTAATTCTTCACAAATTTATGATTTCTTTGTTTAAAAGCATAAAATCTGCTTACTGTGGTTACTTCCGAGAGTTTCCTATTTCTATGATCTCCTGTACATACCATATTAAAATTTGATTTTTACATGTTAATATGTCTCACGTTAATTTAAGTGTTAGACCAGCCAGAAGAACCTAGGTGGGTGGAGGAAAAATTCCTCCTCCCCAACAGTAGAAGGGCAACACCATTGTCAGGAGTGTCAGTGCTGGCTGTCTCTGATGCCAAGAATTATCAAGTGGAGGTAGTATTTCAGAAATGGGCTCCCAATGGTAATGGAGATGAAAATCCTGATAGAATAAAACAGTGTCTTATCCTGGACAAAATGATGGGATTAGATATAGGAGCTCAACTGTCACAAGCAAGCAGAGTGCCATTATTGAAATGATCAGAAAGGTTCCTTTGGCTCATGGAACAGAGTGATCCTAGAGACAAAATACATAAACAGCCAGCCCAGAGAGTGCTGGACGTAAGTAATAAAATCAAAGACAAAACACAAGGGTAAATACTTGGGAGGCTAAAAGCAGCCTCCCAGAAAGAGGCTGGCTCTTTTGCCAGTTTTGAGAACTGAGCCACTTCTGAGACCCATTACTAGAAGGAGAGGCCCGGTTCCCATGAGGAGGGACCCTTCAAGCTGACAGCAAGTGCCAAATGGTCATTGACTTGGCTAAATGTACACCAGGAAACAGAAACCACCTACATACCTACATTCATATTGGAGCTAGTGTGTGAGACATTCCCAGAGATGAGAGGTATCATCATGGGCCCTGCTACTAAAGTGGTGCATGGTGTGGGGGCCCCGGTAATGAACAGACACCTGCCCCAGGTCCTGCTCACAGTGCTATCATTTAATCCAGCCACCCACACACTGGTCATTTCGCATTCCCCAGGTTTATAACAAGAATAGGAAATTATTGTAGTTAGTGAATTTCTTGTAGGTTGAGTGCCACACAGTAGGGGAATTCAAGTGCAACCTTCTAAAACTGTGATTTCTTTTCCCTAATAGATTGTTAAAATAATATTTTATCCTGGACAAAATGATAGAGAAGAGTGCCAATCTTAAAACCTCTCTAAGATTGCAGGGATATGATCATTTTTTCCTCCTATTTAATTGCCAGCTGCTATGGGTTGACTCAGCGAGATAGACTACCAACTCAGAATTTAAATTTAAGAGCCTTTTTAAGCTGGCCAGCTGACTACAGTTACAGCACCCTGCCGAAGCAGAGGCTGAACTGCAGTGCCTACTACAGGAGTTACATTTTACTATTAAATATTGTGGAGGCCCAGAGAAAAATGTGTCTTTCAAATTTTGGGCCCCCCAATATGGAGGAAACTCTCTTTATACTTTTTCCAGTCCTTTGTTTCCCAAATTTGGAATGAGACTTCCGGGCCTTCTGAGAAAGAAGGCCTGCATGCTGGGAAGGGGCCATGAGACCATATCTCAAGGCCTGGCCTGATGTCATTACCTTCCTATCTATGTGTTTTAGGAACAGACAGCACAGCATGACCCGTCTGGCCAAAGCGCCAGATATGCAGCCCAGCACACCAGCCTGGTCCAAAAAACTTTCAATAAATGAGTATCCAGTAAGTATTTCAGGCTTTGCAGATGATATATCTCAGTTGCAACTACTCAGCACTGCTGTTGTAACATGAAAGAAGTCATAGACAATACGTGAATGTGAATGGACCTTGTTCTTGAGACCCAGCAGACCAAGGATACCAGAAATATCTGTAGTAGCACAAGGTGCTATAGGGCCTTCATGGCATTTCTACTGGAGAATCACAACTCAGATCCCTAGTGTTCAGAAGCAAGGCCATGTCACTTGCAGCAGGGAATCCACATCACTTAAAGCAGTGGTTCTCAACCTTCTGGCCCTTTAAATACAGTTCCTCATGTTGTGACCCAACCATAAAATTATTTTCGTTGCTACTTCATAACTGTAATGTTGCGACTGTTATGAATCGTAATGTAAATATCTGATATGCAGGATGGTCTTAGGCGACCCCTGTGAAAGGGTCGTTCGACCGCCAAAGGGGTCTCGACCCACAGGTTGAGAACCGCTGACTTGAAGTATTTCAGGCTTTACAGATGATAGAGCACTTAAAGAGGCTGTGGTATAGCACCAGGCTGGTAGAGATGAGGCCTCTGGCTATGGACTATTAGAGTTTCCCATCGTGAGTGTCACTAAGTCAAATAAACTTAGTGGTCACAAGACAGAAATGATTCTTCAGGCACTGAGATGAGCAGGGTCACAGGGAATGATGAGATGCTGATCTTGACACCAGAAATGTTGCACCTGCAGAGCCCTAAGCTCACACCTATACTTCATGCAGCGTCTCTCACAGTCTCCTTGGATCAAGGAATCCAGTCTACAGAAAGGAGGGGAGTAAAGGCCCCCAGCTGTGGGACCCACATCCTCTCACATTCACTCCACCCAGGAGCCACAGGCAAAATAGGGCATGTTTCTGGCTCTTCAACACACCCTGCAGGAACCCTAGGGGATGATTTTCTAACAGACATGACATCCATATGTGGGACGCCCTAAATGTGGGGCCAGGAAACTATGACAGTATCCAAATGTGGTTCCCCATTCACTTGCATGTTGTGCTTTCCCTCTGCAAACTCGAAGGTGCCTATTGTATACAGAGACAGATAGTAAGTGGCCTGACATTCATGATCGCTCTTTGTAGAAAAAGTTTGCGGGAAGGCAGATCCAAGATGGTGGCAAAGTAGGTGGAAGTTACACTCACCTCCTCCCAGGACCAAACTAGAAGTACAACAAAAATATAGAACAATTAACCTGAATAACCAACAGAGGACTAGCTGATCAGTAGCCTTATATCAAGGATTTTCAGAAGATGTAACGTTGAAACTGGCAGGGAGGGGGGAGATGTAAAAAGGGCTGAGTACTTGAAGTATCCAGGGCTGACACTTTGTAAAGTATGAGTTGCCTAACCACTAAGCAATACACCTAGAACTAGTACTAAATAATACTGAATGTAAATGGTAATTGAATAAAAAACAAACAACAAAAGTTACAATGAATGGCAGTATAACTCAAAACAAATGGAAGATTTTTTTCAAAAAAAAAAAAGAGCCCGGCTGGCGTGGCTCAGTGGTTGAGCCTCTACCTATGAATGGGGAGGTCAAGGTTCCAGTCCTGGTCAGGGCCCGTGCCTGGGTTGTGGGCTTGATCCCCAGGGTGGGGCGTGCAGGAGGCAGCCAATCAATGACTCTCTCTGATCATTGATTTATCTCTCTCTCTTTCTTCCTCTCTGAAATCAATAACACACACACACACACACACACACACATAAAATTAAAATATTTTTAAAAAGGACATGAAAAGGTTTGCAGACACCTGTCTCCGTGTATGACCTCTATATGTTTCTGCCTCCCCAGTAGCTAGAAAATATGGGTCTGGGACCTTAGGGTAGAGGGAGAGTGCCCTTTTTACCACCATTCTCAGGGGTCTACTTTGCAAAAAGTATAGAAAAACAAAAAAGCAAAACTGGAATTGTGTTCTTTTGCAGTTCTGAAGGCTAGAATTAGACATCACGGTGTCAGGAGAGCCATCTCTCTCTCCTAGCTTTGGATGCCTCCTGCCCCCGCCTCCCCCGCTCCGGTTCTGTGGGCCCGGTGCAGAGGCTTCTGCTGGGGGTGTCCTCAGGTGAGGGAGATCAGGTGACACCGGTGGAGGGAGGGTCACTTCAGAATGGGAAGGTGTTGCAGGCACTGGTTCTTAGGACGCCAGCAAACTGAGTTTAAAAACTGAGCTGTGGTGAGGAGCAGCGGTGACTCATTAGGGAAGTGAGCGTGTGTGTCCGACTTCAGGTTGAAGGGGTGGGTGGCTGGTAGAGGAGCTTAGAAGTTCAAGAGCAGTTTTCCCGGGGAAAGTCATGTGAGCAGAAGAGGAGCCCGCAGCTGTCCTTGGGTTACTAACGTGAGAGATGGCCCCTGTCCTGTCCACGCCCCACGTCCCACAGGCCAGGGCCTCGGGCTCCCACTTCCCGGGAAGCTTCCAGTGCTGCAAGGTGGCGGGGTGAGGGGAGGGGAGGGTGAGGGGAGGGGAGGGGAGGCGCGCTAGCGAGGTGAGGGGAGGGGAGGGGAGGGGAGAGGGGGAGGGGAGGGGGAGGAGAGGGGAGGCGCGCTAGCGAGGTGAGGGGGAGGGGAGGGGAGGGGAGGGGAGGCGCGCTAGCGAGGGGAGAGGGGAGGGGGGAGGGGAGGGGAGGGGGAGGGGAGGCGCGCTAGCGAGGGGAGGAGGGGAGAGGAGGGGAGGGGGGAGGGGAGGGGAGAGGGGGAGGGGAGGGGAGGGGAGGCGCGCTGGGGAGGGGGGAGGGGAGGGGAGGCACGCTAGCGAGGGGAGTGGGGGAGGGGAGGGGAGGGGGAGGGGAGGCGCGCTAGCGAGGGGAGTGGGGGAGGGGAGGGGAGGAGGAGGGGAGGCGCGCTAGCGAGGGGAGTGGGGGAGGGGAGGGGAGGAGGAGGGGGCGCGGTAGCGGGGCCCGCGGGTCGGGGAGGAGGCCTTTACCGAGGAGCCAGCTACCAAGCCCCCCGCTCGTTTCAGTCCCTCTTCTCGCCTGGAAGGGGTCTGACCACCCGCTGTGCAGACCGGGCAGCCGCGGGGACGATAGAGGAGGGGTCGGCTGTGTCGCGGCGCCGCCCGGCCACAGGGTTCCCGAGCCCCTCAAGGGCATCCCCACTGGTTCCCCCACTCCGGCTCGCAGGTTAACGCTTGTCCCTTTCCCAAACGCAGATTGATTTCATCCCCGGACTCCCCGGACTCCCCGAACTCCCCGAACTCACGGAGAGGCGCAGCCCAGGCGCAGTGCTGTGGCAGAATCCAGAGCAAGAAGACGGGGCTGAGCGTGGTCCCCACAGTCCCCACCATCGCGGCCAGAAGCCCAGAGGCGATCCCACGGGTAGTGCAGGGCAACCTGGTCGGAGCGCGAACTGGAGAATGAATGTGTATAGTTTGTCTAAGAGAAATTGAGACATTCACACCCAGCTGGCTCCGCCCACCTATTACGTAGGGCCATAATTCAGTAATATTTCACTGCGCCCCAACCAGGCCCTCCTCACCATAACTTTTGCCCTTTACAGTCCCAATTCCAGAATCACTACTCTTGCGCTCAAAAGGCACAAACTTCCAGATAGAAACTAAACAAGTCATGGGATGCAATGCAGAGCTGGGTGACCGACCGTAATTAATAACACTCTGCATATTGAAGGCTTTTTAGAGGAGTAAATCTAACACTTCTCATCACTAGAAAAAAATTGTAACTTTGTGTAGAGGGAGAGTGCCCTCTACAGGTAGAGCCATCTCTCTCTTCTAGCTTTTGATGCTTCCTGCCCCGCCCCCTCCCCCGCTCCGGGTTCTGTGGGTCCGGTGCAGAGGCTTCTGCTGGGAGTGTCCTCTAGTGAGGGAGATAAGGTGACACTGGTGGAGGGAGGGCCACTTTAGAATGGGAAATGGGAAGGTGTTGCAGGCACTGGTTCTTAGGACGCCAGCAAACTGAGTTTAAAAAAATGTGAGCTGTGGTGAGGAGCAGCGGTGACTCATTAGGGAAGTGAGCCTGTCGGACTTCAGTTTGCAGGGGGCGGGGCGGGGTAGCTGGCTCCTTGGTAAAGACCTCCTCCCTTTCGATGCAGAGAGTGTTATTAATTACGGTCGGGGAAGAGGCCGTTACCAAGGAGCCAGATCTACTCCTCTACTCCTCTTCTGCTCATTTGACTTTCCCCGGGAAAACTGCTCTTGAACTTGTAAGCTCCTCTACCAGCCACCCACGGCTTAGATCTACTCCTCTAAAACTGTCATTTTCCACCTCTAACTGTGGTGATATTTTCACAATATATACAAATATCACATTATTATGTTGTACATCTGAAACTAATATAATGTTATATGTTAGTTATGTGTCAATACAAATAAAAAAACAGCCCTAACCGGTTTTGCTCAGTGGATAGAGCGCTGGCCTGGGGACTGAAGGGTCCCAGGTTTGATGCTGGTCAAGGGCATGTACCTTGGTTGCAGGCACATCCCCAGTAGGGGGTGTGCAGGAGGCAGCTGATCAATGTTTCTAACTCTCTATCCTTCTCCCTTCCTCTCTGTAAAAAATCAATAACATATGTTTTTTAAAAAAATAGAAAAACAAAATTGGAATTGTGTTCTCTCGCCGTCCTGAAGGCTAGCATTAGAGAGCAAGGTGTCGGCAGAGCCCTCGCTCTCCTGGCTTTTGGTTGTTCCTGGCAGAGCTTGGCTGACAGCTGCTAAGGCCAATGTCTGCCTTGTTGTCGCAGGGCCTTCTGCTCTGTGTCTGTGTTTCCCCATGGCGTTTCCCTGTCTGCCACTGTGTCTGTTCCTGCAAGGACAGCAGCCATATTGAATTATCATTCACTTGGTGCAACTACTGTGGAAAACAGTGTGGCGTTTCCTCAAAAATTTAAAAATGGAACTGCCAATTGACCCAGTGATCCCACTTCTAGGAATATATCCTAAGAAGCCTGAAACACCAATTAGAAATAATATATGCACCCCTATGTTCATAACAGCCCAATTTACAATAGCTAAGGTCTGGAAACAGCCCAAGTACCCATTGGTAGTTGAATGGATTAAAAAACTGTGGTACATGTACACAATGGAATACTATGGAGCTCTAAAAAAGAAGAATCCCTCACCGTTTGCGACAGCATGGAGGAACCTGGAGAGTATTATGCTAAATGAAATAAGTCAGTCTGAGAAAGACAATTATCATATGATCTCACTCATATGTGGAATCTAATGAACAAAACAAACTGATGAACAAAATATATCCAGAGACATTGAACATGCAACAGAGTGACATATTTCAGAGGAGGGAGGCAGGAGGAGATTAACCAAAGAACTTATATGCATATATGCATAGCCCATGGACAGATAATAGTACAGGGAAGGCCTGGGGAGGGAGTGCAGGTGGGGTGGAGGTGGTCAATGGGGGGAAAAGGGGACATCTGTAATGCTTTCAACAATAAAGATAAATTAAGAAAAAATTAAGTCCATGAAGATAGTGAAACAAAAAAAGAATTAGCATTCACCCTGATGACCTTATTTTAACTTGATTACATCTACAAAGATCTTGTTTCTAGATACGGTGACATTCACAAGTACCAGGAGTTAGGACTTTCACATTTCTTTTTTGGGGGGACACAAGTCAACCCATAATAGAAGGCATGTAACTGTCATTTTCCACCTCTCAAAAGAATAATTTCTTCTTTTTATTTTTCCTTTCTGAAAATCACTTTTCCTGAGTTATAAAACATTACTAGTATATTAGTTTCTTGTGTATAAGATTTCTTTTTTTTTTTTTAATATATTTTATTAATTTTTCACAGAGAGGAAGGGAGAGGGATAGAGAGTTAGAAACATTGGTCAGCTGCCTCCTGCACACCTCCCACTGGGGATGTGCCCACAACCAAGGTACATGCCCTTGGCCGGAATCGAACCTGGGACCTTTCAGTCTGCAGGCCGAGGCTCTATCCACTGAGCCAAACCGGCTAGGGCGTGTATAAGATTTCATATTTATTAACTAAGACACCCTGTGCATTACATCCCCTGACATTTATTTTATATTTTAAAGTTTGTACCTTTTGTCCACAAGAAGAAATGATTATTTTATTAAAATTTGTTTTTCAATGGGAGTGACAGGCAATATTATATTAGTTCCAGGTATACAACATAACGATTAGACATTTATATACAGTAAGAAGTGATCCATTTCTTTCCTGTGAGTGGTAAAGACGATTCAACTGTTCACTTTGTTTGGAACACTTTCTCAAACTTCTTGTACTTTTTTCTGAATCAAGGGAAATGGGCTAGTAGTCATGGTCTCGGGAACCGCCACCGGAGCAAGGCAAGCATGGATTCCATGTCTGTCAGTTTGAAGATAATGCAAAGGCAGTGCCAGCACAGGTCCTCATTTAATTCTCTGTGCAGCACACCTGGTCGGCCAAAGGATGTCTGAGACCTGGGCAAGGTGGCTGCTGGCAAAGATGGTGTGGACTAGGTGTCTGTTAAAGATGTGATGGTCACATTCTCAGGAGACCATCCCATCATTGGCCGCACAGTGGTGGTCCATGAAAAACGAGGTGACTTGGGCAAAGGTGGAAATGGTGAGAGTAAAAAGAAGGGGAGGGGGAATGCCGGGCATCGTTTGTCTTGTGGTGTGATTGGGCTCGCTCAGTGAACCTTCCCTAGGACGAGGTATGAGCCCTAGTAACTCCCCTGTTATCTTGTTAGTTGTAGAAATTTAACTTGACAAAGAGTAAACACTGTAACCTTTAATAAGCCCAGTACCCCTCTGACACCAAACATACTTATTACAATATTATTGACTATGGTCCCCATGCTCGACTTTACATGCCTGTGCCTATTTTTATAACTGGCAGTTTGTACTTCTCAATCCCTTTTATCCTTAGCCCACCCTCCAACTCTGCCCACTGGCGACCATCAGTGCGTCCTCTGTATCTGTGAGTCTGTCTTGTGGATTTACTTTGTGTTGGTAGTTTCCACATGCAGGTGAAGCGATATGCTATTTGTCTTTCTGTCTGACATTTCATTTAGCAAAACACTCCCCAGGCCCATCCGTGTTGTGGCAAATGGCAAGATAAGAAGGAATGATTCTGAAAGTGGAAATGGAGGTGGGAAAAGATAGGAAGGCCAGGACACAGGGTGAAGGGCTGAAAGGAAGGAAGGAAGGCCTAGTTTGAGATATCATAGGATGATATAACAGATGTAACAGGTACTTCCTCCCCTCCTCCTCCGCCTTCCCCTGGCCCTGCCCAGGAGCCTCGCTGAAACCTTGTCTCCTCCCAATGCCCCACTAAACCCTCTGCTACTGGGAACCAGGAACTGTAGGAAATGGTACTTAACTTCAGTTCTGGGTTAACCAACCAGATTCCCTGGGCAGAGCGCGCAGTGGGGCGGTGGTGGGGAGAGGGGAGGGAGGAGATGGGTGGCTGTGTGCTTAAGACGGGCCCAGGGACTGGGGTTTGAGAACTTTCCTGTGCCGCCGCCCCCTCCTTAGGCCTCTTCGCAGGCTCCTTTCTGCCTGGAGAGTCCAGGGCTGCCTGTCCCCTTCCAGGCAAAAAGAGGAACCGGAAAGAAGGGGAGAGGGAGTGGGGGTGGTTGTTGGCTGCAAAAGTAATCCTGGCAAATGGGCGGTTGGGGAGAGGGGTGTGGGGGGATGGAGGGAGGGCTCGGCAGGAAATTATGTTGAAGGACTGTGTTTCTGGCCCAGTCCACAGAGAGCTTCTCAGGACCTGGGAGCCCGGGAACCCCTGGCTTCAGGACAAGGGTGTTTCCTCGGGGTAGCTGCCCACAGACAACCGCATGGCCGCACTTCACTCACAGGACTTCCCACACAAACCTTCCGTCTATCGCTATCCACTGGAGTGCTTTGCCAGCTGCTCATCAAGGAACCTGCCGCCCCAAGTGCTCACTTCACAGGACACCTCTCAGCCACTTCCCCCAGGAGCGGTTTTACTACTCAGCTTAGCGGGTTTATTACCCAGATATTCAGTCCCAAGCAACCAGTGCCTCCAGTGCCTTCCCATCTGCGAAGTGACCCTAACCCCTTCCTCCACCAAGTGGCACTTTACCCCTGTTGCCTGAGGATACACCCAGCAAAAGCCTCTGCATCTGGCCCCCTGAACCTGGAGCAGGAGGGACAGGAAGCACATTTTCCCAACGTATGGCCCTGGTAATGAAGAGCACTCTCTCTCTCCCCTTTGGTTCCAAACCCATATTTTCCCATAAAGAGGAGGCAGTAGCATTGACTACGCAGTAGCAAAGGGCAGATAGTGAATGTAAGGATTTTTACAGGCCTCTCAGTATCTGTCTCTATAAGCACTAGGCCCCTCCATGTTTGTGATGAAAAAGCAGCCAAAGACACCATGCAAATGAATGGGAGACCAGATTTCCTCACTCTCCTAGTTTGCTGACCCCAGATTTAGGGTTTATAGGGTGTCCCAGATATGGGTGCCTATCCCCCAGGGAAGCATTTCCCAGGGTGCTCTGCTGTGTGTTGAAGAGCCAGAAATATGTCCTATCCTACCGGTGGCTTCTGGGTGGAGTGAATGTGAAAGGCTGTGGGTCCCACAGGAGGGGGCCAGTGCTCCTCTCCTTTGTGTAGAGGGATTCCTCAGTCCAAGGTGGCCATGAGAGACACTGCACGGAGCCATAGGTGTGACGTTTCTGCTGTCAAGATCTGGCCTCCCTGGTTCTGCATCCTATTTGTTCCCTCTGACGCTGCTCATTTCAATGCTAGAAATATCACTTCTATCTTAGGACCGCTGGGACTATCTGACCTACTGATGGTCATGATGGCCAACCCTGACACCCCATAGCCAGAGGCCTCATCTCCACCAGGTCCCAGGACTTTACCAGGAGCCTCTTTAAATGGTGTGGGTTTCCCTGCGGTAAGAGACATGTCTTGCTGCTGAACACTGGTGGTCTGTGTTGTGATTCTCTAGTACAGTGATGGCGAACCTTTTGAGCTCGGCGTGTCAGCATTTTGAAGAACCCTAACTTAACTCTGGTGCCATGTCACATATAGAAATTTTTTGATATTTGCAACCATAGTAAAACAAAGACTTATATTTTGGATATTTATTTTATATACAGTGGGGCCTTGACTTACGAGTGTACTAACGAGTTTTTCGAGATACCAGCTGTCTCTCAGTCGATTTTTTGCTTTGAGTTGACAGAGTAATTTGAGTTAACGAGCTTCTTAACGAGCTCCCTCAGGAATGAATTAAACTCCTAAGTCAAGGCCCCACTGTATCTAAATGCCATTTAACAAAGAAAAATCACCCAAAAGAATGAGTTCGTGTGTCACCTCTGACATGAGTGTCATAGGTTCACCATCACTGCTCTAGTAGGAAGTCCCCATAGCACCTTGTCCTACTACAGATACCTCTAGCATCATAGGTCTGCTGGGTCTTATTGTCACTGGATGGATGTCAGGCCCAGAGTGGGTCGGCCTCAGGCTGGCTTGTACGTAGTGTGTGGGTTCTTGACTTGGTGCAAGTCCAGCTGATTTTGAGAGGCTGGTTATTAAAGCTGGGGACAGTGAAACCAAGGAAAGGCTTATGGCAGAAAAAGCAACAGGCCAGAGCCTAGTACTGCCCTACCTTGGCTTCCTAGAAGTGTCATATGAGAGAAGTAGCCAAGGCCAGGCTGCACTTGGCTCACAAGAAAGTCAGAGCAAAAGGCGGCCTTGGAGAGAGGTTCAGGGGGTAAGCCCAGGATGAGTTGCCACTGTCCACGGCTCCCCTGGTTATAAGTCTTGTGGGGACCCTTAGAGTTCAGGAGAAAGAAAGTAAAAAGTTCAGGAGGGACAGGGTATGCTCCCAAGAGAGCCCTGAAATTCCAAAATTATGCTTTTCCTCTCAAAACACAAGTATTTCCAGAAGATATGGAAGCAGAAAGTATCCTTATTTGATTGGGGACTGATACCCTTTGTCTTGAGGGTTTTGATCTCTCTTCTGTGGACAAGAATCTCATGGGAGAGTTTCAGCATAATATTCATAAGCTTTGCAGGTGCGTTTTTAATATGCTAATGCATCAAAATGAGCATATAGGGGAGTTTGGGGTTATTCTCTGGTCAGCTTCTCAGCTATACTTTTATCTTGGGTCTGTCTGGCTCTAATCAGTTATTTTTTTGTGATGTGTTTCCCTGACTTCATCTGTCCTTGGGGTTTTTTTTGTTTTTTTTGGCCCAAATAGCATTAATTGGGTCTTTGTCCTGTAACTCCCTGAACAGGATGATTGGAACTATTTATTCTCCGGACAGGGAGGAGAGGTCTTTGGTTAGGAAAGATAAGGTCTCATGATTCATTAGCTGGCTATAAATTGGTTAAATTGTTTGTTCTTGTTTAATTATCTTGTTTGTTTCCCCGTTCCACTTGCCCAGGAATTTTCCTAGTTTCTTACTATCCTGCCTCATTTTGGCTCAAGAGTTGAGGTCTGGACAAGACTATCACTCTTGTGTTTCCATTGCAGCTGCACCAACCCTGGCCCCAGCCTCAGGCCCAGCTCCAGCCTCAGCTCAATCGAAGGCCACAAACATCATGCCCATCGCCTGGATCCTCAATGTTATCGTCACCTGCTCCATCATAGTTGGCATCCTAGGCTGGGTCCTCTGCAGTAACAAGTACTGAGGGCAGAATTGAATGAGAACTGAGGGGCTGATGGCCTGTGAGGACAGGGAAAGGTAAATTCCAAGCTCGACCTCTACCCCTTCTCTTTGTGGAAATTAGACCAGGAAAATAAGATGTAATATCGCTTGATAGCAATAACTCGGACAAGCTCAGCCCTTAGATCTGCTATTTTCTGTCAAACCAGTGGGAAATGGAGGGACCTGCACTGAGGCTTAAGGTCTGTAGAAGCTTAAGGGCCTAAGTGAAGTCAGTCCGGATTCTCTGTTTGGGAGAGTGTGTTTGGGCCCAGTGTGTGTGTGTGTGTGTGTGGGAGGGGGGGAAGGAGGGGACAGCAGGCACACGGGGCACGCGCAGTACTCACATTCAGGTGAGAGCAGCATGGTGGCTCCATGTGATGTGTCCAGGGGAAGGGGAATACCCAGGGGCTAAAAGGGCCTGAGTCTAATCCCAGGAAGAGGGGTGGAAGGTCTTGCAGATCCAACTGAAAAGGCTAAAGTTCACAGTTGAGTTCCCATAGAAAGTTGCTTTGGGTATGTCAGATAAGGCAGCAGGCGAACAGTAGGGAATGTGCAGGACAAGGTTAGAAGGAGGCCAAGTTGAGGGCGTGGTTGTCTGTTTCAATCTGGAGGGAGCCTCAGACTCTGAGCTCCAGATCCGGGCGAGTCTCTAGGGACCCAGACTCAAACGGGAGAAGCAGGACCGTCTGGCTACGGTCCCTCCGAGTTTTGCAGCGGTTGCTGGGACAGAGAGGCAGAGCCCCTGGGGACGGACTGAGAGCAGCCATAACTGCTCCCTCCTCCACCCTGTTGATCCCGTGGGACCCACCCCGCCCAAGCCCTGCACAGAGGCATTTGCTGGATAGCCTCAGGCAAAGGCTAGATTAGCACCTCCCTAGAGGACATAAATTCTTCCACTGCAGACACAGCTGATTATCACAGCCAGTCGGCCTGGAGGTCAAATCCCTCTAGTATTAACTACAACAATCAAGGCTTAACTACAACAAGACTGCGCACAAAGACCACTAGGGAGTGTGCCAAGAAAGCATAAAAAATGCGGAGACAAAGAAACAGGACAAAACTATCAAGGGAGGATATTGAGTTCAGAACCACACTTTTGAGGTCTCTCAAGAGGCTTCTAGAGTCTGTCGATAAACTTGATGAGATGTACAGGAAATCTAATGAGTCCCTCGATGGTGTGATAAAGGACCATCTAGAAAGTAAGCATACACTGACTGAAATAAAGAATATTATACAGACTCCCAACAGCAGACCAGAGGAGCGCAAGAATCAAGTCAAAGATTTGAAATGCAAAGAAGCGAGAAACACCCAACCGGAAAAGCAAAATGAAAAAAGAACCCAAAAATACGAAGATAGTGTAAGGAGCCTCTGGGACAGCTTCAACCGTACCAACATCAGAATTATAGGGGTACCAGAAGATGAGAGAGAGCAAGATATTGAAAACCTATTTGAAGAAATAATGACAGAAAACTTCCCCCACCTGGTGAAAGAAATAGACTTACAGGTCCAGGAAGCGCAGAGAACCCCAAACAAAAGGAATCCAAAGAGGACCACACCAAGACACATCATAATTAAAATGCCAAGAGCAAAAGACAAAGAGAGAATCTTAACAGCAGCAAGAGAAAGAAAGTCAGTTACCTACAAGGGAATACCCATACGACTGTCAGCTGATTTCTCAACAGAAACTTTGCAGGCCAGAAGGGAGTGGCAAGAAATATTCAAAGTGATGAATGCCAAGAACCTACAACCAAGATTACTTTATCCAGCAAAGCTATCATTCAGAATTGAAGGTCAGATAAAGAGCTTCACAGATAAGGAAAAGCTAAAGGAGTTCATCACCACCAAACCAGTATTATATGAAATGCTGAAAGGTATCCTTTAAGAAGAGGAAGAAGAAGAAAAAGGTAAAGATACAAATTATGAACAACAAATATGCATCTATCAACAAGTGAATCTAAGAATCAAGTGAATAAATAACCTGATGTACAGAATGAACTGTTGATTATAATAGAATCAGGGACATAGAAAGGGAATGGACTGACTATTCTTGGGGGGAAAAGGGGTGTGGGAGATGCGGGAAGAGACTGGACAAAAATCGTGCACCTATGGATGAGGACAGTGGGTGGGGAGTGAGGGCAGAGGGTGGGGTGGGAGCTGGAAGGAGGGGAGTTATGGGGGGAAAAAAAGAGGAACAAATGTCATAATCTGAACAATAAAGATTTAATAAAAAAAAGAAGTAGATTTACAGTTGTTCATATAGAAAATAATACAATAATTAATAAATAATAATTAATAAATAATAATACAAGAATAAACTCTGTGTATCCCGTACACACAACTGTAAACCTACTTTTGCCATAACTTGTATTGAAAAAAAAAAAAAGAAAAAGAAAACTTCCCTGAGGTGGGGAAGAAAAAAAATCACACAAGCACAGAGTCCCAAACAAGGTAAACCCTAAAAGACCCACATCAAGACACATCATAATTACCATGGCAAATGTTCAGGACAAAGAGAGAATCTTAAAGGCTGCAAGAGAGAGATGGAAAGTTACATTCAAGGGATCTCCCATTAGATTATCAAACGATTTCTCAACAGAAACACATCAGGCCAGAAAAGAATGGACGGAAATTTACAAAGTGATGCAAAGCAAAGGACTGAATCCAAGAATACTCTATCCAGCAAGGCTATCATTCAAAATTGAAGGGGAAATAAGAAGCTTCACAGACAAAAAAAGGCTAAGGGAGTTTATCACCACCAAGCCAGCAATGCAAGAAATGCTAAAGGGACTGGTGTAAAAAGAAGAAATAAAAAGCTCAGAAAGAAAACAGCTACACAAAAAAAGAAATGGCTACAAACAAGTACCTTTCAATAATAACTTTAAATGTAAATGGACTAAATGCTCCAACCAAAAGACATCGAGTGGCTGAATGGATAAAAAAACATGACCCATACATTTGCTGTCTACAAGAGACCCACCTCAGAAGAAGGGACTCACACAGACTGAAAGTGAAGGGATAGAAAAATATCTTTCAGGCAAATGGAAATGAAAAAAAAAAGCTGGGGTAGCAATATTTATATCTGACAAAATAGACCTCAAAGTGAAGGCCATAACAAGAGATAGGAAGGCCACTTCATAATACTAAAGGGATCAATGCAACAAGAAGATATAACCCTGATAAACATATATGCACCCAATGCAGGAGCACCTAAATACATAAAAAACTCCTGGAAGATATCAAAGGAGAGATTGACAACAATACAATCATAGTAGGGGACTTTAATACACCACTGACATCACTGGATAAATCCTCTAGACAAACAATCAGCAAAGAAACAGCAATCCTAAATGACTCACTAGATCAGATGGACTTAATTGACATCTTCAGAACACTTCACCCCAAAGCCATGGAATATACATTCTTCTCAAAAGCTCATGGGACACATTCAAAAATAGACCACATATTGGGTCACAAGCAAAGTCTTCCCAAATTCAAGAAGATTGAAATCATATCAAGCATCTTCTCAGACCACGATGGCATAATACTAGAAATAAACTACAATAAAAACAACCCAAAATACTCAAACACTTGGAAGCTGAATAGCATGTTATTAAATATTGATTGGGTTACCAATGAGATCAAAGAAGAAATTAAAAACATCCTGGAAACTAATGACAATGAAAACACAACAATCCAAAACCTATGGGCTACAATAAAAGCAGTCCTGAGAGGGAAGTTTATAGCTCTACAGGCCTATCTCAAAAAACAAGAAAAAATGATAGTAAATCATCTAACTCCACAACTCAAAGAATTAGAAAGAGAACAACAAGAAAAGCCTAGAGTGAGCAGAAGGAAGGAGATAATAAAGATTAGAGCAGAAATAAATAACATAGAGACCAAAAAAACAATACATAAAATCAATGAAACCAAGAGCTGGTTCTTTGAAAGGATAAACAAGATTGATGAACCTCTAGCCAGGCTCACCAAGAAGCAAAGAGAGAGGTCCCAAATAAACAAAATCAGAAATGATAGAGGCGAAATAACAACAGACCCCACAGAAATACAAATGATTGTTAAACAATACTATGGACAACTGTACTCCAACAAATTAGACAACCTGGAGGAAATGGACATCTTCCTAGAAAAATACAACATTCCAAAACTCAATCAGGAAGAATATAAAAATCTCAATAGGCCAATAACTATGGAAGAAATTGAAGCAGTCATCAAAAAGCTTCCAGCAAACAAAAGCCCAGGTCCAGACGACTTCACAGGGGAGTTTTACCAAACATTCAAGGAAGAACTAAAACCTATCCTCCTCAGACTACTACAAAAAAACCAAGAGGAAGGAACACTTCCAAGCTCATTCTATGAAGCCAGCATCACCCTAATACCAAAACCAGGTAAAGACAACACAATGAAAGAGAATTACAGGCCAATATCCCTCATGAACATAGATGCCAAAATCCTCAACAAAATCTTAGCAAATCGGATCCAGCAGTACATCAGAAGGATCATACACCATGACCAAGTAGGATTTATCCCAGGGATGCAAGGATGGTACAATATCCGCAAATCAATAAACGTGATACATTACATAAACAAATTGAAGGGAAAAAACCACATGGTCATATCAATTGATGCAGAAAAAGCGTTTGACAAAATTCAACACCCATTTTTGATAAAAACTCTCAGCAAGGTGGGAATAGAAGGATCATACCTCAACATAATAAAAGCCATATATGACAAGCCCACAGCCAACATCATACTCAATGGACAAAAACTAACACCATTTACAAGACAGGGATGCCCACTCTCACCACTCCTGTTTGATATAGTACTGGAAGTATTAGCCATTGCAATTAGACAAGAAGAAGAAATAAAAGGCATCCAAATTGGAAAAGAAGAAGTAAAACTGTCCTTATTTGCAGATGACATGATATTATACATAAAAACCCTAAAGACTCCATCAAAAAACTATTAGACTTAATAAATGAATTCGGCAATGTAGCAGGATAAGAAATTAACCCCAAGAAATCTATGGCATTTCTATACACCAATAGTGAACTTACAGAAAGAGAGACTTAAAAAAAATCCCATTTACCATTGCACCAAAAAAATTAAGCTACCTAGGAATAAACTTAACTAAGGAGGTAAAACACCTCTACTCAGAAAACTACAGGACGCTGAAAAAAGCGATAGAGGAAGACATAAACAAATGGAAGAACATAACATGTTCATGGATTGGTAGAATCAACATCATTAAAATGTCCATACTACCCAAAGCAATCTATAAATTCAACGCACTTCCCATTAAAATACCATTGGCATATTTCACAGGCCTAGAACAAAGTCTCCAAAAATTCATCTGGAATAAAAAAAGACCCTGAAAAGCTGCAGCGATCCTGAGAAAGAACAAAGTAGATGGGATCTCAATACCAGATATCAAGCTGTATTACAAAGCCACCGTTCTCAAAACTGCCTGGTATTGGCACAAGAACAGACATATAGATCAATGGAATAGAATAGAGAGCCCAGAAATCGGCCCGAACCAATATGCTCAATTAATATTTGACAAAGGAGGCAAGAACATACAATGGAGTCAAGATAGTCTCTTCAATAAATGGTGTTGGGAAAATTGGACAGATACATGCAAAAAAATGAAACTAGACCACCAACTTACACCATACACAAAAATAAACTGAAAAGGGATAAAGGACTTAAATGTAACACGGGAAACCATAAAAATACTAGAAGAATCCAAAGGCAACAAAATCTCAGACATATGCTGAAGCAATTTCTTCACCGATACAGCTCCTAGGGCATTGGAAACTAAAGAGAAAGTAAACAAATGGGACTACATCAAAATAAAAATCTTCTGCACACAAAAGAAACCATCAGCAAAACAACAAGGAAGCCCACTGCTTGGGAAAACATATTTGCCAATGTTATATCTGATAAGGGCCCAGTCTCCAAAATTTATTGGGAACTCATACATCTTAACAAAAGGAAGATAAACAATCCAATCAAAAAATGGGCAAAGGATCTAAATAGACACCTTTGAAAAGAGGACTTTCAGAAAGCCAAGAGACATATGAGAACTTGCTCAAAGTCACTAATCATCCGAGAGATGCAAATCAAAACAACTGTCAGAATGGCTATCATCAACAAATCCACAAAGGACAAGTGCTGGAGAGGATGTGGAGAAAAATGAACACTCGTGCACTGCTGGTGGGAATGCAGACTGGTGCAGCCACTATGGAAGACAGTATGGAGTTTCCTCAAAAAACTAAAAATGAAACTCCCATTTGACCCTGTGATCCCACTTCTAGGAATATATCCCAAGAAACCAGAAACACCAATCAGAAAGGATATATGCACCCATATGTTCATAGCAACACAATTCACCATAGCTAAGATCTGGAAACAGCCTAAGTGCCCATCAGTAGATGAATGGATTAGAAAACTGTGGTACATCTACATGATGGAATACTATGCTGCTGTAAAAAACAAGGAACTCTTACCATTTGCAACAGCATGGATGGACATGGAGAGCATTATGCTAAGTGAAATAAGCCAGTCAATGAAGGAAAAACACCACATGATCTCATTTACTCATGGATAATAAAGACCATTATAAACTTTTGAACAAAAATAGATACAGAGGCAGAGCTGCCTTGAACAGACTGTCAAACTGGAAAGCCAGGGAGGGTTGAGGGGTAGGAGTGGGGGTAAGAGATCAACCGAAGGATTTTTATGCATGCATATAAGCATAACCAATGGACATAAGACAGTGGGGGATAGGGGATGTCGGGGGATTGTTAAGGGTGGGGAAAAAAGGAGACATATGTAATACTATTTGTAATACTTTAAGCAATAAAACAATTAAAAAGAAAGAAATGATGAGAAAGGTTGGATGCCAACCAAGGACATAGCCCACAGACAGCTGTATGTTTGACTCATAGAACACAGTGATCTTAGAGACAAAACAGATGGACAGGCAGCCCAGAGAGTGCTGGATGTAAGTAATAAATCAGAGACAAAACACAAGGATAAATACTTGGGAGGTTAAAAGCAGCCTCCCTAGAAAGAGGCTGGCTCTTTTGCCAGTTTTGAGAACTGAGCCACTTCTGAGACCTGTAACCTATAACTAGAAGGAGAGACCTGGTTCCAATGAGGAGGGACCCTTCAAGCTGACAGCAAATGCCAAATGGTCATTGACTTGGCTAAGTGTACACCGGGAAACAGAAACCACCCAGACATTCACATTGGATCCAGTGTGTCAGTTGACATAATTTCCAGACACCAGAAGCATCACCATTGGTCCTGTTATGAAAGTGGTGCATGGGGGTGGGGCCCAGGTAATGAATAGACATCTGTCCCAGGCTCTGTTCACAGTGGTGTCTTCTCTTTCCTCCAAACAGATTGTTCAAACAGCATCTTTTCCTCAATGAAATAACAGAGAAGACTACTAACCTTAAACCCTCTGTAAGGATGTGGTGGTGTGATCCCTTTCTTAGCTCTATTATGTTTCCGGCCTGGTCAGAAGACGTTCTATAGATGGTATAGATCACATATTTCAGGCTTTGCAGATCAGAAGTCTGTTGCAACTACTCAGCTCTGCTGTTTTAGTGTGAAAGCAGTGATAGACAATACTTGATTGGGTGAATGTGGCTGGATCTCATTCTTGGTCCATCAAACCCAGCAAACCTATGATCTGAGAGGTATCTGTACTAGACAAGGTGCTAAGGGGACTTCATGGCCTTCCTACTGGAGGATCACAACACAGATCCCTAATGTTCTGAAGCAAGGCTATGTCTCCTGCCACAAGGAGACCCACACCATTTAAAGAGGCTCCTGGTAAAGTACTGGGACCTGGGAGAGATGAGGCCTCTGGCTATGGGGCATTAGAGTTGTCCATTGTGAGTGTCATTAGGTCATCTAGGCCCAGCAGTCAGAGAATAGAAGTGAGCAGGGTCACAGGGAATATCCTATATAATAAAAGGGTAATATGCTAAAAAGATAGAACAGAAGTCATTTGGGACCTCTATCCTTCCTTCTGGACCTTCCAGTTCCTCTGGGTGAGTGGCAGCTGCAGGATCCAGGAAGGTGCTGGGGCTGTGAGGGATGGACCTGGCCCAGGAAGCCAGCAGCCTGTCCGCCTGCCCAAGCCTGCAAGGGAAGGAGCCAGGCAGCCACCCTGGGTTAGGGGTGATCAAGAAGGCAGGCAGAGTGGTTAGAGGGGATCAGGCAGGCAGGCAAGTGAGCAGTTAGGAGCCAGAGTTCCCGGATTGCGAGTGGGATGTCCAATTGCTGGTTTAGGCCCGATCTCACTAAATCGGCAGTCAGACATCTCCCGAAGGGTCCTGGATTGTGAGAGGGCGCAGGCCAGGCTGAGGGGCACCTCCCCCACCCCCCACCCGTGCATGAATTTCATGCACTGGGCCTCTAGTGTAAGATATAAAGAGACATGTCCCTGATCCCCACACCAGAAATGTTGCACCAGCAGTATCCTCAGTTTGCACAGATGACTTCCTACAGGGTCTCACAGGACAAAGTGGAGCAGTTGCCTATTGCTGCACGATCCACATTCTCTCACACTGACTCTACCCAGAAGCTACAGGCTGGACAGTGATCAGTTCTGGTTCTTCAACACACAAGGACAAATTGGACGGGACACCCATATCTGTGACACGCTACATATTCTAAACCAGTGGTTCTGAACCTTTCTAATGCTGTGACCCTTTAATACAGTTCCTCATATTGTGGTGACCCCCAATTTCATTGTTACAAATTGAACATAATTAAAGCATAGTGATTAACCACAAAAACAATATGTAATTATATATGGGTTTTCCCATTGTCTTAGGCGACCCCTGTGAAAGGGTTGCTCGACCCCCAAGGGGGTCGCAACCAACAGGTTGAGAACCGCTGTTCTAGGTGAAGAGAAATGGTTCTGATGGAGGGATTGCTGTGTGTGGACAAGTGTGGGAGCAGGCAAGGGGCAAGGGTTGTGTTGGATCCTGTGGGTGGAGACCCTGCTGAACACCCCTGTCCTGGTAACACCTGGTGTTCCTGCTTCCCCACGTGTGCTCTGCTGGAGGGAAGGAGGGATCCTGGGTGGAAAAGTGTGCTGGGAGAGTGTGGGGTGTGGGTGGTTTTGTGGGTGTCATCAGGGCAGGCTCCGTATTCAGGAGGCATCTCTCTTCCCCTCTCCTTGGCTGCGGGTGGTGGGAAGGGTGGGGGTAGAAAGTGGACTGGCAGTGTGTGTCTGTGGTCTGGTCCAGGGAGGCGGCTGGAAGAGTGGGAGGAGTGGCAGGGAGAGGCGGGGCTGGGGCACTGGAAGACCGGGAGGCACAGACGCGGTGCATGGACCTGCAGGGAAAGCAGAACACTATGCAGCTGCGATTGGCTGGAGGGAAAGTGCCGCCGCCAGTAGGTGGAGGGAGGACAGAAATGCCGGCTGGATTCTTGCTGGGATTCCACCTGCGCTCATTCACCGACCGCACTTCTTAGCCTCCCGTCCTCCTCTCCTGGTCACGAAAGTGACAGCCCCGGACAAGGGCGGGGAGGGGGGGGTGGGTGGGTGGGACGAACGGTCTCGGCCTGGGACACTTTCCCCGGTTCTACGCGCCCGACGCCGCCGGCCCGGAGCCACCCGCTTGTCCGCCCGGAGGGGAGCTCACTCGGCGGCTGCTCGCCATGGAGCGGACCCCGGGCTCCGAGTTCGGCCTCGTCCTCCTGCTGCTCGCGGTGCTGCCTGACTGTGCGCGGGGGACGCCCTGCGCCTGGGGGCGCGGAGGTGAGTTCCTATGGGGTCTCAGCGGCGGCGCGGGGAGGGGGCAGCAGAGGCTTTAAACTCGCGGGCAGAGCCCATGGCTGGTCCAGAACCTTCCTCCTGCGCCCCCTCCACGGGCTCAGCCCCCCTCGGAGTCCGGGCAGCTGGTTGCCTCCCGGGCAGAAGGGACAGGAAGAGGCGGCAGAAGAAGTGATGCCGGCCTCTCGCCCGGGAGCGAAGGAGGAAAGGGCGCTGCGGTCCCCAGTCCGCTCTCCCGCCTGCCCCCCGTCGTGCTTCTGGGGAACTGGGACCCCTGTCCCGGGACCCGGGCGCTTCTCAGAGTCGGACCCACAGACAGGAACCCACTCTCCTCACGGCCTTCCTTACCTAATGACCCTCATGCTGGGCCATGGTGATATCCCTTAGCCAGAGGCCTCATCTCCACCAGGCCCTCTTTAATGGTGCGGATTTCCCTGCTGCAAGTGGCATGGCCTTCCTTCTGACTCTGTGAGTCTGTGATATGACTTCTCCAATTCGGATGCCTGTAAGTACAGACCAACCTTTCCCAGCACTGACACCTCTAGTGGCCCAGACGCTGTGGGTCATAGGGCCCTAGTGGCAGGTCCAGCCACACTCATTCATTCATGTATTGTCTGGCTTCTTTCATGCTACAGCAGAGAGTTGAGTAGTTGCAGAGAGACCTATGGTCTGCACAGCCTATACTACTTAGTAGCGAGCCATTTACAGAAAGTCTCCAGATCAGACTGATACCAAATGGCTATAGAATATGATTCATGCCCTTTACCCTTTAAGGTTTGAAGTTGGTATTCATCTCTGTCATTTCTGTCATCAGGCCATCTGATGCCTTCTTCCCCTGTGCGCCTCAGAAGTTCTGGCCTTTCTGTTCCACGCATTGTAGCCATGCCTTCTCCCAAGCTTGCAAGATCTAGCAGCAGGTTAGCCCCATCTCCTAGAGCTGTGCTAAAGCATGACCCACATTTGTAAACTGTCCCTTCTCCAACTGTGAGGCCATTCCACATTTCCCCACCGCACTGCCACGCAGCCCCCTCAGGAGCAGCTCTTACATGCTCTGTGTGTCTCCGCAGGGCACGGGGTAGTTTCTGACAAACCTCTGGCATCTAGACCTTTCCTCCTTAGACAGAGATGGCGAAGAAGTGCTTATGGGCACTTTTCTTCCAACACCAACCTTCACCTGCATTTCTCTCTCACAGATGCTCGTTCTCTTTGCTATCAATTCAACATCACTCCTAAAGGACAGCCATGGTGTACAATTCAAGGCCAGTTTAATGGAAGCAATTGTGTTTATGTAAATATGGGAAGTTCATCCCACCCAAGAGTCCCAGCAACTAGTGTAGGACACAGAGGGCAAAGCAGGATCAGGTGTTAGGAGGGGAGCAGAGGGCTGGACAGCAGGTAGGGACAAATGATCTGTGAAGACTTGAAGCTGACCTCTTTCCCATGGGGTGTAGGGACAGGTCCTCTCTCCCTACAGGCAGTATGATGTGTAAGCAGGAATCCAGTGGACGCACCAGTGCATCCTTGGAGTTTGGATTGGACGGACAGATATTTCTCCTCTTTGACTCCACCAAGAAAAGCTGGGTGGAGATGCATCCCCAAAGCGGCCCATTAAGAAAGGCACTGGATGGTGACAGAAAGCTCCTTGTTACTATCTCACTTGAAGACTGTGTGAACGGGCTTCAACAAGTTTCAGAAACCCAGGGTGAAGTTCTGGACACAAAAGGTAACTGTGCAGAGAGGAAATTACATGGACACTGTGTCTGTGTGTTGTGTGAGTTTGAGAAAGTGGTCCATCCACAGTGGGGTTTTTTGGAGAATAACGGTCATAAGTATGTTCTGTGATCTCCTTTTGTTTCTCCTTTCCTCCCATCTCTTTCTTGCTGCGCATAACCTTGGACCACTCACCGTAGATTTCTTGCTGACCCCAAATATGAGGGCATCATTCTGTTCCAGACCTTTTCCTTGTACTGCTCCCTCTTCGTAGCATCACTGTTCTTCTTCATCTCACCTGGTCTATTTCTGGAAATCCTTCAGTACTACCTCTAATCAACTCTAGGGGAGATCTGCATCTTCTTCCTCATGTGTCACCTCCTCTTCTGTCACAGCAGGAGTGACTGGGTAGATTGTAACCCTTTCTTCTCCCATTAGCTCTATGAATCCCTTTGAGACAGGGCCCATCTCTATTCTTTGTTCCAACCCCAGGATCTGTCCCAGTGGCTGCCTCACTGAAAGGGGTAGAAACTGTCTGCAACCTAGGATTACCTGGGACATCAGGAGCTGAGGAGGTGTCTCCTCAGAATTGAGAACTGCATAAGCTGTCACTCTTGTGTTTTCATTGCAGCTGCACCAATCACAGTTCCTGCCCCAGCCACAACCACACCTACCATAGCCTCAGCTTCACCAACCAAGACCACAGACCGGTTGGAGACCTGGGCCATCATTGTCATCGTACCTGTGATTGTCACCGTCCTGATCATCGTTAGCATCATCGGGTACCGTTATAGAAAAAGGTAAAGAGGGCAGAATTGAGTGGGAAATGAAGGGCAGATGGCCTGGCATGAGGACAGGGAAAGGTGAATTCCCAGCCTGTCCCTGTCCCCTTACTGAACCTTCTCTTTGTGAAAATTAGACTAGGGAGCTAACATGTAATATGGCTTGATAGCAATAACTTGGACAAGCTCAGCTCTGAGTTCTGCTATCTTCTGTCAAAGCAGTGGGAAAAGGAGGGTCCCATACCAAGGCTTAACAGTCGTAGATGCTAAAGGGGTTTAGTGATTTCAGTCCTCACTCAGATTCTCTGTTTGGGAGAGTGTATTTGAGGCCAGTGTGTGTGGTGTGGGAACAGCAGGCACACAGGACAAGGGAAGTACTCCCATTCCAGTGAGAGCAGCATGGTGGCTCCATGTGATATGTCCAGGGGAAGGGGAGTACACAGGGGGCTAAGAGGAGAGGGACCTGGGTCTGATACCAGGAAGAGAGGTGGAAGGTCTTGCAGAACCAATTCAAGATGCTGGAGTTCACATGTGCCTTCCCAGTAAGTGACTTGGAGACATCAGGGAAGAGAGACGGCAAACAGTACGGACTGTGCAGACAAGTTAGATGGAAGCCATTTTTTTCTGGAACTCCCTGGGAATCATGGCTGAGCCCTGGTTCAGTCACCTGGCAGCCAGTGTCCTCTACAGTTCAAATCCTGCGCCACTGATCACCCCCTGCCTTGAGGAGAGGTGACTCCAGGGATAGGTGTGGCTGAGCTGCTGGTGGAGTTGGATGCTGACAGGTGACTGGAGCAGGAATCCATGGGGCAGGGCAGGGACACTCACTCTCAGAGTGGTGAGCCTTTAACCAGGATGAGGAGAGCAGGGCAAAGAAGGATCTTTGCCACAACCGCAACCGTCCCCAGTGGTAGAGGAACCAGGATGCAGGCCTCTCTCTTTGGACAAGGCTCCTCTGGCTTTTTTAGACTCAAAACTTCAGTAGAGGGAGCATACCAGTTCATTTGCGCCTTGAGTCCTGAGCCCCACCTGTCTGTAGATCTGTCTTGCTTTGTGGTAAATGTGGTAGGATATGGGTATAAGCTGTAGGACCCAGGATGGTGGTGAGAACTGATGGGGAATATATGACTCTCATGAGGGTGGGGCTCTGAGATGGAAGGGTTTGGGGTAGGTAGCCCCAGGGGAACTGACCCAGGATTTTCTCAGCCTGTGGAACAAGCACGTGTTTCTTTTCAGATCGAAGAAGATGCTGCTCAAATGCTGCTGGGAGTGTGGTCTAGTTCAGAAGGTGTCTCAGCTGTTTGGCTGTCCTTCCACCTCTAACTGTTCACCTGTTGACCTCCAGGAGCTGCTGTCCTTCCAGCAAATGCAGAGCCTTGCAGAAGGTGGTGAGGATACAGCAGATGCAATGTTCGTGTCCCGTAGTCCATGAGATGTTTGGCACCTCTGCACGTTTTTCAACCTTTGGCTCCATTTTCTCTTGGTGCCAATTGTTATAATTCTTGCATTTAGTTCTCCAGCTGCTTGAAGAAGAAATGTAACCAGAGAGAACATTTCCCAGTCTCTCCTTTGGCTGTGGAAAATGAGGTGGATCTCTACCTCAGGATCTTGTTGTAGCAAATGAACAAGATGCCATGTGAGACTGCAGGCCTCAGGGTTTCCTTCTCTGTCCTGGTCAAACCTCATCATCTTTTATTTTTATTTTATTTATTATTTGATTAATTAATTTAAAAAGCCTCACCTGAGGATATTTTTTCTGTTGATTTCTAGAGAAAGTGGAAGGGAGATAGGAAGGGGAGAGACAGAGAGAGAAACATGGATATGAGAGACACATGAGTTGGTTGCCTCCTGCATGTAGCCCTACCGGGGCCGGGAAACCTGCAAAGGGATGTATGTGCCCTTGACCAACCTTTGGGCTGATGCTCTGAACACTGTTCTAAACCATCTTTTAAAGGGGAATATGATATTTATGATGATTACTTTTAGAAAGTTTTAAACTATGTAATGCTACTTAAATTTATATCTCTCTATAAAGTAATACTATAAAAATAAAATTCCTTAGGAATTTTGTTTTATAACACACAGTATTTTAGGTGGTTATTGTTTGTCCACGTCATGCAGTAAATGAAACCAGGGATTCAGATAAATTACTATGGAAACAGAAGTTACCATTTTATTCATATCGTGGAATAAAAAAATCATATGGATCCTAGGGAATGAGGATTTTTCTGATATTACCAGCACACTGCACCCCTGCAGTGACTTTCCTGTGATTCTGTCCCCACAGACTCACCTCCTTCAGTGGCTGAAACATCTCTATTTTTAAAAAATGTATTTTATTGCTTTTTACAGAGAGGAAGGGATATAGAGAGTTAGACACATTGATGAGAGGGAAACATGGATCAGCTGCCTCCCACTGGGGATTGAGCCTGCAACCAAGGTACATGGCCTTGGCTAAAATTGAACCCAGGACCCTTCAGTCCACAGGCTGATGCTCTATCCACTGAGCCAAACCGGTTAGGGTGGAAACATCTCTACTTCTCAAAGCTGTTTAATCCCCTCATAACAAAGAATCAGCATCCAGGATATATAAAGAGCTGCAAATAAATTAGATCCCATCAAATTGTTCAAAGATGTAGGAGAAAGGTTGTGAGGAGTCCAAGGAAAATAAATTTTTAAAAATAATCCAGCTAATTTATAGGATGTGCTTTGCCTCCATGGATGAGGGGTTGTCTTCAGTCACTCGGAACATTTGATTCTGGTGTTTCCCTCTTGGCATGAGATGCCCGTAATTTTTATTTCATTTCCTTTTGGATCTTTATGTCATGAGGCACATTCTTATTGATTATTGTCCATATCAGTCTACTTCCTCCATGCTCTTGTATTTTTTTTTATGATCTTGTATTTTTAAGGACAGCAGGATCCTCTGTCAAGTTTCCTTTTTTGTGAAGACAAAACTAATGCGTAAGGCAAAGACCCCATGGATCTTCAGAACTCGCGGCGATAGCGGCTGTGGAAATGCCACGCGGATCTGGAGTTGGGGTGCGTGGGGAGTGGAATAAACGAGGAGAATTGGCAGATGGATCCTCAGACTTCTCCTTCACAGAACTGTCAACCCGCAGGAGTCTCAACTGGAGATCTCAAGAGCAGGAGAGAGAGAAAGAGAGAGAGAGAGAGAGAGAGAGAGAGAGAGAGAGAGAGAGAAGGCGGTGGCCCATGAATCAGAATTCTCAGCCCTGTAGTTGCATTAGTCCTGTGATTTCCGGTCTGGGCAACACACACACACACACACACACACACACACACACACACACACACGGGGCGGGGGGCGGGGGGACAGACCTGGACCCCTAAGGCGGACAGCTTCATCCCGGGGAGAGACTGGGATCTGGTGCGGGTGGACGCGCCGGGTTCAGGGGCAGGAATCGGCCTCTGATCACACTCCCCAGGGAGGTGCCTGGAAGAGCGGCTGCTTTGGAAGGACTAGACAGAGTTACCTCAGAGAAAGTCAGCTTTGGGAGAAGTTGTGCGGCCTCGGGCGGAGGCGGGCCGGGGAGGCCCGAAACCCGCGGAAGGAGGGAGCGAGGGGGGGGGCGGAGGGCCAAGGTGCGGAGATCTGATTAGCGGGAGGAAAGGGGTGGGCGGTCCTCTGCACGTCACATCGCCCGCCGCCTATAAATAGTCGGTCATCCGGGAGGCGAGCGCACTCGGAGGCTGATCGCCATGGAGAGGACCCCGCGCTCCATGTTCTGCCTCGTCCTCCTGCTGCTCGCGGTGCTGCCTGACTGTGCGCGGGGGACGCCCTGCGCCTGGGGGTGCCGAGGTGAGTTCCTATGGGGTCTCAGCGGCGACGCGGGGAGGGGGCAGCAGAGGCTTTAAACTCGCGGGCAGAGCCCGTGGCAGGTCCAGAATCTTCCTTCTCCGTCCCCTCCACGGGCTCAGCGCCCCCCCCCCCCCCCCCCCGGCGTCCGGGCAGCTGGGTGCCTCCCGGGCAGAAGGGACAGGAAGAGGCGGCGGGAGAGAAGGTGATGCGGGGGCCGCTGGCCGGGAGCGAAGGAGGAAAGGGCGCTGCGGTTCCCCGTCCGCTCTCCCGCCCGCCCCGGTCGTGCTTCTGGGGAACTGGGACCCCTGTCCTGGGACCCGGGCGTTTCTCAGACTCGGGACCCACAGACAGGAACCCCCCTTCCCACAGCACGTTCACCCAGCCCCGCATCACCGCACTCTGTCCACCTGTGAAGTTTCCGGGCGCTCTGCCAGCAGTTTCCCGCTGCACACTTAGTCACCGGCCACTTCTCTGGAGCCCGGGCTCTGCAGGTCCTACCTCCCCCGACTCTGCACCAGCCTGTCCCTCTCCTGTTCCCTCGGGAGCCCCTGCTCTCCTCCCCAGCCGACCCAAGTTTATTGCCCAATTCTCTGGGGTCCCAAAACCAGTGCTTCCAATACCTTTTTATCTGTGATGTGAGCCTGATCACTTCCTCTGCTCAGTGGGGCTTTATCCCTGTTGCCTGAGGACACACCAGCCATAGCGTCTGCACCAGGAGCAGGAGGGACAGCAGCGCATTTTTCCAAAGTATGACCCTGGGGTGCTGGTGAGGAAGGGGCACCCTCCCTCTCTACCCTTTGGTCCCAAACCCGTATTATCCACCTACTGCGGAGGCAGCAGCCTAGAAAGGAGATACATTAGGGCAGATCTGTAGGATTTTTTCTGTAAAGGGCAGACAGTGGGTGTTTTTCTTTACAGACCTCTTCGTGTATGCCTTCTGTGTAAGCACTAGGCACCTCCATGCTTGGGGTCCAAGAGCAGCCAAGGACAACATGCAAACTAATGAGGGATCAGCTGTGGCCATTGTCCTAGTGTCCTCACCCCAGATATGGGTGCCCATCCCCTAGGACAGTGGTCGGCAAACTCATTAGTCAACAGAGCCAAATATCAACAGTAAAACCATTGAAATTGTTTTGAGAGCCAAAAGTTTTAAACTTAACCCTTTGAGTGCCAACCAGTATCCTAGGAACTATGCTAAAATTGCCAAGGCATTTTTGCTGATTTTACAGCAGTTTAGGAAAAAAATTATGAATTGTAAGTAAAGGAAGTTACATATTCAAAAACGTAAGGAAACCTGTACTACATTGACATATTTAGCAATATCATCATCACTAATAAAAGCAGACTTAGAACTGGACACCATTTCGAAGCTTTGATAGCACTCCCGGCACTTTTGGTGAAAGACGGGAGGAGCACCATTGCGCTCCCCGGCACTCTAGGAGTTAAACTATATAGGTAGGTACATTGTTATTAACTTAATTAGGGTACTCCTAAGGCTTAGGAAGAGCCACACTCACGGGGCCAAAGAGCCACATGTGGCTTGGGAGCCGCACTTTGCCGACCACGGCCCTAGGAAATCATCTCCCAGGTGCCTCTGCAGTGTGTTGAAGAGCCAGAACCCTGCCCTGTCCTGCCTGTGGCTTTGGGCGGAGTGAATGTGAGAGGATGTGGATCCCACAGGTGGGGGGCCACTGCTCCCCTCTTTTCTGTGGAGGGATTCCTTGGTGGAAGAGGCCCATGAGAGACACTGCATGAAGCCATAGGTGTGAGCTGAGAGTGGTGCTGGTACAATTTGGTATAAAGATTGGAGCCACCTGTTTCTACATCTCATTTGTTCCCTGTGACCCTGTTCATTTCAGTGCCAGAAAAATCACTTCTACCTCATGAGCAGTCGGCCTTCCTTACCTAGTGACCCTCATGATGGGGACTGGTAATACCCCTTAGCCAGAGGCCTCATCTCCACCAGGCCCTCCTTAATGGTGCGGATTTCCCTGATGCAAGTAGCATGGCCTGTCTTCTGACCCTGTCCGTCTGTGATATGACTTCTCCAATTAGGATGCCTTGAAGTACAGACCAACTTTTCCCAGCACTGACACCTCCAGTGTCCCCGACGCTGTGGTTCAGAGGGCCCTAGTGACAGGTCCAGCTTCATTCATTCATTCATTCATTCATATTGTCTGACTTCTTTCATGCTACAACACAGAGTTAAGTAGTTGCAAAGAGACCTGTGGTCTGCACAGTCTAAACTACTTAGTAGCTAGCCATTTACAGAAAGTCTCCAGACCAGACTCTTACTACATGGCTATAGAATATGATTCATATCCTTCACCCTTTAGGGTTTAAAGTTGGTATTCATCTCTGTCATTTTATCCAGGATGAAATACTTTTTTGTTTGCTTGTTTTTAAATATATTTTTATTGATTTCAGAGAGGAAGGGAGAGGGAGAGAGAGATAGAAGCATCAATGATAGAGAACCATTGATCAGCTGCCTCCTGCATGACCACCCCCTCCAGGCAATGGGGATCGAACCAGCACATGGGCATGTGCCCTGAACAGGAATCAAGTTGTGACCTCCTGGTTCATAGGTGCACACTCAACCCCTGAGCAACACCGGCTGACATAAAATATTGTTTTAACTTTCTATTTAGAGAAAACGGAAGATAGTTTGAGAATATTATACTTAAATTTCCATACTATGTGTTTTGTCTTTGTTTGTTTTAATTATTTAAATTCAGAAGTTAGTATCCAGGTTGGCTGTTGGTCTTTGCCTCTAGGATCACCCTGTTCTATGAGCCATAGTTATAGCTCTCTGTGGTTGAGGCTCTGGCTGGATTTCTGAGCTTCCTAATCATTTTGATGATCATATCTCCTTTGTCTTGACATAGCGCACCTGTACCTATAAGTTATTATGTTGACATTGTCTGTCCCCATTACTACTGGAAGCCATTTTGGGGAACACAGACCCTACCAGATTCCTGACCTTCAGCTAAAGTCATCATTGAGCTTTTGAGAATTCTGGTGCTCTTCTCATCCATGCTTTCCTCATCAGCTTCATAAACCAGAATTTATCTTTAGGCTTTCCCAGGGCGCATGGTTGATTGGACACTCTTCTGTCTTTTTATATTATCTCCCCCTGGCATAGTCACTTCTCTGAGCCATCTGGTCCCTCCCTCTCCTATGTGCCTCAGAAGTTCTGGCTTTTCTGTCCCATGCATTGTAGCCATGCCTTCTCCCAAGCTTGCAAGATATATCCTAGCAGCAAGTTAGCACTACCGCCCTGGGCTATGCAAAATCCCATGACCCATAATTGTAAACTTCCTCTTCTCCAACCGTGGAATGAATCCAAATTCTCCCACTTGCCACCCAGCTTTCCCAACAGCAGCCCCTACACGCTGGGTACTGGGCCAGTTTCTGACAATCCTCGGGCATCTAGACCTATCCTCCTAGCCACCTGGCATGTCCCTGCATTGGTTATGGGCTGATGATGAGTATAGGCCTGGTGGACTCAGGGAGGACATATCTGAAGATGTGTGGTTTCCTGGCAGGCAGACGCCTCCTGGTCCTCCTCGAGCAAGGGAGGGGCACCAACCTTCCCCTGGTGAAGGGAGGCACTGGGCAGGGTCAGGGCTCCTCTGCCAGCCCAGCCATCATGGGAACGGTCTTGCTGTCACAGAGATGGGGAGTGGTGTTTTGGGTCTTTTTCTTCCTACCCCAATCCTCAGCAGCATTTTTCCTTCACAGATTCTCACTCTCTTGACTATGATTTCAACATTTCTAATAATGAACCATGGTGCAAGGTCCAAGGACAGAAGGATGGAAAGAAGTTTCTTTTATATGACTGTGGCAGCAATAAGGTCATATTTATGAATCTCCTGAGAGATGAGGGAAAGGCCACGGATTACTGTAAAGTAATGCTCAGTACCCTGAAGGATGTGGGTGACAATATCAGAGGATTACTGTCTGACATTAAACGGGAGAAATACCCAGATGGAGGTAAGTTTAAAAAATCCAAGGGCAGAAGTGAGCAGATTGTGAGGCCAGCAGAAAGGTCGGGGAGAACAGGGCAGGGTTAGAAGTGTTCAGAAGAGGTGGACGCCAGGTGGGTGAAGCATTTGTCAAGACCAGAGACTGATGTCTTTCCCACGGGGACGGTGGGGCAGCTCCTTTCACCCTGCAGGTCAGGATGACGTGCCCGTGCAAAGCCGATGGAAGTATCAGTGGATCCTTGGAGTTTTCCTTGGGTGGAGAGAGGCTCCTTGCCTTTGACTCTGAGACAGAAGAGTACAGAGCGGATAATAATTCCCTAGGTGAACGGCTGAAAAAGAAGTGGGAGAATGATAAGAATTTGAACAAGTTCTTCAGATACAACTTAAAGGGAGACTGCAAGGAATTGCTTAAATGCTCGGTGCCCTGGAAGAAAAAGCTGGGGACAACAGGTAACAGGGGGACAGGGAAGGTGTAGTTCTCTCGAGATAAGCTAGACCTACCCTTGTGTGAATGTGTGTGTGTAAGTGTGTGTGTGTGTGTGTGTGTGTCTCAGTGTGTAAGCGTGTGTGTGAATGGGTGTGAGTGTGTTTGAAAAGTGACTAATCTGCGGCGAGTTCTTGGGAGAGTAATGGCCATGGGTGTGTTTTACCATCTCTCCTTTCCCTTCTCATCTCCTCAGGAATCTGTTTTCAGACTTGTTCTTTACTGTTCCCTCTTCTTGGCATGACTTTTCTTCATCTCACCTGGCCTATTTCTGGAAATCCTTCAATATCATCTCAAATCAGCTCCTGGAAAGACTTCTATACCACCTTCCTCTTGAGTGTCCTCCTCTTCTGTCACAGCAGGAGTGACTGGGTAGATTGTAACCCTTTCTTCCCCCATTAGCTCTATGAGTCCCTTTGAGACAGGGCCCATCTCTATTCTTTGTTCCAACCCCAGGACCTGTCCCAGTGGCTGCCTCACTGAAAGGGGTAGAAACTGTCTGCAACCTAGGATTACCTGGGACATCAGGAGCTGAGGAGGTGTCTCCTCAGAATTGAGAACTGCATAAGCTGTCACTCTTGTGTTTTCATTCCAGCTGCACCAATCACAGATCCAGCCCCAGCCACAACCACACCTACCATAGCCACAGCTTCACCAACCAAGACCACAGACCGGTTGGAGACCTGGGCCATCATTGTCATTGTATCTGTGATTGTCACCATCCTGATCATCGTTAGCATCATCGGGTACTGTTACAGAAAAAGGTAAAGAGGGCAGAATTGAGTGGGAAATGAAGGGCAGATGGCCTGGCATGAGGACAGGGAAAGGTGAATTCCCAGCCTGTCCCTGTCCCCTTACTGAACCTTCTCTTTGTGAAAATTAGACTAGGGAGCTAACATGTAATATGGCTTGATAGCAATAACTTGGACAAGCTCAGCTCTGAGTTCTGCTATCTTCTGTCAAAGCAGTGGGAAAAGGAGGGTCCCATACCAAGGCTTAACAGCCATAGATGCTAAAGGGGTTTAGTGATTTCAGTCCTCACTAAGATTCTCTGTTTGGGAGAGTTTATTTTGGGCCAGTGTGTGTGGTGTGGGAACAGCAGGCACACAGGACAAGGGAAGTACTCCCATTCCAGTGAGAGCAGCATGGTGGCTCCATGTGATATGTCGGGGGAAGGGGAGTACACAGGGGGCTAAGAGGAGAGGGACCTGGGTCTGATACCAGGAAGAGAGGTGGAAGGTCTTGCAGAACCAATTCAAGATGCTGGAGTTCACATGTGCCTTCCCAGTAAGTGACTTGGAAACATCAGGGAAGAGAGACGGCAAACAGTACGGACTGTGCAGACAAGTTAGATGGAAGCCACTTTTTTCTGGAACTCCCTGGGAATCATGGCTGAGCCCTGGTTCAGTCACCTGGCAGCCAGTGTCTTCTACAGTTCAAATCCTGCACCACTGAGCACCCCCTGCCTTGAGCAGAGGTGACTCCAGGGATAGGTGTGGCTGAGCTGCTGGTGGAGTTGGATGCTGACAGGTGACTGGAGCAGGAATCCATGGGGCAGGGCAGGGACACTCACTTTCAGAGTGGTGAGCCTTTAACCAGGATGAGGAGAGCAGGGCAAAGAAGGATCTTTGCCACAACCGCAACCGTCCCCAGTGGTAGAGGAACCAGGATGCAGGCCTCTCTCTTTGGACAAGGCTCCTCTGGCTTTTTTAGACTCAAAACTTCAGTAGAGGGAGCATACCAGTTCATTTGCGCCTTGAGTCCTGAGCCCCACCTGTCTGTAGATCTGTCTTGCTTTGTGGTAAATGTGGTAGGATATGGGTATAAGCTGTAGGCCCCAGGGTGGTGGTGAGAACTGATGGGGAATATATGACTCTCATGAGGGTGGGGCTCTGAGATGGAAGGGTTTGGGGTAGGTAGCCCCAGGGGAACTGACCCAGGATTTTCTCAGCCTGTGGAACAAACACGTGTTTCTTTTCAGATCGAAGAAGATGCTGCTCAAATGCTGCTGGGAGTGTGGTCTAGTTCAGAAGGTGTCTCAGCTGTTTGGCTGCCTTTCCACCTCCAGCTGTTCACCTGTTGACCTCCAGGAGCCGCAGTCCTTCCAGCAAATGCAGAGACTTGCAGAAGGTGGTGAGGATACAGCAGATGTAATGTTCGTGTCCTGTAGTCCATGAGGTGTTTGGCACCTCTGCTTGTTTTTCAACATTTGGCTCCATTTTCTCTTGGTGCCAATTGTTATAATTCTTGCATTCAGTTCTCCAGCTGCTTGAAGAAGAAATGTAACCAGAGAGAACATTTCCCAGTCTCTCCTTTGGCTGTGGAAAATGAGGTGGATCTCTACCTCAGGATCTTGTTGTAGCAAATGAACAAGATGCCATGTGAGACTGCAGGCCTCAGGGTTTCCTTCTCTGTCCTAGTCAAACGTCACCATCTTTTATTTTTATTTTATTTATTATTTGATTAATTAATTTAAAAAGCCTCACCTGAGGATATTTTTTCTATTGATTTCTAGAGAGAATGGAAGGGAAGTAGGAAGGGGTTTCTAGAGAGAGAGAAACATGTATAAGAGAGAGACACATGAGTTGGTTGCCTCCTGCATGTAGCCCTACTGGGGCCGGGGGAACCTGTAAAGGGAGGTATGTGCCCTTGACCAACCTTTGGGCTGATGCTCTGAACACTGTGTCAAACCAGCCAGGGCCTCACCATCTTTTAATGGGGAAAATGATATTTATGATGGTTACTTTTAGAATGTTTTAAACTGTGTAATGCTACTTAAATTTATATCTCTCTATAAAGTAATACTATAAAAATAAAATTCCTTAGGAATTTTGTTTTATAACACACAGTATTTTAGGTGATTATTGTTTGTCCACATCATGCAGTAAATAAAACTAGGGATTCTGATAAATTACTATGGAAACAGAATTTACCATCTTAGTCATATTATGGAATAAAAAAATCATATGGATCCTAAGGAATGAGAATTTTTCTGATATTACCAGCACATCCACAGTGACTTCCCCGTGATTCTGTCCCCGTAGACTTGCCTCCTTCAGTGGCTGAAACATCTCCATTTTTTAAAAATGTATTTCATTGCTTTTTATAGAGAGCAAGAAAGATAGAGAGTTAGACAATTTGATGAGAGGGAAACATGGACCAGCTGCCTCCCACTGGGGATTGATCCCGCAATCAAGGTACATGCCCTTTGCCAGAATCTAACCCAGGACCCTTCATTCCACAGGCAGATGCCCTATCCACTGAGCGAAACCTGTTAGGGTGGAAACATCTCTACTTCTCAAAGCTGTTTAATCCCCTCATGATAAAGAATCAGCATCCAGGATATATAAAGAGCTACAAATAAATTAGATCCCATCAAATTGTTCAAAGATGTAGGAGAAAGGTGGTGAGGAGTCCAAGGAAAATAAATTTAAAAAAATAATCCAGCTATTTTATTGGATGTGCTTTGCCTCCATGGATGAGGGGCTGTCTTCAGTCACTCGGAACATTTGATTCTGGTGTTTCCCTCTTGGCATGAGATGCCCGTAATTTTTATTTCATTTCCTTTTGGATCTTTATATCACAATGCACATTATTATTGATTATTGTCTGTATCAGTCTATTTCCTCTGTGATCTTTTATTTTTAAGGACTGCACGATTCTCTGTCAAGTTTCCTTGTCAAGGGGGGGGGGGGGGAGGAGACATATGTAATACTCTTTGTAATACTTTAAGCAATAAAACAAAATTTAAAAAAAGATTTGCAAACCTATTCACTGAACTCCTATTAGAATAGTGAAAACTGAAAGGAACAACTGTGCAAACTGTCTCCTCGGAGTTTCACGGCTCTTGTTTATTAATAAAGTCCTGTTGCCAACATGTTTAAAAAAACACCCCAAAACACAAAAAAACACACAAACTAATGCTTAAGGCAAAGACCCCATGGATCTTCAGAACTCCCGGTGATAGCAGCTGTGCAACTTCTACACGGATCTGGAGTTGGGGTGCGTGGGGAGTGGAATAAATGAGGAGAATTGGCAGATGGATCCTCAGACTCCTCCTCACAGAACTGTCAACCCGCAGGAGTCTCAACTGGAGATTTCAAGAGCAGGAGAGAGAGAAAAAAAAAGGCGGTGGTGGCTTCAGATGAATCACCATTCTCAGCCCTGTAGTTGCTAAGTTCTGTGGTTTCCCCCTCTGGGCGCACACACACACACACACACACACACACACACACACACACGTGCAGGGACTGACCTGGACCCCTATCCGTGGACCGCTTCACCCCAGGGAGAGACGGGTCAGGGGCGTGTGGACGCGCAGGGTACAGGGGCAGGAATCGGTCTCTGATTACACTCCCATGGGCAAGTGCGTTTTCCGAAAAGCCGCTGATGAGTGAAGGCAGGACCCGGCCGCGCCTAGGCCCAGGTGCATTGGGGCCGGGAAGCCTGCGCTGTGTGTGGTGCGGCGAGGGGTGGGGAGGAGGAGATGGTGGGAGAGGGTTTTGTTTTCCCCCTTTTTTCCTAAAAAGGATGACTGCTACGAAGTTCTCCCCCCAGGACACCCTCTTCCCCTGCACCCTACGGGGGCACCCGCCTCCGGGGGCACCCGCCTCCGGGCTGCGCACCTTTCTCCTGCTCCTGCTCCAGCGCCAGCGGGGAGGCCCGGCGCCCGGTACCTTCGTTGGCAGAGGCGGCGGGTAGGTAACCAAACCCAGAGCGGCCAGCAGGCGGGAGGGCGGGCGGGCTTGCGGATGGAAAATACATTTTGAAAAGATTGAAAAGCTCACAAATAATCCACATAATACTAATAAAAAGTACAATAGAAACCCTCACACACCCATAAAAGTGTCAAATATTTTAAATTGTGTCAACCCTAATCACTGGACAGGAAATTCAATCACAGGAATGCTCTTGCATGGTTGTTAGAAGTCTGAATTGAATCAACCCTGTAAAATATAACAGCATCTAGTACAGTGGACTCATCATATATGGAAATCTGAGTGTTACTTTAAGTCTTACAAACATGGACCAGAAAGTATGTGGATACTATATGTTTTTTATTGTAGTATTGTATATCATAGCAAAAAATTAGCAACAGGTTAAGTATCCAGAAAAGGAAAATCTATTAAAAATGCTGGTAAAATATTTCTACTTCTCTCTACCTGACAGACAAAATAATCTAAACCTCTCTCAAATTTGAAACAACCAATATGTTGAATGAAAACATTGAAATCTTTAAAATATTCGTGATGGCACCTGGTTGTCCCACAAGACCAATGGCATGGAAATACAAATCTCTCTGCTGGACGCTAAGACCAACAGCATAATTATGGGAGAAGTCTGCTGGAAGGCTAAAGAACTTTGATATTCAGCAGGGCTGAAAAATCAGCATAATATTGCCCTGCTGTTGGCTGAATGGCAGAAGGCAATACCCTAACCCAGTGGTCAGCAAACTCATTAGTCAACAGAGCCAAATATCAACAGTAGCACGATTGAAATTTCTTTTGAGAGCCAAATTTTTTAAACTTAAACTATATAGGTAGGTACATTGTTATTAACTTAATTAGGGTACTCCTAAGCTGGTTTTTGCTAAAAACGTCCTCAATCTGAGGGGTTGACCTCAGCAAACGAACGCCCACTTCTTCTAACACCACTTCTTCAAAATAGACTCGCGGAGGAGGAAAACCAACTTCTGTGCATGGGCAACGAAGTTTGTGCGCCGGCAGGTGTTTTGTGGAAGAGCCACACTCAAGGGGCCAAAGAGCCACATGTGGCTCACCAGCCAAGGTTTGCAGACCACCGCCCTAACCTGATAATCCCTTTATTGTTTACCAATTTTACCATTGATATGGCTGTTTGCATTCCTAAAGGGCAAATGTGCATTCAAGTAAATAAAAGCTGATGGGACCAAGGTTTCAGGGAGCCTCCCTATTAGAGGGAAAGGGCTCCTCCTGGCTCGCAGGCAAGGGCAGGTCCCAGGCGGGCGTGGGTTCCACAGCAGGAGAGCGGAAGTGGTGCGGTGTCAGGGGTTCATTTCTAACCCTGCCTCCTAGACTAGGTCTAGAGAAGGTGGGTTGGGAGCTGATGGGGGTGACGGGCTGGTGTTGTGGCTTTTCAGCCCAGCGAGGCCGGAAGTGGGGGAGGGCACCCTTTGGGCAGAGCTCCTGGCTGCATAGTTGGGCTCATCAGCAATCACAACCTTCAGGAAAGGGGTCTCCTCCAGGGGCGGTACCTAGGTCAGAGTGGAGTTGATTCATTGCTGTGTGCTGTGGCCACGCCTTCCAAGTTCAGAACTCCTCCGGCCCCCGGAGAAAGGCAAGGTTCCTGGCGGGCGTGGGTTCCGCAGCTGGAGAGTGGAAGTGGTGCGGAGTCAGGAGTTCATTTTTAACCTGGGCTTCTAGACTCGGTGGAGAGAAGGTGGGTTGGGAGCTGATGGGGGTGAGGGGCTGGTGTTGTGGGTTTTCAGTGCAGCAGGAGTCGGGCCGGGGGTGGGGGGTGCAGAAGTGGGCGAGGCGGGGCGGGGGGTTGGGGGGGGATGGCACCCTGCGGGCAGAGCTCCGGGTCTGGAGTAGAAGGGCTCATCAGGGATCACAACCTTCAGGAAAGGGGTCGCCTGCAGGGGCGGGTCGTTGGTCAGGGAGCGTCATTCAGGCTCTGTGTGCTGGGCCTCCGCCTCCACCAAACTGCTGCCACCAAAGCTAAGGTCGGAGGCGGAGGACCCCGCCAGTAGGGAAGCTGCCTGGCCGGCCTGGGTTCCCCAGCAGCAGGGCGGGAGTGGTCGAGTGTCAGGGGGTCATTTCTCTTCCCCGTCGTCTAGGCTGGGTGGAGAGAAGGTGGGATGGGAATTGGTGGGGGTGAGGGCCTGGTGTTGTGGCTTTTCAGCCCAGTGGGGCCGGCAGGGGGTTGGGGGGAAGGGCACTTGGCCCTGGAGCGGAGATGATTCAGGTGCAGTGAGCTGTGGCCCGGCCTTTGAAGTTCAGAACTCCTCCCGCCCCCGGAGAAAGGCAAGGTCCCAGGAGGCCTGGGTTCCGCAGCAGGAGAGTGGAAGTGGTGCGGAGTCAGGAGTTCATTTCTAACCCTGCCTTCTAGACTCGGTGGAGAGAAGGTGGGATGGGAGTTGGTGGGGGTGAGGGGCTGCTGTTCTTGGTTTTCAGAGCAGCGGGAGTCGGGAAGGGGGAGGTGGAAGGGCACCATGCGGGCAGAGTTCCTGGCCTGCGTCGTAGGGCTGATCAGCAATTACATCCTTCAGGAAAGCGGTTGCGTTCAATGGCGGTACCTTGGTCCCGGAGCAGAACAGATTCAGGCGAAGTTTTCTGTGGCTGCGCCTTCCCTGAGCAGGAGGCCGGCGGGGCGGGGTAGCCCGCGAGGAAGGAAAGGTCCCTCCCGGGCCTGGGTTACCCAGCAGGAGAGTGGAATTGGTGGGGAGTCAGGAGTTTGTTTCTAACCCTGCCTTCTAGACTCGGTGGAGAGAAGGTGGGTTGGGAACTAATGGGGGTGAGGGGCTGGTGGGTGGCCCAGTGGGGCCGGGAGTCGGAGGAGGGCACCCTGCGGGCAGAGCTCCTGGCCTGCATAGTAGGGCTCATCAGCGATCACAACCTTCAGGAAAAGGGTTGCCTGCAGAGGCGGTCCCGGAGTGTAGCTATTTCAGGAGCTGTGTGCGGTGGCCAAGCCTTCAGAGAGCAGGAGGCCCCGGGGAAGGCCGGCGGGGCTGAGTCAGCCCAGGTGCAAGGGAAGGTCCCTGGCTGGCCTGGGTTCCTCAGCCAGGAAGAAGGAAAGGGCCTGGCTGGCACAGCTGCCTTCCTGGAGCATTGGGGCTCATTGGGGATCAGGGCAGGGTGTGGAAGCGCTAGCTGGCCTGAGACACTGTGTCTCACAATTGCTCTAGGAAACTTAACTTCGCTGGCTGTTGGGGCGAGGAAGGCAGGGCAGGGTTGGGGGATGTGGAGGGGTGGGGGGGACCCTTCTGAGTGGGGTTGTGTGCTGCCCTCATTTGGCTGCAGTGGGACTGGAGTGGTCTGTCTAGGGGACATCTCTCCGTTCTCCTGGTCTGGTGGGTTGAGAGTATTTGGGGGTAGATTTCCTGTGTTGTGGGGTGACAGCAGAGCCAGAGGCTCAGCTTGGCTGGCAGCTGCTGTGGCTGGTGGCTTAGGTGTTTGTGCCAGAGTTGCTGGTTGACAAGCACTCAAGGGTTGGGGCTCATGGTGTGGCTCTTGGACCAGGGCACCTGGGCTCGTGGACTGGGGCACCAGGGCTCATAGTGGCTCACAGCGCCTTGTCAAGGCATTCAGCCTGTTGGTGAAGCACCATGGTTCAACTTGCTCCTGACACTCTTTCTGGGCCCTCAGGTAGACACTCCTCCTGCCAAAGGAGTCAGGCTCCAGACTGCTGCTCACCATGGTGGGGATCGCTTGCTCCCAGTTCATTCTTGTCCTTCTGGTTCTGACTGTGCGGCCAGACTTTTCCTGGGGAGCTGACAGCCTCTGCATGCAAGGCAGTGAGTTTGGGCTGAAACCTTCATGGGGTGGGTGGGGAGGGGAAAATGGAGGGAGGAGGGGGTGGGGCATTAAGTTCACAGATGGGAATGGAGTGCTCAAGGACATTCCAGAACATTTCTGCCAGTGGGGGCCACTCCACAGGCTCATTTCCACATTGGGATCCTGGGGAAATTGCTTCCTCACAGGCAAGAAGATGGACCAAAACCCCTATAAACAAACAAACAAACAAACAAACAACCAAGTGGCTAGGGAGAAAAAGTGATGTGGAATAAGTGCACCAGGGGAGAAGAGAGGAGGGAGTGGGTGCAGCAAGAAATTCTGCTGAAACACACACATTACTTGTCATACGCAGGCAGTTCTCCTGCCCCTGGTTCATGTCCTGCTTCTGGGAAACTGGGATCCCCTATCCCATAACCCCAGGCATCAGGACAGGAGCGTTTCCTCAGGATTAGACCCACAGATGACATTATGCCCCTACTCTACTCACACTACTTTCCCACGCACATGGTCCTCTAGCTCCACTGCTCTCCACCACAGAACTGCCCAGTGCACTCAGCTAGCAGATCATGGAACCTGCAGCCCCAGGGAAGCTCACTTCACCAGCCACTTGTCATCACTAATGCTGCTCCCTCCCCAGATCACCCACTTTTTTTGGGTCCCAAGAGCACCAATGCCTCTAATACTTTTTCATCTGTGAAGTGACCCTGATCACTTGCTCCAGCAAAGCGCCTCTAATCCACTTGCCTCAGGACAGACAGCAAAATCCTCTGTACCTGGCCCACAGGACCTAGAGTAGGAGGGACAGGAAGCACATTTTTCCAAAGGTATGACCCTGGGAATGATGGTGAAGGAGGGCACTCTCTCTGTATCCTTTGGTCCCAAACCCACATTTTCTACCTACTGTAGAGGCAGCAGCATATAAAGGTCATAAATTAACCAGGAGTCTGCAAACTTCTTCTATAAAGGGCAAACTGAATATTTTTGTCTTCACAGACCTCTTAGAATCTGAAAGCACTAGGCACCGCCATGTTTGTGGTGCAAAAGCAGCCATAGGCCACATTCAAACACATGAGGGACCAGATGTGGTCGCTCTCCTAGTTTGCTGTCCCCAGACTTAGGGCATATAGGTTGTCCCAGATATGGGTGTCCCTCCCCTAGGGAATCATCTCCCAGGTGCCTCTACCGTTTGCTGAAGAACCAGAGCCAGGCCCTGTCCTGCCTGTGGCTTGTGGACTGGGCACCAGGAGTGAATGTGAAAGGCGGGGCAGCCAGTGCTCCCCACTTTCTGTAGATGGGATTCCTTGGTGAAAGGGGGCCATGAGAGGCACTGCATGAAACCATTGGTGTGAGCTTAGGTCCTGCTGTTGCAACATTTCTAGTGTCAGGATCAAGGTATCTGCTTCTGCATCTCATTTGTTCCCTGTGACCCTGCTCATTTCAGTGCCAGAAAAGTCACTTCTACCTTAAAAGCACTCAGCCTCCCTTACCTAATGACCCTCATGCTGGGCAATGCTGATACCCCTTAGCCAGAGGCCTCATTTCCATCAGGGCCTCTTTAAATGGTGCGGATTTCCCTGCTGCAAGTGGCATGGCCTGTCTTCTGACCCTGTGCGTCTGTGATATGACTTCTCCAATTCGGATGCCTGTAAGTACAGACCAACTTTTCCCAGCACTGACACCTCTAGTGTCCCAGATGCTGTGGTTCAAGGGGCCCTAGTGGCAGGTCCAGCTTCATTCATTCATTCATTCATTCATTCATTCATATTGTCTGGCTTCTTTCATGCTACAACACAGAGATAAGTAGTTGCAAAGAGACCTATGGTCTGCACAGTCTAAACTACTTAGTAGCGAGCCATTTACAGAAAGTCTCCAGACAGACTGTTACTACATGGCTATAGAATATGATTCATATCCTTCACCCTTTAGGGTTTAAAGTTGGTATTCATCTCTGTCGTTTTATCCAGGATAAAATACTTTTTTGTTTGCTTGTTTTTAAATATATTTTTATTGATTTCAGAGAGGAAGGGAGAGGGAGAGCGAGATAGAAGCATCTATGATAGAGAATCATTGATCAGCTGCCTCCTGCATGCCCACCCCCTCCCTGCAATGGGGATGGAACCAGCACCTGGGCATGTGCCCTGACCAGGAATCAAGCTGTGACCTCCTGGTTCATAGGTGCACACTCAACCCCTGAGCAACACCAGCTGGCATAAAATACTGTTTTAATTTTCTATTTAGAGAAAAAGGGAAGACAGTTTGAGAATATTATACTTAAATTTCCATACTATGTGTTTTGTCTTTGTTTGTTTTAATTATTTAAATCCAGCGGTAAGTATCCAGCTGGGCTTTTGATCCTTTGCCTCTAGGACAGTGATGGTGAACCTAGGACACGTGAACTTATTTCTCTGGTTGATTTTTCTTTGTTAAATGGCATTTAAATATATAAAATAAATATCAAAAATGTAAGTCTTTGTTTTACTATGGTTGCAAATATCAAAAAATTTCTATATGTGACACGGCACCAGAGTTAAGTTAGGGTTTTTCAAAATGCTGACACGCCGAGTTCAAAAGGTTCACCATCTCTGCTCCAGGATCACCCTTTTCTATGATCCGTAGTCATAGCTCTCTGTGGTTGAGGCTCTGGCTGATTTCTGAGCTTCCTAATCATTTTGATGATCATATCTCCTTTGTCTTGACATGGAGCACCTGTACCTATAAGTTATTATGTTGACATTGTCTGTCCCCATTACTACTGGAAGCCATTTTGGGGAACACAGACCCTACCAGATTCCTGACCTTCAGCTAAAGTCATCAGTGAGCTTTTGGAGAATTCTGGTGTTCTTCTTATTCATGCTTTCCTCATCAGCTTCATAAACCAGAATTTAGCTTTAGACTTTCTCAGGGAGCAGGTTGATTGGACACTCTCCTGCCTTTTCATATTATCTCCCCCTGGCATAGTCACTTCTCTGAGCCATCTGGTCCCTCCCTCTCCTATGTGCCTCAGAAGTTCTGGCTTTTCTGTCCCACCCATTATAGCCATGCCTTCTCCCAAGCTTGCAAGATCTATCCTAGCAGCAAGTTAGCACTGCCTCCCTGGGCCATGCAAAGTCCCATGACCCATAATTGTAAACTTCCCCTTCTCCAACCTTAGAATGAATCCAAATTACGCCACCTGCCACCCAGCTTTCCCAACAGCAGCCCCTACACGCTGGGTACTGGGCCAGTTTCTGACAATCCTCGGGCATCTAGACCTATCCTCCTAGCCACCTGGCATGTCCCTGCTTTAGTTATGGGCTGATGATGAGTATAGGCCCGGTGGACTCAGAGAGGACATATCTGGAGATGTGTGGTTTCCTGGCAGACAGACGCCTCCTGGTCCTCCTCAAGTAAGGAAGGTACACCAACCTTCCCCTGTTGAAGGGAGACACTGGGCAGGGTCAGGCCTGCTCTGCCAGCCCAGTTGTCCTGGGTAGGTCTTGCTGTCACAGAGATGGGGGAGTGGTGTTTTGGGTCTTTTTCTTCGAACCCCAATGCTCAGCAGCATTTTTCCTTCACAGATTCTTACTCTCTTCACTATGATTTCAACATTTCTTTTAATGAACAACCATGGTGCATGGTCCAAGGACAGATGGATGGAGAGAAGTTTCTTTCAAATGAATGTGGCAGCAATAAGGACATACCTATAAATTTCCTGAGAGATGAGGGAAAGGCCACGGATTCCTGTAAAGTAATGCCCACTATCCTGAACGATGTGCCTGAGGATATCAAAGAATTACTGCCTGTCATTAAACAGGAGAAATACCCAGATGGAGGTAAGTTTAAAAAATCCAAGGACAGAAGTGAGCAGATTGTGGGGCCAGCAGAAAGGTCGGGGAGAGCAGGGCAGGGTTAGCAGTGTTCAGAAGAGGTGGACGCCAGGTGGGTGAAGCATTTGTCAAGACCAGAGGCTGATGTCTTTCCCACGGGGACTGTGGGGCAGCTCCTCTCCCCCCTGCAGGTCAGGATGACGTGCCCGTGCAAAGCCGATGGAAGCACCAGTGGATCCTTGGAGTTTTCCTTGGGTGGAGAGAGGCTCCTTACCTTTGACTCTGAGACAGAAGAGTTTAGAGCGGATAATAATTCTCTAGGTGAATGGCTGATAAATGAGTGGAAGAATGATGAGGATTTTGAGTATTTGAAGGAATTCTTCTAAAGGACCTTAAAGGGAGACTGCAAGAAATTGCTCAGTGCACTGGAAGAAAAAGCTGGAGACAACAGGTAACAGGGGAGACAGGGATGGTGTTGTTCTCTTGAGATAAGCTAGACCTACCCTTGTGTGAATGTGTGTGTGTGTGTGTGTGTGTGTGTGTGTGTGTGTCTCAGCGTGTAAGCGTGTGTGAATGGGTGTGAGTGTGTTTGAAAAGTGATTAATGTGCGGCGAGTTCTTGGGAGAGTAATGGCCATGGGTGTGTTCTACCATCTTTCTTTTCCCTTCTCATCTCCTCAGGAATCTGTTTTCAGACTTGTTCTTTACTGTTCCCTCTTCTTGGCATCACTTTTCTTTTTCATCTCACCTGGTCTATTTCTGGAAATCCTTCAATATCACCTCAACGCAGCTCCTGGGGAGACTTCTCTACCACCTTCCTCATGAGTGTCCTCCTCTTCTGTCACAGCAGGAGTGACTGGGTATATTATAACCCTTGCTTCCTTCATGAGCTCTATGGAACCAAGGGGGCAGTGCCCATCTTCTATCATTGATTTGTCACCCCAGGATATGTCACTTTGGCTGTCACACCTAGAGGGTAGATACCATCCCATAACAAGATTGCCTGGGACTGAAGGGGGCTGAGGAGCCATCTTCTTAGAATTGGGCTCTGCACAGATGTCACTCTTGTGTTCCATTGCAGCTGCATCAACCACTGCCACAGCCACAGTCCCATCCAAGGCCGCAATGAACATGCCCATCGCCTGGTGGATCTGCCCTGTGATCCTCACCTGGATAACCATAGTTGGCTTCCTAGGTGGGTCCTTGCAATTACAGTTACTGAGGGCAGGATTGAGTGGGAAGTGAGGATGGCCTGCAGTGAGGATATGGAGGGGTGAATTCCCAGCCCAACCACTACAACCTCAATGACACTTCTCCTCCTGGAAATTAGCCCAAGAGACCTACATGTATTATCACTTTATTGCCATAACTTGGACAAGCTCAGCCCTGAGTTGGGCATCTCCTCACTGTTAATGCCAGCGGGAAAGGGAAGGGCCCAGACCAAGCTTAAGGCCTGTAGATGCTGAAGGGGTTTAGAGAATTCAGTTCTGAATCAGATTCTCTGTTTGGAAAGGGTGTTTGGACCAAGTGTGGGTGGTGTGGGGACAGCAGGCACACAAGGCATGGGCAGTGCTCACATTCATGTGAGAGCCGCATGCTGGCTGCATGTGATGTGTCCAGGGGGAGGGGATTATCCAGCGGACTGAGAGGAGAGGGGCCAGTGTCTAATGCCAGGAAAAGGGCGGAATGCCTGGCAGACCCAACTCAAAATGCTGGAGTTCACATCTGCCTTCCCAGAAAGTGGCTTCAAAAGACCCAGAAAGGAGGGAGGCAAACAGTAAGGATGGTGTAGGGAGGCAAGAGTAAGGTTAGAAGGGGGCCAGTTCTCTGTGAACCCCTGGGATTGCTGGCTGAGCCCTGGTGCAGTCACCTGGCTGGCATCCAGCCTCCTTCACATTCCAGATCCTGAGCCTCTGAGTGGCTCCTGCCTTGAAATGGGGCTGACCACAAATGAATGGGGAAGGGCGGGGACTTTCACACTGAGAGTTCCCTGTGCTGCTAGGTAAGAGGCTGGGAGAGAAAGGAAAAGAAGGGTGTTTGACTGCAACCCTCCCCAAGCTGTCAGGTGTTAGGATGCTCCTTCCTGTCCCTCAGAGCTCCCACCAGGTCCTTAGAGCCTCCCACCCCCCAGAAGGTCTGACGTGAGTGAAAGGCTATTGAGTCATTACTCACTTAAGCCGTAAGCCCAGAACGTCTGTAGTAGGGCTGGGGTGACGCTGTGATGTGCAAAGGGTGGGCAGAGCTTGGTACAGGCTACTGGTCTCAGGGCAGGGGTGGCAGGTTCAGGGAAGACGTGACTCTAGTGGGGGCAGGGCTGGAGATGGAGAGTGACTGGGGTGCTGTAACCACAGGAGACCTGACCCAGGATTTCCTCAGTAATGGGACCAACACTCGCCCTTTTTGGCAGGCTGCTGTTGCAACCAAGGTGGTCCTGCTGGTGTGGACTAGCTCATTTAGCGTAATATTATCCAGGTCCATCCATACCGTCACAAAAGTAAGATTTCTTATCTTTTTTACAGCCAAGTAGTATTCCATTGTTTAAATGTACCAGTGCTGTTTTATCTACTCATCTATTGTTGGGTCTCTTTCCAATCTTGGCTGTTGTAAATAATGCTGCAATGAACACAGGGGTGCATATATTCTTTCCAATCAGTGTTTTGGGTTTCTTTGGATATATTCCCAGAAGTGGAATCGCTGGGTCATATGGCAGTTCCATTTTTAATTGTTTGAGATATGGAGATTTGTTTTATAACCCAGTAGAGAATTCAGAGCATCTCACTGTTCCTCCATGTTATGAGGTAAATATTCCCAGTGATTCTGCTAGAACGTCTTGTGGAAACAGAGAATGTGAGGGTCACTCTTCAGCTAGCAGGCATCTTGTATTGGGCTCAGACATTATCCTGATGCTCTGGATGCACACAAATGTTCTGGGCCTTAACCAATGAGAATCTTATGATTTCTCCTATTCCCCCACCCAACACAGTGACTTTCCTGTGATCCCTCCCCCTGACTCACCTCCTCCAGTGAGAAGTATGCCTTCATGGCAGAAACATCTGTACTTCTCAGAGTTGTTCAATCCCCTTATAACAAAAGATCAGTATCCAGAATATATAAAGAGCTCTTCCAAATAAGTTACAACCTGTCAGATTCCTCCAAGTGCAGGATAAGGGATGTGAGGAGTTTATAGATGGATAATACACTTTGAAATGATTGAAAATCTCACAAATAATATAACACAAATGAAAAGTATAAGAGATACCCTTACACACCAATGAAATAGTCAGATATTTTAAACTATATTAACCCTAATCACTGGGCAGGAAAGAAAACAATAGGCATTCTGTGCATGATTGATATGTCTATGAATTGAATCAACCCTGTGAAATATAATGTAATAATATCTAGTATAGTGCACTATGTACTCTTTCTACAACATGGCAATCTGAGTGTTAGTTCCAGTCATACAAACTTGGACCAGAAAGTATGTGCATACTATATGGTTTTTTATTGTAGCACTAGAGGCCTGGTGCATGAAATTAGTGCACTGGGGTGGGTGGGGGCGGGGTGGGGGGAGGGAATGATGTCCCTCAGCCTGGCCTGCACCCTCTCCAATCTGGGACCCCTAGGGGATGTCCAACTGTCAGGCCTAAACTGGCAGTTGGATATCCCTCTCACAATCCGGGCCTGCTCGCTCCTAACCACTTGCTGCTTACCTGCCTGTTTGTCCCTAACTGCTTCTGCCTGCCAACCTGATCGCCCCCTAACTGCCTGCCGGCCTGATTGATACCTAACTGTTCCCCTGCCGGCCCGATCGCCCCCAATTGCCCTCCCCTGCCAGCCCGATGGTCCCCCACTACCCTCCCCTCTGGCAAAATGGCCCCCATCTGCTCTCCCTACTGCTGGCCTGGTCATCCCCACCTGCCCTTTCTTGCAGGCCTGGTTGACCCCAACTGCCCTCCCTTTTTGGCTCAATCGCCCCCAACTGGCCTCCCCTGCTGGCCTGATCACCCACATCTGCCCTCCCTTGCTGGCCATCTTGTGGTGGCCATCTTGTGATGAGTGAGGGTCTCGCACAAGGGTGCAAGGACCACCTACGCTTTTATTAGTATAGATTGATTTTCATAGCAAAAAATTGGCAACAGGTTAAATATCCTGAAAAGGAAAATCTATTGAAAATATTGGCAAATGTAGAGAGCCTCTGGGAAGGCACATGGACATTTCTTTAAATTGTCAGCTGAATCCAGGGCAAGAGGCAAAGCCATGTCCTGGAAACACATTTTGCCAAAAGGTGGAAGTGTTTTCAGCTTGACCTTCATTTCTGCCCAGGTGCCAAGGAGTGGGTTTTATTATGTAAATCCAGCCAAGCACCAGGAATGAATATGACTAGGGCCCACCCAGAAGTGATGATTTACAAAGAAGCTACAAGAATGCACATATTCCCCTTTCTTTGACCTTTATTAAAACTTCCTGGTATTTGGGGTATAAAATAAACACACTGTATTGGCTCTGGATCACTGTCTCTCCTTTAGAAGAGGGCAGGGGTCCCACCTGGTCCCAGCTTTTTCTTTCTCTGTGTCTGCTTTCTTTCATTTTTACAATCCCCAGCAGCCCCTACTCAAGAACCAAACTGCTCTCTAGCCGTGCTGAATGCCAAAAAGAGAGAACCCTCAATAGGCAAAATATTTGTATTTCTTTCTACCTGATAGAGTAAACAATCTAAACCACTGTCAAAAATGAAACAACCAAATTGTTGGATGAAAAATTTTAAATCATCTATAATAATAAAAGCATAATATGCTAATTATACCGGAGTCCCAAATGACCTTCCGGACATCATTTTGGATGTCCTTCTGGACAAAGCCGCCACTGTGGGGGCCACGGCAGAGGTGGTTAGGGGTGATCAGGCAGGCAGACAAGTGGTTAGGGGCAATCAGACAGGTAGGTGAGCAGTTAGGAGTGATCAGGCAGGCAGATTAGCAGTTAGGGGCATCAGGCAAGCAGGCAGAGTGGTTAGGGGCGATCAGGAAGGCAGAGTGGTTAGGAGCGATGAGGCAGGCAGGTGAGTGGTTAGGGGGTGATCAAGCAGGCAGGCGAGCAGTTAGTGGTGATGAGGCAGGCAAGCAGAGTGGTTAGGCGTGATGAGTTAGGCAGGCGAGTGGTTAGGGGTGATGAGGCAGGCAGGCGAATGGTTAGGAGCCAGCGGTACTGTATTGCTTGGGATTGGGCCTAAACTGGCAGTCAGACATCCCCCAAGGTGTCTTGGATTGGGAGAAGGTGGAGGCTGGTCTGAGGGCTCTCCTCTACCCCGCCCCAGTGCTTGAGTTTTGTGCACCTATAATTTTGTGCAACTTGAATTTCTAGTCTATAATAATAAAAATGTAACATGCTAATTAGACTGGAAGTCCTTCCTTACGACCTTCTGAACAAAGCTGGGGCTGTGAGGGCCGGCCAAGGCAGGCAGGGCTACGAGGGCTGAGCCCCTTACATGACTTTCATGCATCAGGCCTCTAGTTCATACACACTGAGTGGCCAGATTATTATGACCACCCCCATTAGTATAACAAAGTATAATATATGAAGGTATATATATATACATATATATATACATATACTATCCTATCTAATAAAGAGGTAATATGAAATTGACCATCACTCCAACACACAAGATGGCCGCCCCCATGTGGTCAAAGATGGCCAGCAGGGGAGGGCAGTTGTGGGCAATCAGGCCACCAGGGGAGGGCAGTTAGGGGTGACTAGGCCTGCAGGGAAGGGCAGTTGGGATGACCAGGCTGGCAGGTGAGGGCAGTTAGGGGCGACTGGGCCAGCAGGGGAGGGCAGCTGGGGGCAATCGGGCTGCAGGGGAGCAGTTAGGCGTTGATCAGGCTGGCAGGGGAGTGGTTAGGGGGTGATCAGGCTGATATATATACTTCATTGTACTGATGGGGGTGGTCATAATAATCTGGCCACTCGGTGTATATTAATGATGACTTCTGGTTGTCCCACAAGTACAGTGGCCATCTAAATAGAAATCTCTCCACATATTTTAAAAGTATACAAAGCACAGAAGCAAATAAAACACCTATAAGCCACAACTTGAGCATAACAAGGAGATGGGAAATATCTAACTCCATCAGATCCCTTTGCTCGGTGTCAGTGGTGAGTAGAGGACATTCTTGGTGAAACTTGCTGGGGACTAAGGATGCGGTGGCTCTAGTGCAGTGGTTCCCAACATGGGCACACATCCCACAGGGGAGCAGTTTGATTTTTAAGGGAGGCAATTTGAGCAAGAATTATTAACAGTGAATTTTTTGCATTTCTTATGGTTCTAGAGGCGTCACATATAGTATATGATATATTGTGACATATTGATGTATTTCAGTTCGTTCTCTATTATATGTTTTGAAACTTTGTATTTTTTCATATCACTTCATATTATTATTATTTTAAAGAATTTCTTAGTGATTTCTTCCTCAGTACTTCAACTGTCCTTTCATTCTTTTATTTTTGTCTTTCATGGATGCCATGTTCTTTGGAAGCTTGTTTAGAGCAAGTTAATGGCCTTTTAGGCTTCCTCCACATGAATAGGAGTTCACTTTTTGAATAATAAGAATGATATGTCACAGGGGGCATCAGGATTTGAGAGATGCTTGCGGGGGGCATGGCCACAGAAGGTTGGGAACCACTGCTCTAGTGTATTGAAGTGAAATCTACTTCGGTGGTTGCGCTGGGGTGATAAGAGGCCTGGTTTTCAGGAAATGCACTCTAGGGAATGTGGCAGTGATGGGATATTTATATTTTACTGATTTTTTACAGAGAGGAAGGGAGAGGGATAGAGAGTGAGAAACATCGATGAGAGAGAAACATCGATCAGCTGCCTCCTGCACACCCCCCATTGGGGATGTGCCCGCACCCAAGGTACATGCCCTTAACCGGAATTGAACCTGGGACCTTTTTGTCCGCAGGCTGATGCTCTATCCACTGAGCCAAACCGGTTACGGCAAGGAATAGATTTTTTGTTACTGCATCTGGAATGATTTGATAGGATTTTTCTTCTCTCAAAAAATTTGAAACAGGTTTTAAAAGTAAGAATTTAGGAAAAATTTAATTTTCAGAATATGATCTATGAAGGGAGGTACCTCAGTAAATACAATAGCGATGGGGAAAATTGTCTCACTGCCTGTGCCTCAGATGCTTCTCTTTGTATAAAGCCAGGTCCTCCTCCTTCATTTTCTACTGACCCTTCTGTGCTCCAATCTTCCTCAGCTTCTCCCTCCTCCACTCCACAGCATGGTCAGCCAGGCCTGGAGTGGGAGGTGCTCACACTCACTGTATGGTCCTGACCCTCCCTGTGAGCCAGAAGCTCCCATGTAAACAAATCAGAGGGAAGGGCTTGCAGCTCTTCTGAGATAGATCAACCCTGTAAGCAGTGTGTGTGTGTGTGTGTGTGTGTGTGTGTGTGTGTGTGTGTGTGTTCCTGATACATTTTGTTTCTGGAACTCATGGTTGCCATTGGTATTTCCCACACACCCACCCTATCCCATGGCTCTGCCTGTCATCTTCTGTTCTCCATTTTCTTGTGATACAGTTGCCTTGGCCTACCCACTGGTCCTCACCATCTTGCCTCCAAGCTTCTGTTCTGGTTCCTTTTTCTGGATGGTATTCCCTGTCCCATCACCAAGAGATGGTTTTGTTTCTAAGCTGAACATAACTATCTCCTGCCTTTAAGTCTTCCTGACCCTCCTCAGGCTAAATTGTCTCCTCCTGTGTGTACTGACACATGAGTCCACAGTAAGACTACTGCACTTGGTGAGGGATGTTTGTATACCGTGTGCTCCACACCTCACGTGGTCACTGGGAGTAGATTGTGTCCTTTTATCACGTCTATTCTACAAGGTGTAATAAATTCTGTTTCTCAATCAAATGTGATTAATTGAATTACTCCGGGAGCAGGAGATTAGGGGCGGTTCTTCTGAAGCTGGGGATGGTTTGCCAAGAGTGGTTATGTATATGGTGAGACCCACACATGAGGAGACCCTCCCTCAGCTCCTGTTCTTGAAGGTAATGCAATTGATCAGAGAATGACTGAGCATCAGCATGTATTGCTCCCTGTTTTACAAAAGGGACACATTGCATTTCCAGTGACCACATGAAGTATGGAGCACAAAATACACAGGTGTGATATTCTGACTGTAGACTACAGTGTTAGGACACAGCGGAGGGGAGAGGAGATGACTAATTTAGCCTGCAGGTGTATAATAAATTGGTGGATGTTGAGTTAATGGGATTGCCCTCCACATGCAGATAGGGATTTTCAAATCAGTTGAAGGCCTGAAAAGAATAGTAAGAGCATCCCCACCTCCCCCTTTCCACCCCTAAAAGGAGGGAATTGTCCAGCAGTCTGTCTTCAGACTTCAAGTGCAGCACTTGGTCTCCTGGGCGCCAGCATGCCGGCCTACCTGCAGGTTTTGGACATGACAGCCACTGTAATCACATGAGCTAATACTCTGATTCTTCTTTGTCCCCTAAAAACAGGACACCCTCCCTGTATTATTAGGTAGAGAGACATCCTTCACACCAGACATAGGAAATTTAGAGCCAAGAAGGCTGAATAAACAAAACTTGTGACTTCATTACTGATTTACTATTCCAAGTCCAAACTTTTGTCTTGTCAATTTTTAACAAATGTATTGTTTGTTTGTCAAAATGTATAAAAACTGCCTACTTTAGTCACTTCAGAGCCTCATATTTCTCTGAGCATCCCTATTTACCAAGTTAAAAATTGCTTTTCTCATTTAATCTGTCTCATGTTATTTTAATTATTAGAGCAGTTAGAGGAACCTAGAAAGGCAGAAGAGAAATTCTTCTCACCCAACAGTAGGAAGGGCACCACCATTTTCAAGAAGCTCAGTGATGGCTGTCTTGATGGCCCAGCTTGACAGGTGGAGATGGTATTCCAGAAATGGGCTCTAGTAGTAATGGGGCTAAAAAGAAATATCCTGAAATAATACATTAGAGATACAGGCATTCAACTGTCACAAGCAGACAGAGTGCCATTATTGAAATGATCAGAAAGGTTGGATGCCGAACAAGGGCCTGGCCATTAGGTCAGGTAGGCCCAGTAGCCAGGCCCAGAAAGCTGTCCCTTTGACTCATAGAACACAGTGATCCTAGAGACGAAACAGAAGGAGAGCCAGCCCAGAGAGGGCTGGATGTGAGTAATAAAATCAAAGACAAAACACAAGGATAAATACTTGGGAGGCTAAACGTAGCCTCCCTAGAAAGAGGCTGGCTCTTTTGCCAGTTTTGAGAACTGAGCCACTTCTGAGACCCGTAACCCATCACTAGAAGGAGAGGCCCGGTCCCCATGAGAAGGGACCCTTTAAGCTGACAGCAAGTGCCAAGTGGTCATTGACTTGGCTAAGTGTACACCGGGAAACAGAAACCACCCAGACATTCACATTGGATCCAGTGTGTCCGTTGACATCATTTCCAGACACCAGAAGCATCACCATTGGTCCTGTTATGAAAGTGGTGCATGGGGCTGGGGCCCAGGTAATGAATAGACATCTGTCCCAGGCTCTGCTCACAGTGGTGTCTTCTCTTTCCTCCAAATAGATTGTTCAAACAGTATCTTTTCCTCAATGAAATAACAAAGAAGAGTACTAATCTTAAACCCTCTGTAAGAATGTGGTGGTGTGATCCCTTTCCTATCTTTATTATGTTTCCAGCCTGGTCAGAAGACGTTCTATAGATGGCATATATCACATATGTCAGGCTTTGCAGATCAGAAGTCTGTTGCAACTACTCAGCTCTGCTGTTGTAGCATAAAAGCAGTGATAGACAATACTTGGTTGGGTGAGTGTGGCTGGATCTCATTCTTGGTCCATCAAACCCAGCAAACCTATGATCTGAGAGGTATCTGTAGTAGACAAGGTGTTAAGGGGACTTCATGGCCTTCCTACTGGAGGATCACAGCAGAGACCCCTAATGTTCTGAAGCATGTCTCTTGCCACAAGGAGACCCTCACCATTCAAAGAGGCTCCTGGTAAAGTACTGGGACCTGGGAGAGATGAGGCCTCTGGCTATGGGGCATTAGAGTTGTCCATTGTGAGTATCATTAGGTCAGCTAGGCCCAGCAGTCAGAGAATAGGAATGAGCAGGGTCACAGGGAATATCCTATATAATAAAAGGGTAACATGCTAAAAAGATAGAGCAGAAGTCATTTGGGACCTCTATCCTTCCTTCTGGACCTTCCAGCTTTTCTGGGTAGGTGGCTGCCACAGGATCCAGGAAGGCGCTATGGCTGCGAGGGAGGTACCTGGTCCAGGCAACTGGAAGCCTACCTGCCTGCCCAAGGCTGCCAGGGAGGAAGCCAGGCAGCCACCCTGGGTTAGGGGTGATCAGGAAGGCAGGCAGAGTGGTTAGAGGCCACCAGGCAGGCAGACAGGCAGGTGAGGAGTTAGGAGCTAGAGTTCCCAGATTGTCAGTGGGATGTCCAACTGCTGGTTTAGGCCCTATCTCACTAAACCAGCAGTCAGACATCCCCCAAAGGGTCCCGGATTGTGAGAGGTCACAGGCCAGCCTGAAGGACCCCCACCCCCATCACACAAATTTCGTGCATCGGGCCTCTAGTGTAAGATATAAAGAGAGATGTCCCTGATCTCCACACCAGAAATGTTGCACCAGCACTACCCTCAGGTTGCACCGATGACTTCCTGCAGGGTCTTACAGGATGGAGTGGTGCAGTTGCCTATTGCTGCACAATCCACATTCCCTCACTGATTCTACCAAGAAGCTACAGTTTAGAACTGGACAGCGATAAGTTCTGGCTCTTCAACACTGAGGACAAATTGGACGGGACACCCATATCTGTGACACGCTACATCCTCTAAATGTTGGGTCCACAAAGAAGTACAGTGGCCATATCTGGTCCCCCATTTCTTTGCATGTGGTCTCTGGCTGCTATGGCGCCATGAAGGTGGAGGTGCGTGGTATATACAGAGACAGGCACTAAGTGGCCTGCAAAGATGATAACATTCACCATCTGTCAGTATATAGAGACCATCAGCAGACCTGAGCCCTAATCCATGACCATCACATGCTGTGCCTCCTCAGTAGGGGGAAAATATGGGTTTGGGACCCCAAAGAATTGGGTGGTAAAACGGGTTGAGCTGGAGAGAAGAGCAGTCACCAGTGAGGGCAGGAGTCTGAAATGAGTGCCTGGGGTTGCAGGTTCTGTGATCCCTGGAAGAGTTCGCTTTGAAGTTCTAGGTGAAGAGAAATGGTTCTGATGGAGGGTTTGCTGTGTGTGGCCAAGTGGGGGAGCAGGGAAGGGGCAAGGGTTGTGTGGGTGCCTGTGGGTGGAGACCCTGCCCAACACCCCTGTCCTGGTAACTCCTCTTGTTCCTGCTTTCCCACATGTGCGCTGCTGGAGGGAAGGAGGGGTCCTGGGTGGAAAAGTGTGTTGGGAGAGGGTGGGGTGGGGGTGGTTTTGTGGGTGTCATCAGGGCAGGCTTGGTATTCAGGAGGCATCTCTCTTCCCCTCTCCTTGGCTGCGGGTGGTGGGAAGGGTGGGGGTAGAAAGTGGACTGGGAGTGTGTGTCTGTGGTGTTGTCCTGGTGTTACAGAAAAACCCGAGAAGAACCAAGCAACGCTTAGAGAGATGGAGTTACATTTATTATTATTACATGCAGGCCCAGAGGAAAAGGTCTCTCAAGTTCCGGGTGAAATCACACAGGAAGTTTCCTGTATTTATACCTTTTTACCCTTTTTGTCTCCCAAATATGGGGTTTTCTGGTCCCCTTTGCAAGTTCTTAAAGAGCCCCTATGTGCTGGGCGGGGCTTTGAGACCTCGACCAAAGGCTTGGCCTGGTGCCCGCACTGATAACTTCGTCTGGGTAATGTTTAATGGCCTCTCTGAAATGGGAGTAGTCTTATTTTCCTTATTATTTAAGCCAGCCAGCATTTACAGAAGCCAAAATGCAGTGTTAAAATTTCAAACAGCAGTTTTTATATAAGATGGGTGCTTCACTAAGAGGCTGCTTTGGGGAGGACTAGACAAAATTGTGACAGAGAAAATCGGAGAAAACTCAGAAAGGCAGGGGGAGGGAGGAATTAGAAGTGAGGAATTGGCGGTGGTGGTGGGGGGGGGGCGGGGAGTGGTGCCAGCCGCCGGTAGGTGATGGTAGTTGGAGGGAAGGTCCAGACCCGGGCGTGAGGCTGGGATTCCACCTGCGCTGATTGACTGCCGGCACTTTTTCGCGGGGCGCCTCCTGCCCTCCTCTCCTTCTCAGGAAAGCGACACCCCCAGAAAAGGGCGGGGGAGGAACGGTGTCGGCCTGGGACACTTTTCCCCTGCCCTCCGCGCCTCACGCCGCCCGCACGCCCAGAGCCGCGCGCCGCCCGCACTTCCGGAGCCTCCCGCCGGCCGCGCGCTTTCCTTCCCGCCGGCCGCGCGCTTTCCTTCCCGCCGGCCGCGCTCACGCACGCCGAGCGCCAGTCCGCCAGCCCGCCGAGCGCCGGGTAGCGCCCATCGTGCGAGCTGCCCGGTGTCCGTCCGTAGGCGAGCGCACTCGGCTGCTGCTCGCCATGGAGAGGACCCCGCGCTCCGTGTTCTACCTCGTCGTCCTGCTGCTCGCGGTGCTGCCTGACTGTGCGCGGGGGACGCTCTGCGCCTGGGGGCGCGGAGGTGAGTTCCTATGGGGTCTCAGCTGCGGGCGCGGGGAAGGGGCAGCAGAGGCTTTAAACTCCCGGGCAGAGCCCATGGCCGGTCCAGAACCTTCCTCCTCCGACCCCTCCACGGGCTAAGTTCCCCCCGGCGTCCGGGCAGCTGGGTGCCTCCCGGGCAGAAGGGACAGGAAGCGGCGGGAGAGAAAGTGATGCGCGGCCGCTCGCCAGGTAGCGAAGGAGCAAAGGACGCTGCGCTTCCCAGTCCATCTCCTACCCGCCCCGGTCGTGCTTCTGGGGAACTGGGACCCCTGTCCTGGGACCCGGGCGTTTCTCAGAGTCGGACCCACAGACAGGAACCCCCCTTCCCACAGCACGTTCACCCAGCCCCGCACTCTGTCCACCTGTGAAGTTTCCGGGCGCTCTGCCAGCAGTTTCCCGCTGCACACTTAGTCACCGGCCACTTCTCCTCTCCAGCCCGGGCTCTGCAGGTCCTACCTCCCCCGACTCTGCACCAGCCTGTCCCTCTCCTGTTCCCTCGGGAGCCCCTGCTCCCCTCCCCAGCCCACCCAGGTTTATTGTCCAATTCTCTGGGGTCCCAAAACCAGTGCTTCCAATACCTTTTTATCTGTGACGTGAGCCTGATCACTTCCTCCGCCAAGTGGCGCTTTATCCCTGTTGCCTGAGGACACACCAGCCATAGCGTCTGCACCAGCGCATTTTTCCAAAGTATGACCCTGGGGTGCTGGTGAGGAAGGGGCACCCGCTCCCTCTACCCTTTGGTTCCAAACCCATATTTTTCACCTACTGCGGAGGCAGCAGCCTAGAAAGGTGATACATTAGGGCAGATCTGTAGGATTTTTTCTCTAAAGGGCAGACAGTGGGTGTTTATCTTTACAGACCTCTTCGTGTATGCCTTCTGTGTAAGCACTAGGCACCTCCATGCTTGGGGTCCAAGAGCAGCCAAGGACAACATGCAAACTAATGAGGGATCAGCTGTGGCCATTGTCCTAGTGTCCTCACGCCAGATATGGGTGCCCATCCCCTAGGACAGTGGTCGGCAAACTCATTAGTCAACAGAGCCAAATATCAACAGTAAAATGATTGAAATTGTTTTGAGAGCCAAAATTTTTAAACTTAACCCTTTGAGTGCCAACCAATATCCTAGGAATTATGTTAAAATTGCCAAGGCATTTTTGCTGATTTTACAGCAGTTTAGGGAAAAAATTATGAATTGCAAGTAAATGAAGTTACATATTCAAAAACTTAAGGAAACCTGTACTACATTGACATATTTAGCAATATCATCATCACTAATAAAAGCAGACTTAGAACTGGACACCATTTCGAAGCTTTGATAGCGCTCCTGGCACTTTTGGTGAAAGACGGGAGGAGCACCATTGCGCTCCCCGGCACTCTAGGAGTTAAACTATATAGGTAGGTAAATTGTTATTAACTTAATTAGGGTACTCCTAAGGCTTAGGAAGAGCCACACTCATGGGGCCAAAGAGCAGCATGTGGCTCGAGAGCCACAGTTTGCTGACCACTGCCCTAGGAAATCATCTCCCAGGTGCGTCTGCAGTGTGTTGAAGAGCCAGAACCCTGCCCTGTCCTGCCTGTGGCTTTGGGTGGGGTGAATGAGAGAGGATGTGGATCCCACAGGTGGGGGCCACGGCTCCCCTCCTTTCTGTGGAGGGATTCCTTGGTGGAAGAGGCCCATGAGAGACACTGCATGAAGCCATAGGTGTGAGCTGAGAGTGGTGCTGGGACATTTTGGTATCAAGATTGGAGCCACCTGTTTCTGCATCTCATTTGTTCCCTGTGACCCTGTTCATTTCAGTGCCAGGAAAATCACTTCTACTTTATGAGCAATCGGCCTTCCTTACCTAATGACACTCATGCTGGGCACTGGTGATACCCCTTAGCCAGAGTCCTCATCTCCACCAGGCCCTCCTTAATGGTGCGGATTTCCCTGCTGCAAGTGGCATGGTCTGTCTTCTGACCCTGTGTGTCTGTGATATGACTTCTCCAATTAGGATGCCTTGAAGTACAGACCAACTTTTCCCAGCACTGAAACCCTAGTGTCTCAGACACTGTGGTTCACGGAGCCCTAGTGGCAGGTCCAGCCACTCTCATTCATTCATTCATTCATTCATTCATATTGTCTGGCTTCTTTCATGCTACAACACAGAGTTAAGTAGTTGCAAAGAGACCTATGGTCTGCACAGTCTAAACTACTTAGTAGCGAGCCATTTACAGAAAGTCTCCAGACAGACTGTTACTACATGGCTATAGAATATGATTCATATCCTTCACCCTTTAGGGTTTAAAGTTGGTATTCATCTCTGTCGTTTTATCCAGGATAAAATACTTTTTTGTTTGCTTGTTTTTAAATATATTTTTTATTGATTTTAGAGAGGAAGAGAGAGGGAGAGCGAGATAGAAGCATCTATGATAGAGAATCATTGATCAGCTGCCTCCTGCATGCCCACCCCCTCCAGGCAATGGGGATTGAACCAGCACCTGGGCATGTGCACTGACCAGGAATCAAGCCGTGACCTCCTGGTTCATAGGTGCACACTCAACCCCTGAGCAACACCAGCTGGCATAAAATACTGTTTTAACTTTCTATTTAGAGAAAAAGGGAAGACAGTTTGAGAATATTATACTTAAATTTCCATACTATGTGTTTTGTCTTTGTTTGTTTTAATTATTTAAATCCAGCGGTTAGTATTCAGGTTGGCTGTTGGTCCTTTGCCTCTAGGATCATCCTGTTCTATGAGCCATAGTCATAGCTCTCTGTGGTTGAGGCTCTGGCTGGATTTCTGAGCTTCCTAATCATCTCGATGATCATATCTCCTTTGTCTTGACATCGCGCACCTGTCCCTATAAGTTATTATGTTGACATTGTCTGTCCCCGTTACTACTGGAAGCCATTTTGGGGAACACGGACCCTACCAGATTCCTGACCTTCAGCTAAAGTCATCAGTGAGCTTTTTGAGAATTCTGGTGCTCTTCTTATCCATGCTTTCCTCAGCAGCTTCATAAACCAGAATTTAGCTTTTTTTTGTTGTTCTTCACAAGTTTTTTTTTAATTGCTTAAAGTATTACAAAGAGTATTACATATGTCTCTTTTTTTCCCCACCCTTGACAATCCCCCAGCCTCCCCTACCCCCCAGTGTCTTATGTCCATTGGTTATGCTTATATGCATGCATACAAGTCCTTCGGTTGATCTCTTACCGCCCCCGCCCCCTGTCCCGCAACCATCCCTGGCCTTCCCGCTGTAGTTCGAGAGTCTGTTCGAGGCAGCTCTGCCTCTGTATCTATTTTTGTTCAAAAGTTTATTATGGTCTTTATTATTCATAAATGGGTGAGATCATGTGGTATTTTTCCTTCATTGACTGGCTTATTTCACTTAGCATAATGCTCTCCAGTTCCATCCATGCTGTTGCAAATGGTAAGAGTTCCTTCTTTTTAACAGCAGCATAATATTCCATCGTGTAGATGTACCACAGTTTTCTCAGAAGTTATCTTTAGGTTTTCCCAGGGAGCAGGTTGATTGGACACTCTTCTGCCTTTTCTTATTATCTCCCCCTGGCATAGTCACTTCTCTGAGCCATCTGGTCCCTTCCTCTCCTATGTGCCTCAGAATTTCTGGCTTTTCTGTCCCACACATTGTAGCCATGCCTTCTCCCAAGCTTGCAAGATCTATCCTAGCAACAAGTTAGCACTACCTCCCTGGGCCATGTAAAATTGTAAACTTCCCCATAATTGTAAACTTCCTCTTCTCCAACCTTAGAATGAATCCAAATTCCTCTACCTGCCACCCAGCTTTCCCAACAGCAGCCCGTACACACTGGGTACTGGGCCAGTTTCTGACAATCCTCGGGCATCTAGACCTATCCTCCTAGCCACCTGGCATGTCCCTGCGTTAGTTATGGGCTGATGATGAGTATAGGCCTGGTGGTCTCAGAGAGGACATATCTGGAGATGTGGTTTCCTGGCAGGCAGACGCCTCCTGGTCCTCCTCAAGCGACGGAGGGGCACCAACCTTCCCCTGGTGAAGGGAGGCACTGGGCAGGGTCAGGCCTGCTCTTCCAGTCCAGCTGTCCTGGGGATGGTCTTGCTGTCACAGAGATGGGGGCTGGTGTTTTGGGTCTTTTTCTTCCTACCCAATCCTCAGCAGCATTTTTCCTTCACAGATTCTCACTCTCTGCACTATGATTTCAACATTTCTTTTAATGAACCATGGTGCAAGGTCCAAGGACAGATGGATGGAGAGAAGTTTCTTTCAAATGAATGTGGCAGCAATAAGGACATACCTATGAATTTCCTGAGAGATGAGGGAAAGGCCACGAATTCCTGTAAAGTAATGCCCACTACCCTGAACGATGTGGGTGACAATATCAGAGGATTACTGCCTGACATTAAACAGGAGAAATACCCAGATGGAGGTAAGTTTGAAAAATCCAAGGGCATTAGTGAGCAGATTGTGGGGCCAGCAGAAAGGTCGGGGAGAACAGGGCAGGGTTAGAAGTGTTCAGAAGAGGTGGACACCAGGTGGGTGAAGCATTTGTCAAGACCAGAGGCTGATGTCTTTCCCATGGGGACTGTGGGGCAGCTCCTTTCACCCTGCAGGTCAGGATGACGTGCCTGTGCCAAGCCGGTGGAAGCACCAGTGGATCCTTGGAGTTTTCCTTGGGTGGAGAGAGGTTCCTTACCTTTCACTCTGAGACAGAAGAGTTTAGAGCGGATAATTCCCTAGGTGAACGGCTGAAAAAGAAGTGGGAGAAAGATGAGGGATTGAAGAAATTCTTCAAAATGACCTTAAAGGGAGACTGCAAGGAATTGCTTCAATGCTTGGTGCCCTGGAAGAAAGAGCTGGAGACAACAGGTAACAGGGGAGACAGGGATGGTGTTGTTCTCTTGAGATAAGCTAGACCTACCCTTGTGTGTATGTGTGTCTCAGTGTGTAAGCGTGTGTGTGAATGGGTGTGAGTGTGTTTGAAAAGTGACTAATCTGTGGTGAGTTCTTGGGAGAGTAATGGCCATGGGTGTGTTCTACCATCTCTCCTTTCCCTTCTCATCTCCTCAGGAGTCTGTTTTCAGACCTGTTCTTTACTGTTCCCTCTTCTTGGCACCACTTTTCTTCATTTCTCCTGGCCTATTTCTGGAAATCCTTCAATATCACCTCTAATCAGCTCCTGGGAAGACTTCCGTACCACCTTCCTCTTGAGTGTCCTCCTCTTCTGTCACAGCAGGAGTGACTGGGTAGATTGTGACCCTTTCTTCCCCCATTAGCTCTGTGAGTCCCTTTGAGACAGGGCCCATCTCCATTCTTTGTTCCAGCCCCAGGACCTGTCACAGTGGCTGCCTCACTGAAAGGGGTAGAAACTGTTTGCAAGATAGCATTACCTGGGACATCAGGAGCTGAGGAGGTGTCTCCTCAGAATTGAGTACTGCATAGGCTGTCACTCTTGTGTTTTCATTGCAGTTGCAACAATCACAGTTCCAGCCCCAGCCACAACCCCACCTACCATAGCCTCAGCTTCACCAATCACAGTTCCTGCCCCAGCCACAACCACACCGACCATAGCCTCAGCTTCACCAGCCAAGACCATAGACCGGTTGGAGACCTGGGCCATCATTGTCAGCGTATCTGTGATTGTCCCGATTATCGTTTGCATCATCAGGTACTGTTACAGAAAAAGGTAAAGAGGGCAGAATTGAGTGGGAAATGAAGGGCAGATGGCCTGGCATGAGGACAGGGAAAGGTGAATTCCCAGCCTGTCCCTGTCCCCTTACTGAACCTTCTCTTTGTGAAAATTAGACTAGGGAGCTAACATGTAATATGGCTTGATAGCAATAACTTGGGCAAGTTCAGTTCTGAGTTCTGCTATCTTCTGTCAAAGCAGTGGGAAAAGGAGGGTCCCATACCAAGGCTTAACAGCCATAGATGCTAAAGGGGTTTAGTGACTTCAGTCCTCACTCAGATTTTCTGTTTGGGAGAGTATATTTTGAGCCAGTGTGTGTGGTGTGGGAACAGCAGGCACACAGGACATGGGAAGTACTCCCATTCTGGTGAGAGCAGCATGGTGGCTCCATGTGATATATCCAGGGGAAGGGAGTATCCAGGGGGCTAAGAGGAGAGGGACCTGGGTTTGATACCAGGAAGAGAGGTGGAAGGTCTTGCTGGAGTTCACATCTGCCTTCCCAGAAAGTGACTTGGAGACATCTGGGAAGAGAGATGGCAAACTGTATGGACTGTGCAGGACAAGTTAGATGGAAGCCATTTTTTTCTGGAACTCCCTGGGAATCATGGCTGAGCCCTGATTCAATCACCTGGCAGCCAGTGTCTTCTACAGTTCAAATCCTGTGCCACTGAGCACCCCCTGCCTTGAGCAGAGGAGACTCCAGGGATAGGTGTGGCTGAGCTGCTGGTGGAGTTGGATGCTGACAGGTGACTGGAGCAGGAATCCATGGGGCAGGGCAGGGACACTCACTCTAGGAGTGGTGAGCCTTTAACCAGGATGAGGAGAGCAGGGCATAGAAGGATCTTTGCCCAACCCTTACCGTCCCCAGTGGTACAAGAACCAGGATGCAGGCCTCACTCTTTGGACAAGGCTTCTCTGGGCTTTTTTAGAATCAAAACTTCAGTAGAGGGAGCATACCAGTTCATTTGCGCCTTGAGTCCTGAGCCCCACCTGCCTTTAGTTCTGACTTGCTTTGTGGTAAAGGATATGGGTACAAGCTGTAGGACTCAGGGTGGTGTTGAGAACTAATGGGGAATATATGACTCGCATGAGGGTGGGGCTCTGAGATGGAAGGGTTTGGGGTAGGTAGCCCCAGGGGAACTGACCCAGGATTTTTGCAGCCTGTGGAACAAACACGTGTTTCTTTTCATATGGCAGAAGATGCTGCTCAAATGCTCCTGGGAGTGTGGTCTAGTTCAGAAGGTGTCTCAGCTGTTTGGCTGCCTTTCCACCTCCAGCTGTTCACCTGTTGACCTCCAGGAGCCGCCGTCCTTCCAGCAAATGCAGAGACTTGCAGAAGGTCGTGAGAATTCAGCAGATGCAATGCTCATGCCCTTTAGTCCATGAGATGTTTGGCACCTCTACACGTTTTTCAACATTTGGCTCCATTTTCTCTTGGTGCCAATTGTTGTAATTCTTGCATTTAGTTCTCCAGCTGCTTGAAGAAGAAATCTAGCCGGAGAGAACATTTTTCAGTCTCTGCTTTGGTTGTGGAAGATGAAGTAGATCTCTACCTCAGGATCTTGTATTTTTATTTTATTTATTATTTGATTAATTAATTTAAAAAGGCTCAGCCGAGGATATTTTTTCTATTGATTTCTAGAAAGAATGGAAGGGAGGTAGGAAGGAGTTTCTAGAGAGAGAGAAACATGGATATGAGAGAGACATATCAGTTGGTTGCCTCCTGCATGTAGCCCTACGGGGGTTGGGGAACCTGCAAAGGGAGGGATGTGTCCTTGACCAACCTTTGGGCTGATGCTCTGAACACTGTCAAAGCAGTCAGGGCCTCACCATCTTTTAAAGGGGAAAATGATATTTATGATGGTTACTTTTAGAAAGTTTTAAACTATGTAATGCTACTTAAATTTATATCTCTTTAAAAAGTAATACTATAAAAATACAATTCCTAGGGAATTTTGTTTTATAACACACAGTATTTTAGGTGATTATTGTTTGTCCACGTCATGCAGTAAATGAAACCAGGGATTCTGATAAATTCCTATGGAAACAGAATTTACCATCTTAGTCATATCATGCAATAAAAAAAATCATATGGATCCTAAGGAATGAGGATTTTTCTGATATTACCAGCACATCCACCCCCACAGTGACTTCCCTGTGATTCTGTCCCCGCAGACTCACCTCCTTCAGTGGCTGAAACATCTCTATTTTTAAAAAATATATTTTATTGCTTTTTGCAGAGAGGAAGGGAGATAGAGAGTTAGACACATTGATGAGAGGGAAAAATTGACCAGCTGCCTCCCACTGGGGATTGAGCCTGCAACCAAGGTACATGGCCTTGACCAGAATCTAACCCAGGACCCTTCAGTCTATGGGCAGATGTTCTATCTACTGAGCCAAACCGGTTAGGGTGGAAACATCTCTACTTCTTAAAGCTGTTTAATCTGCTCATAACAAAGAATCAGCATCCAGGATATATAAAGAGCTGCAAATAAATTAGATCCCATCAAATTGTTCAAAGATGTATGAGAAAGGTTGTGGGGAGTCCAAGGAAAATAAATTTTTAAAAATAATCCAGCTATTTTATTGGATGTGCTTTGCCTCCATGGATGAGGGGCTGTCTTCAGTCACTCGGAACATTTGATTCTGGTTTTTCCCTCTTGGCATGAGATGCCCATAATTTTTATTTCATTTCCTTTTGGATCTTTATGTCACAATGCACATTATTATTGATTATTGTCTGTATCAGTCTACTTCCTCTGTGGTCTTTTATTTTTAAGGACTGCAGGATCCTCTGTCAAGTTTCCTTGTCAAGGGGGGAGCGGGGGGAGGAGACATATGTAATACTCTTTGTAATACTTTAAGCAATAAAACAAAATTTAAAAAAATGATTTGCAAACCTATTCACTGAACTTCTCTTAGAATAATGAAAACTGAAAGGAACAACTGTGCAAACTCTCTCTTCGGAGTTTCACGTCTGTTGTTTATTAATAAAGTCCTGTTGCCAACATCTTAAAAAGAACACCCCAAAACACAAACGAACAAACAAACAAAAAAACACTAATACGTCAAGCAAAGACCCCATGGATCTTCAGAACTCCCGGTGATAGCGGCTGTGCAACTTCCACACGAATCTGGAGTTGGGGGTGGGTGGGCAGTGGAATAAACGAGGAGAATTGGCAGATGGATCCTCAGACTCCTCCTCACAGAACTGTCAACCCGCAGGAGTCTCAACTGGAGATCTCAAGAGCAGGAGAGAGAAAAAAAAAGGCGGTGGTGGCAGCGGATGAATCACCATTCTCAGCCCTGTAGTTGCCTAAGTCCTGTGGTATCCGCCTCTGGGCAACACACACACACAAACACACACACACACACACACAAACACACACACACACACACACACACGCAGGGACTGACCTGGACCCCTATCCGTGGACCGCATCACCCCAGGGAGAGACGGGTCAGGGGCGGGTGGACGCGCCGGGTACAGGGGCAGGAATTGGCCTCTGATTACACTCCCAAGAGCAAGCGCGTTTTCCGAAAAGCCACTGATGAGTGAAGGCAGGACTGGTTCGCGCCTGGGCCCGGGCGCATTGGGGCCGGGAAACCTGTGCTGTGTGCTGTGCGGCGAGGGGTGTGGAGGAGGAGATGGTGGGAGAGGGTTTTGTTTTCCCCCTTTTTTCCTAAAAAGGATGACTGCTACGAAGTTCTCCCCCCAGGACACCCTCTTCCGCTGCACCCCACGGGGGCACCTTTCTCCTCCTCCTGCCCCAGCGCTGGCGGGGAGGCCCGGATCCCGGTACCTTCGCTGGCAGAGGGGGCGGGTAGGCAACGAAACCCAGAGCGGCCTGCAGGTGGGAGGGCTGGCGGGCGTTCTGATGGAAAATACATTTTGAAAAGATTGAAAAGCTCACAAATAATCCACATAATACAAATAAAAAGTACAATAGATACCCTCACACACTCATAAAAGTGTCAAATATTTTAAATTGTGTCAACGCTAATCACTGGACAGGAAATTCAGTAACAGGAATTTTCTTGCAGGGTTGTTAGAAGTCTGAATTGTATCAACCCCGTGAAATATGACAGTATCTAGTACAGTGGACTCATCATATATGGAAATCTGAGTGTTACTTAAAGTCTTAGAAACATGGACTAGAAAGTATGTGGATACTATATGTTTTTTTATTGTAGTATTGTATGTCATAGCAAAAAAATAGCAACAGGTTAAATATTCAGAAAAGGAAAATCTATTAAAAATGCTGTTAAAATATTTCTACTTCTCTCTACCTGACAGACAAAATAATCTAGACCTCTCTCAAATTTGAAACAACCAAGATGCTGAAAGAAAACATTGAAATCTTCAAAATATTCATGATGGCACCTGTTTCACAAGACCAGTGGCCATTTAAATGCAAATCTCTCTGCTTGAGGCTAAGACCAACAGTAGTTAGCATAATTATGGGAGAAGTCTGCTGGAAGGCTAAAGGACTTTGATATTCAGCGGGGCTGAAAATCAGCATAATATCGTCCTGCTGTTGGCTGAATGGCAGAAGGCAATCCCCTAACTCAGTGATTGGAAAACTGGGGCTCTTTGGCCCCTTGAGTATGGCTCTTCCAAAAAGTACCACGTGCAGGCACGCAGGTACAGTGCGATTGAACCTTCGTGGCCCATGCACAGAAGTCGGTTTTTGGCCTGGGCTAGTCTATTTTGAAGAAGTGGCATTAGAAGAAGTGGGGGTACATTCATTGAGGTCGACCCCCCGGATTGAGGATGTTTTTAGCAAAAGCCAGCTTAGGAGTACCCTAATTAGGTTAACAACAATGTACCTACCTATATAGTTTAAACTTAAAAAATTTGGCTCTCAAAAGAAATTTCAGTCATGGTACTGTTGATATTTGGCTCTGTTGACTAATGAGTTTGCCAACCACTGCCCTAACCCGATAATCCTTTTATTGTTTACCAAATTTTACCATTGATATGCCTGTTTTCATTTCTAGTTTACTTGCATTCAAGTAAATAAAAGCTGATGGGACCAGGGTTTCAGGAAGCCTCTCTATTAGAGGGAAAGGGCTCCGCCTGGCTCTAGGGAGCAAGGGAAAGTCCCAGGCGGGGATGGGTTCCACAGCAGGAGAGCGGGAGTGGTGCGGTGTCAGGGCTTCACTTCTAACCCTGCCTTCTAGAATAGGTGGAAAGAAGGTGGGTTGGGAGCTGATGGGGTTGAGGGACTGGTGGTGTGGGTTTTCAGCGCAACGGGAGTCGGGGTGGGGAGGGGGCGGGGGGGAGGGGAGTGCACTCTGCGGGCAGAGCTCCGGGCCTGGAATAGAAGGGCTCATCAGGGATCACAACCTTCAGGAAAGGGGTCGCCTGCAGGGGCGGGTCGTTGGTCACGGAGCGTCATTCAGGCTCCGTGTGCTGGGCCTCTGCCTCCACCACAACTGCTGCCACCAAAGCTAAGGTCGGAGGCGGAGGACCCAGCCAGTAGGGAAGCTGCCTGGCCGGCCTGGGTTCCCCAGCAGCAGGGCGGGAGTGGTCGAGTGTCAGGGGGTCATTTCTCTTCCCCGTCTTCTAGGTTGGGTGGAGAGAAGGTGGGATGGGAATTGGTGGGGGTGAGGGGCTGGTGTTGTGGGTTTTCAGCGCAGCGGGAGTCGGGGTGGGGAGGGCGGGGGGAGAAGGACACCCTGCGGGCAGAGCTCCTGGTCTGCATAGTAGGGCTCATCAGCGATCACAACCTTCAGGAAAGGGGTCGCCTGCAGGGGCGGTACTTTGGTTCCAGAGCGGAGCGGATTCCCGCGTAGTGTGCTGCGGCCACGCCTTCCAAGTTCAGGAAGGCGAGAAAGCAGCAACGGGTGAGAAAAGCAGGGTCCCTGGCCGGCCTGGGTTCCCCAGCAGCAGGGCGGGAGTGGTCGGGTGTCAGGGCGTCATTTCTCTTCCGCGTCTTCTAGGCTCCGTGGAGAGAAGGTGGGACGGGAATTGGTGGGGGTGAGGGCCTGGTGTTGTGGGTTTTCAGCGCAGCGGGCCGGGAGGTGGGGGGAAGGGCACCCTTTGGGCAGAGCTGCGGGCCTGCATAATTGGGCTCATTAGCAATCACATCCTTCAGGAAAGGCTCACCTGCGGAGGCAGGCAGTAGCGGGGTTACTCAGCCACTGGATTCTGGAACAGTTGTCTGTGCCACGCCTTCCATGAGTAGGCGGGAGTGGGGCGGGGCGGGGCAAGCCTAGCCAAAGAGAGAAAAAGTACATTCAGCCTGGCGGCTCAAGAGGCCCGGGTTCAAGAAACGCCAATTAGAAAGTATATATGCACCCCTATGTTCATAGCAGCTCAATTCACCATAGCTAAGATTTGGAAACAGCTTAAGTGCCCATCAGCAGATGAATGGATTAGAAAACTGTGGTACATCTACACAATGGAATATTATGCTGTGGTAAAAAAGAAGGAACTCTTGCCTTTTGCAATAGCATGGATGGAACTGGAGAGCATTATGCTAAGTGAAATAAGCCAGTCAGAGAAAGATAAATACCACATGATCTCACTCATTTGTGGATTATAGAGAACAACATAGACTGATGAAAAGGGACAGATCCAAAGACTGAGAAACAGCAATCAGGCTATCAATCCCCAGGAGGAAAGTAGGGGAGGGTGGGGCTAAGGGGAAGAGATCAACCGAAGGATTTGTATGCACGCATATAAGCCAAACCAATGGACATGGACAACAGGGGGATGGGAGCATGAGTGTGTGTGTGTGGAGGGGGGGGGGGGGGGTTAATGGGAGGGGGAATGAGGACACATTTGTAATGCCTTAACTAAAAAAAAAAAAAAAGAGTCCCGGGTTCAATTCAGGTCAAGGGCATGTACCTTGGTTGTGGGGCAGGAGGCAGTTGATGGATGTTTCTCACTCTATCCCTTTCCCTTCCTCTCTATAAAAATAAATAAATAAATAAATAAATAAATATATTTTAAAAATGTTTAAAAAAGAAAAGGTCCCTCCAGAGAATGAGTTCCAAAAGTGGAATTTGGAACTGGTATGGTGCAAAGCGGAAGTGATGTGGTGTCCGGAGTTCATTTCTAACCCTGATTCTAGACTCTATAGAGAGGGGGGTTGTGAGTTGGAGAGAAGGTGGGTTGGGAGTTGGTGGGGGTGAGGGCCTGGTGTTGTGGGTTTTCAGAGCAGCGGGGCAGGGGCGGGGGAGAAGGGCACCCTGCGGGCAGAGTTCCTGGCTGCATAGTAGGGCTCAGCAGCAATCACAACCTTCAGGAAAGGGTCTCCTGCAGGGGCGGTACGCTGGTCCCAGAGCGGAGGTGATTCAGGAGCTATGTGCTGTGGCCAGGCCTTCTGAGAGCAGGAGGCCTGCTGGGCTGGGGCAGCCCTGGTGCTGCCTGCTTGGAGCATCAGGGCTCATTGGGGATCAGGGCAAGGTGTGGAAGTGCTAGCTGGCCTGAGACACTGTGGCTCACAGTTGCTCTAGGAAGCTTAACTCGACTGGCTGCTGGGGTGAGGAAGGCAGGGCGGGGTTGGGCGGCCTTTCTGAGTGGGGTTGTGTGCTGCCCTCATTTGGCTGCAGTGGGACTGGAGTGGTCTGGTATCTAGGAGACATCTCTCCTTTCTCCTGGTCTGGTGGGTGCAAAAAGATGGGTTGAGAGTATTTGGGGGTAGATTCCCCGTGTTGTCGGGTGACAGCAGGGCCAGAGGCTCAGCTTGGCCAGCAGCTCCTGTGGCTTGTGGCTTAAGTATTTGTGCCAGAGTTGCTGGTTGACAAGCACTCAAGGGTTGGGGCTCACAGTGTGGCTCGTGGACCAGGGCACCAGGGCTCATAGTGGTTCACAGAGCGTTGTCAAGGCATTCAGCCTGTTGGTGAAGTACCATGGTTCAACTTGCTCCTGACACTTTTTCTGGGCCCTCAGGTAGACACTCCTCCTGCCATAGGAGTCAGGCTCCAGACTGCTGCTCACCATGGTGGGGTTCGCTTGCTCCCAGTTCATTCTTTTTTTTTTTTAAATTAAATCTTTATTGTTCAGATTATGACATTTGTTCCTCTTTCCCCCCGCCCCCCCCCATAACTCCCCTCCTCTCAGTTCCCACCCACCCTCCGCCCTCACTCCCCACCCACTGTCCTCATCCATAGGTGCACGATTTTTGTCCAGTCTCTTCCCGAATCCCCCATACCCCTTCCCCCCCAGGAATAGTCAGTCCACTCCCTTTCTATGTCCCTGATTCTATTATAATCACCAGTTCATTCTGTACATCAGATTATTTATTCACTTGATTCTTAGATTCACTTGTTGATAGATGCATATTGTTGTTCATAATTTATATCTTTACCTTTTTCTTCTTCTTCCTCTTCTTAAAGGATACGTTTCAGCATTTCATATAATACTGGTTTGGTGGTGATGAACTCCTTTAGCTTTTTCTTATCTGTGAAGCTCTTTATCTGACCTTCACTTCTGAATGATAGCTTTGCTGGATAAAGTAATCTTGGTTGTAGATTCTTGGTAATCATCACTTTGAATATTTCTTGCCACTCCCTTCTGGCCTGCAAAGTTTCTGTTGAGAAACCAGCTGACAGTCGTATGGGTATTCCCTTGTAGGTAACTGAGTTTCTTTCTCTTGCTGCTTTTAAGATTCTCTCTTTGTCTTTTGCTCTTGGCATTTTAATTATGATGTGTCTTGGTGTGGTCCTCTTTGGATTCCTTTTGTTTGGGGTTCTCTGCCCTTCTTGGACCTGTAAGTCGATTTCTTTCACCAGGTGGGGGAAGTTTTCTGTCATTATTTCTTCAAATAGGTTTTCAATATCTTGCTGTCTCTCATCTTCTGGCACCCCTATAATTCTGATGTTGGTACGCTTGAAGCTGTCCCAGAGGCTCCTTACACTATCTTCGTATTTTCGGATTCTTTTTTCCTTTTCCTTTTCCGGTTGGGTGTTTTTTGCTTCTTCGCATTTCAAATCTTTGACTTGATTCTTGTGCTCCTCTGGTCTGCCGTTGGGTGTCTGTATAATATTCTTTATTTCAGTCAGTGTATGCTTAATTTCTAGTTGGTCCTTTATCACGAGGGTCTCATTAGATTTCTTCTAGATCTCATTAAGCTTATTGGCAGTTTCTAGAAAATTATTGAAGGACCTTAAAAGTGTGGTTTTAAGCTCCATGTCCTCCAAATCTGACATCTCTGTTCTGTTTCTTTGTCTCTGCATTTTTTATGCTTTCTTGGTGCACCCCCTAGTGGTCTTTGTGCACAGTCTTGTTGTAGTTAAGCCTTGATTGTTGTAGGTAATTGCTACTTGACCTCCAGGCCAACTGGCTGTGCGAATCAGCTGTGTCTGCAGTGGGAGAACTTGTCCTCTAGGAAGGTGCTAATCTAGCCTTTGCCTGAGGCTATCCGGCAAATGCCTCTGTGCAGGGCTTGGGTGGGGCGGGTCCCAGGGGATCTACAGGGTGGGCAGAGCGAGCAGTTATGGCTGCTCTCGGTCCGTCCCCAGGGGCTCTGCCTCTCAGAGTCCCAGCAACCTCTGCAAACCTCGAAGAGAAAGCTGCCTTCGAGTTCCGACTGAAGCCAGACAGTCCCCCTTCTCCCGTTTGAGTCTGGGTCCCTAGAGACTCGCCCGGATCTGGAGCTCAGAGTCTGAGGCTCCCTCCAGAATGAGACAGACAACCACGCCCTCAGCCACCAGCCCGCTCTGCGCACACCTCCGCACCTTAGTATTTCACTTCAGCACTGCGCCTCCTCTGAGTCTCGTATGGTTTCCTCTTTCCTCCTAGTTGTAGAATTTCCACTCAGCCAGCCTTCCTGTGGTTCTGGGTGATGTCCGTTCGTCTTTTAGTTGTATTTTTGAAGTGGTTGTTTGAGGCAGCAAACTCCGGCATTAACCTATGCCGCCATCTTGTTTTCTCCCCAGTTCATTCTTGTCCTGCTTCTGACTGTGCTGCCAGACTTTTCCTGGGTAGCTGCATGCAAGGCGGTGAGTTTGGGATGTAACCTTCATGGGGTGAGTGGGGAGGGGGAAAATCGAGGGAGGAGGCGGTAGGGGCATTAAGTTCACGGATGGGAATGGAATGCGCAAGGACATTCCAGAACATTTCTGCCAGTGGGGGCCATTCCATAGGCTCATTTCCACATTGGGATCCTGGGCAAATTGCTTCCTTACAGGCAAGAAGAAGGACCAAAACCCCTATAAACAAACACACAAACAAAAAACCACAAACAAACAACCAAGTGGCTAGGGAGAAAAAGTGATGTGGGATAAGTGCACCAGGGGAGAAGAGAGGAGGGAGAGTGTGTGCAGCAAGAAATTCTGCTGAAACACACACATTACTTGTCATACGCAGGCAGTTCTTCTTCACCTGGTTCATGTTCTGCTTCTGGGAAACTGGGATCCCCTATCCCATAACCCCAGGCATCAGGAAAGGAGCGTTTCTTCAGGATTAGACCCACAGATGACCTTATGCCCCTACTCTACTCACACCACTGACAGGCTGAGTTTGACACACCTTGACAGGCTGTTTGGGGAACATTGTGGAAGCCAGTCGCACCACACCTGTGAAAGGGGCAGCTCCGGCCTTGCTTGAGCAGCACTTACCTGTGTCTGCTCATTGACCAAGGCCACAGTTTATCAAAGTTGAGAGTTGGGCAGAAGCTCTGGTTCCTCTTTAAGTGGTAATGACTCATTCCACTTTTCCCACGTGGCCTGGGTGATATTTGTCATAGTTGATGCATGCCACCAGCGTTACCTTAGTCTCCCTGGGGCTTCTGGGGTTTGCTGAGGCTCCTGCCCTGGCCCTCCCTGGCCCAGGCTCACAGGACCCTGAAGTTTCTGGGTCTTCCTCAGCCTGGAGGGCATGTCAGCAGCTGAGATGAAAGCCACTGTGTGCCTTTTATTTTGTGCATTCAACCCATTTACATTTACTACATTTATTGATGGGTATCTTTTAAATTGTTTTCTGGGTGTTTCCTTCCACTGTTTCTTTTCCTTTGCTTCTGCCTACCTTTGTAAATCGAGGATTTCCAGTGCTGGGATGCTCTGGGTCCCCTATCTTTATCTTTAGTTCCTCTGCTCTGGGTTTTACTCTGAGGTTACCATGAAGTTTACATGAGACATTTCATTGATGAAACAGTCCATTTTAAGTGATAGCAACTTGACTTTGTCTACAAAAGCTTCTCTTTTTATTTCCCATTGATTTTTGATGTTCCTTGGAGTTTTGAGTTGCTGCTTTTGCACATGAAGTGTTAGATACTCCCTGAAATCTTTGCTAGTTACCTTCAGATGGGGTGTTCTGTTAGATGGTGGTGCTATTATTTGAGGTTTTCTGTGCTTCTATATGGGTACACCTGCTTCACTCTTCCTGCTCTTTTAATGGCAGGATTCGTAAGCATGTTTTCTGTTTTTTACATCTCATCGGCCTGGCTAATAGAAACTCCTCTTTAGTTTTCCAGGAGATGGTGCTGTAATTCCAGTCTGTGGTTACTCCCTTGCTCTTGTATCAGGGCCTGCTTTCAGAGTGACTTCTTGATTCCTGGAATTCTCCCACACCACACACAGAAGCTCACACAGGGAGCCAGCTGAGGAGTTGGGGAAGGTGTGGCTTTAGCACTTGCAGTGTTGGGGTGCTCACAGGCCTGGTAGGGGTCCTGGGGTATGGCACTTCCTGTTTGTGGTGAAGTGCAGTCACCAGGAATTACCTTCTTTATCTACCTCTTTCCCAGTCTCCTCCTGCCCCTCATTCATGCAGCAACTGCCTCTGAAGTCTGGTGTTGCTAGAGAGAAAGGGGTGTTCTCCAGCCACAGTCCTCACAACTGAGGTAGCCAGGGCACTAATGTACACCACTCTCCCCGCTCCCCGAAACTCTCCCCAGAAGTCCCGACCCACAATTATATCAGCCTTGGCAGTGATTCCTTTGGTGGGAGGGGGCAGCTGTGTGACTAAAGTCGTGTATTTTCCTCCAATGGCATGCTGGAACCTGCCCTAGGGAACACTGGACTTCTGTACCTTCTCTCGCCTGTGGGTATCTGCTCTTGCCTGTGGGTATCTGCTCAAAGTCAGCTTTCTCTGGTTTCCCCCTGACTGTGGAGAGAGAGGCGTTGGCAGTGCCTCAGCCTGGGCTGGGGTCTGTCTCCCTACTACCAGGTGCTCAGGTGGATGAGAATTCTTGGTCCCTTAGCATATGGTGCTACATCCAACAACACCCACAAAGGTGCTTTGGTCACAGATAAATATCTAATCCATTGTTAACAAAGAGGGATACAAAGGAAGAATGTCTTACACCACTGTTACATCACTCTACATAAATGACTCAATTATGACTCAAAAAATGACTCAATTTTTTTTATTCCCCACTTCACTTCGTCTTAAACAAACTGTTTTACAGAATCTCAAGAGCTGTGGAGTGGAGAGGATGGTTGTGTTAGTGGGAATAGGATGTGTCAATCTAACAGAATAGATTTCTAGAGATTTCCAACTCTCCTTGATTTTTATGAATTCTTGATGACCCACATTGGACATAAGACATGAGGAAAATATTAAGGGCTGTTGAAAAAATAATGCAAAAATGTAAATTATGATCAAAATACATAAAATGTATCATCTTAACCATTTTTTGGTGTACAATCTAAAAAGTGTAAAGTTAAAAACTACCTTGTTTAAGTACTGCTGTGAAGGGCTTTGCAGACATAATTAAAGTTACTAATCATTGACTTTAAAATAAAGAGATTATTTTTAAAAATAAAGATAAAGAGATTACCTGGGGTTTTCTAAGTGGGCCCAACGTAATCACACAAACCCTCAAAAGTAAAGCACTTAATCAGCCCAGAAGCAAGAAAGATGCTGTAGAAGTCAGAGAGCATTCCCGCACTGTTGCTGGCTCTGAGAGGTAGGAGACTATGTGCAAAGACAGGAGAAAGGCCCCTAGGAGACAAGGAGAGCCTCCAGCTGGCAGCCAGCAAGTCAGCAGGGACTTCATTCCTGAAACCCCCACAAAACTGGATTCTACCAGCACCCTGCATGAACTTGCTAATAGATTTCTCTCAGGGACTCTGGCTAAGGGCCCAGCTGGTCTACACCTTGATTTTGGCCTTGTGAGACCCAGAGTAGAGAAACCAACTGAGCCAACTCAGACTTCTGACCTTCAGAACCATGAGGTTATAAATAAGTGTTGATTCAAGCAGGTAAGTTTGTGATGATATGTTATGGCTGCAATAAAAAACTAATACACATACTTTCTTTATCTATCTATCTATCTATCTATCTATCATCATCTATTTAAATGAAAATTTGACTGGATATAAAGTTCTAGGCCCACAGTGCTTTTCCTTCACATCTTTGGGGATGATACACCTTGGTCCTCTTGCAACCAGGATTGCTGTAGAGAAGACTGCTATTAGTCTGCTTCTTCTATAGTTTCAGGATTCATGGGGCATGGGCGAGGGCAGGAAGATTGTGCTCCTTTGCCCTCTCCATTCAGTTGATTTTGCACTATTCTAGGTCACCAGACATAGTCTCATGGTAGTGAGGGAAGGTTTTAAAAACGTTATAAACCAATAGATCAATAAGTGCACTTATAAGTGTGACAAGTTCCTTGTTTTTCTTTTGTTCAGCACTACTGGTCTTCTCTCCCTCCACCTTGTATAAAAATCAAGTTTATTGAGATATTTACGTTCAATATTCTCCTTTTTGAATCCAAGCACTTTCAGTCACTCATCTTTGGGAGTACATGAGAAACCCAGAGGCATTTGGCCAAATCCTAAGGCATGTTTCAGGCTGTGGAAATAGAAGCAGATGAATGATATTACCTCAGCTAGGAATCATCTTACCAACTTGTAGATTCTATAGCGAATCATATACCCAAGCAGTGCTATCTTCAGGTTTGCAGAGGGAAACAAAAGAATGATATTTTCACCGAACATGTTTTAGTTTTTAGATAAAGTCAATGCTGGGACTAGAATAAGTCACTTTTGCTTACTCTCATTTTTATATTTTATAAATTTCATAAAATCAGTCCACATAATCCTAGACTTGTTGTGGGTATGATAGATACTTTAATAAAATACCCAACCCCTTTTAGTCATTGGAAACACATATTAATTCTAAGCTTTTAACAATAAACAACCACAGCACTCTTTAAAAACTGAACTCAGCTGAATTAATCAGATGTTACTGGATAGTTTTAGGACTCCAACAGAAGCTTAATAAATTTAAAGAGTTTAAAATGCATTTTTAGAATATACCTAAACTGTGTGATTTATAGTAACACTGTGCCTTTGAAGAGAAACTATTAATTTTGGATTTAACATACAGAGTGGCACTACAGGGAAATATGTCAAGTGTGAAGACTTGTACCTTTAAGAGTATAAAGGAGTGACCAAAATACACATTACTAGAGTTACCTCACGGGATGCGTAGACATTTCCTTGCAATGTGAGCATTTTTCTGCCTAGAAACTGCGTAATTGACTGTTGAGCTCTAGCTGGCAGACACCACGTGGCATAGCAACAGCAGAGCAAGAAAACCAGGAAATTTTCTGCTAGAAATTATATGATTTCAGCTCTTCTTTTGAAAAGCATTTTGGTTAAGGTACCTCTTCCTACCAACAAACTAACAAACAAGGAACAACAGCAATGAGATGAACAATAGTTAAGCTGCTCATTTCTGCAGTCATGGGTTAAATTGTCAATAGAGGGAATTAATATTTATCTTTGAAAATAGATGTATGGACATAAAAAGAAAAGCTAATAATACACATTTTTCATGAAAATTTTTGCCTTATTTGCAGGTATTTGCTAAACATTTAATTACACCTGCATTTAACAAATCAGATAATTTTTATTTTCGAATTTTTCTGAATTTTTGGTATATTACAAAACATTTCCTCTTACTTTTTCTTCCACAATATTGAAAAAATGTGGAAAATTTTGCTCTTGTCAGAGAATGCCATCCATTTTAATTACTGTCAAAATAGGCCTTATGTCTTCATAAAAGTAAGCCTTGCCTCAGAGGAGTGTGCTTTTCTGTTTGATTTTTGCTTGCAAAACATTCTTACCTGATATTATTGGAATTCTCCCTACCCCTCTCTCTTTTTTTATAAGGACCCTTCCTGGTCTCCATTCTGAGCCAAAAAGATTCATTGTTGTGATTATTATGTTTAGTCTCTCTGCTTCCCCACATGGATAGCATTAAGTCAGTCACTGATACTGCGCAGCTGAGTCTGTTTACCGCAAGCAATGCTCTTTTTCTCACAAAGCCAGGTCTAATAATTTGTTTGGTAGCCATTGGTGGGGAAGAGAATGGTTGGGCCTTAGGTGAGCAGTCAAGGACATGCCCTGGGAAAGAAGGAGAAGGAGGAGAATGGGAAGAAACCCGAGACAGTATCATATGAATTGTGAACAGAGGGATTAGGTAGTGTTTAGAACACTGCAGTTGTTCATGTGATGAACACTTGCCCAGGAATTCCTTTTTATTTATTTATTTATTTTTTTAAAAATATATTTTATTAATTTTTTACAGAGAGGAAGGGAGAGGGATAGAGAGTTAGAAACATCGATGAGAGAGATACATCGATCAGCTGCCTCCTTCACATCTCCTACTGGGGATGTGCCTGCAACCCAGGTACATGCCCTTGACCGGAATCGAACCTGGGACCTTTCAGTCCGCAGGCCGACGCTCTATCCACTGAGCCAAACCGGTTTCGGCAGGAATTCCTTTTTAAAAAAAATAAATTTATTAGGGTGACATTGGTTAATAAAATTATATAGATTTCAAGTGTATAATTCTATGATACATCATGTGTATATTGCATTGTGTGCTCACCACCCAAAGTTAAATCATCTTCTGTCACCATATATTTGACCCCCTTTACCTGTTACTTTCTATCCCTCCACCCTCCCTTCCCTGTGGTAAACACCATACTGTTGTCTGTGTCTATGAGTTTTTGTGTGCTTTCCTTGTTTGTTCATTTGTTGCTTTCAGTTTCATATCCCACATATGAATGAGATCATATAGTTTTTGACTTTTTCTGTCTGGCTTATTTCACTTACTGCAGCATGATATTCTGAAGATCCATCCATGCTGTCACAAATGGCAATATTCCATCTTTTCTTATGGCTGAGTAGTATTCTATTATGTGTATGTATCATGTCTTTATCCAATCATCTATAGAAGAGCACTTTGGTTGTTTTCATGTCTTGGCCACAGTGAAAATGCTGTAATGGACATAGGGGTACAACTCTCAACTGATTTATCACTGTCTCCTTGGGCCTCTCTAGTGTAGGGAAATCTTTTCTTGATGTTTCTTGAAGACACTATCTAGGTATTTCTCTCAGACCTTAAAATTTTAGAAAAAAGAAAAACACTTCTTTTTCTCCCCTGCCATGAATCTCCCCTGAGGGTACAGACCCAGAGAGCTAGTAGCTTACCTGGAGGGAAGGGGAGTTGGAAACACATGGAGAAACATCTAGTTATCCTTTATGTTGCTGCAATAAAGTCCACTCAGTTGGTCTTCATTCTCTGAAAGTTAAGTTGGATAAGGACACCTGAGAATCATTTACTGCTGTCCTTCCTGTGTGTTCTAACTGGTTAAGATTCAAGATGAATCTGTCTATCTTTAACTAAGAAATATGACTTTTTAGGTGTAGAGTTTCAGCTCTCTGTCTCCAAAGTGAGAGGGATCTGTAACTCCCTTTTTAAAAACTCAGCTCAGTTTACATGAGAGGGAAATGTGTAAGGGCCGAAGGTGGAATGGGAGAAGAAAAGCAGAGTGGTGAACCAAGGGTGGACATTGTGGCTTTCCAGAGGTTGGCCGAAGGGCAGGGAAGGGAAGTGGAGGTTCTTGGCCTCAGTATGCTGGGGGTTTAGATTTCACTCCTATTCAGGGACCAGAGATTTGGTTATGGGCTTTATCCAGGTGACCAGTTGGACTGAGGCACCATCTAGAGATGAGATATAGGGAAACAGTGTATTAGAAAAAAGTCTGCTAGCGGGCACAGGGAGACAAGTTAAAAAGAGATGGAAGGCCTGCCTTGGCCTGGGCTCTGTGTATAAAAACAAAACAAGCAAACAAATAACTATAAGTTGTCCTCTTCTTATGATATGGGGGCAGAAGGTCACTGGTTATATCACCTCGGCAAGTCCCTTTCCTTCTCTGGGTCTCGATTTCTTTGCCTTGCAGATGAGGGAGTTGTCTTCCCTGCTCTGTAGGCTGAGTCCTGAGCTAACAATCTCCAAGTTTCTTACTGGAGAAAGCGAGGCTCTGGAAGAAGTTACTTACTTAGCATTCTACTAAGAAAGTTGCAGATTGTGGCTTCTAAGCATTTTTAAAAAATTTTTTTTTTACAAAGTCATAATTCTAGTTTATCTCCAGATGCTACTTAAAAGAAACAGATGATAAAATTACCACCGCGAAACACTTTGAAACAGGAGGCAAAGGCCAATGCCTTCGATTGCTTAAACCAAGAATAATAGCAGAGGGCTCTTCAGTACAAGTCGAATGTGGCCAATCTTTTCAGAGGGTGAGAAAACTGTGAGCAGAGTCCTGGTGGTGGAAGTAGTAGGCCAGTAGTCTCCCATAGAGGACAAGGGAAAGCGTGTCTGACTTTAGCCGCCAGCTCCCTGGGCGTGCATGCCTTGGGAGGTGGTTGTGCATAGTTTTGTTACCCTCGTCTGGATTGCTGCTTTGAGGCTTAAATGTTCACATGAATAAAATGAAAACAAATAACAAGAACAAAACACTTTATCTTGTGCTGTGGATTCTCATGCAGGGCAAGTGCTCCCAGGGTTCCAGTATTTGGTGAATGAGAAAGCATTCTTGTTAACAGTGTCTGTCAACACACAGTCTCCCACGATACTTGGAGGAGACGACCCAGAAGTAAGTGAATTTTGTGGCAGTTTACACACAGTGACTCCAGGAAACCACATTTGAAGTGCTATAAAAAGAGATGGAACCAGCTTTTCAGCACAGGATGCTGGGGAACTGGATGTCCACAAGCAAAAAGAATGAAGCTGGACCCTTACCTAACACCATATACAAAATTTAACTCAAAGTAGGACAAGGACCTAAATGTTAGGCCTAAACCAATAAAACTCCTAGAGGAAGTCATAGGACAAAAGCTTCAAGTCATTGGATTTGTAATATTTTTTTGGATATGACACCAAGGTTATGGATAATAAAACATAGATTGAACTTCAGGAAAATTAAACATTCTGTGCATCAAAAAACACTACCGACAGCCCAGCTGGTGTGGTTCAGTGGTTGAGCATTGACCTATAAACCAGGAGGTCATGGTTTGATTCCAGTTAGTGCACATGCCTGGGTTGCAGGCTTGATCTCTAGTAGGGGGCATGCAGGAGGCAGCTGATCAATGATTCTCTCGTCATTGATGTTTATCCCTCTCTCTCCCTTCCTCTCTGAAATCAATAAAAAAATATATTTTAAAAAACCACACACAACACTATTCACAGAATAAAAAGACAACCCACAGGATAGGAGAAAATATTTGCAAATTATGTATGTCACATGAGTTTAATATCCAGAATATAAAGAGAACTAGAACTCGACAAAAACACACACGCAACCTGATTCAAACCTGGGCAAAGAACTTGAATAGACATTTCTCCAAAGAAAGTATACAACTGTCCAATAAGCTCATAAAAAGATGCTCAACGTCATTAATCACCGAGGGAAATGCAAATCAAAACTGTGTGTGATACCACCGCACACCCATTAGAATGACTACTATCAAAAAAGTAGAACACAGCAAACGCTGGTGAGGCTGTGGAGAAACGGGAGCACGTGTGCACTGTTGGTGGGAATCTACTAGTAAAATGGCGCAGTCGCTGTGGAAAACACTATGATGGTTCTTAAAACAAACAAACAGAATTTACCATATGATCCAGTAATCTCCACTGCTCGGTATATACCCCAAAGAACTTACAGCAGGGTCTCAAAGAGGCATGTGCACCTCATACTTGGAGCAGCATTATTCACAAGAGCTAAAATGTGGAAGCAACTCAGATGTTTCATCAACAGATAAATGGATAACAAAATGTGCTAAATAAATACCATGGGATATTATTCAGCCTTAAAAAGGAAAGGAAATTCTGCAGTATGCTTCAACATGGGTGAGCCTTGAGGACATTATGTTCTGTGAAATAATCAGTTACAAAAAGTCAAATTCTGCATGCTTCTACTTATATGAGGTACTTTTAAAGCAGTCAAAATCATGAAGACAGAGAGTATAAAGGTGGTTTCCAGGAGCTGGGGGCAGGGGAGAATGGGGAGTTATATTATTTAAAAGGTATAGAATTTCAGTTTTACAAGATAATAGAGTTATGGGGATGATGGTGGTGATGGTTGCACAGCAATATGAATGTATTCAATACCATCAAACTGCACACTTAAAAATAAATACGATGTTAACTTTTATACTGTATTATGTGGATTTTAGAGAGAGAGAGAGATGGAGCACAAGGTTTTAACTTCAGCGCTTGAAGGCACTTTGATAAGGGACGGAAGTGGGTTTACCAGGAACAATTCTAATTTCAAGCTACTGTACTTGATTGCTGCTCTGTCCTCACAGCTGTGGTCAGTGATTCATTAATTGGCCTCTATTGCTAAGCTTTGCTTTATTGCTTGGCTTCAGGCTTCTTCCTAATTCTGGCCTGTGGATACTAGAAACAGGCCATCAGTGGTCAAGAAGGAATCTGCATCAATCCACCCCCCACTGTGGGGAAACCAGGCCCACCAGAGTGAAAGCTCTAGATTGCTGTGTGATTGTCAGGCACTGCGCTCACAGTGGCTCCAATCCTCCCAGGAATGTCCTTAGGTTGAGCCTAGGCCCGTGGTTGGCAAACTGCGGCTCTTTGTACCCTTGAGTGTGGCTCTTCCTAAGCCTTAGGAGTACCCTAATTAAGATAATAACAATGTACCTACCTATATAGTTTCAGTTAAAAAAATTTGGCTCTCAAAAGAAATTTCAATCGTTGTACTGTTGATATTTGGCTCTGTTGACTAATGAGTTTGCCGACCACTGGCCTAGGCCTTCCTGGATTTTAGAGACAAAGAAATGGAAGATTACAGAGGTAAGTGCTTTACTCACGTATCCTGTCTGCAATGCCTACCTACCCGCCCCCCCTCCTGCCTGAGGAACGAACTCCTGGCCCCCATTTACCTCCCAGCTCCTTGTCACCTCCCCCTCCTGTGATGTGATACACGTAGTTCCCCCACTTTTCTCCTGAGAGGGATTGAGATTGCCTGGGGAGCAGGCGCTGTGCATACATGACTTCATGTCCCTGTCACCTAGTGCAGCCTGGCCTAGGGAATGTTGTGAAATCTATGAATAAACAAGTGAATGGATGCACAAGTGAATAAATAAACAATATTTTAAGGGAGTAAATCCCCAAATGTTGAATTCATCCTGGTTTATGATTCCTTCGAATTTCTTATCAAGTGTCCCTCTTTACGGCTATTAACAGCCCTGGCCTGATCCCAGCTGGTAGGGATTCAACTATCACTGAGACAATATTTAGAAGTTTTGTTTAGATCCTGCTGGCTCCATCCCAGTCAATGCTTTTGAGCCTCATGCCAAAAAGTTCTTCAATGGCGCAGTGTCTTAAGTTGGAACAGGCCAGTTTAAAGCATCTCGCCTGTTGGCAATTGTTTTCAGCCCTTCCACAATTAACTTCAGACTCACTAATTCTGTGTGCTCTTCAGGGAGACAGCAAATTCTCTGCAGGTTGTGCTGGTTTCAGAAAAGGTTTTCTTTCTTCCTTTTTCTTCCCTTCCTTCCTTCCTTCCTTCCTTCCTTCCTTCCTTCCTTCCTTCCTTCCTTCCTTCCTTCGTTCTTTCTTTCGTTCTTTCTTTCTTCTTTTTTATTTATAGTAAAAAAGGTTTTGATGGCCCCCAAGAGTTCTCTCCTTTTGTGGGTAAATAACTGGGCTGGAAGGAGTGTCCTGTAGAAAGGCTGACAAACACCTTGCACCTGGGGCTTGGTTTGCAAGGTTCATGAGGGCAGTAACTAACTACCTTTTCATCCACTGTAGTCACTCCAGGGAGGAGCCCAGCTCTGCCTGTGAGACCTTAGCTCTAGCAATGGCCTGGAGGGGGACAGGGTGGGGGATAAGAGTCACTCGAAAGCTTTTGAGCTGTAGCTCCTTCTCATCTCAAACTTGGCCCTTTCTACTTGAAGGTCTTATTTCACTACCCATGTCATGGCTGCACCTGTGTCAGGACAAGAGCTGACCTGACAGCTAAAGTAACTGGGATGCAAGTTCACTTTGGCTGCTGGAAGGCCATACAGAGCCATTTCAAAGTATTCCCCAAAGGGCTCACCATAGCATTTCTTTAATTTGGTGCTGATGTTATCCTTCCCAAGTGACTGTTGTCTACTCTATGGAGCAGAGCTGGGCCACAGAGCTGGTTCACTGATTGCACTTGGGCACAGCCTATGCCAGGCTCTGTGGTCAGAGTGCTACTGGCATGAGTCCCTGACTCCCTGTCTTTGACACATGCAGGTAGATTGGGCTTCCAGTCTAAATCGCTGTGATTATTGCTGGATCAGGCAAGGGCAGTACATAGGAAAACAGGGAAAACATCACTACTTTCCAGCTGCAGAAAGAAAGAAATCTTCGTGCTGTGAAGTGTTTTTTGTTGTTGTTGTTGTTTTTAAAGTTAATTTCAGTGCTTTTTCTTCTGAAAACACTGTACTTCATTCCAGGCTGGGGAGGGCATAAATTCACTTTTTTCACAAAGATGATCCCTCTGTTGACATGAGAATGGATAAGTGGTCATCTGGGATGAAGTGCAAATTTTCTTGTAATGTGTTAGCTACACCCACTGCTCCCAGCGAGACCCTGTATGACACATCCAGAGCAAAAGGGAAAGAAACACCAGAAGGAAAGAAAATTTAAAGCTTATGCATTGGGACAAGTCTTTGAAAGCTACCTGGAGAGAGTGAACACAGTTTTAAGGAGGCAGGATTGAGGGAGAGGGAGAGGGGGAGGGAGAGGGAGACCTGCAAGTTAGACTAGCTGGGGCATGTGGCTTTGGAAACCTGTATCAGATCTGCCGCTGGGCTGAGCAGAGAAGGGTCAGTGGAAGCTTCCATGCCTCTGCCTTTCTGTCCATCCCGTATACAACCATCTCGCTCACTTTCAAAGCTGAACCCCTGTGTGGGCAGATCTTTCATGGTACCCACTGGACTCACGTTGCAAATTGCTCAGGAAATACTATTTACTCCATTTCTTAGGTGAGAACAGATGTGGAAAGGTGAACCCGCAGGCCCAAGGACACCCCAGTTAGTAAGGGTCATTGAATTCAAACCCAAATCACTTGATGTCAAATGGCATGCTTTCTCTGCATTCTCGTTCTGAGACAGATTCTAGGAACACTTCCTGCACTGATCTGCTGCCTTGCCATTATTCAACTTCCAGCAGAGTGTTAGTACCGTCCCCTATGACCCAGTGGTTTAGAACTATGCACAACTATGAAAATCTCACATCCCATGGCCACGGGAAAGCCACTGCCACTCTCCCAAAGAGGGGTGAGGTGTCAAGATGGGATGGCTGTGTGTGGACCGGCTTGTGCTTCTCCGAGGCTGGCCTGTGGCCGGGCTGTGTGCAGGAGTCGGTAGTCTTAGCTTTGTTCACTGGTGGTGGTAGTGGTGGTGGTGGGGAGCTAGGGGAGATGTGAGTTGAAATGTATGGGGGACTTGCCACATTCAAACACGGCGTTCCCTTATGCTGCATGGTGGGAGGACCTAGGAGGGCAGATATTCTCTCTTTCAGCTCCTGGCAGCCAGGCAACAGGCTTGTGGCCTAAGTGTGCTGACTGGATGCTTCTGCCTGGGAGTCTGATGTGGCTGGAGTGGCCCATGGTGCAGAGTGAGTCGGGGGTGACACAGCAGAGCATGGAGCAGTGCCTGGTGGGGCAAGCCTGGTGTCCAAGCAGAATGCCCCTGTGGGTGATCCTGGCTGGGCCTGGCCTGGCTCCTGTGGTTTGCAAGCCTGGATCCCCAGCCCTCCCTGAGAGGCTCTCTTTCAATAGAGGCTTTCTTCATTGATGGCCTCTGCCGTTTGCATCTGAAAACCCAACTATGCAGCCAGAAAGAGGTAGAATCAGGGTTCAAATTGGGTTTCTCCAGACACTATAAGCCAGTGGTTCTCAACCTTCCTAATACCACGACCCTCATGTTGTGGTGACCCCCAATCATAAAATTATTTTCGTTGCTACTTCATAACTGTAATTTTGCTACTGTTATGAATCATAATGTAAATATCTGATATGCAGGATGTATTTTCATTGTTACAAATTGAACATAATTAAAGCATAGTGATTAATCACAAAACAATATGTAATTATATATTCAATATGTGTTTTCCGATGGTCTTAGGCGACCCCTGTGAAAGGGTTGTTTGACCCCCAAAGGGTTGCGACCCACAGGTTGAGAACCACTGGATTAGGGCATCAGGCAGATTGACTTCCATTCTAGGTCTAATATTTATTATTCCCTGTGATCTTGGATCAATTATATATCTTCTTTGGACCTCAGTTTTCTTATCTGCAGAATGGGGATAGTAATACCTATTTTATAGAGATTCAAAATAGCATACAGTGCTTGGGCCATGGTAAGTGCTTAGTAAATGGGAGTTACTATTTTTATTTAAGTGTATGGCCTAGTTCTCACAGCAATGCTAGTGGTAGATGTTTACCCTTTCCTGAATAAGGTTAGGAATCTCAACTTGTTGGCATGGCCTCTTACCTCCTTCTAGAATGGGAATGTGGGAGTGGGCAAGGAGCAGAGAGATGGGGAAAAAATATCAAACAGTCTTTATGTAGTTCTCTTTGAACCTAAGGTGTCTTCTGGTTATCTGTTTTCAGGTTCATTATTGAGCTGTTAGTCAATAATGAACTTAACCTATTCATTTTACTTGACTTTTTCCCAAGACAAACTTAGATTTAAAAGAGGCTGCTGTAAAGGCAGGGTCCTCAGCATTTTATGGTAAATCATGATACAATTCCCCTGATTGGGGTTCGCCATGCTATCACTGGCCTCCTGACATTCAGGCGCTGATGCACCAGGCAAGGCCCACAGCTGTGAGCATCCCTGCAAAGCTAGTGCCTCATCCTCAGATGCTACTCACCCCGTGTCCCGGGAACCACGGGCAGGTTCTGGGCAGCGCCAGTCCCCAAGCAACCCCTTTACCAAGGAAGTGATGATGGCTTGGAGGAAGCAACTGAATCCACTTAGAAAATGAGTCACTCAACACATATTCATTAACGAATACTTGGTAGTAACTCATGTTGTATTCTATAACACGAAGTAACAAATACAAAAAGTCTTTGCCAGGATGCTTAGCAAATAGCAGGCACTAAGGGAATTTTCAGATCCCTCCTCCCTTTCTCATGCAAACTCTGTTTGTGGCTTGTAAAGTTTTCATCCAAATTAAAATGTAATTCTCACAATGATTTTTAAGAGATGTGTATTGTTTTTAATCTCTGCTTGACAGAGGTGGAAATCTAGAATTTGGAAACAGGATTTTTATAGGATTGTGCTGTCTGAAATGGTAGAATAGGGGCTCAACCCCTAATCTGTTGACACCAATTCTATATTCATTCATTCTTCATTTGTGGATCAGCTGCCTTGTGTGGGCTGGGCCCTGGGGATCTGGGTCTTGGCCATGGCCCCTGCCTGCAGGGAACTCACACTAGTTAGGAAGAGTCTTTTCTCCTTGCCATCCTGTCTGAGACAGCACCATTTTTGGTTCTGGCCCTAATTAATGACCCATTCATATCCCAAGGCCAGAGGATGAATAGCTATATTCAGGTTTCTAATTTATGGTAATTTTCTTTGGAAACCAACCAGCTTTAGATCTCTGTTTTAATCTGCCCACACAATTCATAGCTCAACTGTCAAAAATGACATGGAATGTGCAAATATTTTTACAAGGCCCCAGAGAGGGCCATTTCAGGGGTTCACAAATGAACTCTCTTTAGTCTGGGAAGCAGGGAGGAAGCTGCCCCAGAGTCAATGCACGCCCAACGGTTGTGTTTTTGTTTTTAGTTTGTCAGTGTTTGTTCTACAAGACACAGCTGGGTTTATTGCTTAGCCTGGTAAGGAAGACAGCTCCTTCAGCAGAGGCTTGCTAACATCTCAGAGGTGTGAGGGGAAAGTTGGATCATTTATTGAGACTTTGAAGTCTGCTCTAATGCAAGTCTTTCAATGTGGTGCTTGATTTTGATTGTGTTATTGTTTTAAAGCTTGAGAATTGTTACCTGGAGAGAAAAGGCTTAAAAAGCCCTTCTGAAGTTTGGGGCTATTATCTGGGGCTCCCTTTGGTCATGTTGTAACATAATTAGTCCCAAGACACTGGTGACATGTATATGAGCACATGTGGCCACTTTGATGTTTCTTAGTTCACTACAACCTCCCAATTTAATCCAAGGACAAATCCTCCTTTCCTCCTCCCCATACCTCCAAAGATGGAACTTTCTGGGGGCACCATCTATATATGACACAAGAACAATCATAACAATCAAAATAATACTCATGGCCAACATTTATTTGAGCATCATATACATGACAATGGATAATCATACCAATCACAGCAATGCTATTGCCAACATATGCTCACCTCCACTTTGTTCAGAAAACTGGGCTAAGTACTTTACATGATTCTTCCTATTAAACTATTAAGCCCCCTAACAATGCTGTGGATATGTTTTCTTCTTATTTATAAACTAGAGGCTCAGTGCACAAAATTCATGCACAGGAGCAGGGGACCCTCAGCCTGGCCTGCACCCTCTCCAATCCGGGACCCCTTAGGGAATGTCTGACTGCAGTTTAGGCCTGATCCCACAGGGTGAACCAATTAATAATGCAGATTTTTTTCAATAGATGGAGTTACACATATGTTGATATATATGCAATTTGATATGTATGCTATTTTATTGACAACAAGCTTCAAAACCTCATATGTCAAATTTGCTGAAGGTGTCAACATCATAGATATTTTTACACTTAAAAATGTTAAATTTTGTGCTAAAAAAAGTATTTGTGGGAAGTTGTAATTCATTACTTTATTTTGAAGAAAAGTGCTGCTGAATACTTCGGGAAGCTTATGGTGAACATGCTCCATTTCAAGATACTTGTAAACTCTGGTTTAAATGCTTTAAAAGTGATGATTTCGATGTGAAAGACAAAGAATGTCTAGGTCAACCGAAAAAGTTTGAAGACCAACAATTACAAGCATTATTGGATGAAGATGCATGTCAAACTCAAAAATAACTTGCAGAAAGATTAAACATTGCTCAGCAAACAATTTCTGATTGTTTACAAGCAATGGGAAATATTTTAAAGAAAGGAAAATGGGTGCCACATTAAATGAATGAAAGACAAATGGAAAACCGAAAAGTCATCAGTAAAATGTTGCTTCAATGGCACGAAAGTCTTTTTTGCATCGAATTGTGACTGGCAATGAAAAGTGGATTTATTTTGAGAATCTCAAAAGCACAAAATCATGGTATGATCCAGGTTAACCATCAACTTCGACTGCAAGGCCAAATCGCTTCAGAAAGAAGACAATGCTCTGCATTTGGTGGGATCAGGAAGGTGTGGTGTATTATGAGATTCTAAAACCAGGTGAAATCGTTAATACTGACCACTCCCGACAACAAATAATCAATTTGAACCACTTTTTGATCGTGAAACGACCAGAATGTTCCAGAAGACACAGTGAAGTAATTTTGCTTCATGATGATGCACCATCACACACTTCAAAACCAGACACATTAAAAGATCTTGCCTGGGAGGTATTAACTCATCTGCTGTATTCACCAGATCTTGCTCCTTCAGATTACCACCTGTTCTGATCGATGGCACACACACTTTCTGAGCAGCACTTCAAAATGTGGAAAGAAGTGGAAAATTGGGTCTCTGAGTGGTATACCTCAAAACAAGAAAAGTTCTATTGGGATGGTATCCACAAATTACCTGAAAGATGGGGAAATGTATAGCTAGAGGTGGACATTACTTTGAATAAAGCACTTTTGATGGTTCTCTTGAAATTATGTGTTTTTTTTAAATACTATAAAATCCTCATTATTAACCAGTACACCTAGTAAACCAGCAGTCGGGCATCTGTCTTGCAATCCGGGACCGCTGGCTCCTAACAGGTCATCTGCCTGCCTGCCTGATCACCCCTAACCAGTCTGCCTGCCTGCCTGATCACCCCTAACTGCTCTCCCCTGCTGGCCTGATTGGCTCATAACCGCCTCTGCTTTGGCCCCCACCACCCTGGCTTTGTCTGGAAGGACATCCAGCCTATCTGGGCTAATTAGCATATTACCCTCTTATTAGTATACCTAGAGGCCTGGTGCACAAAAATTTGTGCACTGGTAAGGCGGGGGTATCCCTCTCACAGTCTGGGACCCCTCGGGAGATAACGACCTGCTGGCTTAGGCCTGCTCCTGGGTGGCAGAGGGCAGGCCCAATCCCTAGGTGCCTGCCCCGCAGCCCCTGGTCGGGCTTAGAGCAGGGCCGATTGGGGAGTTGGGCCGCCGCCCCCTGTCATGCACAGAGCAGGGCGGATCAGGAGGTTGCAATGCCACCCCCAGTCATGCTCAGGGTAGGGTCGATTGGGGGGTTGGGGCGCCGTCCCCTGTCACACTCAAGGCAGGGTCGATGGGGAGGTTGCGGCGCCACCCCATGTCACGCACAGAGCAGGGAAGATCAGGGGGTTGTGGTGCCACCCCTGTCACATACAGAGCTGGCCAATCAGGGGGTTGGGGTGCTGCCCCCTGTCACGCACAGAGCAGGGCCCATCAGGGGGGTTGGGGCTCCATACCCTGTCACACACAGAGCAGGGGGTTGGGGAGCTCCCCCTGTCACCCACAGAACAGGGCCGATCAGGGGGTTGGGGAGCTTTCCCCTGTCATGCACAGAGCAGGGTGGATCAGGAGGTTGCGATGCCACCCTCAGTCATGCTCAGGGTAGGGCAGATTGGGGGGTTGGGGTGCCGCCCCCTGTCACACTCAAGGCAAGGTCGATGGGGAGGTTGCGGCGCCACCCCCTGTCATGCACAGAGCAGGGCGGATCAGGGGGTTGGGGCGCCACCCCCTGTCACCCACAGAGCAGGACCGATCAGGGGATTGGGGCACTTCCCCCTGTCATACTCAGGGCAGGGCCAATGGGGAGGTTGAGGCTCCACCCTGTCACACACAGAGCAGGGCGGATAGGGAGGTTGTGGCCCCACCCCCTGTCACAAACAGAGCCGCAGGGTGATCAGGGGGTTTGGGCGCTGCCCCCTGTTATGCTGCTCCAGGGGCCAGGAGGCCTCATGGCTCTACTGATCCCAGTGCTGGGAGACATATTACCCTTTTACTATATAGGATAGAGGCCTGGTGCATGGGTGGGGGCTGGCTGGTTTTCCCTGAAGGGTGTCCTGGATCAGGGTGGGGGTCCCACTTGGGTGCCTGGCCAGCCTGGGTGAGGGGATGATGGCTGTTTGCAGCTGGCCATACCCCCTTCAGGGTGGGGGTCCCCACTGGGGTGCCTGGCCAGTCTGGGTGAGGGGCTGAGGGCCGTTTTCAGGCTGGCGGGTGACTGAATCTCCCAACCTGTCCTTTTTTTCTTTATTTTTATTCTGGGATTTATTTACCTTTTATGGCTGTCACTGGAGCTGAGAGCCAGCTTAGCTCTGAGGCTCCGCTCCAGCTCTGAGACCTCGGCTGCTGAAAGCAGGTTTCTGGGCTTTGTTTACCTTCTGTATTTGAAACTTTGTTGCGACTCCAGCTCTGAGATCCCGGCTGACTGAAAGCAGGTTTCTGGGTTTTGTTTAGCTTCTATATTTGCAACAATGTTTCTTAGAGTGCAAGCTCAGAGCTGGGTTGTGGCAGGCGGGGAACCTTGGTTTCCTCTGTCACTGGAAAAAGCAAGCCTCATGTTCACTTCAGCTGCCTGGCTTCTGGCAGCCATCTTGGCTGGCAGTTAATTTGCATATCTCGCTGATTAGCCAATGGGAAGGGTAGCGAAGTTACGGTTAATTACCATGTTTCTCTATTATTAGATAGAATTGGGATAATGAGACTTACCGAGGTTAAATAACTGGGACCAGGTGTTAAATAGTGCCAGGGCCAGAGTTCAAGCCAAGGCTATCTGAGCCCAAAGCCACTTGCTCTTAACTATTATGCTATAGAAGCCCTCTCTCCTTTAAAAATTATGGTTTCTACAACTAACTTTCCTAAAGCAATGTCCAGATGTTTGCTCACTAGGGGAAAGACTAACTCACTACAGAACTCTCTTCTTTCAACCCAGAAAGAAGTTTGGCCTTTTATCCACAGGTAAGCCACCAGGTGGAGGCTGTCTCACTTTGTGCTGTTCCAACTGGTTTCCTGATTTCCCAGGGAAGCCAGTGACTGATAGCCCACCCCTTGGCCCCTCCACCAAGTGAGTCCATAGCTTTGTGACTCTTGGTTTAGTTTTTAAAAAATATATTTTTATTGATTTTAGAGAGAGAGGAAGGGAGAGGGAGAGAGAGATAGAAACATCAATGGGAGAGAGACATTGATTGGCTGCCTCCTGCACACCCCCTACTGGGGATCTAGCTGAAACCTGAGCATGTATCTTGATTGGAATGAAACCAGTGACTTCTTGGTGTCAACCACTGAGCCACACCAGCTGGGCGTGACTCTTGGTTTCTTAAAGGTGTTTCTGTTGGTTCCCAATTGCTTGACTTATGTTATGACAAATTAGTGATGAAGACATTTCCTTGGGCTAGAAGGAATGAATATTCAAACAAATAAGATAAAACTGTCTATATAAGAGGTGGCTGCTGTAGAGTGGGAGGACTTTGAGCAAATGGTTCATTTATTTCCCTGGCTTTAGGCAGACATATCTGATTGTTCCTGGCAGATGAAAGTCTACCGTTTTCAAAAGCACCCTAGAGAAGGAGATGTCACTATGCCCTGTAACTATGCATAACAGTTGGGTAATTATTTTCATAGCTAATCAAATACCTCCAACCGGCAATCTTGAATTTATTTCTAATTGTTTTTCCTAGGGAGCAATGGGCAAAGGATTGCCCACCTAATAGAAGGGGTCACACTTGTTCTGCTTTCTTGTCTTAGGAACTGGGCCTACAATGGAGGAAAGGACTCGCTGGCCTTCATGGAAGTATGGAGGATGAGGGGAGAAGTGAGCCCCAAACCCAAGCTCAGACGTGAAGGGCCAAGTCTTGGAGATCAGGAACCGTGGCCTTAGGACTTCTGGAGTCTCTGTAAGTTCTGTTTGCTTAACTAGTGCCAGTCTTCCCATTGTGAAAACACTTTATAAAGAAAGGCTTTGTGTACTTGCTTCCAGGGTAGCCAAGAGGAGGGTGAGGAGGCAGCAGGGTGCTGGTTGAATTGACTTAGGAAATTGGGGGAGAGAATGGCCTTGAGGGGCTTCTCTGTCAGGAGAGGATGCAGGCTCTTTTGCCACCGGAAGGACAAAGAGATAAGCAGCACAGGGAGTGACCTGGGGTCTCAGAAAGGATCCTGATACTGAGCAGTGGAACCCATCAGAGTTGATATGAGTCCTACCACGGTCTTTAACACAGTTGTAAACTGTGAGTTAAGTTCACGGCACCTCAACACAGCCCTGGTAAAATCACACCTCCTCCCGAGTTGTGGCTTCTGCACGCTTTGTATTTTTGTCTGTTCCAGGCAAAGAGCATAATTTTATTTTATTTTTTATATTTCAATTACAGTTTACATTTAATTTTATTTTGTATTAGTTTTAGGTGTGCAGCATTATAGTTAGACAACAATATACTTTGCAAAGTGATCCCCCTGATATTCCAAGGGCCCTCCTGGCACCACAGTAGTTATTACAATATTATTGAGTATATTCCCTGTGCTGTACTTTACATCCCCATGACTATTTTGTAACTACTAATTTGTACTTCTTAATCCTTTCACCCAGTCCCCTAAGCCCATTCCCCTCTAGCTACCATCAGTCTGTTCTCGGTCTCTGTGAGTCTGTTTCAAAAAGCTATGGTACATATGCACCATGGAGTATTTACTTGACCATTAAAAAGAATGAAATATTATTTGTAACGGCATGGATGGATCTAGAAGGTATTCTGCTAAGTGAAATAAGTCAGTCAGAGAAAGACAAATACCAGATGATTTCACTGATATGTAGAATCTAAAGGACAGAATAAATGGACAAACAAAATTGAATGAGTTATTTTATATGGAAAGAAAAAATGGGGGAAGAAAAGAAACATTTCTTGGAACAGGTGGACTTTTGGAAACACAGGTTTTCAATTTAGAAGGCAGGCACCAACAAATAAATAAGCAAAACAAAATAATAAACGAGGAAAAAGAAGACAATGCAGAGAGAACACAAATGCATTATTTTAATATCATGTATCTTATCACATGCAGTGACTTTCCAGTCTTCCATTTATTCCATTAGTGTTTATTAAATACTCTCCCATATCTAGGAACTGCACTGTTTGCCCTGGACGAAAGCCCTGATGTGAAGGAGGGAGATGGTGATAAGTAAAAGATGGAGGTCCAGAGACAGTGTCATGGGGCTCAACGAAGGCCAGATCCATCTCAGCTGTGACCACACAGGAAAAGCTGGGGAGAAGGAAGCCTGAAAACTTGGACTTGAGGAGTGGCAGGTGGGATTTGGTCATGTCAGTCTGGTGGGAGGATGTCCTCGGTGGGGTGAATAGCAAGGTCCCAGGCACAGAATGAGACAGTGCAGGGCTCAGCACAAGGAGAAAGCTGGGACTAAAGAAGGCCTGAATGGGCTGGAAGAAAGTAGTGCTGGGAGGAAATTCAGAGCCAAGATGTGGAGGGTCTTGATTCCTTCATTTGGTGGTTGGTGGGCAGTCATTGGAAGCTTTTGGCTTGTCAATAAGTGGCTGGAAGAAGTGGGGTGCAGACTGTGGGCAATGCTCTGGTTCTAGGCCAGTGATGGCGAACCTTTCGAGCTCAGCGTGTCAGCATTTTGAAAAACCCTACCTTAACTCTGGTGCCGTGTCACATATAGAAATTTTTTGATATTTGCAACCATAGTAAAACAAAGACTTATATTTTTGATATTTACTTTCTATATTTAAATGCCATTTAACAAAGAAAAATCAACCAAAAAAATGAGTTTGCGTGTCACCTCTGACACGCGTGTCATAGGTTCGCCATCACTGTTCTAGGGTGACTGCGAAAGCCCATCTCCTCCTGCCCACTGAAAATGATGATGTTATCTGGGTAAGTATCAGCGAAACCAGGAACCAATAGCCTGCTTCAGGCTACAGGGATGGTGCTGCTGGGAAAAAAACTGAGTGAGAAAAATGTTACGGAAGTTGCTAGGCAACTCTGGGTGATGTAAATGATGACTTCTGACCCCATCAACACCTCTCAGCTATGATTTGCTCTGAATCCTGCTAGTCCCAGCTCATGCTTCTCTGGTCATTGGGAAGCTGAACAACACCCCTTTTTTTTTGGAGAATTTACATATTACTCATTAGGGAATTGCCTGGTAGAGGATGTGTTATGAACATACACAAATAGGCACTGTTTTGGGGATGGTGGCTTTGTGTTCCCCAGTCACACTGACCTTCCATGTTATGGAATTCTGAAGGACTAAGTGAAGTTATATCCAGCAAATTTTCAGAAAAGTCCAACCCCAGATAGTCACAGCCAAATTACATGTGTTCCTCAGTGTCGTTCTTCCCTGCTAAAGTGAACAATCCTGTAGCCGCAAGGAAGTATTAGCTGGAAGTTGAACACTTGTGTACCTTAATGGCAGTACAGCATGCCGTCATCACATACTCATTTTGAGGCCAGGTGGGCAACACATGTATTTCAAACCCCATCTGTCTCCCTGTTGTGCTCATGTCTGGGACAGTGGGGAACATCCATTTCCCTTTCTTCCACTTGCATGGCCCTCCTTGGGGTCTGACCTTCAGATGTGAACACTCTTCATCAGCTCCCCCTGGCCCTTCCTCTTACGTTAAGCATTAATTAATGTAGAAGCTGGAAGTAGGGCTTGCTCAAATAGGTGCTCATTAAACTTCGTGGTCATAGGGAACAGCACCTGCCTTTTCATGAGACCCTTCGGCACTGGTTTATAATATAGAAGTCTAAATCCTTAAAGAAGGATCCACGGGTTTATATTGAAATATGTCTCATCTTGTTTTCTATATTTATGATACTTCCCAATGACACGGAATGGGAAGGTGGGAAGGCAGGAAGCCGATGACATCACTCTTCAGCCTGAGACCACCAAGAAGCTCAGCTGTGGTTGAGCAGATTGGGTTTGTTACTCATTGTAATGGGGAGGACATAGAGCGAGGGGGTTTTGGGGCATGTCAGTAAGAAGGTGTGAGACAGGAATTACAGGGTTTGGGCTGCATTAGGTGTTTTGGGGGAGGGTTTGAGGAAGGGTTGCTTTGATCTGCATTGGATGCTGTCAGGAAGTAGGGAAAATCCCATGGCTGGGGATCCTAATCATTCTTATCTAGAAGGCATAAAGGACAGAGGAGGCTAGAGCTGTGACTGGGAGAGAAGCAGCGGCCGCTCCTATTTGCCAGGGCAGGGAGATGTTGGTCATTTGTTTCAGCAATGTTCTAACCTTTGTGTTCAGACGGATGGTCTTGTTTTTGTCTTGATCCATCCTGGTCAGAGAATGTCTCTGTGTGGTGTCGATGTTCTGTGAAAGTGTTTATGTTCCACAGGGGAACACCAGGGCCTGGCTGTGAGTGTCAGGCCAGCTTCGGTGATGAGACCTTGTAAAGTGGGGATAAATATACCTACCCATAAGTCTGTTGAGAGGAGTATACCCACTGTGACTAAGGGAAGCACATTGCTTGCATATGTGTGTCAAATGTGGCAGCTTTATTTGTAGTTACCAGATAGTTGCCACCCACCGTTCAGTCCTGTAAGTGCAGGGGGATTGAAGGGCAATGACAGTGCAGGTCTTCTGAGGGTCTTCCTTTTATTCTTGGATGCTGGGGTGATGGCTGACTGTTGTAGAAGGATTATTTATTTGATTTGGAGTCAGGTGACCTGAGTTCTAACTCTGGCTTGGTCATCAATCGGTTGTAAAACTTTGAACAAGTCTCTTAACCGTTTGATCCTCAATTTGTTTATTTATAAAAATGAAGTAATAATGTCTGATTCTTTGCACCACCCAGAGTTATTGTGAGAATGAAAAGAAAACTAGTAACTATCAATAAATACTTATGTGAGGGTACCACATGCAAAAAAAGCATGTCTCAGAAGCACACGGCATTATGAAATGTAAGACTCTGTTAAAGAAACTTAGGAATTGGTCATAAATTTGTTCTAAAAAGTTGAGTTTAAAGTGGATGTCTACTGTATAGAGCATATTCTTTTTTATCTTTGAGATATAACATACAAGAGTACAAATTTTGACACGTTGACCTCCATATAACTGCCACCCAGATTAAAGTCAATGTTTCTAGAAGTCTTCCAGAAATCTTCATCATGTCCCTTCCTAGCCAACACCTCTAACCTCCAGAGGTCACCACTTGTGTCACCATTGATTCGTTTTTGCCTATTCGTTAACATCATATAAATAGAATCATACAGTATGTTCTGGCTTCTTTTGTTCTCATAATGATTGCGAAAGTCATTCCAGTTGTTTGTACCAGTAGTTTGTTATTTTTGGAAATTATGAGTAGTGTTTCTTTATATGATCACACACACTTCTTCTGTCTACACCAGCCATTCTACTGTTGATGGACATTTGGGCTGTTTCTGACTTCTACCCGTTATAAGTAAAGCTGCTAGGAACGTTCTTATCTTGTAATATTGGCTCCCATTATAAAATTTAGAAGTGTTTCCTAGAAAACATTTGGATTATGATGAGTAATATGAAGCATCAAACATTTAAACGAAGGCCCCCGCACCTCAAGGGCAGTGAGACTTTGGAACGCACCTTTCTTGTAAGTAAATGACAACCTGGTAGAGCAGAGTGCCTGGCATTACTCCTTTTGGCACAGAAGCATAAGCGGCCACAGCGGTGGTTTTCATGCTGAGGTTGGTTGTAAAATGAAAAACAGTTTTTTTTTTTTAAAGAAGTGGAAAATAAGAGAAAAGCGGAAACTCTTTAGGCCTGGGGAGGGAAGAATTGTATATTAGGACCTCCGTTTCAGTGATACATGCAAGTGTTTTCTGAGTTGCAACTCTGAAGGGAAAATTGTCCTAAACCTCATCTGGGACAGAATCCTGGGAGTGATGAAAGTCACAACCTCCTTCTGGGAAGAAATCAGCATCTCAGGTAAACACCAAAGTGATTTTCTGATGAACTTTAAAGGTCTAAGACTTACCTACCTACCCTTTTGACTGTTAATGAGTATCAGTCATGAATTTAGTGATCTTTAGCCAAACATTTATCTTTTTAAATTGTTATTCTAACAGTAAACCATCTTCTTTTTCTTTCTTTTTTTTTTTTTAAATAAAATGTCCCCACCACAAATAGACCTTTGGATGGCCTACCAGAGGCCTTTTCCTTTGCAGAAAGATTGGAGAAATACTTTTAAAATGTGTTCATAAATTAGACTGATGAAAAGTCTCCTTAACACTATGTAAAATGTATTTCTATTATATTTTATGGCACAGACCATGTGGAATTAAATAATTTCCTGGGTTCAGACACCAGATCTCTGCAATAGTCAGAAGCAGGGCTCTAGGACTGTCTCATCCCCAGGTGACACCTTCAAGAGAGGAGACCAGGTGAAGGGCTTGCCAAGGGGACAGAGAGAGGCTGCACAACAAGTGAGGCAAACAGGGTTCATGCCAGGACACTGCCTGTGGGCTGAGCCAGGCCCTGGGAGGGCGGGCTCAGTGGCCTCGGAGAGCTGACTAGTGTGGCCAACAGATAGAGGGCAGGGTCTGAGGACAGAGAGTGAGAAGCTGGAGTCTGCAGTCAGCCATAGGGGTAATCAGCCCTAGGGACAATCGGCCCTGGGTCTTGTGTCTTCTTAGAGGTCCTGGCCCTGACAAGCAGCATCTTGTGGCCTCACTAGATGGTAAGATCCATGAAGGCAGCATGTTGCCTGTCTTGCTCTGTGATATGTACCCTAGCACATAGTGGGTACGTAATAAACATCTATTGAAAGGGGCGGAGATGGAGGCTGTCAGAGGGGATTTTACCGCATCCTGGGAGCCACTGTGGGAAAAATCTAAGAAGGAAGCACCTTCGGTTTACATTGTGTTTCACAACATGGTCAATGTTTTTATTTGTCTGGTTTTCATAAAGTAGAACAGCGAGAAAATATTTTATCTAATTAGAGTTTCACTGAAAGTTCATAAGGTACCTTTTCTAATAATTCTAGTTTCTGGCCATTCTTCTGTGATGCTGAAACATGTGGATGAAGACAGAGAAACATTCAATCATCTGTCTGGTTTCTTTTGTTTCTTTGCTTGATTGAATTTTAAACTGTTCTTCCAAACATTGGCAGCGTGCAAGCTGAGACAGTGCAGTGACAGAGATCTAATCTCGGGTTAATGAGAGCTGTAAGGCAATAATCATGGACATGTTGCCTTGCGTCAGTGTTTACTGCATGAGCCCGAGATTAATTTTATTTTAATTAGGATCATCACTGTGCCTTCAATTTCTTTAATAAATGCCAGGTCAAACCCATTACTTACTTCACAGCTGTGAATGAGTTCCATTCTTTGTTAACATTTGCATATTCCGGAGGTCCTTTTTTCTTTAGGCAAGAGGAAATCCTCTTTCTGTTTCATGTTTAGGCTATTTAACTGGTTGGTTCTGTCAAAAACTGAACAGAAATAATATTCATGATCACTGCTCCTTAGGGCGAATGGATTCATTTGACTTTGCGTAAAACTTGCCAACATCTAACAAAAATGATCTCTTCTTAAGACAAACCTTAGATGACTCAGTTAGGTCAACCTCAACACATCCACCATGTACTGAATTGTGTCCCCCTTTCTCCCACTCATGTTTTGAAGCCCTAATTCCCAATACCTAAGAGTATGACTGCTTATGGATAGAGGGTTTTGAAAGAGGTGGTTAAGTTAAAATAAGGCTATTAGGGCGGGCCCTAATCCAATCTGACTGATGTCCTTATAAGAAGAGGGAATTTGGACACAGGATGAGACACCAGGGATGGGCAAAAGGTGGCCATCTGTAAGCCAAGCAGAAAGGCCTCAGGAGAAACCAAACCTGTCAATACCTTGATCTTGGACTTCTAACCTCCATAACTATGAGAAAATACATTTCTGTTGCTTAATTTATCCTATCTATGGTATTTTCTTATGGTAGCTCTAGCAAACTAATACAATATCCTAGACCAAATTTATTTCTTTCCCTACCTAAACTCATTCATTCTGCAACAGAGGCATTTACTGCTCACTGAATAGCCACGAAATTTCCTTAGAAGCCCTGCCCCCCTTTAGTTGGGTGGGGCCACGAACTAGTTCTGGTCTTGGGCAACAACAATCTTATCCCCTGTCATAAGAGGAAGCTACTGTTCCAGAGGCATAGCTCCAAGATGGTGGGGTTTCCATCCGGCACCTGGGAGTCTGAGTGGAGCAAAACCTCCACAGGGTATGTCTCCTAGGGGAGAAATAATTCATTATTTTGTTAAGCCTGGGATTTGGGAGATTCACTTGTTTCTTCAGCGAACTCTATTTATTATCCCAGCCAGTACAATCTCCATCCTCTTCGTTCTCCTGGGACTGTAAACTTAGCCATGTATCTGGACTCCTCTCACTTCATAGTTTCACATATGACTGGTCATTAGTCCTTTTTATTCTACCTTTGCAACATTCCACAGGTCTGCCCTTATTTTCCATTCACAGAGCTGCCTTTGTTATCTCCCTGAACAAATGGTGATGACAATGATGATGGTGGACACTGTTCCAGGCACTGTTCTTCCTTCTTTAAGAAAGTCTTTTAATCTCATACATAACCTGTGAAGTTAGTACTATTACCGTCTCCTTTTAAAAAATATATTTTTACCCATTGTAGAGAGGAAGGGAGAGGGAGAGAGAGAGAAATTTCAATGATGAGGGAGAATCATTGATTGGCTGTCTCCTGCATGCCCCACACTGGGGATCAAGCCTGCAATCTGGTCATGTGCCCTGACTAGGAATCGAACCATGATCTCCTGGTTCATAGGTTGATGCTCAACCACTGAGCCATTCCAGCCAGGCTGACCATCTCCTTTTTCAGATGAAGAAATTGAGGTGCAGAGAGTTTAAGTAACTTGTTCAAGCTCATGCAGCTGGTAAGTGGCAGAGCTGGTATTTGAACCTTGTCAACATGGTTTCCATTGCTTTCAAATAAATTCACGGCATTAATGACCCTGCACGTACTAGTCTCAGTGCACCCTTGTAGTCTCTTCTCCCATCAAGGACAACCCTCTACCACTGATCACTTCCAAGCTTTCACTCTAGTTCCAGTCTAAATTGTTTCTGTTCTCCAGACAAATCCTGCATTTGCCAACCTCTGTTGCATTGTCTAAGCTCTTCCATCAGAATTGCTGTCCCCCTTGGCCCTATGTATCAACATCCTGTGCATCCTGCAATGCCCCACTCAATAGCCACCTCTTCTGGGAAGCCTTCCTTGGGTCCTCTTCATTCAGCACTCTCATAATCCCTTGCCTGTATTTCCCTGTAGTCACTCTTGGTTGACTTTTCTGTGTGTGTGTGTGCGTGTGTGTGTGTGCATGTGTGTGTGTGTGTGTGTGTGTGTGTGTGTGTGTGTGTGTCTCTCTCTCTCTTCCCATAAAGTATAAGCTCCCTGAGCAATGGGACCATGTTTTCTTTGTTTTTAGATGTCCCCTCTAAATAATGAGCACAGTGCACTGCACACAATCTTTGGGTGACAAATGTTGATTGCAGTTAATTGAAAGGGAAGTTTCCTTGAATGCCTTGATATTTGACAGAAGATAATTGTTGTCGTTTCTCACTTTGGCCACCATGGCTTAGAATTCCCAATCAATCTGTGTGAAAGTGACTTTGTTAACATCAGATCATTTTTTTTCTTCACTCCTCTGTCAGCTGTCATTTCTCTGAGTTTGATGCTATCACATCTCATCTGTGTTATGTTAGCAGATTGCTCCTTTGGTCTTTTTATTAGAGCTGGATTTCACTGGATTTCAATTATTGCTTCGCTTTGATTTGTTGATTAAGAGCAGTCTTTTATCTTGGTGGCACTTTTCAAGCAAGTGGGAATATATGTTCCAGTGACTTGAAAGAAAAGAGGATGCTGTTTCTGCCTCTCTTTTTCCCTGGGAGTCTCACCTTTGAGCATTTCATGAAATCTTAGTCCTTTTCTTTCAGGGGTAAGTAGAAAGATGAAAGGAAAGTGGAGTTTGGTATTTCTGGTAAGAATGCAGGATGGATTTGAAACTTGGACAGCATTGGATTTTCTGAGGATTTCAGTTGATCATTTATCCTAAGAATGCATTGGTGTTAAATGGGTTCTAACACATGCATTTTCCATGGTATGGCAGCCATCCTCCACCCTGGCTTCAATGATCCTCGCCTCCTGGTATTCATGCTTTTGAATTGTCCCTCCCACACTAAATAGGGTAGCAATCTTGTGTAAACAGTAGAATACTGCAGAAGTGAAAGGGTGTGACTTCCAAGACTGGATTACTGAAGACATTGTGGTGTCCACCTTGCTGTATTGAATCACTTACTCTGGGGAAAGCCAGCCTCTAGGTTGTGAGGACCTGGAGCAATCCTACAGACATGCATGTGATAATGGATTGAGGCCTTCTGCCAACAGCCAGCACCAGCTTGACAACCACATAAGTGCACCATCTTGAAAGTAGATCCTCCGGCCTCAGCCAAGCCCTCAGATGATTGTAGCCCCAACTTTAATTCATGAGAGACTGAAGCTAGATCAGCCCAGCAAAGCTGCCCCCAAAATCCTGACCCTTAGGATCTATGCGAGATTATATATGTTTATATTTGTTTTAGGCAGCTAAGTTTTGAGGTAATTTGCTATGCAGCAATACAGAACTAGTGTACATGGCACATGAAGTTTGATTTTACTGGTTGGTTCTCTATGAACCCATTGTCTTGCATTTTCAGTCCTAACAATATTTTGGGCAGTATATATAGAGATGGCTCTTTGTATGGTACAAGTATGAATCAATGGTATACAAACAAGATGGTCCAATGCTCAGTATAGAGAGAGTGCCTCAGTTTCCTGCTTCAATTGGGCCTGAATCCCTAGAACAGTTTCAAGACATGCTCCCCTTACCTGCTCCACCCACCCAAGACTCCCTTTGATCCCTCCTCTCAGCCACCCTCACCCCTCTCCCAGGTGCTCTGTCACCCCTCTCTCAGGACTCAGAGGCACCCCCCTGGGCCTCCATGTGTCTCCATATGCCTTACATATACCACCATGCCTGGCTGCTCCGATGGGGGTGCCATGAATCTGAAGAACATTATTAAATATTTTCTTCATCAGTCCCATAAGGAGAGACAACACACTGAGGAACTGATACAAACGGAAAATCACAAAGAGGCCATAGCTTCTTTTTTTGCAACGAAAAGAAAGAACTGAAAGCTGTAACGTCTGCATTTCACTGGGTGGGGAGAGAGTGCAAGTGATTCAGTAGAACAAACCAGCTTCAGACACAGAAGACCCTACATGGGGGCCTCCTTGACACCCATTCCCTGCAGGAGCAGGCAAAGCCACCAGAGCTCACTTGCACAAGATGAGGCTCCAGATTCTGAAACGGCAGCATCTCCTCGACGGGTACCCCTGAGACAGCCACTAGTCAGGTATGGGCTGCTCCCCTCTGCCTGGGAAAAGGTGGTCTCACCCACTCTTGTCTGTTTCAGAAGGTGCTGCTGGCTACCTGGGGAAGTCTGCAATACTTTTCCCTCTCCTCCGCCTTCCCTCACTCTCCCCTTCTCCTTCTTTATACTCCTACACACTGGCACAATTATAAAATCAGTCCTTATATTTAAGCCCAGCTGGTGTGGCTCAATGGTTGAGCATCAACCTATGAAACAGGAGGTCATGGTTCGATGCCCAGGTTGAGGGCTTGATCCCCTGTTGGGGGGTGGGGGGGGAAGGTGTAAGGGGCAGCCAATCAATGATTCTCTCTCATCATTGAAGTTTCTCTCTCTTCCTCTCCCTTCCTTTCTGAAATTAATAAAAATATATTTTAAAAAATACATTGAAGGCACTTAGTTGAAAGTTTGCATTGCTTTATAGGCAAGGAGTATGGAGAAGATTTGTGTAAAATTCCATAAGGATTAATTTTATTACTTTAGTAAGATAAAAATTAAAACAAATATATTAAGTGTATATGGTTTCCTGTAAAATGTTTAAGAATACAAGTCCTTTCTAACTTAAATATTTGCCATGTATCTGCACAATTTAGAGAGAAGTAGAAGTTAAAATCTGCATGGTTAATGTAGTCAGTGTTCAAAACCATACTGGGTAATTTAGACAAAAAATATATTTTATCTCATTTGATTAAATCTGCAAGATACTGTAGCTGCCAAATTTGCACTTGGCTCATATTTCACAGATAGATTTGAAAGCTATTGTCAATAATTCCTGCTATCAGGATACATTCAATAGCTGCTACTGCCCACCTCAGATCACTTCAGGTTTTAATCTACTAATGCTCACACCTGTGAATGAGTCAAGCTTGGCTAAGTGTCCACGACAATGGCCTTGGGTGGTCTGAAGCCATCCTGGTCATTAATCTGAGTCCCAGAATCTCAGGGGCGACAGAGGTTTCTGGTCCTCTCAGGCCTCCTGGAAGCTTTGTCTGCCCTGAGGATCACGGTCAAGTCCAGGCCTGCCTATGGGGCAGGGTCAGCTGTTTGCCCCTCAGCTCCTTCCCTGCCTTCCCTGGTCCCTCAGGGCTGGTCCACATAGCCTGGCTCCAGGCAACACAGCTCAGTTCTGGGAAGGAATGGTGTCTAGCTGCCTTTTCCTATTCATGGTATCAATCAGGTGCTTTACAAAGTTGTCCCTCACCACCCCAACAAGAGCTATTGTGTTATTGAAACTGCTGTGGGCACTTCCTGGGAGCCTGTAATTCATCAAACAGAAACACACAATGAGAAGTATGAGCAAATTCTATGAGTGTTTGCTCCTCTCTGAGCAGCCAGGGCAGGAGAGTACTTTGTGCTTCTTGCCCTTGGAGCGATCTGAGGGCCCAGCTAGCCGACTCTCAGTCAGTCACAGTCATGCTCATGCTGCTCTGAGGGGAATGTCTGGAAGGGAGCACTGTTCTCCAGGAGTGGACTCCACCACCCAGGGCCAAAGGCCACTTCTGCGACCAGTTCTCTGATGAGGCCTGGACTCTAAGGGACAGCTTTGGGCAAAACTCTGAAGTGGGTGGGTTTGTCTTATGGGTCTCTCCTTTGAGTCCTCTCCATCAGCACATCCTGTCCTGGTTTTCTCATCCTCTGTTTTCACCACTCCCAGTCCATGGCCATTTCCTTCTCTTCACTGGCTCCCAACCATCCAGGCCAACAGGCTTCATCCAAGGCCAACTTCCCCCCCATCTAGGACATCCCAAGCTTCACCTTCTCATCCTCTCCCTTGGCTTGTAAACGAGAAGGTCCTCCCTACTCCTGGGATGAACAAAGAGACCCAGCACCCCTTGGTCTGCTCTGCTTTTGAGGGAGCTCAGGCCATCCCGAGTTGCTCCGTATGTACATGTAAAATCACACCTTTCTGTAATTAAGCCTGTGGGGAGAAGGTGCAGCCTTAAGGCGGGGACATCATTGTGGGCAGGCTGTGGGGGCCACCCCCAGGGGCAGTGTAGGTCCTACAGAGGTAACCCTCAACTGGGACAAAATTAGTTGACTATAGTTCACAACTAAGTAATGTTCATGGGCATCTTTTGTTTTGCTTGCAGTTTTCTTAAATTTTTATTTAGTTGACATTTTAAAATGAGGAGATTTCACATGAAAAATCTGTATTTCTGGCTTCTCTTGAAAATCTGAAGAGGTGGCCCTGTGGGCACTGACTAGATGATCTTGGTGGACATGAAGAATGTACCTGTATTTGTGTGCAAATAGGTCTGTTGTACTCCCTTTGGGGGCTGCAGGCTGGGGAAGGCCTTGCAGGTGGAGATGAGGGACCACCAGGCCCCTGGGGAACTAGTGCCTGGTGCGGTTTTGGAGGAAGTTAGAGTTGAGATTCTTTGCTCAGAACCCCATGTCTGGAATCAAAAGGAAGTGACAAAAGTGATCCATTTGCATTTGAATAAACATGGTTTCACAATGAGGCTGTATTACTCAGGAAGTTCCTCAGAGTCAAGGAAAGTCGGTTCTGGGGCTGGGGGCGGGTGAGGGGGCCGGTGAAGCTCACCGTGGAAGGCCTGTGCAATCCAGCAGGGCCTCATGTTTAGTTTCATGCTCTGTTGATGTCTTGAAATTACTGATAATCTTGGAGTAGTTTCATTTTACACTATGCGGCCTCCCCAAATTATGTAACCAGTCCCTGCAGAGCTTAACCAAAACAGGACCCCCTACATCACCAAGGAGATCTTTTTGAGAGTGGTTTTAAAAGATATAAAACATTGAAGGATGTCCTGCTGCTCTGGGGTTTTGAGCAGAGAGTAATTCTGTGTAATACTGTGCTAATCGGTGAAATTAGGGAATCTGGTCAGTGAATGATCGAGTTCCTAGGAGAATGTGGGAACAACTTAAAATGTTAAACGACCAGAAAGCGATTTCTCTCTCCAGGAGGGTGAAGTTAACCTCTCTGCTTTAAGAACTGTATCAGCCTAGCCAGTGTGGTTCAGTGGTTGAATGTCCTATGAACCAGGAGGTCACAGTTGGATGGATGGACCAGGGTCAGCTAGGACCATGTGTGGAGTAATCGTGTCTGAAGCTGAAATTCCTCATGGGCTTTCAGGCTTTGGATGCTTCTGGAAGGTGATCTACTCAGTGTTGCTACTTTCTGAGTGCACACGAGAAATTAGAATGGTCTGCTCTATTGCTTCCAAAGGAATAGAGTGTAAATACAGGGCTCCCACAGCATTAGCTCAACCAAATCAGTCCGGGGCAGGCCCTCTTCTGAAGGCCTGCCTCCAGGGGCATTTGACCTGGGCGGTTTCACAGGGCCCATGCTTGATTTATGCAACCACCTCTTCTTGTTCTGCTGCCCGGCAGCCAGACAGCCAGGCTCAAGGAGGTCCCCCTGGCCTGAGTCAGGCACTGGCCCACCGTGTTCCCAAGTGCTATTGCTGAAGCCCACCCCTCAGGATCTGAACTCAGGGTCCAACCTGCCCCCTCGTGCGTGGGTGAGCGGGACTCCCAGAAACAACCCCCCACTCCTCTCTGTGAATACCCTCAATGTGAGAGAGGGGTGTGCGAGTTGCATGACCCCTTCTCCCCACTTCCTTTTTGCAGTGCTAGGCGGTGGTCTCACACTTAATTTGGCATGTGGTATCTACTGTTGTTTGGGGGTCTCAGTGAAATGAGATTTGATTCCTCTTACAAGGTGTTAGGTCGGAGAGGTTTACTGTGTCGGGCCCCATGTTAATCACTTAGAGTCTAAACGCGTGCTCTCATTTCATCCTCCTGGCACCGTTATGAGATAGGCACTGTTCTTGTACCCATTTTACTGAAGCTAGAAAATTTAACATCTGGCCAAGATCAACCAGCTACTCAGTGACAGAGCCCAGATTCAAAGCTAGGTCTAGCTGACTCCAGGGCCTAGTGTGGATTACTGCGATAGTTAAGACTTTATCAGTTTTTAGTTGTCCAGAAAAGCCCTAGAAACAGAACTTTAAAATATTAACTAAAAGTTTCCCTATACCTTACATTGTTCAGAATGGCACATCTCTGCTGAAAGTAGGAAATAAGGTTCAGGGCTTATCCATAATCTCACAACTCATTATGAGGCAGAGGCTGCTGTGGGCTGATCAAAACCTTGTTCCCCTTTCTGCCTGGGCACATAGCTAAACTCTATTTCCCAGGTTCCCTTGCAATTAGGAGTGGCCCACGTGACCGAGTCCTACCCAATAGAATGTGATGTGTGCTGGTTCCTGGCCTGGCCTCTGAAAAGCTACCCTATGCTGTCTTCTAGGCTGTCCCTTCCTCGCCTAGGACTGTCAAAAGCTGAAGGTAGCAGTTTTTATGAGTCCGGCTGTCTTTCTAAGTGACTTCATGGGGGAGGGCCGCTATGGGGGAGGGCTGTGCATCTCCTTAGAATTAAAATATACATGAGCACAGAATACACTGGGTAGTAGTGCAGCCATTACATAGTTTGGGTCTTTGCCATAGCAATTAGCTATTCTAATGAGCACACACTGTGTTACTAAGACATGAGCAGGTGCACAAGCAGAGTATGTGGCTCACGGGCCAGATGGAGATAAGCGCCTCATAAAAATCCCTGTGTGGCACTACTTCCCAGAAAAATAAATGTAAGGATTAAAGTTTTTTCTGAATAGTTTCAAAATATCATTTCATGCCAATACAGGGTCAGCTAACTAGCTACAGCCTGGGAAGTGTCCTGGGGCAGTTTGAGGAGTTCATAAATAAACGTGATCCAGCCATTGAGTACCGATCCAGGAACCAAGAGGTCACTGGTTCAATTACCGGTCAGGACACATGCCCGGGGTTGTGGGCTTAATCCCCATTAAGGGGCGTGCAGGAGGCAGCCAATCAATGATTTTCTCTCATCATTGATATTTCTATCTCTTTCTCCCTTTCCCTTCCTCTCTGAAAGCAATAAAAATATATTAAATAAATATGATCCACATATTATCTTGACCACATCAGGTAAATGATCCCAATTAACAAAACTCCTGCAGTCTCATTCTAATTTCTCATGTGCACTCAGAAAACTTACTAGAACCTTCAGGAGGTTTGAAGAAAAGAAGTCATCAGTCTCTATCCTGTGAATTGAATGATCACTACCATCCTCTTGTTAGTCTGTTTAGAAATTTCACTTTTAATTCTGGTCTTTCTAACCATGTCCAGGGGACATGCGACATCTGGGAAGACAGCTATTTAAGCAAACAAAGAGTTCCAAAGTGAGTTTATTTGCAAACACTAACTTTCCTCCTCTGGAAGACAAGCCACAACTCTAGGTCCTTCCAATTACAAAGTGATGTGTACCTTGCCCTGGGGTGTTCCATTAGAAAGGATTCCTTGTACCTGCCTGATGGAGGTGGCCGGGGAGAGAATGGAGCGAGAGCTTGCTGACTCTGGACATGAGCTTTCTGAAGGAGGCTGTGCGGTGTCAGAATCTTGGGTTTGGAGGAATGTGAGTGGGTGGTGCCCAGGAAGAGCTGGCCCCTCAGAGACTCAGAGCAATGGCCAGATGTGCTACTGGCATGCAGTGGGCACTTCATAAACACCTGCTGGAGAAGTTTATGATGAGAGGGGGAAAGGGCTGCATTGGCTGGCTCTGCCCTTACCAGCTGTGTGATTTGGGCAAGTTACTTAACCTCTCTGTGTTTCCATTGCCTCATCTGCAAAATGATGAGTGAGGATTAAATAGTTAGTAAATGTACAAGAAGCAATTATGACAGTAGCTGGCATTTTGTAGAGTTATATAAGTATTGCTGTTGTTATAGTAGTAGTATTAATATTCTCCTGAATATTGACTTTTAGAACAGTTAAGTAATTCTCAATGTTTCTTTCATAATAAACTGAGTAGAAGAGTATATAAGAGTTACAGATTACCGACATGATATTTTTATGTCCAAATAGCATTTGGTATTTAAATATCTTTCATATTTAAAAAATTAACATATTTAGTCATGCATTTATTCATTAAATCTACTGCTTGCCAAATACCACACTAAGCACTAGGTAATAGAGTAAGCCAAATCATTTTTTTCCTGAAATTTTATAATCTAAACCCTGTTGGTTAAAACTAATGTTTTCTAGCCTCACAAATTTTCTAAATCTACTTTTATTTTCTATCTCAAATGTTTAAACTTTTATAAGCTGGTCTTTTCTTGCAGGATTCTTTCTCTAACATTTTGGCCTACTAACTAGGTACTGGGACCAGTTTCTGTTAATTAAAAACATCAACTGACACTCAGTGCATTTGAACAAGAATTAATAATTCCAGCCTTTTAAAAACATTTCCAAAAAGACATTTGTAGAAGATTACTTCTAATTCTAAGTGTGGCATTTTGTATTTATTTCCATTTCCCCCCTGTAAGGTGGAAAACAAAATTTTTCAACAGGTAGGACAGTGGGTGAGAGTGGGAACCACTGACTGGAACCTGGGTGCCGAGATCTGAGCCCTGGGAAGTGCCTCCAGCAGGACTGGCAGGAGGTGGCATGAGCTGCCACTCTCTCTTCTGGGTTGATGGCTGACAATACTAGTGCCCATGGCATTCTTCCTTGCAGAGCCTGGACGCTGCCTCACAGTCCTCCACCAAGCAGAGAGCGTAGTGGCCCCTGTGAGGCCACACGAGCCGTCTTTTGAGATAAGAGGTATTTTCTGTCCCAAGTCTGTCGGAGACTGTAGTTAGCAGCCAGGAGCACACTCGCCTTTTAAGGCTCTGCATCAGGTCTTAGTGCTGGAGTAACAAAGTGCTACAAACCGGGAGGCTCAAAACAGCAGACATCTGTTCTCTCCCAGTTCCGGAGACGTGGTAGAAAAGCCAGGTGTTGGCAGGGCCACCCTCTCTCTGAAGACTCTGGTAGGGGAATCCTTCCTCCACTCTTCTAGCTTCTGGTGTTTCTGGCTTGTAGATGCATCGTGTGGCTTGGCATTCCTTGGCTTGTAGACACATCACTCCACTCTCTGCCTCCGTGATGACAGCATTCTCTCTTTTCCTCCTATAAGGACACCAGTCTTCCTGGACTAGTGGCCCACCCTACCTTAGTATGACCATATCCTCACTAATTTCCTAAGAAAGCCATGTTCTGAGTGTCCAGGAAGGACATGAATTTTGGGGAGTGGAGACACTATTCAACCCAGCACAGGACCTTTGCCGACGGTCATCACACAGCTGGTGTACCCCAGTTAATAGCTGCTTCCTTGGTCCTGGAGGATGAGAGGGAGGGCTGGCCTTGGGGGCAGGGAGGAGTAGGGGACATGTGGGAGGGGAAAGGCTTGTGCTAAACTCTGCCAGCACAGGGTTGTGATGAGGGACAGAGCACTTGGAATCTGCACCTGAGGGAGGACAGGACCTGGACATTAGGAAGAGAGACACAAATCACCCGCTCGCAGCTCGGCTCCAGCCTGGAACCCAACCAGAACTGCATTCCAGGATTAGCAACCACAGATGGCCCAGCTCGCCCCCTGTGTGTGGAGTCTGACTTGCTCCTTCCCGCCTGGCTGCTTTTGCAGCACAATAGGGAAATTAGCTTCTTCCTGTTTCCCAGGAACGCGCCAGGCTTCTTGGTTCTCTAGAAGCATGCATGTACTAGCATTTTTATTTTCTGAAAGGAGGGCTGCGATGACAATGGCAGTTCTGAGATATATACAGTGACAGTGTGGGAAGGACCTCGAGGCTTCTCCTCCTTCATTATGCACTCCCGCATTCCTGGGCTTCTCTCTATAGAAACTCTTTCTAGGGGGTCAGACAGCCTGAGGGCATCTGGGATTTTTAATAATGTTCTCTCTCTGTGGGTTGGGCAGTTGGGGCAGAGGAGGTTAAGGTTAGTTATTACTTATTCTATAGCGTGTGGCTCTGCTGTCTACACGGAGGACATTATCTACATTGACTGCTTGGGTCTTTTTCTGGGCTGTAGCATTATTGCTCTACCCTGACATACAGGGTTATAACTTGGTCTAGATGTCAAACATTTGGTATGCAATACAGTGCAATTGATCTTTCTGTTATTTTAACTATGAAAGCTGGAAAAAAAAATGCCATTCTCTACTTAAGGTGTTTTGTTTGTATGCTTGTATTTTTCTACTTAGGTTATTCAATTTCTTGGTGGTATGATAGATATACACAACTATATAATTCCATCTGATTCCTCTATTATTCTATAAATGGGGTGTTTTTGTCTGTTCCTAAAGGTACATTCTTTTTATATTTCAAATTGATTCACCAGTTTCAAATTGTACAGTGAAATTCCCACTGTGGCTGACTCGGGCATTTCTATAGAAATCGACCTGTTTGATTAAGCACTTATGGAGGAACTGATGATAATGATTCTGTGTTTATGTGTGGAGCAAAGCCACAGAGGAGAGAGCAGTTAAGGTGAGAAAGAACGGAAGATGGCCGAGGAGAGCCAACACAGGCCTCAAGCTAGGATGAACTAAGGACTGTACATCTGCTTTGCCCCTGATTGATATAAGAGCAACACCACCACCATTGCTCTTTAAACTCAGGGGTGAAGTAGGGCTCACTTAGCTTCTCAGAGCTTGGTTTCTTTATCTTTCAAACATGATTATCAACCTTGCATGTTGGTTTCTTTATCTTTCAAACATGATTATCAACTTTGCATGTTGGTTTCTTTATCTTTCAAAAATGATTATCAATCTTTCAAACGTGCTCATCAGCCTTGCACGTAGCTTACCACGCAGGGCTGTGGGGAAATTTAATGAGGTAATGTTTATGTTAAAGCACCTGACTCATAACAGGTGTCAGTGATGGGTAGCTTTTGGTAGTATTAGACCCAAACTGTTATAAACCTGGGTCATCTGCTCCGGACAAGACTAGCTCAGAACCTGCCGACCACGGCTGTGGGTCCACTGCCCTGTGGAGGACATCTCAGAATCCAATCATGAGGCTGAAGAAAAATTGCTTCTTTTACCTTCCTCAGTGGTGCCCAAGGAGTTTGGCTTCTAGAAGGACCTTCTAAATTTCCAGATAATTGACACTGGAATGTTAGGCCCTTCTTTGTTACCCAGACCCTTGTCCATTAGGATGGAGCCCATTGTAACACACATTGCTACACAACACAACACACAGCACAGTGCAACTATCCCAGCAGTCCTGAGAGACACATAGAGAAACAGACAAGGGGAGGATTCTCACGCCACCATCTCTAGCACACGGTGTGCAGACAGAGCAATGGCCATGTGGCCTTGGCAGAAGGTGACCATCTTTCTGGGTCGCTGGACTCAGCCCTATTTTTATCAGAGATTTTCAGAGGAGGAAATTAAAACCAGCATCTCATTCTCTCAAGCTGGAGGGAAGTGCCCAGTTATTACTGCTATTATTGTGGCCATGACGGTTTCTAAGCCAGTCCTAATGACAAAACATGACCGTTGGCACTGCTTTCCCCACTGTGCTCTGGACCTGGTGCAGCTGTGAGCTGCTTGCTTCTCCCTTCTGGTCCGTGGTGATGTAAGTGCAGAACTCGAGAGTAGATGTTTGCGAAGTTTTGGAGACATTTACATTTTTTTCAGTTGCAGTTGACACATTATATTACTTTCAGGTGTACGACATAATGATCAGGCATTTATGTAACGAATGGAGTGATTGCCCCAATAAGTCTAGTACCCAGCTGGCACCATACATAGTTATTAGAATATTATTGACTATATTCCCTACTCTGTACTTTATGTCCCCATGACTACTTTGTAACTACTAATTTGTACTTCTAAATCTCTTCACCTTTTGCCATGTGGGGAGGGGATTGGGGGAGGGAGAGGCTAACCAAGTTTCAGAGACATTTGACATTGTCATGGACCCAGTGGTATGGACTGGTGTCAGAGGACAGGCTTTAGACCATCTGTTGCCAACCAGTGGTCCGAGGACCACTGGTGGTCCGTGAGGTCTGAAACCAGGCAACCACTGCTTTAGACCACGCCTTTGTTGTCAGATGTCCCTGGTGAGTCGCAGGTGATTCATGCTGCAGATGAATTGTGCACAGTAGGACTACACCTTGGTCCAATGACCTGGGAGAAAACAAAGCTGGTCCTTCTCCACAGATGGCCTTAGGTAGTAGCCTTTGGAATCATTCCCACTTTTGCAGATGCAAAGCAACCGCTGGGCGATGGCCTAGTCGGATAAGAGGAGGGCTGGAGTCATAATCTGATTTTACACCTGATTCCTTAGACGCTGTCTCATAACGGCCTCAAACGAACACGGTGTTGAAAAGCTGGAACTGAACACTGGAGGAAAAGGTGATTGTGTAGGACGCTGGGACAACTGGGTGACAGTTGTTTCCTTTGTTACTGTGGAAACAGTAAAAACCCAGGGATCTGTAGAGGGGAGAATTGTGACTTGCTATGATTTAAAGGAATATACACACCAGATTGGGCCTTATTGAGACCTGCATTTTTGCATATTTGCATTGGAGAATAAAAAAAAAATGTGGCATGGCCGATGTGGTTCAGTGGTTGAACATTGACCTTCGATTCCCAGTTGGGGCACATGCCCTGGTTGCTGGCTTGATCCCCAGTAGGGGCTGCACAGGGGGCAACTGATCAATGATTCTCTCTCATCATTGATGTTTCTCTCTCTCTCTCCCTCTCCCTTCCTCTCTGAATTCAATAAAAATATATTTAAAAAATGTGTACAGCCAGAAATGGAGATAGTTTCACTTGTTCACTATTTGGGGCCCCTGCCTGTGGTAAGCTCTGCTCTCGGTTCTAAGAACACAAATTCCAGTTAAGCACGTCCTCATCTTCAAGAGTTTACCATCTGGTGGGAGGGACAGATGACCTAACAGGCTCCTCTGTCACAGGGGGGTGCCTGGTGCTACTAACAGTCTCACACTGTTTCAGGAAGTGGAGATACCAAGGTAAACGATAGAGTGCTGCCCAAATGAAGTTTCCATATATATATATTTTTTTTCTGGTGGGAGAGCTAGGCAGTCAACAAATACATATACATTTTCAAGTCGTCATAAGAATGAGGACGAGACAGAGAGGGTGAGGGGGTGGGTGGTGGTGCAAAAAGAAGGCCTGTGTGAGGAGGTGACACGTGGGCAGAGACCTGATCACTGGAAGGTGTGATGGGTGATGTGATAGAGAGACAGATGGTGGCCCCTGGGCAAACATGAGAGTGACACCTCGCTAGGAAATTGAGAAGAGCTTAGTTGGGAGTTTGTGGGCACAGGCGGAAGTAGAGAGGGGCAGTTTTTGATTTGGGAACTCCAAGTTGAGTGACATATTGGGCAGCATGACCTGTGTGTGTGAGGGGTGGGGTGGGGAGTGTCTGCACAGAAAGTAAGGAACAGAGAAAGAAAAGGCTCCTGTGCAATGCTACGTTGTTTGGACCTTACCTGAAGAGATCGGGGAGGGAAGTGATATGATCTCATTTGCTTAGTAACACAGAGAGGGGGTGGGAGGCCAGGCAGGGGATCAAGCTAAGAAAGCACAGGAGAAATCTGGGAGGGAGCATGGAAACAGACAGGAGGGGGCAGATCTGAGATCCAGATAAATGTGGGATCATTAGGATTTGCTTACTGATTGGGTACAGTGGATAAAGTTTCTAGATTGTACAAAGAAGGGGATGGTGCTAAACAGTCCCAGCAATAGGAAGATAGGAAGTGAAGCAGGTTCATCCAGAGAAGGCAGTGACTTCGGTTTGAATTTGTAACTTGCAGTGACTGCAAGGCATCCAGGGGCAGGTGTCAACTGGGTAAGCAGTTGGATGTTGGCATTCACCTCCACCTATTGGGACTTGTCAATCGGAACAATAACTGGACCGTGTTGTGTGGCGAGTGGGAGCAGGATCCCTATGGAAATGTTTTCTCACTGTTCTCCTCACATCCCTGAAGTCAGGATATGGTGTGGCCACAGACTCTTGGGGACATTGTTAGAACAATGGTGAGTCAGTCCTCTCTGCAGTGTTCATGATTCCTTCACACATAACAGCAGGCACCGTTCTAGGTGCTTTATTCCCAGGAACTCATTTTCCCTCCGGACAGCCTGTGACACAAGCACTACTGATCATTTTACAGATAGAGAAATGGAGGCACAGAGAGGTTAAGTAACTTACAAAGGTCACACGGTGCCTAAGTGGCAGAGGCCAGACTCAATCCATGCAGTTGGGATCTCAGGTTCGTGCTGGAACCCATCACTGTATACCTGTCCTCAAGCTGGAGGCTCTACCAACCGCTAATGGCCTTCTGATCTTATCCTCCAGGCACTCGGCCATTTCCTGAGGGGACGTGGAGGTCAGTGGAGGTGCATCTTAATGTCCAACATTCTTCTTTAGTTTTTTTGTGGCACCTGCAGGAGAGTCACATGCGTGCCCTATGCCAGCCATTTTGGGTCAACACTGTTTACATGAACACTTAGTCACTTAGAAATGACAGAAAGAGAGTGCCAGGTGAGTAAATAACCAGCCTGGAGTGTGCCATTAAGACTGAGGAGAGCCAGGGTTGGCACCTGCGGGCACTGTTCTGGCTGACAGCAGCAGTTTTCAAGTTCTGGGTCGCAATCCTTTAGTGGGCTGGAAATCAATTTAGTAGATTGTGAGCAGCATTCCTTAAAAATAATGAAACACAACAGAATAGAATAGCATGTGTCTGAGAGTATCACATGTAATTTGGGTAAGCTATGTGTGTGGATATATATTTGGGTCATGACATATAATGTATTTCTTACTGTGGTTTGGGGTTAAAAAAATGTTTAAAAAATACTATGCTAGAGCATCCTTTACTGTACTGACCATCCATGGCCAAAAATATATTCACTCTACTATTTTGTTCTCTAGTGAGTTGATAAAGTTGTATATTTGTGTACTTCCAATAGAAACATACTTGCATAGTGCATTGGCACTGAATGCAGTCTATGTGTGGACATAAAGCTCAGACTAGAAATCCACTTTGATTTGGGAAGTTCGTGGCAGGTAGATGGTGGTAGGGAGTCAAAGTGGGAGCTTCAGCAGGAGACAAAATCACCTGGGGAAAGCCTGTGAATGAGCAAAGGAGGAACTGAGGGAACGACCTATCTTTTCTAAATATATATATATATATATATATATATATATATATATATATTTATAGATTCTTATCGAGAGAGGAAGGGAGAGGGATAGAGAGATAGAAACATCAATGATGAGACAGGACCATTGATCAGCTGACTCCTGCACCACCCCCACCTCCCTGCGACTGGGGATTAAGCCTGCAACCTGGGCATGTGCCCTGACTGAGGAATCAAACCAGTGACATCTCGGTTCCTGGGTCCATGCTCAACTGCTGAGCCACACCAGCTGAGTGGGAGCCACCTGCCTTTAAGGCGGGGATGTAGGAGAGGAGCACACACAATTCGCTGCAATGGAAGAAACAAAGAGGTGGGTGTTGGCAAGGGAGCCAAGAGAGGAGAGAGTCTGAAGAGGAGGGAGAGGTTCAAGATGGTCAAAGGTGGCAGGAGGTCAAGTTAGATAAGAGCTGAAAAGTACCTATGGATTGAGCAACATGGAGGTCGATGGTGACTTTGGTTGGTGCCTTCAGACCAGTGGTGGTAGTTGGATGCAGAAGGTTGAGCGGTAAGGGGGAAAGACAGAGACATGGGCCAATGGGCAACTCTTCCCAAACATTTGGCAGTGAAGGGGGAAGGCAAGTGGCTACTTGCTAGAGAGGCTACTGTCTTCTCAAAACAAATGACCCTAGTTTACAGAGAGACAATATTCCACAAGCTGAGTTCACAGGCAGGCCCAGGGGTATTTAATCTTTCTTAGAAGAAATGACACGAAGCTACATTTCTTTTTTTTTTAAATATATTTTATTGATTTTTTACAGAGAGGAAGGGAGAGAGATAGAGAGTTAGAAACATCGATGAGAGAGAAACATCGATCAGCTGCCTCCTGCACACTCCCTACTGGGGATGTGCCCGCAACCCAGGTACGTGCCCTTGACCGGAATCGAACCCGGGACCCTTCAGTCCACAGGCCGATGCTCTATCCACTGAGCCAAACTGGTTTCGGCCACGAAGCTACATTTCTATCCCCCTTACTTTTCCTCATCTCTGAACAGTAGGGGAGAATTTCTTTCTCGCTCTTTCTTTTCTTTTCTTTTCTTTTCTTTTCTTTTCTTTTCTTTTCTTTTCTTTTCTTTTCTTTTCTTTTCTTTTCTTTTCTTTCTTTCTTTCTTTCTTTCTGTCTCCTTCCTCCCTTCCTTCCTTCCTTCCTTCCTTCCTTCCTTCCTTCCTTCCTTCCTTCCCTCCTTCCTTCCTTCCTTCCTTCCTTCCTTTCAATATATTTTTATTGATTTCAGAGAGAAAGGGAGAGGGAGAGAGAGATAGAAACATCAATGATGAGAGAGAGTCATTGATCGGCTGCCTCCTGCACGCCCCCCACTGGGGAATGAGTCTGCAACCCAGGCATGTGCCCTTCACTGGAATCAAACCAGGACCCTTCAGTCCGCAGGCTGGCGCTCTATCCACTGAGCCAAATCAGCCAGGGCAGGGAGAATTTCTTTTAATTGCTGAGACAAAATTTTACAACTGTGACAATGACGGCGGTTGTTTTGGTTGCTTATACAAGTAATGGCTAAATTGATTTTGGAAGTAGGATTCCAAATTGTAGCACATAATACAATCAGAGGTCCAGAATTATGAGGAGGAAGAGAAAGAGAGAGGATGAAACAGGATAACCACCATTGCTGCTATCACTCCATAAAGAATATTGAAATAATGGACCATATTCTGAAAACTTAAAGTGCTCTGAGTAACTGATCAAACCCAAAGGACAGATTAAATTTCTTCTACTTTTAGGAGGAAAACCAGATTTAAAGTTACCTTTGATTTGTCCTTTTGCTTTATTGAATCTTTGAGAGAATTTGGATGTAGGCACCATGTCACCTACACTGTTACTCAAGGTAAGAATTCCATGTTGAGGTTTGTGGGCCTTGGGGCTGTAGTTATCACACTCTCAAAGTAGATTACCAGGTGTTGCATAATTATTGCAACACCTAGTGTGCAAGGAATAAGGAAATTTGCATCTGAGTATAAACATTTGTAGTTAATCCTTGTTTGCCTGGGGAGAGGAGAAAGCCCTGGGACCCCTGATTAAGTCACCTTGCGTAACAAGCTATGGGCATAAAGATGGTTTTCAGAGGTGAAGGGCCTATGTAATTCCTAAAATAAACTTTCCCCAAATGAGAGAGCAAGTAAAAATACTCAGTTAAGAAAACACAAAGCTATGCAGAAAGGATATCGACAAAGGAACCTTCCTTAGGCTCCTCTCACATGGGCGGGTAATTGCCTTAAGGTAAAAGCTCATCCCCTGTGTTCCAGAATATTCTCAGACCATTCAATTCTCTAAAAACTATTCACTGTTTTTGATGAATCAGCATTTTGAAAAACTTGTCTATCTAGGTTAGAAATAAAAAAGCTTGCCGTGAACAAATATCTACATATCTATATCTGTCTTGTAGATGAGAAATATTGCGGTTTTTCCTGAATTTAAACAGTCATCCATGGGGGTCTCTAGCCTGAGAATAATTCCCTATTCCAAATATTTTGAAACATAGAATTAAAAGTGTGTGTGTGTGTGTGTGTGTGTGTGTATGGTGGGGGTGCAGACTATAGAGTTCACTCCAGATGTGAATTGTGTCCAGGGTGGAGCAAGTGGATTTATAGGAAGAGGAACTCTCATGTTAGTTCGACTCCTAGTTGCCAGCCAAGGTGACTTATTTGGGCATCTGAAGATCAATGTACCTGTGCAGAGGCTGAATCTTCACTGGCTACCCTATATAATAAAGAGGTAATATACAAATTGACCACCACTCCAACACACAAGATGGCTGCCCCCATATGGTCAAAAATGGCCATCACAAGATGGCCAGCAGGGGAGGGCAGTTGGGAGGGACCAGGCCTGCAGGGAAGGGAAGTTAGGGGCAATCAGGCCTGCAGGGGAGGGCAGTTAGGGGGGACCAGGCCTGCAGGGGAGGGCAGTTAGGGATGACCGGGCTGGCAGAGGAGGGCAGTTGAGGGTGACTAGACCTGCAGGGGAGGACAGTTGGGGGGACTCAGGCCTGCACGGGAGGGCAGTTAGGGGCAACCAGGCAGGAGAGGGCAGTTAGGGGTGACCAGGCCAGCAGGGAAGGGCAGTTAGGGGCAATCGGGCAGGCAGGTGAACAGTTAGGCGTTGATCAAGCTGGCAGGGGAGTGGCTAGGGGGTGATCAGGCTGGCAGGCAGAAGCAGTTAGGGGCAATCAGGCAGGCAGGCAGGCGAGCGGTTGGGAGCCAGCAGTACTGGATTGTGAGAGGGATCCCAGATTGGAGAGGGTGCAGGCTGGGCTGAGGGACAGACACACACACACACACACACACACACACACACACACACATATCTGTGCATGAATTTCGTGCACCAGGCCTCTAGTTTTCCTATAAGATGCCTAAAACCCCAAATTTCTTCTATGTCCTAGTACCTGTCATTTTTGAAGTCATACATGAGAGCTGAGTTTTAAGCACAAAGGAAGAAGTATGCTATGTAGTGAGAGAAAATTAACACAAGAATTTCTCAGAAAGAACTTAGTGAATTGTGATAAGTTCCTTGAAGTTTCTCTTGAATATATGTAGTTTCTTCTTCATTAACTAAAATGATGGCTGTTTTTGTTTTGATTGACATTCTCCTGGTTGGTTCAGCTGGTGAAAGCTAGTTCCAGCTAACTTGGATACTTGCCACATGTCCAGAGAGAGAGACACGCTTATCCTGTGTGGGGAGATTTCATCTCAGGGGCCTTCCCGCCTCATCCTCCTGCCCCACAGAGTCCCTTTTTGTTGAGGCGCTCACCCTCTTGGCCATGTGTTCAGGGTTTAAAATTATCTAGATGCCTCCGGCAGGTGGGGGCAGAGGTGATTTGGAGATTGGTAATCCACCTTTAGGGCCCAATCACAGTAGTTCTGTCTCCCCTGTCCCTGAAAGGGCGGGTAGGAAAGCCATCTTGTGATGGACAGCTGGCCTCTTCCAGGGGGCGGAGATATTTTAGCCTTGACCCCCCTCTATTATGACCCACACCCGCCACCCTATTCCACACCATTCTCACTAGATCCGTTCCTTTCACTGTTCCAGGCCTGTCCTGTCCTGATGGGGAGCTTCAGGCATGAAACAATTTGGGAAATTCCCTACTTAGGCTCTTGCTGGAAAACCCCAAACGGAAGACACAGAGCCGATCATAAATCTGGGAAGAGCAGACCTGGGCACGGTTGACGAAGAGCCAGAAGAGCCAGGAGAAAGTTGCTGGTAGCTTCTTTTGTTTTTGGGCCTTTACCGCTGTTGGTCTAGGACAGTAGTCAGCAAACTCATTTGTCAACAGAGCCAAATATCAACAGTACAACGATTGAAATTTCTTTTGAGAGCCAATTTTTTAAAACTTAAACTATATAGGTACGTACATTGTTATTAACTTAATTAGGGTACTCCTAAGGCTTAGGAAGAGCCACACTCAAGGGGCCAAAAAGCCGCATGTGGCTCGAGAGCCACCATTTGCTGACTACGGGTCTAGGATCACACAGAATCTTCACCATAGGAAGTGTCCAGAGTAAAATGACTAGTTTACCTGTTTTATCTCTGAGAAACTTCTTTGTGTAGCTGCCAGTAACCTTTACCACCTTAAAAAAAATCACAAAAGCTCCTTACTGTGTTTGAGCATCTTTGTGGCTTCTTTCAGTTGCCTGAACAGAAATGTAATGTTATGTACAACAGAAATATAGTGTCTCCTTATAATTTTACACACACACACACACACACCATGCACACACACACACACACCATGCGCGCACACACACACGCAGTTTTCTGTTTATAATTTCCTTCTCCATCTCTTTGCCCTAAACCTTATAATAATAAGCTCATTCATTCCCAACGCCACTTGGCTGCATGATGTTTTTAAAGTGGTTAGTCCTGCAGTGCTTTCCCCAGGTAAAAAGAGGTTGTTTGGAAATGGTATTGAGAAAGAAGCAAGCTGGCTATGCAGTAAGACATGTAAGACCAGTAAACCGGCCCTGACTCTTAGAGAAATGCTCGCTGTCTGGATGTCCCCAGCCCCTTAGCCCAAGGGACAGCACGCCTGCTGCCCTTTAGATATAGAGATGTTCCAATGCTCGACCTATGAACAAACAGGCAGTTAGGAGGGAAAACTGGTCTGAAGAGTTCTCAGGTGTGGCGATCGCCCGATTGCACAAACATTGCCTCCTTGATTTTTGTCATCGTCTGGGAGAAGAAGAGGCATGAATAGGAATGTGTGTTCGGAGCGGCGGGGTGGGGCTGGCAGCGGAGGAGATACTTCCCCGCCCTCGGAGGAGACGGTAGAAAGAAGAAAACCCTCGTGGGGAACCTGCGGCGCGGTTCCTTTCCCTGTCCCCTTCCTGGCCACCCCCTGCCCAGGGCCCAGGCCTTGGGAGGCGGGTCCGTGGGCTCTGGAACTGCACAGGGACGCGCGATTCTCGTCTCCGGGAGAAGAGGACGCGGTCGCCCGCGCTGAGGACCATCCCTGGCACGAGACCCGCGCCTGTCGTCTCGGTGTCTACACAACGGCCACCGCGCGACGACGCGCTCACATTCCCGCTTCTGCGCGCAACTCCCACGCCCGGGCCCCCTGCCCGCCGGGCGCCAGATCCGCCTCCTGGGCTGGACCGAGAGGGTCCTGGGCGGCGTCTTTAAGGCTGCGGTCCCCGCCCTCCCTCCTCCCCGCCCTCGTGGTGTAGCCTCGGCTCCTCCGACCTCCCCGAGAGCCCGGCAGCCAGGCGCGCGCGGCGCGGAGCAGGTGCGGCGAGCCCCTCGCATGCCGCTGCCCGGCCCGCCCCTCCTCCCGGCCGCACTCGGCTCCGGCGCGCGAGGACATGTCGTTGGCGACGGGCAGCAGCGAGGCAGCCGGTGGGGCTGGTGCAGGCGGCGCGCGGGTTTTCTTCCAGAGCCCCCGGGGCGGCGCGGGCGGCAGCCCGGGCTCCAGCAGCGGCGCGGGCTCCTCCCGGGAGGACTCGGCGCCCGTGGCCCCCGCGGCCGGGCAGGTTCAGCAGCAGCAGCAGCAGCAGCGGCGCCACCAGCAGGGAAAAGTGACAGTGAAATACGATCGCAAGGAGCTCCGGAAGCGGCTGGTGCTGGAGGAGTGGATCGTGGAGCAGCTGGGACGGCTGTACGGCTGCGAGGTACCTGGACACGGGGCCTGGAGGGTGGGGGCCTCCCTCTCCCCATGTGCCCACCCAGGAATTCTCCAGGGCCCGGCGCGCACGGTCCTGGCTCCCCCAAGACCCAGCGCTGGGGCGGGGCGCGGCGCGTTCTCGATCCAGGGTGCTCTCTGGCCCCGGGGAGCCGCGAGTGGGACGCCTCTGACTGGGTTCAGCCGCTGGGTGCCCCGGAGAGCTGCAACCCCCCTTGCTGGCTCCAGATGTAAATTGTGTCCAGGATGGAGAGCCAGACTTAAAATTGGTGACGGTGGGTGACGGTGTGGGATTGGGTCTTGTTAAGCATATTGCCTTTCTGGATCTCCAGGGGCTCACCCCAGCTGCGCTTAACCCCGGGGAGAACAGAACTCGCTCCTGGGATCCTGGTAATCCCGATTTTTGTGGAGAGGGAACCGAAAGGAGAGGTTCTGGGGATCTCAGAGGCTCCTTCTGCTCCTGAAATTCTACATCCAAATCAGGAGAGGAACGCGTTCCCTCTCCCAGGCTCCCCCCCCCCCCCCCCCCCCCCCCCCCGCCTCCGGCCCAGCCTGTTCCCATAATTAATCCTTTCATTGCCCAAAGCTGCACACCTTGAGCGTTGTGGAAGCGGCTTTCTTGCTTCCTGGCCGAGCTCAGCTGCTCCTGTTTATGGTGCAGAATGAAAGCCTCGGGCGACCTCCCTGGAAGGGCGCCTGGGTGGAGGGAAGGTAGCTCAGCGCTGGTCGGGACGCTGTGACCTCCCACAGCTGAGGGGCGCAGGCTGTACGCCACTCCGCCCGACATGTTTACATTTGATGTCAGGAGGAATATTTAGAAAGAGCTGTGACAAAGGTAGGCTAGGAAAAAAACCAAGGCCAGTATGATCTCTCCTCAGAGTCTTTAATAACAGTAATTTAAAATGAAGTCGTCTACTTCTGCGGGAGTGGAATTTGGGAAGGGTGGAGGAGGATTAATAATTTAGGACATGGTGTCTAAGTTGAAGCTAGGTCTGTGTCCTTACAACTGTTAACGCTCTTCAGTAACAATGAAAGCCAGATGGACTCCCTGGCCTTTTCATTGGTTTGGGGAAAACTAGAGTTTCACACCTTTTGTGGCTAATTGTGAATACATATCCTCCTTAACATTCTCGTCACACAAGGAAACAGCATTCTCATTATGGACTACCGCTGAATGGTTATGATATAATGAAGCTTGGCTATCTGACTCATGGGCTTGTAAAATATATTGTTTTTCCAGCCCAGCTCCTATAAAAAGCCATTTTAATGTCATGAATAAAAACTGGCCAACGTCGGAAGTGTTCATGTTTTTCTTAAGTAGGAAGTTGGCAAAACTCTCCAAAGGAACAATATACATGATCTGGATGGGGCTACTGCATGCTCTGTCTTGCCTCTGTAGAATCCAATTAATTTTCATTTATTAGTTTCATACAGGCCTTTATACTCCATTTTGAATGTGAAAGATTTGAGTTCATAGAAAAACTGCTGTTGAAATTAACAATGCTTTGGCAATGTTCCTTTTTTTAAAAATATATTTTATTGATTTTTTGCAGAGAGGAAGGGAGAGAGATAGAAAGCTAGAAACATCGATCAGCTGCCTCCTGCACATCTCCTACTGGGGATGTGCCCGCAACCCAGGTACATGCCCTTGACCGGAATCAAACCTGGGACCTTTCAGTCCGCAGGCTGACCCTCTATCCACTGAGCCAAACCGGTTTCGGCTGGCAATGTTCCTTTTATGGGAGACTGAATGGATGGAGCTTGGGCAACTCGAGAGAGTTCCAGACTCTCAGTAGGTTGCCAATTCATATGTTTTAAAAACTCTTCAGAATAACTGGGAGGAAAATGGAGGGTTGATTGTTCACTGTATTGAACATGTGGGTATATTTTTTAAAGGGTAAATATAACCTTGAATCTTTTCTTTGTATTTCTTCTTCTCTCATTTTAGACCTCCAACATATAGCAAACAGCTTTGATTTGAAAGATAGGTTTTGTGGTGAAATGATACAAGATGCTATATGCTGCCCCCCTGTCATTAAAATGTGGCAAGCACTTCTCTTCCAGTTGTGTGTTCTGTCATTTTGGAGTGAAGGAAGATAAATCATTGAGAAGGTTCTTGGCAATTTGTAATTACTATGCTGATGGCACGCCTCATTTAATAATCGAAAGCACGTGGACAAATAATTAGCCCTATAAAGGATTGTCTTCTTCCATCTAGTTCTCCACTGGTAGGCTCTCTTTCAGCCTCGTTTCTCTGGCCTGGTAGCCTTCCCTTGCTGACAGCTTCAAGTAGTTCAGCCTGTGACATGTGCATGGAGAAGGACTTACCCTGGCTTAAAGCTCTGAATCTCATGAATACAAAGGTTAGGATGCCGGGAGCTGGTCCATCCTTGCTGTTTCAAGGGACCTGGCATATATGGCATACTGGACCGGCTCCCGGCATTAGGAAATGCCCTTGTTTAACACTTAAAGTTGGTAATTTTTTCAACTATTTATCACATGAAGTTGACACAGAAAGCCAATTTGCCTGAGCTAACAGCTAAGTTGGGGGTGGGGTGCGGGGAGAGTGGTTTGAACACGTATTTAATTTCAGAAGAACTTTTAAAAGGCAGGTCAGCAGTTAGATGACTTGTCCTTCACAGAGTAGAAAATAATGATCTTTTGGAGCAGCATAAAGCATGAGATTTAACATTAGAAAAGAGTGGGAAGGAAGAAATACACTTCCTGGCTGTGGTCTTATCCAGAAGTTTGCACTGCCATCAGTTTAGCATGGAGAATAATGTAAAGACAGGATGTGAGGAGAGCTTACTAGGTACCAGGTGCTGTTCTAGGCACTTTGTAGTCACTCACTCACTTAGTCTTTACAACAACCCTGTGAAGAGGGTGCTGCTAGTATCTCTATCGTACAGATGAGGAAACGGAGACAGAAAGATTAAGAGGCTTTCCCAGCTCACATAGCTGGTGAATGGCGAGGGGTGGGGGGGTGGGAGGGGGGAGTGGACCCCGGGCCTGCCTGAAACTTGGCAGGGTCTCAAGCAAGAGAACAGATGGAGGCTCTCATAGCACACATCTAAATATTTTAAAGTTATAAATTAAGTCAACAAAGGAGCATTTATCTACCTGCCTTGACAACAATTGCTTCAGAATGGCCTGCAGGGTTAGGTTTGGATTTGGAATTCTCAGGCTTCCCAGAGCTCAGAGCTGGAATGCGGTTGGGGAGAATCTTCCTGGGCCTGGGGTCCGCCTCCCTTTGCATTTCTAAAATGCTTAGTTATTGTGTTTCCCTTTATTTTCCATTTCATCTCCTTGTACAGTTTCCTCCTAGGAATTTGGTTATAATGGGACTGTTAGGTTAAGTCTATATCCACAGTTAAGGCTTTCTGGTTTAAGACATTTTCCTATCTTTTCCAAACCATGTCTGGTTTTAAGAGCATTTGAAATCTGGCATAGCATCTCCATGGACACATATTGCAAGATGACTGACTGGACAAGTCCTATTAGTTTTTCCATCTTTCCCAACATCTAGATAACATCCGCACTCCCTGTTGTGCAATTCCATTTGCTTTGGAAATAAAAGCCTGTTGTTCATCTCAAAATGCAAGGGGAAGCCTCACCATAAACAGGTTTGTGCATCGAGGGTTTTCCTGAGTTGTTATCCGGACTGTCCATTGAGGAGGCCTTTCTCTTTGCTGAAGCGGCTGCATTTTAAAAAGTGGTTTCTGGCATATTACACCTTTTCTTCCTCCCCAACTCCCTACCATCCTCTGGCTGTAAATCAGTTTTTCAGATGGTGACTCATAGAAAGAAATACCCTTTGGATTGCTGCCTGATATACACACACAGACACGCGGATGTATGAGCAGAGCCACAAGCACCCCCTCATGTTACTATGTGCACCAAAGAAAAAATTACAAAGGAAATATAAGATGGGACTTTATTAATACTTAAATCTGATGTTCTGTTCTATTTCATTTCCCAGAGTTGTTGGTTGTGACCCTCTAGATTGATCTCATAACACATTTCTGGACCATGGGTTGTAGTTTAAAAAAATACTGTAAGGTACAGCATAGGGCAGCGGTTCTCAACCTGTGGGTCGCGACCCCTTTGGGGGTCGAACGACCCTTTCACAGGGGTCGCCTAAGACCATCAGAAAACACATATATAATTACATATTGTTTTTGTGATTAATCACTATGCTTTAATTATGTTCAATTTGTAACAATGAAATTGGGGGTCACCACAACATGAGGAACTGTATTAAAGGGTCGCGGCATTAGGAAGGTTGAGAACCACTGGCATAAGGACTATAGTCAGTAATATTCTAATAACTAGGCATGGCGCTGGATGGGTACAGGATTTATTGGGTGATCACTTGTTAATTTATGTCTGGCCACTGAAACCAACATAATGATGTATGTCAACTGTAATTGAAAAAAAAATGATAAAAAATACTACTTCAAAAAGGGAAAAGTCTAAACATATGTAATAAAATTAGCTGACATTTATTGAGTGCTTTCTATGTAACAGGTATGATTTGTGTAATCCAAGTAACAACCTCTCATATTCCATTTTATGGATGTGGAAATTGAGGCACAGAGAAGTCTGGAAGTTGCTCCAGGGCCCTCTAGTGGGACTTGGCCGAGCAGGGATGTGCCTGGAAAGTCGGATGGCACCTTAACCACTGCACTGTACTGCTTCCTGAGGGAGGACAGTGGGTCCCGTCTGTGAACCCCGTCTTTCACCCACTCTCCAGGTGTGATGGTTGGAACTTCTAAGCTGACTGACAGTGCCTGTGGGGATACCCCTGTCAGCGGGTGTGTTCTGTGCCTGCATCAGGCCTCTTGCTTGAAGTTCAGGTCCTTGCTTTGTATGTAGATCCGCTGCTACAACATCAAATTAGCCTGCTGTGCTGCTTTGTGAGTCCCTCGGCTGGTGGTAGAAACTGCTGCTTAGAATTTGGCTTGTGAATTATTTGGTGAAACACCATTTGTGTATTTGAGAATGAATAGCATTTTAAACAAAACTGCTTTAAAAAAATCTCCATAAAGTCAATCTGTAAAATATTAAGGAATAAACTAAACACGTTAAAAGTCTATGAATAGCCCTAGCTGATTTGGCTCAATGGATAGAGCGTCGGCCTGCGGACCAAAGGGTCCTGGGTTCGATTCCAGTCAAGGACATGTACCTTGGTTGCAGGCTTCTCCCCAGCCTGGGCCCTGGTCAGGGTGCATTCAGGAGGCAACCAATCGATGTGTTTCTCTCACATCGATGTTTCTCTCTTCCCCTTTCTCTTCCATTCTCCCTAAAAATCAATGGGAAAATATCCTCGGGTGAGGATTAATAAAAAAAGTCTATGAATAAAAGAATTCTAAGTTACCAAAGGAAGAAAGGAAAACTGTACTTCGCACATTTCCGCTTGCAACAATGGTTACAGGAACTTGATGTGGAGCTATGGTTGAAAGAATAAATGCTTTGAAGCTAGATGAGCCTTAAGTCACCTCAGGCCCAAGCATTTATTTATTTATTTATTATTTTAAAATATATTCTTATTGATTTCAGAGAGGAAGGAAGAGGGAGAAAGAGATAAAAAACATCAATGATGAGAGAGAATCATTGATCGGCTGCCTCCTGCACGCCCCACACTGGGGATTGAGCCCGCAACCCGGACATGTGCTCCAACTGGGAATTGAACTGAGACCTCCTGGTTCCCAAGTTGATGCTCAACCACTGAGGCTCACAGGCTGGGCAGGCCCCAGCCTTTAGTGGTAGTTAGAGATGAGGCAGATCTTTAACCTCTCTGGGCCTCGCTTTCTCCCTATATTTAAGGGAATCATCCTGGCCTCTTTGTAGGGTTGTCATGAGGACTGAATGGGTGAGACACAGAACCTGGTAGCTGGAACATAGTAGGTGCCCAGTCATTGTTGTAATTTGAACCACACCCAGCCACTAACTGTTGGTTATTCTCTATGATGTGGGGAGAGGGCAGGAGGAGGAAGAAAACAGGTATTCACATCTACCAGGTTATAGAATTTGGAGAAGGATGTGTGGGTACTTTGGGGTCAGAGATGGTGTGTCTATGAATTATCAGCGGTTGCGAACCGGTGGTCTGCAGACCATTGGTGGTCCGTGAGGTCCGAAAGGTTGGTGACTGCTGCTCTATATTATTTCCCTTTTTCCTAGAGCCTTCCTCATTCGGTAAGTTCCTGTGGTTTTGAGGTATATATGTGTAGAGAAATTAGACTTCAACAATTCGAAGGCGGGGTCTGTCTGAATTTTCTTTGTCTATGGCCCTAGTAGAGCACAGTTCTTCAACCATGAAGCATTTGTTTGAATGAATGAAAAAGGGCCAGTCCTCAGAAAATCTTTGAAAAACCTTCGGTGTTTTAATATTGAATTAGTGGGTAGTGTTTCTTCGTCATAGTCATGGCTAAGAAACACAACCGATCCATGATTTTGTTATAATAATCCATATCATGCTCTTGCATCACTACTGTTTCATGTCAGCATTGTTGGAAAATATACCTTCCTTCATTGACTTATTTGCTCCAAGCAGGAATTTAAAAATAGCAGTGGCAGCTAATTGATTTTTAAGCTTAGATTGAGAGCATTCTTTTGAAAATTTGACCTTCCCTGAGTCTCCCGTCCACTCTTTCTTTTTCTTCGCTTCTACTGGGTCCCCTGCCACACTAGTTCTGACTGCTGCTCTCACCTCTGTGTGTTCGCATCCAGTGTCTTCTGTTTTTCTCCCAGCTTTGAAACAACCTGGCTGCCTGTGGCACCCCTGGCCTAGCTCATAGCTCTCCTCAAAGAAGCCATCTCTTTCTAGATCAGCGGTTCTCAACCTGTGGGTCGCGACCCCTTTGGGGGTCGAACGACCCTTTCACAGGGGTCGCCTAAGACCATCAGAAAAAACATATATAATTACATATTGTTTTATGATTAATCACTATGCTTTAATTATGTTCAATTTGTAACAATGAAATTGGGGGTCACCACAACATGAAGAACTGTATTAAGGGGTCGCAGCATTAGGAAGGTTGAGAACCACTGTTCTAGATGGAGGGAAGGCTGAATTGTTCTGTTCTCCATGGCGTGTGCGCACGATTTCATTCTGTAGTTTACTCTGTTCAGTCTCCTTTTCTTGCACTTGGCTGTTTCAAACTTCACCTGTCTTTTCAAGGCGCCTTCGCTCCATCTCTCCTCCCTTCAGAGTCCTTGCAGCCTCCTGTTCAAGCCAGTCCAGCACCCTCCCAGCTCTTCCTTCCCTCATTGCCCTCCCCTCTTGGCTGCATTTCAACCTCCCCCTTGCTCCCAGCACATACACAAGTTGAAGTCTTTCACTTGTGTTAACAACTACCCCTTGTCCCCTCCCCCCCCCAATCCTGTATCTCCTCTGGTTGGCACCCTATCTTTCTCTCTCCCTTACCATCTATTTTTCCAGATCTTTCTCCACCCACAGTCTGATGTCAGCTCCCACCACGGCCTCCCTGAGGACCCAGTGGGCTTGCTTGGGTCTTATTTTACTTGGCCTTCTGTGCCACTGGGTGCCCATCACCATTTCCTCTAGAAGGCCTTCTCGTCCTGTTCCCTAGCTCCTCTTACAAACTCCTTCCTGGGTTTTCTTTCTCTGCCCGCCTCCTCAGTGCTGATGTCACACAGGTCTGCCTCTGGGTCCCAGCTCTGCCTTCTCTGCTTTTTTTTTTCACCGCTGCACGCTCTTTCTGGGTGCTAGGAATATTCCCGTGACTGCAGTTGCAGTCCATATGCCAACAACTCTTCGATCTACATTTTTAGCCCAGATCTGTTTTCTGAGCACCAGACATATTCAGAGAGTTTTGAAGTGGACAACTCCACTCAGATGCTCCATAGCAACCTCATATTTAACTCATCTGAAATGAGTTTATCATCTTCCTCTGCTGACCTACTCCTCTCTCTCAGTTCTCTCACATGTTATCATCCACAGATGTCCCAGCCAAAGACTGCGCTGGCGTCCTCTCTCGCCTCTCCCTGGCCCGCCACACCCAGTGGTCACGAAGTCTTGTTCGTGCTTGCTCCTTATGGCTCTGGAGACTAATTCCTTTGTCTCCCAGCCACTGCTTTGGCCCAGCAACTTATAATTTCTCTCCTGTATTATAGCAATAGATATTTCAGTCTCGTTTCCCTCAAATTGCTGCTAGTACTATAGTATTGCTGCTATTACCAGTCCTCTGTGCTTGCTGTTATTATTACTACTATTTCTGCCACTAATGCAGCTCTGTGAAGGCCAGGGGATTTATCTGTTTCGTCTCCTACAGTCAAACCTCCCAATGCCTCGGTGAGGTGGCTGGTATCTTCATTGCTCATGGTTTAGAGCACTGAGATCAGAGAAGTTGTTACTTGTCCTTGTGCAAGATCATGCTGATTCCAGAGTCGCCTAGCCACAATGCTACCATTGATCCCTGCAGCTACATTTATTAAGTTCCTACTGCATACCCCGTCCTTTATAAGCTCTCACTGAATCCTTGCAAGGGTTCGTGAACTCTTCAAGGTAGGTAAAGAAACTCAGTCCCTGCCACATCCCTCAAGTGGCCGAGTCAGGATGGCCCCTGCCTTGTCTCTGACTCCCGGGCTGGGGCCTCTTCCTCTGAGCCTCTGTGATGCTTCAGAGCCCCCTCCACACTGCCAGGGCATCTTTAAAATCCAGACTGGAGCTGGCCATTCACCATGGCCTTCAGGGTAAAGCGTGAGCACCTTACCCTGTGACAAGGGCTCAGGGGACTGCCCCATCCAACCCTCTAGTCCAGGGGTCCTCAAACTTTTTAAACAGGGGGCCAGTTCACTGTCCCTCAGACTGTTGGAGGGCCGGACTATAGTTTAAAAAAAAACTATGAACAAATTCCTATGCACACTGCACATATCTTATTTTGAAGTAAAAAAAACAAAACGGGAACAAATACAATATTTGTATTTGCATGTGGCCCACAGGCCGTAGTTTGAGGACCCCTGCTCTAGTCTCATCTCTTGCCACTGTCCCCACCCCACTTCTTTAGTTATGAACCGAGATCTAATCAGGGAAGGCAGGAGCCCCTTCTCATTTGCTTCTTCCTCTGCCAGACTCACCTCCCCCTCCCTCCCCACCTTACCTGGCTACTTGTTACCTATTCTTTAGGCTCACTCTTGAGCTGCCTCCTCCAGGCAGCCTCTCTGATAGGTCTCCTCACCGGCAGACTTATAGGCCTTTGCTGGCTGCTTCTTACCCCTTCCTCAGCAGTCTTTCTATAATCCTGTCCCCACCCAGGGCCCCCTACACCTGTCCCCCCAGCAGCAGCTTCGAGGGGGCAGAACCTTGTGATTTTTGCAGCCCCACTGCCTCTTGCACACCTGGCTGCACCCGTGCCTGGCTGTTAAGTGAGAGAGACAAACTGGGCCTCAAGGGCAGTTGGCAAATATTCTGGTGCTTTGCTTTTCAGAAATACAGACTGCATTCATGTAATTGGGCTCTGCCAGCATTAAAAACCTGCTCTTTCATTGTGACTGGAAGTTTTGGCCCATTTTCATGGTTATGAGTTATGTCCACGCAGTCCTTTGAACCTGTGAACTAGAAGGAAGTTGTTTGGAATACAGCACAGACGTGTGGGCAGGAAAAGTCTTCCACGGAAGTAATCGCAGGTTCCTGCCATTCTTTACCGTCATTTTCAGTTTTCCGGAATGTGCACGAATACGGCCTTATTTGCCCAGTAACCGTTCATTTCTTTGGGAGTGGACATGCTCGCTGTGCCGGGGAGTGGTGAGCGCTGCTCCACCAGCAGAGAAGACCCGAGCCACAGGCTCACACAGGTCTGGCGAGAACAGGAGTGAAAGCCAGGATTTCTGCTTCTGCTCAAAAGTTCTGCAATAACTTCTCCCCCAGACCCTTTTAGTCAGCAGCGGCAGTTCAGAAATCTGTTCCACTGCGTGAAAGCTTAGAGAAAAGGGGAGACCAGAGTGCGGATTAGGCTCTGAAACATGACTCTGTGGTCCAGAAAAAGTGATCAAAAAAGGGCTTTTCCTCTTTGAAAGAATCTGTAGGGCTGGTTGTGACAGGAGCTATGGAGGGCAGAGGTAGTCATTCATTCATTCATTCATTCAGCACATATTTATATAGATGAGGAAAGGGAACAAGAAGACTTACTCCATCCCTCTAAACTGTGTAAAGGAAGGAGTTGAAAAGTACAGGGACCCTTCCTGTAGGAGAAGAATGTAGGCATCCCTATGAGTGCAGGCCTTTGTGTTAGCCCATCCAGTAAATGATTCACTGCACAGCGGGCGTGTGCTTCCTTTACTCACAGCCTGTTTTCAGGAGAGGGTATGCTGAACTCATTAACACTGTAATGTCAACAACTGAGAACACTTTATCTTCCATTTTAATGGAAAATAAGGGCTAAGTAAGCGAAAGTAATCTCTTACCAGCTGAACTTTGGGAATTAATAAACCTGGGCAGGCTTATAAATAGATAACATCATTCGTGGGCTGTGGGGCCTTGTTGGAATCTGTGAGATCTATGGAATCAAAGCGTGTCTGTTGTTCCCAGCAGGATGGTGCAGGCAGGGCTCTGGCCGTGGGACTCTGTTATAGCTCAGTGACCTTGGAAGTAATTCTCCTGATAGACTCTTGTTCCTAGGTTTTCGTTCCCCATCTGAAAAAAAGTGAGGTTCTAGGTCTTTCAAGCTCCAGACTTTAGAGCAGTGATGGCGAACCATTTGAGCTTGGCATGTCAGCATTTTGAAAAACCCTAACTTAGCTCTGGTGCCGTGTCACATATAGAAATTTTTTGATATTTGCAACCATAGTAAAACAAAGATTTATATTTTTGATATTTATTTTATATACTTAAATGCCACTTAACAAAGAAAAATCAACCAAAAAAAATGAGTGTCATAGGTTTGCCATCACTGCTTTAGAGATTCTTTAATAAAGCTGGCTCCACATTAGAAAAAATGAGATTTATTAAAGAGAAGGTTATATTTAAAGCAGTGATAGAGCCCGGCCGGTGTGGCTCAGTGATTGAGTGTCAATCTATGAACCAGGAGGTCACGGTTTGATTACAGGTCAGGGCACATGCCTGGGTTGTGGGCTGGATCCCCAATAGGGAGTGTGCAGGAGGCAGCTGATCAATGATTCTCTTTAACCAGTGATGCTTCTATCTCTGTCTCCCTCCCACTCTGAAATCAATAAAAAACATATATTTAAAAATAAATAAGGCAATAATAGAAAGATCTTTCCCTTGCAAACCTGAGATGAGAGCTAGACTAGTTCGCCAAAGGATCATCCAATTTACATAGTTAATTTTAGTAGCTAAAGTGAGCATGTATTTTTCCATCCTCTCCTTGGCATGATCTCTGGTGTGATGAGACTTAGGAAGGATCAGATCAACAATCGTCAAAAAAAACCCAAAAACCCCCACTTCTAACCCCCTCCAGCTCTTCCTCCCCATTATAAACTTCCAACTTAAATTTGAAATCTGACAAATACAGTTATTCATAGCTAACCTATCTGCTTTTTTGCTTTAATTGGGTTAACCTTTAAGAAGAGCTGGCATATTTGACTTAAACACTTGCAGCGTATAATTTATAATATTGGCTGTCGGAGGGCCTTTCCTATTCTTATTTGTCCTTTAGCTTGGCAGCTCATAATTAACCAATAGTGATATTTATTTTAACTTGAGGAACATATGTGTTGAGGTATAAAATGAGCATCTGAGAAGTAGAATCACAGCAGCTTTAGGAAATAAAATTTAAAAACTGTGAAGGCTACAAATTAGCCTAAATAAGAAGCCAAATAAATCTGCACTAAACAAATTAATTTTCATTGGGGAATTTATTTCTGGAATGTCCCTTTATAGTTGGTTTCAGAACTAACATGACAGGATAGAAAAAAAAAAGTGTAGATTTCTCATGGACAGTGTTGGTAGGAAGTGAAAAACAGAATTTATCCCTCTTGGTAATATTTATTTTGTGTGAAGATAGAATCCATAAAGCACCACCAGATAATCCCATTCAATCCACACAAAAGCTCTTTGATGTGAGTAGTTTTCTCATTTTTAAATGAGAAATCAGTTTCTGAGAAATCACGTTTCTGTTAAATGTGAGCATCAGTTTCCCCTTCACCACCTGACCATTTCCGTGAAGTCTAGTATGTTTGGCCTCTACACCGGGCAAGGCTTCTCTGCTTAATTTATGTGATACATTTTCAAATATGCTTCCTCTTTAACAATGTACAGGCTGCCTGAGAGAAGCCATTTGTAGGGTTAAGCTATCTCTTTAGAAAAATTCAAATCCATTCGTTCTCAAATATATATTCCCGTGAGCATGTTACTTATTTCATTGATGGCCAGGTTTACATGAACCCTTAGTATTAGAGCCTTATGCTCTCCATCTATTCACTCAAATGGAGTGTTGAGCTTACTAGTAAAAGTTAGAAACTCGCCTGAAATAAGCCTGACGATACAGAGTGGGTATTTTATTCTACATGTTTGAAAGGACCAGCTGTTATTACCTTTGGCATGGTAGAAGTAAAGAAATAGAGCTTCTTCTAAATAAAATGTGAAACATCCGTAACAACTTGTCTGGCTTATGTTAAAGGCTGTTTTTGTTCTGTGCACTGTGGTCAGTCATCGGTTGACATCTTTTATGTTTTATATGTCAGTAGTGCGGCTGACGTCGCTGTTTCATTCATTTCTGCTAATATTAAATCAAATTTGATTCAAGCGATGTAGCAGGGTGTTGAGTTTTCAGTTTGGCAAAAATGTTTTTTTCTGCCTAGTTCTTGTGAGCTAATAGTCTGCGTAACAGCTCTAATTAGTCAACTGGTTTTTCTCCTGTTTGTGCTGGGGTGTGGGAGCTCTGACAGGTCACAAGAAGATGAATCATGGACTTGATGCTAAAACATGATTATGCTTGCTATAATGAAAACATCCTACAAATATTACAACTACGAAATAACGCACTATCTCTGGTAGACAAGTGCCGTTTGTTCAGCTAAAATATTCCATTTCTTTTTAAAAATATTTTTATTGATTTCAGAGAGGAAGGGAGAGGGAGAGAGACATACATCAATGATGAGAGGGAATCATTGATCAGTTGCCTCCTGCACGCCCCCTACTGGGGATCGAGCCCACAACCTGAGCATGGGCCCTTGACTGGAATCGAACCCAGGACCCTTCAGTCCGCAGGCCAATGCTCTATCCACTGAGCCAAATCAGCTAGGCTGTGGTCGGCAAACTGCGGCTTGCGAGCCACATGCAGTTCTTTGGCCTCTTGAGTGTGGCTCTTCCACAAAATACCACATGCAGGCACATGTACAGTGTGATTGAAACTTCGTGGCCCATGAGCAGAAGTCGGTTTTCGGCCTGGGCGAGTCTATTTTGAAGAAGTACTGTTGATATTTGGCTCTGTTGACTAATGAGTTTGCCGACCACTGACTAGGGCAATATTTCATTTCTTCATCAAAGCCCAGATGATTCAGTATTAAGTAATCTCATGCCAGAGCAGTGTTTAAGGGTGGCTAGTGAAAACGTTTGTGTATCTAGGTAAACAGACGATCACCTGAACTAGCCTGAGACTCTCACAGCATTGAGCTGCCCAGGCTGCCTCAAACCTCTGGGATATGCCCATGGTAAACTTTGGGGGAGGACTAGAGGGCTGTGTTTAATAAGCAGAGAGCCCAAGCTTGCGTTCACTTATTACTCCAGAGGAGAAAAAAATGAGTTTATTGATCATTGACACCTTACATAAGTTGCCTTGCATAAAGCAATTTAAAACAGGGAAGGAGGGCACAGAATGAGATTCAGAGCCCATATAAATCATTGAGCAAAATGAAATCCAAGTTCTCAAGCCAGCCATTGAGACTAAAATGCTGACCTACCGCCTCCTGGGGTTCGAGGCGTTGAGTAGGCCGGGGGTGTGGGTGTGGACCTGCCTTCCTCTCAGGGAACTCAGCTCCTCTCTTGCTCCCTCTTGGCCCCACTTCACAAAATCAAAATAAACAGAAAAGTCACTAGATATGGCTTTTTGCTAGTTGTGGGAACTAGTTTGTCCCATCTCAGAGATCCCTACTGGTTGTGATCAGGGGTTCTTTTCCCCCCTTTTTTCATTTTTATGATATATATTTTAATCATATATTATATATTAGGGGTTCTTTCATCTTTATGTCCGAATGCAAGGAGTCACATTCTAAGATAGACCCTTCCTTCTCCCAGGTGTGGGCTTGGTCCACCAGGAGGATCGAGAGCTCTCCTGACCCACCTTCATTCACAGGATGGCTATGAGCCTTCATCCTTGGCTTCCTTTAACCCCCCTTTAAATGATAGAGCCCTTTCAGGGGTGTTTTCAGCATTAATAATGTTAAAAATCATAATAATCACCCCAAGAAAAGCTCAGGATATTTATGAAAGCTTCATTAGCAACATCTATGACCTTTTTGCCATAATGAATTCTGCCTCATTAATACATATATTCAAATTAAAGATATGTTCTTTGGCCAAAAAGAGAGCAGACATTTTTTATCATTTGTCAATTTGAGGTTTTTCTTTGGTGGGGTATAGGGCTTGATTGAAAATTTTGGTCACACATCAGGTTTTACGAATATAGAATAATCTAGTTAGTATATCAGAACAAAAAATCTTGCTGAGTTGACTTAAGAGAATTACCTTTTTAATTCAACAGAATTATGACATTTGAGTTAAGTGATAATTGATAACAATATTTTTCCATAAGATACCTTTTATAATTGCCTAAAATAGATGGCAAAGATTGCAGAGATATGTAATAAATATTAATTAGTGTCATTATGGGCAATTTTTATTTAATTTATGTTTTGTATAATGAACATGTATTCATTTTATTAGAGAAGGAATAATCTACAGTTACAATGTTAAGACCATAGTCCTTAAAAAAGAAAAGAAAAGAAAAAGACCACCTTTCGTGTTGTTTTGCCTTCTCTTCTATATGAGGCAGCCAGGGTTTAAAAAATTTGAAATTGTAAATAAGGAAAAAATAAGCCAACAGTTTTGTTCCTATTCAGCTCTTTCTCTTTACATTTGCAGAATAAGCACCGATAATCTTTTAAGGAATTAGGGTGTCATCGTTATCTTTTTGGGTAAAAAGGCCATCTCCAGTGAGGGTGGTGGCTCCACCCATAGGTCAGAGGAAAGTCAGAAGGAAGAGTGCGTCACCTCTACCTTCTCTCAGGAGCCCATCCCTTCCATCTGCTCAGGGACTTTCCTCTTCTTTACCTGCAGCCTCTCCTCCATTTCAGGAGCCCTCGAGCTGCACACTTAAGATCTGTGCACCTCATGATGTGGACATTATACCTCAATACAGCAGTAGGACACACAGGCCCACAAAACTCTCCTTCATCCCTACTTTGTCCCCTTCTGCTCTCCTGTCAGGCCCCTGCTGTGTTGCTTATCTCTATGGAGAGGATCATGCCCCCCAGGTTGCTAAGTCCCAGGTGCCCATCCCAGTGCTCAGCCTCATGCTCTCAGAATGTTTGACTGTCCTGCTTCCCAGAGCCACTCCATCTATTACCCATCCATCAGCCATCCCAACCTCTGTCCATCCTCCATCAGCCACTGTGCTGTCCATCTGTTCCTCCCTCCACTATCCATCCACCTTCTACCAGGCCCACTTTAAAAAAAACCCACAAAACTTAATTTTTAAAAGATGGTTAGAGTTACAGAAAAATTTTTAAGATCGTTTCCATATACTCTCCAACCAATTAGTAACATCTTAAATTAGGATGGTACATCTGTCACAATTAACGAGCTATTATTGGTACATTATTATTAGTAACTAAAATCCACACTTTATGCAGATTCCTTAGTTTTTACCTCGTATCCTTTATCTGTTCCCAGATTCCATCCAGGGCACCGCATTACATTTAGTTGTCATGTTTCTCAGATTATCTCTGCTATGGCAGTTTCTCAGACTCTCCTTGTTTTTAATGACCTTGACAGTTGTGTGGAGGACTGTTTAGGCATTTTGTAGAATGCCAAAGGGATCACAGTAAAGCGACTTCCTGTTTCTATCTATGCTATATTATTCAAAGTATCAAATGCCTGGCCAGAGTGGCTCAGTTGGTTGGGCATTGTCCCATTCACCAAAAGGTTGCTGGTTCCATCCCCATTCAGGGCACATACCTGGGTTGTGGGTTCTATCCCCGGGTGGGACACGTATGGAAGGCAACCATCAGTGTTTCTCTCTCTCTCTCCACTTCCTTCCTCTTTCTAAGCATGTCCTCGGGTGAGGATGAAAAACAAAATAAACATGTGAGAACTTCCTTAGTTTATTTGAAGGAATTATTCTTTGTTCTAATTCACAATCTGCTTCTTTCTATGGATATTTTTGTGACCTAGTGGATTGGTGTCTCGGGGGCCATAGAGTTGTTACGATCACCTTCAACTAGTCCACATTCTAACAAATCCCTTTCGGGCCACAGAAGTGAGATCTTTCTTTTACTCTGTTATTGGGAGTGAGGCCCATGTAAGGGCAGGTCCTTGCCATTGCTCCCGGTGTCTGGTTGGCAGTGAAGTTGAAGGAGTGGCTGAATCAGGAGAATCCGGTTCACCGTGTGGAGGAACCTGTGGGAGAGACAGTGGGTTTACACTGATTGACGAGACTACTCAGGAAAGTGGGAAGCAAGACTGCTAGGAATAGCCAATTAGTTAAGGCAAGTCGCATTGAGCAAGTGATCTGGCCTTAACCTGTGTACCGGCTAGCCTGTCACTCTCCTCCTTCTGGCTTCCTGTGTTCTTGACTCCATGTCCTGTTTGCCAGAAATCCTAATACCCATGTTTTCCAGCCTGCAAACTTCACCCTGGTTCCCGACAGATGCCTTGCTGGGTGGGTTTGCTGTAGAGTTTCCGACATTGCATTGCCCTCTGGACAGGATTTAGCCAGTCTTCACACTCAGCAGGCCTCTCCCTGCACTGCCTGTCGGAGAGGGCATGGCACACATCTACCCAGTCCCAGGAGCACCTAGACGATGCCTTGAAGCAGAAAACAAGACAACTGTCTTGTTACAGAACCCTCTGCCTGTTGTTGTCTCTGTGACGGGACCTGCAGAGAAGAGAGGGAAGATGAAGCCAGAGTTTGGGCCCATATATGGGTTTCACTTAATGGTGCTTTCGGGCCAGGTTTATATTGGGAAGGGAACTATCTTGGTAGATAAGAAGTGCAAAGTCTTGCCCATGTGACCGAGGACTGGACCCTGTCTGTTGACAGCAAAGAGGGTAAAGATAGGGTCAGGTGTGGAGTGCCCAAGGGGCTGTAACTTGGCTTTTGTGAAGATGCAGTGGGTTTCCACGTAGCCGCCACTTCCTTCCTTCTTTCCTACTTTCCAGTTTGCTTTGCTGTCCTTTTCTCCTTGGTGCAGGGAGGCAGAGGGCAGGTGGGGGTGAGTTACTTTAATTGGGCCAAGTGGACCTGTGTCAGAACCCTAGGGGAGTGATGGCGAACCTATGACACGCGTGTCAAGAGGTGACACGCGAACTCATTTTTTTGGTTGATTTTTCTTTGTTAAATGGCATTTAAATATATAAAATAAATATCAAAAATATAAATCTTTGTTTTAGTATGGTTGCAAAGATCAAAAAATTTCTGTATGTGACATGGCACCAGAGTTAAGTTAGGGTTTTTCAAAATGCTGACATGCCGAGCTCAAAAGGTTCGCCATCACTGGACTAGGGGCTGGTTCTGCCCAGTAACTCCCAGTGAGTAGATCGGGACAGACTTCATCCCTGGGCATGGGAGATGGGCTTCCTTTTGCTGCCTGTGTCATTCCCCTTTGCTCTACTGTTAGCCTGGGTTGTGGTATAAATATTGTCTGGCTACTCATCAGTGTAATGTTTTACCTCACTCGTGAGTAGGCTGCGTACTGTGACCATAACCTCCCAGAGGGCTTTGTGTGCGTCTCTTTCCTGCCCCCCCTCCCCGGGGGCCCTGCACCCCCACCTGCAGACACCTGAGGCTTTTGTGGAGGCTCTGTGCCCTCCCAGTCTACCTGTGCCTTGTGATCAGGGGCTGGCACCACACTGGAAAGGTTTACGCTGACCTGTCTCTGGGCTAAGGGTCCAGTGGTCTGTTTGATAATCCAGCCCAGGTGGGAGGCGGAGGAAACCCTCAAGTGTGGACAGAGGAATGGGGTCCCAGGGACGATGGAAGCCCTATGTAGGTTGACAGAGGGACAAGACCAGCACGAGAATCTCAGGAGGCTCCAGCCACAATCAGAGGGGAAGGGGGTTACCGGATATCTGTTATTTTCCTAACATGCAGGACCAGCCCTTGAAGTTGAGTTCTTCAATCTAAGTAAAGTGAACACAATTGATTTATAGACTTACTGGAAGTATCTCAACCAAGAGATGACTGTGTCTAACCTAAGCATACTAACAGATGTATTATCTTGACTGCTGCTTCCTCTTTCTTTCTTTTTTTAATCATTAAAGATAAAATATGCCTGGCTTTCAAAATTCTCATTGTTTTACTAAATAGCGTATCAGAAATACTACAAAGGATCTTTTTTCACTCTTGGTGATTGTGTTACTATGAGTGGAAGTGATCATCTAAGATGAAGAAAGAGCTAGTTTTGCTTTGTCTCAGCTATCCTGACCCAGTTTAAGGAGATATGGAGGCAGTGAGGTGTGCTCTCTGATAGGTGGGTTTCCAATCTCACAGGAGACTGACTTCTTCAGCCACAGAGAAGGACAGAAAATGAGATCTAGGTACCTCCTGGATTACTGGCCCGAAAAGGGCATGCTCAGGCTAAGCCAGCTCTCTGGGAAGGCCAGCCAGCTGCACTTGCCACTGTCTAGACCAGTGGTTCTCAACCTTCTGGCCCTTTAAATACAGTTCCTCATGTTGTGACCCAACCATAAAATTATTTTCGTTGCTACTTCATAACTGTAATGTTGCTACTGTTATGAATCGTAATGTAAATATCTGATATGCAGGATGGTCTTAGGCGACCCCTGTGGAAGGGTTGTTTGACCACCAAAGGGGTCGCAACCCACAGGTTGAGAACCGCTGGTCTAGATGCTCTCCGTTCCTGTGAGGAAAGAAGGCCTACTCAAAGCTCTGTTCAACTTCCTCACATCCCCTCCAAGTCACTTCCTCCTGGTGGAAGGCAGGCCTATGCGGTCTGCCTGTCCCAAGACTAGAGCCAGCATGGGGAGGCGTGCCGGGAGGCCCTGCGAGGAAAGAGTGAGGGCAGGGGATCACCCAGGTGAGGAGAGTCCCAGTCAGCATCTAGATTTGGGGGTCTGGACACACAGTCCTGTCTTTTAAATAGAAACTAACTACCGATTTGCCCTTTATTAGACTTGGAATCCCCAAATGCACATGTCATGTTAAATCTTTGACATTGGTTCATGGACTATTAAAAATAGTTGATAACATTCATGATGAGGCTTTCATATTTGTGAGATGAAACAACCTTATTATTATTTAGTACTAGAGGCCTGGTGCACGAAAATTCATGCATTGGGGGACGGGGGAAGGGGTTCCTCAGCCCAGCCTGCCCCCTCTCACAGTCTGAGAGCCCTCAGGGGATGTCCCTGTGAGGAGCAGGTCTAAGCCACAGTCTGGCCTCCCTCTGTGGGAGGCAACGGCAACCAGGCTGATCAGGGGAAGGCTCCGCCCTCGAAACCACCTCGGCTGCCTGCCCTCGACCCTTGCAGCCGCCGCTGTCTGGTCTAATTAGCATATTATGCTTTTATTATTATAGAAGATAGTTGTGATGTGAGTAAATAATGTCATGCATAGAATGAGTAAGACAAGAGTTTGAGTCAGTCTGACACACTGACTGGGGAAATTACTCAGCCTTTTTTTTCTCTGGTTTCTGCCAGATTTTACCCAAACAATTGGGGTAACAGAAGGGATGTGAGATTTACTGAGGTGATCCACAATAATTCTACACAGTATTTCTGTTTTAAACCTAAAATTATATTTTACACTGAATGACCACATTTAAATCTGATCCTTTCCAATATTTTTCCTTCACACAGAAAATTCAACAATGTGAAAAAAATCAAAGTAGAATATTATACTCTAACATAGATTCAGTCACTGTGGAGAGAGATATATTTATTATTGGGGCTTATTTACTTCATTAGGTGATGACTACAACTTGTTGTCTTGTCAAAATGTAACTTTGTACATATTACTTACAGCATTAAGGGCTTCTAATTCAGAACAGATTCATCTACTTCTGGTTTTGCTGGTTTTGTGGCAAGATAATCTACTTACTTGAATCTTCTTTTGGTAATAGCTTAATTAGATGGTCAGACAGATCTTTACACAACACATTCAAAAACTATAAATTTCGTTCCTAAGTGGTTGAAGGCGAGTTAGAGTGTTGAAAAGACAGTGTGGCTACTCTGTGGAGAATGGCCAAGTGGGCAGTGTGGAAGGTCAGGCCACAGTTAGGAAGCCGGAGGGAGCTGTGTGGCCCAGACCAAGGTGTTGGAGGTGGGAATGGAGAAGGGTGGGCAGATGTGGGTGCTATTTGGAGGTAGGATCAACAGAATTTGCTAGTGAATAAGTGTGACATCTGGCAGGAAGGTGACAGTAGTCATTTGCTCAGGACACATTGTCCTGGTGGGTGGATGCCCTTGGGAAATGAGACAGGAAATCAGAAGCTTGATTGGGGAACAGTACAAAGGGCACCACCTTCTTCCGAGGTATTTTAATTTACCCTTTGTTCACTCATTAATTCCCCTTCTTGGCGTTAGTTTTGTGGATATAACCCTCCAGGGTCTGTGTGATCTTTTTCCTCCAAAGTGTCAGATGAAGAGTGATGCATTTAAAATGTTTGAGTCTACTCCCCATCTCCCACGTCTTAACATACTTCTTTCTCTTGACACAGTGTCAGCTCAGACAGAGGTCTTAACGCAATAGAGCAGATTGCAATGTTCTTTGGTGACTTAATTGACATCCTCATCCCATTTTTCATGGTCACTGTTAATTGGATTTGAGGAAGACTCAGGTCTCTTGATTGGATAGGGCAGCCCTCCGGGTGTCCCTGATTGAATTGTGCCAACATTCTGGCCTTGTTGTGGAGAACTGGGGAAATACCTGAGTCTCATTTGTAATATATCATCAAAGCATCTTTTACGTTAGAGGGATTTCTGGCGATGGCTAAGCTCCTCATGTTGATGTTGATTGTTTTAGCGTTTCTTTCTGTGGAAACATTTTCTGACCTCACATTCTGGGGCTGCTCCCATTTGGAACCCTTAAAACCTTACTCCAGACCAATATGGAATGTTTTATTATCAAGTGTGCCTCTGGATAGAATTTGAAAGCTGTGGACACCTTAACACCAACATCTACAGTTTGGAATCTTAACCTGCGATAGTTCTACACTGAATCCAGCCCCTCCTCTTAATTCTTATGAATCCCCCAGCTTTATCTCCACCCCCTAAAACAGAACACCTCTAGGAAGCTACAGGAAGGCCAAGGCCAAGGCCGTCACTGTTCAGCAAGGCCCTCCAAGCTCTTAGTCTGGCCTTGATTCCTCATCTCATTGTAGGTCAAAGTGCCTGACCAGGATAAATCTCATAAGCTCCCAAAGTCTTCATTTTCTCACTTGTAATGATAGCACCTGCTACTAGGGTTGAGATGAGAAGTAATTAAACTCCTGATTTTAAAAGCTATTGGCACAGTGCCTGGTTCAATGATCCTGATAAATATTAGCTATTATTGTTTTTATAAAAGAGGACTGTCTTACTCAAATTTGCACTTCTTTGACCAGGCCTAGCAATGTACTTTGTGATAGTTTGTGTTTTACATAGGTATTTTATTTTATTTTTTTATGTGCCTCAGGCATGAAACAGCTCTGGCCATTGACACAGGCCTCAAGCTAGGATGAACTAAGAAATGTACATCTGCTTTGCCCCTGATTGATATAGAGCAACACCATTCAATCAGGTGTCTCCTTGCCCATTGCCATGGGGTTACACAGATATTTTAAAGAAAACAAACACATGGGCTCTAAGTCACTGATTCATAGCTGATTTATGGTTCAGAACTTTGCCTTTTTATATTAACCAAAGGACATAATAGTCCCCACTCTGGGACTGATTTACTGATTCTTGGAGGGTGTAGATCAGGTGAGTTGCTAATCAGTCTTCTGGACAGAGGCCCGTAATCATTAAAAGATGCAAAATAAAACTGACGTTTTGAGCTCTGTAAACAAAGGCGTCTCCCAGATCTGATAAAAATTTGAATCAAGACTAATCTTCTCCCTGGCCCGGGTCCACTGTTGATTTCCTCAGACTTACAGTAGCTCTCATTGGTGAAATACTTACTGTAAGGCAAGCCCTGTGTTAGGCAAAGACATACTATCTAATCCTTGAAGCCCAGTGAGGTGAGTTCTATTTTTATTTATTCCCATTTTATGGATGAGGAAATTGAGGTGCAGAGAGGTTATATCACACAAATAGTAATTGCTAGAGCAGGGACCAGAACCCAAGTCTGCTTGGCTTAAAATCTGTTCTGAAATACTATTAGGTCAAGCTGATGTCGAGTTTCAGAAATATTCCTTTAAGAGCAAATATTTAATGGAGTGTCAACAATGTGTAAGATGATGCTTGAGGTCCACTAAGAAGAAACCTGCTTGAAGTGTCCAATTACACACTGTCCCCAGTCTTGGTGTTACTTGGTCTGGAGGGAAAAAGGAGAGCTAGCCAAACTTTCTTTGTCCAGATTGTGGTTTGTTGATCTCTTCTGAAATATTTGTGAATTCACTCATTCATTCTCTGCCTGGGTTCACTGTGAATTCATGATGGGTAACTACAAGCTGGTCCTTATACTATGTTTGTCTAGACCACCAGTTCTCCCATTTTCCTAGGTGACATATGCATACCATTCCTCTTCCTCCATTCTCCGACACCTCATCTCAGCCATCAGCCTTGTTTCCTGTTTCATTGAGAAGATAAAGACAATCGGAGGGAACTTCCACAAGTCCCCACGTGTCCCCACTGGCATGTGTCCACACACACTGTGAGTCTTCTCACAGTGGACGAACTGTCCACATTCCAAACTAGGCACTGTAACTTCTTGCCCACCCAATAGTGCTCTGATATTTCACCTCACTGTCTTTTTTTTTTTTTTAAATATATTTTATTGATTTTTTACAGAGAGGAAGGGAGAAGGATAGAGAGTTAGAAACATCAATGAGAGAGAAACATCGATCAGCTGCCTCCTGCACATCTCCTACTGGGGATGTGCCCACAACCCAGGTAGATGCCCTTGACCGGAATCGAACCGGTCAAAGCTATCAAGAATATGACATCTCACTTAGTAGGCAGCTCAGCTTTAACATGCAAACACAAGCTCTCAGCCCTGTCCTTCTCCCAACTGCTCTTTCTGCCTTGTTCTTCTCAGTAATGGCAACCTCATCCTAAAAGTTATTCAACTCAGAAACCTTGGTGTCATCCTAGCCTCGTATCCTATATTCAGTTGGTCAGTAAATCCCATTGGTTCAACTTTCAAAATAAACCCCGAGTCTGACCTCCTCTTCCTTGGTCCATAACACCAACTTCTCTTGCCTGGATTATTTTAGTAAGCTCCACCTGCTCTCCCTTCTTCCTCCTTCATCCCCTACCACTTTATTCTCAACACAGAAACTAGAGTGATACTAATCATATAAATCAAATTATATATATACTAGAAGCCCGGTGGACAAATTTGTGCACAGGTGGGGTTTGGACAGCCCACCCCAATCAGCACTGATTGGGCCTGGCCAGCTGGGGGGAGGGGCCCCAGGCGGTTGGCCAGCTGGCCCCGCCCCCTGGTTGAACTCCTGGTAGAAGGGACAATTTGCATATTAGGCTTTTATTATATAGGATGTAGCATGTGTTATTACACTGATCTCAATACCTCTCTGATCTTCCATTTCTTTCCCCTTCACTCTGCTCCCCACACTCCCCACTGGCTTCCTCATTCCTTATACATGCCGTAAGTGTTTCCTCCTCAGGGCTTTGCAACTTGCTGTTCCCTTTGCCTGGAACAGTCTTCTCCTAGATATCTGTGTGGCTCACTCCCTCACCTCCTTCAGAGCTTTACCCATAGTGAACCTTTCATGATCACCGTTTTTTTTTGTTTGTTTGGAATCACAACACCCTCAACACTTTCTATTTCCCTTTCCTGCTTTAATTGTTTTTACAGCTCTTATCTCCATCTAACACTATTTTGCTTATCTAAGTTCCAGGAGGGCCAGATTTTATCTATTTTGTTTCCTACTCTATTCCCAGTGCCTAGAATAATGCCTAGCATATAGTAGGCACTCAATAACTATCTGTGGGATGAATTTATCCACAGAGTGTCTATTTATTATAACTATGCACAAAGAAGAGTGCTTAGGGTTGGGAGGGGCACAAAAATAAATCGACATGTATACTATTCTTTGAGTGTTCCCCATAGTATGACACAAGCCGTGCACACGACCCCTCCTTTTTTAAAAATATATTTTATTGATTTTTTACAGAGAGGAAGGGAGAGGGATAGAGAGTTAGAAACATCGATGAGCGAGAAACATCAATCAGCTGCCTCCTGCACGCCCCCTACTGGGGATATGCCCGCAACCAAGGTACATGCCCTTGACCTGAATTGAACCCGGGACCCTTTGGTCCGCAGGCCGACGCTCTATCCACTGAACCAAACCAGTCAGGGCTCCCCTCCTTATCATGAAGTGCCCTGGTGATATGAGACTAAATGGTCTCAGGCATGGGAGTGGTCTACAGCTGGAATGTGAGGTTGGTTGGGGGGTGGGAGAGCATTCCAGGTGGGGATGCCCATGTGCCTGAGTGACGCAGGAGCACTCAGCATGGGAAATGAGTCACTTGGTTTGGTAATTTCATTTGCTTCTAAGTTTCCTGTTTGTGAAGTTCAGTGTCTCCCTAGAGGAGTGCTGAATGCTTACCTAGGATCTTCACAATGTAGAAATTTAAGGCAGGAGATTTGATTGGCTGCAGGAGTAGGCTGATCCATTTGGACTTTTCTCACCCATTTTGTGGACTTGATTTGGAAATAGTTATTTAACTGTCTCTAAGATGTGGCCCAGATTATTCACATCGTGCTTGAGCGTGCTATAGGATGACATGGGCACAGTACATTCGGTTGGCCGTTTAGTGGGATGGAGATAGACCCTATAATAGTGTGAGGGCTCAGTTCCCTTTTTCTGCAGTCTCTTTCCTTGATCTCTTATTTAACTACAAAGTAAAAATCATTTATAGAGGCTGCCACGTGCTGATGTGGGCCAGGCTTTGATTTATGCAGAGAAGGAAGCTTAGATGATACCAAATCCTGTGGTTTGCAAACTTGTTTATCAGAGTCATCTGGGAGCTTTTAGAAACCACTCCAGGCCTCCTTAGTCAGCATCTCCAGAGAACACACCCAATAATACATACTTGACATATATAAAGAAGTTGCCTGTGACCTGGAGGAGGGAGGGAGCTCTCCATCGGCTGCTCTGGGTCACTTGGATCTGGGTCCTTCTGAGGCAGCCCATTTGTGATAACAGCTAGACCCCATTCCCTTCAACTGCCATTTCTGTGATGTGGCTCCTGACCCGGTGCCCCAACCTCCTCACCCTAGCTCTCCTCCAATTCCTCGGCAGATGTTTATGCTGAATGCCTGGTGTGGGCATGGCTTTCTTATCTCCTTTCTTTCTCCAAATCCCTCTCCTATTGTGGTTACCCTTTCCTTACCTCCACTCCCACCTCCAAATGGTTACTCAGCCACTTCATAATCCTTCTGAGGATTTGGACACAGCTTGAGCCACGATTTATCTTTGTATTGTACAATCCTGTTTATTTTCTGGTGAAAGAATGTGCACGAAATGATGCAGGATTTTAAATGGTGTGTGTAACTTAGCGAAGAGAACCAAATAATGTTCCACCACCATTTGTATGTCAAGTACCAATCATTCTTTTATCATTAATTAAAGGAACAATTCTTCAATTGTCTACCAAGCAGCAGTTTATTATCCTAGGGCAGTGACTCAAATCTCAATCCTCGAAGGCCCGCAGAGGGTTAGAAGGATTATCAGCCACGCGTACCTGCCTTAGGCCTTGGAGAGGTTCAGGATGGGGAGTGTTTTTGAGGGAGAGGAGAAAGCTAGGAGGGGAGCCCAGTGTAAGAGGCACGGTCTCCTCGGGGAGCAGCCTGATGACTTTCATGCGAAGGCTGACTTTCTAGTTCCTGTGGTTTGTCTAGGAAGTTACACTGTGGGCCTCTCACCACCAGCAGACGGAGGGAGAGAAGGAGTCAGTGGGTGAGGCACCCGAGGCAGTAGTCACATGGCCTGCACAGAGTAAGCACTCACTTAGTGTACATTATTGCGGTGATTATTAACAACGCTGCAGAAATGCAGAGCACGTGTTCCTGTTTCCAGGAAGCTCTGCATCTGGGGGCTTTTGCTCACATTTTCTTTTCACCCTTATGGTTTTGAACAAGTTGGGGGTGTGTTAGGTCTTTACTTGAAATATTCAGGCACCAGGAGTGACAGGTTCCTGGGAAGAGACATTTGCATTGAAATTTAAAAATATATATATATTTTATTGATTCTTTTACAGAGAGGAAGGGAGAGGGATAGAGAGTTAGAAACATCGATGAGTGAGAAACATCGATCAGCTGCCTCCTGCACACCCCCCACTGGGGATGTGACCGAAACCAAGTACATGCCCTTGACTGGAATCGAACCTGGGACCCTTCAGTCCACAGGCCGATGCTCTATCCACTGAGCCAAACCGGTTAGGGCTGAACTTCTTTTTAGAAAGAGTAACGAATGCTCCTCGGTGCCCAGGCTACTTAGCAGCTTCTGTGGTCCTTGCTACCGTTTGCTGAGTATGCGCTCCACGCCCGGGCACCTTCACGCCAACTTTGCATTGAGCTCTTGGAATCAGTCACCCCCATTTTACGTGCGTAGGGCAAGGGCTGGGAGGGTGAGCTCTCTTGCCCCAGCTCACACCGGTAGTGAGTGGCAGAGATGGAATTTAAACCTGGGCTGGTCTCTCTCTAAACTCCTTGCACTTGGCCACTCCCTGGCCCCTGCCCAAGGGTCTCATTTGTGCTGAGAGGCAGGTCAGAGGGGCCGGTGTGGGAAGATGGAGGATTTGTTCCCTGGGTTCCTGTTCTGTGCCCTGTTGACCCAGACCCTCCCCACCCCCAGGTCCTTTTATCTCAGAAAAGAGTGGCCTTATGACCCGCTGAGACCAAGGGTGGGACACATCACACCCTTTCTGTCCGACTCTGAGTCCTTTTCTAAAAACTGCGTCTGGAGAGCTACGATAATCTCTCCAGAAATATTCATTTGTTCAACAAGTCACTATATGTTGGTTTTAAGAAGGGCAGAGATTGGGGGTGGAGGAGGAGCGCCCTGCATGGAGGGTGGGGAAGGGAAATGGGGCTCAGACTTGGGAAAGCACCTCCTCAGCTTGGCTCCACGTCATCCCGCTTTCCCACACAGCTCCTCCCTCCTGCAGTCAGCATCCCGTGCTCCCCTAACTTCTCGGATTGAGCACCTTCTCACCAGTGCCCCCCTCACCGCGGAGTCCACAGCGCCAGTGCTCACACCCACCCTTGCGCCCACCTGCTGCCCCTGCGCACTGCTTCCTCGGCTTCCTGCGGGCAGCGGTGCTGCTGGGAGGCCTGAGGGCATCGGTCCTCTGTCCTTCCGTGTGACCCGTTTTCCTTCTGAAAGCTTCCCCGTCTCCCTTCATCCGATGTTCTGAGGCCCCTCCAGTGATGCGGCAAAGCTGGCTCCTTGTTAACTGAAGAAATGTCTTCCAGATCCCAGGGCTGATTTAAACGTTGAATAATATAATATTTAAACATATCCCACTTAAAACCAAGTATAAACTCCTTCTGCTGATGGTTCTTCCAATTATAAAATCAAATCAAAATTGCAAATCAAATGTAAATAGCCAGCCAGTGGCACTCAGCTGTACAACATGAGTTCACTGTGGTGGCGGGTGTCACGTGTGTGGGTTGGGAATTAGGTGCAGACTGCTGCCGCTCAGCGTCCTTAAAGCGACATCTCTGGCTTTGCTTGGTGTAAATAAGTCATTTAAGTATTAAACCTACCCTTTGGCCTTTTTCTCAGTCACCCATGACAACGTAATTCTGCTCGATGCCAATGTGTACACACAGAGCCAACTTGGCTAGCGAACAGCCATCCAGACGATTCTTAGAATAAATAGGCTTGCTTATAGAACGTTGTTTGGATTGTCATAAAGTGAAACCATGATGTGTAAGTATTTTCACAGGGCACTCACCCAACCCCCAGGCTGCAGGCTGCCTCCGCTCTCCGGCGTCTTCCTGTGTGGGTTTCCCCTGCAGGCCTAGAGTAAGGGGCCCTCGGAGGTGGTGGCTGTCATAACAGGTTGTCTCCACCCCCGGCCCCGCTGCTCATGAGTCTCCCTCAGCTGCCAGTGTTCGTAGGGCTGCCATCCCAGGGCACTTCACACCCCCATTTTGAGGCGGAGACTGTGCTGTGAGCCACTGTCACCTTCGGCAAGCTGTTAAGCTGGTTGTCATGGAGCTTGAAAACCATAATCCATTTCAAGCTGTTTTAGCTTGAGCAGTCCTGCCCCCTTCACTGTGGAGAGAGGTGAGCGTGTCTATTTTTTAAAAGCTGACACTCCACTTGACAGGCTTCATGGTGTAGCTCGTTAGAAGTGTGTGTGCATGTGGTATGCGTTGAGTGTGTGTGTGGTGTGTGCATGTGAGTGTGCGTGTGTGTATTGAGTATGTGTGCATGTGAGTGTGCGTGGTGGTGTGCATGTGAATGTGTGTATGTGGTATGTGCATGTGAATGTGTGTGTGCGGTATGTGAATGTGTGTGAGTGTATGTGGTATGTGTGTGGGGTGTGTGCATGTGAATGTGTGTGTGGTATGTGTATGTGTGTGCGTGGTGTGTGCATATGAATGTGTGTGTGTGCTGTGTGCATGTGAATGTGTGTGGTGTGTGCATGTGAATGTGTGTATGTGAGTGTATGTGCATGCGAGTGTGTGTGTGGTATGTGGCATGTGCTGTCACCCAGGCTGACTGTTTCGGGGACCTGCCTCAGTTGCATTGCTGCAGCCTGGCGCCTGAGCCTGTGGGGAGCTCCTGGCTGTTGCAGGCCTGGCTGTAGGCCAAGGGTTCTGCCGGCAGGGCTGTGCCTCTGTCACTCAGCATGGCAGCATGCCCCTGGGTGTGCCAGTTGGGCAGCTGGCCCAGCTGCAGGGCCTGGGCAAAGGGAGGAGGGGAGGAGGCTGCTGAGAGGCACTTCGCTCATCGGGCATGGGGCAGGCACTGGAAATGGCTTAACGCAGAACTGCTTGTTGGTTTGTGAAATGTCCTCAGGGTCCCAGTGTGGTCCTATGATGGCGTCTTCTCCAAAACCTCTCAGCTCAAAACTGGGATCTTCTCTACTTTGTCCTTCTCCCTCGTTCACCATCCAGGTCATCTCCAGATTCCACCTGCTTTGCCCTCCCTGCTTATCAGTGTTTGAAATCTTCATTCTCACCACAACCTACATTCAAGCCCTGTTACTCTCCCCGAGGCGGGTGATGAGCGATAAGCGAAGTGCCTCTCAGCCTCTCAGCGGCCTGCTCACCTCCTCCCTTCGCCCGGGCCCTGCCGCTGGCCAGCTGCCCTCCTGGCATTTCCCACCCTCGCTCTGGAGCCCTCAGTGGCTCTGGTCTTACAGGATGAGGGGAAACTGTCAGGCTGACGGACTTTGTCTTTCACAACATTTTAAGGAGTTACTAACCAACTTAAAAGAAATCAAGATATTTTTACACTAAAGATCTGTATTTTCAACTTTTCCTGAAAACTTGGAGGATCTCACAGCCCTGAGTGCAATAGGCAGGAATGGAGTGTTCTTTTTGCTGTCTTCTCCTGGGACTCGTTTTCATGTTTGCCACACTCCCCACTACTCCTTATAGAGCCCCTATCTGCCTCAGCGCTCATCTCTGTTTCCTGAGTAGCCTCTTTTAATATCTGCTATCCGACTCAAGAAAAGGGCCTTTCTGCACGATGTATTTAGAACACACCTTGTATTCTGGCCTCCTTTGTACCTTGTTGCCTCTTGTGGGTGCTCCCCCTCCCCCTTTAAACCTGTCCAAATCCTGCTATTCCACAAGGCCAGCTGACATGCTCTCTCCTCTGTGAAACCTCCCGGCCCGGCCCAGGTGGAAATTTCCCTCTCCTTAATTGCCAGGGCACTTGGGCTGTCTCTCTCTTTTGGTGCCATTGTACATTGTTTTGTCCTGAGCTTAGATGGCATGTCTGTCCCAGACAGAGCCTTACAGCGGCTGACACATGGTGCCTCGTACACAGTGGGTTCCCAGCAGGAAAGAGGCGCCAAATAATCAGGTGCCTTGTTCCGTGCGTCCCTACAGGAGGGCCTGTGACTACATGTTGTCAGGCGGTGGCTTACCACAGCGACTCTGAAGTGATTGTTTGATCTGTGTTTAATGTGGGGAAACCCCCAAGCCCCAGTGAACTCTGGGACACCAGAGTAAGCAGTGTCACTAAGGTTACGTTCAGTGATACTGCTTTATTCAGAAGGTAGAGACACAGAAACCGTCAATGGAATATAGACTATTTCCACACTCCTCATTAAAAATGTTGAATGCCAAATAGACACAGGGTTCTATACCCGATACTAGATCAGCCTTTGCTGCCCAGGCCTCTCCCACATGTGCCTCTGTGGCCCGTGTCTCCATGTCCTTCTCATCCAGACTTTGGTTTGGCATCATGGACGGTGGGAACGCACCTGGGCTCAGGTCCCTCCTACCCTCTGATGAATGAGGGTGGGTAGCAACATAGGTTGGTAGCCAGTGCCGTTGCCTCATGATTGTTGTAATGACTGGGGGACTAGTTTGCATCAGCTTTCCCACCGGGATGGTCACCCCCAGGGTTTCCCAGCCACCTGCCTTGGGTAATGGCGGTGGCCTCGCGATGCATTTTCTTTACTCCTGTTGAGGGTCTCTGAGAAGGAAGGGAACTTTGCTTCCCACCTCTAGTCCAGGGTGGGTGGGCTCCAGGGCAGTGCTGTCCCGAGGAATGAGAGCCTCTATAGCAGCGGTTCTCAACCTGTGGGTCACGACCCCTTTGGTGATCTAATGACCCTTTCACAGGGGTCGCCTAAGACCATCCTGCATATCAGATATTTACATTACGATTCATAACAGTAGCAACATTACAGTTATGAAGTAGCCACAAAAATAATTTTATGGTTGGGTCACAACATGAGGAACTGTATTTAAAGGGCCAGAAGGTTGGGAACTACTGCTCTATGGGGACCGTCCAGGGCAGTAGTCACTCACCGCAGGCGGTAATTGAGCACTGAAATTTATGGCTCATGCGACTGAGGAGCTGAATTCTTTGTTGATTTCATTTCAGTGAATTTCAGTTTAAACACCACCTGTGGCTGCCATGTTGGGCGGCCTGGATCTCGAGGACTGGGGAAAGTGGGTCATGCGGGGCCCGAGGGAGAGCTGGGAGGAGGACACCTAATTGCCGGGGCCTCCTACGTGGGCAGGCCTGGAGCTTGCCGTCTTGCGACACAAGTAAAAGCCCTTTTAACCAAATTGGGTGGGGCATCAAAGCTGAATAGCAGCTGCAGGAAAACTCTTTTCTGGCGTTCTGGGCAAGCCATTATTTACTTATGATCTCCTTTAAGAAGAGCAGACACAAAGGCCCTGTACCTGTGACTCCTGGAGCAGGTCCTACACCGTCTTCCTCTGCTTGATTTCATGAACCATCACATAAATATATACCTGCTGCTCCAAACATTTTAAATGCTGCACCCAAATGACTGATATGGGGGGTGGGGGGTGGGGAGAGGGAAGGAAATAGACTATGACTGAGATAGGCCGTGGCCGGGAGGCCCCGAGGCTGTGCCTTCCCAGCATCACTCCGAGTTCAGGGGCTGCCGGTGGTGTTGTCATCAAGGGCATTTCTTGGATGGTGTCTCAGGTCCCACCAGTCCTTTGACTCTGAGAAGTCTGGCACCCTTGACAGCTCCACCACTGTCATCTTAAATTCTTTCGGCGTGGTTTCACACAGACACAAAAAGAGGAAGTCGGGCAGGCACAGGCAGGTGGTGGAGGGGAAGGTTAGGGCTGGGCAAGGAGACCGGTACCCAGGGAGGGGGAGCTGCACACATGTTCAGTGTGGTCTTTCCTGGTGTCCTGACAACGGAGTGGAGCCTTGGGGTCCTCCCAGCATCCTCTGCTCATAAAGAGGCCACATCTGTACATACCTCTCTGCTCTGCCCCAGGAGGGCTCCACTCAGAGAGACAGAGGGACTGGATGCAAGTGGGCCCCGTGCATTTCAGGTCAGGGCAGCAGCCCCTATGGTTTCACAGGAGTGTATCAGAGTCCTCAGTGTCCTCAAAACACTTGGGTCTGCTTTTGTGTTGGAACAGGGGAAAATGTTCTTAGTAAATGCAATTTACTAGAAAGGAAAGACTCAGGAAGTCAGCCTTGCCCTGAAGACCAGATGATGCAGCTGACACAGAGCGGCTAAGCCAGGTGGATGCACAGGTGTTCCCCCCCCCCCCCCCCCCCCACATGTTTCTCAATCGCTTCTCGCCCATCCCTGTGGCTGGAGGGGTTGGAATGCAGGTGACTCCTAATGGGAAGGTGCAATGCAAAATGACAGCGCTTCTTAGATGTGATTTGATTTCAGCACCCTCAGAGGTATGGGGGAAGATCAGGTTGCAGGAGAAATGAGAAGCAGCAAAGACTTACTTTGGATTGGAAGTACGGGTTCCAAGTCAGTGAGGCCTTTCACACATTCCAGCCATACATTCTTGCCCTAACTTCTTGATTGGATGTTTAGTTTTGGGAATATTAAACTCCAGTCATTCTGGCTGAAATGATAACAGGGATTTACTTGTGAAGGTGCCAGTTTTAGAGGAGGTTTGACTCGGTGACTGAGTGACATTCTCCAGAACCCTCTTTCCCTATTTCTCTGCCCCTGCCCCTTTGTGGAGCCAGCCCCACTCCTTTCGGGTTCCATGATGACTGCTGGCAATGTTCAGGCTCAGAGCTTCCCCAGCCCACGGTCAGATCGGAGGGAGAGTGGAGGGATGCGTCTGTTGGAAGAGCTTCTATTCCCAGAGGCCCTCACTGATCTCAGTTGGGTCCGAGTCCTCTCTTGAGTCAGTAACTGGGGCTGGGCTCAGGCGAGACTCATCCAAGTGCCCCACCTCAGAAACCTGTGACAAAATCAGGTTTTCCTCAGACCCAGAGTCATAAAAGAAGTTATTCAACCCCCCAAAAAGAATCAAAGATCCAGTAGTCACTGAGAGAAGGGGAGTCGTTGGGTAGGAAACCCCAACTCTCACTACTCTTTCTATAATTTACCAATCCTTCTTGTGTACTTATCATTGCAGTTTTCTGCCCGAAAGCAGAAAGTTGTTATTTTTGAAAATTTACTTTTTACTGCTTTGTGACTCTTAAACTTCCTTTGTTCCCCCTCTTCCCTTCCCTCTCCTCCCTCCCTCCTCTTTTTTCTCCCTCCTTCTTCCTACTTTTTCTTGTTTTCCCTCCCTCCCTTTTCCTCTCTCCCATTTCCCCTTCCTTCCCCTCCTTTCCCTCCTCTTCCTCCTGGTCTCTTCTTCCCCTTTATTGTCAACTGGTGATCTAGTCATTTATTTAACTCAACTAAGTTGGTTCAGCACGATGTAGTTTCTCACTAAATAGAATGCCTTCCCATTTGTCCTCCAGGAAGAAGAAATGCCAGATGTAGAAATTGACATTGATGATCTTCTTGATGCGGACAGTGAAGAAGAGAGAGCTTTAAAATTACGGGTAAGCAGCTTTCAAAATCTAGAACCTTCCCGTTGTAGGTGCTTGAATCCACTCGGGGTTCCTGAGCTTGCAGAGGGGAAAGCGATGGGATGCTAAGTATTCACCCTCATGAAGCTCATCTCTGATTCTCTGACGGTAAAGCAGTTCTTGACAACAGTCAGTTTTCGAAGCACCTTATGGATGTGAGTTTTTCCAGCCTTTTCTTTTGGGAGGGAGAGCTGGCTCTTCCTCTTGAGATCCATTTGCCAGAGAAGGAAGAGATGCCCAACAATTGTATGAGAGGGAGAAGGGCTGAGCTGGAACTGGGTGTCTAAACCCAGGACTCTGGTCTTGCAGTTGTGGATTATATCATTCATGACATTCATTTCTACATAAGATTATGTACAACATAATTCTGTTTAATAAAGTTTCTTTTACTAGAGTATGCTCACCTGATAGCATCCTGGTACATGCTGAGATGTCTCATGTTTCCTTGGCCCACAGTAATACAATATTTATTTCCCTTCCCAGAAGAGGTCAAATCTATCATTTAAAAATCTGTATTTGGGAGTTTCTAAAACCAGTCAACCTTTGACTTGCCAATGTTTTGAATGTTCACAGGTAATTACTGTTAATGGTTGTTGGTTATTACCAGGGGCAAATGATCGCTAAAGGCAATTAAAGGGCACATTTTAATGTATGAATGTGTTAATAATTACTAACATCCCTTGAGTGGCAAACAAGTCTTGGTTTAATGATTATATCTTGTTGGTAAATTTAAGTGGGAGATGAAAGTTAAAAAAAGGAAAGCGGGCATCAGTTTTATACAGCATGGAATGACATCAAGTTTTCCTAACATTGAGAACTTGAAAGGGGTGTAGCTACCATCAGGTCATCCCCTTTGGTTCCCAGGTGAGGACACTGAAGCCTGTAGAGGTGTGACCCAGGCCCCTGACTCTCCAGTGTGATTATCCAGTGTGATTGTCACCGTCTTTCATGGGCTGTCTCAATTTAAGTATATCCCGTTCATTATTAACCAAGTTGGCAGCCCAAAGGAAAGGTGTGTGTGTGTATGCCTGTGCATGCATGTGCTCTGGAAAATGTAAGGCATTCCTGCATATGAAGGACACAACTCTTTATATCTTTTTAAAAATAAGTTTAAATTGATTTTTAGAAGAAGAAGGGAGATATAGAACCATCAATGAGAGAGAAACTATCGATTGGCTGCCTTCTGCCCACCCCCTACTGGGGATCGAGCCCGCAATCCTGGCATGTGCTCTGACCAAGAACCAAACCCGTGACCTCTTGTTTCCTGGGCCAAAGCTCAACCACCGAACCACCCCGGTCCCGCACAACTCTTTATATCTCTAGGTGGTCAGTGGGTATTGAAATAAAGTGTGATTCTAGATAGTCAATATGAAATGTTGATTCACCATGTTTAGAATAATACTATAAAGAAGAAATAATTTTTAATTTCACCTTTAAAATGATACTGATTTTTAAAATAATAAAACTTACCTTCTGTGTATTTCATTCCAGGAAGCTCTCGTAGACTGCCACAAACCAACAGAGGTAAGCAAATCATGTTTCCTAAATGCCATGTTTAATTGGTTTTTATTAAATCAATTAGTCTATTTTTAAAGCCAAACCACAATAAGTGGGTTTGATTACATATATACTAAGTAGCAATTATTACCCATAATTATTTGTAAGCCTGAACATGCCTGGTTTAGGAAGACTTAAAATGAATTGATTTTCATGCGTTGCTTGCTTTTATATAAAAGCCAAACTTCAAAGGTAATTGTAAGAGGTTTTGGAATCATTTTAGTAGAGGTTTTAGGTTGTAACTGGAGAATGCATTCTATTGGTGTCTAGGTGTGTATTTTTTAAAAAGCTTACAGCCAATTCTGTTGTTCAAAATTGAACAGTTGCCTTTTTTGGAAGGAGCGATTTTATGTTTAGTTTGGATACTTATCAAGTGTATAAGTACTACTGTGGAAAACAATGGGTATTAGTTTGGTTAGACCGAAGCATTTAATGTATACACTAAAGACCAAAAGAACAATGTGGGAATTGAGGATTTGATCAGTTAAGAAAATATTGGTCAAAGAAGTACTTTTATTGTATCTGTGATAAATCAGAGAAATAGGAAGGTTTATCAGATGCTTGGGAGTCCATTTGGTGGTAGGACTTCTGCTTTTTAAAGTGACATAATTACAAAGTGAGGGGAAAGCATGCTTTTATAAGAATGTGTAAGATTTAAATGACTGGGTGTTTTATGATCATTTGGTTTATGGCCAGTTACTACCTTGAGATTTATTCTTACGATCTCTAGTTCTTCTTTATATTGATTCTATCTTGTGGTCACAGGGATTTTTAATTTTAGTTATTAAAAATATTTTTTAATCAATGTAATACATAGTCATACTTTTGAAAGTCAGATATAAGATTAAGCTTCTAAAGAAAAAAAACAGCAGTGTCTTTTATTAAATCAACTAGAGGCCCAGTGCATGAAATTTGTGCACGGGCAGGGGGTGTCCCTCAGCCTGGCCTGCACCCTCTCCAATCTGGAACCCCTCAGGGGATGTCCAACTGCCAAGGGAAACCAACAGTCGGACAGCCCTCTCATAATCCGGGACCTCTGGCTCCTAACTGCTCGCCTGCCTGCCAGCCTGATTGCCCCCAACTGCCCTCCCCTGCCAGCCTGATCACCCACAACTGCCCTCCCCTGCCAGCCTGATCACCCACAACTGCCCTCCCCTGCCAGCCTGATTGCCCCCAAGTGCCCTCCCCTGTTGTGACCAGCCTCCTCCACGCTGCGCAGAGCAGTGGGACCCCCAGGCCTCACCACGCGGAGCTTCCACTGTGCGTGCGGCCATCTTGTGGGGGCCATCGCATGAGGGTGTGACGCCACCTAGGCTTTTATTATATTGGATTTGTTCCCTTCCCCCCCAGGTTTGGACATCCATTTTTTTTTTTCCTGGAGAGGTATTAACATAGAGCTGATTAAAATGTAGAAAAAGAATGTCTTTATGTAATGCAAGAAGAAAAGGAGTATTTTTGTTTGGTTATTACTTGGACCTGGAGGATCCATAGTTAACAGCATAGTGGACATTGTAGCAATCAGGGGTGGGGGTACTAGGAGGAGCTTGCTTTTCTATTTCTCAGTCTAACTGTGCATGATTTTCAGATCTTAAGATCACATAGAAGCGCCTCCATTGCTTTGGGATGTGACAGAAAATGCATTTAATATGGGCTTGAGGGCACCTGTGTTAGCATCTGTTAAGGTAGTTGCCAGTCCAATCAATGGGCTTTTAGAAATCTCTTCTTACAGTTGAAGGTGGCTGTGCCATTCTCTCAGATAAACATCCGATTTTTTTTTCTGTGCATTTATTTCATTTCTGTGAAACAGAGGTTGTGCTATTTCCTATCATTTTGGCAATCAAAGTGGATATGATCAGAGGTTCGTGCAGATGACTAAGTCTAAGAGTAGGTGGTGGGAAGCATCTCTGGGCCTCAGTAACCTGCCAGGTTGTGGAAATGGCACGTCCACATGAAGACGCAGGAAAGGAATTTCTGCTCATGGTTGTAAATAGAAGCAGACAGGAGCAGGCCTGCTTTGTGGTTCTTTCTGTGTTGGCAGCCGGAAAGCAGAATCCTCAGCTTTTGCCTTGGTCTCACTTTCTGACACGCTTTGGTGGTGGCCATTGTCAACTCATTCTGATCACATCAGCTCTTACCCATGTAGCATTTTAACCTGTTGTTTGAAATATTCTTGAGTTTCTGTGTCCCTGGAAGTACTCACAGTCCCTGTTCACTGAGCCGATTGTAGGGGAGAGAAACTATAAACTGGATATTTACAACACAGAGAGGCTGTGTGGGTGATGGGAAGAGATGCGGCTTGGCATTTTGCTATATTTTCTTTATTCATTTGCTCAACAAATGTTTATCAAACATCTATGTGTCTGTAACTAATCTAGGAACTCAGATAAAGCAGCGAATCTGTATGTTCCTTTTAAAAACAATCTCGTATAAGGCCACAGTGAGCTATGGGGAGAATTTAAATGCTGAAAGAATATTAAAAAAGGAATAACAGGACAGAAATGCCAGGGTGTCAGCTTATCCCATAGTTCTCTAAGTTAGGAACCAACTTGCTTAATAGGATATGATTTTATGGGAATCTGTACTTGCTAGAGAAACTGAGGAAGGGGGCACTTCACTCCACTCTAACCGGTGTGTCTACACTCAGGGGAACCTTTCCATGTGGCTTCTTAGGGGGTTTCCTTAAAAAAGACTGCAGTTTTGGGCTGCGGTGAGGTAGAGCTTGAATGCTAGATTAAGTTGAAATACAATCTTTGAAAGCTGCCACCTTCAGAACAATGTTTCTGACTAGTGAGAGAACTGGGAGCTTCCAAAGAAAGACTATAGTCATAGTCTTTCTTTGATGAAAAGGACATTCTAGTGGTTGTAGCCCTCGGCTATGAGAGCCTTATGTTTCAGTGTACGGTAATTAGAGGTAAGTAATTAAGGGGTGGGACTTATTCACCAGAAACATGAGTAACCTTACCTAGTAGCCAAAAAAATTTGGTCCCAGTAGGTCAGTTGCTCACACACTTAGAATAGGGCTCTTTATACACCAGGCCTCCTCGGCCCAGGAAAAAGAGCCGGGCTGTGCTGGAGCTGGTGTTTGGACCCCACATTTGAGTTGACATCCTGTGCTCTGTCTACTTCTCACCTCCTTTCTCTGAATTCTTACTGGGTGAGCACATGCTCCACTCTGGAATATTTATAAACCTGATTAAGATGATCTTCATTGAGGAAAATCAAGCCAGAAACATTACTAGTAGGTGAGCTTGCCAAAGACATGGAGTTATGGAGCAAAACTCTGCATTTATTTTCTAGTCTTCATTCCACATCCTCTGCCGAGTTAGGAAACCATCCCCAACACCATTCTCACTTCTGACACCAATTGCAAGTGCAAGGCCATACTCATGTTTGCTGTTTTGCTAGAAGGATCCACAGAACTCACTGAAAGTTGTCACACTCTCAGTTATATCACAGTGAAAGGCTACAGGTGAAAGTCAGCCAGGGGAAGAGATGCAGGGGACAGAGTCCAGGAAAGTTCCAAGTGCAGAGCCTCCAGCCGTCCTCTCCCAGGGGAGGCACAGACAGTGTTGACTCTCAGCTATGCGGTGTGGCAGTGTAGAGTATTGCCAACCAGGGAAGCTCATCTGAGCCAAATATTTTTTATTGGGACTTGGTCACATAGTCATGGTTGACTGCCCACAGTGACCTCAAGTCACCAGGCCCTCTGGACATTGAGCTGGTACCATGTGACCCAAAGCCCCCACCCTACATCACATTGTTAGACTGTCTTTCACGTCCCAAGGCCCCAGGTGAACAAAGACACTCTCATCAGGCAGAACATTCCAAGGGCTTAGAGCTTGCCTCCCAGGAGCTGAGGGCAAAGACTAGACATCTTTCTGGGCAAGGTTAAATTCTTTACTACACACTCTTAGAAGCAGTTTGACCATGAGAATAGTGATGATGATGTTGACAACAATAATTGTGATGTAACATAAGGAAAGAAAAAAGAGATGCCATGATAGGAAGAGCCACACGCATTTTGCCTTTGGATGCTTTTCTTCCAGCAATTAATGATTTTTTTATTTTTTATTTTTTTTATTTTTTATTTATTTATTTATTTTTTCGCTTAAAGTATTACAAAGGGTATTACATAAGTGTCCTTTTTCCCCCCCGCCCTTGACAAGCCCCTGCCCTCCCTTACCCCCCAGTGTCTTATGTCCATTAGTTATGGTTATATGGGTGCATACAAGTCCTTCGGTTGATCTCTTACTCCCCTCCCTCCTGTCCCCCAACCCTCCCTGGCCTTCCCACTGCAGTCCGACAATCAGTTTGAGGCAGCTCTGCCACTGTATTTATTATTGTTCAAAAGTTTGTAATGGTCTTAATTATCCATGAATGAGTGAGATCATGTGGTATTTTTCCTTCATTGACTGGCTTGTTTCACTTAGCATAATGCTCTCCAGTTCCATCCATGCTGTTGCAAATGGTAAGAGTTCCTTCTTTTTAACAGCAGCATAGTATTCCATCGTGTAGCTGTACCACAGTTTTCTAATCCAATCATCTACTGATGGGCACTTAGGCTGTTTCCAGATCTTAGCTATGGTGAATTGTGCTGCTATGAACATCTGGGTGCATATATCCTTTCTGATTGGTGTTTCTGGTTTCTTGGGATATATTCCTAGAAGTGGGATCACAGGGTCAAATGGGAGTTCCATTTCCAATTTTTTGAGGAACCTCCATACTGCCTTCCATAGTGGCTGCACCAGTCTGCATTCCCACCAGCAGTGCACAAGTGTTCCTTTTTCTCCACATCCTCTCCAGCACTTGTCGTTTGTTGATTTGTTGATGATGGCCATTCTAACAGGTGTGAGATGGTACCTCATTGTTGTTTTGATTTGCATCTCTCGGATGATTAGTGACTTTGAGCATGTTTTCATATGTCTCTTGGCTTTCTGAATGTCCTCTTTTGAAAGGTGTCTATTTAGATCCTTTGCCCATTTTTTGATTGGATTGTTTATCTTCTTTTTGTTAAGTTGTATGAGTTCCCTATAAATTTTGGAGATTAAGCCCTTATCAGATATGACGTTGGCAAATATGTTTTCCCACGAGGTGGGTTTTCTTGTTGTTTTGTTGATGGTTTCTTTTGCTGTGCAGAAGCGTTTTATTTTGATGTAGTCCCATTTGTTCAGTTTCTCTTTAGTTTCAACTGCCCTAGGAGCTGTATCAGTGAAGAAATTGTTTTGGCATATGTCTGAGATTTTGTTGCCTTTGTATTCTTCTAGAATTTTTATGGTTTCCTGTCTTACATTTAAGTCCTTTATCCATTTTGAGTTTATTCTTGTGTATGGTGTAAGTTGGTGGTCTAGTTTCATTTTCTTGCATATATCTGTCCAATTTTCCCAACACCATTTATTGAAGAGACTATCTTGGCTCCATTGTATGTTCATGCCTCCTTTGTCAAAAATTAATTGAGCATATTGGTTCGGGCTAATTTCTGGACTCTCTATTCTATTCCACTGATCTATATGTCTGTTCTTGTGCCAGTACCAGGCAGTTTTGAGAACAGTGGCTTTGTAATACAGCTTGATATCTGGCATTGAGATCCCACCTACTTTGTTCTTTCTCAGGATCGCTGCAGCTATTCGGGGTCTTTTTTTATTCCAGATGAATTTTTGGAGAGTTCGTTCTAGATCTTTGAAGAAGGCCATTGGTATTTTAATGGGAAGTGCGTTGAATGTATAGATTGCTTTGGGTAGTATGGACATTTTAATGATGTTGATTCTACCAATCCAAGAACATGATATGTTCTTCCATCTGTTTATGTCTTCCTCTATCTCTTTTTTCAACGTCCTGTAGTTTTCTGAGTAGAGGTCTTTAACCTCTTTAGTTAAGTTTATTCCTAGGTATCTTAATTTTTTTGGTGCGATGGTAAATGGGATTGTTTTTCTGATCTCCCTTTCTGAAAGTTCACTATTGGTGTATAGAAATGCCTCAGATTTCTTGGGGTTAATTTTGTATCCTGCTACATTGCCAAATTCATGTATTAAGTCTAGTAGCTTTTTGATGGAGTCTCTAGGGTTTTGTATGTATAATATCATGTCATCTGCAAATAAGGACAGTTTTACTTCCTCTTTTCCAATTTGGATGCCTTTTATTTCTTCTTCTTGCCTAATTGCAATGGCTAATACTTCCAGTACTATGTTGAACAGGAGTGGTGAGAGTGGGCATCCCTGTCTTGTTCCTGTTCTTAGGGGAAATGGTGTTAGTTTTTGTCCATTGAGTATGATGTTGGCTGTGGGCCTGTCATATATGGCTTTTATTATGTTGAGGTATGATCCTTCTATTCCCACCTTTCTGAGAGTTTTTATCAAAAATGGGTGTTGGATTTTGTCGAATGCTTTTTCTGCATCAATTGATATGACCATGTGGTTTTTTTCTTTCAATTTGTTTATGTGATGTATCACATTTATTGATTTACGGATGTTGTACCATCCTTGCATCTCTGGGATGAATCCTACTTGGTCATGGTGTATGATCCTTCTGATGTACTGCTGGATCCGATTTGCTAAGATTTTGTTGAGGATTTTGGCATCTATGTTCATGAGGGATATTGGCCTGTAATTCTCTTTCATTGTGATGTCTTTACCTGGTTTTGGTATTAGGGTGATGCTGGCTTCATAGAATGAGCTTGGAAGTGTTCCTTCCTCTTGAATTTTTTGTAGTAGTCTGAGGAGGGTAGGTTTTAGTTCTTCCTTGAATGTTTGGTAGAACTCCCCTGTGAAGCCGTCTGGCCCTGGGCTTTTGTTTGCTGGAAGCTTTCTGATGACTGCTTCAATTTCTTCCATAGTTATTGGCCTATTGAGGTTTTTAGATTCTTCCTGATTGAGTTTTGGAATGTTGTATTTTTCTAGGAATTTGTCCATTTCCTCCAGGTTGTCTAGTTTGTTGGAGTAGAGTTGCCCGTAGTATTGTTTAACAATCATTTGTATTTCTGTGGGGTCTGTTGTTATTTCGCCTCTATCATTTCTGATTTGGTTTATTTGGGACCTCTCTCTTTGCTTCTTGGTGAGCCTGGCTAGGGGTTTGTCAATCTTGTTTATCCTTTCAAAGAACCAGCTCTTGGTTTCATTGATTTTCTGTATTGTTTTTTTGGTCTCTATTTCATTGATTTCTGCTCTAATCTTTATTATCTCCTTCCTTCTGCTCACTCTGGGGTTTTCTTGTTGCTCTCTTTCTAATTCTTTGAGTTGTAGAGTTAGATGGCTAACTACCATTTTTTCTTGTTTTTTGAGATAGGCCTGTAGAGCTATAAACTTCCCTCTCAGGACTGCTTTCATTGTGTCCCAGAGGTTTTGGATTGTTGTGTTTTCATTGTCATTAGTGTCCAGGATGTTTTTAATTTCTTCTTTGATGTCATCGGTAACCCAATCAATATTTAATAACATGCTATTCAGCTTCCAAGTGTTTGAGTATTTTGGGTTGTTTTTATTGTAGTTTATTTCTAACATTATACCATCGTGGTCTGCGAAGAAGCTTTTTATGATTTCAATCTTCTTGAATTTGTGGAGACTTTGCTTGTGACCCAATATGTGGTCTATTTTTGAATATGTCCCATGAGCACCTGAGAGGAATGTATATTCCGCAGCTGTGGGGTGAAGTGTTCTGAAGATGTCAATTAAGTCCATCTGATCTAGTGAGTCATTTAGGATTGCTGTTTCTTTGCTGAGTTTTTGTCTAGCGGATTTATCCAGTGATGTCAGTGGTGTATTAAAGTCCCCTACTATGATTGTATTGTTGTCGATCTCTCCCCTGACATCTTCCAGAAGTTTTCTTATGTATGTGGGTGCTCCTGCATTGGGTGCATATATGTTTACCAGGGTTATATCTTCTTGTTGTATTGATCCCTTTAGTATTATGAAGTGGCCTTCCTTATCTCTGGTTATGGCCTTCACTTTGAGATGTATTTTGTCAGATATAAGTATTGCTACCCCAGCTTTCTTTTCCTTTCCATTTGCGTGAAAGATATTTTTCCATCCCTTCACTTTCAGTCTGTGTGAGTCCCTTCTAATGAGGTGGGTCTCTTGTAGACAGCAGATGTATGGGTCATGTTTTTTTATCCATTCAGCCACTCGATGTCTTTTGGTTGGAGCATTTAGTCCATTTACATTTAAAGTTATTATTGAAAGGTACTTGTTTGTAGCCATTTCTTTTTGTGTGTGTGTGTGTGGCTGTTTTCTTTCTGAGCTTGATATTTCTTCTGTTTACACCAGTCCCTTTAGCATTTCTTGCATGGCTGGCTTGGTGGTGATAAACTCCCTTAGCCCTTTTTTGTCTGTGAAGCTTCTTATTTCCCCTTCAATTTTGAATGATAGCCTTGCTGGATAGAGTATTCTTGGATTCAGTCCTTTGCTTTGCATCACTTTGTAGATTTCCGTCCATTCTTTTCTGGCCTAATGTGTTTCTGTTGAGAAATCATTTGATAATCTAATGGGAGATCCCTTGTATGTTACTTTCCGTCTCTCTCTTGCAGCCTGTAAGATTCTCTCTTTATCCTGAACATTTGCCATGGTAATTATGATGTGTCTTGGTGTGGGTCTTTTCGGGTTCACCTTGTTTGGGACTCTCTGGGCTTGTGTGACTTTTTTCTTCCCCACCTCAGGGAAGTTTTCTGATATTATTTCTTCGAATAGGTTTTCTAATCCATGTTCATCTTTCTGTTGTTCTGGCACCCCTATTATTCGTATGTTGTTTCGTTTCATGTTGTCCCAAAGTTCCCTTAGGCTCTCCTCCTGTCTTTTAATTTTTTTCTCCATTTGCAGTACAGTTTGAGTGTGTTTTGCTTCCTTGTCTTCTAATTCACTAATTCGGTCCTCCGCTTCTCCCAGTCTACTGTTGATACTTTCAATGGTGTTTTTATTGCAGCTATGTCGCTCTTCATTTCTTCTTGGGACTTACTTAAGTTGTTGATTTTTTCATCTGTTTCTTCTAGCTTCTTGCATAAGTAGTTGAGTTTTTCATCTGCTTCTTCTTGCTTCTTGAACATCCGGTGCATGTACTCTAGGAACCTTATTCTGAATTCTTTTTCCGTCATGTTGCATATCTCTGTCTCAGTTAGCTGCTTTTCTGGCGAGTCCTCCTTTTCTTTCCTTTGGGGGTTTCTTTGTCTACCCATGTTTGATCTCACTGACATGACTAGTTGTTGAGTCGTTCAGTGGCTGGACCGTGGGTGGCAGTGGCTGCTCCCTGGGTGGCAGTGGCTCCTCGGGCTGTGGTTGCTCCTTGGGCGGTTGTGATAGCAGCGGCTCCTCTGTTGATAGCAGGGCCTCTGGTGGGTGCTGTTCACAGTTGTGGTGGCTCTTCTGGCTGGTGGAGGGAGGCTTCACACACAGCAACTGTTCCCCAGGCAGAGCGTGTGGTGATCAGGAGGCCGCTGTTGCTTGAATCTGCTGCGTTGATTTAAAGGCACAAAATACAACACAACAAGGCACAACGTACCAGGCACTGAACACTATTGTATTTACGATATTACTAACCCCAAATAAAGGTGGCCACCCGAGCTAAGAGAGTTGAGAGATAAGGGGGAAAGAAGAGAAAAAGGTAGAAGAGAAAAAAGAAAGAAAGAAAAAAAGGAGTGCAAAAATGAAATTGGAAAAAGGGAGGGGAAAAAGAGGAGGAAAAAAAAAAAGTAAGAGAGAAAAGAGAATGAAGTATAAAAGGGGAAGAGACTATTTATATGAGGAGAAAACTCCTATAGGTCCGCCACTAATACCAACAAATTACAGCAACAGATTCCTGGAGATGAATACAAACTACAAACAACCAATAATATCAAGCGACGCAAGGGGAAACAGAAGCACAGAAATAACCGGGGGGGGGGGGGGGAAGGGGGAGGGAGGGGCAGGAAAATAAAAAGAATAAGCAGTCTAACCTCACAAACAATCCTAAAAAAAAAAAACAAACCCCAATATACTCGTCAATCAAGCAAACAACAATAAAACAATAGAGAGAGAAAAGAAGAAGAAGAGAAAAAAAAATTGGATAGTGAAGGAAGATAAGGGAAAGGTGTATAAGGATTTAGAACAGGGGATTGGACGTAGGATATATAAGCAGGGTTAAATTTTGACAGGGGGTAAAAAGAATAGGGAAAATCAAAAGCTGGAGTAGGGTAAGAGAAACAGGACAGCAAAAGGGAAAAAGTGGGGAAGATTGTTTAGCACAGAGGCAAATTGAGGTAGAGAAAAATGTTGCTAAAGGAACGATGAAAATAGAATGGAGAACATTAGTCCCAAAATAAAATAAAGACAAAATAAAATGACACTTTAAAAAATGGTAAAATGGTAGCGGTAATAATACTAGTTAAAAATAAAAATGTAGTAGCTGAAAGGGCAAAATCAGGTGATGGAGAAAAAGAAAAAAAAGAAAAAAAATGTTTTCTTAGTTAAAAGGAGAAAAAGTAATTTAAAAAAATAAAAATAAAAATGTGCAGTAATGCAGGTGCTTCAGATCTTCTACTCTTCTTATTGGCACGCCCGGAATTCAGGAGAATGTTGAATTTCCCTCTGATACACTGTTCCTCCGTGTTGTAAGCCACAGTCCTGATTTTAAGGCCGGCCGTAAAATCCCCTTATTGCCTTATCTGTATTTACAGAAGAGTCCGTTTGTGGCTCTGCCTCTGGGTGGCAGTGTGTCTGGATTGACCTCTGAGGCTATAAGTTCTCTCTGACCAGGAGCTCTCTATTGTACCTGAACCAGCTCCGCCCAGAGCTGGTTCCCCAGGCGCCACTCCCAGCTCTGTTTCCCAGGCTCCCCAAAAACAATCTTCCCCTACAAGCTCTGCTAGTGACCCCAACTGGGCAATCACATGTACTGGGGTCAACAATCAAACTCACAGAAGTAAGAGGAAGTGTGCAAACAAGAGCCTGGGAAGCTGTTCGAACTTGCAGGGTTCCACCCTCCAGAACTGCGGGAGTGTCTGCGCGGAGTGTCTGCGCGCGCTCAAGCCCCTGGCAACAAGTAGCCGGCTATCAGGGAAACTCTGAGGCAGCCCTTTTGCATCCAGTCCAACTATGGGCTCATTTATAGTGTTACCTTCTGGCAGCAGCCCTGCGGGAGCCCTCCCCACTTGCGAGTCACGCTGGCCTCTATGGGCGCGGATTTTGGAGGGCGCAGATTTCCCCCTGCGCCGCGCGCGCGCGTTCCTCGCTCCAACCTGAACTGCAAACCGCACCTTTGGGGTAAGTCTAACCTTTCCGTGGAGGGGTGCAGGTCTCCTCTGGGCTCTTGCAGTCGCGCTGCTTGCTAGTCGTTGCCTCCAGGTTAGTAGCCGCCGGGTTAGTAGCCGATCTCTGGATGCCGGTAACCGCTACCCAAGATGGCGCGGTCTCGCCGCTGCGCTGGCACCCAGGGGGAGGTTTCAGCCTCAGTCTCTAACCATCCGCATTTTTTAGGAGTTCTCTGTCTTTCCTGGCTGCAGACTGTCTCTCAGCTGAACCTCCCCAGCTTGATCGGGCTGATTGTTACCCGTTTCAGCTGCTCGCCCCTATCTGCTCCGGGACAAAGCACCAACACATCCGTCTAAGCCTCCGCCATTTTTTTTCCTCCTGATTTTTTTTTAAAGCGAGATGGAGGAAGAGAAGGGTACAGGTTTTAAAGGGCAGTGGACCTTTAAAATGATTGGCATTTTTGAGTGATTTGAGTGTGATTTTATGGCCTTTCCTTTTTTCATTAAACTCAAAATGAATGATCGAGTTTTAAAAGCTGATCAACTCTATCTTATAAACAGCTCCACATTCTCTTCTTGTGTTTAGACTTATCTAGACAGAAGAGGGAATATGAGTTAAGAGCAGTTTAACACATGACATTTGGATTGCTATAATTTTTAGCAAAGGGAGTTACTATCAAAACCAAATTTCAAAGTTTGGAAATGGGTTTCTTTCATTTACATGAGACTGAGGTTCTTGTAGGAAGTACTATTGTCCCTCATTGGTAATGGGATCCTTGATGAAATTACTTTAGTTTTGTGGTGATTATAAAATGGGAGATTATAATTTTGCTGAATTAACTCCATTGGTTATTTGCATTGGTTGGATCATTTATGTGGATTTTATGTTATGTTGTCTGAATTCCAAGTGTGTGGATCTTGAGAAAACTATTAGTAAGTGAAGTAAGAACTAAATGCTGGTAAAGTTGAATATGGTAAGAGCAAAGGAACTGTTGTTCTGCATACAAATAAGGGCTAGAATTTGGGTACAAAATAAATTAGCCTAAGAGCAGTAGTCTGAAACTCTAAAGTAGATTAAGGGGACTGCTCTTATCAGCAGAACAAATTAATCTTTAAAGGCACATAGTCAAGAAAATAAATGGACAAAGTAGTGTCAGTGGTTTTTTAAGTTAAAGGAGATGGGGTGGTGGGGGTTGGGTAAGGGGGTCATCCAGGATGCCCAAGACCTTCAGGAATTTCTGTTGGCAGAAGTGATTATAGCAACAGCAGGCACAAACCTTTACTCATAACAGATTCATGAGCCTCTTTTCAGATAATGAAAAATAGGATCAGTTCTGGTGTGCCCTGCTAGCAAATGAACCTCTCCAATGATAAACAGCACTATCCACCCTCTCCTCTGAGAGGAAAGAAATTAAATATCTCAGTGGGTAGTGATGACGGTGCTGAAAGCCTGTGACTGCAGGGAGCAAATCCCAGTGTCACATGGGGCTGGGAACGCCCCAGAAGCTGTATTCTCATGCTGAATCGCTGCCTGTCCCTTTGGCCTCCTGTGTGATCTGAATATTTAAGCCAATAAAAGTTTACAGTGTGATGTTTAAATGCTTCGCTGGTTCTTTGGGTGAGGATATTTTGCCATTTGGAACCATTTTCAGGGTTGCCATCATGTTTTAAAAGAGATACCTATTAACATTCCATTGTCCTTCCTTGCCTAAACTTTGTCAAATCTAGAAATTCATCTTGCAGAGTATGGTAACTAGAGTTAATACCGTATTGTATATTTGAAAGTTGCTAAGAGAGTAGATCTTAAAAGTTCTCATCACAGAAAACAATAGGGTAGTTATGTGGTAGTGAATGTTATCTAGACTTATTATGGTGAGTATGTCATGATGTTGCTGGTGGGAATGAGGTCCTTCCACTGAGTCACAAGAAAAGCATTTTGGAGACCCACATATGGGAGGATGAGCTGTAGTGGTAAGATTTATTGGAATAGAAATAAAAGACTGTCCCCAGGTTCCGATGGCCCATCTCCGTCTGTCCCACTGTGGGAGAAGTCCAGCCTTGTCTTCATCAAGAATTAGGGCCGGAGTCCAGAAATTCTGTGCCATTGCTTTGGAGCCTGCCTGGCTGCCATGAGGCTGAGCTTGGGGCCTGCACAGCTGCTAGGCCCACATGGCTGCTATGGAGAGAGAATGCACTAATGTGTGTTGGGACTCAGGGGTGGAAAGCCCTTGCCATTGTAGAGCTTCAGTTATATTATCTCAGGCTTTCCAACTTACCAATCTCTTTCCCAGTCCTTCATGGTTTGTACTGGGTCCATCCCCTAACTAATCCCGTTTCTGGGTCTCCCTGGGTTTTGTGTCCTTTATCCAATACTACCCTTTTCCACGGCTAGGCACCTCCCTTTTATGGTCACCATCTTGGCTCCTGCTACACATGCACCCAGCAAAGGAATGATCTCCTTATTACGTTATTCCTCCCTCAGATCCTTCCTGCCCATTTGGGGGATTTGGTGCTGAGGGCAGAGGATGCAGCAGTCCCGTGGGGAGCCTCTGCATGCTGCAGCTTCCTAGTGAAGCAGGCTTAGCATTCAAGTCAGTTCCCTAGTTTATTATGCTTAATGTCTGATTCCCTTTGCTCCCTTCCTTTATTAACACTTTTAAATCATTTTTTAATTTTTTAATTACAGTCGACACACAATATTACATTAGTTTCAGGTGTACACTCTAATGATTAGATATTATAACATTTATTAAGTGATAGTCCCCCAAAATCTCATGCCCATCTCATATCATACCTAGTTATTAGAATATTATTGACTGTATTCCCTATGCTGTACTTTACACCCCCATGACTACACTGTAACTACTAATTTGTGCTTCTAAATCCCTTTAACCAATCTCCCACCCCCCTCCCATCTGGCAACTGTCAAAATGTCCTCTGTGCCTACAAGTCTGTTTCTGTTCTGCTTGTTCATTTATTTTGGTTTTTAGATTCAATTGTTGACAGATATCTATTTATTGCCATTTTATTGTTCATATTTTTTCTTCTTTTTCCTCCTCCTCCTCCCACATCCCCCTCCTTCCTCCTTCTCCTCCCCCTCCTCCCCCTCCTCCTCCTCCTCCCCCTCCCCCTCCTCCCCCTCCTCCTCCTCCTCCCACCTCCCCCTCCTTCCTCCTCCTCCTCCCCCTCCTTCCTCCTCCTCCTCCTCCTCCTCCCCCTCCTTCCTCCTCTTCCTCCTCCCCCTCCTTCTCCTCCTCCTCCTCCTCCTCCTCCTCTTCCTCCTTCTCCTTCTCCTTCCTCCTTCTCCTTCTCCTTCTCCTTCTCCTTCTCCTTCTCCTTCTCCTTCTCCTTCTTCTTCTTGATCCTTTAACATTTCATGTAATACTGGTTTGGTGGTGATGAACTCCTTTAGATTTTTCTTGTGTGTGAAGCTCTTTATCTGACCTTCAATTCTAATGATAATTTTGCTGGGTAGAGTAATTTTGATTATAGGTCCTTACTTTTCATCACTTTTAATATTTCTTGGCACTGCCTTCTGTTGAGAAACCAGCTGACAGTCACATGGGTGCTCCCTTATAGGTAACAAACTGCTTTCTCTTGCTGTTTTTAAGATTCTCTCTTTGTCTTTAACCTTTAGCATTTTACTTTTGTATCTTGAGGTGAGCCTCTTTGGATTCATCTTGTTTGGGACTCCCTACCCTTCCTGGACTTGTATGTCTATTTCTTTCACCAAGTAAGGGACATTTCCTGTCATTTTTTCAAATAGGTTTTCAATTTCTTATTCCTTCTCTTCTCCTTTTGGCACCTCCATGATGTGAATGTTGGTATGCTTAAAGTTGACCCAGAGGCTCCTTATACTATCTTCATTTTTTAAATTATTTTTCTTTTTGCTGTCCTGATTGTGTGTTTTTTGCTTCCTCATATTCCAAATCACTGATTTGATTCTCAGCATCCTCTACTGTTGTTTCCTTGTAAATTATTCTTTATTTCAGTTAAGTGTATCCTCCATTTCTGACTGATCCTTTTTTAAAAAAAAGTATTCTTATTGGTTTCAGAGAGGAAATGAGAGGGAAAGAAAGATAGAAACATCAATGATGAGAGATAGTCATTGGTTGGCTGCCTCCTGCATGCCCCCAATGGGGGATTGAGCCTACAACCTGGGCATGTGCCCTTGATTGCAATTGAACCTAGGACTCTTCAATCCACAGTCTGATGCTCTATCCACTGAACCAAACTGGCTAGGGCTCTGACTGATCCTTTTTATGTTGTTGATGTTCTTACTAAGTTCCTTGAAGTTCTCACTAAGTTCCTTGTGTATCCTGATAGCCATTGTTTTGAATTCTGTATCTGGTAGTTTGCTTGCTTCCATTTCATTTAGTTCTTTTTTTCTGGGGATTTCTTCTGTTTTTTTTTCATTTGCCACATATTTCTTTGTCCCTGCATTTTGGCTGCACCCTGGTGTCTGTTTCTATGTATTAGGTAGAGTTTCTAAGTCTGTCAGACTTGGTAGAGTGGCCTTGTGTAGTAGGTGTTCTGTAGGGCCCAGTAGTGTAGCCTCCCAGTTACCTGAGCTGGGCAGTCCAGATATGCCCCTGCGTGGGCTCTGTGTACTGTCCTATTGTAGTTGAGCCTTGATTGCTGTTGACATCACTGGGAGGGATTGAACCTCAGGCCAGTTGGCTGAGAGGACCAACTGTGACTACAATAGAAGAGCTGCTGTGCAGGAGCTCTTCCCAATCTTAATGTGGCTTCTTCTTTAATTCCTTAGTTGTAGGACTTCCATTCAGCCAGATTTCAGATGGTTCTGAATGATGGTTGTTTTGTAGTTTAGTTGTCATTTGGATGTGCTTGCAGGAGGAAGCGAGTACTGCATTTACCTATGCTGCCATCTCGACCTCCCTTTATTAATATTAACTAGCTACCTACGTTAACAGCATTATGTTGTACACCTGAAACTAATATAACATATGTCATTTATGTCTCAAATTAAAAAAAAATTTAATCTTCTCTTCCTCCACCTGATCACAAATTGCCTCACTCTCATGTCATCTATTGAATGCCATGCTTTTTGGAAGAAATGTCAGGTAGCTACATAAAATGTGCGAGCTGGGGGCTGGGTGAAAAAAAGGTGAAGGGATTGAGAGGTACAAATTGGCAGTTGCAAAATAGTCATAAGGATGTAAAGTACAACATAGGAAATATAGTCTATAATATAGTAATAACTATATATGGTGCCAGGTGGGTACTGGAAATATCACAGGGATTGCTTTGTAAAGTATATAATTTCTAACCATTATGCTGTACACCTGAAACTAATACAAAATTATATTGGGGCGGGGGAGGGGAGAGCGCAAGCTGACTTGATTTGCTGTCATCCAGCAGAGAGTCTCAGACCAGGAGCAGATGGTCCCTGTGACTGTGCATTTTTAAGGAAATGACTGTTGCATCAACTGGGGTGACAAAGAGAAGACAGAGCACAGGGAAGTTGCTGACCCATGTGAATCTCAGTCTTCATAATCCTCACCTGCTCTTTCTCCTCGTCCACCCTGTACTCTGTGTAAGGGGTGGATAATTTTTTGGAAAAGCAGGTCCGGCATCCAGAGTTCTGCTATGCATGCTTTATTGGAGCTGGCATGATCTATATAATTAACGTGGTTGGTGACACCATTCACCGAGCAGTGGTCGAAGCATTTCTTTCTAATTTTTTTTTTCAGAAAATGCTTCTAATCAAAGGGCTACCACATAATATCCATTTACTTTATCTTTTAAAATGACTTGAAATGCTCATAGAATGACAGAAAGGCAGTTTATACACAAAGCAGTAATTTGCAATGATGCTGTGATTTCTGCTTTTCCACCTTTCTGATGGAGCCATCTTCGCTTTAAGCATTGCAACATCCTCAATGAGAGTAACAGATGAATCACTCAGAGCGTCTAGGTAAGGTTCCCAGACACCTGGCTCTGGTGATAATTACAAAACGGGTGTCCATCTGCCACTTCCTGCACAGGACGGAGCTGGCAGGAGGAGGTGGAAGCTGAGAGCTACAGGGCCCAGGAGGGATCGAGGGATGAGAGCTCAGAGTAGAGTGTGGCCACTGTGATGCCATGCCCTCTGACAGTGCCACATGGCTGAAACTCCAGAGTGAGGAAGGACCTTCTGTGTTCACAGTGGCTGCCAGGTCCCCTCGGAAACCTGCGTTGGCTTCTTTGTTTCTTAGAAGTCTCTTGTAAATCGGGTAGCTGCATGTTATATAAAGTCAGGTTTCCAAGGTTACTGGAAATGTTTATTTTCTTTCTATTGCTTTTTTGATCTCTCAGGTAGGGCTTGACACACACACACACACACACACACACACACACACACACACATATCTTGGACTCTGCCCTTTCCTAAATGCTTCTCATTTTCCCTAACTTCCCTCAGGCTGGCTAGTGTTTTTTCAGGACTTAAAGGAAAATCTCTAGAACCTTCTTCCATAGTAGCTGCTGCCAGTTAATAACTGTGTATAATTCCACACACCCTAGTTGATACACAATGGCCCCTTTCTTGCCAATTGAATAGCTTTGTTTGTCTTTGACTTTCTCAACCTTTATCAGCTCTTGACTTCATTGAGTACCTCTTCCTTTTAGAAACACTAGAAAACCCTCTGGCCAACACTTCCCTTGTCTTCTTAATAGCACACTCTCGCAAGCATGTCAAACTTGCAGCCCATGTACCACATGCCTTGTTTAAATAAATGACACATGCGGCCCTCCGGCGTGAGTTTGACACGCTTGCTAATGGGTTTCCTCCATCTCTCTTTTGTTTCAGTCTCCTTTTCTGATTCTAACTCCTCTACCAGACCTCACTTGTTAGGGGGACTCTGGCCTTGGTCTCCAGCCTTCTTTTCCTCTCTATGCTTCTCTCCAATGTTCTGCATCTAGTCCTGTGATTCAAAGCATTGTCATTGGCTGTGTCCAGTAGAATTTTCTGAGGTGATGGGAATAGTCTGTATCTGCAGTGTCCATTACAGTAGCCACTAGTCATATGTGGCTATTGAGTACTTGAAATGTGGGTAGTATGACAAAGGAACTAAATTTTAAATTTTATTTATTTTCATTAATCTGAATTTAAATAGACACATGTTAAGGGCTACTGTATTGAATAGCCTCAGTCTAGATCATTGTGTTTATAAACTATGGGTGATAACCCATTAGCTGGTTATGGCCTGTGTTTTTTCAAAATAAAATAGAATGAAAATATCAAGAGGTATTTACTTATAGTAAGCGTTATCTTTTTTTTTTATTTTTTTTTATTTTTCACTTAAAGTATTACAAAGGGTATTACATAAGTGTCCTTTTTTCCCCCCCCGCCCTTGACAAACCCCTACCCTCCCTTACCCCCCAGTGTCTTATGTCCATTAGTTATGCTCATATGCATGCATACAAGTCCTTCGGTTGATCTCTTTTTTTTTTTTTTTTTTTTTTTGTTATTTAAAATATTTTCTTTTTTTTTTTCTTTTTTTTTTCTTTTTATTTTTCGCTTAAAGTATTACAAAGGGTATTACATAAGTGTCCTTTTTTCCCCCCCGCCCTTGACAAACCCCTACCCTCCCTTACCCCCCAGTGTCTTATGTCCATTAGTTATGCTTATATGCATGCATACAAGTCCTTCGGTTGAACTCTTATTCCCCTCCCTCCTGCCCCCCAACTCTCTCTGGCCTTCCCACTGCAGTTTGACAATCAGTTTGAGGCAGCTCTGCCACTGTATTTATTATTGTTCAAAAGTTTGTAATGGTCTTAATTATCCATGAATGAGTGAGATCATGTGGTATTTTTCCTTCATTGACTGGCTTGTTTCACTTAGCATAATGCTCTCCAGTTCCATCCATGCTGTTGCAAATGGTAAGAGTTCCTTCTTTTTAACAGCAGCATAGTATTCCATCGTGTAGCTGTACCACAGTTTTCTAATCCATTCATCTACTGATGGGCACTTAGGCTGTTTCCAGATCTTAGCTATGGTGAATTGTGCTGCTATGAACATCTGGGTGCATATGTCCTTTCTGATTGGTGTTTCTGGTTTCTTGGGATATATTCCTAGAAGTGGGATCACAGGGTCAAATGGGAGTTCCATTTCCAATTTTTTGAGGAACCTCCATACTGCCTTCCATAGTGGCTGCACCAGTCTGCATTCCCACCAGCAGTGCACAAGTGTTCCTTTTTCTCCACATCCTCTCCAGCACTTGTCGTTTGTTGATTTGTTGATGATGGCCATTCTGACAGGTGTGAGATGGTACCTCATTGTTGTTTTGATTTGCATCTCTCGGATGATTAGTGACTTGGAGCATGTTTTCATATGTCTCTTGGCTTTCTGAATGTCCTCTTTTGAAAGGTGTCTATTTAGATCCTTTGCCCATTTTTTGATTGGATTGTTTATCTTCTTTTTGTTAAGTTGTATGAGTTCCCTATAAATTTTGGAGATTAAGCCCTTATCAGATATGACGTTGGCAAATATGTTTTCCCATGAGGTGGGTTTTCTTGTTGTTTTGTTGATGGTTTCTTTTGCTGTGCAGAAGGTAAGCGTTATCTTTTATTCACAAAACTTTGGTTTTAGTCTTTTACTGGTATCTCTGTCTACTAGGCTGCTATAACAATGTGTGGGTCACACATAGTATTTTAGTTTTTCAGTTTGTTTTTTAGTTGAGAGCCACTGATCTAGTGCTGGTAGTGCCCGTATTTATGCATTCAACCATGAACTGAAACCCAAAGTCATATTTATCTATTCTCTTGATGTCTTAGCCCAGATGTCTAGTAGAAATCTCATATCTATAAATCTTTCCGCCCTTCAGTTATCCCCTGTCTCAGCAAATGCCACTGCCTTTTTTCTAGTAACTTCTGATGAAGTTCTTAATTCCCATTCTCCTATCCCCACTGCACTCTACCCCCATTCAGCCCACCAGCAAGGTCTTTTGGCTCTGCCTCTGAAATGGATCCCAAATCTATCCACTGATTTCCATTTCAGTTTCCATCAACTTAACTCCAAGACACTGGCATTCCTTGCTTGGACCATTGTAATAGCTCCACACTGATCTCTCTTTCCCTCTTGTCTTCATAAAACCCATTCTTCATAAAACACAGCAGCCAAAGGGATCTTTTATTTTTTATTTTTATTTTTTATTAGTTAAGGTATTACAAATGTGTCCTCATCTGCCCCATTAACCCCCAACCTCTATCCCCTCCCCCCGCACACTCATGCTCCCATCCCCCTATTGTCCATGTCCATTGGTTTGGCTTATATACATGTATACAAGTCCTTCAGTTGATCTCTTCCCCTTACTTCCTCCCTCCCCTACTTTCCTTCTGGGGATTGATAGCCTGATCACTGTATCTCAGTCTTTGGATCTGTCCCAAAGGGATCTTTTAAAACCCCAAACCAGATGATTCTCTTGTCCTTGAAAGTGGCTGGTGACTTTGCATTGCACCGAGAATGATCTCTCATCATCTAACTGTGACCAACAAGGCCCTAGCATCTCTACCAGGGCTCCCACCATGCTGACCTTGGCTTTCCTTTGCCAGGAATGCCCACTTTCTCACTTGTTTCTCTGCAAGGCCTCTGCATGTGTGCAGTGACCTAGTCCCCCATGCTGGCTTCATTTTGTTAATTCAGGGCTTTTTTGGAAGTAAATGAGATATGTCATTACTTATATAGAATACTAGAGGCCTGGTGCATGAAAATTCATGCACTGGAGGGGGGCAGTCCCTCAGCCTGGCCTGGTCCCTCAGCCTGGCCTGCTCCCTCTCACAGTGTGGGAGCCCTCAGGGGTGGGAGGCGATTAGGGGAAGGCAACACCCCCATCACACCTCTGCTGCTGCCACTGCTGGCAGCACAAGCCTCGGCCAGCCCTGGTTCCCTGAGCCTCTGGCGGCCCTGGGCGGCTGGAGGGCTAAGGGGACTGGGAGATTCCGGAGGCAGGTGTGTGGCAGCCCCAGTGGGGCTGAGAGGACTGGGTGCCGCCATCTTGTGGCTGTGGCGGTCATTTAGCATATTCCCTCCTTATTGGCTGTGGGCGCACCATCTTTGCGATGGCATGAGGGTCAATTAGCATATTCCCTCTTTATTAGATAGGATTCTTGAGTAATAGAAACCAAGAGCTATCAGTCAGTATTTTTTATTAGAGATCTTTGAATTTTCTTTGTGAATCGTCTGTAATCAACATAATCTTTGTTGCAAGTGGTGTTGTCAAGTTTCTATCTGGAGAATAAATACTGATCTTGCTATTTTTTAACTTAGTGAGCTCAGCATCTCATTATGCAAATTTAATGAACAGTTTAAACATGCACAATAGGTTATTTTTAGTTATAGACATAAATTATGTTAATATAAAATTTAAAATGAGGCTTTTATTAATGTTAATATATCATAAATACAAGATGAGTTATTTATTTTAACTTTTTAATCACTCAGATTTTTATACATCATAACCAATGTTTTAAGGAAATTTGAATTTGATTTAAATTACCAAATTACTCGTGTCTTGAAGAAGAAATGTCTGTAGTTTAGGTTACATCATTCCTTATATGATTTTAGTCTTTATTTTATAATGATCTTTATGAAAAATATTATTAAAATAGTGAAGGAAAGTTACCAGACTTATTAACAAGATAAATGATAGGGTTTGTAATTATGACTTTTGCTTTAAAAAAAGAGAGAGAAAGGAAATCTTCACTTAAATGCTGGAACTTTTCACAGCAGTCAGCTGAGTAACAGATTAAAAACACCGCAAAATTGAAATTGTATGTGCAGCCTCTGCATTGTTTAAATCACATAGTAAAAGGGCAATAGGAAATGCATTTAACTTTTCAAAATGGAAACGGACTATGTGGGAAAATTCAGCACTATTTTATCCTAGAGAATTCTTTAAATTAGATGAAATAGTGTTCAGAAACTGAAAACAGGACCTCATTTTGTTCACATGGATTTCATTCTGTCCAAGTTTAGAAATGGTGGTGATAAAACTGCTTTTGTCCTTCGACCCACTTTGGGGTGGCTTTCCAAAGGAAATAATCCAAATTGCAGGCAAAGACTGATGCACAAAGATGTTGCCTGTGGCATTGTTGATAATTTTGAAAAGCCAGGAGCCAACCAAATATCCATTGGTGGGGGGAATTAAGCAGATTGTAAAAATTAATTTTAATGGTTATACAATCTTTTATTTTTAGAAAGACAATTTAATGTTGTGGGGAAAAGCTCTGACATACTGCTAAATGGAAAGAAGGATATATTTATACAGTATGATCTTAATTAGGTAAAAAAATACTTTCCATAGAAGAAAATATGTTAGTAGTGGTTCATTCTGAGGAGTAATTGTTGCTGGTTTGTATTTTCAATTTTTTCTAGGACAAGCTCATACTGCTTTTATAATAGCAAAAGGATTATTGAAAAAGGAAATAGGTGTCTAATAGGATATGAAGTATTCAAGCTTATTGTGTTTTAGAGCCAGAGAATAGTTGCAGGCATCATTAGCCTGGGAGCTGGTGACTAAGGGCTGTGATTGGGGTAGGAGACTGTCTGAGAGCTTACACAGTGCAGAGGCACAATGCAGGGGAAGGTTCCTTCGTGTTTTTGCTCAGTTCTGCATCGCTGGCTGTCACTTGCTGATCAGAGAAAGTCTGGCTGCTGTCCGCCTTGTCTTTGACAAACACAGATAGGAAGGCAAAGTAATTATCTAATAAATGTGATCTATTTAGTAGCCAAATATTTTTGTGGGAACACAGACTTTGAGTTTTATTTCATTGCAAGCGAGGCAACCTATATGTGCACATTCTTTTTCTCATCCAAGTTCTTTAACTGCTGAAATTGCCCTTAAAGAGACCACAAACATTGTAAAATGTGTTTAATTACTAATTCATTAAATTTTTCTGTCATTTGGTACCAAATATTTTAAAACACGAGGCAACAGTGAAAGATTCCTGATGCTGTAAATTGGAAACCATTCTAGATGGTTCTTCAGTGTTTGGGTTCTCAGCCATGAATCATGAAATCACTTCAGTGGGTCTCCCAGCATTATGTTGTAAGTGAAATTAGCATACATGGAAGATATAGGGTCCATTGGGTATAGTAAGTATGAGTACTTTACGTTTTTATTGTAGGGGTGTGTTTATATGTGCTAGATTGTAAATGGAAAATGTGTGCGTTCTTAAAATGATGATTTTCAGTAAAAAAAAAAAAAAAGTCAAAAGTCTCCTTGTGACATAGACCAGTGCTTTTCAGTAAGATCCCAGGACAGGCAGCATAGGTGTCACCTGGGAGCCTGTTACAGATTCGGATTCTCGGGCCCCACCCAGACCTACTGAATCAGACACTCCGGGGGTAGGCCCAGCACCCTGTGGTTTAACCAGCCCCCTGGCCATTCTGGTGCACACTCAAATTCAGAACCACTGGTCTCGCCCTGCCTTCCTGGGTGTGGTCCAGAGTCTAACACTGGCATCACCTGGCAGCTCGCTGGAAATGCAAAATCCCAAGCCCCAACCTGGACCTACAAAATCAGAATCCACAGGCTTCAGGGGTGATTTGTCTGCTCGGATTAAAGGTTTATCAAAGGTTTGGAAGCACTGATCTAAGCCACATATGCCTTCAGGGGCCAAGTAGACAATGTCAGTGAATGAAGGCAGCCTGGACTTCTCCATAGAGAGCACAGCCCGTCTCTGACTTATGATGGTTCAACTTATGATTTTTTTCTACTTCACGATGGTGCAAAAGTGATAGTTTAGTAGAAAATATACTTGGAAATTTGATATTCTCCCGACTAGCGATACACCGTATGATATTCTCTCATGATGCTGGATAACGGCAGTGAGATGACTTTGCCCAACTGTAGCTACTGTTAGTATTCTGAGCATGTGTAAGGGATGCTAGGCTAAGCTATGATCTTCCATAGGTTAGGTGTATTCAATGCATTTTTAACTTACAGCATTTTTCCCCAAATACATTTTTATAATTTCAGAGAGGAAGGGAGAGGGAGAGAGATAGAAACATCAATGATGAGAGAGTATCATTGATCGGCTGCCTCCAGCATGCCCCCCCTCCCCGCCACTGGAAATCAAGCCCACAACCCAGGCATGTGCCCTGACCAGAATTGAACTGTGACCTCTTGGTTTATAGGTTGACACTCAATCACCGAGCCACACCAGCAGGCTCAACTTACAGTATTTTCAACCTAAATCCCTTGTACGTCGAGGAGCATCTGTGTAGCAATTAGAAGGCATTATGGTGTGAAATTTAAGCACTCTTCATTTGTTTGAAAATGTCCTGCCTTATATCAGTTGGGGTTAATACATCCAAACAAACTCATCAACTGAGGTTAACTTCAATTGACATCAGTTACTTCAAGCAGATTTTTCAACCCACATTTTAATAGAGTGAGCCCCTCACATTAACTTCTTCTGATCTCTTTTAGGAATTTATCAAGGAGCTGCTCTCTCGGATAAGAGGCATGAGGAAGCTGAGCCCCCCGCAGAAGAAGACTGTGTAATTCTGCACAGGGTGGAGCTGCCTGGAGACCAAGACAGGGTCCTGGGAACTGGACTTTACTCAGACTATTCTTTCACTTTTTGGGGGGAGGGGGCATCTGTTAGACATTTATTCAAGAGCGTTCTGTTTTTTTTTTTTTTAAGGTTTCATTAGTGTACTATTTTAATAGCAAAGATACCACTCTGGTTTCAGCCCAACCAGGGATTGTCAAACCAGACAGACATCCAAGGATGGGCTGGGCTAGGCAGTATTTTCTTCAAGAAATCCGATGTTGATGACCTAACTATACAGGGATGATGGTTTGTTTGTTTTTTAACAACTAGTTGGGTAATCCTTCTTTCTTAAGTTCTGCATTTGACTCAGACGTCGAATTTCTCATACTTGTATATATCTACACACAACAGAGTTCCAGCGTAGATGTGAGCTTTATTTCACATTGATGAAATGAATGTGTGGTCGTCCTTTAACTGGAGGTCACAGCACGTGTGTTGGCCAGAGGCCACTAGGTATTCTTCATGTGAGTGCTGCTGACCTTCAACATCCGCTTTATGCACCAAAGTGAAAGAATCCAGTGTATCCGTTATTTGAATGAGCTACACTACAAAAGTGTTGAGTTGGTCAAGGGCTTAATTTATGGACTTTCTATTATTTCATTCATTGGGATGCTTTGCCAGGTCGTGTACTTATTGCCTCATTTGTGGTACTTTAAAGTTTTACGAATCCTTCGTTGGAAGAACTACTGGGATGTCTAGAGAGGAGCCCACGCTATCTGAGCAGTGTTTTCTGTGGAAAATGGGAGCACTGGGTAGTGATGAATTCTCTGCTTTAAACCAAGTACTGTGTAATACTCTCTCCATGAAAGTAGGTCAAAAGGAAGCCAGCAGATTATGCATCTCCCTTCTTAGAAGTAGGTTCTGCTCACTTCTGTGCCTGGGCAGCAGCAGACCAGAGGGGGTGCGCTCAGTGGTGAGCAGAGGGAGAGGTGGGGAAGCCTCTCCCACTCTCAAGAAAGTTGGTAGAGGAGCACTGGCTGGTCAGGAAGCTCAGTGAAGAGTGCATTTCTGGTTTCTCTAGTGGCATATGGTGAGGACTCTGGCTCTAGGCACCCTGATTCCCTTGCCTGGAGCTAGGCCTGGGGCACCTGCCCTGCCCCTCTTAGTTACACACCGGCTCCTTGGGGGAGGCTCAAAATTCAGATGGACTCGGGTGGAGTCAAAGGTCAGAGTAGGAACTCTTGCTTCCCTCCAGGAAGTCCCGCTGCCTCCCCACAGAGGCCCCATCTATAGTGAGCTATGTCTGGGGGGGCCCTGTTGGAGCACAGGGGTCAGGCATTTTCTATCAAGGGTGCTTTGAACATATTTTATTTTTTAAAAGAACTATGTTTGTGAATTTTATGTATACTGGCAAGCTTTTGAAAATGTATTTAATTTTGTAATGTTTACCAATGATTTCTTTACAAGCTATTTACTCAAATAAATGGAGCTGCTTACAACTCTGCTCACTGTTTGCCTCGTAAAATATGGCCACGTGCTGACTTGACTCTGTCAGGCGCTCTGCAGAGGAGGGGCCAGGCTGCTGTGTCCAGCTATTCCTTCTCAGGCTTTGGGTCCCGGGCCTCTCCTGATGAGAGCAGCGGAGCTGGAGGACTTTCCGGGGCTGAGAAGGAAACAGAGGGTGAGTTCTGTGCACTTGGTCCCGCCTGCCTTCTGTTCCAACCCTCTCCTCGGCCGTGCCCCTTCATCTCATTTAAGCGCCCCTTTACCCCTCTGATATAAATCCTCAAGAAGATTTCAAATTAGTCAGGTATTCCCATTACCATGAGAATTCTGTGCACCCTGTAAATACAGAAAAATGCAGGATTTGTGCGATTTTCCTTAGGCTTGACCAGCCCAAGTTATGGTCTTCAGATGAAGCAAGAACGAGCTTTTCCTCCAAAGGCCTCCGATCCGGCCACAGAACGCACTCCCGCCTTCCCTTCCTTCCTTCACTCAGGGCCTGGCATCACCCAATGTCCCCTGAGCACTCAAGCCACAAGCCTGGGCCTCGTCTGACTCCCATCTCTGTCCCCAACATACCCCCAGTCACTGTGCTCTTCTTCCCCTAATACCTCTCAGATCTGTCCCTTGTGAACGCTTGCCTTGATGGCTGGAACCGTTGGAGTTGGCTTCTCCATGTCCAGTCTTGCCTCTCTCTGATCTGCTCTCCACCCGGTAGCCAGAACAATCTTTCTCGGGGCTCCAGTGGCACAATCAGTTAGCGTGCGGTACTTATAAGATAGAACAATCTTTCTGAAAGACAGCTCTGATCATTCTATTTCCCTACATAAAATCCAGACATTGCTACATTTCTTACAAGGAATTGGTCTCTGGCTCTCCAGCCCCCCCTCTCGGCCTTGCACTAATGGCTAGTCTACTGAGTTCTTTGGGATATCTGGAATGTTCTATGCGTTTTCTCCTCTGGGGCTTTGCAGAAACTATTGCCTTGGTCTGAAACCTCCTTCTGCCAGCAGGCTCTATCTGAAGAGCTTCCAGTTTGACCTCTCATGGCACGTATCCATAGTACTATTACTGTCAGTTCCCCTGTTCTTCTCTTCTGTTAAACTAGAACCCTTGAGGTTGGGACTGGATTTTATAACTCAAGACCTGGTCTTGTGCCCAGTCCATCAAAGGGATCAATATGTATTTGTCAATGGAATAAATAACACAAAAGGTTCTTTAAGAAAACTAAATTGTTTCCTTCACAGCTGGGAGAGTGGTTCTTAGACCTTAATGTACATTTGTTTCATGCAGGAAGCTTTAAAAACTGCTGAAGCCTAGAACCCCCCTCCTGACCATTTTAATCAGCAGCTGTAGGAGCAGATCTTAGGCACGCGTCTTACTAGCTCCCGGACTGAGCACCCCTGGGCCACTGGGTCATTCATGTGTCGCCTGATGTGTGAGTTTGACCTCAGCTCACCGTGTTTGTGCTGTTACCGCAGGTGGCAGCTATGACATCAGCACGCTGACTATTTCTCATTTTATTTTCTGCTGGAGAGGAATGAAAGCACAGCACTGGGGGATGACTCCTAAGTTCCAGCTTCTGGTCCAGTGCTCCTTCAACACAGAAATCTAAGGTTAAACTTTACCGAGTGGCACCCATTCTCCACAATAATAATTACAGTTCCTGTTTATGTATCACTGTGCTAAGTGTTTACATGCCTTATCTCATTTAATACCAACATTAATGTTACCAGGTATATTGCACAATCTTCATTTTACAAATGAGGAAACAAACTAAGAAAGGTTGAGCAGCTTGCCTGAGGTCATGGAGTTACAGAGCTGAAATGCAAACCCAGACCTGTTTGACTCCACACCCCTTGACCATGAGGCTTTCCTGCCTCTCACAGGGTCTTAATTTTATCCTCACTCACATGAGTGAAAGCAATGAGCTGCATCTGATGTGAGCTGGGCCCCCAAGCCTGTGTGTGGGGGTTGGGGTGCTCTGTGATCGGAGAGGTTCCCTGGCCACCTGCTGGTTCTTCCTCAACCCAGGGGCTCCCTGCTCCTGAGCTGTAGTGTAGCCGGCTCTGTGCTGCTTCTCCCCTAACAAAAGGCTCCTGATGTGGCCGTGGCTGCTGAGCATAGACTATCCTTTCATCAGTCTCCCGAGAACGCAAAACTGGGAGAAAGAGTTGCTCAGGGTAAGGTGGTTTGCAATTCCTGTAACAGGCAAGTGTCTGATTTTCATGTACCGCCTAGAGTCCCCGCGAAAGGTTGTGCAGAGTCAGCTTCTCAACAATAGGTGAGTATGTGATTATACCTGGCTCTTCCAAGATGATGCAGTGGTTGGAAACATGAGGTCTTTCTAATAAAAGACAACAACAACAAAAAAAAACAAAAACCCTTTTTTATTGATTTCAGAGAGAGGAAGGGAGAGGGAGAGAGAGATAGAAACATCAATGAGAGAGAATTATTGATTGGCTGCCTCCTGTACACCCCCTAATGGGGATTGAGCCCCAAATCTGGGCATATGCCCTGACTGGGAATCGAGCCATGACCTCCTGGTTCACGGGTCGATGCTCAACCACTGAGCCACACCAGCTGGGCCCCTGAGGTCGTTTTGAGCCATGGCTACCACTTCCCTACCACTGACTGAAGGGGCCCAGGCCAAGACAGAGCCAGACTGGCCCAGGCACTAGGCCTACCACCTGGAGAAGCAGGTGGGAGAGGACCCCTTTCCCTTCCATAGTGCAGGAGAGGCTGCAAGGGGGAGCCAGACGCTTGCCCTGTGGCCTAGCTCTGCGCTGGGCACTGCTCCACATCAGCCTGCTGGGATTGAGTCTGTTATTCTTTATGCATCTTCATTTTTAACAAAAAAAAAGTTTTAAAAGTTAAAAAAATTAGAAATTTTTAAAATAGAAAAAAAGCTTATAGGATAAGGATATAAATAAAGAAAATATGTTTGGATAACTGTACAAAGTGTTTGTGTTTTAAGCTTAGTGCTATTACAAAAGAATCAAAAGTTTAAAAAATAAGTTTAAAAGTAAAAATGTTATACTAAGCTAAGGTTAATTTATCATTTAAAAAACATAAATTCTTTATAAATTGAATGTAGTCTAAGTGTACAGAGTTTCTGAAGTCTCTGGTGTGTACAGAATGTTCCAGGCTTTCACACTCAGTCATCCTCACTCACTGACTCACCCAGAGCAACTTCCAGTCCTGCGAGCTCCGCTCATGGTAAGTGCCCTCCCTATACAAGTGTACTATTTTTATCTTTGAACCATATTTTTACTGCACCTTGTTTATGTGTAGATACACAAATATTTACCGCTAGAGGCCCAGTGCACAAATTCGTGCATGGGTGGGGTCCCTTGGCCTGGCCAGCAACCAGGGCCCTCTCGCCCATTCCCAATTAGGTGATTGGGTCTGGCTGGCTGGGGGGGAGGGACAGTGGGAGGTTGGCCGGCCATGGGAGACTGGCGGTGGGAGCGCACTGACCACCAGGGGGCAGCTCCTGCGTTGAGCATCTGCCCCCTGGTGGTCAGTGTGCATCATAGCAACTGGTTGACCAGTTGCTTAGGCTTTTATATATATACTAAAGGCCCGTTGCATGAAGAGATTCATGCAATAGGCCTTCCCTTCCCCTGGCTGCTGGCACTGGTTTTCCTCCGGCACCTGGGACTCAGGCCTTTGCTCTGGCCGGAGCCTTCAGTCTTCGCTCCGCCACTTCACACCTATGTATGCAAATTAGCCTCCATCTTTGTTGGGTTAATTTGCATACTCTCCTGATTGGCTGGTAGCATAGCGGAGGGACAGTCAATTTACATGTTTGTCTATTATTAGGTAAGATAGATTGTGTTACGATTGCCTACAGTATCAGTACAATAACATGCTGTACTGCTTTGTGGCAATAGGCTATAGCTTACAGCCTAGGTGTGTAATAGGCTAGACCAGTGGTCAGCAAACTGTGGCTCGGCAAACCACAGCTCGTGAGCCACATGCGGCTTGGCTCTTTGGTCCCTTGAGTGTGGCTCTTCCACAAAATACCGACTTCTGCGCATGGGCGATGAAGTTTCAATCGCACTGTATGTGCGCGCCCGCACGTGGTATTTTGTGGAAGAGCCACACTCCAGGGGCCAAAGAGCCGCATGTGGCCCATGAGCCGCGGTTTGCCGACCACGGGGCTAGACCATCTAGGTTTGTGTAAGTGCATTCTATAATGTTGGCATGAATATAAATCACCTAATGACACATTTCTCAGGACCTATCCCTGTTGTTCAGTGACACATGACTGTATATACTTGATCATATTTATATTTTCAATTCAGTGTTACCATTGTTGGGAGAAAATTCTATATGGGTCCGTCATGTTTCTGCATGTTTGTGAGCAGAGACTACCATAGTTCTGAATAATTGTTTTATGTATGTATAGCAAATAGCTTTGGAAGATATAGTTTATCCCTCTAAGGCAGTGATTTTCAACCAGTGTGCCCCAATAATTTTAAAAATATGCATGTGCTGTGGCCTATCAGTTGAAAATTATTGCTCTAGAGCAGCAGTTGCCAACTGGTGGTCCGCAGACCACTGGTGGTTCATGAGGTCTGAAAGGTTGGCGACCGCTGCTCTAGAGCAAAGAGCAGGGGAACTTACTGCCCATTATAAAAGATGAGGGTTCCCTAAGTTCAGAGTTCTTTCTCCTGTAATGTAACCCACGGCATGTGCAGCTGTCACCTAGCCTTCTTTGCAACCCCCTGTGGGAATTGGGACTTGAGAAATCATTGCCAAAATACGCTGCTATTCTGGCTACTGCTATTTCTGTGAGTAACAAACCATCCTTTCTTTCTGACCCAGGATTGTTTGGTCCTCTGCAGACAGCATCGATGACACTGTCGCAGGCAAACTTGTCAACTTGTGGTAGGGTCCGATTTCATAGCCTGCACAAGTTTTGACAATGGTTAATCTTCTCGGTCTCTTTTAGTACGACTTGTATCACTCTTGTAGCTAGGAGATACCTTCTTATATTTAGACCCTAACTCAACTAATCATTTTCAACTATTAGGGTCAGAAGTTCCCTTTAAAGGGATCTATGCCTGAAAATGGTTGTTCTGTGGACAGAAATTACTTTCACAAAAGCCACTTTCTCCCTTCCTCCTTTGTCAGCAGCTAAAAGGGAATGCTGCCTGGTGGAGATCAGGGAAAATGAACGATGGAAGAGAGACACACCGAATTTACAGAAAAATGACACCCCAGTGAGGTGGAGAAGACAGGCAAATGGCAATTCTTGTCACACATTTTTCCCTTTGAAATATGTGCCTAAGTAATACGTGTAGCACATTATCACTTGCTATTTTGAAGTTTCTAAATTAAACTCCTAAAGCAGTTTTGAGGCTAATTTATTGGCAGTATCACAGTCCACCCAGTGGTAGCTGAAACCAAAAATAGAAGTTGAGCTCATAGAATATCTGGTGTTACCAGATTGGTTCTCGTCAGGTCGAAAAGTGATCTATATAAAGTGTGACCCCCACATACCCTGTGGGTCACAAGTTGCTGTGAGTGATTTACCATCTGGTTTTTCTATTGTTGGCGACAGGTGCTGATTAGATTTATGAAAAGGGGACTCAAACTCTTTTTCTGATAGCTCATGGAAAGGGGATAAATAAGATAAATATCTTTAAAAGAATATCATATAGCATTTAGCACAGCACCTCGCTTTCTGGCTATAATCCCAACACAGGGGAACAAGATTACAACCTACCGTGTAGGCTGCTGTCACTTTCACAGAATACTCCCAAAGCCGTGAAGAAGTGCATCTTTCTGAAATCGGTGATGAGTCCAACCAAACCTCTCAAACAGTGTGGGTTTTTCCCCCTTTTGAATGTTATTTCTGTTTCAAGCATGTGTGCTCCTTTCAGAACTGAGAACTCCCTGCCTCGATCTTCAAACCAGGGGTTCTCAGAGCTACGGCTCAGGCAGCTTAAGGGGTCCTCACAACCTCTAAACCTGGCAGGAGAGGGACAGGTTGCAATAGAGCCACAGGCGGAGCCTCAGAGAGAGCCCGTGTGCCGAGGAGAGAGTGCCAGAAAGAGAGAGACAGAAGAGTGGCAGACAGAGAAGTGCAGAGGCGTGAACATTTCAGAAGGAGCGGGTCTGTTCTACCTTTAGGTTCTCCAACATTCACACCCACGACCGACAGGGAAAGAGCCAGGTCCAGGACTCTGGAGGCCCTGTCGGGAAGGAAGCCAGGTGGCCGGGTGCCCCGCCCCTCCCAGCAGGCCGCCCTCTTACTTCTTGGTCTGTTGCCGTCATTCATCTGATTCTGCTCAGCCGCACGTGTGAGACCAGGACGCTCAGTGGAGCTGACCGCACATCCTACCTGCGAGGCCAGAATTAGGAGGTGTCGCCAGAAGCCAGACTGGAGTGCCTGCAGGTGAGGGACAGGTGCCTCCGCCCTCAGAATTCTCCGGTTCTCAAAGTCCAAGTTAGACACGGGGACCTGAAACACTCATGTTTTCACCTTTGTTGTCTGTGTATTACAATTTCTACTTCTTAATTTTGAAATGTGTTTTTGTCATTTCTCTCTCTTGGGGTCTTATTTGTCTGGGGGTGAAGGTCGCAGTTGAGCAAAAATCCCATATCCAATAGCCATCCCAGAGGGCCAAATTATTATTATTTTTTATTCATTGATTTGAGATAGAGATAGAGAGACATCAATTTGTTGTTCCACTTATTTGTGCTTTTTTATTTTTTCCATTGATTGGTTTTTGTATGTGCCCTGACTGAGGATCAAAACCCCAACTGACCTACCCGGCCAGGGCCCAGAGGGCCAAATTCAAGGTTCAAAGAAGGAGAAACCCATCTAACGAGGCACACATTTTCCCAGCATTTCTCAGGGCCTAGGTTTTCAAATCAAGGACAAGGGTATGGAAGAGCATCTTTAATTAAAGCTGCAGCCAGCCCCTCTGGCGCCTTGTGCTGTGCTCACCTCTCACAGGCACCGCCAGCCAGCAGAGCCCCTCCTCCACCCCAGGTTTATTTGCAGGTCTTGCTGTTCTCTGGCAGCGCCAATGGGTTTGTTTCTTTCTGGAAGCTTCCTTTGTTCGCAGCCTTAGGTTGCATTCTTCTCTCCCAGTCTTTGTGGTGAGCCTGCTGAGGCCCCAGCCTGCTCTGTCCTCAAGCCACCCGCTGCCTGTCTCCACCTGCCTGTCACCACCCCACGGCCACCACTCCTGCTTCTGCTCCGAATCTGTCTCCACTTAAAGTATTTTAAGGAGGACGTTGACCTGCATTTCCTGCTGCTTCCGGAAAGCAGCTTAGGGAAGCGATGTTTCCTCCTTGAGACAGAAAACCCCATGTTTAAAGGACTTCCAGAAAAAGAGAGGAAGAGCCCCCTCAATCAAACCCAGACCGGCTGACCTTCCCCCTAAAGCCGTGGTCGGCAAACTGTGGCTCACGAGCCACATGCGGCTCTTTGGCCCCTTGAGTGTGACTCTTCCTAAGCCTTAGGAGTACCCTAATTAAGTTAATAACAATGTACTTACCTATATAGTTTAAGTTTAAAAAATTTGGCTCTCAAAAGAAATTTCAATCGTTGTACTGTTGATATTTGGCTATGTTGACTAATGAGTTTGCCGACCACTGCCCTAAAAGGATTAGAAAAAGTCAGCTGATTTTTAAAATTTTCATCACTTCATAAATTAATCTCTTGAAAGGGACCAGAAAGTATAGAATTTCTTACATATGATCCATATATTAATTTTAAAAGACTTTGGCTTCCTGGGACATCTATTTAGAGTAGATGACTTAGCAGTAACTTAAAATCATAACAATAAAATGTTTATGGTGTACAAATAATCTAAGGGATAATATTGAAATATCTATATTTCTCTATATCAATATAAATATAACTGCCAATCATCTGTTTATGTGTCATGAAGTTTTAGAAGTGAACCATGGTCATTAAGGCTTTGATTTTTATGATTATGCAGGGGGAACACATGGAAAATGGAGGGAATCCTGGAAGACAAAGAAAATATTAACACAGAACCGTCCTGAAAATGCGAAAGTATGACAGGTCTTGTGGGGGGTGAGTATGAAGTCACATTTGTCATGAAAAGTATATCACAAGGAGCTTTAAGAAAACAGGGAAATCCCAGACTCTGGGCAGTGGGACTTGGAACAAGCTCAGAGCACCTTTTAAATTAAAATTATAATACTGGAGGAGTGGGCTGTCTGCTGGAATCAAGGAGAAAGCATTTTGCTCTCAGAATTGATTTGTTGGCCTGGATGACACTTGGCCTCCTGGAGGACCAGGGAAATACTAAAGTGCCCCTGCCCGCAGGCAGGGTGTCACTGGGCTCTGTTAGAGCCGATAAAGAGAATGGGTGGGGTCCAGGCTGCCAGAAGCTCTGGTGAGGCCTGCGTGAGGAGCAAACAGGCAGTCCCATGAGGCTTCGAGGCTTCAGGAAACAGCAAAAGCAGCCGTTTGGCTCAGTGTTGCGTAAACAGGGAAATACCCGCAGCAAGTCCCAGACAGGGGCACAGAGAAAAGGGAGGCTGTGGTAGTTTTGCAGCTGCCTTTTTCACACCCCTCCACCCTGCACCCCTGAGAGCACGCAAGGAGTGTCGCTCACAATCACACACTCTGTGTGGTTGCATCAGCATTCTGCGCGCCATATCTTTCTCTGACCTTTTTTCGTGTCTGCTGACCCATGGGCACCAGCAAGGTGGCACTCCTCGCAGCTGACTCCTAATGCAGAAAACAGCAGGCACATCCCTAAAGTCCATTTCTGCTCTGTGGTAGGTCTGGCGGCTCCCTCCCTGCCTCTCATGTCACACAGAGGCCTGCTCAGTGCTCAGGGACACCCGACACAAGCTCCGTGTGGCCTGGGACAGCAACTTCACCCGCCACAGGGCTGAGGAGCAGCCACACTGCGACAGGTATGGCAGCTCACACACCTGTTCGCTGTTCTGGTCATGTGTCTCCTAAGGAGGTTGCAGGACTGATGGAAAAGGCCTCCCTCCCTTCTGTCTCCATGGCAACAGTAAGCTTGTAGGCTGTGTCTGTCCTCCCCTGTCCTCCTCAGGCCAAGCAAATACAGCCCTCAGCAGTGTATCGATTACCCCTGGAAGTCACTCACTGTGCCCTCAAGTGTTCCGGCTTTACTCATTCTGTCTGAACCAAGCACCCCCTTTTTATTGTTTCACTTTGAGACCATTTTACAAAGTCTGAGAGAAAAGCAGTTACCTATCATCCGTAAAAAAATATTCTCTTGGGATCTAATAACTGATATTAATGACATTTTATTAAGACGTGTTTTCACCCATATCATTTGATACTCAAATCAACTCCATGCAGTAGGTGAGGCAAGTATTATCATTCAAAGTTATCTTTATTGTCATGTTATGGTTGAGAAATTTAAAGCTTGAAGAGAATTTTTGGCCTTCCAGAATTTTCTGAAGTTCCCAGAGCTGGTACATGATGGATCTGGGACTCGACCCAAACCTTCAACTGCAAAAATACTGTGATTTTTTTTTTCAACTAGACTGTTGTTTAGATCAGGGTTCTCCAGAAAAACAGAACCAATAGGACACACACACATACACATATGCATATACCTATATAAATGCATATGTGTGCATACATGTATGCATACATATATGTATATAAACCTAAATAACATATTATTTAATAAATTGCATAACTTTATATGTATACATAAATGTTTACATATTGTTTGTTATATAAGGAATGCATATAAATAAGGAATTATTATTATCTTGTAGAATTGGCTATGTGATTGTAGGGGTTGGCAAGTTCAAAGTGTGTAGGGCAGACAGCAGGCTGGGAACTCAGGTAAGAGTTAATGCTGCAGTTTAGAGGCAGAATTTCTCTTCTCTCGGGATCTTGAGCTGATTGAATGAGGCTGACCCACATTGCCAAGGTCAATCTCTATTGACTGCCAACTGATTGTAGAAGTTATGCACATTTGCAAAATACCTTCTCAGCAACACCTAGATTTCTGTTTAACTGGGTTACTGAAGCCTAGCCATGTTGGCACACAACACTAACCATCACAGCTGTATTATAGAAATCCTCCTAGGATAAGTCCCAGTTTCCTTAGTGGGCAGACTTAAGCACCAGCACAGAGGAACAAAAATGAAACTGAAGACATGTGCAGTGGCCCTTGTTCCACAGACAACGTGTCCCCTGCAGGCAGGGTCTGCATCGGGTTCAGCTTTGGACCCCAGAGCAACGCCTGGCCATGACAGGCCATCCATGGGCATGTGTGGAAGGAATACATGAAAAACCTCCTTGTTATCTCAGAGATGCTGATCTTGGAATTAATCTTATGCAACTAATGGCTTCTAGGTCTTTCTAGTCAGGGGAGGTGTCCTCTGAAGCCTGGCTGCCAAGGATCGAACCACCTACCAGCTGAGCCGCCTTAGGCAGGTCACTAACCTCACGCTGACCCATTTTCCTCACTTGAAAGATGGGAGTGATCATTGTAATACTTCAAGTTAAATGAGCTAATTCAGGCGAATGGCTCAACTCAGTGCCTGGCACATGGCAACACCCAATTAATATTAGCTGTGATTTGAATTATTATTTACACATCTGTCCTAAAATCTTTTGCTTTGAGCCCTGCATTCTTCACTCATAGGGTATCCATGGTTCCACAAATTCTTCTCTCCCAAACACTTCCCACTTTCCTACAGCTAATTGTGTACCCTAGAAGCACGATGGTTAAGTAATGGATAGAATATTACCTTACGGAAGAGAACCCCTCCAAATTAAAATAATCAAGAATAGTCTAGTACTGTGGTCGGCAAACTACAGCTTGCGAGCCACATGCGGCTCTTTGGCCCCTTGAGTGTGGCTGTTCCTAAGCCTTAGGAATTACCCTAATTATGTTAATAACAATGTACCTACCTATATAGTTTAAGTTTAAAAAATTTGGCTCTCAAAAGAAGTTTCAGCCCTAACCAGTTTGGCTCAGTGGATAGAGTGTTGGCCTGCAGACTAAAGGGTCCCAGGTTCGATTCCGGTCAAGGGCATGTACCTTGGTTGCGGGCACATCCCCAGTAGGGGGTGCGCAGGAGGCAGCTGATCGATGTTTCTCTCTCATCGATGTTTCTAACTCGCTATCCCTCTCCCTTCCTCTCTGTGAAAATCAATAAAATATATTTAAAAAAAAAAAGAAATTTCAATCATTGTACTGTTGATATTTGGCTCTGTTGACTAATGAGTTTGCCGACCACTGGTCTAGTATATTAGTTTGCTAGGGCTTCCATAGCAAAATACCACGCACGGGGTGGTTTAAATAGTCCAGTATTCTCTCAGAGTTCAGTAGGCTAGATGTCCAAGATCGAGGTGTGACAGGGTTGGTTTCTTCTGAGGGCTGCAAGGGAGAACCTGCTCCATGTCTCTCTCCTGCTTCAGTAGCTGAGCCCCGGGCGTTCCTTGGCTTGTAGATGGCTATCTTCTCCCTCTGCTTCACATTGTCATTGTCTTTCTTCTATGTGTGTCCGCCTCTTTCTTATAAGGGCACCAGTCAGAGTGCATTGGGGTCTACCCTAATGACCTCATCTTAATTTGATCATTTATGAAAACCCTATTTCCAAACAAGGTACGATACACAGGTCCTGGGGGCTAGGATTTCAACATCTTTTGGCAAAGGAACAATTAAACCCATAATGACCAGCTTACATTCTGGGCCCAATGAATTGTAAAATGTGCTTATGCTCTGGCCCTGAGGCAGATGCATAAATAGCTGATGACTAATGTGCAGAGGAACCCAGACAGAGTGAAGTTGGGGCCATTGTGCCTTGATTTTAACGTGCATTGCTGTTATATTTTAACATACACTGTTGTTATATTGTATATCTCGCAATAAGCACTCATTTAGTTGGCAGTGCTCGTGCTGAAAGATGGGTTGAATGAACATTAGAAATAAAAAGCTAGCAGGAAGGCCCAGCATCAGGACGTACCATGCTATTAGCTTCAGAAGAGAGAGAGCTTGCTGAAATATTAAAGATGATACTAGATCATTTTTAAAAAGCATTACTGCATGGCTGTTGATTTGCATGCTGTGGGGAGTTATTTTCTTCCCACGTTACACTTATTTCTGTGTAAAAATTAGGTCGGATTACACGGGATCTTCAGGCTGAATCCCTCTGCATAAGCCCAACGCCCTGTACCTGTGACACGCTGCACTCTCTCCCAAGCATTTTGCAAGCATCCCCTAGTCGATATAGGTTAAATAATGCTTATAGGTGTCATGTAACAAGCTGTCACCCCCAATGTACACAGGGAGGGTGATCCTCCCTACTTTTAGGTGCAACGACTGACATAGAGAGAGTAGAGAGGGCCTGAATGGAGACCCTCACAGCCCAGGCAGAGACCTTGTTAGGAGAACAATAAAACCCTTTCATGTCTGTACACTGCTGAGTCCAGACAACCTAAGGAACTGGTTCCAAGGCTCTCAGAAAGACAGGAAAACCCTTAATGATGGCAAAAGACAGAATTGCCCGATGTCAATTCATTCCACTGGGTACTCTCTGTCCTTGAAGTGGAAATCAAATCCTTGATAATGAGCTGTCCTGAGGTCTCCCCCTTTTGAAAGTGATTGGCCACAAATCCATTGCCTGATTGAAGAAGTCAGTTTTCCTGTTAACTGAAGATCAAGCTGGTCACTAAAGAAAACACGGGCACCACCTGTTGGGAATAGTCCTCCGTTTTCTGCTCCAGGCACTCCACAGCCTTCCACACACATCTGTCCTGTTGTCACCTCCCTTCAGACAAGATCAGATACTTTTCCTTCCCACTGCGCCTGCCTGGAGGGGACTAATGCTGGCCGGGTTCTGGAAGGAGTCCCTGAGAGGCTCTTGGCAACAGATACAGCTGCTGGCTGGTAATGAGTCAGGGTGAGTCATCCAAGTCTAATCAAGAGCCTCTCAGTTTCTGGAAAGTGTGCTGGGTGCTTGAGTTCAACAGTGAATGAGGGTAGGAGCTTCTTTTATCTGAGGACTTCCCCTGTGCCAGCACAGCTCTACACACTTCCCACAAGTTACTTCATTAATCAGCACAACATTTCTGTGAGGCTGGTCGGTACTAAAACTACCCCTTTTACAGATAAGAAAACTGAGGTTCAGGATTGATAAGAAATGTGTCCAGGTACTCTGCAAAAAGTAAGAGAGCCAGAAAGTCAACCTAGTTGGTCCAACTTCAGAGCAAGGTTCTAAAGCATCACATAAACATCAAAGCATTCACAGACAACTGATGCCAAGCCAAGAGGAATTATGACATGATAAGGATGGGGTTGAAGGCTATGGGAGCAGAAAGCAAGGAGTCTTGGGGGTGGGGGGTCATGGAAGCACTTTCAGAGTAGAGGTTCCAGCTATGTCCCCGAGACACCCTGTGATGCTTAATTTTATGTGTCTACTTGACTGGGCCATGGGTGCCCAGATATTAGGTCAGACATCATTCTAGTGTTTCTGTGAAGGTGTTTTGGATGAGATTAATATTTGAAGTGGTAGACAGAGTAAAGTAGATTGCTCTCCCCGGAGTGGTGGGCCTCATCCAATCAGTTGAAGGCATGAATGACACAGAAAGACTGGTTTTCCACTGAGTAAGGGAGAATTTTTCCTGCCTGCCTGCCTTTGAACTGGAACATCAGATATTTTTCTGCCTTTGGACAAGAACTGAAACTTTGGCTCTTTCTGGACCTCAAGCCTGCTGGCTGACATGCGTCTCCAGCTTGCCCACTCGCTCTGCACATCTTAAGACTTTCCCACCACCATGGTCCAATGAGCCAACCTGCTTATAATAAACCTCTTTAAAATCTCAAAACCTCTCTCTCTCTCTCTCTCTCTCTCTCTCTCTCTCTCTCCCCAGACACACACATTCACATTTTCTATTGCCTATTCTGTTTGTCTGGAGAACATTTAATACATACATCCTGCTCTTATCCTATAGTATACCACCCATCAAAGCATCTTATCACTGCCTGTTTAATTGTGTCCCTTCACTGGGCCATAAACTCAGGGTGGGGTGGGGGTGGGGCAGGGACCAGCTCTGCTTGTTTGAGGTGGTATTCTCAGTGTCTGGTGCACTTAGGATTAGCACTAGCAGAATGCCTGCAGACAGACTGATTGATGGAATGAATGAGGTGCTGGAACCCCTAGGACGAATGGGACTGGCCAGGAGGAGGCACAGGAGGCAGTAATGTTGGAAGTTGGAGAAGGATGTGGTAGCAGAGGTAACAGCAAACTCACACACCTGGCCAAGAATGGGCTGGGGAGGGTGAGTCTAGGCCAGCGGTTCTCAACCTGTGGATCGCGACCCCTTTGGAGGTCGAACGACCCTTTCACAGGGGTCTCCTAAGGCCATTGGAAAACACATATAATTACATATTGTTTTTGTGATTAATCACTAGGCTTTAATTATGTTCAATTTGTAACAATGAAAATACATCCTGCATATCAGACATTTACATTACGATTCATAACAGTAGCAAAATTACAGTTGTGAAGTAGCAACGAAAATAATTTTATGGTTGGGGGTCACCACAACATGAGGAACTGTATTAAAGGGTCACAGCATTAAGAAGATTGAGAACCACTGGTCTAGGCCATCAGCGTTCAGTGGGGAGGCAGGGAGAGGTGCAGTTGGATGGTTAATTTTATGTGTCTACTTGACTGGGCCATGGGTGCCCAGATATTAGGTCAGACACAAAGGGCTTCACACAGGTCAAGCACCTTGGATTTTATCCAAATTTGCAGCCACTGACGAGGCAGATTGGTTTCCCCAGCAGTATGGTGCACAGAAAAGCACGGGCAGGACTTTGTTTTGGGAGCTGGGATGATGGAAATGTAGCAAATGCTTACAAAATGTCAGCGATTTGCAGATTTGCACAACCCCAGCTGCTGGGGAATGCGAGTGCAGGGAGGGTTTTTAATTTGGAGGCATCATGGGAAACCTGGACTCTGGTGTCACACTCATGTGGGCATTGAAAAATCCAGTGACGCAGATCACGTGAACGGGCCCTTACAAGGTCAAACTGGTACCATCTGGATGGAAATGGCACCAGGTGGAGACCGGAATGTATTGTCTAGCCAGAGGGAAAAGTGTTTCCTTTTTCATTTAATTTCTTATTCATTGCCCTCCATTTCCCCTGCCTTATCATGTCCTCTCTTCACTCTTACACCGATCCCTGCCTCTTCCTTGAACTCCTATTTCAAGGGTGAGGGCCAGGTGACTAAGCAGGCGCACCACTAATCCACTCACTAATCAGACTCATCCAGTGACAGACCTAGCAACTGTCACCTGCTTAGGGCACAGCCCCTGGTTTCTGAGGATGTGCAGAAGGGTGACATTCGCCAACCATCCAGGCCCCACAAGAGGAAGACTGAGCATGAAACTGAGGGTGGCCCCCAGTGCTGCCGGAATTCAGAGAAAGTGGAGAGAAGGAGGAGTCAGATTCTGATGGGCAAAGACAAACACCCGAGGTCTGAGGATTACTATGAGCACAGCCCGTGAGCTAAGATACATGAGAAGACCAACCTGGCTGGTGTGAGAGGCCCACAGCCTTCTTCAGACAACAAAGAAATTGCTTGGTAGACCCACCAAGGGCCTGCCAGGCGTCTGGGGGGTGTGATGGAGTGCACTGAATTAGCAAGGGCTTTCTGCTTTCAGAGTGTGTGGACAAAAGCTGTGCTCACAGGCAGCGTCTCCAGAGAGCTCCCTGACAGGTGCTCTGATTCTGCCACAGAAAGTTAGCATATGTGTATCCGTCTTTGCCTTCTCCATCCCCAATGGAACATGACAGGCCAGGGCATGTCTGTCTAGCCTGCTGCAGCTCTTGTCCTGGCAAAAGGAGTGTCTGTGGCATTGCTGCCCATGAACATTCTTCTGAGGGCTCCCCACAGCCAGGCTGCCTCTGACCCTGTGGGTGAGGGCAGACGGCCAATCTGGCAGACTCCTGGGCCGAGTAACCAACCATCACAGCAGCTGGGGTTTGGGTTGGGTTTGAGGTTAAATAAAACTTCACAACTTCACACTTCTTTTAGAGTCACATTCCAATAGCTCAAAAGGGCAAACTGGTGTTCAAAATGATACTCTCAGGGGAAAACCACATTCTCTTTCCTCAAGCTGTGCAGTTGGCCACAAAATTTCTGAAATGAATTACCTTATTGGGTCTTTGATGAGAGAGACCTGAAGGTGTGAAAGGCCACGGCTAGTGTGGCTTTTGGGTTCAAAGCCTTGGAGAAAGAGCTGGTGCACAAATGGACACACAAGACAAGAAATATTAATTTTGAAATTATGGGGGGAAGACGGGGAAACTCAACTGTAGTAGTCAAGTTCCACTGAGTCTCCGTTCTTGTCTGCTTTTATTTGCTAGAATACACAATTGCCTTTTAGGAATGCAAACAGACATATCAATTGTAATGTTTAGTAATCAGTAAGATTATCAGGTTTGGAGGGAGTTTGCTTTAGGCCAGTGATGGTGAACCTATGACACGCGTGTCAGAGGTGACACGTGAACTCATTTTTTTGGTTGATTTTTCTTTGTTAAACGGCATTTAAATATATAAAATAAATATCAAAAATATAAGTCTTTGTTTTACTATGGTTGCAAATATCAAAAAGTTTCTATATGTGACACGGCACCAGAGTTAAGTTAGGGTTTTTCAAAATGCTGACACGCCGAGCTCAAAAGGTTCGCCATCACTGCTTTAAGCCATTGAGTCAGCAGTAGGTAATTAAATGCAAATTCACCCTGTGAATATCAAAGCCCAAACTCAGCCTTCTGGTGGACTTCTCGAATTTATATTAATTACTGTTGATCTTGCTTTCCAGCATGAAGGCACCAGGATGATGGTGAAACAGTCACCCCGGTACAGTCCACTCTCCACTCTCCTTCTCGCCACTAGGATTCTACCCCCGGCTTTTCTTTTCATGTCAGCAGCATCCCGGAAACAGGGCCAGGGCTGGAGGAAGTGAACTTAGGAAACAGGAAAGTGGGGAGGTGCTGAGATGGGTTTCAGGTCAGAGTAGTGCTGGAAGCGTTGCCTTCTCTTCTTTTCCTTTACTTTTACCTATGTCCTTTTTCAGTTCCAGGATCTTATCCAAGGTACCACGTTGCACTGTTTTCTTGTCTCCTTAGGGTTCTCTTCACTGTGGCAGTTTCACAGATTTCCCTTGTTTCTGATGACCGTGACAGTTTTGAGAAGTACTGAGCAGGTATTTTGTAGAAAGTCTATCAACTGGCATTTGGCTGAAAATTTTTCATGATTAGACTGGGGTTATGGTTTTGGGGAGCAAGACCACAAGGGTCCACTTGCTGTCAACATGATTTACGACTGTTGATGTTGACCTTGATCACCTGGCTGAGGCAGTGTCTGTCAGTTTCTCCACTGTAAAATTATTTGAGGGGGAGGGGCGCAATGCTCTTTTAGCCACATAAGAGCCATGGTCCCCAACTGGCTTTCTCAACAATAAAGCTGACATGTTGACCTCCATTTGTCTACCCCTGGTGTCTTATTTCTCTATTGATTCCACACTTGAGAAAGGGAAAAATAAATGGATGTTATATATTGAGCCCCTACGAATTCAATACTGTCCATCTGGCAAAATATTGCTCAGCCTTTAAGGCCCCACCAAGCATTGCCTCCTGGAAGCCTTCCCTGATCTCCCCAGGCAGAGTCCATGTGCTCCCACAACCTCCACCTACATCCTGAGGGACCTCTCAGTAGGCTGTCAGGATCCATTCTCCCTGCTCTTTCCTCCACAGGCCCATCACCCTCTCAAGGGCACTGGCCATGTTCTCTTAGTCTCCATGTCCCTGCACCCCATTCAGAGTCTGCAATTTAGAAGCTGTTTTGTAAATGTTTACAGAATGAAGAACCACTCCCCTGTCAGCAAGGGTGGCCTGACTCCTCCAGGATGGAGACTTGGTGGGACCATCTTTGGGGATGGTTGGAGGAAGGCATCCCTGAGAACCAGTTTCATTCTCCTTAGAGCTCCTTGGGAAGGAGACAGGGCTGACTCGCTGGTGCAGCTGGAATACTACTCGAGTCCAAGACCCATGTTCAATTTAGACTAAGGACTCCATCAATATTTATAGTTGGTACTGAATGAGCAGCAGGAGGAAGGTCATCTTCTTTGGTTATTAGTCTTCCTGTTGGTTGAGCCTTTTTAAAAAAATCTCAAAAAAGGAGTGTAGTTTTAGAAACTGATATATAGTAATCATCTTAATAGTTATTATTGCTGAGCAAATGTGGTAAGCACCATGTTAGATGTTTCATACATGTGATATTTAATTCTACAACTCTGTGGGATCATTGTCTGTATCTTGCCTAAGGTCATATGACTAGAGACCCAGAGAGGTAAAGCAACTTGCTCAAGATCACACAGCCATAAAGACCTGGACCTAAGTGGCTCTAATTCAAAGTTCATTCTACTTCTACTGATTCTACATGGATTCCCTTTATAAACTTTCTGCCTTTCTTCATTTCCTGCTTCTTTAAGTAGCTTAGTCTAAGAAACTGATGTGAGAAAGGACACAGTATTGGCCAGCAACACACAGCAGATGGACTGAGGTTCTGTTATTTTTATTTTTTTAAAATAAGACTTCGTTTTGTAATCTTGCCCAAAAGAATGTTGATTATAAGCTGTTTCTGTCCACTTTACCTGAATCTTCATGCCACACGCATTCCTGCCACATAGAAACCTGATGGACATTTGCCCCAGAGGCCGAGACTGCCCCTTCTCACATCCACCCAGCTGTTATTTAGACCCCGTCTCAGTGCTGCCCAAAGAATAAAGTCGCAAGTGCTCCATCACAAGGAAGACAGGTTTACAATAGCTGGGCCACATGCTTACTAAAGGCCCCACGAAAGGGATAGAGTTGTTAAGGCTGAGGGATCCCCTCTCTTCCCAGCCTTTGTATTCTGTGATTCTTAGGAAGAGAGGAGCCAAACTCTGGTTTTGTGCAATAATGAATAAAGTGGCCTGGCTGGGTGTCAGCTGGCCTACCAAGTCTGGCAGCTGGCAAGGAAGGAACAGAGAACTTTCAAGAAGCTGACTTGATTTGCATGTGTAATGTGTTCATACGTGCTGTCTGCATAAAGATTATATGGCATCCATGACATACAGAGAAGGACTTTGGGTTCCTGGGAAAGAAAGAGGCTCAGAAATAGACATTTCTGGGATAGCACAAATCAGGAAAGGGATTCCGGTCTCACACAAGACTGCCAGAGGACATTTTGGCAGCAGGGAGGCACATGTGAGGACAAAGGAAGTCATTCCCACAGTCAGGGCCCCAACCTGAAGCTCAGAGAGGGAGGGAGTTGCCTGGCAACAGCAGAGTCTTCCTGTCTTCCCAGCACCCCTGTTAAGAGCATGATGAGATGTCTTCTCCTTTTTTTTGTTGTTCCTTCCCTAGACTTTCATTTTCTACTTGATTTCATCGGAAACTATTGGGAACCCAGTGTAATTTGTTTGAGGCCCCATAGGTTAGTGGGACCTTTCCTCATGGGGAAACTGAGTCCCAGGAAGCAACATCTCATGTCACTGAAGTGTTTGGTTGCACTTACGGGCTTGCCAACTCCTCCTATGGGCAAAATGTGATGACAAATGCTCACAGCTAGGAGAAGGGAGGTGACATGGTTCCAATGCCTACAGAAACAGCAAATAATTGATCTATAATTTGTGTGCTTATTCCTACTGCAGCCCATCCTGATGTTTTAGAGACTTGGGCACCGGCTTCCAGTCCAAGATTCACTCCTGACTGTCTGAAGTCACTTTGCCTCTGGAGGCCACTCACTCCCAACCTTTACTGAAAATGAACTCCCAAGTCCCTGGTGTTGTGCTCTTCTGAGATTTAGGTGAGGGTGAAAGAAAACTCATTGAATTATAAAAGCTCTTGAGGATGAGACTACTACTTTTCTTTTTCTTTTTTTTTAAATAACTGTGTTTTTAAAATATATATATTTTTATTGATTTCAGAGAGGAAGGGAGAGGGAGAGAGAGAGGAACATCAATGATGAGAGAGACTCATTGTTGGCTGCCTTCTGCAGGCCCCACACTGGAGATCAAGGCAACCCAGGCATGTGCCCTGACTGGAAATTGAACTTGTGACCTCCTGATTCCTAGGTCAACGTTCAACCACTAAGCCACACCGGCCAGGCGGGACCTCCACTTTTTAAACTCTGTTTACTTTATAGGCACCTAGCATCACAGCTTTTTTTTTTTTTTTTAACATATCAAGTCCTCAAAAAATGCTCATTTTGTTGAATACTAAGATGCACATATTTCTGAGGGCTGCCTGGCCCCTGTCCTTTCCAGTTACGCCACACCATTTTGTTTGGATATTAAAAGCCAGGATGACTTCCCAGAAGAAAGGCTTGGGACCACAACAGCCAACACTTGGATTATATTATAAGACATTTCTGTGAAATGGCAGAGTTGGGGTCATAGCACACGGGCACTTGTGGAGACGGAGGGGTCCAGATGCGCCCTCAGCCAGGGCGTTCCACCAGTGGAATACTGGAAGGGTCAAATGGGATTTAACACTCCTGGTCACTTCGAGTATCATGGAAAAGGGAGTTCAGCGTGTGGTCGTGTGTCAGGTCAGAACTTCTCAGGACTGTTTTACAGGGAAGATATGTTCTTCATTTCCTTGAAGCTTTGGGTTTTGGGACTGGGGAGAAGAACAGAACTTGACTGGGAAGAGAAGTGATGTCGCTGACTGCTGGGCATTTCCTGACAACATAGGAGCAAATAAAGGGCAGGGGGCTCTGCAGGAAGCGCCGGACTTGGGACCGTGTGAGTGAGTCTGCAGGACTGCATGGGAGACCTAAGCTTTTGGTGGGGCTCTGGCATTAAGCCTTCTAGTTTGTATTTCTAGTGGTGTGACCCAGCTACTTTTTAAGGTGTCTCTTTTTTCTTGTTTTAAATTATAATTTCTTTTCTCTTGCCAGATCTGAACTCTCTACCACCTCCCCCCACCCCCAAGTGAGCATTTATTGCATGTCTGGTTTCTGAGTCATGAACCTAGAGAAGTAAAATGCCCTACTTCCTCCCCAAAGCGGACCAGCGTCATCCCAGGACCCATGCAGCCCAGAAAGCCAGGGTCGCAGGCCAGCCTCAGGGCACTGAGCCCATCCTTGTCTTTGTTCATTCTGACAGAGTAGAGGGTTTCCTTGGTGTGCTGTTTTCTTTAGGAATGGTGGTGGTGGTGGTGGTGGTGGCTGTCAATTTTGCAAGTTTAGAAATGGCTTTTCTAAGGCTTTCTCTGGTCATTCTAAGTCTTGAGCTTTAAGAACACTTATGTAAAGCTTACTTCTCTGATATTTTCTCCAAATAGCTGACAGTATCAAGTCTAAATGTATGAAAGCTGAAGCTTATAAAGAACCAGCTCATCTCTTTATAAAAACTAAAATTGATCCTTTAAACTTACCTCAGGGCATTCAGGTACTTTTCCAGAGAAAAAGAGCAAGTACCAACTACGGAGGGCCGTGGTAGAGCCCTGGTCATTGCTGTCAGAGGAGCAGCAACATTTCTAATGGGCAGAGAGACGTAGTAGGTACTTCCTCAGGCAGGTGAAGGAGCCCATGCACACCGAGGTGATAATATTGGCCTATAGCTTAGTCTCAAATAAATACTCAAATCATAATATTGTGATTTCTATATGTTTTTAGGGTTCATTGAAGTATAATTGACAATTAAAGTATAATGTATTTAAAGCATACAGTGTGATGATTTGCTGTACATAGATATCGTGGAGGGGTTCCCACCATTTCGTACCCTGCTAAAGGAATTAATATTAGCAATAATATTCTTAGGCAACAGGCAAGAGCCAAGATCTAGTCTCTTAAAAGCTTAACGAGTGCATCTGTTATCTATTGCTGCATAGCAAATGATCTTACCACTAAATGTCGGACACAACAAACGTGTCTTATCTCACATAGTTTTCTGTTGGTTAGGAATCCAAGAGTAGTTTATGTGGGTGGTTCTGGCTCATTCTCTCATGAGATTACAGTCAAGATGTTGGCCTGGGGTTGCTTGGAGATCTGATTGCAGGATGACTTCCTCTTAATGACTTGGCCAGAGGCAGCAATCATGGGGCTTTGATACTGAGAGAAAACCTTCTTATCTGAAGTGTCCCTCTGTAGCTTTTGTCAAGGGCCCGTGTCAAGGTGGATCCAAACAAAGAGGAAAGTCACTGGTGAACTGGTCCAGGGAAAGACAGGTTTCAGTGCAGGCAACCTGGGGTTGAGGGGAGGGGGGAACGGGGATGGGGGCGGGGGATGAAATCAGTTTAGGGAGCATCTTTATGAAGCTGCTGTCTTCCTGGACACAGAGTAATGGCATTTTAAAGCATGAGCCCATACCTGAGCAAGAGGTGTGGCATTTGATGGAGAGGATGTTGAGTTACTATGCAAAGGCCTTCAGCACCAGTGATAAGAGCTTGAAAAGAACCCACTTCTCCACCAATCACAGCTAGCCATGGGGCGGAGTAGAGGTTGAACCTCGGGCAAGCTGCTGCCAGAAAGAGTTTACTGAAAACTGCTCATGAGGGAAAGAGCTGGATTCAACGGTTGCTTTCCATTTTGTATGAACTCCAGCCTATTCTAACTTTTCTGTATCAGACATACATCTGTGAACTCTGGAGTAACATTAACATGCCTGAAATATTAGCAAATTTTTCCTACTATGGAATTTAAGGATGATTCTTGTCCAACAACACCATCGTATAAGAATTCTAGGTTCCAAGAGCTGAACTGATATCCTCAAGGCCACTTGAGTTGAGTGGCACATCTGAACCTCCAGGCTTCTGCCCGGAGGCCCAGACATTTTCAATTTTTTTCTATTATATCACTAGAGAGCCGCAGGCAAGGTTTTAGAAGACAATGCCCACCTCATTCCAATTCCCCAGTGAAAGTGGAGGGCGCACCACTCAGAGCTGCTCCACAGCTGGGGAAATACCCTTTCAGCTGGGGAAATACCCTTTCTGAGGAAATACCTGCAGACCTGAGGGCGAGGAGGTGGGAAGGGATTGTTTAGGAAATCATTAGCATGTCCTCTGATACCCCAGCCTTCTGCATTGAGACACAGGTCACAGCGAACACTGACAAGCCCTTCTGAAGGAATAAAGATTTGCACAAAAAGCCTTGGCCCAGGGCTTTGTGCGTCTGTCCTGGATTTCCAGAAACTAGCCTTCCCGTGACCTCCGGGGTCAGGGCACCCATGTCCTTTATTCCATTCCCCGTGGGCCACCCCAGGCCACCCAGGCGGACCCTGTTTCTGCCAGGAGGACCCACAATTTTACTTCCCCGGGTCTTTGAGCCTTCACATGGGTGGCAGGGACTCCAGGCCATCCCCTGGCGAGATTGAGTTGACATACGTCACCAACATATTAGTGTCAGCTTTTCAGAAATGCATGAAGATGTGTTCATGTCAAATCAGTCTCGACAGTGCATCATAGGAATTAATGACTTGCTTTGTGAAGACTGAGCTGGGAGAACAGAGGCTACAGAGAACCAAGCACTTAAAGGAGTGAGTCATTCATGACAGCACTTCCTTCTCCCTGCTGTTCCTGTGTCAGGGCCTGGGAAGTTTGACAAGGAGGGAAAGAAGTCAAGATTGCAGCCCCAGGCTGATGGGCCCCTCGGGGGTATCTTCAGGGAGGTCATGGCTTTAGATGTTGGCATTTGTCCCTAGATCCTGGCCATGATTTGCTTCTCATCCTCAAACTGACATCCTTAACAAGATAATTGTTGAGATAATCTTTAAACTATGGTCCTAATTTAGTCTTAGCATTTATTGTCCCTTCGGCCCCAACAATTTATTGCGCTCTTTCTGTGTGCAGCTGTTGAAGCACTGGGGTGTCTGCTTCAGGGTAGTGTGTGTGTGTGCGCGCACCTGCACATGTGCATTTGGGGGGGGGGGGCGGGGGTGAGGGTGGCCTAAACCAGTGGCTTGAGCAGCTCTGGGAGCAAAGATCAAAGCTTGATTGCAAGTGAGAATGTGAGTTTCACTCTGAGGCAGGAACCAGCGGGAATCAAGCAGTTAGGAGGTGTTAGCAGACTACAGTCACTGGGTGTCAGTTCAGCCTGATTCCACAGGCAGGGCTGTGCTAAATTTAGCATGTGGCTTTATTGGGGTTGACCAATAGTATCCCAAGGATGCAAGAGGCTAAGCAGAGTTTCCAGCTGCGTGGCCTGGGGTCAAGGAGGAAAGATAGCAGGAGTTGTGAGCTAGCTCCCTGGGCCCAGGAGCAGGCAGCACTGGGGTGTGAATAAGCAGGTCTATGAGCTGGGGGTGGTAGGTCAGCTGGAGCTGTGTGAGGCCAACTTTTCCCTTCACTGTGTGATAACATCAACAGCATGGCACAGAGGGAGCCAGGTCAGTTCTGGAAGATTCCCATCCCAGTGAATTTCAACTTTAACAATGAAAATAGGTTTCTCTTTCTAGCATAGCACAAACCAGATTGATTACAGAGATGTCAAAGATTTCCAGAACAAGTCACTCTATGGAAAGGGTGTGACAATTATCGGCCTTCTGAAAGCCAAGAAATGAAGGTACGTTTTATCTTTTCTTAAATATATATTTTGTATTGATTTCAGAGAGGGAAGGAGAGGGAGAGAGAGATAGAAGCATCAATGTTGAGAGAGAATCATTGCTTGGCTGCCTCCTACACATCCCCACTAGGGATTGAGTCAGTAACCCAGGCATGTGCCCCAATCAGGAATCGAGCTATGACCTCCTGGTTCATAGGTCAACACTCAACCAGTGAGCCATGCAGGCCCAGCACATTTTGTCTATTTTTAGAAAATTGAAGCCTTTGCCTGCCATCAGTGGGATTTACTTGCTATGTATTCTGGGGGGGGGGGGGGGGGGGGGGGGGGGGAATATTGGCTTTAAAAGGGATTTTAGAAAACATATTGCATTTCCCTTCCATCTGCCTGTTTACACAGTTTAGCACAGAAAAGGGTTGAATTCCTTATTCAGGAACCTGCTGGAAATTTGAGGCAGAAAGCTCCCAATTCTGCGGCTCACTGGAGAGAAGATGGTGAAAGTTCTGCAGCCAATTTCCATCCAACGGCACGTGGACAGGGTTTTCATTTTCTTCGTCACAGAAGCCAGCGTGTGAGGAACCAGAACCAGCAACAAGGCTCTCCACGTGGTGGGACTGGCCAGCGAGGCCGGGGCTGCTGGGAGTCAGAGCCAGCTGTCTCCCGTGTTTGTTTTATGTCCAGTAGCCTCATTGAGTCTTCTCTCCATGGAAAGGGACATGAGCGTTGGAAAAGCCGTACTTCTCCTTCCAAAGGCTTGGCTGTTTCTGCATGGAATTTATGAATGAAGCTACGGATTTGTTTCTGTTTTAGGAATCTGTAAGTCCCTGGGGACTGGCCCTGAAGACAGCATCCAAGGTGTTCAGTTCAGAGTCCGCCAGCGGCTGAGATCCTGGCTCAGCAGCACCGCCAGAGGCCTGATGGGATCCTATAAACCTGGTCCCAACGTGGGGTCTCCAGGCGCCCCCCGTCTATGAATTAACAAAAGAAAATGAGTCCAGATAAAAGAAAAGCTTGACTTAGGGCTTGACCAATGACTATGATAATGATCATTTAAAGATAACAAACCCTTTTTGAATTTACAGTAAAATTTTAAAAGCCTTGTTGGAGTAAAATTAAGGTCTCCATTCTGGCTCCAACTTGGACCAATCACTCTATGACCTGAGGCAAGGAATGCCCTCTCTGGGGAGCTTTCCTCTCTGAGGGTGAAAGGGCAGGTACTCAGCTCTCAGTTCCCCAGTTGCCGGGAAGGCTCCTGACAGGGAACCGTGTCCTGGTCTCTTCCTTCTGCCTCTGGCCCTGAAGAGGCCCTCGCCTGTGAGTCAGAGCTCATCATTCCTCCCACTTGGCTTTGACTCCGTGGGGATGGCACCCATCGCACCACATTAGAGCTGCCTGTTTGCTGCCAGTTTCCCAGCCAGACAGTGATCAAGTTCTATTACTGTGTTGCAAGTAAGAGAAATTTCCAACCAAGCCAACCTGGATAATCATGTAACAAAAAAGTGCAGTTGGAGGCCTGGCCTGAGGTCTGGCTGGATTCAGGCTGGGCCCCAATCTCTCTCCTCCCGTGATGTTGGCCCCATTCCCAGGTGGACACGTGACAGCTGCCAGCATCCCGCGGTCACGCCCACCCTCTGTCACTTCCCGTGGTTCCAAGGGGAAGAGAGACTTTTTCTTTCCCAGGAGCCCCTACACATCTGCTCTATTAACTGTTTAGGTCAGGTGTCTAATCTTTGAACCAATCACTAAGGCCAACAGGATGATGAGAAAAAACAATAATTAGCCAAGGCTACTCAGGCTTCCCTGCCTCCTGGGCAGCTCACCCACCTGCCCAGCTGGGGACAGGGAAGCTGTGAACCCTCAGATCCCAAGGTGACAAGAGAGGCAGGGGCAGATGCTGCAATGCCCTTCACACCTGAGGAACACCTGCGCTACAGCACTCGCCGCTGCTTGCTCTCTGTGCAGCTGTCCTGTTCCCGCTTAGAGGGTGACGCCTGCCTCTGTGTGACGTTTGTCTGCACGCCCAGGGCCCGGCATGTGACATTGCTCAGTAGAGGTTTCCTGCGGTGCCTTTGCAGCCTCCACTCTCTGGCTGCTCCCAGGAACACTGGCTCCAGGTCTGGATGGAGCAGTGGGATTGAGAGGAGGTAAGTGGGGAACAGTAGCTGCCTGGGCCTTTGGTGGTGGCTCTTCCCGGCCAAGGTAAGGGCGTGGGGCATCATCCATTCACCGCAGAGGAGCGCCTGCGTGTTCCAGCATCGTGGGAATTTAATGGCCCCCACAGTTAGGTCTGGAGACGACATTTACCACAAAAGGACCTGGGTGGGAATGAAAATAAAACACCAACGAGCAGCCCGACTTCCTTTTCCTAGTGCTAAAACTGCCTCCACTGATCTCTAACAGAAAGAGATGGGTGAGTGGCAGGAGTGGAAATTAGCTTCCCCGCATTCTTGAGGTGCAATCTGGCATTTAGCTGGAGGCAGCTACTGTGAAAAGATCTGTGGCAGCAACAGTGCAAGAGAAATGAAATGTCAGGGTTTGCTCCCCGGCGGGGCCGGCCCCGGGTCACTGCACAGGCCTCCCCCCCCCACCCCCCCCACCCCCGGCCAGGCAGCGAGCGTGCTGAGAATATATTTTAAAAAGTATTTGTCAACTTAGCAAACTACGGCACCCAAACATAATGGAATAGGAGCTAGCTAGTAAGATGCTGTGTGAAAATGTTGATTAACGTGGGTATGGCACTTGAAATAATGTAAGTTAAAAAAAAACCAACACAGAACCTAGAGCTCAAAATAGCATGAACACATTGACTCTAGCTCCATAAAGCATATGCTCATTTTTAAATACTGGAAGAGTGTTTGGAGTAAAGTAAATAGAGTTTATGAGAGCAGAAGCCATAAGTCATAGGATTGTGGTGAGGGCTGGCTGAAATAAGGATCTAGTGCCGGATATAAAGCAAGTGTTTCCTATGGGGAATGGCCGAGATGCACTGGAGACAAATGGGTGGGAACTTGTAGGTGGGGCAGTTTGGACGGTGCGAATCCTGGTTTGCTTCCTCCACGCACTCTGGTTTTCTTTCTCCCAGGAGTGAGAGTGATGCCTCTCACCCAGAGGGCCGTGTTGAGCTGTTGGTGTCCTTTGGAGACTTGCACCTGGAAAATCTCATTATGTGGAGTCTCGAAAGTGATTTGCTCAGTGGGGAAGGGGCTCCTGGGCCCAGGTTTCTCTGGGTGTCTCTCTGTCTGGGACAGTGGCCTCCACAAGACCCCTAGTCCCTTGACACATGCCTGTCACATATTAGGCCCTCCATAAATGTCCACGGAGTAGAGGGAGGGCTGCAGTGGGTCATTTTGTCCCTGGGCAGAGTGTTGACTTCACGCTGGGGCCCTGCGTAGGCCATACCTTCTCGAAGACCACCTTCCCTGGGCTTCATAAGAGATTTACATGGAAAGGCAACACGTGCAGTGCGATAAATGCAATGCATCTATCAAATCAGACTCGAAATACAGCTTCCAGTGAAATGACTATAGTTTGGACAAGAAGGGAGGGACATGGCTAATCCCAGCAGCAGAGGGCGGGAGGCAGCTGCGTGTCCTGGCGCTGAGCCAGGCCTCGCACTAAGTGGACACTCGCTGCCTCTATCGAGCCCGGTTATGGTTTCAGCCCTGTCAGCAGTGGCTTCTCCGTGTCTGTCAGGCAACCCTGGTGTAGACCACAGGGAGCTGGGACCACTCATGTAGATAGAAGCACGTTCCGGTGTAGAGTGTATTTTACCATCATCCTCACCTGGGTGGTGATCTCTTGCAAAGGTGCTGATTTTTCTAGGACCAGGAGCCACATGGGGGCCCTTCCTGGAATGCAAAGTTAGCCCAGGTACAACTTTAAAGCAGCTTTCGTTCTGAGAATTGCTGTCTAGGAAAAACACATACTATTGTGCAATTGACCATGCCTAAGAAAGAGAAAAGAGAAAAAAGAACCCCAGTTTTAATATTAACAGGCCATGTTTCACAGAACTAAAGCCAGCTGGAACTTTTGTTCCAACTTAGAGCATATTAGCAGCATCGCCAGTAGCTGAAGCCAGAAACCTGAGTTAGGCTTGACCCGCCCACCCCGTCCTGGCCCTGGCAACACCTAACCTATTGAGGAGCCCTGTTTGCTCCACTTCTAACTGACATTTCCAGTCCTTCCACCTCTTCTTCTGTCCAAGCTGCCCCCCCACCCCCATCTCTCTCTGCATCCACTGCAAAGCTTCCCATCCATTCTCCACTCTGCAGCCCAATGATCTTCTCTCTCTCTCTCTCTCTCTCTCTCTCTCTCTCTCTCTCTTTAAAACTTTTTATTTTGAAATAACTATAGACTCATAGAAGTTGCAAAAGACAATGTACAGGGAGATTCCATGGACCCATCACCCAGTTTCCCCCAAGGGTGACAAAGCAAAGCAGGAAGTAGACCCAGGTGCAATGCACAGAGTGGATTTCATCAGCTTTATATGCACGTGTGTGTGTGTGTGTGTGCTCACAACCATAGGGCATGTGTTGTTTGTGTAACCACCATGATGAAGAGAATGATCTTTTAAAGCTGTAAGTCAGGGCTGCTATGTCCCTGCTGAACTCTTTCAGTGGCAGCCCATCCCTCTAGAACACAATGAAGCTCCCGCCCAAGCACCTACTAGGCCTTCCTCCAGACCAGGGTGGGCTGCCCTGCTGCCAGGCTGGGCCTGCACCAGCCCCCAGAGCCCCTGAACTCGCTGCTGCTTCTCTCAGTTGTTTTGCTTTTGGGGATTTACCGGTCTGCTTATTTTTCTCCTCTGGGCCTCATGCCCAGGCTTCCCATCTGAGTCACATCCTCTGTCACAGTGCCCCGGGCTTCACCCTGCAGCACTTTTCACTAGCCACCCTGCCCCATGTGCTTGCTCATGTGGACATAAATGCCACAGGGGCAGGTGCCTTGTCAACAGCTACCCCTCAGAATGGACCGGACCGTGGGGCCTGGCCGCCTGTAAACATGTCAAATGCTGATCAAGGCCATCTGCGTCCTCATGCCCAGTGCCAGCTCGTCTCTATTGGAACCCGCTGGGCTGCTCGAGACTGAGTCTACTTCCTGAAGGAAGGTCTGCGCAGTTTCTTATGTAGGGAAAGATCTCATCCTCATTCTAACTGCCTTAAGCTGAGTATAAATAGTACTTTAAGAGTAAAAGGGTTCAGATTTTTGTAATGTGATGTTTGTTAAAGTCTGCATCCAGTACTTTCTGACTTTCTATTCTTTATCAAATCCCGTTTTTGGTCAATGCTTAAGACAGTTCTGTTTTGTTTGCTGCATTGTACTTTGAGTCCTTAGGAGAATGTGGAACCCATCTTTCTACAAATACTAAGAGTAAATGCACATTCCCAACAGCATGATGTTGCAGGGAGTGCAAAAGCCTACACTTGAAACCCGGTTTATGCTGCTGCCTGGGACAGTGGCCTCTGTCCTTGGCCACGTCCACACCGGGGGCTTCGTGCCTAGTGAGTGTTCAGGCACAGTGGTGAGGCTGCAGAGCAGACACTCATGAAGCGAGAGCACTGCGGGCTCCCTGCCCCTGGCCAGCAGTGTGGCACTGAGCATCTTCTGTTTATACAATTTTTCCTCTTTGTCACAAGCCCTTGGGATGTGACATCATTTAAAATATGGAGGAACTTTTTAAAAATGTAGCTGCACAGAAGCAATGAGCCTTTGTGGTTGGGACAGAGGGCGCTTCCTTTGATCACTATGAGTTGAGGGTCTCAGCTGCAGTACACAGGCCATTGGGGACACAGGCTCTTTTGTCAGGTTCACTGGTCATGCCTCCCAAGGGGTGGGGGGGTGGTGGGACACGGTTCCTGCTGTTTGGAAACTGTGGGGACAAGACTGAGAGGGAGAAGAAAGTTGCCCTAACATTTCTCCTCATGTCCAGCCTTCTGCCTCCTGAGGGTTGCCCACTCAGCTTTCTCCAGCCTCGTCTCTATGGGAAGCATGCAGGCAGGGCCCAGCTCAACTGGCTCCACATCTCCATTATTTCATTGAACACCCACGAATTGGCACTGCTGTGGGCCAGGCACAGTGTCAGAGATCCACAGATAAAAGACACGAATGTCTGGCCATCGAGACACTTCCAGGGCCAGCAGGGAGCGCGGATGAATGGACCTGCCGTCTCAGTACAACATGAGGCCTGAGCTAGTCAGGTGTCTTATGTAACAAGCCTCGTGGAGTGTGGCCCCAGTAAAGGCAGCTGAGAAGGATCAAAGGAAAGAGATATGAGCTCTGAGAAAGGCAGCTTCGTACAAGCAGTCCTTTGAACAAAAATCAAAGCCACCCATGGACACCTCCTGCTGACAAGCTCAGGGACAAGTGGCATGCCCTTCAGTTGTCCTGGGGGGCCGACTTCCCCCCTTCCTGACTCTGCAGCAGCAGGAGGTGACAGATGATCGCTTTCCCACATCTCCTGAGTTTTTCTGTTGCTCTTGCCACCTTCTTGATGCACCAGGGGATGTGGTGGCAAGGACAGGAAGCTCTGTGGGACCCTGGTACCACCCACTACATCCTAGAGGGAGGCCCTGGTTGAGGGCCCACGTGGAGGTCTCAAGGTCACCACCTGCTGCACCTGTGAGCTCCATGTGATGAGGGGCCTTCTCTTTGCAATGTCTGATACTCCCCAGTTTTTTTTAAAGATGTATTTCACACTGCTGATTTGTCTTGTACTTATAAATTCTTTCTTAATTGCATTTAGGGCAAGGGCGGAAGAAGGAAAAACAGTTAGGAGGCGATTCCCTGAGGAGAAGGACTTGGGTCAAGTCCTCCCGGGGGAGACCACAGCAAGGCAGGCCTGGGAGACAAGCATAAGTGCCCTGAGGTCAGGGATGGAGAGGTCAGGCGGCCCTGGCTGACAAGTCTGGCCTTGCGGCCAAGACTGAGTGTGGGCCGCAGTGGATGTTAAGCCAGAGGGTACGTAATCCCTTGTTCCCACTTTGAAATGTGACTGGGGGATAATGTTTCTAAACGGCAGAAAGAAAATACAAGGGCAGAAATACATGGAAGCTGAGCGTTAGGGAGGACTCCTCTCTGTAGGTTCTCCTCCTTCTGTTTTAAACTCTTTTATCTATTTTGATATTCCTGCTGTCCCTCTGGCAGCATTAGGAACTGGGTGAAGAGGAGGCAAGGTCAGAGGAAATAGCACAAATCAGATTGCTGCCTTTTTTTTTTTTTTTTGCACAGATTACGGGTGATAACTTCAGCCTACATTTTACGTGGCAGTCCAAGAGGAAGTAGACAAACCAGCAGCGGTTTCTGAGGCTCCCTCTGGCTTATCTCAGTTTTGGACAGAGTTCAGGTGACTGCAGAGGTTCCGTTCCCGGAGGCTTGGGTCAGGGGCTTGAACTTGTGTTTACTCGGGCATCTCCTTGAGTTAAATCGCTGACCTGGGCAGGGAAGAGGAGCTCAATGGCCACGGGAGAGGAAACCCTGGTCTTCCCACTCACTTGTGACATGACCTTGGGCAAGTCACTGAGCAGGTGAGTTTTTACTCCTGTGAGATGGGGATCACAGCACAGCCAGTCCTCATTATTCACGGGCCCAGTGTATATAAATTTGCCCCCTTGCTAAAATGTATTTGTGTCCCTCAAACCATCCCTTTGGCACTTTTGTTGTCATGGAAGGGCTTATGCAAAGCAGTGAAAAACTGGAGTCCCCGATGCACACACTCCTGCTGCCCTGGTGGAAACAGGCGACCCTTTCGCTGTTTACTTCGTGCTCCATTTTTGCGTGTGAAACTTTGTGTGTTCTTTGGTGACTTAAAATGGCCCACACGTAGTGCCCAGGTGCTGTTTGGTGTTCCTAAGGCCAGAAGCTATGGCATGCCTTGTGGAGAAAATATGTCTTAGATCAGCTTCATCCAGGTATGAGTCACAGGGCTGTTGGCCACGCATGCAATGTTAATGACGCAGCAGTGCATGTGAAATAAGGTGTTTGAACAGAAGCGTACACAAAGCACATTTAGGTGACGATGGGCGGATGTACATGATATGAACAGGAGCAGGAAGGGACCTAGGCCAGTGTTTCCTCCAGGAGCGGCTTTTAGTCTTCACTAAGTCAGCGTTTGCCGAGGCGCCATAGAACCTAACTGCTAGGAATAATGAGAATCGACTATACTTGTTCTACCCAACTCAGAAGATGGTGGTAAAGAGGAAATGAGATATGAAATGCAAAACTGCTTTCTAAACTATAAGCACCCAACAGTGGGAGGTGGTTCCAATTGTTCGACAGTTGACAGTCTACAAGTACTTAGACCTTCATGATCGCAGGAGATCGCCCCACCTCCCTGTGAGAGAGGGTTTGCTGTGCTTGCTGCTGCTCATGTGCCCAATGTGAGGAAGTAAGGTGCCTTCAGCAGTGAGGACGTGAGCTCCACGCCAGCCCCAGTAAAATGATGAGCGTGTGTGTCTCTCATACTTCCTGGACACTGGAGTGTGGCCCTGAGGCACCCACCTGCATCCCGTCTAATGCGTTTCTTCTTACCTGGGAGGATTCGGACTAAACAGCAGGACAGCCAATAGGAAGCTTTCCAGGTGTGTCTCCCGACTTCCCTGCTCTGACCTGTGGCCACAGGGAAGATACCTGGGATGAGCGGAGGAGTGCGTGGAGGTCAGGGGATCCTGCCCTCCCACTAATTAGAGAGTCTGGGAGTGGGGTGGTCATGTGGATCAGACTCTCAGGTGTGGTTTTATCACTGAGGTGCTGAAGTGACCTAGGCATAACCCACAAGGAGCTGGGACTCCCCTGTAGGTCCTGCCAGAGAAGGCTCTGCAGGTGGAGACAAGGAGGCCGGTGTCAGGGCCAGGGAGTGGCCACCAACTGGGCCAAGCGGGACTCTTGCCAAGCCCAGAGGGGTCTATTGCACTGTGATATGGGGTGAGGCCTACGAGGCCAGGGGCAGACCTTATCTCTAAGACAGACCTTACCCCTAAAGACCTCCATGGCTAGATGCCCCCAGGGCAAAGGGAGAGAGGCAGGGGAGGGGAAGGCTCCCTAAGATCTCAGAGTTGTTATATCAGAGAAGCTGAACACTGGCCCCAAAGGGCCTGTCTCAGAGCCTCTAAAAGTTTATGTGCAAGAAGGTTGCCCGGGGATATTATGCAATGCAGATTCTGCGTCATGTGGCCTGGGTGGGGCCCAAGACTTGAAGGAGCTCCCAGTTGATATCCAAGTCACTGAGTAGCAAGGCTATGTTCAGACCATATCCCGAGTAGCAAGACTGTGTGAATCACTGACAATCAAAGGTGGAGTTCCAGTGGTTTTTACTTCCTCGGCTAAGCAGTGGTGGAGACTCAAAGGTGTAAGAGACCACAGAACCTTGCTTCCACGTCTACGTTGCAGGTGGTAGGAGATCCAGAGAGCCTGGGGCTGGGCCCTGCCTCCGCTGCTCCTCTATCTCACAGTTGAAGTGCCCAGTGTGGTACCAACTCCAGGGCCTCTGACTGTCAAGTTCCTATACTTCCCCTAGGCTGCCAGGGCCCCCAGTTTCCAAGGTCTAAAGGGGTTCCCCTACTCCAGTCCAACCAGAAAGACACAGCCCCAAGGGAAGGACCCAGGAGAGAAGTCGGAGAGGTCGGGCATGACCAAGTCAGGGTTTGAAGGTTCCTCTTGATGACAAAGACCTCAGTTCAACACACATTCACTAAACACCTTTCAGGGCAGACACAGTCCTCTCAGTGCCATCGGTGCCAGGCCATCGGGCACACAGGATGAGGAAAGACAGTCCTGCCCCAGGGTTTCCTGTCTAGCTGGGAGGAGAGGCCACCAACTGGACCAAGTGGGACTCTTGTCAGGCTCCCAAGGTTCATATGTGGAAGCCTGACAAGAGTCCCACTTGGTAAAACTGGGACTCTTGTAAAACTTAGGGCTATGAAGTGTCATTGTTTAGTGGCATCTAATCAGGCCATGTAGAGTCAACTGTCTTAATAGGAAGTTCTATAATGGAAAAATAAAAAGTGAATTTCAACTTTTCCTGGCCACTCTGCCATGGCCTTGGTTCCCTGCTGATTGTTTCGCTCACCCCACCTAGTGGCCATTTACCTGAGGTTCAGTTCCTCACAACTCCTTGAAATTGAATCTGCAAACCTAAATGTAGCAGGAAATATTAGTAGATGTTACCTCTTCGCCGTTGGATGGAAAATCTTCCCTACTTTGGAACCCTGACAACTTATCACTGATGTGTCCTCAGCTGCTTTGAATCTGTGAAAAGTATTTCCTTTTGGCTTATAAGGTTTTAGTAAGTTGATTTCTGAAAAGGAGAGTGTTTGAAAAATGTTTTCAGTCATGATTTGGTGCACCAAGATAATGAGAGAGAGGAAGGGCAGGGAAAGAGAGAGAGAGAGAGAAAGTTTAAACTTAATCTATATATATAAAAGCCTAAGCAACCAAACGACTGAATGACTAGTCAACTGGTTGCTCTGACGTGCCTTGACTACCAGGGGACAGATGCTCAACACAGGATCTGCCCCCTGGTGGTCAGTGCACTCCCACAGCCAATCTCCTAGGGCCGGCCAACCTCCCTCAGTCCCTCTCCCTCGCCAGCCCACCTGTCCCCCATCAGCCCTGATCACTGGCCAGGCCAAGGGACCCCACCCATGCACAAATTTGTGCACCAGGCCTCTAGTAAAATATAAACAGTAAAAAGATAACTATTTCTGAAAGGGACAAACATAGCACCCAAAGTAATGCATTGTTGCAATATGTCTGAAAAAATGTGTATAGTACTCCACTTAAAACAACTGTATATTACTATATATCTCTAAAATGGAGATGTATTTACTAAGCACCTTTTGTTTCTGGTGCTGGGCATTGCAAAGTGGGCTAAGCAGATTATCTTACCATGAAGGTTCTAAACAGCAATACTATTTTTAGAAGTTACTGCTAGTGAGGGAAGTGGTGAGGAACAGGAAAACCAGCACCTTGTTCTCAGGAGAAAGTAGAGACAACAGGAAGTCCATGTCACTTGGCGCCCAGAGGTGCTGGCATTTATGGATGAGTCATTTGGTTGAAGGACTGAAGAGCTTTCTGGCCGGTGGCTATGGCAACCACTTTGACAAGGTGCACACCAGCTGGGCAAGTGAACTAGTTAATTTCACCAGTGTAGCTCAGAGGCCTGCCAGTCATGAAACAAAGCAGGCCATCCATTGCATTTAACTGCCTGATCTGTGAGGCTCAACTCTCAAGTTAGTTTCCTTCCGCTGAATATTGCTTGCAATTCACATTTCTCATTCCCATGACCCTTAAGACTGCAAGCTGAGGCGAGGTCAAAAAGTATTCAAGATTTCAGGTGAGAATGCATAATTCATACTTGAAATAAAAGCCGAATGACAAGAAAGAAGTTGTTTGAAAGGGGTTGGCTAATTGTAACAGCAGCCACAAATAAATTCAATGGTAAAACCAAAATTTAGCACAAAGCCTCCCAGTGTAACTACCGAAGAGAAGCTAAGATGGGAGGTTTAAAGACACATGATCCAGGTTATTTTAGCACTTTGTAGAAAATATGTATGTCATTGATAGCTGGTCGGTATAAAAGCTAAATCGTATGGGCTAACGAGAGAAGAGCAGAGCTGTGGTAAAAAGGTCGTGTAGCTCATTTATTCACTCAACATTTATTTATTGATTTTATTGAGTTCCTTCCTAGATTTATTTATTTATTCATTCACTTCAGCATTTGTGTGCCAGATTCTGTTTTAGGCAAGAATATATCAAAGCCAGGCCGTCTCTGGGCTTATGGAGCTTACAACCTAGAGGGGGAGGTAGGTACATGAATATTAAGTATCCAGTGAAAGAGTTCCTACCAACCTAGCTGGTTTGGCTCAGTGATTAGAGCGTCGGCCTGAGGACTGAAGGGTCCTGGGTTTGACTCCAGTCAAGGGCACATGCCTAGGTTGCAGGCTTGATCCCCAGTAGGGGGTGTGCAGGAGAAAGCCAATCAATGATTCTCTCATCATTGATGTTTCTATCTTTCTCTCCCTGTCCCTTCCTCTCTGAAATCAATTTAAAAAAAGAAAAAAGAAAAGAAAGAAAGAGTGCCTACCAGGAAGAGTATGCTGCAACCATGAAATATTTTAAAAAGGGACAAACAGGTCCAGAAAGACTACTGAGTAAGTGACATTTGAAATGAAAGGGGTTAATGACTAGAGAAGAGGGTAAGAGTCTTCCAGATAGAGCAGACAGCAAGTGCAAAGGCCCTGTGGTTTGAGGAGCCCAGTGAGTACCAAGGACTGTGGAAGGACCAGTGAGGCTTCTGTATAGGGAGGGGCAGGTGGTGCCCGCCCACTGGTGGAGGCAGGTAAGAGCTGGAGGATGCAGGGCTCTCAGGGACACGCTGGGAGTGAATGGATAATGGGATAGTGTGCTAGGCTCTCCTGTCCCCTTTCAAATGCCTAGGAGATCTCTTCTCATCACTCAGGAGAGGAATGCGACAAGGCAGAAAGCCGACCCTATATCTGTGGTCGGCAAACTGCGGCTCTCGAGTCACATGCGGCTCTTTGGCCCCTTGAGTGTGAGCAAGACTCTTCCCGGCTTCAGTTGCTTTCTATAAAAATGTTAGAGGAAGGCAAGGGACTCTGAGCTCAGGCCAAATGTTTAGAGAAATGTCACAAGACTAAGAAAGGCCCCTTCCCTTCAACTAGGAAAGAAGAGAGATGAGGGAAAGGGGCAGGGTGATGGGTGTTGAGGGCTCTGCCTAGAGGGGTCCGGCTTCCCTGCAGAGCCCAGGGAGTGCCAGTGCCCTGGGAAGCCAGGCAGGTCGGGTCTTGGACAGTCTCCCAGCTGGGGAGCAGCAGCCTGCTGGGTCTTGGACTGTGTCCCAGAAAGGCTGGGAAGCTGTCCAAAGTGTCTGTGGCCAGGTGGGCAAGATGAGGGCCGGCTCAGTGTGGCCTTGGAAGACCAGTGGCTGAATCAATGGTCTGGCATCTGGGAGACCCCTGCCCTGCCCCAGTTCTAGGGAAGGCAGAGCAGGGTTTGTGAAATCTGCAAATTAATTGGGATTCAGTGGCTGCAAATGCTACACACACCCCTACCACCCCCCCCCCCCCCCCCAAAAAATAGAGAGAAAAGGTGGGCGAGGAGAACACTATATTTCTGTGCTTAGCGCTGGGCAACCTGCTTGGCTGTGGTTGTCTTTGGGGAGGGGACCTTCCTCACTTGATCTTTTGTCCTTTTGAATTTGTGCCCCGTGCATCTCTTACCTCTTCTCATAAACGTGATGAATGTGCCACACTCGATCTCTAGAAGTAGATTTGCATTTTCTCTGTGGGCTCTCCTATTGGCTTAAGCAGATAAGAAAACTTGCAACCCACTGTTTTTACCAGGGGCACCAGGCTGCCTTACTCAGGGGAGCGAGTACAGATTACTTTGGGTACGATCTTGTCTTTTTTTCTCCCAATGGTTAATATCTTGTATCTTTGTACTTATCTTGATTTTTAAGCTGCCTCAAATCCTTTCAGTAGAACACATGGTACAAAGAACATTATTTATTATTTATTTATTTTTCCTAGTTCTTAAGCAGCTTTTTAAATTAAATTAAATTAAATTTTTTAAATTTCTTTATTGATTAAGGTATAACATATGTGTCCTTATTCCCCCTACTACCTTCCCTAACCCCCCCCACTCATGCCTCTCCCTCCCCCCTGTTGTTTGTGTCCATTGGTTAGGCTTATATGCATGCACACAAGTCCTTTGGTTGATCTCTCTCCCTTATCCCCACCCTCCCCTACCTTCCCTCTCAAACCTCAAAGAACATTATTTAGACCAGAGGTCCTCAAACTTTTTAAACAGGGGGCCAGCTCACTGTCCCTCAGACCGTTGGAGGGCCGGACTATAGTTTTTAAAAAAAACTATGAACAAATTCCTATGCACACTGTGGCGGCAAAAACACCCGGCGGGCCGGATAAATGTTCTCGGCGGGCCGCACGTGGCCCGCGGGCCGTAGTTTGAGGACCCCTGATTTAGACTGTTTGTTTAAATTTTCCCTACAAGATTCCTGAATCATTCTAGGTAAGTGAATGCATTTACATTCCTGGTAATGATGGGTTGTTGGAGGATTTTATTGGCTCCATATAATTTCTACTTCAATGATGACAGTGATTTCTCATTCTGTGTCAGAATTTACCTCAAATCCTTAGAGAGTGTTAGGGGATTCCCAGTTACATTTATTCTGGCTCATTTGGAAACTGAAACCCTGTATCTGTGGTCAGCAAACTGCGGCTCTTGAGCTGCATGCGGCTGGTGAGGGGTGGGGTGACTGGGTGTTTCCCTCCGGGCCTGGAGGAAGTGGGAGAGGGGAGGTTATGACATATTTCATTGCAGGAGGTTTGGCCACAAACCTTCTGGAAGCAATTCTGGTGTGCCTGTTGTCCCAGCAGCCTGACATGCCCAGCCCAGGCCTACCTCTGCACACCGAGGCGTCTAAAGTTTTGTGTGTTTGGGTTAGCATCTTCCTGTCAGGATCCAGGAGCCTTACCGGCCGGCCATCACTCACATCAGCAGAGGGAAGTCCTGCCCTCGGAGGGGGAGTCAGAATGATATTCCCCCTTTTGTACACTTGGCTGCCCAGAAGGACCACTTTCTTCGCCTGTCTCACTTGAGCAGCCACCTGAAAAATAGCAAAAGGCTTTGTGGGTCTCATTTTGCAGATAAGAAAACGAGGATCAGAGAGGATAAGAGACTTGGCCAAGATCAAACAGCCTGTAGGTGGTTGGGGGCTCCCGAGGGCTGGCTGGGAGAACATTTAGGAGACCTGGTGGATATTTTAGGTCTGTCGGCAACTGACTAGTAGTCGCCCTTGTAAGCCACTTCTCAATGGAAGCTGCGGTTACTGGGGTGGGGGTGGGGGATTCCCAAAGCTCTGTAAGTCTCTGTGCTGTGGGAAGTGGGCTATCCACTTTTCTCGCTCACGGACTCCCGGTAAGTAATTCTCTGGCATGGAAACGAGGGGTACAGAGGAATACTTTTCAGTGAGGTTCCATTTTTTTCTGATAAGTAAAGAGATGCAGAAAAACTGCTGAGGAATCAGCAAAAGCCCTCAGCCTGTACAAATCCCCTTACGGAACGTGTGCCGCCTGAATGCCAAGGCAGGCTTGGCTCTGTGGGAGCAGCTGGCAAGCTGCCCATCTGATTACAAGCAGGGGTCTCTGTTATGCCTCACAGAACAACAATTAACCTTACCCGCAATTCTGCCTTAGGAAAACTCACGTTTTAAATCCTCATCCAGGGATATGTTTGTTTGTTTTAAATTGACTTTTAGAAAGAGGAAGAGAAAAAGAGAGAGGGAGAGAGAGACACCAATGTAAGAGAGCAATATCCATCAGTTGTCTCCCATAATTACCCTGATCAGGGATGGAACACGCAGCCTAGGCCTGTGCCCTGCCTGGGAATGACCCCACCACCTTTCAGTGCACTGGATGCCGCTTCAACCACGGGAGCCAGCTGGCCAGGGCAGGAAACGGGTTATTTTGTAGTTTGAGTCTTGGATGGTATTGTGGTTTAGACTCCTGTCACTTCTCCCTGAAGCCACTTCCTTTCTGCTAGTTTGACTTTCAAAAACGGTCAGTTTTCCTCTCAGTAATGAAATGCGGTTTTCTGAATATCGTCTTGATTTCTATGGTAACCCCCACGGGAGAAACAAACAAATAATTTCACATCATAGAAAAATCCATCTCAAATCCGTGGGGAAATGGATCTGTTTGGGCGAGACAGGCTCCCACCCCCCTCCCGTCTCCCGGAAGCCCTCCCCGCCTCCTCCCACTTCTGCCCTTCTGCTCAGCAGCACTCCCTCCTGGGACAATCCTGCCTTCAGCATCACTGTTAGTCCTTGCTTAACAGAAGAGCTGGGGTAATTGATGTGGATGTTCTATTAAACGGACGGCCGGGCCATGAGCCAGCAGCCTCTTAGGTAAAAGACCTTTTCATTCTATGGGGCTTACTGAAACAATTTACGCTGATTTAATTTTATTCTACTGGGATCAGGCGGGCTGCGGCTCCTGGTTCTCACTCAGTCATTCACTCGGCTGCACTCTCTAGTCTAGACTTCCCTCTTGCCCCCTCCGCCAGATTCAGGGTGTGAGGTGAAGACATAAGCCACATCCCTTGCGGGGGGGGGGGGGGGGGGGGGGGGGGGGGGGGGGACAGGACTTCCCGTGTGAGGTCTCCCTGCAGTGTGATACTAGTGATGCACCCAATGGGGTACCCAGGCTCAAAAGAGAAGATAAAGAGGGAGGAGGAGTTTTTTTTTTTTAGAATAGTTCCTTTTAAGTAATATTCTGGGCAGTGTGTCTCCACACCTAGACTTCTTGGCCCTTCAGGGTGGCTTATGTCCACCGTGACTCAGGAGCGGGGTGGTCTTTTCCCAAAGGCACGCACGGAGATGTCTGATGTCGTAGTTCCCAGAGCAGCTTTAACAAAGCACCACATGCGAGGTGGCTTAAACACAGCAGGTGTTGTGTCCGAGATCTGGAGACTGTAGGAGAGGCCTCCCTGCCTCTGCCGGCTCCCGTGTGCTGGCACGTCGGGGCGTTCCCTGGCTGGCAGAGGCATCGCTCTGATCACTGCCTCCCATGCCCCGGGACTCTCTCTCTCTGTATTTCCATGTCAGTATCTCTCCTCTTCTAAGGACACCAGGCATATGACCTGGTTTTAATTTACCTAATTACATCTGCAATGGCCCTATTTCAACATAAGATCGCACCCTGAGGTTCCAGGGTTAGGACTTGGACGCATCTTCTTGGCAGGCACCGTTTCACCCACACCAGGGGGAGGTACCGAGTCCGAGCTTTCTCCGGCGTATGTGTGCAGGAGCTTCTGACGAGGATTCCGTGGAGCTGGTGACCCGTGGAACCTCTTTGTGAGATGATGCCCGCGGCCCCTTGGAATGTTCTCACGTGGAGCCCTTCAGTTTGCCTGGAATGTTACCTTCCACATTGCTTCCAGGTCATTCAGGCTCTGACACCCCTGTTTTCCATTTCAGTTTCCTGGAGAACCGGGGGAATTGCCTCCTGAGTGAGGTGAGAACGCCCCTGCATTTTGAGGGGGGAGGGGAGGAGATTTCTATTTCTCTCTCAAAGGGAAACTCTGACCCTTTCTAAGCACATGCCTGCCATCTTGTGGCTGGGCCTGATTTCCCAGGCAGGCGTTTTGTTTGTTTTGTTTTTTAAAGTAAAACAAGATTTTTTTTTGAGACTGATGTTGCTTCAAAGCCCAAACCACCTGAGGCGACCACTCCAGCTGCTCTCTGCCCTCCTCAGCAGGGCCAAGCCCCCTCGAAACCTGTAGGAGACGCCCCGCCTTTGCACTGGTCTTCATAAGGCTAGACCAGTGCTGTTTGGCCTGGTCTGTTTCTTCTCGCAGGTGTCCCTGACCCCACTGATGACCCTAGGACATCACACTCCCTGGGTCCTTTGCCCTACGCTTAGTTTCTTTGTAAGTCATCTTTTCTGGTCTCGGTTTATGGACCCAACCTGTAACTATCAATCAATGAGCTCAGTGGCTTTCTAACTTCGTTGACCAAGGTCTACAGTGAGTTTGCTTTTGGTCTTGAACCAATACACCCATATAGAAATATTTTTAACACCATTAGGTATCATGGAACAATATTTACTTCTACCGAATGCCACACACTCAACTGCCTATTCTATCTTATTCTTTTCAAGTCTCGCCTCAGCTATTTCACTTTTAGATGTGGTTCGCAACCATTGGATTGATTTCACCACCCGTGAATAGGCTGCAACTCGCATTTTGAGCAAAGTGACCTAGATTAAGGCAGACATCTTTTGAACAGCCTCCCTGCATCTATCCTCATTTCTCCTCCATTTGTTTTCCACCCAGCAGCAAGAATAATCTTTTAAAAACTGAAATTAGATCAGGTCTCTCAAGTACACGCTTAAAGACCTCCAGGGTCTTTTCTTCTCATTCACATACATGAAACCAGTGAGTGTGACTTTGAGGATTTTGTTCTAACTCAGCTGCTGTGGTTAAAAAAAAAAATCCTACAAGCTCTTCATTATCTCTTCTCTTCAGATCAGAGGAGTTTCTTTTATTTTTATTTTATTTTTTAACAAAAATTGTGGTGAAATACATACAACATAAAATTTACCATCTCTTTTTACGTGTAGCGTTCAGTAGTACTAAGGACATTCATGTTGTTGTGTAAACATCACCACCACTCACCTCCAGAACTCTTTACCTCTTGTCTTGCAAAACTGAAACCCTTCACCCATTAGACAACAAGGCTCCTTTCCCCTCCCCCAGCCCAGCAAGAGCCTTTCTGCGAACACTCTGACCCTCTCTAAGTACATGCCTGCCATCTGGTGGCTGGGCCTGACTTTGACTGTATTAGGTACCTCGTGTACGCAGAATCACGTATTTGTCTTTTTGTGACTGGTTTATTTCATTGAGCCGTAGCAATGTCTTCGAAGTTCATCTATGGTGCACCATGTGTCAGAATGTCTTTCCTTTTAAGGTCGGATAATATTCCTTTGACTGTATATAGCATATTTTACTTATCCATCCATCTGTCCAGGAACACTTGGGTTGTTTCCATCTCTTGGCTGTTGTAAAATGCTGCTATGAACATGGGTGTGCAAATATCTCTTGGAGACCCTGCTCTCATTTTTTGTGTGTCTATGACCAGAAGTGGACTTGCTGGAGCAACGGAGTTTTTTAGGAAGTGCTTCATCTTGTGGATTAAATGGGATAATGTGGGTAAAGGTCGAAACAGTGCTGGCACATGGTAACATAAATGTCTATACCATGCAGCCCTCTGGGCAGGTATCTATATATATAAAAGCCTAGCAACCATTAGGACCAGACCACCGGCTGGTAGCTATGATGCGCACTGACCACCAGGGGGCAGACGCTCAACACAGGAGCTTTCTGGTCAGTGCGCTCCCACAGCCAACCTCCCGTGGTCTCCCTGGCCGGCTGGCCCCAATTGGCCCGATCACCGGCCAGGCTGAGGGACCCCACCCATGCACGAATTTGTGCATCAGGCCTCTAGTATACATATAATAAAACCCTCTGATGTTATTAGTGAGTGTGGACTGGTTTTAGGTGCAGCCAGTTAGGTTTAAAACATTTTTAATCCTTCCCACCCCCACCTCCCAACTTCACACTTAAACTGAAATAAGATTATAACACAGATACTGGCACATCCTATTTCAAGCCTTTGGCTTAAACACTTGGTATAATACCTGCTAAACGAGCACTTGATAAAAATGTGTGATAACAGTTTGCTCTTGTGAATCATTAGAACAGTGTTACCTCACTCAACACCCAAGATGTCTCTTTCCTGAAAAGTCCCCCTTCACTCAGTTGACTTCCCCTGCAAACACACTGGCTGGATGTTAGGAAAGCAGGAAGGAAATGGAACAGGGGTCATCAGATTTGACATCAGCATTGAAAGTTAAAAAGCACATGTGTGCCTGGGGAATGTGTTTTCTAGAATGGAGCTTTCACAGTGTGCTCTGCAGACGGGCCAGTCCATCCCCCTTGGTCACCAGTCACAAGACTGAGACATGGAACGTGCACTAGAGCATAAATTCCGGTAATTCAACCACACTGCCACATGCATTGTTTATTTTTCAGTTACTAAAAACAGCACATTTAAGCCATAAAAAGGAATGATGTTCTGATACAAGTTAAAACATGGATGAGCCTTGAAGATATTATGCTGAGTGAAATAAAAGCAATTCAGAAAAGGACAAATATTGTATAATTCCACTTATAGAAAGTATCTATAGAATAGGCTGAGTTATAGAGACAGGAAGTAGGTTAGATCTGGAAGGGGAAGTGGGTGGTTTTGCTTGATGGGTACAGAGCTTCTATTTGGGTGGGGGAAGCAGTTTGGAAATAGTTGTGATGGGTGCACAACATCATGACTGTATTTGATGACAATGTATACTTAAAAAGGGCTAAAATGGTAAATTTTATGTTATTATATTTTATCACATGAAAAAATACAAAAAAGTACTTGCTAATAGGAAAGTATTCAAATAGCATAGATATACATAAGGCAAAAAGTGAATGAGAGGCCTGAAATTGTCAATCCTTCTCCCAGTATCCAAATCCCAGGAGAGTCTCCCAGAGATTTAGTAACCGCTCAAAGGGGCCTGAAGATTGGGCAGCCAAGGGCCCTGTGATCTGGGCTTGAAGGCAGTGGGGAGGCTCAGGAGGTTTGATGTGGAGGGAGCCCATATTGCTCCTGTCTCTTAAGACTGTACCCTTCTCTGGAACCCAGCAAAAAAGGGCCCCCGACCCAGGCCCAGAAGCCTCTCCTCTGATACCAGAATATGATGCAGGTAATCAAGGAAAGGAAGGGGAGGAGAGAAATCTTATTCTCTCCATTGTGGAATAGAAGGGGTAGAATTGTTCTTATAGCAACATTAAGTTTTCTGCCATCAATGGAAATGAAATGATTAAAATGGCCAAGGAATCTGGAGTAACAAAAATCTATATATATAAAAGCCTAAGTGACCATTCAACTGTAAAAGCCTAAGCAACCATTCAGCCGTTCGACTGGTAGCTATGACGCACAATGACCACCAGGGGCAGACACTCCAACCAATAGGTTAGGTTGTTGCTGGGACCCTGTTAGCCCCAAATCTGGTTCACCCACACCAGATTCCCTTTCAATGTGCACAAATCCATGCACTGGGCCACTAATTTCTAATAATAAGTGATGGAAAAGTATCTCACACCATCCACATGAGCAGTGCAGGAATTCACATGGAGTGAAAGGGGATGGTCTCCTGGAAATCTATGAACAAGAGCCCTAGGAAGGCTACCCTTTGCCGAGACCAGCACTGCCAAATGCTTTGGGATAAGAGAACTTGGGGACCAAACCGTGCATCTCCCTTCCATGCATCATCCACCAGTATCTGTCTTGGCTCCTCTCTGCTGGTTTCCCCTCTCATCATTACCTGATCAGAACTGCCAAGTTCTTTTCTTCTGTGCTATACATATTTTTAAACCTCTTTTCTGTATTCCTCCTAAGCTAAGCATGAGCCATGGGAGGTGGTCTTAGTCAGCTCAGGCTGCTATAACAAAAATATCACCAACTGGTTGGCTTAAAAAAAACAAATATTCACTTCTGATGGTTCTGGAAGCTCAGAGGTCCAACCTCACAGTGCTGGTAGGTTTGGTGTCTGGTGCAAGTCTGATTCCTGGGTCATAGGTGGCTTCCTTCACATATGTCCTCACGGGTGGAGAGAGAGCTGGCCAGTATCCAGGTCTCTTCTCATAAGGGCACTAATCTCATTCAGGAGGGCTCCACTGTCATGTTCTAATCACCTCCCAAAGGCCCATAGTCCCAGCTTGCCGTGAAGAAGCAAGTGACATGGGCCTTTTTAGGCTAACACCCAGGGGTTGTGATGGCCCCCAAATTAATATGTTGAAGCCCTCACCCCCAAGGTCCAGGGTTGGCAAACTGCGGCTCGCGAGCCACACGTGGCTCTTTGGCCCCTTGAGTGTGACTCTTCCTAAGCCTTAAGAGTACCCTAATTAAGTTAATAACAATGTACCTACCTATATAGTTTAAGTTTTAAAAAATTTGGCTCTTAAAAGAAATTTCAATCGTTGTACTGTTGATATTTGGCTCTGTTGACTAATGAGTTTGCTGACCACTGCCCAAGGTGATGGTGTTAGAAGGTGGGACCTTTGGGAGGTGATTAGGGCATGAGGGTGGAGCCCTCCCAGGTGAGACAGGTACCTTTGAAGAAGAGACAGAGAGGGCAGGAAGAAGGCGTCCATTGGAGAACCAGGAAGAAGGTCCTCACCAGGAGGGAAGGCGGCTGCACCTTGATCTTGGACTTCAGCCTCCAGAACGCTAAGACATGAATTTCTGTTATTTAAGCCACCCAGGCTATGGTATTTCTGTTAGAGCAACCGAAATTAAGACTTTTTTAAAAGGCCCTACTTAAATTATTATAAATCAATCAAACTGTCACTTAAAGTTTTTGTATCACTTTTCCTGGACCACCATTTTCCTCTAATGCAAAATAAGAATTTCTTTACGTGTTGACACAGGCTTTATTATTATTTTTTTAAATATGAAAACCTCAGGGCAGTTTCAGGAACAATCTGTTTTAAAATGTAGATGATCAGGCCCCTCTCCTGGGAATTTTCTCTCAGCAGATCTGAGCTGGTGTCTGGAAATCGCCTCTGTTACAAAGGAGTTCTCCAGGCGATTCCTAGCTCCAGGCACATTGAAGACACAACACGCTCTCAGAGAAAACATCCAGGAGGAAGATGAATGTGGTCTACCGCTGCTGGCAGGATCTGGTGCCTGGACGTGTTCAGCGCAACCCTGGCAATCGTTGTCTAAGAATGCATTGATTGAGCACACAATTCAAAAAGGTGAATGCACTCGTGCATTACCAAACCCACAACACACCCCAACCCACTCAGCTGTGACCTTTGCTCCTTGGCAAGTGCTCAGAGCTGGAGTTCACTTGGTTCCTCCAGGCACGCCCCTCTCCCCCTCCTTCCCTCTCCTGGCATTCCGCCTCCCCTCTGTTGACTTAAATACCAGCGTGGGGAGGTGCGCACTCCATTCTCCGACTTGTGAGCATGTTTTCCCTCACTCCGGTCTTGATAGCAGTTGTCTGCGTTTTGATCGTGTGGATCTTTAAAAATGCGGATAGAGGCGTGGAGAGAAGGAAAGGGGAGGCGAGAGCCGGGTCCGAGGCTCGGCCCTGGGTGGATGCAGACCTGAAGGACAGCACTGACCTCCAGCAGGTGGAAGAAGGTAAAGCTCTGGGCCATGCTGTGTGGTGTTTTTGTGATGGGCGCATGCTGATAGCAGGTCAGCTACCTCTGTTACTAACAGACTCGTGAGTGACAGGGACAAGGTGCTCCTCTCAGGTGGTCAGCCTTTGCTTGCTGGCACTGACCCCCCTTTATTCCCAGATTCTGAGTAAAAAGCCAGGAGGGCTGACGTTTTCCTAGCTCCCACCTGCTGTGGTTGGTGAAACCTTTCTGAAGGGACACATCACAGGCTGGGGGCGACCGTGGGATTGGTGGTCAGGTGTTGGTCAAGGACTTTGAAATTTAAAAAGTGGCCTCGAAGTAGGGACTTGCTCCCGTTGACTGTGCCAGGCCCTGTGGGTTAGAGACAAAAGTGGCGGCTGTCCTCAGAGCTGAATGTCTTAGTCAGCAGACACGGCAATAAACAGGCACCAGAGGGTAATGAAGAGATGAACCAGGTGGAAATGATCATAAGCTGTTTGGAGAAGGCCTGGGGGTGTGGTGAGGAGTTAGCAAAAGGATGAACCAGGCTTGTCAAATTAGTAGGACATGATTGGCAAGGGTTAGGAGGCATCTCAGGTAAGAGGAGCAAAAAGAGCAAACCCCTGGGAAAGATGCTGAGAAGACGGGAGGACGGCGCTGATCTGGGGAAGGGTGAAATGAAGTGGGGTAGTGAGCGGGTGGTCAGGTCATGGCTGACCTGAGAAGGAAGAGGTGAATGGGCAGGCAGGCCTAAGCTGGCGGGTGGATATCCCCAGAGGGCTCCCTAGCTGCCAGAGGGATGTCTGACTGCCAGCTTAGGACCACTCCCCTGGGGAGCAGGCCTAAGCCGGCAGGTGGACATCTTCTGAGGAGTCTGGGCTACGAGAGGGCACAGGCCTGCCTGAGGGACCCAACCCCCCGAGTGCACGAATTTTTGTGCACCAGACCTCTAGTAATAATAATAATAAGCCTGGCTGGCGTGGTTCAGTAGTTGAGCATTGACCTTTGAACCAGAAGGTCACAGTTCGATTCCTAGTCAGGGCACATGCCTGGGTTGCAGGGTCAATCCCCAGTGTGGGGCGTGCTGGAAGCACCCAATCAATGGTTGTCTCTCATCATTGATGTTTCTATCTCTCTCTCCCTATCCCTTCCTCTCTGAAATCAATAAAACTATATTTAAAAAAATAATAATTACAAGTAGCACTTACGGGATCCAGTGTCACATTTTACATGAAGTGAATTAATTTAGTCTTCATAATAACATAGTGAAGTAGACACTGTTATTTCCCCCCATTTTGAAGATAAAGAAACTGAGACTCAAATATGCTAAGTCACTACCTGAGCAGCTAGTGTTCGAGTGAGGACCCAGCCAGTCTGGTTCCAGGGCCCAGGCACACAGCCAGTTTGCTAGGCTGCCTTTGCAATAGGAGAATGACCTAGAACAGAGGTGGCAGGAGATGGCCTGCAGGGTTAAAACTTCCCTGAGAGCTCAGAGGCAAAGTGCATGGAGGAAAGGCCACTGGATTTGAAGACCTAAGAGTTTATGGCAGTGGTTCTTAACCTTCTGGCCCTTTAAATACAGTTCCTCATGTTGTGACCCAACCATAAAATTATTTTCGTTGCTACTTCATAACTGTAATGTTGCTACTGTTATGAATCATAATGTAAATATCTGATATGCAGGATGGTCTTAGGCGACCCCAGTGAAAGGGTCGTTCGACCGCCAAAGGGGTCACGACCTACAGGTTGAGAACCGCTGGTTTATGGGATACGAAAGAGATTGATAAGGCTGGTGGGGAATCTGAGACCTGGGGGTGGGGGGGGGGGGAGAGGGACTGAAGGTTGGGGACACAGAGCAAAGCTCTATGGTCAGTTCTGGTTCTCTAACCTGATTATTCTTTCCCCCAATCCTCTACCTCTTCACTCTGTAGTCCTCCCACCAAGGAATGAATCTGATGCATAGTGGCCCCCTCAACAGCCATGTGCAGACACGCCCTGAGTGAAGAGTTCACAGTCTCTTGTTGAATTTTTTGTTGTTTACACAAGTGAGAACAACTGAGGTCACACAGGGGGTAGGGGAGAATTAATGTTTAAACTCAGTCTCCTCTGCCACCCAAGTCCCAGCTCCTAACCACTGGCTGGGGGACCGTGGTCTAAGAGAGGACCACTGCGGGCACTGCAGGTTTGGAAGGGGCATAATTGGAGAAGAGAAAGGGTTCCGTTACTGAAGAAACACAGAGGTGTTTGTGATGACAGCAAGTAGATACCAGCCAAAACCATTTTGAAAATTAGCAGTAAGAGACAAAGCAGTAAAATAAGTGTTGTAGGCATTCTAGTGGGAGTTAAGGATAGTATGGGTACCAATCCAACCCCGTCCAGCTCTGACCCGCAGAGAATTCCTAGTTCACATTCAGAGGCCAGGAATCAGTGTGTGTGTGGGCAGGGGGTGGGGGAATGGTGTCCTGCTAGTACTTTCAGTTCCCTATTTTTCTGTAGCTAAGATCTAAGGAGAAGTTGCAATGTTTATCTCAAAGTAAGAGCCTCAGAGTGCTCCCATAAAATGTCACAGACTCATGGAAGTTCCTGGAAATGAAAATAGAAAAAGGATAGTGTTGCTCTCGTCAAGGTTCTTCATCTGGGTGCCACAGACTCCCCACCCCCACCCACCCCTGTTGCTGCCCTTGAAATAGTCAGTCTAGACCGCAGCTAGGGAGGTAGCTGACTGAGAGGCCACGCAGGAGTCAGAGTGATGGTCGGGAAGAAGGCGTCCCCAGGACAGGTGTTGAGCCCTGAAGTCGCTCCCAACCTCACCTTCAGAATCTGACTACTGTGCTAGCCCATCTCCCTCTGCCTCATTACATTGCTCCTCGAGCTCCCAAAATTCACAGGGAGGCAACAAGGATGCCACGACACCAATTGGCCTGTAGATTCATAGCTTGAAAATATTTGGCCTTCTTGCCAAAATTTTGGAGTAGAATCAGGAAACACACAAGAAACTTCTGTAGAAATGCCATAAAAACCCCCCACGAAAACACTTCCATGTTAAGCATTAAAGGAGAGACGTGACCTGGAATTACTTGGCCATTAAACCTAATTACAGAGCAATTCTGTGTTCCTTGGCATTAAAGCAACGATAAAAGGTGAATTACTCCTGGTATCAAGAGCCAACCCCAAGTGTGGGAGCACAGGACGTATATTAAAAAGCAGACCATAATAGCACGCATTTGTTTTGGAAATGCATGGGCTTCACAGCTCAAATGACTCGCCAGGGTGACTGGGCTGGCCTAGGATGGAGGCAGGACAGCTGTGCAGTTTCCAGAGGTGGCTCTCTTTCCTCTTGGTGAGGACCACCTTCCTGGGGGCCCTCAGGAGGTCAAGGGGAAGGAGAGAGAATTGGTGCCTTTTGCATTTGTGTTGGTTCATGGCCTGGTGGTCACTGGGCACTGTCTCTGAGCCTGGCTCTTTCCCTCGGCGGGACGTAGACCTTCAGGCCTGGGAGAGGCTCCAGAAACAGCAACCCCCCTTCCCGCCCCCCCTCCCTGTCTTGCATCGCTCAGATTGCCCTGCAGGACAATCCAGCCAGCAGTTATTAGGCCAGTTCTTCATTCTGCTAGACTCGAGGGAGAGCACCTACCCTGGACTTTCGAAGCTGCAGAAATTGCCAAGTCATGCCCGTAAGCTGCCTTCCCGTTTCTATAAATGCTGGTTGAATGGATCTTAAGAGTTGTTAATTTACGTTTCAGTTCAGGAAGCATTTCATGGTCTTGCTCATTGACTGTGTACTGATTACAGAGGCCGCCAGACTTCCTAACAAATGGGGAAGGAAGTCTCATTGGTGTTGAAAGTCTTTATTGGCACATTTGAGGAAGTTCAGGGTTGGTGATGACGACATCTGGGTTTGATTCAGAATTTTTTGCTGAAAAGCTGATAGCTGATTGTCGCCATTCCCCCCTCTCCCCTACTTTCTTTTAACTTAGTAACTGGGCCTTCTCATTAAATGTGTATAGTCCGGGGCCAGACTGCCCTGGCTAGCAAAGTGTCAAAAGAAGTTTCTCACTAAGAGCTGTGAGCAAAGTGGAACCTGCTAGTATTGTAGCTGGGTTCTCAGTCCCTTTGGAGTCAGTCCCCCTTCATGGGAGTCCCCTCCTGCCTTACCCCTCCCCATCCCCATCTGCCTGGGAATGAAGTGTGTGGGAGCCAGTATCAGAGACGGTCAATCCTCTACCTGAACTCTACCTGGAATGTCCCAGACAGACCCTCAGGCCCTGGATCTCCTTGCTCTCTTCCCTCTGTTTCCATGGGTAATTCTCATCTTTATGTGAAGGCTCCCGAAGTGACATCTCGCCTCTTGGACATCTATTTTCTTGCTTTTCGAAAAATGTATCTTTACTGTTGAAAGTATTACAGATGTCCCATTTTTTCCTTCCCACTGACCCCTTCTAGTCCAGAACTGGTTCATGAGATCACCTGGCACTGAGCCTCAGGCCCATGGCCTCCTGATGTTTTTGTCAGTGATTTTCCTCCCCACTCACACCTACTTGCCTATGGAAATCATCCCTCCCCCCTTTTTTCAGTGATTTCTCCACCCACCAACCACTTACCCAATGTATTAGTTTGGGGCAGCCTTTTTTTCCTTCCAAAGGTCTTTTGATTCTTCATTTTGTAGATCTGCCTCTGGGCTTTTCTCCCCAAATTCTATTCCCCTCACTTTGTCAGGTGGAGTGCTCAGCTCCTTTTGCAAACAGTCACTCCTATGCTTGACCACAAGCCAGGGATACAGCAACACAGAGAAGCCATCAGAGGTTTAAAACTGTGTCTCCTCTTCTTCCCTCAACATTTTTGGGAGGGAAAGTGAACAACTCAGGGGGAGAGTTGTTCCTATACCGCTTGGAGTTGACTGGGCTTCAGGGGGTGGGGGGTGGTATTTTCCACTGATTGTAATATGCTCTTGGCTCAGAAGAGGAAGTACCCATGGCCAGTTTTGTTCACACTTTCAGTTCCCATTGATTGTTTCAAATTCTAAATCTTTCTTGAAAGCCTTGAAATTTTAAATATGAAACAGGAATGTTAAAAATTGGTTTTGTTGTTGTGCTTTGAAAAATAGCAACACGGCAAGGACTTCATCACTAAAGATCTAACCCACTTAAATTAGACCTTACCCACTTAAACTTTCACCCATTGAGAACATGCCTGTCTTCTCTCTTTCTTCAGATGTTCTAACCTCACAGTTCTTGTCACTTGATCCATGTTTGATTTCTTTGGTAATTAATTTCTATGGCCTTCTTATTTTTAAAAATTGTGAGATGTAATATACTTATTGAAAAAGTGTATAAGACATAAATGAATTGCTTAACAAATAATTTTAAAGCAAATATCCATATAATTATCACCTAGGTTAAGAAATAAAAAATTTTAGCACTCCATAAAACCCCCTATGTCCCTTTCTAGTAACAACCTCTTCCTGACCCTACAGAAATAGTTATTACTTTGAATGTATAGGAATTATTTCTTTGCTTTTATTTACAGATTTATTGCCTATGTATGCATTCCTAAATGATAGAATCATCATGTTAAAATTCTTTTGACTTGCTTCTTTTGCTTAACATTATACTTGTAAAATTCATCCAGGTTAGGCATGTGACCGAAGCCCATTCATTTTTCACATTCAGATAAAATGCTTTCATGTATATATTTAATTTCCAGAGGATATCACAATTTATTCACTCTGCTATTGATTAACATTTGCATACACATTTTAAATTGCTTTCTTAGAATTTCTTATAATTATTATTTATAATTTAATATACTGAAATATTAATATTATAATATGTAATGTAATGTTATATTATTTTATAATTTAATATTATAATAAATTTATAAAGTGACCCTTAATTTTAAAAAATGTGATATTGATATGCTTATGAGATGAATGGCATAACTTTTCTAGCCTTTTACTTTCAACCTCTCTAAATTCTTATGTTCTAGATGTGTTAAGAAAAAAAACAGGCCCAAATTGGAGTCACACATGCTAAGCTCCACATCACCAAACCTAATTACAGTTTCAGATCCCCCAGAATTGGAATCATAAACCAGTTGACCAGGAATCGCCTGATCGGCACTAGTGAGGTCATCTGCCTGATAGACCCTGCCATGTCCTAAAAGAATCTAACTTTGCAATTACCAATCCAGTTTTTTGCCTACAACAACTTCCTTGCTCCTGTTCCCTTCTGCCTACAAAAGTCTTTCGCTTTGTACAATTCCTCAGAGTAACTATGCTTTACACTTGAAACTCATAATATTGTATGTCAACTATACTTTCTAATAAAAAAACACAGTAGGGCTTAAACATGTAACTCATTGGCCTGTATCAGGAGCGTTTAGTCCACTGGTATTCGATGCAATTATTCTTGTTGCTGTTAGGATTTCAGTTATTCTTGTTAGTCTTCCTAAGGTGATATTTCCCCCTCTGACTGCTTTTAACATTTTATATTTTACCATAAAAGGTGTGGGTTTCTTTTTCTTCCACCGCTTGGAGTTGACTGGGCTTCTTCAGTATGTAGATTTGGTATTTTTCCTCATTTCTGGGAAGGTTCCAGACTATGAGACTCCCCATGTGTTGGGGCCTGAGCTTTGATTTCTGTCCCGCTTGATTCCTGGAAATCTGAAAATGGACATTGACATGTGTAGGGATTGACAAACACAATTAGGGAAAAGACAGCTCCCGTGATTCTTTACCTCTGTAGGTTCATATTTTCTCTTTAGTTTTAAACTAGGGATTTCTTACTATGTTGTCAACAATTTGGTGGTTTTAAAAGGACCTGTAACAATATTTTATTGAGTGATCTTAGTGGTTTTCAGCTGATGAGAGAGTGTTTCAAACTAGCTAGTTCACTATTAATAAAAAGTTGCACTCCTCATCTTTGTGTAGGGGAAATTTTTCTTTTTCTTGATTTATAACCAATCTGGAGTTTAAAGGATTGTCAAGATCAGAGGTCAAGATTCTGTAGATCTATACATCTCATTTTTTGTTGATGCTTTTGAGCTCATAAAGTTTTGAGCTTTATCTCCTTCTCCCAAGTGGCCACCTGATGACTAAGAGAGATCATTTAACTTGCTGCTTTTCTTGTTCTTATTTGCAGATGCTGATGAGTGGCAAGAGTCCGAGGAAAGTGTTGAACACATCCCATTCTCCCACACCCGGTATCCTGAGGAGGAAATGGTTACGAGATCCCAGGAATTTTATGAGCTTCTCAATAAGAGACGCTCAGTGAGATTCATAAGTAACGAGCAAGTCCCAATGGAAGTCATTGAGAATGTCATCAAAACAGCAGGTCTGTAGTCGCACACTGGGTGGTTGAGAATGTCAGCTGCATCACTGCGGTGACAATATTGAGCAATGTTGAAGCTCAAACACGGTGAAGGAAGCCTAGAGTGATAAGCTTACGAATAAAGTCTTACCCAGGTGCTGACGGACTGCCAGAAACATAATTATTTCCACTTTCTATAAACGTCTGACTATTATAAACTCCTTGGGAGCAGATGTGACAATAGTTCAAAACTTCTGAAATGACAGAACATTATGAACTTTCATTAAAAACAAAAATTTCTGAACACACTATTATACATTGGAAGATAAATATTTTTATTCCTCCCACCCCCCCTTAAAACACCGCACAGCCCTAACCTGTTTGGCTCAGTGGATAGAGCATCGGCCTGAGGACTAAAGGGTCCCAAGTTCAATTCCAGTCAAGGGCATGTACCTTGGTTGCAGGCACATCCCCAGTGGGGAGTGTGCAGGAGGCAGCTGATTGATGTTTCTCTCTCATCCATGTTTCTAACTCTCTATCCCTCTCCTTTCCTCTCTGTAAAAATCAATAAAAAAAACAAAACAAAACAAAAAAACACCACACACACACACACACACACACACACACACACCACATTTATTTCTCTTTTTGGAACCAAGTCTCTTCTATCATACTCCACAATGCTCTAACACTATATTCTGATGACCTACCAAATTTACTTGTGTGCATTTGGAAAATAAACCAAACAAGAAACACCTATTTTCAATGTAAATTGCTACCGCTTACAGAGAGAGAAAAAAGCAAACAACTACATGAGAACTACAAGAAAGTGGGAGGAGAAATAAGAGCAAGCCCCTTCTTTGAGAGTCTTCTGTGATTGGAGTTTTATTCATTGCAATTAAGAGTACAAATGCACTAAGTTGTTGAGTCCTTTATCTAACTAATAGCCATTAAATTGCGTCTGTGTATATTATCTGTATCTATATGTGTGTGTGTGTGCATGTGATGCTTAGATAAATTTGGTATAATTAAAAATATTAGGGATGAATTTATTTCTTAGGATAGTGACTCAAATATTTATTGGGCAGATAACATAGGTACAAACTGAACTGGAATTCCTCTGTGTAGAAATGTGTGCTTTATGTTTAGCTTCTGACTTGCTAAAGCATTTCACAACTTAATCATGCCCCCTCTACCATGAGGAGTCGTGGGTGGCAAACAAGGACGTCATCAAGGCTGGAGGCCTGAGCTCCTCTTATGTAGAGTTTATGCCATTAAATTACTCAGTAGGAAGAAAGGAATAGTTGCTTCTGAAATATCCCACCGGAGGGTCACTGTGGTCTAGGAACAGTGGGGCCATTTCTAGGACTGAGGGGTGATCAGATCCAGATCAGAAGCTGGCCCAGGCCATGGCTGGAATCTAAAAGGAAATGCAATCTCCTTGGGCACCGAGATACCGAGATGTACTATGAAGCTTTGTCAGGGTCCCTGGGATGATCAAGGTGTGGGCTGAGTGCTCCCGAAGCCTGTGAGAGGCAGAAGACACACTGATGTGTGCATTGAGCACCCAGGACCAAGAGTTCTTGTGTGTCCCAACGAAGCCACAAGCCCCAGAGTCCATACTCAGAGCTTTGGTGTTGGCACTAAACAATTTAGAGCAGCTGTGGGCAAACTACAGCCCGCGGGCCAGATCCAGCCCGTGGGCCAGATCCAGCCCGTTTGAAATGAATAAAACTAAAAAAAAAAAAAAAGACTGTACCCTTTTATGTAATGATGTTTACTTTGAATTTATATTAGTTCACACAAACACTCCATCCATGCTTTTGTTCCGGCCCTCCGGTCCAGTTTAAGAACCCATTGTGGCCCTCGAGTCAAAAAGTTTGCCCACCCCTGATTTAGAGTTCCATTGCCTTTGGAGGAGTGTTTTAAAAACGACTTAACCATTTACATTTTACCATAAACTTTATGACTTCATCCTTTTTCAAGGATATCAAAACAGATGACATTTTGGAGAATTTGGGCTATCAGAATCCCCACTCTGAGTTCCCTCTGTGGTCCTGATTCAGTTCCTAGGGACGTTTTTCCTCCCACTTAGTTCGAGAAGCAGTGCTAGGGCCCTCCAGCCCTAGACCCACTGGCCTTGATCTCAGCCAGTGGGTGCAGAACCTCCTACAGTGAGGCCGAATGAAAGGAGGCAGCAGCAACACACCAGGGGCTGCCGCCAAGCGCTCTGTTTGCCAGAAGAGGTAACTTCATTTTCAGCAAGTGTTGAATCGCTCTATTTATTCTCAATCCACAGTCTCACATTTCCCTGCAGTGTTAATTTCTGATTTTAATGGGGGACAGGAACAGCCCCCAGTGGGGCCCACACAGAGCCCTGGACCTTCGTGGTTGTGAAGGACCCGGACATGAAGCATCAGATCCGGGAGATCATTGAGGAGGAAGAGAAAATAAACTACTTGAAAAGGATGGGACAACGATGGGTCACAGACCTGAAGAAACTGAGGTACAAACGGTGGTGGGATGAGGGATGTTTGGTTTGACTTCTTACAATGAAACAACGATGGCGTCAGTTTCCCGGTTTTGGTTTAGGTGTTCAAATGTTTGAACCTACCTCTGTGAGGAATTATGGAAGTTAGGCCCGGTCTCACCACTGTATTGCCTTGAGCATATATAGCAGGTCTGGGTCAAATCTTAGCTTTGGTCTTCTCATTGCAAAACCTTGTTATTTGCAACATAAATAAGCGAAGTAGTGAAAAGAACAAAAAATCATAAGAGCAAATATTCTCTGAAATATCTTTCTTTTTCCCCCCTTCAGAACTAATTGGATTAAAGAGTACTTGGACACAGCTCCCATTTTGATTCTCATTTTCAAACAAGTACATGGTTTTACCACCAATGGCAAAAAGAAGGTCCACTACTACAACGAGATCAGTGTGTCCATCTCGTGTGGCATCCTCCTCGCCGCCCTGCAGGTAGGTCAGCCTCCCACCTGGCCCTGGAGAGAGAGGTGATGCTTGGGGGCCAAGCAGTGGCCTTATTCACAGAGGGCAGCTGAGTTTCTGGTTCAGGGACATTCTGAAATTGTTATTGTAAAGTTGAATTCCTGAGGGAGGTAACTCTGATGTGAAAACTGACTCTGGTTCAATGAGCTGGAATTCTTCCTGGAAATTCACCTGAAACATCATTGCAGGCTCAGAAGAAAGGCCCTTCTGTCTGCCTTCATCTGTGACATGTGAAGGTCAAGGGTGTTGGGAGACATGCACTTTCAGAGCCTGGAAGTTCAAGGGACTGGTTTCCTAGCTGTGTTTGCTGTTATCTGTGCTGATCAAATGCTTGAAAACTGTAAGGAGGACAATATCATTGAGCTTCTGAGAAGTTGAGTTTACATTGTATTGCATTAGAAACAAGTTCATGTACTTAAAAAAAGTCCATCTACCTAGTAGCTAGAGCAATACTAAGCATGAAGCAGAGTAGCTGAGGTATGCCTTTCACCTGAGTCAGTTCATTCCCTCAACAAATCCCCTCCGAGTTCCTTCTCTGTGACAGATCCTGGGAGGCCCCAGGAATAGTCGCCTCATGAATTGTGTGTTCTGGTGGGAATTGGGGTCTTGGGGTGGAGAGAGACAGTAAACCGGTAAACAAGTCAAGCAAACAAGACTATAAGAGTGAGTGATCATACTGCCAAGGAACAATAAGTCACTGTGGGCTTCTTCACTATCTCCAAGAAAAGTCTGCGCGTCAAAAACACCTCACAAAGTATGGTCATTGTTGCACAAAAGAGAAATAGATTACTTGAAAATTTGTCCTAAAGGAGCTGAAATCTTTTTTTTCCCCCCTCCTGATTCTGTATACTAATAAATAAAGGAATCACTGTGCCGCAGGGCACCTCCATCCATCTTTTTTTCCCTTTTAAATAGTTTTCTATTTTTCAATTATAGTTGATGTACAATATTAGATTAGTTTCGGGTGTCCTGGTAGAAGCGAGCTCAGATCACAAGTGGCCTCCAGGCCTTTGACTCAGCAGCCTTTTGCCACTTTAGTGTTGAGTTTGCTGCCCTCTAGCGTTCCATAGGCATCCTTCTGAGTGCAGGTCTTGATTTGCCAGGGAGGAAAGAGAAATCTCCCAAAGCCCCCATCTGGACAGATGGCATAGTGACGAGTTGTGCTGGACTCTCAAAGGCAGTTCCAGAACTTTCTGACTCAGGCTTGGCGGTGATTGGACAAGCAGGGGAGGTGGGCGTGGCGGGGGGCAATGGTGGAGAGGGCCAGCGGTGGAGAGGGCCAGCTGCGGAGGTGCCTTAAGGCTACACATGATTTTTATCAGCTGTTTATGATCTGGGGGGCTTGGGGAGAGGTTGATGGAGTATTTTCTCTGCCTCCCCCCCCTTGGCTGCTGGGTCCTCTCTCACTGGATGTGGGGTTATCAGCTGGGGGCAGTGCTCTGACCATGGTTGGATCATAGGAACCACTTGGTTTCTTGTCATTCCTTTAGTGTAGTTGGATTCCCCAAAATTCTTTCCATGAAATAACCATTCCTATTTCTTAAGCTTAAAGAAAGGTAAGACTGGCATTTTTCTTCTTCAAGAACCTTCCCACTGTTTGGTTAAAAGAAGGTGGGAGCTGGGGGGATTGAGGAGAGCAGGCAAGAGTCACCATACCCCTGTGCCTCTTTGCTGCCCAACGTCCGGGAACTGAAAGAACAAGCAGGTCTAACAGGGACTGGAATGTCCCCAGCCTTGAAGCAGAGCCGGACTTTGCCGCTGACGTCTCCATGTACTCTTTTCCTCTCCCGTTTTAGAACGCAGGCCTGGTGACGGTCACTACCACTCCTCTCAACTGTGGCCCCCGTCTGAGGGTGCTCCTGAGCCGCCCCACAAATGAGAAGCTGCTGATGCTGCTGCCCGTGGGGTACCCCAGCAAAGAGGCCACGGTGCCCGACCTGAAACGGAAACCCCTGGATCAGGTCATGGTGACTGTGTAGGCCGGAGACCAGCAGGGAGATGCTGGAGGGGATGTGGCTGCTCCCGTCTCCTGCTCCTCTGGGGTCTCTGGCTGCCCTTTATCTGAGTTTAAGTCCCCCAGCACTCCACGCCACGGGGGGCAGGGGGGCACTCTGTGTGCAGAAACCTTTCCACATTCTCCAGCACTCGGAGTCTGAGACCCCTGCTTCTGACAGTGTGATTCGGGGAATATAGAGTAAGATCAGCAGGTACGCTCTCTTCCATTTCTCACCCACTTTGGAAATGGATTACAATTTCACTAAAAACATGCTCTGGTGTTTAAGTGTTTTAAATTGTTCCAGAAAAGATCATGGCTGATTTTTTCTTTCTTTTACTTAAAAAAAAATCACATAAAAAGCACAGTCATCAGAAAATATAATGTAGTCGCAAGAATCCAGCTCTGTGATGATTCTTGAATTTAAACTTAGACGAATCAAATGGTCCTCTGCCCCTAGGGTTTCTGGTGGTTTTTAGGCAAAGAATGTGCTTTTTGAGATACTCTTTTACTGAATTTCATGAATATTCTGTCGGTTTTGAATAATTAACCATCGAAAAATTAAAATGTCACGCAGAGCAGAACAGTGCAGGCTTGAGTACAGAGGCTGGATCGGCAACTATCTGAACATATACGTGGTTAGTCGCCCTGTCTGTTGTTGGAGGGGTGTGTTGGAGCAGCTCACATCAGCATGTGGAAGCTGATTATTAAATATTCAGGAATTGGTGAGCCAGTTACTATGAAACCATTTGTTGCTTGAAAATGCCCACAGTGGGAGCATTTACACCACCATAATCAGCAGACACTACAAATCTCTTTTTTTTTCCTTAAAGAGAAATGTGTTCCATTCACAGCACTAACCATGGCTCCCTTCTTTTCTACTCCATCGCATAAAACACACTTATCCCTTCTCTTCAGATGGCAGTCAGGCTGCTCAGAGCTGATGGGGTCACGGGTGCTATGTTGGGAATGCCAGTCTTTCACCTGTCACCCCGTCTTCCCCTCCAGGGGGACTGTACTCCGAGGCACACTCATAGATCAAATAGCTGTTCATCAGACAACTCTACCCTCCTCTTTATCCCCTTCTACTGTGCCCTCCCTCAACTTTCTTTTTTCCCACTCAGTTCCCTCAGGATGACCTTTCCTGCCTCTTTTCATTCTGCTTGTGAGTCACATGACTCAAGAAAAGCCCAAGTATCATTGTTGAGAGTCAGAGCTGGTGACAACTCTGTGTCAGAGAAAAGGGAGAGTTTTGCCCTCTGACATATAATTAGAAATTACAAGTACCCAAGCCCTCCACCTCCGAAGTCCTTTGAAGTACCCAGAAGTCTCTTTTAGAATCTCCCAAATCTTCCATCCCTATCTTCATTTTCCTTTAAACATGCTTTCCCCCAAGTCTACACATTTTAATAAATACAAACTTTCCTACATTCTATTTCTATTCTTTTTGTTAAAAAAAAAATCATTAGTTTTGTGATAGGCATTTGTCCTGTACTCTTTATTGTAAATGAGCTTGGCTCAAAGTACATATGGCTATTAGACCTAGGTGGGCTGGAATGGGAATCTAACCACTGTACTTCATAGTGTATTTAATGGGAAAAAGACACTATTAGTTCCAAATATCAGGATAATAAACACGCTTTGGCATCACAGTGCAAAAAATTGAAGTTAAATAAACTTCTATTTCTTATGGTTAGAAACTATTTGTGCCCAGGGAGCTCTTTGGTAGTTTTAGTTCACTGTGCTCAGGTGGGCTGAGAACTTGCCCTTTGGGGTATGGAGTGTAGAGGGAATCTGGCCGGTGGGGGCGGTCTGCGTACAGTCATTCAAGTACAAGGCCACATGGGAGGAAAGAAAAGTCCAGAGTGCGCAGGAGTTAGGGGCCCTCGAGGAAAAGAGTGCAAAGGGCTGGCCACCCTCCAGATCACCAAGGCCGGAAACAGCCCTGATTTGTCAGATGCTGAGCAGAGGTACAGACACGGATTTGGGACGTGCTGCAGCCAGCTTTCTCTCTGGGGGATGGAATTAAAACTAATGCGGTCCCCAGAGCACAGCACAGATGGACCTGATTCAAGTTTTTCTTCTGGCATTCGCCAGTTGGAGGCTGTGGAAAACAATCTTTTAAAGCCTCATTTTCTTCATCTATAAAATGAGGATACATGTAGCACTTATCTCAGAGTTCCTGAGGCGATTGAATATGATGATTCACCTTGCTCAGTGGTTGGCAAACTCATTAGTCAAATACCAACAGAGCCAAATATCTACAGTACAACGATTGAAATTTCTTTTGAGAGCCAAATTTTTTAAACTTAAACTATATAGGTAGGTACATTGTTATTAACTTAATTAGGGTACTCCTAAGGCTTAGGAAGAGTCACACTCAAGGGGCCAAAGAGCCGCATGTGGCTTGCGAGCACAGTTTGCCGACCACTGACCTAGCTTATGGTGGTGAACACGGTAAGCTTTCAGGGTTGGCTCCTGATATTATGGTTAGTACTGTTGTTGCTACTATTGATACTTGTCATGTTTTAGTCCACACTTATCTACACACAGTGATGAGTCTAAAACAGATGCTGCTCCAGCTCTGCTGCCCGGTGCCCTCACTCCCACACCAGGAAGGCTGGGCAGCCTGGCCGGTGTGGCTCAGTGGTTGAGCATGGACCTATGAACCAGGAGGTCACAGTTCGATTTCTGGTCAGGGCACCTGCTGCGGTTGCAGGCTCCATCCCCAGGAGGGGGCGTGCAGGAGGCAGCCAATCGATGACTCTCTCTCATCACTGATGTTTCTCTCTCTCTCTCTCCCTCTCCCTTCTTCTCTGAAATCAATAAAAATATTTTCTTTAAGAAAAAAGGAAGGCTGGACAGTCCAACAGGAGGCCATTGTCTACCTGCTAGAGAGGTGACTACAGAGAACGGAGGTGGGGATGGTAAGGAGATTCCCCGCACCCCAGTAGAGAGAAGGGGCTGATGCATCTGAGCCTGAGGCAGATTAGCTAATGAACAGGATGTCCCCGGCAGGCAACACTGGAGGGTGAACAGCAGCACCTGGAGCCAAGATCCTGCCAAGTCAAATACAGTAGTTGTGAGGAAATGGGAGATGCTATCATCCTATTTGGGGAATTCATAACAAGTCCCAAGGAAGGGGAATGGTTTATGTCATTATCATGACTTTAGAGTCATGGCATGGGGCCAATTGTTCAGGATTAAATCCAACAGCCTTAACGTTCCCTTAGAGCAGCATGGAAATATGCTAGCAATGTCTGCAGAGCACCAAGAGCATAGAAGCCAATGAAGTAATAACCGAAGTGAGCTCACTTGGGTGGAGCTGCTGATTTTCATCTCTTCTAATAATTAAAAAATACAGAAGAATAGTGAAGAGGAGACTGGAATTAAGGTTCTAAAATCAAAGCCCAAGGAAGGATGTCCTCTGTTGTCATAGTGACCACAGAAAGGGTCAGGGCGCTCACATGCCTTCTGACTCTGCTCCTAAGGGACCTCAGCTTATCTGAGATGTTCACCATATTGTGGTCATGAGTTCCTGACCCAGTAACTCTGACTCTCTTGAGGTAAAAAATCTGCTCCCTGGTTGAGTAAGTGACTTTCTGCATCTGGGAATGTTTAGAATTAAATATGGCGATGATTAAATAAATCAGACCCGTAATATTGGTACTTTCATGTTGAGCTTAGGAATAATCTTGCGTGTGTTTCTTATTGAAGTGATTCTTTAAGTGGAAATGTATGACTCTGATTTAAAACGTGAAATTGATTTTAAGTTGGAAGATGTAAGAAAACTTGACTGAGCTCCTTAATAGTTTTAGGATACATTCATGATATTTGTAAGTTTAACTTATTAGATTTAGAAGAGATGTTTAAATATCTGAGAACATTTTGGCTTAATTGGTTGTAAACTTGCCAGGTCAATTATTTGAAGTGTTAAACCAGAAACTCAACTATTATTAAGTCTATATAAGCAATTTAAAATGTCTAAGAGATTTTAATAAGTGATGTGTGTAAATGAGAATGATGGTTTAAGGGAGTTTAGCCTACGCAACTTGAGTTCATTAAATATTAATCATAATGATTTGTTTTATTTTATTTAAATTTACTAGATTTATAAATATAGTAATAAAACATGTGTATTAGGTTAAATTGCTTTTGGCCGAAAGTAACAAACAAGCAACACCCCCTCCCCCCCAAATATAATGGACTAAATAAATAGGGGGTTATTTTCCCTCATAATGACAAGTTTGGATGCCAGGCCATTGGTTCCACAAAATCTGCCAAGATCTCAGTGTTCCCTTGGTCTTTCTTTGTGACCACAAAATGCTGCTATAGCTCCACCCATCACCACCAAGCACAGTGCTTGAAATATAACAGGCACTCAATAAATATTGGTGAAAGAATTTATGCAAAAACTTTAGATAGATCATAAAGTTTTAGAATGCAAGATCTGAACGGGACCTGGGAGTCTGTGTTTCTCACAAGCACTCCAGGTGATTCCACTGACAGAGAAGTCTGGTGAATTCAGAAAGCATTCTCTGGCGATCTCATTCATCTCAGGGCTCTAAGTATTTGTCATCCCACAGGGCCTCCCAGGTCTATTCCTTCAGCAGTGATCCCTCCCTTAAATTGCAAATGCTTGCACCCAACTGTTTTCTAAGAACCTAGATATGCATTAGGCATCTCAACGGTTACAAGTACTTAGGTGTCCTTGTCCTCCCTTGCCTTGACCCTCAATTTGTTCTTTTGTGGATGCAGCCCAACACCTAGAAAGCACCTTAAATTTCTACCGTTCTCTTATCTCCAGCACCCAAATCCACCAGCACGTCTTACTGACTTGACCTCTGAACAGTGCCTCTGGGAAGGGAGCATGGAGAACCCATGTGAACATGAAGTTCATGCTGCCTGCTGGCATGAATAATAAAATCCCTTGCTCTGATCCAGATGTCTTGTGTCTCCTGCCAGCTCCCACAAAAATGGCAGGCTACCTTGCTAGCTTGCAGGCAATGTACAACCTCAGACCCTTCACAATTCCTGACATTTTGCATTAAAATTTCTCTCTACCTGTAATGCTCCTCCCCCAGATGTTGTTGTGGCTGGCTCCTTCATGTCATTCATGTTTTCAGCTCAACTGCTACCTGTCTGAGAAGCTTTCTTTGACCACTCAATCCAAATAGCCCCATGCCAGCCACTCTCGATCACATCATAGCACATATCAACCCTTAATAAAGTAAAAAAAATTTCAAGGCACCATTTAAAATACACACACATTCTAAAGAACATTACAGTAAATAGCTATGTATTCACAACTGAGGTTAAGATAAAGAACATTATCAGTACAGCTGATGACCCATATTCCAAATTCTTCCTTCCCTCTGTAGAGGACAGCACCAACCCAAATTTGGCGTTATTCATTCCTATTCATTAAAAAAAATACCGCTGCTGCTCAATAATATATAATGTTATTTTGCATATTTTAACTTTACGTAGATAACATTACACTTCACATGTTTTCTGCTCCATGCTGCTTTAAGCTAATATCATGTTTGTGAGACAGACTATGCTGATGTGTGCAGCTTGGGTTCATTCATTTTCACTGCTTGACACCATTGTGGGAATATATCACACATTCATTCTCTTCTGAGTTGACATTTAAATTCTTTTATCTTCATTGTTTTCTCCTTGTGTAAATGTATAAGAATTTTTTTAGAGTACCTACCCAGGCTTAGAATGGTTGGATCAAAGGGCATTCATATTTCAACTTTTCTTAATATTACCAAATTGTTTTCTTAAAGTTCTCTTCCCCGCCCGCCATGATTTTAAAAAACTCACTTATCTTCCACGACCAAACTGTAAATTCTAAGACATCTTCTCAATTATGTGCATCTCTATACCTCCAGTGCCAGTGGCTGCTACATGAATATTTGTTGAATGGCTGAAGGAATGGGTACTTGGAGGCTACGGTGACTTGCCCAGGATTACAAACTATCTTTAGTGACAAAGCTGGGATTGGAGCCCAGAGTGCTGACTCCCTAAAGCCTGACTAGGAGGAAGCAGTTATTGTAAATATATCCGAGGTCCAAGGTCCTGTCCGGGAAGAAAGTCTGGAATGAGATCACAGTGATGACCAGGGTCCCTCCCATAGTGCCTGGCTGCGCTGGTGTGGTCCAGACACACGATCCCCTGGAGGTGGGAGGTGTGGTTCCTGAAGATCCTTCAGAAGGTGTAAATCTGACCCAGGAGTATAGGGGCAGAGCTGATAGGATGACAGGGGGGATAGTGTGTGTGTGTGTGTGTGTGTGTGTGTGTGTGTGTGTGTGGCGGGAGACAGGACACTGCACTGGCAGAGGTACTGCTGACCCAGCAGAGGCTCCCTGTGGAAGCCTGAGATCACATTCATCTTCAAAAGGAAAAGAAGGGATGCCAAGGGACCTTCCAGCGCCTGGCAGACCTTGTGAGGACAGCTCTGAGTGAGCTGGAGAGTTGGAGAGGGCAGCTCAGATGGATACACAGCCTTGGAAACTGTTAGTTTGAGGTCTTTAAGTTTGTGTTTATTCTGGCCTTTCCTTAGTCAATTTGCATTTGGTTTTCATCCCACATGGTCTTGGATCCAGCCTGGAATGTATAAATCATTTAGCAAGCAAGCAAACAGCAGGGCTACCAAAGGGATGGAAAATAAAACCCCCAAGGTGGGGTTGAGGAAAGGCAACTGGAGAAAGGAGAGCAGGGGGAAGAGTGGGCTGAGGTCAGGGAGTCACAGAGAGGGGATGTGAGTCACAGGCGGTCACAGTGTCTCCTAGGCCCTGAGGGCCAGTTCCACCAGACTCAGATACAGAGAGAGAGAGAGAGAGAGAGAGAGAGAGAGAGAATGGAGAGAATGTGTGTATGAAAGACAAGATGATTCCAGCATCAGGGTGTCTGACCATCACTGAGATGGTAGCCTTCCCCACTTTGGGTCCCCCTTGCCCAACATGGACCATCTTCTGCACCCCTCAATCCCCACAGTTGCCCTTTCTGCTCAGATCCAGAATACCTTTCCATAGACTTCTCCGGGCTTTACCTTCAAGGCCTAACTTTCTGTCACTTTGTTGAAGAAGTCTCGCCAGATTCTCCAATCTGACTCTGTCAGGAAAGACCAAGGCTGGGCTCGCCTCTCTCCTGAGCAGCCACAGGGGCCTCTCGCATGGCACCTGCCATCCTCTTCCTCAGGTCAGCCCTCCACTAGACTCCCAGCAGCTGGAGAGCAGGGACCGAGTCTAGCTCAGCTCTGTGCCCCCACCCAGCACAGGGCCTGGCCCATGGCAGCCCTTGGTCAATATTGGCTGACAGGATGCACACTGCAGTGAACCCCTGTGATTTGATGATATCACTGGATGGTGTTTGGGAGACTTCTCCAAAATCATTTCTGCATTTTTGGTGGACACTCTTGAAAAAAAGAGGAGAGTCTGAATCGCTTAGATTTAGTAGCTAGATAAACCAGCTACAACAAAACCCACATAATTATGGGCAGAGAGGAGGTAAGTGTAGGAGGATCAGGGGTGGGATGAGGTTAAACTAAGTGCAACCTCTTCACTCATTGGCATCCTGCATTTATAATTTCATTTCTGGTCACAAACTGGGAGCATTTGGGCTGACTTAACACTATATTTCTGTAAATTTTTTGGACTAGAAAAGGAATTGAAAGGCTGTTTCTAAGGCCCATTCTCTGCACTTGGAAGGGAGGGAGGCCACCCCTCCTGCCACATGCTAAGGAAGATACTACAGGATGTATTAGGTCCAGCCAAGTGATCAGATAGCATTCTAGGCATTTCCATAAAGGGATTTAAAACAAGAAACTGATTGCGCAGGTGATGGGAGCACTGGAAACCCAAAGGACACCATGCAGCAACAGCTGATGAACATTACCCTCTCCTTCCTGGGGCGGGGCCAGCGGCGGAAGGGGTGGTGGGAGAGGCTCAGCCTGGAGGAAGCCAGAGCTGAATGAGCTGCTGGTAGCTGCTGGTTTCCCAGGACTTTGCGGCCACAGGACTTTCCGAGGACACCACCTGAGACAGAGGTACCTGACTTTGTCCTTCCTCCCATCCTCCAAACAGACTTCCCACAAATGCTTCCCATTGCCTGAGCCTCCTTCCTTTCTCCCTCCCTAGTTGCCTTCTTCCTTCCTTCTCTATCTTGTTTTAAGATTTTTTTATTTTTTAAGATATTGTTTTAAGAACAGCGGAAAATTTTCCGGAGCTTTCCAGACGTATCTAGCAAAGAAAAACCACACATTTAAAATTAAAAAGGAAAAACTATAGGTAGCCCTGAAAGCCGCGAGGAACTCTGTCTTTCCTTCCTGACCTCAAGGCGTCACACAGACCGCAGGCGAATGTCCCCATCTTACTGGAGACGCGGTGGGCCCGGTGGGCGGGAGCATGGAGCCAGGCCTCCTCCCTCCAAGTTCCAGGTCAGCCGTGTGCTCCCTGCAGGTGTCGCCCTCACCATCGGGGGTCCTCAGGGGCGGGAAGCTGGAAATGATCATGGTGGTCCTACCTTCTGGGATTGTAGGGATTGTGGACTTGACACACTTAGGGCCTAGGACAGTGCCTGGCAAAGAGCAGGAGAAGATTCCCAAGTGGCCCTGGGCTCCCCGGTGTCTCCCAGCAGCTCCAGGATGGAAAGCCTGCACCCAATGAAAGTCAGTGCTGTCCTGGTTTCCTGACAAATGTCCTCCGGTTAGGACCCAATTAAACCAGCAGCAGGAAGGACGAAAGACAAAGTAAGCCCCTCTCTCATCTCAGGATGGCATTCCCAAGGCTGCCAGGCTCCGTGGGGGCCCCAGCACAGACCAGGGGTGAGGTGCTGCACCTGCAGAGTCAGGGCCCTGGGGGCCAGCTTGTGCTGTGGCCACCCCCACCGGCCACAGGGCCTGAGTCCACGCCACCTGCAGGGACGGTGCAGGGTTAGATGCGGCCCCCATACATTTTAAATGGCAGGTTGGGCCTGTTTGTCCAAAGCATGCAAGCTGGTTTCTCGCATGAGCTGCCCCACTAGGTTCTGTATGGTCTTCCTTCTTTACCTTTTAAAGTTATAGTATTAATTTCTGAAAAAATAATTATTGGGCTAGTGATCCCGGAAGGCTATCTGGCCTCAGACTCAACATATTAACCACCAAAACAAAACAACACACACACACACACACAACATATCAAATATTTGAGACCACCCAAGTATCAATAATTCAGTTCATAAAATTAAAATGGAATCTAATTTAAAAGCAGCCTAAAACCCCATTTTTTCTTTCTTTTACAAATTCTTTGTGTACCTAGAAGTTGATGGACTTCTGATTTTCAATTAGGTTTTTAAGTGTAATTAAATTTACACTTTTGCAGTCCCCTTAATTAAGGTCTAAGGAAATGAAGTGATTTAACTTGCGCCAGTTTTGATCCATGCATGAGGGGGTTTTTTCCATGTTGAAAGCAAACCTCAGAGTTTCCTAGCTTAGAGGCAGAAAGCAGAGCAGTTCAGCATGAACTCTGGCAGGGACCTGGAAAGGGAAAATGGTGGGGGAGAAGCTGCAGAGAAAATAAAGCTTAAAAGAGGCAGATATCTACTAATTAAAACTAATCGAACAGGAAAAGCAAAGCTTTCATTCCTTAAGACTTCAATATCCAAACACTAGGTTTCATGGCCACGTCCATACTTGTGGAAATATGAGTATTTGCTAAATGCATGACTCTCTCTTACTTATTTTTTGAATGTCTACTTTAATGAAGATTTAAGGCAGCTGACACTATTGAAACATGTTTAAAAACAAACTAAAAACAGAAAAGTTAAGAACCATAAGAAAGGCAACTTCTAATAATATATTTCCCTTCTCCCAGCATTCTTGGGTGCAAAGATATAGAATTTAAGATGATCACATTACGTTGTTATCTCAACATAAGATCTCTTGAAAACTGTGAGTGTGGAGAGCCGTTTCTAAGGAATACGTCAGTGTTTGCTCATCACTTGCAGCTGCTGTCTCAGCCCATTGTACTATGACATGTGGCCCATCAGTCGTGGAAAAAGCTATAGATCACAGCCATTGAGATAAATGGCTCACTTCAAAATGATGAATTATACGGAGGTATTAAAACAGCTCCAAGCCTTACATACAAATAGATATGATTTAAAATGTCACTTTCCTTTTCATCAGCCATATTTCTATGATCGATCATAAAAAGTGGGCCATGTGCCAGCCTATTACCAGAAGATTTGTCCGTTTCAAAGCCAGCGTTAGAGAGACAGCTCCCTGATGTTCTTCAGACAGAAAGCTGAGCCTGGACGCCCTTACTGATAGCACCTGGGGCACTTAATTCCCTAGAGTACTTGCAGCTTTTAGTGTTAAAGGGGAGCACTCTGTGAATGCAGGCAAACGTCTAGGTCAGTGATTCTCAACCTTGGGTGCACATTAGAATCACCTGGGAATCTTTTTAAAATCCTGATTTCTGGGCCTCATCCTCTGGAAATTCTGTTTCTTTGTTATGGGGTGGGGCCAAACATTAGTAACAAAGAAACAATTTCCGGAGGATGAGGCCCAGAAATCAGGATTTTAAAAAGATTCCCAGGTGATTCTAATGTGCACCCAAGGTTGAGAACCACTGCTCTAGGACCTAGAGTCCTAGAGTCTAGGTCAGCCGTGGGCAAACTACGGTCCGAGGGCCGGATCCGGCCCATTTGAAATGAATAAAACTAAAAAAAAAAAAGACCGTACCCTTTTATTGTAATGATGTTTACTTTGAATTTATATTAGTTCACACAAACACTCCATCCATGCTTTTGTTCCAGCCCTCCGGTCCAGTTTAAGAACCCATTGTGGCCCTCGAGTCAAAAAGTTTGCCCACCCCTGGGTGAACAGTAAAACATTGGAAGACAAAGGAGGATATATAAAAATAAATTTTTATTTTTTTTTCCCTGTGGAAAATTTGGAACATATAAGAAGAGTGTGAAAAAAACACACACCCTAATCTTGTAACTTAAAAATAATTATTGTTAACCATTTGCTTTATTTCCTCCTATTTGCCAACATGTGCAGTAAATTTGCAGAGCACTATGATTTTTTATTAGTTCATTTCCTAATATCCCTGCCTAACTCTTTAAATAGAAGCTTATTGTTGGAGCTACTGATAGGAATCCACAGACCCAAAGGAAGTCTGGTTATTCTCTCACCTCAGTGCTGTGGGGTGAATTGGTCTTCTAGAAAAATCTATGAGGAATATTGTGACCATTCCGAAGTGATTTTTTTATGTTTTATTGACATGTCTTGAATGTGTTGTGATGCAATGTAAAATCCGCTGACCCACCTCCTTTAGCCGGGTCAGAAAGAATGGCGGCCCCAGCAGTTCCCCAAGTGTCTAAATGTCCACGCATCTGTGGATTTGCTCTTTGAAATATTCGTTTGGTAACTTGAAAAATGCAGGCAAGTATAGAGAACAGAAAAACAAAATGAATCCAGCCTTTCAAATTAGTGAATATTTACATTTTATAATTCTGCAGCCTTGTTTTAAGTACAACAAATAAAGCGTTAGAAATGAATGTGTAAGGCCTTACTAGTCCCTGCTTGGTCTCAATTCATTCTGAAAGAAGGTTATCAATTACCAGCATTAATCTGTGTATCTTGGGTTTGCTCTAAGAATAGGATGAGATAATATACATAAAATGCTTAGTACAGATACTAGCACATATAAGAGGCTAAAAAATATATAAGCTATTAATAAGGAAGATGTTGTAGGAAGTGAATTGTTAGCTATGCAAAAGGTATTAATGAACCAAGAACAGCTCTTTAAAGTTTTTTTTTCTTGACCACGGCTTCACATAGCTAAACATTTAGCAGGATTTTAGCAAGAGACAGGTGTCTCATGTGTTTGGCAAGTGGTTCTATCAACAAAGCTCTAAGCTGGCATCTAAGATTCAGTTCAACTAGACTCAACAAACATTTACTGAGTAACCAGTACTGACAAGAACAAAGAGAGTTCAATCTAATAGAGAGATAAGCAAGTGAACAGGTATTTTAATGATATAACAGTGCTACATACAACAAGAGAAACTTTCCATATGGTTCGTAAGAATGAATTGGCCAAAGACCAATAAAAATGCCTTTCTAATTTGTAATTGACATAAAGCTGAGAGGTAGTGAAGTGGAAACAGATTCATGAATCCAACAGATGCTAGCAAGCTGGTTTTATAGACTAAAACTTAAAAGATGAGATTTAATAAAGATCAAGTCCTGCCCGGCCCACGTGGCTCAGTAGTTGAGTGTTGACCTATGAATTTGGAGGTCATGGTTCAAATCCCAGTCAGGGCACTCGCCCAGGTTTCTGCAAAGGGTGTGCAGAAGGCAACCAATCAGTGATTCTCTCTCATCATTGATGTGTCTGTCTCTCTTTCCCTCTCCCTTCCTCTCTGAAATCAATAAAAATATATTTTAAAAACAAAAGATCAAGTTCCACGAGCTTTAAAAACTAACTGCCCGAGAACAACGGGATAACAGCAAATCATTCAATAAAAGTCTTGAGGGTTTTAGCTGATTGGTGCAAGCACAATTTGTGCTCATGTATTACACCAGCGGTTCTCAACCTGTGGGTCACGACCCTTTGGGGGTTGAACGACCCTTTCAAAGGGGTCGCCTAAGACCATCAGAAAACACATATATAATTACATATTGTTTTTGTGATTAATCACTATGCTTTAATTATGTTCAATTTGTAACAATGAATATACATCCTGCATATCAGATATTTACATTACGTTTCATAACAGTAGCAAAATTACAGTTACGAAGTAGCAACAGAAATAATTTTATGGTTGGGGGGTCACCACAACAGGAGGAACTGTATTAAAGGGTCGTGGCATTAGGGTTGAGAACCACTGTATTACACAGTTGCAAAAAGTCAGTCTTAGAATACATTACTAAGTGTCAGGGCCAAATGATGCTCTTGACGTATTCCTACTGCCAGGAGCACAGCATGCTCACATTTGAGTGTGCATGTTTTGAAGGATGTTGGCACATTTTAGTATCTAGAAGAAGGCATCAAAGATGCAAAGGAATGGGATCCATGCCTTTGTAGACAAGGTGAAGATCTGGAGATGGTTAGCTTAATGGAGAGAGGTGCTGAGGACAGGGACACGGTGGGTGGCATGATATAGTTCAGGAGTTTTTATGTGATCTCAAACTTTACAGGGAATTATAAGATGGCAAGCTTTAAATGTAAGGAAGGGCATTCTAGAAATGATCAATAGAATGGTGAGCCTCGTGAAGAAAAGAGGTCCCTGTCATTGCCTGAAGTGAATAAAATGACTGTCAGGAAAATCATAGAGAACTTTCTTGCATCCGTTGGAGAACCGATGGTTCTGTTTTTATGACTCAGTCATTCTGACTTTAAGACTCAGGCATACTGTCCTAACTGGTTTGGCTCAGTGGATAGAGCTTCGGCCTGTGGACTGAAGGGTCCCAGGTTCGATTCCAGTCAATGGCGTGTACCTTGGTTGCGGGCACATCCCCTGTAGGGGATGTGCAGGAGGCAGCTGATGGATGTTTCTCTCTCATCAGTGTTTCTAACTCTCTATCCTTCTCCCTTCCTCTCAGAGAGGAAGAGAAATGAGAACCCTCATACATTGCTGGCCACTAAGAGTTCAACAAAGAATTACCATGTGACCCATCAATTCCACTCCTAGATATATACCCAAGAGCATTGAAAACATATGTTTACACAAAAACTGTACATGAATGTTTATAGCTGGATAATTCATAATAACCCCAAATAGAAACAATCCACGTGTCCATACACTACTGAACGTATAAATGAAGTGTGATGTATCCATACAATGAAATACCATTTAGCCATAAAGGAATAAAGTACTATAATGCTACCAGATGCATGAACTTTGAACACATGCTAAGTAAAAGGAGACAACCAGTACAGGCCATATACTGTACAATCCCATTTATCTGAAATACCTAGCACAGGCAAATCCATGGAGGTAAAAAGTAGATTATTGGTTGTGGGAAGAGGGAATAGAAATGACCACCCTGGGTACGAGCTTCCTTTGGGGATAATGAAAATGTTCTAAAATTAGTTTGGAGTGATGACTGTACAACACCACGAATGACCTAAAAACTGCTGAACTACGTAACTTTAAAATGGAGAATTTTAGGTTCTGGGCATTGTTTCTCAAAAAAAGAAAAAACACAACCCAATAAAAGTCAAATAGTTGAAACAGTCCAGTTTCAAAAGCAGCATGCATTGTAAAAATCCTGGCACATGTCAGTTGTCCAACTTTTCCAAAAGGTACAGAGGCATTGGCTGCAGCTCTGCTTCCTTCTCAGCTCAGCTATTATTCCATTTAGAGCGTCCATGTGTTCCCATAGATCAGCGGTTCTCAACCTGTGGGTCTCGACCCCTTTCGGGGTCAAACGACCCTTCACAGGGGTCGCCTAAGACCATCGGAAAACACATATATAATTACATATTGTTTTTGTGATTAATCACTATGCTTTAATTATGTTCAATTTATAACAATGAAAATACATCCTGCATATCAGATATTTACATTATGATTCATACCAGTAGCAAAATTACAGTTATGAAGTAGCAACGAAAATAATTTTATGTTGGGGGTCACCACAACATGAGGAACTGTATTAAAGGGTCGCGGCGTTAGGAAGGTTGAGAACCACTGCTATAGATGGACATGAAACGTGCAGTCCTTTCAAAGCAGCTTTAAAAATAAACTCCGGAAATCGTTTTCTTCCCCGAGTTTCTTCTGACTCTTTCACTGAGGCTGGCACTGAGCCCACCCGTTGAGAGCGTAGGTGCCGAGCAGGGAGCTGTACAGAGTGGTGGGCATTTGGGGGCTAGGGACAACCTCGGGCAGGTAGGTACTGGTGGCCTTCAGAGCACAGGACAGGAAGCAGGAGGACCCAGGGAAAGTAAGAGAGAGCCAGAAGTTGGTGTGACAAGGCTTCACACGTAGAGCTAAAATGAGCAAATATCGTCAACGTTTCAGAGCAAGAAATTTGGGAGGTCGATGTTGTTCCTGTGTGAAGAGCGTCGGCTTTTGGTTATTTGAAGGATGGCTGTTGAGCTTGGGGATTCTTCTTCGGTGTCTTTATTTGTTGCTGCTAGTACCCTCCCCACCTTAAGAGAAGGAAAGGGAAATCTGTAACTTCTCCCCTCAGCATTGAACTTCTGGAGGGCAGTGACTGAGTCTGCGAAGCTGGTTGGTGTCTCTGGTAAAGTCATGCTACACATTTTGGCACTGAGCGGATGCTCTGGTATGATGAAACCAGTGGCGTGAAATGAGGCATCTGAGTGGAGTTCATGGGGCTTTCACTCCAAGACTGACTTGAGAAATTTGGAAATAGCTACATGCTGTTTGGAAATAGCTTCATGCTGAGGCCGTGGAGATGCTCTTTGACCCCCTTTGACTGTAGTTGACGGGAAATTCCCACTGGAGGCAGGCAGTCCTGGGGAAGCCACTAGATGGCACAGTCATGCTAGATGTGATGGAACGTTAGCCGGGCTGAGGGGAGAGTCTCACTGGATTACTTCATCTGAGATTTGAGGAGCTGCAGGGTACTTCCCCGCCCCCTCCGATTCTCCCTACGTGTTAGTAATTTCTGTCTTCCAGCTCGTGTAAATACAGATGTGCCCGGGTTAGTCATCCACATCCACCCTTCAGGGACTAGAGCCGGGCTGTAAAAATGACCCCTTCCCTTTGTTTTCAGTTCAAGTATTTGGATTATTCCTTGGCCACACATTCCTTTATTTTTATACAGTTACATCAGTGGCCTGGGGCTCTTCTCTTCTGTAAACACACTGGTGGAGGGGGGCATGGCTTTCGCTAATGTACAGCAACTTCCTCACCCTCTCCCAGATGTCACTCACTTCCTTGTGCACAGTGTGAGGGAGCTTCGGCCCCTGGAAAGATGTCAGAGAAAAGAAATGTCCCAAGACCAAAGTGAATGATTGCTTTCTTTACCCGGCTTTATTTGTCTTTGTCTTTTTGGGGGACAGAAAAGTGGAGGAAACGTTTTATTCACAGTCAGAGGCTGGACCGGCGAGACCAGGCTTGTCAGTGAGACCGTGTCCTGACATCACCTCCCAGTCTACCCCCGGCCCCAGCCAACACCCCCTCTTGAGCCAGACACACTGGGGCCCCCAGAGGCAATGTTTGGTAGGGCATCCTTTGGAGCAATCCAGAGCCAACAAAGGAAAATAATGGAAGAGACTTGGGGATGAGAAGAGAGCGATGAGATTTCATTAGCCTGAGGTCACAGTGTCACAAAGGTGGCCTGCAGGAGCATCCTGGTGTGGAAATGCGAAGCCAGAACAAGCTGCAGGCTTGAAGCCCCGCTGGGGACTGGGAGTCCCACCCACGCTGGGTTCCCGCTCCTGTCCCAAGAAAAGCTCGAGTTAGGGGCCTCACAAAACTCGAAGAAGAGTCCCACTGAGAGAGTGGCAGCCCCTAGAGTGCTAGGTGCTAAGAAAAGGATGGAAGGCGAAGGCGGTGAAGTGGACACATTGGCCATGCTTTCCCCCATTTCCTCATGAGTTCAGCTTCCCCAGGGAGGGGACAAAAATAATCGTGTCTCAATCACAAAACAAGGGTGTGAGCTCGTTTTTTATAGAAAAGGGTTCAGAAACAGCCCTTGATTGTGCAGACAGGATTTTAGAAATTATTTATAAGTATATTATTGAGGTCTCCAGAGATGACCTTTAATTCTACAGTATAAAGATTTAAAAAAATTTTTTTTTTTTTACTGGCCTAGTCCTGAGGATATAAAAAGAACCTTGTGGTATTTTGACATTTATGAAAAGGTAGAGTTCTTTCAATTTTTAAAATATATTGGATCAATCTTATATAGTATTGCATTTTTTATAACTTATTCATTTTTTATTTTTAAACCCCACCTTCCTGTCTGTTTTTTGGATTCAGACGTCATGGAATAAGTTTTGACATTATACATTTGCACCTTTGTCCTGGGGCTTTGGGACTCTTATTATTTTTAAAAAATGGCATGTCCTATGCCAGAACACAAATATTAAAGTAGACATGCATTCAGTTTTGTAATAGCTAAGTTGAATTCTGGGGTGGCAAATATTTACAAATGATTTTTACTTGGCATTAGTAATAACAAGCAATGCTGGTTGCAGTAACAAAAAACTGAACATTCGAGTGGCTTTTCAAAACAAAAGATTGTTTTTCACATTCATCCCAGTTTGACGTGGCTCTCTCAGGAGACAGGAGATCCGCTCCACACACTCACTCGGGGATCTCCTTCTGGTGGCTTTGCCCTCTGCGGGTACCTTGGCTTCCTCTGTCAGTGCTTTGCAGTCTATCAGCAGATTAGAGAAGAGAAGAAGAATGAATAGACCACAGTCCACTTACCTGCCTCAGTCCGGAGGTGACATACACCATTTCTACTTACATTCTATTGATGAGAACTAGTCCCAGGAACCCATGCCAGGAAGAAGAGAACCTGGATATTGGTGTCAAATAGTCTGGTATTTACACACATATGCCCCAATGCAGAGTTCAGAAAGATACAAAAGTATTTGTTTCAGGATAAGAAATGTCATGTTCCACTTCTTTTTTTCTTTTCTTTTTTTCCATCACCATTTATCTCCTCTATGCTCTCTTCCACCTCCACCCACCACCCACCACCCACACTCCTACAGTCACCACAGTGTTGTCCATGTCCATGAGCTCTCGCTCTCGCTCTCTCTCTCTCTCTCTCTCTCTCTCTCTTTTGTTCTTTCTCAGTGTTCCACTTCTTGGATGCACTCCTCCAACAGACCCAGCCCCATCAGGCATCAGCAAAGTCTGGCCTTGGGAAATAGCTTCCCTTATCTAGCACTTGTCTAGATTAAGGAATCTTGGTGAAACTTTGACCAAGGAAGTTTACTATAAAACAGCATGATTTTTGTCTAAGTTGATTTAATCTAGTTCTTAAGGATACAAGCTTTAAGTCCTTTGTTAATGTGGCCAGCCTACTGCCAAGCCATCACAGCTTTCTCAGACGCTTAGTTTATATAAATAAAGGACATGGCCTCATTATTTATTTTCCAAGTTCATTAAGAGGACCTCCAATGGGAAGTCACCCTTTTGCATTTTCTCAGATCAGGGACTTGAGGATATGATAATGTTCCAAAAGGCACTTTATAATCAGTAAAGTACCATATGAAATGTCAGCTGCTATTGATCGACTGAGAGATAATAGTGGGACAGTTTATATAGTTAAATATTGTCTTTTCTTCAATACGCTTCATTATTTGTTTATCTGAGAGGTCTTCATTCTCGATTCACACTGAGTCACCCGTCCTGTCACTTTCAGCATGTGGTTGTGTCCAGGAGTTACTAGTTTAGCTAGTAGGTGAATTCTCTCTTGCCATTCAATCTGTTCAGGGAGAACTAGCATAACCATCCTCCACTTGATGAACTCTAGAGCATTATACTCGATATTTTGGGGAAGGGGTGCGGAGTCTCAAGATACATGACTACTCCAGATCTGTGACTAATTAATCACCCACAAGTTCTGTCAGTAACAGAGGTGAAGGACAGGAACTGCGGGAGGATGAAGCTCTTCAGAGAATGTTCTTAACTTCAAGTCTACACAAGAAGCACCGAGTCCTGACACTAAAACCAGCAAATGGTTAGGAAGCCATAGGATATGTTTTCTCAGCACTATTTTGCTTTCATTTATGTTTTTTGGGAAGATGAAGTCAGAATTATTTTTAAACAATAAGGATGATAAAACCCAACCCATTAAAAGGTCTAAATTAAATATTCATAAACACAACCCCACATCCTTAGTGGGCAATCTTCCACAAGGAGGTGGGATGTCTCCCTCTTATTCAGAGAGGAAAACAATTTCAGCTGCAGCCGGCCTCACGGGTGACCGTCCTGATCCCACCTCCACATCCTGCGTGTCAAGTCAACCATGTTTTGAGCCTCAGCCGTGCCTACCATGTTCATATTCTTCACTTTTTGGATTTTCTTTTTAAACCATTGCCACAAATGCAGACTTAAGGTGGCTGAACTGGTCATTTCCCCCTAAGGGGCAAATTGTCACCGTTTTATATCTGGGAGGAGGGCAAGTAGCAGAAAAGTAGGCCTCGGGCTGTGAACACAAACCTAGAAGAAGCAGGTTAGGAAATAATGACCTTCCTTGTTTTTAGGACTCTTTCTTACATGTGTGTATAGCTCACATTTACTCAATGTTTAATGTTAGACATGTTTGGGATCAGACACATGGTTGCTAGAGGGTATGGGGATGAAGGATGGGTGAAAAAGGTGAAGGGATTAAGAAGTACAAATTGGAAAAAAAAAAAAAAAGAAGTACAAATTGGTAGTTACAAAATAGTCATGAGGATGTAAAGTGCAGCATTGGGAATATAGCCAATGACACTGTGACAATTAGGTGTGGTGCCCGATGGGTACTTGAATAATTGGGGGGACCACTTTGTAAATTATATAACCACTATGCTGTATATCTGAATGTAATATAAAATAGTATTGAATGTCAACTGTAATTTAAAATAAAATCTTTTAAAAAGATAGTTACTCCATTTTACCAATGAGAACCCTAGGGCTGGTTAAGAATCAATGAAAAGTCAATTTCTATAATGCAGTTAGGATTATACAACCCACTCGTTTGAATCATTTTTTAATTAGATGACCAATTGGTACAATGTTTGGCTAAAATGACTTCTATGATGTGAATTGAGAGTCTGGATCTAGGGTTCTAAAATTTTTTCTAATGAGCGAATAACCAGTTTATACGTGCACGGTGCCTTTAAGTATTTGCATCAAGCTGTGCTGAGTTAGCAGGAGTTCCTGCCGGCTGTGACCTTGTGCACCATCTTGCAGGAAGAGGCCACAGCTAAACAATGACAAGAAGAGCCCGCTGCTCCAGCCTTGCCCTGCTGCCTGGCTGCTGAGCCAGCGGCAAGGGGTGCAGGGCTCAGGCGGGTGGGCTGCCTGGCCCTGATTCCTGCCTGTGTAGGACCCGCCTGCAGTGCTGCTGAGGGGAGATAAGCAGTGTGAGCCAAGAGGTTATTATTCTACCCAGGTCCCCCTGGGGGTCAGTGTTAATACATGCAGACGTCATGTTACCTCATCTCCTTTCGTAGGCACGCCCTTCAGAGCAGTGACCTTCAAAGGCTCATTCTGTGCATCTGGTTTTAGTGTTGTTGTTTTTTCACAGTAAAAATGTAGGAAAAGGAGCAGGCGGGAACTGCACATAGTATATGTTACATGTGTCCTTTGGAATATATGCTGTAGTTCACAATGTAGAAAATGCGTAAAAAGGAAAGGATGAAAGTCTTTTCCTATTACATCCCTCTGGGCAGTTTCTCCTTTTCCTCCCTGAGAGGCTGACTTCTGAGGAGGGCAGATCCCTGTGGGCTGGGCTGGGGCTCAGAGCTTCCTGCTCCGGCCTCGGTGTCTCCCTGTGAAATGGGGGCAGGGGATTGGGAGAGTGGATCTCTCCTGTCCTGAAGCATACATAATGCACAGCCAGAATTTTTTCTTCTAGAACAGTGGTTCTCAACCTTCCTAATGCCGCGACCCTTTAATACAGTTCCTCATGTTGTGGTGACCCCCAATTTCATTGTTACAAATTGAACATAATTAAAGCATAGTGATTAATCACAAAAACAATATGTAATTATATATGTGTTTTCCGATGGTCTTAGGCGACCCCTGTGAAAGGGTCGTTCGACCCCCAAAGGGGTTGCAACCCACAGGTTGAGAACAGCTGTTCTAGAAGAAGGTAAAACCTACTTTTTATATTTATATTTAGGCCTGGCATTAAACTCAACTTTATATTCAGGCCTGGCATTTTACTCAAATTGCTACCTCAAACTGAGTTCAGAAAAGAAAGTATTTTACTTCACTTAAAGGGACATCTGGTTTGTTGACAACATCAACAATGTGAAAGAATTAAACCGCATTTCACCTTTGGCCCTGTGACAGTCAGCGTGAAGTGGTTCAGATCAGGTTCTGCAGCCAGGAGGGGTGATGGACAAACAGCTTGATCCAGAGAGAGCCACTGCGTTCAGATTTCTGTCTGGGGAGGGCTTGATTGCTTAGTTGGGACCCCACTGGGAAGCTTCTAATCACAAAGAGCAGAGTTTCAGATGCTTTGTTCTGTGCCACCATCCAGACAGAGCAAGGGGAAGCTGGCAGCCGGTCAGGTCAGAGGAGACAGTGGAAGCATGGTGCCCTAGTAAGATTCCATCTCCAGGCAGCCTCTGCTGACTTTGTAGCAGAACATCTTGAAAAAAAATATCATTCATACTTGATGTGTCCAGTTCTTCATCTCTCATTCTCTTCTCCTGCTACTCCTGTTAGGTGTTCACCTACATCGCTCTATATCACCACCCTTGACAATATCCTGGGCCATTTTCATCTAACTGAGTCCAGTGGACAAGCCTCCCTCCACACTTACTTGACCTCTCAGCAGCATTGAACCAGCTGATCACTTTCCTAGTGTTTGGTTCTGGAGTGGCCTTGTGTTGAATTGTTTCACCAGCGAAAAGGCCTGTTGGAGTCTTAACCCTCAGTACCTGAGAATTTGACCTTATTACTAAAGGCAATTGGGTCTTACAGTGGTGATTAAGCTACACTATGGTCACAAGGGTGAGTTCTAATCCAATGTGACCAGTGTCCTCAAAAAAAGGAGGGGGGGGATCTGGACACAGAGACCAGATGCCTAGAGGAAAGACAATATAAAGGGACAAAGGAGAACCAGCCAGGGACCAGCCCAGGAGAGAGGTCTGGGACACGTGCTCCCTCCCAGCCCTGTGGACACCTTGATTTCAGACCATGAGCCTCTAGGATGGTGAGATGATACATTTCCATTACTTAAACCACAGTTTTGGTACTTTGTGATGGTAGCCCTAGGACAATAAGACAGCATATTCTGGTCCCTGTGCTCAATGAGGAAATGCTATCCCCAATAAAAAGGGAAGGTTGTGAGAAGAGCGTCCCCTTCCTTTCCTGCTGCCTTGCACACAGTGTGTGGAGCCTTGGGGCTGAAGCTCCGCCAGCCACCCTGTGACACCCCAGAACCGAGTCTTCTCAGGAGGAGGACAGAGCGGAAAGGAAGAGCCTGGGGCCTCACACACGCTGAGACTCTAATCTAACCCGGAACCATCTACTTGCAGGCTTAGTGTTTTATGACATAATCACACATCTTTATTGCATAAGCCCAATCTTAGATATTAGGAAATAGGTAAGTTCCAACACAATATGACTCTAATTGTTTATCCTTATATGCTCCCAAAGCTGATCTTTGTATCTCTTTTAGTGCTGGTGAGTAAAAGGAAAAAATGTTATTTGGGTATTTTTGTTTGTTTTAGAGAGGGAGGTAGGGAGAGAGAGAGAGAGAGAGAGAGAGAGAGAGAGAGAGAGAGAAAGAAGAGAAGAGAAGAGAAGAGAAGAGAAGAGAAGAGAAGAGAAGAGAAGAGAAGAGAAGAGAGAAGAGAGAAGAGAGATACTTCAACCTGCAATCTAGGTATGTGCCCTGACCATGAATTGAACCCATGACCTTCCAGTGCACAGGCAGACCCTCCAACCAACTGAGCCACACCCGCCAGGGCAAGAAGCTATTGGTTTTCATAGTATGCTTTCTGCGCAAGGAGGCTATTTTTCTTTGTGATGTGATGTAGAGACTACATGAAAAAGGTATTAAAGTCGGAGTGGCACATAAATCATTTCCAAAGAAGAGTGGTGAGTACCAAGCATGATAAGTGAAGAGAAGCTGGAGAGGGAGAAAGGAACACTGAGTCTGAAGCAGCAAGATGAGAACAGGGCAGGGGCGGTTCTGGAAGAGGCAAGTCAAGGCCACCCGCATGCAGGGCTTCACAGTCCCATTTTCACATGGTTCTGGCTGCACAGACTGAGGAGAGCGGTGGTAATTTAAAAGAAACCATGGGATTGGGCTCACTAAACATAATAGATTATTCTGATGCTGTTCCCAGAAGGACACCCCTCGGACACTGCAATTTCTCTTGCACAATCCAGCACTGTGAGCCAGCACCCTCCTCTGCGATGAGCTATGAGTAACACTGGGCAAACATTCCTTTTCCCTAAGGATGTGTCCTGACTCTCTATCCAGGGTCCTGAATCCACCCTTACCAGGTCTTTTCTTTGACTGTTATTAAATACATTTCCTCGACTTCTATTTCTGGTAGCATGGTGGGCTACTAGTATGTTATTTGGATCAACCTGCTGACAACTAAAATTTCTGGATAAAAAGATTCTAAAGTATCTTATTAAAACATTGAGGAGATAGTAAGGAATGATCAGGCCAAAATCTCAGTGAAAACTGAAACCTAGACAGGTAAGAAGAAGCACCAAAGGCACCTTTCTTTGCTCTGAGGGGATTGACCAGCCTCGGTGAACGTGAGCTTCTGATATGACATCCTCCTGGGGCGTGGAGGGTGGAAGAAATTCATGCACACTGCTGCATTTATCAGTCCTTTATTCCCTTCTGTGCTGAGTAGTATTCCAATATATGGAGGTGCCACTGATTGATTATATATCCACCAGTTCATGGATGTTTGAGTTGTTTCCAATTGGGAAATTAAAAATGAAGCCACCATAGACAATCACATTCAGGTTTTTGTGTGAAACCCAGTTATCATTTCACTTGGATAAATATGTCGGAGTGAGATTGTTGAGTTGTATGAAATGGGTGTTTATGTTACAGGAAACTGCTAAGTGCCTGTGGATGAAAGTTCCAGTTGCTCCACATGCTCACCAGCACTTAACAGTGTCAGCTCTGTTTCAGTTTGGTTTAATTTCATGCCATTCTAATGTAGTAGTGCCTTATTGTGGTTTAAATGCGAATTTCCTTAGTCACTAATGATGTTGACCATCATTTCATATACTTCATTGTCACTGTACATCATCTTTGATGAAGTGTCTACTCAAACATTCTGCTAAGTTTTCTTTCATTGGGATGTTTGCTTAATATGGAGCTTTGAGAATTCTTTATATGTTCTGGATACGGGTTCTTTATCAGATCTGTGATTTTGCAAATATGTTTCCCCATCCGTGGCTTGTCTTTTCATTTTCCTAACAGTGTCTTTTTAAAGATCAGACCTTTTAATTTTCATGAAGTTCAACTTATCCATTTATGGGACATGGCGTTTTGGTTATTTTATTAGATGGAGTCACTTCTGAACCAGTTTTATGTTTCAGTGGCTGGCAGCTCCCAGGCTTTTATGTGGGTTCTGTCCTCCCTTTCCACTTAGAGCACTTTCTCAAACAAATGAAAAGCCAGTTGTCTAATAAATCATACTGAGCAACTCAGAATCTCTTGTATGCATAGCATCTCTATCTGTCAAAGTCTTGACAAAGACTTGGGGTGCATGGAACAAAAGGCAGCAAAAACCTTGATAGACCCTCGTAAAGAATAAATCATCTCCTACTGCTTGTATTGCATCATCCATTCTAATGTCAGCAATGTACAGTAATGAAAACCGCATGCCCAAACTAGGAGACCAAAGTGAACTGTGTTCTAAAATGAGACTAAAGAACAGAGGCGCTAGGTAGCCAATAAGGTCACTCACAAAAAGAAAGTCACCCTGTACTGTTAATCTTGGAAGATTTGCTTTATCACCTCAACTCAACCTCCCCATGTAGCAAGGAGGGCATAGGTTTCTAAGACAGACTACTAGTAAATTCCTTATTTGAATAACTGCTCTTTTTTTAGGTCTTCTACTTTTCAAATTTAAGCATGAGTTTTTGGTTTTTGTTTGTCTGCTTTTTTCAACCATTAGTTTTTGAAGGGTAACAACTTAATAACACAAGATTTTTCTTGTTTAATAACTTTATTACCTGAGATTATACCATTATTCCTAATACATTATGAAGTGATTTTTATATTTAAAAAATCTCTAATTAATATGGAACTATTATTTTCTAATTATCTGTGATTATTGAAATATGGTCTTGATTGTTTCACATACATAAGTTTAAAATTCTTGTTATCCTCTTAAATAATCATCCCAGTATTTTGATTAAAAATTTCAAAAGTTTGGAAATATTTTTTATCTCCTCTTTAAATATATAAATAACCCATTGCATACCAAAATAACACTGCATCTAAAACCTAATAAAAATTCCATCTGATTTAGAGTCCACTGAAACAAAGATCAATACATAATAGGTAAATAGCAAATAGGGTTTATTTCATTTATAGTATTCAAGAAATATCTCCCAAGCACCTACAGAGTTCAAATACTATTATAGTTGCTAGAGATGTAAAAAGAACAATTAACTGGTGTTTCCCCTACAATCTGGAGCTTGTGATCTAGTGTGAATACAAGCATTAACCAAAAATTTCACAAGTAAATGTATAATGACAAAATGTGGTGTACTGTGAATGATAGGTAAATCATGACATGAGAGCTCTCTTGGGAGTAGCAAAAATTTTCCTAAGAAAAATCATGTTTGGGTTAAGATCTGAATAAAAGTAAAGATAAACAGGGAATGGGTGGTAGGGCAAGTGAGCATTCCAGGCAGAAGTAAGAGCATAGGCAAAGGCCCAGTGGCATGTTAAAAGAAGGCTTAAGAAACTGGGGCAAAGACAGTATAGGCTAGAATAAGGTAAAGGTGAGGCCATGCAGGGCCTTTTAGGTCATGTGAAATATTTTGCTTTAAGAACACATTTCAAGCCACTGAAGGGGATGTCAGTGGGTGGGTGTGTTCAGATTTTTTACTCTGATGCATAAAGTGCTAGTGAGGACAGGTAAGAGTAGATTAAGGAGGACCAGTTAAGAGGCCATTGAAATAACTCCATTGAGAGGAGATGGCGGCTTGAATTGAAGTGGAAGCTATGGAGACAAAGAGGTGTAGAGAGATTTGTGAGATACCTGTAGGTGGATAAGCACTGGGGGTTGAGGGACAGGGAAGGCCTAGACTTCTGGCTGGTAGAACTAGGTGGGAAAGAGTGCCAGTTGAGTAAGAAACCCAAAAGAGGAACAGGCTGGTGCAGAAGGTCATGAGGTCATCTTTAATGCAGTTTCGGTCATGCAGGTTTGAAGTCACTCTAATGGAGTTATTGACACCCATTGGTCTGGAGTCAGAAGAGGAGTCTGGGCTAGAAATAGAAATTCGGGAGGCTCTGAGGCATTCTCATTGAAAACATAGGCAAGCATGGAATCATCCAGTAAACATGGGCAAGATCAGAAGAGGGGCCTAGGCAGGGCTCTGAGGGGCTCTCCACCTTAATGGCCGGTGAGAGTAGGAAAGCCCACAGAGCAAGGGGTCTGCCAGAGTCAGTGAGTGAAACCAGAGTTATCGCCGTGTGCAGTGTGTTTTGAATGCTGCTGAGAAGTCAACAGCCTAAAAGCTGTACTCAGATTCAGTGTTGGGGGGTTACCCTTAAAACACGTGCTTACCTTTTCTAGGAAAAAAAGCACAAACTTGTTTCTTTATTATTTTTCATTCTTATAAAAGTAATGCATATTCATTACAAAGATGCAAAAAAAATCTAAAGTATAAAGCGCAAAATGTGTAATTTCCAGTAGTCTCATCCCTCAGATTTCAGTTTAAGTATATTCTGCTGAGATTTTTGCATGTGTGTACAGCACTAATTTATGTACGTATTTCCAAACTGGAATCGTACTCTATCTAATGTGCTGAACTTCATCTTTTAATGACAATGGATCAGGTCATCATATGAATGTAATTTAGTCAACCCCCTATTGATGAGTATTTGGGTGTTTCCATTTTTCTCACTATTAAAACCAATGCTTCCATGAGTTTTTCATAGGAATATTTCACAAAGTTCTTTTCAGGCTTCTCAGATTCCCTACCTGAACTTCCTGCTAGCAGGACCTGATGCGGGCTCATTTGTCTTCTCTCTTTACCTTCAAAGTGATCTTGTGTTTTATTTCTTAAGGCCCTTACCTCTCTCTGATGACTTGCAGCTTAGAAGAAAATTCCCTGCTCAATGTCACTGAGTACTAAGGGCCTTGGGATTTTCTTTCCCAGTTAGTACATTTCCATCGCAGCAGTGTCCTTCTAGAAGCAATGTTTCACCCACAGGCATGAGCTTTTTGAAAGTTAGAGGCAGGTGAGCAGGCGAGGCGTCAGGCCAGATGCAGTAGGCCAGCTGCCTAGAACCCAAGCCAGTTTGAAAGTGTTCACGAACAGAGGGCTAGCATATGTGGGAGGCTCCCTAGCACAATGGTGAAGGGTGTAGACTCTGGAATCTAACTGGCTGGGGTTTTGAGTCCTGGCCCTAGCACTAGCTGTGTGTGAACTTGGGCAACTTAGCTTCTCTCTGCTTGTTTCCTCATCTCTAAGTTAGATATTAGTGTTATGAAGACTAGTTGCATGCATTAACAACTGTAAAGCACTTAGAACAGTGCTGGCCCATGGTAAACTATTGGAGTATTTAAAAAACAAATAAAGTCTACCCCCAACCCAATTTTTCTATGGCCAATCAACCCACTGGTTGCTAAATCAGTTCTTCATTCATTTATATATTCGTTGCTATACCCAAAGTTTTATTTTGGTCGAATGCAGCTTCATACGTGCCATTGAAAACACTTATTCTATTACTATGAAAATTACTATTTTTGGGGTGAATTCATAACAGATTAGACATTAGCTTAAGAAATGGTACTATTGATAAGTTTGTAATAAATCAAACACTTTGGACACTATAGAAAATGGACTATAACTGTTGAATTATATTTTATTAAATTTAATTACTATATGAATTTTTTAAAATTCCCAATTTTGTGCCAAAACAGAGTTGAAGTGGCTTAACAAATATCACTTAAGGAAAGAAAATCCTCCCTTAGTGTACCGCTAAGGACAGAGAAGGTTTTCAAAGCAAAGCCTCGCTCTGCGGTGGATTTTACTAGGCTCTGTTCCAAATCGGCCTCGTAAATCAGGGTCATTATTTTTTGGTGAAGAAAAGCTCACAATAAGCAGCCTTATTCACTCACAGAAGCATCTTGTGGAAACATCCTTTTGAGTACTCACACACAATGACCTGCTTATACTCGGCGCAGTTTTCCGTGGCGGCCAGGCCCAGGTGCTTCAGGAGACTGAGACATCAACAATGTTCACCAACATGCACGCTTCGCTCACTGATTTCTCCTGGGCTGCAATGGCGGCCCACGGTGTAATGCAAAGCAGCTTCCCCCACAGAACTAGCCCCCGTCACAGAACTCCTGCTCAGCAGTTGTCATTGCGCATATAAAATTAGGATTTTCAGAAACCAAACTCCAACCTTATTAAGTAAAATACCTTGGACTAATGCTTAGTGTTGCTTCTTTTTTTAAAAAAAAATTTTTTTAAATTGATTTTAGAGAGGAAGGGAGAGGGAGAGAGAGAGATAGAAACATCAATGATGAGAGAGAATCACTGATTGGCTGCCTCCTGCCTGCCCCCAACTGGATAGCGAGCCCAAAACCCAGACCTGTTCCCTGACCAGGAATCGAACTCTGGCCTCCTGGTTCATAGGTCAATGCTCAACCACTGAGCCACATGGGTCAGGCAGTGTTGCTTCTTTTTTATGGTCTGATACCTGGCAACACCTCATGAGAATCTAAGCTAATATAACTGCATTGACACTGTATTGTTTACTTATCTTCATGATAGGACAAGAAAAGACACTTTTATCTCCTTGTTTAGGAGAAAACATTAAAATTTTTCAGTAGTCAGGGCTTTAAATTCATGAACAAACACGGATGCTTAATTTGGTGAAGGGTGTCTAAGTTAACTGGTTGGTTCAAAAAATTGAATCAAAGAGTCAAGTTACCATCTCACGTCCAATTAAAAAATTTTTTCTGCGAGTGTTTGTTCGGAAAGATTCTCTAAAGGAAGGTGTTATTTTGTTCCGTTGAAGACAGGAGCTGTAATTCTGTCCTCCCTATCACAACCCAGACATGATAGGTGCTTAGTAACTGTTGAACAAAATTGACTTTAAGAATTGGTAATAAAAAAAAAAAGATTAGTGAACTATTTTTTTTTTTTTTGGATGCTAGACATACAGGTAAGAACATCAACTTTGGAGTCAAGCAGGCCTCAGTTGAAAATGCAGGCATATCTCAGAGATATAGGGTTTGGCTCCAGATCACCCCAACAAAGCAAGTATTGCAATAAAGTGAATCACAATCTTTGTGCTGGTGGAGGGTCATGCCTTCGATTTGTAAAAAATGTAACATCTGGCCCTAACCGGTTTGGCTCAGTGGATAGAGCGTCGGCCTGCGGACTGAAGGGTCCCAGGTTCGATTCTGGGCAAGGGCATGTACCTTGGTTGCGGGCACATCCCCAGTGGGGGGCATGCAGGAGGCAGCTGATCGATGTTTCTCTCTCATCTATGTTTCTGACTCTCTATCGCTCTCCCTTCCTCTCTGTAAAAAATCAATAAAAAATATTTTAAAAAATGTAACATCTGTGAAGTTCAATCAAGCAAAGCACAACGCAAGAGGTTTGTGTGTATGTCTGTCCTGCTTGCTCGCCCTAAGACCAGGCAGCGTAATGGTCAGATGATCTCCAGCCTACTCATTGACAAAAGGAGACTGAGAACACCCATATCTCCGGGCTGCTGGGAAGAGCCGTGACAATGGATGTCAGGTACCCAGTACAGTGAAAAGTAGGCTGTGATTCTGAGGTTCAGGAGAATAAGGCCTTGACCATAATCATCCGAAAATGAGTTTTTGCCTAAGAATGTCAGTCAATCCCTCTTTCTCTTTCTTTGTTATTCATTCTGTTAGTTGATATTTATTTTAGAAAACTCGGTTTGATTTCCTGCTTTAGGGTAAAATATTGAACCTAGTGGTCTCTGTCTGATGTTTGATGAGGGGCCCCACAATAACCATTCATTCCAAACACCAGGGGGGATTACTGAGTCCGTGCCAATGTCGAAAGGGCAAGAACCTGAGCTAAATGTGTGTGGGACCCAACACATTCTGGAAGATGTTTTGTTATTTTTTTTTTTCAAAAAGCCATGATACCGGTTTGTTTCCTTTAGATGGCCTGGCTTCTTTCCCCTGAAAGTCAATTGCAGGGAACATTTCAGTGGGTGATCTAACTGGTGAGTTCCAGGGGGGATTTTAGCGAGCAGAGTAGACATGCCAGCTTGACACACGGCACTGGGCAAGGAGCTGTTGCTTTATGAGGGGCAAAGGAAGGCCTCAACCGGCTCCAGTGGAAGAGGCAGAATCTCAGACGAGGCTGGATGGTGCAAGCAGGTGCCAACCACACAAATCCAGGATAAGCTCCAGGATGTGAAGTGTGAAAAGAACTGCTCACCACCCACTGGCTTTATCAGTGACAGCCGCGTGCACTCACACAGGGCTCTTGGTGGGCTGTCGATGGGCGTCTTTGAATGACCCAGGACACCAGCAGATGGAATCTGCAAACAGCTTCTGCATCTGTGGAGCTGGATGTGGAAGATGAGAGGTTCCGAGGCGGTTGAGGGGGTAAGATAAAGAGAGGAAGGTTTCATCACCTTACGTAGGAAGGCTTTGCCAAATGGGGATGAGGGATGTTTGCTCACATAACCCAGTTTCTCATCACTTGACATAAGCTGGGCTGCGCCTGTCATCAGGGGCTAATGAAGTGGAAAGGCAGGTCCCCATGTGGCTGCGCAGACCACACAGAGCAACGTGCATGGTTTCGCCTTTGGAGCCCAAGGCGCTGCAATATTCCTGGCAAAGTGGAATATTAGCAACGTTTTTAAATCAAAGAAAAGAGATGTTTCTCCAGATCAGGACCTGATATTGGTTTTAAAGGAGTTTTCTACGGTCCCACTGGGCAGGCATGCTGACTTCTGGGCCCTTCCTCCTTGTTTCATGACCACCTCCTGGAAATGACATTGCCGTGGGGGCCCAGTTGTCTTCCCACTAAAAGTGTGGTCTTCAGCCGAAACCGGTTTGGCTCAGTGGATAGAACGTCAGCCTGCGGACTGAAACGTCCCGGGTTCGATTCCGGTCAAGGGCATGTACCTGGGTTGCGGGCACATCCCCAGTAGGAGATGTGCAGGAAGCAGCTGATCGATGTTTCTCTCTCATCGATGTTTCTAACTCTCTATCTCTCTCCCTTCCTCTCTGTAAAAAAATCAATAAAATATATTTAAAAAAAAAAAGATTAAAAAAAAGAAAAAAGTGTGGTCTTCAGTCCAGCAGCTTCAACACCGAGAAGTATCGCTCTGAGGGATTGAGCTGGAGGAGAAAAGTCTGAAACCCCGTGATCATTTTTCGGCCTTCACCCAGACAGGCCCTTAAGAAGGCTGGCCTCCGGGCCACACAATTGCTTGTTACTGGAGTCGCTGAAGGCCTCTCTTTTTCTGGTCCCGTGTTCCGTCCTTTAGGCCATGCTGTGTCCACACCTATGACCCACGGCTAAAACCGGGGCCACGTGCTACCATGGGGGCCATGGAAAATAAAGCAGCCACCCAGCTTTTTTGGATTGTTTCCCAATGGTCATGATTCCTGGCAACTGACAAGTGCTTCCAGGGACAGGCCTTGTGGTGGGCGGAAGAGGGAGGAGAGGAAAGTGAGGTGGATACTGCTGACACGGTGGAAAAGGTTGCCTGGGAGGGTCCTGAATCAGCGGGAGTTCACCTTCCTTCCCGTCCTGCTCTCAAGGCCCCGGGGTCAGTAGTTCAGGCGTAAGAAATCAGGATTCTTTGGAGCGATTCAGGCTGCCAAATCCACACTGACAGGCCGGGCCAGCCCCCCACCCTGCCTTGTATTTGAAGGTCACTTGCTGTGCGTCAAGCACACTTGACAATTGCTCAAAGGGAAATGAGGGAATTATTGTTTATAGATGAGTCAACTCGCCTTTAATTAACACAGCTTGAAACCAACCTGTCAGTGATAGTCAGATGAGTTTGGATGGCTTTACTGAATGTTCTCATGAAACACAACACAGACCCTGTCCTCTGAGATCTGAGGGAAGAAAGTCATTTGGACATAAATATAGAGTCCAGGTAATTTCAGCAAGATTGGAGGCAACATGCTGAAGAGCATGTTCACATTGTAATTATCCACAAAGAAGAAGGAGAAATGATGAAATTAGTTAAGGCGGTAGGTAACCAGCCCCCACCTCTTCCTTCCTTTCGCTTCCCAGCCCTTTACTCACCCTCTCTCTAGGGGTGGCTGGCCCTTTGGGGAGGCAGGTACAATAGACATCCGAAATGCGGCCTACAAGGACGCTTTGGGCAGGCGGAGGCGATAAAGAGTTGCCCTACAGACCGGCCAGCATGGCTCAGTGGTTGAGCATCGACCTCTGAACCAGGAGGTCATGATTTGAATCCCAGTCAGGGCACATGCCCAGGCTGCAGGCTCATCCCCTGTGGGTGCTGTGTAGGAGGCAGCCAACCAATGATTCTCTCTTATCATTGATGTTTCTCTCTCTCTCTCTCTCTCCCCTCCCTTCCTCTCAGAAATCAATAAAAATATATATTTTTTAAAAAGAGTTGCCCTACAGAGCATAGTTAACTTGCACCTCAGATAATGGAGTGGACAACCTGGACAACCATCAGAGAACACATTCAATTGATATAATATTTACAGTTGAAATGGGTGAAGAGATGAGTTCATACTGGGGGTGGTGAATAAAGAACCATGTGTACAGTATGTTTAGACAAGACGAGTATGGTGCAAGCCCTTTTTCATTTAAGAGAAAAATGGAGTTTTCCCATTTTTTCCAACTTGTGTTTGGCTATAGCGATGCTGGTGAAAGAAAACTTAATTCATAGTGGTGTCAATTGCTCACTTGGAGGCACGAGGCAAAGTTAACCTCTGAAGCTCTTTCAGGACTTTCATGATCCATGTTAAATTAAACTCCATGACCAAACTGGTTGCTTTTGCAGAGGGGTTTGCCCTACTCACTGGGTTCTCAAAACCTGTAGCCGCTTGGACATAAATTTTCAGATAAAGCCATATTAGATGGATATATGCTCAGAAGGAAACGATCTTTACAATCAGTATCTACTCATCCCCAACTCACGCTTGGTAGGAGGGCGGGAAGAATATCTGCAGAGGAACCCAAATGCTATCTGAGAACCCATGAGGTTGCATGTTGCAGTCACGTGGTGGGCTCTCCACTTGGCTGGGGCGGGGTCGGGGAACCCTTGCACTCAGTCTCGGGGCCTACAACCAGACCTGGAAAAGGGGTTCCCGGTAGCATCTCCTTATCCTCTCCCTCCTACTTGATATGCTCAAGACATTGGGGAAAAATGTAAAATTATATGTTCTGCCTCACAGAAGTTGAGGATTCAAGGTATAGATTGTACCTCACCTAGAAATCCACTAGAGTCAGGGTGAGGGTCTCTTTTTCTTGACTTCTAAACTTGTGCTCTATTAGCCATCCTGCTCAGTATTTCTGCATTGGAAACTAATTCTGGATTATAGATACCTATGAGACTGAGTGTGTATGCTTACATGTGTGTGGGTGTATATAAAGTGTGCACACATGCGTGTTTATGTGTGTGTGTGTGTGTGTGTGTATGTTGGAGGAAGGGAAACTGCCTTAGAGATGCTGAGGAAAGAGATGCCAAATATTAATCTAGCCTCATTGTCTGGTTGCACTATTATTTTTATAATACGAATTCTTCTGATTTTATAATTAGTGCATACATATTTTTTATTTGCTTCCTCCAATCCATTTTCCTTTTGGCCACAGCCCCAGGTTAGATGTATCAAGATGTACTTATCAAGTCCTTGGTATTGATGATGCTAATTGTAGAAATTCCATCTGCTTTTGGCAGGTGGCCTTTTCTTATACTTAACTACTCAGGAAATTTGCAAGCTTGTATTATTTTGGGGTGGGAGGGTGAAGCAGTAGTATTTTCATGGAAATTAACAAAGATGCTTCAGGACTATCACACCTGACATCATATTAAATCAGAATTAAATCAGAGCATAATAAATTCTAGCTTTTAAAATTAGCTAAAAATATATGAGTATCTATAATAATAAAAGCATAATATGCTAATTAGACCGGATGTCCTTCTGGACGACCTTCTGGAAGAAGCCTGGGCTGCAAGGGAAGCCTGGGTCCCGGGTGTCAGAGGGAAGCCGGTGCTGGCAGCCAAGGGAAGGAAGGCCTACTCTTGCACGAATTTCGTGCATCAGGCCTCTAGTATATAATAAAAATAGTGAGCATTTACTTTGGCTTAGTGAATGCCAGGCACTATTCAAAAGTTTTAATATGAGCTCATTTTACCCACAACAACCCCTTATTTGATAGATGATAAAATTGAGGCACAGAGAGGTTAAGTAACTCACTCCAGGTTACACAGCTCACAAGCAGCAGAGCTGGCACTCAACCTGGAGATCTGATCTGTCCTCTTAACACTACACAATATGAATTGAAGAGTCATTCACTGTGACCCCGATTTCAAATATGGTACTTTTCACACTCCTGTCATGGGTTGTTGTGCTATCCTGTTCTTGGTTATGCAGTTCTCTCTGGAAGTCGGGACAGTGGCTTTGCTAACCTGCTGCAGTGGCGCTGGAAGCTGAGCACACACAACACTTGCCCCACCTCCTCACCTACCCCCCCCCCCCCCCCCCCCCCCCCCATATCCTGGAAGCCATGAAAGTAAAGGGGAATGTGCCGCTCTAGTCTCCTGGGCCCATAGCTCTTGTGCCTGCTTTCTTGTTTCGTTTGCTGTTGAGTTTTTTTCTTCTTATCTCTGCTCTTCTAGTTGGTGTAGATGAGCCCCAGGTTTTCCTCTGGATGTGAAGTTAGTAAACAATTTATGTGACTGAACATATGCTCCGGAAGTGGAAACAGCTGGTGCTGGGGAGCTGGTGGCCGTGGGTCGATTCTATGTGGGGGAGACACTGGAAAAGCTCTCAAAACTGACCTGGAGCGTCCATCACCAGCTCCCGTGGACTCCCTGCCCCCCTCCCCCCTACGTTCTCCCCCTCTCCCATCTCCTTCCAACCCCACCCCCTCTTTTCCCTCTTTTCCATTCCTTCCCCTGCTGTGCTTTCCTGTTGAGAAGCACCAAGGCTTCCCTCCCAAACTCCTCTCCCTCCTCCTTTTTCTGGAGAGGGCGGCTATGGCCTTTATTGTTGCCTCCAACCTCACAGGACATACAAACTGGAGAAGGGATGCAGTCTTTGGCCCGGACAGCAGTGACAGACAGGCAGCCTCAACCTGGGCAACCTCTGGCCAGAGCCAGGCCTGGAGGGCGGGAACTCAAGCGGGGACGCCCAGGGAAGGGCTGCCCGTGAGGACAGGGACAGAGGGCCCTGCAGAGCCCCTTGGTGCACTCAGGGGTAGATGGGGACCCAACTAAATGATTCTCTTTCCATTAACAGTGGCAATATTCACATGGCCAGAGTAGCAAGCACTTACACAGCACTTATCTTGCAGGTACTGTCCGAAGAACTTGATATGTATTAACTCTTCCTTCCTGATAACAGCCCTTGAAGTAGGCAGTATTGTTATTGTCTCTGTTTTACAAATGAGGAAACTGAGATGCAGAGAGGTTAAGTAACTTGCCCCAGGCCACGCAGCCAGTACACAATAGTAAGTAACAATCCTAGGCAGAGGGGCTCCAGAGTTTGAGCTGCAGTTGTGAGATAGCCCATTCTGGGACCTCACTTAACCATCATGGAAAACCAGCCAACCTGACCCATCTGCACGTTCTCTCCATCTGAGTGCTCGTGAGTAACATTTTCATGTAGCGGTGCCTTGTGGGATTTTGATGTTCTCTGAATCTTCTGACAATTTCACACATGATCACGTGGCCGAATGTAGGACTCTGTTAGTGAACACATTTTGTCCACATGTGTGTGTCCGCTGGGTGGTTGAGAAAGAAATACTGGAAAAGCATTTTTCAATTCATTTATTTGATTCTTTATTAATTGTCTATTGAGTGTCAAACACTGGGCTGGGTTGTGGGGATATAGAAAGAAAAGACTTGGTCCAGTTGAGGAGACACCAAAGAAACATAAAATAAAATAACACAGCATGACAGGAACTGTCAGAGATAAGCCCTGTATGTAAGAAGCTGTAAGAACCTCCTTCCCGCCTCTCCGGTAAGCACAGCTAAGGCTGAAGTGGGGGGCGCTGTCTCATTCTCACCTTTGAGAATGAGCAGATGTTGAGTGAGTGAACATAACATTTCATTTCTTCTCTCAGGATGGAGCACCAGGGCACGCTGTGGTCCTCATGGGGACATGCCTGATTGCCCATGCTTCCCGGCTTGACATCTGTACCAGGAGTGAATTGGTACATTAATTTTCCTCTTGTCTGAAACAAGCCTCCCAGGTGGTGAGGGAGAAGTGTATGAAACAGTATTATGCAATGCTTTTCAAGGGTGGCTCGTGGAAAAATCCTAGATATAGCCTGGATGGGCTCAATTGTGTCTCCCCCAAATTCATACATTGAATCCCTAACCCCCAGTATCTCAGAATGCTGACTGTATTTTGAGATAGAGCTTTTAAAGAGGTGATTAAGTTAAAATGAGGTCATCAGGGTGGTTCCTAATCTAATATGACTGGTGTCCTGCCAGGCCAGTGTGGGTCAGTGGTTGAGTGTCGAACTCCTGTGAACTAGGAGGTCATGGTTTGATTCCCGGTCAGGGCACATGCCCAGGTTGCAGGCTTGACCCCTGGTAGGAGGGAGCAGGAGGCAACCGATCAATGATTCTTTCTCATCATTGATGTTTCTCTCTCTCTCTCTCCCGTCCTCTCTGAAATCAATAAAAAATGCATTAAAAGCATATATTAATATGACTGGTATCCTTATAAGAGGAGATTAGGACACAGATATATTCAGAGGAAAGACCATATGAAGACAAAAGGAAAAGACGGCCACCTGCAAGCCAAGGAGAGGCCCCAGAATCCAGCCAACACCTTGATCTTGGATGTACAGCCCCCAGAGCTGTGAAAGGATGAATTTCTGTTGCTGAAGCCACCCAGTCTGTGATAGTGGTTACGGTAGCCCTCAGACATGAAGTCACTGCCTTACCTCACTAGCCTGTGCTGAACGAAAGCATCCTTCATCGGTTCAATGTCTATGGAGAAACTTGTGGTTGAAAGCACCATGGTTGGTAAATGTGGAATTCAGAGAGAAAGTCATAGGCCCTTGTCTTAAGGAGCTCTGTGGTCTAAAGTGGCACCTGAAGAAGACATGAGGTCTCCTGGCATGAGGCAGCCTCCAGAAACTCGGGCCTTCTTCTTAGCCCTATGCGGCTGAAATTATAACAAGAGATTTTACAAATGCATATATGTAGCACATGAGTACTGTCAATTTTGGGATTCCATGGGTAGCAAAATTCAAACCCTTCCATTTGTATACAAGTTAAATTTGATAAGCTTTAATACCGCATTCTATGGAAAGTATTTTCTCACAGAGTGGGACCATAATTTGCTTTGGAGACCAGATGGACGGACACTTGGAATCCTTGATCACATTGAGCAACTGAGTTGGCTGATTTTTTTTCTCCTAAAATAGTAAGAAGAGAATAATGCTATTTTTTTAACCTAGCATAATTTAGAAAGTAATTACAAGCCATTCTTCCCAAACACTTATTTCTATTTATAAGAAATTAGCAGCTGGGACAAGGCTGCTTATTAGCTAGAAATCTCAAGTAATTACAGTGATAATATAATTTATCTTTCAAACTAGGCCTTTTTCAGTGTGAAAAAAGACACTATTAAAATCATGCCAGGATAAAGTCAGAAATGAGGGTTGTTCTAAGCAAACATACAATCATTGTACTAGACAAACAAATACATTTGCCCTACTTACAGATGTCACTGGAGAGGCTTCCAGCACATTATCTCATTGTTTGTTAAATCTTAAAAATCACAACCATATTTTTTTCTTCAGACAAAGCTATTTGGATAAGCTCACGATATTATATATTTTTAGTAGTTCCCAAAGCGTTGCTGTGTGAAGAACTGCAATTTTGGGGGATCCACATCTGATTGCCTCATGTGAGCGGAAATCTGCTGACTAACAAAGCTGGCGTCTAGTAGAAACCATGGTTGTCTAGGAGCCAGGAGTCTGAAATTCCAGATCCAGCTGCCGCTGCAGGCTGGTGACTATGGACAGTTTTCTGTAAACCGAGAAGGTTGGACCATGTGATTTCTAAGTTTTGCCATGGCCCTAGCATTCCCATGTAGGAGTAGCTTAGGAACCAGAGGTGGCTGGAGAAACAGCAATTGTCCACATCAAAAACCAGAAGACTGAAGAAACAGCAATTGTCCACATCAAAAAGGGGAAGAGGATGCTGATGGAGGGTGCTTGGGCTAATGCAAATGTGTATTGTTAGTTCCACAGTTTAGCTTTAAAGTTCTGCCATGCTTATATGGACCTAGGATTTAGTAAGGATGACAAAAAATAAAAGATGGACATTGACTACAAGATTGGAACGAACCTGAAATGTTGACATTCTTAGAGAGTAGTAGAATATTAGGATAGTTATTCAGAAATGAAAGCAGGAGGAAGCATAAATGATCACCTTAATGGCTCTCATTGGCAATAGCTTTATTGGCAATGACTTGTAGGCTTGTAGTCTTCATTCTTAGATGCCTATCACATAACCCACAGGAGCTTATCTCAAAAGTTGAAAATTACACTTTCACCAAAAATATGAAAGGTGCAATAACAAAAATTCAGAGGCTATCAGGAAATGTACGCTGGTATATTGTTGGTATGAACTGTTGGAACCATTTTTTTTTTTTTACAGTAAACTTTTTAATTGGGGTAAGATTTACTTACAATTAAACATACCCATTTTAGGTGAATGTTTTGATGAATTTTGACTAATACATGCATAATCACCACTACAACCATATATAGCATTTTTTCACCCCAAAAATGTTCCCTGTACCCCATTCTAGTGAATTTTATCCTAACCCCCAACCCAGGCAACCATTGGTCTGTTTTCTGCCATCATAGATTAAATGAGTCTTTTTTAGGATCTATAATAATAAAAGCATAATATGCTAATTAGACCAGACATCCTTCCTTCCGGACAAAGCTGACGGGGGTGGGGGCTGAGGCAGAGGTGGCAGAACCCCTCCCCCCACCCCCAGCCACAGCAGCTGGTGGGGGCCTCAGCGGCGGCGGGGCAGGGGCCGGGGCCAAGGCCCTTGGATGAATTTTGTGCATCGGGCCTCTAGTTTCAATATAAATGGAATCATACGCACTCTTTTGTGCCTTGCGTCTTTCACTTAGTATCTCAGTGTAATGTGTTTAAGATTCATCTGTATTCCTGAATGTATCTTTCCTTTTTATTGATGAGTAATGGTCCATGGCACAGGCAAGCCATATTTTGTGTTTTTTTGTTTTGTTTTTTTGTTTTTTTAAAATATATTTTATTGATTTTTCACAGAGAGGAAGGGAGAGAGATAGAGAGCCAGAAACATCGATAAGCTGCCTCCTGCACATCTCCCACTGGGGATGTGCCCACAACAAAGGTACATGCCCTTGACCGGAATCAAACCTGGGACCTTTCAGTCCGCAGGCCGACGCTCCATCCACTGAGCCAAACCGGTTTTGGCAAGCCATATTTTGTTTATCCACTCAGCTGCTGATGGACATTTGGGTTATCTCTGGTCTTCAGATATTATCGACCAACCTGTTACTGACATCTGTGTACAGGTCTTTGTGTCGATACAGGTTTTCATTTCTCTTGGGTAAACACCTATGAAGGTTAATGGTTTATGATTCTTAATTTTAAGTGTCACCTTGACTGGCCACAGAGTGCTCAGATTAATCATTACTTCTGAAATGTCTCTGTGGGTGTTTCTGGATGAGGTTAGCATTCGAATTGGTAGACTCAGTAAGGCAGGTTGCTCTAGGCATTCCTCAGCCCATCGAGGGCCTGAATAGAATAAAAAGAGGAGAAAGGGAGGACTCACCCCTTTTTTCTTCCTTACTCCTTGAGTTGGGACATCACATCTCATCTTTCCTGCCCTCAGACTGCAATTGGTTGCCCTGGTTCTCAGGCCTTTGGACCCAGACTGAATAACACCATTGGCTCTCCTGGGTTTCCAATTTGTAGGCAGCAGATGGTGAGATTTCTCAACCTCCATAATTGTATGAGCCAATTCCCCATAGCAAGTATCCATGTACATATACATATCTCCTATTGGTTCTGCTTTTCTATAGAATCCCAACTAATAGAACACCTGAGAGAGGAATTTGCTATGTTATATGATGTATATGTTTAACTATAATATATTTCCTTATTTGCAATCTGATCATCCCATTTTGCAGTCCTACCAGTAATTCCAATGATGTGTAGTAGAATTCCATTGTGGATTTAATGGGCATTTCCCTGATGACTGATGATTTTGAACATCTTTTCATATGTTTATTAGCTTTTATGAAATATCAGTTCAGTAAGAATGTTTTATATATTCCATCTAGAATTTCCATATAGAATATATATGCATACAGAATTTCCATCTAGATGGAAAATATTTTGGACTATATATGTAATATTTTCTCTCAGTCTGTGACTTGTGTTTTCATTTAAAAAATTTTAAGCAACAGAAATTTTAAATTTTGATTGAATGAATAAATTTGATTTGATTAAAGACATATGTACAATATAAGTTAGAGGACAAAGATTTTTTTCCCTTTAAGAATATCTAACTAACTTTGAACCGTTTATTAAAAAGACCATTCTTTTCCCTGACTAAATTACAGTGTTTTTCTTATTATTGAATTGTGAAACTTCTTCATGTAAATGCTTTGTTAGTTATATGTATTGAGATCATTTTCTTCCAGTCTGCCACATATCTTTTCATTTTCTTAACAACATCTCTTAAAAGGCAGAAGCTTTTCATTTTGATGAACTCCAATTTATCAATTTTTTTAATGATTTGCACTTTTTTTTCTTAGAAATCTTTGCCTAATTCATAGTTAGAAAGATTTACTCCTGTATTGTTTTTCTAGAACTTTTACTGTTTTAGGTTTTACAGTTAGTTCTATGATTCATTTTGAGTTGATTTTTGTACATGTTGTGAAGAGTCCAAGTTCAATTTTTTATTGTTACATATTTTTTATTAATAGACTTAATTTTTAGAACAGTTTTAGGTTTACAAAAAAATTAAGCAGATAATAGAAAATTTCCATATATTCCACACCCTGTGTCCCCTATTATTAAAATCTTACATTAGCATGTTATATTTATTATAATTGATGACCTGATATTGATACATCATTATTAGCTGAAGTTCACAGTTTATTCAGATAGCCTTAGTTTTTGCTTAGTGTCTTTTTTTCTGTTCCAGATCCCATCCACCCCATTACATTTAGTTGTCATGTCTCCTTAGTCTCCTCTTGGCTGTGACAGTTTCTCATACTTTCCTGTTTTTGGTGACTTAGGCCTGCAGCTTCTCTATACCCTTCGGCCTAGCTGTCTGCCAGTCCTGAATGTATGACTCCATCCAACAATGAATTGCCGTTGGATCCACCCAACCTTTGACTTGGTGAGTCTGACTTGCTCGTGATGGGCAGCTCTAAGCACATGGACACTTGATGTCTCATGGGTAAACACTCTGTCTTTACCAGTGACAAGTAGCACATGAGAAGATGGTTTTCCAATGTTATAGAATTGTCTCCTACAGAAGGCATGGTCTTTCTCTAGAACTCCAGGTTATACATTGAGGTTCTCCTATTGGGGCTTGCTTTCAACTCCACATGGTGACTTTTCCCACTGTAGATAACCTCTTTTTACTGTGGTGTCGGCTGGATCAAATGGCCTAAGCATCAGGGATGCTCATATTTCTGTCTGGACTTATGTAGAGCCCTTTCCTGTTCTGGGCCTGATTCAAATCTTGCAGCCCTTCCCTAGCACTTAGTGGATGGGTCAGGCAGCATTCTCAAGTATGAGTATACTGGTTCCAGAGCCAGAAGCCTACCAAGAATTGTGTTACCTTATTAGTGCGGAGAAGGAACAGATACAATAATGTGTCCCTTAATTTGATGGAAAATTCTGACGCACCCTTAAATACTTCACTAATGTGTCAGGCCCCTGAATCTTTATGGGGTTTAACCTCCCACTTTCCTGAGGCATACCAAGACTTCCAGTTAGCCAGCCAACTTCTTGCTCATCGGAATAACATAATTTCATTGGTTTAATGGACTAGTGTGATATTCTACGAAATGGTTAGGTCCCTATGTATATATTATGAAAGATGGTGAGGTAGTTACCATAAATCTAGGGCAACACTGTAAATATATACTCTTGTCTATTCCGTATGTAAGAACTGTTTCTGATCATCCTATCAAAAAGAACCACTCACCAAATCCATGGGCCCGACACTGTGTTAATCAGCTCTAACAAGGCACCACATCTGGCATTGCAGCTGCAATTAGGGCCTGGAGAGAGGGAGTGTGGCAGAAGATAAGACTGGCAATGTAATCGGTGCCAGATTGCAAATGGGCCTGAAGGGCTCATGATGGGTTGGACTTTAGCCTAAACACACTGAGGAGCCCTTACTGGTTTGTAAGCAATATATTCTATCTACTAACTAGTTCCCAACAGAAACCTGTGTTTTCTAACATATGTATAGCTTCCAGATGAACTGTCTCCCTGGGTAGAGTGGGTGTTGTGTGCCGTGATGAGCTGCCCAGGACTGAAGCACTCATTCTCCTGGCTGCCAGAAGTGTTGGCTGCTGGTTCTCACAGCTGTGTCCCAACCACCATTAGTTCCGGAATATAACGTGCTCTGTCAACACTGTGCTCCTTTGCATTTGCTGTATTTCTCTGGACGGTCTCCCCCACTTCATATGCCTGAAGAAATACTACTCACTCTGTAAGACTTCGTTAGATGCCTCCTCTCACCACAGATAGGATTAACTGTGTCCCTTCTGGTTCCAGAGCATTTTGTTCAGACTGTGAGTTTAGGACTTGAAGCGATTCTGTATATCATATTCGTGTCCTTGGCTCCCCTAGAACTGTGCACTCTGGACATTGGTCTAGGTCATGTCTCAGTTATCTTCATGTGGTCAGAGGTTTGCGTAGAGCCTGACACACATAGACATTCAAGGGATGCAATTGAATTACATTAGTTATTTAATTGAATCTGATTCTGGTGTTAAGAAAGGAAAAAATTTCAAGCTAAGATGCACATATTCATTCTTTCATAAAATATGTATTTGTTGTCACATAATAATTGGCTCCAAGAAGACTTTTTGTGCTGATAAAATTTATCATTCTGAATTTGTAAAGTAAAACTATCATAAACCTAACCCTTCTTTTCCCTTCCATCTGTATTGGAACTATTTAACCAGTAATGCATATTACTCTAATACGTTTACAAACTCTTTAATTGTGTATGTGAGTGTGTGTGTGTGTATGTGTGTGTGTGTGAGTTCATGTTTAGAAACTCCCAGACACTCTGATTCTTTGCTCTTGTACCTTCATGCATTAACCTCATAACAATTAAATCTACAAAGTAGTGCTGAAAGCAAAGGTACTTTGGTTTGTTGTCTCAAAATTATAACCTGGTTTTTAGTTTAACAAACCCAAATTCTATTTAAATTTTTATTGAGGCATAAACTATTTACTGCCATGAAAGACTATGAGTTTGACATATGTTTATACCTTTTCAGATGCAAAAATTCAGTGGGAGGATTTCCAAACTAAAGTTCCCAGTACTTGACCATTTAAAAAACAAACAAACAAATAAACAAAAACACAAAAAAAGCGAACCACAGATTAACATACATATATCAGTGCTGGGTCTGCCTTATAGACCAAGTGTGTGTATTTTGGACAATAAACAAGACATCTAACCAAGTTAGACAAGTGTTCACTATGTTAGTTATTCACCACTAACTTTAAGGTCACTTAAATAAAAGGTTGCTGATTCAATGTCTGGTCAGGGCACACACCTAAGTTGTATATTCAGTCCCCAGTAGAGGCGCGTAAGGGAGGCAACTGATTGATGTTTCTCTCCCACATCAATGTTTCTCTCTTCTTCTTCCTTCTTCTTCCTCTCCTTCCTCTTCTCCCCTTTCTTTCTTTCTTTCTTTCTTTCTTTCTTTCTTTCTTTCTTTCTTTCTTTCTTTCTTTCTTTCTTTCTTTCTTTCTTTCTTTCTTTCTTCCTTTCCTTTCCTTTCCTTTCCTTTCCTTTCCTTTCCTTTCCTTCTTTCCTTTCTTCCTTCCTTCCCTTCTTCTTCTTCTTCTTCTTCTCCTCCTCCTCCTCTTCCTCCTCCTCCTCCTCCTCCTTTTTCTCCTTCTCTCTAAAATTAAAGCGGGAACAATACGTATCCTCAAGTGAAGATTAAAGAAAAAACATGATAGGAGGATGTAGAGTGAATATCTCCCTCATGTAAAAATCTGGGTGCAGGCAGGTCAGGATTTTATGGCAGTACTAGGATCACCTGGGCCCCACTCAAGTGCCTACAGCTTTCTGTTCCACCAACCTGAGTGTCTGGTCCTCATTCTCATAATCCAAGAGGGAGCACTAGCCATCATATCTACATCACAATGCTGAATGGGGACCAGGGAGAAGAAGTGTCCCCTATCCCCTTTAGGGACCTATCCTAAACTTTTGAGTATCACTTTCTCATGTGTACCCTGGCCAGAACTGAGTGGCTACAAATAGCTTTCCAATGAGACTGGGAAATGCAGTCTATATTTAGTATGGCCATGTGCTCCACAAGGAACTGGTGGTCATATTACTGCAGAAAAAGGGGAAAACAGACATTGGAAAGCACTGATATCTTTGCCACATGCATGCATACCAAAGGGAAGACACAATGTCCAGATGGCATTTTGCAAAATAATAAACTGGAGGAGTCCGGCTTTGGGGAGGCTGTCTTCGTTTGTCTTCATTTCTTCACTTGCCCAAACATGTCTCCCACTACCGTTTCCTGTTTTCGTGTGTGAGGCCTAGTGTTCATCAGAGCCTACAGCTTGGCAGGCTCATTGCCTTGGAGCTGGCTTTGGTTATTCAGGAATGTTACTAATTCTCCCTGCAAGCGCTCAGCTCCAAGCATCAGGATCATTTGGCAAAATAATTGATTTATAAATAATCATCAACCTTTCTTTAAGTTTTTTAAAATATATTTTATTGATTTTTTACAGAGAGGAAGGGAGGGAGAGAGTTAGAAACATCGATAAGAGAGAAACATCGGTCAGCTGCCTCCTGCACATCTCCCACTGGGGATGTGCCCGCAGCCCAGGTACATGCCCTTGACCGGAATCGAACCTGGGACCTCTCAGTCTGTAGGCCGACGCTCTATCCACTGAGCCAAACCGGTTTCAGCTTCTTTAAGTTTTTTGTTTTGCATTTGGTTTGTTAAAACTAAAATGCTGTCTCTCTGGGGGTTTAGAGAAACAACACTAGCAAGTTGAGAAAGAGAACCGGGGGTATGAGGTGGGAGTAGGAAACTGAAGTTGAAAATTACTTCCGTGGTTCTCTTGGAGCTGTTACAACTGCCAGGAGAGATTCCATCTCTTTCTGTTTTAACCTGGAATTTTCATCACTCTCATAAACCACATCACTGGCAGAAGGTTTTATAGGGTAAGTTGCTGAGAGCTCAACATTATCCTTGGTGCTGCAGGAAAAGCAAAAGAAGTTCATGTCCTGGACCTTGGGAGGTGAGCTACTCTTATGGGAAAGGTTTTAATTTAGTCAGGATAAAGTAAGCTATGCAGCAGTAATAAGTAAGTTGTGAAATCTCAGTGGGTCAGCACAATAAACATTTATTTCTTGCTCACCTTGGAGTCTGAGGCACCTGTCAGCCCTTCTCCATCTCATAGGACCGTCATCTGGAACTCACACCCTTCACACTTGCCATGGCGGAAGGGAGGACTGGGGGCTAAGCAGGGTGTTTTTCAGGGCCAGGCCTGGTAGTTTCCTTTGTAGAATCCAGAGTCCAGTCACACAGCAGGAATCAAATAATATCCTGTCCTAACAAGAAATTGGCAAGTATCAGAAACTTTCAAACTCTTACTTTTCCTCAAGTGACCTAGAACTTGAAGGATTTCCCATGTGGACTTTCTTATTTGGAGTAAACCATTGTCGATAAAGCTCCTAAACTTTCATAGTCCTCGTAGGACTTAAAGCCTTCACTTTTTTCTCATCAGTCCAATTTCCCATTTTTTGTCCTTTTTTTCTCCTGTATTTTCTATCCTAAAATGTAAGATTCTAAACAAGAAGGACCTGACCAGAAGTGAGACTAAGAGGAGGATTGGCTGGACTGATAGGTCTTGGGGGCAGGGACCAACTCTGTTTTGTTCAGTGCTGAATCCTATGCCTCACCCACCCTTGACATGTAGAAGAGACCAAAGAAACAGGGACTTGTGCCTTCCTGGTCATCCTTCATCATAACCCATCATTGTTACTATTACTAATTCAAAGGACCAGATAATTTGATGAAAACAACACATCGTCACATATGGCAGTGTTGACAGTGATGAATCTGGAAAAAATATTTAGTGAAAAGTCTGAATGGGAAGATTATCACCTCAAATAACTACAGAGTTTAATAATTTATGAGCAAAGCAGGGCTGAAAAAATAATGTGGAGATAAAAAGAGCCCTAGCCAGTTTGACTCAGTGGATAGAGTGTCAGCCTGCGGGCTGAAAGGTCCTGGGTTTGATTCCGGTCAAAGGCACATGCCTGGGTTGCGGGCTCGATCCCCAGTTAGGGGCATGCAAGAGACAGCCGATCAATGATTCTCTCTCATCACTGATGTTTCAATCTCTCTCTCTCTCTTCCTTCCTCTCTGAAATCAATAAAAATATATTAAAAATAAAAAGAAAGGGAGCAAGGCAGGAAAGAAAAGAGGAAACAAACAAAATGAAAACTAAACTATGTTTGCCTTGTGAATACATGTCTGGGCACACACTCACTTAGAACAGAAGCAGTTTATCAGGAAGAATTACTCCCTGAGCTTTGGTCATAGATCTTTCTAGGAAGTAAGCACCATTAGGAAATATACTGAAAGTTTATAATCAAGCCGAGACTAGGCAAGGAAGTCTGTTGATGGGACAGTGTTCTAGGCCCGTGTATTAATTGTATTAAATCACTGACCCGTTTTAATCCTCACTGAGTTCCTGACAGTCATTAGAGCAAGAGGCCCCACAAAATCAGGACTTTCTGAATTGTATTCATTAGGGAGTGTTTATGAAAGAGAAGCTCTGTAGGAGCAGCATGGTTTTCAGAGTTAATTATGCTTCTGGGCTCTGATTGTTGAGGCTCCTCCCACTCAGATCAATGACAGAAAACTCCAAGAGCTGTAGGTTCAGTTATGAACCAAATTAAACCCCTAAAAAGGCAGTGAGAATAAAATACTAGGAGACCTGCAAACCCTCTCTTTAAAAAATCCTATATAGAAAAAGTCTAATATGCAAACCAACCGAATGGCAGAACGACCATTCACTGTGATGCACAATGACCACCAGGGGGCAGATGCTCAAAGCAGGAGCTGCCCCCTGATGGTCAGTGTGCTCCCACAGAGGGAGCGCTGCTCAGCCAGAAGCCAGGCTCACGGCTGGCGAGCACAGTGGCGGTGGTGAGAACCTGTCCCGCCTCTGAGGCAGTGCTAGGGAGCAGCGAGCTGAGCGGTAAGGAGCAGTGAGCAGGCAGGCAGTAAGGAGCAAGGGGTCCCAAACTGTGAGAGTGTGCAGGCCGGGCTGAGGGACCGCCCCCTCCCAGTGCACAAATTTAGTGCACCGAGCATCTAGTCCAAGATAGGAGTCTGGGACTTGGCTAAGCCCTTGGCCACCAAAACACAGCTAAGTTTTGACTAGGGAGCATTCTTCACGTCATGGCAAGAAGCCAAACATCTTTCTGACACTGAAGGGAACTGGATGTATAAAGGAACACTGCTTTCTTTGATTACCCAGTTAGGATGATCTTAGTATTAGAAACCAGAGTTATTTGAGTTTGGGAGGCACGATGGTTAGTTTTATGTGTCATCTTGGCTAGGCTATAGTGCCTAGTTATGCAACCAATTACTAATCTAGGTGTTTCTGCAAAGGTATTTTGTATAGTGATTAACACCTACAATCAGTTGACTTTAAGTGGAGGAGATTACCCTTCAGAATGTAGTGGGCCTCACCCAATCCGTTAAAGGATTTCAGACCAAAACTGAGATTTATTTGTCTGAGGAAGAAGAAATTCCACCTATAAACTACATCATAAGCTCCTGTGCTTATAAGACATTTCATTAAAAATCTATCTATCTATCTATCTATCTATCTATCTATCCATCTGTCCATCCCCTACTGGTTCTGTTTCTCTGGTAGAATCTTAACTGATACAAGAGAGTGTCATTAAGAAACTCAAAGAGAATAATTGTTATAACTAATTAACCACAACAAAAGCTAATGGCCTCATCACTGTTAACCATCAAGTCTCATACCAAAACCAAAAGCTCTGAAACAAAGCCATGTGCTCCTGGGGTGATTCACAAAGACCTACTCCGCTCATCTTACAGACCTGCTCTGCCACAGACTGCGAGCTTGACCAAATTTACACAAAGTCACAGTTTCCTTATCTGTAAGATTTAAAAAAAAATTGCAGTGACTATTAGATGAAATGATCTCTTTAAAATGTGTGATTAAGAGAGTAGTACCTGATAGGGTAATAAATATAATGCCTTTCTCTTCCCCCTCTAAATTGTTTGTCCCAAGGAAAGAGCTTTAACTGTGTTGCTCCTGTTATATGACCTTATGTAGAAATTGACCATTAAAATGGGCACCTTGGATTCTTATGATACCTTTTTGGTTTGCTCACTTGTTTGTTTGATGTACAACATTTGAGATTAATAAACAAGGGACATTTAAGTGATGGACTCACACTCATACATTTCCTTCCATAATTAACAACAAAATCAGGTCCTCAGTTATTCATAGAAATATATATATTAGCATCAACATCCAATTAAAGTATGTAGATGTTCACTTATCCTGCCTGCCTGACCTGAACATACTTCCATTAGAAAATAAAATTCTTTTTAAGTACCACAGTTTCAACATAAAAACACAAAAGAAGCAAAAATATTTTTAACCCATCAGTGTCACCAACATCTTCCTAACCCTCCCCTGCTCTGTGGTAAGACTCAGCATGCCTTCAGCCCCATCCTACAAATTCTATGTAGTTTTCCACCCACACAAATTGTCTGTTCTAGTTGGTTCCGCCTCCTACCTCATGAACCACCTCCCTCTCTAGCTCAGGTGGAAAGTTGGTGGCATGAGGTCAATGTATGGCCCCAACGTCTGTTTTGTGTGGCTTTGGTGTCAAGACCGCAGGGGTTTAGGCACTAAGTTCAGACATGGTGGCAATCAGCCTGGCCTGCTTCCTACCTGACCCACCCCTGCACTGCCCACTGTGCTCTCTACCTGTAGTTCAGATTGTTTCATTTGCTTGGTCTACCCTTGTCCCCTCATCCCAAGTGTCCCTTAAATCCTGGCGTGCTCCCTCCTTTCCCTGGTCAACCCTCTGTGTCTTAGGTGTCATTTCAGCTCATCTTTGACAGCGATGGTGCTTATAGCTTGGTCCTGGATTTTTTTTCTATTTGTTCTTATCACAGACCATCCTTGGATAACCATTTTTTTAATACATTTTGACATAAATAACCAGGCAAATGCAAAAAGTTTCTTTCATTCTTTGAACTCACATAAGATTATTATCTATGCTTATCTAACAGCGGTGATAGGTTCTCCAGGGCAATCTACCCATCTAGCCTGGCTCCTACATAAGCCAAGGTGTGAACTTGAGCTTGGAGCCAACGAATTTAATTTTTAATCAAGTTGCTAAATGAGAAACAAGCAAACCATAGAGCAGCTCTTTCTGTCCACCCAGTGCCCGGACCAGAAACAAGAGACACATTCAGATGGCCCTGCTTCACTCAGACATAGCCTCAAGGACACTTTCTTTTGTCCCATGTCAAGAATTTGCTCCAGTCTCTGAAATGGTTGCTCACCTCCTTGACAGGTCGCAGAAGGAGTCCCATTTCCCTGTTGTTTCCTGAAGGATAAGCACTGACCTAAAATCCCTTTTGTCAGTAAGTCTGGAAGGAACCCGTCTTCACGGGAGCACTCTTTCCGGTCCTGCTGGGGCTGTTTGTAGCCTCAAAGGCCACAGCAGGATGTTCCTCTCCTAAGTTCCTCACGGCTTTTCATCCCTCAGATGTCCTTGAGCAACTACACAGGAATGATGTAATGCTCGTGAGGTCTCCTAACCCGCATTCATTGGAATCAAATACCTCCTTATGTCTGACCTCGTAGCTTTGTCTTAGTAGATGGAGAACCATGTATATGTGTATGTATAGATGTATGTATATTTATATTGTTTGTATTCATACAAGTGTATATATACTGTGGTATACATATATATGTACATATATCCATACATGTGCATATATATGTGTGTATGTACATGTATATATAAATGAGTGTGTGTGTGTGTTTGGTGCTTTGTCTACAACTACAGCTCTACACAAACATTGCAAAAAAACTATTTGGGTACCTGCTGAGAGCAGCTTAACATTTTTGAGTGTGTCTACTATGTACCAAGTAACATGCCTGTGTCATATAATCCTGTGTGATGGTACCTTGTACAGATGAGTAAACAGGCCTGTATCACACAGACTGTGCTGAGATGGGAACTCAGGTCCATTAGGCTTATGGCCTTTCTCTCCATTTCCTCTCCTGCTCTTTACTCAGGCTGCTTTCTGTGGACACCTCTTCCCCTTCCTCCTAAAACTGCCCCTCCTTTAAAACCTGCGAAGATGCTGTTTCTACCTGAAACCTTCCTTGCCCGGCCCTCAGAGCGCTCACCTCGGTGGGGCGCTGGAGCCCACTCAGAATGGCTCAGCCAACACCCAAGGGCCAGTCGTTAGCATCTCTTCCTGCAGCCTGTTCAGTAGCTTCACTTTGGGAGCTTGAAACTGGCCAAGGTAGAACTATTTCCAACACAGAAATTGCCAAACAACATATATCCAGAACTTTTCTTTTTAGAAAGTCAGTTGTTAAGTATTTGCCAGCACAACACCCTCCTCCTTTAAAGTTTAAACTTATATCCATTTGTGATGTATCTATTCCTTTCAAGATTACTCTTCACATACGCAGGACTAAATGATCTCTTGGGATGTGAGGCTTTCAGTACTAAACACAGGAAAAAAACAGAATGGTTGATCACCGAAACATCATCTCAGCTGTCAGCACAATTTTTTCTAATTATATATGTAATCTGAAACCTGTTATTCACTTTTTCATTTAACACTAGATCCTAAAGATCTCTTCCTATTAGAAATATGTAGATAAATACTCCCATTTTTATGCTGCATAATATTCCACTGTGTGGATCTACTACTATAGTTTAATGACTAATCTCTGATGGTTTTGTACTTGGGTCATTTCCCGTCTTTTGCTATTACAAATAGTGCCACAGTAACTGACTGTCTGGGTATGTCATTTGTTATGTGTACAGGTGTCTCGGTGGGATAGAAGTGGGGTTTCTGGATTACAGTGTAAACACACCTGTAACTTTGTTAGCTGTCGCCAGATACTTCTTCACAGGGACTAGGCCAACAATGCATGCGACTGTCTATTTCTCCCCTAGTGTTACCAAAGAGATTGTTGGATGTTTGTCAATTTGATAGGTTAGAGTGGTGTTTTGTATACTTTCAATGTGCACTTCTCTATTGAAAATGGAGTTGAGCATCTTTTCATGTTTAAGAGCAGATAATCTACATTTTAAACGGAATCCTTGGGTAATCCTTGTGCACATAGCTCTCTTAAATTTTCTGGCCCAAAGCCAAAGGACTTGAAGAAAAAAATGGTGACATGAATACTAGTGCTGAGAAGCAAGTTCCTGTCCCACTTACTTCCTGAGACGGTTAGCGGCTCTTCCAGGAAGTCTCCCACGTGCACATGCTCCCTCCGTGACCTGAACCCAGAATGACCCCTTAACCCCATCCTATACAGATAAACTAACAGATTTTGTAAGGTGGAGGTGTAGCCCATTACCCACTTCTAGGCTGGATAAGATGTTAGGGACATGGACATGCTGGTGGGAGACAGGCTTTCTTTGGGGCGTTAGCGGTCAAGTTCTGTTCTCCTGCTTCAGGGAGGTGCTTGAGTTATAGGCGAGGTGTATCCCCTACAACTCAGGCCCAGAGTAGGGGCTTCCTGGGCCTCACTTGGAAGGCTTGGCGTGAGTCCCCAAGTTTGACTGGCATGAACACTGATATTTGACTCACACCTGAACAGCCTAGAGGTGTGACGCTGTGGCTGAAGCCCAAGATGCGTGGGCCCATATGTTCTAGGGTGACCAACCATTCCAGTTTGTCTAGGATTAAAAGATCTCTTGGCAGGTGAGACTCTCAGTGCTAAAAACAGGAAAAAAACAGAATGGTTGGCCACCAAGAGTGAGACAATGGTATGTTTTCCAAGGAGCAGGACGTGGACTCTAGAGGCATTATCTAGCCGTGGGTCATCTTGAAAAGATCTCCATTCTTAAGGAGCCCTTGAAAGGGCACGTGGTCCCAACAGTAGGGCAAACAACTAAATGCCAGGCCCACGCAGGAACCCCAGCAGTAAGATTCAGAGCCATTGTCAGTGCAAAGATCTGGAAGGAGAAGAAACCCCAAAACACTCACTGAGGATGAGCTTGCACCTGCATGTCTGCTAGAAGATGCCAATGGCAGGCCACACCTCTCCCAGCTAAAAGGATCGTGTCCCTTCCCGCCAGTCCCCTGTGGTGGATGCTGTGATGTCCTGATACAGGACCAAGGACTTAGTCCCAGCTTTCTGGGCTGCTGGCAGAAACCACTCAGCTATCAGCTGCCCAGGGAGGGCTTGTCTCTGCAGAGAGCAAACTGCTCAGGGCCACAGCCCTTCCTGGGGAGGCCAGTATCCAATGGCTGATAGATGTGGGAGAATAAAGGCCTAACCCCCTGACCACAACTGGGGACAACTCTGAAGGATCACCCCAGACTCAAAACTTTCTGGGGTCAGCGAAGGCCCCATCAAGACACATCACAGCTCAGCTTCACCTTCTGCCCTCCCCCTCTCTCTCCCCTCTCCTCCTGGCAAGGTTTCATCCAGAGGCAGATAAAACAACTGACACAGAATGAGTTGGTGGGCCCAAGGAGGTATGGCTCACACCCTGCTGGATTCAGTCATTCAATATTAGCACTTAGAGTAGCTTCCAGTGACTCTCACTAAGCACAGAATGGGCAAACCAGTGCTATATCTGCCCCCTATTTCACAAAGACGCCCAAAGCAAACCAAAGGAGATCCCAGCTCTGAGGTAAAGATAGACAAAGGTCTAAAGGTATCATTTTTACATTTAGTTTTTATTGAGGTAACATTGGCTTATAACATTATGCATGTTCCAGGTGTGCAGCATTAGCCCTCAGAACAGCCACTACGGGTCACCACACGTAGGTGTGGGGATTTTATTTGAGTTACTTAACCCAGTTAGTCATTAACCCAGTTTGCAAGGGAGCTTAGACTATGAACATAATAGACATGACAGGGGCCATGTGCTAGCCCTGAGCAAATGTGAAAGTCTGACCTCTTACCTGGACTTTTCCTAAACCTTCAAAGACCTCTAATCACAATTGGTCAGGGGCATAGGTGAGTTTTGAAAACGCACTTTACATGCTTAGCTGGGATCATGTCTCTGATGGCCCAAGAAAGGAAACAGAGGCCTGTCTTTTCGGGGGTGGGTGAATCATGGGACAGCAGGTTGCACCCCCTCCAGCACTCCGCAGGTGTCCAGGCACTGGTGTATTTGAGGAGTTTAAGGAGCCTAATAAATGGATGTGAATCCAGTTATGTTTTCACTTCAAGGGTCAAGTCAAACAAACCACAGGTCAAAAGGAACCAGGAAAAGGGGAAAAAAATTCAGTTTATCTACAAAGTGTATTTTTAAACATCTGTTTTTCCTGTGCAGCTGTCTGGCCTGATTCCTTCATTGAAGAGCAAAAAGTTTAAAATAATAATAATAATGAAAAATAAATCCTTTTTCTCAACTTACCTCAGGATTAGAGTATGTTAGGATTGGAAAGGCTTTTACAGTTCATTTAATCAAATACTTACTTGTATGTAATTGAAGAAATTGCTCTAGAAAGGTTAGCTGGTTAAGTGAGGGGACCCAACTCTACTGACCCAGGGAGGTCAATGTTGATAATCTCTTACATCTACATTTATTGTATTGTCTGACCAATCATCTCACTTGAGAATTTCCAGGTTCTTCAGTAGCCGGGACAGGTATTATCTCCTCAAGATTAACAGAGTATTGAAAACATTAGGTGACTTGCTTCAAATCTCACAGCTAATTACTTGTCACACCCCTGTTTAAAGTTCTTCAATGGGCCTGGCCGGCATGGTTCAGTTGTTGAGCATCAACCTGTGAACCAAGAAGTTGAGGTTCAATTCACGGTCAGGGCACATGCCCGGGTTGTGGGATCAATTTCCAGTGTGGGGCGTGCAGGAGGCATTCAATCAATGATTCTCTTTTGTTTTTAAAAATCTGGTTTTATTGGTTTCAAAGAGGAAGGGAGAGGGAGAGAGAGTTAGAAACATCAACGATTAGAGAGAATCACTGATTGAATTCGGTGGCTGGGTGAGCTCTGTTGGTTCTCTGAGATCCAGCTTCCTCACCTGTGCGGCTGCCTCCTCCAAGTCCAGCCTCTGCTCTAACACCTGATCCACGGTGTGGGGCTCAGTCAGGCAGCTCCCAAGGCCCTAGCCTTCTTAGATCACCTCCCTGATGCCCCTTTACTCCCTTTTTCTAATAACACGTTGGCTGAAACTAAAACCAGGTTCCTTTCCAAGCTTCAGGGTATTTCATAAAGCTTATTTCCAATGCAGACATTTTATTTTCTTGAATAGGGATTGTGAATGAGTGAATTAAAAGTATAAATGTTTCGTTCAGAATTCAGGTGAAATGCCACTTTTTCAGGGTTGCATTCTCTGCTATCCTTAAGTTCCTTGTTAACTGCTGACATCACATCTAGAAATTTTCTCATCACAGCTGTAGTAAAATGATTATGAATGCAACTATTTAACATCCACCGCTTCAGCTAGAACCGTGGTTCTCAACCTTCTGGCCCTTTAAATAGAGTTCTTCACGTTGTGATCCAACCATAAAATTATTTTCGTTGCTACTTCATAACTGTAATGTTGCTACTGTTATGAATCGTAATTTAAATATCTGATATGCAGGATGGTCTTAGGCGACCCCTGTGAAAGGGTTGTTCGACCGCCAAAAGGGTCACGACCCACAGGTTGTTTCAGAAAGTGTCGGGGGCCTGGATTCTGTATTTCTAACCAGCTCCATCTATTGCAGATGCTGCTGCCTGTGGCCCACACTTTGAGTAGCGAAGATGTACACTGTTCTTAAGACAGTGTTTCTCCAAGAGTGGTCATTGGGTCCTCATGTGAGAATCGCCCTGGTAATATGTTAAAAAACAGAGTCCTGGCTTCACTACAGTTTACTACATCCAGTATCTATAGTGGGAGCCCAGGAACCTGTATGTAACAAACAGCCCATATGATTCTCATCACTGCTAGAGCTTGAGAATGGGCCTGTCTAACGGATAAGTGGTGAATTTGGAAGAACCAGGAAAGGTGTGTGGGGAAGGCTTTGGCTGTGATAAGGAGGCTTTTGTGCAGTGAACAGGAAGGAAATGTGCCAAGCACTTAAGCAGGTGGGGCATTCATAGATTGGGACCTGCAAGCCATTCAAGGCATCTACATCAGTGGTCGGCAAACTCATTGGTCAACAGAGCCAAATATCAACAGTACAACGATTGAAATTTCTTTTGAGAGCCAAATTTTTTAAACTTAAACTATATAGGTAGGTACATTGTTATTAACTTAATTAGGGTACTCCTAAGGCTTAGGAAGAGCCACACTCAAGGGACCAAAGAGCCGCATGTGGCTCGCGAGCTACAGTTTGCCAACCACGGATCTACATGATAGAAAAGGAGCTCAAATACGCATTCATGATGATGTATATTGTACTAATTTCTGTTGCTAAAATAAACTTTAAGTTTCAGTATTAAGCATATGCTCCTCACTTTAAAAAATAATTATGATTTTGAAAAAATTGCAGAAAGTTAAGTTTTTATTTGTTTATCTTCTTATTGACTTACATGATACTTTTAGAGGAGTTCATCATCATTCGTGTGGATTCTTTCAGTGGTGGTATATCTAATCCTCAGTCCTTAGTCCCTATCTCTTTGATGGAGGAGAAAACAATTTGTAGACAAATGTTGACTTTTACCAAGTTCATTGCTTCTCAAAAAAATAATATTAAATTTTGTACTTGAGTAATAATAGCTAACTTTTTCAATGCATTTATTATGCACTTGGAACTGTGACAAATACATTAAATTTATAATTGTAATTAACCCCAAATCTGAGACAGTGTGTCATGAAAATCTCTGAGGGCAGGTGCACTTCAGAGGGTCTCTTGAGCTGAGGGAGCCATCATTTAGCTGGCTTTGGCCAGTGTATCACCCTGCTTTCCCTGCTTTCTCAACCTTTTTTCCTTTTATAGTAACTTCCCAGACTGCCAAAGCCAGGCGTTGCCTGCTCCCTGTGGTTTTGACCCAGAAAGGCTGTGATTTTTCTATGCAGCGAAGGGTGGTGATGCCAAACACAAACTTCTAGGCTAGAAGTGTGTATGTACGACCCCCCCCCCCCCCCCCCCAAGCTGAAGGCCTGAAAGAGCGCTGGGGACACTTCAGCATATTAGTCAGCAAGAGGCATGTCTGCCAGACGCTATAGTGAGGCCTGAAGTCTACTTACCCGGTGTGTCTGAGCCCCTTCAGAATAGACATAGATTTATTTGGCTTATGAACTTTATTTATCTCTATTTATATAAGCTAATCCACTGAAGCTTTATTTAAATTCCCTAAATCCATAAAAATTAAAAGGCACTTAGAGTTTGAAGGAAAAGAAGCCTGTTTGCTTGAACAATGCCCAGAAAGGTAAAAGAAGAAAGTTAAAATTCCATAGGGATAAAGAGAAAACTTAATTTAGAAAAAAGAGATCATTTTTGTGAGATGAGGTCATTTATATGAAGAGAGAGAGAGAGAGAGGGAGAGAGAGAGAAAGAGAGAGAGAGAAGGGAGAAGGGAGGGGAGGAAGGAAAGAAGGAAGAAAGAAAAGACATAAACAAAGGGACCACTTAGGGGGAAATACACATCACTCATGTTAAAGTACGGAATTCCTCGTGCTTTGCAGTGAGCATGTTTGTTTGGACTTTGAGTCCTAAAGTAAATGTTTTTACATTTTGCAAAGTATAACCATCTAGCAGTGTTCTTTCCATACTGCCCTACCGTGTAACACATCATAAACTTTAAGTCTTGTATTTCTCCCTTCCCCCCACTAGTCCACACCCAAGAAAATAGTTATCTTTTTTTATATAAGTGTGATCATGTAGGAACTTGTGTCAATTTCTAGACATGAGACAGTATTTTATATATATATTTTTAAGTCTTTATTGGTGAAAGTACTACATATGCCCCCTTTTTTCACCCTTTGAACCCCTCCAGCCTGCCCCCGCCCCAGGCCTTCACCACCCTGTTGTCTGTGTCCTTAGGTTATGCATCATGCATACAAGGCCTTTGGTTGATTACCTCCCACCCGCCCACCCTCCCCTGCCTTCCCTCCAAGATTCCACACTCTGTCCCATGCGTCCATGCGTGGGACAATATTTTAAAATGACTTTAGGCATAATACCTCTCACACTCAATCCTGACTTGGACTACAATCAGAGTCATGACACTACATGTACACTCCACAGCCTGTTCTTGGTATAAAAATGACTGAAGGCTCACATCTCAAACATGCCAGCATTCTTCACATTTTCTGAGAGTGTGAGATTTCATCTTAACACAGGAAGGAACTCTCCCCAATCGAAAGCACTCATAATTCCCCCAAATCATACACCTCAACCTAAACTCACTGGATTACTTAACAAAAAGGCTGCGTTGGACAGTTCTATGTTACAGATTAGCTGTTGACTTACGGCTTTTAATGACGCCCGAAACATGGAGCCGGGCTATTTCTTGTTTGCTGAACCCATATCCTCTGAGAATTTCTTCTGAGTGTTCTCCTAAGACCGCATTCCGCGTGGAAGGGACAGAAGCGGGAGTTTTGGAAAAAAAGGGAACTGGCATGGGAGCTATCACCTGCTGTTGATCTGTGATAAAAGAAGTGCCCATCTCCTCCTTCGCAAGTTGAGAAATATCCTCAGCTGTCAGAACAGGGGTCACACAGGCGTCCAGTTCCCCAAACACCTTGCACCATTCGGCTTGCGTCTTCTTGGCAAAGATGTCGGCAAAGAGTGTCTTCAGCCTGGGCCAGTCCGGCCAACTCAGCTGCGTGGGGAGTTGTGAAGGATCGAGCCCGAGTCCTTTCAGAAAGAGCTCATAGAGGTGGGCTTCAACAGCCCCCACGGCCATGAACTTCCCATCCGAGGTCCGGTAGGTGCCATAGAAGGGCGCGCTCCCATCCAGGAGGTGGTCTACCTTGACTCCTTTGAAATTGTTCATCTTCTGCAGGTACCACAGCGCAGAACTCGCGTACGCTGTGCTCTCTATCACATTCGCGTCCACTGTTTGTCCTCTCCCAGACTGGGCGCGTTCAAAAAGAGCCATCACCGTCCCAAAGGCACCAAGAAACCCTCCGGCCGAGGAAGCCAGGAAACTGGGTGGTACATACGGTTTCTCGTGTTTCCGGCCAAATGTTGACAGCACCCCAGATAAAGCCAGAAAGTTGATATCGTGCCCTCTGCTTTGGGAATACTTACTGGATAACTTCATTCCAGTGGAAACCTTCACGTGGACGAGTCTCGGGTTCTTCTGCAGCATGTCCTCTGGCAACAGTTTCCCCGGGCCCAGCACCCCACCGGGGACAGGATCGACCAGCACATCAGCCTGAAGACAGAGTTTCTCCAGGACCACGGCACCTTCTGGAGTGTTCAGATTTAGAGCCAGCGACTGCTTCCCTCGGTTCACAAACTCAAAGATGTCTCTTTGGTCCCAGGCCACGCGAATCACCCGGACTCCAAAGTCGGCGAGAATCATGGCGCAGAGGGAGGAAGGGTACTTCCCAGCCAACTCCAGCACCCGCACGCTGCTCAAGGCCATGCCGGTGGTGGACCCGAGAGCTGTGAACAGCTGCACTGTGCTCCAAGCTGTGGCTTTGAATGGAAGATCAGGACTTTCTGGGGCAATACTGAAAAAAAAAAAAAAGGCAGGAAGAAAGTCCCGCCCATTGGAAAGTCAGTGCATACCTTTGAGATTTACTTTACTGGCTGTCTTCCACCTTCATTTGTTTTTATAGCGCGCCTCCTTTAGCATGATTACCAAATAAGAATAGTTGCCTCCTTGAGATCCTATCTCAAACTGCTGTAAAGGATTATATATTTTTAAAATAATTGCAGAATAACACAAAAATGAACAGAAATGTAAAATATCTCAATAGTGTTTTTATTGATACAGATTGAAATGCTAACCTTTTGGATATATTGACTTAAATATATGACTTAAAAATTAATTCGATCTATTTCTTTTGTGTGTGTGTGTGTGAGAGAGGTTACTAGAAATTTTAATTATAGACATGGCTCTCACATTTGTATTGGATGGCATGGCTCAAAAGCTGTGGCCCTCATTACCATTTACACCGCCCCTCCATCCAAAAGCCTATCAAGTGTCGGGTGAGAAAATGTTGGCCATATGAATTAAAAAGAATATTTGAAACAAAAGTCTGACATCCTAATAGGTTATCTCACTCTCCTACTTCTATTTGGCCCCCAACTTAGGCTTACAGGGACCAGGGAATTGGGACTGGTGAATCAAAATAAGAGAAACAATTGCTGAAAGTCTTGGCTTTTCTTCAGAATTTAGTTTGTGTTTAATGGTATTAGAATTGGAGGTATAGCTGTCAACCCACAGAGCAATGGGTATCTGTGAGGAAATGAAAATATCTGCTGATATCTTAGGAGGTCAGCAGACCGTGCATTGGTGCAAACCTGTGGTATCCCCAGTGTCTGCACACACTGAATGTCATGTGTAGAAGGACCTAGTCTCTGTTTATAATGTTGGCATCATGAAAAATGTAAGAAGGTATTGATCACTGCAAATGACAAAGGTTAGGAAGGTTCATCTAAACACTAGGATTTTCCCTAAGGAGTGATCATTCCTGTATGTATCTAAATATTTTTGCAGTTTTGTGTTGTTGTTTTTTGTTAGTTTGTGTTTTTTTTTTCCTTTTGACTGTAGTTTTATTATAAAAATAGTATAAACTCAAGAACAGAACGATTTCCTTCTAATGTTTGACAATGGGAAAATGCCTATGAAGAGAAATATGCAGAAGAAATTAATCATTACGACAGCCTCTTGCCAAATAATTTAAAACCATAACATTTGGAGGTTATTTCATAGGATAGAAGACTTAATGTCAGATGTCACATCGTTTTATAATTATCTTTATTAGCAGACATAAATCAGGAACAGAAAAGTCCTAATATAGCCATTGTAACCTAACAGTTCCTCTTGCTGAGGACAGCTAATGGGTTTCTCACAGGGATCTTAGAGGCCAATTGGCCATTTTCATCAGTTCAATTTACACGCAATTCAGACAGATGGGGAAGCTTACTAGTGTGAAAAAGAGCCAATGTTTCTCTCCCCATATGAGAGGTACCAAAAGCATGTGATCATTCAGAAAGGAAAACAATTTTCAGTTGTTTCTGTTATCTCTCCTATGAAGAAGGAAGCATGAGTATGGGGAATCTAAGTAAATGCAGAGCCAAGTAATTTACAATGACTTCAAAGATGTTTGCTGGCCATATTCGAATAAGGGTGTGTCCTGGGTTCTAGGAGCTCACAATTCTGGTTACCATAATAGCTTCCAAACATGCATAGCACCTTGTTTCTTCCAGCCCAGGCCTTGGTGTCTGACAAAGGCTATAAGGTACATCTTGTAGGAAGACATGGTTATCACCTCTCATATGATAGGATAATAAACTGAAAATACCCATTTTCCTTAGTAACCCAACATGGCCCTGACTTCTCTCTACACCTGTCCTTCCAGCTACCACATATGCTTCGTAAAGGGTAATTGGAGTCCTTGAACGTAGTCCTGAAGTCTTTTCCTTGATCCAAACTGTTCCAACTTCCTCTCCTCCTTTAGTCCTGGTTGTATTTTCTCACTGTTTCCATTCTGACTTTATCCTTCTTAGTTGACCCTCTGCACTAGTTTCCTTCCCTGTGCCTTGTCACTCCTCCCAACAGAGATTCTGCTTGTCCACCTCGGCTGCTGTCTCTCATGGGACACCCCTTCCAAACAGTCTCTGCGTTAGACAGTCTCTGTGTACCAGGTTCATTATGGTCCTTTATGCAGAAATCTGTCAAAACAAATGGTAAAAATGTATTTATATGCTCATTCTGACATTTTCTGAAGGCAATGAACACAATGAGTAGAATTTCAAGTGTGCAGAAAATGATGGAAATTGGAACCATCTTCCTGTTTGCCCACATTCTTCCTAGTAATGTTTGCTATTTGGTTGTTTTCTTCTGGTCCCAGTAGGTCAATGGGTTGAACATTCTATAAGTGATTCTTAAATCTAAGGTGGAAACCATTATTTCAGCATTTATCATTTATGAGACAGAGTCAGTTCCCTGTATGACTTGACTTGCACACACACACATACAAACTCAACTAAACCGCATCCAGCATGGCTAGGGGTGAACCTGAGGAGGGGCGGTGAAGGATTAAAGAAGCCAGACAAGAGAATACAGTTGGGACCAGGTGGATCACTGCCTGGATGAGGAAACAGTGACACAGCCTGCCTGTGAGCCCAAGCTTTATTTTATAGTCCAATCACACAAAGCAAAACAAGGGGAGTGGTCAACATGTTGACAATGTTCTTGCAAGTTTCAGATCTATTTTGTTACTCAAGCCTTGTTTTGGCAGCACTTGCTGCACCTCCTAAAGCCCATTAGCTACCTAGGAACAAGGGAGGACTATAAGGTCAAGCTTAACTGTGCTAGGAGGGCTCTGCTCTCCAAGCTGGAACTTGTATGTGGCTCTGCCACAGATCAGTCTGAGGCTTGACCCTATAGCTGCTCCCTACACTCAACTACTCTTCTGGCCACTCTGCGATTTTCTGGTGACCTTCTGGTTCCATTATATCAGATCAGCATTTGACTATGTAAACATGGTTAGTACCCTCTGCACATTTTGAAAATTTATTGTGTATTTTCTTTTTTTATTTCTAATAAATATATGAATAATTCTTAGGTACTATTCCAATCACATTTTAATTTTAAAAAATAGAGCCTGTGCTTGGGAAAAGCTACAGTCATTTGATCAACCAGTCAATCAACTACAGTTTGTTCACAATGAATATGTGTGTATAGGGAGGTGTGGAGATTGAATAAGGTCTGACCAGCTTGTCAAGACTTGAGGGTTGAGTCACAGTTTTTGGCTCATGGCGTGTTCCTAAGTGATCCCTAGGCATAAAAATAATATTGACAGTTCAAGCAGTTCTCTGTGAAGCATGGTGTTCTTATAAAGTTAAAGTTGCATATTTTGGTTAATTAGTCTACAATTTCCTTCCACCCCTTCCTAATGACTTAGTTTCAGCTCTTCTGTCAATAGGTCTACTATGTCCTGTTTATTCACGTTCACATTTCAAGAGACAATTTAAGAGTTAGAATCTCTCTCCAACTTTTTCTCCAAGGGCAATTCTGGAGAAGAACACATTCTTCCTTTCCTTTAAAAAAAAATCAGAAAGTGAACACAAGTGCCAGCACTGAGCAGCTTCTATTTTTTGGACCCCCATCAAAGGAGCTCTTCCCTTACTTGGGAAGCCAATGTAGTTTCTGCTCATTCCTGACCCGGAGCATTTTCAAAAGTTCTTGCTTGGGCCAACAAAACATGGCCTCCCGTCTCCCCAGAGCCCCCAATGCCACCTGAGAAGCGATCTGCGATTTCTCAGAAGGCATTCTCAGTTGTCCCACACAAGAGCATTTCCAATCTAATCTTCTCTTTTTCAGAGAGTGAAGACAAATAAACTCCAAGACGTAGTAGTGATTAAGATTGTGGCTCCATAGCCAGGTTACCTGGTGTGAACCTGGGCTCCTTGTGATCTTGGGAAAAATAATTGACCTATTTCCATGCTTCCCTTTCCTGAACTTTAATATGGTGATAATGATAGAACAACCCCTCAATAAGACTGTTGAAATGCTTGGAATAGTATAGGACAGTGGTTGGCAAACTCATTAGTCAACAGAGCCAAATATCAACAGTACAACAATTGAAATTTCTTTTGAGAGCCAAATTTTTTAAACTTAAACTGTATAGGTAGGTACATTGTTATTAACTTAATTAGGGTACTCCTAAGGCTTAGGAAGAGCCACACTCAAGGGGCCAAAGAGCCGCAGTTTGCTGACCAATGGTATAGGACATTGCAATTGTTTGTAATTGTTAGTATTGTTTAGAGAAAATAGAATATAGCAATTGGAAAACCACTTAACTCCTGACACCAAACCTATAAACTAAATTTCATTTACTTACATCCTTTCCTTGGTTCTTCTATTATCAAAGGAGAGGTACTTTTAGGCTATGTAAGGTTCATTTTTCCCCCTGTACTTCAGATACACACCATGTTCCCTGCTTTCTTGGGAATTTCATGCATTCTTACCCCTCACCCTCTTTCTCTCTGATATCTTAAATCCTACTCACCCCTCTTCACTACAATTTATCTCATCACATCAAACGTAGTCAACTTTCTCATTGAAAAAACAGCAGTAATCTCTCTTAACTCAGCCAGTGTAATGATGATCTCATCTCCTACCAGGTCTGCAAAGATGAAATGCTTGACAAAATTACTCCCTCACTTCCATCATACCTCAACCTCTGCAGTCTGGCTCAGGGTTCTCTCTCCACTAAAACTGCTTTCATCCATGTCTCCCTTCTCATTAAACCCACTAGACACTTTCAGCCCGTATATCACTTGAACTCTACCTGACACTGTTGAGTACTCCCTCCTTACAGCAGGCTCTTCCCTCAGGTTCTCACACTTCACATGTCCTTAATTTTCCTCCATTATCTCTAGTTGTTTTTCTCAATTAACTGGGCCTCTGTCCTGGTCTCTCTTCCTTTTCTGTCAATATTTTCTTTGTAGTTAGTGCTTTGGTGTTTCTTTACCCTTAGGTAACAGAAAGATAATTCTATAGTATCCTATCAAGACTTACTGTTTTACCATTCATATCTAATTTCAACCCAACTGGAAATTACTGGTTTTGGTATGGTGCGAGAAAGGGATCAATTTTATTTTTCCCCATATGAATATCCAATTGATGCAGCATCATTTAGTGAAAGGCTATCCTTTACCCACTGCTCTATTGTGTCACCTTTGTTATAAATAAAACATACCTATGCGTGTGTGTGTCTCTTTCTAGGCTCTGTGTTCTGTTACACGGCCTGTTTGACTATACTTATACCAATACCAAGATTTATAATAGGTCTATCAGGGGTGGGCAAACTTTTTGACTCGAGGGCCACAATGGGTTCTTAAACTGGACCGGAGGGCCGGAACAAAAACATGGATGGAGTGTTTGTGTGAACTAATATAAATTCAAAGTAAACATCATTACGTAAAAGGGTACGGTCTTTTTTTTTCTTTAGTTTTATTCATTTCAAATGGGCCGGATCCGGCCCGCGGGCCGTAGTTTGCCCATGGCTGGTCTAGGTAATCAAGAGAGAAAATCTTCTCACATTTTTTTCTTCATAAATTTTGTTGGGATTTGTTTTTACTGGAATTAGACTTGCATTGAATATATACATCAATTTAAGGAGGAATATCTTTACAATATTGACAATCCATAAACATGGTATATTCCCCAATTTATTTAGGTGCCTGAATTTATCTTAATAGTACTTGTTTATTTACAAAGAATTATTAAACATCTTTCTTTGATTTATTTCTAAGCATTTTATATTTTTATAAAACTTAAATAGAATCATTGAGATTATGTTTTGTAACTATTTATTGCTGGCATGTAGAAATGAAATTGATTTTTGTAGTTTGTCACAAGGGCCAGCCCATGCTAAACTCATTTTACTTATTCTAATAATATACTTGTTGAATAGAATCTGGATTTCTACATAAATCTGCATATAATTATATCATCAGTTTTTGAATCTCCAGTATAACGTTGAATAGAAATGATGACAATAAGTATACTTGTCTCTTTCCCCAATATTATTTTTCTAATATTATTTTCTCTACAGTTATTTCTGTGGTTAATCCCAAAGAGTAATAGTATATTTACAGAATAGTAGAGCTGGAAGAAACTTTGAAAGTCATCAGTTGAAATACCAAGAGGTAGGTTGAATTTCTTAACCACACAATAAGAACAGGGATCAGAACGCAGATATTCTGACTGGTAGTTTAGTGTTCCTTTCCCTATACAAAAAGTCTTTCCAAAAAAGGAATACAATTAAGGCCATTTATTTTTATTGCCTTAAGTTAGAGAGTGCTTGAAGTTCAAAGCTTTTAGAGTGGAATAACTTGTGGGCTATGTCACTAACAAAGCCACCACAGACAAGCCAGAAAAGGGGGCACCTCATTGGCAAGTCTACTTTATTTCACTAAACACTCAGGCCCATTTCACCTCCAGGATGCTCCCAGAATGGGCACTTGTCTTATTAAATTTGGGAACGTCTAGTCATTTCACTGACCTTTCTCCCTGTTCCCATGTCAACCTATTCTGGCACCTTAAGAACAGTTGGTAGTGAACTATTTATAGGTGCCTCCTCTCCTTCAGTCTGATTTCCCATGAGATAAAAGGAAATGATTTGTCCAGTTTCCTCTTTTCTCTTTGAACTTAAACTACTGGCAGCTCATGACCCAGTGAAGAAACTTTCATCTGCCCCTTGCCATTGTCAGCACCTTCAATTCCATCATCTCCCTGTCCTCTCACTGGCCTCTGCTTGGTAAACCCCACCAACCTCACAATCTGATTGCCCTGCTCCTTACAACTGGATTGCTAAGCCCTGATGGGACCTAGCAGGCATTAAATAGTATAATTAATTGATTTCAAGAGGCCATTGCAAATGGCAGTACAGATATCATAGGTAGTGCTAGACCATTATTATGTAGCGGAGGAGACAAGATGAACACACGTGGATTAATTAAAGAGCAGTAAATGATAATGTATGTTTAATCTCTTAGCAAATCATCAGCATGCAAATAAATAGCTCCAACACGTGGATAAGTTCAGAAGTATTTAGCCTGGTGCCCATCATCCTGACTTCTACATTGTCATTGCTCCTTTGTTCTCACAAGTTGTTACACCCCTGTCATCTCATTTCTACTTACTGGAAAAAACTTTGTTCTTTCTTCCCTCCTCCCCAACCAAAGTCATTGAGGGAAATGTCTGCTTTGGGTATTCCTGGTTGGAACTTGAAATTCATTTTACTCCAAGAAACAGTGGTTAGGGATGATGTAAATACTTCAGTCACATTACAGGTTAAATGGGCTTTTGTGAACTGACTATTTATAACAATTTCTTTGGAAAAACTGTTCTGAATACAAAATGACCTGCTTTCAAATGAAGTTTCAGAATACAGACCCTTCTTTTAGCTTCAAATACTCAGAACAAAGCACTTAGGAAGTGTGTCCCGCCAGTGCCAGGGCACTCCTTCCTTAGCAGTGTGGATTGTCTTCTGATTTTCCATATGCAAAGGAATAAGTATGGATGTATCGAGCATTAAAGCATAGTGGGACACTTGTTCTTTGTTTCCATGGAGACGCAGTACTCCTCATGGTCTTTACCTGTACAAGGGTAAAGAGGGTTAAAATATTTCAGGAGACCTGAGAATAGACTGCGCATGCTTTGTGTACAGCTCCCAAGTCTGCAAAGTGAACAATGTTATCTTGGATTGTACTCTTGGTCTAACCCAAGGAAGACAGCTTTTAGAATAGATATTGTTCATAATCATGAGACTGCTAAATAATATAAGTGGAGTCAGATCTGAAAAGGACAAATTCCCAGTGTGCTCTTTGGCAATGCTACCCAAAGTGTGGTCCACAAATCAATAGCATCAGCCTCACAGGGAAGGTTGCTAGAAATACAGATTCTTGAGCCTGAACCAGAATCTGAATCTCTGGGCCTTTCCAAGTGATTTTTCTGCACAACAAAGACAACTGGTACTGGGCTTGTCTTCTCTGAGCTCTGTGGACGCAGCATTGGTGGTAGTCTGCTGGGACTTGTAAAGCTCCCATAGCCCCAGAGATGCCTCACTGGCCATGTTGGGTCAGTGTGCTAAGCATGGCACCTGGCACAGAGCAGGCTCTTAATAGTTGTAGAATGAATGGATGTACATGGCCCCATGTACTGTGTGCTTCTCCTTATACTCTATATACTTCTTATTATCTGTTATTAATTGACCCATCTTCCCCCCCCCCCCCCCCGCCCAAATTCATATGTTGATGTGCTAGCCTCTAGTATGGCAGAAAGCAATGGTATTTGGAGATAAAGTCTTTAATGACATAATTATGTTAAAATGAGGTCTTTTGGGTGGACCCTAATCTGGTATGACTGATGTTCTTATAAGAAGAGATTAGGCCATTGACACACACAGTATGAATTCCAGAGAAGAGACAAGGAGGAGACAGCCATCCTCCAGCCAAGGAAAGAGGCCTCACAAGAAACTAACCCTGTTAATACCTTGAAATTGGACTTCTAGCATCCAGAACTGTAAGAGAATAAATCTCTATTGTGTGAGCCCCCTAGTCTATGGTGGCTTTGTCACAGCATCCGAAGCAAACTCATACACTACCCCACCTCTGCCCTCACACATCTGGAGTGCTTTATACAAAGTTCTGCCCAGAGTAATTGCAAATTCCTATAGCAACACATCACTGGCTTTAAAGTGGGGATGGCACATGAGATTTTCTTGTTGGACCATTTGTGTAGATCATCTGTGTGCAGTCCTGACTCAGGTGAGAGTGTGCTCTTCTGTGCTCTGATGTCCAACCAGGGAGGCAGGACAGCCTCAGCCTAACACGCAGGAGGCCAGAATTCATGTTCACCACTAACTACATATGTGTCTGTGGCAAAATGCCCTCACTCTGGGTTCGTTTCTTCACATATAAAAGGGAGACATTAATGACCTCCATATTGACAATTCGCTCTCTGTGACTGGGGTGTTGAAAGGGTCAAGTGAGGCTACATATGTAAGAGCATAAAAATGCTTTGTAAGTGGAAGGCGAGGATGTGGACTATTGTTCTCGCTTCATTATGAGGACTATTATTAGCAAAGCAGCTCAGGCTCTACAGCTTGGGCAGAGCAGCAGCTGGGAGCCCACAACAGAGCGTCTGCTCCACTGGCTAAGTCACCTTGTGGAATCTAAGGGCCTCAGATTCAGCCCAGCAGCCATTCACTCAGAAAGTTGCCAAAGGGTCATATAAACATGTTTGTATTTTTTAAATCTATTTGTCCCCGTACATTTTCACTTCAGCTTCAGTGTGTGTGTGTGTGTGTGTGTGTGTGTATGCATGTGTCTTCCAACTCTAAGCAGACCAAGGTAACACATCTATAATTTGGCTCCATTTTGCCTGTCTCCTTAATTTAAACCATCCCATTCCTTCCTACTCTCATTAAAGCACCCTTGTTATCTTGGATCAATATGGGTATAATTTGATTGAAGATAAAGGCCCCTTATTTCTGAGTTTAAGTCATCAGAACAAAGAAATCATGTCAAGGACTCTGTTCGGCCAGAAAATGCAACAGATTGAGTGCTAAAGGACACCAGACAAAACAAGGGAATGTTTTGAGAGATTGTTGATGGAGTTTAGACTCAAAGACTTCTATTTAATTCAAACCACATAACAAATGATGGTGATATCATTAATATAAATATCCCCCATGGGCCATCGTTTTCCCTCCCATTTCATAGCACTGACATCACTTTTGCATATTATATCAATGGCATTTTCCATATTCTGCTGAAAGGTCACAATTCTGTTAGTAATGAGATTCAGTCCCCAGCCAGACTATTCCAAGACACCACCGCCCATTTCCCAAACAATTTTGAGGGCAGCTTCCAGCAGGATGAATTCCAGAGAGCAGATGTCTCCTTGGGTGTAAGCCATGAGTTAAATTGGGGAGAGTGCACTCCTGATTTCTTTGGTCACTGGAGTGATGGTCAGGCCACCTAAGAGGACCCATAGTAGCAGCCAATGTCCAGGAGGATGGGGATTCCACAGAGGCTGGAAGCCAAAGGGCCCAGTGACACCATCTTTCTGGGTCTACCCCTCAAGTCCTTGCTAGTGTAGACACAATCGTCAAACAATGCATCCCTAAAATAAGACTGGTAGGCATAATTTGCCTGAAGATTAAGATTTTTTAGCATGAAGCAGAACTGGGATGGACACCTGGCTCTGTTTCTTGCATAGCTGTGTGGCTTTAAACAAATTGCCTAGCCTCTCTGTGCCTCAGGTACCCAGCTGTAAAATAGGGATGGCAACAGCCTGTTCCTCAGTAGGTTTGTTGTAAGGATTTAAAAATAAGGCATGTACGCCTTCCATAAATGCTGGCTCTATTATCACTATTAATGGGGATTTCAGGGTTGAACTTAACTTGAATATCTGCTGCACTCCTCCTGTTGGGACTGAAGAAAGGAAGTAGAGGTGCTTTTGACCACACTTGTTGAATTTGGTGATTCTTAGAACAGAAGGGGAACGAAGAGCAAATTTGACAGCATTCATTGGAATCCTCAGAGAATAGGTCATCAGTTATACATCTCTGTCTCTTTATAAATGTGAATCTGTGCATGGGTCCATTCTGAGCTCATTTGCTAAGTCAATAAAATTTGTTTTCATTCCTCAGGCTGCTGTGACTACACACTTTTTACCTTTATATTAACAACCCTGGCTTCCTTCCTCCAGCATCCAGTGATTTCTCCATTCCCACCTGAGTTAATAGGAAGGTTAGATTTCTGCCATATTAGTGCCAATCAATGCAACATGCTAGCCCTCCCAGGAGTGTTTGCCTTTCAAAGGAGAATGCACAAGAGAAAGAGGATCTTCTGATTACTATGTTGGGGGAATGACACAGACCACCTGGATTTCAGCAGGGCAATTGACAAAAACTTTCAATGTCCATGTGGAAGAGATGGAGAAACAGCGACCAGAAAAGAGCACAGTTGTATTTATAACTCACCGAATTCCTTGACCAAAGAATGCTTAGTAAAGAAAGGAGGCACAAGAAGGTGGTGTCCCTGCAGAGGGTCACAGGGCTTTTTCTGAGGATACGTGTGGGCCAACATTTTTATCAATAACTTAAAGGAAAACTCAGATGGCATGCTGAATATGCTCACAGATGTTTGGATTTGTAGCAGGCGCATTCTGATGATTACAATTATTCCATGCTCTTATCTGACCTAAGTGCTGGGCATGATGGGCCAAATAGTCCTCATTAATTGCACTCCTGCTCAGCCCAGGCAATATGCCAGGCCATTTGCCCATGTGATCTCTATCCTCCCATTATAAATAAGGAAGTTTTTGCTCATCATGGTTAAGAAACTTGATAGAATGTCACAGAGAAGTGGAAGAACAGGTTTGGAACTTGAATTCAGATCCATACAAGTCCAAAGTCTATGCTCCGCCATTACCTTACTCAGTCTACAGTAAATTTTGCACTTGCCCTGCAAATACAAGGGTACAAGTTATTTAGTGGAGGAGCAATGTGTCTGCACGTACAGATGCAAGGGAGAGGACAGAAGAGAGAGGGGGACAAGGTCTGCTTTAATCTGTCCTAGCCATCATGGCCAATGGGAAAGAGCTGATGACATTTAGTCTGGCTAATGGAGACCCACTAGTTCTCTTCAGATATTTAAAGGGCTGTTATGTGGAAGAAGCATTCAGAGTAACCCAGGGAGGTGGATCTTAATTCAATGTGAGCTGGACCTTTCTAAGATGATGAGCACTGTCTGTCTATGCAGCAGGCCCCTCCTGAGGGGGCATCTTGTCCCAGGAGCCCCCAAGCTCTGGCTCAGATCACTGCCCACCGGCAGTGATACAAGCAGGGCCACAGAGCAGGGACGAAAACCTCCACTTGACAGATGTCCCGGTGGTATTCCTCATACTCTAGCACCTGGGGTGGGAACACATTTGGGGACAGAGGGAGTTCTTTCTATCCTTAAATATACCTCACAGGTTTCTGACTCTTCTACTGAATATGCAAAAATTAGGCGCTAGAGATGGCCTCCCATTATACAAATGCCAGCAAAACAGTGGCCTAGTTTAGTCCTTTGTTTGAAGGAAAGGCCTAAAAAATCCCTCAAGCAGGCTTCTGGGGGAAAGAAAAACCCTCGAAAGTACAGCAGAGCTGCTTTGAGAAGCACAACATGGGCTTTGTTCTGCTGGGCCAGCCTGTGCCAGCGGCGCAGTGAGCAAATGGAAAACTGTCCTGGCAGAGCGTGTTCATCAGCCTTGCCATCTCCCATTATTCACAGATTCGTACACAGACCTTCTTGCTGGGATGCTCACGCGCACGCATTTGAGCTACATGGAGACGCTGTTTTCTTTTCATTTTCAAGGCAGTAAACCAGGAAGAGCCTTAGACACCCTCCCAGTAACTGGAATACTAACAATGAAACACACCAAGCCCACAGCCTGCCTGATTATTTCCTAATTTTCTCTTTATGCCGGTTCCAGCCCAAAGACCCTGCCAGATGCAGAAAGCTTCCTCCATGGCAGCACACATAGTTTCCATTCCCCAGCTGAGAGCCAGCATCCAAGAGGATCTTCTGATTTGAAACTGAATGAAACAAAAGATGGCCCAGAACTCCGTGCAGCCAGGAAACAGAGGCTCACCAGCCAGAAACCTCTGCCGCATCCCAGAAATCCCATGGGGCAGGGAGAGGGCACATAGCATGCTTGCCATACAGCCTCCTAGCAATTCTCCTACCAAAGATTTCTTCAGGGTCTCGGTATAATTTTGTAAAACCACATTCCATGTTATACGCACAGTCGTGTGCCCTTTGTCTCACTCTCTTCTCTCATCCATATAGGACTTCATAACTTCGCCCTCCGGTCATTTATTTATTTTTTAAAATATTGATTTCAGAGAGGAAGGGAGAAGGAGAGAGAGATAGAATCACCAGTGATGAGAGAGAACTACTGATTGGCTGCCTCCTGCATGCCCCCTACTGGGGATCGAGCCTGCAACCCAGGCATGTGCCCTTGACTAGAATTGAACCTGGGAGCGATCCTTCAGTCCTCAGGCCAATGCTCTATCCACTGAGCCAAACCAGCTAGGGCAGTCATTTATATTTTTCATTCACTTCTTTCATTCATTAATTTAGCAAACTTGTCTTGAACATCCCAAAATCCATTCATTTCTCCAACATTTCTTGAGCACTCATCACAGGTAAGATGGGTGGGTTAAAGAACTTGATATGACACAGTTTCTGCTCAGTAGCAGGACCCTCACACTTTGAACCCTTCCTAAGTGTTTGGCGCTTTCTAAGAGCTTTTGTCTATGTTACAAATGTTCTCAGCTGTGTATCTCCAACCCTGACTGCTTTCCAGAGCCACAGTCAGATTTCAACCAAGATGCCGGCGAGAGTAGCATCATCCTGAGTGTCCCATGGACACCTCAACTTGAACATGTTCAGAACTGACCTTATGTTCTCCTCTAAGCCTGGATTTCTTCATGATTTTCCTTTCCTGTTAGACAGAGCCATCTTTGCATTGCATGGGCTCAGGCTCGAACATATCTTTGCTATTCCTGTACACTTTTCCCAAGACAACAGTGAACTTCACCTCTAAAATGTCTCTCATTGACACGTTATATATCAACTTTCAAATATACAATATTTGAATTTTCAAATATACAACACAGTATTGTTAACTACCTTCACTCTGCTTTACACCACATCCCCAAGACTTATTTAGTTGATAGCTGGAAGTTTGTACTTTTTAACCCCTTTTCCCCATCCCACCTCCTTCGATCTTTCATTCCCCACTCATCCCTTTTCATGAAAATGTTTTGTTCATTTAGTTTCTTGTGCAAAATAACATTTACCTTGAATAGACAGCCCCTTTCAATGATTTATTCAGCAGCGTGCTGACCTGGTGAAGCTCTGGCTTTGAAAGGGGAAATGAGATATAAATAAGCATTGCATGAGCACGAGAGACACGATCAGTGCAATGAGAGTTCAAGGGAGGAGAAAGCACTTAGCAGCAGAGGAGATAGGAAGGTTTCGTGAGGACCTGGGCTGGAAGGCTAAGTCTGGGGGGATTTCTGTTGGCAGAAAAGGGAAAGAGGGCACCAGGCAGGGGTAATAGCATAAGAAAGGGCAGGAAAATCTAGAGAGTATCCGCAAAGGCATTTCACCAGTGTGAGTGGGCATCCTGGGGAGGAGTGGAGGGTAAGACTACATTGTAGGGAATATGCCATGCTAGGGTAATATCTTGTAGGTAATGAGTAGAAAAATGACACTGTGAGAATGTGAATTAGGGAGATTCTTTTGGTGGCAAAGTGAAGGACGAACCAGACTGTGGAACTATGGAGTGGGGGAGACCAGTTGAAGGTTCTGGATCTAGAAGTGGCAGGAAGTGTAAAGATGACGTGACGAGCTGAGGAAATAGATGCTGAAGGTGAGAAGAGATGAGGCCACAAAGCGGAGTGGGTATGATTAGTCCGCAGAGGGAGTCATTAAGCAAGACAATCTCCGCCTCTACCAAGAATGTTAGAGATAGAGATTAGCTATTAAGTAACACTTCCCAGAATGATCAGGTAGTTTGGGTGTGTATTTGTAAGCTACAGGCTATATTAAGAATCTGTTGTAGAGAATGAAACAAATAAAGTTGAAAAGTTGCTTCCCTCCTGAATCAGTTCCGTTCATGATATCATCATTCTTCATTCTTTCCGTCCTAGGACTCATCTCCCCTCCTCTTGGACTCTGATACTGTCACAGGCACTTCACAGTGTGTGAGGGACAAACCTCAATGGTCAGAGCTCCCTGGCCACATCAGCTGCTTCTCCAACAACTCACATGGTGGTCACACTTCCCTACATCATGGTGATTCGGGGACTGAGGAGAGCAATTAAAGGCAAGTGTCTACCTAGGAGAGGGCCTTCTACTAATCACCAGGAGTAGTTAGTTAAAATTCAGCAGATTGTGGGGTCCTTTCCCAGTGATCTTGGTTTAGAAAGTCAAGGGAGGAACCTGGAAGTCTATATGTCTAGCAAGTTTTCAGGTGATGCTCATTGGGGGTGGTCCACTGAGCACATTTTGAGAAACACCACCAGGGAGAGCATGGCTGTTATATCATTTCCAAGAAAATTTTCAAAGCAAAACGTACAAATCGCTTACTGTGCACAGAAGTGTACATTGATGCGTGTGTATATATGTATATAAACACACACATACACAAAGAGTCCATAGAAGTCTAATTTTAAGCAATGCTACTTCCTGGTTAACCTTCCAACATAAACTGGTTGTAAAATGTATCCCTAGGAAGCTACATAAGTTGAGTTGCTATACATGGATTTGGGCTAGAAGCCAATTAAAACTCCCAGGTCTTTTTCACATGTGCTGCCCTTGAGTTATTGACTTAAAAAAACACACATTTACACATAGGACTTTACATTTACTCTTGTTATTTTCCACCCATGATTCCATTTGACTGGCTGGCCTGACTCCATGCGGTTGGGGTCGTGTGCCCACTACTCTGAACAGCTGAATTCACAAAGGACACTCCTCCTTGTAAGCCTGTGGGACATTTATCAAAGCCAGTCGATTTTCCTGAATTGACAATGAACAACATATTCTATTTATAGTTTCTTATTTTCTTTCTAAATTTAATTTCTGATTTGGGCAGTTAAGAACTAAAATAATGACTTAATGCTTCTGGAAGTCTCCGCAGGATCATAACTGCATTACATTCATCTTTAGGTGTCTCCAGCCTGTAGTGAGAGAGGGCAACAAATGATTGCTGAACAGGGAATGAGAAAGGAACAAATTCACATGTAAATTAGTCTAGACTTGGAACTAAATTTTTCAACAAGATAATACCTGATGGTTGAATGACCACAGCTGTACCAAAAAATAATTAACCAATGACTAATTAACCAATTAGTTCATATCGATCAGCCAGTCCTATCTATGGTTTTCTCCCTCCCGCTGTACCAGCAGCAGCAGCCACAGTGTGACCTGGAAATATTAGAGACGCAGACTAGGGAACCCACCAGATCAACTGAGTCAGAAACTCTGGGAATTTATGGCAGAGGGAATGTGATCGTCAAGGACCTTGGTCAGGTAACTTGACTTTTATGTTCTAGTTTTCCTAACTTAGTAAAGGAGCTCCCTGCCCCCTAGGACTGGGAGTGTAAAATGAGTTCATATTAATCAACTTCTTGCACCAGTGCTGGCACATACTGCTACTCAAGTGTTAGCAAGTTTCACTGTCAGTGCTGATCAGAGAGATATAACTGGAAACAAGATACCACTTATTTTCAATATATTTTATTGATTTTTACAGAGAGGAAGAGAGAGAGATAGAGAGTTAGAAACATCGATGAGAGAGAAACATCGATCAGCTGCCTCCTGCACATCTCCCACTGGGGGTGTGCCCGCAACCCAGGTACATGCCCTTGACCGGAATCGAACCTGGGACCCTTCAGTCCGCAGGCCGACGCTCTATCCACTGAGCCAAACCGGTTTCGGCCAGGATACCACTTTTTACCCATCACATTGGTAGAAAAGTTTAAAGCCTGAAAATAGCAAATGTCAAGGATATGGAAAAAATGTCTATTATACAATGCTGGTGCGGCGATTCAATGGGAGAGTCCCTCAGAGAGCAAGGTAGTAATATCAAGTAAAGTTGAACATGTGCCCATCCTGCAATTAGGCAATTCCACTTTGGAATGTATAACCCAGGGCAGCCTGCGCTCCCCAGACCTCCCTGACTGTGAGAACTCTGGAATGGTGGTTAAGCACAGATTCCTGGAGCACCCCAGACCCACTGAGTCAGAATCGCCAGGGAGAAGGCCTGGGAATCCAGATGTTTCACCAGGACCACGGAGCATCCTTATTATCAGACACATTCTTGTCCTCTTATTCAAGATTATCCAGGGAGGCTAAATGCAGCCCTCTGAGCAAAAACAAAATGCCAACGTCTTACAGATGAACCATGAAGAAATGAAGTAATTTTTCTGAGTCATTTTTATAAGAATAACATTTTAAGAAAAATCTTTGTAACAACTGAATTTGGAGAGCGAAATGAAGCCGTCATGTTAATCCCACCCTTCAGCCCATCCACCCACTGTTACAATATCCCGCAGAAATTCCCTGGATGGTCACAACATCTCATCTATTGTTAGTAACAAAACTGAGAAAATGTTGTTTGCTTGTCGGGACACAAAGGTCAGAAGCTGGCCGAACTCTGGCTAACAGAGCTGCAAAATAGCGACAAATTAAAAGGATGTGGAATAAGATGAAGCTTAATCTTCTCATCAAAGAAGAGGAAACATAGTACTTTACAAACAAGGTCGAAGCACTGTGAACCCTCTGGGACACTTACACATGGACTTTTGGGAAAGCCCATGGGGGCTCCCAGCAGACAATCCAAGAGCCGCAGACAAGTGGGCTGTCTGCAGCCTGAGATGCTGCTGGGCCCAGAGGGTGCTCCAGCCAACACAATTGACTTCCTGGTCTCAGCCCTGAGATAAAGCCATCCTAGGAAGGATGCCAAAAATAGGAAGTCCTAAAATAAAAAGAAAACAAGCATTGTTTTTTCCTGACACTGATCCTCTTCACGTGGGCCACCGAAAGATAAGTTACCCCCTTAAGAGAACACCTCCCAGAAAAAGAGGGGGCGGGGGAATGATTCTAGACTGATTCTAGACTGGGCATTTCTGAGGTGTAGGGGCTGCATTTTGACTATGGTTGAAAGCCACGGAACAGCTGGATTTCCAGCATCAGCACTTTCCCCGAATCTCCATGCACCTCCACGGCAGCTGCTCATGCCTTCAATTTACAACCAATAATTAAGCTTATAACTGTTATTCTTTGCCCGTGTGTTTGCCCAGACGTGAAAACTCTACTGCTCGTTGTTTACTTAGCTTGCTCAGCCTGGTGGATTGAAAAAGGAGCAGGCTGACTCATCCAGAGGAGAGGCAAATCAGTGATCAGGCCCAGAAAGATGTTTCTTCTGAAGGCAACGTCTCCTGCAGAAGCGATGAAACTGCACTGTGCTGGTTTGTTGTATGTTTGTTGGCTTATGTTTTGTCCAGGACCTCTTCTTTCCTTGCAGCCGGAAGTTGCTTTTCGCACAGCATCTTAGGAACAAAGAGGAAAATAGTCTTCCAGGACCACCTCCTACTTCTCTAAGGATGTGGTTTCTTGTCCCCAGACAGTCATTCTCATGAACATTTTGGTAAATATGACAATAGATGCATCAGTTGGCTTCCAGAAGTGCTGCTCCTTGTAGGAGGTGCTCCCTCCTCCTCTGGGGCCAGGCAACCCCTCAATACTGTCCTCCACGTGAATCTCAATTCTGCATCAACACCTGCTCAACTCATTTCTCCAGGCCCTTGTGTTTTGTGTCAAGGCAGCTGCCCAAGAGGGAGAGAGAAGGGGAAGGAAGGAAATAGAAAGGAAGAGAGAGGGGCGGGGAAGGAGGAGAGCAGCGGGTTAGAAGAGGTCAAGGAGCATTCAGTCCTTGGAGGTGAAGAATAAGAAGACCAAAGGGGTGTGTGTGTGTGTGTGTGTGTGTGTGTGTGTGTGTGTCTGTAAAGTAAGAAGCTAGTTTCTAATGTGGCTGGGAACTGGCTCTGAAGGCAATCCCTGGGGGAAAGCTTTAAAAAAATAAACATAAGGCGGGTTTCGAAATGGTGTTTTTGTAGAGGGAGAGATCTGGGGACTATAGAGGGATGTCTTACATATAGTTGGTAAACAGAAAATGTAGAGACCTGGCAAGGGTTGCCTGTGGGAGGGTCAGTGCAGGAGTTGTGGCAGGATTCAATAGATTCTTGATTTTATGGCATCAAGCTCAAACTCTGTACCACATGCCTTTTACTTTAGTTTCGACTGAAGTCAAATTTTGAAGCTCATTGAAAATAGGAAGTCACAGTGTGGTGAAGGATCAAAAGTAGGGCTATTTGGTGTTTGACATGAGAGAATAAACTGAACTAGCCAGTGACTATGAGAGGGAGACCCACAGAAAGATCCGAAGCTCTCTCTCTATTGCCCAAGGGCTAATTATAATGAGCCAGGGAAACGAAAAGCCTAGCTCTTTGCCCTGGGGAGCTTCCTTAGCGGCTCTGGAGGTTGAAGGGATTGCCAACCCTAAACCACAGAGCAAGCAGATGTGGCATTTAGGCTCACCTCATGACCTGAATTGAGGGCAGAACCCCATTTCACCTCATGGCATCACCTGCAGCCTGGACTGATGTCTGCAGGCACCAGGGGATGGATATGACCATCAGAAGAGGGTAAAGGGGCCCTCTTCTGGTGTCTGAGGGGCCACAGCTCTGCTGGGCCCATCCCACCTCACAGCAGCCTAAGGCCTGGAGCCCTGGGGAGAATTGGGTCAGCCACAGATAGAGAAACATCCACGCATTATTCTGGTGCCTCGGAAGATCTGGACTCAAAACTCTCACCAAAAAGGCTGCCAGGACCTTATAAAAGTCTTGCCACAGGCTCCAAGCCATCTAGACCAAGTCTCATCCTCACATTCAGGACCTTGAGCCTCTCAGGCCCTCCTTGCTCTAGTGAGTTGATGACACATGAGGATGTGTTTTCATCACCCTTGAGTCTTGGTCAGACAAGAGCTTTTGGCTCTTGCTCTCCTGACCCCTTCAAAGCACGTGGATGACTATCAGGTAAAACTCAGTCCTGAAGGACCCGGGTCTGCAGGGCCTTCCCCAGCCAGGTTCTCCCTCCCTCTCATATTATGAAATGTTAGAAATCAGAGCTGAGAGGACCACATAAGTCCTTTCACCCAACCTTCTCCTTACCTAGAAGGAGCTGAGGGTACAGATTTGCACAGGTCACCCCGCCAATCAAGCCAGCCCAGTGCTATACTCACAGACCCCTCACCGAGCCCCGCAAGCTTTCTACAGAATGCATTCTCCTTTGACAAACACTGTAGTTATGGGTTTATTTCCATACTTTGTTGCTTTGGGGGATGTCTCAGGCCCAACCATACTTCAATCCCCCTCATGCTTCTTTCCTCCCCGCTGCATCTCTTGGCTCTCATCCTCCCCCGTTCCTCTCCTTGCCCCTCCTCCCACTTTTGGTCATCAGCCCCCTCCTTCTGTCTCAGTGTCTCCCCTTCCAGCTGCTTACAAGAGATTTGGAAAGGGTAGGGAGTAAGCAAAAGACAAAGAACAGGAAAGACTGGTGAGTGGGGAGAAGGAGGAAGTACCTGGAGTTCTTGCTAAACTGTCTTTATATTATTGTACTTTGAATAAGTGACCTCATTTTCCAGGGAGTCTGTTTATGTGAATTTTTCGTCGCACTCTATAATGAAGTTCTCCACATTCCAGTGACTAGAAAGCCCATCTGGGCACTCTCTCTTTAATTAAGTGCACCACTCTTGATCCACTTACTGCCTTGGAAAATTCTTCTGGAGTGACTACATCTCTTCTTTGTTGAGCCAGTCTGGAAAAGTGGGGTGGGAAGGAGGATCGCCAGGAGAGAAAGGCCAAGCTGAAAGCTGCTGCCCTGCCTTGCCCTGCTTGAGGCCTGACCAGGTTCTGCAATGACACAACACACCTCTGGGCACAGCTCTCCTAAACCGCCGCCTGTTGCTCTGCCCTGCTGTCCTCCATTCTCCTTTCCCTAGGCCCCTCCTTGCATGGAACATGACTTGCTTCTTAAAGGGCTGACCTTTGTCCTTTAATCTGTACACAAATTGGTTTTATTGATCTCTAAATTCCTTGAAGCTCTAACCTTCTCTGAATCAAATGTCAATTAGTTCAGGGCGCTATTTGTACACAGGGTACACACACACACACACACACACACACACACACACACACCCTGGGGTCTTCTTTATCAAATGTGCATTCATCATTGCATCTTTCATGTGTGCGTTTTGTTGCTTAACCCACATGGCAATTCTGACTACACTCTCTTCAAGCCAAGTGGACACAATCTCTAGTGCTGAGGGGCGACAAGTATATTTGGGCAGGTACAGCCCTTCAGTGGGATGTCCCTGCACCACACCATGTATCTCCCACATCAAATATGTGCCAAGAAGGGCCCAGTGCTCCTTTATGGGCCTGACTGCTATTGATGACAACTTCTGATCAGTAAGAATGTACAGGTCAGCCAAAGACCATTCACATCCTCAAGTCAAGAAATTTGTTTCCTTATCTTTCCTAATGTGGCAGCTGTGTGTCGTCCTGAGCGCAGTCCTGTAGGTTGTTCTGAAGCTAGAACAGAATTGCTTCCTGAGAGGTTGCAAGCAGATGCTGCTTTCAGTGTAAAACCTAGATTTTACACCAGGTGGAATGTCCTTCTTATGGGGAAAGCTGCTTGGTTGCGCCATTTTAAATATATTTTATTGATTTTTTTACAGAGAGGAAGGGAGAGGGATAGAGAGTTAGAAACATCGATGAGAGAGAAACACCGACCAGCCGCCTCCTGCACACCTCCTACTGGGGATGTGCCTGCAACCAAAGCACATGCCCCTGACCGGAATCGAACCCGGGACCCTTCAGTCCGCAGGCCGACGCTCTATCCACTGAGCCAAACTGGTCAGGGCTTGGTTGCACCATTTTAATTCACAATTCAATTATTCAGTGTGGGCCTAGTGTGATACGAGTTCCCAGGGTTGTGGTAATGAACAAAACAGAGGCTCTGCCGTCCTGAAGCCTGTAGCATAGTGAAGTATCCAGTTTACCCTGGGACCATCTGGGGGTTAGGAACACTGACTTCCTGCCCCCTGCTCAGTCAAAAATCTGCATACAACTTTGGACTCCCTCTAAAACTTCACTACTAATAGCCTACATTAACCAGAAGCCTTACCTATTACATAAACAGTCAATGAATACATATTTTGTATGTTATTTGTAAGCTAGGGAAAAGAAAATGTTACTAAGAAAATCATAAGGAAAACACAGTTATAGTATTGATTGGGAAAAAATCCATGTGTAAGTGCCACACAGTTCAAACTTGTGTTATTCAAGGGTCAACTCTAAATACAATCAAGTAACCAAATATTGAATTGCTCTGAAGGAAAGAAAAAAAGCAACCACAGGATCCCTGATGTATAACAACAGAGGAGGATTAAATCAGACAAAGTATTCACTGGCATGGAAAGTGAAGACCTAAAGAATGAGAACATGTTAGTCGAGTATGATGGCAAGGGGGAGGATGTGCTAAGCAATGGAATGTTCCAAGCAGAGGAAACAACATGTGTCAAGGGCTGGGGGGCCCTGGGGGAGACGCAGCTCGTTGAGGAAGTGAAGGGAGGTTCGTACAGTGTGTGCAGCGGGAGAGGAGGTTGGAGAGGCACACAGAGGTTAGGTTACGAAGCACTGTGTAAGCCATGGAGGTAGGTTTATATTCTAATCAAAACACAAGGGGAAGCCATTGTCCAGTTTTAAACAGAAGGGCAACACAGTTCATTTTATGTCTGGCAGAGATAACTGGCTGCTGGGCAGAACAGGTCAGAGGGAGACAAGGGTCTATGGCAGAGACCAGCGGGGAGGCGATGGCTAGGTGTGGGCAGGAGACGGTCCCTTGACCAGTGGGATGGAGAGAAGCAAACTAACATGTGGTGCTTTGGCTCCTGAAAGAAAAGATCCACGAGGAGTTACTGAGGCCTTACACATGGCTGGTGAGGGAAGGAAGGAATGAAGAATGAGATGCAGGATTCTGGCATGAGAACCTGAGATCATGGGGTGCCATTTGTGGAGACAGAGAAGCCTGGGAAAGTAGCAGCTTGAAGAGAGTGTAGGAGTGAGTCGGGATTCCTGTTTTGAGGCGCACATGAGCTATTCTGTGTCTGGACTTAGCCTATGCCTGTTACGGGTGCTTGTTCCTGTGAATACACCTGCTACTTGAGCACTCTTTGCTGAAGGGGTGGGGTGTGGGCAAGGAGGAATGCAGGAGAGCCAGCTCTTCGCCTCTGCAGGCTTGCTATTGAGATACCCCCGTGTGATTTGATGTTTTACACAAGATTTTAAATCTGATGTTTGTGAGATGTACTCTAGGGCCCGACTACACCCTGTGGGTGAGCTGGGAGCGGAGGAGGATGGCTGGAGGGAATAGATGTCCATATTCTCAATCATCCTCAGGAGTGAGTGGGAAGGCAGAATATGAGGACGTGGTGACACCCCTCTCGGGTACTAGTGTCTAGTCAATGTAAACATTCCACCTGCCACCTGAACAGAGAATACTCAGCTGGGCTCTTGAAAGAGCTATTAGACAATAAAGCTCCACAAGTAGTTCTGGAGTGGGTATTGTTCTCATGCTAGGGCTCTATGCTCATATATACCGACACAGTTCATTTGAAACCTATTTAGGTATTTCAATGCATCTTTAAAAATAAGATCTATCCTATATGACTACTGAATATGCAATCAGTAAATTTTCACATCTGCAGCCAAATTGGGGAAAAGACTGCTTTGATTAGATAAAAGCTACAATACAGACTTTAACTCATTTTGCAATCTGCAAGTCTAAGCAAATATTTCATTGTATTATTTACACATTTCAACAACCTTAATGAATAAATAAACATTAGGTATGCAGGAACAACAAAGATAGTGGCTGATTCTCATCAGTAACAATGCAGGCCACAAAACAATAGTACATGTATTGTGCCAAAAAAAGTGCCAAAATAGGCAAACAAACAAACATAAACCTGTTATTTTACAGTAATACAGCAAAGAAACATCCAGCAAAAATAAGCAAAAAAGCTACAGTAATTAACACAGTGTGACAGAGGCATAATGACAGACAAATAGACTGATAGAATAAAATACAGAGCACAGAAATGAATATATATAGATATAGATATAGATATAGATATAGATATATGTAGATATATAGCTATATATACATATATATAGACATATATATATATATATATATATATATATATATATATATATATAGACATATATATATATATATAGTCAGATAATTTTCTTTGAGGTGACAAGACATCCAATGAGGAAAGGATAGTCTTTTCAACAAATGATGCTGGGAAAACTCAACATCCAAATGCAAAAGAATGAAGTTGGACCCTTACCTTACACCAGCGATTTTCAACCAGTATGCCACAAGAATTTTTAAAACTTACCATACCTGACTATTTAGTCAGGGGCACTGACTTCTTTTCCCTTAAATTTTCAAATGAAAAAATGAAGAAACAGCCATCCTAGGTGAATGAATCAAAATTATATCTATTTTTTGTCAAATTGGCAAAAAATATATTTTTTGTTGTGCTGTAGAATTTTAGTAATTAGTTTGTGTTCCATGAGATGAGAAAAGTTGAAAATCACTGTCTTACACCATGTGCAAAAATTAACTTTAAATGGATCCCAGATCCATTGGAAGACCCTGAATATGAGTTAAAGCTATGAACTCTTAGAAGAAAACAGGTGAAAACTTTATGACATTGGATTTGGCAATAATTTCTTGGGTATGACATGAGAAGTACAGCAACAAAAATAAAAATAGATAAATTGGACTATATCAAAATTTAAAACTTCTGTGCATCAACAGAATAAAAAAGCAACTTACAGAATGGGAGAAGAGATTTACAAATTATATATCTGATAAGGAGTTTATATGTAGAATATATAAAATACTCCTGCAACTTAACAACACAAAGCAACCCAATTTACAAATAAGTAAAGGACTTGACTAGACATTTTTTTTTTCAAAGAAGATATACACATGGCCAACAAGCACAGAGAAGATGTTTGACATCACTAATCATTAGAGAAACCATAATGAGCTATTACCTCACATCCTTAGAATGGCTACCAAAAAGAGTGAGAAAAAAATAAAATAGGTGTTGGCAAGGATGTGGAAAAAACAGAATCCTTATGCACTGATGGTGGGTATGGAAAATGGTGCAACTGCTGTGGAAAACAGTATTATAGCAGTTCCTTTTAAAAAAGGAAAATATAGTTACTATATGATCTAACAATTTCACTTCTGGGTAGATACCAAAAAAATTCGAAGTGGGGTCTTAAAGAGATATTTGTACACCCACCTTCATAGCAGTATTATTCACAACAGCTAAAATGTTAAAGCAACCTAAGTGTTCACTGAGAGATAAATGAGTAAATAAAATTTGATGTATATGTACAATGAAATATTATTCATCCTTGAAAAGGATGGAAATTATGACACATGCCTCAACTTAGATAAATGAACCTGGAGGACATTATGCCAAATGAAAAAAAAAATCCAGTCACAAAAAGACAAATACTATATGATTTCATTTATATGATGTGCCTAGAGTAGTCAAATTCATAGAAACAGAAAGTAGAATGGTAGTTGCCAGGGGCTGAGGGGTGGAATGAGGGGTTGTTGTTAAATAAGTACAGAGGTTCAGTTTTGCAAGATAAAAAGAGTTCTGGAGATTTATTTCACAACAATGTGATATATAGTTATCACCACTGAACTTTACACTTAAAAATGGTTAAGATGGTATCTTTTATGTTATGTGTATTTAACCACAATTAAAAATAGCCTGGCCAGTGTTGCTCAGTGGTTGAGCATTGACTATGAACCAGTCAGGGCACGTGCCTGGGATGTGGGCTCGATCCCCAGTGTGGGGCGTGCGGAAGGCAGCTAATCAATGATTCTCTCTCATCATTGTTTCTATCTCTCTCTCCCTCTCCCTTCCTCTCTGAAATCAATAAAAATATATATTTTTAAAAAAACAAATGAACAAATAAGGCACTTAAAAAAAGCTAAGATATTTTGCTTCTAACATCATCCTATATAATAAAAGCCCAATATGCTAAGTGTCTGGTTGAGTGGTCAGTCGTTCAACCAATCAAAGCATAATACGCTAATGATATGCTAAGGCCACTCAACCACTCGCTGATGTGCACTGACCACCAGGGGGCAGATTCTCTGACTGATAGGTTAGCTTGCTGTTGGGGTCCGGCCAATTGGGACTGAGCGAGACGGGCTGGACACACCCTGGAGCCCTCCTGCGTACCCTCCCCAGCTGGCCAAACTCCTGAGTCCCTCCCCGGCCTTGATAGTGCACCAGTGGGGTCCCTCGGCCTGGCCTTGCCCTCTTGCAATCCAGGACCCCTCGGGGGATGTCAGAGAGTCGGTTTCAGTCTGATCCCGCAGGCCAAGCCAAGGGACCCCACTGGTGCACGAATTTGTGCACCAGGCCTCTAGCCTATTTAATAAAAGCCTAAACAACCGTTATGGTGGAACAACCAAAATGACCAGTCACTATGATGAACACTGACCACCAGGGGGCAGATGCTCAATGCAAGAGCTGGCCCCTGGTAGTCAGTGCACTCCCACGGGGAAGTGCCGCTCAGCCAAAAGCCGGGCTCATCACTGGTGAGCAAAGCTGCCATGGTGGGAGCCTCTCCATGGCAGCAGGTGGAGTGGGCCGGGATGAGCCCAATTTGGGCTCCCCTCTGGCCGCCTGCCACTTGGCACACTGCTACATCCCTCGGGTGATGACTGTGGGGATCGGGCCTAGGCTGGAGGTAAATATTAGAAAGTTAAAACAAAAAGGAAAGAAAAAAAAAGGAAGGAAGGAAGAAAGGATTGGAGGGAAATCCCATCACTGTAATGAATAAGTGGTCTCCTCTTAAAATAAGATCTTTTTCATCTCCCTTGTGTTTTATAGTTTCAATTTTAACACACAAAGTTATTTATTTTATTTATTTCATTAACACTTTACCATGTTCTGTTGGACTGATTCTCATTTGCAAAAAGACTTATTGTTTAAATGTCTTGCTTTTCTTAAGAAAATCATCATTTGAAGAAAGGAATGTTTAAAGAATTGATTTTCCTCCTCACCGAAGTTCGTTTCCCCTTTCCAAACTAAACAGTTCCCCCCTGCTTCCCCCAGTACATTTCCCCCCAAGATTTTTTAAAAGCCAGTTACAAGTTACAACAACCTTTGGTATCTAAGACACTCTTAAGATTCCACTGTAGATTTAGTCCTTATCCGTCTGAATGTGTTTACCGCGTTGCATAATTCCTGTACAGAGTCAACGATAAATGCTAATAATATTCTACAAACTAAAATCCTACAGCCCTTGAAAGTTACATTTTTTTAGACACAGCTCTGTCCCTTCATGTACATTTCTCTTCCCCCAAGACAGAGCGAAAGGGCTTGTCATGAATAGCGTGCCACCTTCCCACGATTCCATGTGAAAGTCCTACGGTAAAAACATGGCACATTATCTTTAAAACGCATTTTGCCCTGACTTCAGTGGCACTCAGAAGCACTGGAAACAATGCAGCTGGCACAGTTCCAGTGTTTCTGGATACCGCTTCTTAACACAAAGTGAGTTCACACAGGCTGTGGTCCCATTTCTGAGGATAGAGGATACTTTAAATACTGTGCACTTTTGTGTCTAACATACAAAGTCAAGCAGTGAATGGGGGCAATTATCCTGGTGACTCAAGTGCGCCCTTTCTCCCCACATACCTATTTGTGCTTTAATTATCTGAACGTTTCAAATGAAACGTATCTTTCCCTACTTGGATAACTGCTTCATTTCCCTCCTTTATTTTGTGGATGGCAATTCAAAGTATTCCCTAGTCCGTACATGCAGGTGAGAGAAACTTTTACAAAGAAATCATTTTGGAAACAACACTTTTCTCTCTTCTAATGGAGAGCTGTAGAGCACCTCAAATATGGTTCAACGGGCAAAAGGCAGCTTGCCTGTGAGGTTGGGGTCTTCCTGTCCCCCATCCTCCTGCCCTGGGGAGCAGGGAGGGCAGTAGGCACCCTGCCACAGGGCTCTGACGGAAGCTGTCATCCAGGGGGTGGGAGGGCAACTCACCTGTGGCCTGTGCATCATTACCAGCGGTGTTGACAGGCCCGGGGCTGGAGAGGGAGGCCAGGTCTTCTATGCCAACTGGTGACAGGATGAGTGAGAGAGCCTGCTATTGGTGTCACTGATGGACAAGAGGCTTCTGGGCCATGGACAGAAAGTTTATAGATACTTTGTGGAGTCCTTCCCAGGGCTTCATAAGAGGAAGGGGCAGGGGGCGGGATTTCCAGGACAGGATTTAAAATTGTGGACCGGTCTTCAATGTTGGAGTACCCATGTTATATGTTTAGCTGGCGACCTGGGGCTGGGATGAAATCACCCATTGTAGTGTATCCCCATCAGCTTAAGAAAATAGGGCTGAGGTTTGGCAGGTGAACTAACTAGTCCTTTTGTTGTTGTTGTTTGTCCTCATTAAGCTATGAAAGGAATGTGCCGCTGCCTTTCAAAACTGTGTAGACATAGATAAGAAGTCTGTCTCAGGAACCCTTAATGGACTACAATTGGGTAAAAGAAATAAATGTTTGACATACATAGTAAGTTCATCCTCAGAATGTTCTGATATGCCAGAACTTGGAAAATGGCTGGTTGTTAGTGTTATGAAACATAGCAAAGGGAAGTGTAACCCTGAAAGACCTCACGAAACCGAAGGGGAAAATTGTGGTTTTTATTAGTTTTTATTGTATTGTGACTAGGATTCCAAGGTTTCAGACTAAAAGGGACTTTAAAATGTGCTTGGTTCCTTGGTATTGAGCAGGCGAGCTTGTTGATTCCAAATAAATACAGTGCTGAGCGTGGGTGGATTCAGCTCGGAAGTCCATTCTTTCATAAACCAGTGATAATGAAAACAAGATGCTTAGTTTCTGGAAAGGGGGAATCTACTGGCCGTACAACCAAGAGATGCCAAAAGGCTCGATTCATAAAAGCTGTGAAGAACGAGGTGACTGGTTGGAACCATCTAGGACGAATGGCCCTAATGAGAGGTCTGTTACTAAGTCCTGGGACTTGTCAGCAGCTAATGGGGACACTATTTCACGATGCTAAGCCTTTCATTTTCCGGCCATTAATCAATATTTTTTATGTCCGTCTACCTTAAAAGGAACATTTAGTCACACTAGATATTTTAACATAATTTAGTATTGCTTCAGGCCCAAAGCACCACAAAGAGGCCAGAGACACAAGGCCCTGTGGGGAATGAACCCTTCCTTAGAGCCTGCAGCCATTTCTCTCTTCATTCATGGATATGTTTAGGGATCCAAAAAACTATCTCATGCTTAATCTTAATCCCTGTCTACCTACCTGCTATCGGATCTCGGTCATTTTCCTGCTAAAATCTTCAAGCCTGTGTCCACCCACTCAGTCCCTCTTCAACCCCTGAAATTTGCATGTCCGCCTCCAGATAGGACCTCCCTTTCAAAGTGTTCCATGACCCATTCTCTCTCCCCCTGCTGCTCCTCCTCTGCCTCCTTCCTCCTCCTTCTCCACCTTTCTCCTTGTTTTCCTCTCCCACTCTCTACCCACTTCTCTCCCAAATTCAACTTCAGTGAGTTAGTTGATGTCTCATTCTTCTCAGCCCTTCTTTGATCTTGGACATTTTTTACCACTCTATTCCTTTTAAAAACAATTCCTTTGCTTTCCATGTTCTCAGCCTTTCTTGGTCTAATTGTGTCAAGTTTGCATCTCCCTTCATCCTCCCACCCCTTACCTGTGGGTACCTTCAAGTCTCTATCTTGGCACTCTTTCCTCTCTCTGCCTTCTTCCCCAAATCCTTCATCTAGTCTACTGCATCATCTAAATTCTTACCTTTGGTATTAATCCCTTATGTGCCTGCAGTCAAGTCAATATATATTGGGTGCCATCTCATGTGACCAACTGCCTGCAAGATATCTCTCCCAGTTTTTCCTGATGGCACCATAAGGCAAACATGTCCAAATTGAGCATCTTCCCTTCTAAAACTATCCTGTTTCCCAATGGCCCAATTTCTGGTACCTCTCATCTTACTTCCTATCTCTGAAGTGAAAACCCCTGACATTTGATTCTTTCCTATTTTTTAATTGTCAAATCCAAACATTCATATTTCTTACTTCAACAAGACTCTCCTGTCCAGCCTTTCCTTGCCCCCCTCACTCAAGCTGCAACTTTCATTTGGTTGCTTTCCTCTTTGGCAGTCATTTCTATGTCTCCTGCGCCAGCGTCTCTTCTGTCTCTTCCTGCACCACGCCAGCCTTTGATGCACCATACCTATCCCTCTGCCCGTTGCTGCAACAGCCCATAGCAGCTACTAGAACCTCTGCATGAGAACTTACAAGTCGCCCTGCAGGCTGCAGGGTACAGGGGGCTGGATTGGCCAGTGTTGAACCCTAACTGTAGCACTTATAGATTACTCAGTGCCTATCTCTAAGACCTGTAGTTTCTTCCTTTGCAATATCTCTGGCACTTGCCTCTTCCTCCCCACTCCCGCTTCCACCACCTCAGCTTAAGCCCACTCCATGGCTCATGTGGGCAGTGGCAGCAGCTCCCTAAGAAGTCCTCAGCCAGGCTCTGCTTTTCATCATCATCATCATCATCATCATCATCATTTTCATCATCATCATCATCATCATTCGTGTTATGGTTCTTTGTGTCACAATTGATTGAAGACTTTCATATATAGTCCTATCATGTCATCCTCCTAAACATGCTTTACAAGCTAGAGAGGAGAGGAGCAGTTGAATAAACTACAGATAGTACAGATGATGAAACTACAGTTTAGGGTGATGGTTCAGTGGTTGCCCAAAATTGTAGGTCAGGTGACTGGTGGAAACAGGGCCCACAGGATCTGAGCCCCGTGTTCCCTTATAGCTTTCATAAGCTAAGCAACGATCACATGCCTTATCTTCTTAAATCTCCCAGTGGCTCCTTGCTGTCTACAGAACAGTCTAATTTCATTCACTCAGCCCTCAAGGTAGAACCCTCAGGGTCTGATTTGAAGTTATTTCTCCAGGAAATAATTGTGTGCTTTATCTGTACACCATACTCCAGGAAAAGATACCTTATACAATTCTTAGCTTATCTCCCAGCTTTAGCCTATTTTACAGTCTATTCTGTGTGGTCTTTTAAAAATGTAAGCAAGATCATGTCACTGCTTTGCCTAAAATCCTCTGAATAAAATACCAAGTAGTTATCATGGTACACAGAGCCCCACATGACCTGGTCCCAACACTCTCTTTAGCCTCATCTCCTATTATTCGCCTCCTCAAACACTTAGCGCATTGGTTCACCTGTGCTCCTCAGACACACCCAGCATGCTTCCTCTGCAGGACCTTTGCACGTGCCACATCTTGCCTGGGTGATTTCAGCCCTAAAATCCATCTGGCATCGGCGTCAGGATTTTGTTTGTCAGAAGAACTCTCCTGACCATCATCTTTAACATAACACTTCTCTTGTCAATCTCGGGCCATTATCTTGCTTTAATTTCCTTTTCAGCACCTAACGTCACCTGGTATGTTATAGTTTTCCTTGTTAAGCTCCTTTCTCCTGCCACTGGAAGGTCAGCTCAGTGAGAGCAGGACTTTTGTGTTTAGTTTGCTCCCGGATCCCCCACACCTAGAACCATGCCTGGTACACAGCGGATGCTCGTAAACATTTGCCAAACAAATCAGTAAATGAAAACAAGGCTGCTTGTCATTTACTGTGTTCACATTAGTATTCACGCTGGTCTTCCTACTTGGATTTGTGGAGTGTCCACTTTGTACTGGACCCTGCAAAAGAATCAATGCCGTGCTACCCAAGTCCGTCAATACTCAGTTCATGGACCAATGTCAGACCTCCTGAGCAACCTGACCATGCCATCTGCAAGTAATCTCCTCTACACGCCAGGAACAATTCTTTGTGGGGGTTTCTTTGTTTGTTTGCACGGTTTTTTTATTTATTGCACCCTATATATGGTGTGGATATTTGTATGTGTGTACCAGCTGCCCACCAGACCACGCCCTCCTGGTGGGCCAGAGACTTCCTGTGACAGCTCCAGGCACATGCTTTAACTCATAGTACTAGTGTAATAAAGCAGCATTTATAGATATATTTGGAGGGTATGGTTGCCTATTAATTAAACATGTCAATAGAAAACTAAATACAAATGGGAGACTATAAGGTAGATGTAAGAGCATAAGTAACAAAGGGAAGAGGAAAACTGAGAGGAAAGCCAAGAGGAGCACAGATTTATTCTCCTCCCAAAGAATGCATAACATTCTTCGGGTTCAACTCTTCCCTTGAGAAGATGCCTGGAGAATATGACTGCTTCATTGAAGATGACCTCAACTGCCATTTGCTCCCCGAAGCCCACAGGCCAGACCGTGGAAGCTGGGAGCTATCAGTCTTCCTCGGGGCGAGCCCACTTTGCGAACGCTCACGATTGTCAGCACTTTTCCCCTGGCCCTGCTGACGTTGTTCTGCGGGACCTGTGCAACCCCAGAAAGTTCACTGACCCTCGGCAGGCAGAGGTCGCAGGTCTGTTTCCCAGCGTCATTGGCGATCACCCCAGGCTGTGCAGTGACCCGGTTCAGGGACCAGTGGTCAGCAATGGCGAGGGAAGAATCACACCCAACCCAGAACCTTTGCTGCAGAGTCCTGTGTGCTGGGAACTCAGAAGCAGCCCAAGGCAGCAGAGGGGCAGGAGGCGTCTCCACAAAGTAGCCTTGGCGACAGCAGCACAGTTTCCTGGTTATGGGGCAGATGGGCTCTGTGCACAGAGAGCAGGCTGTGGCCGGGAGCTGGGGGACCAGGAGAGCGACAGTCAGGCTCGCCCTGCTTTAGGTCCTTTGGGGAAGGGTGTGGTCATTGCAACAGCTGTGCTGGCAGCTGGTCAGCAGCTGTCTGGCTTTGTCCCCCGCTGCTCAATGCCAGCAACCCTCTGCATTCACCCAAGCTTGTCTGCACGCCTCTTCTCCCTACCTCCCCTCTCACTACCTCCCATGAGTGGTAGGGAATAGGCACCAAGTGTGGCATCTATAAGTCACCAAGGAGAGCCAGATACCCCTGTACCCCAATTTTCCCATCTGTAAAATGCGTGGGATCGTGCTTAGTTGCTCAGTGCCTCAAACGAAATACTTACAAAAACTTGCCTGGTAAACCATCACGCTTATGCTACTGATGTTATCTTTCTCCTATGCATAAACCAAAACCAAAATTTAACTTTTGTTCAAAATTTCAGGATCTTCAGATATTAATGCTTTAGAATGTAAAAATATAAGTTACTTAAAATCGATTGAAATCAGGTCGCATTAATTTCATTTCAAATTGCCTTTGGTGAGCTCAGGAAATGGAGCTTATTCAGTGGGTCTGAGCACCACGCAACTTTGGCAACAGCAGAGCCCCTGGTTGCCTTTGGGGGTGACTCTAAGTGCTGGCAGGAATCATTCTAGACCAGCATCATGCCTTCTACCCCCAAACTTGTCTCTCTTTCTAACCAACACGTGACACCTACAATGTCGCCACATAAGGCAAGAGTCCCAGGCTAAGATGAGAAGCTCTGTTAACTCATTGGCATGACAGAAATCTAGCTCCTTTCCAATAAACAGCCTAGAACACCTTCCGGAGAATGACACAGGTGACAAACAACTGTGTGTGGGGTCTGATAAAAAGGGAATTGTTTTAAATGTCTGTGAAAAGAACGAAAAGAAAGGAGGCAATTAGGCCCTGCTTTTGTCCTCAAAGAGTTTCTAGCATTTAACGGGGTAGATGGATGGTGGTTTTCTACCTCCAGAACCAAGGTTCCATCCAGTGTGAGCACCCCTGCATGGTGACAATCTGACCCTCTAAACTGTGAGCTCAAGGAGAATGGGGAACATTCCTTGGCCACTTTTATTTCTACATTAGAGGCCCAGTGCATGAAATTCATGCATCGGGGGGTTGGGGTTATCCCTCAGCCCAGCCTGCATCCTCTCCAATATGGGACCCCTTAGGGGATGTCCAACTGCCAGTTTAGGCCCAATCCCACAGGGATCATCCCTCTCACAATCTGGGACTGCTGGCTCCTAACCACTTGCCTACCTGCCTGCCTGCCTGATTGCCCCTAACCTCTTCTGCCTGCCAGCCTGATCACCCCCTAACCGCTCCCCTGCTGACTCAATTGTCCCCAACTGCCCTCCCCTGCCAGCCTGATTGCCCACAACTGCCCTCCCCTGCTGGCCTGATCACCCACAACTGCCCTCTCCTGCCAGCATCTTGTGGCGGCCATCTTGTGATGGCCATCTTGTGATGATGTGAGGGTGGCCATCTTGTGGCGATGTGAGGGTGTCACGTAAGGGCGTGAGGGCCATCTAGGCTTTTATTAGTATAGAAATCCTGGAATAAGGCCGGGCACATGGGAGGGGAGGAAGAATAAAAGGTATAACTCAAACACCACCCTGCCTTCAGGGACAATGAGACATGTACATTTCTAACTAGACATGAGGACCCTTCAGAGGACAGAGAACGAAAGGGGTTGGGGGAGAAAGAAACAACCTCAGTTTGGGCAGATCCCGAAAGGTGAACACTCTGGCAGTGAAGATGGACCTGAAAGGACAGCTAGGATTTCAGGAGGCAGAAGAACAGGCATGGGCAAGGCCTGCTCTGGGGAAGCACGGGAATCATCCGGAAACACGAGGTGGTTTCCTTTGGCTGGAGCACAAGGTACATAAAAAAGAACAGTAGGACCCAGAGCAAGGACAGTGTCTGGGGCCCGAGGGGGAGGACATGGGCGCCTCCAGCGGCACCGGGCTGGTTGGGAAAGCAGGAAGGCCAAGGTGAAAAGGCCGGCTGCCTTCCCTGTTGCCCCGCCTCTACTTCTTGTCTGGTTCCGGGACTCAGTTCCCCTGCGTGAAGTGGATGGAGGGACTTTCCTGGCCTCCTCTCTGAGTTTGCAACGAGACTTAGTGGAGCCTGCAACAATGGCTCTCCACTGAGACCCAGAAGCCAGGCTCTGGGCGGCCTTCAGCTGGAGGAGGAAGGGCACCATTGTTTCTATTTGTGGGAAGACGTAGGAAGCAGGGAACAATTCTAACCCCATCAAATTCCAAGAGCTGCTTTCTTTTTATTAATAATAACGAGTAACACAGTTCTTTGGTCAAGGAGCACATACTCAACTCCCCAAATCTGAATCATTCATCTGGACTCTGAAGTGGGGAATAATTCTTCTAAAGTGTAAGAATAATTTGCAAGCCAGCACAGGTTTCTAGGAATAAAGCCAATGAGTAAAAAATATTCTCCACATAAAACATTAAAATGTTACAAGTAAGCCTGAAGTCCCCTTTGACCAACCCCTGCTTCAGCCGCCTCCTCTGTCCACTCCCATCCTTGCACTGAGCTAGTCGTTATCACCATTCCGTTCTATGTGTTTCCAGAACTTTTCAATTCATCATTGTGTTTTGTGCTCATAAGCCTAAATATATTGCTTCTGTGGTTTTGAAATTCGTTTTCGAAAAGCCTAAAGGTGGATCACGAACAGAACCCTGAGTGCATGCTGCAGTGGGAAGATGAAGCTTCTCATTCTGTAAATAAAAGCATTTGCCCGCTCAACCTTGGACTTCCCTTTCACGCCCTGGAAGATGTGGAGGGACAAAGCTGAATCTGTAGTTTCCTGCTTGAGTTTCTTGCACCCTTCTGGAAATCTCTGCTAGACCCCCCGCCCCCGACCCCCCACAATCATTAATATATCGAACAGGTGTAAACAAAAGGAGAGACCCCTGGAGTGACAGGGCTGACACCATTCTGCTCAGACAGAGGTGGGGAACCTGGCCACCACCTGTGAGGGACACTGGCTCCTGGGCTCCTGACACTTGCACCCACCATTTCAGTCAGGAAAACCTGCTCAGATCTCTAATTTGATAGAGATATTGGGCCAGTTTTCTTGCCTTCTTTTAACTCAGAATTCTCTTCTCCCAGCAGGAGACACAGGGTTCAGAAGCCTTGCAGAGAGAGGCTTTCCTTCGAGAAAGGCAGGCAGCTGGCTAGACAATGCGCAGACTGGAAATGTTTAGGTGGATTCTGCATAAATTTAACAATAAAGAAGATTTCTTCACTTGGGTGATAAGCACATCTGAACATTTTTTAGTTCTTCTGCATTTCCTGGGGTTATTCGGAGTGTTAGCTCCCGTGGCCTACCACTTAGAAAGTTGGAGTGCGTTTTCATATCACCTGCTGCCCAGCGTCAGCTCTCACTCCGGATGCGTTAACTGCCGATTCTTACTTTGCCTTCCTGAAGTGACACACACAGCTAATTTCACCATCATCATTTCCCTAGAGGGCAAGCTGAGGGCACGTCCTCCTCCCCTGACGATTTGTCTTCCTTTTCATTTCTATGCGGGCCCTTATCACGAAAAGTTCTCCAGTTTTCATTGTAAAAGCAAATGACAAATTGCTCTGGGGTCAGGTTTTATGAAGATGATAAAATCCTCTGATGGGCTGCAGGTGGTGCTCAGTCGTGAGGCCACCCTGAGGTCACTGCACGGATATTGTCATGGCTCAGCGACAGAGATAGGACAGGTGCCTGGTGTTTTTCTCCCACCAACCTTTTCCCAAGGCTTTCCATGAAATCTGGAGGTCTTAGATGCCAAGGTTTGCTACATAAAAAGAAAATGATTTCACCTTCCAACCTTCCTCAGAGATTCTATTTCTCCTTAAGAGCAACCCCCCACCGCCTCTCCTGTGCAATGAAGCAATGCACCTCTGCTTAGCACCAAGCGGGGCTCCTCAAACTCCTCGTGACCCCGCCTGAGACAACATCCCAATGGTCCACCTGAGGCAGCATTGGCTTGGGATGTCCCACAGTCCTTTTCCCCCGGGAGCTGCTGTCTTATCTGTGATTAAGTGGTGACTCAGCACAGAAGATTCTGGAAGTTGAGGTCTGATCGGATATGGCAGCATCAGGAAAATATATTTTGAAAGAGGGAGCACTGTGCTATTCTGAAATAACTTTCTATTTTGCCAGCCTTGTAAACTACAAATATCGATGACACTCAACTATAACCTTAATTTTAAAGCTCCATATTAAAGTGTTCAGGAGCTCTCTCTTAGAACAGTTATCTCCAGGGGCCTGTGAGCCTGATGGCGGAAGGGAATGGGCTTCGTCTTCCCTTTATCACTCCTCTGAGTGACAAGCACAGCCAGTGGGCACCTCTGGGGCATCTCAGGCGGCATACATGTCAGAAGACGGTGCTAATCCTGCCTCATTCTCAGAAACAGGATGGCCAGTGCTGCAGTGCCTCCTGGGACCATCCCCATCCTGGGATGCTGCAGAATTCTACCTGCGGCTCCTTCCTGAGCAGAGCTCCACGCTTGCCCCTGCCCTGCCGCCCACCCCCCACCTCAGGCCTGGCCTGGGAACAATGAGCGCCCTGTGCCTAGCAGTGCACCCTGAGTGGCTGCCTGCGGGGACAGGGATTGTGGCAGCTCCATGCGCCTCCCCAGAGGTTGGCAGGCCCCAGGCCACACCTCATCTGGATCTGGGTCTCAACCAAACCCAACCAAAGGGTCTCCGTATAACGTCACCTGCCCATCTGGTGTGGTTTCCTCTTCTGAAGAAAGGGCCTTTCAGTGCGTTCAGCCTGTCCATAAAGCACAGCTTAGCTCCCAGCAGGAGGCCATGCCACGCTATTATACTACATAGGACCGCAGAGCACATACAGCGCCCGCATTCCGGCACCAGTGTCAAATGGAACTGCACTTGGATTTGAGCCCTAGCACCTTCTAGCAAGCTGGGTGGTCCTGGGAAGACTCCCAGCCTCTCTAGTGCTCCATTTCTTTACCAGCAAAATGGGGGTGACGATGACAACATGCTGAGGAGGATGTGACGTCTTTTTCATAGGGCTCTTTGTTATATTTAATGTAACAACACAAGCAAAGCACTTAGCAGCATCTAGCAATATAGAAATCTCTGAGTAGCATTATTAAATTTTCTTTAGTACATAGTATGTATTTTGTCCATTTTTTAAACTATTAAAAAATGCTAGATTAAAAAAAATGCTAGATAGTAGGGTGGTAGAGCCAATGTCAATCATCCAGATACTAGATAGACCTCAGTTAAGTAGATTAATTGTATGTGTTCCATTGATGTAGAAAGTGGTAAACTAAGAGAAAATAACCTATTAGAGACACAGGCTGAGTTTTAAGGTGTTTCCTATGTTGAGGCCTAAGTGCCAGTTCCGTCTATGGGAAGGGTGGTCATCCTCTGCTTTGTACAGTAGGAATTAATATTCAGGAAGGTAACCCTGAGCCACAAGATCCAGATCAATGAGAAAAAGGCCCAATTGTTCTAAGACAACATTTTAAAACACCACTAGGTCTAATGGCTTTCTACACAATGTATTGCAAAGGCAAGTGTGTTTGGTGCCTCGAAAGTTCAGTAAGCCTCCGTTTCCCATTTCCCAAGTTTTGGGTGGTTCCTTTTCCAGACTTGACTGAATTGAGTGCGTGGAGAACATTTGTGGGTTGGGAGACTCCTGGGCTGTGCGTGCGTGCATCTGAACCAGCATACATCATGCTTCCTTCCTTCTGTCCTCCTCCAAGACCATGTCATTCGTCATTATCTATGGCTTAGGCCTTGGAGTGGAGCGCAGAAAATGCATAATCACCAGATAATATGCTCCAGTCAAAGCATTTTTCCATGTTATTACATTAACCCTGAAAATACTCCTATGAGGCAACTATTAATATGCAGAAATTACTTATTCCTTTCTGTTGCTGGAGAAGGAGGGGCAGGAAGCAGCTGAAAGGCCAGTTGAAATGCACAATAGGAGCTATTCGTCTCCCACCAACACCAGTACCTAGGTCTGTGGACCCCCCATCACCTACCACATTGCCTCTAAGACTTGTCAAGAGCTGCAGTTCTGACTTCTCCTAACCTGGGTATGACTGATTTAGGGGAGACTAAGCATTGCGGAGAGGGTGTGCTCCATCTCCCGGGGGAACACAGTAGCCCATTCACTGTGCTGATCTCCAAATGACTCATAACACAGCTGCTTAGATTTACGGCCAGTTGATGGATTTAAGGGCTGTTGGCTCTTTTGTTGAAATTCATATTCATAAAGACAGGGGCTCTGTAAAAACTTACTGTTGCATGGAGGGAACGCATGAAGCATCACAGCGCAAAAATTAGGATGTCTTCTCAAATAAACAAGTAGGGTAGAGCCATGCTTTCTTTCATCAGGTTCTGTGGTCTTAAAAGCAAGTAGGCTTTCAGGGAATTCACCCATAAAATTTGCAGGACCAACTAGACACCGGCAATTATATGTAAACTCCTGTTTTCCTCTCCCCCACCACCAAGAAGTTACTTTTACTACCAAGACATAACATGTTTCTTTTTTTGTTTTTTGTTTTTTTAAGGTCAGACATAAACACCCCAAGGTTGAATTGTGGCAAGTTCCTCTCTTGACCAAGTCTGTGATTTATGCCCGCATGCAGCATATATCAGTTTTTAGCTGCTTAAGAGAAAATGAATCCTGTTTTATACAATAGAGTAGCATAAAACTCCAAAAGAATTCAAAGGGAGAGAACCCCATTCCTCTTTTCTTATAGAAAATCCCTGGCATTAGGAGCTGGCCAGGCCCTTCCAGGTACAAAACTGAGCTGGAGATGCCAGGCAAAGGGCATTCACGTTTGTTGCATATCTACCATGTTTTAGGCACAATGTCCATCTGATTTTACATATGAACACAGTGATGCTTCAAGGTATCATTTCACTCCATTGTACAGGTGAGGACACTAAGACCAGTAGAGGTTAGGTACCAACATCATCAGGGTCACCTTGAGAAATCATAGTAGGCAGAATTGTGAAAATGCCTCTTAAGATTCCATACCCTATTCCCCCGGAACCTGTGAATATAATGAGATATCACCCCTATGATGATGGTATACCACATGGCTTTGTTGACCTTAAAAGAAGGAGCTTATCCAGGGACCTGATTTAATCACATAAATTCTTAAGAGCACAGAACTTTCTCTGCCTGCTACTGGGGAAAAAAAGTCAGAGAGATTTGAATCATGAAAGAACCTGTGTGTACTTTTGGCTGGAAGATGGATGGAAGGGCCACATGTAAGGACTAGACAGAGGCCTCTAGGAGCTGAGAATGACCCTCAGCTAATAGCCAGCTAGGAAACCAGAACCTCAGTCCTACAACCCACAAGAAATTGAATTCTGCCAACAATCTGAATGAGCTTGGAAATAGATCTTCCCCACAACCTTGGAGGAGAACACAATGAGCCAACACCTCACATGTCAGGTCCTCAGCACAACCCAGCTGAGCCAGGCCAGGTTTCTGACCTCTGGAAATTGTGAGATAACAAATGGGGGTTGTTCCAATCCACTAATTACGTGGAAACTTACTGTGTAGCAACAGAAATGAATACAGCAGTGCAGTGGAGGAGCTGAGATTCACACTCTGCTCCATTTGGCTTCAACCAAGTAGATAAGACAATTTCCAGCCTAAAACTGGTGTAATCACTAGATTAACGTGGAATAAAGAACCAACTCACTTCCATTACAGATTACAAAAATTAACTCTCAGTGCAGTGTTTGTCTCCACTCCTATCTGTGCCTTCATCCTCAGGAACATCCACATTTCTGCTGATGAAACTCATTGTATCACTCGTGTTATTCATATTATATTATTAACTGCATTATGTCATGCTTCCTAATTTTTCAAAGTGCTTTCCCATTCATTAGCTTTTTTTTTTTTTTTTTCCCCACAACTACTCTGTAAAGCAGACAGGGCAGGAGTAATTATCCCCACTTTCGGGATGAAAAAGCTGAAGAGCAAAGTAGTTAACTAATGCTTCTAATAGTCACCCATTAATAAGTAGGAGGGCCAAGAACCAATCCTGGCTTCCCTCCAAATGCAGTCTTTCTCTCGAGATTAAGAAAATGAAACTCAGAGGTCGCAAGCTTCCTGGCCTCACAATGGCTAGTCTCCACAGCACACTGAGCCGGAATTCCTTCCCCCTAGGCCAGCGGTTCTCAACCTGTGGGTCGCGACACCGCTGGTGGTCGAACGACCCTTTCACTGGGGTTGCCTAAGACCATCCTGCATACCAGATATTTACATGACAATTCATAACAGTAGCAACATTACAGTTATGAAGTAGCAACGAAAATAATTTTATGGTTGGGTCACAACATGAGGAACTGTATTTAAAGGGCCAGAAGGTTGAGAACCACTGCCTAGGCCATCGACCCCAATTCCCTGCCTCCTGCAGCCATTTACTTATTCAAGCACCCCTAGCCTCCATCCAAAGCCGACACCCTTCTGACTCCTTCTGCTCCTCATTCAAGGCCCTCCAGCCTTTTCCCCAGTAGCTACCCCCTCCTCCAGCCCCAGGGCCTTTTCACTGGCTGCAAATGTTCTCTCTGAAGACAGAACTCCCTGTCTTCACCCTTCCCCTTTGTCATGTTAGAGTAGATTAACATCTCTGGATACATCCTCATAATATTCTTTGATTTCCACAGTTGGCAATTTATACTGTTTTGGGTAGTAAGTCATTGAAGGCTATCTCTTCCCCCTTCCCACTCCCCCCATTATGTTACAATTCCATGGGGACTAGAGTAGCATCTCTTTTGCTCACCCATACCTAGCATGGTCCTGTGACATCATGGGGCTCAGCAAATACTGGAGGAATTCGTGAATGCATTCATGCATGTATGCATCAATGAAATAATGTAGCGACTCTTTAGGTAGGTAGGCCATTACATCAAGGACTGCCCCTTCAAGTCAGCCAGGGGGGACACTTCGGCAATACTAGACCACATCTTTCCACCCCCACCATTTCCACGCCAAGCCCAAGAAGAGAGTGTAGGGCCTTTCCAGTAAAAATGTTGCGTTCCTACCTCTAACAAATCTGTTTGCGATCCTGACTGGAAAGCACTCTGTACCGCCCAGGAACCTCCTCCATTTCATGGGCTGGTGTGGATGGTATCTCTCACCTCCTCGCACTTTCAGCTCTACTGACAGATCTGCTGAGAAAGAGCCACTGTCACCCTCCGCCAGGTGACCTGCTGTGACCCAGGGACTCACTGGAAACTGCTGTGTAGACCACAGCTCCCGTCACTGGGCCCATCTCTCCCCACAGCCGAGATCAGCGGGGACAACTGCTCCACATATTTGTCAATCACAAATAGATTCACATATTGTGGTATGTTCTTGACAGAAGTCATTTGGACAATTGTTTGAAAGAGACATGGCCAGCTCTGATTTCCCAGGCCTGAATAATCCTGCCAGCCCGATTGGATGTGTTTGCATTTCAGATGTAGCAGCCGAGATTCACAGCATCATCTCACTCCTGGAAAGAAGGGGAACGGCATGAAGCTCCAGGAAGTTACACAGCCAAGTGCAGATTCTCTGTTACTCGTGCCCCACCACCCTGACTTTTCATCTAAGTTAGGCTTGGTCATTCCCTATGTTTCTGCCAACCAGTTAGAAAAATAAAATGGTTTTTTAAAAAGTTTGAGGCAAGCCAAACGGTAACAGCAATAGCTATAAAAATACTTTAGTAGAGAGGCTAGGATTTTAAAGAACCCAACAGGGAATCCTTTAGTTGTCTGAATAGCTAACTTCAATTATAGCAGCTTTGTTCTATCCTTGTCAGCAAGCACACGGCGGAGTGCATGGCTGGTAGTGTATTTTGGTCCTGGTTGCAGTTTCTATGGGAAAGATAATATAGGCAACGAGGTTAGGGCATTCTGAGTGAGGAACTTATACATGGGGTGTTTAGGAAAATCTAATGGAGGGTGTGCAGCAGGGAGTTCTCTTGGGAGTTCATCTTTTTAAAAAACATTTTATTTTTCAATTACAGTGTATGTTCAGCTAACTTAGCGATCGGCAAACTCATTAGCCAACAGAGCCAAATATCAACAGAACGATTGAAATTTCTTTTGAGAGCCAAATTTTTTAAACTTAAACTATATACGTAGGTACATTGTTATTAACTTAATTAGGGTACTTCTAAGGCTTAGGAAGAGCCACACTCAAGGGGCCAAAGAGCCGCATGTGGCTCGCGAGCCGCAGTTTGCCGACCACAGAGCTAACTGGTTGGCAACATCTCCTTAGAGAACACAGGAAAGCACATCCCAGCTTCAAACACAAGCATTCACATATAATATGGGAACTCGATTTATGGGTAAATTTGGTTAATTGAAAAGTTTGGGTGGCATAATGATAGTAATAATAATAATAATGATAATAATAATAAACAATAGGCAAGGTAGTCAGATAGGGCTACTAATCGGCCTTGAATATTGGGCTAAGGCATTTGAACTTGATTCTAAACTATGAGGCCATTAAAGTTTATTCGAGGGGCGGCTGGTGTGCATTTCAGTAAGGTACCTCTCTGAATGAGGGCAGACATTCTTTACCTTGTCTGTGTCCTCTGAGCATCCACATAAGAGTGGGGTACCCCTGGTTCAAGCACCTTTCGTTAATAATCCTTGAACATAGAATATTGTGAAGTCATCAGACAAGAAACTAATTAAAAATTCACATATCCCCATTATGGGGGGACCCATGTACAGTCTTTGAAGCAAGGAATGTAAGTAAATATGTAACCAATAAACTGCAAATAGTATGCAGACATCCCAGGAAGTGTTTGAGACTTTCTTACTAAGAAATTTGTGAAACAAATAAGACTCACTGACCTGAGGCTTCATATCCCTCACCTTCTCTTCAGCGGTTCTCAGCCTGTGGGTCGCGCCCCCTTTGGGGGTCAAACGACCCTTTCACAGGGGTCGCCTAAGACCATCGGAAAACACACATATATAATTACATATTGTTTTTGTGATTAATCGCTATGCTTTAATTATGTCCAATTTGTCACAATGAAAATACATCCTGCATATCAGATATTTACATTACGATTCATAACAGTAGCAAAATTACAGTTATGGAGTAGAAACAAAAATAATTTTATGGTTGGGGGTCACCACAACCTGAGGAGCTGTATTAAAGGGTCGAGGCATTAGGAAGGTTGAGAACCACTGTCTTAAGGGAAATACCTTTGCCCAGGCCTGTCAAGCTCATCTTTCATCTTCCTGACTTGGGATAATCTGGGGAGCCTTGTAGGTACCTAACTGACCCACATTCCCTGAGAGTTGCCGAGTGAGTTGATTGTTTCCTTGCATCGGAGATAAAAACAGAATCTGACTCAGAGATCAGCTCCCTACCCAGCTTGCAGTTGAAGTGTGTAAGTAAAGACTTCCTCCACTATAATCCTAAACTCTAGCTGCATTTTCCCCACACAACCCCTGTGCAAGCCTGGACAATGCTGACATTTAATCAGGTGTGTTCTCCCATGTGAGGTCCAGCTCCCAGTGAAGGCCCAGGGCATTGCTTGCTTTCTGGACAGGACCACAGCAAAGGGCCGGGGGTGGGGGGAGGGGGAGGGAGGGCGGGATATTCCTTGGGGCTTGGAAAGAGTAGTGGCCAGAGACTAGTGTGGAGATGGAGACTGCACAGGTGGCAGGCCCCTCTCCCCACTACTCAGAAGCCTTTGCTTACTCCCTGGGTCAACTCTCAAAGTCCTTCCTGTCCACACCCCTTGGTTTTGCTTTTAACCATTTGAGGGCCCCTGTGTGTTGTTAGCTATGCAAATCGTATCCTATGGAGACCAGGATGGCAGCAACTTTATGCCCAGTGGGTGGGAGCCTGCAAGTGGACACATCCCAGCCAGGAATTATGTGATAAGGACTTGAATTACAGTTAGGCTAAGAGGGTTTCAAAGAAGAAATAGATGGCAGTGCTTCATCTTTAGTCTTTGGTTATTGAATTTTGCACGATTACAGAGGCTTTTGTTAATTTAATTAGCCCACATCAGGTTTTCTTATTTTATTTTTTTTACTTGCTGAATAGTTTTAAAAGACCCCTTCTGTTCTTGAAAGGTGAAAGGACACATTTCCTAAAAGAAACAGGAGCTCAAAACATCTTGCTAGGAATGTGGGAGTCAACTCTCAGGAAAGTATTGGGTTGCTGGAAGGTGATCATGAAATTGGGTTCTTTATAAACCAAGTCCTTCTGTAATCACAGGAAAACTTACTTGGAAACCAGTATACCGGGGGTGCCTGAAGTTAATCTCATTACAAAGGATTCCATTCTACACCCGCAGTTGAGTCCGTGTAATTTGTGGGGTTTCCATCTTCTATCATATTTCTGTCCAGATACCTGGTAGGCGATACCTAAGACACTTGTGTCCAACTATGGTGAATATGCCAAGGAAATTTATAAAAATGAAGACACCGATTTTTAAAAGAATGATTCTTAAGATAGCAAATTCAGAAAAAGCATGATGCTTTTTTGGCTTCTGGTTTAATTTGTTCTATCACAAAATTCCAAAGAAAAATGGAATGTGTCAGAATTTATACACAATATGTTTATATTATGTAATCAGGTTTTGCTGATTAAGTCAGAAGGAAATGCTGATGGGAATAAGGATTTGATCATGTGAATAAGGTTGAGTATTTTTAGGGGAACAAGGGCTCAGAGATTAAAAGAATGAAAGGAGGACATCGGGAAGAATGGACCTGCACAGAGAGGCAGAGACACGTGTGCAAACGTGATTGTGATGGGGAGGTGGATTCTGCTTCCATTCCGAAAGGTGTGAGTGATACATATAAGTGAAACGGATCTCACCAGTCTTTAATGGGTGCACGATGTGATTCTAAATTTTCAGGTTGCATCACAAAGGAACTAATATATATGAAAAATATTTCATTTATTCTTAATAATTCCTAAGTTTATCTAGGATACTCTACATTAGTAGAGTCTCATTGCTAAGTTATGTAACAAAGGAATTTGGAGGAAAAAAATGAGTTTGAATTATTTTATTGTAAACTAGAGGCCCGATGCATGAATTTGTGCATGGATGAGGTCCCTTGGCCTGGCTGGCGATTGAGGCCTATCGGGGAGCCAGCTGGCCTGGGGGAGGGACTCTGGGAGGTTGACTAGCCAGCCAACGCCCCCCCCCCCCCCATTGGGGCCTATGGGGGGGGAGGTTCAGCCAGCTGGGGGGAGGGGCCATGGGAAGTTGGCTGGCTGTGGGAGCGCACTGATCACGGCAGGGGGGGTGGGGAGCGGGGGGAAGCTCCTGCATTGAGTGTCTGCCCCCTGGTGGTCAGTGCTCATCATAATGACTGGTGGACTGGTTGTTCAAGTCGTTCCTGTTGCTTAGGCTTTTATATATATAGATTGCGCATATGGTAATAACACAGTTCACCATAATATTTTAGCAAATCAGAAAGTTGATCATGCTAACTTGAGAAAAGTATCTTGGAGTTGGAATGATGTCATCTTCAGTTCTCATTTTCAAGGAGCTCTGAGAGACAAAATAGACATGAAATATTCCTCTGTCACTGTTTAACTCACCCTTGCTCTCCACAATGTCGCACTGGTCTTCCAAGACTGAATATCACAAACCTACTAATAAATGCTTACTTCATTATTAAACTCTTATTGGATTATTAAATTTTAGGTCTCCATGTTTCAAATATCAATGTTCCCCATTCAAAATAAATTTCCTCTCTTTTTTTGAGAAATTCATGGGATTTAATTTTTTCAAGTTTTCATTTATGTTACTGGATTGAGCTACACTGAGCTATATTTAAAAGTTTGTATTTTAATTTATTAAACATGGAATATAAAAATCCAGTTCTAGATCATTTTATTTCTATTAGCAAACATTTTAAACAACACTTTGCAGTTGGTGGAAGAACAACCTTAGAGGCCTGGTTTCACTGGAATTTTTGCTTCTAGAGTTTTTGCCTGGAATAAGGTATTTTTTTCTTTTTATATTCTTCAGGAAACATAGCCTGCCACCATTTAAAATGAAAATGGAAAAAAAAGAAATAACATTCTGTTGAATATTCCCAAGTCTCCAAATTTGCCAGCAGCTTCAAAAGAGTTGCAGTAGAGAGCTCAGTGCTGGCCCTACATAATTACTCCCAGGATGACGTTGTGTCTGAGAGAGCACTGCCAATTTATAGTCTCAAAGACCTTTTTGGGGCGTTAATGAATAAGGATAATTATGGGGCTTTTCCATTTTCTGATGATCAGTTTGCTCTCTGTAATTATGCAGTTCCCTTTTTATTCCTCTCCGTAGCACCTGCATTCAGATCTTGAATGTAAAATTCCCTTCCTCACAGGTAGTAGGGTAAGTCTTCAGATGCATAGAAGAAAGGAGAACTAGATAATCACTAAACTCCATTTGAAGGTAGCAACATACAAGGGCATCTGTGGCTAAAAACCTTTTCCCTCCAAATTTGTGTTAGTTCACTGAGCTGCCCATTGCTCTTCCTCCAACCCATACACTCCCCATAGCGAATAAGGTCCTACTATCTTATCTGGTTGAGTATGAGAAGGGATGGGACCCAGGAACACCATAGGGGGCGCCATTCACTAGTCCTCTGCTCTGCCCAACACTCCAGGGGCCTGTGTTTCTGGTGTCCATTGCTGAAACATCTAACTTACCATTTTTTCATGTTTTCCTTTAAAAAAAAAATTAGATAGATAGATGATAGATAGATAAATAGATAGATAAAGGAGGAAATTCACATCTTGGTCTTCATCACAACATTTGTAAAACTGAGCTTGCCCCATCGTGGCTGCAATAAATTTTCACAGTACGGAATATTCTAGAGAGAACTTGGATGGCATTCTAAGGCAATTCCACAGGGTCTACTCTTATTCATGCATTCACAAAATGTACCTGGGATGTACAGCTCCTTGTTGCCCTGTGCCTCCAAATTCCTGCTCTACTCCTTGCGTCTATACAACTGCGGCCACATTACCTAAGCCCTAGTTTCCTGATGAGCCATAGGCGCCACGCAATCCTGTTCCAGCACTGTTAAACTTACCCCAAGACAACACTAGTCTGTGAGAAATGGTTGGCAAAGCTGGGTCATGAAGGTGTTCAAAACCTGTAGCAATCATCATGTGTTTAGCAACTTGTAAGGATTTGTTGTAAAACTGCAGAAGGGAGAATGAATGGGAGGACATGCTTCAGGCCTCTGTCATCAGTTTATTGTTTACATTTTTGACTAATTTCATTTTTCATGGGTAAAAGTAGTCTTATATTCACCCCAGTTCTTTTATTATTTTAAGTAGAGCATTTATGGCATTGAATTCTTACGGGGCGGCAAAAGTGTTTTCTATCTATCCTTTCTGTGCAGCTAACTACACATCTTTTATGAAAAAGGAGGAGGAGGGAGAGGAAAGTTACCCAAAAGCAGCTGGGAGTGAAAGGGAAGGAGCGAACTGGAGGTCCACAAGATGAAGGGAATGTCTTTTGCCTAAAGCAGTGTTTAAGAAAATTTGAATTTATATGCCTTAAATGTGCACCACATGCTCACAGCCCTGAGCTGCTGAACCTTTTCTATTTCATTTATTTAATTTTTTACCAGCTTGGCTCAGCCCCTGAAAGCATTTAAATTTGAGATGCCCGATCGACATGGACTCTTCACAGTGTGCCTTTAAGGAGATGCTATTGGTATTTAGGATGGGACAGCTCTTTGTTGTGCAGGTCTGTCCCCGCATGACAGGGAGTTTAGTGACCCTGGCACCCAAACACCAGTAGACTCCCCCCTCTCATGGTGACCATTGAAACCCACCCCACCACACACACACACACACACACACACACACACACTCTTCCAAATGATTCTCAGGGGCATAGCACTACCCTTATGAAGAACTTCTAAACATAAAACTTTTGACAAATAGAGTTGCAAGTAGCCCCTCCCCCTAACACATCTCACACAGAGAAAACAGCTCAAAAAAACACAACTAACTACATTTCAAAACCTTCCAAATGTATTCTCTATTATGAACTTGAAAACAAAGCTAATTTTGAAGCAGAAGCATAAAGTGTCCAGTGTTGCTTGATTTCAGTACAATACAATTAAGAATGTTCTCTGTTACAAAGATGCCCAGCCATCTGTATAAAATAATACTGAATTGTTTAACTAAGATGAATTCACTTTAAAAGTTTCAAGTTCTGGAAAAATTTTTTTCTGCAAATATCTGCATTTACAAAGCATGTAAACATACATCTTAGTTAACTATGTTGGTCAGAATTGAGGAAATGTAGGCAATTAGAGGAATAGAAAAGAGGATGGTGGTGAGCGGTTTGCACTTCTCATTTTCACACGGTTCTGTTACCCAGGCACATTGCTGTCGTCCTTTTGCCTCTCTTGGTGCCTCTCTGCTATCTTCTAGGCCTGGCTGGTATCTGGGGTCCCCCTCCCTGCTGGGGCCTTCCTTACCAGCAGGAAATGGGACTCTTTGAGAAGGTCGGATGCCCCCACTCTGCTAGTATGCTACTGAGCAGGATAACCTTTCACCACACTGTCCTTGATAGATAATGAATTTGCACTCGCTTCCTGGACGCCAGCCTTCATCCACTCAGCTACTAGGGAGGGGAATTTCAGACACTGTGTTGCAGGCCAGCAATGAGATATTCTCAAGTATCAGGATTTCCAGGTGGCCTCGAGTTCCTCTACCTACTTTTAGGCCCAACTCAGCGAGATACTAGTCATCACGGACCTTTCTTACTTTATTTTTTCACTCTTTGAGGTCAGCACAGCTTCTTAATTTTAAATCTTCCAGCTAATTAGAAGCTTCAGATAAAGGAGCACCAACACCAGTGTAGACTCTGCTCCCACTCCTGGCAAAGGGAGTTGGAAGACACAGGCCATCCTACCACACACGCACTTGTCTTCCCTGTGGGAGACCCTACATAAGTCCCTTCTCTTAGCCTAATCTCTTTAACACAGTTAGAAGATTTTAGGTCACTGTCAAACAGAATCTGAAATTGAAATCACTTTTTTTCAAAAACAAAAACAAAGGGATACACGCCACCTGTGTTTTTCCCGAGGAGCTCCTGTAATCCAGGGGACATAATAGTTCTGATCTTGTGTGATCATCAACTCAGTCCAGCCATCATCGGCCTCATAAATGTTATCACCCAAAGTCATAAAATGAAAGCAAGGTGTAACCCAGCCTTTTAACTCTGTAACCTTTGCCAACATTAACTCCCATATGTACACAGTGGATTGGTGATCCTGAAATGTGACTGCGTGGTTGCCCCGCCTTTCCTTAGAAACAGCTGGGTGAGTGGGACACACCCCAGAACTGGAACACAGGGCTCCGGGTTCGAAACCTTCTGTGTGACCTTGAGCAAGTCGCTGAAACCATGACCTTGCATGTGACTTAAGGATGATAGTGTCTACCTTACCAGGTCTGCATGAAGAATAAATGAGACACTATGGGAGACACACTCAGTGACCTCAAAAGGCAAAAACATTTCCTCCAAAGCAACGTAATTGATAGACCCAATCTTATTCGAGAAAGAGGGATGATTTGAGGGCTGTGCTGGTTGCGCTCAGACCCTCCTTGCCCTTTTCCTGCTCAGCATCCCAGGATCGCAAGGGTAGCAGGGAGCACTCCCCTGCAGGCTGTGTCCCAAGCCCCCCTGTCAGCTGGGTTCAACCCATGGAAGGCACTGGACTGGAGGGTGAAGGAAGGGAGAAACCAGGGTATCCCCCCGCCCCCTCCCAAGTATTGTGTAAGGCAGTGCCTTGTTCTCCAGCTCCCACAGACAGCTTCCATCTGGAGCCCCTCCCCCTCCCCCTCCATCCTATGGGGGCGGGGCTTTCTGCTGTTGTTCATTTCTGTACTGCCTCACTGTCTTCTTTTGGATTCTTGGTTTTCCCATCACTTGTGGAGCCAATTCCCTGCATTAAAGTCTCTCTTTTATAAATACTCATAGTGGTTTCTGTTTCCCTCTTTTGACCTTGACTGATATTAGTGTTAGTATTAAGAAGACCTCTCATCAAAAGAGCTTTTCTGATACTGGATGCACCATAGAGTCAGTCTGTTGGCTACTTTTCCTTAAAGGGGAGAGTGGCATGTTACTGTTATGGAATGCTACATAATAGCATTTTCACAGCTCATGCTGTCCTCTCCGCTACCCACGCAATCCCCCACCCTTCAAACATTTCAAATCGATTGCGAGTTAGGAGTGGGGCTGAGTGCTGGGCACACACAGGTGAACTAGATACACAGTGCATCCGGCCAGGTAATTCCAAGGTCACTCTCTCATGATCAGAGGGGCGGAGCACATTGATCTGGGATTCAGGCATGATAAGGCGGGTTAGGTGCCTGGCGCTGTGCGTGGCTCTCAGCATCAATAAGACATTTCCTGTTCCTGTGTCCACTTCCCACCTCCCACCTCACTCATACACTGAGGTGAAGCGAAGTGAGTTGAGCAGGAAATGTAATCACCATTCCCAAGATAACCAAAGTTCAGGTCTGCTATCTGCCTAAGGTGAGCAGAGTCTGTGGCTGGCGGTCAGATCACACCGCTTCCCTGGAAGTCATCTGCGCTAAGAAATGTGTGATTAGATCAGGGAGCAGAGTAGCAGAGAGAGTGTTTGCAAGGAGTCAGGACACCCTTCCTCCCCGAATGGTCCCCAGCCCCACCTGTCACACACACTCATCAGGCAGCTTCTTTGAGTGTCCAGTGCGGGCCAGCACCTAGCTCACGGGCTTAAAGCAGACCATGTGTGAGGCGCTCATAGACGGGGTGATGGGCGGGGTTTTGTGTGAGCACCAGGGACTGGAAAGGGTCTGATGGAGCCAGCTGAGCCTGCTTCCTGTCTGGGAAAGGAAACTGGCACCTGTGCTGTGGGCCTCACAGGCTATTACAAGACCAACGGAAACTTCGCTTCGAAGATGGCAAATGTCTGCTTTCGTCCCGTTGCCAATCGTCCGTGGGAAACGTATTCCAAGCATAACCTAGCCTCAGAGCTTTAGGTAATACCAGTCAGTTGTGGAGACAAAATAAATTGTACGACAGAACATAAACGGCCCGTGGCAGGGAGAGAACTGGGTCACTGTGCGGCCCTCCTGCACAAAACCTTATTTGGTTTCAAATCTTTATGATACTTTCCATAACCATGTGCATACACACAGATAAAGGGGGGAAATCAACAACAAAAGGCCAATATGTATCCAGGCTTCATTAGGGGTGGGGTCGTCTGCGAAGCCTTTTCCGGGTATGATCATTCTTGCCACTTTACAGGTGAAGGAAATGAGGCACAGAGAGGCAAGTAATCCCTGGAGGCCACGCAGCTAGTAGCTGGTTAAGTGAAAAGCCCGTGAACGAATAATGCAGACGGGCTTTCTTACAAACCACAAAACCGAATGGAGTCAGTAGGCAAACCGGACATGGACGTCTGCCTTTGAAGCAGAGAGGTGTGAAGAGATCGCTCAGATGCCTTTGACCGGCATCTCCTAGGCACCTTGGACTCGTCATAATTGTATCACAGCTGTGCCTTTGAACCTCCATCCGGCTGTTACAAAGGTTAGCCTTCCTTGTCTCCTTTTCACTTTTCCCTTCTCTAAGCAAAGGTTATTCGGTACATTAACTCGGGTGATTAGGGTAATGATGCCTGCGAAACAGTGAGCTTCCCCCTCTTTTACGTATTATCCAGAGCTTCTGTGTTAACACTGGCAAGTTGACTTGCAAAGAATTATTTTTGTATGATTTTAAAGAAAAGCCCCTGAAGATCCTGGAAAAGGAAGAAAAGTGATGTGTCTGCAAAAACAGTAGCAGGATTTTTTTTTTTAAACTCCCCCCCCGCCCCCCCCCCCCCCCCCAGGGGCTGTAATTTGACTGCTCTGTTTGGCAAGGCTCCAGAGACAAGTCCAAGTGCTCAATCTCTTTCGCTTTCTCTCTCTCTCTCTCTCCTCCTTCCCACCTTTCTTGCCCCTGGGCCGAGGGGGGGCGGGACGGGGACCCGCGGCTCCAGGCCCGCGGAGCCCGCATCTCGGCGCGGAGAGGGGCGGGCCGGGGCGCGGCCGGCGGCGGGGCGAGCCGAGGAAGAGGAAGTCCGCGCCGAGCAGCGGTGCAGGGCGCTCGGCAGGCGCTGGAGCCCGAGCCGGAGCCGGCGCATCGCATCGCGGCGCAGCGCAGCGCAGCCGCCCCTTCCCCGACCGGACCTGCGAGCGCGGCCCCGCGGCGGCCGCCCCTCTTCGGGTAAGCGTCCTCCCTGCCTTCACACCGGGGTCCCTTCCAGCGATGGGACCCCGCTCGCCGGGAGCCCCGAAGAATGGGACGGGGATCTAGGGACCCCCTGCCCGGAGCCCCACGTCCGCAGGTGGAGGCGGCGGAGCGTGGTGCCGGCCCCGCTCCCCTGCGCGCTCCCTCGGGGAGGGGACGGACGGGGCTGGGGGGCGCCTCCGCTGCCGGGACCGGGGCCCGCCGCTGCCCGCCGCCGCCTGGAGGGGGCGACCCGCCGCCGCCGCCGCCGCCGCCCGGCTCCGGGCTCCTGGCTGCGAACCCGGGTCCAGCCCCCGCCCGGCCTCGACCTGGCGGCCCCGCGCTGCACCCGCAGCCACGGCGGCTGCAACGTGGGCTCCTCCGAGGAGCTCCTGCGTGAACCCCCGGGTGCTCCAAACCCGGTTCCACCTCTCCAACAGGACGGTCCCCAAACGGGACCCGCCCGCCGGCCACCTTAGGGCAACTCCCGGCACCGGTCCGGGCGCCCGGCCCCCGCGCGGATGACCGAGGACCGCGGCGGATCGGAGGCCGGGCGGGGAGGGTCCCTGCCTTTGTAGAACCAGCCTCGGCGGCCCAGCCCGCGAATCTGCCTGGGGGGTGGGCGGGAGGGGGGTCGAACGCTGCTGGCGCCTTTGTCACGGGGGTAAAGGGAGCACCTGGTCTCCTCCGGGACTTGGCCGACCTTTCCGGCCTCGGAGGACCGCGGGGTCTGCGGGCGACGCGGCAGCCCGCCCCTCTTTGTGTCCTTGGATGAGAGTCTGGCTTATCAACGAGGCACAAAAGGAGGGTCTAATTGGGAAAAGTCGTTACACTGTTCAGTTTTATTCCGTTCATTGGAAACAATGAGGTGGGTGACTTTTTTAAAAGGCGCTGGGGGAGGCTTGTTTGCAGAGCCGCTGTTCCGTGAAGTTCTGGTCCTCCCGCTCCCTCGGTACCACCCTCAGGTGGCCGCTGCTACTGCACATATTTCTGAAATCCCCGAGGGTGAGTCCCCTGGGAGGCTGTGTCCAGCTGGCCTCACAAAGGACACTTGGATCCCAGAGGTGGAGTTGGTTTGGGGGGTTTCCGACAGATCGGATTCAGCACTGCCTTGTGTTTCCTATTCAAACCAGGAGGAGACCAGAATGCCGACTTGGGCCAGGTTTGGCATGGAGCAGAATTGCAGGCCAGCTCGGTCGGGGAACACTATAAAAGTGGTTATCGAGTGTTACAATCGGCATCTGCTGGCTTCCCCGTGTTCTGTAGTTGGCATGCTTTTAAAGGATGTAGTGTAGACTTTGGACTTTGAGTAAACGCTGTTAAAACATCTTTAAGCCCATCGCTTCAAGGAGTAAGAAAACTCCATTGTAAGGTGGGCTTTGCCAGCTGAGACCCTACAAGCTCCTCAGGTGGCCTTGGCTACCTCCTTCATGAAGTGATTTATATGAACCAGGCCAGTTCTAAAGTTTCATGCTCAATCCTCCACCTCACCCCCACCCCCCCCCCCCCACCCCGCCCCGTGGTATTTACTTTGTCTACAATATTTAAGACTTAGATACAAAAGCAGTGGTTTGATATATGACCCTCTGGCTTCCCTTGTCCAATTTTCTTCTTGTCCGATTTGAGGCCCTGTATCTGAGCCACAGGCCACCTGAGGAAAGAAATGTGTTTCCCCAGAGTTCTCCCACCTCACTGGCTTCCTCCTCAGCAGGACATCCCACAGCCCTCGCTGCATCACCGTCCTCTTCCCTCCTATAGCCGCTCCCTGGACCTCTCTTCTGATGGTTCTCTGGCTGTCAGATCCATGCCTTAATCACCTTTTCCTGCTCATCTGCATCTTTCCCATGGGCACCAGCTTCCTACAGCGCCTTACTTAGGAATGATCGTTGCCAAATCCAAGCTTAAATATTGGGAAATTCAATCTGTACTTCAAGGAGTTTAAAGGATCACTTGTTAACAAACCGATGGGAAGCGGCAATCGTTTTTTCAAATCCAGGAATAGCCAGTACTGTTTTATTCTCCTCCTGTGAGGATATGAGTTTTTAAAGTGATTTAATTAAGAATTCATGGTTTGTGGTCTAGCACATGAATATGGGAAATGCTTCAGCAGCAGTGATGTCTTTTGAGCCCTTAGTAAACTAAAAGCAATTCCTGGATCTCTACTCCGAATCCTCCTGGCTGCCATCCACTTTTTGCCGGTTTCTCTCCCCTCTCGCCATTCATTGCTGGTAGTTGGTCTTTCAAACAGTTGTCATCTTTCAATTCTCCTCCTGGATGATCCAGGGAATAGTGGCGCTGGGATGTAGGGCCTAGGCTAAATCTCGGATGATCTACATCAGCCCCAACCTCCTAAAGATTTAGGGGAGTACTAGAGGTGAGGGCTGAGTGCTCTGGAAGGGGCCGGCCTGGGTGTGAAGTGTGCCTCTGCAGCTCATTGGCACCAAGACCTTGACCCCTCTAGGAAATTATTTGGACATAGATTAGTTTACAGTCAGGAAAATGTAACAATCATAGCTGATTACTCTCTCCGGATTATCTCACCTTTGCTCATGTCTTCCTCTGTAATTTAGGAAATAATGGCCTCTCTCTCTGGGTTCATGCTGAGCAGTGAGGATGATTAATGAAATAATTTGTGGAATTTGGCAGGCTGTGCGCTTTCAAGACGATTGTTGTTGATCCACTGAGTCCCGGGAATGAGTGATTTTGCTGGAGGTTCCGCAGTTCTCCGTCGGCTGAGCTATGGTTTAACCCGCGTTCACTTCTCTCTCCTCAACTGCACTACCTTGAAATAACGGCGGCATGGAGGCACATTTTTAATGAAATGCAATGCTTCACTCTTTCAGGAAAAAAAAATATCACTGTCCCTTTTGACTTAGGACAAATGTGGTTTCTAAGGCCAAATGCTCGAGTATTCAAGCAGGAATGGGAATGGGAACATTTTCTAGACGGAGACCCTAAGCAGCGTGTACTCACATGCATTGGCATCTGAAATACTACGTTTCAGCAGCCTGCATCAACCTGCTCTATACAATGAAAAGCTGACCCCAGTCTCAGCGGGCACCCAGAGCCCTGGGCATCTGTGCCAAGTAGAACTGACTGCAGGGCCAGCTTTCAAGTCATTAAGAGATGGTACGTGTTCCTCTTTCTATTGCCCATGCTGACGGAAAGCAACAGGTGCTTTAGCAACGACGGCAGAAGGGCAGCTCATCATCCCAGCCAGGGGGCCCGGGTTTGTTGCGGAATAACCTGGCCACGGGTCATCCAGAGGCTGCAGAAACCTTCAAGTCTGCCTGGGTGGCTCCCTCCCCCCCCACACCCCCCGCCCCGTGACTAGGAGTTGACTGTGCATTATATCTAGAATAGTTTTCATGTCTGAGGCAGGTCTGAGTATCTTTTCAATCTGTGTACACAAGTTTACCAAAAAATGTTTTTTCGATGAGATACAAGGCCAGTAAAAATTTCCAAACCTGAACATCGTCTTCGGGTAAATATTGAGTTACTGTTAGATGGGAAACTAAGGTATGCTGGATTCATGGGACGGAAAATCTACACTCCTCCTCTTCTTTGCCCTTTCTAGTATCATCTTAGAGGAAGGCACCTTGGAAGAGTGCTAATGGTAGGCGAAGTTTTAAAAAGATTCCAGCTACGCCCACTGGATGTCCTGACCTGATGGGAGGGGAGGCAGGGTTTTCTTGGGCTCTAATTAAGAAGGCGGTTTTGGTAAGCTTTCATAACCGGGGTGCTGCCGAGGCTACAGCGCCACTTAGCACTGGCAATGGAAGGTCAAACCAGTACAGCATTTGCCCCGAAGCAGCAAGTCCTTAAGCGTAAGAAGGACATCTTTCTAAAATATCCAAGACAACATTAAAATGGGGGTGAGTCTAGTAATTGCCCAAACTTTAGAATTCTCATAAGAGGAATTACTAATCAATAAATCACCATGCCATGAGGTTAGGTTAGCTCTACTTATTAAAGGGACCTAGTTCTGTCTGTGTCTGGTCACATCAAGCACTTAAATGACCTGTGTCTGAATACAGATGGGGGAGGATGGCAAGTTCTAGGTCAGGGTGGTGAACTCTTTCCTGTAGAGAGCCAGATAGTGAGTATTTCAGGCTTTGTGGTCTGTCTGTCTCTCTCATATAGTCTTCGATTGGGTGGTGAGCTGCTTGTTTGTTTGCAACCCTTTAAAAATGTAAAACTAGTCTTTGCTTGAGAGTCACACAAAACGGGCTGTAGTCCGGGTTTGTCCAGCTCTGTTCTAAAGGAAACAGTTTATGTTTGTGATATCCTTCAGGATTTTCGTGGAGACCCAAATTGACAATTCCATAGGCTCTAGCTGAGCTGAAGTGATGTAGCCTAACTTATAACCAAATCTCCTTTGTCACTCCTTTGGCCAGCCGGTCTTCTTTATGCTCTCTTGGCACTGGGTTAGAGTCTCTAACAGACATAGCAATCAGTTGATCTAGGAATGGCAATGCCCAATTTCATCCTTCTTCCTTGAGTTAGATGTGAATGGAGAGAGAGGCTCGGCTGGGATGGAATAAAACCCACATTGAAATAGGTCATTGATGAAGATCATTGAACACATGAAATGAAGTTCAGACCCCCGAGCCTGGCACTCAATGCTTTTGTACCTACTGTTCTTCTAGCTCCTCCCCTGTATACCCCTACATCCCTATCATTCAACATAACTCCCAGAGCCCAAGGTGGGCTGTGCTCACTCTCATTGATGGAGGGATCCTTCCATACAAAGTTGAAGTCTCCATCTCTTCCTTGGAACCTCTTCTCATCTTATTGGGCAGAAATGTAGGCATCCCCACCTCCATGTTAACTCAGGACCTCATACATAAGCACTTGGAAAGACAGGGGAATATGGCAATCCAGTAGATACATATTACCTTCCAAGGGTGGGGAACAGCTCTCTCCCTCTCCCTAGCTTCAGGAATCTTGCTGTACATCTTTGGACCAGACACAGAATTCAGCACAGAACTCCCAGGGCTTCTATGTGACACACAGTATAACACAGTGCCTGTGTGTCTGGCTTTGCAGTTAGACTGAGCTGAGGTCTCATCCTGGCTTCTCCATTTACCTGCTACAGGTCCCCTCATCGTTAAAGTTGCTAAGATAAATGACATTTTCCTTTGTAAAGCATTTAGTTCAGGGCCCAACATGTAGTAATTGCTCAATAAATGGTAACCTTTCTTCATTCCAGAGCCATTTATTGGCACCTACTATGCCTAGAATGATGCCTGATGCTCTTCTAGGCCAAGCAGTCACCACAAGATATGCTCAGCAGGCTGGGGGAATCCAGGTGATGGTTGGGCCGCCTTAGTCTGTGCTCTGGGAAGCCTCTCAGGCAGCATTTGACAGCAACTGTAATAAAATTGATGAGTTCCTATTTCATCAAGTCTACGGTACTTTTGAAATACACCTTTTCTTTGTTTTAATTACTCTATTTTCTTTTTTACATTCAATATTATTTTGTGTTAATTTCAGGTGTACAGCATAGTGGTTAGACAATCATATACTTTACAAAGGCCATTTCTTTTTAAATGTACCACTAAGAAAAATGTCCACAAAATTGGCATCACCTCTTTTTGTAAGGTGTGTGTACGTTGTGGGGGGAAAGCATTTCTTAGCACCAATAAAATGCATTTATATTTATGCTCAATAAATATTCATTAGATACACTAGTCTTACTCTGTGATTGCCTACAGGATTCGGCTCCAAAGGTTTATATTGTAACCGAGTCTCTTTGTTTGTTGAGTTGGACCTGGCAGAGAGTTCAGTAAGACAGTAAATGGAAGTATTGTAAGGCATTTGTAATCTGATGTGTTTTTAAAAGTTTAAAACATTCACTCTGGTCATTTGAATGAACGAAGTGCATTAGGGAATCCTGTTGAAGTGAAACTGACTTACACATACTTGGGTAGGAGTGCAGTTGGGCGGTTCTTGCAGCTGGATAATCCCTTTTGGCATCTGTCTGCAGAGATGTGTGAGTCCTTAATGCACATAAATGCCTTCCGAAGGGCAATGAAGGCATGAGCTCAGAGCTCACTGCCTTCTGTTCTCTAGATTTAATTTACTATAAATACTCCTCTCCCCGCATCTCAAGGGGCTGATCATCCCTCTGACCACGCAGGTCCTTTCTAATCATGAGAAGGGAGGATTTTAGAGCCAACCTCCCTCTCTCCTCTGGAAAGGCTATGGATTTTCACGCTCCAAGCAGGGTTCTCTTCCAATATGTTCCCACCCTCCTCCCTGTTTAGAGGAAAATACCACTTAGATCTTCGCTTTCTGACCACCCTCTTAGCTCCCAATCCTCCTGGAGATCTTTTTCTGCACCCCGTTTGGAGCCTATTGTCTCTCCCCCAGTCCCCCTGTCGCCCACGATTCTTTAACTCAGTTTCAGGTTGACTGAATGGGGGCTTGGACGATACTTGGCTATTTCTAGCTGTGATTAAGTGTGCTTTCATATTGTTTGATTTTCATTTCAACATGTCACCAGGTGGCATGCTGGCCCTCCATACATGGTGAGCGTGCCCTTCCTAATACCCACGGGAATCTGCTTTTGGGGGGGCACTCTTCAGCTCCCCCTACCCTCTCCCAACTCTGCGACTGAAGCCCCTGTCTGGCTGGGAGGGGTTGGTCAGCCCTTGGCCAAGGAGGAAGCAAAGTGCAGACCTTTTTTCTTCTAGAGCCACCTCCATCCCGCCTCCCCCGTCCCATGTGACTGAAGTCCTCATGCTCTCGGCCAGCTGTCTTCAGAACCGACAGCAACTCTAGCAGAAATCCCAGTCTTTGGGAACAGGCAAATGCAAAGGAAAGACCACTGCGGGGGTGCGTGCTCACCAGAGTCCAGCCTTAGGGTGATGTAAGGCTGTGCCCGACCTGCGACCTGCCTGCGGGTTGGGGTGGAGGGGGTGGGCACGCTGGGAGGCTGAGAGGAAGGGGTGGAGCGGCGGATCCCAGTCCATCCATGAGTGCAGCTTCCCGTGGCTGGGTGATTACAGACAGTCCTCAAACACTGACATCTGCGCTTCTCTGATGTGCTGGGAGAGAGGAAAACTGTAATCTGGGGCATAAATATACGACACTGCTTTTGTTCCCTTTAACCTGTTATTAGTTTAAGCATCTGTGTTGTGCTAGAATATTATAGCTGCCTCAAAGGAGGCCACGGGAGCTGGTCTGAAACAGCTTACAGTTGAAATATCCAGGCATCTTGCCCTTGTGAAATTTTGAATCAACAAAATACATGAAGTACGAAACGTAAGGGTCAAAATCGGGAATATAGGATTACTGAGTGGGTGTGAGAGGAGCATACTGGGGGAAACATAGACTTTATGAATTAATTTTTGTAGAAGAAACCCTTCGCTTATGTCATGTCTTGCCCATCCTGGATCCGAGTTTTTAGAGTTAATTCCTTGCTAAGGATGATGAGGGTGGGGGCTGTAAGGGTATTGAAATGGTCAGGGAAGAGTGGGAGATGTGGATGAGGTGCTAGGATTGGCCCTGATGAGGAAAGTGCTTGGGGAGATATTTGGACGCTTTTGGAATATGGTGATAGAGGAAGATCTTGGTGGTCTTGGCTTTTCTCCACTTTTCTTCACTGTCTCTATAAGATTCATGCTCATCTCCCCCTCTCCTATAACAGTTGTTGAGATTAAAGTCTAAGGGACGCCATTGAATCAGAATACTTAATGAGATCTGATCTTGAAACTAAAATGGCAAAGGAAGTAATGTGAAAATAATGTTTCCGTGGTGTGTGGAACCCTGTGGCCCACGGGTGTACCCTATGATAATGAAACATTACCTTTATCAACGCAGAAACCAGGTAACTTCCCAAAAGTGTCAGTATCATGTAACACTCTTCTATTTTCTTTCTGTCTTTCTTTCCAGAACTTATCCTGACAGGAAAGCAAATATTATGAAATTGTAAAATTTGAGTTGTAATGAGCCCCATAATAGTAGTACCTTTCAAATTTCAAAATATCCCTGAGGAGCAAAGTAAGCTTTGTTTCCTTTATGGATTATGGTCCGCCTTGTCAAGATGTGATACTGCCTACTTCTAACCTATTACTGTCGTTTAAGAAATTTCCAAGTGGGAACTTAACAGGTATTTGTTTTGAACTTCTTATAGAAATGAAAACAAGAACACATTTCTGTACTAGCTAATGACTTATGCTAATAACTATTCTAAAAATCTCCTTGGTTTTGGATTACTAATATATGCAGAAAACGCTCCACACATGTTACTTCAATATGCGTGATAGATAGAGCAAGACAAGCTGATACTGTCTTTGCTTACTTGTTGCAGAGTTAGTTCAAACACAGTGTCCATACACTGTGATGTTAATCATGGGGAAAACGGTGTGCGTGGAAGAGGTAAGTCTGTTTTTCCAAGATCTGTGCACTCAGAGTTAAAATGCAAGGATAGGCTGAAATTCAGCAGTCTAGGTATATTTGAAAGTTATTTGAAAATGCCAACTAAAATGGGAACAAAAGTATAATAAAGATGTCATAGTTTTAAATTTGTAATGTATACATATAGTACCTAGTATGCAATAAACCCTTTTATTATGTGTATGGGTGTCACCCTTAAGATTTATTCCCTGTTACTAGATGGCAGGAACAATAAGACAACATGGCCAAAACCGGTTTGGCTCGGTGGATAGAGCGTCGGCCTGCGGACTGAAGGGTCCCAGGTTCGATGCCGGTCAAGGGCATGTACCTTGGTTGCGGGCACATCCCCAGTAGGAGGTGTGCAGGAAGCGGCTGGTCGATGTTTCTCTCTCATCGATGTTTCTAACTCTCTATCCCTCTCCCTTCCTCTCTGTAAAATATCAATAAAAATATATTTAAAAAAAATAAGACAACATGAAAATACTGGGGAAAACCATCCCAGTGTCAGGAGAAGGCCCTTCAGTCTCCTGAGGCACAAGTCGATAGTAAGAGCCTAGTAATGGTGTGGCTCAGTGGTTAAGCGTGGATCTATGAACCAGGAGGTCGCAGTTCAATTCCCAGTCAGGGCACAGGCCCAGGTTTCGACCTAGATCCCCAATGTGGGGCATGCAGGAGGCAGCCAAGCAATGATTCTCTCTCATCGTTGATATTTATCTCTCTCCCTCTTCCTTCCTCTCTGAAATCAATAAAAAATATATTTTTTACAAAGTCAATAGTAAGAGAGAGGGAAGAGAAACACATTTGTTTGTTTCACTGTCGTGGAGACATAATGTTCATTACAATTGGGAATTCATATTACAATTAGTCATTCAACAAATATAATTTCCTAAGTTCTGGGATACAGTGATGAACAAAACAAGCGCGATCTGGGGAGGGGGAACTGTGTAATGAGAGCTTTAAAGAAAACAGGGAAATGGGAGGGGGGCACTCTCTTTGTCTGGGTGGTCAGAAGGCCCATGCAAGCAGGTAACATTGAGCCAAGGTTTAAATGACAAAGAATGATCCTGAGAAGATCTGAGGAAAGAACATTCTAGGCAGAGAGAAAAAATGCATAGAGAGGAATACACTCTGTGAGTTGGAGGAAAAGAAAGGCCGCTGTGTGTGAATAGCATGAGTGGGAGATGAAGCAGGGTCTGGACTGTGTAGGGTTATAATACTAAAGGTCATTACCATGGCTTAGAAGTGCCATGCAGAGCCACTGCTGATTTTGACGCAGGAGAGGGACATGTCTGATGAATGCTGGTTGTCACTCAGGTAGAGCAGTGGGGAAGCTATGGCAGTGGTCCAAAGAGGATGCTACAGAAGGGGTGGGGAGAGGCGGGTTGATTCAGCACTGGAACGTGAGCAAGCCAATGCCTCACAAGAAGGGATTAATGGGAATTTGGAAGCAGTGTGGCCACTCTTACTCGCTTTGTCCCACCTGCTTACCAGTCTCCATCCTTTGCTTCCATCGGCCTCTATCCTGGGCCCTCAGGAAAGTGAATAAGGCGGCACATGCCATGATGGATAAGCTCACCTCCCCACAGGCCCTCAGAGCCCAATGCCCCTTTCTTCCAGCTCCTTAGCATGCTCCTTTCCTCATTTCTAGCGCGTATGGTGTGGTACTTTCCATAACCATTCAGCTGTCTGCTTTCCTGCACTAGACTCTGAGCTTCTGAGTGCAAGTGGTTGAACAAAATAGTTATCTGCCTATGAGTTGAAATGAGCATCAAGAAATTCAGGCAAAAACCTCCGTTTTCAAAAATTAGTTGAAGAAAGGAAATTCTGAGTAGGTAGCTAAATATTTAAAAAAGAAGATGGAGGATGAGGAGGAGGGAGGAAAAATGAAAAAGGAGGAGATGAGAAGGAAAGAAAACCCACTGGAAAAATCGAAGGGGCTCTGGCTTAACCCTTCATAAGGTTTCTTTAGAAAAGTGTTTTTGTTCCATCGATTTTCTATAAGGGGAGTCCAGTAGCGGTTGCTTTGGAGGTTGTGTGGGCCTGCAGGAAATGCGGTGCTCTGTAAATATTTATGCCCGTGGCCTGCCTTTCACTGGCTTATAGAGCACTTGGAAACTCAACAGTGTTTATTCTGGAATAGAAGCAACTATCGGAGAAACTGTAGTAGTAAGAAATCTTTCTAATGTTCCAAACCAGTTGAGTGACTGCTATGCATTTCCAGACAGGATCCCAGCCCTACACCAGCCCTATAAACATGCCTCCATTTGCGTAGGGTGGGCACCTCAGACTTTTGGTGGGTTGTGACTTTCCTGGGACGTAGAGATTATGCTGTATTCATCCTTGTGTTCCCCGTAGAGAGCATATTCACGGGCACACCGTTGACCTTGAACCAATTGTCTGACTTGAAGTTTGGCCCACTTCTCTCTTTCAACTGTAGAGTGGAATGGGGAAGTTTCATGTCCAATGCTAGCATGTGGGATTTGGGTGAAACCCTTAATTCTAGTTTACCAACTTAGAGCTCAGAAATAGAAAAACAAGTTTAAGAAGTCTATATTTGTTATTCTCCTATTCAGAATTTAGCACTCTTACTGGAAAAAAACACACATATATAGCCAAACCACATTGTTTAGTGTTGGTACAAAAATTGCTCTGTTATTTGTAAATTTAGTTTATTAAGACGGGTCTTTGAAGGATCCCTTCATATTAAAAGGGGATGGATTCTGGTAGCCTAGTTTTAGTTACTATGCCTCTTGGAAAATATTAAAATAAAATTCCTCTTGGAATATCCTGATTTAAATTTGCTGGCTCAAATAGTGAGGGCCTATTGTGTTTCAAAATAAATCAAATGAAAAACTGTGGGCCTGTCTGAGCCTCCACTCTTATTCACATGCCTTCTGGGATTTATCTGTTGGCTTTTGCACAATGGATTCAAAGTCACCCACCCAGAATTGGATTCATAATCTCTATTTCCAGACCTACCTCTAACTTCCTAGGGTTGTTTTCCCCCCTCCTTATCCAATTCTTAGTTAATAGCACCACAGTTCATTGGTCACAGCAAGCTACTTTCCTTCCTTGTCCAGTCAGTTAGCAACAACTTCCTAAATAGTTCTCAATCTATATTCACTTATTCATGCCTCCTTCCCAGCCTTTTGGACATTTATCTCTTGCCTTGACAAGTAGGATAATTGCTGAGCCAGCATGGATTGCTATGTCTGGAGCTCAAATCTGACCAGTGAGTGCATTTTCATAGAGGCCCTTCTAATGGCTCAACCCCAAGGGAAGGTCAATGGTAGAACTTAAGGTAGAGATAAAAGGCTTAATTAGAGAGCCTTTGACGTTTCTCTGGTCACATTCCTCAGACCTCAGGTCCAATCCACAGGCAAACCCTGCAGGCTCTACCCCAAATGTGCAAGTCCTCCCACTCCTCACAGTCATCACTGCTCCCACTGGATCCAGTCCACTGCCTTCTCTCCCTGAATTAGTGCAGTTGGTTCCTAACTGGTCCTTTTGGCGGTTCTCAACCTGTGGGTCGCGCCCCCTGAAAATACATCCTGCATATCAGATATTTACATTAGGATTCATAACAGTAGCAAAATTACAGTTATGAAGTAGCAACGAAAATAATTTTATGGTTGGGGGTCACCACAACATGAGGAACTGTATTAAAGGGTCGCGGCATTAGGAAGGTTGAGAACCACTGGTAGACCCATGCGCTCAACTATCTCACAGCAGCCAAAGTGGCCCTGCGTATGTCAGCTAATTCAGACTCCTCTGTGGTTTCCTATCTCACTCCGAGTCAAAAGCAAGTCCACGGAACAGCCTCCAAGACCCTCCCCAGTCCGGCCCCTGCTCTGACCTCATCTGCTCCTCCCTGCGTGTTCACTCTGCCTTGGCTGGCCAGCCTCTTTGAGTTCCCCAGTATCCCCGACAAGCTCCAGCCTCCACATGGTTTCTGCCTGGAACACTCTTCCCGGAGAGGAAAGCCTGACGGTCTCACTTGTTCCAGTTTCCTGCCAAGTGTCCCCTTATCAGAGAAGCCTTCCTGGTCATGCTTTATATGGCCTTGGCGAGCATGTCCTTCTTACCCGACTTCAATTTTATGTTACAGCATTTGTAACAAAGAGTATATTTGTTTCTTGTCTGCTCTTCACAAGAAGAGAGAATTTGTGTTGTTCACACTGTATTTCCAATGTTTTCGGACAGTGCCCAGCACAGAGAAAACGTAAACATTTTTTTTAAAAAATGAGTCACTAAATGCCCTAGGCAGGGGCCATTTCTTGCCTCTCTGTCAGGTAAGTTCTGGAGTCTGATGCTGTTACAGCGCCATGTTCCAGAATGAGATCAGCAGGCAGCATGCTGCGTGCGGGGGTGGATGGGCGGGTGGTGATGGTGGTGGGTGCCTGGGAAGAGAAGTGGTGGAGAACCTGCCCAATGACTCCTTCCTCCATTCCTGCCCTCACACTCCTCAGTTCTGAAGACGCGTCCTCGGGGTCTAACTGGGCCTCTTCCTCCTTCTAGTGCCGTCCGCTCTCCGGCGCCATCCTACCCAGAAAAGCTTGCTCTTGGCTTGTCCCCCATATCTGCCTTATTCCCCCACAGGACCCGCAGCACCAAACATCTCGAGTGGGGCAGACATTCAGGAAATATCAAGTCACTGCTTGATATTTATGTCGTCTTTTATCCTTCGTTTATTCAAATGCTGCCTACCCATCACAGTAGGCAGTATGATGTGACAATTAAACATGCAGATTCTGGAGTGGACCACTGGATTCAAACTGGGTCCCACCACTTAGGCTCTGCATGACCTTGAACAAGCTGTCCAGACTCCCTAAGCTTTGGGGCCGCATCTTAGAGATGAGGGAGACAGTACCCGCTCCTGGGGTTATGATGAGGATCAAACCAATCATTCTTTGCCATGTTGGCAAAACCTAGTTGTATCATATAGAAAAGTTAGGGAAATGTTAGCCATTATTTTCATCGATGTTTCTTTAAAATTCACATCTTTCATAAAACTCAAATTCATCTCTTGTTTCTCAGAAAACTGGGTGTCCTTTAATTACCATTTTATTCAGCTTGGTGTGTACTAATGCCTTACGCTGATGCAGGTGATCAGCTCATGTCTTCTTAAATTATATGTAGAAAATAAATAGAGTACAAGCATGCGGAAATACGTTTATCCACCTCCTGAGCATTTTCCATCTCCCTTCCCTGCTTTAGTTTTCTGCATAGATGTGTATCTGTCTGATGGACACACCGTAAATTAATGTTTGTTTATCTTTTTAAGCTCCATGGAGGGAAGGATTCATCTTCTGATTAAGGAAATTTCCAAAATAACAAGGAGAGAAACAGTATGATGAGCCCCATGTACCCATCTTCCAGATTCAACAGTTATAAACATTTTGCCAATCTTGTTTTATCTGTTTCCCCTCTTGGTATTCCCTCCCCCACTATGGATATTAAAGGCAAATCTCAGGTGTCGTTCTCTTTCACCCATACATATTTCAATATGCATTTCCAATGGATCAGAACACATTCTTACACATAACCACCACACGATTAAAATATCTCCTAAAAATAACAGTAGTTCCTTAAGTCAGCTCTTAGCTTTCTTATAGACTACTTTACTTGTTAGAGTGGGGCTCTTTTGCCTGTTTTGTTTATTGCCACTTCTCAAGTACATACGAGGCACTGCAGTATTTAAATGAGTGAGTGACTGGGTTGTATTCTTAGGTCCATAAAAATCTTATCAATAGTGATTGTGATCTTAGGCTAATAAAAGAAAGCCTACTTGACTCACATGGGAGCTGAGGCGGAGCTATCTGATGTTTACAAGTGCTGTGGACCAAACACCAGTGTCTTTTAATGAGCAAGTCCCTCCAGAGCTCTAACTTGGGGTGGGTTGCCTTGAACCTGCCTCTCTTGCCTCAGAAGGGTCAGAAATTCCTTTTCCCCTTCCATCTTGAACAGGAAATAAAAATCTCTTGGTTCTTACTTTAGAGTTGAGTAACTGTCTTTTGAATATGAACTGTACTACTCATTCACTTCTTCAACCATATAATGGGGGGAGGGGGAATTATAATTACTGTAAAGGGTTGTTGAACATGTAAAAACAGTCGGTAAACTGCTACACAGTGCTTGGCTTTTAGCAGCTGTTTAATGGACAGTTGTGATCTCTCTCTTGTCGTCAAGCCACTGCTGTTGGCAAGCTACAAGGGGAGAGTTCCCAACACAGAGGGGAAGCCCCCCAAGGGTTGACTGGGGGCAAGGGGTACCACGTGGAAGCTGGCCCTCAGCAGCATGGCCTCCCCAGGCCTCCCGCCTCTCCGTCCAGGCTGGCCCTTTAGGTTTCTCACTGTTGGTCTCCTGGGGAAGGGGGAGCGGAGTTGTAATTTTACTTCTAGGCAGCGCACTGCCCCTTTGAGGGTTAATTTGAAGAGGTTTTACTGCTAATAATGAGATTTAAAGAAATCCTTATGGTCCTACCTTCTCTTTTGAGTAAACACTGGGGAACAATCGTTACATGAAAATCAGGTTTTGTGCCAACCTGAACGGAAGGCTGGCTTACATGTAAGATTCCTATCTAAGTATGATGACTGCCAGGCACCCTCGGCTCCCTAATACACTTTGAGGTCACAACTAGTCTTGTCCGTAACGCATTGGCAAATGATTTCTCATAATTAGTTTAGACACAAAGTTAGTTTTCCTCTGCACCACTCATCGGATACGTGGACATGCCTGCTGGATTTCGTGTTTGAAGTCGTCGTCCTCTGTTGTCAAGCCCATACCTTGCTGTGAGGCCGCTTAGCCTGGTATTTGAGGGAGGTACAGCTTTGGATAACCTATAACCTCAGGAAAGCTCAGTCCCTTCCCACATCACGGAGAGCTTCAGTTCAAAGCATTCCATCCAACTCCGACAGCCTTGCACAGAACACGCACAGTCAGCCTTTTCTGTGTTACACGTCTGTGCTCACTCCCCTCACACCGACCCCAAAGTACAGCCGAGTTCTCTGCTCTCGGGGCCTCCTTCACCCCTCTGGAAGCTGACATCTGATTGCTTCCCTTTCCCCTCCATCACAGCCCCTTCTTTCTGAATCTCCCCAGAGAAAATCTTCTAATATGTGTTTACTTGAATTCTCACAACTGGAAATATATAGAATTCACCTAAGCTAGAAATTCTTGTGAGAAGAATCAGACCGGGGAGGGGTCACAGTGGGTGAAGTCTGCTTTAAGGAGTAAGTGGAAATTGTACATAAGGAATAAGGTGGCCGGAAGGGGTGGAGCTCTGGAGATCAGGGATGGGGAGAATGAACGGAAGGGCAGGGGGCAAGGGCCATGGTTAGGAAGCTTCACCTTCTCGGTCCCGTTGGCCCCCTGTCCTGTGATTTCCTGCTGGGCGACACACGCTGGACTGCTGGCTGTGGTGGTGGAGGAAGTAGAGGAAATAGTAGCTAACACTGACTGAGCACATATTAGATCAGCCTTTGCATAGATTTACTCATTTCATGGTCACAAGCACGTTGAATACGTGCAGTCGTTCCCATGTCATGGATGAGGACACTGAGCTATGAAAATGGTGAGATAACTTATCCAAAGACACCCAGCAAATCAACGGCAGCATTGGGATCAGTGCCCAGCAGACTGGCTCCACATCGAATGCTCATAGTGCACGTGGTAGACGGGTCAGGGTGGGGGTCATCTGAAAGTGTGGGGGAGGGGCGGGACACAGGACTCAGCGCTCTGAATAGGCCCCAGGTGAGTGGGCAGCTCTCAGCTCACAGGAACCCAGGCTCCTTCTATCTTGTTGCCCTGAGAGATGGCATCTGAATGTTGGGCAGCCATATACCCAGTTTAGTTAAAATTGAGGGTTGCATTATTAGAAAAGAAAAGAATGGCTAGTTCCGGGACAACTCACTTGATCAGAGAAAAAGAAGGTGACATTCCAAGGTCAGTGGGCAGTCTGGAGTGAAGGAAGGCCAGAGTCACTGAGCTTGACCACTCCTGTGTCTTGCAAAGCTGTGGCTCAGAGCAGCTACTAGAGTCCTTGAGGGTTGGGCTGTCTTCTCCAAAGGAAACAACATATCTAAAATGTTTAACACCTGGTGGGATGCCCTGCTGAAGTACAAGTAAATATTCGATGCTAGTGTTTGATTAACAACTGGGTATTTCCAGCAAACACTTCATTCTGGCGAGGGCTGTTTACGGACAGAGACAGAAGCAGTTCCTACGGGCAAGGAAACTTCTCAAGATGCTAATCATCATAGGATGTCAGTCACTCGTGGGGACATCAGGAAACACCTGCAAATTAATACGGTTTCTGGCCGACTTCAGCTTAATGTCTTGTAAGAACTTGCTTTTCTGTCGGGGGATTACTAACCAGACTCCACTTTTGGACTGAATTGATTAATTAAAGAAATGATTGAGGTTGCAAGATTCTTAATCTAGTTTGACTTTAAAAAAATAAACAACATTGGTAAATGTTGAAGTCCTAGAATTAAAACCTCAATTGACAGAGGGATGATTTAAATATTGTTGAGAGGATTAGAAAGAAAATGAAGTACTTGGATAACAAAGATTTTTGCCAACATTCAGAATTTGACGTGTAATTGAGTTACGTTGTATATTTTCAGAAATTGAAATCCTATGAATTTTCTTCTATTGCATGTTCCCAGAGAATGACAGGAAATCCTTTGTAACAGGGTATCCTGAGTTGGAGGGTTTGTTGAGTTAAAAAAACACACAACAACACTCATTTGGTGAAGATTATAGACTCTGTTATGCTTCACTGGATCTGAAGGACAACAAGCACTTTAATCACATTTGTTTTCATGGTGGCCCGGGGACGAATTAAGAGACTTCCTCTTTAAAAAGGTTTTGCTAAGGCCGCACTTTTGTTCTCCAGTTGAGTCAATGGAGTTGTCTTCTGCTGGAATTCCCAAATCTAACTTGATGTCCTAGTGTAATTTAAAAGTAAATCCATGCACAATAATCAACCAGTTAATTACTAGTGTAACAAAATAAACTTGTACATAAAATTTTTTCACTATTCAAATGCAGGGGAATTGTAGAAGAAGGCTGTTGGTTAAGGTAATGAAGCTTTCAGAAGTACAGAACTGTAAATCTCCTCGGATTATTTCCCATAGAACTCGGTAAGGGTTGGGTCTAATTTAAAGGTGTTTATCTCTCTCTGAGCTGCTCAAGAATGTTAAGAACAGTGATGCTGAGGATGAATGGCGAATAAAGCTTCCAACTGGTGAGAGAGAGGTTGTGAAGCTGAGCAGCAGAGAGCTCACCAGGGCTTATAAATGCAAAGGATTTCCTCCCATTCTCCCAGGACGCTTGACAGACAATCTATTGCAGCGTATTGATGGGCATATCAGCAAGCATTGTTCTGTGGAGGGCCTGGGGTGTGGGAACAGGTCTTAAGGAGCGAAGGAATACATGCAAACTCAGGGGTGATGAAAAGCTAACAAGGCATGTGTGGGTAAATGTTTAACAACCTACTGGGGTCGGGGTGGGAAACTGTGTGTGTCTGTGCGTGTGTGCGTGCGCCAGTGCATACACGACATGCATATACTCGTACATACATAAGTTTATTATTGATTGTACTGATAAAAGGATGTATCACACAGAATTGACAAATAATAACAAAAATGAAAATTGCTTCTCATAGAATACTTTTGCTGATGTTTGCTCAACTTACATTCATAACTGACCTATTCATAAGTGAATGTAGTTTCGACATGAATATTGTTAGTTTTTTTTTCACATAAAAAAGACAAAAATGGAAAAAAAAAGACAAAAGTGAAACAGTGAAGATGTCATCACTGACATGAGTGACGCCTCTGCTGAACTAGAGGCTGCATGAATATTTGCCCATTTTTGTGCTATTTAGACAACATAACAGCTACAGACACAACACGCTTTACATTGTACCTGTATTATTGACACTTTCTCCATCGCTCTCTTAGACAAGAAGAGAACACATCAAGCTTGCCTGCTTTCATGGTGTAAATCTTCCCACTACGGCCGCTTTCCAGCTACCAATGTGACATTGTCCAGTGCAGAGGTGGGCGGCAATGTACAAAGGCGTTTCTCCCAGACACACAGAGTAGAGGCCAGTAACCCCAAGAGCACAGGTAACAGTAAAACACGGTGAAATAGTTCAGACATGGTGAGTTCTGAGCATTTATACCGTTGTTTTTAGTAAGATTTAGTTAATTTTGTGTTATTTACCTTTTAATGACGGCTTTCACAACTGGCTGGCAGAATTCCTGAAGGTTAACACTCAGCTCTTGTGAGTTGCTATGGTGAAGGGTCTTGATGAGGAGGGCGACTCCCACAGGTTAGAGATGCCCAGAGGCAGCTTAACTGAGGGTCATCTGGTGGGTTTCTACCTGACCAAACAGATTGGGAAAAGCAGTGGTGACTCCCCGCCACGAGGTAGTGCAGCCTCTGCCAGCCCCTGCACAGCCATCGCTGGGCACCTCTGGGGGGTTGTCCCCTGGCTTTTTACTCCCCTCCCCCTGGGTGAGGGGAGTCAAGCAGAAGGCGGCAGGGAATGTTAACCTTATGGGAGGAAAAACACACCTGAGTGTTTAGAAATCACAGGGAAAAAGCTCTGAGAAGCCAAAAGCAATTCAGACTTGCTTTTGGAGGCAGATCCTAGACATTTTGATGCACGCTAACTTTTCTCAAAATGGAACCTTTGGAGAGATTCGTGTGCTTAAAGACTGGGGAGGGCGGTTTGAAGGTCATCCCTGTTCGTGCTCAGGGTTCCTCTGTACACAGCCTCAGCCGTCCTGCTTGTGCCAGCCTTTCCCACCTCCACGCATCCCTGCCCCTGCCCCGCACCTGCCCTCACATTCTCTCACATTCTCCTCTTGCCTGCCCTTGGGTAGGGTTTTGGGTTTTTTTTAAGCTTTCTCCATTCTTGCATTTGCTCATACCCACTACCCAGCTCCGCTAACAGATGACCCTCAAATTCATACTTCCTTCCAGGGCAGTCAAAGATGGGGAAAAAGGGGTATTTCTGGTACATTTTCATTTGAATTAATTCAGTGTCAACTGCTTTATTCCTGATAGCCCCCAAGACCCTCCATGGCAAGGGATCAGCCTCTGAGGAGGAGGAAGGCAGTGTAGGAGCAGGGGGGGTGGCCGCCATGGGACAGGTGGAGGGTAAAGAAACTAAAATGCCCACTGTCTTCCACCAGACCAGAGAGAAGCATGTTCTTTTGTTTTCTCTTTCCCACATTACGCTGCCCACAGCAGCAGAGACCCAGGGCTCAGAGTCACACTGCCCTGCTCCCCGTAGAAGCCGGTCCTAAAGGCCCGCTCTAGGGTCTAGCTGGGAGCATGGGACTTTCAGAAGACGGCCCACTTGCTGCTTGGACCGCTTCTAGTTTGGGGCATTTATTGATTTCTTTTTCCCAAAAGATACGTTTGGAGTTCAGGAGGGTGTTTTTGTAGCATTAACACTCGCATGTACACTCTTATATTTTCTATATAAATGCCATGTTTGATTTGATCTGTCATCTTTATATTCTTATTGTGCTTATTTTTGCCTCTACTTTTATTTTTTTTATTCTGAATATTTTCGTTGTGTTTATAATCTGAAAGGGTGTGTGTGTGTGTGTGTGTGTGTGTAGGGAAAGAAGATCCCAGTCTCGGGTTTGGTCATTAGAAATGATTCTAAACCTGGGCTCCTCCAAGTCCACAGGCAGGAAACCCCAGACGCTGGGCAGCCAGACTGTGTCTCACCACAGAAAGATGCCGCCCTCAGCTCTGCCCACTCCGGACACACCCAGGCCTGACCTGCCGGGTCCTGATCGCACCGGAGATTGCTGTGGCCACCTGGCCTGGCCTTTGTCCCCCCAGACCCTCCAGTATTTGTGCAAGTGGGGAAGGGCTCTGCGTAAACACTCACTCCCTCGGTGACCGAAGGCCCCCCACACCCACTTAATCCAAGTGGGGCGAACAGGGCTAGTTGTGTGTTCTGTTTTGCTTGTCTTTTAGACTGCCAGATCTTTTTGACAGACTTAGCTATTTTTTAAAGTTGTCTAGACTCCTGCTGTGATGAGAGAGAGAGAGAGAGAGAGAGAGAGAGAGAGAGAGAGGTGCTGTTCCACTTATTTATGCATTCATTAGTTTCCTCTTTCCTCTTGTATGTGCCCTGTTCAGGGATCAAACCCACAACCTTGGCGCATCAGGATGACGCTCTAACTAACTGAGCTACCCAGTCAGGGCCATGCCACTGTTCTTGAGCCAGGTGACCAAGCTGGACTCTGGAGCCCACCCTTCAGGCTGGCCAACAAGGTGTTCGTTACTCAGAAGGTGTTCCACCCCCTGCCAGCCACCTCTCCCCAGTGTAGAGTCTGCAGGAACCTCCCCCCGAAGCCCCTCCAGACAGGTTTTGTTAAAGGGACATGTAGCTGGAGGGCCCCTGGAAAATATGCCTGTGCTGTTTTATCGCCACAGGAAATTGGAGACTTTTCCCTTAAAAAATATTTAGAGCTTTTCCCTGAAATTGCAATTAAAAATCAACAAATGTTTGCTTCAGTCACTCCTACGTGCCTAAAAGTGTGTAAGGCCCTTTGATTGGACAGAAGTCCAAAGCGGGGGTGGGAGGTGGGGTTCCTACAGCAACACCCGCCCCCTTCCCAGGAGAGAGACCCAGTCAGCCGCATTGTTTCAGCTGTCAGAGGGGCGGCAGCACTTCCTTTTGTGTCCAGTAGATACGGGGACTCCATTAGCATTTTGTTGTTGCTGTTCTATAGGAAATGGGTGCGCAAGCTCGCTGAGGCCCCTTCTGTCATTTGCTAAGTGTCCTGTGTCACGGACACATTCTTGAAGTTTCACTTCTCTCCACCCCAGACCTCACTCGGCTGTCATTTATCAAGTGACACTGAAGTCACGTCTGATGTTATCGTGCCTGAAACCACACAGGTGCAGCCAGAAAGAGGAAAACAGATGGGGAGTTTTTTGGTTGTTTTTTTTTTTTTTTTTTTTTTTTTCATTTTACAAGTCAAATGACCTTGGGGAGAAAACATGTCATAGTTTAGTTCTGCTGGGGACAGGGACAGGAGCATCTTTGGGCAGTGCTTTAGGAGACACAGCACCGTCTTAAACGTTCCTTAGGGAAAAGCATCAGCAGGGCACTTTGGGTCTTGCTCTTCGCCACGCTTCCCCCACCCCCTCACCACCACTTAAATCATTAGGTTTTGGATCAGCAGTCTTTAGAATCTGTTTAAGGTCCCCGTGTGGGTCCCTAAGACCCTTTTGGGGGTCCCTGAGGCCACATTGTTTTTATAGCGAGACTAAGACATTCTGTGCCTTTTTTACTCCCTGGGAGGTGCGGTGGCGTTTTCCAGAGACCACCTGACATTTGCTGCCACTCACACAAATGCAGAGGTTGCTGTGAGCGTGCAGCTTCTACAGAGCAGGCATTCAAAGACTTAGGAAACTGAACTCCACTCTTCTCACTAAATGTTTTGGTTTAAAGCTTATGATTTTTTTCTTAAAATGATATTTCTAGTCATATGTAGCAGGTGTACGATTGTTATTTTAGAATAAATTGATGCATGTCTTGAAATTTTTTCAGTTTTAGCTTCTGACATGATAAATATGAGAATTCGTAATCCACATCAATCAAGAACTCTTTGGGATCGTCAGTGTTTTAGGAATGTACAAGGGTCTTGAGTCCTGACAGGGTGGCTCAGTGGGTTGTAGCATCATCCCATACACCAAAAGGTTCCTGGTTTGATTCCAGGTCAGGGCACATATGTAGGTTGTGGGTTCAATCCCCGGGGAGGGCACATCTGAGAGGCAACCCATCAATGTTTCTCTCACATCCATGTTTCTCTCTCTTTCTCCCCCTTCCTCTCTCTCTAAAAATCAATAATAATAATAAAGAAAAACATATCCTCGGGTGAGGATTAATTTTAAAAAAAGGTCCTCAGAAAAGTTTGAGAACCATGGGTCTAATATAAGAGCTCTTAACTGAAGAGGAGGGAGGATCTGTGGCATTACCTCACTGGAGTGTAGCATGCAGCACCTCGGAGGGGATGGTGTCTGTGTAAAATCCTGCAGCAATTGCCCGTGCCTGCAGAATTTATTAAGATTTCTCACCCTGACCCTCAGCCTCTTCTTCTAGCTCTTTCTTCCTTACTGCCCTGTGCTCCAGGAACTCTGAAAGCCCCCAGGCCTTCCTACTTCATCTTTCTCTGCTCCTGGTCCTTGGGGTCTTGTCCCGCCTCCTCAATGGACTCCCACTGCAGAAGAACCCTATCTCCCCCCACCCTCAACACCTGAGCCTCAGTGTTCTTCTCTACTACGTTCTGTAAGGAGTAAACAGTACCAATTCATAGATTGTGACAGAGAACAAATGAGTTCATTTCCAAAGTGTTCAGCACAGGACCTAACACAAAGTGAGGGCTCAGGTACTGCCTTCCATGATGAATAGAGGCGATTTAATCATGTACATTTCAACATTTCACCCCAGTTCAGATCGTAACGCCTCGTGGTGAGGGAGTTCTCCTGCTGGGCAGGACTTGGGGACGTGCCTGCTGTAGGACAGTCTCTTTTAAGAAATTCACACAGAACAGTTCTAGTCTGTGAAAGAAATGGAGGGAGACCCTATTATCCTCCTCATGATTCTTAGAGGCACAGCAACCAACTTTTTATCCTTCAGAAATGTTTGAATGTCTGTTCGGATTAAGGAATGAGCAGGACGTTTACTGAAAACTGTACCAGGAACTCTCTGGAGTTTGGATTTGTTCTCAGCTGTTAGCATAATCGCCCCCCCCCCCCCCCCCCCTTCCGCAGCAGCCTGTGGGGTTGGCTGTGTGGTCTCTCAGGAGGAAACTGAGGCTCAGAAACAGGGAACTCACTTCAAAACCACCTTGCACTGTGGGAGGAACTGTATTTGAAATCCACTTTGTCGGACATAAAAACCCATCATTTTTCCATTACAGCCAAATGTTATGAGTGATCCTTGCTTGAGTCATAGATTTAAAAAAAAAAAAAGTATAAAAGAATCTTAGGGTAGAATGTTAGCCTGCTAGGGCTGCCATACAAAGCGCTACAGACTGGGTGGCTTTAAACAACCCAACTTTATTTTCTCATGTTCTAGAGGCTAGAAGTTCATGGTCAAGATGTTGGCAGGGCTGGTTGCTTTCTGAGGCCTCTCTCTTTAGCTTGTAGATGGCCTGCATCTTCAGTAGTTGTCCCGTGTGTGTGTGTGTGTGTGTGTGTGTGTGTCCCCAGATTGGCTTATAAGAACAGGGGTCAGATTGGTGTAGGGCCCACCCTAATGACCTCATTTTAACTTAATTACCTCTTTAAAAACCCATCTCCAAATACAGTTGCCTTCTCAGGTCCTGGGGGTTAGGTCTTCAACAAATAAATTTGGGGGCTGCAATTCAGCCCATAAAAAAGGTTAACTTTGAACATGGGCTGGGTATTAGATGGCATTACGGAATTCTCATCAATTTTCTCGGGTGCAATAATGGACTGTGGTTTTATAGGAAAATGCCACTTTGGGGGATCCATGATGAGATGTGTAGGGTGAAGAGTGATATCCGTGTATTACTTTTAGATGATTCAGTGACAACAAAAAGTCACGAGGGCAATGAAGAAAGAGCAAAAAACACCAAAAATAGGGACAGGCTCAGAGAAAGGTCTGCAACACAGCCAATAGACAGGGGCCTATTGTCCAAACTATGTAAGAACTCCTGCAGCTCATTAAAAAAGGAGAGGCCCATATGTTATTTCCATTAAGGAAGGGCGTGTAGAATTATCACATATTTGCCTGAAGAGAGGGTGCTATCCAACCCAGAGGTCTCGAGGCAAAGGTTCAGAGTTCCCGGCCCTGGCTGGGTCTCAGTGTGCTCTCTCCGAAGGCTAAGGACAGGACACGCCGCCGGGAAAGAGCCATCCAGACCTGCAATCAGGGGTCAGTTTGGTCCCCTGTGTGGTCAGTGTGAAGGGAGGCACTGGGGACACGGCGGAGTGGGCTTGGTTCACTGCCTGGGACTTTGGAGTGATGGGAAAACCACTGCACTCACTCCCCCCCCCCCCCCCCCCCACAAGATGTTGGGAAATGTTTTGGTGTTTCAGGTTCGTTTATGACACCACCTAAGTATTATGTGATGTGACTGAGGTAAGTTAAGCTCCTTCAGTAGTGTTTATCCATTTCATTTCAAAAGCCTCAACGGCCCAATATTAGAGAATTCAAGCCCATTGTCGGGTATGTCTGAGGGCTAGTATTCTACCAAGTATGATGAGTAGTTCCATTTTCATCCTGAAACGTGTGTGTGTGTGTGTGTGATTTTTACTAGTACCCTTGGTTTAGGTCAAGGCTATGGAAAACTCAAGTTAAATATCTCTGCCCTCAATTGTTAGTAAACTCAGGAAAGCTTCTGAAAGAAAAGTAGCAAGTAACCAATGCTTTACCACGAAGGGGAGCCTTTGAGAGGAAGGGAAGGAGGCGGAAAGCCCCGTCTGGACGCCCTGGTCTGGTGCGTTCGTTCTCTTGTGACAGATCAAGGGAAGGCCTGCTTCCCGACCCTGCGTGGGGATGAGATGTAACAAGTGAAGTCAGCAAGTCCACGAACAGACATGTTTGTTTATGCCATGTCAAATTCTGGACAAAACATTTATTTGAAAAATAAAAAATATTTATGTCTTGAAAAGCGTTCTGGTGGCAGAGGGAGATGGAAAGTTTTTAATCATTTTTCTTCCGAAGCTCTACTTATAAGCTCCAAAACCTGCTCTTACATCTTACACTTAGGAGACAAATTATCTCGGCTGCTGAGTTTCACTAGCATTGCAGCAATCTTGGTTCTGAGAACTTTTTTTCTTTGTTCCAATGTGAGGTTATCATGGTTTCTTCCATTAAGAAAAGGGAACATTTCCATGGGCCATTGTGGTGCAAATCTCAAGAGTGAAGAGAAATGAAACTTGAACTGACAAATAACAGTGGTCTTTTTTTTTTTTTTTTTTAATCAGCACTAACAACATTTTTGAGAAGAAAACTTAAACATCTGGTTTCCTTTTGGGAAACTGCACTATTTTTTTTAACCTTAATCTTAAGTCTTAAAAACTTACTTGTCTAGTCTGCAAGTATGAAGTTAAAAAAATGACTACATACCTGAGAAATCCAGCATTGACACAGATTTTGTTTGTCAGGATTATAGGGTTAACAACACTGGAAACCCAAGAGCCTGCCTGGCAGCTGGGATACAGATATCTGTGTCAACATGTGCTGGCCACCGTGAGCAAAGTTTCCATCACACTCTTGCCTCAGCCCTATGGAGGGGGTTTATCCCCATCTGTGATCATTAAACCATAAATCCCGAATGATAGAGATGATAATAAACAACTTCTGCTATGTTGCCTCCCAGACATGTTGCTATGTAAGATGCAGGGATTTTTATGGAATGCAGGCTTTATTCTATGTTTTAAGAACAGACGACGGCCCCTGTTAATATTTGATTTTTTAATGATATACTTGCAACCGCATGATAATGGGGTTTTTGAATAGAACCCGTTCTTATACAGAGTCGGGAGTGCACATTTATTCTTATATCTGACATATGGGGAACAGATTGAGCCCAAAGTAAATGTTTTAAAGGTTTGGTAACATTGGAATGATGGTCTGAGGAAATGCGATTTCTGCCGTCACACTGGACAGGGAAACAATCATCTGGGCATCCGAACTCCCGCTGTTTAGAGGTTTGAAATGTAATATGTTTCTGCTTGGTTTTTTCTCCGAGTTGGGTTTTCTGTTTTACTGTCAATTGCCACTGCTGTTTAATACGTGTCTATTTCTCTTGGTGTAAACTTCAAAAGGGACGTTGGCCGAGTAGAAAACCCCATGGCTGGGAAGAGGAGCATGAGTAGCAGCTTTCCACACTCGGCACTCTAATCCGGCTTCCCTTTAGGCTCCTTTGAGATCAGTTTTCAAAGAGTCCTCAGCAAATGGACATTTGTTTGGAGATGGTATGTAGGTAGGAAAGCGCACAGGCATGTGCACACCCACTCACACTCACACACACTCACACTCTTGTCCTTGCCTGGCTGTGCTGTACTCTCTCCATCTAGATTAGGTATTAACTTGACTCAGCTGGAGGAGCTCGGTGTTGCATTCATTGAGTTCGGTAGAGTTGGTTAATATTCTGCCTCCGGTATTAGTGGCCTTATAATCTAGCAGAGAGGATCAGGCAGTGGTTCCCAACCTTCTGTGGCCATGCCCCACCTAAGCATCTCTAAAATCCTGAAGACCCCTGTGACACATAATTCTTATTATTCAAAAAGTGAACTCCTATTCACATGGAGGAAGCCTAAAAGACCATTAACTTTGCTCTAAACAAGCTTCCAAAGAACATGGCATCATGAAAGAGAAAAATGAAGGAACGAAAGGACAGCTGAAGTACTGAGGGAGTAATCACTAAGAAATTGTTAAAAAAATAATAACATGAAGTGATATGAAAAAATAGCAAATAAAGTTTTAAAACATATAATAGAGAACTGGAATACATAATTATGTCACAATACATATTGATATACTGTATATGAGTTCCCATAGAGCCATAAGAAATGCAAAAAATTCACTGTTAATAACTCTTTCTTGAATTGCCCCCCTTAAAAATCAAATTGCTCCCCTGTGGGACATGTAACCCATGTTGGGAACCACGGGATAAGGTGATTGTGCAATTGTTGTATTATCCTATGGAGCAATGATCTGCATTGTGACTATACCTCAGGTGACTCATAGGCACATAATGTTAGAAACGTCTGTCCATGTGACAAGTGGGAATGGCAGTGTTCTCACCCCCGCACAGATGATCGAGTCGAGCCTCCACGCAGGTGGAAAGCAACGGAAATGGAGAAGTTAACCCAAGAGAAAATGTGTGTGTGTGTGTGTGTGTGTGTGTGTGTGTGTGTGTGTGTGTGTGTGGCATGCACACACATGCTGTGGGCTGAGGGTGACCTGCTGAGAGACTGATAGAGAAGAAATTGGAACTGGTCAGGGAGCCACTTTGGATGTGAAGGGCAGGATTCATGACAGTTTGGGCTTGAGATGACTTCGGTACATCTTAGTGCTGTGTCCCCGGGATGGCTTTGAATAAAGGACTGAGCACAGGGACACACTGCTGCTCAAAGTACATGCTTCTGAAAGGCATTTGACAATTGTATGAAGGCCTCAAATGTACATGCCCTTGACCCAGTAATTCTATTTTTAGGATTACACCCTAAGAAATCAACCTTTCTGTACACCCGGTTGATTATATACAAGGTTTTACATTGCTGCAATAAACAACCTAATATTTTAACAATGAAGGATAGGGGCTATTCTGTGTAAGTAAGATTTCCTAAGAACTATCAATGATACAGTAAAATGTTTAAGACGTGTTAGAAAGGAGAGGATAAAGTTAACATGGAATAGTCATTTTAAAGTCAATACTGCATAGAGAAGAATGGCAGGAAATTAGACCAAAAAGGAGTGCTAATAATAGCTCTTTGGGCTTTGATACTTTTTATTTTATTTAACTTTTCTATATTTTTCAGGATTTTCAAGAATTCTACAATCAGAAAAAAAATGTTTTATTTGTTACATAAAAGTTAAGATACTTATCTTGGCAGCCTCTTCCCAGCCAGAATGGTTGAGGCCAAAGGCTATTTAAGGGGGAATCACTGATGAGACCACTCTTCATATGTGAACAGTACTATTCCTAGAACTCTCCTCAAAGATCTCTACCGTGTTCAGCTGGGAGGTCCAGGGGAGAATGGTACTCGGAGAACAGATCCTGGTTAGGACCTTGACTTTACTCTGGATGTGATGGGAAGCCTCTGAGGGGGTAGAACCAGGAGTACTGTGACCTTGCATATGAGCAGCATTGCTCTGGCACCTGCCCTGGGAGGCACCTGTGTAGCAGGGAGGCCGTCAATAGGAGGCTGCAGCAGTCCAGAGGAGAAGGGATGGGCCTAAGTCAGGGTGGGGGCTGTAGAAGTGGTGAACCAGGTTGAACATCGGCTGAGAGTACAGCCAACCGGACTTGAGGGTAGCTTAGGTGTGGGGCATTGGAAAGAAAAGAGTCAAGGATGAGGCCAAGGACATTGGCCTGAATATCTGAGTGCAATTGGCATCATTGGCTGAGGTGGGGAACACGGGGGAAAGGCTGTTAATAAGGGTGGTAGATCTCAGACAGGCATCTCAGCTTTCAGCGATGATGCCAAGTAGGCACTTAAATGTGTGAATCTGGTGTTCAGGAGGGCGGTCTGGGGAGGAGATGTACACCTGGAACTATCAGCAAATCAGTGGTATATGCAGGCACAGGGCTAGATAAGGTGTCAGAGAGGCACAGTAGACAGAGAAGAGGCTCGAAGGTGGGGGAGGAGGAAAAGCCAACCCAAGAGAAAGAGCTGCCAGTGGTGGTGGGGGGCGGGGGGGGGGGGGGCGCGGCGAGTAAGGGAGGCAGGGCCAGGAGCCTGTGTTCTCCTGGAAGCCAAGTGAAGAGAGCAGATCATTCCTGCTGTGAAGTAAAGTCAGATGCTCAGAGTCCATTCTTGCATTTTGTGGGGTAGAGTCGTTGGGGTCCTTGGTGAAGTTTCAATGGAATGCTGGTGGAAGCCTGAAAATATCTCTTCATCTGAAGAGAAAGCTCAAATCCCCAAGGGTTTTACTAACTACTATAGACGAATGAGAGAAGCAAAGGAACTCTCATACCCCCAGGAATACCAAGTTCATGGAATGCAGGCTTCCAGAGCTTCTGTGGCCATATCGTTCTAAGCCTCATGGTCCTGGTCATCTGCAGCCAGTTTGAAAAGAAATCTACACCTCAGCCCACCTTTGTGGCCGTCTGTCCCTGTCGAATCATAGTTGACACCACACTTTCTCCCCCTCTTTTCTAATTAAAACCAAGAACTAAGCCCACCTGCCCTCCATTTAGCACCCTCTTTCCTGGGTCTGCTTTGGGGTGAAAGACAGACAGGACCATGGGGACTGATGCAATGGATGATGTCGCTCTTTTGAAGACACTTCATCCCCTAGAAACAGAGGCTAATGGTACCCCTCGAGGGCCAGCATGACAGCCACCCGTATTTCACGTGCTGTCTTGTGGCATGAACACCCGTGCCACAGTGAGAGCATCTTCAGGCCGCCTGGCAAGATGCCCAAAGTAACTGAACTGCCATGTGCAGGACGAGTTCTAGGAACACCTACATTCTAAGTCTGCATTTCAAAAACACTTCTTCCCCTGCTACCCTGGATCCAGAGCTTCCTCTTCCCCTTGCCAGCAGTCACTCCCCACTTGGCTGGCAGGAGGACTATGGATGCTGCAGAGCATGGCTGGGGGCTCCTCAAGTTGCGATGAAGGGTAGGACCAGACTGGTGAGAAGAAGAATGAGTTGGCTGGTGGAGAGGGCCCATGTAAGAGGAAGGCCCATGGAGCGAGTATCAGGGCTTCACGGGGACCAGCTTCCTGCCAGGGCTCCTCAGCCCCAGGTGCTCCCAGGGGCTGGCGGTCTGCTCTGCCACGGCCACCATGCTGCCCACCTGCTTTCTGGCCTACTGAGCATCGGAGCAGTCTCCCCCTCTCAGGACTCTAGAGTCTAAGATAAGCATGTGGCATTGCTGATATTTTCTGAAGAGGTTTTGCTGCAAAATAGAAAAAGGTCAACAGTTCAAAGTTCTCTCCTAAAAATGCCTGTGTTACAATGCTCAGTGTGTGTGTGCATGTGGGGGGAGGGAGGGCGGTCGGAGTACACTAAATTGTTTAATCTCCATTCTCATTATAAGCAAACAGGCAGACTGGAAAGAAAGTGCCACAGTATTAGCCACGATTGTCTGAGTTATAAGTGATACTTTCCCCTTGTTTTTCTTTATTCTCTAAACTTTCTACCGTGTGCATCTGTTATTTTTATAACTAAAAAGAAGTGGGTATAAAGATTGCTTCCAAAGTCCAGTTCTTTTTGTCTGCTTTTATGACCTGCCTTGGCAAATGGGGACCCAGAGGGCTGCTCTCGGTCTTTGGTTCTGTAGTGGGCAGTGAGCCTGGGGTGGCCCGGTGTTGGTCACAGGTCGGGGTGGCACTGGTGGAAAGACGAGAGCTGATGCTGCTGCCTTGGCCATGGGCAGGCGCTGGCTGTGCAGGATGCCACACCTCTCTTCCTCTCTTGTTCCTGGTGTGGTGGCAGGCACACACCGCTGATAGGGAAGGTGTCCAGTGGCCATCACGCATTAGGAACACCAGTGTCAGAACTAGCGTGCGTTTTCTCTCTTGATCTCCCAGTGGCCCAGTGAGGCGGGCAAGAAGGGTCCTCTTGCTCCTCAGTTATGAGGACACTGATGCCGGAGGGGTTACACCACCAGGAGATTCCATTGGGGGAAGAGGAGTCTGAACCCTGTTTCCTTACACCAGTCAGCAATGGTTTCCAAGTCTTTTAAAACCATAACAGCTATGTAGAAATGACATGTTATATGAAAATATATACAGATATGCAAAACATAAAATTGAATTGTTTAGAGTAGGAAGGGGAATGTGTGTGGTGGGGGAAGGACTCTGATTCCTGGTGTTGAAGGGGCAAAAATGAAAACTCACTGGTACCACGAGGGATGGAAAGAGGAAATAAAAATCAGCCAAGGGCATGGAGAAGACAGCAGAACCCTGGGAGTGCTTGAGGCGAGTTCTAGAGAGCCCTCCCGAAGACCAGTGTTGTTCAGAGCTGCAGAGGGGAGATGATTGACACCAAGTAAGAGCTGAACTTGCAGCAAGAGGAGGCCCGCATCAGTGATAGACGAGTCTCCTGAGTGGAGGACACATGATTCTGCACAGGGGACAGATGAATAAGAAGCATGTGTATTGAAAATTCTCTGCTTGTTCAGTGTTTTCCTTGAAAAAGTGAACAGAAACGACAAGCCAGAAGGGTGGGCAGACATTACTGGTAAAAAAGTGTGGCCCTGAGCTGGATTTGGGAAACAAAGAGAATGAAACTCATGGAGAGGGCCGGTGAGGGATTGGTGGGAGAATGAAAGGGGAGATGAGAAGGATGGGTATTTCTATGGCGGGGCATGCTTTCAGACTCACCTTATTGGAGAGAGAAACCCCTTCCTCTGAGAATGTGTGAGGATGGCAGGAAAACTGGAGGGTCTGTTGGGTAAGGGGAAGTTGGAGATGCTGTGGACTGATGTTGAGCGCGTTCATCAAGACAGGTGTGGAGGGGAAACATGGAGGAACGGAGGGCTAAGGTTCTACAGCGTGTTAGGACATTTAACACAGCTTTCTTCTGCATGCCCAGTAGGACAGAATTTATCTTGTCGTTGGTCACAGCCATCCCACCCCTGTCCCCCCTGCACCATCATCAGGTGGGAGGCAGTGTTTGTGTGTGTCTGTACACCTCACTCCGAAGCCGCTTCCAAAGCTTCAACTCTGGGTCTCCTTGACTCATTTAGTTCATTCCATTTGTATTGCGTTCCAGATGTGTGCTGAACCCTCTGCCTGTCCGACTTCCAAAAGCTATTAATCTTTAAACTCTCCATTGACTTTGTGGCTCCCTGACCTAGTCCTAAATTCCTTCAGACACCCTCTCTTAGCAGTGCCTGACTTATTCATCATTGCCAGTCCTTTGGCCTCAGGCCATGGCGGACACCATAATCCTAGGCTTGATTGGGGCCTGGCCTCTGCTTGCAGAGCTCTTTGCTGCTGCTTGGGTTCCAGGAGGACCCAAGAGGCCAGATAAGGGAGTGGCCCAGGGCTGCGGGGTGATGTTGCACGTTTCCTACTAGGGGGAGAACAAGAGAAAACTCAAGTGCTGCTGAGAGCAACTTAACAGAAAGTGGAAGGAAGGTGGGGTCTATGACAGGGAGCATGAAGGGCGACACCCTTAGCTTCTAAAGATAGAAAGTAGATATTTGAGTGTGTATGTGATAGGGGAAGGGGGCTTGTGAAGAAGTTGTGGTTAGAGAATCTACTTTACATCTAGAGGCCCTGCCTTGTGTGGGAGTCTAGAGGAGCACTTCTCCATTTTTCTCTGTGTAGCTATCACCTGGAAGCTAGCTGAAATGCAGGTTCCTACCCAGGAGGTTCGGGGCCAGGCTGAGAGCTGCGTTTCTCACGTGCTGCTGACGACCCTGGTGAGGACGCTTATGTCTGGATCATACTTTGAGTAGCCAGGCTCCAGGGCACTCTGAGGTATGGTTGATGGAGGTCTGTGCTGAGAGAGGCTAAGGAGACTCTAGATCATGGGACCTCAATATGAAAGCTGAAGCTGTCAAGAGTCATGGGGAACTGAAGAAATATGAAAATCTGGCTGCAGAAGACAGGTGTTGCCAATGAGAATCCCTCTGTGGAGACCCGGACTAGGAACAAGCATTTTGATCTGACATGATTCTTTTTTTTTTTTACCAAAAGTCACGTGATAAAGCTAGTTGTCTCTGTATGACTCTCCATTATTTTGGTGAATAGTAATACTTTTATCATGGGAGAGTCAGGTTATGAGTATAAAGAACCTTTTATTTGCTGGGGAACAACTTGTGCATACTGGCTACCAATCTCCTGAATTTTAGACCTGTGGCTATTTATAGGTTTTAACTTTCAAATAAGTGATATATGTATACATGTGTGTGTCATATACACATTTATGTACATAAATACACATATTGTTATATAAATATTACATATACATAAATATCATCATGTATAAATCCCAGAATCTTGGAGCAAAATGGTAATGTAAAGATTAGTTCAATCCTCTGATTTTTAGATGAACTATTCAGATACAAGAAGAACAATAAATAATGTGGGCATGCTCATGTTTAGAAGTCTTCTTGGTTCATTTAAGATCTAAGGAACTAATCTAGACCTTTGACTATGAATAGACTGGGAAAAAAAAGAGGCTTCAGACTTAATAGTAGGGTTGACTTTTATGTTTTCCTGGTCACCATATATTGGTGGCGCAAGCCTCTAATTCTTGGGAAGTGTCAACTTTTGCATAAATAGTATACACAGGCTGTGATATTGTAATTTTTAGTATTAAAAAACCCTTACTAATCATTCTTGTAATTACTTTTTCATAAAACCTCTCTGAATTATTACAAAACAAAATAGTCTTTTCCTTGTGTGTAGAATGGACATTTGAAAGCGACAGGGTTCTACTGGCCCTGATTACCCTGAAGTCATTGTCCATTGGTGAATGTCATCTGCCTGTGGGGACACAACTCATAGAACAAGGTCTCTTTTGAATAGTTTGCTTCTATTTACTTGCTGTTCAGTGATGGCAACAAAGCTTTTCATGGTTACAAGCACAATGTAAAGTTGTTCTAATAAATATAGGCAGTTCAACCAAGTGAAGGGTGAGAACCCCTGATTGTTTGGCTGGTGGAGATAAGGGGGAAGGTAATGGAGTCTTCCCCTCTGAGAACAGATTTGCTGATACCAAGATGTGAATTCCCTGCCAAACAGGCCCAGATACTGGGCAGGGAAATTCACTAAGCTTCTAACAGCCATAGTAGGATGTATCATAGGAAAGCAGGAATGATGGCCACCAGAGGCAGCCTGCAGAAGTACCACGCTCTCCTTGATCCAGCAGAGCCTGAAGGTGCATCCTCGCTATTGGCTATGAGCACTGCCCTGACCAGTGCTCTATGATTGGCTGCAGCACAGTTCTGTCTCTTGCACATTTGGTGAGATTCTAGTTTGGATGTGAATCAGTCCTACATGCTTGAGTACCACCATGTGAATGGCACTTTGGGAATACCGAAAGGGTATGGAAATAGTTAGGGTTCGAAAGGTGGGATTGTAACTTCTATTGTGTCCACCATATATACCATAAATACACGTTTCTTCATTCTTTAAATGATATTTATATATTATTAATTCTGGGTTTTTGTAAAGATAAGATAAGAAGCAACCTATTAACTAAATATAAGTTCAAGTTAAGGTGGTGATAAAAGAAAACCATAGGAGATGTCCTCGGGATTTGGTGGCGATATCACATTTGACTCAGGTAGATGCGACTGGGAGAAGCCTCAGTATTAAAAATCAGAGCTTTTTGTCCTCGCTGGTTTAGCTCAATGGATAGAGTGTTGGCTCGAGGACTGAAGGGTCCCGGGTTCTATTCCAGTCAAGGTCATGTACCTTGTTTGCAGGCTCAATCCCCTGCCCTGGTTGGGCACATGTGGTAGGCAACCAAATGATGTGTCTCTCTCACATCAATGTTTCTCTCTCTCTCTCTGTCTCTCCCCCTCCTTTCCACTCTCTAAAAATCAATGGAAAAATATCCTGGGGTGAGAATTAACAAAAAACATTTTTTAAAAATCGAGCTTATTATTTCTCCTTTCTGAGAATAGAGGACTGTGCTAAGTGCAAGCTGATGGCCACAGCATGTACTCGCCCTTTCTGAAGCACGTGAGAACCTACTCTATGCTGGGCGCTGTGTGGGCACCACCTCTGTGCTGAGTGCCATGAGTCACTGGGAGGCATGAGAGAGACTACCTGACTCTCAGACTCGCTTTTAGTTTGGTTTAGGAGGGAAGGTCAACATGCCTGTTAAATGAAAACAAAGTGTGTGATCAAGTGACCACATGAGTGGTAGAGAATAATAAATAGGGAAAGGATTTTGTAGTGAAGGAAAGTGTACAGCCTAGGGCAGTCTAGGAACCTGTGATGGAATTGATGGACTTTTAAATAGTAGTTGCGAGAAAAAAGATGGGAAGCTCAAAGGCACATAGCATGCCCCGAGTAATTATCTATTGCCATGTTGACTTGTGTAATTGAACCACATTCAGGGCTGACCAGAAAAATGCATTGAGACCTAAAACTTAGCTCTGGAATAAAGTTTTCTTCTTCTTCTTCCCTTTTTAAATAACGTGAATAGAAATAAACATTTTAAATATTTTAACCGAAAGGATAAATCAGTTTCTCCATCACTAGATCAAATGGCTTAAATTCAGACATGAGGAAAAATTTAACTCTCCTTTCTAGTCTCCAGACCTAATTCTGGGAGAAAGCCATTAAAGTAATGAAGTAATGAAACGATTGAGTATAAATCTTTATTTTATAGAGACTACAGTGAATGCTTGGAGGTACATCATCATTTGTGTGCTTTTGCATTATTACAAACACCAGCATCTTTGCCTGAGAATTATGGCTTCTGTGGTTTGTAACTGACTGCAGGATAAGGTGGGTAGGAAATTTTAGGATGTTACCCTTCCAAGAAGAATTGGGAGATTTGTTTTTTTATGCAGAAACAGAAAACAACCCAAGTTTTAAAGTAGTTGAGTGACTCTTCCCCTGGAAAAATTATTAGTTCTCAATCCTGTTTAATCTGAATATTCAATAGAGCTGTCACTGGGAACTGAAGGAAATGAAAATATAGGCACATACAGTTCCTGCCCAGAAAGGGCTTAGGACAGGATACTTGGAATCTCACACAGTTGTGTGACCGGGTTTCACTAACTTACCCAGCACATTTCAATTCGTTTCCTGGAGAGCAAGTCAACTGTAGCTTTACTACTTTTTTACAAGTTTTGTTTGGGAGAGTTGTGGAGACTTGTGTACTGCAAATTTTGCTTTTAATAAATGACATTGAAATGTTTTCAATGCCCTGAAATAATTGAATGTGAATTTTAGGAGTCTTGTAATTAACATAAAAAATAGGAAAGCTATGGATGAACATTGTAGAGGAATCAGACTTCTGTTGTTCTTTCTTTTGGAATTTGTGGGTCAACCAGCTATAGTTTGTAGTTCTGAAGAACTGGGAAGGATGTCTGTGTCAGTCTAATGTTGTCCTTTTCAATGTTTCTAACCTCAATCACCTTCACTTGTTGGACCAACCTCTCAGCGTCTCGGGAGCTACATTTTTAAAAATTCCTTTCCTGGGTTCAAACATATTACTCGTCATCATATCCATTTCCAGTAAGTTATGACTGTGATATTTGGGGATTTGTTCAGTTTCTAGACTTTGAATTTTTAAATATACAATTGATTTAACAGCTTTACAGGGAACATAAGTAAACTTAGCCTCTCTTAATGTTCATGTTAACTAGAAGCTACATCCTGAAGCAGGTATATTTTCAAAATGTCAAGTATATCATGAATGAGGAAACTTGACAGGTGTGCAGTGATATGGCAGACACCTGCCAAGTGGCGGAATGTACAAGGGCCCTAGTTCCGTGCTCTGAACAGCACTCAGAGCGGATCTCGATGGTGTGGAGCTCGGTAGCTAGAGATTTACCAAAGGCAGGGCTGTGGGCTTTCTCTGCTTTAAATTTTGGGTATTAACAGAGGGCATTCTTAAACAGAAGGGAATGAAACAGTTATTATCTTTCAGGGTTGTGTTATCATTTGTAGAGAAGTTAATGGCTTCCTGTGATAATAATTGTGGATCAGCATACCTGACATTTCAGTTCTCTTTAAAGCCAAAAGTTTTTGTTGCAAAAACCATGTATTTATAGATATCAATCCCTCTTCAGGGTCATTAGACAAACTTCAAAGTGGTCATGCTCATGAAAAGAAGCCCTATTTTGAATTTTTTATATGAGTAACGATTTTAGCATCAAAAAGCCAGATCACGCTATGTCATTCATTGCTTTTAAAACAATATCAGTGCAATATATACAACATCTATATATAATATTACATAATATAAATAATGATTTCTATTTAGAATATGTAACTATATGTAAAATTATATATAATGTATTCTATTATGAATTAGTATATATTATGCATATTATGTCACATATCTAATATATACTCTATGTAAATAGTCACACAAACAGAGAGGAAGCAACGTATCCTTGAGCAGCTTTGTGCAGGGACAAGGCCACCCTGGTTTACCCGGTGCAGCATCCAATGGCCTGTATGTGGTTAACTTGGCCCCGTCGGTCTGTGTTTTGGTTCACTGAGCACTTCCTCCTGTCCTTTCCTGTGACCATCCACTCTTCACAAGAGAACAGACATTGCCCCTGGACAAGGGAACAGACCTTCCTGTCCTTGATTTTGTTGATAATCTTGCTTTCAAATCAGGGTTTCGATAAGAAATCCCTTGCTTTGTCATTTTTTAGTTAGCTTCCCATGTTTGGAGCCTTAGGTTGAACTCATTTTGAGACATTCTCTTTGTTGGGAGTTAGATGCCTCATGAATAAGGGTTGATTTATTCTACCCTAAAGGAATGGATTGCTTTAAAAATCTATATGGTTCGGAGTGAGATGAACTCAAACATGAAACCTCATTCTTAAAGTGGAGCCCCTACTAATGGTTGCTATGTTAGTGTTGATCGTCACCAACGTGTTTCTTTCCTAAAGTATCTGCGGAACCTCTGCTCTGCAAAATGAGGGTATCAGCCTCCTTCACTGGTCTCTTCTCCCCCCGTGACGAGGCCTGGTTTGCCCAGGACTTTCCCAGTTTTAGCACTAAAAGTCCCACGTCCGGGAAACCCCCAGGTCTCAAGAGGGTTGGCCCCAACCTAAGATCTTCCCGTGTGTGTGTGTGTGTGTGTGTGTGTGTGTGCGCTAAATTATAAATTTTATAGTATCATGCTTTAATACTTTTGTTATATTTATTGTTACAGTGAAACTATGAACGTTTGTTTTGTCTATAAATTGTTCCTAAAAATCAAAAGCCAGTCTGCCAATATTATACACTGTGAAGCCATGTACTAGGATTAATACAAAGGGAGAGAAATCCCATCCTGGTCACTGAATTTTGCTGCTTTAAGATTTTCCCAATGTCTTCATTTCGATTTGTTTAATAATCTGAGAAATTTCCCATTCTTGTTCTTTTTTTTTTTCATGAAGGGAACGTGAATATCTATGACTATTATTTCAGACCTTAAGAAAGTATTGTTTTTTTATATTAAACTTATTGGGGTGACATTAGTTAATAAAATTATACAGGTTTCAGGTATTCAATTCAACAGTGTAGCATCTGTGTATTATATTGTGTGTTTACCAAACAAGTTAAGTCTCCTTCCATCACCATGTATCCCTCCTTTACCTTCTTCCACCTCTCCCCACCCAAGAAAGTATTGTTCTTGACAAGGAGGATCTTGACAGATGATCTTCTTGATTGCTTAGAATTTTTCTTTTCCAGAATCAAATGCTTCTTTAATTTTTAAATAGAATGTAGTATTACTGTCTTCCACCAAAACCCCGGCTCCAACTAAGTCATCTGTCTTGCTTCCTTGGAACAATTGTGTCTTGTCTACTTTCTAAGCTCTCCCCCTGATTTTAACACCTTCCTTTCCATCTCCCAACTCTCTGATTGCCCTCCCTCTACCCCATTTACACAGAAAGTTTGGGACCCCCCCCCTCCCAGCCAGAGGGAGTCTCCCCTCTCTCTTAACATTCATTGACCCTTGCTTGAACCTTTCTTGTCATTGCCCCCTCCTCTGTCTTGCTGAGGGTCACCACAGCTAGAGTAGGATGCCTAAGATGAAGGCAAACAAGGGTATCAAGATGACAAGAAACTTTCTAGGCATGGGAGGGAGAAGGTGGGGAGTTCTAGTGACCGGGTGACGCCAGGTACCTCGTGGGTAAAAATGGCTAATCAGTGGTTAGCGGCTTACATTTCTGTCTCTTACCTGAAAGTTCATTGGATTGAAACTTAATTTTTCAAGTTATTTTATTTCCCAAAATTCTTCTAAGTAACCATTAGTCAATAGATGACCAAAGTAGAAACTATTAAAATTCTCTTTATGTAGCGGGGAGCAGAATTATAGAACCTGGATACTTCCTGAAATTTCTTTGCGGTTGGCTTCAGTAAATTACTGCTTTACATACAGCTTTTAAAATATCTTTCAACTTAAGTTTAAAGAGTGAGAACCACTTGTGTAAACATCATTGAATCTCCTTCTTTTTCTGAATGGGGTGATGTTATTCGTATTCTTTCTTCACTTCCTCTGGAAAGCCCATTTCTTTTGAGGAGGCCTTAATTTATATTGTTCTCCCCTTGGAAAGTGAAAGGAATTCGCTTTAGTATATTTTAACTCAGCCACAAAATTCTCACCTTTGCTACTGAGAAGTGCTTGGACCAAATCCCTATGACAGGCATGTTTAGGGGCTTAGAACACCGTATTTTACTTATGCTTAAATAGAGAAATCTCTTTTTTAAAAAAAAAAAAAAGAATTTTGCAAGTTAACATTTCAGTGAAGCAGTGAGGGAAGCAGGAACCCATGAGGGAGGGTTTTCTGGGCTCGGCTGAGGAGTGCGGGTTCCTCTGGACAGCAGGGGGGCACCTTCTGAAGGACTGAAGCAAAGCGGTCACATGATCACGTTGATCGGGTAGATGACCAGATGGAAGTAGGGTTGGAGGCAGACCCTGTCAGAAACTCCTGAAGCCAGGGACTGAGGCAATTCTAGCTCCTGTCCAATCCTAAGGTTTTATTCTGTGTGAATTGCGCTGCCATTAGACTAGTTTACTGGGTATTTTAGGATGACTTGCCTCTTTTAGAGCTAGAGGGCACATTGGAGATTCGGATGCAATGCTGCCATTGGACAAACAGCAGAACCTAAGGCCTGAAGAGAAGAGGTTCCTCCAAGTCACACAACTTATTTCTAGCAGAGCTTGGGCTCGGACCCAAGTCTCCTGATTCTAAAACCAAGGCTTTTCCTCTGACACCATCCACCTGTCCTACCTGCTCTGTGCTAAGCACATGCCCAGGCCAATGGCCCACCTAAGGATCTATCACCTGGTGCCGATGGACCAGAACATGATATTGGCAGACTTACTATTGTTCTCTAGTCGGCCCAGGCCTGGCTCTCCCAGATGACATTTTTCTACTCGTCCCTAATCTTCCCAACGACACATTCCTGCCCACCACATTCAGAAGATGGTCTTGTCATTCACTTCCCAGAGAAAATAGAAATCACCCAAGAACACTGGCCGCTGTCTGTCATCACGTCTAAGAACTCTCACCTGCCTGCCCCTTGTTGAATCGGTGCAAGTGTCCAGAACTTACTGAACACTGGGTGCTGGACCCTGGGCCCCAGTTCCTTCTGTCTTTTTCAGGGCGCTTTTGATGATTTTCCATAGTCTGGTGTTTTCAACCCCTTCTTCTCTGGAAGAGCTTTCCTGTGGACATTGATATCTCACCTGGTCTCTTCCATTTAAAACTCTGCTTAGGAGACCTACCCAGGGAGCACACTGCGCTCAGTTACTCATCGAACAGTCATTTGTGAGCAGCCACCATGTGCTAAGCCTCGGGCTCGCCGCCGTGCACAGAAGAGATGCAGCCACATGTGGGCTAGGGGACACGGGTGCTAAATCTCTGTGCTTGCTGAACATTACGTTTGAGAGTGCAATTCTCATTTTATGGCAGTAGGTGTTACGTTTCAGTTTTTCCTGGGGACTGTGTTTGTTTCATAGTGAAAGCCGTGGCAGTGTGATCTCTCTGGCATAACTGTGTACTACAAAAGTCCCACCCTTTGTTCTGGGTTTTATACCCAAGTATCTGGGCTAAAAAAAAAAAGCAAATAGTCTTATCCGGTTTGGCTCAGTGGATAGAGTGTCAGCTTGTGGACTGAAGGGTCCTGGGTTCGATTACAGTCAAGGGTACATGCCCAAGTTGCCAGTTCGATCCCCAGCAGGGGGTGTGCAGGAGGCAGCCAAGGCAGCCGATCAATGATTCTCTCTCATCATTGATGTTTTTATCTCTCTTTCCCTTCCTCTCTGAAATCAATAAAAATATATATTTTTTAAATGCACATTAACAGAAACCAAAGAAATAGTAATCTTCTCATGTTGTTAGAAACCACACAGATTTATTCTAAAGAAAATTAATTATTAAATAAATAAACCATATTAAAGATCATCTAAACTTACAAGGTAGATTGAAGAAAAGTCTAGTCGTTTTCTGTGAAGGAAACTGAAAACATTTTGCAGGAAAGAGTGAGTTTGGACTCCCTGAGCTATTTTTTAAAGGGGCATTCACATTCAGTTTGAACCTTTCAAATCAGAAAAATAAATGTGCAAGCACAGCTACACATGCTAACGACACATTTAATACAAAGAAAAATTGCTTTCTCCAGGACAGATTGAAAATGACAGTTATCACCCTTCTTTTTCCCTCATGGGCTACAAAACTCAATTTTAGCATTTCCCCTCTTTTCAGAAGTAAAAACAGACCGCATTAGCAAAACCAAAGATTTCCAGGAAGCAGTAGTGGCTGTGAGGGTGAGGAGCGTGCAGATGAATAAATCAGTGTCCTGTAAAAGCTGTACATGTTTTATTGGGAGTCTGCCCTTCACATTTTTGTTTCCTTCCTCCCCCTCCCCCAACCTGAAAACTCAATGAAATATACTCAGGATGGATGTTAAATAAAAGCTCTGTGATATATTTGGTGCTTCAATTTTTAAAAACTGATGTCATATATGTCATAGCCTGTGGTCCCTGACTGATGTGGAAAGGTTAAAAAATAAAGGCCTTCAGTATAAGGAAATTACCTTTCTAAGTATAACATTCTAAAGTGATGTAACAGTTTTTTCCATATGTTGCCTGAATAAAAGTAGTGGGGTTTTTTTGACAGAAGCCTAGTTTTTTAAAAAAAATTAGTACTTGGCTGTTAAATAAACAGGCAATCACAAGTTCAGATTTCTAAAGCTATCTCTCAAAACATTGCATTATTAAATAGCTAGCAGAAGAAACATGGTATCTTCTGTTTCGCTTTGCTAAAATCTGTTGTATTTAAGAGACAGTCCAACTTAGAAAACCACAGCCATCCGAATTCTGTTCATTTCTAGGCGGTTTCACTTTATTAATAAATGTTCACTTTTGCTGCTTGCTAACATCTGAATTGCTTCTTGTTATTAAATCTAGGTTGAAAGAAGCTCTTGGGCTTTAATCTAGAAAAGATGTTGCTTATGAAATTTTTCTGCTTAGAAATGTTCGTCCATTTCTGGGACTCCCTCTGTATTATGAAATACAGAATTTGCTAAAACCTTAATTTTAAAAAATATATTTTATTGATTTCAGAGAGTAAGGGAGAGGGAAGAGAGATAGAAACATCACTGATGAGAGAGAATCATTGATCGGCTGCATGACCCACACTGGGGATGGAGCCCACAACTGAGGCATGTGACCCTGACCGGAAATTGAACCATGACCTCCTGGTTCATAGGTCAACGCTCAACCACTGAGCCATGCCCGCCAAGCTGAAACCTTAATTTTCATAGTTACCCTTCTCTTATTTATATCTGGACCTGAGGATCTTTGGAAAGTCTCACCTTACCCATAATATTCCTCCACTGGTGTGCTATTAAGCCCCCAATGTTAATATTAGAGTTGTGTTCTTTTTACGATTTCTAGAGCACACTATGTCACTGACACTGCCTCTGGGCATTGTTGCCCGCTAAATCTGTGACCCTCCCTCACCCCTCCCACTGGCTGCAGGTTCCCTAAGGGCAAGGACTGTGTCAGTCCCCGTCTCTGCGGGTCCTCAGCACCTATGCCTGGTGCATCCTTGGTGCTCTGGTGCTGGATGCAGGCCAGGCATTTGGGGAGTAGCACAGGTTGCTCAAGTGATAGGAAAGTGAGTTGGGAAAGTGTTGGTAAGTCTATCATGGCCCTTGTAATCTAGCCGCCATCCAGTCTGTTCCCTGGGATGCCTTCCTTCAAAGGCTGCTGTCTTGGGCAGAGGCCTGATGTTTTTCTTTGTAATTCTTGTGCCATTAATGGCACTTGAATGTACATCATTCATTCAAAAAGCATTCACCACTGCACGTTTTTGTCCAGTGCATCTCCAGTATTGAAAACTAAAGGAAAATGGTGTTGGAATGCCGAGTTCTATTGGGCCAGCTTTTCTTATTAAGAGGCCCACTTTGCTTTTATTTATTTATTTATTTTTTCAGAATGAAAAAGAGAGGGACATACAGGGGAATAAAAGGAAGGAGTCGCCTACAGGACCTCCTAATCTCTAATTATTAGAGCTAACAATACTTTGTCAAGTAATTATGACAACTGGTAGGCTCTTTGAAAATAAACAGGGAATGGCAAATTCTAAGGTCTGGGCCATCAAATCCTGGTGGCACTGTTTTTGTGGTCTGCTTTGGGTTTCCTTTTTCAAAAATCCACAGCCAGATTTGAGGAGCGTCCAGGATCAGCCTAATATATCTTAATAATGTATAAAGAACTTTCATCAGTTCTACCTAGTATTGGTGTGTGGAACCCAGGGATTGATACAAACTAAAACTTGAACTTCTCTTAAGAACTCATCTCATATCACCCATTTTATTCTGTGCCTGATGAGATGAGGAAGCCCAATATAACATCAGGATTGAGTAGGTAGAACCTTCACTGTGACAGATTGTTCCTAATATATCTGTTAAAACGCCACTGAAAACAATTCATCTTATTAGAAATTGCTGTTTATGTAGTTTTTCCAAGAACACATTCATTCTGTAACATGAGATGCGCGCCCCAGAGACACCATGGTTTACTCACTCTGTAACCCTGTGCCTGGCATTCACTATGTAATTTAATCAAATTATGGGTAAAACTAGTATTTTTACTGGTTAAATGAATACTAGCCATTGAAAGATGTGTATCCCTTCCTCATAGTCTCCGCTTCCAAATTCTAGGGTTTCTTTTTAAGTGGTTGAAACCCACTGATTTTCCTTTGAAACAAGAAATGGTCAATTAGAGATATCAAGTTAGAAGTAGAAATTGACTTTGCAAGAAAAGCTATAGAGTGTCTGTGTTTGGAGGCCTCTCTGAGACTAGAAATGTGTGTCTGTGCATTGCAGGTCCTAAATATTTGTTGAATTAATAAATAAGAATCGAGTCTGAGATATTTAAATAATTACCTACATGAATGAAAAAAACATGTGATTGTTTGACACTCTTATTCTAAAATGTTTGATAGCTTAAATTCTCTCTCTTCCTCTGCCTGGATCAACCAGTTTCTTGTGAATGTGGTGGGTTTTCTTGTTTATCTCTGAAAAATTATGGGTTCATATAGCATCTCTGAACCGTGCTTCTAGGGAAGTACTAATACAACCAATAAACTTGACTAGAAAGAACTAGGAAAAGAGTGTTCTTATTTTTGCAACTTTTCTTTATATTTCCAAATATAATTTTTTTAAAGTTAACAGCCTCTCTAGTAAAAGCAGGATACCTTTTTAAAAGGTATCTTGCCTAGTAAAAACAAAAATATGTTTCCTAGAAATATATCTAATGAAGAATCTATGAGACCTTTATGTAGAAAATGGAATAACTTTATTGAAAGATACTTTTAAAAGACCTAAAAATGAAAGGGGGGATAACATATATTCATAGATAATTTCATTATTATAAACATGTCAATTCTTTCAAATATAAAGCCAATGCAATCCCAACCAAATTCCAACATGTTTTTTGGTCGCTCTTAGGCTAATTCTAAAATGTATACAGGACAAAAATCCAGAAATACCCCAAAAGTCCAGAAGAAGCAACAGGTGTAATTTAGAGGTGATATTTATTGTCATAAAGCCATGGAAGCTTAGAAAATGTGATTTTGGCAGAAATTTTATAGTATCAGGTTGGCCATAGTATGGGGCAAAATGAACTCTCATCTACTATGGGTGGAGTTGTAAATTGGTGCGATTGCTCTTGAAAAAAGTTGGCACTAGCCATTAAAGTTCAACATGTGTATGATGAACAACCCAGCAGTTCCAACTGAGGTAAATACAAGGTAGAATCATGAAATCAGTTCCGTGTACAACATTGGTTGTCATGGGGGAAATGGATAGAGTCTAAAGGTTCAACAGTGGAGCATATAAACATACCACAAAGTAGCCAATGAAATGCAATGAACCACTGTCTATCGTCAAATGATTGCACTACACATGGCGGAATCTCACAAACATAATATTGAGTGGACAAAAGCAAGTCACATTGGAGCATGTGTAAGTCTATTTTTTGGTTCAAAAGCACACAATTTATATTAGAGTGAGATTCCTCTATGTTGGCTCATTTCAGACCCCATGTGTTTGCAGGATGGCTGCAGGGACTCTGGCCTCTATATCCTCTCTTATTTGTGTCTGGTGGGAACAGAAAAAGGTTGGTTTTGCCAGTAATTTTAATAATATACCCTAAATTAGGCTTCATTGGCCCTGATTGGTCTGGCTTGAGCCATGTGCCTATCCGTGAACCAATCATAGTAATCAGGAGGTGAAACATGATGAATGGCTTAGCCTAGTGAATGTCATTCAGAGCACAGGGGGCGGGAGTAGGGAAAGGGAGAGGAAAACGCTGGTATGGTTACCAGAAGGAGGACGGATGGACATTGGGTTTCTAAAATAACAGATAATATTGCTCTGCCCACTTTCAGCAGCCAGTTTCAGAAGATTTGTATTACACTAGCTGTTGTTACTTGCTTATGGTCTACATAGGAAATGAGGCAGCTCAAGGAAGGGGCAGATAGAAGCCAGAACGTGGTTTTTATGGTGCCGTGGACCTACAGTCATAACTTACCTAGTATTCCCAAATCAGAATGGATGGGTGTGGAGTGGTGCCCCAGGGTGGCAGGTATGGATGGGGCAGAATCAAGATTCTAGTCCAAACACAGAGATTCCTTTTGGATTTACATGATCAACTGTGTATCCCCTCAAAAATACTCACCTAATTTTTGTCTACTTGACCATCTCTGTTATTGATTTCAAGAGTACTTGTAGACACTTCGGGGAGGAACATTCGGAGATGTTCTCGGGCAGTGTCACTATTGACTATATTATAGTCTACAGTGGCCTAACGTCCTGTGATTTCTCACAGCCCTATACGTGGATTTCCACCCTCACTTGGTCTCATCTGCGAATTTCATGTGTTTTACCCAAGAAATAAAGATAACAACTGTTGCCCAGCCGGCATGGCTCAGTGGTTGAGCGTCGACCTATGAACCAGGAGGTCACAGTTTGATTCCCAGTCAGGGCACATGCCTGGGCTGCGGGTTCAATCCCCAGTGTGGGGTAGGCAGGAGGCAGCCGATCAATGATTCTGTCTCATCATTGATGTTTCTATTTCTCTCTTCCTCTTTGAAATCAATAAAAATATATTTTAAAAAAATAAAGATAACAATTGTTGTGCTTATAAACAAATATTCAGGGTTCTTGTATTTCAAATAATTGACATTTTAGGTAAGATATTTATACTTTAGGGTTTTTTCACAATCTATATTATAAGTAGAAGTGCTTTTTAAAAAATCAGACATGACTTTTAAATCATTTGCCTAAACAACACTGAATTCAGGCCATCAGCAGCTGCTTTGACTTAGTTCCTGGTTATGAGGGCCTCCAAAGCTAACCAGCCTTTTATTTTGTCCTACATGTAAACAGCAACATTGGTCTCTTCTGTGGGCAACGTTTCTTAGCAATTATTTTGGAATTGCTAGAATTGGTCTGTAGTTATTGTCAGGGACACAAAGCTTTTAGTCTCTCTCGGTACTCAGTTATCTAAAATTAAGAATAAACTTATTTTAGACACTGTAGCAACAACAACATGGTGACATATTGGATTTGTGTCTCCTTTTTACAGAACCAACCCTGACATTTTATTTATTTTTATACTCAAAAGCGCTTCAGTTGTGTTTTGCCTATATAACTTATTTTAAGCATCCCCCTGCATACACTCCAGACTATGAGCTTAGCATTGTTCCTTGGCCAAAAGCAATAAAACATGACCTATTTTACCATGATTCGGTGACGTGCAGTCAACATTTTCTTTTCACAAATATAACATCAATGGATATTTATAACATTCCCCCAACCATCAAAAGTGGGTGGGTTATTTTACATAAAATTCTATTTTTATTTAATGTCCTAGTGCAATATATTTTGCACCTCAGGCCGGATAATCAAATATTCTTAATGTGGTTTTTAAAAAAAATCCCATCTTGATTTTATAGAACAGCCTCTGAGGGCCTCACGTATTCACCTATAAGTAAGCACTGCTGATTGGAAAAGCTCTCTTGCTGGGCTGATATCCTGCCATGGGCTCTCACTTTCCACAGACCAAAAATATAAATTTATTGGTTTAGTTCCTATTGAATTTCCTAGCTATATGATGCTTTCCCCCCTTTTAGTAAAAGTACATTTGTACTTTCCATCATTTCTCATGAGGAAAGCATTAGCCTAAAGATTTTCTTAAATGTTTTGTATATAAATCCTTCATTATAAGCATCATTTTGTTCAATATGATCTATTTTTAGACTGTCTCCATTTTCATTTGTTTGTGACTGGTCTTTGCTGCCACTGGACAAAAAAACAAAACATTGTTTTTTACAGATTGCTTTCTCAGATCATCCGATAGCATCTTTACTATTTCCAGTTGGGCATTTTTTAGATGTTTCTCTTGAGTTTTCTAGGTACTCAACTTTGTCACCTGCTGATGGTGGTAATTTAGTTTGTTCATTTCCTCTCCCTATTGCAGGGTGAGCATCTTTTATTTTGTTCTGACTTTTTAAATAAACATGTTGTCTATTTGTTTTAGAACTTTCTAAAACTCATGGTAAGTGATCTTTCTATTTCTAGGTTACTGAGAGGTTATCAGATGTTGGTGCTGAGTCTATCACATGCCATTTTGGCATCTTTGAAAATATGAGTATGTGTTGATCTATTGTGACCTATTACTGTACTAGAAACTGAGTGTCTGAGCACTGTATTTAGTACCCTTGTATCTCATTTAAGTCAAACAAGCCTCTTACATTTTTTTCTCTGTGTGTTTAGGCTTGTGCTAGGTTCATCAAACAAACTGGGGAGCCTCATTTGTTAAAATCCTGGAAGCTACTTTTTATAGGTTGGGAATAATCTAATCCTTGAAGTAAACTACATTCATGAATTATTCAGCTTGCATATTTTGGGTTCAGTTCTCATAACTAAACACCACCTTAGAAAACTATTTCCATTGAAATGTTCTAATTTATTTACAAGGATGTTTTGAAAGAATGCTCTTAATTTTTTAATCTCTTTCATGTCTGTGATATATTCCTGTAGTAATTCTGGTTTCATGTTGGATTTTTGACTAGATTCGCCTGAAATCTGTCTAGAACAATGATGGCGAACCTTTTGAGCTCGGCGTGTCAGCATTTTGAAAAACCCAACTTAACTCTGGTGCTATGTCACATATAGAAATTTTTTGATATTTGCAACCATAGTAAAACAAAAATTTATATTTTTGATATTTATTTTATATATTTAAATGCCATTTAACAAAGAAAAATCAACCAAAAAAATGAGTTCGCGTGTCACCTCTGACACGCGTGTCATAGGTTCGCCATCACTGGTCTAGAAGGTATTTCATTCTGTAATGAACCAGCTACTGCTTTTTAAATATCTGAATGCCAAATCACTGCTTTTATTTTTATTTCTGTCTTTCCTATATTATATTTATTGCTGTTTTTTCAACTTAACTGAGTTTAAATGTTTAGTTCATTTATTTTTCTCTCTAATTAAAAAGAGGTAGTGTTAAAAATCAAGCTATTTTCTTTACTCCCCATATAGAAAATGAAATTGGCTCATTTTTACTATCTACCTCCACTCATTTCCCTATTTTTGATAATATAGTGTAGGATTTCAGACTTAGATGGGGCATTATTAAAGTTCTTTATTACATTTTTTTTTTCAAAAATTTTTGAAAGTTTGTACTTGATTTTGACTATTGTTAGAACAATTCGCATACTTTCTTCCTCCTTTTCCTGCTTTTAATAGTGCAACCACAATGTGACCACTTCTTCACTCTTAACTTTTTATTTTGATTTAACCCTCAGCAACTGAAATATTTTCGAGTAACTTTTTCATGAAGATACCCAGATGATACATTTCTAGGCACATTTGTTTTTCTTTTAAAAGTCTTCAAACATTAAAATGTCTGTGGTTCTTTCTTTTCAAAAATAGTGACCAGAGAAACAGCAACCCCATGAACATCTACCCCTCTACCCCAGCTACTTTGCAATGATGTAGAGTTAGAGGAATTATGGGATATAACCATGGAGAAGAAGTCAGGGATAGAGTAGCCATGGCCTTAGAAAGTTGTTCCCATCCTGTGGAGAACTTTATTTTGGACATGGGGATACTATGGTTGAGACTGAGTGAAATAGTCCATTTTCTTTCCGCAACTTGGGGTTTCATTCCTCCGGGTTAGGGAAATTCTTCCTGGTTTCTGGCAAATCATGAACTGAGTGATTAAGTGCTACTGAAAGTTCAAGTCTCTTGAATTTTCTGAGCAGTCCAAGGGAAGGAGAAAAATCAAAGATTGGATATCAATGACTTTCTAATACCATATCCTGTAGGTTTTGTTTGTTTTCAAATTAAATTGTATGATGATTGCATTTGTTCTATTATAGACTAATAACATATGTGGCATTTCCCTGGGATATTTTTGTTGTTGTTTTTTTAATCCAATGTTCCATTTGCTACTTAAAATGAGCCCTGATTCGCACCCATGTGGGAAAGTAATATGTAAGTTTTCACGTTAGCAGTTTGTTTTTTGTGTTTCCATTGCAGATGAAGACGGATATCAGGAGTCTGTGGGTGACGACACTGGAACCGATTCCACTATAAAAGTGAGCTGTTTTCAGTTTTCACTATTGAGTATGAACCATGTTAAAAGATTAATATATCAAAGTTTAGGTTTGCTAGGTATTTTTGTATAAGGACACTGTAGGCACAGTGTTTCTATCTTTTACCTATTTTATAAAAGAATAACAAATATTCTAAGTACAGGATGAATTAGAAAAGAAAATGTATACTTCAAAATACATACATGAAGAATGAAATGAAGTCAGGAAGAGTAAACCATACTAAGACCCAGTTTGGAGTCATTTCTTCCTGTTGGGTTTCTAGTTAATGAGTCAGTCTTTAGGTAACTTTTAAAAATATATATTTTCATTGATTTTAGAGAGGAAAGGAGAGGGATACAGAAATAGAAACATCAATGATCAGCTGCCCCCTGCATGTCCCCGACAGGGGTCCATACCCTGCCCAGGAATTGAACCGTGACCTCCTGGTTCATAGGTCAACACTCAACCACTGAGCCACACTGGCTGGGCCTTTAGGTAATAGTTTAAATGCTTCTCATTAGCAAGAAAAGTTCTCCTTGTCCTTATTAACTTCTTTTTCTTCAAGATTTAAACTCTCAAGCACTTTTGTGATGGCAGTATTTGTAAAGCCACAATGATGATAAAAGGCCAGGGAAGGAAGGGAATATGCCCGTATTTCTTTTTTTAAGTCTAGCCAATTATTTTACTCTGCTTCTTTCCTGAGTACTTTAATTTATCATACTCTGACCACATTATAAGCCATTTGTCAAGACCTGAAATGTTGAGCTAACATTGCTCAATTACATATCACATGCTTCCTAGATGATAGGAACAGATGAAGAAACTCAGTCTGGTGGGTATAATGTTATCACTTTTTACTCACAAGTTTATATTTTCCATTTTACACCAGGTCTTCCTGTTTAAACAAACCGCAAAATAAAAACAAAATTAAAAGCCTAAGTTTTACAGTGGGTTTGAGCTTTGTTGTCTTTAACTAGCAAAATAATAATGCCTTGTTGGGATCATAAATGTTTGATACAAGGCATTCTTCTTGAAGTACTCAGAGTTGTTACAAGGACAGGTGGTATTTTAATGGAGTAAAGATGACTTTGCTTGGGTCAGAGTTCAGAGTTCACTGGTGTTTTGTTAACTGGTAAAACAATGGTTTTCTAACTGCAGATCATCATTACTGGCAAGAAAGTCCCAGAAGATTTCGGCCTAACTTATGACTATAATGCTGAGTGTCCAAAACATTAAGAGCCTGTGGTTCCGAGTTGACTTATCCATTAGGCACAGTGCCCAGGGTCTATGATGCTTTTAGTGGCCACGAAAATGTTTTAATTTTAACTTCTTTTAGGAGCAGGATAAAATAAATATGATAATAGTGAATATATCATCACGAACCCAACCTGGACAATACTTTTCTTTATACCAATGCACTCATAAAATATAATTTTTAATATTATTTTATGGAAGAAGGAGCCAAAAAATGCCATGGGTCACGGTCAGGCTTACTCTACATATGTGACAGATTCAGTCATTTTTGTTGTTGTTGTTTGTTTAATGTAATTTATTGATTTCAGAGAGGAAGGGAGAGGGAGAGAGAGATAGAAACATCAGTGATGAGAGAGAATCATTGATCGGCTGCCTCCTGCAAGCCCCACACTGGGGATCACACCCACAACCTGGGCATGTGCCCTGACCAGAAATTGAAGCGTGACCTCCTGGTTTTCATAGGTCAGTGCTCAACCACTGAGCCACACCGGCCAAGCCAGATTCAGTCATTTGAATGCTTTTTTTTTTAAAGAAGTAATCTTTTTCATAAATGATCATCTTTTCTGTAAATGAATTTATACACTTGTGTGCTCATCAGCCAGACTCTAGCTACAAAAAGAGATGACCTATTCTTAGCTTAGATAGCTATGGTACTTCATTATGTTTTCTTGGAATAAAACAGAAAATTTCTCCCTTGAGAGACCCATTGATGTTCTGTTTGCTGTAGAAAATAAGAGAAGGGGGAGCAAGACTGGGCTCAGGATCCTTCTGTCCTGAGTGGTGTGTGCTCCATCGAAGGAGTGCCTCTCCCCCTCCCGCCACCCCCCTGCCCCCCCCGCCCCCCCCCGCCTCCCCCCCCCCTCCCCCCCCCCCCCCCACGCCTCCTGCTGCTGCCAGAGCGGAGACTTTTATTTAGTTCTTCCGTAATTGCTCATCTGTATTCCTGTATATACAACATTTTCAATTACCTCGGCTGGTCTGGTTTTGTTTGCTTCTGAAACCGTAATCTAGTTTGGGAGGAAATATTTTTGTTAGTCTTCAACTGCAGTGACCGTGTAAATTGTGCGCAGAATATCTCCTGAAAATGACGTGCTGATTTAGAGTGAGTGTGTTGCGTGTCTGGGGGACTGCTTCTTCAAAAGTGGTACCCACTCAAATATAAACTCCCTGAGAGCCAGGATCTTTGAATGTTTTGTTCGTTGCCATATACTCTAGAAAAAGCCAAGAGAAGCTCGAATGTTTGCTGAGAGAATGAATGAGCTAATGTCCTCATTGAAAGAGTCATGTGCCCCTGTCCCAGCCTCCTTCTCTGCTCACCACAGCTCCAGGCTCCTGGTTTGTGGTGATAGCAGAGGAGACCTGGCACCGGAGGGGCCAAGCCCTCCAAGCCCAGTGCCTGGAGGGGTGAGGCTGTGCTGTGGTGGTCAGTCCTCATCTGGAGGTTCAGTTTACCCTTTCACAAAACAGACAGTTGGGCTGGAAGGAATCTTTTGAGTCTTCTAGAACTAAATTAAAATAGCAGCACAAAAGCCATTCTTTCTAATGGCCCTCTCCATCTTAGTGGTGCCCCTGGGCTCATCTCACCCCAAGCCACCCCAAGCTCCCTCTTCCCACCGTTCCCCCCTCCCCCGGAGGAAAAATGCGCCTGCATTTCTAAGAAAGTTATTTATTTTAAATGTAAATTGCATGTTATTAAATTGATAAAACACCATACCCCAAAGAAAAGTCATGGTAGACACCTCTAAAGTGTTCTGAAATTGTTTGGGGTATATAAGTGAACTGCCAGAACTTCAGTTCTCAAACTAGCAAGTGCCTGGGGAGGTATACAAAATATATATATATATTTAGTACATCAATATAAAATAATAATCTACCAGTCTATTACCCACAAACTGTATGTACGAGCTGTCCTCTCTGGGGAAGCAAGCCAGGGTATGTCACTGGCACCACTTCATCAAATTAAGCGAGGAAAGCAAGAGAATTCTGGAGAGACGTGCCCTCTCTCCAGCTACTGAGGACATAAGTCTCATAAGAAAGAATCAACCAACCTTATTTAGTAATACTTGTTAATTTACATAAACTTTTGTGAAATCAGAACCTATTTTGCATAGTTTGTTGACCCTAGAGAAACTGGAATACACTATTTCCTTCTGTTGATATGACTTGTGTGTGTGTGTGTGAGAGAGAGAGAGAGAGAGAGAGAGAGAGAGATTGATTCAGCTTCAAGACTACATTTTGAAGTACTACCAAAAATATATATATGCACACACGCACATTCAGATATACCCAATTTTTTTCTGAATATTCTCGCCCCTGCATTGACTCTCAGTGCCTTCTTATCAGGGTTTCACCTGCCCCGGTTCTTTGGTGAAAGTGTGTCAGGGAGAAGTCACTGCTAGAAGCACATGGCACAGAGCTGCCCAAGGAGAAGTAAGATGCCAACTAAATGTTCCAGGGCACGCACCAGGCCCTGGGGTGCTCGGGGCATCCTGATCTTGACTTCTTGCTCGCAGATGCCAAGCCCCTTACACTGCTGAGTAGGGGAAACAGGAAAGTGGGGTGCTATAGTGAAGATGCCAAAGATCACAAATGGTCTGTTTTCTCCCTATATTTGTTATGACTGCCGTCATGGTGCCTTGTGGCCCTACTATGTGGTCGTGCTCTTCTCTAGAAGGTAAGCATCACTCGCGTTCCTTGCGTCCCTATCTGAGGACTCGCACTGCCTTTTTATGAGCAGACGCAGGAGGACTTCACATTGAACCCACCCCTGGCCAGTAGCTGCTTCTGCATCACCTCAAAAGTGTGTAGTCTTTCAGCTGCAGGCTCTGTGGGATGGGAGTACTGCAGCTTATTCCCCCTGCGTCTTACAGACAACATGGTGAAGACGTGCTTAGGGAGGAAGGAATAGACAGGTCCCTCCCCATGTCCTCTAGGTGACCTTGTCACTGTGTTCCCGGGGCCTTCTAAGTGCCGACTTAGGGTGGATAGATGTGTCGGAAGGCAGCTAATAGAAGAATTATCAGTGGCTACAGCATAAATGATTCACATTGTGAATAAATAGGTGGTTGTATTGAGCTAGACGTTGCTAAGAATAGAACCATCAGCGCGATTCCTGGCACAGTGCTGGAAGACAGTGTGTAATCTTTGAAAAGTCATGGCGATGCTTTCCCTCAGCTTCTTCTGGTGCAAATCCCCTGTTTATTTCTTGACATGGTGGTGTCATGAAAATTATATTTTTAAATTATAATCTAAGGTGAAGTGTTATAATAACTAAATATAGTGGTTACAAAAATATAAAACGGCATTCAGACAGACATGCAGATTTGACTCTGAGTACTGGGCACCTCTCCTCCATTCAAACATTTCTCCCATTAAAGGCCTCTGGAGCGTGACTGTGCAACTTTGTGAAAGTGCTTAACACTACTGAACGGTCCACTCAGAAAATGGTTAAGATAGTAAATTGTATTTTACCCCAATTTAAATGTTTTTTAAAAGATCACCTGGAAGTTTGCATACTTTTAGCTGGTGTAGGGACTAGACACCCTGGGGGTGGGGTCAGAAGAGGAGGACTTCCTCACTGTAGGTCCTTCCTTATATCTGATGAAGGGGATGAGAGGGCCCCCAGCCGTTCTTGATAGGAGAAGGACCTAAGTTTAAAGAAAAAGGTGCCTGTTTTCTCCCAAAGGGATGGCCTTTGGAATGAGGAACCAGTTCCCATTCCTGGCATTGAGCATTAGGGAACTCCCAGGACACTGTGTCCTCAGTTTTGTGGAATTATGGTCAGAGGCTTCAGTCAAAAACAAGGAGGGGGGAAGGGGTTCATGGTCAAGTAAGCTTGGGATTTAAGCAACATTAATGAGTTTCCTTTTCTGCGAGCCTTTACTGTTCTGCCCTGAACTCTACGTTTTCAACGTGGAGGTATTACCTGCAGGGTTTCCCAAACTTATTGAACCACGGAATACCTCCTGCCACCCCACAGCAACCTGCCCACCTACTACTTTTTAAATTTATGTTGTTTATATGTGTGTGTGTTTTTAAATATTTTTATTGATTTCAGATAGGAAGGGAGAGGGAGAGAGTAACAGAAACATCAATGATGAGAGAGAATCATTGATTGGCTGCGTCGTACACACCCCACACTGGAGATCGAACCCGCAACCAGGGATGTGCCCTGACGGGGAATTGAACCGTGATCTCCTGGTTCATAGGTCGAAGCTCAACCACTGAGCCATGCCAGCCAGGCTAATCTATGTTGTTTTTTACTTATTACTATGTTGTTCTGTGGAAGGTAGTTTGGTAAATGCAGACTTAAGGCCAAGTATGGGAAAGAGGAAGTGGCCACCACAAACACAGGCATCAGTTTATTAGTTGCAGTATTAGAAGCAATATAAATGAGCTGAAGCCATGCTGTGACCTGTCCCTCTGGGAGGAGCCACACAATAGCTCCATGTGCTCCCACTGGATAACCAGCCAGGGGCTTGCCCAGCAACCACCTAACCGGCATGGAAAGGCCATCACATAAAGTGTCAAAAGAGTCATATGCGCTCAGCAGTCCCAGACCTGCTTTCAACAGCAGTGGATCATGAATCCAGTGTCTGGAACAGAGAATTCGTTGTAATATTAGACAAACTTGTGGAAGCATGGGACCAGATTCGGCAAGCTTAAGAAGTCAGCAAAACAGAAATATTCACCTCGGCTTTAGGTAATCTAGGCCCATATTCATGTTGACGGAATAAAGCCGGCACTCCCCCCCCCCCCCCCCCCCCCCCCCGTCTGGGTGTCTTGACCCCTTTCTTTTGTCTCATTCAAATCCCAGCCATCGCCATTTCAGCTACATTTTTCAAGGTCTGCATGCTTTGGCATCTGTGTTTTCTGATTGCCTTACACATGAAGCCTTTTCTGCGCCATAAGGAGAGCCTGTTAGGGAGGGAGATTACATCTGCGATAAGGAGTCTTAGAGGGAAGCAGGGCATTAAAGCCATCATTGTGCTTTAAAATCGAAAGACATGGAGTTGCAATTGATCTTAAGTCCTGTATTAAGTAGACTATTTTCTTTTAATATTCTTTGTCTTAAAAAATGTGGGGTCTGGTTTCTTAAAATGTGGTAACTTCATATACATTCCTTTGATTTCTAAAGCTTAGTCACTCTAAGAAGAACAATTTAGCAATTTCACAAGGTCCTCCCCAATGGAATATTATAGCAACTGGGCTCTCAGGCAAGCAGTTGCCAAATTGTTCTGCTCTGGTTTCCCTTTTCTTCCTAGGCTTCCTGTCTCATCTACTTCTTTCTGGGTGTTTCCATTTAGGGTTCTCCCCGTCACCCCTAAGGCCACTTATTCCTAAGACTGCCACTTTTTCTGAACTCCTATTGGAGAAAAATGAAGATATTTTCATGTGGGCTTATCATTTCAAATGCACATTTGACATCTTTCTCTCGTCTATCTCCCCACACCAACCCCCAATATCTAATTTGTCACCAAATCTCACTAAACTTATCTGGCCATCTGTCTCTTCTCTTCTCTTCCATCTCCATGACCTTTTATGAAGGAAAAAAGAGAGAGAGAACATTTGAGCGTTTACCACAAATGACATACTACCTACTTCTCCTTAGTCTCTTAGCCTGTGCAGTTATTATCATGAATCGGGCTGTACATGTATACATGTGGGAAACTGAAGATCTCTGAGGTTTAAGTCATTGCCCAAGGCCACACGACTGGTAGTTTTTGAAACATGACTGGTTACAAATACCCAAGTGGCTTAGCCAGTATTGCTCAGTGGTTGAGCATCGACCTATGAACCAGGAGGACAAAGTTTGATTCCTGGTCAGGGTACAGGCCTAGGTTGCGGGCTCATCTCAGTCCCCAGTGTGAGGCGTGCGGGAGGCAGCCAATCAATGATTCTCTCTCATCACTGATGCTTCTGCCTCTCTCTCCCTCTCACTTCCTCTCTGAAGTCAATAAAAATATCTTTTAAAAAATATCCAAGTGCAAATCCACATCCAGTGGCTCTTCACTGCCAGGGAGCGTGCAGTGCCACCCCAGCCCCTCCATGCAGGCCTCTGTGCTGCCATATTGGGGCAGAAGGGCCAGGTCCTCTCTCTCTTTCCTGAACTCTGGAGCTTCCAGTTCATTCTGCCCACCAGCCTGGTCCACCCAAAGTGCTGGGCTAATTATGTCAGGTGTCTGGTCTAAGACTCACCGTGGCATGTCGGTGCTCGCTCCCTGTGCTCCAACCTTTTTTCTTTCCCATCCCTAAATCAGCTGTTCCAGCAGAGTGTATTTTGTGCCTCCCAGACCTCCCTCTGCTCATGGAGTTGGTGGGACAGAAACACAGTGGGCTCTGGGGTCAGCTGGTCCTGGGTGTGGGTCTCAGCCCGCCTCCTCCTTGGGAGGCCACGGCAGGTTTTCGCCATCCTCATCTATAACATCACGCCAGTTACCTCCCTCCAGCGGATTGCGGACCTGGAGAGGACGTGGGCAATGCCCGCTGCAGGGAGGGCCGGCCCTTGGCAGGCTCTCAGACGGAGCGAGAGGGCAGTGGCAGTAATGCTATTATCTAGACCTTATCTGTCCTTTTAAACGCAGTTCAAATTTCTCCTCCTTTTAAATTACTCCAGCCTGATTTTATCTGCCCCTCCTCCGAGCTGCTGTATCAGTTCCCCCTGAACAATTCATTTAGCAATTTTAATTATGCGGTGCCTCTCGACACTGCTTTGTGATCTTGAAAATGCTTCTCGATGAAATGCCTCCTTGAGAGCTGTTAATCCCGCTCTAATGGGCTAAAGGAATGTAGAGGCAGGACCAGGTCATAAGTGGTCCATAGCCTGGCGCCTGTACGTAACTATTCACAAACTCTTTTGACTCAAAATTAAGAAATTTCACTACACTTGTAAACAGTCCATGAACTGAGTTGGATTTAAGTAGAGTTCGTTCACAGATAGGCGCCTCTCTCTAGCATTTGCCCACATTTCTTTGTTCAGAGTTTGAGTGTGAAAAATATTGCAGAGTAAAATTTAAAATTCCAAGAAAGTTTACTGTCCAATGTTGCTGGTCCAACTGTCTTTTTTTTAAACCCCGGGAAATCTTAAAACACATCATGCGCTTTTCTTGGTGTAACTTCAAATTAGGAAATATGCTGGTTGTCTTCATTTTCTTTATTGTTTTCCAGGCTTAAATCTGTCCCTGGGTGGATTTTCATTTTCCTTCTGTGCCTCTTCAGCCCAGATAACTTGTTCTTCCCTCGCCCCCGCGGGTTTTCCTTTGGGCGAGTCTGGTGGGCAGAATGGCCCTGTAAGATAAGCCTGAGGAAGAGCCATAGAGGTCTTGTGTGGAGATAAAGATGTGGTGGCACTTTTAAACCTAAGGGGTCATTTGGCTAATTATGGGCTTTCCCCCTTTACTTAATGACTGCATATTCAGAGCCGGTTTTTAAAACTCCATGCTTTACTTCTGATCTTCACTGGAGGTTTGGGGGCACCCTCTTTAAACAATATAAGGGTTGGCGAAAGATAAATCATTTGAAACAAGTTGTAGGCAAGTTTCACAGGCCAACCTGTGTGTCCCATCCAAAAATCACATTTAAGTGCACTTGCATTTAGTCTGTTCCTAAACAAAATATATGTGACTAATTGTGGCAAGATTTTGCCTACATAGGAAATGTAATTTTGTTGAAATATGTATCTAAGGAAAGCAGAGGTGTCCTTGGCCTGCCAGGTTCAGAGCTGTGAAACTGAACTGTGCGAGATCCTTTGGGGAAAGGCATTCTCCTTCTTGGGGTCCAGGACAGAGTGAAGAGTTGGAAGCCACACCCTCCGCCAGCTCTGGGAAGGTGTCCCCCCGTGGAATGCCTGGCTCGGTGACTGAATTCTTCACCGTGTCCCCTCAGCCTCACTCGTCTGCCTGTGAGAAGATGCTAGGTAAAGCCTCAGAGGGCGCAGAGGTGCAGGCTGGCTCACACACTCCACCACTGGGATCTAGAAAGATCTCTCTCTTAGCAAAATGCCCTTTCAAGAGAAAACGTTGAATTTTTGGAGAACATTGGAACATTCAAGACTAGGATTCTGTAGGGAAAGACTGGGAACCGGTAGGGATGCCGTCAGTAGAACCGTGTGTATGCACAGCATGCGTGTGTGCGGGCCATCTGCCGTTTAAGCCAGGGTTGTTCTCCAGAAGTTCATTGAAAAGTATTTCGGAGTGTATTTTTCCCTCATTAAACATAAAGCTGTGCATGGGAAGTCCTCCAGCAAATACAGCTTATTAATCCAAACTGGACCAGAGACGCAGTGGGTCACTTGGGAGGCCAGTTCCCATTACCAACATTCTTCCCCGTGGTTCCCACAGACAATTGAAATTCCAAAATTTGTGGACAAACCTCATCTCCTAGAGAACCTCCCACAACTAGAGAATGAGGCACAAGCCATTCGTATTATGTGATGTATCTTGATTTTGGACTCTAGAGGTGCACACATGAGCTATCAAATGGCAGTAATCCAGACACAGAGGGGGATCCAGGAGAGTCTCATGGGCACATCAGAGCAATGATAGAAGACAATGGCATAGCACTTTCAAGTCTGTTTGTTTTCCAGTTTAGCCCAGTTTTAGTTTTGATACTCGAAGACCCATGCATTCTTATTTACAGTGGGGCCTTGACTTACGAGTGTCCCGACTAACGAGTTTTTCGAGATGCGAGCCATCTCTCAACCGATTTTTTGCTTTGAGTTGCGAGCTAAAGTTTGGATTACGAGCCAACTTCAGATACCCCACCACTAGTTGGCGCAGCGAATGTCACAGTGAACGCCACAACATCAGCCCAGCATCACGTGTCTCACTCGTTCACTTTTTGATTTGACATACGAGTAATTTGAGTTACGAGCTCCGTCACAGAACAAATTAAACTCGTAAGTCAAGGCCCCACTGTATTTTGTGACAAGAGCTTAGGCGGAAGGCTTTGAAATGAACAATGTTGATAGGGCCTCGTATCCTGAGAGGAGACCATGAGAATGATGGCCAGTTTGCGCCTCTTAAGAAAAGGAGAAAGGAGGGAAAATTCAGAAGAGCCAGCTGTAGAAAGGAGAAATATACATATTGGGAAAGTTCTATTCCATCCTCCATCCCAATGTGACAATGTGCTAGGTTGAAGGAGAGGAGAAAGAGGATAAGGAAATCTTTGCCTGTCCCTCCTTTCAAAAATGCATCTTCCCCATCAGGGTTCCCCCCTGTTATCTTAGACATATATTCGTCCATTAAAACCCTGATAAGCTTGGGTAGATCCCACATTTGAGGATCATTATGGGTTAAAAAGGTTTTTTGGACAGAGCTGGGAACCATACAGGGTGGGGCAAAGGTAGGTCTATAGTTGTGAGTATGCAAAACAGTTTATTCTTGTATTAGTAATTATGCTATTTTTTATATAAACAACTGTAAACCTACTTTTGCCTCACCCCGTATATACCATTAGAACCTGGAGCACATTTTCCTGTAGAAATAAAAAAATGCACTTACCAGGAGCCTTTTGGAACATGCTCCATGTTTACATTGGTTCTGCCTGTAGGTGTGGAGTTGAGAGAGCCTGAGCAGAGAATAGAAAAAATGCTAGTTTCGAATATAAGGCTTTCTTCCTTTGGAGCTCAATGAACTGTTCTACCACTTTGTACACCTAGAGACTAACCTCAACTATGTGTTCCTTAGACACAAAATAAATTTTCAAAGTTTTCCATATCTATGTTTTTTATGAGTATGAGCTTTCCTATCTGAGAAACTTTAAACACTTGTGAAAATGATTATGATGCTCATGGGGTCGTTTTAGAGAACAAAAAAGCAGATGGGAAGGAGGGTCGTTGACATGACCAGCTGACCTGCTGGGAGATATTGAACACTTTATTTTTCTTCCTCTGTGATCATTCTTCTGACCATCTTGAAAGACAGCCAAGAAACTTTTTCTTCTCATTATTTCCAACCATTTCTCGGAAGTTCTTTCAGACTTACTATTAAACAAATCATCCATGCTTTGGGAGCACCACTTTAAACATTAGATGTTTACATTTATAAATAGAGAGGATTAATTATCTCTCCTCAACTCCCACCGAGTTTTAGCCTTTAAGGCAAGTTTTTAGTTTTGCTTGCTCTTATATACTGAGCAGTGGCTCAGTAAATGAGTTAAATAATCGGGTATCTTGGTTCAGGAAAATGGGGTTCCTGAACCATTTAGAGCAAATTGAAGACTTACACTCTATAATTTAGTTTTATGAGCATTTGCATTTTGTATTTTAGATTTATAGCAAATTGAAGACTTACATTCTAAAGGATTTTTATTTTAATGTATCAGCATCCATTCAGGGAGAAAACGCTAGAAGTATGTAAGGCACTTTCCTTTCTAACATTCAAAGCACATCCCTATGTATTACATCTTTCTCTCCCACTCCCCCCTACCCAAGGTTTTATACTTTCAGTGTTTCACTGGAGTTTTATCACTTTAATAGATAGAACATTTTCAACTGTAATACAGATTCTTACTTAAATGTGCTAAAACAAAGGAAACTAATAATCTGCTCTTGAGAAAGTGTGGCCTTTAAGGGTCATTAACGCGGTGAGTCAGGAACATCACAGAGGATTTAGTTCATCTCATCTTTCGGCTCTGCCATTTTTCTTGGCTTCTTTTTCAGACAGGTTCTACTAAATGGTCACCAGATGGTTGCTAAACACAAATGGATGAACAGAAGAAAGTGAGGCACCTCAGCCATGAGCTATAAGTCCCTTCTTCCAATCTTATGAGGCCCCTTACATCATGGAGAGCAATAACCACACTAAGAATGCTGCACACTGATTGGCTTAGATTAATCAGGGTCCACCAATAGTGTTGGGGATGAGATCAGCTCCACTTCTTCTATATGTCTGTGAGTAGAAGGGACAAGGAGGTGGATACTTAAAATAAGTTGTTGGGAAGTGACAAGTGGAGAATAGATGCTGGGTAAGCAACCGATAGTGCCCATTGATGTGGGCTACTGTACTGATTCGTTGCATTCTTATTTTAATCTGTCGATTCCTGGCTCTTATCCCTACATACTACTGCAGACTGTCCATTCATTTACAAAATCCCTCTCAAGTTATTTCTTGGCACCTGTGGGAGGCAGAGCATGTCTCATATTATGAACGGTCATGATGTTGTCTTCATCTTCTGGTCTCAGTTGCTGAGGTCTCCATGACTAGAAAGTGCCCACAGTTCAGCTGACACTGCCATCCAGAGTCACTCATGCACAGAACCTGCCTGGAGGCCACTCAGTGCTTTGTTCTTCGGAGCATGTCATACAGTCATAACTATATTCTGTGCAGAATCGCGGAGATGCTTCTCAAAGCTCATGGAGTTTTAAGTGAAAATTACTCTGTTAGGAAATACTTTCTGTTCTCAGACATAGATTGTAGAGATGGGGCCTGAGGACAGGAGACCGATGCTGAGGATGCCTTCCCGGCTTCTGGGCTTGGGCAGCTGGCTGGAACTAGGTTGTCATCGGGAGGACTGGCTCCTTGTGGTGTTGGGCAACCAAGTTAAATAGACCACTGCAGGCGGTTTTGTGACCTGTTTGTCCTTTACAGTGTTATATCTATGGGAACATGTGTTCCAGAGCCCAGAACTTGAGTTTGGACTTAGAATGATTTAGAACACAGTCTGTGTGCAAGTTACTTAAATAGGTTGCAGTCCTTTATGCCACTATCACTATAGGACAAAATTTCTTCTTGTCCTCTTTTTCCCAACAATGCTATGTCGTTAGAAAAGAAAGCTTTAGGAAAAGGTAGAATTTTTTTTCCTGCCTCTGTCAAGGCTTCAATGATTTGATTTAATAATTCATGTCAAGGCTAAGCAGGTGACTCTCTTCCTGCTGGATCAGTTTGCCTGATTCCATAAAGGCACCAGCACAGACCACTGGGGAAAGGCTGCTGTTTCTCTTAGCTATAAAATGGGTGGTAACAGCTCTCCCCCCCACTACCCCCACCAGCTGCTTATGGCATTTGTTCCTTTTTTCCTTAATGTTTGGCAATCCAGGGAAGTTGGTTGAGGTGGTATATGGAGCCCTACTCTGGAGCTCAGGTAATAGGAGAAAAGCACAGGTAATGCCAAAGTAATTTGTAATGGGTGAACTTGGCCTCAGTGGGCCTGCCTGCCTGTCAGAAAAATGCCTTGCTTCCACCGCTTAACTGGAATTGTTATGTAAAGATGATCTGATGCCATTGTCCCTTCGTTGACCTTGTTTGAGCAAGATGGCTCAGGAGCTTTTAGAGAAACTAAATTCAGATGTATGGGAAAAAGTGAAGCTGTAGAAAACAGAACTGACCCTCCTTTAGAATGAAAGTTGATATTAACACCCTCCCCAACAATACTAAGTAAAGTACTATCTTATTATCAAGTGCTTCTTACTCTCTGGAAGATTTCTCAGCAGGTATAAATAGGTTTTGAGACCTCTTGCCTATCTGTAAGATGTGTGTCTAAAGCAGTGGTTCTCAACCTTCCTAATGCCGTGACCCTTTAATACAGTTCCTCATGTTGTGGTGACCCCCAATTTCATTGTTACAAATTGAACATAATTAAATCATAGTGATTAATCACAAAAACAATATGTAATTATATATGTGTTTTCGGATGGTCTTAGGTGACCCCTGTGAAAGGGTCATTCGACCCCCAAAGGGGTCGCAACCCACAGGTTGAGAACCGCTGAGACGTAAAGAGCAGAAGTATTTGAAAATGAGTTGTACAGAGTGGCTAAATACTTATATACAAATCAGTCCTTCTAGGAATATAAAAGTGAAGATTGAGTCTAAATGTCTCCTTGCTATTTTGCTGGTTGCCTTTGGTGGGAGAACTTTTCTATGAATTAGGGAAGGCTTCCTTGTGCGCGTGTGTACACATCCATTGAACGGGGACCTCACTGTTGTCTGTAACCTCACTGCTGTTTGCAATCTGCCAGGACAGGACATAACGCACTGGCTGCCCTACCTGTAACTGTTACTTAAAACAAAACAATAAATGATCATGGGAGCCTCAAACAACCCAAACTCCTTCTAAGCATAATCCAAAATGAGTTGTTTTTTTATGGCTCCCTTAAATAGTTTATAACTCCCTGTAGTCTAGTTCTAAAGAAGGAATTATGATTTTCTTTGAGAACCTACAATTTCTTTAGATTTTGAGTTCTTCTACGATGAAATATAATGGCCCATTCGAGAAACTGTACCCATATTGAGCATCGTTTCTATTGTTGGACAGTTCTTTGATCTGTTGGGGCTTGCTGGTTTCCATGGAGCCGTGCTGGCTGATGACCAAGGGAGAATCCAGCATTCCAGTCAGTGTTCCTCATCAGGCCTGACCTGAAATGCATGCACAAAGGACTTTAAAATCACAATGCATTATATGTACATTATGTGGGGGAAAGTATACGATAAAGGTTTAAAAATTTGTGTTCCTTTTACTTATTATGATTGGTTTCTAGGATAGCATTTCAGTCTTTTAATGGCACAAAATACATAGTTTCTCTAGTCCTTCTACTTTGTACAAAATAATACAAAACAGAATTTGTCTCATTTGACCTTAAATGTAAATAAAATGGGCACCAAATTCTTGTGAGCAATATATTTTGTACACCTGGCAGTAATCTTTTCATTTTATGGCAGCGATGCCTCAAAGCAGTGGCTAATCCTAACTTATTTTTAACATTTTAACTTAAGCCTTCTCAGGCCTTTTTGTTTCTTCTCCCCAGCTAGTTCTGTTGGACGGCTAGAATAAGATTGCTGTAAAAACCACCGTTCTTTCTTTATAACTCAAGCACTTGCAAGTTACACGGTGGTTTCAGGAGACACAAAAGGGGATTCCTGGGGTAGAGCTAGTCCTCAAATGGAGAGAGACTAAACCCTTCAAGGCTTCTCATTGTAAAGAGCTAGGAGCTGTCTGTATTGTGCAAATTGAGTAGGAGCAAAGGGGAAGAATAGATGACTCCTTCGTGGGTGGATGGGGGTTGAAGAGCTGCTGAGATGGCATCTGAGCTTCTACTGGGGACCATCCCTGACCTAGGTTGATGCCTGACTCCCTTGCAATTACTTCTGCTTGAACCTATCAGGCTTCAATCAAAAGGGTAGAATTAGCTCTTTAGTTAACATGTAAAACCATGAGATGCTCTTTGGGGTAAATTTTTGCCTAAATTACCTTCAATACTTTGAAGTACCTTTGATGTCAAAGTTACTTCAACTATGTCTGTAGGTCCTTTTGGCAGAATCCTGGGAAGCAGTTATAGGAATGATTTTTAAACTTAATCAGGTTCTTTCCAACAATGTTCTTCATGTTGACATTGTGCTAACCCAGATTTTGACCTTAGAATGTATTTCTAATTTCCTTTGAAACCATTCCTGGAATTACTAAGGGATTTTTGTATTAAGGGACAGCAGCAGCTTTATTACTTTTATCCCTGCTCCCTCCACAAAACAGATGTTTATTTTTTCATAAATCCCATGGGTTTTTATAAAAATACCAAGAAAAAATAATCAAGAATAAACATTTAATACATGGAAATCAAAGATGGTTTTACAATTGTGCAATACATACAACAGCTCTGGGGCTGGCGTGCTGATACAACTCCAGGGGCCCTGTTCACAGAGGGGTTTGTGATGAACGCCTGGCGGCGTGTGGAAGGTAGGGCAGGTGTGTGTAGCTGTAGGTGGTGGCCCTGTTCAACTCCTCAGTGTGCCATCTGGATTATTCTTCCAGCTCTTTGCTTTGCCCCTAGGTTTACTCTTTGTCACAAACACAAGATTTACCTTATATTGTCTTTAAAATATAATTAATGGATCATATTCCTTATAAAATCAGTGAAATAAAAGTCAGTGAGAGGCTATAAAGAATTTACTTGATTCATATTTTATTAGGAAAATACCCCCACTACTGATTTTTTAAAATTGAGTCTTCATTGTTTATTTACCCTTCAGAAAGTTTGAATTCGATAACTATAAGCCTATATTAAAATGATGCTATATTTCACCAATAATAGCGTTTAGATGAAATAAGAGAATACAAAAATTTTAAGTCATTGTTGCTTTGACACATGTGTATATTTTATATAAACTATTTAATATATAAATTAAATTATTTACATATACATGTGTTAAGTTGATTATACTATATATCATATTTGAGGAATGTTTTCTATTATTTTAAGCAATATTATCATTGATGCATAAGATCTTCAGCTATTTGTTAATGTGCTATCATTTTTCCTTTGAATGTTATAACAGAAAATCATAGCAAAGACTTTAGCATTACAAGGGATTTTTAAAGATGAGTCGGTATAACACTCCATTTATTTTTTATAGAAGTAAATGACATAAAAGCAATCTCTTATCATGTGCTCAAAAAAGTCAGACTCTTCCCCTCTCCAGAGGAGAAATACAGGCACAGTCAAGGAGAATAAATTTTTTGTTGATAATTCAAAGAACTGAAAGAGAAATATATAATTATTTGTTGTTACTTTGTAGATGTTTAAGTTTATTTTCACACGGGTAATTTTATAATGAAAAGAAGGTGAGAGCTCATTTTTCAAGTGTGGGAAGAGCACTGTTTAGAGATAAAAAGAAAGATAAGATTTAAATAAAATTGCCGGCCCCTCCTGACACGCTCCTTTCTCTCCTGTGTTCCTGCAGATGGACTCACAGTGAGTGTCTGCCCCTGAGGAGCATGAGATAAATAATTCAGCACTTTCTGCTACCTACCAACTCTGCTTATTTCCCCCCTCAAATTACATATTCTGGCGAGATTTCTCACTTGTTAAAGCGTTTAATCATTGTGTTTGGCAGTCATGGTTGGTTGCATTATATAAACAAATGCCTACTTCAAACACTGACGCTGATTTTTTTTCATAGTCTGCCAGAGAGGAGACCATGTGATGTGCATTTCGAATGCTCTATTTCTGATTATGTAATTTAGGTCTGGGAATAGAATTTTGGCATTTGTCTGCAGTCCTTATGCCATAGAAGATTAACCTTTAGCATCCTCTTTAAGAGGGCAAATCATCATGGATACAAGTTCTAAAAACGCGTTTAAGGTAAGCACCGTTCTATGAAAAGATCCTTTTATCGCCCAGCAGTTGCACATCTGGCTAGCACTGCCTTATTTTTAAACATTCTGTGTACTCTGTGACCTCTGCAGACTGTAACTAATTCGGCCCCCGTTCCAGTCCTAAAAGAGTCCCTAAATGTTTAGATGAAGAGCCTGGTAGACAAAATTGATTTTCTCCTGCCTGTCTGTAGGCAGTGCTTACTGTTATATGCTGCAATATGTTCATGAACACATCTCAGTGCACGATATTCTCATTTAGGGCATTTCATACATCTGTACTCAAGTAAAATTTAGGTAAGCCAATGCCCTTAATGGACTATGATTTTCTCAACTCAGTTTCTAGAAGAAAATCTAATCCTTTTTTTTCCTACCACACATGCAAATACTTAGACATGATATATATATATTTGGCTAAGTGACTGACTGTATGTTTGTCCGGCCGTCCGACTGACCAGACGGTACATATGAATTCATATAAATGTGAGGTACAATATCAGACTCTAATAGGTAAGTGGTCCAAGGATACCATTGCACAGCTATTTCACCCAATATAAAACAAATAGAGAACCACATCTGGAGATATGTTTAAAAATGAACACATTTTACACCTATGAAGTGAAGTCAAAAACCAACCCTGGAAAATAGATAGACACATGCATCTGCTGACCATGTAAATAAGTTCTATCCTTTGGGGAAAACCTGGACTTACACAGCAAGAATTGTTCATCTTACCCTTTGAACCTGCAGTGCTCTGTCTGGGAATTTGTCCCAAGGATATCGTGAGATAAGCACTTATTGAGCAACTGCGGTATGAGAAGTGAATGTGAAGGAGACAGATTGTAATCTGAAGGAGTAACAAGGGCAGTTCAAACATGCTGAAGCAATACATATCCAAAATGTTTTCAAAGAAGTAATTATAGTGGGGGAAAATACTCATGGTAGCCTAAGTGTCTCAAAATTAGAGAACTCATCTTCCTGCATCACCCACCACCCTACAACCCAAACTCCCATGCTCTTCTATTCATACCCCTGTGAGTGAAAGGCAATGCCAGCCCCAAGGTGCCCCCACCACAGGCCTTAGTACTTCCCTGGCTCCTCCCTGCCTTTCACACCCCAACCCTGTTGAATCAACCCTCACACCACATGCTCCGCACTCTAGCGGCCTTATCCAGGCTGCTGCCATCTCTCCTCGCTGGTCTTCATCTCCCTAGTTGCATTCTTGCTTCCTCCAGGCTGGTATATATATATATATATATTTTATTGATTTTTTTTTAAGAGAGAGAGGAAAAAAGAAATAGACATAGAAACATCTATCAGCTGCCTCTTGCACCCCACTGCTGGGGACTGAGCCCGCAACCTGGGCATGTGCCCTGACTAGGAACGAATCAGTGACCTCTTGGAGCATGAGTCAACGCTCCATCACTGAGCCACACCGGCCGGGACCTCCAGTCTGTTTTTGAATTTCATTGAGAGCCTTTTCAAAACACAGAGCTGATCGTGGTCCTCCTCACTTTCAAACCTTTCAAAACCATCTCATCGCTTCACAACAAAGTCAAACTCTTTGTTAAGATTTATGAGACCCTTCATGGCCTGGTTCCTGCTTACCTCTGTAATCTTGTCTCTCCCCATCTTTATAACTCCTAACACTAACACACACACACACACACACACACACACACACATACACACACACACACACACGCCACAGTTTCTACCTTACAGTTCCCCCCAGTTGGCACCATGGTCTGTGCACGTGGGACTCCCTGTCCCTGCCCCTTGCCCCACCCCCAGCTCCAGGCTGCTGACTCCTATTTATTCCTGTTTGTTCTTCTGGGATCCGTTCATATATCATCCCCTCTAGGGACATCTCCGTGATATGGATCCCTTTCTGATACACACAGACAAGGACCAGCTCAGCGGCCCACCTGTGTGTGCCACAGCACCTGACAAACCCCTCATGTAGAATGTTGTCTTTCTTAGGAAAAATTCCAAACTCTGATGTCCAAACTCTCTGCTTTCCATATAACTTGAGGCAAACAGACTAGCTTTTCTAATCCCTCAAATGGCTAATCTTTTATACTATTTGGTGAAGAGCGGTAGCTATAGCCATTTAAAATTATGGATAAAAGTAGTATATCCCTGCTCACTTCCTTGCTGTGCTCAGAAACAAGAAAAGATTGCTGGGACTGCCAGGCATAGGGAGCCTTTCACCACCACAGCAGATGAGAGATGGGGAGGAATACACCTTCAGTGGGTCCAGGGAGAGGTCCAGACCAGCCAGAAAGGGTCACTGTGAGAAGGAGGTGACCCCCATGAGATCACCCAAATTCCATGAGCTAGAAAACCCAGTTAGCTCCCTACTTATTCATGAAATAGTCTGTTACCAAATGTTTTTAGCAAGAGTCAAGCAGGAAGTCTTAGGAGTTATTTTTAATACATCCCCTTGTTTTTAATGTAGATAGTATTTGTGACCCCTTAAATGTTAGTATGAACGATACTTAAAGACAAAATGGGATCCAAAAAAAGGTAAAATGTTTCCCCACTTTTTCTGCTCTCAATGAAACACCGAAATTCAGCAGGACCTGAGCAAGTAATAATAACTTTATGAAGTGAGCACGGAGAAATCTAACTCCTTGTGCCATTAATAATGCTCCACATATAAACAAGAATAATTTCTTAACAGAAACAATTGGGGTTCACTTCAGATGCCTTCGTAAACAGAAGTTTTTCTATTCGGTTGAGCCTGAATTACCCATCTTGACCCAATCTAATTGATGTAAGTGGTAGGAATTAATTTTCTGCAGACAGGGATCAAGACTAATCCAAGTCAATCAGCGCCCTGTAATTAATCCGAGTACTCTTTTAAAAGAGAGAGAAATGCTGGCACATTCTCCGGTTTAAGGTTCTGCACCAATCTAATATAGAGTTCTGCAGTTTTATAGGGTTCAGATTTCAGGGTGGATTTACAAATAACAAAGGTTTTGCTAAAGCAGATGGTTATTTCCAGCTGCCAAATGTTGAGGTTTTCTTGGGAATCTGTTCCAGCCATCCATGAGTAAATGAATGATTATGTGAATTAAAGACTAAACATTTCTAGGTGCCTTTTAAATATGTTTAGAAAACCTGGGTCTTATCATATTAGGTTAATATTGATTTTATAGTTTTAGAGAAATCGCTGAGAAAAATAGATAATCCCTGAAAAAAGGACAAAAATATTAATAATTTTCCATAAAAACAACGTGTTAAACAAATTGTTATTAAATTGCATAAGAAAGTGAAGGTACCACGCTCATGTAAGATTGCCTTGTCTTATAGAGGAGAAAATAAATGTGGAAACAATTTTTGAAGTTATATTCAGAGTTTGACATGAGAAGACTCTGTTGCCTTTACTTGAGTTGCTGCATTCTTAAGTTGTTTAAGAGTTGTTAATGCATTTTAACCAAGGTTCTAATCTCACAATGAATGCTAAGCTACAAAAGGTGCTTAGTCCTTTGTGAAACTTCTTGAACGTTATGGCTCTATGTTCAACAATATAGATAGGAGTCTAGGGGCATAGCAGATGTAAATCTTAAATCTGAGTTTGAGATAAATGTCAGCAACCCACACTTCACCATAGTGCTCTCTTTGAAGGATCCATTAAATAAAATTGGTATGATAAAGTAGATCATATTTCCCATGGGCATGATTGTATAATTATGGGCCACTTTCTTTATAGATCTTATATCTAATTATAACAATAGCGTGTTTTTAAAAATTACAACAGCTGTAATAGAAATACCATGCACCCTGATTATATCAGAGTCCCCAGTGCACAACAGTTGTTCATTCATTCAGTCATTCATTCATTCTACAGGTACTCAGTGAGTATGTACTATGTGCCAGGCATTATTCCAGGCTGTGGGGATTTGATGTGGGCAGAAAGTACATTCACCCCACCCTCACCAATATCACAGAGTGCCCTAGCCAGTTTGGCTCAGTGGATAGAGCATTGGCCAGTGGACTGAAGGATCCCAGGTTTAATTCCAGTCAAGGGCCTGTACCTCAGTTGCAGACTCAATCCCCAGCCCTGGTCGAAGTGTGTGCAGGAGGCAACCAATTGATGTGTCTCTCTCACATCCATGTTTCTCACTCTCTGTCTCTCTTCCTCCTTTCCACTCTCTCTAAAAATCAATGAAAAAAATATCTTTGGGTGAGGATTAACTATACTATATCTATATATATAAAAGCCTAAACAGCCCTTATAACCAAATGACCAGAACGACTGGTCGACCAGTCACTATGACATGCACTGACCACCAGGGGGCAGATGCTCAATGCAGGAGCTGCCCCCTAGAGGTCAGTGTGCTCCCACAGCTAACCTCCCATGGCCGGCCAGCAGCGTTGGCAGCCGGTGGCCATTTCTTCTGCACCTGGCCCAGTGACCATTGCCTCCTCTCCCAATCCTGCCAGGGGCCTGGGAACTGGGAGTGAATGGCAGCAAATGCAGCCTCTTTCCCAGGGGGGTCAAGGGCCGGCTCTCTCCTCAGGGCCAACGGCTAACCTCCCACATCCTGTCCCTCACCCCAGCTGGCAGGCCCTGATTGGCCCAGCCCCAATCAGCCCTGATCACCAGCCAGGCCTAGGGATCCCACCTGTACATGAATTTATGCACCAGGCCCTCGTGTGTGTGTGTGTGTGTGTGTGTGTGTGTGTGTGTGTAGTGAATTAAAGAATACATATATATTCCTGCTTACCTCTGTAATCTTGTCTCTCCCCCTCTTTATAACTCCTAACACTAACACACACACACACACACACACACACACACGCCACAGTTTCTACCTTACAGTTCCCCCCAGTTGGCACCATGGTCTATGCACGTGGGACTCCCTGTCCCTGCCCCTTGCCCCACCCCCAGCTCAGACAGATATATATATATATCACAGAGTAGACTAGTTGGGGAGATTACTATAATTCAGACACTGCCTTGAGGACAATACTTGTGTTTATGAGATTGAGAAAACAGTTGGTCACTCATCGTCTCCGTGGGAAAGTGGAAGCAAACATCTATGAACTAAGTTTGTTGGGAGCCATACTGGCCTTCAAGCAGCCTTCAGCTGGTGCTGGGTTTCTAGATGTGCTGTCTAAGGGGAAAGTGCGTTTCCTTCCTCAGCCTGTCCCTCTGCACGAGTGGGAGGGGGGTTCTAATCAGGCGGAGCTGGGGAGAGTGACCTCATGCTCTCAGGGCCGAGCCGTTTCCCTTGCTTCAGGGACATCTTGGTGCAGGCACAGGGCCACCGTGGCGGGTCTGTGGCGGGAAGTACATGTGCAGCATTGGGAAGGGCGGGCTGACCTACACGGGCAGGATATTACTCCACTTCCTCTTCCTGACTGCCTTTCCCAGAGCAGTCACGGCCGTTGCTCAGCTTCCTGTTGGGGAAAACCTTGGACACCGAGTGTCCACCTGCCACAACCGGCAATCTCGGGGCAGCAAAGTGGCCGAGGCTGCTGTGCAAGCTGAGCCTTGAGTTCGTGGACAGACCCCGACTCAACAGTATTGGGGACCGGAGACCCCTGACGCCCAGATGAAGCCGTTCTTTGTGGAGGTGAAGGGACAGGAGACGGCCGCCTTGACAGGTCATGTTCTGGACCCAAACATCACAGGCGAGTGAACAGTGGGGGCTCTGAGGGGTCTGGGCTGCAGAAAAGACAGGGTGATGTCATGAGATGGCTCCTGTCACCAAGGGGTGTTGGGGGTCATGGCAAGAAGCACAGGATGTCATGGAAGCTGAGGTGTCAGGTGGCCTGACTGATGTGGAGACAAGCGGGGGGGATGTTGCTGGACGCCTGGCCACGGTGTTGGTTCTCTTCACCCCACATGCTGTGTGCTGGCTACACACCACGCTGGGCCCAGGGATGGTGCAGGCCTAGCAGGAAGCCCACCGTCGAGTGAGTTGGTTTCTTCATACGGCCCTTGGATGGAGCCCAGGCTGGCGATGAAGGAAGGTGCTGGCAGCCGGAGGAAATGCAGGCTCCCTGGCGCTGTCTGAGGCCTAGGAGAGCGGTCCTTTCGGCAGGCGCCCCGGAATCTGTACTTAGTGTTTCTGCTGTGCGGGGAGGTTTGGGGATGGCTGGTTGAGTGGGACAGATGTAAGAGAGTGGACGGCTGAGCAGGGCTGTGGTGTGTGCCCAGGGGACTCTGGGAACACGAAGGAGGCTTGGGGAATTTTATCGGAAGTATCAGTTGGCTCCAGTGACCTCCTTTCTCACATGCTTCCTTATCACCGCGGTGGCTGATAACAGCTGAGTGTGAGCAGTTTGCTGTGCTTCAGAAGTGTCCGCGAGTCCATATCCCCCACCCTGGACCTCTGGCTCACCCTGTGGGGACGGTGTCTGTTGTTTATAGGGATCTCAGCTATGTGGCAGCAGCAAGGCCTCAAAGGAGGGCTCCCACTGAGATAGCGTGAGGAGTTGTTTATGGTTTGTCCTCGTAGCTCATCTTCTGCCTTCAGCATCACTGTGTTCTCCCTGCCACCTCGCTCCAAGGATGCTGGTGTCCGCTTGTCCCAATAGGGCCTCTCCTGGAATCCCTGCCCAGCCTCATCCCCAGCCATCAGTCTCCTGATTCTGCCCTCTGACTAGGGACCCTGGACCATCCTCAAGATCCCTGCTTCATCCCTCACCTCCAAACCAAGACCAGGCAAAGGCCCTGGGTCCCCTGTGGTCCTGTCCCTAGATGCTACCCTATACTCACAGGGTTGTCCCCAGCAGAAGGCAGGTTCAGCCCGTCTTTGTGACTCAGGGTGTGTGTGTATAGGGGAGTGGGAGGGGAGGAGTCACAGGAACTGAGAGTGCTGAAGGCTCCTTTGCCCTTTGCCCTCGCTGCCCATGGCAAAGGGAGCCCCACGTTAGTGAGGAAGGAGAGGCACACCTCGGGGAGCAACAGAATTTGTGTCTCTCATCAGATGCTGCCTCCAAGATCGCACTGTCCCCAGAACACTGAGTTGGGGTGCAGGAGTAGAGTCAGCAGCTTCCTGCTCTCATGCCATTTAAGATTCCCATCCTTCATTTCTACTGTCCCTCCACCTGCAGTGATACTAAAATTTTTTTTAATTTTGGAAATGTCAAAATAATTAGCAAATGAGGGAAATTTCAACTAAATGACTGTAAAAATCTGTCTCCTCAAAACACTGCTGCTTTTTTAGTGAACTGTAGGCTTTTTAAGAAAAATTATAGGCAGTTTGGGGTGGTTTTGGGAATTTGCCTGCCTCCTGTAAAAACAACCTTGATCTTATTAAATGTGGTGTATCTGGGGAAGGGAGAGAAAGAGTGAAATGGGGCATGGATCGTTCTATCTGCATGATCCATAAAGTCCTAAAGACAATCCATAATATCAGAACCTCTAGGCTGTCCGTAATTCACTCAATCTTAGTACCACCCAGGCTGGATGAATGCAGAATGTGGAGATACCCAAGTGATTCTAGAACTTTCAACTCCTTGCCCCTCCGACAGCCTTTAAGCCTCTCTAACCCATATGCACCTGGCATCTTGACCAGTAGGGGGCATGTGTGAGCAATGTGCTGTATACATGAAGCTCAGGTTCCACCTACTCAGTCATGTGGTAACTCCAGCTACCACACCAGGAGAGAGAAGACTTAGGCCATTGAAATCAATTCATTTTTTAAAAGCCTTTGGGAGTTTACATGATGGTGAATTTTTATTTAATCCCCTTAGTCAACTTTTCTCATCCACAAAAGCTGATATAATTCTGGGAAGGGAACCCTCAGAACGTTAGAAATACTTTTCATATTTTGTAAACAAATCCTGTTTATCTAGAAGAATGGATCTCTTTGGAAACACAACTGCCTGAAAGCTCTTCCCATTCAGGAGAGGAAATAGGTGCATAGGTGTGTGGCCCACCCACATGCAGTCATTTTTAAAGGTTGAAAAATTGGACTTAACTTCTTTAGGTGACAGGGAACGAATCAAAAACAAACACACAAAAGAAGCTCTCGTAGGAGGCGATTGGCACTGCTGTGACATTGACCATCCTCTGCTATTGAATGACTCTATTCATATCTTCATTTTGATTTTTGCTGCTTGTTGTCTGCTTTTGCTTGTCTCATTGGCCACCCTTTCCCGGGGCCTCCCAAGGAAGGCGAACACGAGATGGATGGGTGTGTGGGTGGAGGACGGAGGCAGGCGGAACTGCCCAGACCTGTCTGCCTTGGGTGTAGCACCTCATCCCAGGTGGACAGGATTCTCCTGAGAGTGGCAGCCTGACAGCCGTCCTCCCACTCCCGTCACTGTGGGCCACAGCTGCCTGGGGAGCATGCTGTCAACAACCATGGTGGGGGCCCTGGTCCGAGGATGGAGGAATCGAAGCTCTCCTCGAAGAGCTGGATCCAGGCTTCTCATCCCGCAGAGCCAGGACGGGATTCGGACCCAGGGTATGTTTGGGACACTTTGCTATGACTATGTGATTTGTTTTAAGGGTCTAGGAAGGTGACAATGAGCTCATGAGCTTTCTCCCCACTGCAGCTACAATTGACATTCTAGAGTCTGTTTTTCTGACCATGTTTGGTGGCTAACTCACTTGTGGGAGGTTTAATTTCCCTTTGTCTAGTCAAATACAGGTACCTTCAGTAGCCACACAGTAAAAGATTATTATTCCCACCTTATTTTCTTTCAAGCGCTTTTTTAAAAAGATATAATCCTTGTTCCCTGTTATTTGTATTTGACTAGTAGGATAGAAAAGGTTTACTGGCTTTTGGCGGCAAATTCTATCTAAATCGTATTACTTTATTACCTCTGGGATGGGAAATGTAAAAGTAGTTCACTTCTGGGTTTCCCCACGTACTATTTTTATTTTTTGTTTTGTTACTGTTGTGTCGAGGCAACAGGAGTGGCTCACCTGTTCGCTAAGTTCAAAAGGTTATGATGGCCTTTTCTGAAATATATGTTCACCGGCATGAAATGCTTCTGAAATAGCTGATCTCATTCTGTTCCGTCTAGACCTGGACTTCTTAGTGATACTTATTTAGAAGGGCACTCTTTGGTCTAGCTGCCGACTGACCTCGGAGGGACGCGCAGAGAAAGCAGGTATGAGCCCACAAGTAACCAGCTCCCAGGGGCTCTCTGGGCTGGCCGGCCACCCCCTCAAAGTGCTTCTATCTGACCAGGGGCCCTGCCAGTTCCCGAAGCAGCAGATGCCGCTGTTCTTTCAATTCAATGACTATGTCTAGAAAGCCCATGTGTGCCTGGCATTTTTCTAGATACTGCCACCCTCTGATCTATAGCTGACCTACGACTGAGAGGTGTAACAACGGAAGGTTGTCATTTGCTTGGTTCTGACTGATTTCAACCACACTTTTCTGGCTGGCTGTATTCAAGAAGAGTCAAACCAAGAGATTCTTTTTTAAAATGGTCTGTTATTTAGTCATTGCAAAGTTGTCAATTAGTTATTTAACCAGATATCCAAAAGACAGAGAGCTCCTCTGTGTTCTAAACTGCCCAAAGGATTAGCAATGATTTGTAAAACCTAGGCATTTAGTAAGGAATGTGAATCATAGTATTTCAAACATTGATCACCTGCTTCTGCTCCCGGTCAATTTATTTAAGAATAGTAAGAGCTTTACAAGATGACTGAGTAATATGTTAACATGTAAAGAATGGTCTTTTTTTAAAAAAAAAACACATACAGCTTTTTTGAGATATAATTTACATGCTGCACAGTTCACCCATTTAAGGGTACAATTCAATGGGTTTTGGGATATTACGTTATTGCTTTTTAATGTTGTGGTAAAATATATATAATATTAAAAATGATATTTTAACCACTTTTAGCGTATAATTCAGTTGTAATAATCACATTCACAATTTTGTGCAACTGTTACCACTATCTATTTCAAGAGAGTTTTTATCACCGCCCCCCCAAACAGAAATTCTGTACCCATTAAGCAGCAGCCCCCTATTCTCCCCACCTCCCACCTTTGGTAACCTCTAATTCTATTCTCTATCACCATGAATTTGCCTATTCCATATATTATATATAAATCTAATCATACAGTATTTTTCTGTATGGCTTTTGTGTCTGGCTTATTTCACTCGGCATAATGTTTGCAAGATCAACCATAGCATGTATCAGAATTTCATTTCTTTTTATGGAATGGTAGATTTTAATTCCTTTGTATCTCATTCTCTTTTCCTTAAATATACCTTAATTTCTAACCTGACCATGAAGGAATCCTTGGGTATTTTTCAGTCTAGTGGAATTTTTATATTTAAGTTCTTTAAAGCATGAAGAGAATCTTAGGAAGGTATTGTTTTTCAGTTAGTTCTTTAGTGGCAAGGGCTATAGATTAATCTTCTTTTAAAAAAAACTTTATATCTTTAATGCCTAGTCCAGGTCCTGGCAAAGAGTAATTATTCAACAAATTTATCTTGAGATGGACAAACGAATGGTTTTTAAGGTTTTACTCTTAAGTATCAGGAAAGAGATTTGACATAAAAAGCTAGATGGTCTTTATGCTTCATTTCTTGATTCTCTGGGCAGTGATATCGTATCCTATATAATAAAAGCCTAATATGCTAAGTGTCTGAACGTTCATTCAACCGGTCGCCCAGTCGCTATGACGTGTACTGACCACCAGGGAGCAGACGCTCTGACCGGTAGGTTAGCTTGCTGCTGGGGTCTGGCCAATCGGGACTGGAGGAGATGAGCCGCACATGCCCTGGAACCCTCCTGCAGTCCCTCCCCAGCCCCATTTGTGCACCGGTGGGTCCCTCAGCCAGGCCTGCACCCTCTTGCAATCCGGGACCCCTTGGGGGATGTCAGAGAGCCTGTTTCAGCCCGATCCCCACAGGCCAGGCCGAGGGACCCCACCAGTACACAAATCCATGCACCGGGCCTCTACTTGTGACATAAAAATGTATAGTTACAATTGTTTCACACCCCATAGAACCACTAAATATCTGGAGTAGGTATGTTAAGTAATATAAATAGTTCACTGTGACATGTCAGGAGTTCCGGGAGACCTGACAATGCCTGGTTCCTGCCTTTAGTGAGTATCCGGGGATGTTTCTTATTGAGGGTGACCAGAGTAGCCCAGCTGCTAAGCCGAGTGACTGAGACAAGTCTTTTCAATCATGAGCTTGGCCCCATCAACCTTGTTATTCTCTCTCAGTCCTGGGCCCAGGAACTAGGAGCAAGCAAACTGAAGCAGAAGCTACCATGAGCCAAGAAGCCCCTTTAGACCTCACTGGAGCAGGGAAACTGAAGGCAGAGGTGGATTTGGGTGACTCACCGTTTTCATCCTTAATTATAAAATGTAACTATATTTTTGCCAGTTCTGCCCAAATAACGTCAGGGTGCATGTATTTCCAAATGGGCACCCCGCCGTTCAGCACCCTGCAAGGTGCCCTCACTGTACTTTGACTATTTATTCCTAAAGGTGTGAAGGGCCTGAGAGGAAGGACGAGGATGCAAGATGAACCCCGGGGATTAGGCCTTGAAAGTCTTCCAAGGATATGTTTGCTGGAGATGATTTCCCCACCCACTTTCTCAATAGCTAGTCAACAGCACACCTTTGCCAATTTAAATTGCAGCTAAGTTACCTGCTTTGCTGAGGGAGGAGGTTCATTTCAGTGCGTGGGCACTTGGGGAAATTCTGTTCTCCTTCAGTGGAGCCCTGTGAACACCAGGAAGAGGGCTGTGTCACTCATTGCAGCTTTGCATATGCAGCATGCACTATACACCTACCCCCGCCACCACCCCCCATCCTCCCTCCTGAGCTAAAGGGTGAGCCCAGCTAGAGCTCTGTGGCTTGATGCTCTCTCAATCCCCATGCCCAGTGTCCTTTGTAGAGTAGGCACTCGGGGACTGTTTCCTAGCAGTGACTCTAGAAACATGCAGTGCAAGATGTTATAAAGTAAGAAGCCCGGTTTTCATATATGGCCTGTGTAATCTACCTGGATGCTCTGTGAGTCATACCAGGTACTTAAGTTATTATTGCTCTTTACTTTTCAAAGGCACACAGACTACCATTGGCCTACATATAAAATAATAATTTCTGATGGTGGAGCTATGCACCCTGTAGTCGAAAAGAAAGCCCTTCCTTCCTCATTTCTCAGTGACAACCTGTAATCATCTTTGAGTGATTTTTAAGATTCTTTCTAAACCACTATTTCCTTCACTGTGTTGGCTGGGGAACAGTTTCTCCTGTGTCAATGGGATGGTTCTCATTCCTTCCCGAGCCCAACCACCCACCTAGTGAGAAGAGGTAGCTGTAAATCTCAGCCAACTTTCTTTTTCAACAATTACTCTGGGATGAAAAGTCAGATGACAAAGCCAGCCAACCACCAATATTTACTGAGGGCCTTTGGGAAGTTCCAGGTAGCCATTAGAGCATGACTGAGCTTTACCCAAACCTGACGTCCTCATTAAGTTGCAGCCGAGGCTTAAAGGAACAGGGGATGAGGGGGGCGGGGAGTGGGGATCTGGGTGCCTGTCCAGCCAGGACATGGCCCCTTTCCTTCTTGAGGACTGGGTGGCGTTGGAAGTTGCCTGCTAGGCCTCTATAAATCCCTACTGGAGTGTTTAACCTTATGCCATGTATGGCCTGCCCACTGCAGGCATGGGTGAAATGAACACTGAGATACTGCACGTCACAGCTTCGTCTATGGTTTGTCTATAAACTAAAAGCATTTTTCTTTGGAAATCAAAATTAAAATTTGCCCCACTTTATAATTAATGTTAATGGCTAAATATGATAATAATGCTATAAAATAAATTACTATATCTGTCACTGTTTCTGATGGGATTTAATAGACTCATACTCTTGACTTAAGTAATTTTACTTAATTTACATCAGGTATATAGTCCTTTTCCCATATTTCCCCATAATTAACTATGTAATTATCATTTAATAAGAACCCCTTATTTTAATTAGAATAATCATAGGGCTGTGAAATAATAAATATTCATCAAGCAACTGCTATGCATAGACTAATGAGTATGCTGCAAAGATAAAATAATTTCTAACGCTTATCCTTGACCTTAAAATAGTGTTTGTAATCTAGAGAAAACAAACATAAAGAAATGTAACAAACATAATATGAATAGGCAGAGTTAGGTGCTGAGAAGATATCGGTGGAGGAGGAAATGATGAACTTTTAAGAGACAGTATAGAGTTTACCACATAGTAGAACTTGAGGATACTTCCAACTCTGAAATTAGTGCTAATAGTAAATATTTGCTGTTATCACACTTTTAGTCTTTTTTTAAAATATATTTTTATTGATTTCAGAGAGGAAGGGAGAGGCAGAGAGAGAGAGAAACATCAATGATGAGAGAGAATCATTGATTGGCTGCCTCCTGCATGCTCCCTACTGGAGATCGAAGCCCACAACCCAGGCATGTGACCTTGACCAGATTCAAACCCGGGACCCTTCAGCCCACAGACAACGCTCTATCCACTGAGCCAAATAAGCCAGGGCCTTTTAGTCATTTTTAACTAATGAATATTCTACTAAGTCAAACTGAACACTCAGAATTAATCTAGTTATGTACTGTCAGGGGCAATTAGAGTACGTAAGTGAATTCAAAGGCTTCATGTGCATTGTGATTTCCATGCTTGGAGAAGAGTGGAAGGGGCATTCCAAGGGCAGGCACCAGGATGAGCAAAGGCATAGAGGCATGAAAAGCTCATGGCGTTTGTGGGGAATGTTGAGTTGTCCAACGTAGTGGCAGTTCCGGGCCTGACTATAGAAGACCTGCGTGCCGAGAGGCGGAGCTTGGACTTCACCTATAGACCATAACTATTTCAAGCTTTCCTGGCGGTGGGTAGCCTACATCCTGAGTTTTAGAAGATAGCTATATAACGAAATGGTCTTAGGAAGCAAGAAATTGAATTTATCAAGATAGATTAAGGGGGTTTTTGCAATGATTCAGGCCAAAACTCTGAAAGTGACAGTAAGATAGAGAGAAAGGGTGGACATAAAGGTAATTGGTTCTATTTTATGACCTATGTAAAAGTTATTATAGCTATTATTTAGGGAGCTTTGTCTCAGTGCTTATGAATCTAGTATTTAATTTATGGAGTTGAGTGAATGACCACATGAGAGACTAATGCCACTGAAGATTTTTATTTCATACATTTCCCAGGAGGCTGGGGCATAGCATGCTATAGGGGCCACAGTGGGAAGCACCATTGTCAGTCAGGAGGCAGAAAGGAGCGAGAGGAAAGCCTAGGCTGAGCCTTTATTGTGGTTTCCATGGGAAGGGCAAGGAAGGGCAGGGTAAATTGCTTGGCATCAGCTGGTTTGTCTAAGTCCAGCAGGCCTTGGCACATAGGAGCTGTCCCCAGCTGTCTGGTGCCTGGCCCTGCGGTGAGGAGGGCAGAGGAAATACTGCTTTTATGTGTGAGAGTTAGATGAGGTGTTTCAGAGCCCGTGCTCAGGATTGCAGGGAGATATAAACAACTTTGGCTGTTAGCTTGGCCTTTAACTTATGGAGGCCAAATAGATGACTACAGAATCTAAGAAAACATGAACTAGAAAATCTATGTCCCAGGACACTTGGCTAAACGCTTCATATGCTTTCTCTCATTCAGTGCTCTCGGTAATCTATGGTATGTGCTAAATTGCCCCCATTTTATACATGAAGCAACTGAGCCCCAAAGTGATTCAACACCTTATCCAAGTTCACACACATAATCATGATTTTTTGAGCTGGATTCAATCCTAGACATTGGTAACTCCAACACCCTGCTATTCATCTCTGTGCTCTATTGCACGTGGTCTTCTCTGCTGGATTACTCTTCCTCACCTGGGCTCAGGGCCTGAGACTAGTCCTGCTGAAAAGGAATGATGGACACTTGTAGAAGCTTTTCCAGAGCTCCCTGGATCAGGAAATAGAGGTTGATTTAATGTGGGTCACTGTCTCTCTGTAAGTATGAATATGTACACTGGTGGCCTATCATTTGGCTTGTTAAAATACATTCATTGATTAAACGTGTGACTTAATCACTGTCCCCTCCCATCTTGGAAATGCTTCTCTCTTTGGCTTCTCTCTTTCTGATCATTCTAACTCTGGGACTTGAAAGCTCTCATGTCAGCAAACAAAGCCCATATCAGATTCCGTCCTCCCCTGTGTCGTCAGCCAGTGACCTGAATTGCCTATGAAATAATGTCTGATTTCCCTGGGAGAGACGGTGAGGTCTTGCATCAGTAACTACTCGGTTTGGTCACAGTCAGTACAATTCCTTGGTTCAGGTCAACCACTCCCCATGAGTTCCTTCTCTTACAGCCATCATGACTTGGCTGCCTTCTTACCCCACCCCTCTCTCCATACATCTTCATGCATCACATCCATGAAGAGTCAGCTTGGTGCCCAGCCCCTGTGGGAAGGCATCCACGGCACCTGTAAATTATGCAATGCGATCTTATGAAGCAGCTGCTTGGCACAAAGCCTTGGCAGGGATGCAGAGCCATGAGTGGCCTGGGTCAGGGTCTCAGGGAGCTTGTGACTGGCTTCAGAGACAGGGTCCGTTAGTAAAAGATGCAAAAATAACAGTTCAAGGAGATGGAGGCTGTGGCACACAAGACTTTAGAAGTCATTCCCAACCAAACTGGTACCACTTTGTAGGTAGGTATTGCGTTGCTCCTCTTCATCTTGCTCCATGTTCCTGTAGTTTAGGGACTTAGACTCCTTTTTTTTTTTTTAATCCTCACCTAAGGATATTTTTTCATTGATTTTTAAGAGAGAGTTGGAAAGACAGAGAAGAACATCGATATGAGAAAAGCACATCAATTGGTTGCCTCCTGCCCACACCCTGACCAGGGCCGGGGCCGGGGAGGAGCCTGCAACTGAGGTGCATGCCCTTGACCAGAATCGAACCTGGGTCCGCAGGCCGACACTCTATCCTCTGAGCCTAACCAGCTATGCAGGACCTGGACTCTAACGGGACTGTGAACCATCAGCCAGAGGCGTCATAAGTCTAGTTTCTAAGAGCCTTTGCCGAAGGGACACAGCAGAAATTCCTGTTCTCTATCTACTGTGAGTGAGTTTTGGGGGACAGTCCCTGTCCTTCCATCGGGGCTCAGCTACAGGGAGTTTTCAGAGCAGAGAGAGTCAAATTTCAGTCTGGGGGTTGGACTGTCTGGTTCAAATACCAGTTTTACCACTTACTAGTTGTCTGACTTAGATGAAAGTTACTTCATCTCTAAGTGCCTTGTTTTTCTTGAGTGTGAAACAGGGATGATAATACCTACCTTTTAGAGTGGTTGTAAGAATTAACTGTTAATTTTTTTCAAAGAAGCTTAAATATGGTACCTGGCACATAGTGACTGCTCAGTAACTATTAGCTATTATTATTAGTCATTAGTTTGTGGTCCTCATGACTATGATTCTCATCTCTGAGAGGTTGTTAGTCGATTCCTAGTAACTGGAGCTGCCTAATCTTTCTAGGCCACCCTGTCCATCAATCTTCTATGCTAGCAAATTTTTACAAAACTGAAGTTTAAAAACTTCAGCATAAGCATTTCCCCTGGAATGCCAGAAATATTAGTGTTTCATTATTCCCACATTGACATTTTAATAGCCAGCAATGGCTTTTAAAAGAATTGAGAAGATGCGCAGCATCTGTTGGTCTCATATTGGAATTGCTGTTGTGTTTTTGTTTCCATGTGAGCCTTATTTTTTCAAAAGTTTATAAGCCTTTTGCTCCAGGGTTAGATTCAGCAACAAGTTTCTGTTCCAAAGAACAATATTTGTCTTGCTTGAACATGGCCCTACTTCCCATCTTCTGTACAAAGAGGTTGCTCTGAGCTTTATGCTTTTAGCACTTGCATTTAGCTTGACGTTCTCCCAAATGTAATTTTTCATATTGGATCATTTTGAAACACTTCTTAAAAGCTGCAAATACAGCAGGCACATCATCTTTTGGCTTTTTGGTACTGAGTTACCTTTAGTTGGTCTCAGTTTGAGATAAGGGTGCAGAAAATGTTAGGAATTCACTAAACATACATCTCTGTTCTACAGGTTAGGGTCCTAGACTGCAGGAAGTATTTCTCTCTTAGAGAGAAAAGTGCTGATACCCTTTCCTGGCTCGAATCAAGACTCTGCTGCTGACCAGTGGTGTGACTTTGGGCTTGTACATAGCCTGCCTATGCCTCAAACTGCCCATCTTTGAGATGGGAATAATAGAGATCTTATAAGGACTGGTTGTGACAGTGTATACCAGTGCTCACAGCGGGCCTAACCATCATGAGCACTCAAATGCTCATTATTACAGAGGTCGGGCCCTGCAGTTTCTATGATGAACTATATCCGGCTGTTGAAGTTTTCTTGAAACAAAATGTGCCCTCCCTGAATAGAAGGGCATTTTATGTGAAAACGCCTATGAAGCGACCAAGTGTACTTGTTTAGGTCACTCTGGTCAGGAAGAAAGGGGGGTGGGAGTGGGGAGTCCCTAACATAATAATTCAAATATAGAATATTCACCTTAAAAATGTTGATTTTCTTGACTATTTTCACAACCAGTCACGTGAACTTGGGGTCTTCTTTTTGTAAGTCATGCAGAGAGGACAGAACACCAGCTATCAGCCTGCAGTGGTGTCTAAAGCCCTGGCTGGCTGTCAAGGTTGTGATGAAGGATTCAGATCACAGAAAAATGTTTCAGAATGTCTTCCCTCTGTAAATAGTTTTTAAAGCCCCTATACCCTTTAAATCGCTTCTTTGATAGCTCACGTTGGAAGTCTGAAAAGTCTGGCAGTGGAATTTGTACTAAAACCAAGAGGCCGACGGTAATGCCACCAGCGGGAAAAGTGGCGTGCTCTGAGAGTGGCATGCCTTTTCCTGTCCCCCAAGCCCTGGGCCCCTTTAAGGCCCACGGTGACAGCAGGCTGCCAGCTCTGGCATAAAATCTGCAGGTTTTAATTTGAAATCAGAGGGTGACATTTAGACACTTGTTAATCTTGCATTAAACACTTTGACTCTGGTTACACACACACACACACACACACTGATGTGCAAATGCATGTCTCCCTTCTTCGGTGACACGTTGGTGCTGATCTGGGGGCCTGTTTTGCTTCAGGCCTCTTGATCCCACTCTGTGGCTGTTTCTGAACAACAGTATCTCTATGCAACACGCATAGAAGGAATCTTAAACCAACCAGCATTTGCAGAATGAATAACTGATTCATGAGCATAATTTGACAAGTGCCTTTTAAGTCCAGACATGTGAGAGGTCATCTGTGCAGAGGGAAGAGGTCCCCAGGTAAGGGTTCTTTAAAAGCATTCCTTGTCTGCGTGAGGCTGAGTTCACTGGTGGTTCTAGAAATCCGATTTGATAGTTTTCACAGGGGCTGATTTCTATTACATGTTATCTATTAAATGTAAGACTTTGTTGTATTTCAAAGGATAAATTTGCTTTTGAACTACCAAGGAAATATGCAAATATTGTGCTAGGATCACTGAAAAATTCCTTGGTTTTGATTATTTTGGAGGTTTTTAAAATTTATATGCATATATATGTATATATTTGCACACACATAATACATGTATGTATATACATATACATATACACTGTGCTATATTTTACTAAAGATTGATTGGAAACCAGATCAGAAGTACTTTTTAAAATATGAATACATGTAAGCATTTAAACATTTCTTCAGAAGCTGAAATTGATCATGTAATTCTGAAACAGTAAGGACCATTACAAACAACTTGTAAATTCTTGAGGTTCAAAAAATGGATAGAACAGTACATTTTCAATTACTTCATCTACTGAACAATTTGGCAGGCGGTGGGTCAGGAGAGAGCACTGAACTTGGAGCCAGGCCTCCAGCCCTCCAGCTTTGTGCCTTGGGCGGGTCATTTGAGCCCTCTGTCTGCATCCTCAGAGACTTTGTGGGGTGACTGAGCCTAAGGCACCAGCCCTTGAAGGAGGGATTCTGGGTGGGCAGAGGGCGGCGGAGTGGGGAGACTTCAGGACACTCAACTGGGAGGTGAGTGGAGATGTCTGGTCCAGGCTTCTCCTGTTTCAGAATCTTGCCTAGGGCGGACCAGGAAGTGGGGCAGCTCCTGCAAAGCTCTGCTTGGTCATTCAGAATTCAGATGACCTCTGTGGGGGTGCCACCTCTTCGTGTGCAGCCGAGAGCAGTTTGGCTTCTCCATCCATTGGAACATCTGTTTACGCTGGCCGGCCGGCTGGCGGGAGGTGGACACAGACAGCTCCCCACCGCGCAAAGGGAAGATGCTGTGTTTTGTTTCCTAATACCAGAGCGGCTTTCCCAGGGAGAGGACTCAGAAATGTCACCACAGCGTTGCCTGCTCAGGAAAGCGGTTCTAGTCCCGCGGATGGACCTAGAGAACCCGCTTCTTGGGAGCTTCGGAAGCCACGCCGTTCCTTGTCTTTTCTTTAAATATTTCAGCTAAGGACCAACTATTGGCAAATGCATCAAACTGGGAAGTCAGTGGTGAACTACCTTGTGTTGAATCAATTTTGAAAGATAATTTAGTGAAGGAAGTTGTTGGCATATTAATGGTTTGGCTCCCTAACCTGACTACATATAATGAAAATGAGATACAGAGTAAAACCTTACCAAATCCAGCTAATTGAAATAGTTTTAATATTTACATATATATGAAAATGAGACTGCTCAAGGAAAAATATGTGGAGAACCGTTAAAGAATTGATAACACTAACTTACGATAAAAACAGTAATGGGCCATCCAAAGATTACTCGGGGAAATGTAACCACATCCCAGTACCTCCTGCATGCCACTCCAGGACGGGCGATACAGGAAGCTCTGGAGCTCCTCACTTCTTCTTTATGTCAACTGTGCAGGTTGTGTGTGCATTTGGGTGGGGTTAAGGTCTCTGTATATCAAATCTTGGGTTCACGTCTCACTTTCAAAGGGGCTGACTTCACTAATAAATGTTCACCTCTAGAGATAACTTGAAAAACAGGTTAATTCTATTATAATTGGTAAGCTCAGTCTCTGAAGAAATCTTTTAAATTTCTTTTTTTTTTTTCAGGCAGAGTCTTATTTATACAATTTATGTGCTTAGCATTTATCTTTTTCTCATGGCTAGTACAAAAACCAGTTTCAATGTAACATTGGATGATAGTATTGTGTTCATCACTGTTACATCCTTTTATTTCTTCTCTTTATTTTTATGTCCTTCACAACCAAAATGTAACTGTCCTTAAAACTGGTGTAAATTGAATGTATTCCATGGGCTGAACTGACTTCAGTGTCCTGGTTTTGATACTGTCTGTGCTTTAGTTATGCAAGATGTTACCATTGGGGGAAGCTGGGGGAAGGATACAGGAAACCTCATAGAACCAACCTACCTTCCTTCCTTCCTTCCTTCCTTCCTTCCTTCCTTCCTTCCTCCTCATCCTCATCTTCCTCATCCTCCTCCTTCTTTCTTCTTCTTCTCCTTCTTCTTCTTCTTCTTCTTCTTCTTCTTCTTCTTCTTCTTCTTCTTCTTCTTCTTCTTCTTCTTCTTCTTCTTCTTCTTCTTCTTCTTCTTCTTCTTCTTCTTCTTTCTTCTTCTTCTTCTTCTTCTTCTTCTTCTTCTTCTTCTTCTTCTTCTCTCTCTCTCTCTCTCTCTCTCTCTCTCTCTCCCTTTTCTCCCTTTTATTTAGTTTTCTCTTTCTTTCCTTCTCTTTTTTCTTTTTTTCTTTCTCCCCTCCCCCCCCACAGCTTTTTATTGAGTCATATTTATTTCAAAATTAAAAAAACCATTTTAATGTAACTGTTCTCTAAAAGCCTTACCTGAGGTCTCTCGCGCCAGACAGATATCCTGAAAAGATGCTTTGGCTCATTAAGTGACTGCCGCGTATTAAGTCCTGTGAGGTTTTGTGGGTAGCAGGTAATTGCCTTGTAAGAGTAGGTGCTCCATAAATGCTTCTGGAGTGTCATGGTCTCCGAATCACCTTGCTAATGGGGAAGAGAGAGCTTTGATTTTGAGGTCTGTCTACTCATTCCGTCATGCCATTTGGCCCACCCTACTTGCCTAAGCAGTCAGTCCAAACCCTGGGCTCTCTTAAGGGATAGGAGTGGTAATGTTGAGAGCTGGTGACATTCTTTGAGCACCTACTGTAGTGTGTGCCAGGCTCATGCCTTGCACTCATTAAATATCTTAAGCCTCAGAACACCCCATGATGACATGAAAACTGAGCAAGTTTAAACGTGGCAGTTTAAACAGTAATTAATGTCCCTAATTGCAAAATAGTTCACTCTACAAGGGATCTTAATGAAAGGCAATGGATCCTCTTAGCTAAACAAATAAACAAAAAAATTTTTTTCCCTTTTGAATTATAATGTAAACAAAAGGAAACTTTGAAATTGTGTAATCATTCTCCTCTTCTAGAAGAAATACTGGCACTTATCCACAGCGCCTGCTGGTTTTGCTAACTCCTGCTAGGTTTAGCATTGAGGGAGCCAAGTTCCAGAACCCGATGAGGATAATATTTATAGTGTCAGTGAGCAGGTTGTAATGTTCAGATCGGTCATGTGCTGGGTGGGGTAGGTAGAGAGGGTCACATGAAGCACCCCTGTCAGAGTGAATCATGGTGTCATGTGCCAGGAGGGTCCGTCCAGGTGTCTCATCCACATTGGGAGGAAGAGGCATTCCATGCTAGCACTCAGGGCGACCAGCAGGCTGACCAGCCTCCCCAGCCTCTCACCATCACAGAGCAACTGGTACCCGCCGTGTCCTGGGAAGATGCACAGTGAGGAAAGCACAGCCTCCTCCTGGCTCAGCCACTGATGAGGTGGATCATGTTCCCAGGACCAGCAGCACCAACACCATCTGAGGGCTTGTTAGCAATGCTCAGGCCCCACCGCAAACCCACAGAAACAGTGACTCCGGGGTGGGGCCCGGCAGTCTGTGTTTAGCAAGCCTTCCCGGGGATTCCGACACCTACTGGGCTTTGAGAACCACTGGGCGATCCTCTTTCCAGTCTTCAGCTTCTTCTTCTATAAAATGGGAGAGTTGACCCTAGCCAGTTTGGCTCCGTGGATAAAGTGTCAGCCTGTGGATTGAAGGGACCCTGGGTTCTATTCCCATCAAGGGCACATGCCCGGGTTGCGGGCTCGATCCCCAGTGGAGGTGTGCGGGAGGCAGCTGGTCGATGATTCTCTCTCATCATTGCTGTTTCTGCCTCTCTTTCCTTCTCCCTTCCTCTCTGAAATCAATAAAAATATATTTTTAAAAAATATAAAAAATAAATGAAATGGGAAATTTGCAGCAAACTGTTTCTAAGCGCCTCTCTGAACTCCAGGCGCACATCCCAAGCACTCTAATTCTATAGACCTGTGATGTGCATGTACATACCTGGTGGGATTGCATAGGCATTGAGAGGACAGGCCCTGGCTGTCTGGGCTTCAAACTCTTAGCAGCACCTGCTGAGCCTTCCTATTGGTTGAGTTCTTCATCCATACTATGGAGATGACAGCACCATGTCCTAAGGGGTTGTGAGAAATGTACTGAAGCATGTGGAACAGTGCCTGGCAAGTAGGAAGTATCCACTTGATTTCCTATGATTGGGTGCCATGCACCACGATGGGTGTTTTATAAGTGGTATATCACTTAAATCAAATGGTTACCCATGAAATAAAATGGTCCCTGAGTTTGATGGAAGTTAAAGTCCAGGATCATGTGTTAGCTTCATTTAGAGATAAGGTGACATTCTTGTGGCATAGCTCTGGCCTCTACCCTGACACTCTTTAACCCTTAACTCATTTAACTTTAATTACCTCCGTAAAGGCCCTGTCTCCAGATACAGCCACAGCTGTGATATAGATCGCAGAGGGCTCTGGGGGCGCACACCATTCAGTCCACAGCAGTGATTTAAGAGGTGCTGGCCCACACCTGGGAAAATGCTGGTGTCGAGAATGTACTAACAACACCACCGCGAGCCCATTTGTCAAGCATCTAGTTTACAACCCCATTGCGATAGCTGATGAATTAAAATGTCCACATAGATTAAAATCTCTGTCTACAAAAAAATATTTAAGTGCAAAACATGTTTTGCAGGCCATCGGAGCACTCATTTTCATAAACTATAAATGCTTTTGCTCATCATCAGAGGAACCTTTGTAAATTAAAGTCAGAGAGTGGGATGAACTGAGGCAGAAGGGAAGAATCCTCTCTCTCTCTCTCTCTCTCTCTCTCTCTCTCTCTCTCTCTCCCCCTCACTTTCTTACCACGGGGTTTCCAGAGATGCACCCCGGAAGGAAGAAGACAGCTGCGGGGACCAGCTTATCCTCACTTGGTCCTGCTCTGCTCGAGCCCTCACAGTGTGTGTCTGACCCCCCTGAGCCCGACCACCTGGGCCTCCTGAGCACGCCCCAGAGCTGTGATGAGAAACACAAGCCAGTGCAGTCGTTGAAGTTTGTAAGACTGGCTTGGTCCAGCTCAGTCTGGAGTACTTTCTCCCTCGGGGAAGCTTTCCGCTGCTGCTCTCACATGGGGATTAGGAGACGCTGGCTGGTTTGTTTTTCCGTCCCCTTCCCCACTCCCTCCTCCCCCTGCTCCTGAGGGAAGATATCACATATCAGAGAGTTTCTTCTTCAGAAAGACTTGGGGATGTCTGTGAATCCTCACTGAGGCCGGCCTCTGTGTGTGAACATTTTATCTCAGGGTTCAGAGAGAAGTAAACCCTGGCATGGGGTGCAGGGTGGGGTTCCCCCCGTTTCCAGGAAAAATGCTGATGATGAAGGCCTCTGGGTGTGTTTGTAAATGCTCAGTGTCAGATGCATGAGAGCTCTTCCAAGTCAGGGGCCTGCTTACTCCTGCTTTTTCTTGCCCATAAGCCCCGTCCCACAGCCCTTGTTTATTTGGATGGGACTGGCATCCGCAGTTCTAAGCCTTAACTTCTGTCCTCTTACTTTTTAAAAAGGTACAACAACAAATGAATGCTTTATGATATTAGGATATGATATGTAAATTTTGACATTTATAGTTGATCTTGGCTTGTTTTTCAGAAGAGTATCCAAAGCGAAGTCCCCCGTCAGTATTTGTAGAAGGGTCTTGGATGGCCGACCCCCGAGTGTGGCCAGACTTCTCAATTTGTTATTCTTCCAGCTGTGGTTTTTGTCTCACTGTCCCAGGATTTTTCAATGTCAAAAAGTATGACACCAAACTATTGGAGTGTTTGGTTTGGCAGAATTGCCATTTGCGCTGCTTCTTCCATCTTCATTCCCTCACAGAGACCCTGAACAAACTCTGACATGTATTGATGTGCTGTATGTTTGTGACAGAGCTACGAGGAATAAATATAAAGAGTGAAAAAATGAAAATAAGCGTTCATGAGGCCCAATGGTAAAGACAATTTAGATTTTCTAACCTGCAGTTAATATTCTCCCACCCCTCTGCAGTTAATATTCTCCCAGCCCTCCACTGTAAACATTAGTCCCTCACCCCCCTCCCGAAATCTGTCCATGGTGGTTCTGATCTTAGGGTATATTTTATTTTTTGCCTACTCTTGTATAGCATAACAAACAGCAAGTGATATTTTTAATTCTTTCATTTTCATATGATTTACACATTGAAGAGAAATAAATTATTCTTACCAGATTACTTCTAGTAATCTGGTCATTCTAGGACGACTAACCTAGATACCGTGTAGTGTCCAAATGTATCTATGCCTGTAACCCAGAGTCGAATTCTCTAGACTCCAGGGACAGGCACATCATGTGAAGGAGTGAAGGGGGCAGGTGTCGTACTGAAGGGAGTGGTGGGGGATGCGGCGAGCTGGAAAGCCAGGAAAACAGGAGCAAGCTTAGCTCCACCTAGTGCTGCCAATGGGAATGTAAGAGCAGTGGTGACGGATGCTTCTTCCTTCTTTTCCTGGCATGCTCTTCCCCGGGGAGGGCAGAAATCTGCATTTGTATGTGAAATATCCTAACTTTCAAAATTTGGTTCCTCAACTGAAAGAAATTTAAACCCAGTGTTGCCAAACAAGTCTTCAGGTCACCCTCTGCTTGCTCGGCCTCAGAACGCAACCTCCGGGGGAGTATATTATAGGTCAGGTACGTGGTTGAGATACAACCCCAAATGATTACCACTGTGGTTGAATGAGTTATTCCATGATCTTCACTGTAACCTGGTTTTCAGAATGCGGTTTTTGCAGAAAGTAGAGATGAGATCACTAAAGAAGTCAAAAGCGTAATCTTGATGCTGAACACTGGCCTGCTGTCAGATGATGTTCAGAATTTTTGTGGGAAATCTTTCTGTTGATGATGGTTGAGTTAGGTGCCTATCACAAGCTTGGCCACATAAGGAATTACATGCTCCTGGTTTTTGCATCAGCCTGTGGTCACCTGACTGTAACAGTGAGACCACATTTGAGATCCACATGTTATATGAGAGCCTCAAGAGAGACTGTCCGTGGAGTTAAAAAGTGGGTCATTGTGTCCACACGTCATCCAAAACCATGGGGTCTTAGATCCATAGACTGGGTAAGTGTTCTTACATGTCACAGACTCCAGAGTTTTCATTTTACTAATCCAGAGGGAATCTGGAACCCAGAGAGGTTAGTGACTTGCCCAAGATGACAAAATTGTTAAGGACAGCTGAGATTCCACACATCTCAGCTCCAGGTCTGTGTCCTTTCCACATGTCTCTTCATGAGCAGCAAATGATGGTTTCGACTGAATAAAATTAGTTCAGTTTTGGGGACGGATTTTATTGCTACATCACTAGGATGATAACCAGCAGTCATGGTGAAAACCTAACTCCCCGATCCTCTTAGAGCAGCTTAATCCTCGGGGGGTTGCCATTTTGTCACATCTTTATTTGTTCAGACACCTAAGCAGATGTCTTAAGTTTGGAACCATGTTGGCACTGGGCAGTTGTCCTGGCTTTGGGTGTCCTCAGAATGGTGACCAAACGGATCCTGGGAAATACTCAAGGCTCAAGTGTGCACAGTCAATCCGTAAGTCCCCTTGAATTAGCAAGACAAAGCAAGTAGGGCGACCCTCCCCCAGGCTGTCCTCCATGACCCTCTTCCTTTAGGGCTCCTTTGATGTTCACTTGAATCTGATTATACCTGATAGGGAAGTATGTTGTGGTTTACTGTAACCACACCTGGTAAGGGGCCCTGTCCAGACGATTGGGCGAGAACAATCACCGTTACTGCCCAGAGCTCTGCCCAGTGTTTGGAGGGGGAATAAGAAAAGCCATGGAAGCTGATATACACAGAGGAAGGGGTCACCCCACAGTAGGGAAGGAAACTACATGATGCTTATTAGTCAACACAGTGATTACCGTGGTGTGCACAGTATATTGGCAGACAAGACTGTCCATGGAAAAGTATCTAGGTTGGGTGGTTACCGTGGGCAGAAGGCCAGGTATACCAGCAGTCTCCTTGCAGGAAGTAAAACCATGGGCGAGCTCTTCTCCCTGCCTGGCTGCCCCTCGTGAACCCCTTCTCTGCACTCAGATGTCACACATGCCTTCTGCAGGGAAGCCTTCCAGGACCACCCCCTCCCAGGAAGATCCCCTCTACATGTTACGGCACCCTTGCCGTTCCTACGCGGTCACTTACCCATGTGGCTGTTCAGTGTCTGTCTCCCTGGCCACACCATGGGCCTCTGAGGACAGTGTTGTTGCTGCATCTAAAAGTATGACACAGGAGGAGCAAAGAGAGCATTTATTTTCCACACTTTTTAACATTTTTTCCAGTCGTAAGTCCGCCTGGGGATTGTTAAGATTCTGAAAACACTCAGGTGGCAAGCCATAGAAACGTAGGCTCCGGAGACACATGGAGATGGGGATCAGAGGGTGGTGCCCCTTTTCAGTGCCACCCCATCCCCCATAGCACAGGGGCAAACCTCCCCCACCCCCCACACCGCTGAACCCCACCTCCAGGAATCACTAAGTACTTTCTCAGTACATATTTAAATGAAGAGGCATATACCTGTGTTTCCCCGTAGTGTCCTTTGAAGAACTTCAGCTCAATGTGAGAAAATACTTTAAGGATTAGAATTGCCCCCAAGTGTGATAGACTGACTGAGCAGGGATCAAATACCTAATAACTGTCAGTATCCAAGCAGAGACTGTGCATGGCCGATGCGCTATTGTAAGTAGTCACTCACGCTGCAGATAAGCAATTAGACTGGAAAGCCTCACTAATATCTCTCCAATACTGCTATACTGTCACCAGAGGATTTCAGTCCATATAACCACTCCTCGCAATAAAGTCCACGAAAGCAGGGGGTTTTACCTGTTTTGTTCACTGTTGTATCTTTAGTGCTTAAGACCTTGCTTGGTACTTAGTAGCTGCTCAATAAATATTTATTGAGTAAACATAGATCGGTAGATATCAAATTCTAAATGTGTTTCTGGCATCAAATAGGTTCAAATTAAGTATGTATTGCATTGACCTGAATCAAGCAGGCTGTAGATCAAAAGAGCCGCTAAAATTGGGCTATGGTCACCATTCTGACAGAGTATGTGAAATCAGACTGTCACCAGCACTTCAGACCAGAGATGCTGGAGTTAGTGTGAAGTTGTACCAGCCAGGGACTTGGCAAGAAACTAGAGGAGCTCAGCTGGTCCCCAGTGGAGAGTTCAATGAGGGCGCCTTCACTAAAGGTGGGTGGCTAAGGGAGCCGGGGATGTGAAGCGCCAAGAGGCTGTAGCAACAGCAGGAAGCTTTACCTTCAATCTTCAGGACGACCCACAGAAAGCCCAATGGGTGCTAGAGCCGTGGGGGCTGGGCCACCTTGGGTGCAGCCACTGCTGAGCACCGACCCCTCCTCAGCCAGGGAGCAGGGAGAAATGCCCCTGTCTCCCTCGGCTCTTGCTTCATCACATTAGAGTCTCCCATTAGCCAAACCCACTGGAAGCCAGCGGGCAGGGGACAGGGCGGAGAAAGCCGAGGGAAGGGGAGGTCAACACATGGGGACTAGCCATCCCATCCATTTATTTGGTTCATCTTCTACTTAATTATACAAATAATACACATTCATTTAAAGAAAATGTTGAGACTGGGTCACAGTAAGGGAATTCCCCCATAATCCCACCTCTCGAACCTCTAGATCAGTGGTTCTCAACCTTCCTAATGCCGCGACCCTTTAATACAGTTCCTCATGTTGTGGTGACCCCCAATTTCATTGTTACAAATTGAACATAATTAAAGCATAGTGGTTAATCACAAAAACAATATGTAATTATGTATGTGTTTTCCGATGGTCTTAGGCGACCCCTGTGAAAGGGTCGTTCGACCCCCAAGGGGGTCGCGACCCACAGGTTGAGAACCGCTGCTCTAGATGAATGTTTCGGCTCTTTCTCCTTCTTTCTTTCTTTTTTTTTCATATACTTGTAAAGGATGTGAACATTTTAAAAATATATTTTTTTATTGATTTTAGAGAGGAAGGGAGAGGAAGGGAGGATAGAAACATCAATCATGAGCGAGAATCATTGATCGGACGCCTCCTGCACTCCCCACACTGGGGATTGAGCCCGCAACCAGGCATGTGCCCTGACAGGGAATCGAACCGTGACCTCCTGGTTCATAGGTCCACTCAACCACTGGGCAAGGATGCAAACGTTTTTATTCCGAATAAACCAACATAAATTTGGTTGCACTTGTTCCTCGGCCTCATTAAGTCGAAGCTGGAGCCCGACACAGCTCTGTTTCCTTCCCTTTGTTCTGCGAACATAAACAAGTTACTTCATGCGCCTCGGTGGGAACTAGGGATTAGGCAAGCGCTTGGACCCACAGAAACCTTCAGCAAGTTTGGCTCTCAGCTTGGTTACCACGTAATTAAATATAAGATGAAAGATGAGTCTAACAGAGCTCACTCTCCAGACTGGAAAAGGGAGTAAGTGAAGGCAGCCTGGCTTAGCTGGATTCACTGTCAACTCCAAGTTCTGTCCCCTTTTAATGGCACTTGAAGGGCAGTGTGAAAATAGTGGGAAGACAGGTTAAGAAAGTAGAGCAAGTGCTTATGTACACAGTTCCTGTCGCACCTGTGTGCCCCACATGGCTTGGAAACACTTGGCACACCTGTCACTACTTACCTGACACTTGTCCAGCCTGCTCAACAGGAGCATCCAGAGGCGAAGCCACAGGGCCTGGTAGGTCCCCAGGTAATGAGGGTGACAAAGTGGCTGCTGTTCTTGAACTCAAGGGAAGGCCCGGGGGGTGTGGCTGTGCGTGCCAGTGTTCTGAAAGGCAAAGACGGGTGCTTAGGACCATTGTCATAATATACCTAAGGTGAGCAACCCCTGTCACCTTCTTTAGTTAAAAATAAAAAACCTGAGTCTGGCCGGTGTAGCTCAATGGTTGACCATTGACCTATGAAGCAGGAGGTCATGGTTTGATTCCCAGTCAAGGCACATGCCCGGGTTGTTGGCTCAAAATCCTCAGTAGGGGGCATGTCGGAGGCAGCCAATCAGTGATTCTCTCTTATCATTGATGATTCTCTCTCTCTCTGTTTCTCTCTCTCCCTTCCTCTCTGAAATCAATAAAAATCTATAATAATAAAAGCGTCGTCAAAACCGGTTTGGCTCAATGGATAGAGCGTCGGCCTGAAGACTGAAAGGTCCCGGGTTCGATTCCGGTCAAGGGCATGTACCTGGGTTGGGGGCACATCCCCAGTATTGATTGATGTTTCTCTCTCATCAATGTTTCTAACTCTCTATCTCTCTCCCTTCCTCTCTGTAAAAAAAAATCAATAAAATATATTTAAAAAAAAAAAAAGACTGAAAGCGTAATATGCAAACCAACTGAACTGCCAAACAGCGGAATGACCATCTAGATGACCTTCCGGATGACCTTCTGGATGAAGCCGCAGCTGCGAGGGCCAAGGCAGCCGGGGCTGGGAAGGTCTACTCTTGCATGAATTTCGTGCATTGGGCCTCTAGTATATTATAAATAAATAACCTGAGAAATGTTAAGCCATCTCAGCTCCTTCAGAGAGGAAGGAGTTCTGCTTTCCTGGCGTGGGGTCTATATTCGGCCTTTTGCACGTTTCTGCCTGAATAGGATCTCCGCGTGACCTAGGGCTGGAGACCAGGAATAGGAGCTGGACCCACCCCCTGCCATTCTGGATGTTAAACAGCCCCCTTGGGGAGAATCCATTCTTGGGTCACATCCAGAGGTCCATCTGTCAGCTACTGGGACAATGAAAGTGGCCTTGGGATTGGGGGGAGAACCTGACTGTGGCCATCCTAAGGGAGGCGTCGCTGTGGGGAGATTTGGGACAGCTCAGAGGCGGGCTCAGGGCTGCTCTGAGCGGCTCCTCGGTGCCTCCGCTGCAAGCTGGTCATGTCCCTGAACCCACCATCGCAGGGTCTACAGAACAGGGCTGCGCTGGTGAGGGGAGCTGAGCCCGCCCCTCCGCATCATCGCCTTGGGCTGTGGGGAAAGGCTGGCCAGGAGGGCTTGTCCTCTCCTCTGCCCAAATGAGAAATGGCGGCCCTGGCCGGGTTGCTGAGTGGTTAGAGTGTTGTTCCAGTACACCAAGGTTGCAGGTTCAATCCTCAGTCAGGGCACATACAAAAATCAACCAATGAATGCATAAATGCGTGGAACAACAAATCGATGTTTCTCTCTCTCTCTGCCTTCCTCTCTCTCTAAAAATCAATCAATCGATTAAAAAAAAACAGTCAAAGAAAGTGAAATGGCTTTGCAAGCTCACATAAAGGTTATGAACCTCCATGCCGGTACTCGGAGTCTATAATAGATTTTCCTTTTACTTGCTATTTTGGAAAATACTGCTGCAGGATTCCAGCAGCGTGCCCAAGCCCCATCTACAAGTTTAAATCTATTTTTTAAAGGGTGTTTCAGAGTATAGATTGTGTTGCATGCCTTTCGTTATGAATTGATTCGATGTGTGTTATCTCCTAGAAAAAAAATGTCTGGAAACAGACTGCATTCTTAGAGGGATAATTAGCCCATTGTGCTCCGCACGGCGACTCCTCCCCTGGTGTCCTTAAAGATGGGCCTGATCTGGTATTGAAAGCAAGAGACTATTTGTAACATGCTGCTTGCTTGATATCTAAAAATTGTTCCGTTCAGAAATAACTGAGACTTGATTTCATTGTCTCTGGACAATAAAGACCAAAATATCCTAATAAAAGAACAGAGGGGAAAATAGAGCCCACGGTTGTCCTCAAGGCAGAGAAGTGCACCCCTGGAGGAAGCCCAGGAACCCCAGGATTTTAGGGACCAAGAGCGTGTGCCCTTCCAGGCCGGCTCGCTGGGGCTCATGGCAGACGGATAGATGATGAAGTAAATCGTGTCTTGGTTGCAAGGTAAGGGTGGGCCGTGGAGAAGTGTCGTGATTAGTGGGCTGTGTGTGTGTGTGTTTTCCAAAATTCTTATGGCCATGCCTCAATACAGACATTTCAGAGCAATTGGGGATGAGGCCTTACATTTTCAGCTGGATGACTTCAGTCCTGGTAACTATTTATTACTTACAGTTAGGTTTCCATTGTTAGATTCAGTATTCCCGGATGCACAAAAAAATAGTATTTTCATTTAATGTCTCCTATACTTGAGTGCTTTTGTCTGCCTTAGACTGTGTCTTTTGCTGAGAGTAAACACTTTTTAAATTTGTGAAGACAAACAAACTCACCATTCAAATTATTTCACTTTGAAAATAGTCCTTTTTTGAGGGGGGAGATTAGCTTTTTTGTTTAACAAAATATATAGTTTGCTTTGTGTAACAATAGCCAGGCAGAATTCACAGCCGGTGACATTGCCTGCGTTTACAGTAGAGTGTCTGGAGAGGGTATATGGGTTTTTAATAGACAACACTGCAGTGCAGAGGGCGTTGCTGCATTTCATCTCAACTGCAGGAGGAAGGCCAGCGTGTCCTCCTACGAGACATCCGTGGGTGTGTGACACCTCTTGGCATGCGATCGGCTTTAATATTTACCATCGACTCCGTGGTATGCGCTTATACAATGTAGTCACATGCCTTTTTCTTTCAAAGAAAAAAGTGTTAATAGACTGAAAAAAGTAAGAATGTTTTGGCAGTGTCCTGAGCTTCGGAAAACAGTCGGTTTTACCATGTGTCTTGGGACATTGTCACAATGGCCATGTCTTAAATCACAAGATAAATAGGTCCACTCCTCCCCCAGCATTGAAATTGTTACGCTCCATGTATAATATGTGGGTTGTGTTTGTGTTTGGAAGTAGCCTGTATAACTTCTAGTGCCTTTTTTATCTGAAAACGTGAGATTATTTTTTACATCCGCCTTCTCCGATATTGATGATGGGAAGGGAAATCTTGGCCGGAGTGAAAAGGAGTGCATGCGTTCGCCCCTCTTCCTTTCTCTGGGCCATTCTTTCATCCTTCATTGCACAGCTTCTTGGAGCTGTTGCCTGGCTGCAAAGTCAGCAAAGTATCTCAATTAGGTCAGACCTGGGCAAGCCCCTAGAACTGCAGGCTATTTGCGCTCCGCCCCCCTGCCTCCCCTGTCCCTGCAGACAACCCCGCTCGGCCTCCTTCCTAAAAGACCTGCAAGTCCCTCAGAAGGATACGCAGGCTAATTCACACACTGGGACAGTAACTCCATCCCCCTTCCCAGAGGACATTAGTTTCAACTGAGGGACTTTACCTGAAACCAGAAAGAGTTGGTTTCTCATTGGTTTCTCATCGTAGCATTCCAGGCCCTGGGGCAGATTTCTGGGAAGGGATGTTTTTCAATGGCGGGACTCTCTGGTCCTCCTCCAATTAGGCCACAAGCCTGGCCTGCACTCGGCTTGCTGGCTGGATTGTGTCCTGCTGGCTGCAGACATGTCCTGTGGGTGCTGGGTCCCCACTCCTGCTTCCTGATTGTGTAACCGGTGCTGCGAGGGAGCTAACAAGGGCTGCTTTCCAGTAAGAGGATCTTTTTCACTTAATGAGGCATAAGTGTGCATCTTATCTGTGGCCGATCTCACTATCTTTTTAAAAATATATATTTTGCTGAGCAAAAACAGTGTTTCCACCTACTGGTCATATCGTCAAATACACTGTGCAGCACGGGCCGGCGAGGATGCCATGCTTGTGCCTTCCACATGTTTGGGGATGCATGTGGCTGCATGCGTGAACGTCCAGACACCTGCCGGAGGTGTTAAAACTCCAGCGTGACCGTGTGTGGGATGTGAGGTGGGAAGGACTAGGAAGAAAACCATGCAGGGCTGAGGTGAGCAGAAGCCCTAAGCAAATACCGAGGCCCCGAAGGCTCCTCTGCGCTCAGGTGTGGAAGAGCCTCCATGTTGGCCAAGAAATATAACTTTCTCTTCCCGTTTTTCTCTCCCTGCTCTTATGTGTCTGTATTGTCCCTCCCAGGGCCCTATGCATGTTCAATTGTTCATTCATTCAGCAAATAGTACTGGAATAAATGGAAAGGCAAAAAAAAAAAAAAAAAAAAAAGTGTGTGTTTATGTGTGTATGTGTGTGTGTGTGTGTGTGTGTGTGTGTGTGTTCCTTGCTCTAAAAAAGCTTCTCATTTAAAAATTAGATTCACAATACAGTGGCCCCTCTATGATTGTGGATGCAATACAGGATGGTTTCAGTTATTTTCAAAGGATATATGAAAGGTCTTTTCTCATACAAGGCAATGACTTTACTAAAGCAACAATCGCAGGCGAACTAACAAGTGGCTGACCCGGGGGACCACGTATGGCTTGTGCTGTCTCTTCACAGCTGCCTCTCAGAGCGGAGGCACTAATGCAGTGTCCTCTACAGACTGCCCAGCGTCCACACGCCACACGGCTTTGCTGTTTTTGTTCACCTGTAATGTACACAGCATCTCTCGGAAATGGCTTTTAAAAAATGTTTCTTTGATGTATATATACTCTCCAAGTCCTGTGCAATAATACTTTATGGGAAGATAAAAGTAGTGAAGGAACTGTGTGTGGTGCAAGGATATACACAGCCAAGAAGCCGCAGCCTCTGTGTATTTCTGTCTAAGAACTGAGATCTTTGTATCTTCCACATGGAGTTCTAATCCATAGGAAGACTCCCTGCTTCCCACGCTGACATTCCAGGGCCTGAGAGAGACAATTAGGCAAGAATTCCAAATGAGGCCACGCGATACTTAACTCTAAGTGTAATCAACAGCCATTCAACAAGGGAAAGGGAATGGCTGGAGCTGGTGTGGAAGATCTGATGGAGCTTGTAAAATCTGAGTTGACACTTGGTTGAGTAGAAATGAATGAGTTGGACATGGGTCTGGGGGATGTCACTGGGGGTGGGGGGGAGTAAGAGAGATCTCTGGGTCCTCAGAATGGAGACTTAAGAGTCCCCACAGCCCAGGGAGAACCCTTCCTCTCAAACTCCCTTTTCAGCCTCTGAAATATAGTGATTTCCACCAAACTGGTCAATTTGTTGGCGGAGAAATCATTGCAACAAGTTGTCTTTTGAACTAGATGATACATTTCCATCCAAATGGCTTACTTAAATAGCCCTGTATATGTTCATCTTTATTTGAAGGAAATGGGCATTAAAACAAATTATCCCATCATAGTTAGTTTACAATCACTTAATAAATGGTTATAGTAAAGATGACCAGCTAATGTTATTTTCCACAACCACAAATGAAGGCTCTAAATAGAACTTCCACGTACAGGACTTTGATTCTTAGTTGAGTTTTAGATGTCTATACATGGGGTATAATCCATATTTTGAGTTCTAGCTCCCTGGAGTGCCGGTATCCATTTTCAATAACATTTTTGGACATCTGAAGACCTTCATCTAAAGAAGTCAATATCTTTTTCAAGTGTGAACCTTTGGAATCTTTATATAAAAATAGATATAATACTTTAAGACGGGCAGGTGGGCTTAGGAAAATCGAAACCCAAAATAATTTGAAGGTCTCTCCTACTAAAGTTGGGAGTTAGTCATTCTGTTTTTATCTCTTAGCATTTATGAATATAAAATCACAGAATGTAACTGTTTTTCTAAGAAATGCCTATCAGTTTCCATTTTAGGTACTTGCCTTTAGATAGATTTTTGTATGCCATTTTGTAAAAGTCAAGCTGCAATGTATTCCAATTTCACTCTGCTTACTTAAGACAAGTTCAATGTCTTGTTAACAGAAACGAATATCCTAAGTTTTTTCAACTGTTTTATTCACAGCCCTGTCCCCACCCACCCCCAAACTTCACTGTAAAACTTAGGTTAAAGATGTGTCCATTTACTTTGAAACAAACTTATAATTCAGAAAGTGAACTTGAAAACACCCAGAGATCTTGCTTCTTTTGAGGACTTTAATGAGAGCGGTAGCTGGGGCCGGGAAGGTAGAGCGGAGCAGCGCTGGGCCAGCGTGGGTTGTGTTGGATGTCCGCAAAGGAATGGCCGGCGCAGGGTCCTGCTCAGCAAAGTGTGCGTTTTCAACTCACCCACAGTGGTGTCTATTGTCCTGTCTCTCAATTGAATGATGTCATGTTTCGTTTGAGGCTCTGAGTGATGCTGAAGTCTGTGGTCTGCACACTAGGGGGGAAAAGGCAGCAGAAACTTGCAAATCAGGTTTTTGTAAAGCCTTTGTGTGGCGGGTTTTGAGAGATAAAAGCTGACTCATGCAATATTTCCACGGAAGGAGCTGCACAGACTAGTAAAAGCTTCTTGTTTTACCTGCCTGAGCCTCCGGTGAGGTCACTGCATCAGCTGAAGGCAGACCTGCGGCTTAGCCCGGGAGAGCACAGGTAGGTGCTAGGGCGACTGCGCCCCAAGGGAACAATGCCTCCTCCCCCCCCCCCCCCAAACTTGTCGCTTCCCCCGTGGAGCAGGGGGAGCTCATCCCCTGCAGGGAGATGCTGTGGCAGGGGGGCTTACCCCCTCCCTGCAGGGACAGCAGCTTGCCTGGATGGGTTACAGCTGTTCTGCTCTACATGCGATCTAAGAAAGGAGTTACCCAACAATGGAATTAGTCTAGAAGGGGCTTCTTTTCTCCTCCCTCTGAAGGGCAGTCGGTTTGAAAGGGTGTTTGTCTCGTATTGGTTTGGTTTTGACCGTTTCTTAAGTGAGGGGGAAATCTCTAGGGAGCTGATGTTTGTGATTCTGGGGAGCAAGCTGAAATCTTAAGTTGCCACGCATCCCGTCCTCAGCACTTCGCTGTGCTTTCTTTGTGAGGCTCACGCGGGCTTAGCTGAGGGACAAAATAAATGTTTGCCAATTTTAGGCTTAGCAACTGTAGTGACGAAATTTAGTCTGAGGCTAGCGGTAACCAAAGTTGACTGAGTAAATGCAGTCTCCATTTTAAGTGCGTATTGGTAAGAAATACTTTTGTTAGGAGGAATGATTGGGGAGAAGGAGGCATGGGTTGTATTCAGGGCTGTTGCAGATTGGAATCTGACTTTATTTTGTTTTATTATTTCAATTTTAGGGATACTAATCTATTTGAAAGACTCAGCATTCCTTTTCCTTAGTCATATTGAACATAAAAAAAATCAGTTATCTTCATTTAAAACATTTCAGTATTTGATACAATTTGAGGTTGTGATTTGAATTTCTTTAACTTTTTCAGATCATAAAAATAACACTACTTGTTGAAGCAAAGTGGTATTTGCAGATAAAAAACCAAGTAAAAGCATCTATTCTCTTACTTGGTAAAAACCAATGCTAGTATTTCACTATATACCCTTTTGATCTTTTTCTAATGTGGAAAATAGATAACGTGACATTTTAAATTCAAAGTTGGGATCACATTGTGTGTATGTTTTATAAACCACCCATTTCACTCAACTGTGCGTTCTGGCCATTTCTACACCCTCACACCTATGAAGGGACATGACATCTCCTAGTTTTCTATCGGCCTCTCCAGATGGACTGTTTACCCAGATCTCTCTTGTTGGACACGGAATTCACTTCCTCCTTTTTCTCTAAGAAAATGCTTGGTGCGCTGTATGGATGGATTTACTTACTCGGAGTGCCATTGTTCGTCACTTGGTTTCTTCTCTTCTTCCTCCTTTTTTTTGAAAAGGAAATGCCGTTCAGCCTCATGCCTCCCTCTGACGGCACAGAGATGTTCTGGAACTGTGCGTGCTCACAGCGGATGGAGCCTGCACACACCACCTCAGTGTTAGTTTCTGCCCTGAGACTGCTGTTTCCACGCGAGCAGGAAGGGGCTGTTCAAAGGGAAGCTGGCGTGTAGATTATTATTTAATGTAAGTGTAAAGCAGAGTTTTGTGGCCTTTGGAAAGTCAGTGATATATGTTTTATTACCTAACACCTGGCATTAGCAGGAGGTAGGAGAAAATTGCTGTTTTGTGGTTACTGCCTGTGCTGTGACTCCGACGAGGAATGGGCGCTGGTTGCAGAGGTAGCTTATAAGGTGGTTATTTCAGGGTGGGAGTCACGTCCTGGAGGTTGGCTGGGACCAGGAGAGTCATTGTCCAGCTGCCTAACTTATACCAGAGGAAACCAGATACCCAAAGACTGCAATACGCACGTCGATGGCACAGAGCCAGGGCAGAAATGCAAATTCTCTGTTCAACGGAGACAGTGTTGTATCAGAACCTAACTTCTGGCTGGTCCTCTGAGCTCGTTCTACACACACAGTTGGACCCATATCCATCCCTTCACAAATGCACCTACTATGTGAGTCCCTTGGGCAATGGGTACTGTGGGCTTTGCACAAGGACCTCCTAGTTAGGCCTCCTTTTCCTGATCTCTAAGCTCCCTTCCTGCCCTCCTGCTGTACGCATCTGCACCCACGTACAAGGAAAACTGGACTCGAAACCAGAAACCACAGTCTCTGATTCACAGTTCAACTTTGACCACAAGTTGCCCAACCTCTCTGTTTATTTTGTTCCACCTATAAAATGTCTAAAACTAATGATGTGTGAATGGACTTGGAGGCTTGGTTTTGTGAGACTGTTTGTAAGGATAATTTTGATACAGAGGTACAGCAGTGGCATGTTATGGCCGGGCTGATCTGTTGTAACAGACTGTTGGGGTTCTCCTTTGCTGCGTAACAAATCACTCCGAAATGTCGTGGCTTGAAAAAGTAACCGTCATTTATAGCCTCTCAAGGTTGCTGGGAATCGGGTTCAGGAGAGGTTCCACTAGGGGTTTGGACGCAGCTACCCACGAAGTTGCTGTCAGAAATGACAGGGCTGTCATCCCGTAGGCTGCTCCCCCACATGCCTGGTGCCTGCGGGAAATGTGCAAACAGCGGGGGGTCCTTGAGCATCTCTCTATGTATCAGGGTGGTCGCCACACTGGTTTCCCCAGCACATCACCTTCAGGAGGACCAGACACTTTAATGTGATGGCTCAGAGCAGCGGTCGCCAGCCGGTGGTCCGCAGACCGCTCGTGGTCCGTGAGCTCCGAAAGGTTGGCGACCGCTGCTCTAGGGCAGCCATTTTCAACCGGGTGCCACAGGAATGGTGAAAACATGCAATACCTGACTGTTCAGTTACTGCCCTGAGACTGCTGTTTCCACACTAGCGTGACCTCTTTTCCCTGAGACTGTCAAACAAAATAATGGCAACAGCCAACACAACAATAGCCATCCGGTGTGAATGAATCAAGATTATACCTTTTTTTTTTGTCAGATCAGCCAAAAATATATTTTTTGGTGTGCCGCAGAATTTTAGTCATTAGTTAGTGTGTGCCAGGAGATGAAAGGGTGGGAAATCCCTACTCTAGGGCCTGGGTGCCAGGTCCCTGGCTCGGGCAGGGTCCCTGCCATGCCTGGCTTCCAGGGGAAGGGGGGCGAGTGGAGGAACCAGGTCTAAGGTTTGAGAAACATGTTCCAGAGGGACATATTTCTGTTGCTGAGTATTGACCACGTGGCCATACCCGGGGCGGAGGGTGGGGAGGGGGGCGGCTGGGACGTGTGCACAGTGAAGACTACTTGCTAAGGAAGAAGGGGCCTGGGTTTTGGGGGACAGAAACAGTTCCCTCTGAAAGTAAAAACACAACCCATCGTTTAGCTTTCATCTCAGCCCACAATCTCCTTCACCTCCCACACTAAGCCACCACAAACAAGCACACAGTGAAGATCAAAACAGCTGCATTTGTACCAAAAGCCTGAAGGGAATTCCCTAAGGTCCTCTCTGACCCCAATGCATGCCTGTGCCCTCCAGCCTGGAGGTTCTGGAGTCACCCCTTGGCTAAGGCTGTTTGTCTCCCTCCGGAACGGCCTTAATGGCCTTGCTTCATCCCTGCCCGGCTGCAGTGGCCCTTGGACCCCTCAGTTCCCATAGAGGAGCATAGGAATCAATGAGGAACCTCCCAGGAGTCTTGGGAGCGTATCTGAATGTTTAGTGTCAGACTGCACCTCTTCAAGGAATTTCTGTTCTTCATGCAACCTCTCACCTCTTGTTTTAAAAGAGCATTTTTGCAAAACACTGAACAATCTTCTATTCTTGATCTTCTTGATCAAGTACTTGCTTTGGGGCAGTCTGAGAAGAAGCTAGGGAAATTCCTTGGCAAGTGGAATGGGGAAATGGAGACAGATAACTGAACGAACTGGCCAGGCAGTTTACCACCTGATACTGAAGGTCACCAGGGGAGAAAGCCCCGGGTAACAGGCAAGATGGGTGCCGCCCTCCCCCCCACCCCCCGCCCCCGGGGCAATCTTTCCTTTCCTGGCATATCCTTTCCTCCCTAGAGATAACACCTAGGCCCCACGTGTACTTTAGCTCCAGGCCCAGAAAAGCAGCAAATCCAGGTGGGCGGCAGCAAGACCACCTGCAATGACTTTATGACCTGCTCTGGCACTGACCAATCAGTGGAGACCATGACCCTGAAAGGACATACCTGGAAAATATTCTATTGAAATCCTCCCCTAAACTCCCAACCTTTAAAAACCCTCAAAATGAAGGTCCTGGCACGCGCTTCCCCTCCCAGGAACGTGCCCACACCTTTCCCTTCCTCTCTTCTTCCCTCACAGGTGCGTATCTCCAAGACTCCAAGGGGCCCCACGAGACTTGCAACCAGGGGAGCAATGGGCAGCGGCAGCTCGTCCTGGGCTCACCCCTGAACCTGTCTCCAGGGCCCCCTTCTCTCTGACTGCTCAGTGAGCCAGTGCAGCCCTTCGAGTCTCTCTCCTGTTGCTTCTTTCATCCTAGGCCCTTCCTTGTGTCACTGTCCCCAGATTGAATAAACATCCTCAGAAAATCACCTGGACTCTTATTGCAACATCTTCCCTGCAGGAAGTCAACAACCCACACACTGCAGGCCCGCCGGCTGGAGGCAGACCCACTCCGAGCCCAAGCTCCGTCCAGTAACAGCTTTACTGGCTCTTCAGTGCAACAAGATTTTTTAAAAACTACTCATTCTGGAAATCTTTTTAATTTATAGAAAAGTTGCCAAGATAAACCTAGAGTTCCTACCCACTCTTCATGCAGCTTCCCCTAATGTAAACATCTTGCATGACCATAGAACATTGGTCAGACTAACCTATCAACGTGGTAATGAGATTTTCATTTCTTCATTACCAAACAGCTGCAAATAAGTGTGAAAATCATGTTTCCTAGAATGAGCACTCTGAACTTTAGGAACATGTGGACTTGGAGTCCTGGCCGGGCCCTTAATGCAAGCATCATGTCAGTATCATATAACACCAAGGGGCTATTTTATCTGTTGAGGTATCCACTATATCAGAGGTGTGTGGGGGAGAAAGGTTCTCCTCAAATACCTGATGTTGTCTTTGAAATATATAAATGAGTATATTTCTCTTTTTTAAAATATATTTTTATTGGTTTCAGAGAGGAAGGGAGAGGGAGAGAAAGAGAGAGAGAAACATCAATGATGAGAATCATTGATCTGCCACCTCCAGCATGGCCCATAGTGGGATAGAGCCCACCACCCGGGCATGTGCCTGGATCGGGAATCAAACCATGACCTCCTGGTTCATAGGTCGATGCTCAACCCCTGAGCCATGCGCTGGTCAGGCTATCGGTGTATTTCCTATAACTTTGACTCTTAAAAGATGTTTGGGTCTCTTTGTTTTAAATCATGAAGTTGGTTGTGTATAGCTCTGAGGCCCGACCAAGATTGGCTCTGTATTAAGTGACCTTTGCTGGCTCATAGAGTCACTTCTTGCTTATATTTTCATCTCTCTCATGCCTTCCCTCTTTGGTTAATTTGCAGGCAGTGTAACAGGGAGCTACATCATTTTATTCATTGGTCTTGAGCACAACAAATTCTCCTGATTTTCATGCTTGTCCTGCCAAGGAACTCGGTTAGGTGTTTGTAGTCTGGAATAGCAACGAGCAGAATTTGGAAATCCTGATCCCTCCTCCGTCGCTGCTGTGCAGCTCTGCCTGGTGAAACTGTCCTTGGGAGCTGTGACAGGAAGTGGCCGCTGTGGGCCCACCCGTCCCCCCTTCAACATGTAAACACGGTCACAGGAAGCTTGGGCTTTACTTGCCATGGAAAGTTCTGCCTCAACCCCAAATCAGCCTGAGAGACAAGTTAGAGCCACAAGAGCTGTGTTTGATTCTGACAGTGACGTTCCAAAGGAGAGCAATTAAAATAATGGAAGTTTGCAGAGCAAACAAACACACAAACCATGGAGTTAAAGCTCTTTCACTTAAAAAAAAGAAAATTAGAGAGAGGGACCCGTCATGAAGTAAAATGTGTGAAAGGGTATCTACATGGTAGCTGTGTCGCCGTTTTTCTTAAACTGAAGATGGCACAAGAAGGAGTATTTATTCTGATGGCTTTTAGGCTGATGGTACTTCCGGTCAACCCCTGGACCTGGGCTTCCACCACCACTATCTGTGGGTTTACAAAGGGTCAAATGGACCAAGACCCTCAAGGTGGATGGAAGCAGCTTATTTTAGGGTATTCATGGTCACAACACCCCCTGACCTGGGCCCTTCGCAATGCTTGGCAAGTTTGCAGAAGATGCTCTATTATTAGCCCTGTATCGGGGATTAGGGAAGAAAGAGAGAGAGGTGATGAAACAGAAAGGAAAGCAAAGCATCAAATTACCCAAATGGTAGTACAACCTGCCGACATCTTTCACTCAGGGAAGAGGGGAAGGCTTTCCTGCTCAGCAGTGTTCTGGCTCGTGTTTCAGCTTATCATGGGAAATCAGTTACCTCCATATCTAGGATGCAGGGATGGATTGTCTCCCAACTCCGTTTTGGCCAATTCGTAACAATATTGTGTACTAATGAATGGAGCTTTTTTTTTTAAAAAAAAAAGGGCAAATTTTGAAATATATGCACCTCTTCTTTCATTATTATCTAAACAAAGATTGATAAGGAAGTAAATTTAAATCTTACAGAATCATAAAATCATCTAGAATATCCTAGATCAGCATTGTCCAACTAAAATATAATGCAAGCCACATATATAATTGGTAAATTTTTAGTAGCCACATTAAAGGGAGTAAAATGAAACAGTAAAAAGAATATTTAGGAGATTTTTTTTTTAAAGAAAAGCAAGTAAGAATGTATAGACTGCAGCAAAAATATACTTAGGAGAGTGAAACAAGGAAGGGCATAGACGTAATAGGAGAACCTAGGCTAGGCTGCCTTAGCTCACTGGGAAGTCAGATAATAGGGGGCGTTGAAGACAGGTTCCAGGGGTAGCCTGGGATGTGCTACCACTGCCCATTGTTCCCCTGGTTGCAAGTCTCAATGGAGTCCCTTAGAGGTTAGGGGATACGTGCCAGGGTAGGGGGAGGAGACAGGGAAGGGAATGCATCCAGGAGATATTTCATTTAACGCACTACTCCAAAATATTATTTCAACATGTAATTAATATAAAAGTTATTAATGAGGCATTTTAAACTCTTTATTGCATAGCATACTAATTCTTTGAAATCTGGTGTGCATTTTACACTCATAGCACATTCCAAGTCAGACTAGTTGTATGTCAAGTGCTTAATAGCGGCATGTGGCTACTGGCTGTTGTGTTGATCAGTGCAGCACTAGAAATAAATATTAAAAGTCAGCGAGTTGCATTATGAAGAATAGGCCAGACAGGGTGGAAATCTTAAATTATTTTGAAGGAGGTGAGGACAAGACTAGACAGTTTTTATGAGGTATATTTCCTTACGTGAGAAAACTGTAATTATCTTCTAAGCAATGAAATAACATGAAAAATGTTACCCATTAGCAAAGGCAGCCTTATATTATTGCCATTTAAAGCCCAGCTTTAAATCTTTCACTCCTGTCATTGGTAATTTTGGAAGGTGTTGAATTTGGGGCAGTAAACTTGGCCAACTACTACAGCCACCAAATAGTCATATTCTGTTTTCTGAAGGGCCTGCTTGGCAGTCTGAGGAATGGGCTGGTCGGTCCAGGGTCCGAGAATACTGCTGACCCTTGAACAGTGCGGGGGTTATGGGTGCTGACCCCAGCCCAGTCGAAAATCTGCACATAACTTTTGATTTCCCCAAAACTTAACTTGTCCCTCAGAATCTTCAGGGGATTGGTTCCAGGACCCCACAGATACCAAAATCCACAGATGCTCAAGTCTGCATGTGCAGACTCCCAATCAAAAACAGAACGGGTATTTATTTAAAAAGATCTGTGTATAAGTGGACTCACACAGTTCAAACCTATGTAATTCAAGGATCAGCTGCATGGCCTGCTAGTGCAACATGTGATTCCTTCCTTGGAGCAGGGCCCAATTCATGCTGCTGTTTGAGTCTGCCATGAAGCGATCCCCTTTTACCCCATTTTGCCCCGCCTCTAAAAGTATGAAAGGCACTGTCACTCCCAGCTGTCCAACATGGACTCCTCTACAATCACTACCAATTTTTTGTTCCTCTTTCATTCCTAAGTCCCAATATTGGCTGGCTAACTAGAGTGAAAGTAAGTAACAAATGAGTCTCTATTGTGTTCATTTTCACCGATCCTGATAATGAGCATTTGCCAAGAGTTATGTAACTATTAAATATAGTTTTCTATACTGGAGAGAAGATTGATTCCTGGCTAGCCAGAAAGCCATAACTTGCCCTGGAAACCAGTGTATGCAGATCTATGGGGGAAGTTGACCCAGAGCCTTCTGGTGCCCTAGCTTCATAGACAGTATGCCAGCTTATATTTGGTCCCAACTCATAGCCTCATTCGACCTTTGGGACCTTGAAGGGTCTCCAGATACTTTCTGAGTTAATGCCCAGTTGTGAGAGTGTGATGAACCTCATGGTTATGGTTATGGTGGATGCCAGAAGGAAGAAAACCTTGTATCTGCTCCTACGGTGAACTGCCCAGGACTTTCTTAACATCATTCCTAAATGTGGGCAAGCATCCTTTGCAGCAAGCACACCTCAGTGCCTGGCTACTTCTTGGATTTTTGCCACCCTCAAGTTGGATCATGCTTTTTAGGGCAAGTGCATTTTAACTACTATAACCCATCTGTGTTTTATAGGCCATAAAGTTGTTATGGGGCAAGCAGAAAGAATATTGCAAAAGCTTTAAAAATTCGTGGTGTACCACGTGGTAGTGGTTGTGCTGATCAATTACTCATTTCCCACACTTTCTTACCATGCTTCCTTATTGACCCAAGTTAGTTCCTGTATTTTACATTCATTAATTTTAATATTTGCATTATAACTTGGCACTAATATTTGCCACGGATAGAAACTCTCCAGAAAAAGTCGGGATGCAGACTTGATGGATTCTTTATATTCTAGAAATATTGGTACCAGCTGTTTGATGACGTTTACTATAGAGTGAAATAAAATTCATGTTCCTTTTAAAAGATGATCATTAATCTATATTCTTGTTATTGTGTTTGTCTTGTTTTAACCTTCCAAACATAAGTTTCTAATTCTCCAAACATAAGTTTCTCTTCTAATTCTCTGAAACAAAATCCGTAAGCATGGATTTTGGTGGTAAGACAATCTACCAAAATGATATTAATCACACTGTTTATTACAAGGCTTTTTGTTTCTGTAAATCTGGGACCTCATCAAGGGGGGAAATGTCGATCCTGCCTTACAAATGAAGATGTTTGGAACTTTATATTTCACCAAAATAGCTTTGGGACGGTTAAACTTCATTCAGGACCTTTATGGGCCTAAGATTCCAGTGCTATGGGCACTAAGTAACCTTTAGACTTCGCAGATATTCTCTGCGCATACCCTCTTCTAAACACAAGCAGCCCCATTTCTTTCAAAATACATTATTTTTTCATAATTGAGTTCCTATGTTTATTAATAACTTAATTATATGATTCCACTGTCGTGTTATCTAACGTTACATGGGGGGTGTTGTGGTTAATCAGACATGCTCTGTAATGGCGTAACTTCATATCTACCACAATGGAATGTCGGCTTCCAGGTAGAGATTGAGAGACACGTGGTGAGCGGCTAAGTTTGAAAGGGGGTGTGGATCTTAATAGTTGGGTTTTTCTTGCCCAGGATTAGAAAAATATGAGCCATGCGACACTTTCTCTAATGCTGTTTGCTAGTAAAATGCAAATTGTCAGCATCCATTGAGTAAGTAGCAGTGGTCCCAGGATGGAGGCTTAAACCTTTGTGGAATTAAAGTGGAATGCCCAAATGGAGAACAGTGTTTCGCAAGCTTCCATAAGAATCGCCTAGGGTGCGTTTTAGGTCCATAAGAATCAGTTGTGGTGCTTGTTAAAGCTATAGACTCCCTGACCGCTGAGCTTCTAATTCAGAAAACCGGGACCAATCTGCATCCGTTAGTCATCCCAGGTGGTCCCATTTGTTGCAGTGCCTCGCAAACCCTAACGCGTGTGCACACAGCACCAGTATCGTGTCCAAATGCAGACTGAGGTTCAGTAGGTCCGGGTGGTGCCGGAGACCGCATTTCTAGCATGGTCCCAGGTGATGCTTTAGAACCTCTGACACCTACCACGGTACCTCTGCCTGTCCTTCTGTCACTAGCTCACTGCCTCTTTGTTTTTGACCCCATGTATTTGGAGTGAGTTTTAACCTTTAAATTTTCTGTTTGATGTCGTTTTAAAATACCTTGCTTATCTCGTCCTTTTTTCTTTTTTCCTTTAATGCATTTAGATGTCCACCAGTTGCATCTTGATGTGCCATTAGCTGTAACCGAAGACCCAGATCCCAAGACCACAGCCAAGCATTCCCGCTGCCAAGAACGGAAGACGATGGAGCTCTCGGACAGCGACCGCCCGGTCAGCTTCGGCTCCACGTCGTCCTCGGCTTCTTCCCGGGACAGTCATGGTTCCTTTGGCAGCCGAATGACCTTAGTTTCCAACAGCCACTTGGGCTTGTTTCCCCAGGATAAGGAAGCAGGAGCCATCAAACTGGAGCTGATTCCAGCCAGGCTGGTTTCCAGCAGCGAGCTGCAGAGGGAGAGCCTGGCCGGGCAACAGAGCCCAGACACGGGCAGCGAGAGGCAGCCCTGGGCCCAGCGGAGGGTGGAGGCCAACGGGGCCACCAAAACAGGTGCTGAATCGGCCACCAGCCCCAAGCTCCTCTACGTGGACAGAGTTGTTCAGGAAATCCTGGAGACGGAAAGGACTTATGTGCAAGATTTAAAAAGCATCGTAGAGGTAAGGCAAGCTATGTTTTGTTTTTGTTTTTAGTTTGTTTTGCAGGATAAATAAGCTTGCAACATAAAAAGCAAAGCCAGCTGTGGGGGATGTGTTGTCTCCTAAGATGCAGAAATGGTGTGAATGTTTAAACAGGTCATAACTTAGGAGAAACCCTAAGGCAGTACTCACTGTGTTAGAATCCTCTTAATGTTTGCATTAACGAATTGATTGTGTTAGGAGCAAGAATGATGATACCAGTGCATTTACCTATGTGTTGTGCTAACAACTCCTGCACCAGGGGTCTGAGTGCCTGGCAGATAGTGGAGCGGTCAGGCCTCCTGAATTGCAGGTGTCATGTGTATCTGGACTGCGCCCATCAGGCTATCTTCGCCCTGATCACAACTCTCTATTGGTGTCTGGGATTCCAAAAGTACTGATACCTCGGTCCCACCTCCGGAGACTGTCATTTCATGAGCCTGAGGTGTGGCCTGGAGGTGGAATTGTGAAAGCTCCCAGGTGATTCTGATAAGCAGACAAGCTTGGGAACTGCTGTTCTAGGCTGTTTTCGGTGGAAAGTGGTGACGGGTAGAGAAAAACTGTGGGCTTTGTCTTGTCTTGGGAATTTCTGTTCACTTTTGCAGCGAACAAGTTTGCATAAATTATTTGACTGTGCAAATCGAGCTCCACTTATGTGCCAGCTTTTGTACTCTGGAAATTCAATTTTTAATTTGACTTTGATTTATAGGTAGGTTTTGAAGGATTAACTAAGACTTAGCAGAATAGCACAGATGTTAACTCATTCACAATTAATGATGAAAATGTTAATATTTTAAAGACATACTGTAAGGCTACATTCACTTTGCTTCCTAGTAACATACCAAATTCTGTCATTTGTTAGTGCCTACTTCCTGTTTTAGACATTTATTCTGAAATGTTTCAGAAATAGCAGGACATTAACTGATGAGAACATTCCCCACCAAATACATACATTCTTACAGCGTGAGCAAAAAAATTCTAAGGCATGATTGTGTGCCGAGTTCCACAAAGAATAGAAGCAGACACGGCCGACTAAAAATAGCTATGACGTAACTTCCCAGTAAAAATAGAAAAATCAATTGATGCTCAACCAAAACAATATGTGATACCAAATGTCAAATAAGCCCAGCCAGTTGTTTTTTTAATTTCAACAATGATGTCATTTGTACTTGAGAAGAAATACCTGTGAAATTGCCAAAAATTTTACAACCTATTAGGAAATTTATCGTTGTCAAAGCTTTCTTTCGTCTTTCCCTTCTTTTGCTTTTGCTTTTTGGAAACTTTCCCACCTAATCGAAACTCGCTAAACTGAGAGAGAAGCCTTTAGTTATTGAACTGATAGTCCGTGAACACTCTTGCTTTTTCTGGGCTGGTTGGTACACCTTGAGTGAGAAGTAATAGAGTAAAATATGAATGAAAGAAAGCAGGTCAAGTGAACTTGCATGTAGGTTGCCATGTCTGCAGGTTCCAGATTTGCAATCCTTTCTTTTCCCCCAAATAAATCCTTTTTTTTTGGTGAGAAGAAAAAGTATATAAATAAAAGACAGAATATTTGCTAAGAAAGTTTCAGTAAAACTTCTATTTCAAGCTGTCCAAGTGTTCTTACCCTTTTTTCTTTATCCATGAATTAACCATGTTTTGCATGAAGCCTTGATGGGCATTTTCTACAAAGTCCCCAGATAGTAAGCATTTTAGGCTTTCTAGGCTCTGAGATCTGTCACAGCTGCTCAGCTCTGCCATTGTAGCTCAGAAGCAGCCAGGATTGGGTGTGGAAGTTGCAGTAAAACTTTAGGGCCAGATTGGACCCAAAGGCCATAGTATGCCGACCACTACAAGAGACTGTAAATTTGTGCCTGTGGTTCATCAACTGTAAAATGAGACTAATAAGTAGTACCTGCTTCGTTGGGATAATTAGATGATAAATGGAAAGCTGTTACAATAGTGCCTGGCACATTGGTAAGTAATTAATAAATAGAAATCCTCCTCACCAGCCTCCTCTGAATTTGCTGGTAGAGTGTTAACTATACCGTCTTACCTAAGGTCTTTCAGAAAAATAATCAGATTTGTCAATTCACTGTAGCAGAAATTTAATTAGGGAAAAAATTTTAGACTCGTTTTATCTAGTTTTTTCCTTTATTAAGAGGAACCAATTACAGCAGGTCCTGAAATAACATCATTTCTTTGTGTTGTATCATTATAACATTGATGAGATGCCTTCAGATTTTAACTCTTACTTGTATCCATTCGCCTCTGGTTTCTTTACACGTCTTCAAGTTACAAAACCTACCCACGACATGAAGCTAGGATTTACTGTATTTTTCCACTTGCAGCAACTCTACCCAATAAAGATAGTTAAAATGGGTATTTTTAAAAAATACAAAATGCCAATAGTCTAATCATTTATAGAGGTGATGGTGAGTCACTTTTCATTTCTGCACAATTCAGACTTTCCGTACTCTGCTTTATCAAATCCCATCTAACCAGTATCCTTCAATCATCATTCTCAGTTTTGTGAATTTCCTCCCTTGCCGGAGCTCCAAGAAAAGGCTGCTCTTGGTATGGAGGTATCCAGTTCGCTGGAAGGGGAACCCTCCTACACTGGGAAGCAAGCCTTCCATATTTGTGCAGAATGAAAAAGGAAACCCAGGAAGCACGCCTTTGGAGTTCGTGCCGTGATCTGATCATTTGTTCCTCCTAGAGACTTTGCTCTTAGGCTCGAGAGGTGACCAAGACTTGGAGGGAGTGGGATCTGAGTTGGCTTTTGTCCTAGGCCACCCTCCCTCAGGGACAACACTGTGGATTTGAGGTGTTTCTGATGAAGCTTGGCTTCCTAGGGATCCTGTTGGAGACAAGAGTGTTGGGTGTGGAAGGGGCGGTTCCTGTCTCTGCCACTCTCTCCCTTAGCTATATAGGACTGGCTCCAATGGGCCTTCTCTGGACCGGCTGTAACTGCTTAGGTTACTGGACAAGAGGAGAATGGCTTTGAACCAAGGGAAAAGCCTATTGAGAAGAGGTGACTTGTCGTAGATTGTATTGCCTTGGTACTTGCAGATGTCCTCACTCAAAACCCTCCCTCCGGGTTAAATAAAATTTATTATACTGACGCTTTGTATGAGGTTCATGGAGACCAAAGTTCTTGAATGATGAGGGAAGTATGTGTTCAATGCTAGCGTGTAGGACTTGGCAGGGATTGTCTTTAATGAAGGCTTGTTATGTGGGTGGATTTAATAAAGAACTTACACTGTGGTACTTGGCACAATTTAATGTACGTTTTCTTTTACGTGGCATTTGAGCACTTTTATTTGAATGTCTCTATTTGTTTTTTCCTCTAGGGCTTTTATCATAATGGGCAAATGAGATCTTTCTTAAAACCATTTAAGATCTATGATAATTTAGAAGCAAACGTGCTAAATAGGTTTCTGCTTATGTAGAAACTATTCCTCAAATAGCACACCTGATTACTGCATATGATCCCCAAATCTCACTGACGGTTCATTTCCATGTCTCTTTTGTTGTTGTTATGCCTCCTTCCTCCCTATCCTATCTCACTCTCACCTCTTGCTACCCAACAGTGACAAAAACTGAGAAGGTGGGAGCACAGTGGTTTGAGTGTCATTCTCTCCTGCTGTTTGCAATCTCCGGTGGGAGGGTGGGAGGGCAGGGACCTGGGCTTCCACCTCTTGCCATGCCGAATGGGTTTGCCCATTTTAAATGTTCTATTCATACCTTCTGATTGATTGCTAATGAGCAATGAAAATAGTTCAGGTGAGCAGCATTCAGCACAACCAAGTGAGCCAGAGGTTTGCAGAGTTGCCACGCAAAAGTAGAGGTTGGCTGCTCACAAGAATTCATGTGTATTTCATGACCGATGGCAGTTTGGGTTATTCAGTCACATAAAAATTTTTACAGCTAAATATTAATTCGTAATTCTTAATTTATGACCAGACTTTGAGTCAAAACTAAGGAACCTTATTTGAAATACCTACATTGGTCAGTCTCTCTTGCAAACTTGGTTGGCAGCAAGGGTTACTGGTGCTTTGAGACTGAGCATCACCTCATGGATTCCGACAGCTGTAAATATACTGCAGACCTAGCACTTCTAAATTTTCTGCAGATGTGCCTTAATAACAGCAAACACACAAAAAGTTACATTAACAGCTGTGTGCCCAAAGAAGGTAGGAAACATTTTTGTGAACTGGCAGTCTCTACAATGCATTATATATACAGTTTATGAACAACGTGGTTTGAGCTGCATTGATCCACGTATACATGGATTTTTTTTTTTTTCAATAAATATACAGCCAATCCTCCAGACCCTTGGGTTTCACATCTGTGGATGCAACCAACCTCATATTGAAAACAACATTTTTGACCCTCGATCGGGAATCTGCAGGTATGACATCCTGCCTAAAAGCAAAGGCAAAATTAGGACATTTGAATTAAGTTCAGACTGCTCCCTAATATAGTAATTGTGTGGGAGCAAGTTCATGTTTTCAAAACAGAAGTTAAAGCTGAACTGACTGTGCTTATTCTTTCCAAGTGTTATGACTGTTACAAATAGATCTCACCACACCCCTGTCCCCTTTGCTCAGACGAGACGATTAAAGAATACTAGGCTGGTTGTTAGGAAACATGGTTTCCCATTTACATGAAGTAAGACTAATAAAGATGATGACAAATATCCTAATGCATTTTTCTTGCCATCTTATAAGAAAAAAAATGCTTTAAAAGAATTTCAATCTTTCTTGGCAGTTTAGAGTTTATTCACATTTTTAAAAACTTTAACAAATAGATTTTTACCCTAATCTTAAACCAACAAACATGATTACTTATAAATGCAAATAGTTAGAAATATTTCATTACTGACAAGATTTGCACAATTTGATCAAATATTCTTGCACAAACTATAGCATTTGGTATCTATGAATTTTTTTAATTTTTTAAATCAATTTTAGAGAGAGAAAAAGAATAGGATACAGAAAAAGAAACACCTCAATGAGAGATCATTGCCTCCTGCACGCCCCCTACTGGGGATCAAGCCCAAAACCAGGGCATGTGTCCTGACCAGGAATCAAACCAGGGACCTTTTGGTTCATGCATGGGTCAATGCTCAACCACTGAGTCTGTGAAACTCTCAATTTTCCAAGGAGATTTAAGAGGTAACTATTAGTGTTTCTGATGTTAAAGTTAGAAAAATATTTTGCACCTACACTTACAGATTCAGTTAGACAGTGTATTAAAGGAAAGGATCAACTTACAACATAAATGGGGGTGGGAGGAAATAGAAGCTACTTTTCACAGTCATAACTGAGTATGTTCATTTTTTTTGAATGACCAAGCACTTGTACAAATGCCTGCAACTAAAAAGTCCCTTCCCATTCGATCAGCCTTTTCTTTTAAGACAACATTTTGATTTTTTAATGACAGGGCATTTCAGAAACTTCAGTTAACTCTGGTGATTGAATAGCTATTATTACTAGTCTGCTAAAGAACTGTTAATATATTTCAGAGACTGCCTGTGGGCAAAATTCTATTGAAGATTTGCTAGAACAGGTCCTGTTCAGTTGAACCAGAATCATGCTGCCTTTGGGTGTGTGCCACCTTGAATATTCAATTAGACTGAGTGGGTAGAAAATTATAGAATTCAGGAAATTATGTTCTAAACCAACCAACCTTCAGTTGGGGGAAGTTTCCCATGCCCAGAAATTTCTTCCAAAAAAACAGATGTTGCTTGCACCTTTGTGATAAAGGAAACAATAGACATTTAAAGACAGCATAAATTACCTCCTGCTCCCCCTACCCCAAGGAATATAACAAAATGATGAAAAGCTAAACTCTGCAAGAACTAAATCCAAATCCTGGTTCTTCCCTTTCTCTATAGGATCTTGGACAAGTTACTGAACTTCTCTAAATTCTGTTGCGTGTGTTTTTTCACCTGTAAAAGGAAATAATAAGATTGTTGTGAAAATTAAATAAGTTTACCCATGCAAAATGCTTAGCAAAGTGCTGGGCATACAGTAGGCACTCAAATAAGTGCCATTATTATTATTATTATTATTATTATTTGGACAAAGCCAGTAATTTTTGGTAGGTTTTAAAGTATCATAGTATTGTTGTGCTTTCTAATCTATGTTAAAGTATTAGTCCTAGAAATTATTTTACCTTTGCAATTTAGAAAGAATATATCCTGCGGTTTTTAGTTTACCTGACATACCTACGTGAAGTTGGGGTGCATTCTAATATCATAACGGGCTGCAATGTGGGGTGAAATCATTTTCAGAATTTTGGTTTGAGCTGAGTCCAAGTGAGACAGGCTTAGGGACAGGGCACTGGCCTGGGCTCCGGTGACATGCTGGCAGGCAGCTGTGTGCCCGGGGACGAGCGGCCAGGCTGACCTCAGCTTCGTCCTCTGTAAATGAGTCTAATTCACAAGCTGAACCCTAAGAATGACAGGAGACTGCATCCCCGCCAGCCTCAGCGCTCACGAATGGGACCAGGAAATAAGTAAGTCCTTTGAGCAGCCAAAATAGATATTTCAAACGCTGAACAGTAAATCCTTGTCTTTGCCCAGGAGAGGCCCGAGCTCCCCCTAAGAGCCTATTTACCACACATGCTTAAAATCAGCTTCATTATTTGGCTTCCTAGCCCCCAGCAAAGGTAGAGATGGGAGGGGATGGATGTGACCAGCACAAAGGAACAGAGCAAAGAACCCCTTAGTAGATGAATTCGTGCAAGGCCACTTAGAATGGGTGCAGACTCACCTCAGTCCCCCTGGTGAATTTTACTCATAATTATGGCCCAGCCATGACCAAAGTGCTTACTGATGAGTCTGAATAGCAAGGAAATTTTATTACGTTTGGTACAGCACCTAAACTATATTGTCTGCTGCCTGGCCTTCCTAAACAAAGCAATTATCTATAATAATTAAAGCGTAATATGCCAATTAGACCGGACGTCCTTCCGGACGACTTTCCGGACGAAGCTGGGGCTGCGTGGGCCGAGCACCTTGCACGAATTTCGTGCATCGGGCCTCTAGTTCAATTATAATAATTGACTTTTTAAATGGTTTTCACTAACATAAAATATACATAATGTCTGTAATTCACCATTTTGACCATTTTTAGGGGTACAATTCATTGGCATTGAACACATTCACAATGTTGCACACTGTCCATTTCTAGAACTTTCTTATCATCCCAGGCAGAAACTCTGTACCCACTAAACAATAACTCCCTATTCTCCTCTTTCCCGGACCCTGGCAACCTCCAACCTACTTTCTGTCTCTGCAGTGGCTGGACTCATACAATATTCGTCCTTCTGTGTCTGGCTTATTTCACTGACCAAAATGTTCCCCAGGTTCACCCATGTGGTAGATCATGTCAGCATTTCATTAACTATCATTAGCTTTTAATGCTTAGAGAAAAATCCTGTACAGTCGCTGGCCCCTTAACAAAAATGAGGTGACACTTTATGAAAAATGAGAACGATTTTTACCCTGTAAGGGAAAGACTTACGAAAGTAATAAAGGCATGATGAGAAATAGCAAGCATCTCTCCAACCCAAAGCCAGGTGGAATGCTTGTTCTAAAGGTGAGGATTCTTTGCTTTATTAAATTAATATAAAATAATTCATGACAATTCTTGGGCTTGAAACATAAGCAGCCCTTTCCCCCCAAAATAGGCCACATGCAGCCCAAGTCTGTGATTTCAAATGGCAAAATCACACTGAAGCAAAATTACTCTTTCATTTTCTCCACGTGCTGCCTAAAGGGTGTGTGTGTGTGTGTGTGTGTTGGGAGAGGCAGCGTGAGCCCTTCCTTTAAAACTACACTTTAAAATATTTTCTTCTGAAACAAGCCTGTTTTCCACTTTGGAGCAACAAGAAATGTTGCAAGTGTTCCTCCGGCTCTATAATGGGGCTTGAATTCTGCTGTTAACCTTTCAGAGCGCTAACTGGGAGATGAGTCGGAGGGCAGGCGCTGGCCGCCAGCAGCAGCCCACAGTAAACAGGGAACCACTGCAAAGACTGCGGCCTTTGTCCTCCGTGCAGCAGCGGATAAATCACTGCCTGGGTCTGTTTATAGCCTCCTGCATGGTGTTCCAAATGCAAATGCACAGGGAGAAAGGGGCGAGAGTTAATCTCCTTTTGATTAGGGGAGCCTTTCTTTTCTGGGGCAAAGGGGGAGTGGGGTGGGCGGGCAGAGCCTTAAGCAGGGAATGCTTGGTTTGGAGCATCTTGGAGAGGTTGTGTGGTTAAAAATGCTGTTCGGAGACAAAGGGGAGGGGAGGGCGCCAAAGAGGAATGCAGGGTTGGGTTACAGTTCTATAGGACTTTGGCCACTTAGAGAGCTGGAGAGACCAGCCCAGGGAGGGGGGAGAGTTAACCCTCGCCTTCCCAGGCTCCCTGGGCCCTGTTAGCAGACTGACCCAGTGTCCAGGGGCCTCCCATTCTGCAGACATGCGGTGCCCAGAGAGCTGCAGCGTGAGCCCTGCCAGGGGCTCCCCTCAGTCTGTGGCGGACAAGGGACCACATAGATTCCCAGAGCACTGTGGGGTGCCCACCCTCGCTTCCTTGATCATGGATTATGAATGGAAATGCACCCAGGAGCACCTGACCTGGCCCAGACGGGGTGGGGCAGATCAGAGACCGTTTCCTGGGAGGAATCTTAGAGGAGGAGTTAGCAGCAGGAGGGATGATCTTGGCAGTCAGAGGAGAATAAAGACAAAGAAGCAGGAGAGAACAGGAGTCCTGAAAGCACAAGCAATGAGTGTCTGGGTGCTGGGGGAGGGAGGGTGGGGAGAGACCGGGAGGGAGCAAGCGAGTGGTAAAAAGAGGGGCCCAGTGCAGCTGCGGGGGCGCAGTGGTTGAGTGTAGACCTATGAACCAAGAGGTCATGGTTTGATTCCGGTCAGGGCACATGCCCGAGTTGCAGGGGCGTGCAGGAAACAGCTGATCAATGACTCTCTCTCAATTGATGTTTCTATCTCTCTCTCCCTTTCCCTCTCTGCAATAAAAAAAATTTTTTTTTTTTAAAGAGGAACTCAGAAAGGTAGGCTGGGGTGCAAGGCTTAAAGGGCCTCCCTTGAGCTGAAGGCTGTGAGGAGTCGCGGCAGGAATTCATTCAAATAAAAGCTCTCACCAGATTCTCCTGAAAAGTTGGAGTGGGCGGGACCCACAATAGGGGGATTTGTTAGGGTGTCCTTGCAGTAGTCCTGGTGGGAAATGAGAGGAGGAGTCCGTTTCGAAAGAGAGCAAGGGGGGACTGGCAGGATTTACTGTCCATGGGGCATAGCAGGTGAGGGGCCAGCGTCTGGGAACCTCTTTAGTGTCATGGGGATCTGTATGCATGTCTCCCTGACAGTCTTCAGACCCTGTCCCAACAATGATGGCTATTAACAAGCTGCTCAATCGGTTAGCCTTCCTACGGCAGAAAAAGGTGGCCGAGAATCCCTCATGATGACTTGTCAGTGTGCAGGTAGAGTTCATTTGCTTTTGAACAAACAGAGGTTCCACTCTGGCTGTTTCCCTGCTCTACTGAGGAGGCACCTGGGACACAGATGGCCACGCCACAGGCCCCACTACCAGCTGGGCACACTGTGCACGGCTCCTTGCACGCACCTTGTCATTTAACCCCGTGAAGGAAGATGAGACCTGGGTAGCTGTACTTTCCCTACTTAGCAGCAGACACAGGGGGGTCTCAGCACGTTCAATAACCCGCCCCAGGTCCGCTCTCAGGCCCAGGTGCCTGCCTTGCAGCCTGTCCATTCCCACCACCCTGTCAGGAGCGGAGCCTCCAGGAGGAATCCGCTGTCCTGTCCCCAGGTAAGTCCTGGGAGAGAAGTTTCCTGCAGGTGGAACCTGCATCTCTTTCAAGAACAAGCATGGGGTGTACTTCTGTTCAGATTGTAAAATTGCTGCTGTAGAGATTCAGCCTATATAATCTGTTGAAAAATCACTTATGGAAACTGTAAACCATCCTATGATCTATCTACCCCTACCTCTCTACACCTCTGCCTCCTCTCTCCTCTAAGTAACAAGATGACCATAAACATTGTGCTTTGGATTTCAGAGAGGAGAGTTTTCTTCAAATCACACATTTCACTCTCTGGCCACAAACTGGGACCAGGCCTCCAGTAGGACAGAAGGAAATCTTTGCACTGGCCCCACCCAAGAGGCCAGCACTCTTTGAGGTCAAGTTCCTGGGGAGCGTCCCATCACACTGGCCACTTCAGTCTACCCTCTGGACAGTGCCTCTCCTTGCTGTCCCTGGCTCACCAAGCCCTGGGCTGGTTCTGCGTCAGTAAATAACTTCTGATTGAGATCTTATTGTGATGAGATCAACAAGAGCATAACCAGAGGAGCAACAAGATATGCCCTCGGGCTACTCATTGTTTTGAGTACAATGAGCGGAACAGCTTAGCCTATGCATTTCCATATTTAGCTCTGGATTACCTAATGCTGCCACAGTATAATCACTTTCATCCGCGCTGAGGTCCTCTTTGTGTAGAGGCTTTATATTAATGTATACAGCCTCATGGCATTGCAATTTTCAAGTAGAATAGCTTGACCTTGAGGGTCATTATCAAAGTGACTCAGTAGATGGGAAGTCAGCTAATGTCTTCCACCTTCTTCCTCTCGCCCATTCATATTGTCCAGGTTTAAACTTCATTCTGTTTCAGGGTTAGAGTTTCAGTAAGTTAGCACAAACAGCACTCAGCTCTTGTCTCTAAGGCCTTGTTGCATAGCTGTCCTATCTTGAGCACCTACTGTATACAGACAAATTGCTATGAGAATTAACTGTATTATAGTCTCAGGAAAAAGAGGCTAGACAGCGTTCCAACTCATTACATAGCCATAAAGTTCATTGCTGCCCAGGGCGTGATTAGGTTAAGGATGCGGTCACTGGGATGTGTATGTGGGAGCCTGTGTCTGCGTCTGTCGTAATGGGCCATTATTTGGTGTCCTTATTTCAAAACTGCTGGTGCCCTGGAAGGAAGAGGCCTCAGGTGAAGTGTGGGTGGCGATGGGGTCTGTGAACAGGAAGTATTTTTGCTGCAGAAACCAGTGGCCACATTTGGATGTTGAGTGAAGGGTTTTAGGTCCAGTGAACCAAAGTGGAGACGTCAGAGCCTGCTGACAACACCCAGCCTGGCTGTGCTCAGGGGCGTGCCAGGCGCTATCCAACAAGCTGCTCCTTGTGAGGCTCCACGTGAGGCGGGAAAAGAAGCTGCTTGTCCACCATTGAGGGGAGCATTCCTCAGCAGGGCCTTCATCCTTTCCATCCCAGCAGCTCGGCCCTGGCCTCTGACAAAACCCACGTGTGCAGAGCTGCCGTCTCTCCTCATTTCCGACTGATCTCCACTTTATAGCGACTCCTCATCCTGTGGCTCCCACCTGTCCTGCTTTCCAGGCGCTGCGTCTTGTACATTTTTGTAGGTACTTACTAGTATCCCAGTGCCAGGAGAGGGGAAGAATCCATCGGCACTGGTTCCCAGCGCCTGGTTTGGTAAGGGGGGCCCTATGAGGGAGCTACATGGAGACAGTCATGCAAACAAAGAGCCGATGCTGACCCTCCTGGGCGACAACTGAGGGAGCAGAGAGCACTGGAGGGGAGGCCGGAAGGAAACCTGGGACGGGAAGGCCTGAGGCAGCGCGGGGAGTGAAAGGGCAGGTGGTTGACCGCTGGCTGGCGGGCTGGCCGATGGTTGATGAAAACAGGAAGGAGCGGGTTCAGCACGTGGACGGACAGACACTAATTCACACGGTCAGTGGAGATCCTGGCCCACGGGAGGTGCTGGTCAGTGAGAGCTGTCATCTTTGGTGGGCGCCTACCCTACACCTGCTAAAAAACACACCTAGTTCCAGACGAGGTCAGCAGCAAACGGCTCCTACTGTTTCAAGGACTAAACCTTGGGAGCAGTAGAGCAGGGTTTTGGACCCCAGGCCATAGGCAGTTGGTCCTGGTGTGAATACAACCAAGTCCCTCATTCTCTGGATGACCGTGCGGGGGGGGGGGGGGGGGGGGGGGGGGGGGGGGGGTATGGAACCTTCCTAAGCTTCCAGTAAATGGGATCAGTAATGGGACCCACCTAGAGAGTTGCTGTGAAGATTAAGTGAGATAATGCATATAAAGCAGGGAGCTCAGTACCTACCAATAAATAATAATAATAATAATGGTGATGGTAAGAATAAGTAGCAGAGAAGAGGAATTAAACTTCAGATGATCTAATAATATACATTTATTTTACTGATTTTTTATTTTCTTTCCCATATACAAAACCCTTTGGGCTTTATTTAATTTTTCTTAATTACCATGTTTCGAATTACACCAGCAGCAGCATGATTATAATTGAGATGAGTCAGGTTCTCATTTTCAGGTACTTAAAGCTTTGCCAGGACATCATGCCCCTTCACCCTGAGTCAGGCTTCCCCTTTTCTCCTCCAGGGTTAGAGCCCTCATGGTGTCTGGCTGCTTCCTTACCTGCCCTGGGACCTGGAGAGTAAGAGTGAAAAAGTCACACTAAGTACAGTTACCCCGTGAAGGAGGAAAACATAAAAAGAGAGTTGGTGAGACATGGGACATCAGGAAGGCTCATTCTCAAAGAGGTGGCTGGTAAACTTCCTCCGCTCTCTGTCTCCTAGGGCCCACCGGGAGCCTGCTGTAGGCTTTATTCTGGAAGGTTCTGGCAAACCCTCTGGTTGCCCATTTTGAAGGTTTAAACATACTTTACATTTTTGTGCACTTAGTAAGCTCAGAGATTATCTGGTGCTAGAAATGATGACAGGATTAAAGATGCAAGAAAAAAGGTATTTCCATAGGCACTGGGACCCCTGTGCGGGTGTGTGCCCACCTCTCTTTTGCATATGAAAACGTTATCCATGTAATTTGAAAGCTATAAGCACGAGTTTTAAATACTTAACAAAGCAATCGAAAATTTTTATGCTATGTTATTACAGAAGGGACTCTTAAGAAATTTTCTCGTTGTTATAACCAAGGACAACAAAAGAGATTAGTGTTATCTTTGTACGGAACTTCTTTGTAATTATTGTAACACATTTGCAGATTTTTTTAAAATTTACATGCATCAAATGATTCCTCCTGATACCAAAAGGAGGTAAATAAAAACAATTGGTTTCTGTAATGGTGGTCAGAAGTGTAGGAAAAAGTGGGCCTCCAGTTGTGTTAGGAACTTTAACAAAGCAGTGCTAATCCCGTTCCTTAATACCTTGCTTGTGCCGTTAGGGTATGTAGACTGCCAGTTCACAGACAGTTTCTGCCTGAAGTCTTTGAGGGACATCAGATATTCCCAACTATCTTCAAGCAAAGATGATTATTGCTCTTTCTACTCACATTGCTGTTTTTAACAGAATTCCAGTTCCCCCTCCCATCCCCAAGTGTCTTTTTCTGGAAGAACGGCCTGATCCTCCCCTTCTGGGCCTAGCTGTCCAGTCCCTCCCTGAGAGGAACCCGGCCCCCTTCTCCCAGGGGGCGATGGGAAACAATGAGGTGACTGTACAGGCACACGTATCACTTGTCACAGCCTAAGGAGAAGGCCATTCCGGACATTTTCTTCGACGTTTTCTGTATTGAAAGGATGGTAGACGGTAAATGAGGCCGAAACCTCCCAGTTTTTATTCTCTTACTACATGTCAGAGCCGTCGGCACTGACTTCCACGTATCGCCCACTAAGATCAGCCTCTCTGCCACCATTAGGAAAGCTGAATGAGAACTGATGTAGCAGCAACAGAGGCTGCTTTTAACTTTATTTAGATCCTCTCTCTCTCCCTCTCCCTCCCTCTCTCTCTCTCTCCCTCTCTCTCTCTCCCTCTCTCCCTCCCCCTCCCCATTCTCTCTCTCAAATGTGTGCTTGTCTTTCTTTCTCTCTCTTACTTGATCTTTCCTCTTCCTCTTCTCTCATTTTCCTCCTCTTCCCTCTCCACCCCTCCCTCCACTCTCTTTTGCTTCCTCCGCCTCTTCCCCTCTCCTCCCCACCCCAGTTATTCTCCTCTTCCTCCTCCTGTCTCCCTACCCTCAACAATGCTGGCAGAGAGATTTTGTCCTGTTGAGGACATATTGTATTTTCAGTCCAGTGCTCTGTGGTGTGGGAGCTACCGTTATATTAACTCGGGGAAAACATTGTTCCCACACTCAGAGCTTTTGTTTCCATCCGAGGGCGTGGCCAGAGACCCCTAGCTTTCACCCACCTTCCTCCCCTATGGATGTGGAGAAAGAAAGAAGAGAGATTAACTTGGAGATTAAGCTTCTGATACCTTATCTGCAGGCTGCAGCAGGAAACTTTACTATAAACCCTGTTTAGTGGCTTATTTGGAAGAAAGATAAAGGTTTCTTCCATTTGAAAATGTATTCTTCTATACTCTCCCAACTGTAAATAATTCTAACACATTGTTACACTGACTTCTTTTACATATCTTTCTCCCTTCCTCTATGTGAGCACCTGGAGGAACAGGGATCATGTCTTAATCATTTCTGACTGCCCCTTTCACACAGAACTCACACATAGGATGTGCCTGCCAAAATCTTTATTAAGTACATTATATACAATGCAGCCATTATAAGGAATGAGAAAGAACAATTACTATATTTACATTTAAGCATTATATGTATTCATATACATTGAATGGGGGGAAAAAACAAAGCTGTGAGTCAAGCCTAAAATCTCACTTTTGAAAGATAGAAGTATGGCCCTGACCAGTTTGGCTCAGTGGCTAGAGGGTCATCCTGTGGACTGAAGAGTCCCAGGTTCGATTCCGGTCAAGGGCATGTACCTTGGTTGCGGGCACATCCCCAGTAGGGTGTGTGCAGGAGGCAGCTGATCCATGTTTCTCTCTCATGGATGTTTCTAACTCTCTATCACTCTCCCTTCCTCTCTGTAAAAAAATCAATAAAATATATATATTTTTTAAAGATATAAGTATGCCCTAGAATATAACCCAGAATCATGCATTAACCAGTCACCTCTGGAGAAGAACATCTGAGGCAGTCAAATACTCTGACTTGTTAGGATTAGGTTTTCTCCTGCATAAAGTGAAACTGACCAGTGTCATGTGACCAGTCTCTGCCCCATGCGAATAGACGTGCTCCCTGCTCAGACTTCCCAGGAGAGGGGCTTGTCTCTCTGTCTCGACTGCTCTTGTCCCTTCACCTCAGCTCTGATGGTCACCTTCTGTCTTCTTCAGTGTCATCATTGCTAGTTATTTCCCTCTTGTCATGCCAAGCTTCCTCCCTCCACCTTCTCCTCCCTACACCAACCAGCCTGTCCATTCATGCATGGATGGATGGATGGATGGATGGATGGATGGATGGATGGATTCATGGATGGATGGATGGATGGATGGATGGATGGATGGATGGATGGATTCATGGGTGGATGGATGGATTCATGGATGGATGGATTCATGGGTGGGTGGGTGGATGGATGGATGGATGGATGGATGGATGGATGGATTCATGAATAGATGGATTCATGGATGGATGGATGGATTCATGGATGGATTCATGGATGGATGGATGGATGGATGGATGGATGGATGGATGGATTCATGGATGGATGGATGCATGCATGGATAAATATATTCATGAATGGATAGGTGGACAGATGGATGCTTCAATTGACCGAACCTCCTTGGTCCTACATCTCTCCCAGTTACTGCCCCACCACTCTCTTCCCTTTAGAGCCCAACATCTCAAAATTTAGACTCCTTTATTACCCCACTTCCCAATCAGTCTGCACCTCTCTCTAGTCACTGGACTGGAATTCCATTCCCCCTTCAGTTTCCCTGAGACTTTCTGGAAGAGGTGGGAAGTGCATGCCTGGCTCTGTGCTCCAGGATCCTTGGAACCCTATAGGGCCCCTCACCACCTCTCCACTTAGGAGTGCAATCCCCGCACAGGGTGAGCCACAGATCTCTGTGCTTCCCACGCCCTGCAGCTCTGAGTTTGCTTGGCTAATTCTCTTCTCAAGGGCTTTTTGGTGTTCTCACTGCCCCGGGAGACTCCCTGGAGGTGCTGTGACCTGCTGATCCCTACCCCACCGAGGCTGCAGTTCACTAGCCCTGAGATACTCTAAAGCTGCTTCCTCATGGCCACACACTTGCCATGATCCTACATCCTAGGGTCTGGGAAGGTGTTTTGGTCCCAACATCTCTCAATGCTGCACAAGACGGAGCCCAAAGCTGCACAGCTGGACCCTTCCAGCTGCCCACACAGCTCTCTGAGCAAACTGCCCAGTTTTCCTTCCCAGATCCTATGCCCAACAAACCCTTCCTAGGGAGATGCCCTACCGTGGCCACAGTCTTCTTGTGTCCAAAACCGATGCACTGCCTTCACCCCAAACCACCATCGGTCCTCTTCAGTTCACTCAGGAGTGGGAAGAAAAAGTGCAGACATGGGGATGTGGGCAGTGGCCTGGGATTCTGACCCACTTGTACCTGTCAGGATGGTACCTGTGCAGAGGACAATGGCTGGAAACTAAGGCCCGCATTTCTCCGCAGAGCTCTGGCCCTAACAAGAACAAGATGGGGGAGCTCGAGCCGTCTACTATCTAGATGAGCGAGCCCAAAAGATATGCCCTGTCTCCTTTTCACCACAAATCCCCAGAGGTGTCCAAGTACTGTATCTGGGTGTGAGGAGGACAGGCACAGAGGGTACCAGCTCGCCACAAAGGCCTGGAACTGCCTTGCCAAGGCCTCTGCAGCCCCAGCTGCAAAGTAGCGCCGTGTTCCTGCTTTGCCTCACCAGCCACCTGGGAAGGAAATCAGAAGGGAGGAGAAAGCTGTGGGTCCTTCTCCCAGAGGGAGCAGCCACGTGGGAGAGGAGACAGGGATTGGTCTCACCACATTTTCCTTCACTGCCTGTCGCGGTGGATGAGAAAACATCTGCTGGGAGCCAGGGAACAGCAGCCCTCATCCTTCAAGTGGGAAGTGAGAGGAGAGAGGGGAGCCCTGACGCCCTTCTTCTGAAAGCCCACCCTGTCCCTCAGTCACTTAAACCCCGGCCCTGACCCTGGACTGACTGCCTTTGCCCCATTGTCCCCACCAGGCCAATGCCCCTCCTCTCCATGGAACTGCCTGAGGACTCAGCCTGAGCACACCTGCCGCTGCGCTGGCCTAACTGCCCCTCTCCTCGCCCCCCCACCAGAGTTTTATAGCTTCTGTCCTACTTTCTTTGCGATGCTGGGGTGGTCTTTGGCCTTCTCACATCCTTCAGCGGTTGCACCACCCACACAGAGCGTGGAAGATTCTTCGTGATCAGTCCTGTCCTCACTCCAGCCGGGCCTCCCATTACAGCCCCGCCTCGGGTCTGTGTGCGCAGGCACGTGCCCTGCCCCCTCTAGCTCTTCTCAGCCCCTTTTAGTGGCCTGTCTGCACCCGCATTCCTTACCCTGCGCTTCTGTTCACGCTTTTCTATCTTCTTGGATGTAGTCATCTCCTTCCTACTCCTTTCTCTTTTCAGAGTCCTGGTCAACCATAAAGGCCTAGCCCCCCCGGCCCCTCCTCCATCCGCCTCTCCTGCCCTGGAACACGCTTGTGTACCTACCAGTGGTGTGGCCCGAACACTGCATGGTCCTTATTTGTTTACACTTGTCTTCCAGCTACACAGGGAGCTCCTTGGGGAAGGGATCATGTTTTATTCATTTTTAAATTCCTAGCTTGTCAAACAGAGCTTGGCGTGCATTCCTGTGTCCTCAGAAAAAAAGGGGGAAGGAGGATTCTTGTACGAATGAATGTAAATGTGCTTTTAAACTGTAAATCGTTGTACAAGTGTCAGTTACTGTGGTATCCATGGCGCCCAGTGTAACAGGGCATTTGGAAGGCAGGTTTCCAAATAAAGACATGACTCATTTCTGGAAAAGGTGGAGCAGTTAGAGAAACAGAAGGAGCTTCCTCCAAAATAAAGGCAAAAGTCTTGAAGAGGAGTTACAGCAGAAGGCTTGGGATTTGGAAATGCTAACAACAGGAAGGAGATAGAAAAGCATAAGCCACAACATCAGTAGGTAGGCCCTGCTGGTGTGGCTCTGCGGTTGAGCATCAACTCATGAACCAGCGGGTCATGGTTCGATTCCCAGTCAGGGCACATGCCCGGATTGTGGGCTCGATCCCCAGTAGGGGGCTTGCTTGATGTTTCTATCTTTCTCTCCCTCTCCCTCTCTCTCTGAAATAAATTTTTTTTTTTAACTTTTTTAATCAGTAGGTAGAATTTTGAAATTTGAGCAGGATTTATGAACGGAAACTTTTTGAATTTGAATTCTTCCCCAGTTTCTACAGCATCTCTGCTGGATGGTTCCCCAGACCAGGGCTTCTCTTCCTATCTATCTTGAGGAACGTGTGTGTGTGTGGGGGGGGGGGGGGGGGGGGGGCAGGTTTACAATCAGCCACACACTGACACTTTTGAAAAATACAATAATAACAAGAATTAGTAGAAAACTAAAATAGAAGAAATCAGACGCTAACAATACAAGTCCCAACTTATCATTAGACTCGACATATCTCATTCTGTCAAAATGCTATAAAAGTTTCTACAGGCTTCCTCTCGATTTCTGCACTCACCTTGCTGCACATCAGTAACCAGCAGTTTAACTGGCTCCTGTTCATCCACACCTCGAATAGCACCAAATTAGATCATCACATATTTTCAATAATAAACATTACAAGGAATGGAAGAGTTAATGAGGAGAGGACACTCATGTGTAAATATTATAATGGTGGAGATCTTAAAGGCATATACTGATGGAGAAAGAAATACTTTAGGCTAAATTTAAAACTTTGTAACAAAATTATCCAAATGGTGAAAAGTGTGTGTGTGTGTGTGTGTGTGTGTGTGTGTGTCCCCAGAGTAGAGTAAATTCTTGATCCTCTTGGAGAATAATTGTTTTCAATGCAAAAGTTTTAAATTGATCCTTTATTGTTCACAATAAGGTAGCAACGGGTGCCAACATCAAGCCAATAAAATTAATAATCGGCCTGACAGGCTCTAATACATTTTTTGGTGTCCTTGCTCTGTCATTTGAGCACAGAATGAGCCGTTATTATCACTGAGCTGCAAACCTCTCATTTTGGCCTCAGATGATTACAGCTGCTAATGCAGTGCATGCTACAGTAGTTTTCAGGAACTGGTTTAAGTTTGAAGTATCATATTTAAAGGATTTAACTATGATCAGCAGGGGGAACAAGTTGTGGCCACAGGACTTTGATCTGTTTTCTAGAGCGGCCTGCAAAAATTTGGACTCCTAACGATCTATTTTCTCAACCATTTCAGAAAACAAGCAGCTTTTACAATCTAGTTTCTCTACCACAGACTCCGGAGTTTTGAAATGCTTTCAGTTGGCGATGGGCCATCATTTGTTGGAAGTGGGCCATGGTTCTTTGTCTCTCTCTCCCCAGATGAAATTCTTCAAGCCCCTTAACTCCATCTTTCCCTCACATGAAGAATGTGGCTTCAGGTTTCAGCAAATAAGCAAGCTTCGCACTTGAAGTGAGGAAAAGGATTGTTCGTTTTCTCATTAAACCCCAATGCAGCCAGCCAGGTGGAGTTGGCATGTGCCCGTCACCTTTGTCCCTCCCTTTGTCTTGACTTTTGGTGCTGATCATGCCCACTCATAGTCTCCTGTTTTACTTTTTAAATTTCGTACCCATCCATATCCTATGGTTCTACCTTCTTAATTTTGTGAACAATTTGTCCTTTTAAAATATTGACCAAACCCATTGAGGGTCAACCTATAAAGCAGAAGGTCAAGGTTCAATTCCCAGTCAGGGCACATGCCTGAGTTGCAGGCTCAATCCCCAGTGTGGAACGTGCAGGAGGCAGCCAATTGATGATTCTCTCGCATCATTGATGTTTCTATCTCTCTCTCCCTCTCCCTTCCTCTCTGAAATCAGTAAAAATATATATATTTTAAATGTTGATCAAAGTATTAAGCAGCTATCGGATATAACCATTCAGTACAAGTTCAATGTTAGCCCATCCTTTGGGACCATGTTCCATATATAATTTTATGAAAATATCAGTGAATACATGCTTTTGGAAGGGTTTTCTGTTCTTTGAGGGAATGTAGTTTAGTTTTCACGTGTTCAAAATGCTATTACATCAGCTCTAACTTCCTTCAGCATTTCTTATTTGATACTAATTCTGTATCCTGTGTGGATACGTAAGCCTCTTATAATTGTTCCATTCATGAAAGTAAGGAGACTAGGTCTTGGTATTGTGGGTTTTTAATGACAACTGCACTTAAACCTTGTGAGTCTAATTTCTTATTGAGATATTCACTCTCTTAAGAAGAACAGATGTTACCACAAAGCTTGTTTCTAAAAAAAATATGAACATGGGTTCATGCATGACAATGACCTTAATGCTAAGAAACTTGAATGTTTAAAGTTATTTGATGCCACCTGTGAAATGTGCCACTGAGAAAGTTAATGGTGAAACCTGCCTGTTTTTATCTGCCGAACATAGAGTGCAAGAGAGAATGGCTGGATTATTAAAAGAAAAGAAACGATTATCTGATGGTGCTTAAATTTCGCTTTCCCCTTTTGCTAGCTGCATCTCACTCCTGTTGTGTTTGTGACTGGGATGGGCCATGGTTTGTTGGAAGTGGGCTTTGGAATGAGGTTGTGGAGCTGCCTGATTTTCACAGGGTTCCTTCCTCTAAATGTTGCCGAAGCCCCTGTAACGTTTGGTGGACGGCCATGGTACATCGTTCAGCCCAGGGCAGGGGATTGTATTTATTTTCTATTTTACGTTATTTCAGCTGTTTTCACTTTTTTCTTTATGGTCTTCTTGCCTCCCACTGGGTTCCTTTTGCAAGCATTGCCAGGGGAAGAGGGAACACTCCCTTATGAACTCCTTAGCGCAGGGGGCGGAAAGGAGTTTCCCTCTCTCAGCAGTTCACATAGCTTCCCAGCCACGTACATTTAACCCACTGTGGTCTGAGCCCCAGTTAGCTCTGTTTGCAGCTATTTCTATGTTAAAACAAATAAATTCATTTCAGAGTTTTCCATGGGTCATTAACATAGCCTATTAGATAGCCTGAATCATGTGCTTTAAAAAAAAAAGTGTGTGTATGTGTGTGTGTGTGTGTGTGTGTGTGTGTGTGTGTGTGTGTTTATAAATTGGTATTTGGAGAAGAATTTAGTTCTATAACAACTGAGTTCTTTCTAATTTAAAGGTTATGTTTAAATCAACTTTGTCACTTTTTTCCAGTTTCATTAAGGTATTCACACACACACACAAAAGATATAATTGACATATAACATAGAATTAGTTTAAGGTATACAATATATACATATATAGTGCTATGATATGTTAACCTCACATAGTTACAAATTATTTTTCTTGTTATGAGAAATTTTAAGATCTGTATTTCTGGCTTTTCACTGTGTGAATTTTGGAGTATCTTTGAACATATCATGATATCATATCTTTCAAGGAAACAGCAGACGATGTTTTATGTCAAAACTCTGATATTATTGGTAACTTGTTATTATATTATCCATCCAGGGAAGCTCTAATGCATGTGGAGGTGGGAGTAGATAATGAATATAGATGATACTCTCTTTGCTCAAAATCCCCATTCTGTGAATATGTTAAGTATTATCATAATCAATAAAAGAGAGACTCTGTATTTTCATAGTAGAGTTAATGAGCACATTAGTTTAATAATTACCTAAAACTGATGTAAAAGGTACATCATGCAAACGAAAGATGACTTGCAGATGGACAGCAATGTTTGACCTCCTTCTCCTTGATTTCCTAGGATTACCTTGACTGCATCAGGGACCAAACCAAACTTCCTCTGGGGACAGAAGAAAGATCAGCGCTTTTTGGAAACATACAGGATATCTACCACTTCAATAGGTAAGTCAGTACACCAAAGATTGTTCTCACACCGGGACATTATAAATGTCTCTCAAATGAATGCAGCCTAAGAAAATATCTCCGGCCGCTGATTTGACTTCATAAAGAGTGTGAGCTCTCGTGCCATGAAGTCTTCCCCCTGGAAATATTCTTGTCTTGCATTTACTCAATATCCTGTCCCGCTCCATCCCCCTGGCTCAGACGAGAGACCTGTTTGCGCTGACACAGCAGTGGCATCTTCCTTCCACACCATGATGTGAACCAAGCACCCAAAAATCCATGCTGGCTTCATCTGCAGCGTCCCACCTCCATTGCATTTTCTGAAAATTTCTTCAGGCTGGGGTGTGGGCAGGACACCATAAACACACAATAAGTACTTGAAGTCATTTATATATTAATTCATATTCGGTAATAATGAAAGTTAAAAGTGATTGATTTAACTCAAACATGTATTAAGTACCTACTATGTAGTGGGCACTGGGCTTACTGGTAGACCGTGTTTGTAGTAAACAAGGCAGATGGAGCCGAAGGAGCTGGGCAAACATCAGTTATTAAAATGGAGTGTGATACTTTTTGGAAGACCAGGTAGTAGGCAGGTTAACCACAGACGGTTTCCAGAGTATCTGGGTTTGCTTCTCAGCTGAGCCATGGGCATATCCTTTGGTGAGTCTTTAATGGAGTAGAATAAACAATGTCCTCAGTTCAAGTCTTTGCTCAACTCCTCCTATCTCAAAGCACTTACTGGGCGCCCACACACACACCTTACCTGCTCTGCTCTTTCTCTCCCAGAATTCAGCAATTTCGAACATACGATATGATTGACTTTTAGGATACGTCTCTTGTTTCTCTATTTCCCCACCCCACTTGAAGAATACTGCCTGAGGGCAGGGATCCATGTGTTGTTGTTTTTACTGCCCAAGTGCCTAAAACAGGGCCCGACCCATATGGGCATCCGAACTTTTGTGGAATGACTGACTGAATGACTGACTGAATGAATGAATGAAATAATAAGAATATCTACCTCATGGTTACTGTGAAGCTTCAGTGAGCTGATCCACCTAAAGAGCCTAGCTCACTGCCAGCACAAAGGAAACACCAACATATTAACCAGGGATGACATCAACTGTGCTATGGTAAATCCCACTGTGAAGTTCTACAGTGTCCTGTCATCGTGTGCCTCAGCCACAGTGCAAATGATAAATCCCCCCTTTTCACGTTGAAATTGGTATATGTGAGCTCTTTGAGGGCAGGATCCACATCTCCTTGGCCACCGGTGAGTCCCTAACCCCTAGCGCAGCCTGGCCTCTGGGAGACGTGCCAACTGAATTGCATCAACTCATCCTTCAAATTTGAAAACCTAGGATGTCAACAATACAATACCGGTGTTGTCACATCTCTGTCGTATGATTCAGTAAACTTCGAAACCCAGTTTGCATGTTCCAAGACAGTGGTTCTCAACCTGGACTACTCACTAGATGGAATCACCTGGAAGCCTGTTTTGTTTTTTTTTAAATATGGTAGCTCCTACACCCAGAAATTCTGGTTAATTAGACTGGTGTGGGGCCAGGGCATCAGGAATTTTTAAAAGGTCCTCAGATGTTTGCAATATGCACCATGGTTGAGAAACACTGTCTAGATCAAATAAACACAGTAATAAGAAAATAGTGAAAGGACAATAAAAAGCTGAACTAGGGAATGTAGAGTCCACATGTTCATGGAATGTGTTGGTGTGAGAGCAACCCCCAACCCCCATGTTGCAGTCTCCCATGGTAAAACCCTTCGAGCCTTCCAGAACCCACCCATGGCACTGGAACCTGGGAGGAGGGAGGAGGCCTAGATGCTGGGAGGCCGCTGGCGTAGCCTCCCTGTGGTTTGGCTGTAAGCTGATGGCAGTGACTTTGTCTAGTGCTTACTTCAGAGGCCACAGAGCTTCGTGTGTGTGATCCCCTTACATGCCTCCCCTGGGCCTCTCTGACTCCAGACCCATTGTGGCGTGATCCGGGAAGGGTTTTCCACTCCCTGCAGTTCAAATCTTCATGCGTCTCCTAATGTAAAGAAAGATCAGGATGGAGTGGCTGCCTGCGTTGGCAACATGGGGCCTTGGCCATGGAGCCCCGGCTGCAGCAGCTGGAAGACTGAGAAGACCTTTCTAGTCCTGAATTGGTTCCCTGTTCTCTTCCCTTTGGCCTTCTCTCAGCGAGGAAGTCAGACGTGTCCGAAATAACCCGAGTCAGAGTGAATGAGTACCCGGATGATATGCGAGGCATCTGTGCAGGGCCACAATTATGTGAGCATGTTCGTGCCTGTCCCTTCTGCTGATCACATTTACACAGCTTCCTGCACATGCACTACCACATTTCATCCTCTTAGCTCTCTGAGGGAGACCAGATGCACATCTTAGAGACTGGGTACCCACCTGTAGACGAGGCATCAGTGGTACTGAGTAGAAAGTCCTTTGCTCCAGGATGTAGAGCTGGAAACCCAGCAGAGCCTATTTTGAGTTGTCAAAACTCTATTGGTGGTATTTTTGTTGTTATTATTATTAGTGACTCACTGCACAAAATTCGTGCAAGGGGCTTGGCCCCAGCCCCCGCCCACTGCTGCCACGGCTCCCGGCCCGCAGCCACAGCAGCCAGGGGGTGGGGGGGAGGGGGGGGCCTCTGCTGCTTCTGACACAGCCCCCCACCCACTGTGGCTTTGTCCGGAAGGAGTCTGGAAGGATGTCTGGTCTAATTAGCATATTACACCCTTATTATTATAGATTATTATTATTTCATTATTATTATTTTCAAGAATATCTTCTTGTTCAGCTTTTACAGTTGAGTTGTCTATACTATTATGTTCCTATTCACTTCTTTTTTCTTTCTCTTAAATCTGGAGTCTAAATTTAGAGCTCAGATGTCCTTGCTATTAGATTTGGTTAAATAAGAGTATGGATGTGACTTTTTATGTGAATGCCTCTTATGAATCCTTTATTATAAACCACCCCACATCAATTGATTTCAAAGATATAACTGCCCAGCAAATCTATGATTGGGGTTTGAAATAATTTTAAAGTTTCTATTATTAGTTCAGGTCCAGGTTTTTCAACATCATATAATATTATTCTGACCAACTAAGCAAGTTTTAAGTCTGTAAAATTAAAGAGGCCAAAAAGGAAATGGTTTTATACTGGCCTGAACATTTCAACTGACTAGATTTTGTTTTTCAGGAAATATTTCCAAAATACAGAAAAGCATAAAATACTATGATAAACACCCATGAACCGTCCCTGCTCTATCAAAGCTTTTCCTCATGCCATATTTGCTTTAGAAATTCTATAAAGCATAACAACATTACAAATAATGTTGAAGCACCATGAGTACTCCTCCCCACTGCATTTCACTCTGGGGAGAATGGCACAGTGATGGTAGACCAGTTCTCCAGACTGAGGACAAGGGAGGGGAACCTGAGATTGACAGTGTTTGCCAATTCCTATGGCGCAAACACTCCCACCCCAGCAGATTTCAAGCTCCTAACAAGACATCACTGAACATGGAATTAGGAATAAATATGCAGAATTGGCTCTGGCAAGCCAGTATAATCGGGCTTTATATGTCACTGTAACTGTAACTACTATCCAAGACTTGGTGTTTCATTCCCAAGTATGATTTTGTGGCCATGACTATATGTGTAAGCATTTATTTAAACTATGTAACATGCTTTCACTCATTTCAAGCATAGCAAAAATTATGTCAATTTTTACAAATCTTTTTCACTCAATGTTTTTAAAATTTATAGCTCTACTTTGTTTATTCTAACTGCTGTGTACTATTCCACTGGGGGAATACATTACTTTGCCTTTTGCTGATTACAGTAAGACCCAACATCTTTTCTTATTTATTGGCTCACATCCATTGCTTACCTGTCTGTCGGGATGTTTCTTTTCCATGTTGTTGTATAGGAGTTGTTGATGAATTCTGGCTGGTGATCTTGTGAGCTGCATATTATGTCCTCGTTAAGACTTGTGTTTTTTTTAACTTTCATTGTGGTTTCTTTGAAAAGAAGTTGTATAATTCATAAGTTTGACTACACTAAATAAATATACTTTTTATAGCATGTGGGTTTTGTGTTGTGTTTAAAAAATTATCTTCTGTTCTCAGTTCATAAATTTATTTTTTCTGTAGAGCCTTAAAATCTTGCTCTTTATACATATCTTTAATCTAACTAAAATCGATAGAAGTATGGTATATGTTAGGAAGCCCAGATTCTTATTGTCAAATGGCTAGCCAATGGTCCCATCACCACGGGTTGAAAATACACCCTCTCCATGCTGATTTGTAGTTCTGCATTCTTTCCAGGTCAGGTTTGCATGTACACATGGGTCTGTGGCTGGGCTCTGTACTCTGTTTCGTTGGCCTATTTAATTATCCCTGACCCATATCAAATGTCCTAATTATTAAGCCCACATTGCTCTTCTTCAGCATTGGCTTAGCTTTTCTGGACTCTGCACTGTCAAGTTCAATGAAGAACTCTGTTGGGATTTTTATTGAAATTGCTTTAATTTATAGATTAATTTGGGCAGAATTGACATCTTTACAATATTGAGTCATCCCATCCATAAACATAATCTCTTTAATCAAGCCTTTTAAAATGCTCTGTAATAATGTTTTCTAATTTACCCATCATTTTCATACATGTTATTTTAAAATTTCTATTTTTTTATTGGCTTCTAGTGATGCTTTTGATTTTTATATGTTAATAATGTATCCAACTGACTTTCTAAACTTTCCCATTACTTATAATTGTGGTTTATAGATTTTATTTTTTTCTGTACAGACAGTGGTATCTGAAAATGAGAACTTTTTTTGTCTTCCTTTATAATTCTACCCCTTATTTTTTTTCTTGTCTTATTACTTTGACCAAGTCCCACCACATAATGTTGATTAGATGTTGACATCCTTATCTTTTTTTTACATTAGCAGGAATGCTTTAACCATTAGCAGGAATGTTTTACCATTAAGTGTGATGTTTGCTCTGGGATTTAGATAAACATTTCTTCCTCTTTTGCTAAGATATTATTGTGAATGAATGTTGGATTTTATAGAATGCTTAATATGCCTCTAAGAAAATTAGCATATGTCTTTCCTATTCATAATGTGGTAAATTATATAAATAGGCTTTCTGATTTGAATCATACATATATTACTGTAATAAACCTACCTGGTGATGATGTTTTATATATTTATACACTGATAAGTTTGATTTGTTTGTATTTTTTTAAAGATTTTTTCATTCATGTTCGTAAGTGACAATAGCATATTATTCTTTCCTTGTACTGTCATTGTTCAGTGTTGGTATATAGCTAGATTTAAATTTTATTTCACAAGTATTCCAACATGAAATGTTTTGGAATGTAATTGAGACTTCGTTTTTGTTTTCTTTTTTATGCCAAAATCTCGCTTTCTCTCCTAAACTCTATGATAGCCTAGATATTTAAGTTTCTGGTTTTGTGTCTGGAAGAAATCTCCAAATGGTCAGGAAACTAGGACAGTCAAAACACACACACACACACACACACACACACACACACACACCACTTTCCCCATTTTAACTTGCCCCCCAAATCCCAAAAACTATATTTTTCGCTGCTAATTAAAGAAGAAATGTCAACTACTGTATACAGCATCACTCTCTTGGAATAGAAAAGAGTTATCTAAACTATAACTTGAATCTTTCTTTAAGAATAAAGAATGAGGAGCCCTGACAAGGCTGGCTCAGTTGATTCGAGTGTTGTACTACACCAAAAAGTTGTGGGTTTGATTCCCGGTCAGGGTACATACCCAGGTTGCGTATTTGATCCCCAGTTGGGGTGCATCTGAGAGGCAACGAATTGATGTTTCTCTCTCACATCAGTGCTTCTCCCTGTATGTCTCTCCTTCTCCCTTCCTCTCTAAAGTAAAAAAATAAAATATAAAAAGAATAAAGAGTGAGGAAATAGAAACCATGTCTCCATATGTGAATGAATATTGGATTTTTAATTTATATTTTAGCAAATTAAAATCATCAGATCTCCCTTCCTTCTTCAAAAGATGGAGTAAAAATATCCTTTTTCCTTCAACTCGTCTTCAATACCTACGTGAAATCACTACTGTGTGTAAAACGCTGGGCTAAGTCTAGTGGTATAGAGATTAATGACACCATGGACAGCAGAGGCAGTAAGTCGTATAATCAGGGAGTGAACAAAATGCTTGGGGAACTCTGAGGAGCATGCAGTTAATTTTATCTGGAGGAGCTAGTGAAAGCTTCACAGAGCAAATACCATATTCATATATCTTACAACAAAAAAGGGATTGGGGCCATGCTTTTTTTTCTCCCTTGAAATGTAATTTAGAAGATGAATCGTGGGATACATATCACAATAAGGCAAGGGAAGGCAGTTCTCTGTTCTTTCAGTGCGTTTTCATGCCACCACCATGTCTTTAACTTCTGCTCAATGGTCGAAATATTTTTAGCCACAGGCTTCTTTCATGTGAATTTTTCAAGGCCAGTGCTAATGTATCAGTAAAATGAATGGCACATTTAGTACCGTTCATCTCACCTGGTGTTCCGCTCCCACATGTGCCCCTGTGATGCCATGACCTACTTAGGTGGGTGGGAAAAGGAGGTGGCTGCTGAGTCTATTGCAGAGCAGGGGTGGGGGGGGGCCGACGTTCCCCAATCTCGTTCAGTGTGAGGCAGTCCAATCTTCAAGGTCAAAATACTGTTCCCAACTTCAAGTTCACATCAGTGGTCAGAGAAAATTTTGTATGTAATACGTTCTGCAAAAGAAAACAGTGTTTTCTCTAATTTCCCATCCAAACCAAGAACTTGAACTCAAGTAAAAAAAAATCGTATTTTCTTTTTTAATATGTTTCATTGATTTTTTACTGAGAGGAAGGGAGAGGGATAGATAGTTAGAAACATTGATGAGAGAGAAACACCAATCAGCTGCCTCCTGCACACTCCCCACTGGGGATATGCCCGCAACCAAGGTACATGCCCTTGACTGGAATCGAACCTGGGACCCTTGAGTCCGCAGGCCGATGCTCTATCCACTGAGCCAAACCAGTTAGAGCTGTATTTTCTTTTTTATAGCCCTACTCAAAAAGGAGAAAATATATGGAACAGTTACTCAGGGGAAAGGGAAAATACCCCAAACCTGAATGTAGGATGACTCTAATTTTAGTTTTGAGAACAAAACACAATCCGTGAGTCACCCCTTCCTGCTAATATCCACGTGGAGTTGCTCATTAGTTGCACTGGTGCACTGAGAAACCTAGTCCCCACCCCGCCAGGCTGTAACTCGAGAGGGACAGCCCTGCTTCTGGTCTTTATGGAGTGTCTTCAGCGGCTGCTATACCACGTCCCATGGCCCCATCTGTGCGCCCTTAGTAGGTGGCACATTTATGTTATAGTTAGTCTTCTTTTTGTATCTCCCACACTCCCTGTTGTTCATCACACTCCAGCCACAGGGCTTCCTTTCTATACTTCGCTTAAGAACACCCCAAGTTCCTTCTGTCCTGGACTCACAACCCGTTTCTTAAATGCCTTTCTCTTGTAGCCCTCCCTATGCTCAAGTATCACCTTCCACAACTACCCCAACACCTTCCTCCCTCACCCAGCCTCCGGTGCTCTCCATCACGGCACCCTCTTTATGTTTCACATCATATAGTACAATGTCATATTATTATTTTCACATTTCTTATTACGTGATAAGGTGCTATGGTATGTGAATTTCTCCTGTAGTTTCATTTAGGAATTCGTTTTTTAGCAAAATGGGTTTTTAATACTTGATTTTTTGTGTAAGAATACTTGACATGAGCCCTAACTGGTTTGGCTCAGTGGTTGAGCATCAGCCTGCAGACTGAAGGGTCCTGGGTTTGATTCCTGGTCAAGGCATATGCCCTGGTTGCGAGCTCAATCCCCAGTAGGGGGCGTGCAGGAGGCAGCCGATCAATGATTCTCTCTCATCATTGATGTTTCTATCTCTCTCTCCCTCTCCCTTCCTCTCTGAAATCAATAAAAATATATTTTTTAAAAAAGAAGAATACTTGACATGAGATGTACCCTGTTAACAAATTTGTAAGTGTACAATACATTATTGTTCACTTGGGTGTAATGTTGTACAGCAGATCTCTAAGATGTATTCATCTTGTTTAACTGAAACTATATGCCCATTGACCAGCAACTCCTCCATTTCCCACACCCCCAGCTCCTGGCAACCACCATTCTACCACCTCATTCTAGGAGTGTGGCTATTTTAGATTCCTCATATAAGTGGAATCATGACAGTATTTGTCTTTCTGTGACTGGCTTAATTCATGTAGCATATGTCCTCAAGTTTCATTCATGTTAGGGCATATTACAGAGTTTCCTTATTTTTTTAAGGCTAAATAACACTTCATTGTATGTATGTTCCACATTCTAGATTTTTTATCCATTCAGGGACGTTTAGCTTGTTTCTACATCTTGGCTTTGTCTTTGTTTGTTTGTTTTGAGCTTTATTCTTGTTCTTTAATTATTTTCTTTGGCTTTGTGTTAACAGTTGCAATGAACATGGGAGTGCTTATGTCTCTTCAATATCCTTATTTCAATTCTTTTGGATAAATGCCCCAAAGTGGAATTGGTGGATCATATGGTAGCTCCATTTTTTTATTTATTTTTTAAGAACCTCCATACTGCTTTCCATAGTAGCGACACCATTTTGTATTCCCACTAGCAGTGCACACAGGTTCCACTTCCTCACATCCTTGCCAACATTGTTGTCTTCTGTTTGATGTTGTGTTTTTTAGTTATTCAGTTATTAACTCTGTCGCCCCTGATGAGAACATAGTCACCATGTGACAGGGCCTTTGTCTATGTTCTTTACTCTCTAAACCCAGTACCTATAACAGTGCCCAACAAAGGAGGCTTTCAGTAATGACTATGTTGAATGGAGAGCAAGCAAGGTGGTGGGCCAACTATATCAGGATGAGAGCCCTGATGACAAGGGAATGAGCGAGTTCCCATTTCGTCCTCCTCACTGTTCCCATTTTTAGTGTGTGTATCCTATTTTAGAAAAGAGTGGGAAAGGAGAGCTGGCCGAGTGACTCAAACAAGGCCTCCCATGTAGGCAGGTACCATGCTGAAGGCACCATGATGCAGAGTCCAGCCCTCAGCTTTCTCAAGTCAATCAGGAAACAAATCTTTCAGTCAATGTGTTTATAATGTAGTGCAGAGCTGGCATTCAGAGCCCTGACACTAACCCCAGCCGAGGCCATTAATTATTAGCTGTGTGGCCTAAGGTAAGCCACCTCCTTTTTAAGGAGCCATGGTTTCCTCACCTTACAATTAGGGGTTGGGACTGGAAGGTGTCTGAGCAACTTCCCAGATCTGTGGTTCTTAAGCAATTAGCACCAGTTACTCATTCACCTGTGAGCTTTACCTAGAGTCTGGGTGGGTCCCCTAAGACACTTCCTCCTGCCAGCAAGTCAACTGTGGAGATGAAATTAAAGCTGCAAGGAGAGCTTGATGAACATAACATTTAGAACTCAAGGAGTTAACTGTTGTCAAGGAGTATTTCTATTAAGCTATGAGAAGTGACATGATGAATTCTGCTCAAAATTCTTCTGTGCCCAGAAAGAGAATTAATATTGAAAAACTGGACACAAAACCTACATCCAAAGCACGGCATCCTCCAGGAATGGGAACACTGGACCAGAAGCATGGCTTCTTCGGCTATTCTTTTTCTTCAACCTTTTATCTCCATCCAGTGTTTCGGTCCCAATGATTAGCTTTCAACTGTCTTTAATTTACTCCTACCCATCTTTTATTTATTTGAGCCAAACTGATGACATAGGCTAGGGAGTAAGATCTCAAATGCTAAAAGATATTGATATAAATATCAGAACTATATTTTCCAAACTAAAAATAATCTTACAAAGGGAATGTTTTTATGACAATATTAGGAAAGAATTTTCAAATTGGGACTCTCCTGAAATCATACATTTGGTAAAAGACCCTTTCAAAGAGCAAGATAGACCAATAGATTTCAAAGTAATGGTATAGTTAGCACATTGGTATAATTTCAGACTCCAACAAACCCCTAAGAAACTATGACTAATATCCAAGAGAGATATCCCCACTTATCTGAAAGGCTATTAAAATATTCCTCCCTTTTCTAATGACATATGTGTGTGAGTCAGGACTTTCCTCAATACTTCAACCAAGATAGCAGATTGCAATAGATTGAATGCAGAAGCAGAGATGAGATTCTATCTGGGTTAAGGTAGACATTAGAGACTTGCAAAAATTTTAAAAAATGCTACTCTTCTCACTAATTTTTTTTTTTGGTTTTATAAAATCTATTTTTCACAGAAATTTATGTTAACATAATTATATTTATTATGAAGTGAATTGATGGATTTTTTAAAAAATTGTTGTTTTAATTTTTAACATAGAACATATCAATAGATAGAACCCACGTAAATATCTCTTCAGAGCGTAAAAAAGTTCTAACACCAGTAGCTGAGAGCCGCTGCCTGGGAGCGAGCGCTGTACTTCTGCACAACGTTTACGGTCAGCCCTGAGGTGTCTCACCTTCAAACAGAAAAGGACACATAAAGATCCCGGATATTTGGCGAGAGCCTCTAACATGAGTGACAGAAGCAAACGTGATCAGAAAGAAAGGAGCTCGGCCGTAACCAAGGAGCAGGAACAAAAAGTCCAAAATAGTAACGACAATATCATCCTTGGAGATCAAAGGTTTTACCTCCTTAACTAAGAACAGACACATAGGAAGAGCTTTCTTTAAAAAAGAAAAAACATCTGAAATGGTATCTGAGAAACAAAGTTTCCAGCACAGGCGCTGGGTGAAGGGCGTCGTCAGGATGGTGTTGGGGAGAGAACCCGCAGACTCAGAGGGCCGCCTTTTCAGATGGGAGCGGGAGGACAGAGGGACCAGGAGGTGGTCACCAGAAAAGAATGCACCAATAGATGACCTGATGTTTGCACACAGTGAGAGGAGAGTTACACTCTGGCGAAAAGTTTAAGGATAAATTAGTGGTGTGTACTTAGATACAAAGGAGAGAGAGAGAGAGAGAGAGAAAGAATTTTAACTCCAGGGGAAACATGGTTATATAAGAAAGGAAATGTAATTATGTTGTCTTTCAAGGCTCATGAGAATAATATTTATAATGTAATAATATCTAAAAATGTAAGCTCTGACTTTAATCAAATTTCATAACAGAACTCATTGAGAAGATGGGAGGTGGGCGGGTTTAAGGAAATTCAGAAGTAAATACCACACAAAACCGAAAATAATGAAAATGTGGCATCAGCATGTTTAGAAACATGGGTACATGCAGCAGACACGGCTACAGCGGAACATGCTTCTAGAGTCAGACAGTGGCAATCGAAGGTGGGAAACAGAACGCAAGGCTATTTAAGTTATTGAACATGTAGTGCACAGCTAATTAAACACTCAGTATAGTAAAATATGCATTAATACAGCAGTGCAACAAGGAAATGCGTTAACATTTACACTGAGAATGCCCTTTGACCCAGCAATTCCATTTGTAGAATTTTATCCAACTACGCGAAATTAGTTAAATGAATTATGCTATTTTTACCCAATGAAATATCATGCTGTTACTTCAAATAAGGAATTATTTTAAAAATAATATAGATTTACATCTAAGAAAAGATCTTTTCTTCCCTAGCACCGTGGTTGGCAAACCGCGGCTCTCGAGCCACATGCGGTTCTTTGGCCCCTTCAGTGTGGCCACGAAGTTTCATTCGCACTATACATGCGCGCCTGCACGTGGTATTTTGTGGAAGAGCCACACTCAAGGGGCCGCAGTTTGCCGACCACTGCCCTAGTATATCTTTCCTCTAGAGCACAACCTTTGTTTAAAATTTTATATTTGTTAGTGTGATAGAATGTCCGACTCCTCCAATGGATTCCAAGCTCCGGAGACCCGGGCCAGAGACCGGCTCTGTTTGCTCACTAATGTATTTGCTCGTGGTGCTTGCACAGTCCCTGGTGCGTTGAACGCTGTTTGATGAATGAATGAGTGTGTGTGAGCACCCATGGCGACAGTGAGAAACACCTGGAAGACGTAAATGTTGGTCAGAGCTTATCTCTGAGTGGGAGAGTTACAGATCAGACCAAAGTTTAAATTCCTGTCCCTTCATGACCTTGGAAAGCCCCTTATCTGAGCCTTGGATATAATGACAATAGGTCCTCAGTTATCCAATTAAATGATGCCTTGTAAAGGCCATATAAATGTTTAAACACCTAAGGCAGTGGTTCTCAACCTTCCTAATGCCTCGACCCTTTAATACAGTTCCTCATGTTGTGGTGACCCCCAACCATAAAATTATTTTCGTTGCTACTTCATAACTGTAATTTTGCTACTTTATGAATCATAATGTAAATATCTGATATGCAGGATGTATTTTCACTGTTACAAATTGAACATAATTAAAGCATAGTGATTAATCACAAAAACAATATGTAATTATATATGTGTTTTCCGATGGTCTTAGGCGACCCCTGTGAAAGGGTTGTTCAACCCCCAAAGGAGGCGTGACCCACAGGTTGAGAACCGCTGGCCTAAGGTATATAAAATGCCCTCAACCATAAAACTACAATCTAATATTTCCTTTTTTGTTTGTTTGTTTGTTTGTTTGTTTATTAGTGGACTTTTGCAAGATTTGGAAAACTGTGAAAATGATCCTGTGGCCATAGCAGAATGTTTTGTGTCCAAGGTAAGCAGGGTTCGTTTTTCTGGGCCAACAACACAGATACAGAGCACAAATTGTTTTCATTTTACCATTAAAATGACTTGTTTGTTTCATGGTGGGTGAAGTTAGCCACCAATCTCACTCTGGCTTTTTTTTTTTTTTTTTTTTTTTACCAGCAAGGGGAAAAATAGACTTTCCGCAATAAGTTAGGAAATATTAAGTTAGTAGTTGTCCTGGAATTTGTATAGCAATTGTATGATGTTACTCGGCTTTCATAGAGAAAATCTTTAAATTTGGGGAAATTAGGGAATAAAAGAATATTAGAAAAATAAATAAATGTAAAATACTACCAGACCAATTAGACTATAAATATTTTATGTATAATATATAGGGCACTAGCTGAGGCTATATAATTATCATTTAGGGGCTAAATAGAAGCAGAGTTCATCTCTGACATCGTAACCATGTATTCTTATTTTCCTACATTTTTTCTTAACCTGCATTGATGGTTTAGGAAAACACAAGGAAAGGCATTTGACTTTTAAAGCTTAAATGGCAGTTGGTGCGTACTCTGTGCCCAGAGAGGAGATAGAATTCGGAAACATACAAGGCAACCCTTTCCAACATTGTTTTCTGGACGTACATATAGAATCCGATCGTCAGTGTCTCTGAAAAATTCAACAGCTTTGGTTTGGAAAACCTCTAGCAGAAATGGTTTTGCCGCAAAACCTTGTGTGATTTCTGCAGTTGTGGTTTCACAGGTACAAAGGGTTAAGCAAAGCTCAGTGCTTTGGGATCAACCAAGAATTAACACCTCTTCTCAAGCTCCAGAGTCTAAGGCAAGTCCAGTGGGAACTCTGAGGTATCCCCCCAGCCTGACCTGGCTCCGCGCTTGCCCCACGGGGTCATGTGCGAGCGACGGCAGCAGATCCATCCAGTGGCTTTGGGCCCAAGCATAGCACTCTGGGCTGTATTGCAGTGTGGTTCCTTAAAGGCAGCTGACGGCCTGGTACATAAAACACTCCTGACTTTGTGGGTGGGTGTGGGTGTAGGCGTGTTAACTTGTGAAATGTTTGTGCACACATGGCTGCGTACAGTTCTTTTCACAAGTTGCCTATGTCGTAATTCATTCTCCTGAAGGGTGGGAATAGGAAAAAGAGAAGGAAAATGAAAGCAGGAGAAATGGGTCAAAAGATATGCCAAGTATATCAAAGGAGATATGTTAAAGTAACCGCAGCACATAAACAACACCGAGGCTTTTGGAGGCGTTTGGGCTTTTACTGGTAACTGTAATCACAAGTTGATTAAAGACGGTCCAGCATATGCTTAGCTCCGGCTTAATTATTCACATAAAAGTCTGTTTATGGGCCACGTTGCCAACTCCCAAATCTCATTTTTCCTTGTAATAGTGCCAGGTTTAATTAGAAGACCGACTCGGGCAGTCCGCACGCTCACATGTGAGCAGGGAACTGTGCGGGGGTGTTGGGTCCTGGCACGACCTGCCCTTCACTCAGCACCCTGACATTTAGAAGATGCTGCGCTTTCTGAAGCCCAAGCAGCTGCTCAGCTCCGCGAGGACGGAAAATTGCTTTAATTGAGAGGCCATTAATGAAAGAGGCAAAGCTGGCGGTTGACTTGGGCTTTCATCTGAAGCACTGGGGCCTGCACAGATTCACCTTTGACCTCACACTTGTGGTCTGAGTGGGTTACAGAAATTCCTACTGACAACCGGAGAGACCGTGCGCAGGTCTCAGCTGCTGCTCCTCGCAGAGCAGAGTGCAGAGGCCACTCTCCCGAGGGACAGAGATGAAGGTCCCTCCCGGGCAGGCCAGGCTGCCCGACCCCCCTGCCCCTGGCTGAGCATTCCTCTGCTCCCAGGACTCGAGAAACACCCAGAGAAGACTTACCTCCATTTCCTGCCTTTACCTCCACCCTCTTTTCCATCCCTTATCTTGACTGTGACCTGGGCTGACCCTGGGTTACATTTAACAAGGAGACAGAGTTTGTCTTCAGAGATCCAATGCCCCTATTAGCCTCCTCCTCTCCCTTGATGCGTGGCCTTCCTCCATCACTGCCTTTCTCCCTCCAGTGCCCAGACATGCACACATGTGTGCACCCCCCCCCCCCCCACACACACACACACACTTACGGAACGTATCCCCAGGAAATGCTGGTATCCCATATTTGTATCAGGCCAATGTCACCTTACCCATGTGCTCTTTACAAATGAAATCTTTCTCATTGTGTCCAGGGAAACTTTATTAAATAAAAAATTTTAAATCTAATCCTACTTGAGTTTATCAGGAAGAATTCTAAATAAAAATTCCTTTTAAATCAGAAAAAAATGTATTTAAACCATTGAAGTTCTAAAAAGTAAAATAAAAGGCACTATGGAGAATAATTCATTGACCTTGAATTGTTTATTCTGACTCTGAGAGTTACAATCAAAAATATAAAAACCTAGCTTCTGCCCCCTTCCCCACCCATCTGAAAACCTCTTTCCCTCAGCCATCTAGGGAAACATTTGTCAAGGACCTTGAAATTGACCAAAAGGTTATTGGGTGCCTACAATAGAAAACCTCCCATTGCCTTCAATGGAAAAAAGCTTAAGGACGGCTCCTTGGAGGAAATAAAGCCTTAGTTCAGTGTCAAAGGATGTGCAGTGGCTCTCCAGTGAAAAAAGTGGGAAGACAGTGGGCAGACACACACAGCTCTTTTCATTGGCTTTGAATTAAATTACAAGTCTGTCAATTACAGATCACGGATAGCAATAAAGGATCTTGGCTACAGACATGCCAATGGATACTGTCCCATAGAGAGACAGTTGATTTCCTTACTCACCCATCTCTACAGAAAAAGCCACTTTTGTGTCATTTGTAAACTTATTTCAGCATTCCTCACTTATCAAAGTGTGATACTTTTATTTCTTCTTTGACCCAGTTGTAATATCTTACCACCTTCCTCATTAATTAACAGGGTAAATAAAATCTTTGACAGTGTTCATGTTATATGTGTGTGAATGTCATGGTTCTACCTTTTAAAACAATTATCCTTTAAGAGCAAGAAGTAGTGATTGAATATTTCCCCATATTTGATTGGATGACTAAACATCTGAAAGATTAAGAAATACTAGGGAGCGTGGAATATGACCATAGCAAAAGGCAAGAAACCCACACTGGTTAGTCAGACATACTGCACTGAGGCATTGCTAACATGCCAGATCTGGACAGATGGGAAGACTTGGGTCCAGCTGTCAAATAATTTCCAGCTTAGCAGAGGAGAGGGGATTCAGTGGTTCAACAAGTATATCCCAGATGAGCACAACATGGCGCCTGTGCTGCAGGAACTCACAGCCGGGAGTGGGAGATAGACAGGTACACGGAACATGTCACTATCCTTTGGGAAATGCCACAAGAAAGGTAAGTATTGGATTTTGTGGAAGCCCAGAGCAGGAGCAGTTGGCTCAGCCCAAAAGCTTAAGGAAGGCGCCTTGGAGGAAATAAAGCCTTAGTTCAATGTCAAAGGATGCCCAGTGGCTCTCCGGTGAAAATGGTGGGGAAGACAGTGGGCAGACATAACTGCAGACAAGCCGCTGCTTTCTCATACCCTGCACATGCTTCTCGCGTGACATTTAAATCACCCACTTCTGTTTCTCTCCCACACTGCAAATCCACCGAAGGACTATGAGCACCGGGGCAGAAACCTTCTGTTCCCCCTCTTCCTTTTTCCCCCCTCTTCAAATTTCCCTAACACGGCAGATGCTTGATGAGTGTTTATTGAACTCAAGTGCATGTGGATTCTAGATATGACACAAAGTGGATAAAAAGGCGCAGATGTTTGCCACAAGGGCTCAGGAGGCGGGCTCATGTTGTCGGAGAAACAGATTTAAAAGGCATGTGTGCTGTTTATTTGTATTGTTTTTAAGTGGCTGATGATGTCTCTGCTTTTTTGCCTATGAAAGTCTCTTTTGTTGCCTTACAGAGTGAAGATTTCCACATTTACACCCAGTATTGCACGAACTACCCGAGGTAGGCTGTGGGGGTGCGCGGCCATGTTTTCCTTCGCTTTCAGATCGTCTTGAGTCAGTCAGTCCAGTGGATGTTGGTGTTGGGTGTTATGTGGCTGGCACTGTGCTGAATGCTTTGGGAAAAGTGGAAAACCCGCTGAGCCCGGATCACAGGGGTGCCCCACGCTGGTCCGTTCAGGCTTTGGGCTCCCAGGAGAGCTGCTGTAGGGAAGATCATGAAAGACCCTCCAAGAGACCCAAAAGGTTGCGAGGTGTCCTTCCGTGGAAAGCCAAATAAACACGTGTTTTTTGCTAGACATTTTGTCTAGTAACTCTTTTGTATGAGTGCCTGGTTCCTAAAAGTCTCTGAAGGACTACCACCGAATGTATATAATCTGGCTGTTTTTTGCTGTCAGTTCTATGAACTATGTAAGTTTTATGGAGTTCAGAGAAAGGAAAGATCATCAGTTTAGGAGAGAAGAGAGGACTCACGACCTCACCTGGATCACTGCCTCTGTATTTCTTAGTCGGGAAGCGCTGGCTGGGCCGTTTAGGGAGCACCCCCTAGACCAGTGATGGCGAACCTTTTGAGCTCGGCGTGTCAGCATTTTGAAAAACCCTAACTTAACTCTGGTGCCGTGTCACATATAGAAATTTTTTGATATTTGCAACCATAGTAAAACAAAGACTTATATTTTTGATATTTATTTTATATATTTAAATGCCATTTAACAAAGAAAAATCAACCCAAAAAATGAGTTCGCGTGTCACCTCTGACACGCGTGTCATAGGTTCGCCATCACTGCCCTAGACCATCTGTTGACCATTTCAGTAAGGCCTAGGACCATGGGTCACACTGACTGAATTTCTTTTTTGTGCAAAAGACACTTATTGAGCACTGACTGGTTCCTAATCACTGTGTATAATGCTGTAAATAGAAATGTTGCTGAATTTAACTTTCACAGCGGCCCAGAGATATCCGGGGATTAAAACAAAGCAGATCAGCCATCACAGTGTGGGCCCACAACAGGTCCTCAGCCTGTGCCAGTTCACAACCAGCTGCCCCATCCCCCGGCATGGGTGAAATAGTGAGGCTCCGACGGGTCTATTGATTTTACAAGGGTCACATAGTTCGTGAGTGGCCCCAAGAGGATTCTCTAACCTCATGGCTCATGCCGCTACATCTTTGTAGAGTTTCTGGAACTTTCTGAACCCCACCTCCACCCCCATGCCTTTTGATGGTCAATTTTCCCACATGATCCTTGAGTTGTTATACCAGGGTCCAGACAGGAAGGTGAGAGCCAAGGAGGTTTTATACGCTCTGTGGCCAGTCGTGGTAGAGACTTGTCCCTGAGAGTCAAGTGGGTGGTGGGCCCCACCTGGAAGAGCAGCCAGCAGGCTGAGCCCCTAATGCTGCTACAGTAGGAAGAACAAATGGGGCCCCTGCTCCAGTGGCCCCAGAAAGCCAGTGTGGAGTCAAAGGATATTGGGCTGTGGTGATTTATTTGGTGGGTGGCCAACCATACTTTCCCCAGGTTTCCCTAAAAACCAAACCAAGCAAACAATTACCTACAGATTGGCACCTTTATCACACATGCATATCTGTAGACCCACCCATAGTTCACACAGTTTCACTTAAGCAATGTTCTCTCCTGGAGTTTCCACATCTATGCTGAGGGTATCAGGAAACTGTAGGATGCCCCAGCTAAATCCATGGTTCTTAGGGTGAAAGCCAGCATTGTCCCACACCCTCATTCAGAGAAATCACAGGATCAACTTCTCAAAACTTCCTCCTGAGGGAAAGGAAAAGCCACCCAAACTGTAGAACCAACAGAGCTCTGGACCCAATGGTGGGGCTCAGGGGCACTGGGGGCGGGGGGGGTGGGGGTGAGGGGGGGCTTTTTGGGAGATTCCTTCTGTATAAATCTCATTCAAACATATCATTTGGAGAAAGAACTTCTGAATTTGTAATTTGGGGAGTTTATATGTATTAGGATGTTTTTGACTTAGTAATAAGAAAGGAGAGTACAAAATTAAGGCTTCTTTCTTCAGGGTCAAGGGAAAGGCAGAATCATTGGTGCCGGAACGTTTTTAAGAGTCTGTCACTCATGGAGCGTGGTCCAGAGCTCAGTGCATGTTGATAAGAAATAGGAGCTATATCCCTTGCCTCAGGCAGTTTCTAGTCTTCTGAGGGTCAGAACCCAATTTAATGCAGTAGTGGAAGAGCTAGTTAGAGAAGATCAAATTAATGAACACAAATACAGTGCAAACTCAATAACATGCAATAGAAACAAAATATACTGATAGGAAGAGGTAGCACATCCCAGTGAGCTGAGTTAGGGACACTTGGGGGAAGTGATTTCTTATTTTGAAGAAAACAATGTGTTAGCGATGCCTAAAAGACATTCTCAGAAGAAACATTTTAAAGGCATTCTCAGTGAAGCAGACACATCCAGTTCTTGCCCAATTCTGTTTTCATCTTCATAGAAGTTTTCCTCTCATCCCCTTGTCTCCAGTCAGTTTGCTCCTAAGGCCCGAGCTTTCCTTTCCTGTCTTAAGCCAAGAGTGCCAGGTGTTTCGGCCCATCTGACAACTTTTCTTCCCCTCGGATCCAAGGCTGGTGATATTAAATGTCACCAGCACCTCTTGACAGATGTCCACCTTCTTCATACCAGTCACACCCCAGTGATTTCCCTGGGAAGAGGCACGGGCCTCCCTCTCTCCCCCAGGGCTGCCCGGACACAGTTGGGTGATTGTCCTCAGATGTCCCCCTGTGCCCTGGAGCACAGGCTGCTCACGAGTTCCTTACCCGTGGACAAGAGCTCCAGCCTTCAGATGGCCAATGGTCACTGAGCAGCTGATTCTGACTCTCAGGAGCCTGATAAAAGTCCCACGGTTACATGATGAAAAGAGTTTTGGAAATCTCAATTTAGGGGGGAAATAATCCTATCTGAATAGATATTTGTCAGAGCAGATGGCTCCAAAAGGATCCTAATAGCTTCATGGGGAGACCTGCATTTCCAAGGAGTTCTGTTTTGTTGTTTGGCTCTGCCTGATTTTCTAAATTAATCCTGAAAACAGATTACTGACTTGGGGAGAAATTACTTCCACCTGCTTCCTTCTAAGTTATGAGACCTAATATTTTAATTTATATGTGTGTGTGACTACACAAGCCGACTAGCTTGCTTTATTTATGAGATTTGAGCATTGTTTCAACCATTCCCCTGGGATACTTGGGAGCCATCCATATATATATATTTTTTAATTGATTTTAGAGAGGAAGGGAGAGGGAGGGAGAGATAGAAACATCAATGATGAGGGAGAATCATTGAGGGAATCGTTGGTCAGCTGCCTCCTGCCACGACCCCCACTAGAGATCGAGCCTGTAACTCGGTCATATGCCCTGACTGGGAATCGAACCATGACCTCCTGGTTCATAGGCTGACGCTCAACCACTGAACCACGAAGGCCGGGCTGGGAGCCATCCTTATTACCGTTGGGGGAGCTGGGGTGGAGAAGGCATCCTGACCCTCTTTTCTAATACACCCCTGAGCTGCACTCCTTACGGAGCAAGGGTATCCAGCTGTTTCAAAAGTGTCTTTAGAATAAGCAGAGCCACATGGGGGCGCAAAGAAGGGTCTGTTCAAAGATGCTCAAAGGGAAGTTGACCTGCAGGACCAGGTCTCTGAAGACTTGCACTTAATGCCATGCAGTCTGTGCATCACACAAAGGCGACCAGCAGAGGGGCGACAATGTCCACCATGGGCTGGATCTGCGGGGGGAGGGGCTCCTCTTTCTCAGCACAGAGGTGCCCCCTCCTTGCCCTCTAACCTGTGGAAACTGAACACAGATGTGTGGTTTGAGCAGATGGGGTTCAATTGCTAAGCCTTGTGTCCTCGTAGGGGCCAAATCCCTGGAAGGAAGGAGCTGCTGCTTAGAGGCATGTGTCTACGGGTGGCCATCGCTGTTGGGGTGTCTTTCTCTAACTCACCCTCCCAGAGGGACAGCTTTGTCTCACTTACCCAGAGGCCTTCTTCTCTAGCTATGGCTCTGTTGCTTCCCTGCCAGTGTAAAACTTAAAGACCCGTGTTAAGCATTATAATTTAGATAAAAATCTTTCCTCCTCTTCTTGCAGATCTGTGGCTGTGCTAACTGAGTGCATGAGGAACAAGACCCTGGCCAAGTTCTTCAGGGAACGTCAGGAAACTCTGAAACACTCACTGCCTCTGGGGTCCTATCTCTTGAAACCAGTTCAGCGGATTCTCAAGTATCACCTCCTTTTGCACGTAAGTTTCGGCTGCACTCGAGTTCGTCCCAGAGGATGGGGATTTGTGTGTGTGATTTAGATTTAGGGGGAGAAACATCAGAAAAGGCTGGGGACATATGGAAACGTTTTCCACACTCATACTTTACAACTGACTAATCTGCTTTGAGGAATTAGAGATATTTATGTCCAAGGCCTGCCGCCCCATTGACAGCAGCTCAGTACAGATTCATTGCAGTTCTGATCTGCCGGGGCTCAGGAGCACCTCACGCTGGCAGTGACGGTTCCAGGCAGGGAGCGATCATCTTAATGAAAAACAGGTTTCTTGTGTTTTATTTTACTTCCTTGAGCCCAGATTCAGTAGGCAGTGGGGAGGGAGAGCGATTGGTCTCAGATCGGCTTTTGTATGAGCCAGGAGCAGGGGCTGAAAGGGGAGAAGACAGGTGAGCGGTGTGATGCACGATCTTTGAGCTGGGCTTAGCATCGCCTCAGGGTATCTTTTCTTTACATCATTTCCCATTATGTGGACAAAATTCAAGGAAGCTCTAGAAACAAAGGTAGACGTAGCACTCATATTCTCACTTCTTATCTAAGGACGTTGATAAAAATGGACAAAAGTTGTGTTGAAAGTAACTTTTGTGCTGTAGGTAGAATTGGATTGCCAGTGCAATAGGGGAAAGACAGTGTGCCCAGTGGTTAGGGGCTGGCTCGGGGGCGAGACTGCCTGGGTTCCCATCCTATCCATCGCCCAGGTGCACTGTGGCTCACAGGCAATCAGTAAAAATAAATTATTGTTGTTATCGTATTATTTTTGTCCTACATTAAAAGTTTTTCTTAGGAAGATTTTAATTCAGAGTTCCTCTCCATATCAACATGTCTGCAATTTGTATGTATCTCTTTTTAAGTGACTCCAAGTTTCTAACCTGGATAATCATTCCAGGCTTGCTCAATTAACACACCTAACATTTTAAGAACCCTTGTGTTCCTTCTTTACCAGGACATCCTCAATTTAGTCTGTTTGCCTGGGTGGCTCATCTTTGAAGAATATCGTGTCCTGTGAAGCCACATCAGGGAAAGTACTTTAATTGTTAAATTGATGCTAACTTCTTAGATTAGTGGGATTTCAACATGTGAATTGGGGGGGGGAGACACAGACATTCAGTCTATAACAGCTGGTAATGAATAAAAAAGGGAAGAACAGTGGTTAGATTATTTGAAAACTAACTTCTGGTTGCCTTTGAAGTATTTTTTGCTTTTATTGTTTATTTAGAGAGTGTTCTTTCTGTGTCATTCACATCACTTCAAAGTTGTGTAGCCATCCGTGAAGATCCCACAAGAATACGCACTGTACTCCAGAGACTGTTGTTGATGAACAGATTGCCTCTTGGACTAAAAGAAGAAATTAATTTGTTGTTGTTTTTTTTAACTTCGCTGTTGATGTTGAGCTTACCTGGGAGTTGTTAGTTTGGAGATACAGTTTTAAAGGACCTTTCTGAGTCTGGGAGGGAAATATAAAGCCCTTTCCAGTTTCTAACTAGATGGAAAACTTAAATAGTCAGTAAAAGTAGAGATATATGAAATATGACTATAAAATAATCTTTATAAGTTATACCATAAGATTCAACCTCCACCCATTAGCTTAATGAATATGCATGATGAATGTCATGGAAACAATCTAATGGACTATACTGTCTTCCTATGTTTTACATATTTATATAGGGTTACTGTTATTTTTGTTTTAAGAAGATACAGCTTAATTTAATGAGCCTTTATTGGCCACCCAGCTCTCTGGTAGGCCTTGTTGAGAAGATAAAGGACAAAAGGAACTATGCCGTCATCCCTGGCTTTACACACTTAGGAATTCTAGGGGCGTGTGTCTTATGTGCTGGAAAAAATTGGCACAGAGATTGTGTCCCTTTCCCATCTCCCTGGCATTGTGGACCCCAGTGCTAAGCTCAGTGCTGACCATCAGAGCGAGGATTTGAACCAGGAGGTCCTCCTCAACACTCTGAAGGATTGTCTTGGGTGAACTTCATTTGGGCTTTAAAGCCTTGACTACATGAAAGTGCACTTGCTATAGAAGTGGTGTGTTGTTGTTTTTTTAAGATAATATCCACTGTATTTTCAAATCTGTTACGTACTAACTCCTGTGTGAGACCTTTTACTTTCTCTGGGATAAAAGTAATAAGTATGTTTTCCATCTTATAAGAGGGAGAACTATATCACATTGGCCACCAGGAAGCTCTGAAATTTCCAACTATAATGTCAGCTCTCATATCTATTGTAATCACTAAAATATCTCTATGAGATTTGATGGCCTGTGTACATCTTTTGTTTTATCTTGTTTATCATGACATTGTAATCCACTTCTGTTTTCCCAGCTCCATTTTCTTTCCTGTCTGACCATTTTGCTGTAGGTATTTCTGATAAGTTATCTCAAAATCTTAAAGAATGATGTCACATGTAAATAAAAAAGCCAATAAAATATGAGGAACTAATCATAGAGGTACCATTTGTATCATTGACAAAATGGGAAACTTTGAAAAATAACAAATTTGAGGTTTGTTTGTCTTTAAGGAAATAGAAAATCACCTGGACAAGGACACAGAAGGCTACGACGTGGTGCTGGATGCGATAGACACGATGCAGCGCGTCGCCTGGCACATCAACGACATGAAGCGGAAACATGAGCACGCAGTCCGGTTACAGGTGAGCCCTCGAGACGGAGGTGCTGCAGGTGCGCTGACTTCTCATCATTTTCTCAATCAGATAGTAAGGCTGCTCACATATTGCCCGTCATTCATGGTCTTCATCGGAGTTCTTCCTGAAGAAAGATTGGGACACCGATAATGCTGATCATTGTGTATTTAAGAGAAAGCCCCTTGGGAACTTTCAGATTAATAGTCTGCTTATAGCCCCTTCCATGATCTAAGTGAAAAATTTGAGTCTCCTGAGGCCTTATCTTATGTTCATTAAAAAGAAATAATTCTAGTTGAAAGCACCTTTCTCCAAGCTGTTAAAGGAGTTTGCAACTTCTATTCCTCTGTCACTAGTTCATGCAGAGCCCTGAGGTGGTGTGTGTGGTATTGGGACTCAGAGCAAGGAGGGCGAAGTCTGGAGCCAGATCCTTTGCAATTTCATTTGGGATGAGACCCACGGCTTTACCTTAGATTCCTCATTTTTATAAATGAGACAGACGAGCGTTTGCTAAGGTTCCTTCCAGCACCAAAATGTTGAGCCCTGAACCCCTGAAAACTTTTAATAGGTGCTAAGCCAGTGGTCACATCCTGGATACCTCAAAAGATGTCCTTTTTTTAAAAATATATTTTATTGATTTTTCACAGAGAGGAAGGGAGAGGGATAGAGAGTTAGAAACATCGATGAGAGAGAAACATCGATCAGCTGCCTCCTGCACACCCCCTACTGGGTATGTGCCCGCAAGCAAGGTACATGCCCTTGGCCGGAATCGAACCCAGGACCCTTGAGTCCACAGGCCAACGCTCTATCCACTGAGCCAAACCGGTTAGGGCAGATGTTCTATTTTTAAAAAGAAGGTCGTGTGGGCCCAGAGGGAGTCTCAGGCTCTGGGGTATCCCTGGATGAGGCATAAAAGCCCAGAGTGGCTCCATGTTCTCAGCACACCTGTGCCTGACTCAGGAACATAAAATACATTATTTGGCCCGTAAGTCTGAACAGAATTCTAGGTTTCATCAATAGGCAGCCAGAGTGTGGTGTGTGCAACTATCAAAAATCAAAGGAAGGCAAGAGCCTAAGCCTCCAGGCCCTGTCTGGCTTTTGTGGCAGTAAGAAAGGCTTAATGCTTCGTCATTCAGATGTTTTGTGGACGTAATGTCAGGCATAACACCTATTGCGTTTCCCAAAATGGCTAAATGACTGGTTCTTCATGGCTTATGAATCTGTTTGGCATTCTGAAGACACTGCTGCTCAGTCTCTGGCTCAGTCTTACCTCCATTCCTCTCCATTTCCACTTTCCCCCAAAGACGTTCCAGGTGTCTTGTGTGCTGCTTAATTAGATGCTGCTTGTGGACATTTTCATCTTTCAAAGTAATAAAATCAACTTCATTAAAAAAGATTGATAAGGATATACAGTAAATCCCTAATAAATGTCAACGTCATGTTGTCAGTCTATATTCAGCAAGTTCCATTCAAAACAAAGAGACGAAGAAATGTTCATTTTCTTTCCCCAAGTAAATGGGATGAATACCAGGAAGTTTCTGAGAAGATGGGTCCTGAATGATTTTCCCACAGACTTTACTAGCAGCTTTGAGTTTCTGATATGTGGTAGGGTCTCCCGTTTCTGGGAGAGGATTTCCAAGTCAATAGCTCAGAAGGGTTTTGTCCAGAGAATGGGGGGTGAGAACATCAGGGAGGGATGCCTATCTGAGAAGGTCTCATACCAATGGCTCTTTTCGTAGCTTCTGAAAGACATAACTGCTGCCACCAGCCATAGAAGGGGGGTATCTAGGAATGGAGATAACTAACTGGCAAGTCATCAACTAGCAACTTGCTTCATTTCTGCTAACCCTTAAATGACACCACCCGTAAATGTAGACTCATGTCATGGATCATTACACACTGTTAGACGCAACATAGATATTTAGATGCCATTCTCAAGGCTCAAGAAATGGGCCACCGTGCCCTCGCTGCCTTGCCTGCCCACCTCCTGTTTAATCACGTGGGACATTGACCTTTTTGCAGGAGATACAGAGTTTGCTCACTAACTGGAAGGGGCCAGACCTAACCAGCTACGGGGAACTGGTGCTCGAAGGAACCTTCCGCATCCAGCGGGCCAAGAACGAAAGGACCCTCTTCCTCTTTGACAAGCTGCTTCTCATCACGAAGAAGAGAGACGACACGTTTACGTACAAAGCTCACATCCCGGTAGGTCTGCATGTGGGTCACGGGCAAGGACTTGAGTCGCTGGCCCATTCTGTTCCATGCATGCTCACCGATCTCGCTCTCCCGCTCAGTGTGGCAACCTCATGCTCGTGGAAGTGATCCCCAAGGAGCCGCTCAGCTTCAGCGTCTTCCACTACAAGAACCCCAAGCTGCAGCACACCGTCCAGGTACAGCAGCGCCCTCCCCTCCCTGCCAGGCCCGCCCTCACCCTGGGCGCCCTGCGCCAGGCAGCCCTTCTCTGGCCTCTGGCCACGGGTGTGTTTTGCATCTTGTCGGAGGGTGAGAGGAGGGTCTGAGTCTGGTCTGTGGTGGCGGTGGGAGTTGTCTGACTGCCCCAATCTCCCGTAGGCCAAGTCGCAGCAGGACAAACGGCTGTGGGTTCTGCACCTGAAGAGACTGATCCTGGAGAACCACGCGGCCAAGATCCCAGCGAAGGTGAGACAAGGAGACCAACAAACAATAAGATGTAAAGATGTTCAGGTCCTGGGCGGTGCGGGGTGGAGGTGTGGGGGCAGCCCCAGGAGTGAACTTCAACTGCAAAGTAAAGAAGAGTGAGAGCAGGGATCCGCCAGGGACCAGCTGAGCCAACCATTTATTCTGAGAGGACTCGCATGTAGGGACACTGTGGAGAGTTTTTGTTCCGTTTTTTAAAATGATGTTGTTTTCCTTTTGGACGTGAAAGAAGAAAAATACGGAGGAGACTATAAGTACATTTCTAGAGAACGAGTAAACACTAAAGAGAGCTATAAGAATGAATCAAAGTGCACGAAGCACCCACAGTGACTAAAGCTGGCTCCGGTTCTGCGGGAAGGTGAGGGGACCCAGGCCCAGACGTGGCCATGAAGGGGTCTGCAGATGAGGGAGCTAGCCATGAAGTATGTAACTGTTTGCTAAACATGATGCATTAATGAAGGTATAAGCCAAGTTTTGTGGGAGGATAAAGTGTTGAATTACAGTTGAGTGGGGAAGGAAAGTGCCTTTCAGAATCTTGAAGAATGAGGAATATTTTTATTAAGTGAGGGAAATGGAAAAGGAAAACCAAGCCGAGGGAACAGCATGCACAAAACAGAGATGCCTCGGTGGAGGGGCTGAGTCCCAAGAAGATGGAGTTGGAGGTGAGGCTGGAGAAGTGGAAGGCAGACAACTGGGCAATAAAGGGCTTTGACCTCACCCAGTAGGAGTCTGGGTTGTATTGGTGACGGTTTGGGAAGAAGGCTATGGCATGGGTTGCCCCGTGTTCTCAGAGTGTAACTTCGGGAACAGTGTGGCAATGAGTGGGAGGAGTGAGACTAGAGACAGGAGAGGAATTAACAAGCCACCACAATAGTCTAGAAAACAGATCAGGGGCACTGCCAGGGAGCCACAGCATGTGAGGGGGTGCAAAAACCCACTGTGGAGGCAGAGAGAATAGGATTCTGCCCACCAAGCATGAGTAGAGGGAGAAATAGAAGTCAAGGATGAGTAAGGAGTTGGGCCAGGAGGATGGTGTTGTGAGCTCCAAGGTAGACTGCGAACAGGAGGAACGGGTTGGATGGGAGCGAGCGGGCTGAGCGCTGACACATGTGCAGGGGCAGGTCAGCTGCAGGTGGCAATTCAGGTCTTGGAAGCTGCAGATCGGGAGGCTCTCTCCACCCAGACAACAACTGAAGCCCTGAGAGTTGATAGGAGGGTCCATGATAGGAAGGCCCATCAAAATGTGGAAAGGAAGAAGAACGCTTTGGGAATCCCAACAACTAAGGCTTCTGCAGTGGGGTGGGGGGTGTAGAGAACATCAAAGGAAGAGGAGCGATGAGGTAGTAGGAAACCTGGAGGGAAAAGGTGAGGTAACGAAGGAAGGAAAGAATCTCAAAGAGAGGGAGCTGAGTGACAGCCTCAGATGCTGCTGAGGTCAAAACAGAGTCCAACAGAAACCAGATACCGCATTCGCTCACTAAGAGACCAAGGCAAGGCTGGAGTGGGCTGAAGAGAAAGGGGAGCAACAGGAACAGACGGAGTGTAGGCTTTTCTTTTTTAAAACAGAGTTCAGAAAAGACAAAAGCTGGTAGTTTGAGGAAAGGTGAGATCAAAGCAAGACACTGTTTGTAGGTGAAGAATGCCCTGGACATAAGTAAACAGAGGGGAAGAAGACGGGGAAACAGGAGATGGGAAAATAATGGATCCTCTTGGAATGTGACCCTGGGAGGTGGCAGGGTGGGATCAAAAGCTCAGGGCTGGGGGTCAGTTTTGGAAACAGTCAGAAGCACCTTCCCGGGCTGAGCGAGAAGAAAGATGAAAAGAATAGAGAAGCTTTGAGGTGGGTTTGAGGGAAGGTCGAGGGGTTTGATTTCACCGAAGTTGGGGGTCATGTCACTTACTGGGTGAGTGAAGCAAAGATGGGCTTGGTGGCTGAGCGAAAGTGGGAAGGTGCAGAACTCTCGCCCAACACGGTAACCTGGGAAAGGCGTCCAAGAGCCGCCGGAAGCTGGCCCCCATGGATCAGTGCGATGAGCTCATTTCAGATGACTCAGAAACTAGTGTTGAGGCACCACAGCGCATGTGGGTTCCCCAGGGATGGGAACTGGTGACAGGGAAGGTTAACAGGGCAGGAAGGCGGGGCGCTCGTCAGCACCGATGCAGTGATCCAACAGGATTTGCAGGCTGAGCAGACGGTGAAATTAACTGGGAAAATAGACTGGGGTTGAAGGAACCCTGGTCTTGTAAAGTGAGAGAACAGGTTCAGCAGGGTGACAGGTGGGGAGACAGAAATGTGGAGATAGATGTGAGGTTGAAGAAGGGCCCTTTGGAGGCCTGCATTGGAGGCAGGGCAGGTCAGGGCGGCCGTAGGTTCTGGAGGCAGCTCCGATTGTGTGTTGCTGTTCTGGAGTGGAGGAAAAGGTTATCGGGGATCATGTGGTGAGGAACTAGGGGGAGGATTATCCACGTGGATGGTGAGAGGGTCCGTGCTGGGGCAGGGAGGAGTGAAGTGGGGGAGAAAATGGGGTGATGATCACAAGGGTAGAACTGGGCGGGGAATAAGTAGAAATGAGATTTCTCAGAAAGGAGAGACCTGTTTTGCTCTTTGTGTCGTTTGAAAAGCCTCTGCAGCCCTGCTCAGGGGCTGTCAGCAGTGATTATGTGCCCAGGAAATGAGTGTGCGGAGGTGTGTGCCTTGAGGCATGAGTCTCATTTCAGCAGGTGTTCCTAGATGTCAGGGAACTCATGCGGACAGGTGACTGCATTCTCCTCGTGGGTAGTCATTTGGTTGCTGGCCAGTGCCTCGCAATGAATGTGCTCTGAGCAGTGGCAGTGGCTTTGATAGGCCCCACCTATTGTCTACCTGTCCACTGGGAATTCACACCTACCGAAGGGATTCTGAAGGGCAATTACAGGCCATTACAAAACAAGACTAACGCACGTACCTGTCCTCTCTCTCCCACGCTAGGCGTGTATATCCAGGCAGTTTTCCCTTTATGTGTTAACATGGTCACAATAGAATTGTACTTGTTTACCCAACTTCCTGGTCCTTTTAGAATCTCATTCGGTTTCAGCTACACCTTCTTGAGCACGCACACACTGTGCTAAGTACTTAATACTCTTATTTCACCCCACACAAAACTCCTTCTGACAAGGGCCTATTCTCCCCTTTCCAGAGAAATAAAAACAGGCTCAGAGACTTGACACAAATTGCCAAGTTGATGCAGCTAGTACATGACCGAGCCCAGGGTCAAACCCAGGGCTGTCTGGCCCCAAAGAACAAGTCTTCACCGCATTGTTCCCAAGGGATGGAAATGGAAACACACTTATTTGATGCACTTTATCCACCATAGTGTTCTAATAATTTTTCTGTTTTATTTAAGCAGATAGTTAACTTGAACTTTTCACTTCTTTCCTTGACTATTTCTCAATCTTTTCCTTAAAGCTATCAAAATATATTTATTCCTATTAAATCAAAGAAATGTATAATAGGGGATTTTTTAAACATCAAAAAATGTACCACCGGTCTAATAATATTAGCACAGCTGTTGGAAATTCATTAGTTCCTGTCAACCTCCTTCCAGTCCTTTAGTTCAGTGATGGTCCCTGGCTGACTCCTAGTGGACAATGTGGGAATAACACTTTTTGAAATTAAATGTTAAGGGAGGGGTGGGGGGGGGGGCGGAGATAAAAGAGCAGTGTTATAAAAATCCAAACATTTGTTTTCTCAAAGTTATGGTGACTGCATCGAGGCTTCTTTCTTACCCCTTTGGTTAAACAAAATGATTGCCACTTGGTCTACACATTTTTACTGTGATATCACAGATGGTGGAAGAATACAACAAAATAATTTTTAAATTATTTTTAATGTAATGTTTGTAGGTTCAGTTACACTACCCTTGAAAAACGAAAATTACTTTAAAGCAAGAAAGGCTACCCAACCTATTTTTTTTTTTTTGATTTTTGAATCCTCAAGAAAAATTATTCTTGTTAGTGTAGTTGTCATATCTTTTTATATTCCCCTAAACATTAATAACATGTGGCAACAATAACAATTTTTAAAAGCCTTAAGGGAAGGCTGAGGTTGAGCTGGGGAAGTATGCGTGGAGGAAGTGAAGGCCAAGGTTATGAGGCCCTCTCCCTGGGGAGGTGGGAGTAACTAACTTGGGTTGAGTGCCTACCATTTGGTCCTAGTGGTGATTCTGGAAGGTCGGTCTTGTTACCCTCTTTCAGCTGAGGAAACACATTCAGAGATGTGAGAGCACCCACATGTAGTGCCAGAGTGGGGATCACAGCGCCGTCCTTCAGAGCCCTTCCCCCCACCCCAGCTCTGTTCCCCTCACCCCTCACCGCGAGATTCTAGGCATACACAAAAGATGGTGGGTGCAGGGTGCTGTAGGGAGCCAGGAGATGGAAGAAGGAAAGCAGAAAACCTCCAGCAATCTGTTTTGCAACCAACTCAGAACAGTTGAGTGGTATGGGGAAGGCCGGTTGTGCAGATCCTGGGCCTTTTGGGTCAGTAGGCCTGGGTTGAGTTCAGTAGGTCAAGGCTGGGTAGCAGGAATCTGCATTTTATAATACGCTGACCAACAGATGCTAATGATGAGCCAGGTTTTGGAAATGTTTGGTGAAATGTTTCCCTTTTTCTTCTCTCACCTCTCATCTCCCGCCCCCCGCCCCCCCCCCCCCCCCCCGCCCCCCAACCCCTTTTTCTCTCCCTCTCTTTCTCCCTTTCTCCTCCTCCCTCCCTTTGTCTCCCCCCCCTTCCCTCCCCCTCCCTCCTTTCTTTCCAGGTGGGGCTGTGGTTTAGCTCAGGTGCTCAGTTGTGCAGCATCTACTCCCCACATGGGGGCACTCATCTGTTTGAATCCCTCGAACTATGTGTTAATGCCTAAGAGAAATAATGAGTTTCCTTAAAAAGCTTTTAAAAAACCACTCATTCAGGTGGGATAAGACCCATGTTAAGATTGGTAGTTTAAAGTAGAAACCAAAAGAATGTAATTGCAATTATAGCTACATTTTCTTTCTTTCAGGCAAAGCAAGCAATACTAGAAATGGATGCCATTCGTAAGTTTCATTTTCTTACCACAATTTGAAATTTCATTTTCTACTTGTGCCTATCACATGTTCTATCTTAAAGTTTATAAAAACGTCATTGGTATTAAGTAGCAGCTCTCTACTAACTGTTTTAACAAATAGTCGGCGGGCAGTACCATCTCTTCCTGACACACTGATTTGTTTCTACATTGACTCCTCCCTTTTTATCTGTGAGTCCCCTGGCGGCTGGCCACGTGGCTAGGTCTCTGTGTCAACTAACAATGTAAGATATGCTCCCAGGGTCAACCCTTACCCCCACCCCCACCACCAACAATTAAGGTCTCACAGTCCGTTTCCCACCTCAGACAGAAAATCTATGTTGATTATCTGAAAACATCAAGATAACTAGGTAGTTACTGGTTTTCCTGATAACAGCACAAATTTCAAAATTACAATTGCCCCACATATGTGATTGTATTTCTAGGCTTATAGAAGCAGGCAGAGAATAAATGTAAGTGAGCTCTTTCCTGTAAAATAAAAGCTTATTTTATCATATCCTTGTTACCTCCCAGGTTAAAAAGAGAAACGATGACTTTAACAACTGGCAACTAGGTCTGACAAACTTTTACTTAAACTTTCAAAATAATGAATGCCCTGGCCTGTGTGGCTCAGTTGGTTCCCCTCTCACATCAATGTTTTTCTCTCTCTCCCTCTCCCTCCTCTTTCTAAAAATCAATACAAATATTTTTTTTTTAAAAAAAAACAACCTCAAAATAATTTACTTTTGGGGAATCTTTCCCCAAGTGCAAATGCTAACTCACCCTCCAGGCTGCCACAGTGGCTGTGAGTCCCCATTTCCGGTCCGACAGATTCTGAGGAGCGATCTCCACGGTGCGAGGCTGGGCTCACTGCCCTGTGGCCCCTAAATCCTCACATTTCACTCAGAATCTCTAAGATTTATATATATATATATATATATATATATATATATATATATATATATATATATAAAAGCACTCTGAAGAGAAGGCATGGCCAAGGATGGCCAGGTGAGAATTAGGGGGAAAGTGGAAGGAAGATGGGATCTGGAGACGTCAGCTCTTATTATGATGAGTTCATTCAATAAAATGACTTACTTGTTCCCAGGATCTGGGTTAGCTCTTGGGCACCATTAAGATTTTGTGGTGCACAGAATAATTTCAAGCACAAATTGGTGCCACATGCCTGTCTGCTGGGCCCAGGACTGAGCCAGAGCAGCCCAGCCCAGGACAATAACCTTATTTGCCCTGCTTTGGACTTGGCTGAGTGTGAGCAGAGTAAGCCAGCCCATTGGACCAAATGACCTCATCTATATAACTTTACCTCTGACATTGGAGAAGCGCATGTGGTCTTTCAACCCTTAGAACTCTCTCAAACTTTAGGTGCTGTTGAAGAGCATTAACTCTAATTTGAAGGCCATGTTTACAGGGCCGTCCTTAAATTGTTACCCTCTGGTGTCAGCATGACAATGATCATTGAATATGCTGCAGTGATTTAGGGTTAGACCAGATTTCCTTGATCCAGAGTCTGGGTACCCCTTAGATGGGGTAGAAAGACAAACTATGAAATTAAATAATAATCCCTTTTCTGAGAAGAGAATCTAAAGTACTCAACAGATGTTCAAAGGAGCAAACTGTTGACAAGTATTAAGAGTCAATGAACTGCCCAGTCAGCGTGGCTCAGTGATTGAGCGTTGACCTATGAACCAGGAGGTCACGTTTTGATTCCCGGTCAGAGTACATGCCTGGGTTGTGGGCTCGATCCCCAATGTGGGGAGTACAGGAGGCAGCCAATCAATGAGTCTCTCATCATTGATGTTTCTATCTCTCCCTTACTCTCTGAAATCAATAAAAAAATATTTTTTTGAAAAAAGAGTCACTGAACGGGAGAGCAGCTCCCACGGGGGCAGGAAGAGCGAGACATCCTTCACTATGCGGGGCCTCAAGGCCTCATGAAATTCTCTAGGTAGTTTTACCTTGACATGTCCTCTACTGTGGCCCATCACCGCCATCTGTCAGGTGTCTTGGTGACAAGTTCAGCCTTGGGAATAGCATTTTAATGGCATTTTCTGACCTCTGTGGGTCATCGTGGCAGCAGAAAGTGAGGAGAGAGAGAGAGAGAGAGACAGACAGACAGACTTAACTTGCTAACATCCCCTGGAAGTCCCAAGGTAAACGAAGTCCTGAGATACATATTCAACACCAGGTATGGAAGAAAGGACTCCTGCCTGAGGGAAGAGAATAAATGCTGAGAATCCAAAGCAGGTGGCTCCCGTATTCTGAGCCGTCACCAGGCACCTGGTTCTCACAGTCACTGCCTTCTCTTTACAGATTACCCCGGCTTCTGCTACAGCCCCGAGGGACAGGCGAAGACCTGCTCCACTCCCTACCGGCTGAGAAGAAAATCTGGTAATTCGGATGTTTCATCCAAAGTTGATAAGCGTGGGGACTAGCAATGACGGTCCCTTTCGGTCGGACAGAAAGGCATTTCCGTCCTGGTCTTGGAGCTCACGGCCAGTTTGAGTGCATTTGAGGCCGCATGATGATGGGGCTCCCAAGCTTCTGTTCTAAAACTCTTTTCTGCTTAACTCTCTGTTTTCACGCATATTAACCAAGTAGCTTTGCTTTGCATAGCCCAGGGGTGGGCAAACTTTTTGACTCGAGGGCCACAATGGGTTCTTAAACTGGACCGGAGGGCTGGAACAAAAGCATGGATGGAGTGTTTGTGTGAACTAATATAAATTCAAAGTAAACATTACATAAAAGGGTACGATCTTTTTTTTTTTAGTTTTATTCATTTCAAGCGAGCCGTAGTTTGCCCACAGCTGGCATAGCCTCTTGCCGTAGCAGACAGGTACTAAACCCTGTCTACTGTTGCCAGTGAAAAAATTGTATCCTGTAAATGACACATACCAGAGATTGTTCAAACTTAAAACTCTTAACACACAGTTGCTGAATCAGACTCCAGGTAGTATTACCTTGGGGAGCCCTCAGGTGTTTGTTCATTTGTTTGTTTGTTTGTTTCATTTGAATCACTATTTATTGAGCACCTACCTAATCTGTGCTAAGGACCAAAATGAAAGAATACTAGTAGATAATACACATGATTCCTGCTTGCAAGAAGTTGAGAGTCTAGTGGGAGGGTCCAAAAAGGTGACTAAACACCAGGAGAGGGAGAGGTTCACCTCTAGGAAGGAGAGAGGGGGCTTAGAGAGCGGAGGGCCAGTACCCCGATGGAATCTAGGGCTGAGGAGGCAGGTGGGAGGGAATAGACATGCAGAGGCCCCAAGACTGAGACAACATATCTTAGAGGGGACATTGGTGGTCAGTTGTTCACACTGGCGGGAACGTGGGATGGAGCTGGGGGTGGGGGTTGGTGTGGAGGTGGAGGTGGAGGTGGAGGTGGAGGTGGAGGTGGAGGTGGGCAAGGTGAAACGGAGGGAGATGTGGCTAGAGGTCCGAGAGGGGCTTGATCATGAAGGCAAGTAGGCCCCACGAAGCGTTTGAACTCGATCCTGCAAGCTATGGAAGGATATCAAGCAATGAAATATTTCCTTTGAGAACCGAATTCTGCCTCGATGTGGAAAATGAAGTAGGCAGGGAGACCAGGAAGGAAGCTGTCCCTCTGGTCCGGGTGAGAGATGCTGAAGGCTGGATTAAGACAGTAGTGACTGGGGTAGAGCATTAGTGGGATCCCACGAGATGATGGATAAAATCAGGAGGGATTAGCATGACGTCCTGGTCAGTAGCTTGGGAGGAGAACGTCAGTGACAGCTGAGGTAGATACAGAGAGAGGGGCAGGTATGGGGAGACCGGTGCGCTGAGGTTGAGACTTGTGCTTTTGCTGGGTCTGTGGGGACGCTGGGGGAAGGTCAGACTGGCAGCTGGCATTGGAGGTCTGAGGCTCGGGACAGGGTCCGGGATAAGAACGTTAAAACTGAACGTTATCAGCTTATAGGTGGTAGTTGACGCTAAGGAAATTGCTGTACCAGCTGGTAGGGCAGGTGTTCTGTTATGCAACTCCTAATTACACAGCTTAATGTTCACCTTAGTTTTGATGGGGTGAGTGTCTTGCTGCTAAGTATCTCTAAGCAACGGGGATTTGGGAAAATTTTATAGAAAATTTCTAGAGCTGAATTAATTTGCTCAGAAACTAATAATTTACTTTTAAAGAAAAAAAAAACTCTTGATTTGGTTTTGCAAGTGATGCTGGCCTTATTTTTTCTTCCTCCCAGAACCTTCCTCAAGATCACATAAAGTTTTGAAGACCAGTGGTAAGTCCTGAAACATCTTCCTTTTGCATTCTTGTTGATATCCAGTAAGTCAAACCACGCACACACGAAAAGCACCAGGTGAGAAAAATGAAAGCACCAGATGAATTACAGATTGATGGAGTTGATTAACTTCTGTAAGTAATAGTGCCCCATTATAAAATGTAAAGCCAAATGACATAAAATGTTTGCAATATAGATAACAGGCCAAAGAAGATTAATATCCCTATTACTAAAAGGAATCCTATGTATCAAAAAGAAGGGACAAAGGACCCTTTTTTAAAAGGCAGACAATATCATTGGGCAGTTTCACAGAAAAAACACAAACTGCCAATAAAATGTATAAATGGTCACCCATGTTAGTAATCAGAAAAGTCATACATTTACTACATTATGCTAAGTGAAATAAGCCAGTCAGAGAAAGTTAAATATCACATGATCTCACTCATTTGTGGAATATAATGACCAACATAAACTGATGAACAAAAATAGAACTAGAGACATAGAAGAATCGAACAGACTGTCCAAACTATGAGGGAAGGTGGGGGGTGAGGGGGTAAGAGATCAACCGAAGGACTTGTATGCATGCATATGAGCACAACCAATGGACACAGACAGCAGGGGGGTGAGGGCATGTGTTGGGGGTGGGAGCGGCCAGGGAGAAGTCAATGGGGGGAAAGGTGATTCATGTAATACTTTAAACAATAAAGAATTTAAATTAAAAAAATAAAGAATAAAAAAAATAAATGGGAAAAATATTCTCCGGTGAGGATAATAATAATAAAAAAAGAATAATTTGAAGTTGAAAAAAAATCATACATTTAAGTGAGATAGATAAAAAGGGAAAAGCCGTGAGCTTGACCTAATGATGTAGAAAAACAAGCACTTTGAAACTATTGGTGTGTAAGCTTTTTAGAGCAAAGTTTGGTAAAATCCATTGAAATGTGCGGTACAGGGAATATTCTGCAGCCGTCAGAAAGAAGGAAGTATGTGTCCATGGACTGACAAGAGTGTCCACATATATTTAGCAGGAAATACAAATGTTGCATATTGTACCTTTATTTGAAAAGCAAAAACTGTGCTTTGTGGTGGGATGGGGGCAGTGGGCAGGGACTGCAAGATGAACATCAAACTGTTAAGTTTGGTGACCTCTGCGGGCTGGGGTTTGTGGAGAGGGTTTGATCACTTTTTACTTTACATGCTTCTGTCATTAAGCAACTTGTAAAGATGAGATGCACGTAATCAAGGCATCCGTAAGAGGGTCTCTATAGGATCCGGAAACCCAGCCCCAGACTTCCAGGCGCACCACTCCTCAGCACAGGCCACGGTGACCCTGTTGAGAGATGCTCTGTTTCCGTTGTAACCAGTAAACTGTTTTAAAATTAACAGAAGCATAGTCCTATGTTTAAGTGATTTTCAGGGCTTAGGCCATGTGGATCTTTTTTCAGGTAACACATATTGGGGCAGGGGGAACTTTTGAATTTATTAACGTGAATTGATCCATTGCTCTCAGGGATTAAGGAAGATACTTACCACTCAGATGTATGTAGTTGTTTGAGCTATAAGTCCAGGGCATATAACCAAGATAACTGCGAGGTGTCTTTTGGAAATTAGGTCTAAAGGGCCCAGAAGCTTCTTGGTCTTTAATTATGAACAGTAAGTTTAAAAGTCCTATAAAATAGGAGTGCTTGCCTATATGTGAGATACATTTTTAACCCACAAACTTAAAAAAAAACACTTTATTTATTTATTTATTTATTTTTATTTTTTATTTTTTCAGAAACAGCACAAGACATCCAAAAGGTAAGCGCCCTGACATTTCTTGTTTTGCAATGTGTACTTCAGGCACTTTCCATAGGTACTCACATACCTTCCGCCATCCCCCACCCCCCCCAGCCTGTGTTCCAAGGGTGAGCAATTACCTTACATTTTGAAATGGGTTTAAGTGAGGACTCGTCCTTATAACTGCCTCCCTCTCAGAACTAGGGCATTTTTTTAGACTTAATTTTGTAATAGAAAAGAATATTCGGAATGAAGTTTTATTCTTGCCCTTCTTGCTTTTCTCTTCCCTTCCCTCCCTGATAAACAGACACACAGACATACTGGCAGGTAGGTATTCCAAGGCACTGTGTGTCCCAGTTTCATTGACAAGTGATGAAAACTTCTTGCTAATTGACATTTCCAATAGATCACTACAATGTTCGGATCAGAAAACATGTCCCTGGTACTAATTAGTTTGAACCGGTCTTCACCCTTTCAAATGAACTCTTTGAAGCTGATGTTTATGCCTACGGAGGGCCTCAGAGGGCAGTCCGCTCCCAGTCTGCACAATCGAGCTCCATCAAGAAAGGTTCCAAGTCATAAAGGACCCCATTGTGTTCTCTGATTAGACATCATTAATGTCACATGTAGTTTACTTCCTCACAGGCATCGAAATATTACTTAATTAAATGTATTTTGAAAGAAAGTAAAAATCTCATTAACTCAACAGTGGATTAAATTACATTCCTGCAACCAAGTCTTTGCCTAGAACCCGTAAACCAAGGCACAACTGGTCAGGTTCAGGGCAGAATTCAGCAAGTTATTGGATTCTTATGAGCCTAGATTTCCTTCCTGTGAAACTGGTACAATCATAGCTAATTCACGGAGTGACTGTGAACATTGAGCTTGGAGGGCGTCTGCAAATGGCCTAGCTTATTTCTAAGTAAATACCAGTTACTGGCCTTTCTGCCCCTTTTGCAAAAATCTGAAGTACTTTTCTTTTTTAAAAAAAAATATATTTTTACTAGAGGCCAGGTGCACGAATTCATGCACAGGTGGGGTCCAGGCTAGCCCACCCCAATGGGGGCTGCAGGCGATTGGCAGCTGGCCCCGCCCCCGATTGAGTTTGGGGGGCTGATCAGGACCCAGATCAGGCTGGTTGGCTGCTGCAGTGCACATCATAGCCACCTGTCGTTCCGCCGTTCTGGTCACTGGGCTTTTATATATATATATAGATCGATTTCAGAGAGGAAGGGAGAGGGAGAGAGAGATAGAAACATCAATGATGAGAGAGAATTATTGATCAACTGCCTCCTGCACACCCCCCATGGGGATTGAGCCCACAACCCAGGCATGTGCCTTGGACCGGAACCCGGGACCCTTTAGTCCACAGGCCGATGCTCTATCCACTGAGCCAAACCGGCTAGGGCTGAAGTGCTTTTCAACTCAGTGAAAATCATCAGTTTTTACTGATCATTTTCTTTATGAATCTTACTACCTGGTAGTGGGATGGGCAATGTGTAAACACGGGAGAAGGCCGCAAGTTATGCATCCCTGGTGCTGCGATTCCATCAGTGTTTCTACCCCTCAGGTTTCCAGAGGAGAAGGCTCTCCCCAGCGGAGGTCTGCAGGGCCGTCGCCCGCGCAGAGGAACAGCCAGCCCAGCGGCTCCGCCATCCTCAGCGTGCTCCGCGGGGGCGGGGCCGTCAGGAACATCTGGACCGACCACCAGATCAGGCAGGCCTTGTTCCCCAGCCGCCGGGCCCAGGAGAACGAGGAGGAGGACGACGATTACCAGATGTTCGTGCCATCCTTTTCCTCCTCAGACCTGAACTCCAGCCGGCTGTGCGAAGACAGCACCTCCAGTCGCCCTTGCAGTTGGCACCTGGGACAGATGGAGGCCACCGAGGCCGCCAGCTCCGGCCACAGGGTGGTCCGGCGGGCCAGCAGCGCTGGCGAGAGCAACACGTGCCCTCCGGAAGTAAGAACCAGGGACAGCGACGGCTCTCGGTACAGTCCCCAGAGGGAACTGCAGAATGACCCTAAAACGGAAGGGCAGGACGGAATGACCCCCTTCGGCTCATCTATAGAGTTGACTCTGGATGACATAGACCACGTCTATGATAACATAAGTTATGAGGACTTAAAACTCATGGTCGCTCAACGAGAAGAAGCTGAGTCCACTCCCCCCAGATCAGCCAGGGACTCTGTTCGACCCAAGAGCACCCCGGAGCTAGCCTTCTCCAAGGGGCACACTGGCCACGAGAAGAGCCCTCTGCACACCAAGAGAGGGGGGCCTCGGCCAGGTCGGGAGGCGTCGAACCAGAGCATACATGAACTTGAGGTGGTGGAGGAGAACATCTACGACACCATCCGGCTCCCGGACCCGCCCTCGCTGGACTTCAGGTGCAGCAGCCTCACACGTCCCAAGAGGAGCACCTTCCTGGGCCTGGAGGCCGACTTCGCATGCTGCGACACCCTGAGGCCCTTCGTGTCCCAGGACAGCCTCCAGCTCAGTGAGGACGAGGCGCCCTACCAGCCGGGCCCCTCGGACAACGACTACTTGAGTTTGCTGTATAACTCCTTCGGCTGTAACTTGTCCATAGCGGAGAAGTCTATATCTGATAAGCTGTCGGAAGAAGTAGACGAAATCTGGAATGACCTGGAGAATTACATCAAGAAAAACGAGGTCAAGGCCAGAGACCGGCTCCTCGCCGCGTTTCCCGTCAGCAAAGACGACGTGGTGGACAGGCTGCACTCGGAGAGCGCGCCCGAGCTGAGCCAGGACGCGGCCCGGGCCCTGTCCACACTCTCGCTCCCCGAGAGCCGCGCGCTCCTCACGCTGCAGGACAGGCCGGGCAGGGCCAGCCGGGCCAGCTGCCCGCTGGGGGAAGACCTGCTGTCTAAGGAAGGCTCCTTTCTCAGTCTCAACCGGCTCTCTCTGGCCAGCGAAGGGCCGCCCCTGGAAAACCCCTATGACTTGGCCACCAGCAGTCTGTCCCAGGTGGACCTGGACAGCCCGGACCCTGGGGTGGACGCCACAGATAAGACCAAGAGCCGGGTTTTTATGATGGCGAGGCAGTACAGTCAGAAGATCAAGAAGGCAAATCAGCTCTTAAAAGTGAAAAGCCCGGAGGTGGAGCAGCCACCGGCCAGCCAACCGCATAGATCTGTGCACAAGGACCTGGCTGCCATCCTAGAAGACAAGAAGCAAGGAGGGCCCGCCATCGGTACGTTCCTTCTCTGCTTCCTCCCTCCTTGACAGTAAGATGTGAGAGCAGCTGTCAGGTTCCCAATGTCCGTAAGACCGTGAGAACATTGCCACTCAGGCGTACGTCCTCTCCGAGTGAGACTGTGACTTACTCGTGTGGGCTGTGCAAAGCCAATTTTCCTCCCACCTTCCTAAGTTCTGGCTGGGTTAATCATCAGATTGACATGAAACCAAATAACAGGGGGAAACGTCCAAAATGTATTATAGATGTTCATGCAGGGGGGGCCCTAAGAATATGAGACTCAAGGACACATTGGGTAGTTGAGGCTTCTATGTCATTCTGGAGGTAGAGAGAAGGGAGGTGTGGTTTGGCGTTTCAAAGGGCAGGAAGGCAATTTCGTGGAGAAAAGCAATGTTTGGTAAATAAATGTTTGGGGGTCCATCCTTAGTAATGGGACACAGAGAACTTTAAGCACAGGGGCCTTACTAGGTTCCTCCCTGTCTGTCACTAGTTTTTGTTAAACTATAGAATGACAGCTCCCTTCCTGAAGCAGGGCCTCCATCTAAATTCCTTTTAGGAAATGACAGCTCCCTTCCTGAAGCAGGGCCTCCATCTAAATTCCTTTTAGGAAATTAGGCGGAAGAGCAAAGGTTTTTTCTGAGTGTTTCTTTTCTTAAAAAATAACCACCTTAAAAGAATCAATATCCCCAAAGGCCTATTTTGGGGTGGCCAACTCTGCTCCCCTTCACCCAAAACAACGTGGACCCTTTCCCGCGTCGCCCACTCATGCGAGCTGGAGCATGATTGGGTCTCAGAGGTTTTCTGTTGTGCGTGGAACGTTGTCACTACAGATGTGCTGCTGTAAGAAGTTTTCTCTAGCACGATCTGAACCGTGGATTACAGTGGTTGGTTTAACCTGTGGCATCGAGAGCTTCTCCCCTTACATCAGTGTGTCAGGAGGAGTAGCTCATGCGAGCATTTAAGGTTTGGAAGCGTAAGGAATAGGATCGCTCTTTGCTCCAGAATCCCAACAAAACCGCCCACTTGTCCAACAGACAAAAAGGAATCCTTTCTGCATTGTTAAAGCTGTTCACACTATGACTCAGTTTTCTTCTCGAATATTTCGGTTACTCGGTGATTTTTTTAAATAGCTGCTGTAATGCACTCAGTACTGTTTCGTTTGGTATTCTAACACATGCTTCCACAAAGCTTCATCTTTTAGGCAAGCCTCCTTTGTGGGGCAGAACTAAACCAGGATTTCAGGGATGATATTGGTACGGTTAGGGCTAAAGGAATAAGATGTCCGGGGCTTGACTTCTTTCTCTGTTACAGAGAAGTGCCTACCTCCTGGCTAGAGAGGACAAAACTTAACGCTGGTCGTGGTGGTGGAGTGTAGGTGGGAATAAAGCACACAAATATCATGAAAAGACATCCCCCAGCCCAGGGCACTGGCTCTCACCCGAGGCCCTTTCCACCTCCAGATCTAGAAAGATCTCTGGGGTTAGGCTCAGGAATTAGCATTTTTTTTAAATGTGTTTTTATTGGTTTCAGAGAGAGGAAGGGAGAGGGAGAGAGAGAAAGAAATATCAATGTGAGAGTGGAACATCAATCGGCTGCCTCCTGCACGCCCCCTAGTGGGGACTGAGCCCACAACCCAGGCATGTGGCCTGACCAGGAATGGACCCACTGGACTTCCTGGGGCATGGGACAAAGCTCAAACCAACTGAGTCGCACCAGCTGGGTGTGAATTAGCATTTTAAATCAGTGTGGCCTTTCCATCATATTTTAAGAATCCCTGCCCTGGATTTTCTGACAAAGGACCACCTCAGTATCAAATGAGAGGAGATAGTTCTCCAATTAAAAGTAAATGCCAGATGGCTCAGCATCAGGGACGTTCAGATACTTAGCTTAATGGCGACAAGACTCCTCTGCAAGGATTATGCCACTCACTCTCCTCCTTTCTTTGGGATTGGTTACATTATCTCCATGGAAACCAGAGGATAAGAAGGGGATGTCCAAGTCCTAAATGAATTTACACGTTGCATGACAAGAATCTATAGGGATGGGGGTTTTTTTTAAGTTTGAGAATATTTAAGAATTGTCTAAAGCTCTACTCTTTTCCTAAAGCTAATCATACAGTAAAATTTCTTAACAGATAGGGAAGTTAAGCCCTGGAATTGTTGCTCAAAGAATTTTACAGACTCTCTTTGAGATATTTTCTTTTCAAATAAAGGTTAAAATGTGAGAGAAACTAGATCTCATATTTTTTCTCTTTGCAATAATATGGTTGAATTAATCCATGTCCCCTTGGCAATGCTAGATTGCTACTCTGGTCTGTTGTTATACATAGAAAATGTGCCTGAGTTCCAGCTGCAGATGGGCTATTTGGGGGCATAGATAGCACTGGGAACAGTATGGAATTGGCAGTGCAGCCACTGACTGAATCTGGGCCGGGGACCCTCAGAATGAGAGAACATGTATTACTAAAGTTTCTGGTGATGATGGCTTATGCCAGCAGACTGTCCTTTAAGAAGTGGTACTCCCCCGAGCCAGGTTGTGTTGAACATAGACCATCCATTACAACGCAGAACTCTAACTTTGATGGAAGCACATCCTTCAGTGCTGAGGCTAGGGCTCAGTGCTACCTTGAATCGCCTTCTTTGTTCCCCTTCTTTTAAGTACGCGTAGATTTCCCTTGTGGTTTTCTTTTGCTTCTCACTTTTGGTTTGCTCTCCTTTTGCTTTTGCCTACTGGTGTGTCTTGGGAGCCCACAGGATCTTTTCTCAGCTTTATGTCTGGGTCTGCTCTCGACATGGTGGGCTACTATCACGTTCTCCCCAACAAAGAGGAGACGCTCTCTCCCAAGCATCTTCTGAGAGTGGAGTCGTCCCTGGGGCCTGCCAGCTCTCGGACCTGAGGATCTTCCATCTGGGTGGATCGAGACCACTCCTGTGCCCACTAGGCTTTCAAACAGTTGACGTGATGACTCCTTTTCTCTCTCTCGTTTATCTGGGCACAGGACGTGGTCATCGAATGGACCGATTCTCCAGACTTCTTCGTGTGGGCCTTGCCACTTTGCCAGGAGCTTGCTCTCGGTGTTGTCCGGAAGGAGGAGCACCCTATTCACCTGCCGACACTCTCGAGCACCTTTATTGAACTCTCTAGCCGGGGTCTACAGGCCCCGGGTCAGATTTCCGCCTAGAAATCACCCAACCAGGTCTAGTTGCTCCTACCTTTTAGAGCCTGATGTAGCTTGCTGGCCGTCTGTTTCGGTCAGGCGTCCCTCCTGATAGTCCTTGAGACCAATGAGGCCTTGGGGTTCTCTTTCTTTGTGTGTGATATTTTACGTGGGAGAAAACTCCATGCAGGCGTGAGGACTTTTCCTCCTTGTGCAAAGTAGGGAAGGCAAAATGACATTTTATACTGTGGTCTGCATCTCAAGAAACATCAGAAACACTGATTTTAATCCTCTGTCTTGAAAACAGTATATTTCGTGCTTCTCTCAGCAAGCATCCCTTCAAATATTTATAAGAACTCCACCTTTTAAACTTGTACCAAAGAGAAATAAACCAGAGACTGCCTTGGGGTTGTCACATAATGATGATGTGCATGTTCTATAAAGACTGCTAATGCCAGAACCAAGGACGCAGGGGACTTGGGTCCAGCTGCCTCATGCTCAGCCTTGTAGGCTGCAGTGTGATCTGGGCTGGCTACTTCCCACACATCTGGCTGGGGGAATCTAATGAGAGCCGTGGCTCTGGAAGCTCGTCTTGTTCACATTGGCATCAAGCAAATTATAGACTCACTTAGAAGGTCAACCTGAGACCCCAAAACAAAACCCAAAACATAGACACAGCATATTGTTTACTTGTGAGATGCTTTTGATCCCAAATTTATAAATGACCAACTTCTTTATTATCCAAAGATAGACTGTATGCATTACGAGTTACCTATAGGGGCATGTCAAGCAAAGGTCATCTTCCTGTTCCCCCTTTTCCTGCTGTGCCTGATTTCTAGGCTGCCTTTCCACTCTCAGTGGCATGGTCTTCGGGAAAGCAAATCCATTCTCAACACCGTGCTTCGAATAAAAGGGGGCAGTCCAGAAATTATCTGAGTAATTAAGTAGTTCTTGAGACCAGTTTCTATCTCGAACTGTGCTTGGTACTCTGTAGGGATTATTCTCCAAGGTTAAAGCTCACGGACAAGCTGGAATAATAAACCAACCCATATAAAACAAGTAGGAACCCAAGAGTGTGTGTGTGCATACAGCCATGTACATGCATGTGTGCACTGCCAATAGCCAAGTGTTGGTTGCACACTGAGTACAAACAGGGGCACACCAAGTGTGTAAGACTTCACAGAAGAGAAATCAGTTAGACAAAGATTCACGGAAGGGTTAGGGCTTGTGGAGGGTTTTGAGAGGTAAACAGGACTTGATTAAGCAAAAGAAGAGTGTGATAAGGAAGGAAAAGGCACAAGAAATACTATGGATATTTTGGATGACGCATGGTTTCAGATGTTCTGGGCCACCATGTTCTAAAGTCAAGAGTTAATTGTTCTTATAAGACTTTAGGGTTACACTTGGATACTAGAATTGTTTGACTGAATGTGTAACCTAGCTCTCACTGCTTTCCCCAAAGTTGTTATCTTTTTGGAACCTTGTGAAAGCTCAGAGCCTTTCTGACTTCGGTGGTGGGATCAGGCTCAGGGCCGTAGTGTAGGTGATAATAGCTTGGGCAGAAACATCCAACTTTCAGATGGGACTACTAACCAATGTCTATGTCTAAAGATCCTTGTCTTTGCTTGGGGTTCCTAGTTAACGAAACATTATAGAGTTCAGGATAGCTAACATGGTGGTGTCCATGTAGACTTTCAATCTCCTAAGGGGTTGCCAAATCTTAATTGATATTGAAACTCTTTGCTATGCCCTTTAAGGAGTAATAGCTCAAGTATTTATTACTAGAAATTCTAAATGAATAATCTCGGTCCTTCTGAGGAATTTGGATTTGAACACCTGAAGGATCTGGATATAGCATCTATAATGAGAAGTTAAACAGACTATTTGCCCTGATTCTGGGGACCAGGGAGCAAGTAACTTGAGGGGTTTGCAATTAAAGGGCATACAGAATGTAGGTTGATTTCTATTCTCATAGAAGATAGACCCAAAAGAAATGGCAGAAACTGAACTAAAATTTTAGTTTAAATTGAAGGAATAATTTACTAACAACAGGTTACCGAACTTATAAATAGTTTAAAGAAGAAGAAAATGTATTGTCCCTTGCTGGTTATCTTCTATGGGATAGATAGATTCCTTTCGTAGAGACTGGAGATGTGGTCTGAGTGATTTGTAAGGTGCATGCAATTCTTTGATCCTAGGGTAGTCATGTGGGTACCTTCTTGGGGGTCAAGGGGGAAAATTGCTCTTGAAATTGACATCTCTGGGTTCTCTCTCTTAAGTCATTCCCAGCCCAAGAGAATGCTCTATCCATGGCAAGGTTCTGTAAATGTCTTTAGAAAAGTCTGTGCTCAGAAGCGGAGCAGAGAGAACGGCCTCATAGCTTAATTTAAAGTGGCAATAGCTTCCATGGAGTAATGGTCAAATCCTGTTCTGGAACCAATATTAGAGGCATTAGTGTATCAATTATATGCACAGATGGCTTATTCTTTATATAATGCAAGCACAGACTTGAGTACCCAGCTTCTTGGGGTTGGGCAAGGATATACGGGTCCATCAACACATGCAGTTCTGAAGCGCTGGGAGGGAGGACCTCCTGGAGACGTTAACTCCCCAGACAGTGGCTGTGGAGGGCTGCCTAGACCCAAGAAGTGTGGGAGCAGCTGCAGACAGCAGACTCTTCTGGGAGTAGTTGTCTGAGAGCAATCGAGACTGGTGAGAAGCTGGGGTAGCCATTGCATGATGGATTGCAGTCATGCTTCTTTTAATGACTACTTGAGTTATTTTTCATGAACCAGGGTTAACTTTCTGATTTTTATGATGTCTATCTTTAGCCCTGACACTATTTCATGCTTGTAAAAAAACACTGGAAATATTCATTACAAATAGCAAACACTTGAAGACCTAGTGTTGAAATAACAGAATCTAGAATTAGATCACATTAAATGAATTTTTAGGTGGCATCTTTACTTTTTATTAAACTATGGGTTATTTTATTAGTTTGTGTTACTTAGTATTCAATGGCTAGTCACCTTCAAACTTAAAAGTACTGTCTACTGTTTAAATTCTTAAAATAGGTGAGAAGTTTATGTTATTTCTTTAATCTTCTCATGTAGAAATAACCCTGTGTATATTTTTGTTTCAATATTTGCCTCGCAGGTGCCAGGATTGCTGAGTATTCACAAGTGTATGACCAGATTGTATTCAGAGAGACTCCCTTTAAGACTCAGAAGGATGGCTGGGCCCGCCCTCAAGAATCCTCCACCCTCAGATCCTCATCCCCTTCCCAGGCCCAACGTGGTAGCGAGGATTGGCTTTTGCATTCAACCTATAGTAACGGAGAATTAGCAGATTTCTGTCACCGGCCAGGGCAAGACATGAAGCCAAAATATCCTACTTTGGAGATCCACACAAAAAATATTCCAAGACATTTGTCCACAGCTTGCTCTGTGCCTTCTCTGCAAACCTCCGACCATCTGCTGGGCTCCATACAGAGACACAGTGTGGTAGTCAGTCAGCCCAACAAGGAGAACTCATGTCAAGGCCACCTTTATAACTCTTTGGGTCGGAAAGGATTCAGCGCTAAATCTCAGCCTTATAACAGGTCCCAGTCATCTTCCTCCATCTTAATAAATAAGTCAGCGGACTCCATCAACTACCCTAATGAGGTGGGAAGGAAACAGCTGTTGTCTTTACACAACAGTTCAAGGTGTGAGAGTCACCAAGATTTGCCGCCAGGTATAGATGACTCGTGTCAACAGGGTACTGGAAAACGCTCAGATCTCACTCTCCAAGACTCACAGAAAGTTCTGGTAGTAAATAGAAATTTACCCTTACATGCCCAAATAGCTACACAGAACTATTTTTCCAATTTCAAAGAGACGGAAGGAGACGAAGATGACTATGTGGAAATAAAGTCAGAAGAAGATGAGGCAGAGTTAGAGCTGTCTCACAATCGTAGAAAGAAATCTGACCCAAAGATAGTGGACGCAGACTTTTCTGATAACGTCGGCAGCAACAACGCATCTTACTCTATGCATAGCCCGTGCACTCCCAGAAAGCCAGTGAGCGGCAAACTTGGGGTTTCACCCTACCTGACACCATACGACGATTCTGACAAACTGAATGACTATCTTTGGAGGGGCCCATCTCCCAATCAGCAAAACATTGTCCAGAGTCTAAGGGAAAAATTCCAGTGTCTTAGTTCTAGCAGCTTTGCCTAAGGTTCTTAATAGCCGCTGCCCGAATTCACTTCTTCATATGCTCCTGAATTACAGAACCTGAGGCGTGTTTTCTATGTACCAGATTAAAACAGTTTTGTAATTACCGGAGGTGTAAATTGTACTTTCTTTTACAGCACAACTTTTTGAATGGCTGACGATCCAGCCAGGATTGTACTGTAGCCAGTGTCAGCATCTTACCTGTTCTGATGCTGGTTGTCTTCATGTTTCATGTAAGTCAATCTTACTTGAAAATTTCTAGATGGTTTTCTTTTCTTAACAAGATGGCCATATTTTTTCTCTATATTCTGACAGTAGTGCCCTGATTTTTAAAAATGCAGTACTCCTCTTGTTATCCAGAAGCCACGACTAGTTTAATCTGAGGACTCAAAGGCAGCAAAGAGGCTTTTCCATATGTTTTTCAAATGAAAGGAAGCTAAAGCTCTTTAAAGGATTATGCTTATTATAGCTGGCATTTCTGTTCTACTTGTGGCAAGACCTTAGAATAACATAAGCTAAAGATCTCTCATTGGAGTATAGTCTTCGGTGCCCATTTTAGGGTTTCTATTCTGGTATTCCTGTCTACATCAGCTCATTGTAATGCAGAAATGGTGTAAGTATTGGGAATTAGCATGTAACGAGACCAATGTTCTATAAGCAAAAATCTTTACCTGGGCTCCTGGACAAGGCCTGGAGAATGTGCTGCTCTTCACGTTTATTTTATGATTCCGGGGGTGAAACAGGTGATTTCCTCAATGGCTTAAAGAAACCCCAAGAAAAATGCAAATTGACTTAACTATTAGGAAAGATGGTTTGACATCTGGGAACAGCTTGATTATCTGCTCATATTTTAGTTGAAGGGCTGGGAGGAATAGAACTGTTCTTACCATTTTTTCGCCTGTCTCTTATCAACACAGAATAAAACACAAGCTAAAATAAAACGAAGCACTTTAAAGTTACCCTTTCCAGAGCAGTTTTTCACCTGAACTATCCTGAGTTTTGTACTCAGCCAAGTACCCTGACCCGGCCTGCAGGATTTCCTTGGCTGCAGTGAAATTTGTTTCCGAAAGCAAACATCGTGCGAGGCATATAAAAGAATGGAATCTTTGGTTGATAAGTTCTAATAACATCTTTTATGTTGTAATTATGGTCTTTAAATAGCATTTTATTGTGATATGTTATATTGCTATAACTCTTTATGGAAGTAAACTAAAAACAAAAGCAAATCTTGTGAGGAGAGGCAAAATTCAAGAAGCTAAACAGAAAAATGAAGCAGGTTTGCTGCTCCTTTATAAAAATAGTCTATCTTACTGAAGACTCCAGTCTGTGCACAACAATGTTTCTCAGCAGTGGCCTCTGCATTCTCATTTTAAGCAGTTTTACATTCCGTGGTCCCGCCCCCACCCTCTCCGTTTTCATTTTAATAAAAGACACTATGTGTAGGGCACGGGCTGCTGGCTTTTCATTTGAAGGTGAACAATGATATTGATTTGAATCAGTGACATCTTATCCTAATTCTTTTCCCCTTTTTAAGTCCTATGCCTCTTTTTCTGAACTGGAAAACATAAAATGTGACCATCATTGTATAAACAGGTACCGAAGGCATTCATTTTTCTTTTTAAATAACAAAAGGTAACCCAAGTTTTTTGCTTCTCTGTACTGTTCTTGCTGCTGATAGCTTATAACACAAAGTCCATACTAAATGGCATGGTTCTGGGAACATTTCTTCTTTCCATTCCTTTCTTTAATCCTGATCCAAGTTTTCAAGATTAGCAGGATCAGAAAAGACAAGCACTGTAAGAAGGCAGGTTCTTAGACCTGCTAGAGGTATTTGTAAGAGCAAAACAAAGTTACCTGACTCTTCTGGTCCCAAGAATGCAGCCTCGCATGTTTGCCTTTTCATGCCTATGACCCCGATTCTGTAGTGTCCGTGTTACTGAGGTGTCTTACTCTCAGAAATGATTAATTTTAACACCAGTGTCTTGTTGACAGCTTTGATGTCACCTAGAGGGACACACCCCACTACACGATGTACATGTCTTACTGTTAGGTTCTAGGGAGTGTCTCTAGTTTTATAGATGACTTCTGTCAGCCAGGATGCAGATTTTGAGAGCTGTGTGTGTATATATATATAAAAAATCATGTTCATATTTTTCCTCAGTTATCAATTAAGTGCTTTTGTTTAAAATAGTTTCTTTTGGAGGTGGGGTGAGGATGTATATAATTGAGGAAAAAGAGGTATACGTACTTCAAAGTATGTCACGTTTTTATTCGGACTCTGTACTGAAGGTTCAATTTTTTTATCAGTTCACTTTTCCCCTACTCTATTATTTGTGCAAAAAAAATGTATCTAGGAAAACATAGTTTAAATATTGTATATAAGTTAATAAAAGTTAGTAATGCTCATTATTTAATAAAGTTTATAAAGTACAAAGTGAATTATAGTGTGAATCAATGTGTTTATTCTAGAAAGGTCAAGCTTTTTCCAAATTACATTTAGTTAAAACACTTTGTCTTACCTTATGATCTGTGCAGAAAATGGTTCAGGGTAATGATGATATACCCTATTTCTTTATTTTTTGTTGTTTGTTTGTTTTTTATGCCCTGTTTCAACAACAGACCATTTTCTGTGTCTTAGGTTTACTTTTGAAATATTGAATTTGCTATCTTGGATGGTATTTTTTTTCTTCACAGGTGGCTAAGTTAGATCTATTACTAGATTATCTTTTTTTTTTTTTTTTGTAGTTTGTAGTAACAAGACACCCTTTTAACTATTTCATTATGGAATCAAAAAATTAATGTATATGTTTTTGTACAATAATTAAGGCTTATTTCATATAATTTCATGTTCTGAATTTTTTTGGTACACAAAAATTTAGAGAAGAAAAGCATGTTGATATAAATTGATAATTATAGATACTTTCTAAAGCAGTTCTATTTCCAAATGTAAGCAACACCCTACTCCAGTATAATGAAAATATGTGTTGAACTTTCCTCATACAAAGGAAAATGGCTTCAAAATTGTTTTTTAGAATGTTTTCGAGTGAAAAGTTCTGAACTCCACACTAAGGATACATCGGACTTACCATATCTTCCTCTTCCACCTTGAAGTTGAAAATAGATGGGGACTTTTTAAAAATACATCATAAGAATTCAATTTAGAGAAGCAAATGACAGTAGGAAAAAACATACCCTGCGTAAATTGTATACATAAATTGTAATTCTAGGGCAAAGAAAAAAATTTTTGAAAAACAACAGGAGGGAAATGAGCTATAAATATAGCTGTTCAGCATGATTATTTAATAACATTTGTCAAACTTTTCTTTGTAAAATCATTTCTTAAATTTCTATTTGGAAAGCAAATACTAACAAGACTTCAAGAGCTCTTGCAGCCTTTATTGCATCACTTCCTCTATCTGGACAGTGGTAATAACCACACTCAATTCTATCAGCCAAAAGGCATTACAATAAAAGAAACTGCTTCAACTATTTTGCTAATTTACATATATCTATGTTTTTCACTTAAACCTTGTCCTTTGGACAAGACCTGGGCTTTCTAATGCATGCTTTTGCAGTGTTTTTTGTTTTTGTTTTTTAAATATATTTAAAGGCATAAACACTCACATTTTATCTCACATTTTTTCTTTCTTTGCAAGTAGTTTAGAGCATGGAACACCAAGATAAAGTTGAGTTATGCTGCAATTAAAATGCCAAATAATATTGAAACCAGACAACCAATAAGTCCAGGCTACTTGACACTACTTGAACCAATTAAGCAGAAACAGGGTTGAATCATATATGAGCATTTATTTCAACACTGCTGGCAGTATGGGAGAGCAGCAGGTCATCACAAAAATCTGCTCACTAGCCCCTCCACCCCCACCCCGGATAAGCCAGCTGTTTATATTGGGTAGGACAAAGATTACATGGGGAAGTAGGCAAGGTGGGCTGGGAGAAGCTGGGGCAGGACTCCATTGTTTGGCAACAAGGTTGTAAATCTTTCTATGATAATAGGCAGCTCTTGAATGGGTGTGGACTGCATTCCAAGGTTGATTCCCAGGGACAAGGTTGACTCCCAGGTCCCAGGGGGCATACAACTCCCAGCCAGGTTAGAATGTGCTTTCTTTAATCAGAACAAAGCAATCACAGTTAACAGAGCATGATTGATATTTCTTATTTTATTTCTTACTAGTGACTCGGTGCACGGATTTGTGCACATTAAAAGGAAATTAATTAGAAGGTGGCCAATGGGGCAGGACTGTGAGAGATGGGCTGGACAGGCCCTGGAGCCAACCTCCTGTGGTCCCTCCCAGGTGTTTGCGGAGTGAGTGGGGGGGGGGGGGGGGGGGGGGGGCCTCAAGCAGGTGGGGTCCCTGGGCCTGGCCTGTAGGGATCAGGCTGAAACCGGCTCTCCAACATCCCCCGAGGGGTCCCGGAGTGTGAGAGGGCACTCTGCAAAGTTGCTGTCATACAGGGTGTGGAACACAAACACAAGTGTGCAGTAAACCAGATTCGGGCCGACAGTGCCCCAGCAACAACATAACCCACAGCCAGAGGTGGAATCCCAGGGCCCCACAAAGAATCTGGCTCCCTCCTCTCTGGTTTTGGGGTGCATCACCTGAGAACTGTCGCTGCCAAGTCACTGCAGCCCAGCAGCTCCTGCGTTGAGCGTCTACCCCCGTGGTGGTCAGTGCACATCATTGCGGTCAGTCTGACGGTGGGACACTTAGCATATTAGCCTTTTATATATATAGATAACTAATAGCTAGTCCCCAATATTCTATTTCTGCCCCTAACATTATTGCACAATCAATGCCTATCACTGTAAATTAATAAAGGTTGGGATATTTGGTTTATAGCATATTTGAAAACTCTTAGGAGGCCAAATGTTTCTTTTCTAAGAATGTCCTAAAATTTAGCATGTGTCTCATTTGACCTCCTGAGGTGGAAATGTTTGCACCATCTCTGCATAGCACTTGACAATTTGTAGGTGTTCATTCAATACAATGAATGCTTAATAATTGACTAGATAGAGTGAAAAACTTGTTTGAGCCCAAAGCGGGAGGACAACACATTCAAATCAGAGACACAAAGGAGGGATGTAAGAACAACAGCGATTAAGTTGCTTTTCAAAATTCACAGCACCCACCCTCCGAAGTCCAATGTCACCGACTACTGAACTATTTTAGAGTTCCTTTGTGGCAGGTCAGGGGAAAAGGCGCTATGCCCCTTTGGTTGATAGAATTCCAAAGAAATTTACTGAGTGAAGTTCCAGTAAATTTTGAAGCTAAGAATTCACATGGTCATATGAGAACCTTTCTGAAAGCTTGTTTAAACCAAATGCCTTTTCCAATCATTGGGTTTGATGATATAAGGACATAGAGCAACCTAGTGTGTGGCTGTGGAGTTGAAGTCAAGTGAGGTGGGGGGAAGGGCCCAGAATGCCGAGATTTTTTGGTGCCAAAAGACAAACTTGCCTACTTTACAATGGTGGTCCATGTGCGTGGGCAAGGCCCACCTATGTCTCTATGGAAAACAACAAAGCTTGGTTTTCCTGACGACGGTTCATTCACAATAGGCGAGTCAAATGCTACCGACCAGTTAAATCAGATGCTGAAAATGTGTGGCCCGGAAGCTGAATCTGGCTTGCACCATTTTAAAAAGGTCAACAATAAAAATCCAAATTTCCGACTTCTTTAAAGGAAAAATTAGACCTGGACTGTTTGGGCCTGGACCCTGGCGAGGCGACTGTGATATCCGAGGAGAGAATCTAAAGGTGAAGATCGCCCTGAAAGGTGATGACTTGCCTTAACCTTTGGGGAGACTGTTCCTTAGTTCTCCATTATAGACTTTGTCAGCGAATTTAAAGCTACTATGAAGCACTTGAATGGAAACATTTTAGATAGCAAGTAAAGGCTCTCCTCTTAACATAAAAGAAGCATATGTCATAGAAAGTCTGCAGGAACTATTATTGCTTCTTGGGGGAAATGTGACACTTGGTCCACTTCACCAGTTTATATTATCTGCCTGGCCTCCATAAGCTTCAGGTTTGTGAGATCAAATGTCCTCCACTCTGTTCCCTAATATGAACTCACCAAGGCTCAAACTAACATGTTTATCGGCTAAGACACCGTCTCTCGCTTAGACTTCCCACCTGAGTGGGAAGATAATTTTTCCTAAAGGACATCTCCACATGAGTTGTCATGTTCCCCAATCTGTACTAGAAGCTTCTTTTCTAGCATGTACTCCTTTTCTTGGCCGATGACCACAGCTTCCTAGTAGCTTGTCTTGCCACTGTCTTCCCCACTTCCTGCCTTACTGACCTCTGCCCTCCTAATCTTAGCCAACAGAGCATTCGTCAACACAAGGAAAATCAAACTCTCTACAAAGCCCTCCCAAATCTGTCTCTGCCTTTATAGGAGCTGTTCCCTTTGCCTGCACGGTCCTTCCACTGCCATCCCGGAGAAAACCTGCGTGGACCTCAACACTCAGCTCAAAAATTACTGTCGAGAACTGGGAAGGGTCTGGGATTGCACTCAGCTTGCAAGCTAACATGTTAGCCTGCCTCAGTGTCACGGATGCTGGCAGAAGACATGAGATTCCCAGGTCAGAGATAAAGGACCTAAATCAACCGAAGGACTTGTATGCATGCATATAAGCCTAACCAATGGACACAGACACCAGGAGGGTGAGGACATGGGGCGGGGGGGGGGGGGGGGGGTTGGTGGTGGTAATGGGGAGATAAGGACACATATGTAATACCTTAATCAATAAAAAAAAAGAGAGATAAAGGACCTTATTACTCCCAGCACAGCTTGAGCTTCACATCTGTGTTGGTTCTCCTTGCTCCTCGAGGCCCACCAGGTGGGGGAGGGGCATACAGAGCACCCCAGGTACCTACTGCACACACAGGGGGTTTGAATCCCAGCTGAGGAATCCTGATCTTAGGGATCCCCAGTCTTACAGGGCTGCTAGCAAACCTGCCTGATCTTTGTTAAATGAATGGTCCCCAATTTATAATGAGACAAATCAGCCTCCACGGGGTTTTATGACTTGTCCACGGTTTCACCGCAGTAGATGAACGAGCCATTGGACTCCTTTCCCATATTTATATGCCTGTGCAAGCACTACTTCCTGTCACTGTTTCCTCCTGTGTAAAATGGGGTTAACCCTCCCTCACAGGGTTGTGGAAATTCCTAAACCCCAAAGAGCCACTGCGTGTCAGATGTGGCAATCAGCCTACAGTGAAAAATGCAGACAATAGTGTAAGATTAAGCACCTGATCGCTGAGGTCAGGCAAGCTCTCAGCTCTGCCAAAAAACCAACTGACCTCCCTGGACCAGTTTCCCAAGGTTGAAAACCAGGACAGTACTCAACTCATCACATTTGTTTAGGACTAAATGAAGGTATCTCTACCACCTAGTACAGTACCCGTGTTCATCCTTTCAACTAGTTTTATTACCACTTTACTTGGGAATTATAATCCTGGTAAGATTATGAACAAAGCATCATTTTTTAAAATTTTCCTTTATTTCATTTTATTTATCTTTTTAATCCTCATCCGAGGATATTTCCCCATTGATTTTTAGAGGGAGTGGAAGAGAGAGGGAAAGACAGAGAGAAATATCGATGTGAGAGAAACACATTAATTGGTTGCCTCCTGCACGCGCCCAGACCAGGAGGAGCTGCTGCAACTCAGGTACATGTGTGCCCTTGACCCTAATCGAACCCAGGACCCTTCCATCCGCTCTATCTACTGAGCCAAACCGGCCAGGGCCAAAGCATCATTTTCATGGAGGCAGCTGATACCCACAGAGGTTAAGTCACCTGCCTAAGGCTGACCAAGCCCGCATTTGAACCGCCAGGCTCTGCGTTCGCGCTCTTTACTGTTAGGGCGCCTCAGGCCTAATCCAAGCCCTGGTGCCCAAGCCCGATCCGCGGAGGCCCACTGGCATCGCGATGCATCCCGGGCGGGCGGGCAGGGCAGGAGCAGCCCCGCCCTGGTGCTGACTGCCAGCCAAATTGGGAGCCGCTATGAAAGCGCCAGAAGCCTTGCCCTTGGCAGCCGGGCGCCTCCATCCCGCAGCCCGCCGTCCCCCCGGCCCCCGCCCGCCCCACCTGGCCGCCGCGAGGTGCAGTGCCCCCTAGGGGCCCCGGCGCGCCCGAGGAGGAAGAGAGGTCCTTCCGGCCGCTGGCGGGCCCCGGCCGCCCCGGTGCTCCCGCCTGGCGCCCGCCCCGGGGAGGAACTTGCCGCCACGCCTCCGTGCTCTGCGGCCGCATCTCCGAGTGGCGGGAGGACCGGCCGCCCTGGGCTCCCGCCGCCCCGCCGCCTCCCTCCGCGCCGCGCCGCCCGCGCCATGAGCGCGCGCCTGCCGCTCCTCCTGCGCCAGCTCCGCCGCCCGCCGCCGCCCGCCGGCCCCCCGTGCCGCCTCCGGGTGCCCCGGCGCGCCAGCAGCGGCGGCGGCGGCGGGTGTGGCGGCGGCGAGGGCCTGCTGGGGCAGCGGCGGCGGCAGAACACCCAGGCGGGCTGCAGCCACGGCCCGGGCAGCCGCGCGCCCCCGGCGTGGAACTTGATCGTCAGGTGAGTGTCGCGCGCTCGGCGGCGGCGGCGGCGGCCGGGGGACCCAGAAGGTGGGGCGGCGGGAGCGCTCAGGTCTCCGCACTGCCCCGGGGGCGGGGGCCGGGAGCTTCGCGGGGGGGGCGGTATAGCGGTCGCAGTACGCGGGGCCGCGAGTGCTTAGTGCCAGTGTGTTCGGGGCGCCGGCGGGGGAGGGGCGCGGGCGCCAGGAGGGCGTGCCAGGCGCGCGGGAACCGACGGGGCCCCCCTGCGCCGGCGATCGGGCGGGCGCGGGCATCCCCGGCGGACAGGCGGGCGCTGCGCAGCTCGGTCCGCACGCCGCTCGGCACGTGCGCCGGGGCCGCCGGCTCTGATGCAACCGCGCTGGGCGCGGCCGGGCCAGGAAAGGGCGGCGCGGCCGAGGAGGGGGAGGAGGAGGAGGAGGAGGAGGGGGAAAAGGGGGCCGGGGGGGGCGCCTGCGGGCGGGTCGAGATCGGGATCGGGGCCGGGACGTGGATTCCGGAGAGGCGGCCCGGCCCAGCCCCGTGGCCTGTCCGCGCAGGGCTCCGCGTCTGGGCCGGCTGCCCGCGCCTCACTAAGGTGAAGTTTATCCCCTCCCGCCAGTGAGCAGCGTGTTTGGGGTTACATCAGCCTTTCCTGGGCAAGTGAAGGTGGAGCCGGGCCCGCCGGGTGGTTAGCGGGACGCGGCTGGAGAAGGGGAGGCTGACTCGTTCCCGGCATCGCTGCCTGGTGGGCAGGGAATCCCCTGCGTAGCTGTCACTCAGAACTTCTCTCCCGCCCCAGAGGCGAACTGTGGGAGCCCGGGGCCCAGCCCTCCCCTGTCCCCGCCAGAGATGCCACGTGCGCCAGCCCCCCGCCCCGGTATTACCCCCCGTCCCCCCTCCCCCCACACACACTCACTGCTCCCTCGCCAGTCATCAGCCCTGCAGTCACCTCGGAGCGGGGGAGAAGGGGAGGAGCCTCGTCTGGCCTTGGAGAAGTGTGTTAACTGGCCTTGGAGAAGTGTGTGAACTGGTTGCCTTCCTCCCCACCTCACTACGATTCCAGCTCCATGTCACTGGGCAAGCTGTTCCACCTCCATCCATTCACATCTCTTTCTTTTCCCTTCTATCCTTCATTCTAAAAATAATTGTCAATCGCCCCTCCCCCTCCCCCCGTCTCCAAGGCTCTTTACAACGTGAAAGACGACTCTCAGGGGCCCTTGTTTAACTCACCAGGTCATCTTTCTGAATCGCAGTTACCTCAGGCCTCTCAGGTCATTAGATGGTCACCACCGGACAGCTCAGCTCACCTTCATGGGTGAGGCTCTGAAGACAGTATGGGAGGCAAAACCACCACTCCACCTCCCTGTTTTATTCTCTGGGCAGCTCTGACCACTGTTTGAAACTTTCTTGTTCATTTATTGGTCTGCCTCTGCCTGGAATGAAAGCTCTGTGAGGTCAGGGGCCTGACTCTCTTGTTAACTTGCTAGATCCTTCCTCCTGGAGAGTGCCTGGTAGAAGGTAGGCACTTACAGCACCCTTGGTGAATGAACGGCTCAGTAGTTGGGACGCTTTGTGGGTTTTATTCATGCATTCTTTCATTGGAAGCCCTGACTGACTGAGCGGTGAAGAGAGTGCCTGGGTAGGATCCTGCTGCACTGGACTGGCCAGCCTCCAACCCCTCACTACGATGGAAGAAATGATAGTGTCTGCGGCAGAGGGTTATGAAAAGGGTTACAAAAGACAATGTAAACCAAATACACAGTTCAGGCCTCAACAGATGTTGGCTCTTATTTTTATTTTTACAGCAATAAGCCAGGGTTTGGCAAACTAGATAGCAAATACGGTAGGTTCTGCAGGCCAGGAGGCAAAATAGAAGGTATTATGTAGGTACTTTTTTATGAGAGGAAAAAAACACACATCTTCACAATTTTTATTGGTGAAATTTGAAATTTTAATTATGGACATCGACATTTGAATTTCCCATAATATTCACATGCCAAAAATACTATATTTCGATATTTTTTAAAAACCACCTAAAATGGAAAAGCCAGTCTTAGCTGGTGGATTGTAGGTTGCCAGCCCTCCTTCTAAACTTAAAGAAAGTGTGCAGTGAATTACTGCTTCACAGGATTATGGTTACGACACAGGTGCCTTGCTTTGCAGTGTGACTTAAACACCCAGTAGCCGTGAGAGTTTGGGCAAGCTGTTTGGTCTCAGTTCTTCCTGTACAAAATTGAAACCCAAATATCACCTGCTTTATTTATTTTTAAAAATATATTTTATTGATTTTTTTACAGAGAGGAAAGGAGAGGGATAGAGAGTTAGAAACATCAGTGAGGATCAGCTGCCTCCTGCACACCTCCTACTGGGGATGTGCCTGCAACCAAGGTACATGCCCTTGACCGGAATCGAACCTGGGACCTTTCAGTCCGCAGGCTGACGCTCTATCCACTGAGCCAAACCAGTTAGGGCTCACCTGCTTTGTTGTGGATATTACTATACTCTAGTGATTCTATGAAGCACATTTTTAAAATCTCCAAAACTGGTATTTATCTTTTCATTGATTGTGGTTTTTACTCATTGTTGGCCAGGTGTCAGTCATTGCCGGTACCTGTGGGAACCTGGCTAGAGCTATGCACACTGTTGTGCCTTTTTGACTTATATGCATCATCTAACAAAACTTTTCTCGAAGAGATTTCCCCAGGACTTGGAGGAAAAGGGGAGGTGAGCCTATCTTAGAAGTCACCTATTGGAAGATACGTCCAGGAACCTATGTATCAGAAAATTTAAAAGAATAAACTCCCTCAAAAGCATAGTGATCTGTCATTGGTCCAGCAGCTGTCACATAATCCCCACTGTTTCCATCAACAAGTCATGGAAGGACCATTTTAGGAAATAATGGGATTTTTGGTTCTTGTCTGACAACTTTCCACTGACATCTGATAGAATCAAGAAAGGGCCAGCATCAGAACATGCAGACTGGGTGTCAGGAACTTAACGGAAACCCTGGGGACAAAAATGATGTTATCTTTCAAGAAATGTCTCACCAACACCCTTGATAGCACTGAGGGTGATATGTGTTTGCGGGGGGTGGGGGTGGGGGGGTGGCGGCCCTGATATCAAGGATTCTGAGTCCCGAAAGTCCCTCAGGAAATTCCGATCCTGAATGTGAAGAAGTTTTAGAAATACCTCAATCAGTTTTTTGGGTATCTTTTCTTCTCTGTGTAGTATAGGAGTAGTTTATGACAAAAGAAAATCTGTCTAAATTTAAGTCTAAAAAATGCTTTTAATACTTTCAGCATAAACACAATGTTAAGCTCAGTGGTTGAGCATCAACCTATGTTAGATTTCCGGTCTGAACACATGCCCGGGTTTCAGGTTCGATACCCAGTAAGGGGAGTGCAGGAGGCAGCGATCAGTAATTCTCATCTTTGATGTTTCTCTCTCCCTCTCCCTTCTCTGAAATCAATAACAATATATTTAAAAAGAAAAAAAGATTGTAACAGGTTAACTGGTAATATTTTTTTCTTTCTTAGTGGTTTATAAAACAGTGGTATCTTTCATTCTGTATTTTCAATTGGATGTAAATAAGATTAAAGCTCCTAGATCAGACCTGTGCATTAAGTAGGAAGTAGGCTAGACTGCTTTAACAAAATACGCCAATATAACTGTAGACTTGACCATCCAGAGGGAATCAGTCCAGGAAAGGTAGGATGACCCCATGATACCTCCTCACTGCGCCCATCCAGCAAGTGGGAAACGTGGCCAGGTTGCTGGTATACCTTTCTGCTAGCTGCGCAGTCCTCCTTTCCTGGCCAATGTTCACCTCCTGGCCGGAGGTTAGTCACATAACCCTATCAAAGTGTGGGCAAGACTGGGGAACGTGCTCTTTGGCTAGGTAGCCACGTGGAGCCTAAACTCAGAAATCCGTTATTAAAAATGGAAGAAAATGCATGGAAGTAGTCATAGGACCCAGTAATGTAAGCCATCGTTAGCGGCTTTATCGTTACTGTCGTTGCTATTATGTATGCTAGTATAGAATGTACCCACTCATTGCCAATGCAGTGGTTTATCAAATACTCTTTGCTCCCAACCTGTACTATTTCTTGGGATACTGATGGCTGTTTTTGGAAGAGACTGTTTGGGAAATCTTTATTATATTTATTCACAGGTACCTCTTTCACCTTTGAAAAAGTTGAAATGTAGAATGCTATTAGTAAATAGGCTCAGCATTCAGGGATGCACTTAAATTGGTAGTGTTTTTTAAAATATTTTTTAAATTGATTTCAGAGAGGAATTGGAAGAGAGAGATGGAAACATCAATGATGAGAGAGAATCATTGATCAGCCACCTTCTGGGGATCAAGCCCAAAACCTGGGCATGTGCCCTGACCAGGAATCAAACCGTGACCTCCTGGTTCGTAGGTCAACCACTAAGCCACACTGGCCGGGCTAAATCGATAGTTTAATTTTATTATTATTATTATTATTATTATTTTTAATTCTTTATTGTTGGAAGTATTACATGTGTAGTTTTAAAACATTATCAGCGACGGCCTCTCAGACTCTTTGGCATGGCCACGGCTGGCTGCAAGGAAGGCTGAGGATTGTGGTCATTATTCTGGCAGCTTTGTGCCCAGCAAACACACATTACAGATGACTCCCTACTTAACAGTGCCGGTCAGAACTAGACAGAAATAAGGGCTCAAATTGGCAGTCATGGAAGGAGGGACACAGCAGCACATGGCCCCCAGGCACAAATGATTGGACAGGAGATTTTGGTGCTCATTTATAAGGTGATTTGTAAATTTTTATGTACAGTCTGGTTTACTCAACACAATAATATAGTTATTTCACTGGGAATTATGTTGCTTTATCCCAAGTGTCTAAAAACAAGTCTTCGCAGGTCACATAGAGTTGCATGCTCACCTATTCTGTTTCTTTTAGCCAAGTTGATGCAGAAAGGCTCATCTTGGTTAAGGTTTGAAGCTCTTAAAACTTTTCTGAGCCCCCTCTCTCCTAGTCCACCTCCTGGAGGGCAGTATTCATCACCTTCCTCTCTGAAAACCCAGAGGAGCTGACTCAGGAGCTGACTCTTTGCCCTTGGCGATTTAGTGCTCATGCTATCTGACTGAAACTTCACCTTGCTTTCTTTTAAAGCTTTTATATGCATGCAAGAACATGCCAGACAAAACAAAAAACAAAATTTAAAGATGGTTAAACACGGAAGTGTGAGCACTTCCTTGGCTGGGGGCGGAGGGGGGGTGGGGAACCAACCTCATATGCCCGTGAGGAATATTTCCTAGGGATGGTGGTTAAGGTGGTCTCTGAAATTGCTCATTCCAGAAGGTTGCAGAAAGAGACTTGCACCACCTTATCTAGGCCTGCCTGGCTCAGGCACCCCAGTGCTAAGTTGCAGGTGGCCCCTGCTGGGACTTTTAGGAGGTCCAAATGTATGGGGGGTGGGGGGGAGGACCAGGGGACTGAGTTCTCTCTCCCTAAGAGACCTCAGGAGAGTGTCAGATGTATCGCTGGTGTTTCTGCAGTATTTCCTTCCCCTCCCTTCTCTCTGCTCCCTTCCCATTCCGTCTTTAAACTCTGGGACCTGGAATTGTCCTGACACTACCCCCCACCCTCACCCCCCGCCCCACTTCTCCAACAGCAAGCCCCTTCCCAATCCCCTGTCTTCACTACCCTCTCTCCACCACCATTTGCTTTCCCTCTGGTTCCCATTCTCTCTTTCTGGATGGTGAAGGGACTATGGTGCAGGAAGGGGATTTTTTTCACAAAGAAACACAAACATTTCATTACAGTGATCTTGGAAAATACAAGGGGAACATTCACCCCTAGAAAATTACTGTTAACATCTAGTTTGTTTATCTCTGCTTATTTTCAAAATTAGCCTGTCACGCTTTACATTGGGTTAGCATTTCATGAATTAATTGTTCTCCTGCCCTTCCCCTCCATGCTTCCACACGTGAAGCACATCCTCATGTGGTCGAGTTATTTTCACTTACAGTAAAAAACACTCTAAGGGGAATGTGCTGTATCTGTCCTGTTTAGTCACTAACAAAGACACGGTATGTTGTTGTTTTTCTCACTGTAGGGAAGTCATTCAGAATTCAAAGGAAGTTCTTCGTTTATTGCAAGAAAAAAACCCTGCCTTTAAGCCGGTTCTTGCCATTATCCAGGTAAGCTGAGAACGTGGCTTTGTCCTCCTATTTTAGGGTGCCTTTCAATTTTGAAAATAACTGGACACAAAAGGCCAGCTGTATGCGTTGTCACAGAAGTGTCATTCGAGCTTAATGGAGGGAAGAGAGGGCTCGGCTGAAACTGCTCTCATTTTCCCTTTCTTTGGTCATTTTGCTTCCACGGTGCTCCAGGTTAGGGACTGCTCTGCTTGAGCGAGTCTTCTGTGGGTCTTTCTCCTGTGGTGTGGGTAGCTTCCGGAGGCCAGGAGGTAGGCGCTCACCTAGGTGCCCTCACACAGGGTATGGTGGTCCACTCATAAATGCTCATCACATGTGACTCCAAGGTGGTCGGGGGGGGGCGGGGGTGGGAATTCTCCTTTGTTTCTGTGGAAGACAGATGGCTTGCCGAGTCATGGTAGTGGGTAATCTTACTACTAAGTCTTTAAAAGCCTGCCATAAGTTCGAAGGGCCAACAGTCACTACATGTCACAGGTACTTCCTCATTCCATGTGTATTCCATGTGCCGCACACGGCCCCTTCATGTCCACCTGCAGTTGGAACTGTTTGCCATCCTTTTTGGCACACCCGGGCTGACAGGTGCAGGGAAAGAATGAGGTGAGCCAAGCCTGTAAACTAACACAGCACAGCAGTTGGACGGCTACTGTCGTTTTTGGCATGCACTTAATATGTCAAAATAACAGTGTCTCGTTCCATCAACACTGTCAATGTCAAGGCTGTAGCGTATGCTCAGGTCACCGGTATTCCCGGGGGTCTGTCTCCACATCCCCCACAAAGATAGACCAGTGAGAAGCGTAGAAAGGAAAGTGGGTCGGGAGCCTGGGCCTCCTGGGACGGCTGCTTTCCACTTACAGGCACGTCATCTAAGCCCTGTCTCTGGTGTCCTAGAAAGAGATGCTGGCTGTGTGGCTATAAATGCCTCCGGAGGACGATTATTTAGAAGAAAGTGACACAATTGGAAGCTGACACGTGAATGCCGGCCTTTAGTTCCCTTTTATAAGCAAGGAATCTTTCTGCATTTTCCTTATTATCTTTGTAATTAGGTCACTTGTAATCACAAAATTAGTCCGTTTTGTTTGATGCCTTTTCAAGATGTTACATTCTCCTTCTTCCTCCCCTCTCCTAAGGCAAGTGATGATAACTTGATGCAAGAAGTGAACCAGAATTTGGCGGAGGAGGTGAGGATTGTTGCTTTTCTAAATAATTTTTTTTGATGATGCACTCTCTCACAGTGACAGAGTAACCTCGAGTTCTCTTTCCAGGCTGGCCTGAACATCACTCACATCTGTCTTCCTCCAGAGAGCGGTGAGGACGAGGTAATTCCCGCAGCGAACTTGAACCCTCGTGTTGCTTCCCACTTTAGACCTAATACACCTGTCAGCATCTCTCAGTTGTGGTTGGAACATCTGGAGCCTTTTCTTGTGGCTGGACTTTTAGAGGGAAGAGTTTACTTTCCTCTCTAGCGAAAATGCTCCTTGAACTATTTGTTCATTACCGCACGTTTGTATTGAAGACATGGACTAGGACACGGTGACTTTTTGGTTGTTTCTCTTCAGGATAGCAGCATGGTCATCTAGTCAAAACTGTCTGAACACTAATTCTGGTTTTGCTCTGTCCTGACAAATTGTTGGCCCTAGAGCCATTCCTTTGGCTTCTCTGAGTCACAGTTGCCTTATCTATATATATAAAAGCCTAAGCAACCGGCTGGCCAACTGGCCAGTAGCTATGATGCACACTGATCACCAGGGGGCAGATGCTCAACACAGGCTGCCAAGCTGCCGTGACTTGGCAGCTGCGGTTCTTGGGTGACGCACCCAGAACCAGAGGAGAAGGGAGCCCAATTCCAGGGTGTGTCACCCAAGAACCGCCCTCTTGCAATCCGGGACCCCTCAGGGTATGTCGGAGACCGGTTTCGGCCCGATCCCCGCAGGCCAGGCCAAGGGACCCCACCAGTGCACGAGTCTGTGCACCGGGCCTCTAGTTAATAATAAAGGACCAGCACGAGGTCATCTTCAGGGTCCTTTTCTGGCTAACATTCCATAAATCCTTCAGTGGCAGCGAAGAAAACCCCCCTAGGATCCTTGGGCTACTGTCGCATGCGATTTAGAGGTTCCTGCCAGCAGCAGGTGACAGCCTTCACGAGTGTCCTCTCAAGCGTGGGAGGAGCAGCCACCCCCCTAAGTCGCAGTGAGGGAGCTGTACCTCGGGCAGCTTTCCTTCATGCTGTGGCAGCCATGGCGGTCAGGATTTGCTTTGACTTCCGGTGCTGGAAAACCTCAAACAGCTGAGTCTGAGAAAATGCAGAAGTTCATTTTTCTTGTACGTGAATGAAGTTGAGAAGCAGGTAGGCCCTGGCTGATGTGCTGGCAGTGTGACGCCGGTAGACACTCGCTCCTTCCATCTCGCTGCTCAGCCACCTTTGTTGAGCTTTGTCATATCCAAGATGGCAGACTTGGCGCTGCACGTCATGTCCCAGGTCATGTCCACGTCACGTCCCAGGTCACGTCCCAGGTCATGTCCACGTCACGTCCCAGGTCACGTCCCACATCCAGCTGCGCCAAATCCAAAAATGAAATCCGGACTTAGGGCGGAGAGACCTAATCTGAAAGCACCATTGTAATGTGGGGAAAAGGCTGTTGGCAATAGGCACAGCTCTCCGACCGTAAGATCTGCACGCCTCTGAGAAAGGGTTTTCTTTCTTTCTGTATTTTTTTTCAACCACAGTTTACATTTAATACTATTCTGCACACGTTTTGGATGTATGGCCACGTAGACAGACAGACAGAAGACGTGCACTCTACAGAGTGGTGGTGTGTCCCCCCTCCTCCTGCTCCCCCATCTGCCCCAAACACCCAGTTGGCCCCATACCCCATTATTTTGAGATTATTGACTATATTTTTCATGCTTCAATCTGCATCTCTGGCTATTCTGCAACTACCAAGTATCCAAAATTTTATAAAGAACTCGGACAACTTAACACCAGAAAAACAACCCAGTGAAAAGGTGGGCAGAGACCTGAATAGACACTTTTCCAAGGAAGACATTTGGATGGCCAACAGACATACGAAAAGTTGGTCAACATCACTAATCATTAGAGAAATTAAAAGGGTTTCTTGTATAGGGAAGGGTAGAGAAGTCTAGAATGAACCCCATGGGAGAAAGTGGGGTGAAAGGGTAACTTAATGAGATAACAGATCAGAGAATGTTTTACCCCGAGTTCCAGCCTGTTTTCAGGAGGGGCTGTCTGCTAGCCCAGGGTCGGCCAAAGTTTAGGGACCTGGGGGAGGGAGGGAGAGAAGCTTGCCCAGAGTTCGGCCAGCAAGCATTTTGTTCTGATTGATCAGTGGGGACCAAATAGTTCAGCTAACTTTTTATGAGTCAAAAATAGGAATTTGTAGAGTCTCTGTCTGCCTTGTCCTAGAAAGGTAAATATCAGTGAGACTTATTCTTTGCAGTGCACAGAGGGTGGAGTGATTTCTTAATTGTTCCTCTTTTCCAGGATCATGGGGCTCAGCTCAACAATATCTTATCACCAGCAAGTGAAAGGAAGGCCACAGATCAAAGACAGGCCCCTCCATCTCTTCCCTTCAGGGACCTTTCCTGAAAGTCACAATTCTGCTTTCATTCCATTGGCCTGAACCTAATTGCTTGGCCATGATGCAGGGGAGCCTGGGAAATGTAGCCTTTACACCGGGTGGCCTTAGATCATTTATTATCACAGCTAAAAATCAAGAGTTTATTCTAAGTAAGAAAGGAAACCAGATATTGGGCATGTAGTTTTTGCCACACTTACCATTGTAATATTTACAAATATTGACACCGATCAAGAGAGTATTAACAAAATGTAGAGAAGTGTGTTGTCTGTTTGTAGAGGGACACCCAGTGTCTGTAGTAGAATCTGCATTTCTTTAGGTTGTTTTGCACTGGTATTGATAACCCTTGACTTTTATTTTTTTTTCCCTTGACTTATTTTTTTTTTTGCAAGGAGTCATTTATGCCCTATTTTTCTTTGAAATTCTGATAAATATGATTTTGTGTGGTGGTGTTATGATGTTGGAAAAGAGTAAAGATCTTAATTTGTTAAGATTTTGTCATTGCTTCTATCACATCCTAGTTACAGGAAATCATAGTGCCCTCACTTCATTCTGGACTGTATTTAGATGTTACCCCCTCTGACCAACCCCACCTGATAGCACTGTATTAGCCCTTTACCCTGCTTAACCTGCTCTATTTTTCTTTACATCATTTACCACTTCCAAATATTATAGTGTTGTTATTATTATTGGTCTCATCTTCCCCACTAGAATATAAGCTCCATGAGGACAGGAATTTTGATTATAAATCTATTTCCTTTACTTAGGACTGGTCAAAGTAGGTGCTGAAAACACTTAACAGTTGTTGAATAAATGAAAGAATGATGAATGAAGGAGAAAATTTTCTTCTTTCTGAATTTTGTATATCAAATAGCTTTTTCTTTTCTTACCATCAGTGATTTCTGCTAGATAGGGAAACAAAAATGGTAAACGAACACTTTGTAGTAAGATCCAAATCCATGGGCCAGTATTTCTCTTACTTATGAACAAATAATGTATTAAGTGAAATGAATCATTTCTGTCATAAAATAAAAAACAATAGAGAGGATAGACTATTGCTTACAGTCATACCTAGCCATTCATTAGCTATTACATTAGCTTCCCAAACTGTACTTTTTCATAAATAGTGAATTATTTTAGTGTTTCCTACAAAAAAGGGAGATATCTCAGTTTATCTATCATAAGCCTTTGGAAATGCTTTCTGTGTGCCGTTCAGGTCCAGAGAACATGAGAACCCGAGTGATGACTTCTTGGATGTCATGAATAGTAAGCGTTTGTTGAACACACTGTGTTTTGAAACAGGCTTGGCTGGGCCAGGTGGAATGCTTGATTCATGCTTTCTGGCTTCCCTGAAAGTTGGCTGTCTGCTTGGCGTACCTATGATTGTTGACAGCAACTTGTCTTTTGCCTATCTAAACTGTACTAACTGTTGAGCTTTGGTTTTCTTCTGTTCTGTTCTCTTCTGTTCTGGCTGAGAGCAGAGTGATAACAAAGACTGAGAAGTCACTAAAAAATTCAGCCAGCTTTTTTTGAGCATTTATAAACATGCTGGAAAGAGGAAATAGACTTCATTGTGCTTTACACCAAGTCGTCAACAGGGAATAAAAAATAAACTACAAGAGATGTATTTTTATGAATATGTTCCTTATACAGAGTTTCTTTTGGTGGGTCTTATTTTTGCAAAAACAGATTTTAATTGTTTTTTCTCTTTAGATTATAGATGAAATCTTGAAGATTAACGAAGACACCAGAGTACATGGCCTTGCCCTTCAGATCTCTGAGAACTCGTTTAGCAACAAAGTCCTCAATGCCCTGAAGCCAGAAAAAGATGTGGATGGGTGAGGAAATAGAAAAGAAAACAACTAATTGCTAAAGGAGTTTTTCTACTATGAATTTTTTATTCCACTGTTTCAGCTATGTCAGTAATTAAGAGAGAAAAAGAAATCATTTTAATACTTAACATCATTTAAACGTTAGTATCATTTAAATATCTTATAGTATTTTGAGAGTTTGAGGGCTTCTTAAATTCTGTGTAAGAAAGTTACATACGTTAGAAAACACACTTGTCCTTTTTTTTTTCTTTTTTTTTAATGTAAAGGCATTTATGAGACAACTGGGGTATTTTGAACACGGACTAGGAATTTTATGTTAATGATTTGTTAATTTTGTAGGTATGTTAATAGTGACATTGTTGTTATGATGTTTCTTTTTTATTTTTTATTTATTTATTTTTTAAATATATTTTATTGATTTTTTACAGAGAGGAAGGGAGAGAGATAGAGAGTTAGAAACATCAATGAGAGAGAAACATCGACCAGCTGCCTCCTGCACATCTCCTACTGGGGATGTGCCCGAAACCCAGGTACATGCCCTTGACTGGAATCGAACCTGGAACCTTTCAGTCCGCAGGCCGACGCTCTATCCACTGAGCCAAACCGGTTTCGGCACACTTGTCCTTTTGTAGGGCAGAATCAGAACACGCAAGGTCATCCCGACTCATAGGGACCAATAGCCTGAGGGGCTACTCTAAGAAGCTGATGGCTTTTATTCCTCCCACTCTTTAATTTACATTTAACTGTTTAATATATCTACCTATTCATTACTGACTTGGGTGTTATTGTGGATTCATCCCTGCAAGTTACAGATGAGTGCGTTTTGACTGCTGGTTGCCTTATTTTTGGTTTCAGAGTCACAGACGTAAACCTGGGGAAGTTGGTACGTGGGGATGCCCATGAATGTTTTATTTCACCTGTGGCCCGAGCTGTAATTGAACTTCTTGAAAAATCAGGTATAGTGCTCCTGCAGAAATGCTGCTGTTTTCTGTTTATTGGTATTTATAATCCTTATTTTTTAGTAAGGATTTGTTTCTAGAATGTCAAGATCCTAATTGAAAAATGGAAGTGTGATAATTCACTGTCAGCTTATTTATATCATCTTTTGAGAGATATGAGTGACTACAGAAGATTTTTCTGATACGATTAATTGTGTTACAATTTAAAAGAGAAATCAGTAAAAATAACCAGTTTTAAACAAATTCTCAACTTCTCTCATGAAAACAATCAAAATAACCATAATGAAAAATGTCTCAAGTTTTATCTTCTTAAGTCTGTCAGTATGAATTTCTATATAAGACTTATATATAAAACTTAAATGAGAAAGCTGTTAGGTATAGTTTAGGTTATAAAACCTAGGTTGGGACTTATCAGTGAGCAATATCTCTGAGTAATCAGTATTTAATTTCCATCATTCTCCCCTTGATCTGGCATTTTTATGTCAGTGACATAGAAATGAATAATTTCTTTTTCTTGGTTATTAAATTTAATGAGTAAATTATTGCTGGTGTTTTCATATATTTAAGGACTTGCTAACTGAGTACATAAAAATTCAACTAAACTTTCCTCTAATACAACTTGAGTGAAAAAAAGAGGCACATGTCCCTCCCTCTCACCTGAACAATCAACAATCAAACAAAAATTCCAAAGTAAATAACAAAGTTCAATTAGAAGAATAACTTTCAAGATACACCTCTAGCAGCAGTTGCCAACCAGTGATCCGTGAGGTACAAAAGGTTGGCGACCGCTGGTTTAAGGAAACCTTCGGATCAGCGATCGCCAACTGGTGGTCCGTGAGGTCTGAAAGGTTGGTGACCTCTGACCTTTAGGACATTAGCCATTAAGCTCAAATCTCTGAGATAATTCATATAGACAGTGGTTTTTCATCCTTTGGATTATCAGGGTGATGATTCATGGCCACTCTACCATCGAATTTGCAAAGAAAGAGTAAATTACGGCTTTGTCATTGTAGGCTAGTGCTCAGAGGAGCGAGTTTTAAAAGGCTATTGTGCCTTATGTTAAAGCTGTATGGTAGGAAGGCTCTGATGTTTGGGTTGTAAGACTGATTTCCATTTGTTGGGCAGGTGTCAGCTTAGATGGAAAGAAGATCTTGGTAGTGGGAGCCCATGGGTCTCTGGAAGCCACCCTACAATGCCTGTTCCAGAGAAAAGGGTCCATGACGATGAGCTCCCAGTGGAAAACACCTCAGCTTCAAAGCAAGGTAAGCATCAGACCTGTTAGAAACATAACTTTAAATGCTTGTAGTGGAAAAGCAGAGGGGCTGGGGATGTATAGGCTACGTATTTAAGAAGTTGGAGAAGGAACAGCAGAAAATCTTAAAGAATGAAAACAGTAAAGAGCATAGATTAATGAAACAGAAAACAAATATATATGAGAGATTATCAACGAAGCCAAAAGTTGGTTCTTGGAAAAGTCTAGAAAAAATAGATTCACTATTAGCCAAAATAATCAAGACATAAAGAGAGAACAGCAGCAATGTTAGGAATGAACAAAGGGTCATTTAACACCAGAAAATCTATTACTGTAATTCACTACATCATCAGATTAAAAACTAATCTCACCATAGTAAGTGAAGAAAAGTCATTTGATAAAATCTAGTATCCTTTATGAAATTTTTCTAGAGAACCTCTTAGGCTAGGAATGTAAAGGAATTCCTTAATTCGTTAAAACGTCTATAAAAAGTTAGAGCAAGTACCTCATTTCATAGTGAAATATTAGTGACTATTTCTTTTAAAAGTAGGAAAGACAAAGGGTACCTGTTATCAATATTCCTAATTAACAGTATATAGGAATTCCTAGACAAGTTGTAATATAAAGAAAGGAAGAAAATTTATAATGATTGGAAAGGAAGATACTCAATTGTCTTTAGTCCTAGATGATATGGTTATCTACTATTAAAAACTATGAGAATTAATAAGAGTTCAGCTGGGTTCTTGGATTTAAAATGAACTTGCAAAACGCAATTGCATTTCTAAATAGTACACCCAGTTAGAAAATTATAAAAAATACAATTTCTAATAGTAATGAGAATATAAGGTACTTGGGAATATATTTAACAAAACTTATTTCTCACCTTTTGAAAGAAAGCATATAATTTTGATTCATTAAGAAGACCCAAATAAAAGCATGGATAAGAAGACTCACTATCTTCAAAATACTAATTCTCCCCAAATTAATTTATAAAGTTGAATCAAAATCCTGACATAATATTGTTTTGTGGAATTTGACAAGCTGATTCTAAAATGTGTATGGAAGCACAAGGACCAAAATGACTATTTTGAAAGAAAACTTGAGCTGTAAATATCAACATGGAAGAACTTTTAAAAACAGCATTCACTGAAAAATAAGCAAGAAAGATATATTTCACTTCATGAACGCCACTTATGTAAGGTCTAAAAGCAATATTACCTAGTATATATTTTTAGGACCACATACTTAGAGAGCAGAAGTGTGAAGAAATGGATGGGAAGTATGAACCCAATCAGGAAAACCATTTTTAAGGGACAAAAATGTGGCTGTGGATGGAAAGGAGACCTGGGAACCTTCGCTTGTATTGGTCGAGTCTTTTTTCTTAAACTGGGTCATGGGTGGGGTGTCCAGGTGTGTAATATTATTATTATTTCAGTTTCATGTCTTAAATACTTAATACATTTTTTAATTTTAAAAAATTACAGTGCATTTCACAGATATCAAGCAAATTCAAGTTAAAAGCTCATTAAGTACAATAAATTAGCACAGAACAAAGTCTAAAAGTACAGGTTCCTCATGTTGCTGTATGAGAATGAAAACAAGCAAGTTGTAGTCCCCGCCCAGGGAATGCTGGTGTCTCGTCTGAGACTGACCATATTTGAGTAGCAGGTGGGTCAAATCCATTGAATTCTTGTTTTAAGGCGGCTCAGGAATTTGATCTTGTCATTAAACTCAAACCAAGGTGTCTTTTTAGTGGTCACCACATGATGGCAGCCTATTCAAGAACATTCACGGGCAGTGTTTTGTAACGGAGAGCCCCGAATTTTTGATTTGGAAGCTTAGTGGAAGAGGACAATAAACCTTGCCCTGAACTGAACAGCTGTGGCGAGAGGGAGAAAAAGGCCTTCATTGGCAATTGAATGTTTTCACAGCTGTCACAGATAGTTTTGCTGGTTGTATCTGTATTGTTGAAAAACAAAGACATCTTTTAAAGTACTTTTTTTATTATGGAAATAAATCACCCGACTTCTCTGGGATAAATCTCATTCTAACTTTGAGAACGATTAAGTAGCTTTACTCTCTAGAGAACCTAGAAATTGGGTTACGTTTCTGTTTTCATAAATCTAAGAAGGTTCTCTCTATTAGCTCATGTCGCGCACACATGTTGTTTTCTAAGTCCTTGGTACTTATAACAGCACCACCGTAATCTGAGAGCCTGTCAACTGTCACTCTTTTTATTGCTTCATCTTTGTAGTGAAAAAGATGGAAAGAAAGGTTCAGGGCTCCCCAACTTGTCTTTGAAGTGTATTTGGTGTCGGGTGTTTGGCCCCTCTACCTGGCTACTTACTTGTGACAGGCTCCCATTCTACTGCAAGATAAAGCCGGTATCTTCCCATTTTTCATGCTGGGGCTTAGCACGTCACCAGCCACTTACCTACCCACCGCTGTGTCTCCGTGCTTCTGCCTGACCTTTGACTTTTCACAATTGCTGGGCCTTGTTTCAGAGGGTCAGTGGGCCCTGTACCGACCATAGTCAAAGGGTGGCAGTGAATGTGGTACAAAGAACAACTAGGCACAGGTTAGCGTCCTGGGGCACCCAAGTGGGACAGGCTATGTCCAGTCTTGCCACATCCTTGGAAAAACATCACGGTGAAAAAAAATCGAAGGCGTAAATGTAAGAACAGGTTGGGATTTTTGTCTTCTAAGTTCATCAACAGTGAATAATGGTGCATTTTAAGATTCTTGTCCATTTAGCTTCTCAGTGTCAGCCGTGATGTGTTAGGGAAAGACAAGGGGAAGCCAAGGCTTAGGGCGGTTAGATTGAAGGAAATTATCTTTGAAAAGCATTTCTTACCTGCTTACTTGTACCTGGCATGGAACAAGAATCCCTATTGGCCGTCTGGTTGGGGATTTCCAACGCCAAGGGCATGGGAGGGTTTCTGGCTCGGGGTGGTCATGTAACACTGGAGTCCTATCTACCACCTCCTAAGCGCCATACAGCCTTTCCAGTTTGGGATGACCTTCGAGTCATCAGCCCGCTCTAACCATGTCATGTAGATGTAATTGCCCCTCAAAACTGTAGGACCTTCGAAGGTTTGGAGTCAGGCACAGCATGCGTGTCCTCGGTAAGCAGTAGAACATAGGCTTTGGTGGCAGACAGTCCTGGGTTCACGCCTTAGCTGTTGCTAGACTTCGGTGAACTCGTCTCCCATGTGTAGAACGGGGACCGTGACACTCCCTACCTCATAGGGCTGCCGGGATAACTCAGGAATTGTGTGAGCTTGCTCAGCACAGCCTTTGGCACCCACTCACACTCACATCAGGAGCTTGGCTGCTGTGACGGTGAGTCAGGAAAGCCACTGGCAAGTTTCACCATGCAGATGTGTAATTGACCCGCGACGTAGAAAGGCAGGTGGGTCCATCACATCCTACGGAGATAAACCCCAGCGGGATCCAGGACCCCTCCCTCCTTGGAAGGGATGCCCGTGCTTCCACTGCGTGGCTAGGGGAAGGAGAGAGGCGCTCTGTCTGGGAGGTTTCCCACAGTCTGTGGAAGCCAAGGGAACGGAACCAAAGCAAAACTAAAAGACACTGTCCGAGAGAGAGAGAGAGAGAGAGAGAGAGAGAGCGCGAGAGCGTGGGTGCTCAGCTTCGGCCAGACCCAGCTTCCCCTCTGGTCCCTCTGCCTTCCCAAGATTCCTCTGCTCCTCGGAACCACTGTATTTCAAATCATGTCTGCTGGGAGTTTCTGTTTTCCTTCCAGGTCCTACCGTTTTGAGGGACAATTACATCGCGTTAGTTATTTAGAAACGGATCCTTTGTCTACCAGCCTGCCTAAATCTGAGGCTATTCTTTGGATACCAATTACACGTAAAATCTTCATGGAGCATGAGTGTGAGGAATCGAAATTTGTCTTTAAGAGTTCTACAGAAAACAGTAGATTTCTGTATTTGGTAGCTTTATAGCTTATGCCTATCTGAGTGTATCCTTGAAAATTGAGACTCTGTTTCCTGGTTTGCGTCTGAGCTGTGAGGTGCGTTACGCATTTATGGAAGGGGAGGGGAAGAATGTCTAGGCTTTGGTCCACATGAGCCCCAAGCTGTGGATTATCAGATGTCAGTGAGCAGAGGGATAAGGAGTAACCTACTTCCTGCAGCCCCACACTCAGCTTCCCAGGCCCCTGGAGTGGAGAGTCCCCAGTGTGAGGACGGGACAGCGCCACCGCTCAATGAGAATTGTCCTAGATTTGGAGATACCCTCTTCCTCACCCTAATGAGAATTCTCAGTTGTTCACCCTGATGCCAAAAGCAACCTGAGGTGAGAGACTGTCCCACATTTAGTCCTTCGGAGGCAGAGTGGTCCCCTCTCCAGGGAGAGGGTGTCAGGCACTCAGGCTCTGTGTGAGCAGGGCCTGCTCGCGCCCCTAACTGAGAGCCGCTTCTGCATCTGTGTTAGACACAGCTGGACCACGATGCGAAGGCCTCCAGCTGCGACGAGTCACGTCACTTCCAGCTGCGTGTGTAAGAAATAATCTAGAAATAAGAGAACAGTCTTGTTTTTCTCTGAGGCTCTCGTTTCTCCTCTTTCTGAGCACAGAGACCCTCAAAACTAGAACTAACAGAAGAAAGAAAAAGTACAGGTCTTTCACATTTGAAGAATGAGAGTGTCTTTTTTTTTTTTTGAGCAAAGCTAAATTATCACAAAGTCATTCCCAGTTTAAATTCAGAACATAGCACAGCTTAAAAAAGACTTTAGAATGAATTGGAAAATTCTAAATATATTTGTATTATACATAGGAAATCTTGTAAAAAGAATAACTGCTTTTTCAAGATAGGAAAGAAAGCCCTAGCTGGTTTGGCTCAGTGGATAGAGCGTCGGCCTGGGGACTGAAGGGTGCTGGGTTCGATTCTGGTCAAGGGCACATGCCTGGGTTGTGGGCTCCATCCCCAGTAGGGCGGCGTGCAGGAGGCAGCCCATCAATCATTCTCTCTTATCATTGATGCTTCTATCTCTCCTCCTCCCTTCCTCTCTGAAATCAATAAAAATATATTAAAAAAAAAAAAGATAGGAAAGAAAAAACCCCTAGGTATTAAACTGGACTAGATTAGTGAGTTACATGACAAATTTTTTTAAAAAAAAAATATGTTTATAATTGTTAATGCATTTGTCTTTTAAATCCTGTAGGTAATAAAAAGTGTAATTATAAACCAAAAATACTATAATACTGGCTTTCCTGGAGATCTCTTTTTTTTTCATATGGCTTGGAGTTACTGTCTAGTGTCCTTTCATTTCAAGCTGAAGGAATCCAGTTCACACTTCTTATAGGGCAAGTCTAGTGATAGTGCACTCCCTTCGCTTTTATTAATATGCAAAGGAATTAATTTCCTCGTATATTTGAAATACCATTTTGCTGGATATAGAATTCTCAGTTGACAGATTTTTTTCCTTCCAGCACTATGTCATTCCACTGTCTTCTGGCCTTTGAGGTTTCTGATGAGCAGGATAACTTTTTTAACAGGAGAGGTTACACTTACTAGTAAGCTAGTAACATATTGTAATGGCAACGATGGTGGCTAACATTAATCAGGTTAGTGGTTACTGTGAACCATGTACTATCCTTTACGTAAATATTCTCACTGATTCTGAACAGTCATCCTGTTAGGCAGGAGTCTCATTCTCCCCATATTACAGATGAGAAAACTGAGGCTCCGAGAAGTAAAGAGACTCTAAATATCTACAGATTTAAACTGATAGAGGTGGCACTGTCACCTGTGTTTTTAGTCACTGCCCCATGTCAGCTCTTATTCCAGATAATTGCATGAAGTCTAATCACTAATGTTGAAAACCCCAAAGTCCCTGACAGCTTGGGTGGGGAATATCGGAGAGACCAAGACCCAAGACATTAGACTTGTGTTGAGTTTGCTGTTGTTTTATGCCAATAGTTAATAATCCCACAGACACCCCTTTAAGAGAAGGAAGCTGAACTAGGCTGAGGCCTGGGTTTGTCACCACCCCTCCAGGCTCACTCCTCAGGGAAAGCGGCCACCTTACTGGGGCAGGGTGGGGTAGGGGGTGCCCCCTGGTCAGGACAGCCTCATTGTTGTTGGCTTGGGGGGAAATAGCCCCTGACCCCGGGACACCACAGATCTTGTGCCAAGTCAATACCAAGGTTCCTCCGTATTGTGTGCCCAGGTGACCTGAGTAATGTAGGCCCTGCGCTCTCTTTGATGAGTTTTGAATAGTATTCAAGGCCTTTGGTGCCGTTGGTGTCAGCTCTTGTCCTTTCCACTGTTCCTCCTGCCTGAGCAGTGCCTGATTTATTCACACCACCACTTGTCAGCGAAGGCAACGGAGGCCCCAAGACTTACAGGAAGTGGCATGCAGAAATCTCAACGTGGGATCCAAGGTTCAGAATCGGAGAGCATGAATGTGTCGGGAAATGCCAAGCTAACTTCCCACAGCCACATCGGTTTGCATTAACTTCAGGGGTCGTAGACACTGAAGCCCGTCGTTAGCGGCATAAATGTAAATCGCGAGGGCTGTCTGCCTCTGACACGTGGCTTGCTGCGTGTTGCTCTGGGAACTGTCACGTGGGCAGTTCTTCATTCTTGTGCTCCATGGTTCTGAGTCTTTGTCTGATGAGGTTCCCCCTCAAAATACATGCACACGTAGGGTCTTGTCTCTCAGCCTGGCTTTTTTATGTCCTAGGGTGTGAGGAAGGGAATTATTTTTGATGCATCATTCAAAGTCTATCCATTACTAGGTTGGAGGTTGCATTTCCCTTTTATCATCTGTTATAACTTAGGTGAGTGTGAAGGTCACTTGAAGAGGGATTAGCTGTCTTTCCTATCATTTTAGACACTGAGCAGTAAATATGTTGAATGGTGATGTAAGAGGTGAATTTGGGAACATTTAGAAAAAGGAAGGTCATTTATTAGCCTTGGGGGGGAAATTTGGTAGATAAGTGCTGTAATCATAATCCCTCACTGTCCGCTTGGCTTGTAGTCCTTCTGATTTATGAAATAACCATAAGGTAGGTCTTAATTTTAGAGGCCAATAATCTGTTCTACTGATCACGGAGGAGAGTGGAAAAACGAAACATACCCAATTCCTGAAAGGAAAATTCTCCCAGGATGAGATCACTTGCTGAGCATGAGTTGGGGGGAATTAGCTTTTGCTGAAATTGTCATTCTTGTATCTTGCCAAACCATTGCAACATCTGAATGAAGTGGTTTGACATTCCTATTTTAAAATATTTCCGCAGCTATTTTAACATTTTTTTGATAGTGTGCTTAAATTTCAGGGAATTGTGGCTAAGGGTCCGTAGGTACGAAGCAATAATCCTATAATAGAAGTTCATTTAACTCAAAGAAAGAATTAAACATTCTAAGTTAGAATAACTTATGTCAAAACAGGGTCTCTGCTCGTGGAAACTCTGCCCGAATGAAATCTTCATTTGCAGGGAACACAGTCCACTCAAATGGCAACAGTTTCCCCGGCGTGGATGCCAGTGCCCACTTCTGTCGTGCAGTCACCGACGAATTCCTAATGGCCAGAAATGGGTTTTTGTGCTTTTAGCTTGCTTGGCCATTGGGCCTCTCTCAGACCTGTCAACCGCACCCTTTCCTGAGAGCCTGGGCCACACCACAGCCATCATTTGTTCCTCTTCATTTACCGTTGAAGAGGAGTCCTCCCCAGGATGTCCTTTAACCCCCTTTCTTCCATCCTTCCTGTGTCCCTCGGAGCTCTTATCCAAGCTGCTGGTTTTCACTGCATCTGTATGTTGAGGGATCCCAACCTGTGTCCCCCTCCTTCCTGACCAGCCCCAGCTCCAGTCCGTCTCCTCTTTCATATTTCAGTATCGCGCTTCCCCAGCCTCCACCCCACCCCCCCAAATCCATTCTCCACCCGGCTTCCAGAGCAATCTTCCTAAAACATGTCTGATGGTGTAAGGGCAAGCGTCTGACCGCTACTTGTCTGTTACCAAGAAAAGGGCAGCAAATTTGGAAATTTGGCACTTACTGGGGAAAAAGTGACATTTCATTAAAAAAGAAAAACACCTAACTTTCTAGGACTGTGCCACAAGATAGTGAAGGAATCCTAAAGGGGCTCACACAACCGCCTCTTAAAGGGGCTCACACAAACCACCCTGTGTCCCGGTTCATTGAAAGTGAAAGAACAAGTGAGGGCCACCTCCCTCCCGTGGGGGCCCCCCAGCCGACACACAGGGCCTGATCCAGAATGCCGGTGTCTGCCCGGACGTTCAATACCAGTGAAACGGACTTTCCAGTCTGTGTGGGCAAGAGAAGTGGGATCTAAGCGTTTCTTCGTCTCCTTTCCTGACCAGAGGTTGGCCCTGCCCGCTCCATCTTAAAGCTGCAGCTCTGACCGCTGAGGCAGGGACTTTATTTTTAAGTCCTCGGTGGCCTCAGTGTCTGCCCCAGGTGGCCCTCGAGAATGGCAGGTGAAGGAGTGTGTCCCCTGAAGAAGCCTGGGTCTACAACTTCCTGAGCGAGTAGTCGTAGAACCCAGTCTTGCCTGGAGAGAGCACCTGCTGTTGATTTTTTTTTAAGTGCTGGTCTTCATTTTGAACTTTATTTACTGAACTCTGCTGATTACTTGGGAAGAGTATAGAGTCAGCTTTCCTAGACCCAGGCCCTATAAACCACAATTCTTCAAAAATATCTCTCATCCTTTTTTTTTTTTTTAAACCCATCCCAGGTTCTGGTATACAGTATCTGCAATCCTCACACCATAGATTTTCAAATGCACCCTTTGAAACACATCGATAGCAGAAGGCTAATTCTGTCTTCTAGCCGAGGAGGGTGAGGCTGTACTTTCTATAGCTTAAATTTTAAAAAGCATTTTGTTGGCTAATTGCAAAGTTATGATGTTCCTTATAACTTTGCAAATCACATCTTTCCTCCCTATCCATGTTCTGACACTCACCCCCCTCCACCCCCCTTCAAAATCAATGAGTTAAAGAAAAACATATTTCATGTTATCTAAACCCTCCGGCCCGCCCCTAGGCTCCCATATGCTCCGCGTTAAATGTCTGCATAGCTGCGTCTTGCTATTGTTTTAACATTTGGTCTAATGCCTGGGGAGTGGGCGTTCTCTTTAAGCTGCTTCTACTCAATTCTCAGCAGAGAAAGCAATATTTTGTTATGAGGTAAAGTTTCAAGCCAGGCCCTGGCCAGGGTCTTCCCCACGGGGGAGGAGGAAAGTAGGAGCTGCCAGCGTGACGATAATTCTCCTTGAATTTTAGCTCATTAAAACCTCCCCTGGTCCTTGGGGGGGTTATTTATTGATGTAAGCATCTAGCACTTGTCCCTTCCAGAAAGAATTAGCAGCTATGATGTGATCATTGCTAAGGGAGGAGGTTTTCGTCCTTTCTCTGTGGGACCGGGTGTCCCCAGCTGCTGCTTAGCACAGCCCGTGGCAGAGCTGAGTTTGGGTCCGGAGTCCAGGGGTCGGATGAGATTGCCGAGATTTATAGGTAATGAAAAGAACAGGTTGTGTCGAAGACACCACGTGTAGGAAACGAAGTGTTCTTAGGGGACTTGTGTGAACCTGTGATCCTTGGCTTTTTTCAAAACGAACACTTCAGTCTTGTACATGTTAACTGTTTAGAGATGTTTTGCCGTGTTCTGTTTTTGCTGCTATTGTGCGTGAAAATAGAGCAAAAATGGTGTTTCTTATCTGCGGATCCTTTTCAACAGCGTGGAACCTTTGTGTTTCTCTTGAGACTCACTGTAGTTGAATGTCTGCCCTGGTGCAGGTAAAGGAAGAGGTGCATTTTCTTATTCAGATGTGACATCCTCCTTCCGTAAGAATACCTTTCCCCCCGAAATATAACATCGCCCTAAAGTCTGGCTGCTTTTCAGATCTATCTGTAGAGAGCACGTGTGGCATTAACACACCAGATTGTTGGTAGTGTTGGCTTTGAACATCTTGATTTCGTCTTGCAGCGTTGTGGCCATGGAGCACGAGGAGAAAATGGTTGTTTCAACAGGGACTTGTCTTTTTAATGTGATTCATGCACTCAATTCGCCAAGAACCATTTCAGTGAATTCATTCTTCTTCCTGTGCCTTAATGAAGTACGAGACTGGAAAGCACAAGCACTGTTTGCCTCATTAGTGTTGCTCAGTGAATGTTAATTCACTTGGTCCTATTTGCATGATCAAACTGATCGTGGCTTTATCGGCTCTTTGAAAAGACATGCGTTTACATTGTTACTGTGCTTCTCCTGTGTTGGGAGCTGGGAGCTGCCCTGGATCTTGGCCATTTTGTTCATAAGCCAAGTAGGACTGTCATGGTTTGCTTCCCCTCGCTGCCGTCTCTGGTCCTAAGAGGCCGAAGAGACTTCAGCTGACAAGGTCTCTTGCCCAGAAGGTGTTACAGACTCTCAGGTTGAGGAGCTGACTGAGTTCTCCCTCGAGATCGTCAGGGATCAGCCTGTCCAAGCTGAGAGTGGAGGAGGGTGTGTGGAGCACGGTTGTTTATTACCGGGTGGTTGGGGGATGGTGGTGGCAGGGCATTGAGTCTGGAAAGCAGAGGGCAAGCAGCTTCCCTCTCTTTCTACCTCATAGAGGACTCTAAACAAGACGTATAATAGGGATACTTACACTTGCTGAGCCTCAGTTTCCTCATCTACTAAATGGGTATAGGAACGCCGCCCTCACATATTTGGGGTATTCAGTGAGATATTGGCAGCACCGAGTGGACATGTGCAGGTCCAGCCATTTTCCCCCAAGGATCTAAGATTCCTTCTTCCCCTCTGTCCCTCCACATACAGATCCAGTTTCAGATCCTCGGTTGCTTCCTTGCTGCGGGCACAGGTGGTCACTCTTTGGTTGAGCTCAGAGCCACCCGCTTACCCTACCTCTAGACGTGACCATCCTACCAGACACATTCCTCCAGCACTGTTGGCAGAATTCAAACGGAACCGACGTGATAAATGTGCTTTGTAGTAGTGGTTTCATTCTTTCCTTTTTCTTTAAAAAAAACACAAAAAACAGTTTTTCACGAGACTAACCAAGGCCTCAAGGAAAAGGAGATCCTTTCTCGAGCTTTTGAACATCCTTCCATACATCTAGTACAAGCTCCACGTGGCTCTAGTTTTGATTGTTCAATTGTACAGGCCGGAGGCCCCCTGCTCTGGTCACATCTTCAAATGGCCTCAGTACAGCAACTCTGTGTTCCTCCTAAGCCGCTGTGTGACTCAGGGTGCTGCCCACCCCGGCGCCCCTTCCGTCTCCGCCTTCCATCGTAGTTTTCTTTGGCCTCGCCCTTTTCTTGATGTTGCAGTGAGCAGTGAAAACACGTAAATGGCAGTACTACATACACTGGAGTGACGACCTTGGAGAAAGTGTTGGTCTCCTTTTCCTTCAGGATAGGATAAACACATTCTCAGTACTAACCAACATGAGCTGCATTGGTCAGTCAGTCCATGATTCTGTCCGGGTCGTCAGTGCAAAACAAAACTCGGGAACTGTGATGGCCTATTACGTTCAAAGCCTTTGACATTGATCGCTCGGTATGTCTTTATTCAACAGATTGAACCCTGTGTGGTGTTTTTCTTTTTCCAGCTTCAGGAGGCTGACATTGTGGTCTTAGGCTCGCCCAAGCCAGAAGAAGTTCCCCTGTCTTGGATACAACCAGAAACGATTGTTCTCAACTGTTCCCATGACTTGCTATCAGGTAAGTGTGTTAAAATAGGTGCCGGGCTGCTGATAAAAAATAGGTGTGATTGTTACAAAGCACGTTAACTTTATTCAAAAGAGTGTGTTCCCGAGATGTCTGCTGGTCGTTGTCAGTATGCGTGCACAGGAGAGGAAACTGAGAGTTGATGTGCCTACCTTTTGGGTTACTGATACGGGAACCACATTGTCCGCCAAAGAGGAGCCAGGAGGCCAAGTGCAGTGGCTGCCTCCGCCTCCTCCCCTGCCGGCCTCCAGCATCAAGCAGTCAAGCCAGCTGTGGCCTAACGCAGATAATTTGTACATGTGTGAGGTCAGCTAGAGAGCGTGGTTTCTGCGGTCTTTTAAAAAGCACCAGAATCCTTCCTTCCAAACAAATCTCAGCCAAACCTCAACATGAAAACAGTGGCCAGGAGGGATGGAAAATGGAGACTAGCTCTTGTGTCTCCCAGGTTTCCCTTGCAATGAACCCCCTCAAGGCACCTCAGAGCAGTGTGAAAGTCCCCATTACAAACAGGGGTGGTGTTAGGATTGATATTTGATGGTGTTTCACCAAAGCATCCGGGAATGCCAGATCACACCAGGCCCATGGTTAGGGTAGCTCAAGCTGTGCCAGCACCAGGGCACCCAGCCAGGTGGCAGTAGGCGCAGGCCCACAGGAGGTACCCTTCTCTCACTCAGAGAAAGACACTGAGGCCGAGGAAGCTCTGGGGCACACTCGGCCCGCCTCAAGCCCCTGAGTGACATGTAGATGCAGAGATACTGGCAAAGGGAGGCGAAGGAACCCTCCTTCCTTGCTACCTGTGGCCTCCAAATCTCAGCATGAAGCGAGGGACTCTCCTGAGTGGGCCTGGAGGACAGCGCTGTTTTTCTCCAGAGCTGGTCAGAACTTGGGCCAAAGTCTCCTCTCCCATCTTGCCAGTACCACACTGGGGTTCTTGGTCTTGAAGCCTTAGAGAATAGTATCCAGGAGAAAATAAAAATAACTTCTGACCCAGTCACCTCGACAGAACCATTTTACATATTTTCATTCAAAAAGCATTCAACATAATTTTATGGGACATATAGAATGAAAAGAAAATATATGACATGAAAAGCATTATTGACATTCATATAACTCTTTCTTCAAAGAGAAATATTGGATCTTCCCCTCCAGGAAATGGGCTCCTCTCAGAATTAAGCACTCAGATTAAAAACCCCTTAGGCCTGTGGTCGGCGGCTCGCGAGCCACTTGCGGCTCTTTGGCCCCTTGAGTGTGGCTCTTCCTAAGCCTTAGGAGTACCCTAATTAAGTTAATAACAATGTACCTACCTGTATAGTTTAAGTTTAAAAAATTTGGCTCTCAAAAGAAATTTCAATCGTTGTACTGTTGATATTTGGCTCTGTTGACTAATGAGTCTGCCTTAGGCTGAAGGGGGTGAGGTGGATTGGGGAGGGCAAGGGAAATAGATGCTCAGGAATTTCCCAGAATGCTTGTGTACTCAGCTCTTGGGTGAAGAGCACATAGATGAAGGCAGCTATTAGGTGCACTACAATGTGAATTGGGATTTATGGCTTTTTTTTTTTTTTTTTTTTTGCAAACAGAAGGCATCTTCTAAATAACTTCTTTGAAATAACTGTAGTCTCTGGATATAACTTTTTTCCCCTGAAAAAATAAATACCTAGCCCATAAAATGGTAGATGGAGCAGGTCTGCCCCTCTCCTCAGAATCCTTGTTGGAAAGTCAGTTATGACATTACTTTTTAAAATGAATGTTTCTTTGTATAATATTTACTTGCAGTTTTTTATTAGAGTTTATATATTTAGGGCAATATTTTCATAATTCTGGCTGAATTATGGGATATACAGAATGAAAAGAAAATAATATGCTATGAAAAGCATTGAAGGAGAGTCTACTTCCATCTCCTTCCATATTCTCTCTCCCTTTTTTTAAAAATATACTTTTATTGATTTCAGAGAGGAAGGGAGAGGGAGAGAGAGATAGAAACATCAAGGATGAGAGAGAATCATTGATTGGCTGCCTCCTGCAATCCCCACACTGGGGATCTAGCCCACAACCCAATTCCCAGTCATGTACCCTGACTGGGAATCGAACCATGATCTCTTGGTTCATAGGTCGATGCTCAACCACTGAGCCACACTGGCCAGGCTCCCTCCATGTTCTTTTGGAATCCCTTTGAGACCCATGATTTTATGAAGGTGACATATTTTATTAGTGAAACTTTGCCCTATTAATAAATTTATTTTTAGGACCTTCACTTATCTGGTTCAGTAGTAGTTTTGTTGTTTTTGCATGCCCAGAGTCCAGAATAGTGCCTGACACATTATAAGTGCTCAGTTAATACTGAGTGCTGGATGAGTGAATAAATGTGGGCTCAGCTCAGAATTGCACTTCGATTGCAGTTTTAAGTTAGCTATAGATTTAGAGACATTTCCTTGAATTTGTCTCCCACCTAGAAGCAGGACTGGCAGGGCCGAGTCAAAGATGAAAAACACTGTGCGGATGAAATGGATGAACATTTTCCAGTCTGTACTGTTTACAATAGCATGCATTCCTCAGTAGTCAAAGTTTTCATTTTAACAACTTTGAGTAGTATGAAAATTTAATCTACGAGTAGTAAATTGGTGGAAGACCCTCTTTTATATAATCTTTCCCCTTTGAAAAAATGAATAGACTTTTTCAATTATTATTAAAAGGAAAAATGCTTTTATTTAAACTCAAGAACAAAAGAATTTTTAATAAACTTGTGATTGACTGAAGGCAGGGTTTTTTAATGAAATTTTTATGCTTATCTTAATGGTACAGGGTTTCCCTATTCTCTCCCTCCCTGTAAAATTAGATGGGGTATGGTGATTTACGATGAGGTAATTCAGTAGAGGCATTTTATTGAGTATCTGATCTCTGGAGACGTTTTCCTAATGGTAGATATCCTAGAAGCAGTGTTCAGAAAACAATTACACCTACTTTGTTGGATCTGTTCACTCTTCTATGGCTTGACTCTGTTTAGATTTAAAACAGGGTCCAGCCAGCATGGCTCCATGGTTGAGCATCGACCTATGAACCAGGAGGTCACAGTTCCTGGTCAGGGCACATGCCCAGGTTGCAGGCTCGACTCCTGCTGGGGGTGTGCAGGAGGCAGTTGATCAATGATTCTTTTTCATCGTTGATGTTTCTATCTCTCTCTCTCCCTCTCCCTTCCTCTCTGAAATCAATCAAAATTTATTTTTATGAAGAAAAAAACAACAGGGACATAGCAATGTTCAGTTTTCTAATTGTAAGGATATATTTTTATTTAAAAAATTATTTCAAATTATGAAAGAAGTGGGCTGTGATTTTGTAGTGCTATGCTTGCTAAAGCAAGACCATTTGTACCCCGATATTAGGACTTCTTTCCTGATGTACCAAACGAGACAAAGGAGAAACGGGTGTATGTCTTGGGCCCAGAGAACAGTATGAAAACAGCAACTTTGTGTTTTCATAAAGTTGGGTCAGAATAGTTTATGGCATCATTTTAAGCAAACATAACTGTTGTTCGTGTGGAGTAGGGGCTGAACCCTGGGCTGCATTCCAGGGTTCATGCTAATGAGCTGAGGGATCCTGGGGGACTGAGCCTTCCCTCTTAGGAATCTGAAGGACATATAATAGAGAGGGAAGAATATGGAATCTGGGGTCAGCATTGATCTGACTCAGAGATGAGAGAGTTTTTTGGTTTGTTTAACTCTTAATGCATTGTATCGATGGACTTGGGTGACTTTGGGCAAATAACCTAAGCTCTCTGTTCTTCATTGTCCATTCATTGTCCTTGTGGGCACGAGGGGAGCAAGGTTGTTGGGAGGAATGAATGAGATGCCTCCTCATGTGCCAGGCCTATTTCATGGGAGCTGCCCGTAAACGGCCCACTTTCATTGTTGTCACACCAGCACACAAAGTAACTCACATCAGCGGAATGAAAGTTAACATGTGAGAAATCAAGCACAAGGAAGGAAGAGTTCCAATGAGGTTCTGAGAATGTAAGAACGCAGCTTTAGAGAAATTGGGCATCTGTGTATTTTAATGATTATCCTATTAGAGTTGGAATGTGTGCTTATTACTTTTGAACTTTAATTCTAAAATTCATTGTATCACCATTTTCCTTAATTTTTTCTTTCTTTCTTTCTTTCTTTTTTTTTTTTTTTAGGAAATTCTAGATGTTTTGGATCTATCCCTGAGATATATTTTTGCCAGTTTTTTTATTTCAAAATTTAATTAGTTCTCAATACAATATATTATTTAATGCTTTTCTTTTATTTTTTTAAAGTCTCAGCCATTTAGAATAAACAAGTCTGTATCAATTTTTTCTTAATTTGGTTTCAGTGATTTCAAAAGGGCTGCTGATATAATTAATACTAATTTTTTAACCCTTTCTTTGAAGATTCTTACATTGTATTCTTTTTAAAAATAGTAATACAAGTTATTTGATAGAGTAGCTCAGGTGTTTTAAGTGAGAAATTCTTGAGCATAGTCACAAAAATTGTACTGAAATTTTATTTATTGCCTTTTACTGTTAATGTATTTAACTTAATACGTTAACTTAAGTTGATATATTTCACTTAAAAGCTAATCATGTTTTTTTTGAACAGTTCATCTTTACTAATTTGTAATTTTTAGCTCTTTCTGTTTCAAACTTTCACATAAATTTTTTGGTGACTTGTTCTCCTGGGAGGAGGAGGAAATATTTAGAATTCAGTCTATGGGTTTATACAGCGCATGTTTTATAAGAAGGGTGCCCTCGGCCAGATTGCAAAATAAGCTGAAGCGTTTCCATGTAACCGAGATGGCAGGGAGACTGCAGAATGCCCCATGGCCCCTCCCACTCATTTATTATGGCAAAATTCCCAAGTGGCCTCAAAATAGCTCCTGTCAGAAAAGGCCTGTTCTGATTTCCAGGGAAAGTACTGTAACACTTTAGCCTTAATTTTTTTATCGTGGAAAGTTTGGTTATTATAATACAAACTAGAGGCTGGTGCATGAAATTCATGCAACGGTGGGGGGGGGGGGGGTGTCCCTCAGCCCGGCCTATACCCTCTCATAATCCGGGACATCCCTCTCGCAATCCGGGACCCCTGGCTCCTAACCGCTCGGTTGCCTGCCTGCCTGATTGCCCCTAACCCCTCTGCCTGCCTGCCTGATCGCCCCTAACTGCTTGCCTGCCTGCATGATCAACCCTAACAGCCTCTGTCTGCCTGCCTGATTGCCCCTAACAGCCTCTGACTCATCCTCCACACTCGGGATCTAGGCTTTTCTCCTCTGGACGGCCATAGGCAACCGAGACCCAGACTTCCCTCCCTCTGGCCGGCTGCAGGCAACCGTGACCCGGGCTTCCCTCCCTCTGGCCGGTCGCAGGCAACCGGGACCTGTGCTGGCTTCGCCGGGGCCGGCTGCAGGCACCTGGGATCCCAGACAGCTTCGCCCAGGCCCCGGCTTTGTCAGGAAGGACCTGTGGAATGATGTCTGGAAGACATCTGGTCTATCCGGTCTAATTAGCATATTACCCTTTTATTAGTATAGGTTATAAATGAAAGGCTGTCTTTTAAAGTGATTCATTGACTTGTCCCTGGAGGAGCCATGAGTGAATGGGGAGTGTTTAGTGGAAGTGAAAAGACCCATTTGGTTTGGGATGGGACACTGGCTGGACTCACAGGCCAGTGTAGACAGCCCTCTGGATGGGGCCGCCCTCCGTACAGGCAGGAGTTGAGATAATGATTTCCTTTCCCCGTTCTCTTCAGATGAAATTTATTAAGGATGTATTTGTCAAGTTACCATCTTAATTGCTTTGAATTCTCTGGGTTCAGAATTTTTAAGTTAGTTTTAAGATGCATCGATCGTACTACAAAAGAAAGTTGTTCGTGTTAGAAATTTTGTGAAGTATCAAATAGCACAGAAGAAAGCGACAGTAACTTTTGATCTTGTCACCTTGAGATAACCATCTTGTATTTTTCCACTAAAAAAAAACATTACACTTAATTTTATTGGAATGACTATGGTAGAAGGAAAAGAAAACAATATGATATAAAAGCACTACTGAAACTCAGATAACTTCCTTCAAAAAGAGAAACACTGATTCCTATGAGATTCTTCTAAGATTTAAAATACATGTATATTTTGTGTTGTTTTAAAATCCTTTTTATGTTAGCCACATTCTGTTGCCTGGAAGGCAGTGGTTGAGATTACGGGAGGAATTATTCACTGTGTAATTCCACAGGCAAAATGTTCTTTATTCACAGGGGTATTTGTGATTCTGTCCCGGGAACATACATTTCTAAATTGATACCAGTTCCTAGAATATAGCTTTTTCCCTGTGTTTCCATCAGTTAAGGATAGAGGTAAGAATGAGGAAAGCATAATTCTTTTCTGTAGTAGTTGGACAAGACCTTCCGATCAGATCTCTAGTGATGCAAACAAAACAAAACAAATCTCTCTCATTCTCTAGACTCTTGGCTTTTGCCTGAACATGATTTATAAAACTGAAGTGTTGCTAATCCTTAAACCATACCTTAGGGACATGATTTTCCAACACCCTGAACACATCTGACAATAGGACATCACAAAACACTTACCCTGAAGTGTTTGGTGCTCTCTCTTGCAAAGGACTGTCAGCAAAATGGATAATTTCAAAGTGTAGTGGCCAAAAAAGAGGGGAAGCATTTCTTAGTTCAGGAGAGTTGCTATTAGAAACGCGTCTCTTCTCTAAGGGAGGGTGTAGCTAAAGCATTTTTCAATGTGTGTTTGCTTTTTATAATCTTCCAAGTGCCAACCACAGGAGGGAAAAGTAGAATTCTTCTAAGTGCCTTTCTATTTTGAAAACCAGGTAATCCCCCAAATTAATGTTCTAAAATGTCTCCGTTTCGATGGGAAATTGGTCACATCACTGTTAGGACAGGGAATTTTGTAATGGTCAGAGAAAGCCTGATCTTTCACATAACACTCTGGCTGGCTTTATCCTGTGGGAATTCAGTCCCCCTACTTACACTTTGTATTCAATGTGTGAAATTGCTTTTATTTTATACGTATTGTTTAAACATACACACCATATGCCAAGCACTGTACCTACCATATCACACGCAGTTCACAAAATTCTACGAGGTAGATAGTCCCCACATCAATGAACAGGGTCAAAGTCACAGTTGCTGGTAGGAGGTAGAGGCAAGATTTTAATCCAGTCCAACTCTGGAGTCTGTGGCCCAATCAGGAGCCCAGGATGGTGCCAGGGACTGGTGACCTACCTAGAGTCGTACCTGCCATGGCGCTCTAACTTACTTGGGTGAAGATGAGAGCGTCATTCACTGCGCCGGCTTTTTACAAGGAGCGCTTGGATATAAATGACCATATGCTGAAAGTCTTTTTCCCCCCCCAACATGTTTCACAGGGAAGCTTGGCTCTGGCTCTCCAGGTGTACCCTTCAGTGGTCCCATCGCGGAAAATGACGTGAGTCTCCTTGCTGCAGCTCTGCGGATTCAGGTGTGTTCGACGCAGCTACTGGAGAATTTTGAGTTTGGAGCTTTGATTAATAGTGACTAATATTTTACTATTTGTGTGTGTGTGTGTGTGTGTGTGTGAGAAAAGATGCAGTATTAAGCACTTTGCACACCTACGTCCTTTAATTTTATTTCTCTGTGTGTGTTACTATTTAATAATTTGATAATTTGCTTACTCTTATATCAACTGTAGAAGGGTTATACTTGAAATGTTGCAAATTTTTTTAAAGTATATTTTTAGTGATAGTAGAGAGGAAGGGAGAGGGAGAGAGAGAAACATCAACGATGAGGGAGAATCATCGATTGGCTGCCTCCTGCACACCCCCCTACTGGGGATCGGGCCCGCAACCCAGGCATGTGCCAGGGTTGAGCCTGGGAATTGAACCTGGGACTCTTCAGTCCGCAGGCTGATGCTCTGTCCACTGTGCCAAACCGGCTAGGGTGCTGTTGCAAATTTTGGAAGCTAGGCATCTAGCCTGATTGTGCATATATTCTCCTGTTTTCCTCATTTTTTCACTTCTAATGGAGATGAAGAACCCACTCTATAAATTTAATCTGTGCACTTGATGCCTTAGTGAACACTTAAACTATTTTAATAGTACATATATCTTATATTTTCCTTTTTAAGAAAAACCTACAAATTTAATTGCATGAGAATGAAAGTATTCCTGATAGTCACTTGAGTTGTTGTGCAACTTGATAATCATTTCCTGGCATGCCACCCCGGAGCAGTGTTTTCACAGTTCACACACAGGCCCCGTCAGCATTTACGTTTCTAACATGTTTTCCTTCCCGTCCCTTCTGAAGAACATGGTTAGCAGTGGAAGGAGATGGCTCCGTGAACAGCAGTACACGCGCTGGAGACTTCACTGCTTGAAACTTCAGCCGCTCTCCCCAGTACCCAGGTACCCGGTGCTTTGTTTATGCTGATGTCAGCTCATCCAAGTGCCTTAGGTCTCCGCAGTGACCCACTGAGGGGGCGTGCCTGGTGGTGCCATGCCCTCATTGGTAGATCATTTTCTCTAGTCAAATTGCCACGCTATTTTTTCTTATCGTTTAAGTACTCCCAAATTAAATAATAATGAACATGTTTACCATATCCTATCATTTCTAATATATGGGGTTTTTTTTTCATGTCTGAAATCAGTATGTACTGTACTGTCACTAATGTATATCCTGAATTAAATGGCAGTGGTGTTTTTTCTTAGTTAAAATAATGGTGCCTTAGATTTGACCAAACACAGTCATGTAATAATTGGAATATTCTTTTAATGTTAGAAATACCCAACATACATCATCTGGTTTTGAGGGCCGTGTAGGTTTCCACTCTGGGGGTAAATGGTCAACCCAGCCAAACACCAGTCCGGCTGGGGAGTGCTCAGCGTATGTGGGAGGATCCGCTGTCCAACAGGGCACTCTGGGATGGCCCCGGCAGATGTTTCCTTCGGAGTGGGCTTTGACGAAGTGTAAGCTGCATACTCTCTATATTATGGAAATACAAGCTGGAGAACGGTCTCAGCATTGTTAGCATGGTTAGATAAGATGTCTGAGCCAGAGGAGTGCTCTCTCCAGCCTCATAACGCGTGCTCTGTGGCTCCCCCCACTCAGTGAGTTGGCCCCGCCCCTTTCATCAGAGGCGGACACAATGCCAGCGCTTCCCCAGGTGATCCCATCGCCGCTGTTTGGAAACAGTGTCAGTGGTTATTGACTAAGTTTTCGCTGGGTAACCAGTTGCGTTGTAGAGTTGACCTGTTTCCCACGGCCGTTCCTGAACGCTGGTTCATTCAATTACACCCCTGTTTTAGGCTGGTGAAACCCTCCAGGCGAGGCTTCCACCCCTGAAATAGACTAAACATCTTAGTCATCTTCTGTGTTCATTAATACATAAATCCCAAGGAATGTTGTTTTTCATAATATTATCCCTGTAGTTCTGGAATCTGTTTCGTAAAATACTTTTCAAGTTACTTACGTCATTATAGGACCTTACTTTTTAAGAGTAAATGAGTAAATATTTGAGATGGGCTCCCCCAAATTGTGTGCCACAATCTTTGCTTACATCAAAATAAATTGTCCTTGGGGGAAAAGTGCTTTAATTGCTTAACCAAATTTGACTTCTAGCGCCACTGGGGAAAGAAAGGCAGGCTGACTAGTTTATAAATCACTAAGAAAATCAAAATGATGTCACTACCACTCTTTAGCTAGTGAAAAGAGAAAACCTTGGACGTTTTCCAAGAGAGGGCTCTTCGATTTAGGATATTGTGGCAGGAAAGAGAGAGAGTAAAAGGAGGGAAAGAGAGAGAGAGAGAAAGGGGGTAGCCTGGGAAGAATAATGAAGCAGGAGCATTGACAGTGAGGGGGAGGAAAACCTAAGGGCGTGGGAGAACCTGGCTGGAGGCACAGAGCTCAACCCACATCTGCTGAGGTGCCCTGTCCCCTCTCTGAGATGCCCTTGGGAGAAGGGGGCGTTGGAGGTCGCTTTACTGTTATCTCATGCACCGGAGTCCGCCCCCTGTGGGGTCATGGAGAAGAATGGGGTCCTGTGGCAGCTGAGAATAGATGTTAGCAGTAGAAACAGACCAGAGCAGAGAGCGACCCACTGCCAGGGGAGAGGGTGATCTGCCCCCCCAACGCCGACTGTCGTGCCCCAAAATAGTGCTCCCTGGCCAGTCCGGGAACTGGCTCCTGTCTTCTCAGTCCCTGATGCCCGCTTCCACAGTCTGGCTCAGACCTGCTGGGTCTCTCAAACTGATGGCCTGCCAGACAGATGGACGGCCTGAACCCCAGTAAAAACATGGCTGAGCTTAGGGGCCCCAGGGGCACTCTCTGAGGAGTTCAGCAGATGCTGGTTTTCACAGCACTCCCCAGAGATGCGCAGCGCTGTTCCCATCTTGCCGGATGAGAAAACAGAACCAAGTGTTTGCTCAGTGACACTCGGGAGCCCCCAGGTTTCCTGTCCCTGAGGTTGAGCTTCGGACATGGGTCCACCACAGTTATGTAATTCATGAAATATTTTGAAATATGATTTTGAACTTGAAATAGGAAAGAGAGAGGGACAGTATGGACGCAGATAAAACAAAGTCACATTTGCACATTTTTGAAGAGTGGCTCACCCAGTGAGAGCACTATGCCGTAACCTCTCTGTTCCTGATTAACAGATACAGCGACGACCCCTAGCATTGTGCTCTATAATAGATTTACACTTAAACGGGCGCATTGTGATCTATAGCCTCCTCTCCTACGGTGTAGGTGTTTTCCTTGTACCCGGGCAGAATTCTAGGATCTTTTCCAGTTTCTCTAAAGCGATGCACCATTTTCTCACGTACGTTAATTGTTAGCAGTTGTGCGTACCGCTGCTTGGGGGAAAGGACCACGAAGCCTTTCGCGTTGATTTAATTGTTGGCGTGGTGTGCGGCCATTTTTCACTCCAGCGGCGACCACCTAGGCTGAGAAGACTCTTGCCTCTTATGTGTTTCCCCCGCAGTGATATCGAGATTTCAAGAGCACAGATGCCAAAAGCTGTGGATGTCCTTGCCAAGGAGATAGGATTGCTTGCAGATGAAATTGAAATCTACGGCAAAAGCAAAGCCAAAGTCTGCTTGTCCCTGCTGGAAAGGCTAAAGGATCAAGCAGATGGAAAATACGTCTTAGTTGCTGGGTAAGACGGCTTTACCACTGTTTTTACTAAGACGACCTGTTTACCAAACTCTCTTGCCCGTGTACGTCCATCGTCACACCCCTCACATCCATCCAGTTCTCGCCTTTGACATTATCTTGTCCATTTCTCTTGGCATGCCTTCCTTTGATGAGCAGTGAGTTTTTCCTTCCAGTGCAAAAGAAATGAGTCTCCACAAAATATAAAGTGTAACAAGTCGCTAATTCAGTACTTCTTTTTTTTGTTTCTCATATTGTGTTTTGATCACCCTTGCTCTCCACTTCGGATTTTTTCCTTTCTTTTTTTCAGAATAAAATAACAATTGAAAGTAAGATATTTTGTACTGAGCAGAGCATTTTTTTAAAAATATTTTTTTATTGATTTCAGAGAGGAGGGGAATGATGAGAGAGAATCATTGACCAGGTGCCTCCTGGGGATTGAGCATGCAGGCCAGGCATGTGCCCTAACGGAATCAAGCCATGACCTTTGGGTTCATAAGCTGATGCTCAACCACTGAGCCACACTGGCTGGGCTGAGCAGGGCATTTTTTGTGTTCAACTTAGATTTTCCTATTCATGTCTTTACTCTTTCTTATAGATGTATTTGAATTATAAAAACTCACTATTTGTCTTTTCTTGCATGTCAGAATTAATGTTGGGCCATGCACAGTATTTATGAAAAGGAGCTTTTGCTTTTATTTTCCCTCTTAAAAAAAGAAATGCATTCCCTAGCTGAAAAATATGATAGAAAACAAAGGATTTCAAATATTTACTCAGTGTGACCTGAGGGAACATAGACCATATAAATTCCTCTGTTGTTTTAAATTTTCATTGCATAGGCTTGCTAATGATCTAGAGGCCAAAGCTGGAGGCACAAAAACCTCTTAACACTCAGAGATGTTTCTGATCATTGGACTTGACTCATAGTTAACTTTTTTTTCACATATTTAATTGTGGATGTTAGTGCTTTATTCCTTTTTCTGATTATAAAAATCATGCATACTCATTGTGAAAATATCCCAGAAAGTATAAACAAGAGAGTGAGACATCCCAGCTCCTAGCACCCAGAGGGAACAACTGTTAACATCTGAGACCATCTTGACACTGATGCAGTCACTCATAACTGAGGTCACTGACATGCTCTTCTGGGGGTGGCGGAGTGTTCAGCAGTGTGCTGTGCCCTGTCAGTCATTGCGGAGCCACGTCATCGTTGTTCATGACTACATACCATTGCACCCTTAATAGCCCAGATTCTTCAAGTGCTGGGAAGGGGGGTCCCCGGCGGAGCGGATGGTAAAAATGCCTGGGAAGAGGGTGGGTTCCATTTTCCAAATCTTCCTGGCACCGAGAAGCACTGCTGTGGCCCAGCCACTGAGGGACCAGCATGTGTCTACTGCTCCAAGTACGGAGGCGGGAAAATGATCGGAGAACATCTTAGGGATGTCCCATCATTCATTTAACCAATTCTCTATTGCTGGGCACTTAAATTGTGTCCCGTTTTGGGCCATTATAAACTGCTGAAATCACCAACCTTGGGCATGCATATTTGTGCATTGGTCCAATATCTCCTTAGGAAAGATCCCTAGAGGTGAATTCAGTGTTGCAAAACTACAAATAAATATAAAACTACCAAAAAATCAAGATATCATGCATCATATCACCTCTCCAAGGGTATCGTGATTGCTTCATGTCTCCTCCCCCGTCCTCTTCCTTCTCCTTCACCCCTCCTTGTCTCTAGCTCCTGTTACTGTTTTGTAAGAGGAGTGAGCAGCCAGGGTCTGTCAGAGTCACTGTGGTTTTAAGGAATTCATACCTCGTTGCAGCATCTCAGGTGCCTGTGGCTTAAATCTCCTTCAGGCTGCCCGGCTCCCTTATAGTTGGACTCCCCACCCTAATGGGGTTCTTTTCCAAGCTAGGCCTCCCCCTGGCCCTCCCTCCCCAATGTCGCCCAACTGAGCTGCAGGAGAGCTCCACGCTGAGGGATGCTGGTCTGTCCGCAGGCCCCTGGGGCCAGGATGTGAAGGAGCCCGCTGCTTGGGGGGCTCCGGGTTCCTGAGTTGTCATTGCACATCTAGTCGGTTTTGCTTTACGCTCGTAATGCTTGATGCAAGTTTGTTGATAGTGAATAAGCAAACTTGGGTGTGGAGAACTTCCAAATTCAGCATCTTATCCACAGATTTGCTTTCCTTCTCCCAGGCCTTGGGTGATCTTGGTGGTGGGTTTGCTGCCTGTCTCACCCCGTTTAGGGTAGGAGGCCTTAAAGGAAAACGCAGAGGACATGTTCTCAGTTTTATGAAGGAAAAGTCTGCTGCATTTTCTCATGTGGAGTGGCCGTGGTTTATCTGCTTTGGGCGCCTGAATATTGGAAATGAAAACACAAGCGTAGACATGACCCTTCTTAGCCAGGAACACAGAATCGATATTTCTAAAGCGAAAGCTCTGCCGGTGTTGTTACCAGGTTCCGAACTGGAAGCCCTTCTGCCAAAGCCTGGCCTCCGGCCACTCGCCAGAGCATGACCACCGGCCTGGCCGGCAGGGGTTACAGCCCCCGGGGGCCACCCCCAGGAGGACACTGCCCTGCACCGTCTCTGTGTCTCACTTGTGTGCAGTTGAGCTGAGGAAGCCAGGCTGCCGTGTTGTGGATAGGAACGGAAATTATACCTGAATTCTCAAGTACAGATCTGACCCAAGAGATGAGTTCTTTTTCTGAAATTGTGGTATAAGTTCCCTGCTAAACAAAGGGCCCAGGAAGCAACAAAAATTAAACTGTGTTCCTTTCAACTGCGTTGGGAGAGAACAAAAGCTGCCAGGGTGGGATTTTGAGATATAAGTGCATCTGTTGAGTAGCATGAAGGTGCTTGGTAATATACACCCGCTGTGTTCTGTAGGAGGAACAGACCTTCCCTGTCAGCACAACAAATGATGCTGAAGTGAGTAAACTGCCTTTGTTGTCTAATCGTTTAATAGCTGGGTGCTTAAGATTAGTTTAAAGCATAGACATTTTACTTATAATCTAAAATGAGTTCATTTTAAAAAATATATATTTTATCAAATTTTTACAGAGAGGAAGGGGGAGGGATAGTTAGAAACATCGATGGGAGAGAAACATCAATCAGCTGCCTCCTGCACATCTTCCACTGGTGATGTGCCCGCAACCAAGGTACATGCCCTTGACCGGAATCGAACCTGGGACTCTTCAGTCCGCAGGCCGACGCTCTATCCACTGAGCCAAACCGGTAAGGGCTAAAATGAGTTCATTTGAAGTAAAAATCACCTCTATATTTTTACTTTTGATCAAGTTAATGATGGGAAAGTGACATTACCAAACCATTGTGCACTTCTTTAGAAATATAAGTTTTCCATTAAATGGAAACTTTTTCTGAAAGGCTTTTCTATTCTGAAAATAATTTTGGCTCATTGTATAAAAATTTAACATAAAGAAGAGGAAAAAGAAGGAGAAAACAAAATTTCTCATTATCCAGAAGTGTTAAAATTGGTTAGATTTCCTCCCAGGGTTTTGTCCACGCATTCATCCTTTTCACACATTGAGATCATGCCGTAAATACCACTTCATGTCCTGCCTCTTTGTCTGAGTACTGTAACATAAAGCTTTTCCCATGCTTTAGAGTTCAAACGCCCATGTAATGTTTAAATAAACTTAAAAAATAACAATATATTTGTTATTATACATTTCAATTTATGTGTAAATGCGATTTCAATATATCAACAGCAGGATAACTATAAAACAGTGGATTAGCATTTTTTTCTACTAGTAATAACCCAAATGCAGAACAGATTAATTCGCTTTAAAAAGCAATTCTTCAAACTTTAGAATTTCTTACTCTGTCAGAATCATCTGTATTTCATCAGCTACACATCGCATGGTATTTACACCTACACATCACTTTATTTGCTTTGCCTGACAAAATGAAAAGTATTGGGAATTGTTCAGGGAAATATGCCAAAAGAATCTTAGGGGCTCTTGAGTTTTACATATTTTCCCAGTTACACTAATGAAAAGGAATTTGTTTGAGAACTTGACTCGGAGTGCAGCTGTAGGGCATTGGATATGTGTGCAGGAGCAGTCTCCATTGGCCCTTTACTGATTTCTGTGCAGAAGTTTCTAGAACTTCTCTGAATTGCTTAGACAGAGCAGTTAAAAGAGAAACCCAAATCAGTCTGTGAAGAGACTGAGTTTCACATTAAAGAAAAGTTAAAATCTTTTACATCGCTTTTTTTTTTCTGTAGAGTGCCAAATACCTGATTGGATTTTTTTCTTTTCTTTTTCTTTTTCCTTTTTTTTTTCTATTTCAACTCCTTGTTTTAGTCTGTGTAAAAATAACCTTTATTGGCTTTTCTAAGATGATGCTTTTCTGCCTTGAATAAGGATTTAAACATCTGTGAGTTTTCCTTTTATTTGCGTTATTTGCGCAATAAAACAAAGGTATTTAGAAGAAACCACGACAGGACCTTTGAACTCTTTACCTCAGTCACAGGCAATGGAAACGGCCCAACAGCCCATGGAGTGTAGCATTAGGTAGTAAAAGGCTCGTAGAAGCCCTTCCCCATCGGGAGGATGCCTGGGGTGAGTGATATATATTCGCGTGCTGTTTGAGCATATAGTTGGCAATTGGTGGGTAGATCCATGGCTAATGGCAATAATGCTGTTTAACAAGATTCTAGATTTTGAGACCAGTTCAAAGTTTTATCACTGCATAAGCCATGTCTTTGATCTTTGAGTAAGTGGTAAACTTCTTTCAGATCATGTCCAAGTTGGCACCGAGCACTTCAATAAATTTTTACTCTTGTTAATAACAGTAAACATTTATCGCAGAAAAAGCGTTGAAATTCCTTCGTCTACCGTTTTGTGCTCATCTGCACCTTAGACAGGTGACTGGAATGCGATGAGAATGGGCATAATCCCTCCCCTGAGCAAGCTCATGGCCTGGCACGCGAGACAGACATGTCAAGAAGCTTATAAAAATGCCCTCTGGAAAGTTCTAGAATAAACACATACTAAAGGGTGTCGGGTATTAGAGGGAGCGGACCAGTCAGCTGGGGGAATTGAGGAAAATACTGAACAAAAAATCACAGTTTGGTCTCCATAAACCCTTAGCTCCTATAGAAAAAGAAAGTAGGTTGACATGGTGCTTGTTTTCTATGTCAGCCTGATAACTTGGAATCTGAGCTAAGGACATGGGGACAATAGTTAAACCACATTTTGATGCCATATGCAGCAATGAGGTGACATAAGTTTTTATTGTAGCTCTCCTTTTATTGCCCCCAATAAATACTTCCTACTTTCCGATTCTCCTGACTTGTAATCGTTGGCAGAAAGCTAAGCAGTCCTGTGTTTCTAATTAAGAGTTGGATGGTGAGCTGGAGTTTGGAGGAGGTCATCTCTGGGCGGGTCTGCTCTTGGCTGTCTCCAGCAGCTCTGTTAGCATATCCTTGGAACGGAAAATGTAATCCTTCGTGTGAAGTTTAAGTAAACCACTGATCCCTTTGCAAACAGTAAGTGCTCAGTTAAACAGAAAGTTCACTCAGAGCATAAACACCTTCCTGACTTTGAGTCTCCATGTCGACCAGGTCTCATGTGGCGGGGAGAGTCTGAGGGGGACTTCACCAGGCTCCTCTCAGGTTGGCTCACCCGCTCCCTGCCAGCGACCTCCTTGATGCTAAATCCAGTGACCTACTTCTCGGTCCTCACTGGGCTTCAGACCTCTTCAAACTCGACACTGCCTTGGTTTCTTTCCAAGACTCCCTGCTGCTCCCCTGCTGCTCCTCGAGGTTTCTTCCACTGCTCCTTCTTAGCTTCCTTTCGCTCTCTCTTCTGACTATTCCTTAAGAGAAAAAAACCTTCTTAACAATTTTGTTTTTATCTTTTTTCTTACTCTGTTCACACTCGCTGACTGATCTTACCCATTCCTATCCATAAAAATAACCATGTGATAATCAGCCTGTGTAGCTTGGTGATTGAGCGTTGACCTCTGAACCAGGAGGTCATGGTTCGATTCCCGGTCAGGGCACATGCCTGCGTTGTGGGCTCGATCCCCAGTGTGGGGCATGAAGGAGGCAGCCCATCAATGTTTCTCTCTCATCATTGGTGTTTCTGTCTCTCCCTCACATCCTTTCTGAAATAAATAAAAATGCATTTTAAAAAAATAATAATAACCTTGTGTGGTAAGAGTATTTGACTGGGTTTGATTTCCAGTTCTAGTTGTGTGACCTTGAGCAAGTTCCTTAAATGCCTTGTGCCTCCATTTCCTCATTTTTCAAATGGGACTAAAAATAATGAACCCAGTGACTATAACACAGAGCCTAGCATATTAACCACCCCAAACCCACCCTCAATTGTGTCTGGCTGTACTTAGTCATTTGTCAGGTCTCAGTTTAGATATTACTTCCTCCAGGAAACCTTCCCTGATGTTCCAAATCTAGTTAGATCCTCCTTCCGTGGGCTCTCATAATGCAATTTAACTGTCCTGTTTCCCATTCATTGTAATTGCTGATTTATCTGTCCATGTGTCTCATTCATCATGAGCTCTGTGAGGGCAGTGATGGAATCCAGCTTGAACATCAGTGTATCCCCAGGGACTAGGAGCCTGGCACATAGTAGTACTTAATACATAGTTGCTGAATGAATGGTTGATTGCATGGCTGTGGTGGTCTGAGATAGTTGGGGATGATGTCTCTAAGGGTATTACTTCTTCGTGGTCACATCACTAGATTTTGCAAGTCAGGAAACTCGATCATCAGTTTTGTTGTGGTCGAGTATCCTAGGCAGCCTGACTCACGCCATCTGACTCATAGAAGACAATATTGCAAGCCCAAATGACAGTTTTAAAAACTTGTCTCAGTGGTTAGAATAGGCTAAGGAACAGGTTTATGGGGCCTCACATGGGAATGTAATGCACGCCTGTCCTATCACGTAATTCTGTGATGTTATGTATGAACGTGTGATGTGATGTTTGGTGTTGGGTGTTGTAGCCAACAGTAAGCTCCCCAGTGCACAGGTGGTCTTAGCGCACCGAGGAGCTTTGGACTTACTCTTTTTAACTATTTGAGGGGCTGTTGTAGGGGAGGGGTGGGTCTCCGTGTGTCTGACTCCAGGAGAGAGGAGGCTACACGAAGCAGACATCTCTTCCCGAGGGCACAGAACTTCCTCACTGTGAAAGCTGTCAGTCCAGAAGTGATGAGCCGCCCAAGGGCAATGAGCGCCCATTGCCGCTTGTTTTCAAACTCGGCGGGGACAACCCTGGACACTGATTTCTAAAAAGGGACGATGGGTGGGGACATAGGATCCCTTCTAATCCAGGGAGTTAAGCCGTGCCCCACTCACTCACGGACCACTGAGGCAGCCCCTGTGCCCACATCATGTCCCCAGTCAATGGCCCTGGAAGAACAAATGCCAAGTTACCCATCAGCAAGAAGCGACATGAGCTTAATTTCTGAAACCATTTGATGTAGGGTTCTATGTGGCTTCTTGAAGTTGATGTTAGAAGCACCACTGCCAAATAGCTTCTTTTTTTTTTTTTTTTTTGGTCTCTTGGTAAATTTGTGTCTGTATCTTGACTAACTTAAGCATGGCCTGTGGCATGGGTAGACCATAATGGTTCAAGAAAACTGATTAAGTGACTTTAGAATGGTATGTTCTCTCCTCTGATTTGGCTTTGGTACCTTAAGTTTATTTTATAGGATGTCTAGGAAATATTATTAAATTCACTATTTTTTTTCCCCTCCCAAATCAGGATCACGCCCACCCCTCTTGGAGAAGGGAAAAGCACAGTGACCATCGGGCTTGTGCAGGCACTGACGGCACACTTGAACATCAACTCCTTTGCCTGTCTAAGGCAGCCTTCGCAAGGGCCAACTTTCGGCGTTAAAGGTACTTAATTTAAACAACTAGCATATTTTTCAGAGCAAAATTGGGGGGTAGGAATTTTCTTAAAGAAAAGTCTAAAAAGAACATCATCAACAGATGTGGGGTTAAAACTTATCAGAGGAACTAGTGCATTTTATCCCTACATGCACCCCCTCCTCCATGCTCTGTAGGTGGAGGTCGCCCCGAGTTGGTCCTGCAGAGGGCGCTGTAGTGGGGGGTTTAGTGGCGCCCCCAGCCCAAGAAGCTGATCCCCTTGGATTCCGTGGACAGTGGTCAGGCTCTTGCTCAGGAGTCCAACCTTCAGTGGAAGTCTTCTGTTTCACCAGAAACTTCTTTGCCAAGTGACTTTGAAATTCTGCTATTTATATTGGTGTTTTATCATCCCAACCATGGCGAAAGGTCTTTCCATTCATGCAGCTAGAGACCCTTCCGGTCGGAGCCCAAGCCTCACCCTTTTCGGAGTTGCTGTGTGGGGCCTGAGCAGCTCTGGAACTGGCTGTGGACGGAGATGTGATGGAATTCCTCTTTGGCGGTGGCTGGGCTGATATTTGGCACCATCCCATACTACTCTTTCTTCATTGATTTATCATGAAATTGTTCTCCAGCTCACTGTGCAATAGCATCTATTGCTTTAATTACCGTTTCTTCTTGGCGCTTTGTCATTTTTAGCAGTATTATATTTATATTACTCTTGTAAATATTAATAACTAGTAATTCATTAAGTCCTGATAGCTCATAGAATGTCATGCAGTGGAATGAACACTAGACTTGGAGCAAGAAGGCCGAGATTTTATTCATGGCTGTCTCTTACTGCTGTGTGACCTTTAGCCAGTTATAACCTCTCTGAGCTGTGGCTGTGGAAGTGTAAAAAGTCATAAGCTAGGCTTACCCGGTTATTGTGAGGACCAAACGAGACAGTATAGAAAAAACAGGATAAACTATAAAATGATACGGACATGGAAGGTATCATTATCGTTTTGGGAAAAATTAGTCTTTTTAATGTAATGGCTTTACAATTTTGAGGGATAAAGAGCATGGCAGATCTTATATATTATCATCTAAGATAAATTAAGTTTATAATGTGTTAGTCTGAGTTTATCAGATGGATTTTTTTTTAATATATATATATATATATTTTTTTAATATATTTTATTGATTTTTTTTTTTTTTTTTTTTTTTTTTTTTTTTTTTTACAGAGAAGAAAGGAGAGGGATAGAGAGTTAGAAACATTGATGAGAGAGAAACATCGATCAGCTGCCTCCTGCACACTCCCCACTGGGTATGTGCCCGCAACCAAGGTACATGCCCTTGACCAGACTCGAACCTGGGACCTTTCAGTCCACAGGCCGACGCTCTATCCACTGAGCCAAACCGGTCAGGGCCAGACAGATTTTTTTAGCCAAGTTTTTTGATACTTCAGTGCATGTGCAACTTAAATGAAGCATAGCCCCAAAGATATAATAAATTAAGAAAACCGCATGTTTGCTGCAATAACATTCGCAATATTATTTTTACCCTTTTTTAAAATGAGGAAAATGAAAGTCTTAAATTGCAGAGTTGGACATGGTGTGAGCTTTCCCCCCTCCTGTCCTACTTTGATAAATGGTTCATGTTTCCCACTGGCTGTTATTTCATCTTGGGGGTAGGTGACTCCCCGTTGGGTGTGAGGAGCCGTGTCCCTGGGGCTCTGTTCCTCTGTGTAGCTGCCCTTGGTGACTCCTTCTAAACGGTGCCCGCTCTGTTGTTTAGGAGGCGCTGCAGGTGGCGGGTATGCCCAGGTCATCCCCATGGAGGAGGTAAGATCTCAAAGGGACACGTGTCGTATGTCACTTTTTTTTCTGTGCTCCCATAAACACAGGCCCACAGTCCTCAACTCCAGCATCCTGAAGGCCCCGAAAACCAAAACCCAGCCTTGATTGTTATGGTCTGTTTATAGATTTTGTCTGTGCAGTTGGTGTAAACCTTCATATATTTTGCTGTAGAAATATTGTTTTTGATGAACCGATGTTGACCGACACCCTGCTTGGGGTGTTTTTTAAGTAAGTTATACATACATCACATCACTTCTCTAAATTCCAAAAAGTTCTGAATCCCCAAACCCTCCTGGCCTCAGGTTCTGGATGAGAGGAAGCAGGCCTGTGTTGCCTACAAGCTAAGGTATAAACTATTATGGCATGTTCTCAATACTTCACATTATAAATATTATAAAATATTTGCACATATTTAATTTTTCATATTTTTAGTGATCATATATTTTGTTACAAAATCAGACTTTAAATACAAAATCTAAATAGTTAACCTTCCAAGAAATGAAAGAAGTGTAACTTAAAGCAGAACACCACTTTTTCAAATAAATTAACTTATTTTTTTAGCCCAAAGTTGTTTTGTTTCTGAAGTAACTGGTAGTGTTTTTCGGGTGGCACTTCCACCCTTTCAAGCAGCAATGTGGTGAGACCACCAAGTCCTTTAACCCCATAACCGCACTGCTGGAAACATTGGTTATTGGCAATTGATTATTTAAAAACAAAACAAAAAACTATTTGCATGTATTTTTGGAAGCCAGAGACTGCATAGTTTTGGTACTTTTCTCAATTATACAGCCCCTATAAATTGTAACTGTACATAAACAACATTATTACATAATAATGAGGTGTTTTTTTTAAAGCAGGTAGCAAATTATAAGTATGCCAGTTTTACACATATGACTGTGTGTGCACATAAGACTAGAAGGAAATAGCAGAATTAATAGAGTTGTGAGAATGATATATTTTTTTGTTTCTCAGACTTTGTGTCATATTTTCTGTTATTCTGTTGTTGCTGTTTGTTTCATGCCCTGCCTCCTTCCAAAGTATATTTGATACGATATCATTTTCTAACACACAAAACAATGCATAAAAGTGAAAATAAGGAAAACAGAATAAGGAAACCAATCACTAAGTTATCAGAACCCTTCACCTTTATCCTGAGAAAGAAAGAATTTGGGACAGGAAGTCTGTTCAGGAGTTCTTTATTGTCAAGTGGAAAATGCTGACATTGATTTTCTGATTTAGGCCGTTTTATGGGCTCAGCTTATCATAAGGATATGTAATTAGCATAATGTTTTATTTACTCAGAAAGTCCTTGAATACTGCCACAGTTGTTTAAAACAAGTAGAAAGATGTTTTCATTTCATGTGTAGTTCAACCTTCACTTGACCGGGGATATCCACGCCATCACTGCCGCCAATAACTTGCTGGCTGCGGCCATCGACGCAAGGATTTTTCACGAAAATACTCAAACTGACAAGGTGAGAAGGGTTTCTTGTTGGCTGTTTGGGGCATCTTGTCCTAGGACTCCTGGATTCTTAAGTTTATAAGCTCTCTGAAATGGTAGTCCAAATTTTGGGAATTTATATATGTTCTTATTTCTGGGGGATAGGTTCTATACGTTGGTCAGTTTCTCAAGTGAGTTTAAAACCACTGCTAAGTTGCTGGGAGCGTTATGTCAGTTGTACTTTTTAAGCCAAATATTCTTTGAGACGAGCCTGTAGTTTTTAAGGTGGTTGGTGTGCCACTTCCCTTCATTCTGTCCATAGGTCTAATCTCTACTCTTTAGTAAGGGGATTGGAGTGACAGCTTTTTAAGACTAATGTTACATGCAGCTGTCCTAGGTATGCTGTTAAAAAGGTCAGACCCCCTTGTCTGGCCTGTGTGGCTCAGTAATTGAGCTTTGTCCGATGAACTAAGAGGTCACAGGTTCAGTTCCTGATCAGGGCACATGCCAGGGTTGTGGGCTCGATCCCCAGTAGGGGACATGCAGGAGACAGCCAATCAATGTTTCTCTCTCATCGATGTTTCTATCTCTCGCTCTCCCTTCCTCTCACTCTAAAATCAATTAAAAAAGGAAAATAATTTTTTAAAAGGTCACACCCTCTTGATGGGCTTCAGGTGCATGCAGTCTGAGAGGTAAACCATACGTCTGGAAGCGACAGGGCACCAGGTGCTAATTCCTCATAGACATGGACATGGGTAAAAGTAGGCGTTTCTGGCCCTTTTATAGGGGTCCCGACTACCTCCAATTAAAGTAACTTTCTAGTGAGTTATTGAAACAAAACTCAGATAAATATTAATTTGATAGTTATAAGGCTGTAGATGGAGAAACATCTATTTATGCAAACTCTTTGCAATGTGCATTATGTCAGATCGAGGCAGATTTATGAAAATGACAGAGCTTAAGGCTACATCGCTTATCGTAGCCAAGAATTTTAATAGGGCCTATAATCTAAACAGTTTGGTTATAAATGTAATGAACTTTGTTGTATCCTGTGAATTGTCCAAGTGCATGGTTGGCCCTTAAACTCCTGTGGCGTTTTATTTTTGTTTTGTGTTCTTAGTCTCTGTACAATCGCCTGGTTCCTTCCGTGAATGGTGTTCGAGAATTTTCAAACATTCAGCTTGCTCGGCTGAAGGTAAGTGTCCAGTGAGTGGTTCTTTAAAAGGAAAATATCCCAGAGGAAGCAGAAAAGCGGTCAGAGCCAGGAAGTTTGAACCTGGTTTGGATTTGGTTTTGAGCCACTCTTTGGGGTATTAAACGCTACAGAGAGCACAGAACTGGAAGCCTGGGACCTGCATCCCACACCAAACAGCAGGGCGGACAAATCGGGCCTCGGGATCTTCCTCGATGAATGAGAGGCCTGCTCTGCCGGCCTGGAGTGCCCGAGCCAGCAAGCACGAGAATCTGCAAGAGCCCTTCTCTTTTGTGAAATGTCTTTAATTTCTAGGGAACGAGACACAGCCTTTTGAAATTCATCTATTTCAGTTTCTGTTGTAGCGAAATACTAAGCAATCTTTTTTTTTTTCTGTATTTTGTTGTTGTTTTTTACTTGTCAATTACAGTTGACATGATACTAAGCAATCTTAATTCTTATTCACATTACTATTTTCTAGGGCTCTTTGCTGCTTGTCCTACTAATCACATTCATTTCCCCTGGCTCTTTTTCAGACCCTAGATACTACCTTTAATGGTATAATTTTTAGCCACTGCCTGGTAATAATTGGTTTTTAAAATTCACTCCTTTGCTTCTTACCACATTGGGTTTGCTGAAAATAACACACAACACTCCTTCCCCCCCCCCCTCCCCCCCTGCAGCTACAACATCGATGGTATGTTGTCCAGATGCCTTCTTTATCCTTCTTCATTAAAAGCCACTGTCTCAGAATGCTTCCTTTGTAGGGACAGATGCATTAACAATCCCAGTGGGTTCTTTCTCAGTGAATTAGAAATAACTAGTTTTGAAAACACAGACATTGAGTTTACTTGAATTATTGGTATTTGAATTGGAAAAGAAGAACAGATGAACTGGAGCATCAGCCATACAGCCAGCGGTTTTTGTCCCTTCCGGGCACAGCAAGGTGACCAGGGAGAGGGGCCCAGAACCTCGGCCAAGACGGCGCATGCCCTCTGGGTGCTGCCAACTGCCTTACATTTTCAGATCTGCCATGTTAAAGGGTATATTACACATATCATTGCCTTCTGCTTACAGGAGATATTAGGTCTCAGGCACTGATTTCTGTGAGTTGGCCTCGCCTACAATTGACTCAGAGTTCCAGTTCGGATTTTAAAAAGGCTTTCCTAGTCATGGAGAAAATAAAGGAAGAGGGACCATTTGGTTACATCTTGCTTTCTGTTCCTTCTAATACATAGCGCACCTTTTGTTCTTGGTCCTTAGAAACTGGGAATAAATAAGACGGATCCCAGCGCACTGACAGAAGAGGAAATGAGCAGATTCGCCCGTCTCAACATCGACCCCCCCACCATCACGTGGCAGAGAGGTGGGTGCTGATCACCAGGTCAGGAGGCGGCCATGTCCCAGCTGACACTCTCCAAGTCAGCTTCGCAAAGACTTGGTCTTCCTTCTTCCCATTGTCCGCCCAGCTTGTGTTCCATAATTCCTCCATTTATTTAGAATCCCATCCCCATCTCTCATCTCAGCCTCCTGTTGAGGAGGAAAGGCTGTGCCCCTTCAGCCAACTGCTCATCAGGGCTCAGTCACACCCACTCCCACGCCTTCCAGGTGTCCAAGGAAAATTACTTCACTTTCTTCTTTATCTCTTATGGCCTGTTGCCCTATATTTTTTTAAGGCCTGTTCCTTACCCGCCCTCTCTATCCACAACATTAAGTTCTTCCTTTCATTTTCTTATCACCACTCTAGCTCTTAAATCTGTATTTTCAGTTCTGAGTTTTCTCTCTGAGTTTAGCGCATGCTTCCAGCCATTTATGGGAATACTCTCTAACACTTCAAGTGCAACACGGGGCCTCCCCATGACCTCCGTCCTGGTCCCGCCCTTCCCGTTCCCCTCTTAGCTGGGACACCTCCCACTTCCCCCGCACTGCCCTCTGTGAGGGTGGGACAGAGGGAAAGAGCATGACACGTGGGGTCAGGAGCCCCCAGTGTGTGTCTCCCCCCGGCCACTAACTCACTGCATGACCCTGAGCAGGCCACATGCGTGTTCTGGGCCTCAGGCCTCTGGAGATGGCAGTGGAGATGATCACATACGCTTACGGGAACGTGGTGGTAGCACTGATGGCCAAGGCGATGCCGAGGGTTAGAAGATGGGCCTTCCGGTCCTTCCTGCATGGTTCATCTGAGACGTGCCCACCACGTTCCCCGTTTCCGCCCACCTCCATTTTTATCACGTGCCTGCTCTATTGCGGTTCCTTCAGGAGATAGTCTTGCTTTCTCTCCCATCCCCCAATTCAGTGAGTCGGGGAACAAGAGGTGGGCACGGTGGGCAGGTCGGCTAGTGCCGTGTGCCTGAAAGGCAAGGTCAGCGTTTCATCCCCCAGGACCTCCTCCCCATCCCCCCGTCAGTGTCAGGTTGTACATTTGGTAAACGATCTACATTGTCAGTGTGGACAGCTTGTTATTTGAAGCCTCATGCATTATTAGTGAAATCTCAGCCCTTCTGCCATTATAGATTTGGTTTTCACTAAACCTAGTCTAGTTTTCACAATCAAAATGCAAATCGGTGCAATTCAAACAAGCCAATAAAAAAATGAGATTTGGTGCCTGCGCGACTCAGATTGACTTCACACCCCCCACACACCCTTTACTCCTTTATTTTTTTATTGTGGTTATATATGCCTGTCTCATTTTAACCATTCATAAGCGTGCAATTAGTGCCATTGGATACATCCACAAGGCTTACAGTGATTACACCATCACCACTGTCTATACCCAAAACATTTTTATCTTCCCCAACAAACACTCTGCACCCATTAAACAATAACTCCCCTTCTACCAGCCCCAGGTAACCACAATAATTAGATAGAATCATAATCATATAGTAATTGTCCTTCTAGCGTATTTTATCATGCCTGTTTTCAACGTCCCTCCATGTGGTAGCATATGTCGAAAGCCCATTCCTTTTTATGTCTGTATGATGTTCCATGTATGTGCATGTAACATTTTGCTTTTTCATTCATCTCTGACATTTGGTTGTTTCCACCTTTTGGCCGTTGTGAATGATGGTGTATGTACATGGGTGTGCACCTATCTGTTCAAGTTCCCGCCTTCTGTTCGGTTGGATATGTGTGTAGAGGTGGACTTGGGTCATATGGTGGCTCAGTGATTAACGTTGTGCGAAACTTAATTGCCTTCTTCTTGTGACTCAGGTTTCAGCATAATAGGTCACCCCTTCAGAAATGCTTTTCCTAATTGCCTCGTCAAAGAATGAGGCCTCGCCCAGCCCATGTTGCTCAGTGGTCGAGCATCAACCTATGAACCAGGAGATCACAGTTTGATTCTCAGTCAGGGCACATGCCCAGGTTGCAGACTCAGTCCCCAGTGTGAGGCGTGCAGGAGGCAGCCAATCGAAGATTATCTCTCATCATTGATGTTTCTCTCTCTCTCTCCCTCTCCTTTCCTCTCTGAAATCAATAAAAATATCAACTTTTTAAAAAATGATACCTCACCCCACTGGTCCCCTGACAAGCACCGTCACCTCACCTCCTTAATCTTCCCAGGCACTTAGCACTGGCTGATACTTTCTTGTGTGTTAGATCCCTCCCTGTGTCTGCCCACTGGAGTGTCAGCTCCCGGGAAGCTGGGCCTCGTCTCTTTTTTTTTTTTTTTTTTTTTTTTTTTTAAATATATTTTATTGATTTTTTACAGAGAGGAAGGGAGAGAGATAGAGAGTCAGAAACATCGATGAGAGAGAAACATCGATCAGCTGCCTCCTGCACACCTCCCACTGGGGATGTGCCCGCAACCCAGGCACATGCCCTTGACCGGAATCGAACCCGGGACCCTTCAGTCCGCAGGCCGACGCTCCATCCACTGAGCCAAACCAGCTAGGGCTGGGCCTCGTCTCTTGCCTCTACTGCTTCCCCAGCCCTCAGAACACGGCCAGACGCACACCCGGCAGCCAGTCCGTCCTTGACTGAATAATCTGTTCTTTTCTCTTTCAGTATTGGATACCAATGACCGGTTCCTACGGAAAATAACGATCGGGCAGGCCAGCACGGAGAAGGGGTACTCCCGGCAGGTGCGTGGCCTGTTCTCCACAGAAGTGGCTCTGTTCTTAGTAGCCTTGGTTTACAGCGGCGTAGATGCCAGTTCTCTTCTCCTTCCTCTCCCTGCAGTGGCCAGGGGTCGCCCACCTTCTCCAGTGTCATTTCCAATCCTCAGCAGGACTCGGGGGGGTCGGAGGGCAGGAAGACTCCTGTGTTTTCTTCCCATCCTTTTCTTGTGTGGGTTTGGTTGTGTTTCTGGGATGTGCCGCTCGGGGTGTCCCTGGAATGTCAATCCTAACATATTTTATTGCAGACCCAACCCAGTTATTACTACAGCTGCATGACAACTAAAATTTGAAAATCTCAGGCACATTACTCAAATTTAAAAACTAAAGGAAAAAAAAGCACCTTGGTATTTGGCTGAATAGCCTGAGGAATTTGTAAGGGTAATGTTCTATTACTCAAATCCAGAGAATGTGGAAGATAAATTATGATGTCCACCTTCATTTTAATAGGTCTCCAGTGTGGGGCCATGGTGCTTGGGGAATATAAATTCATTCCATGAGTTTTTATCCAGGCACAATAGGCCTCTGAGGAATTTTTTTTTTTTGGTAATAAACCTTATATTTTAGGACAGTTTTAGATTTATGACCTTTACATTGTTAATTTTTCTTAGTGAAAAAAATCACTTTTACTCTAGTATAAAGAAGAGATGATTTTGACATTAAAAAATTAAAATCTTTAGTATGAAAAAAATAATGTACAAAAGCATTACAAGACCAGTAACAAACTGGAAGACAGTATTTGCAATATATATAAAACAAAGGGTTGATGTGCCAAACACAAAAAGAACTTCCACAAAGTAGTACTCAGATATTGCTCTCATGAAGGCCTTTCCTGTCACCTTCTTTAACACTATTATAGCTCCTGTCCCCAAACTCCCTCTGTCCCTTTCTTGCTGTCCTGACTTACCGTGTTTATCTTCTGCCCCCTTATTAAAATGTGAGTTTCCTCAGGGCGGAGGTTTCTGTCTCTTGTTACTGCTGTATTCTCAGCGTATAGAACCTGGTTACATGGTAGGAGTAGATATTTGGTAAATATTTGCTAAGTAAGATATTAGAATAAATATAAGACAGTTTATAAAGACAGAAATAAAATGCCAATAAGTAATCATGAAACTGCAAATTAAAAAACAGTGCAGTATTATTTACCTATGAGCTTATCAAAGCATAACCCATTGGAGACTTTTATACAGGGTTAGTGGGTATATAAATTGGTGAAGCCTCTTCAAAGACAGTTTGTTAGTATTAAGTTTTGAAATTAGCCAACAGTTTCAACTCCAGGACTATAAATGTTAAAGAAAAAGGAGGATGTAGGGAATATTTTCATATGTGCACAAAACATCTTTGTATAAGGATATTACTTGCAGCATTTTTTGTAATGGAGGCAATTTTAAACAATCCAAATGTTTATGAGTAGGAGTGGTTACGTATCTTTGGTGCCTGCTTCTATACAGATAATGTGGCAGTTGAAAATGATAAAGTATACATAGGGGGAGAGACATGGGGCTCTCATATCATTGTGAAATGGAAAGGTTTAAAGAAACTAAAAAATTTGTTGAAGTAAAATACACAATGTAATCACCTTTATGTTCAGAAGAGGCCAGCATACATGATCGTGTATGTATATAAGCACATAAAATGGAAGCTGGTAAGATGTATACCAGCTTCTGACCTAGTTGTATCGGGAAAGAAAGCGGGTAGTAAGGAAGGCCTTTCACATTTTCTCTGCATGTTTCTGTGCTGTGACTGGGCATTGTCACAGTATAAAATAGGAGAGATTAATAATGGCTATGATTTGAATGCCTTGTATTGATAGGCTCATTATATTCAGGCGCACATTCAGTTTGTACATCTGGTTTACAAATGAGATTTGTTATATCTTGTAGTGTTTTATGTATTCATGTTTTTAAGTAAAAAGGGATTATATTTAAAAACATCAACTGCTTCTTTTAGACCGTAAGACCCTGTTAAGGACATCTTTTTATGTCATAAAAAGAGATCTGTGTGATCTCTTTTTAATGGCTGTAGAATATCTCGACTTGTAGATGTGTCATCCTGGATTAAGCAGTTCCCTGTAATGGACACCTAGGGTGTTTGCAGTGCTGAGCTAGCATCAATAAGCTGATATCCTCAACGGTAACATACACACAGATTTATGTGAATTCTTAGAGAGATGGTATCCTTAGGACAGGTTCCCGGGCCCCTAATTGCAGTCAAAGAGGGCACAGATTTCAAATGTGGATGCATAATGATTTCCATGTTACCTTCCAGAAAGGCCATGTGGGTTCGCATCCTTGCCAACATTGCTTAATGTCCTTTGTTTAACTGCCACGATATTTTCAATTTAATTTAAAAAGGTCCGCCACTGTGGCTATAGAGGCTTATGGCGTACAAATGGTTAAATTTGTGATTAAACAATAATAACAATTACACTTACACCTTTATATGATTTAAAATATTTTATTTGCAAAACAAAAATGAGTAGTCCTCTGCATCAGTCAATAAAATAAATAACGATGCAATATATATCGATCCAATTCATTTCATTTTTTATATTGCTCAAGATATAAAAATTTGAAATTGTAATAATTACAAATGAAGAACTTGTACATGTGTTATAAATTCCACTTATTATGCAGGTAATATCTTAAGAGTATTTCTAGTCTCATGTTTTGATTAGTAAGTTTTAATATTTTTAGTCACTTTTTTATATGCTCTCTTTATAATGGAATGGTGACATCGAGAATCCTAACTATCATGCTATGAAAAATCACTTACGTTCAGAATGGGTTGTGTGGAGAATGTAATAGTTGAATGTAGTTGCACTTGACTTTCACCTAATATTTTTTTCACTAAATCAGTAGCTAATGAAATCTCACTCAGGAAGTAGCCAGAAAGCTCCTTGGTTCCTTCATTTCCTTTCTTGTCAGTGACGGAAATGGACAATAAAAGTTTTCCTAAGGGCATCCTGCGAGGGCATAGCCACTTTCTCTCTCTGTAAGCTGGACCGTGTCTGGTTCTCATGCCCCTTGGGAAGAGGGGAATTCAGCCGGAGCTTAATGAAGTGGGTCGTCCAGGGGCTGCTTGAGGAGGAGGAGGAGGAGGAGGAGGAGGAAGTGGAGGAGGAGGAGGAGGAGGAGGAGGAGAAGGAGAAGAGGGAAGTGCATGTTCCCGCGTCTCCTCCGGCTCCTGCTGATATGTGCAGGCGGGAGGCAGAGCCCGGAGAGGCCGCAGGAAGTGCACACTCTCCAGCACTCAGTGCCGGGCACTTCCAGGCCTGATGTGGCCGCGCCTTGTGAACAGCTGGAAAGTGCTCCTGTGTCCTCTTTTGACATGGTGATCACACAGTCAGGCTGTCCTCGCTGCAGGGCTGAGCTCAGACTCCGGGCAACTGGCCTCCGGACCATCTCCTTTCACTGTCCGCTCCTCATCTCTTCCAAATGCCGCCTCCTCGGCCCACGATGAGTAACAGCTCAGAGTCCGAAGGCTGTTCATTCATTCGCCATCGTGTGCCTATTGGGTTTCACACAGTTCTCCACACTGGAGATTCGGGAGTGAACCCTCCCCAGAGGGTCCCTGCCTTGCTGGCACTTACAGTCCAGTGGTGGAGACATGCATCAAACAGGTAATCACATGTGTAGTCATTAATTACACGTCTGAAACATGCTATAGAAGCAAATAGTGCATGAGCTGTTGTAATAGGGGCCCAGCCAGGCCGAGTCCTGCTCAGCAGAGCAGATGCAAGAGGCCTGCGGCCACCCTAGGAGTGCACCAAGCCCAGGACTATGCGTGCTCTAGACCCTCAGAAAGCGTGTGCACTTGCGAATGGCCCTTCGAGGATGATCCCCGGCCTGCGAGAATTTAATTGCTGAGCTACGGCTCCTGCCGACATGGCCCCGCAGCTGACCCGCACCTTTGCTCTTGCCATTTCAGGCGCAGTTTGACATCGCGGTGGCCAGCGAGATCATGGCGGTGCTGGCCCTGACCGACAGCCTCAAGGACATGAAGGAGCGGCTGGGGAGGATGGTGGTGGCCAGTGACAGAAATGGGCAGCCCATCACAGCAGAAGATTTGGTGAGTGTGTCCATTGCGGGAGCTCCAGAGAGCTCGCTCTACCTGTTCTTGATTAGGAGGATGAAGGGTTCCTTTCTCTTATCCACATGTAGAATGGGAATTCAGAGAATTTCAGCACACACATTTCCCCCTCACACGCCCGTTTGTTTCACAGCTTTGTAATGTTCTCACGGGCTTTTAGAACATGCTTGTAATTGGTTGCAACCAAAGCACATGACATTTATTTCATAAGCTTTTCCCAGTTCTTGCCAGTCCTGGCCTCTGCTCTGCCTGGGGTGGGGGTCATCCTACAGCCCAGCCCGTGACTTTTTAAAAAAGTGTGACCTCTCCCTGCTTTAAACTGGGGGCAAATCCCCTTTCAAAGGTATGAGACGGAAGTGGCTCCAGCGCACCCTGGCTTGTGTGATTCTGTGCCGAAGGTTTGGGTTTCACATCATAAGAGCAGGGCTCCCCCTTGCTCAGTGTTGCCCATCCAGCTCCTCTTGCAGTGGAATGGTGCTGATTATAAAGCTTTGGGGGAATCCTGGCACCCACTGCCTTCCTTAGTTCCTGTTCTCATTTGGCACGCTGATCGTTTTGTTTTTCTTTTTAATAACCGTCTGTGTTGTTAACTTAAACCCCATCGGTGGTACAGTGATTTCACTTGCTCATACGTGTTTATAAGGATGGAGGTAGGACATATGCCTGTTGCATCGCGATTGTGCTAAGTTTGAGCTTACTTCCCCATCTTGAATCACATACAATAATGGAATCTAAAACATACACTCCCAATTGGAAAACAGTTGTGGAAGGGGAAAGGAAAATTAATATTTTATTAATTCCAAAAGCTTAGGACATAGCAGGAACCCTTTGCCAACATGTCTTGATTACTTTTTGGCTGCTTTAGAAGAAATGGATCTGACTGACTTATCGCATAGTTCTTTGTCAAGTAAATTAAATGGATATGTTTACATCAGCAGCTCTATGGAATGCTTAGTACAAAGCTTAAAGCGAAAACCCATAGCCAGCCTGCTGTAAAAGTTACTGCTTTTCAAAAATTGTCAAGACCTCTACATTTCTATCTAAACTGACATATTACAGTTTCTGTATAAATATATTTCTCTGTATCCTATTAACTTTAAGTACCAACAAATATGTGGCAGGAGTGATTTGAAATTTAATCCTAAATACTGTTTCCCTTAGCTTATTTTTTTACGTGTGATAAAAATCTTGGATCTGGAACAGATTCAGAGTTTGCTCTCTTTAGTTACCTTTTGTGTCTCTTCTTTGCGAACGTACCTAATCTCTGCAGATCGTGTTTCATTGAGTTGGAACTCTCAGTAGTTGGTCCAACATAGAAAATTAAGGGAGAACTTCCAGAGCTTCTATACTATCATCTCACTACCTTATGGCTTGTTTTTATTTGGTCAAAAGACTGTATGTATTGCAGCGAACATTGGAATAGATGGTGTCTAAAAGTTCCTGATAAGATGATTGATTCTGATAGTTTCTGGAAGAATATGCCCAAGCTCTCCCTGCATGAACTTGGGATGTGGCACAGGTGACATAGCTTACAGTTCGAGTGACAGCCCCAGAGCTGCTCTTGGTGGTGATGGGGTTTTTTTCGCATGGGTTTGACAACAGTCAGTGTGTAGGGAGCAACAAAAGATGAGCTGTGACGTGGAAAACCAAGCAGGTGGGAACCCACCTGAGACAATCCAACAGAAACGTCCAATGTCCTTCCTCCTGTAGTTTCTTGGGCTAGGTGTGTTTGGCCAGGAATTAGAAGCAAGGATAGTGTGCAGAAAAGCAAACTACTACTCTTCTTCCACATGCTTTGTGTTATGAAAAGAGAACTGATTTCTTTGTGCCATTCCTGGCCAGCAGCTTTCACCGTCAAACATCTTAATGTATTTATAACAGGCAGGTTACATTTCTTGCGATGTATATTTTGTACAATCAAGTTGGATTTGTACAATAAATTGGATTTCCTCATAAATCTTAAGTGATGAAATATTATGAAAATAGAAAAAGTTCACATGAGAGAAATGTAATATCATTGGTGATAGAAGAGGGAGAAAGTAATAAACTAATGCACTTTGGAGAGATAAGAACCTCTAGATTCTACCCACTGATCTGTTAAAAGCTGTTGCACGCTATTTAATTTTTTCACGACTACATTCACATGCATTTGCTCCTAGTATAGCCACCTAATAACTGACTAGTTTGTTGAAAGACACCCTCAATCCCATAGAATGTACCACACCCCAAGTAAACGCTCATGTGAACTATGGAAAAAGGAAAAAGGAAAGACACTTGCCCAGTGTCTTGAGAAAAGGTGGGAGGGATTTTTTTTAAAGCTTACCATGTGACCTTATTTGACACATTTTTTCCATAGTGCTTAGACTTCCTCCCTGTTGTTTCTTCCTTCTCCCTTCCTTTCCAGAAAAGGGGACTTAGACGGAGCCCGGCCCAGAGCTTCCTAGGACTGGAAGAGGGCAGCCTCGTTCTAGGCAGAGAGCATGAGACACAGAGAAGGAGAAGCCTTTTCGATGCTTCTGTTTTTGGAGTGCCTTCTCTGTCTGGATGAGAGGTTGAGAGATGGTGGGAAACCAGAATGGGTGCTTTTAAGACAGTTCCCTCCCTCTCTTCATGCCCACTCTGGAAATAGCGTTGTTTCAGTTCTTGGTCTCATTTCTTCAGGCAATAGTAAAATCTCTGGTTATGAAAAAATAATGAGCGTAATTGCCAGAAAACACTTGTAGATGGCCTGAAAGATCTACTTCCTGGCAGACCTCTAAACACCCTCAAGGAGGGCTTTGAAAAAATGCGACTATTACTTCCCCATCACTGTTCATGTCTTACGCGGTTGACATTCATTCAGGTGGGGAGAGATGGACGGAGGGCGCAGTGCTGTGTCAGGTGGCCAGCAGGCAAGAGCAGCCTGTGGAGATGCCCACCTAGGGGACAGGCTGGAGTGCAATGTATCATCTTTTGTCAATCATCTGTTGCTTTTTTCTTTATAGGAGAAAATATTTTTTTAAATTTATTTTCAGTTATAGTTGACATATAATATTACATTAGTTCCAGGTGTACAACATAGTGATTCAACATTTACATACCTTGTGATCACCACAATAAGCCTAGTATCTGTCCCTATACATAATTATTACTTTATTATTGACTTTGTTCCTTATGCTGCATATTACATCATCGCCATGACTTATTTTTATAACTGGAAGTTTGTACTTTTTAAACTCCTTTTCCACCCAGCCATCTCATGTCTGGCAACCATCAGTTTGTTCTCTGTATCTAAGACTTTGTTTCTGTTTTGTTTTGTTTATTTATTTGTTTTGGTTTTTGGACTCCACGTATAACTGAAATCGTATGGTATTTTTCTTTCTCTGTCTGACTTATTTTATTTACACGATAGATCTATCCATCTTGTTGCAAATGTCGAGTTCATTCTTCTTAATGGCTGAATATTTCATTGTGTACATGTACCCTATCTTCTCTATCTATTCATCTATCAGTAGACACCTAGGTTGCTTCCATATCTTGGCTGTTACAAGTAATGCTGTAGTGAACGTATGGGGTGCATATATCTTTGAATTATTGTTTCCTTTTCTTTCGGATCAATACCCAGGAGTGGAATTGCTGGATCATATGGTAGTTCTGTTTTTAATGTTTTGAGTAATCTTCATAATGTTTATTGGCTGCATTCATTTACATTCCTACCAACAGCGCATGAGGGTTCTCTTTTCTCTGTATCCTCGCCAGCACTTGTTATTTGTTTCTTTTTTATAATAGCCATTCTGACAGGTGAGAGGTGGTATCTTGTTTTTGTGATTTGCATTTCCCTGGTGTTTAGTGATGCTGATTATTTTTCGTGTGTCTCTTGGCTAGCTGTATGCCTCCCTTTGAGAAATGTCTATTTGGGTCCTTTGTTTTTCTTATGTTGAGCTGTATTTTGGATATCCCTTATCTGATATATCATCTGTAAATGTCTTCTCCCATTCAGCAGGTCGCCTTTTCATCTTGTTGATGGCTTCTTCCACTGTGCACAAGCTTTATTTTATGTAGTCTCATTTCTTTCTTTATTCTTTTATTACCCCTGCCTTTTAAAAGCGATGTCAGAGTTTACTGCCTATATTTTCTTCTGGGAAATTTATGGTTTAGATCTTACATTTAAGTTTTTAAACCATTTTGAGTTATTTTTGTATATGGTATAAGAAAGTAATCTAGTTTCATCTTTTTGCATGTATCTGTCCAATTTTCCCAACACCATTTATTGAATAGACTGCCTTTACCCTATTGTATGTTCTTGCTTCCTTTGTCGTAGATTAATTGACCATATGAGCTTGGGTTTATGTCTGGGCTCTCTGTTCTGTTCCCTTGATGTATGTGTCTGTTTTTGTGCCAGTTCCATGCCAATTATGATAGCTTTGTAGAATAGTTTGAAATCAGGAACGTGATACCTCTGTGGCTATTCAGGTCTTTTGTGGTTCCATATAAATTTTAGGATTATTTGTTATAGTTTTGTGTGTTTTTTTAAATGCTGTTGATATTTTGTCAGATTAAATAATTGGTGTGGGTTTGTTTTTTTTCTCTCTCCTTTAGGGGGTGACAGGTGCTTTGACAGTTTTGATGAAAGATGCAATAAAACCAAATCTGATGCAGACCCTAGAAGTAAGTGATTTTCTTTGTATAGAAATTGTTGAACGTTTGCATTAATTGGATTGCTTGTGCGTCCCCTACAACATGAGCACTTCCAGCCAATATGAGCCCACAAGGAACATCGGAAGAATTTGGTCATCCAAAAAAATTAAAAGTGTACTTACAGATTCTTTAATATAATTCATATCTTGCCTAATGTAGTACTAATTGGCCAGAGTAAAAATTTTGAGACTCGATATCTTGTCTAATATTTCAGTAAGTTGTGTAGTTATGTTTACATGTTTTCTCTTTTGCTTTTTTTTTTTTTTTTTTTTTGCTTAATCTCTCATAACAATTAGGTTTTGAGATTTTTTTGTTTTTGTTTTCCCCAAACAAAACACACAGTAAATGGTGAAAAAGGTTTTCCAGGAAAGTATGCTGTACCCTGCTTTTATAAGAATGCTGTTTTTGTATATGACTTTCCTGCTCTCGTCTTTATTGAACTTAAATTTCCTCATCAAAATATCTGTTTTCATCCAGGGGTTTAGTCACTCGTCTTGCTCATATGCTGTAGTAATTGTCTAATTCCCTCCTCTTAGCTAAAGAGAGCCCAGGGTTTGGGTGCAGACAAGGAGGCAGTATTTGGGTCAGGTTGACAAAGCAGATGGTGGGAGATAGTGGTGTACTGGTAAGTGTTTTAACAGCCAGCTCTCTGGGTGAAAATGCCTAATTTGTAGCATTTGCCAATTTGGACAATTGTCTCACAATGGCCAATTTCTGGCTCCCTTCCAGAGGTCCCTGAACAATGGAGATGGGAGGCAATGCCTGCCATGAGTGGTGTAAACGTCTATTTGTCCTCAATCTGTTGTAGTGGGATAGAGGGAGGTGGAGGTGGCCAGAGGGCAAGCACATTGGGAAGACATATAACAGCAACACAAGCAAAATAACCATCCATTTATTCAGCTATTCAGCTGATACAAAGCTGAGTTTCAGTGTTCACTCTGCCATTCGCTAACTGTGACCTGTGTTTTCATAATCTCATTCTCCCTTTTCTCTCATGTAAAATGCTGAGAGTCCCAATGGCTCACATACTCCACCAATGCTTGCTGCTATATGATACCGTACACAGTTAAATACTGTTGTCTGAAAATTCCAGGGCTAATCCAAAGACATAAAACTGTCTATCATGAGTGTGGCATTTCACTTTATCTACAGAACACTTAGGAAAGTAACTCAGTAACTTCACCCTGACGTTCCTTCCTTCGGGAGCCCTTGCTTCTTCTGGCCCCTGACCCCTCACCCTTCTGGACCTTCTTTTTTTTTTTTTTTTTTTAAATATACTTTATTGGTTTTTTACAGAGAGGAAGGGAGAGGGATAGAGAGTTAGAAACATCGATCAGCTGCCTCCTGCACACCCCCTACTGGGAATTTGCCCGCAACCAAGGTACATGCCCTTGACCGGAATCGAACCTGGGACCCTTCAGTCCCCAGGCGGACGCTCTATCCACTGAGCCAAACCGGTTAGGGCCTCCTGGACCTTCTTGATGGCCGCTCCTCCCTCTCTTCTGTTGGCTTTCGACTCAGCCCCTGAATGTTGGGGGGGCCTGAGCCCTCATTTCTCCAGCTGTGCTCTCCCTGGTTACCAGCCATGCGATGACCCCACGCTCTGGTTCTCAACCTCCTGACCTCAGAATTCCAGATTTGGAGGTACAGTTACCAAGAGCCACTTGAGTGGGTAAAAGGCATTTCAAACTTAACAAATAAGATCTTTGATTCCCAACCACCTCCTACTTCCTCCCAACCTGCTCCTTCCCCCAAGCCTGGTCTGTGAGCGGTTCAAGCCAAAAATCTAGAGATCATCCGGAGGTCCCCCTCCCTCCCTCACCCTGCCTCCCTGCCTCCTCCCTGCCTCAGCTACCAGCAGGCCCACCTGTCACACCGCCAACTGGTCTCACTTTATTTTTATTTTTTATTTTACTAGCTACATTTTAAGTAGCCTCATGTATCGGATGGTGCAGATATAGAATATGTTCATCTTTGTAGAAAGTCCGTTTGGACAAAGCTGTTTCAGGATTCTGGCAAGCAAATGGGTAATTGACTTGAAATGTTTGAAAAGTCCATTATGGAGAATATCTATAGCTTTGTCATCATGAGGAACCAAGATAGTCCCTGCATTACTTTCCGAAGTGTTCTGTATATAAAGTGAAATGCCACACTCACGGTAGGTAGTCTTATATCTTTGGGTTTTCAGACACCGTTTTTAACTGTGTACGGTATCACATGGCCGCAAGCATCGGTGGAATGTGTGAGCATATGTGTCTGTCTGAAGGTCTAACAAAGAAAATGTACACATTTTCCCATTCAAACTCCATACTGGGGGTTCCAAAACCAGGCCTCCAGTACTGATTAACATACTGTGTGGCCTTCAACTGTAAATGAGAAGTGAAATGCTGCTGATCTAGTTCTTAGAGTGGCTATATCAGGAGTAGGGAGGTGTTTATGCTGATCCAGCCACACCCTGTCTGTCACCTGTGCCCCTTGGAGACCAGTGCCCCGAGCTTCTCAGACAGATGGCCCCATCAGGGTTGCAGCGCGGAGAGGAGTGAGGGCAGCTGCCCGCCCAGGGAGGCAGCCTGCGACCTTGTCCTCACGAAACGTCCCAGCGCTACTCTCTTACTCAGCAAGCCACGTGCGGGGACTGGCGAGGTCAGGAGGTGACGGAGACTCTGTCTTTTAAACAGCGTTTTCTTCAGAGCACTTGAAAGGTTTATCTGGACAGAAGTGAGAAATCAGACATAGACAGAGGTACACGGGTAGATGGAGACACTAAACCCACGTCTGTATACATGTCTATCAACATGTGTGTTTGGGTTTCATCATCCCGACTTTATGTCCACACACATGTGTATGACCTTCTCAGGACCCTGTTAGTGTCCCTCCTGAGGACTTTGGGAGGAAAGTAAACAGAGAGCTCACAGACTGGCTTTGATAAACTGTCTTCGTTCTGAGAGACGGTTTTTCTCTCGCTTCCCCTCTTCCTGCTTTGGTGCAGCTTTCTCAGCTTGGAAGATGGTCAGCCAGCAGCCCGTCGCGGTGCGTGGGAACTTTCCGGGGCTTGCAGCCCCCATGCCCGCGCTCCACTCCCTGTCTCCCCACGCCCGTGAGCGGGCGGCCCGTGTTTTCACAGGTGGAGCTCAGGCTGCGCGTACACAGGCCCCGGTGGCCCCGCTGGGCTCTGAATAAAACCCGAGCACTCGAATGCGTGTGGGTAAACACGCTCTTCTGGGTGGGGCTACGGTCTGTTCCCATCAACAACGGAAATGTATAGGACAGACATTAAAAATAAATGCACAGGCAGGTTTTCGTTCAAAGAATTAACATGTAATGGTTGTCCGATTTTTAACATGGAAGACAAACAATGAAAGTCTTAAAACAGGATTTCGAAAAATCAGAATAACAAGCTTATAATTGTGAACATAAAAATGTTATAGTTCCTTATCATTGCAAATATAATATCCTTATGTAGTTGGCCTGCCGTGAATCAAATGGATTTTTTTATGCTTGTTTTGGGTTTTTCTTGAACTGATTAATTTCTTAAATAAGCCTCTTAAACCATCAGAGTCTAATCCCATTTTTTTTTAAAAAAGAAAACACAATGTAAAGTAATGTGAAATAATGTAAGGCATTTACTTCACGGTCACTGAGGCAGCTAACACAGTGGCTTATCAAAATTATCGTAGGAAATAACTGGCCCTCAGCGCCTTTTCTCCTTGGTTCAGCATTAAATGTAGAATTAACACCGTTCCAGAATATGTAAGGAACCTGGACCTTTGAAAGACTCGGGGCTTTTTAAACTTTGTGAGAATTTGGGCATTAGACTTGTAGTTTCAATGAAAGCAGAATGGCTGAAGTGAGCCTTCTCAGTACCCAGCAGTCTGGCCCACCTCGTGTGACCTTCCGTTTGTCTCTGGGGTTTTTCATTTGTTCTTCTGCTTCCACAGGGGACGCCCGTCTTTGTGCATGCTGGGCCCTTTGCTAACATCGCCCATGGCAACTCTTCCGTGCTGGCTGATAAAATTGCCCTGAAACTAGTGGGTAAAGAAGGATTTGTAGGTAAGTCATTTCTTTTTAATGTAGTTGTTGTAGGACCTGGAAATCTAAAAGGTGATGACTGGAGTGGCGTGGAACTCACACGGACTTGAGATGTGTTCTTGAGACCTACCTCCCCTTCACAGAGGGTCTCCGTACTGGAAAAGCCCTGTGGTCCGGGCTGCACTGGTGAAATGATCTCGTGGTTGAACCATGGGTTCTGATGTCAGGTGCATGTGGGTGTGAGTGTAAGCTCTGATACTTTCTGGCTCAGAGACCTCAGGCACATTTTAGGGACCTCAGAGCCTCAGTTTTCTCATCCGTAAAATGGTGATCACAATATTGTATCAAACCTTATAGAGTTATTGTGCAAACTGAAGGAGGTTATTCATTCAGCAGATACGGAGCACCTACCACTTACAAGGCATGCGACCTGAGGCCACAGTGCCGAGGACACAAGCTTAGCCCTGCCCTCTTGGGGTGTCCTGTCTGATGGCGCGTATCATCTAGCAGGAGAGGGTGTTCATTCCATCTTAGCTACTATTAGCAGTAATAGTACTATTAGCAACTTAAAATTAAATTGAATCTGAATGTGTCTTTGGTGGCCTAATGGAGGAAAGAGTTCCCAGCGAATACACTTGGGAGTTTTAACTGGTAGAACTTCACATCTTCGCTGTTGTCAAACTCTCCTTTGTGGTACCTGTTTCTCTTTGGCTTTTGTTGGATATTCTAGCCAGAAAGAGGGGGCAATGGCCATCGAGATGGCACAGTGAGTGCCAGATCCCACCCATGACATTAAGGCTGTGACAAAACAAAAGACAAAACAGCAAGGCTTCGTGGAATGACACCTTAATTTGACATGGAGGGATTACACTGGCAGGTTTCACAGGCCCACGGGGAATTTCCATTTCCCACCTGAGTGCCTACCATCACCGAGTCTAGCAGTTGCTTCTTTCACACCAGTCCTCAGCCTGGTGTCCAGCTCAGAAGTGGGTTATTGTACTAGAAAGGATTCCACAGGACAAAGGGACTTAGCTGTGCACTTTTACACTCAGCCGTGAGGAAGGCCATTCAGGGCTGTTGAGACTGCTGCAGGCATTCCTTGTAGGCAGTCAGGAGCAGAGGAGGATATGTATAGCTCCTTCCTCAAAGGTCTGTGCTAGACGGCCCTCCTGCACTTTGCTTCTTCGGTACCGAGTCCACAAGGAGAGTGGCTAGACATGCTGTCTCAGTGGACTTGCTCGATCGATCACAGCGTAATTGGAGAGCTAATGGACGAGGAGGCCGGGCAGAGGCGGGCACCGCGAGGCTGGTGCTTTTGTGAAGTGGTGTTCTAATGCTTTCACTCCACCAATAAAAGAACTTCTAGAAGAAAGCACTCCGTCTCGTGCTGACAGAGCTCTGCCTCTGTTCCCATCCAATGCATATTTATGGAATGTGTGTTACCATGGCAAAGCATCTGTCAAGGTGTGTGCAGAACATAGCAGCTCTCCGCGTGACCTTGGACAAGCCACCCTCTTCCAGCCAAGGTCCCTCACACTTGGCAGAAGCCCTCTGGGCAGTGCCTCTTTTATACATGCCTGCTGCTTCCACAGCTTTTCTCCGGGCACCACAGACCTTTGACCTCTGACCTACCTTCAGTGGGAGTGCAGCTGTGCCGCGCACACGACCCTGACCCTCTGTTGTGCCGTGGGCTGTAAACTTCCCTTTATCTCCCTCCCCCCTCCCCACTCCTCACCCTTCACCACCGAGGCCCCTAAGGCAGAGACGCACTGCGCCTCCCAGGTCTCTCCTCTAAAGCCCCCTCCCCTCACTAGCTTGAGGCCAGAGTGGGGCTGGTGATGGGGACAGTGGCCTTTGAAGACGTCCTTTCCTGGCTTCTGACCTTGTCAGCCCCTTTGAAACCTCAAGGTGGCTGTTGGGCTAACGGATGCAAAATTTATTTTCAAACGATTTCTTTGCAAATAAGCAAGTGGCACCATTTTGAAGCCTAAAATAAAGTGGAACCCAAAGAGCCCCATTTTAACATCCTTCTGCAGGATTTAAGTGCAGGGGCATGCGTGTATCTGAAGCCTGAGGAGAAATGTCTGTCCTTAGGAGAGTCATTGTTTATAGGCTCAGACCCAAAAGATTGATAATTTGGGTTACGTTAAGGAAATAAATTTTGTATGATAAAGGATGGTAGGTTAAAAAGCAAGTGACAGGTTGGCAGAAATCATTTACAACAGTAATAGACACATGAACAGCATTCAGAATATACAGGGGTGGGCAAACGGAGGTTTACAGTTGTGAGTATGTGAAACAGTTTATTCTCATGTTATTTATTTTTTAATCATTGTGTTACTGATTTGTATGACAGCTGGAAGCCTACTTTCCCCTACCCCTATATAACTCACAAAGGGCTACAGACTGATAAGAAAAAAACAAATACTCCCAGAAAATGGGCAAAAGATTGGAAAAGGTAGTTCACAGAACAAGAGCAATCTGACAGAATTTCCGGGTAAAACTTCAAAAGAGAAAATGATGTAGCCATTTCACTTCTCTGTAATACCCGGAAAATAAATAATTGAAAATATGTTTAGGTCATTGAAATAACTTACCTCAGGACATATTTATTGAGCTTCTGCTGTATGTCAGGTAATACACGGCCGGAGCCAGGAATTGAAGATGATTAAGACACGTTTCCCAGCCCACAGTAATTTACAATGGGGAGGGAGACAGGCCTGCAAGCAGACCCTCAAAATGGCGAGTCCGATGCACTTAGGAGATTAAGGACCACATTGATTAACTAAGAACCTTAGGAGATGGGGCGCGTCTCTTAGATAGAATTTTCCCCACACTCCTGGTTTATTCTAGTGTCCTGTTCCATCCCAGCACACATAAGGAATTATTTTGTCTACTCTACAATAATTACTCCAAGATAATGGCCTCAGTATTCCATTTAGACTTAAAAACAGAGTAAAGTTTATTTAATTAATTGCAGAAACTTGTCAGACAAGAGCAGAAGGCTCCATGAGAATCTGGGCGAGTGCTGTGGTCACTGATTTCTGTTTCTACTTCTTCCGTCAACAGTCCTCGGGGATCCACTCGCTTCATTTACTGCTGTCAAGGCAAAACATTGCTTTGGCATCAAACCCCAACCATGTGTTATTTTTAAGGAAATAAAGAAAGAAAAGAAAAGAATAACAACATTGAGTTCCTAGGTTTTTAAAACTTATCTCATATTTAAACTATTTGCAGGGATTTCTAACTTACACATGAACCTTAGTTTTTAAAATTTATTTTCTGTTCCCTAAATTTGGTTTTGCTTCCAGTTTTGAATGAATACCTTGCCTTCCTTCTGGAATGCAGCCTACATTTTTTTAAAAGTATATTTTTATTGATTTCAGAGAAGAAAGGAGAGGGAGAGATAGAAACATCAATGATGAGAGAGAATCATTGATATGCTGCCTCCTGCACTCCCCACAATGGGGATTGAGCCCGCAACCTGGGCATGTGCCCTGACTGGGAATCAAACCGTGACCTCCTGGTTCATAGGTCATTGTTCAACCACTGAGCCACTCCGGTCAGGCCAGTCTGCATTTTTATAACCAGGGGTTTCTTAACTGATGATCACCAGTCACCCCCTCCCATAATTAAATGCATAATTATATGACTGTATGTACTTCTTTAAAAAACCACAGATTTAAGCTCCACAATTCTCATTAGATTCTCAAAAGAAGACATTCGTGCCTCAAAAAGATAAAAGGCCAGGGTCTACATCTCAGGCCCTACTGGGTGCAGTATGCTGCTTCCCCTTACCCTCTCTCTATGGGGATCCATGTGAAGATCAGGTGCCTTTCAGCTTCCCACTCACATTTGACCTTGAGCACTCGCATCCATAGTGCATGTCAAGCAGTTACCTCCTGGATTGCGTCTTCTCCTTGCTAACTAGACAATCAAATGGACCCAGGCTGGGTTCCCCTGGTGCTGCCTGGGTACATGAGTGTAAACAGACGAGGTGGCAGAAGAGAAAGATTAGGCCCAATCACGCACCAGGCTTGGCCCTGAACATTTCAGGATTAGGATTTAGTGATCAGAACGAGTAGCCATAGCAGTTCTGAGGCAAACTGAATAGACTTGGGAAACACAACCTTGTTAATATTTCCATTATAAATGCTCCGGTTCTCTGAGCTTCAAACCTGTGCTAAAGCCATCACAGACTTGCTCACTTAATCCTTAAACAGTTCTGTTGTTCTCCCCGTTTTACAGATGATGCAACCGAAGCCTAAGTCATGGTACCCGTCGTCTGCCATGGCTCAGCCTAGGTGGCGGGGATGTGCCCACGGCCTCCCCTGTGCAGAGAGAGGATCTGTTGGCTCTTCTGCCTGCAGTAACTTTCCCATCTCTCTCTATCTAGTTCCCAGCCACTCCCATAAAAAATAATTCGTTTCAGATGACCTGTCTACAGCAGATGGTCACATTTAGAAATTGTACCAATACAATTATATTGTGCCAATATATAGTAGCATGTGCCAACAGTCGTGGGATACTTTGAGGTGTTTTTTGTTTTTTTTTCTTCTGACTACTTTAAAAGATCCTTTTCCCTGATATATTGCTAATAAAGGTTGTCTTACTGAGTCACATACTGACTGCTCTCCCTGCTGCTCCCCCACCCCACCCCTTTTTGCAAACAGCTTTAAATCTTTGCAGTTGGGCTTCGGGACTCTGTGCTGGTGGTTACACCCTGTCCTCTGTTTCCATTTTTATTGTTAGGCAATTTTACATATGCCTCTTGTTTCGATAGGAGAGAACCAAACTAAACATTCCTATAATTTCATCCACCCTTTAAAAAACCCCAGTGTCCAGTGCCGGTCCAGCTTTCGAAGCTCTCATTCTCCCAGACTTCACCCTGGTTACGTTACTTGGAAGCACTCATCTCAGCCCACACTCCATCATGGTTATCCTTTCACTCTGCTGGTCACATTTGTAATATCAATGATGAGAAGTGCAGAATTATTGGAGGCCCTGGCTGAAGGTCACATGCTAACATTCCGGGAACCACTAAGCACCAGTAGTGGCTTGTACCCCCTCTGCTGAGGAAAGCCTAGTAAGAGGGGTTGGTTGTTATTGCCCCGGGAGTTCTGATTTCTCATCTTGCCAGTATCCAGTCTCATTCTCCCCTCAGTGTCCCTGCTGGCCTTTATTCTGCCTCACCTTTCTCTTCCCTTTTGTAGGAGAATGGAGCCCTCCTTTCTTTCATCAGCTAGTCTTCTGCCTCCCTCATTCCCTAACAAAAGGTGAAATATTCTGAGTATACAGTATTCCAGAAAGTACACAGATTAATATAGTGAACACCCAGGTTTCCACCACTCAGCTTTGTTAAAATCATAACATATTTCTGTGTGCTTTAGTTGTTGTTTTTTAAAATATTTGTTTATTGTTGAAAGTATTACATATGTCCCCCCTTTTCCCCATTGACCCCCTCCAGCCGGCTCCCACATAATCTCCCCAGGCCTCTAGCACCCTATTGTCTGTGTCCATGGGTTATGATATATGTGTACAAGGTCTTTGGTTGATTACCTCCCACCCACGCACCCTCCTCCACCTTCCCTCTGAGTTTCCTCACACTGTTCCATGCTTCCATGTCTCTGATCCACTCTGCTCATCAGTTTATTTTGTTACCTACATTCCACATATGAGTGCGATCATGTGATACTTGTCTTTCTCTGACTGACTTATTTCACTTAGCATGATACTCTCCAGGTTCCTCTATGCTGTCTCAAAGAGTAAGAGAGTCTTCTTTTTTACTGCTGCATAGTATTCCATGGTATAAATGTACCACGGCTTTTTTATCCATTCATCTGCTGATGGGCACTTGGGCTGTTTCCAGATCTTAGCTATTGTAAATTGTGCTGCTATGAACATAGTGGTGCATACATTCTTTCTGATTGGCGCTTCGGTTTCTTAGGATATATTTCTAAAAGTGGAATCACTGGGTCAATCAGCAGTTCTATCTTTGGTTTTTTGAGGAAACTCCATACTGTTTTCCATAATGGCTGCACCAGTTTGCATTCCCACCAGCAATGTGCTAGGCTTCCCTTTTCTCCACATCCTTGCCAACACTTGTCATTTGTTGATTTGTTGATGGTAGCCATTCTGACAGATGTAAGGTGATACCTCATTGTCATTTTAATTTGCATATCTCTGATGATCAATGACTTTGAGTGATTTTTTCATGTCTCTTGGCCATATGTATGTCCTCTTTGGAGAAGTGACTATTTAGGTCCTTTGCCCATTTTTTAATTGGATTGTTTGTCTTCCTTTTGTTGTATGAGTTGCTTACATATTTTGGATATTAATAACCCTTTATCAGATGTATCATTGCCAAATATATTCTTCCATACAGTGGGCTCTCTTTTCATTTTGTTGATGGTTTCTTTTGCTGTGCGGAAGCTTTTTATTTTGGTTTAGTCCCTTTTGTTTATTTTCTCCTTAGTTTCCTTTGCCTCAGGAGATGTATCTGTAAACATATTGCTATGAGAGATGTCTGAGATTTTGCTGCCTATGGTTTCTTCTAGGATCTTTATGGTTTCATGACTTACATTTAAGTCTTTTATCCATTTTGAGTTTATTCTTGTGTATGGTGTAAGTGGGTGGTGTAGTTTTATTTTTTTGCATGTATCTGCCCAATTTTCCCAACACTGTTTATTGAAGAGACTCTCTTGACTCCATTGTATGCTCTTGCCTCCTTTGTCAAATATTAATTGAGCATAATGGCTTGGATCAATTTCTGGGTTCTTTGTTTTTCCATTGATCTATATGCCTGTTCTTGTGCCAGTACCAGGCTGTTTTGATTATAGTGGCTTTGTATATAACTTGAAATCTGGTATTGTGATTCCTCCAACTTTGTTTCTCTTTCTCAAAATTGCTGCAGCTATTTGGGGTCTTTTTTTATTCCATATAAATTTTTGGAGTACTTGTTCTAGCTCTGTGAAATATGCCGTTGGTATTTTAATAGGGATTGCATTGAATCTGTAGATTGCCTTGGGTAGTATGGACATTTTAATGATGTTGATTCTACCAATCCATGAACACGGTATATTCTTCCACTTGTTTATATCTTCTTTTATCTCTTGTTTCAATGTCTTGGAGTTTTCCAAGTACAGGTCTTTTGCCTCCTTGGTTAAGTTCACTCCTAAACATCTTAAATTTTATGTTGCAGTGGTAAATGGGATTGTTTGTTTTGTTTATCTTTCTGAGAATTCATTATTGATGTATTAAAAAGCCATCGATTTTGGGGTGTTGATTTTGTATCCTGCCACATTGCCAAATTCATTTATTAAATCTAGTAGTTTTTGGTGGAGTCTTTAGGGTTTTCTATGTACAATATCATGTCATCTACGAATAATGAGAGTTTTACTTCCTCCTTTCCGATTTGGATACCTTTTATTCTTGTCTGATTGCTGTGGCTAGGACTTCCATTACTCTCTATATGTATAAGGCTAATATGCTAAGTGTCCGACCGTCCGACCAGTCACTGTGATGTGCACTGACCACCAGGGGGCAGATGCTCAACACAGGAGCTGCCAAGCTGCAGTGACTTGGCAGTGGCAGTTCTCAGGTGGTGCACCCAGAAACCAGAGAGGAGGGAGCCTGATTCCTCGTGGGGCCGCGCGATTCCACCTTCAGCCGTGGGATTCCACCTTTGGCTGGGTTATGTTGTTGCTGGGGCACTATCGGCCCTGAACCTGGTTTACTGCACACTTGCATTTGCGTTCCATGCCCTGTACAGCAACTTTACAGAGTGCCCTCTCACGCTCTGGGACCCCTCGGCGGGGATGTCGGAGAGCCGGTTTCGGCCCTATCCCCGCAGGCCAGGTCGAGGGATTCCACCTGCCGGAGGGACCCCACTCACTCTGCAGATGCCGGGGAGGGACTGTGGGAGGTTGGCTCCAGGGCATGTCCAGCCCATCTGGCCCAGTTCCACCCCGCTGGCCACCTTCTAATTAATTTTCTTTCAATGTGCATGAATCTGTGCACCGGGTCACTAGTGGTGAATAAGGTTGGTGAAAGTGGGCATCCCTGTCTTGTTCCTGTTCTTAGGCGAAATGCTTTTAGTTTTTGTGCTTCAGTTTTTTATAGAACATTAGAGACAGAGTTGAGGTCCCCGTGAACTCCTCCCTGATCTTTTTCCCTTTTCTGGGTCTCTAGTCGCCAGCATCCTGATTTGGGGGAAAGGCGCATCACTTCCGAGCATTCTTTTAGGCTTTTATCACATACATATGCCTCCTCAAAAGACCTGCAGCCCTCTGACCATGACATCAGCATCTCGGCAATTTTCACAGCACCCCAGGCCCAAAGAAATACCTAAGGTGTCCCTTTATTAAGGGATTATGTCCAAACCACTTAATGGATATCTATGTCCCAACAACTTAGTAGCTGTCTGAACAAAGGATGCATATAAACTGAAAGAAAATAAGTTTCATTCTTAAATAGCCTCCATGACTTATTAATGAGATGTGTATCCTTTTTGGGTACTGCACAACTTCTCAGTCCTGGAATCGGCCACCACTTTGAACCTCGTTTCCTATTCCACGTTGGCTTCACACAGTTCTCGCTTCATCCTGCAGCAGCCACCAGAAACGTAGCTTCACAAATACAAGATGTCGCCGAAAGGCATGCAGAGCGGTGATGTTGAAACGGTGAACCGCCTCACACGAGTGGGACTCGCATTGTCACCAGATGTCAAGTGGTGCCGAGTTTCCCCCCAAAATTTAACACATCCCATGGCTCCTTTGAGCTCAGAGCGCCCCGGGGCGCCTCTGCACATAAATTTGGGAACCACAGATATGCGGCATGTTTTTGTAATATTTTTAATACGTTTGAACATTTTATATGTTAATAAATGTGGCTCTCGGCATTGTGCTGTAGCAGGGTCAGCAAACTTTTGCTGTCAAGGGCAAGCTAGTAAATTTCTTTGGCTCTGTGAGTCGTAGTGTCTCTGTGCAGAAATTCCACTGCCAAGGCATAGATAAAGCATAGATCAAGCCTGCAGGAACGAGAGAGGCCGAGTTCCAGAAATTTTATTTATGGGCTCTGACATTTGAATTTCATATAGTGTTCACATGTGATGAAATGTTCTTCTGATTTGCTTTTAAACATTAAAAAAATGTTTTTTTAAAAGTTTAAATCCGCAGGCCATCATTTGCCAACCCCTGCTCTGGACCTTTGTATTTTGGTTCAGTGTTACATTTTTGCATGTATCCAAGTAGCTGTGACCAGAGAAGCCTCATTTTTACCTGCCGTGCTGGCTTCCTTGGCATGTATGTAGCACGCGTGTTAGTGCATTCTTCACCGAAGGGCATTTGCATTCCTTCCAGAACTCTGGTCTTATAGGGAACATTCTTATTTTTGTCTCTGAGAATATGTGCAAAACGTTTTCTAGGGTCTATATTGAGGAGTAAAATTTGGGGAGTCATAAGTATACTCCGAATCAACTTAGTAGATAAAACCAAATTGTTCTTTAAGGTACCAGTTTCTGTTACCACCAGTTAGAATGAGATTCCTGATTTCTCCCCATTCTTTCCCCCATTTGTATTAGATTTTCAGAGTCTTGCCAATCTGATTGTAGTGAAATGGTATTTCATTATAGTTGTAAGTGTAAGTATAGGTTTAGACATTTCAGAGCATTTATGAATTTCCTGGTTTTGGGGGGGGGTCATTTATCTTTTTTCTTAACAAATTTATCTCCATTTTGTAATATATTCTGAATAGGAATACTTTGCCACTATGTGTTAAAATACCTTCTTCCATGTGTGGTTTATCTTTCAAATGTGTTCATCGTAGCTTTTCTCTTTCCAACCTTTCTTTTTTTTTTATGGTTTCTGCTTTTGGAGTCCTAAAATGTTGGCTCTTATATTTAGGTCTTTAATCATCTCAGAGCTTAACGTTTGGTTTTGGTGACTCTTTTCCTTAATTCACACAATTTGTGAAATTTTTCTTCCCTAGTGATTCTTCCAGAGGTGGTTGTCAGCCCCAGCCATAAAAGGGGGGCCAAGAGGCCTCGGGGAATCTAAATCACTCAGGGACTCTGCTCCCCTCCTCCTGTGCCCCAGAGAGTTCAAGGCCAGTGCAGGTGGTGGTCAGCTGTTTACTGCTGGGACCTGCCTCTGGGATTGCTTTTAAAGCCATTCACCTTGGCAGTGTCAGGGACACCCTCTGTTCTGCCTCCCCAAGAAAGAGGAGCCTACAGGATGGTTTCTCCAGCTCTGCTTATCAGCTACAGAGACCAGGGCCCTTCTTCTAGAAGGGGTTCCACATGTTGCCTCTCCCTCCCTGACTCTTCATGTGTTAAATGCTCAGCATCACCCAGCAGTGGTGCCTGGTCTTTCTGGAGAAGTGAATACCTCTGCTCTTCTTGCCCATGTTGTTCAGTTCTGAACATCTGCCATAAGAGGTCCCTTGGCATTTTACAAAGAATGGGTTGACCCTAGCTAGTTTTGCTTGGTGGTTAGAGTGTCGGCCTGTGGACTGGTCAGGGCACATGCCCGGGTTACGGGCTTGATCCCCAGTAGGGGGCGTGCAGGAGGCAACCAATCGATGATTCTCTTTCTCTCTCATCATTGGTGTTTCTATCTCTGCCTCTCCCTTCCTCTCTGAAATCAATAAAACTATATTTTAGAAATAATAATAATAAATAAAATGCTTTGCAGAGTTATCAGAAAGGAAGCAGGATACGCTGGAACCCAGCAAATTCACAGGTACATATCTTCCAGGGTATTTATCTCTCTCCCTGAGCCTTGCTCTACCCTGGAACGCAAAAGCGTGAAAGAAATTTAAACATGACAATTGTTGAGAAACAATGCAGAGAATCTTTGCATTAAACATTAAAATAAAAAACATGTGGTCTTACATTCAAATGGCATATTCCACATCTCAAATGTACCCTTGGTGCCAAAAGGGTTGCTACCCAAATGTTAGGGAATTTGGCTCCTTATTTGGGAAATCCCATCTTTGCCAAAGGGAGAAAGACAGGAGGCAAATCTTTTTGTGATTTTTTTTAAAAAGTCATTTATTTAGTATGCGCCACTTTTAGCCAAAAATACATAGAGTCCATATAGGTCCATTTAATGGAGCATCTGATTATACTTTAAACTTGTTTGCTTTCATGAAAATGTTAGTAAATAATGCAGAACTTAATTGGGCAGCTTTTGTAAATGGATTTGCTTTGGTTGAATTTACAACCTGTCTTAAGTCAGAGAATATCATCAAGAGCCCAAGTCAAGAACTTTCATTAAAAAAAAACAAACAAACACTAAAGTAATTTGCATTATAATGTAACCCTTAAATTCCAACCAGTTCTCTTAAGGCAGTGGTTCTCAACCTTCCTAATGCCATGACCCTTTAATACAGTTCCTCATGTTGTGGTGACCACCAACCATAAAATTATTTTCATTGCTACTTCATAACTGTAATTTTGCTACTGTTATGAATCGTAATGTAAATATCTGATATGCAGGATGTATTTTCATTGTTACAAATTGAACATAATTAAAGCATAATGATTAATCATAAAAACTATGTAATTCTATATGTGTTTTCCAAAGGTCTTAGGCGACCCCTGTGAAAGAGTCGTTCGACCCCCAAAGGGGTCGCGACCCACAGGTTGAGAACCACTGTCTTAAGGGATCCTGAGACCTAAAGCTGACCTGTCTATGATGTCTTCTGATATATTTTCTGTACATTGTGCAGAAAAACAAATAGAAACAGCTTCTAATGTAAAAGTCTTTATTTTCTCACTGATGAAATACCAGGAAAAGCGTTTAGAATTTATAAAAATGATGTGGTATTGTCTTTTCTAACTTGCCCTTTTTGTTTAATACTAGGTTTCTAAGATTCATCCAAGTAGTTGCATCTAGCAGCTATGATGAGACCACCATATATTTACCCATTCTCATGTCCACAGATATTTAGGTTGTTTCCAGTTGCTGTGTGATAAACAATATATGCTATAAAGAGTGACCATTCTCTTACCTTCTGGTGTGCTTGTGCCAGAGTTTCAAAAATTTCAAATATGTTGGTAACTCCCTACATACACATAACATAAAACCGTTTCCAAAGGGGGAGAAGCATTTGCCCCTATTCTCTTTAGGGGAATCTGTGAGCCCCCAGCCAGTGTCACCGCTCCCTCTGGTGCTCACCTGTGGCCAGGCTCACTTTTCTGCACTTGTGTCCATGGAGCAGATGGAGAATGGCAGGGAACAAGATGCTAAATGCAAATAATAATATTTCATCCTTACAGAAGAATCAGAAAATCTTCAAAAGTAAAGAAAAAATTTGAGATCATATCTAATATCTCCATACGAAGATCATTCAGTTTTTGTTCGAATGCTTCCATACGTCTATGTGGTTTTCTTTTTATAGGACAGTTATAAGCCTGTTGAGATGAGTTACTCAGCTTGATCTTGGGCACTTTGGTATAGAAAACAATGTACTGGCTCAACCTCAGTTTTTCGCAAAGACTCAATCTTAAAACATCCTCTGCTCTCCACCACCCCTCACCCACCAAGGTCCCCTTGTGATCTTCACTGTAGCTTCTAGAAGTTTCCACCGTCTTCATCTGTATCCCTGTCGACAACACTTCCTGCTGCCCTGCTTCATTCTGTTGTGTGGATGGATGTTCTCTTCAGTGCTCTGATGGTCAGTTCTTTTTCATTGGACAGGGCTTCTTCCCTCCCTTCCTCAAAGCACTTTCCACACCTCAGCCCGTCCTCAACCTCTTCCCAGCACTGCTTCCTGCACAGCCTCTTTGGCTGGAGGGCCTTCTTCTCTAAACCTTGGACTGCCCCAGAGCTCACCCTTGGACCCTTTCTCTTACCTCTGCTCCACAACGCGCCTGGCCATCTCTGCACTCTCTACCTCTAGCCACGACCTTTCCTTGACCACAAGGCTCAGATGTCCAGATGTCTCCCTGGACTTAAAAAATCCCTAGCCCATAATTTTGATCCCCTTTTGCTACCCAGCCTGCTTTCCCACCTCTCACAGAGACGAGCTACACCCTCTCCACTGGGAGCTGACAACCCGTCCTCTCCGAAGCCCTCCTCTCTGTAAAGCTAGGGAAAATGGCATGACCTAACACCTAAGGCAACTTGACAGAAATGATGCGTAGACACCACACAGGGCATTTCCTGGCATGGACCAGTCTTCGCTAGTAGTTACAGGACTTGACTTTCCTTGAGGACCTGCTGGCTGCTTTATGTGTGCGTGTGCGTGTGCGTGTGCGTGTGTGTGTGGGGGGGGTAATGACCCTGGGACAGGGTCGCCCCATTTTACAGGTGAAGAGCACAAGCATCAGTGTGAGTCAGTAGTTGCTCAGAGGCAAACAACTAGTGCGGCAGCGAGCAGGAATTTGAACCTAAGCCCCTGACCCCAGGGCCTTGGCTCCTTGACCACTTTCTAAATGTTTGCTTTCATTCTATATCATCATTCTTTAGCCCTCCCTGCTAGAGCTCGTAACGGGCACTAAATAACTGTTACTACACAGCAGCTTACTGAATGACTCATCTACTGGTAAACGTGTAAATTCCCACTGGGCTTTTTATGGTGAATTTAGGCATATTTTCCCAATGGTTTGTTGAATCTATAGTTAAATAAATTTATTAAAAGAGTAATTAAATGAAAAGAGCAAAACATTTTGAAAAAAGTTATAAAAGGTATTTTGAACTTTGGGAATGTCTAACCTGACCTTGATTGTTTGCATTTACAAAATGCAAACTTATTTTCAATGAAGTATCTAACCCATCTCTACTTAAGATTTATATATATTATTCTAGATAATAATGTGCTCATAATGTAGTTCTGGTTACCATCATAAAATGTGGAGTTAAAATAGGACCCTTGTCAAAACATTGTCTTGCAGAGATGAGTGCTACGAGAGTTAACATAAAACGATTTTAAAATGGGATCCAGAGGTTAAACTGGAGTCTTAACATTCATAATCTGCATAGGCTTCCTGAGAAGTTTCTTTGAAAATACCCATTGCACAGTGACTTTTAAATTTACATTGTATGACTGCCCTCTTACCCCAGCGCAGCCAGAACTGTCAGCCCGGAAAGGGTCGAATGACCCTCACCAAACATAAACCATAGTTCAGAGAATTGCAATGCGATGAGGTTGTCCTTAAGCTTTTAGCAATGTTTTCCTAATTACAAAATTACAATACTGTATTGCTGTTCTCAGACAAAGAAAACATGGTAGAATTTTGAGCGAGGACTATTGGGAAGCTGGTTGTTGCTAAAGGAATGGAGGATCCTTTTGTGGACCTTTACATCTTCTCAGGGCCAGGGAAGAACACTGGTTATTAGTGCTCTCTAGAAGTCTCAGGCCGGAGTGGCTCAGTTGATTAGAGTGTCCTATACACTGAAAGGTCGTGGGTTCAATCCCCAGGCGGGGGATGTGTGGGAGAAAACCAGTCGATGTTTCACTCTCACATCAATGTTTCTCTCTCTCTCCCTCTCCCTTCCTCTTTCTCTCAAATCTAAAAGCATGTCCTTGGGTAAGGATTTAAAAAATGAATAAAAGTTTTGGTTGGCTAGTTAGATACAGTGCAAATATGTGTAAAACTCAATAGTTTTATATCAGCTTCAACCATAAATGTTGTTTTGACCATTAATGCTTTGATACAAATAATAACAAGAAAAAATTACCTATGATTTAAAAGTACTTGGGTATCCAGTTCAAAATGAAGCAGAGTGAAGTAACTTCCGGGATGAAAGGTTTATCTCAATGGGATGATAAAGAAATACCTCTTTCAGTAGAAGGATCTATAATAATAAAAGCATAATATGCTAATTAGACGGGATGTCCTTCCGGATGTCCTTCCAGACAAAGCCGGGGCTGCAAGGGAAGCCTGGGTCCCAGGTGCCTACAGGCAGCCGGAAGGAGGCCGGTGCCGGCAGCCAGGGGAAGGAAGGCCTACTCTTGCACGAATTTCATGCATTGGGCCTCTAATTTAAATAGAATTGTAAAACAGAAACTAACAATCAGTCTCACACTAACTGGCAAAGCCCTTAAAGGCACAGTAATGTATTCAGGAACACAAGAATGCTTACAGTCACCACTATATCTGTCATTATTCTGGAAGTCCTGGCCAATGTTGTAAAACAAGAACAATTACAGAATATAAATATTGGAAGGGAAGAAACGGATTTTTCATTTTTATGTGTAGTGATTGTATAACTAGAAAATTCAACTTATTTTAAGTAATAAAAGTTTTGGTTGGCTAGTTGGATACAATGTAAATATGTAAAAATCAATAGTTTTATATCAGCAATAAAGTCTGATGCTGTCATATGGAAAATATCCTATTTTTATGTGTCCCCAAGACTATAAATACCTAGGAATAAATGTAACAACAACTGAGCATATAGAAAGAAAGCTATATAAGTTTATTGAAAGACACAGAGCAAGACCAAATCAGTGGTGAAACACATACCATGTCTTTAGATGGGAATAATCAGTGTTAAACAATCATTATTCCTCTAACATGTAAATAACTATAAAATTACTATACCGGACCATGCCATACTATACTATGCTGTGCCATTCAGTACTGTACTATTATATAGTTGCCATAGAAGGTATGGAGGGAGATAAGTTTCCTGGTTAAGTTAATAATATTTGTCTAGATTCTAATAGAATAAATTTATGAGGATAAACAAGGGAAAATTTTTTAAATAAATAATAATAGATAATTTATCTAACTCTAGATATCAAAATAAGATCATACTGCCATAGTAATAAAGAGGATTACACACAAAAACTGATACCAAAAGAACACCCCAGCCCGGCTGGTGTAGCTCAGTAGTTGAGCGTCGACTCATGCACCAAGAGGTCACAAGTTCTCTTCCCAGGCAGGGCATATGCCTGAGGTGCTGGCTCATTCCGCAGTAGGGGGCATGCAGGAAGCAGTCAATCAATGTTGTTTCTCTCTGGTTTATGTTTCTATCACTCTCCCTCTCCCTTCCCCTCTCTCTAAAATCAATAAAAACATATTAAAAACAAAAACACCCTAGAGTGTGTAGCCTTAAATAGACTATTTCATTATATGTAGAAATTAATAATTTGATACAGATGACATTTCAGATCAGTGGCAATGGATGGACTAACGATTAAATGATGTTCAGACATTTGGCTATTAATTTTAAAACAAACTTAAGAGTCATGTATCACAATATATTCAGAATAGAGAGAGATTAAATTTTTAATGTGAAATTAAAACTTGGAGCTTCAACAAAAAAGTTAAAAAAAAAGTTTAGTATTACTTTATAACAGATTTATGTGGTATATGGATAGGTGTTCATGAAATATAAAGTAAAAGAAATCAAGTTGCAAAACAATGTTTATAATACACTTCTCATTTTAAAAATATGTAGTAAATATCTACTAGATTCAATGAGAAAGCATGAAAGAAGTATATCAAATGATTACTTATATTTATCTGTGGGAAATAGTGACTTTCTACTTTATTTATTTATTTGGTATTCTATAAATTTTCAGTTAGTGTGTGTTACTTTTGTTTAAAAAAAAAAAAAAGGAAAAATTGATGTGAACAATCTGAACTAATGTGACATGCAGCGCGGGAGGAACACTCGAGGCGGAGTGCGCAGACCGAGCACATGAGTGTGGATGGAAACGTGTTGGTGGGTTCGGGGGACAGTTTTACTGGAATGTGAGACGTGGGGAGATGGATTTCACGGTTCCATGAGGTCATTTTGAAGGGGAATAAATGATAATCTGAGATGTTATGCTTTCAATTGCTGGTGGAGATAAATTGACAGCTTTTAAATAATGGTTCCAGTAAGGCTCTCTTGAGATGTCATTTGAGGCCAGCCTTGAAGAACACTGAAGCTGCAGTCGGTGAGGCAGGACCGAGGTGGGAGAGAGGTCGTCAGCACAGGGACCTGGCAGAGAAGACAGATGGGAGTTACAGTCTCAATGTCCTTCAGGTCATGGTGGGGAGTCAGTATGGTTTCTAATCTGTGAGGACTTCTAGAATGATTATGTAAAGAGTTGTTACCGGGACTCCACTTATAAATGGTGTTTCTTCCCGAACCTCCCCCCCCCCAATCAGATGGGTCCTTCCCTGAAGAGAGTGAGTGAGGGGGAGGAGAGGAGTGGGACTCCCTCCCCAGGATAGGGATCCATCAGCAGTTAGAGATGCGGCCGCTGCACCACCTCTGGGCATGTCCAGCGGCGAGATCTCACTGGCGAGTGGAAAAGCAGGTTATTGGTTTCTGAGTACAGTCTAACATATTTCAAACACACGAAGCAACACTCTACTTCATTTATGTCTTTTACACATATGGAAGCGTGACCCAGATCAGCACCAGGTTAATCGGAGTTGCTGGCTGTGGGAAGGCGGGAGGAAGCTGAGCTGGGGCTGTGCCTGGGAGACTGTGTCTCTGCGCTGTTTCACTTCTTTGGTGGCAAAATATTAGTGTTTGCTGGTTATGCATGGGGTGGGGCGGCGGGGAGAAGGGACTCTGGGTCTGTAATTTAGGAGATGGAGAGGCCAGAGCCATCGATTGGCAGTGGTCATTGGTATATGCTCAGGTCTTCACTTGGTGTAGGGCTGAGTCTGGATGTTAATAGCTCTGTTTGGTGGGTCAGGGGCATTCGGTTACTTCCTAGCAGGAGTGATGGTTTGCATATAGCTACCCACACCCTCCCATTTCCCTTGGGATGAGCAGTGGAGATGTGGACAGTAGCTGACCTGGGTGATCAGGTCGACGGAGCCAGGACGAGGCTTGCTCTCTGCAAGCCCAGTTGAGAGAAATGAGCAAGGCCGTGAGATTTCTCGGGGTTCGCCTGGTAGCCGGCTTTCAGGGAATGTGAGGATGGCTTCTTCATCCTCTGAGTACCACTGTGCCACACTGAGATGTTCAGTTGCATTCTAAAACGTGAGTTTTGTTTTGAATGTTCAAGCGTTGAGCACACAAACCTCCCTAATTTCAAACCCCAGGGATCTGAGTCCCTTGTTTTGATTCCCAGCCCCATCTTTGTTTAGTCCTTTTGTTCTGTGTGTTATAAAGTTACATGAATGTTTTGGTTGACAGTGTATTGTTTGTGGTTTTTAGGGTCAGATAATATTGTAATGATACAACTTCTAAAAATATTTTAAATGATGGAAATATATACACATATATATATATGTCCCCCTCCCCCCCTTCAAAAACCATTTCTTTGTTTATCACACATTCACGAAGGAGGTAGAGGTTAGAGTGTGGACAGACCTGGAGCCCGGTGAACAGGACACCTGCAGCCCTGAGCATGCGTCCTGTGCTGCTGCAATCTGGCACACGTGCTGGTCCTGCCGTCTTGATCCAGTTCTATCTGGAGCTGTGGTCAGACACTCAGTTCCCTTCCTGGCGCAGCTTTGAGGCACCAATCAGAGTTATGGCCACATCCCAGCCTTCAAAAGTGCAGCGTCTTCCCCAGCCAAACTGAGCAAGCCTCACATCTTTCCTAAATAAAAAATGTAACCTTGGCCGAAACCGGTTTGGCTCAGTGGATGGAGCGTCGGCCTGCGGACTGAGGGGTCCCGGGTTCGATTCCGGTCAAGGGCGTGTGCCTGGCTTGTGGGCACATCCCCAGTGGGGGGTGTGCAGGAGGCAGCTGATCGATGTTTCTCTCCCATCGATGTTTCTGACTATCTATCTCTCTCCCTTCCTCTCTGTGAAGGATCAATAAAATATATTAAAAAAAAAAAATGTAACCTTGCCTTCAGTCCCAGAGGGACTGTTGTGCAGAGAAGGAAAGCACTGGGTCATGTTCAAATAATGAAAGGATAGAAATGGAAAATGCTATCATGTTTCTAAGTAGGCTCTAGTTTTACCAATGAGTCAGTTAGGATGATGTTCACTGACAAATCAGAGCATCGGTGAAAAAAAGGTGACCCAAAGCAAATAGAAGTTTATTTCTCTGTCACATCAAAGAAATCCACAGTAGGCAGCCTGGGCTGGTACGGCACTGTCTCGATTATCAGGAGCTCTATGCTGCCTAGTCATCCAGGATGGTTGCACAAGCCCCAGCCATCACATGTGAATCCCAGCCAGCAGAAAGGAGGAAAAAATGCATTCTCCCTTTTCAGGAGCCTTCCTCGAACTCCCATACAAAACTTCTGCTTATATCTTATTAATAACACTAGGGGCCCAGTGCATGAATTCGTGCACCTTTAAAGGAACTGTGGGCTTCGAGGCTGCGGTAGGCATAGGGGTGGGTCTCGGCCCATCTTCTGTGCCCTGCCTGGCCCCTCCCGCCGAGGCCCCTGGTCCCCTGTCTGCCGGCAGCCCCACTCCTGCCACCACTGCTCTCGCATGCATGCTGACGGAACCAGCCCAGCTCGCACCCGCTGATGGCGCGGAGCGATTGGGGCCGGCACCAGCAGTGGGTGCGAGCCACGACTGCTGCCTTGATCGCCCCTCAGGAGCAGGGGGAGGTGGAGAAGCCCTGAAGGGCAATTGGGACTGGCAGCCAACGCTTGCACCTGCTAACGGCACCAAGCGATCAGGGCCAGCACTGGCAGCAGATGTGAGCTCTGGGCAGGACCACGACGCACAGGAGCAAATAATTTTCAGCAACCACCAGAGGCTCGCCCCAATGACAGCGACCAGCGCCCCGCCTTGGTCTGGTGCCCCCACTCACCTGCTCCACCATCCCGCTGTGGCCAACGCCTGCCATGTTCCACATGTGCCCCCTGGTGGTCAGCACACATCATAGTGACTGTTTGTTCGGTTGTTCAGTTCCGCCGTTCGGTCTATTGGCATATTAGCTTTTTATTATATAGGATTTTTCACATGGCCATACCTGGCTGCAGGAGAAGTTAAGACATTTTCTGATTCTACTAGGTCTCCTTCAAATAGAAAAGCAAATTGCTAATCCACCATCAGCATGACATAGTCTGGTGGGTTTTCCAGACACAGACTTGAGTTAATGCCAAGTGATCCATGTCACTGTCTCTATTTCCTTTTGACATTATCTGCAGGTGGCCAGGCAGGGATTAGGAGAGAAGACCTAAAATATTATTTTTAAAATGTTAATGTTCTGGGGCTATGCTCCACATTGGGTGAATTGAAAGGATCAGGATACAAGAGTGTCTAGACTAGAGCATGCCACGCATTCTGTTGAAGATAAAAGCGTGGAGGTAGAGATGCTGTCTTTGTGGGAACAGCCCATGACTCCTTCAGGAATCCATCTCCAATCTTCAAGCCACATGAACATCATGTTTCTTGTTTTTGTTTTTTGGTGTGGGTTTTTTTGGTTGATTTCTGAGAGGAAGGGAGAGGGAGAGAGAGATAGCAACATCAATGATGAGAGAGAATCATTGATCGGCTGCCTCCTGCACGCCCCAACCTGCAACCCGGGCATGTGCCCTGATCAGGAATCGAACCATGATCTCCTGGTTCATAGGTCAACCCTCAACCACTGAGCCACGTCAGCCGGGCTGGACATCGTGTTTTAATGCTTACCTTTTGCCAGTATAAAGAACATAATAATAAAATATTTGTATGTATTTAGCATATATAATACAAATACTCATTTTTATCCACTGCTTTACCCAAGTTGCACCCCTTCTAGATTAAGGCCAGGCTGGGGAAGTGCCAAGAGGAGGGAGAGAAAGATGGCAAATTGAGGGTTTGTTCTTTGTTCAAACAAAATGAGAATGACATCAGACTTTGGTTTCAGCGCCTTCTGGGCTAAGGATGGGGTAGAGGTGAGGATGTGAGAATTACTCCTGTCTCCTTGTCGCCTTTTCCTTATGAAATGTTTAACGGGACATCTCCAGGGCATCACTCCCCTGTCAGCTTGTAGAGAGCTAGCCGGGGACACAGATTCCGCCGGAAATGGTGAAACGGGCCCAATTTGTTTTCTTCTCATCATATTTCCCAGTAATGTGTCTGGGGTCCTTGGAGCGTATCCCGACGAATTAGGAGGAACTGCACATTGATTTGGTGACACACAAATGGGTCTCTACCTTCAATTCGAAAATCCCTGCTTTGCCTGCTGTATTTAGTCAATATATCGTAGAATCTGCCTACTTTCGTGTTTAAAAGTTTTCCTTTAGTCTGTCCTAATTTCTTCTATAATCGAAGTTGCCAACTAGGAATGTTGGTATTTTTCATTTGTTTTCAGACTCATAACCAGACTTTCACTTGCTAAGTTTTTTACACTTGCAGAAACAGCTATTATAGACTCTTTGATGTTTTTCTTTTCCTGGGAACCTTTCAGATAATATATTTGCATATGACGCTTACACTTTCTTCCTGCCTGGTTTTATTTTCATAAACTATTCAATAAAAAAAAAAAAAAAAACACGTTCTATTTCATCTTGTTTCAAGTTAAGGCGTGTTCGTAGCAGAGCTTTTCAGAATTTGTTTGTTTCACGGTGTCTTTGAGTGTCCAGTTCTCAGGGGCTACACGAGAACAGCTCTGCCCCGTGCAGTCATCCAACATTCCAGGCCTCGAGCCAGAACGATGGGACGACCATGTGTTTCCTCAAAACGGAAGGGTTAAAGCCCGGGCCATGGCAATCCCATTGGACAGATGCTCGTGAGCCCTACAAGAAGATGGGAACTATTTGGATCATGGATTCGGGAATTTAATTCGGTTGGATTTCTTAAGGGAGGTAAAAATAACATGTATAATTCAATTTTCATGTAAACATTTTTTTCCAAAATTAAATTTCGCCTTGGCCAAAATTATTTTACAAAACAAGATGATTAATGATGGTTCCAAATAATGTGAACCAGTGTCTGTAACTAATTAACTCTGTGGAGGAAGAAAATTCTGGGTCCTGACACCAAAACACATCTATATGACATTGCTGGCATTTTCAAGGGCTTTATTACTGCCAAGAACATATGGTTCCAGTGGAGCCGTGTCCTTTTTATACTCTACTTATCTTTTCTTTCTCTTTGCGCAAACAAATCCCCAAAAACTTTCTCATGTGTCCTCTATGACTACCAAACTTCCCGTAGTAGCTACAAACATTGCCATCCACCAAAAAATAAGGACGAGGAAGGACACATGCTACTGTTAATATTGGGGTTGTTTTTTACTGGTTTCTTCTTTCTTTATGTCTTCCAATGTGTGCCCACTTGATCTGTGTACTCTAAGACATTTAATAAATTTGACCCTAAGACATTTACTAAAATCAGAGATCATAGATTAAGTAGACAAATCCAAAACAGCAAAGGGGATTTAATTTTTTTTTTAATTTTATAGACTTAACGATGAATTGGAGCCTCAAAATTAATGTTCTAAATCAATTTTACTGTGTGTTTTTTTCCAGCTGGAGTTATAAGGCTTAGTTTCCCTTGTAATTATTTTAATGATTCATCCTGGTTTACTTAGTCTCCTGCTAGTAAGTGGAAAAAAATAATTAAACTCCTCAAAGGCTGGCCCTCCTTGAGCTCAAGTTCAGAATTCCTGTGCTTCTGTGACTTTGAAGTCCACTTTCCCTGAGCTTATCTGCAGACAGCTGCTGCTGGATAGACGTGTTTACACAGGGCCGACAAGGGGCAGTATGAAGAATCTAGTTTCCATTTCCTTCAGCATTGTTCCGTTAGAGCCCACAGTGCTCCGCATGCAGTCCAATCCCGCATAGACCTTGCTTCTTCCCGGATAAAAGTTTTCTTTTTATTTCTGATTTGTCGTGAGAAATTAAAGCACTGACCGAATGAAAACTGGTCTTATTCCTCCCTCTATTTACAAGAAATCCTTTTGAGGATTAAGTTAGCCAGATCTGCCCTGAGCAGATGTATTTCTTATCTCCACCCATTTGAAGCCGAGCTGATTGTGAGGACCAGCTCTTCTGTGAGATCTCTCACAGTCTGTAAATTCAAGTTCGTGTCCAAAAGTAATGGGAAACGCAATGTGTTTTATATTTGCTATGTATGTGTGCTGTGTGTATCCTGGGAAGAAAAATTATTACTGCTACAGCAGGGCTATGAAACCTGAAAGTTCTAATCTTCTGAGTACACGTGGAGTAGAGGGCCCCTCGGTGACCTAGCAAGCTGGAAATTCAATATGCAATTATGGTGACAATATTCAGGTACATCAAGTGGCCAGAAACTCCCGGAAAAATTATCTTGGTGCATCAGTTTAACTTGCAGAGTCCAAAGAGCATTGTCCCCAGTGCAAAAGCAAAAGTGAGAATTTCAGATCGAAAGTATTTGCTCCCTTCTCCCCCAACTGTGTGCTCACAATGATAACAGGACCGTGCAGCTTGGAAGAGACAGCCAGCCAGGGAGCTGGCATGTCACTCCCAGCCAGCGATGGGAAGGCGGCCGCCTGGCTGCAGGGGTGGGGAAGCCCGTCTACGGGGCTGGCTCACCCCATTGTTAGGTGCTGACGTCACTCCTGGCAGCCAGGGGCCCAATTGGTTCTCAGGAGCCCAGGCTGCAGAGCAAGGGTTCTCCACCTTCACCCTGTTTCTGCTGGTGCTGGGGCACTGCTCCTTGGTGCCTCATCTCCCAGAGGTCTTTCTTCTTCACCACTTTACCCTGCTGCTGCCCAGGAAGGAGCAAGGTGCGTCATCCCTAAATGCATTGCTCCCAGAGGGAAAACACATTTCTGGCTTCAGTCAAAAAGAGAAAGAAAAAGGGTGTCTCATAGTGGAGAAGACTCCAGATCCCCTACTTTTTGTCATCACAGCAGTCAGAAAATAAGTGTGGCCACACCTGTCAGAGTGCAGGGAAAGAATTTAGAGCTACTGCTTGTATATCAAAATATTGAAGCCCAAGGTGTGAAGGTTTTCATTGGCAGCAAAACTTACCAAGCAGTTGAGCTGAGAAATGCCACACGATGCGTTGATATACTGGGAAGGCAGTGGGCGGGGCCTGGCAATAGCCTGCCCTTAGATGGGCCTTGATCGCAATCCAGCTCTGTCCCCTCAGAGCTGTGGACTTACTGAAGTGTCTAATCCTGAGCTTCACACGTTGTGGCAGAGGACAAAGGTGCCTCCCAGGTGTTGGAGGGGGAATGAGATGGGAGACCTCGTACATGCCTGGCCCAGCCAGTTTTGTGGTTTGTGATTCCATAGAAATGGGTTCGGTAAATGCACTAAAATAAAACAGTGATGACGTTCAGGAGTAAATGTGAAACAGAATTCAGATTTACCAGCATAATGGTAAATAAACACCAATTTTAAAACTCCAAGGGGGATTCAAGCAAGAAAAAGTGCAAAAGGAAAGGTTAGAAGGATGTTCCTTTTTCATTAGGTAATTAATCTTTCTCATCTTTGTCATGTTAAAAATGTACTGTTTCCTCACTAAAGACATGAGTACATAGATGATTGCTTAAATGCCAAGCAAAATAGTAGAAGTTCAGTAAATTGGTGAATGAGAAGAAAGGAAGTTTTTCCTCTAAATTCTAGGATGCATGTGTTTCATCAGAAGTGCTTTTGAGTAGCGCGCCAAGTGCACAGAGGCTGTAACACAGAGAGTAGAGCTGTGGGCCCTGGGACACCCCGATGGGCGCTTCTCTCAAGGCGCGAACGTGCCCGACACATAAGCACACAGAGGAAGTTACTTCTCTCATGGCTGAGAATTTTATGAACCCATAATCTATAGGGCCTGCCTGTATGAAGTGATGATGTCAATGCTTTTTTTAAAAATTAGCAGATCATTGAAAACGTATGTGAGTCCTAATTGCCATGGAAAGCGTCTATGTGTACTGCAAGTGGGGGACTTGACAAAATAACTCGGTGTAAAAATCACCCCTCTGCCTCATCGAGGAGTTTCATTGACATCGTATGTGCCTCCCAGTCGCGTGTGATTGTTGTGTGTTGTTGTTTCTGTTCAGTTTGTGCGATAGGATTCAGGGTGCCCCTGGGATCAGCATGGAAGCCCGCCGCCTGGCTGGCCAGTTGTGCGTTTTGCTCTCCAGCAGAACCCCGCGCTGTTTCCTGTGCAGTTACGAACCGTGCTCGTCCACGGTGTCATCCCTCCCCATCCAGACCCACTGACAATTCCTTTCTGAGCAGATTATGAGTTTTGAAGTTTGAATCAAGCCATGCTACTATCTAATAGCTTCTGTGCTTACACAGTAAATCAGTGTTTCCTGTTCTCGTTCGTGTTGTAAGTTGACTAGCGGTAGCCTCCGCCCCTTCCCCCTGCATAACAGAGATTGCCAAGACAAATAACTGTTGAGGTATGGGCAAACGTTTTCTCGCAAGCCTTTCTAAAGGTCTACATTGCATGCTTTCCAGGAATGCTAAGTCACAGTCAGTGTACTTGCTTCAGGACTCAAGAGCAAGTCCATAATTAAAGTCAACATTAAATAATTCTTCAGCCTGTATCTCTTTTTAAGTGTATTGAGAGCGGTGACTATGGTAAGGAAATGCATGCTTGTTTCAGGTCCGTCCCTAGGAAAACTTGCAGGTTTTCTGTGTTGGCAGTTCCTAGGAAGTGCCTAGGAAACAGAACCTGACAGTACGAGTGGCTTGTCCCACCCTGACCGGTTTGGCTCAGTGGATAGAGCGTCAACCTGCGGACTCAAGGGTCCCAGGTTCGATTCCGGTCAAGGGCATGTACCTTGGTTGCGGGCATATCCCCAGTGGGGGTTGTGCAGGAGGCAGCTGATCAATGTTTCTCTCTCATCGATGTTTCTGACTCTCTATCCCTCTCCCTTCCTCTCTGTAAAAAATCAATAAAATATATTAAAAAAAAAAAAAAAGAGTGGCTTGTCCCCTTCTCACATCAAGACCCCCTGAGGTTCTAAGACACAAATACAGGGCCCTCCACAGTGTCCACTTCCAAGCTAATACTTGTCGATGACACTTTATTAAGTGTTCCTAACTTTCGTAATTACCGATGGCACATCCGCTTACCCTTTCCACGCTCTCTGTTGTCCTTAGCAGCAGCCTGATTATTTGAAAGCAAACAGTGTAATGATTACAGAATTGCACAGCAGTTTTCAAAGTGTAAGAATTGGCACTTACTCCTGTTCTCACATTATTTGCCTCCACATTTCCTTTGCATTTGGAAGCCACAGTTCCCGGATCTTTAATACTGCATCCTGTTTTCTTCCCTGAGTTTCTCTCTCTCTCTTTTTAAAAAACATATTTGTATTGATTTCAAAGAGGAAGGGAAAGAGGGGAGTGGGATAGAAACATCAATGATGAGAGAGAATCACTGATTGGCTGCCTCCTGCAAGCGCTCCCCACCTTCCCCCAAGTGGGGACCAACCTGGGCATATGCGGCCGGGCTGAAGTTCTCTTTGTTACCCTCCCCCCCCCCGCCAATTTGTCTCTTAAAATATGAACTTAAACTAGCTAGCTAGCTAGACATTTCAAATGGCCATTCTTTACCAAATATGACATTTATACCTCTTATTAAAACTTTTGTATTTTATGAGGAAAAAGAGACGTCTGCTAGGGAAGTATCAGAACACTTTTACTTCTGTGTTAAATGTCTATCTACCTATCTTGCCATAGCCGGTTTGGCTCAGTGGATAGAGTGTCTGCCTGAGGACCAAAGGGTCCCAGGTTCGATTCTGGTCAAGGCCCCATACTTTAGTTACAGGCTCCTCCCCGGCTCATCGATCTCTCACATTGATGTTTCTCTCTGTCTTTTCCTCTCTCTTCTACTTTCCCTAGAAATCAATGGAAACATATCCTCAGGTGAGGATTAACAAATGTTTATCTCCATTGAGTGATAGCCTTTACTTTAGATCAGCGGTTCTCAACCTGTGGGTCGCGACCCCTTTGGCGGTCGAACGACCCTTTCACAGGGGTCGCCTAAGACCATCCTGCATATCAGATATTTACATTACGATTCATAACGGTAGCAACATTACAGTTAGGAAGTAGCAACGAAAATAACTTTATGGTTGGGGGGTCACCACAACATGAGGAACTGTATTTAAAGGGCCAGAAGGTTGAGAACCACTGCTTTAGATCATTATTGGCTCCGAGTCCCACTCCAGTGTTTCTTCATATCTTTGTTAATTCATCTATTTGTGCGTGCCAGGTGCAGTGTTGGGGCCTGGAGATACAAAGACTAATAAGTTATGGTCCCTGCCCTCCAACCTACGTCTAATTAAAATGCTGCAGCTAGAAGGGATTCTGGATCCTGCCTGTCTGTCTGTCTGTCGGTCTGTGGTCCGTCTTTGATACTGACCAGCAGGACAATCGACAGTACTCCAGTACTGATGGCCTTGCCGCCTGTCTTTTCCTCTAATGGGAGCCCACTCCGTACTGACCTTTTGACAGAGTGAACTGAGTATTCCTCTTGTGGGTCCACTGTCCCACCACCATGCTGGTTTCCCCAGAGGCACCCTGGTGTGGGGATCGCTACTGTCAGCTTTCCGGTTTTGACCACCACTAATGAAATCGCTAGAATTGCCCCAAATACCGTATAAAAATATCTCCTCCTCCTTCTTTAAATTGTTCTACTACATTGCTTGTTCAAAGAAAACGTACTAAAGGAAAAAGTGACTTGTAGCTCTATTCACTCCAAATTGAATATTTTTAAGGGAATATTTTTCAGTTTGTCAAAAGCATATCAAGAGCCATAAAATTTTTTTACGTGCTCTGGCCCTGTACTCTCACCCCTGGGAATTGATTCCAAGAATGTAATTTGAAAGAGGTTAAAGCTCATACGCACAGATATTTTGCAGCATTATTTATGTTGGAAACAACCCAAACATCCAATAACAAGGGAACAATTTGTAAATCTTGGTACATCCAACGTAACAAAATTATAAGCTGCCACTTGCAGTCATAAATTTTGAAAGTATGTAATACAGCAAGAAAACTCTGATAACTTTATTTTTTTTAATTTATCTTTATTGTAGAAAGTATTATAGATGTTCCCTTTGTTTATTTGTGGGGGTCCCCCCCCCATTGACCCCCTCCATCTCATACCCCCGCCTCCCAGGCCTTCATCACTCTATTGTCTGTGTCCAAGGGCTATGCATATACGTTCTTCGTTCCTCAGTTAATCACTCCCCTCCCAGCCATCCCTAGCCCTGCCTTTCCTCTGAAATTTGTCAGTCTGGAAAACTGATAATTTTAAAGTGAAGGAGCAGAATTATGAAATTATACCTACTGTATAAAAATTATGTGGGCATATGAAATCCTAAAAGGAAACCATTAAGAATTATATCATCTGGTTGATGTATTTATCTTGGTAAAGTTTTTTTTTACCACCGGTTCATGTCTCTGCTAAAAATGATGGCCTTGGTGGTACTGTCATTATATAGAGTATTTTTCACAAACTTTAGTTTCTGTTACATTCATAATATTGCTTTCCTGGAGGACGGTGCTTCTCAGATTTCAGTGGGCATTCATCTCACCCGGGGATCTGATTCTGATTCGGTGGGTCTGCAGGGGGCCTGAGAGTCTGCATTTCTCACAAAGCCCCTGTGCTGCTGGGCCTAGAGCTTCCCTTTGTGTAGGAGGACATGGCTGCTGACCCAGTGACAATAGTGTCGTCTTGGGAGGCCATAGTAGACATGCTCTCTGCTACCTCCATGCTTGCCACAGCAACCGTTCTAGCAATTTGGGAGCAGGGGAAGGGGTGGCTAACGATGAGTGTTGTTGGGAAGGAAAAATGTCTCCTTTAGCCTTCTAAGTTCTTCTGGCTGGTTTAAGAATTGACATGAGACAGTTTAACAGGAGAAAATCATGTTTAATTTCATATGTATGGGAGCGCCATAAAACTATGGGGCTCACGGGCAATCAGGTACCTGGCGCTCATAGGCCATTCTGAATTAAAGAGAAGAAGTAGAAGTTGGGGGCTTCAAAGAGGAAGAATTCACATGGGGGTGGAAAAGCAAGTGTTTGCGGGGCCATGCAGAGACTCTGGGGACAGAGCTTTGAAGTCCCCCTTCCACACCCAGCTCATACTCTTCGTAAATGTCTCCAGTGATGGTGCTCCTCCTGGTTGAGCATCGACCTATGAACCAGGAGGTCACGGTTTGATTCCTGGTCAGGGCACATGCCTGGGTTTCGGCCTCAATCCCCAGTAGGGGGCGTGCAGAGGCAGTCAGTCAGTGATTCTCTCTCATCATTGGTGTTTCTATCTCCCTCTCCCTTCCTCTCTGATATCAATTTAAAAAATTTAAATATTCTATGCTGTATCAAGCTTGATACTCAGCCTCCTTAAGCCACTCAACTAACTTGAATTTTTTCAATCAACAGAAATGCCGGGTGGCACTGAAATATGATTGATTCTATGTATGATATAAAGAGTGAGAAAGGATCTGCTATGGTAATTACGCTAGCGGTGGACTTTGATACAATTTGGAACCTGATTAAAAAGTTGAAAATCCCATCTGTGTTAAGGAAAGCTCTGCTCAGAGTTACTACCCTGGGAAGAAAAATCTAGGCCTTGGCAAAGAAGTGTTAAGGCCCGGTGGTGTGAAGCAGAGAGCGCCAACTTGTAGGGAATGTGAGGAAGTAGGACATTTTCTGAAATGTGGGAGCAGCAGTCTACCTTTGCATATGAACACGATGCAGTGCTGGGCAGTAACCAGGAGGCGGTGGGAATTTGGGCTTTCCTTTGAATTGTAGCCACACCAGTGGCTGCCAAACCCTGTCCTGTTGTTTCCAGACGATAATAGCAAGTTTCCAACTTGATTCTCCACAGTAACTGAAGCCGGCTTTGGTGCTGACATTGGCATGGAGAAGTTCTTCAACATCAAGTGTCGAGCGTCTGGTCTGGTGCCCAACGTCGTGGTGCTGGTGGCAACAGTGCGCGCTCTGAAGATGCACGGAGGCGGGCCCAGTGTAAGTCGCGTCCTCCCTGCCCAGGGAGACCTGTTGTAACATGAAGATAAAGCAGAGTTTAGCCCTTGAAAAACTCTCACCTGCTAATAACTCCAGATTTCTAGAATGTCTCCTTTTTCACAACTCACCATGATAGGGCACTGAGAGTTTAGTAAGTTCTAGGAAGCAGTAGCACCTGCAAAGTAATTGCTAAGCAGTGTTTCGGAAAGGAGCAGAGCGTAACCACTTTTTAGTCCTAAGATTCATATCTGAAGCTCATGTCGGCATTTTGTAACCCCACGGTGATGGGAGGCTCTGGCTCCCGAACGGAGCCCATACAGATGGACTGGTGGCTCCTGTGGGTGAGTCTGGTCCATGTTTGTACAGACAGTTTTTTGTGGGTTTTTTTTGTTCACTGATTTAATCTAGAACTCTGTTCCTTCTGTTTCTGTTTATTATCAGTTCACTTTGTAACTCTCTCATTTCTAAGAGAGCTTTGCTTGGAAAACATGAATTCTGTTTTCACATTTTTAAAGACTTTTGATATTAATCTATCTTATTATATACAGAATTTACACACATGTGAAAGGATTCCCCCCTCCCCCCCCATTTCCACAGACAAGGTATAAGTATTTTTCTTTTTTCTTTTTTAGGTATTTTCAAAGGGAGAATATGAAATCTTATACTGATTAATCATTTTTGAAATAAAATAACTTGGAGTAGCTTTATCATTTATAGTGTTGATCTGTTAGACACACTGCCAACTCTGATTTCTTAGGTATACTGTGTACACAAGTGATTATTACATAGCAAGACTAATGCTGTACACTGTTTAGTCGTCCTCGCTGTTTTTGTCCTAGGAGAGGCCAACATTATTTTATACCAGTTTTCAGATGAGAAAGTGGAGGTTTGAACGGTTTAGGGAATGTTGGCAGTGTCAGGGGCCAGCAGAGAGCCAAATCGGAAGCCTGGGGCTTGGATCCAAACATCCACCGTGCAGAGCTGTATGCTAACAAAGGATAAACATTTTCCGAACCCCAACCCCACTCTAAGCATTTCATTGTAGCCTAAAGCATCATCATTATTTCAAATGGAAGGTTGACATAACACGTATTATAAGGTCGTAAATCCTAAAGAATTCTGATTTTGCTCAAAACATCGCTTGTAGCTACCATCACTCCTTGTCTTTAGACTTTAAATCTATATACCAACTTCCATTTTCAACATCAAGTGAACTGTTTTTGCCAATATAAGATGCATTTGAAATTCCCCCTCCCTGTTTTGCACCCTGAAAATTATAGAATCAAAAGGGCTGTAATACTGGAAAGGGCTTGGAGGCTGTCTTGCCTGGTTCAGTCATTGTAAAGGTGAAATTGCTGAGGCACAGAGGACTCAGTGGCCTGCTTAGTGTCACATCTATTTAGGGGACTAATCAGACGTAAAAATCAAGGTCTCTTTGCTCCTAGCCCAGAGCTTTTCCACACTCTAGTCTCTGTCCTATAAACATTCTCTACATGATTTATAATCCTATTTCAGTTCGTCTTAATGCACGTGCTCATTGTTTTACAATGGTTGCATTTTCTGCTCGCCTTACTCTTCCCCTTCACTTACAGTCATGGTTTCATGCCAGTGATGATTATGACAGAGCTCAAGTTGCCGATAACGGTGGAGGGTAATAAAAGGGAAGGATCAGGAAGCCGGCGAAGCTTCGCATCACTCTCTGGAGCTTCAGGGGCGCCTTCTGTGTCCCTGGCTTATGAATGTCTATATGTATGTCTCCCTACTCAACTTTTAATTCCTCGAGATAAAGGACTATGTCTTCTTAATTTGAGTATCCCTAGTGCCTGGCATAGTCTGCATCCAGGAAATGTTTTCAGTAATTGGATAATAAATGAACTTTCATCTTCTTAATCCTATAGTTCCTATTATTCATCTCAGTGTCACTCCTTCTTACTTGAATCAGCTCCATGGTCATTTTTTTTTTATCCACTATAATTTCTACTTCCTTTAGATATCATTACACAAATAATCATGGCTATCTCTTATGTTTATTCAGCTTGGTTGTTTTCCATAGTTTGTGCAGTGGAAAATCCTGTGACCCTTGAACTTGCCCATTTTAGCCGCAATCATTTTGAATTCATATCCTGTCTTCCTAAGTGCTGAGTGTTCTTGGTGCAACATCAGAACTAACATTCTCTTCCAGTTTCATTTGACAATTCACTCTCTAAACCCATTGTATTAAGAACCAATAGGGTATGTATTTATATAAAAAGAGAGGTATTATAAGGAGTTGGCTTATGCCATTATGGAGGTTGACAAGCTCAAAATCTGCAGAGTGGGCCAATAGGCTGGAGACGCAGGAGAGCCAGTAGCTCAGTCCTAGTCCCAGGCTGAGGAATTCTGCTGGAGAATTCCCTCTTGCCCAGTCTCCGTGTTCTAATCAGACATTTCAACTGATGGGATGTGGCCCACCCACATTGTGGGGGGCAATCTGCTTTCCTCAGAGTCCACTAATGTAAATGTTATGCTTATTCAAAAAACGCCCTCACAGAAATACCCAAAATCATGTCTGACCAAATATCTGGGCAGCCTGTGCTCCAAGTTGCCACATTAAATTAACCATCACACCCAATATTGCTGATTTTTGGTGTATGGTGCAATGCCTAGATCTAATTTTATGTTTTCTGTATTAATAACCAGTTGGCCTGGTCCTTTTTACTGAAATAGTTCCTCCTTTCTGATCTTTAAGCCTCCTTCCTCATCAATCAGTTCTACATGCAGGTGTAGGCCTTTTTCTGGGACCTGCCTTCACTTGCACTGGTCTCGTTACATGTAATTGTGTCTGGGCTGCACTGGTAGTCTGTCGGCCAAGCTTCCGGTTCCTTCTCTTCCTCCACGCATGCCTGGCCTATGACTGACCCTTTCCCTCCCATATGTATTGTAGGATTCGTTCAGGAAGTTCCTTGAAGAATTTGTTATGATTTTTATTGAAATGGCATTAAATCAGTAGATCAATTTGGGAGATTTGACAGCTTTCCATCTAAGAACATGGGACATCTCTTCATTGATTTAGGTCTTTTTAAATGTTTTTTAATAAAGATTTATAGTGTATTTCACAAGGTTTTCTACATCCTTTTACAGATGTGTTCTTGTGCACTTTATATTTTTAAGTAATATAACAGGTTACTTCTGGATTCTTACATATTGCTATAATTTATATACAGTGACCTCTCTGATTTCCTTTTTTTCGATGTAGAAGTGACATAACATTATACTAGTTTCAGGTGTGCAACATAATGATTTAATATTTGTGCACATTGCAAAGTGATCACCACAGTGAGTCTAGTTAACATTTGTCACCATATATAGCTGCAAAAAATTTTTTCTTATGATGAGGGTTTTTAAGAATTACTCTCTCAGCAACTTTCAAGTTTGCAACACAGTATTAGTCATAGTCACCATGCTGTACATTACACCCTTATGACTTAAAAAAGTATCTTATTAATTGTACTACTTTAGCTGTAGATACTTCGGAGAGTTCTATATGGGCATTCGTATCTGAAAATAATGAGTTTCTTCCTTTTCAATCTTTATACTTTCTTTCTTGTCACTCACCAGGTCTTCCTAGATACAGTGCAGTATTAAATAAGAGTGGTAATACTGGGCATTCTTTTCTTATTCTTGATCTGAAAGAAAATGCTTTTAATAGTTCATCACTATGATATTTTCTGTAGATGTTTAGTATATGTTCTTTATCAGGTTGAAGAAATTGCCTTTAATCCGCAGTTTGCCAAGTTTTCATACTAACTAGGTGTTGAACAATTTTCTTCATCTATTGAGATGATATGTTTTTCTCTTTTAATCTATCAGTGCTGCAAATTATATTATTGAACTTTCAAATATTACATGAACCTTTGGAGGATATGTTTAGAGAGAAGAAGAGGGAGAGAGAGAGAGAAACATCCATGTGAGAGAAACATAGATCGGTTGCCTCCCATATGTGCCCTGACCAGGGATCAAAACTGCATCGTAGGTATGTGACCTGACCAGGAATTGAACCTGAAACCTTTTTGGTGTATGGGACAGTGCTTAACAACTGAGCAACCTGGCCAGGGTGACTTTGCTAGTCTTTCTAGAACCAACTTTTGGTTTAGTTGACCCTCTTGCTGTACTTGTGTACAGCCCATTCTTCCTGCTTTTGCTCAGTGTTGGATTCTGCAGAACTGTGCATGTGTGCAAGCTCAGCAGTACTTTCCGTCCTTTTTTCAATCTAGCATTCACTCAGTGCTGGGAAAACCCATCTGAAAATACTTCGTTTTCACACACGATCCAAAAAACAATCTGATCTATTACAGAGGTAACTTCTTTCCCAAGGATTTCAATATTCTCAAGACCTCTTCCACTGAGAGTAAGTCACCATGCCCTCAGTAAATCAAAATGTTTTCTAGGGTTTCACTGAAACCGGTAGCAGGCCATTGATAAAAACCATGTGGGATTGTGGAAAAGTACAAAATTGGGTTTCAGAACCCTATTATATTCATGCCCCTGTTCTGCTCTCGTTTGCTCTATAACCTTCGGCAAGACACCTGCATTCTCTCACCTTTCTTCGTCTTTAAGCTGTCCTGCCAACCTAGGCCAAAATAAATAAATAACTAAATAAATCGTAATGGCATTGCTTTAAAATGACTTAAAAAAATTGTGTGCTTTGTATAATTCAGGTATCGATCACATTATCAATTCCATTTTATGCTAGGATAATGGGCAACATTATGAAAGTTCTCAATATTGGCTCAAATTGGAATCGCCTGGGGGAATTTTTAAATATTACTGATCCTGGGTCCCAGCCCCAGAAATCCTGCTTTAATTTGTCTGGGTGGGGCCCAGGAACCATTGTTTTTTTAAAAACTTCCCACGAGAATTTATGTTCAGCCAGGATTGCCAGTTACTGGTTTAAAACGACAAAATGTACTTTTAAAGACACCTTCCCTAAAAGTGTCTGATTTGTGTTTCTTTCGGCTCTTGATGAATTCGAGGAAGCATTATTTTTTAATGTTTTTAATTATTTGAGAGAGAAGCATCAATTGGCGGCCTCCTGCATCCCCACTACTGTGGATCAAGCCTGCAACCCCCGGCATGTGCCCTGACGGGGAATCAAACCAGTGACCTCTCGGTACACTGGACAATGCCCAACCAACTGAGCCACAGCAGCGAGGGCTAGAGTAAGCCTTTTAATGAAATTATTCTTCATTTTGTCTCATCTCAGGTAACGGCTGGCGTCCCTCTTAAGAAAGAATACACAGAGGAGGTAAGAGTGACTGCTTTAAAAGGCCACAGTGGAGAATCAGTCACACCCAGTTAACCACTGGCTTGCAGTTCAATGCAATTAGTGGATGAGTCCTCCACCCACGGCGACTTAGAAAAGTGCTTTTCTAATAATCCTAGAGGAAAGGGTTGGGGGTAGGGATACAATCCATTCAGTTAACTCTTCAATCTTAAGAAATAATAGATATGGGCTTTACCTACTGCTCCTTACCCCCAGCTCACGGTCTCCAGCACAGAAACAAATACACAACTTATATCCATGTATTTAGGTGTGGGAAAAACTGACTCCTGGCGTTATGACTTGCCTGAGTTACTTGACTCTGTAGACTTTGGTTTACTGTCAACAGTACCTCTCCTCTCCTACAGGTGGCGCCAGGGGTTCGAGCAGAGGCTACTAGACAGCTCTCCTCACCCTCCTGGAGCCTTCTTCTTGTCCACCAACCTGCAGGGGCGTGGGCACGTTGCTTCTGTCCTGGCCACTGGTCAGCTGCAGAAATAGCTGCCTGACTCAAGACTCAAATATGTCATTGGACTCCGAATAATTTTAGAAATGGTTTTGAAAAGGAGCCACCTCCTCCTTCTTCATTCATCTCTCCTGGGGGGAAATGGGACCTGTGTATAGCTCCTGCATAGCTTCTAGGTCCACAGAGTGAGCAAATATGGCAGCAAGCCCTGCCACGGCGGCCCTCCCAGCTGAGTGTGGCAGGTGTGGTGGGATGCGATGCATGGGGGTCTGGTTTTCTTGCAGAACATCCAGCTGGTGGCAGATGGCTGCTGTAACCTCCAGAAGCAAATTCAGATCGCTCAGCTCTTCGGGGTTCCCGTTGTCGTGGCTCTGAATGTGTTCAAGTAAGTCAGGCGTCCTCCTTTCAATGTGGTCGTAGCGCTTGGGCCACCCTGTGAACTAGATTTGTGTCTTAGGATGTTGGTCTTTCTCCGCTTCATCTGAAAGAATCCAGGAGTACTCTCCTCTTTCTGTTTGTTTGGTTTGGTTTGATTGGCTTCATTACAGCAGAAGTGTTCTCAGATGTTACTAGGGAAATGAAATCTATATAGTGACTTACATTTCTTTGGCCTTTTTTTATTTTTTTCATTCCACCCAGCATTTCTGTTTGAAAAACTGTGGATGATCAAAGGGATGGGTTATGGAATTTTCTCAATAAAACCCTTAACAACTTGAAATATTTGAATCATGTTGCAAGGGATTTTTTTCCCCCATGTCTTTCTTTAAGTCTGATTTATTTAAACATGATGTAACCACTTTTGATGTTTAAAATATATTCAGTGTTAGGGAACAAAGTTCTGTATAAATGGTTAGTCTTTCTTTAAAAACATCGCTAAATGAATGCAGATGCAAAACCACAAACATTTTCATCACTAGGACTGACACCCGGGCTGAGATTGACTTGGTGTGTGAGCTCGCGAAGCGGGCCGGCGCCTTTGATGCGGTCCCCTGCTACCACTGGTCGATGGGTGGAAAAGGGTCGGTGGACCTGGCCTGGGCTGTGAGAGAAGCTGCAAGTAAAAGAAGTCGTTTCCAGTTCCTGTATGATGTTCAGGTAAGATCCCACAACAGTCACGATGGCTAATGTTTCTTATTCTTGAACTGGTGCTGAAAGCTTCGCATGGCTTGTCCCATTTGGTCCTCACAACAGCCCACAAGCAGAGAAGGAAGAGAAGGTGAAAGAGGGTAAGCCATCTGACAGGGCCACATTGCCAAGGGCAGGCCCGAGCTCCCTGCCCCAAAGCCTGTGCCCTTGACGGTTCTCTGCTTCCAAATAGTAGGCCTCAGTGAGGAGGAGCTTTGGAGAATTGGGTCCCACAGCTAACACTCTCAGGATTTGCACAGGAACAAGACTTTGGAGCGTCTCCATACAAGACTTCTGAGCGTCTCCATAAGGCTTGTCTAATCGTGGGTCGGATTTCCTTTGTTCATTTCTACTATAGCTCTTCTTCCTCGTTTTAGTTTTCTTGAGCTATGTTAAGTATATATTTTTTAAAAATTTTAAATGATGGTAAAATACACATAACATAAAATGTGCCATCTTTATCATTTTTAGGTGTACAGTTCAGTGGTATTAAGTATATTTACCTTAAACAATAGCTCCCCATTCCTTCCCTCCCCTCTGCCCCTGGCAACCACCATTTTACTTTCTGTCTCTATGAGTTTGACTAGTCAAACTCTAAGTAGCTCATGTAAGTGAGACTATGCGGTACTGTATTTGTCTTTTTGTGACTGGCTTATTCAGTTTTCAGTTCCTTTGGGCTGAATACCATAGACTAGGTAGCTTATAAACAACAGAAATGAATTTCCCAGTTTTGGAGGCTGGGGAGTCCAAGATTGAGACAGATTCAGTGTCAGGTGAGGGTCTTCTCACTGCATCCTCACAGTGTAGAAGGGGTGAGGGAACTCTATAGGGTCTCTTTTATAAGAGCACTAATTCCATTCATGAGGGCTCCACCCTCATGACCTAATCACCCTCCCCCAAAGCCCCCACCTCCCGATACCATCACTTTAGGGATTAAACTTCAACACCTTCAGGGGACATAAAATGTTCAGTCTATAGCAGTAACTTAACATAATGTCAAGATGCATCCATGTTATTGCATATGTCAGAATTTAATTCCTTTTTAAAACTGAAGGGTCATCTATTGTATGCATATACCACATTTTGTTTATCCATTCATCTGTGGGCTACCCAGGTTGCTTCTACTACTTGGCTATTGTAAATTATACTGCTATGCACATGTGTGTAAAAATCCTTCTTCGAGACTCTGCTTGGAATTCTTTTGGATATATACCTAAAAGTGGAGTTGCTGGATCATCTGGTATATTTTTAAACATACCTGGATAATGAGCTTTCACTAAGAAAATCTGACTTCCAGGACCTCACTTTTCCTCAGTTTACCCCGGCACCCACCTAAACATCTCCATTCTGCCTTCTATGGCTCCAGCCCTGGCTCCTAGCTTTGTCCTCAGAGGTAGCCCATGATTGCCAGGATGGATAGCCTGCAGCTGACTGCTTCTCCATCCCTCACAGATTCTGTCTGTCTGTGTCTCAGATGTCACAGCAATAGCATCACCCCTCCTTCCTGTTCAGATGGCAGGGGCCAAAAGCTGAATAAAAAAAGGTGAATAGTAGCATTGCCTGGAAGTCTAGCGCTGTATCACCATGAGCGTGATGTTGACCTGAGGCGAAGGCTCCCTCTGAGGAAAGCTTGCGTGCCAGGCATAATGAGTACTTTGTACATTAACTTTGTTGCACCCGATGTTCCTGTTGGGGAGGAATTGTTGACATGCCCCCCAACCACCACCCCTCATTTTACAGATAAAGAAACTAAAGCACAGACAGGTCAAGGAACCTGCCCAGTGTCCCACAGGCAGAAAGAGGCGGAGCTGGGAGAGTATTCAGAATGATGGAGGCCATTGTCCTGCTCTGTTCTTCAGGATTCAGTCCTGTGTTCACAGCTGGGGGTGGGGAGATACTGCCAAAAGGGGCAGTAACTGAGTGACCCGCCTGGAGAGGAGCATGACAGATGGGCCCAGAGTCCGTGCCAAGTGAGGGAGACAGTACAGGCTCAGGAGATGTTTGTGGAAAGAAGGATTTCAGGAATGTACTGGGATGGTTAGCCCAGAAGAGGTTTGTCATGTTGCAAAGCCCTTGTATGAATGAGACTAAGATGTTCTGCGTTGCAGAGGTGGTATAGGGTAAATAGGGGGAGGAGACTTGGGTTTTACATGAAGAAAATTATTCTAATTAGAAGCTGTGGGTTCTCTGACCCTGGAGATGATAAGCACAGACAGAGTCAGCCCTGCAGTGGGCACGTCAGGCATGTAGCCAGTCAGATGGCGGCTAGCCCTGGTGATCTGTAGTCCTCCCTGCACCCTGCTGCCCAGGTAAACCTTGCCGGGCACAGCCCTCAGCCCTTTACACAAACTGTAGGAAAGTCACTTGCAGACCATCACCGTCCCGTCTGAAGCACCCACCCCGCTCTGAGCGGCAACGGCAGTTTTGGTTTTTAAATGAATGATTTCATAAGTGTGTCTCTTTTCAAGCAGACCATCCCAGGTGAAAAGGTCAGGGAATAGAGGCCTGTTCCTGAGTTCTGCTGGCTCAGACATGCGCACTAACCCTAAGATGAACCCTTTTCCTTCCCACTAAATTTATTTTTCTTGAATTCCCATTCTTCACGGAGATAATGCTGTTAAAATGTCTGCTCTCCTGTGGAAAGGGAAAATTTATAATAATGTGGTCTGAAGTCCTACATTTGATAGGTGGTCTCAAGGCCAGGATTCTTACCTCCTTTGCCAACATATGCTGCTCCCTTTTCTTATAACAGAAATTAGATTTGAGCTGCATAATTGTTTATTTGATAATCAGCCTCCCGGCCTCTTGTTACATGACTGTTTGTGAAAAGAGTTAGTACTGCTCTGGTTCACTTCATACTGCCTCCCTCAGAGCTGTGTTCCTGTCACTGGTAAGTGAGCCCATTTACAACCTTGTCTTGTAACAGCATAGAAATCTGAATTTGTTGGTGCAGACGATAACCGAGCTCATACTCTTCTTCCCCTGATTTCTTGCATATTTAGTGCTGGGGAACCTTTGTAGACTAAGTAATGGTTTTCTTGAAACCCTTTCTGTTCCCTTCTGTCCCCCCCCTCCCCCCCCCCCCCCCCCCCCCCATGACTAATCATTAGGTGCTTGGCAGCTTGGTAGGTGTGGGATTGCTCTGCAGGAAGAAAGGCGATAAAATGCTTTTGGATGAATCACCCTGCTGCCCCTGCTTCTCAGTTCAGACTGGGCTTGTGTTGTGTGCCTTTTGGGACCTCCTCCAGATCCATCACACTAGGAATGTATTCAGTACAAGATCCATGGTGTCTGATTTCAGGTGGCCCCACCCCTGCCCCAGGCCTGTGTTACAGAAGAAAGACACCTGAGATCACTTGGAGGAAGTTGAAATAGTGTGGGAGCACAGGGCATGATTGCTTGTGTGTGGGGAGTAGAAATGGCTCGAAACCCCCATGGAAAGAGGAACAGTTAGAGAGAGAGAGACACCTGACCTCATAGACACTGTGAGGCTGGACAACAGCAGGGAGCCCGTAGTTAAAGCAAGAAACAAGCTACACTGCTGACTTGGGGGTCTGTGCTAAACTTTACAGAAAATTGAGTTAAGCAGCCACTCCTCGAGAACAATTCTGCACATTTTTAACCAAAGTATCTCCTAATTCAAGAGTAGGCAACTTTTGATTAGAGTACTGGAGGCAGTTGTTGATTCATAATAATTTTAAAAATTTGCAATAAAATGCAGTGACCTAATTGCTCGTAGGAAACTTATCATGTAGGAATTAACATATTTAAATTTTAAATAGAGTGCGTCACATTCTCTCAATCATATTGTCACCAGAAAGGGATTGGGCCCGCGGCAGGTCTGCCTAGGGCCGGCCAGTAGTGTATGGATTCTTGATTTCATGCAGGAAAAGATTTTACAAAACAAGTCCAGGTGATTTTGAGAGCATATTTATTAAAGCTGGGAACAGTGAAACAAAGGAAGGGCTTAGGATAGAAGAGGCAACAGGAGAGAGAGCCTAGGTGGTGCTCTGCTTTAGCTCCCTAGAAACGGTTAGAGCAAAGAAGTGAGCCACGCCGGGCTGCGTGGACTCATTGGAAGTAAAAGTCATAGTGACTGTTTTTAGCTCACTGAAAAGTCATAGAAAAGGGGCCTTTGAGACAGGTTTAGGGACTTAATGCAGGATAAGCTGCAGTAGCCACTGCCTGTTGCTCCCCTGGTTGCAAGTCTCGCTGGGAGAATTTAGGAGAAAGAGCAAAATTACATGTGTTCCTAAGATGATGTAATGCGGGTCAGAACTTCATTGTCCTGAGGGCCCAACCCTTAAGGGAGTGGTCGTGCAAGGGCTTGTTATGGGTGTCATATGAGGCTATTCTTTCTGGCCCCTTGTTCCTCCTCTAAGGGGGTCTTATGACTAGGACAGTGATGGCGAACCTATGACACGCATGTCAGAGGTGACACGCGAACTCATTTTTTTGGTTGATTTTTCTTTGTTAAGTGGCATTTAAATATATAAAATAAATATCAAAAATATAAGTCTTTGTTCTACTATGGTTGCAAATATCAAAAAATTTCTATATGTGACACGGCGCCAGAGTTAAGTTAGGGTTTTCAAAATGCTGACACACCGAGCTCAAAAGGTTCGCCATCACTGGACTAGGAATATGCCAGGGGAAGAAAGGTCAGGGAAGGGTTTGGACCACAAGACCAGCCATATGAAAGGTCAGGAGCGGGTCCAAACCACACAACCAGCAATACGAAAGGTTAGAGGGGGTGTAAACTGCATGACCAGCAATATACTAGGGGAGGAAAGGTCACCCCCAGCGTGAGGTCCTTGTGTTCCCAGTTTTGCCTGTTGCTAGGCACCCAGGGCTTTCCGCCTCCGTAACCTTCTGTAGCTGGCCTACCATCCTTGCTCTGCTCATGTCTATCTAACTGCTCGCCACAATATTATATCAATCATATTAGACAACCACAGTCCCCTTTAAGAAGCTAAGAGTTCCCTCCAAGTTCATCTTCTATATGACATTTTCTTTTGTATTATTACTTTTTACAATATCTTTATAGTTGACTAGTGTAATATCTCTGCAAGCTCACAGGAAAATAGGATAGCAGAAAGACAAATCCATGTTTGCACTTTACTAGCTAACATTCCTCTTTCATACCTTTTTTCAAGCAAAGGTCGGTGGATTATGCATTATAGATGCAGAAACAGAAGTTCAGAGAAGATGGGGGACTTACCCCCATAACAAAGGGACACTTAGAGTAAGAAGAATAAAGCCTTGGGGTCATGCAGAATTGTGTTCAAATCTTGACAAGGTTTAATTCCTACTGCAGATACAAATTTGGGTAAGCTGACCCATATCTCTGAGCCTCGGCTTTCTTATCGATAGTTTCTGAAAGTAACACCAATCTCAAATTCACCTCGTTGCTGTGAGGACCAAGTGAAATGCCTCGGAGGAAAATGCAGAAACGTAGGAAGCTGGCAAGCAGTGTAAGATCTTCCTCCTCAAAAATTAGGAGAGAGACCAAGATGGCGGCGTAGGTAAACACCGGAGACCGCTGCCGCAAACAACCATTTCAAAAATACAACTAAAAGACTGAACGGACATCACCCAGAACCACAGGAAGGCTGGCTGAAGAGAGACTCTACAACTAGAAGGAAAGAGAACAGCAAATCGAGGCTCAGAGGCGGCGCAGTGTGGAAAATACAAAGGTACCGAGGTGCGCGCGCAAAGCGGGCTGGTGGCTGAGGGCGCGGTTGTCGTTTTCTGCCGGGAGTGAGTCTCAGACTCTGAGCTCCAGATCCGGGCGAGTCTCTAGGGACCCAGACTCAAACGGGAGAAGCGGGATTATCCGGCATCAGTGGGAACCTGAGGGCAGCTTTCTCTCCGAGGTTTGCAGGGGCTGCCGGGGTTCTGAGAAGCAGAGCCTCTGGGAACGGGACTGAGCGTGGCCATAACTGCTCCCTCCGCCCGCCCTGTTGATCCCGCCCCGCCCAAAACCTGCGCACAGCCATTTGCCGATTGCCTCAGGCAAAGGCTGGATTAGCACCTCCCCAGAAGGCAGACGTTTTCCACACAGCTGATTTCCACAGCCAGCCGGCCTGGTGGTCAAACCCCTCTAGTGTTAACTACAACAATTAAGGCTTGGCTAGAACAAGACTGCGCACAGAGACCACAAGGGGGTGCACCAAGAAAGCATAAAAGATGCGGAGACAAAAAAACATGACAGAAATGGAGGATATGGAGCTAAGAATCGCAATTTTGAGGGCTTGCCATAAATTTGTGCAGAGCCTCACGAAAACTAATGAGACCCTCGTTGCTACGATAAAGAAATTAGAAAGTAAGCATACACGGACTGAAATAAAGAATATTACACCCAATAGCAGACCAGAGGAGTACAATAATCAAACCAAAGATTCGACAAAAAACACCCAATTGGAAAAGCAAAATGAAAAAAGAATCCGAAAGTGTGAAGATAGTGTAAGGAGCCTCTGGGACAGCTTTAAGCGGACTAATATCAGAGTCATTGGAGTGCCAGAAGATGAGAGACAGCAAGATATTGAAAACCTATTTCAAGAAATAATGGCAGAAAACTTCCCCCACCTGGTGAAAGAAATGGACTTACAGGTCCAAGAAGCGCAGAGAACCCCAAACAAAAGGAATCCAAAGAGGACCACACCAAGACACATCATCATTAAAATGCCAAGAGCAAAAGACAAAGAGAAAATCTTAAAAGCAGCAAGAGAAAGAGGCTCAATTACCTACAAGGGAATACCCATACGACTGTCAGCTGATTTCTCAACAGAAACTTTGCAGGCCAGAAGGGAATGGCAAGAAATATTCAAAGTGCTGAATACCAAGAACCTACAACCAAGATTACTTTATCCAGCAAAGCTATCATTCAGAATTGAAGGTCAGATAAAGAGCTTCACAGATAAGGAAAAGCTAAAGGAGTTCATCACCGCCAAACCAGTATTATATGAAATGCTGAAAGGTATCCTTTAAGAAGAGGAAGAAGAAGAAAAAGGTAAAGATACAAATTATGAACAACAAACATGCATCTATCAACAAATGAATCTAAGAATCAAGTGAATAAATAACCTGATGTACAGAATGAACTGGTGATTATAATAGAATCAGGGACATAGAAAGGGAATAGACTGACTATTCTTGGGGGAAAAAGGGGTGTGGGAGATGCGGGAAGTGACTGGACAAAAATCATGCACCTATGGATGAACACAGTGGGTGGGGAGTGAGGGTGGAGGGTGGGGTGGGAGCTGGAAGGAGGGGAGTTATGGGGGGAAAAAAGAGGAACAAATGTAATAATCTGAACAATAAAGATTTAATTTAAAAAAAAAAAAAAAAAGATCTTCCTCCTGCCGCGATCACTCAGAAAGAGAGAGGGCCTCCTGAATTGACTGCAAGAATTATCTTGCAGCGCAGGTACCTTTGGAGACTCTAGGATTGATTTCCTGTCCAAGCGGCTTAAAACCAGGAATTAGAATCCAAGGCTTCTAGTGCACTGAGAAAGAGATGTTGGGTGTGGCAAGAGCAGCATCTGGTGTTAGAATGGTGGGATTGGACGTACCTGGGTTCTGGCTAGGAAAGAATTCAGAGCCAAGACTCCAACTATAAGCGACCATTTATTTGGAAAATCACAGAGGTCGAAGAAGTAATTCATAGAAGAATTGGGCTTGGGAAACAAGTTATAGAGCAGCGGTTCTCAACCTGTGGGTCGCGACCCCTTTGGCGGTCGAACGACCCTTTCACAGGGGTCGCCTAAGACCATCCTGCATATCAGATATTTACATTTTGATTCATAACAGTAGCAACATTACAGTTATGAAGTAGCAGCAAAAATAATTTTATGGTTGGGTCACAACATGAGGAACTGTATTTAAAGGGCCAGAAGGTTGAGAACCACTGTTATAGAGGCAAAGGAAGGGCCCTTGGAGCTTAAAAGTAAGGAAGATAACGGTGATGCACAGTGGGGGAGGGGGGAAGGAGGAGAAAGGCCCCAAGAGGGAGAGTGCATTGGGTCTTATGTCCCAGGGGTTTTAAATTGGAGATTTTAGGAGAGGTCTCAATAGACTATTCATTAGCTTTCCGGGTGTGTTCTTTCAGGATCAGGGTCTCCACTGATTGATTGGTCAGCTCTAGGGCAGGGGGTCACTAGTCAATGCAGCTGGTCCTGAAGTCAGCCTTGGCTAAGGTTTTGCGTGTCTGGTTTTGCTGCTTTTCTGGGCCTCGAGCTGGAATAGAACTGAGGCCTAAATGTCATCTCTAGGGAGGAGAGGACAGGGGGTCTGAACCCAAACCACACGGCCAGCGACATACTAGGGGAGGAAAGCCACCTGGGAGTAAGGTCCCACTCTTACAATTGTCCTCTGCGAGGCACCCACGGCTTTTCACCCTGATGACCTGTGCACCTGGCCCATCGTCCTTGCTCTGCTCCTGTCTGCCCACCACAGAAAGGCACCACCAAATCACAGCAAGCCGTTTAGCGTTGTTTCTCCATTCGAATTGAAAACCATTCGTGATGTAGTAGAAATTCAGTTGCTTTTGCAAAGGATGGGTTGACGCTGAAAGTCAGCTTGCAAATCAGTCTGAATATTGTTTGTTAAATCAGGAATTAAGGTTGAAAATCATCTCTGTAGCCTTCGTCTAACCTTGCAAACATCTTGAGGTGTAACCTTGACAGCAAGAGGGGCTAGTGTTTGTTTTTATTAAAAGGTCTTTCCTGTTCCTTGTGTGAAGCCATTCTCTTGATCACAGCGAGGGGGCTGGATACAGGGAAATCAAAACAGACCTGGGACTCAGCCCAGGGCCCCAGCCAGCATCCCTCCTTCCTGGACTATTGTGCTTTCACTGCCTGGACTTTAGGCGTCTTCTCTCCTGCTGGTCTTTTTAACCCGTTAACTACCACCGTCCAAAACGGAAACCATCCCCACGCACCACGGTATTTTGAATTTAATTTAAAAAATCAATTTGCAGTGAATATTATAAAAATAAATATATTACTCACAATTTGGGTGTTCTTGAATATTTTCAGCTGAAAATTCTCACGAAAAATAATTTTAAAGTTGATCAGGGCTGCCACTTAGGGAAAACTTTTTTGTTATAGACGCGCGTGGCGTGTGGGGAAGGCACGCCGCTTGCGTCTGCGGACCCTTGTGGCGTACAGTGGGTTAAGGCAGGGGTTTTGTTTTGGTTTGGTTTGCTTTGGGTTGGTTATTGAGGAATTATTTTCTATTTCTTAATGATTGAAACTTGAACATAGGCCAGTTGTTCGGGGCGGGGGGGGGGGGGGGGGGAGTTATCCTTTAATGGGATTCCAGGCATTTGCAACCAGAGCCTCAAATTTTAAATAAATAAAAATGCCTTCGTATGACTACTTATATGTATGTATAAGTAGTGTATATATAGTGTTTTTAAATTGTGGTAAAAATATACATAAGTGAAATTTCCCATTTTAACCATTTTTAAATGCACATTTCTTTGGCATTAAGTACATTCACACTACCATATATATATATATATATATATATATATAGTTTTAGTTAATAGAATTTAAAAACCGACAGTGACGTTTTTGCACATCTCTGTATGTCTCCTATATTTCAGAATCATTACAAAGAAACACTCCAAGGAGAAGGGACGTTCTTCTTGTTGCCCTTGTCCCTGTACTGTTTCTCCCCCTCGGGGCCTTAGACCTCCTGTGGCTCTTTGCTCCCTATCCTCAGCCCTGTCCTTGGTCTGTGTGGTTCCCCCACAACCGCACCTCCCTCCCTTTCTCCTCCCTGTGCATGGAATGTGTGGCGTGTTCTATAGGAAGCTGCCCCTTACATCTGCCAGTCATTAAGTATCCCATTCAAGAACCCATTTCTCTTCCCTATGTACTCCCTTATATTCTCCTTTCCTACTGATGATCAGGCTCCGGTCATCCAACCTCAACTGCTTCTGTCCCTCACCACCCTCTTCTGCCCTGGCCTCCTCCCCATGGTTCAGCCCTGAATTCCCATATCATCTCCCCTCGACCACACCACACCCACCTGCAAACTCTCTTGACATCTCTGTCCAAACTGGATTCTTCTCCAGCCCTGGCTTCCGGGGTCTCTGTCAAGTCTCTGTGGGCCTGCAGTCTGTCACCCACCTCCTCGGCCGCCACCTGCTCGCTCACCTGTGCTTGATGGGTCTTGTGAGATTGGACACTTGCTAGAACCAGCCCAGCTTCCTCACGCAGCCTGCTGGGCCCTGTGTGATTCTGGCAAAGCTCCCCCGGCTTTGTGTCCGATGCTGGAAATAGCACCTGTGAGAAAAACAGTGATCTGGATCGGCTTCCTTTGTGCATGTCACAAGGATTCCAGTGACTTCATTTAAGTGCCTTCTTCTATCCTGAAAAAGGGACTGTCGCTCTGACAGAAGTTTCTAGAAATGCATTTATTTCATCTCAAATGATAGACGAATCAGAACAGACTGAAGGCTGTGAAATGAACTGTCAGTGTCCCAGCACATGTTAGCTCAGTGATGGCGAACCTTTTGAGCTTGGCGTGTCAGCATTTTGAAAAACCCTAACTTAACTCTGGTGCCGTGTCACATATAGAAATTTTTTGATATTTGCAACCATAGTAAAACAAAGACTTATATTTTTGACATTTATTATATATATTTAAATGCCATTTAACAAAGAAAAATCAACCAAAAAAATGAGTTTGCGTGTCACCTCTGACACGCGTGTCATAGGTTCGCCATCACTGTGTTAGCTGGTCCATCCCTGCCCTTCTGACTTAAATTCACACATCACAGCATTGTATGGGGACAGTATTCATTTTCTCAGCCTAAAGAGCAAGCACTAAGGAGCATTTTTTAAAATATCATCACAGATGTTATCATTAAAGTCTTCACATTTAGCAGACCACTTCAGCAGAGAAAACTATACCCTTATGACGAGACAGCATTGGATGAAAGGATGTGATGGAAGGACCTGCTGTATTTCTTCCCTTTGACGTTGCTATAATCTCCCGTTTGAGAGTGTAGAAGCTCACCTTAGAATGAGCACCTCCGGGTGAACTTGCTGCTCAGGGCCAGCGAGCCGACAGGGATGGCCACTCAGAGGCGGCTCGTGGACATCAGCATGTACATCGTGGTAGCTCACATGTGCTGCTCACGTGTGCTGGTTTCCAGCTAAGGACATGCTTTGTGTCGAGGATATGGGCCTGTTCTTCTCAGTTACAACGAGAGCTGCTCTCCTGACCCTGAGGGTATGTTGTCAGGAACCCCTTGCACCTTGGGTACGCTCCATGTAAGTTACCAGCCAATGGTGTCATGTTATACTTATCGTTTTTAAATATATTTTTATTGACTTCAGAGAGGGAGAGAGAGAGAAACATCAGTGGTGAGAGAGAATCATTGATCGGCTGCCTCCTGCACGTCCCCTATTGGGATCGAGCCTGCAATCTGGGCATGTGCCCTTGAGCAGAACCGAATGCAGGACCCTTCAGTCTGCAGGCTGATGTTCTGTCCACTGAGCCAAACCGGCTAGGGCACGTTATACTTTTTTATTTAAATACAGGAAAGGTTCGCCAAAACCGGTTTGGCTCAGTGGATAGAGCGTCGACCTGCGGACTGAAGGGTCCCGGGTTCGATTCCGGTCAAGGGCATGTACGTGGGTTGCGGGCACATCCCCCGTGGGAGATGTGCAGGAGGCAGCTGGTCGATGTTTCTCTCTCATCGATGTTTCTAACTATCTATCTCTCTCCCTTCCTCTCTGTAAAAAATCAATAAAATATATTTAAAAAATAAATAAATAAATAAATAAATAAATAAATAAATAAATACAGGAAAGGTTATTTACCAAACTGCACTTGCAGGTCATTTAAAATTCATGCTTCATTTAAAATACAAAATGAAACAATTACTGTGTCCGGAGGTTTCTATTCAACTTGCAAGTTTATTCATTGGTCCTTCCCTTTAATTATTTTATGGGCATTGGCAAACATTTTGCCCACATCACAGCATAGGAACGTCTCATTCGTATTAATTCCCCTCTGTGGCCTTGGTGAAACAAAAGAACAATGTAGTTTTTATTCCGTGTGGCTGGCGAAGACACGGCAAAGTGGCCCAGCACTTCAGCCGCCGTGGGCTTGTTCGGAGCAAGCGGAGTGTGGGTGGTGGAGCGCTGTGTCGTGTTCTCCTGGGTCTTCCAGGAGGTCTGAGGGCTGCGGACAGCAATGCCGTATTATAAAGCTTCTCGCGTCCTTTTCCTCCAGTTCCAGCAGTTTCATTTCTAACTCTCTTCTGTTTCACTTAATATTCTATTCACTTTATTTTCGCCCATTTTCTTCTCACCAAAAAAATAATTTTTTTTTTATTTCGATAACTGCTTTCTGGAACTTGTAGATCAGTTTTATTCCACGAAAAAGCACATCTGAAGTAACTTCAGTGAATAATTCCGGCAGCTCTCTCAGGCCTTTTCGAGGAGGCTGTGCTGTCTAACTTGGAGCCTGGATCACCACGTCCACGAAGTGAACATTGAGGAGCATGAAGGCCCACCCTCCAGCTTACCTCTATGCTGCCACCACTTTTATGGTGTGCCTGCTCTATGCCAGGGACGGTGCCACAGTGTGGCCTCTGGTCACAGTTATTTCCTGTGCTATGCCACCGTTCAAGTTCAGAATTCATTTCCTCAGTTGCACTAGTCACATTTCACCTGCTTAACAGCCACTGGGTGCAAAGTGCAGGGAGAACATGTCCATCATCACAGGAAGTGCCCAGTGGACGGCTCTGTGCTAGACCATAGGTTTGGGACCTAACCAATGCAGAATATGTTCAGGGTTACATTCTGGGTGAAGATGAAGATTTAACGTACACGGTTAGCTCAAAATGATCTGAGATACAGTACTAGTTTAGACACCAGGCTTTGTGAAGTAGCTTATTAATATGCCAACCATCATACAAGAGTATAGATACTGTTTCCAGAATAAACCTTGTGTTTGCTGCCATTCACACCTTGATGTGTGCCGTCCTCTGTGTGTCCTTTCAGATCCTTGCTCAGATCTCTCACGTCCTTCAGGCGTGATTCAAGGTTCTTTTTTATGTCTTGCCCGCTTTTGCTGATTGCCCTGCCTTCCCTGCAGTCCGTGACCTCCCACCTTTAATAGAAGGGTTCCCGGAGCCCTTGTCACACACTGTCCTGTCCCATTTGTTGACTCACCATTGTCCTCATGCCACGAGTGCTTTGTACAGAAAGTCCCTGAAGTTCTTTGCACTGCGTGACGTCTTGCAAGGACTTGCCGTATATGGTTATTTATTCCCTCACCAGACGTTTATGAAATGCCTACTGTGTGCAGGCCACAATCCTAGGTAGGGATATGAGGATGAAAGATGTGGTGAATAAATAAATTAGTAAATATTTATGGAGCCAGGGGAAAGCCAGGCATGACTAGTGCATAAACACTCATAATTTAGTTTATCGTTTTACTTGTTTCAGAAAAACTACCATTTACTACAGAGAATATCAAGTTCAGATCAGGATCATTGGGCTGAGCTTGGCTTTTTTTTTTCTTTAAGGATTACACTTCTGCCCAGAATCAAGCAGAGAAACAGCAGGAACTTCCTTGCCCGCTGACACAATATAAATAGCCCGTATGCAATGGGAACTGCCTTACTGGGGCCGTTTTTAGTTTTTATATTAAACCCAAAAAATCTGCTAACTGAGATGTTCTTTTTATTTATTTACTTGCACATGTAAGTGAAAAAGGAAGATTGTGGTAGAGGGCCCAAGAGAACTTTGGTGGTGGGACTTCTGGCTGCACTGAGCCGAAGCACTTTGTTTATTCAGCATGCGGGCCCGGGTGTTCGTTGGCGGTGCAGTCTCCCGTCCTCTCGCTGCGGGGGGACCAGGGGGCATCCTCACCTCTGAGGGATGGTGAGGCTGGGTCTGTACATTGAGGTCAAGTTGAAAACCAAGGGTGAGGAGAACAGGCTTCCCGCCTGGGCCTCGGCTGCTGGCCCCTCCTGCTCTCTGCACGGCCTTCTGCTCCAGCCATGTGTCGTGTGGGGGAGGTTGCAGTTTTCCTGCAGGAAATTAAACAACTGCACAGCCCTCAGAGTCAGCCTGGCACCTGCTTGAAATTCCCACAGCACTTTCAAATGCATATCAGAAAGGAAGACAGGTTAGGTGTTGACCAAAAAAACCTCTATTTCCTTATGCCCGAAGGATTGGAAGCTGGATCTCCAGGAGGGATTTGTCCAGCCCGGGCCTACATGCTGAGCTCACAGCAGCATTCCACACAATAGCCAAAAGGCGGGACCAGGGCCCACTGGCAGATGAGTAGGTTTGAAAATATAGTAAGTGCACACAATGAAAAACTACTCAGCCGTAAAAAGGAAGGCAATTTGGGCACGTGCTACAACGTGGATGAACTCTGAGGACATTGTGCTAAATGAAAAGCCAGGTGCAAAAGGACATCCATTGTCCATGCGTCATGCCACAGATCTGAGGTCCTGGGGTAGTCAAATTCCCAGAGACAGGACGTGGAAAGGTTTGCCAGGAGCAGGGGAGCTGGTATTTAATACGGACAGAGTTTCAGTTTTTCAAGATGAAAAGAGCTCTGGAGGTTGGTTTTACAACAAGGAGAAGGTACTAAAGAATATGAAACAGCCCTTGCTGGTTTGACTCAGTGGATAGAGCATCAGCCTGCAGACTGAAGAGTCCCAGGTTCAATTCCAGTCAAGGGCACATGCCCGGGTTGTGTTGCGGGCTCGATCCCCAGTAGGGGGGCGTGCAGGAGGCAGCCAATCAATGATTGTCTCATCATTGATGTTTCTGTCTATCTCTCCCTCTCCCTCTCTGAAATAAATAAAAGATATATTTTTTAAAAAAGAATATGAAACAGTACAGTTAAAAATGGTTAAGATGGTAAATTGTGTCATGTCTCTTGTACCACAATTAAAATTTAAATATTTATATTTCTTGAAATGAAGTATTTTCGTTTTTAATACCTACCCACACTAACACCTTCACTAGTCACCATTTGTTCCCATGTGAGTTCTTTAATGATTACCTAATAGAAAAGTTACACTCACCGACTTTATTGCCAGATCACAGAATACAGCAAATAGTGCTACTCTTCTCATTAAATATGTTAGGAGTAGTAATATCTGTTCTGTTGTCCTTTTGTTTTGGTCCCAGAGGAAACATAACTCCTTTAGTGGCTATTGCCCCCACGCCATAATAATATTACCTGAGGTTTGTATAGCGAGACACTTACAGCACGTTCTCTCATTGCTTCCTCGCTGCAGTAAGACGATGTAGATAACAGCCACCCAGCTGTGCTGTGGCACCCACAGACGGCTGGAGCGGCCGGGAGGGGGTGCAAGCAGAGACAGGACGCCGAGGGGACACTGCCTGGGACACACTATCCTGAGAACTGACTTCCCTGGCAAAGCAGGGTCATTGTGCTTGCTGTGTGGGTGCTAGAAATACCTCTCAGCTTCCTGTTAACTTTTATTCCTTAAAAAGGGCTGCTCTTTGCAAGGCATTTATTGACGTGACAGGAGATCATATTAGTTTAAGTGCAGCATCAACAGCAGGCCTTTCAGTGCCCATCAACTCACTGTGCTGATGAGCGAGATGGAAGGTTCAAGTAAAAAGTCCTCTCAGTGTTGCCTTGAGCACATCGCTTCCTGGTCTTTCTTTTTTCCTTTCTTTCTCTCTTTTAAATCTTTGTTGTTGAAAGTATTACATAGGTTCTTTTTCTCCCCTAAGCCTCTTCCAGCCGCCTGGACTTTCTTATCGATTCCTGTAACGATGGAACCACATGGAATCCATGTTTCGGCAGTAGGAAATTTAGAAACATCCACTCCTTTGTCCAGCTGTCCAGTGCTTGAGGATATGCTGGTGGGCCATTCTTCATTCTTCAGTTAATACGAACATTGAATCGTTTACATTCGAAGTCACCCTGGAGGTTCTCTCTCTAGCCCAGCCTCAGCTGTACCCTCATGCAGTCATTCTCGCACAACATTCCTGGCACCATACCTGCCTGAGACTGAATTCTCCCCGAACGGACAGTCACTACTCAGTGAGGCGGCTCTGGTGGTTACAGCTTTTCCTTAAATATTGGGCTAAAAAGTACTTCTAATTTCTGACCTTGTTTCGTATTCTGCCTTCCTGGAAGATGATCATCATTCCTTCCCAGAGTTGTCCCTTGTAGAGGTGGAAGTTCTTCTCTGATTTCTCCTGTGACGTGGTTTACAAAAGGCCTCTTGCCATGGATAGATTTAGTGTCAGACTCTGATCCTGGGGCTGTTTCCATTTGAGGTGCATCAGTGCATCTGAGATGGCATGAGCTTTGCTGGCAGCCACTCCCTGCCAGGCCTGAAGAGCCTCTGGTCCTAGGTAATACCCAGGTGAGAGCATGACGAGGGCATCTGGACATCAGAGAAGAGAATGCCTCTGTGTGTGTGGGGGGGGGGGGGGGGGGGGGCGGGGCGGGGCGGAGGGCGGGCAGTAAAGGCTTCCTGGAGAAGCTGGCCTTTGGGAGAGACCATGGAGAGCTCAGGGGGTTTTGGCAGAAGGTGGTCTCCAAAGATTATAGGAGCAGAGGCTTCCTGTGCAGGGCTCAGAAGCAAGAAGAAGGTGTCTTATCGAGTGATGCTTCAGAGCACAGCATACAGATGCGTGAATGTCAGAACCACTAGTAGGCCATGGGAAGCTGAAGATGTTTGAGTTTTTCCTACTTGGGTCCATTTTAGGAAGGTTAGACTTGGTGGAGTAGAGAGTGTACTGGAAGTGAAGTGACTGTTAGGAAGCTTTCATGGTAGGTTAGACCATCAGCATCTCAACCAAGAGCACTTAGAAGGATCATTTCCCCACATCCTCACTTACACTTGATCAGTGTTACTAATCTAATGGGTGTGCATTGGTTTTTCATTAATTTGCATTCCTTGGTTATAATGAGATTGAGCATTTTTTCATATGATTATTAGTCACACTCCTTTTGCCCAGAATTAAATATTTGTTTGTCTTTCTCTTGATCTGTGGGAGGTTTTGGTTGTTGTTGTTATTGTTGTTCTTGTTTTTTTTATCCTTTCTAGTAACTAAGCTTTTGACTATTTCAAAAAAGGTTTTTCACCCTAACTGGTTCGGCCTGCGGACTCAAGGGTCCCAGGCTCGATTCCAGTCAAGGGCATGTACCTTGGTTTCGGGCACATCCCCAGTGGGGAGTGTGCAGGAGGCAGCTGATAATGTTTCTCTCTCATCGATGTTTCTAACTCTCAATCCCTCTCCCTCTCTGTGAAAAATCAATAAAATATATTTTTAAAGGTTTTTTAATATATTTTTTATCGGTTTCACAGAGGACTTGGAGAGAGATAGAAACATCTATGATGAGAGAATCATTCATCGGTTGCATCCTGCACGCCCCCTACTGGGGATCGAAGCCATAACCCAGGCACATGTACTGACCCCAAATTGAACAGTGACCTGATTCATAGGCTGATGCTCAACCACTGAGCACATGGGCCGGGCTAATCTTTTGACTTTTAAATATTTGCATATATCTTCTCCCAATCCTTTAACCTTAGTTATAGTATTTTTTTATACAAAAAGTTTTAAATTTTTGATGTAGTCAGATCTATAAATCATTTCCTTTGGGATGTATTCTATTGTTACCTTATTTAAGAAATTTTTCTCTTCCTTCAGAGCATTGAGTTCCCAATGTTTTCCTCTATTAGAGTTCTAATTTTGAAGTTTATGCCTTTATTCCATATTGAATTTATTTGGGGGCCTGGTATATGGCAGGAATCTAATTTTCTTTCCAGCCAAAATTCAGTTGGAAAGGCAGCCCTTTCCCTATTTCTGCTGTATATTGTCCCACACCTGCTGAGGTGTCTTTCTGGGTTCCTTCTTATCTCCCATTGATTAATGCATCTGGTCCTGTGTCAATACCACGTGGAATTATCTAGCATAGTTTTGATACCTGGTATGGTGGTAAGGCAGATCCTGTTGTCTTTGTTCTTTTAGTTTTATTTATTTTTGAAGTGATCTTACCTCTTTATGCCACTACTCTTTATGATGAATTTTAGAATTAGTTGGCCATGTAGCCAAGAGTGCTCTTGGGGTTTCAATTGGAATTACATTGAACTAATGGGTTGTTTGTGGGAACTGGCATCTGTACAGCATCGAGTTCCCTCATCCATGAACAAAGTATTTCCCTCCAATGATTCAGATCTTCTTTTAATGTCCTTCATTGAAAGATTATAGTGGTTTGTATCTTCATTTCTTTTTTTATTTGTTGAAACGTCCAATATTTAAGTTCCAGACCACCGAACAACTATACCATAATAAAAACTATAATAATGAAAATCCCATTTTAAAGCAGTTTTGGGGTCTATCAGATTGGGAGGGTGGAGTTAGCTTCTATTTTGCCCTGTTGGATAATTCTCTTTCCTATGGATAGCAACAATAATTTATGCAAATGTGCCACTTGCCATAGCCAACCAACATCCTTGACTCAGGCCATGAGAGGCTTCTGCTCCTTGGGTGACGTCCATTCCATCAGCACTTGGTCCAGCAACTGTTCACCCAAGAGTAAACCTACTAACTGCATTATGCCTGCATTTCCTACACACAGCAAATTCTGAACAATTTCATCAAATGCTTTGCTTACCTCAAGAATCACTTTACCTGTGGCAGATTCCTTTCCTAATGAACCATTCTTATTTCTTAAGATGGCTTTTAGCATTTTACCAGAAATCTGCATTCATATTTTCCATTTAGCATCCTGGAAGATTTTTCATCTCCCCACACATTTATTTGCCCATATTTTGTCTTCTCGGATTTTCCCCTTTCTTCAAGATTTCTCATAATTGACTAAAGTGACACGAGATCCAACCTTCGATTTCCCAACAGAGTGTTTGATCACAACAACATTTATATTAAAATCTCAACCTATTCTGCTCATAAGAAAATGAGCCGTTCTTTAGTAATGCGACACTCGCTGTCATGTCCCCGGAGTTGAGACCCACTTAGAAATCAGCACTCGGTGTTTGGTGAGTTTAAAAAGCATAGGAGACACCACATTTTTTAAATGCTGCACTGGATAAAAATGCTGAACTAAGCAGCCTCTAACTTGGCTGAACATCTAAGCTTCTTATTTGCTTGTTGACCTCTGAACTGAAACTGGGAAATTGTAAACAATTGCAGAAAATCTCACTGATTTTCCCTTAACTCTGTGATGAAAAAAAAGTTAATGATTTTGCTGTGTGTGTTTCTCCAGCTTCCAATTGTGGAAAAGATAAGGACCATTGCACAGGCTGTCTACGGAGCCAGAGATATAGAACTCTCTCCTGAGGCACAATCCAAAATTGATCTTTACACACAACAGGTAAAAGTTATACTTTTGGGGCTGGGGGAGGGGAGGAATCCACCTTAGGCTCTTGAAATATTCACCTTGACTTGAGACTTCCCTGCAGCACATTTAACCGGTTAACCCTAACAGGAGGACCATACGCCTTGAATGCCCATCCACTTTGCTAGATAGAAGTCAAAGCCCTTCACAAGCTAATGGCAAAGCCTCATTGGGAGCATCGTCTGAGGTGTTTTTATTCCCCAGCTCGGAAGTCTGCTTTGTAAATCATATTTAACATTTTGTTAAATACTTCATGCCTACCAGTGTTGGTAAGACCACCAACAACTCTTGTTTTCTTAGAAGTTTCCATGCATATACTTGACCGGTACTTTAGAAGAAGAAAAAAAAAGATTCCCAAACATTGTTGTATATGCAAACATTGTTCTGTGGTGAAATTTCCAATCATGTGCAATGAAATGTGTAAAATAAGTCATTGTCCTAGGTGGGTTTTTTTTTAATGAATTTTTTATAATATTTAAGGACTATCATTTATTCTAATATTAGGTGCTTTTATTTCAGTCTTAAAAAGTGCTTTATTTTATAAAGTAATATGGTATATTGGGTTTTGGTGGTGTGTGTGTGTGTGTGTGTGTGTGTGTGTGTGTGTGTGTGTGTTAGTCCTTACCCGAGGATATTTTCCATTGATCTTTTAGAGAGAGTGGAAGGGAGAGGGAAAGACAGAGAAATACCGATGTGAGAGAAACACATCGATTGGTTGCCTCCTGCACACACCCCGACCAGGGTCTGGGCAGGGGAGGAGGCTACAACCAAGGTATGTGCTCTTGACCAGAATCGAACTTGGGACCCTTTGGTCTGCAGGCTGACGCTCTATCCACTGAGCCAAACCGACTAGGGCGGTGTGTTTTTTTAATATCCCCACTGGCAAACCTACATCAGTTGATTAAAATCACTTCCAGTGTCTATCCACTGTGCTATAGACCTGAAACTAATACAAAATAGTACTGAATACAAACTGTAATCAGAAAATAAAATTTAAATTTAAAAATTATCTCAATATTTGAGTGATCGCTGAAACCCAAAATTCTGGGCCCCATTTCTGCAGAGCAAAATGCCTGTTCCCAACAGAATTCTGGTCAGAATATAAAAGTATTACATCCTTTCAAAGAGAAAAAAGCTCCACCCCACACCCAGCCCCCATCGATAAACTCAGACATTTTTCAGATAGTTTTCAGTTGAATCATAAGGAATTCTGTGTGGGTCACCTCTGAAGATTGCATTCCTTTTATCTCTACCAAGGGGATATTCCTTAAAAGTGATGTGTCAAGTATGTGCTTGCCCTTAATTAGCCAAGTCTCTGAAGGGCCACTCTGTGCCCTTTCATCGGAACCGGGCTGCGAGGACACTGTCCTTTTTGTGAGACCCCACATGTGACTTCCTGCTCTTTCACCTTTGGAACGCTGGGTCAGGCGCAGCCTTTGGTCCTTAAAAATAAGCGGCTTAAGTGGTGACCTCATCTTAGTTCCTATAATGTAATCGCAGATCAAATAGCCATGATTCATAAGCCAACACAAAGGGGCCCTTTGCTTCCTGACAGCTTCCAAGAACGAGTGGCTAAAAGCCTCATTCCCAAGCCTTTCTCCAGATTACCTTTCTGAGTCCCGGATATTAATATCCTTGGAAAGTGATTTCTACAGCTGCTGCTGCTGCTGCTTTGCTGAAAATAACCACGCTTTCCCCCAAACACACATATAATGCTGCCTTCCCGTAAGGAGACTTCTCCGAGATAAATAACAGACATCCTCAACCTGCCAGGAGATGAGCCCATGGAGATGAGTGTCTGTCCCACCTTCTGGCTCAGTGACCAAGTAGTAAAGGTCCCTACTGTGTGCCTGGATCTGAGCTGTGGGCGTTGTACGGAGTCACATGAAGCAAGTACAGGGGACTCCCATTTATGCTCAATGAACACATTGCCTCTCCTTTCTCACAGGGTTTTGGAAATTTGCCCATCTGCATGGCAAAGACCCACCTTTCTCTTTCTCACCAACCCGACAAGAAAGGGGTACCCAGGGACTTCATCTTACCCATTAGTGACGTCCGGGCCAGCATCGGCGCTGGGTTCATTTACCCGTTGGTCGGAACGGTGAGTAATACCCTCCAGAAATCCTTCCGTCTGATGTCATGGTGCCTGAAGTGCTTATGCTCGCCCAGCGCTCTGCACATCAGGTATTGGAAGCACTTAATGGCATTTGCTGCTTTTCTAAGCAATCTCTTCCACCACAAAACACTTCGCCATTGTGGTTTGGAAATGGGGGGAGGGGGGTGGCAATGGTGTATTCAGGATCCCTTGAGTCATCAGACTGATTCTGCTTATAGAACACAGAAGGGAATGACTCTGCAGAATTCAGTCTGCCGTTTAGATGGTAGAATGGTTTAGTTTAGTGCTTCTCAGTCTTTTTCACGTCATCGCACTCAAAATGGTAAGATTTCACTGAACTGTGGGGTAAACTGAGGCAGCTGTTCATGCCAAACAGGACCAGCTCAGCCTCTGCAAGGGCTGGGGAAATCGGTGTTTCACCCTCTACCCTGTTTCTCAATCCATCACATGGGGAGCTCTGCGGGTCACGTGAGTTCTCGTTTTTTGGCATTATTGTAATGGACTACCTTAATGTAGGGTGATGATTGTGTTATTTCAGATTCTCTGTGGGTGGAGGGGAGACAGCAGAGAAATGAAAACTTATAAAGCACTTAAAATCCATGGTGATGGGCTTCAAACAGAAAATGCTTCGTTGTAGCCACACAAGGAATGATCCAATGGTCCTCCCTCAGGAACTATCAGTGGTTAAAATTTGACTTCTCATCACGGGAGTGCTCCTGGATTAGATTTAGAACAGAAATTCTAAATCATCGTCATCATTATTATTATTGCTGTTGTTACAAACTGATCCAAGCCCTAATAAGAAACATAACAATGTTCCTAATAAACCTTGTGGCTCTGTTGTTATGCAAACAAGCAATAGGTAGGCCAAAAGTGCATTAAACGTACAGAATCCTTATCTTACTACACATGCATGTTTCATGTAGTGTTAGGCAAAATGTTTTCAATAAGTGTTTTCTCATTTCTACTGCCTGTGAGGCCCAGGGATACTAAGAGAGGAGGAGTGTGGGTTTGAGCAGCACAGAGGAATGTAGAGCAGGAGAGGTTGGCACTGTGAATGCCCTCAGAGCACAGGGAAGGCAGCAGCTAGTTCTGCCCGGATTGGGGAGGAGCAGGGTGTGTGGGAGAAAAGGAGAGTCCAGGATGCCTCATAAAGGCCTCAACCTCTTGCTGGGGAAACAGTGAGTTTTGACTCAAAGGCATAGAATATGTGACGTACCCTTCCCAGGGTGGCCCAGCGTGGCCGGAGTGGGACAGGTTGGGAGGCTGGAGATGGGACTGGGATGGCAACACAGGGCCAAGCTGTTTACGAAGCTCAACTGCATCTGAAGGCACTTGGATTTTTTCTCAAGCATGCTGTGGAGTCAGGGTGCATGGGTTCTGTGTTTGGTTGGTTTTATTTGTATAAGGAGGAAAAGAATGTGGTCCAACTAGTAGTTAGAAAAGTAGCTCGGGCAGCGATGTGGGAAGTGTGCAGAGGGCAGAGACCCACACCCAGGAGCCACGTGAAATCGGCGCCGTGGCTGCAGGGGAGTGCCTGTGGAGAGAGGGCCAGACTGGAGACATATTTGGGGAGCCACTTGCTTGTGGAGTCCAGGGTGATGGACATGTCTGACTTGATTGAGAATGGTGATGAGGACCGACTGCAAAGGGAACTTTTGGGGTGATGGGAACACTCTATATTTTGACTGTGGTAGTGGTTCCATGGCTACATACATTTGTCAAACTCACGCACCTACACCCTCAATTTAATTAACCTCAGTTAACAAAAACGTGTGCTGAGAAGAGCTTGCTTTACTGCTCCTTAGAGTAGCCTCGGTGGTGGCAGCCCCTCCACGCTGAAGTTCTGGGCCTCAGTGGAAGGTGTGTGCTTAGGAGGAAGAGCTCATCTGTAGTACAGGCCAGAGAGAGCAGGCCCGGGAGACGGGACCACGCGGGTGCCCACATGGAGCATGAAGCAGTGGGCACACCAGAGGGGCAATCCGTGAGGTTTATAGTTTGTCCTGTGCAGATCTGAAATCCCAGAGTCTTCACCCAGCAGACTCATTCGTTCAGCCAGGGTGCACAGGCATGGTGCTCTGGGGAACCCCAAAATGAAGACACTTTTTCACTCTAGGCAGCTACGGGGAACCCCAAAATAAAGAAGCTTTTCCACTCCAGGCAGCTTACAGCTCACCGAGGTAAATGGAAATCAGTTAGCAAAGAAAATGGTGTGGTGTAAAAATTATGGCTCGTAAATGATAACCAGTTTCTTAGCATTCAGCAGTCACTAAGGGATCATGATATAATTTAAAATCTTTGCATACAGCTATACTATGCCTCTCCTCCCCGCCCGTGAACAGCACCACATGCACAGCTCGTGTGTGAACAGCCCATCCATCCCTCTGCTCCTCCCTGACGTGTGGCTGGTTGGAAAGTAACTGTGTGGAATGCTGCTGGGGGTTTCCGGAAAAGCGCCCTCTGCCCCCTGTCGCCCCGGCTCTGGACAGAGCTCCCCTGTGGCCACCGCAGAGCAGGGCGGTGTGTGGCGGTGCACCGGGCCAGGGGGACTAAGGATGTTCCTGGAGGTCAGGAAACGCGTGGAAGCCGTGGCCTGAGAGGTCTGGTCTATGACGGAGCCTAATAAGGCCGGTATTTACTTTTACTTGACCCACTCTGGGCCCTGCTAAAATGCTTCTAACATTCCTCAGCGGATGGGAGACACGGTGCAGTGATTTCCTGTTGAGATGACAAGAGGAAAGGGGCGTGGGGACCCCGGAGAGACCCCGTGGGTGGGGAAGTCCCTGCCTAATGAATCACTCTGACTCCTACTCACTCAGCATGTGTTCCTGTGAGTGTCTTTGAAATACATGTTCATGAGTCTGCTCCAGAAGGAAAGCCCACACTGAGCCCTCAAAATTAGAAAGCTGCTCAATTTTCATGCAGTATTCATTCATTCATTCATTCACCTACAGCATGCACGAGGTAAACAAGATCCACTCCTTCCCTCACGGGCCCTAGGACGGCCTCCAGTAACTGAAATCACGCAGGTGCTCTGGGCTTTATAACAAAGGGAGAAATCCCTTCTCTGTGTCCTCAGGGAGGCACACCTCTCTGGCTGGCTAGGAGATCCGAAAGTGGAGAATCACAGCGCAAGCAAGTCCCTCCTCAAACCAGAAACATCTTTCTGATTTGGGGAGGTTCCGTGGTGAAATGCTGAAGTGTTCAGGTGTTTCTCCAGATTTAGCTTTTTAAATATTTCTTTTTACCCTCCCATCTTTACTTATAGGCCATATTTTTCTGCCATTTAGTTAATTCATCATTTTCTAGTTAGTGACTTCTTTCAGCCATTGGTCAGCACAATAAGATAATAGTAATAATAAATACCATTAACTGGGTAGACACTTCACTGGAACATTGACTCCGCTGCTGTTTGTATAGAAGTGCCCAGTCGTGGATTCCTCAGCTAACGCACCTCTGAGACCTACTCTTAGTGCACTGGGGGTGTTTTCCACCTTCCTGCAGGTAATCTCCCTCCCTTAAAGAACTGTCTTCGCTCCCAGTAAGCCTCTCTGCATTCTTGCTTCTCTTCAGTGACGTTATACTTACATGTTCTTTCCAGCGCATTGGTGAAAGCTGCAAAATGGTACAGGATTCTTGGCCAGCCCATCTCCACTTAGCACATCTCCTTCTAAGAAATTGTTTGGCAGTGCAGATCTTTGTGGGGAGAAAGGAGCAAATTATTTTTATGATTTTCCAACTCTATAATCTACAGATTATCCCATTATGTTTCCAAAATTCTTTCAAAGCTTATGATTTATAGTGTTCAATAAACCTAATAGTTTACAAAAACTCCAAAAATCTCGTGCCAAAAAAAAAAAAAAATTCAGTAGGTGGTCTTTGTCTTGGGGCCTCATTGTTTTGATATTGTCTTTAAGTTTCTATAATTTATAAGGGCTGTTTAATTACTTGGCATAAATTTCATGGCATAAAAATATTACTATGTAAGCAAAATATATGAAATGATGCTGCTGAGAAGTAAATTACATTCCATATGGGAAAGACCAGTAGGACAGACACCAGAATCTTAACCTCTGGCCAGGATATTGTGAATAGCTTTTCTTTTTCTCTTTACTTTTCTGTTTACGTTAAGTCACTGCTTTGAGGAGATGTCACTTTTATGACATGAAGATACAGTGAGTAGGATAATGATGATCTATAAAGAACCTGGAAAGAATGTTGAACTAGGGTCACTGGGCTGCAGGAGACTCAGCTGCGTACATGGGTACAGTCCCCCTGCCCATCCTGGTGTCTCATGATGTTTTACTGCCTGAAAAGTTGGGACATCAAAGAAAGGACAAATGAGCTAGAATGTTCCTGTGAGAAATGCACTCTGTTTTTTGTTGTAGTTGTTGTTAATCCTCACCTGAGGATATGTTTCCATTGATTTTTAGGGGAGAGTGGAAAGGAAAGGGAAAGACAGAGAGAAACATCGATGTGAGAGAAACACATTGATTGGTTGCCTCCTGCATGAACCCTGACCAGGGCCTGGGCCGGGAAGGAGCCTGAAACCAAGGTACGTGCCCTTGACCGTTTGGTCCACGGGCCGATGCTCTGTCCACTGAGCCAAACTGGCTAGGCCTACACTCCTTTTTTTTTTTTAAAGAAATGTGCTCCAGAGTGTGTGGTTCTTTAGTTCCGTCTAACATTTGCTAGCCCCAAAGTCAGCTAAGGAAATGCAAGGTAGTTTTTCCCATGCTGACTTGTCCTGGGGCCCTTCTTGCCTGCTGTCTTGGGTGGAGAGGATGCATTGTCAGAGCAGCCGGCATGGAGGGTAGACCACGTGGGCATCCCTAGCAGACACCCTTTCAACATCAGTTCTGGCATCTTGACCTGCTTTCCTTGGACGTCACCTTGAGACGGTGAGAGCGGCTCCTGGAGAACCAAGAGGTCTTCTTTGGGACATGAAGTCGTCTGCAATATGACGTCTTCTTCATCGGCAAACATAGGGCAGGAAATTAGGGCATGAGGGCACTTTAGGCCAAGGACCTGGGCCAGCATCTCGGAGTTACGCCATCTGGCTGGTCACCCAGAAGGGATGACGACGTCTTAGGGCGTCATGTGGTGGTGGGTGCCAGACAGAGCAGTTCTGGGGTCCGGGTGGCTACTTGAAACTGTCGGAAAACAGACGGTTGGTGCTTTTGTGTTGGCTGGGGAACTAGAGCTCCAGGTCTGCCCCTGGTCCTCCAAGGGCCATTTGCCCGCCCCCTCCCTGCACCCTGCACTCCGGTCCCTGTGCGCTTTCTGGGGCAGAGGATGCGATCGTGGGCACTGCCTGTGCAGACAAGTGACAGGTGCAGGCTGGACCCATCTGGGTGTGGAATTCTGTGCAGGAAAGAGGGATGGAAAGTCCAGTGGTGAAACAGGTGGTTTATTTAACAAACGGACACCAATGTGGCCTTCGTTCCCACTCTGTGTGACCTGACCCGGTCACATCTCACATCTCCACCCAGGTGCCCCACTGACGCATCGCTTGGCCTGGCTCGGGAAAGCAGGAAGCTGCTGGAGCGTATCCGGGAAATCAGTGATGTCATCGCCAACTAATGCTGGGTGGGGGGTTACGGGGGCCAGTGGGGGGGGGGGGTTGCGGGCAGTGAGAGAGGAAGCTGCGGCCCCTCCCGGCAGTCCCTGCCATTTTGTTCTTTGTCACGTTTCAGTTCAGCTCCTCCGCCGGGAAAGTATGTACTGAATGTCGCCTTTCTGCAGGCTCCGTGGGGTGCTTCCTCCTGCGTGTGGCCCCGCTCAGGGGTGGCGGCTACAAACCCGCTCCACTGGGTCAGGCATGAAGGTGAAGGAACTCAGACCTTGTAGGTCAGATCAAATGCACGACTCCTGAGATGCATGGCCAGTTACATAGGGGGAAAGATTAAACATTTACTCCCCGATCTGTAAACGAGGTGGACAAGCAGCCAGGGAGTACAGTGCCCAGCAGCGTGTGCGGTCACACGGGACTCCGTGCGCCCAGAATGTCACTCAGACACTTGCCATGGGACAGATGTCCTGCAGGCACCTGGCCCCTTGCTCCCGCCCCTCACTCCCCACTTTCCTACCTTCCCACCCCTTCCCCCACAAATAAACAAGGATCCGCTCAGCTTATTTTTAAAAGTCTCTGCACACGGCCTTCCTCTCTCCCATGTGCCTCAGACCTGCCCGCCAGCCACCCTCTCTGTCCGGCCTCGCTCTCTTGGTACCCCATGTCCTTTCACTCCATTCTTGGGGAGCGCGCTGGTTTCCTCTTCCGCATCCAGCTTGAGTCCCTTTGCCTCTATCTTATCTCCCATCAGAATTTCCTGCTTTCCCCCAAACAGGCCATTTCCTGGCCCAGGCCTCCATCGCTTCCTCTTAGCCTGACGTCCCGCACCGGGTTGCCCAATGGCTCTGTGAGCAGGAGTTCCTTCCTGGTGTCCAGGGAAAGCCACACGTGTGTCTGTCCGGTCAGACAGAAGTCGCTCCCGACTTCTCAGGGTGGCGTGCTGCAGGAAAAGGCAGGTGACCAGCAGCATTCTCACTTCCAGAAACCATTTATCAGATGGAGGAGACAGGAAGCTTGTGACTCCTGACAGTGATGTTTGCCTGAGGTTATCGAGGTCTGTCCTTAGAGGATCTTCTCTCCCCTCCTTTGATGCTAATTTATTTTTTGCATAAATGTAAGATGAAATCAGCTTCAGACGTATGCTGAGCGCTCATGTTACCAGATATTTCTGTGATTGAGTTAAGCTTTAACCCACTGCTGTTAATACCCCGGTGTGGGCTCTTTCTTTCTAGGAGCCTAGAAAAGAAACGTGTTTGTAATGCCTCAGTGTCCAGCCCTACAGTCAGGATATTGTCTTTCGTTTTCTCCAGGGGTTGGTGAAACATTGGCCCGTTCCTCTTCCATATCCTCGTTTTGGTGTGGATTCAGAATAAACTTGACAATCCAGGTATACCCCAGTTTAGAACTTCTGAAGGACACCCATAAAGTTATCAGGCACTCATGGAGTTTCTCTCTTCTCTGCCTTTTCGTTGAATTGATTATACTTTGCTGTCCCAGTTTTCCTAAGAGGCAGATAGTGAGAAGCAGCTAAGCAATTTACACAAGGAAAATAAAAGTAATGTAGACCAAAATACCAGTTTTCCAAGCTAAATGTCCCAGAGGCCTTCAGGGTCAGCTTGAAGGTGTGCTAGGGATGGATGAATAGAAAGAGAAGCTAAACTTACCAGGAAAATGTCACACTTTAAAACTGGGCTTGTGCCGAAACCGGTTTGGCTCAGTGGATAGAGCGTCGGCCTGCGGACTGAAAGGTCCCGGGTTCGATTCCGGTCAAGGGCATGTACCTGGGTTGCGGGCACATCCCCAGTGGGAGATGTGCAGGAGGCAGCTGATCGATGTTTCTAACTCTCTATCTCTCTCCCTTCCTCTCTGTGAAAAATCAATAAAATATATTTCAAAATAAATAAATAAATAAATAAATAAAATAAAACTGGGCTTGTACTTTGTAAAGGAGGTACAATCGATGGTACCTAGAACTCATGGCCGTTGTTTGCAGGCCGAACTGTATACGTGTGTTCATTAAATTATCCACCTAGGGACGGCAGAGTAAATGTTAAATGACATGTGACATCTCTGTGAAATATCTGTGATTTCCTGCTTTTGAAGAATTGGTGTCTCTTAGTTTCTCCTGGGTGTCCTTGACAATTCAAAACATTTTACGCCAGTGAGGATAGCCAGGTGTAATTAAATCAGGGATCAGGTGTAAAGCTGTTACAGGTGCTATGAGGGATGTAATTTGTGTTGGATTAAATGATCTAATGGAGATGTTTGGAAAGTCCCCGGAAGGGCCATAATGAGAGTCCAGGTGCCTGCACACAGTATGTGCCCCAGGCCATTTGTAATAAAGGCACCCCGTCCGCTAAGGAGGAGAGCTAGGGCTAGGAACAAGTAGCTGCCTCTACCATGGGCATCAGTCTCCTGTCTGAGGTTCACCCCGACCCCAAGCATCAACTCGAGAGAGTGTAGGGCCCATGAAAGTTACCTGCCATGCTCCCGTGCACCCTCCAGAATTCATCGTCCAGTTCCCACATGTACCTGTGTTCCTCCTCTCAGTACAGACTTAAGCTCCAAACACCCTTCCCACCCAGGACTGGCCTTGGCGGGGGGTGACACCTGCTCACCTCCAGTTGCTCCATTTCACACTCGGGCACACCTCTGTGTTTGCGCTGCCAGCTCCACCCACCACCATTTGTTGCACTTACTTCCTTTGGGTGCCCTAGTCCTTCACCGTGCTGCCTTGTCTGGTATCGCCCATTAATCCAGGCCTCCCCCAGGTAGGGGCCATGCCTTCGGTCAGTCTGTTCCATGTATCCATGCGTCTGCTTGGTTTCCGAATGGGCCATTTGCTCCCGGTCAAAGGCTTTTCAAGTGTTTCAAACTACATTACACAAATAAAGGAAGCAATCTCTTCTCTGTTTGAGGCACCATGTGTTCCTTGTCTGGCTTGCACACATATTTTCAATCCATTAGAATCCTTTTTCAACTTATTTGCTGCTCTATCACAATTATAAGTCCATTAGGATCAGTAACCTCCGTTTCCATTATCTTTGCTCTGCCCTTTTTTCCTTTTCATCTTCACCCAAGGATATATTTTCACTGATTTTGAGAGAGTGAGAGAGAAAGAGAGAGAGAAACATCCATTGCTTGCCTCCTGTATGCGTCTTGACTGGAAATTGAACCAGCAACTTTCTGGTTTAGGGATGATGCTCCAACCAACTGAGCCACCCAGCCAGGGCTGCTCTGCTTTCCTTTATGGCCTGGTTGAGGCTACTCCCAAGTGGCAAAGAATTATCTTGTCATCAAAGCTATAAAATCACAATGATGTGTGAAAAGTTCTCCTTTGGAAGTGTGAATCCCATCTGCTGCTCATAGTAAGACAGTTTTAGCTTTTGCCCAAAAGTACTTCTAACAAGGGCTCATCTGCAAAGATCGGTTCTCCATGTCGAGGGTGGTCAGCCTAGCTCCCAGGTCCATAATGGTGTTGGCGTTCCCTCCCAGACTTATCCAGAATCAGTTAGTAGTCCTCTGCGCCATTCAGGAATACTTTGCATGTGGGTAAAAATCACTGCCGAGGTAGCCGGAAGGCCTTCCTTGTTTTTTCATAACCGTAACTGACTTTTTTTCTTGAAGCCATTTTGACAGCTGGAGGTTATTTTAATTTTGATAAATTTGTCATAAAGAATGGAATGTGCTCCTTTTGGGAGATGGGAAGCTTGGGCGTGGGGAGAGGGAGGGACGCCACCTGACAATGGGATTCCGCTAGGACGTCCCGTCGGCGTCTTTGAAGTGCTTTTCGTTTTCATTTGAGGCAAAAATTGGTACCGTATATCTGTCTGGGGAGTAGGGAGTATTTCAGACGGAAAAAAAATAAATGATTGTTGCAACCACATCACTGGAAAGAGAACAGAAGGTTTTAGGAAGAATAACACTACGTTGAGGAATTAGGACTTCAGACGGATTCTTCTTTTATTTGGACAGTGAACAGTTAATGATTCGTGGGAAGCATGATGGGAGTCTCTGCAGCACTAAAAACATGTGCCCGTAAATCCTCCTCGGGCACGTCTCTGTGATCACAGGCTCATGCCGGGGACAGTGATGGAGAGTCCCGTTCCGTCCAAGTGCGCAGGTCGCCCTGCATCTTCCCTGACATCTCGCCCCTCCTGGCACTGCACTCTCTGTATTATTGTTTTAAAAACGAAAGCACTGCCTATAGTAAGTCAGTCCATTGTCAAGGATCTTCTATTGTCTTTTCTATTGTCTTTCTTTTTTTCTGTATCTTCTCTAAGGAGCACATGAGGTGACATCTTTCTCGCCCCCAGAATAACCCATTCCTTTCTGCTGTAATATAACGTGTAATCCAAAAAAGGATTCATTGAAAAGAGAGGAAAAGGTAATATCTGGATAGTTTCACGACCACAATGCTTATCTCTAAATATGCACAGTGATTTTATGTTTATAGTGCTTGGTGACTTAAATAATTGGGTTGTTTGGTGGGAAAGTAAATGAGATGCATAGAACATAATGTCAGCAATGTTAAAATGCATAGAAAAGCGAGTGGAAGTGAAGGGATGTTTACGTAATTTATAGCCATAATAAAAATTAAAATCGGAGACAGAGCTAATACTTACTGGGCACTTGCTACATGCCAGGTGGTATTTGGAGCCATTTGTGTGTACTAACTCATTCCATGCTCACTACGCCCCCTCCAGGTAGGTAAGGTCACTACTCCTGTTTTATACTCAGAGAAGGCAGGCACAGAGAAGTTAAGTAACTTGCCTTAATTGTAGAGCTATAGTAAGTGGCACAACCAGAAATATTCTGCCATCTGTGCGCTGATTATATGGTCTTGTTTTCACACCCCTTGTGTAACCAGAAGTGACCCTTGATGCTGGTAACAATCCGGTTAGAAAGAGTTACCAGATTATCTACGCTAAAACTAATACCCATAGGAAAGCAGAACCTTCTCCCTTGGTGACCATTAGTTCTGTATGGCCTTCAGGATTTTAGAACATAGAACAAACGTTCTAAATTTTTAGTTGGTTAGCAGAACTCTATGTTGCTCAAAAGGCAAGAATTTTCATCGTGACATGTTGAGATTTTTCTGTGGCTTGGGTATCTCCTAAGCCAAAATAATGTCTTCTTATGGTGAGGATCCTGGAGTTTCTGTCCCTGTTAATGAACTTGAAGAAGGCCCAGGACTGTTTTATGGTCTCTCTCTTTCTCTCTCTCTCTCTCTCTCTCTCTCTCTCTCTCTCTCTGGGATGGGTTGCTAATCTCTTTAGGTGAGAGACTTGATTTGGTTCCTTGATGTCACAAACATCAGTGATGTGGTTGCAACAATCATTTAATTTTTTCCGTCTGAAATACTCCCTACTCCCCAGACAGATATACGGTTCCAATTTTTGCCTCGAATGAAAACGAAAAAGCACTTCAAAGTATTGTCAACCCTACCCGCCAAATGATTGCTCTGCTAGGCATGGGAACACCGTCAGCATGATGGAATAGATTCACTTCATGCCCTCGCCAGAGAGGACAACCTTGAACTGTCAGCCTCCTGACCTTTCATCAAAGGCCTGCTTGGGAAATGCTGGATCGGGAGGGTTCTCTGAAGTCTCTGCCATCTTGCCCTCTGGCTCAGTGTCCAGCCGCCAGTGTGCTGCTAACAGACACTGTCCATTCCCCTGGGGTAGCGTTTACAGCTCCCAGTGATGAGGCCTGTGTGCTTGTCTGCTTCTCCACGTAGTGATCAGGCCTGGGTGGGCGGGGCCTCATCCTGTTTGTCTCTGAGTGCCAAACACAGGCCCAGCACGTGGCACACAAATGAACAGCTCAGCTGTAATAACCGTAGGATGCTTCAACCACATACCAACCTTCCTACTGGATCTTGACATTTACTCAGAATGAATTTTCCATGTTCACGATTTCTGTCGATCTGATTCTTCAATTTTATATAGGTAAACCACCTCAAGTTCTTTGCTGAAAACTTCCACCTCTGGAACAGACATCCAGTAGAGTAGGGGGGAAGATAAAGTAATAATACCACCCCAGAATCCTGCAAGACCTGAGGGATCTAGACTTTACGAGGGAAAAACAACAACATACGCGCACAGTAAGATGGTGTTCCTGCCTTATCTTCCTCAGCAGAAGCACTCCGGAATGTCTTACCTTTGAGGAAAGCAGCACCCGGAATCCTTATGTCCATTGTCATTCAGGGACAACCCATATCTTACTTATTGAGGGTGTGGTTTTCACTGCTTTTCTGGTTCATTTCCGTACCTAGTAAGAGCTGAAGCTGGTTTCCACAGTGATGTTTCCATGAGCTATAAATAGCTTCCCAGAGAGACCAGAAGGACGTGTGTCTAGTGCAGCTTGACCCTCGGGGGGTCAGGGCCACGTTGGGTTGGAGAAGAGCAGGAAGTGTGGGAGCACTGATTGCCAGGGTCTGTCACATCCGTTTGGGCCTTTGTTCTGGGGGTAGGAGCTACATTTCTGACCTTACGGAAAGCTTGTCAAATGCTGTGCAGAGATGTGTGTTTTGTTTGCTTGCTTTTAAGGGTGACCTACAGGCTGACAGCCAGCAAGAATCATGACTTCCATGACACATTTGCAAGTGTTTCGGTATGATAGACTGTAATCAGCTCACAGAGGTGCATTTAACCCTGTATCGTGGAAGTTATGATAGAGATGGGTCATGAAAGTGGTGGCTCATGGGGGTCTGTGTAATTTGCCCCCATGAGAAGGGGAGCTGTGGCCCAGGCATGGCCTGGCCATGGAGGTATATGGAGGGGCATCTGGAGGTTGGACCACAGGTCGTTGTGTACTGTTCTGACTTACTCGATGGCACCTCACCAGTATTTCGCACTTCACAAAGCTTCTAAAGGAACTTTTTTTTTTTTCTTTAATCAAATGTGAGTCAGCATCTCAGTGCAGGGTGGGTGGTGCAGTCCTGAGCACTGAACAGGGAACCAAGACGTCCGGGCTCCATGTCCTGCCTCCGCCACTGAGCAGGTCCCTCACCTCCTGGGTGGGATGCTGTCCTCTCAGCTCCAAGCATCTGTAGTTCTATTCGACGTTGGTTGGTATTTTTATAAAATCAGAACATAAAACCTGAGGATGCTGTTCTTTTTTATGAGGAATGACAACTCCCAGAGATTAAAATGCTGTCAGGGCTATCAGTTACCTCCCAAAGTAATTCTGCTCTGCTCTGACCACTTTGTTAGAGAATCTTTATTCCTGAAAACAATCAGCGATATTAAGTATTCTTGCTAACCAGACTAGATTGGCGTTTCCCAGGGCATTATCTCAGGCAGACCTGCCACTGCGTTTAAAGCACCCATCCTGGGGGTTGGCTGTGCTCTCTGCCCCGTGGGCTTGTCCAGATCGGCCATGAGACAGTAACGAAGGGCTCCTGCCCAGTATATTACATAATACACCGAGGAGTCATCAGTTTTATTTACAAGGAAGTCTATGCTTCCAATGGATTTGGCTTTGCTTGGTTCCAAGCTCCAATTCTTCACGTCATGGAGGGAGGGAACAGTAGAGACTTGGAGAAGGACATTGGGATTTAAGTGAAGGGCAAAGCAGGCCAAGGTCACCCAGCGGACATCTCTAAGATAAACAGCCTTGCATTTGTGGAAAATTTTTCAGAAAACCTCCTGAGAACGAGTCAGTATTTCCATAGTACAGAGTCAAAAGCGTTGCTTTGGTGGGCTGTGGGCAGCAGGAGGTGTGGGACCACGTGGGATTCAGGGCAAGGGGGCCTGGAGAATAAGGCTTATCTGTTGTCACCGCGAGGCCAGGTGAGAGCGCTCACGGGAAGTGGCTCAGCCTGTTCCCTCAGATAGACTTCTGAGACTCGGGCAAACAGTGATGAGTCACTAGGTCATTCCAGCTCAACGAATGCATCCCTGTGGGACCACACAGATGCCTTGCTTTTGATTCACTCGTTCAATATTTATTGAGGAGTGCTGTGCGCTCGGCCATGAGGAACAGCAAACAAACAAAACAGCAGCAAAGACCTGTGCCTCCCCCTCGAGTCGTTCAGGCTCCAGTTATGTGTGGTCAGCCCTTTGTAGCCACAGATGTGGAACATGTGGGCACAGAGGGCCAACTCAGGGACCGGAGCAGTCGTCTTGGAACCAGTCCCCCGTGGATACTGGGGACAGCTGTCAATAGAAACCTAAAGGAGCGCTCTCCTCTGAGAGACTGGGACAGCGGGTGCTGAGTCCCCGGGGAGCAGGCCGCACTGTTGGGGAGGTCAGCTGGGCATGGGGTTGCTGAAGGCCAGGGGTGATGGGTGAGGACAGGTTAGCCAGGTGATGCGGGACAGGCCAGCCGGAGGGCATGAGAGCATTGCTCCGGTCCTGGAATGGATGACCAGTGCACAGACAACTGCAGCTTCAGAATGAGTCAGAGCTGCGACACTGGCCCGCAGGGCTAGGCCCAAGGCCACCCCTAGGTTCAGGAACTCACACACTCAGCACACAGTCACACTCAGGGCTATGACTTACTACAGCACGAGGACACAAAGCGAAATTAGCAAAGAAAAGCCCGGGGAAGCCAGACACATGCTTGCAAGAGTCCTCTCCCAGGGGAGTCTCCTGGGTGGCATTTGTAATTCCCCAGGCACCAAGTTGTGACAACCCGTGTGAGATGTTCTCTTCCCAGGGAAGCTCGTTAGGGAACGTCTAACAGGCTGGTCGGATGGACACCCTCTGCCTGGCACCTACCAAATCCCAGACTCCCGAAGGGAAGCGGGTGTTCAGTGTAACCGTGTTGCTAGCCACTTGTATGAGAAGGGCGGGAACACTCCCAAAAGCCAAGTTCCAGGCACCAACCTTGCAAGCAGGTCCCAGGACGGCGTCTTCAGCTCTGTTCTGTTAACTGTTCTGTGCACAGTAATGAATTCAGCTTTGAACTAGACAATGGGGTTCGATAAAGAGACTGTGCTATAAATGAAAGATCCTGGAGTCATTAGCACCTTAAGTGGTTAGTAAGAGAGAGAGAGAGAGAGAGACCAACCCAGTATTTCTCCAAAGCACCATGCTGGTGGCCATCTCATTCACCGTTCCCAATATGTAAACAAAAAGCAGAGGCCCCCACGACATGGTGTGGCTGCACATTTTCCTGTTTCAAATCTTTTCCCATCATTCTGCACCACCTCAAAACTCCAGGGTCATACATGGCCCATAAATGAATAAAACGATGTTTAGATTATAAAGCAGGCCCCTTGTAAGCTTGCTTACTGCGACGTATCTCACAAGGAGCCTGATCCTTGGACCCTGAAAGATCAAGTTGACTACAGCGAGACCTCCACCTGAAGGGATTTCTAAGCAGCCTGTGAGTCTCCCATTCAAGTTCAGTCAGCCTTGATTATTAAAGAGATGAATGGGGCAGAGTCTTTGCCCTCAAGTTCCTTATATTCTGGGGCCAGGAAAGAGATAAAGACCAAGTCGTATATTAGGAGTCTGTGTTGGGATCAAGATTGGGCAGCATGCTTGGATGTGGGAAATGAAAATAAGTCAAACTCAAAACAAGTTAATTATTTGCCTGAAGCTCTGATAAAGGATAAAGTGGAACTTGATGACTGTAAAATGAGGTTGCTGCGTATTTATTTAGTTATGGATTTCATCCTTAGGTGCCCTTAAACTTGGATAGGAGAATACTAGAAAGCAGTATGTTGTTCTGTAAGATAATCCATTTAGCTCAACACATAGAATTTGGCTTTGGTCTCAGGAGTTAACTTTGATACCTAAAAAGGCAACCTTGTCTGGTGCCCGCTCTAGCCTCTCTATGCATTTACATGTGTTTGCTACTTCTTGTGCGGCTGCTAGGCAGTTTTCCCTTCTAAGTTGTCTTGGGGTATCATGAAATATGTGCAAAGTCCAACTTAATGGTGGAATGTAGATTTTAAAGTTGCAGTCATTTGTACAGTCTCAAGATGCATATTTTAAAAGAATCAAAATAGTTCCCCTTTGAATCTTGACTCCTATCTCGGCTTCATTTACTGCCTCATTTGTCATCTAAACAGTCTTTGTTCTTTCATTTTTCCAACATGATTAATTGGTGTTGCGCAGCACAGCATAGGAGAGAGGCTGAATAGTTTGTAAGATGAGTAATCTAGTTAAACGCCCATCTTTCTTTTTTCTTTTATACTTTACCAACAAACATGTCTTATGCAGATGGAAGGGCAGTTTGCTGATTTCCCTGTTCAAATGTTGTGCTAGTTTAGCATAGCACGTTTCCTTTCCAGCTAGCCAAAAATAATATTGACACATCCATGAAGCCTTCCATCTGATACTGCTGCAAACTTATGCAAATAGATTTAGACAGTTAGGTGAATAGAATAATTAAATATCCAAACATGGAGAAGGGGACGGGGGAAGCAGCACCAGCTGTCTGTCCTCTTATACTACCTGGCCACAAGTGGGAAGTTAATGAGGTGTTTGAAATACACCTTTAAAACCAAAGATCTGAAATGTGTTCCAGTTTTTTAAGAGGACAGTGATTTGAATAAAGCACAGTGTGGTGTGATAGTTGCTGCAGGAAGTTAAGAGAGCATTTCTGGGAGTGTTCATTTTCGGCACTTGCTACTTAGAATATGAAAAGATAGTCAGCGTATCTTTGTCATGAATCTTTCCACTGGGACCAGGCCACTCCTGGATGAACTCACAGAGTGAGAGTGTCTCAAAATACATAATTAAATTGTTTGTCTTTAAAATGCACTGTTTGAAAGTCTTGAAAAACCAAAGAATGAAAATAAGGTTAATATTTGGCAAAAATAGTTTGAGGAGTTATCTCTTAAAAAAAACTCTGATTTCACTTACAGAATTTACTTCCAAATAAATTCACTTTGTATATCATAAATCTAATCTAAAAAAAAAAAAATTCTCTTTATGCCAGCTCTTAAGTTCCTGATAAATTTTTTTGAAGTGTTAACATGTTTTTAACTTTTTGGAAATAGTTCTTTTTTTCCCAATTTAGTAAAGATTGATCCACTACTCACCATTGTTAAAAAAAAACTTAAAATATTAAACCAAGTCATAGCTTATAAGTTTTTAAGGTAGCAAATGTTTGCTAATTTTGAAAAATGTGTTAACATTCCTTTTTTATGGAGGTAACATTGGCTTATAACATTATATACGTTCAAGGTATGCAGCATTATAATTCAGTAGATGTGTATACTTCATAGTAAAGATGTGGCATTATGCACATACACACACACACACACACACGCGCGCGCGCGCGTGCACACACACAGTGAAATACTACTTGGCCTTAAAAACGGTGCAATCCTGCCATTTGCAACATGGATGGACGTTGAGAATATCATGCTAAGTGAACTAAGCTGGATGAAAAAAGGCAACTACCAAATGATTTCACTTATACATAGAATATAAAACAAAACAAAATGGAAAGAAAGGGAACCTATAGAGGCCAACACAGATGGAGGTCATGAGCTCCTGCCCGTTTCTCTACAATTCTGTGCCTTGGGTGTGGTTGAATTTAGGACTCTCTGAATGCCACTCAAGTCTCACATGTTAGCAAAAGGAAGAGCTTTCAGACAAATGAGTGACCATGGACAGGCTGAGGCCCTGGGCGGGGCTGCACAGTCATTCCGCCAGTGAGGCCTGGCACTCACTGTGTTTGTCAGAGCTCTCTTTTGGTTACAATTAAGAGAAACTCAACTCAAACTTACACAAAAAGAGATGAATTGACCCAGATAACAAAAAATTTTTTGCTGTCTGGCTTTAGCTCCAGCCGAGTTCAGGATTCTGGCTTTTGCTCCCCAGTTCTCAGCCCTGCCTCCCTCAGACTGATCTTCCCCCCCCGCCCCCGCCCCACCACCACCCCAGTATCACCAGCTTCAAACCTCAAGCTCACTATCCCAGAAGAAGAGGAATCCTCTCTCCCCGCCCCCCTCCCCCATCTGCATATCAGTATTCAGGAATCCCCCACTGGCCCTGTTTGCCTCCCACCCATCACAGGGTCCAGCCAGGGGGTGACTATCATGCCCGTCTTGCCGGGAGGCAAGGGCAGACCGCTCTGCACCATGTGGAGTGGCCTCCGCTGCTCCGAGAAGTTAGACTGGGCCTGGTCAGTAGTGGGACGAAAGCAGGTGTCTCCCATAGGCAAGCCCTGCCCTGTGTTTAATTATAGGTAGATGTTGGCATGTGTGAAATATAAAGTCATTTAAAAGCATAACATTCCATTTATAGGAGCTCTTTCTCGTTAGGCATTTTCATGGTGAATAGATTCTGTCCCATGGGAATTAGTCTTCCACCTCAAAAAGAGGGCTCTTTGCTCACCATGGTTGATAGCATTGGGCTTTTAAACATAATGTTTTGACTTCAAAAGAAACATAGGAAAAGTGGGCTGGTTCTCGGTCTATTGCTGGCCCTTCCCAAGAGTCAACCGTTAGGAGTGCCTTCTTCTTTTGTTTGGAGTTTCTCCCAACCCCAACCCCAAACCTGTGACCTCTCTGATTTAGGGTTTCTTACCTTGTTCCCACAAAATCCCTACAGTTACTCATCTTACTCCTTTCATATTCAGCTCATTACAGCAGTTGTATATAGGTCTTTGTAGTCTCTTTTAGTGTTAAAAACATCAATTTGATTGTTAAAAAATCAAATTCTATTAGTTTAACAAGTTCAAAATTATTTAATCATTTTTAACCACAATTTTTGTAAGGTTCATAACTAGCAGATACTGGCTTACTGCCTGATAATGCTAAGAATAAGAGTGTGTTAAACCTAAATACAGCGAGGTAACTACATATGTAAGCCTATATCTCCTTGCATCCCTGGAGTGAACTTTCTCAAACCCAGTCACCCACGCCCACCCTGCGGTCGGTTCTTCCCCGGAAACGAACACAGTGGCAGTTTGCCAGCTTGGCATCACTGCTGACTCCTGTTCTTTCTGCTGATGTCACCTAGACACCAGCCACACGAGCTCCGCGGTGTCTAAGCATTGCATGTGGACTTCGGTGCCTGTAAACCAGGGGTCTTCAAACTACGGCCCGCGGGCCACATGCGGCCCACCGAAAACAGTTATCCGGTCTGCCGGGTGTTTTTGCTGCTGCTGCCTGTCCTGCTTAGCAGCCGACTCGTCCCGGGCCCGCAGTGCACATGTGTGGAATGTCTGAGGGACAGTGAACTGGCCCCCTGTTTAAAAAGTTTGAGGACCTCTGCGTGTAAACAGTGGGTGGTTATTCTTGGTTGGGCATTTGTGACTTTCCGTGCGGCTCAAGGGAGATCCGAGAGGACTTGGAAGTGGCATTTGAGTAACACGCATATTCTCAGGCAGGGCCACATGAAAGAGATGACTACACAGATAGCACAATCCTGGTTTGCTCCAATGGCAACAGAGCAGACTTCTGGGTAAACAAACCAAAATAACAGCTAGAACGCAGGCCTGATAGCAGCCCTGTTGTGATTAAACAGGAGATGGCCAAGCAAGGTTCATGCCTCTCCTGGCTGGGGCGGCAGAGGCGGGCCCGCCAACCGCGCCGAAGCGGAAAGGCCACGTGGAGATTCCTCGGGGCACTGGTGCCTTCTGCCCGGTGACCCATTAAGGGGAACTTGAGCCAAGATCTTATCAGCGATGGAGATGGAGACACCTCAGGATTTTCCGGTGTCACTTTGCACTTTTTGTTCTTGGACATGGTTAATCACCCTACCAGCTCTTTCAGATCCTGCGGCATTTCCTCGAGGCCCCAAGTAGTTGCCGCGGGTCAGGTTCTCTGGAACTGAGGGTTCGGTTACAACATCCATCTGCTTTTCAGCCCACTCTCTGACCTTCCTTCTTTCAATGTTCTCATCCAGCATTCCCAGGAGACTCTCAAGATTCTGAGTAGACAGCCCAATTATTTTTCCCAAAACTTAAAAAGCAATGTTTTAGCTGGATATGAATTGCATAAATGTTTTTAACTTAAAAATCGTTTACCAAAAAGTCATTTACGTACAAACCGAAGACAGTTGAACTTGACAGGATAGCTAAACACTTGGGAACGTGCTTACGTCCTTCAGAACGTTACCCTTTTCCCCGAGTGGCGCTGTCGGCAGGGATGCATCGGTGTAAGGGGTTGTCGGTGTCGCAAGAAGAGCACCCATACGTGTCCACGCCTTGGTGCTTTTGAACTCGGCTCAGTTTCTTTGAAGCATTGATCATGGTATCCAGCTTTGATTCCTTTCCTGTGGACTGGTGCCAGTGTGCCTGATCTCATTAAATTTTTGGAAAGGACTGAAACTATGGTATGGTTTTATTGCAGTCCTTACATCAATCATAATTTGAGACTGTCTTGGTGAAAGATGAGGAATTCAGCCTGGGACTCGGGGGAAGGTGGGTCCGGTGGCGAGGGGGATGGGAGGTGGTGAGTACCAACTGCTTATTTAAGTTCATCCACTTCTAGACTTTTTAGAGCTGGCTTCATTCCAGGGGGCCCAAACCCAGGTCCATGGAGACCACACAATTTTAATCAGGTGTGCTTTTTTTAAATGGGCGCCCCCTGGCCCTCCAGGTTGTGCAGGTAGATAACTAACCACATGCTCATGGCTAAGAACATGAAAGTTACTCCCTTGTGGGCTCCATGGGCCAGAGGCCTTTCGGATGCTGGCTGTTCATGGCGGATGCTGAATTCAGAATCCATGGAGTAGATATGGCTTACTCTGTGCTTTCCCCTTTACTACTCCTCACCCTGGGCCAAGTCCCCCATTATCATGTTTTCCTGTGGAAGTCCTCTCTCCTGGGTTCAGAACTTCGGTTTTTTCATCTTAGGGAAGTGCCCCCCTCCCATTACGGGCTAGCCTGCTTTGCTGTAGCAGCTTTCCTTCTTCCACGGGCCTCGGTGTTTCTTCAGCACCACGTGCCCTTGCCGCGGGTCAGGTTCTATTTGACTTCCTATTTGGGATCACTTCCCTGGTAAGGCCCCTCTGTGCCCCTCTCATCTCAGAGCCAACCAGGGCCTTTGGAGCCACTTGCCACACAATCCCACACGACAAAGGGGCCACATCTAAGAGGACACAAGAAAGTGCTAGGTCACCCCAACTGCTTTGTCGGCGTTCTCAGATCGTAGAGCCTCAGCGAGCCCCCCTGGTGCACGGCGCACACTGCAGACCCTGTGTTTTCCGTTTCGGTCCAGAGGGAACACAACCTCCTGGACATCAGCACAGAGGGCCTGTGCCGTGTGGACTCTTAGTGAGAAGTGTCATTTTTCAGCCTTCAGATGACACACAAGTAGGCTTCCCACCTCTGGCCCAAGTGGAACGGAAGGTTATGCCCTTTGGTGCAAGATGTCACCTCTCTAAGATCTCAGGTGGTTTCCCAACCAGAGAAAATCTAGACTCTACACATCAGGTTTTATGAATTAGAATCTGTGAATTATATTCTGCAAATCTGAACTCTGTAAGTTGAGATCTGTGAAGTAGAGCCTATGTAAATCAACTGCCACTTATATTCAAACACCTTTTAAACTGAGAACGCAGCAATATCCCAGGCGAATTCCCGGACCTTTCACTTCTGTAAAATCCGTGTATTGCTGAACAATAATCCAACGTCTCACACCATCACCAGCCTCTCTTTCAGTTGGCATCTGCGCTTCCCCAGTTATAAAACCAGCGTCTTTAGGGGAAGTTGTAGAATGCCCACATTCCTCTCAGGTTCATCTTTCTTGATTTGCATTAAACCCTTTAGTCTGTAGCATTGTCTTTTAGAACAGAGGTCAGCAAACATTTCCTGTAAAGGGGCAGGTGGTAAATATTGCAGGCTTTGCGGACCACACAGTCTCTGTCCTCAACTCTGCCGCCACAGCACAGAAGCAGCATGGACAGTATGCATATGAGTGAGTGTTGCTGTGCTCCAGTAAAACTTTATTTACAAAAATGGGTGGCTGGCCCGATTTGACATGTGGGCCATCATCGTTTTCCAAACTTCGGTTCAAAAGAAAAGAGAGGTCTGTGCAATTTTATGTTTGGGTGATAAGCATATAAAATTGTCTCAGGGCCCCCTAACATCTTCCCATTGGGAACAGTTTTTACTTTCCCAGTGTCCCCACATACTGGTGGGAATGAAATGAAACGGACCAAGGATGCTGTTCCCTTCAGCAAATAGCCAGCCTTCCTCCTTCCTCCATGGTAACCCCATGGACTGCAGGGAGGGGAAGCAGCTGCTAGGAAAGCCCTCAGCCAGCCCATTTTTATGGGGAATTTGAAGCCCTGTTCTAAGTCCTTTGCCTCCATTCTAACAGCGCATGAGATACATGTTGTTTGTCGTCTTGCCACGTCTGTACTTGAATTACATTTTCATGCACGTACCAGATTTACTTCTGGCTTATTAAAAATTCCATTGCAATAGGTACAATGGTTGTGGGGAGGTGGGGATAGAAGAATGGGGAAGTAAAAGTGAGATTTTAGTCCAAATAGGGCACCATACAAGCTGGAAAACAGGTGATGCTGCTGGAAATGCTGGCTGTCGTAAAGTGCATCTGTATTGATTCCTTGTGTTGTTTATATATAAGTATATGAAAAATTCAGGCTTTGTTGGCTTGGGTTCTGTGGGAAAATAGCTCATGGGCTGATGGTATCAGTCTACTGCAACATGCTAGAGAATTACTCAGACGCTTGTCAGATGCCTGAGCCTCGGACTTCTTTGAGAATGTGCCATCATGGGAAGCTCTCACTCACCAAGGTCACTGAGAGGGCAGCCGAGGGAGGCACGCTGAACTTCAGACGGTTCTTGCTGCTTGTGTCAGTAGCAAAGCAGTGAAGTAAGGAGTTGACTTGCCAAGAAAAGAAAAGTTCAGAGAAAATGGACTTGTTTTGATTGAGAAAAGTAGATAACTGAGCAGTCACTAAAGAATCCTGGTTTTTACTATTATTTTTCATTTTATGAATTTAAACACAAAATGTGTTACCTTACTCCTATGATTCTTTTGTAAAATTAGATATTATATTAATCTACATTATAAGTGCAGCGTTTCTCATGTCTGCTTTTAAAAATCGCAAACCTTTTTATTTAAAAAAAATCCTGTATTTATTCACATGTTTTTATAATCAGTGAATGGAATCTTGGCCTGGGTTTAAGAAAGTGTTTAGATTTTAGCTCATTGTATTGTGTATTAACATAATTTCATTCTTGGGCTACTTATCTCAAAATCAAATTCTGTCATTATATGTAATAACACAGTGTTTCCAATAACCTTATCCTTTTCTTTTAATACATTTTTATTGATTTTAAAAGAGGAAGGGAGAGAGAGATAGAAACATCAATGATGAGAGAATCATTGACTGGCTGCCTCCTGCATGACCCCTACTAGGGGTCAAGCCCGCAACCCGGGCATGTGCCTGACTGGGAATTGAACTGTGATCTCCTGGTTCATAGGTCAATGCTCAACCACTGAGCCACACCAGCTGGGCTCCAATAACCTTATTCTTTAGGTAGAATGAGTGGCATAATAATAGCCTTTTTAAAAAAAAATAATAACCTTTAAAACCTCCATCAGCCTATAAATTCGTATTCCTATCTCTAAAGCAACAGTATCTGACCCAATGATACAGAACAAGTAAATTACAGGTTATAATTACATTCTACTGAAGGTGGAATAACAGTAACCAGATTTACCCTTTTATTTGAAACAACTGAAAAACTGGACAAAATAATAGAAAAAATCACTCAAGACATTGGGCATCAAGCAGCAAAGGACACTGATCCCTGAAAATCAAGTATTTGAGTGAGTACTGATCAGTGCACGCATGTGAGGAGATGACCAGAAGCCAGGGGAAGGATCATCCATAAGGATTAGGGGAACAGTACATGGTACCCACACGCGGCCCATAAGAGGTGCCGGCTTCCAAAACTAGAGTGAAAACCCCAACATCAGGGGGCACTGGTTAGAATACTGAGAAGGGTCTTACCTCAGTAGTAAGGACAAAATTAATCCTGGACTAAACACAGCTCTGGTCCTACCCAACAAAGCTTTAAAGGCAAAACCCGCCCTAGCCTGTTTGGCTCAGTGGATAGAGCGTCAGCCTGCAGACTGAAGGGTCCCAGGTTCAATTCCGGTCAAGGGCACGTGCCAGAGTGGTGGGCTCGATCTTCAGTAGGGGGCGTGCAGGAGACAGCGATCAGTGATTCTCTCTCGGCATTGATGTTTCTATCTCTCTCTCCCGCTCCGTCCCTGAAATCAATAAGAATATATTTTAAAAAATAAGGGCAAAATCCCCCCAAAAATCAAGTTGTTTCCAAGTAACTAAACAGTGTGCCAGAACAATGTATAAAAATATTTTTAACAGTGCAAAGATGCCAGGTACCCAACAAGTTGATAGCATGTCCAAAATTACCAGTCATGCAAACAAGTAGGAAAATACTACCAATAATCAGAAAAGTCAATCAAAATTAACCCTTAAATGATGCAAATGATAGAATTAGTAGACAGGGACATGAAAACAGTTATGGTTGTAGTCCATATGTTTGAGAAATTAGAGGAAAGATTCAAAATGTTTAATAGAGACAAAGATGAAAAAAGGGCAAATAAAAATTCTAGAGATAAAAACCAGAGTGTCCAAGATAAAAAATACTCTGACTACTGGCACATTAGCTGTTGCAGAAGAGGTTAACTTGGAGACATAACAATAGAAACCATCCTAAATGAAACAGAAAGGGCAGAAAGAAGTGGGAGAGCATCAGTGAGTTTGGGGACAATTTCAAGGGGTGAAAAAATACATAGAGCCCCACAGAAGAGAAAGGAAAGGACTGAAAATATTTTAAGAAATAATGGCCAAAATGCTTCCTAATTTGTCAGAAATTATAAGTCCACACATTCAAGAAGCTCAGTGAGCCCCAAGTACAAGAAACATGAAGAAAATTACAGCAAAGCACAACCTAATGAACCTTCTTAAAACCGGGCCTGATCACTCACTGGGGTCTGATCTGAACCACCTTTAAGAAAAGTTGCAGGACAGTGTATGTAAAATGGTTCAATTAGATGACAGGTGGTCATGAGGTCTTCCCGAATTCAGTTTCCTCATCTGGTCGGGGAACGTTAGCTGAGGCAGCTCTCACCCCGCCCCGCCTCCCCCAGGTTCCCTCAGACCACTCCTTTTGCCACTGTCCCAAGAGAAGCCTAAAGGGAACATTAAAATAATGGATACAGCTTCTCTCCATGTTGGTATGTTTTCCTCCTGCAGTGGCATATTATCTCTGGGCAGGAGCTTTGCCGGGGTGTGTGTAGGGGTGGCGGGGGGGGGGGGGGGGGGGGGGCGGGGGATGGGGGGGCTGAAAACCAAAAGGAAATTCTGAATTACATGGGCAGCTGTGTACTTTGCCATGTCTCGTTTTCCTGATCTGCATACTGGGGATAGTGGGATGGAATAACACAGGGCTTGTGGGGTGTAGGAATTAAGTGAGGAGGTACAGTGCAAACAAAGTGCTTAGTGTAGTACCGGTGTTGTCTCTATTGCAGTTGCCTGGGCACCGAATCATTATTTTGAAAATTGATAAGTAAAGGTAAGGAATGAAAAAAAAACACACAAGGAACTGCTAGAGATGAAGTTTTTTTCAGGTGAAAAAGTAGTAGATTTAAGGAGAAGTCAGCCACTATGACTCAGTGGTTGAGCATTGACCCATGAACCAAGAGGTCGCGATTCGATTCCTGGTCAGGGCACATGCCCAGGTTGTAGGCTCGATCCCCAGTTAGGGGGGTGAGCAGGAGGCAGTTGATCCATGTTTCTCTTTCATTGAATATTGTAGTTAAGGACAAGTTATGATTCTATCACTATAAAACAATTTTCAGTAATTTTTCTACTCATGCCAAAGAATATTCTACGTTTACTTCTAATGAGTATTTTCTTTTTAGTATTTTTTTAATATTTTCTCTTTAGTCTTTTTTTAATTTTTTTTATTTTTCAATTACAGTTGGCATGCAATATTATATTAGTTTCAGGTGTACAACCTGAATGTCTAATAGTGATTAGATATTTATTCCTTTTAATGTATGTTTATAAAGGCTATTCATAGAACTCATTTCTCCAAAATAAGCTTAACCCAAAATCAGTAAAGATTTGGAAGATTCACCGTAGTTAAAATGAGGGTCACGAAGGGCACAAGCCCTGTCTCTCAGCCTTTGTAAAGGAATCCATTGATGCGGTGTGACTAGTAAGAGCAATTTAGTGGCTCCCTCGTTATTTTAAGCAGAAGGCCTCCTTGGAGGGCACACAAATAAAGTCAACAGATCACCACTGACCACAAACACGGGGCCAGAGGTCAACTCCCAAGGGCTGTCTGAACCCTTCCTTCTTGTCCTGCTGTCCTGACTCTTGTCTGGGGGCTACTACCCGTTGGTACCAGTTTTTTACTGGGAGACAATTGGAGCGAGTGTGTTAGGTCTTGTTAACAGCATTCCACATTGTGTCTGCTCCGCGGGAGAGGTTTTATTTTCGGTGTGGCTCTGTGGGGGATGGCTCCTCGTCCGCAGGTCAGGGAGTCCCCCGGCTCTGCAGACTGTGTGCTCTCTCGTCTGTTGTTGCGTATCCCAGATACGTCAGCGTGGATTCTGGGAAGTGATGATTGCATCCTTGGAAAGAAACATGAGCGTCTTCTGATTAAGCTCATCTCTCCCCGTAAACTGAAAATAGAGTAAAGACATTTCACCTTCCCGGCATTTACTGTCTTGGCTACTTTCAACTCCAGTTCTGTGACAGAATCCGGATGACCCGATGATGCGCCCTCGGACTCACTGCACCCGTAGGTCTGCTTCAGGAACCCCACGCGCCATGCCCCACCTATGTCTTTCTTGGTGTTGCATGAGCTCAACCTTGATCTTCATGTCTACAGAACTAGTGTGTAAACAAGCGGACGGGGTGATCATTACCCACAGCAGAAGCGTCCATTGTGGCTTTGTTCAGATGAGCCCACAGTGCACTGCCTTTGTGTTCTTCCTGGGTTTTCTCACCTCGAGGAGATTGAGACTTAACCGCCTCCTGCGGGATCCCGCCTTGGCACTGCAGCCTCAGGACCTGCAGCCGTAAAGTCTGGGCACCGTCCTGCCGAGTTAATTGACAGGCTGGGGCAGTGTCACTGTGGCTGCGTGGGATCATTCCTTTCTCTCTCTTCAACTATAAAATGCTGGTTCCTGTTCCCAAATCCATAGCCCCGCGCAGACTACAGAGGCATCTTAAAATGCCCGAGTCAGAATGCGGTTGGACAGGAAACTGCCATCACATACCTGGCACGTGGGTTGTACTCAGGAAAAGAATATGAGCTGTTCCCACTCGGTGTCCCTTGTGTTTGCTGTCCCGGTGCCAACACAGTGAGCCCCGGTTTCTTCCTGTGATCTCCTGGGGTACGCGTACCCACTGTAGTAACCAGAGAAAAGGGTCAGTAACCCCTGCCAGGACCACAAGCTTCCGGAGGAGAAATAGCCATCGACATACCTGCAGTTTTAAAATACAGGAAGTTCCCACCTAAAAGCCGGTTGAGCACTGAAACCTTATTCGTAGGTAATTGCTTGAAACCCTAAGCACATTTTCCCAAAGATGTGTTCTAAATGGTACCCATATTCCAGGCAGGTCCCAGGAGCCCTTTTAGCCCATAATATATCTAAAGTACAGTCCCGTGCAGTGAGCAAGACAGGAGCTGGCCACCGTATGTCCCAGGGGTTTATGCACATCCCGTCACGCTCCTGGTCCAGGTGGTTAATGAGGCCTGCAGGTGCACAGGCCCCTCCACCACCCAGCGTCCTCTCCTGCTGCTCACGGGGATGGGAGTGGGCAGGGTGGGGTCAGGCATCTGGGCCACATTGAGCCTGCGCTCCTCATGCTGTAACGGGCGCACGTCACCTGCGGACCTGCTAAAACTACAGGTTCTGGTTCAACAGGCCTGCACGGCTCTGAGATTTGAATGTCCAGCAACTCCCAGAGACACCAGTGCTACTGATCCACAGACCGCAGTCTCTGTAGCAAGAGTCTGTCGGCATCACAAGGCAGAAGAGGGTGGCGGACCGAGAAATCCGGGGTCACTGCAGAAAGGAAGCGGAGAGTGAGACAGTTCTATCAGAGAGGCCCTATCTGGCTCCTGTCTGGCTGAGCACTGCCCGGTGGGGAGGAGCAGACACACCCTGGAGGCATGGAGCGGTGTAGTGCAGCCTCCTCTCCCAGCGTTCTCTGGCCGGGCAGACGTACATTTGCCTGACACAGCACTCAGCCCGCAGAAGAACCAAGCCAGCAGAATCCGGGCGCCCCTCCTCGGACGAGTGGGACGCAGCACTGCTTTTCAGGCCGCCTTTGTGTGGAGAGTGCGTGTGAAAGCACAGCGGAGACACTGAAGTCGATAGGAGTGGGTCCTGCAGGAGCCTCACCATCTAGATCAGCGGTCGCCAGTCGGTGGTCCGTGAGGGCTGAAAGGTTGGCGACCGCTGATCTAGATCCCAGACCAGTGTTCGGTGTGAGGACCACCAGGGGGAGTTGGGGGCCTTGCCCAGCACACCCAGGGCTTCCGATGCAGGTGGGCGGAGAGCGCCCTGTGGACTCTAATCTGGACACGATGCTGCAAAGCACCGAGGAGCGTGGCCTGGGTTAATCCCGTTTCCACCACTAACTGGCTGCGTCCCTGAGCCCATGCCTTTGTGCCTAAAACCCACTGTCCTCTTCAGTAACGTGGGGGAAGACAGACTGACGTTATCCCCGTAAAGCACATGGGGATAACAGAGGTTATCACTGTAACCTCCAGCGGTGGTCACTAAAGGAGCCATTTGAGATCACAGGCATGGAGTCAAATTTCCAGTTTTGCTTCTGACCACCTGGGTGGCCTCAGGCAAGTGATTTAACCTCTGCTGCCTCCTGTGTCACACGGACATAATAAAAGCGCCTTCTCATAGTGTCGTTGGGAAGATAAGATACGTAAGGAACTCCTCGCAGTGCCCAGCACGTAGTCAGTTCTCAGTAAGCATCCGTTCTTGTTACTGAGGCAGGCACAGTGATGGCTTTCTGGAGAACAGGAGTTTGTACATTGTGCTCCCGGGGTTGTAGGCTTTACAAACATGGGTCGTGGGTGCCGTAATTGGAGGGGAAGAGGAGGCCATTGTCCCCTCCACCCATACCCCTGTCCCCTTCAACCAGAGGGGCTCATCTTTGTTGGGGCTCATCATTATCAGTAAGATTTGATTTAGAAAAAACAAAGGTTTAAAAATCACTGTTTGGGAGCCACAGTCTACTATGGGGCCGGCCGTGGGGGAGAGCAAATGATCTCAATTTTCAAAATTTTGACATTTGCCTTTTCTTTTTTTTCTTTTTTTTTTAAACTGTATTTTATTGAGTTTTTACAGAGAGGAAGGGAGAGGGATAGAGAGTTAGAAACATCGATGAGAGAGAAACATCGATCAGCTGCCTCCTGCACACCCCCCACTGGGGATGCACCCACAGCCAAGGTACATGCCCTTGACTAGAATCGAACCCGGGACCCTTCAGTCCGCAGGCCGACGCTCAATCCACTGAGCCAAACCAGTTCGAGCGACATTTGCCTTTTCTGTTTCATTTCTTTAAAGGTTGAAATAGCAGATGGCCAATTTAAAGAGACAATGGATGGATATATGACTTGAGTTAGATAAAGCTGAATTGGATTGTCCAGTTCATTTACATGATTAGCTGCACAGTAATCACGTGACGGCGTTTGCTGATGTGTCTGCTTGTGTTTTCCCTCCAGATGAGCACCATGCCCGGACTGCCCACACGGCCCTGCTTCTACGACATCGATCTCGATACAGAAACAGAGCAAGTTCAAGGCTTGTTCTAAGTGAACAAGACTCTACTCTCGCAGGACCCAATTCAGGTAGGCTGTTCTGCTTTCTACTTTTTCTTTTTCCAAATCTTTTTCAGTTTTAGTTTTGTTTTGTTCTTTTAATATTCCTGACAAAAATGGTCTGATAAGTAATTTCCTGACTTGGTTACTGCGAATTCCTTCCTAATAACAGCCCAGGACTTGAGAGTCGCTATGGGGTGTGGCTATGCAGTGAGATGGTCAGAACCTAGGTCCTTGGTGAAAGTCAGATCATATCCTCTGTGAATACGGATTTGGTGAAGGCAGCTCTTTCCATAGCAATGGAACTCTGTACACTCATTCTTTTTCCAGAATTAGAACTAATATCTGCTGTCATTTTCAAGGGCCACATGTCTCTTGGTTACAGAGTTAGAATCCCGTGATAGAAGAATCTTGGTGTCTTCGTTGGCTAGGGCTGCCATAACAGAGCATGACTGCGGGGTGGCTTAAGCAACAGAAATTTAACCCTTCCTAGTTATTGAGGCTAGAAGTCCGGGACCAGGTGTCGGCTGGGCCGTGCACCCTCTGACCCTGGTGGGGTCCTTCCTGGCCTCTGCCCAGTCTCTGCCTCCACGGCCACATAGCTTTCTCCCTGCATGTCTGTCTCCATGTGGTTTTCTCTTCTGATCAGGACACCAGTCATGCTGAATTAGGCCCCCCGGTTATTGACCTCATTTTAATTACATCTGCAAAGACCCTGTTTCCAGATAAGGTCACGGTCATAGGCACTGGGGGTCAGGGCTTCAGTACCTCTTTTAGGGGACATCATTCGACCTGTAATACCCAACTGTGGCTTAACGGGGATTGCACTGTTGCCACTGGAAAGACACATGAAGATGGGACAGCTCATTCAGAGTGGCCTGAGTCTCGGGGAGGACGGGGCAGCAGAAATTAGACACTGTGATGGCTCGCTGGCCACAGTCCAGGGGGTTGAGCTTAACTTGGAGCCACGTGGGCAGCCACAGCTGGGGCCCCTTTATCTGCCCCTCAGTCCTGCAGCCACACCTGCTGGCTTCTCTCCTCGCTTCCCATCAGGAAGAAAAATGACCACCCTCCCAACCCTCCTCTCTGGAAAACTCCCAGTCAGGAGTCTTAAAGGCTCAGAGCTGCTTTTCCTCATCCCATATATCAAATGTGTCCTCACCATATTCTCAAGGCGCATCCCTTCCCCCAACACACCCTCAGTTCATCCTCCCCACTCACACCGTTCCTGTTCCTCAACCCCGTGTGCGCCCCTCCCAGTGCCAGCGGGTGCTGGGCCGTCCAGGTGAGCGGGCTTGACCTGCAGACCCTTCCTTCCGACTGTCTCGGAGACGGGGCCCCCCCGCCAGGCACGCAGGGGCCTCACTTTCCCTCGTTTCACTGCCAGTAGGCAACATGGGGGAGTTAAGTCCTTGTCACTAACACACCAAAGCCTGGGCCATGAAGAGGAAGGTGATGGGCCACTTATATGAAGTTACATTAACACAGGGTGAGGAGTTGCTTGGCCTGGGTTGTGTGTGGTGTTTTGTGGTGTCTGTGTGTTTCTTGCTGAGGAGTGGGAGCTGTATTTAGGTTTTTTGTTTTGTTTTTTTAGTTTTTTTAAATATATTTTATTGATTTTTTACAGAGAGGAAGGGAGGGGGATAGAGAGTTAGAAACACGGATGAGAGAGAAACATCGACCAGCTGCCTCCTGCACACCCCCTGCTGGAGATGTGCCCGCAACCAAGGTACATGCCCTTGACTGGAATCGAACCTGGGCCCCTTCAGTCCGCAGGTTGACGCTCTATCCACTGAGCCAAACCGGTTAGCACTGTATTTAGTTTTAACCACAACCACATTCCATATCTTTGTCATTTCTGAAAAAGAAAACTCCAGAAATGAACTAAGGAACTTTTTTTTTTTTTTTTTTTTTTTTTAAGCACAAAGTCCTATAACCTTGAGTTTTGATAACAGTGTTATTTTGGTCGTTTGGTATGAGTGTGTGTGTGTGTGTGTGTGTGTGTGTGTGAGTGTGTGAATGTCTCGGCTTTCCCAGCCGGGCCTTGGGAAACTAACATGATCATTTCTCTTAAACTGAAAATTGACCCCTGTCCTGCCTAATCTCCCTTTCCATGTCAAGAGCCCATTATGCTACATCTCGGCCCTTTGTCATTTTTCTCCAGAACAAGTGTGTACACTCTTTGCGTCTCTCTTGGATAGTAGTTATTCAGCCTGTTGGTCCATTTTCATTTTTCTCCCCAAGTAGGTCGTATAAACCCAATCATACCTTAATTATTGCATATTTAAGACCCGTGTAATGCCAAGAGACAGGGCCGTAGTTTTGCTGTCACCTACACTTAAATGTATGTGCCTGTTTCCTGACACATACTCTTCTGGGTTTTAATCTAGAGATTGAGCAGGGCTGGAGTCAGGGCTCTGGTCTGTGATGATTGCCTCCACATGCCAGGCACTGTGCGCAGCACTCGCACGGGTGGTCACAGCACTCCTTGGAGGCAGGTGCTGTCCCAAGAGAGATCAGATCCTTCCTCTGGTCACTGGGGCGTGGGGGGGGAGGGGGGAATGAGAGATGCCGATCCACAGGGCTGCAGCACTGTCTTTCCAGGGCTCAAGTGCTTAGTCTGCCCTCATCACTTTGCCATCCCTGTCCCGTGTGATGCTGCCGTGTGATGCTGCCATCAACCCAGTGAGATGGGTGGCATCTTTATTCCAGAGCTGTGAAAACTCTGGCCCAGAGAGGTCAACCACTTGCTCAAGTTGCACAGCTAATAGGTACGAAAACAAAGACTCAACCCAGATCGGCTTACTCTCAGTCTCACCCCATTCTTTATGCCCCAAACCAAAGGACGTCCTTTTCGTTTCGGTCACGGGGTCAAAGAACTTCAGCCCTTCCTGGAAGGTGATAGCCAGCTATTGGGACACACCTGTAATTTTGGGATAACCAGGTGATCTTTTTTAATAACAAAAGATAATTATTCGGGTATGAAAAGCTATGGCTTTGTCGAAATTCTTTGTAGTCCAAATAGAATAGAGCTATCTCCTGCTTAACTCTCTCATGAATGGCACTTTCCCACTCTCTTAGCCAAGGCTCTCTCCTCTTTGTGAACTGCCAAAACCTGGTCTAGGCCTGGTGGGCAGCGGTTCAAAACCCATCACTTGACCTCGCTGGAACAATTGAAAGTGGATCCGGTGTCGTAAGATAAAACCACCGTACAAAGCAAACATTCCTTCCCAGGGACTCCTCGGCTCAATGGTCCCGCAAACGTTCTTTCTGTTTCCTGTGGCCTCTCACATACGGCCCTCGGGGACCACTTCTGATGGTCAGAGGTCTGTGGCTGTTAAAAATGCACAAAATCAAAATGTTCCAGCTTGGATGACGGTCAACTTGGACAGATTTGGGCATCGGAAGAGGAAATGGCCTGTTGGTGGCTTGACTCACACGGTGGTCAGACTCCCCATAGTTCTCCACACTCTGCGGGACGAGAGGCAGGCGCGTCCCCCCTGGAAGAAGACCGCACTGGGCCGGTGACAACTTCCTTCCCTTCCGCTTCCGCTTCCTCTCCGTCCTGCTTACCTCACCCTCTAGGAAATTGTGTGACTTTGTAGGAATGGGACACGCCAGGAAATGCCCAGAACCTGAGCCCTTGCTCCTGCTCCCAAGGCCTCCCTGTAGTGCAGTCACTGTGGTGGCCGTCGGGGCATGAGTCACTCTTCTGGATGTCACCAGATAGCACTAATTAAAATCAGTGGCTTGTCCCAGTGAAACCGATCCTGCGACTCCACTGCTCAGCCTTTTGTTTGAAGACGGTTGGATTTAGGGAGGGTGGTTCTTGCCCCCGCTGTGGGTTGCTCGTTCTGAACCTTCATCGTATTTCTGAGCCTTGGCAGGACTCAGAGGAACACAGAACACCCTGGCAGGTTTCCTGAAGAAGCCGAGGCTCTGCTTTGTTCTGATATGCAAAGTTGTGTTTAGTGCGGGATCAGATGGACTCTGGCCCTGCTATAATGGTGGCTACTTACCCGAGAATTGTTTTTCTTGAATTGCACATGCGAAAACGAGTATAACACCAGCTCGTTTTTTCCCTAACCTGCCTTCGGAGCAGAAATTCCCAATGAAATGTAATAGCCATCAGTTCACCTTGAATATGGTTGTTGCCTGTAGCCCTTCTGGGAACATGGTCTTCTGTCCCCAAGTTGCAAACCTCAGGGTTTCGGGGTTCCTTGGGGGACACCTGGACTCTGTGGTTTTGGTCTTGAAACTCTTATCTTTTCAAGGAGCAGCTCAAGAATGATGCCCACCATTGTGCTTCAAGGCCAAGGTCCTCATCACCACCCACCCGTCCTTGCAGTAGAGCCTGCTCCTCTTTCTCCATTTCCAGACAAGGGCCAGCATAGGCAGGGAGCCCAAGTGGCTTAAACAAAAGATGGTGATAATTAAATCTACAGATGACATCATTCGAACGTCATTGACATCTAAAAGATAGTGATGACTAAATCCTTCCTAACTGAGGTGGAATGTTTTGAAGCTTAGCAGTTGTGAAATTATTAATTCCCTTTTAAAGAAAGTTTTTCTGGACACTTTTTAGGGGTTGGGGGAGAAACAAATCATCTTATATTTTCTTTAAAAACATAAGGAAAGGAAAATAATAAATATTTCAGCAAACTCGGGAAACAGAATTTTTCTAGTAACTAAATCTATACATGGTTAGCTCATCAAAAATAGAAGAAATTATTTGTCAACAAAAAAATCAGAGCCCTGGCTGGCGTCGCTCAGTGGTTAGAGTGTTGGCCCGAGCATTGAAGGGTCGAGGGTTCAATTTCCAGTCAAGGGCACATATCTGGATCGCAGGTTCCATCCCAGGTTGGGACATGAAAGGGAATCAATTGATGTGTCTCACATCAATGTTTCTTCTCTCTCTCTCTCTCTCTTTCTCTGTCTGTATCTCTTCCTTCCCCTCCCTCCTTCCCTTCCTCCCTTCCATTCTCTCTAAAAATCAATGGAAAAATATCCTCAGATGAGGAATCAGAAAGAGTTTCATTATGGCTTTAGTAATAATCTACTTGGTTAAGAAAAATTAGAACTTGTAAGGTAGGGGGAAAGTTTTAACCAAATGCTATGAACTTGAAATTCTTTCCACTGCAAAAGACATTTTTACCAGAATTCAACATAGTTAATCAGCACCCAGTGCCGCCATGCAGCTTCACTAATAAGAGAAATAAGTAGACTAAACCGTCCTCAGCTCAAAAGCAAATCTCAAAAGAACCTCATGATGTAAACGATTCTAAATTGTTCACTTTTCAGGCTTCAAAAAATAGTCAAAATATTTGACTATTTCTAGAGGCTAAAAGTCCGAAGTCAGAATTAGGCCCAAATCAAGGTGGGGTGAGGCCACACTGCCTCGACTCTCTGGAATCCATCCCTTCCTCTTCCTCTTCTGTGCGTCTGGGCACTATCAGATTTCTTATTATTCCCGAACCACGACAAAATGTCTGATACGTTCCATCTTCCAAAATATTTACCCACTAAGTAAACTCCTAAAATTGTTGTTCTCCCGCTGAATAAACAATATACTGATTCGTTTTCACATTCTCACCTTGACTATTACATCTGATTTTTAAAAATCTACCATCAGACTCTATATACTTCTGCCAACCCTCCGAGTTTTCTTAAAATGTGAAACCATAGACTGTGAGCCATTTTAAACACAAATCCATGGGGCACAGAGGTTACATGCGGATCAGCTGCACACACACACACACACACACACACACCCTGCCCCCAGAGATGGAAGGCCTTGTTCCAGCCTGGCCTGCCTCAGGGCATCTCCATCCCCCAAGCCCACCCTCCTGCCTTAGGCCCCTCCTTCCCTCTTTCCTCCCCAAGAGTCTCTGAGCTGAGCCTTAGCGAAGGGAGGCCGGCCTCCTCTGAGCAGAGGGTGAGGTCTGCACCAGACAGACCTCCCTCCCAAACGTCCCCAATATTCTCTTCTTCGTGTTTCTTATGCTGGCAGTGTTTCTGCTTTATTCACTCCCTGACTGGAATGAGACATTAGGGGAGTATTTGCAGTTCATAGTCTTCTGTCTTCATCACCATCTTGTGTTCTCTCTGGCTCCAGCCCCCTCCCTCATGTGCGGGAGGCCCACTTGCTGTATTCCAGCCGCGCTTGAACTCCTGGCCGCGTAGATAAATGCTTGCATTTACATTTCTTCTGGAGTAGTGATCGCATTTTTTTTTCTGGAACTTAGGTGTTTTCTTTGTTTGTTTTTAAATATAGTTTAATCGCTTCTCTTTCTAAAAGACTGCAGGGTTAAACAGTGGCAGAAAGTCTTCATACCCTTTGAGGGAATGCCGCAGAGCTCTAACAACAGTAAGTTCTGGTCTGCTCACTTCCTTCTCATCCTAAGTGCGGTGTTCGGAGCGTGCTTCCCGAGCCTGCTGTAAAAGGGAGACTGACATCAAAGGGGACAGGAGTCTCAGTCACATCCTGAACGTTCTCACTGGCCAGGACCCTGGGCCTGCAGACCCCAAGTGTAGGAGTCGTGGGGCTCCCGCCCCGGCCCCCAGGTGCATCTGTTAGGACGTTTAGGAACTGCCTGCAGTGTCCCCCGGACACGGTCACAGGGGTGCAGAACCGACTCGCTGCTCATCAGTAAAAATGTCGCCACAGTGATCTGGGCCTCCTCCTGTGAATAGACTCGCCCACCTGCCCTTGAACTCTCTTCTGTCTCCAGCTTTAGAGCTATCAGACATTAACAGTGTCCCACCAGGGGAAGGCTGTTCTTGAACCACTGAGACTTTTTTTTTCTGTTTTTCAGGTTCCTGAAGCTCAAACTACTCCTTGCCTTTTGGCCGCGGTTGGAGGAGAGAATGAATTTGAAATAGGCTTGTTACGCAACGCGGGAGAAGCGGTAGAATAGGCCAAAGATTTCTCCTTCCCGGGGCATCTGTCTGCAGCCGAGCGCAGTGATCAGTGAGAGGACCTCCACCACGTTGAAAAGAAACTAATTTATTTTCTGTTTCGGCAGCGTTTACATTATCTCCCACTGCTTACACTTGAGAGTGTTTATTGTCTGGGGACGGAGCGATTAAGAGAGTGTGAAATAAAAGGTAACGTTTTCTCACTCTGGAGTTTGCTGTCTTGTCTTTGAACTGGAAAGAGATGTGTTTTGTCTTGAGAAAACCGGGTAGATAACCGGCCGGCCAGTTTTCAGTGCCAGATAAAGCTCTGCTCTCTAGAGGTGGCTATTCCTGGGGGGCTGTTACCTGACACCAGTTTCCTGGAAAATTGTGAATGCCACCAGCGCTTCACAAACATAACAAGAAAAAAAAAAAATAACAGGGAGAAATATCTGGTCCGTTGTGAAATCTTCCTGCTGTCGGAGAGTTGTAATGTCCTTGGGAACAAAGTGCGCTTCATAGCCAGCACTGGTTTTCGGTGCCACTGAAGTTTACATCACTTACCAAAAAACTAACGGGTTTACGCTCGTTTCTTCCACCAATAAGTGAGTCTCAATGGGCTTTCGAAGGCCCACGGGGCAAAGAAAGTTCCTCCTAAAAGTTAGGTGTCGGCCGACGTTTTTCCATTTGTCCACCTCTTCACCCGCAGTAAAGAATGTTCTATGGCCTTTTCCCCTCCCAGAGTTCCTGGCCCTCCTTTGTTCCCATTTTTTCCTACAATAATACGAAATTATATAAAAGTTTAGACAAAACCAGGGATTCAGGCGCAAACAAGACGGGATTGTGCTCTAGCAGTGTAACAGTCCCCATGAATATCCCCAGGGTCCCCAGGCACATCCTGCAGGAGACCGCGCCACAGGCTCTTTCCTGGGTGTTCGTGCTGCGCCCTTCGCCGACCCTGCTCGTTAGTTGCTCTGCCCATAATGTGTCTTTATGCACAATTTAGTTTGTTCCAAAACACTGGATACTAACTAAAAAGCCTCCCCACGCAAAGGCTGTCCCACGAATGATTTCACTGGGTGTTTCTGAAGTGTCCCCCCCACCCCGTCCCCACCTTATCTTTGGGAGCACACCTCTCCAAAGAGACAGGAAACTAGTATTTTTTTTGTAGCCATTTGAGGATTGTAAGTGTTCTCGGTAAATGTGTGCGCTCTACGATGCACTCAGTAAGCAGTCTTTCTCGTGAATTGATTTTGTTTAAGCAGTTGCCTTCTGCTATCGAGTTTTTGTTATTTCTCTACCATTTAAAGTTTCCTTTACTATTTTTGAAATGCTGCAAGGGGGAGAAAAGGATTTCAGAAATCTATACTCCGAGGGACTATAGATTTAGACCAGGGACTTCTTTAGGCAGCTTTCACCAGGCAGCTCACCGAGTCACCAAAAAGGGAAAAATCAAAAGCATCCTGAACACAGATGCAGAAGTTTGAACGCTCACGTTGAAGGACTTCTAACCCAGGTGTTGCTGGGAACTCTTTCCCATCAGGGGGCTCATCTCACGTCTCGAGATGTGAGAGCTGGTATGTGATTGGCGTGTCTTCCTCATTCACTCACCTACTCGAATGCACCTGCTGAGTGAGAAGCAGTCCCCACTGGCAGGGAAGGTCTTCGGCAGATTGGTTAACGGGCTTAGCAACTCATGAAGACTTGAGGCATCCACAGGCAGGCAGTGTTACTTTAAGGAAGAGTTAGTTATCTACTCGCTCCCGAGGCCAAGGCAGGAGAAAGAAAAGCTCACCTGGCCTTTGGCAGGGTGGGTTCAGGTTAGAAACCTCAGGATGGGCGTGTCCTGGTTCCTCTCGGCTCTAGAACTGACATGTAAGAAACCACTCACAGATCGGAAGTGATCGGCCATGGCTCACAGACCTGTGGTCTCGCTGCCTCTCTGCTCCTGGGCCTGCAGAAGCAACACCCACAGAGGTCGAGGCCAGACCAGGACCCTCTGAACCTCCCAGAGGAACGCCCTGTCGGGACTCCCTGACAACAAGGAGACTCAGGTAAGACGCAGCAAGGCAATCAGTCGATCCATTCGTTAAAGTTCTGTTCATTCCTCTATTGCCAGGGTTATTTTGTTCGTTTTAACTAGAACGTACTGACTCGGTTAAAGCAATCCATAAGTAGTCTTCTCAGTGGATATTTGAAGAGCATCTGGTCTGACATTAAACCAGGGTTTGATTCTTTTTTTTTATTATTGATTTCAAAGAAGAAGAGAGAGGGAGAGAGAGATAGAAACATCATGAGAGTCATTGATAGGCTGCTTCCTGCACACCCCCTACTGGGGATCGAACCTGCCACTCAAGCATGTGCCCTGACCAGGAATCGAACCATGAGCTCCTGGTTCATAGGTTGTTGCTCGACCACTGAGCCACGCTAGCTGGGCTGCCATCCCAGCATCTTGTCAGATAATCCAGGATGGGTTGAGTGCCTGCCCAGGCAAGGCTCACACTGGGCCCAGTGCATGAAGGATGAGGATCAAGGCTGGGGGAGGGGTGCCGGTGAAATGATCCCAGAAGCCATTGCGAGGATCCTGGAGGGTGGGGCTGGGCTGGCAAGATCTGCCGCAGACAGCGCAAGGCTGGCCCTGGGGGAGTGGCTTTCCACCCATCCGCCAGGCAAGTTTACATTCGTGTTTTGAGTTCGTTTTTATAAAATCACACTCCGTGGTAAGGCTACCCTTCCCTTTAGCACGCTAGGTTTGTATGTTAGTTTCCTGAAATGCTTTAAAGAGACCAACATTCAGATACTTTGTCAATCATTTCATCCCACGATTAGAATGAGACTAAAGGCAGGTTTGTCCTGAAAACAGCCTTTGCCCCTCCGTGTTGGCGAGACAGAGCTCGGAGGAGAGGGACGCAATTGCCCAGACTGAGTTTGAGGTTAGAGTGTTTATGTAACAAATCAGCTCAACTTAAACATTTCTCGTGGTGTGGTCAGGGCCGCAAGCTTGCCTGGCCCTCCACCCGGGATGTCATCGGTTCATCAGCCCTGTGTGGGCAGCTCTGTGGATGTGCAGGGACCCTGCTAGCTCCCAGCCAGTTAACGCGTTCAATCATACATCATGTCGCTTACGTCTTTTACAATGAGGACGGCTAAGGCCATTTTTCAAAACAATCAGACCGGTTACATTTGTGTGTGCTGATGAGCAGCCCCCGATAATGAATGCTCATTTGGCAAAGTCTTACAATTAGGGAATTTTTCTTTCCCGGATAATTACATGAGCCCTGATCATTTGCCTCCAAGTCGGCCTCCTGATTACTACCCCCGCTTGATAGAGACGCTGTGCACCAGACAGACAGACAGACAGACAGACAGACAGACGGCTGAGGCGGACACCCTGAAGGACGGGAAAGGCTCTCCTGGGTCCAGAACAAACCAACTATAGAAGGGATGCCTTCCAACTCCATCATGGAGTCGGGAGCCAAAGGACATTGCAGGGCCAGAGGGGAAAAATGCTGAACAACTCCCCCTCCTCCCCAGGCATCTCACACCGCCGCCTCATTACTGAGTCTGAAATGTGAATTTCCAGAATCTCAGACACCCCCAAACTCAAATGTGAGCACAGAGAGGCATCCCAAAGCCAAATGTAAATTACGTTTAAATTATTCATGCCACCTCGCTCACCATTAGAGCAGATAATTGAACTAACTGTAAATACATCTAAACAGAAGTGCCAGAATCAGAAACATCCACAACAAACTACAGATGAACAGAAAAATCCACTTAAGTGCTAAGTAATGAGGGAGGCGGGGAGCGAGGAAGGCGGGAGGCCGTGCTTCTGCTGTGAGGAGCCAGCTGGGACTGGACTGGGAACAGCCAGCGGGATGGAAGCTGCCAGAGCGGCGGGTGGGGCTTGGCCGAGAGAACGGGGAGAGGGCAGGGGCCTAAGCTTGTGCCGGAAAAGGGGAAAAGACGGATCTGGGGTGGTTTCTGGTTGCTGACAACTCTGAAGTCAACCAGGCAAAAGTGACTGATGGCGCCCTGGCCAGCATGAAAAGGAGAAAGTAGCACACAGTCTGTGAGATGTTTGGGGTCCTCCTGCACCCCGAGACAGTGCATGGAAATACCATTCCACCTGCAGCGTGTCACCACAGGGCGCCCTGCGCAGGGAGCTGGGAGTAAAAATGTTTTTAGAAGCAACACTCTCCTCTGGCGAGTGGCCTTTGGGAGCAAGAATATACATACTAACTGGTAAATGGTCGGGGATTCTCCTATTTCAATAAAAATCAGAGAGTTCAAAGCAGCTGGTTAGAATACAACAGGTTTTCAGGGTAAAAGCATGAGATGTAGCCCCTCCCAGGTGACCCCCATTCCTCACCAGGTGTTCCAATTCAAATACAGGAAGATACCTGACAAAGAGAAACTCGCTTCAAGCCCTCATGAAGTCGACAGGCAACCTGAGGATGAAAGTCCCACATTAGTGGGCGATATTGATTGCTCCTAAAGGGCAAATCAAGCACGAAAAGTTCAGGTCTTGGCTGAGTTTGAACTGGGAGCAAGATTTGAACATCTGTTCTCACCTGTGCAGACAGAGCCAAGGCTACTACCTGGTGAGGACAGAGTGCAGGAGACCACCCCGCTCAGAGGATGAGGAGCAGCCTGGATGAAGGCTCCAGCATCCGAGATAACAACAGGAACAGGAAAGCAAGTAAAGGTGAGATCTAGTTACCTAACTCCAGACAGACGTCTCTAATGGGCAGAAGAGAGTAACTGACACGGAGGTTGTGTCCTACCTTAGGTGGCCACCAGCCTGTATCCAGGCTAAAACGCTAATTCTTAGAATATAAGCATGGATTCATTCTAATCAGGCTGGATTTTTAATGTGGTATTCTAAGCAATCCAATTATTTCTTATGTTTGTATTTGTTTTTTTTAAAAAAAATACATTGTCAAGAATATTGCTGCCATTCTAATCCACAAAAGGGATTGTTTTGTTTGGTTTTTCAATCATGGCAATGAAACTGACCCTGTGCAATTAAAGTGTATCTCATTTTTAAACCTGTTTATTTAGGTGCCTCGTTAGCACAGGAGGCAGTGCCTCAGTCTCATACACCTGTTTATTTCCATAGCAAAAGAGAGAATTCCTCAAGAAGTCAAATACAGAATTACCATATGATCCAGGGATTCCACTCCTGGGTATAAACTGAAGGAATTGAAAACAGGGGCTCAGACAGATACTTGTACACCCGTGTCCATAGCAGTGTTATTTACAATAGCCCAAAGGTGGAAACAACCCAAGTGTCCATCCACAAATGAATAGATAAACAAAATGCGGTGTGTACATACAATAGTTTAAATTCTGGCACATGATACCGCATGGATGGACCTTGAAAACATGACGCTGAGTGAATAAGCCAGACATAATAGGACAGATATTGTGTTATCAAGTACAATATGAAGTGAATAGGAAAATTCACAGACAAAAAGTGGATTGGCCTGTCCAGCGTGGCCCAGTGGTTGAGCATCGACCTACGAACCAGGAGGTCACGGTTTGAATCCTGGTCAGGGCACATGCCGGGGTTGTGGGCTCGATCCCCAGTGTGGAATGTGCAGGAGGCAGCCAATCAATGGTTCTATCTCATTATTCGTTTTTCTATCCCTCTCTCCCTCTCCCTTCCTCTCTAAAATCAATAAAATATATATTTTCTAAAGTGGATTGGAGGTTAATGGGTGATAGAGGTTGTTGCTTAATGGATATAGAGTTTCTGTTTGAGTGATGAAAGAGCTTGGGATTAGATAGTGGTGATGGTTACACAATATTGTGAATGTAATTATACCATGGAATTGTTTAAAGTGGTTAAAATAGCAGATTGTATGTTATGTGTACTTTAGCACACAAAAATGGCAAAAAGAATAGGTTTTTTATTAGTATGATAATTTATGGCCACTAGAGCAATTATAATGGGCTTATATTTAAAGTCGTTGTAATGACATTTATTTCCAACATACAACTCCAATTGTAAATATCTTTAGAACGTAGCTGACATGCCCAGGGTAGCAGCAGATTCCCTGGAATGACTTCTCGGGCAGAGGGGTCCAGATGCGTGGCAGGGCCAGAGGGCCCGGTCTGGTCTCCAGCGCCCTGCTGCGTGCTGTGTGAGCTGGGCAAGGCGCTGTTCTTCCCAATGCCTGTTCCCACCTCGTATGAGAATGACGGTAACTGTTGTATAGGATTGTCGTGAAGATTAAATGTGTCATAAGTATAATGTGCATAATACCGTGCTTATAATTAAGCAATTATTCTTATTCATTTCATCATGGCAAAACTGATATTTAAAGGAGAAAATGATTAAGAATTCTGAGGAGAGCCCTAACCGGTTTGGCTCAGTGGATAGAGCATCGGCCTGCGGACTGAAGGGTCCCAGGTTCGATTCCAGTCAAGGGCATGTACCTTGGTTGTGGGTACATCCCCAGTTAGGGGGTGTGCAGGAGGCAGCTGATCGATGTTTCTCTCTCATCGATGTTTCTAACTCTCTATCCCTCTCCCTTCCTCTCTGTAAAAAAGCAATAAAATATATTTAAAAAAAAAAAAAGAATTCTGAGGAGAGGTACCTAGAGGAAGGCTCCAAGGGTTGTGACGGAACCCTGCCCGTGGCTCCTTGGGGAAGCAGGACAAGCCCAGGCTGAGTGGTCCCCGGGCTCCCTGGGCCTGACCAGCACAGCCTCTGGTCCCCAGCAGCTTCCAATCACAGCTGTGGGCAAGTGGACCTGGTGTCTCTCTTGTTATTCTCATTGTGTTTGCTCTGGCCATTGGCACCTTGGGGGTCTCTGCTGGGGATGCATCACCAGTCTGAGCATGTTAACCTCTGTTTCCCTTAGCTCTCCAGCCTCTTAGTAACATGCCACTCCAGGCCCCAGTGACATACAGGAACATGTCTGAAGTGGCCACTGGGCTGGTCTGATTAGCATTCCTGCTTTGGCCCTAGCTGGTTTGACTCAGTGGATAGAGCGTCGGCCTGGGGACTGAAGGGTCCTGGGTTCGGTTTCGGTCAAGGGCATGTACCTCAGTTGCAGGTTCCTGCTGGGCCGTGGTCAGGGCTCGTGCAGGAGGCAACCAACCGATGTGTTTCTCTCACATCAATAATTCTCTCTGTCTTTCCCTCTCTCTTTCACTCTCTCTAAAAATCAAAGGAAAAATATCCTCCGGTGAGGATTAAAAAACAAACAAACATCCTGCTTTGAAGGTATCAGGCCTGATGTGAAACCATCCCAGGGAGAGGGAGAGCGCTGGGCAGGGGAACAGGGCCCCGCGCCTGAGCAGACCTCTCGGGCTTGGTGGCTCTGGTCCCACAGGAGCTCAGCCCGCGGCAGGAGTTTTGGGGTTTCCAGCTGTAAAGGTTTAGCTGTGAGTGGTTTGCTGTCATTGTGTCCTGATTGCTTCCTCCGGTGTGAGTTGCGGTTACTGGTTTCAGGCTGTTCTTTTTCTCGATGTGTTATTAGGATTCGGCCCCTTCCTATGAAGAGAGAACATTCCTTGCTTCCCTTACTCACTACTTGGCATCAGGGGGAAGCGCTGTGTATGAGAGACCACAGTGACAGGAGTCGGGGGACTGGGCGGGCGTGGCCTCGAATGAGAACCAGGCTGTGAAAACCTGAATCCTGGAGTGGGGGGGCTCCTCTCCGGCCAGCTGGGCAGAGTGAGCACACACCCATGGCAAGAGAGCAGAACACAGAAAGATCCGGAGCTCCCAAAGGAATGAAGCTTTCCTAAGTAAAAGTGGCCAGAGATAGTGCGATGCTGAAGGAAAAGAGAACTGTCAGGTTTTAAGTCATAACTGTATGCTAGGAAACCCTGGGAATTCCTTTTCCCAACTCACAATAGTTTTCTGACTCAAAGGTCCCTTAATGGTTGTTGAATGGTACAGAGGTTCAGTTTGGAAGACGGAGAACGTTCTGGAGATGGATGGTTGCACAGCAGAGTGAATGTACTTAATGCCACAGACCTGTATTAAACAGGTTTAAATGGTAGCTTTTATGTCATGTGCATTTACCACATTAAAAACAATCTTTAAGTTTGTTAACTGTCAGACACCTACAGACCGTTGATTCATGTGACACAAATTTTGTCTCCTCGTTCTTATTCATCTGTGTCTGGGGTTTAGGTCAGCTCAGGTTCTGATTATGAGATTCTACTCTAACTAGATATGTGGCCTTGACCAAGTCATCTCCCGTTCCCAGTCTTCAGTTGCCTCGCTTATAAAAGGAGAAATTTGGAAAGCAGTGTCTGCTGCAGTCTCTCACAGCTCGGCTCGTGGAGGATTAATAACCACCACCGTTTATTGAAAGTTTGATCTCTGCTGCACATTTTATCAGCATGACCTCATTCCATCCTCCCAAGAATCCCAGGAGGCTGGTCTGATGATCCGTGTGAGAGGAAACTGAGGCTTCGAAAGTTCTGGGACTGTCACGTACAGGGAGCGAGTGGGCTGAGCGGGACTTGGACTTGGGTCTGTGGGACCCCAAGCCCAGGCTGTCAGTGCTGCTCGCTCAGGAAGAATGTCAGAGCCAAGCCACCGGGAGCTTTCTCCCTGGAAAAACTATTAGCCTGGAAAATAAGACCCATGTCCAGCCAGAGTGGTGTCTACTGTGCATTCTCATTCCCCTCAGTGACCATGCTGCAGCCTCACGGGCAGGAAGCGGGACAGGCCAGCTGGTCAACCTGCCAGCTCTCACAAAGTCAGATCTTTACAATAAGTTTCAGAATTTCACCCTAAACTTTTTGAAATCCCCCTCCAACAAACCAGAAACATCCTCATTTCCATGTGATTAAAATATGTATGAGGAAGCATGCATTATTGTTAGATTGTGTTTATTCCTGTTTCCCACCAATAACTAATACAATCAAGAATCCATCTCCTGAGTGTCCAGTCTCTGAAGCAGACATCTGGTAACTTCCAGCCATGCAGTGAAGATTCACTGGCCTTCAGGTATTCTCCAAGTCTGTTTAACCATGACCTTTTCTGTCACCCTTAACCACAGCAATCATTAGGGCTCTTAGCAGGCAGCACATTGGGCAGTCCGTGTTTGCCCAGTGGCCCTCAGCCAGGGAAGCAGGAAAAAAAGAAAGGCAGCAATAATACAACTGAGTATTAGCTGTCTGTGGGACATGGCAAAGCCAAGAAGTACTTACATTTGTTGACTGAAAGCATTGAAATCAACCTAGGAGTTAGACAGCAAAAGAAAATCATCGGAGCATCCATGTGATGATGCTACGTAGACGTTAACAATGAGTCAGATCTCTAATGAAGTAAGTCATCATCCGAAACAGCAGATGAAGCTGTGGAACTTGAAGTTGCGTTGAGCAGTCGTCCTTGCAGACGTGGACACAGATCTGAAAACAGTGCTAAGATCCTTAAACAAAAAGCAGCAAGGCCACAACAAACAGCCTGGGAAAAGAATCGCAAAGAACGCAATAGCGGCGCAGTTCAAATGTAAATACAAGAATCTGAACCCCCATGTGCCTTTCTTCTCAGTACCACAATGGCTACAGCTCCTACCAGGACTCAATGAAGAGGAACTGAAGGCTGGATCAGAACTCTACTGACTAGCATCTGTGCTCTGTTATATTTATTCATGCATAAAATGCTAACCACACACACACACAGACATGCACCTCATCTTTTACTTGAAATTCAAATAGTCTCTTTAAAAAAATTTTATTGGTTTTTTGTTGTTGTTGTTGTTGTTTTTACAGAGAAAGGGGAAGGGGAGAGACAGAGAGAAACATCATTCTGCTGTTCCACTTATCTATGCATTCACTGGTTGATTCTGGTTTGGGTTGACCAGGGATCAAACCCACAACTTTGGTGTATCAGGACGACACTCTAACCAACTGAGTACCCGGCCAGGGCTCAAATATTCTCTTTTATTTCCCTATAAAGTCTATAACTCAAAAGGCCTTTGGTGATACCTTTATAGAAAGCTTTCTGCATTGGATACTAACTACTGAGAACCAAGATCTGTGCCTAGTATGGGTAAAACCAAGTAAGAAACACTGTGTTAATTAATGATAGCCACATAACAAATTACCCCAAGCCTTAGTTACTTAAAGCAACCATTATCTCTCATGGTTCCAGTGGGTCAGAACTGTGGGTCACAGAGGGAGCCTAGCTTCATCTCCGCTCACAGGACTGGGCCTCAGCTGGAAGGCTTGCAGGGTAGGAGCTAGAACAGGGGTGGGCAAACTTTTTGACTCGAGGGCCACAATGGGTTCTTAAACTGGACCGGAGGGCCAGAAAAAAACCATGGATGGAGTGTTTGTGTGAACTAATATAAATTCAAAGTAAACATCATTACATAAAAGGGTACGGTCTTTTTTTTTTTTTTTTTAGTTTTATTCATTTCAAACGGGCCGGATCTGGCCCGCGGGCTGTAGTTGGCCCACAGCTGAGCTAGAATCATCTGAGGGCTTGTTTTTGTGTGACCATTGATGCTGCCTGTCAGCTAAGGGCCTAACTGGACTGTCGTCTGGAACCCCCCACATGACCTCTCCACAATCTGTCCTTACAGAATTCCGCTTTAAAGCTGATTTATGTAGGAATGTGCTCCATGGTACAAAGACTTCATGACCTAGAAAATCTTAGGTGGGTCCTCACAGATAAATGGGGAATATTTGGTGTCTAAAGACATGGTGAGAGATAGAGTTAGAATTGTATGTTGAGGCCAGATTTGAGAGAATCCTAAATGACATGTTCAAAGTATGATCTTTATCCAAGGACACTGAGGAGCCATGGAAGTATTTTCAGCAAAGATGCATTAGGGAAAGGAGAGGCAAGAGGCAGGGAGATTAATTGGGAGCTAATTAAAGTGGTCCAGGTGAGATACATCAGGAGTCTGGACAATGACATCTATCTACGTGTCTGAGCCAACAGCCCATACCATCTGTACCTTTTTGCTCCTGTCTAATTATAAATTCAGTGAGGATTCCCAATAGTTCCAGCATCTAATATGAATAGGTTATGAGACTTAAATATGTACATTTGATATATATATATAGTTTTTATTTGTAATTACACACCTATGCATAAAGCATTTAAGTTTGCCTTAAAATACATTTACTTAACACACAGCTGTGAAGTTTTATAAAGTATTGATTTTGCTTATAAACCCCACAAATTTCCTCCTATACCTTCTCCTTGGACTTATTTTTAGTGGATTACTTGAAGGTATTACGTTGGTCCCTCTGTCCCCCTTTTCTGACTTTGTTTAACCCTTAGCATAAACCAAAATCACTGAGCAAATTATGTCCCTTGATTGATGATTCGGGAGTTCTAGGTATTCATGGGATCAGGGTAGGGGCAGGAGACATGTCACAGACATCTTTAAGAATCTGATGAAAATTCACAGCTTGTATGGGCACCTTGCTGTCTGTCGCAGGAGATGGGAAATCCCTTTCGGGTACTGGCCTGAGTCATACGAATCAGCTGTAAATTGTCGCCTGGATTATGTCAGTGTGGTCACGGGTACTCCTGACCCCTCAAACCAGGGCTTCGTCTGACTAGAGACAGTCGTTCATCTCTTTGAACTTCAGTTTCTCAAGATGAGGGTGGTAATGACGAAATATTGCCTCCTGGGAGCAATGTCCTGATGTGCTGGCCATCTGCTTGGAAATCTGTACTTGCTTGTGTGTGTGATCCAGGCAAGTGTGACCTGTCATTTCAAGTGACCCTGCTGAGGTTGCTTCCACTGCTATGACTTGTAGTTTGGTTTACTCTTAGATTACTTTATTTAAACTCTAATGTAGTAATATAAACACACTTCAGCACAATTTATAGGCTCGCGATTCTTTCTATCATAAATGGCTTTTTTCCCCTCCTTGAAACAAACTCTTGAGTCTAGACTTTGTCAGGTTGATGCATGAGTTTGGGGACTGTTTATACCAAAACCACATACACATTCCAGAAACATGCCTTGTTACTGATCTGAAATAAAGATGATGAGACTTCGACTCATAAAGAGACACCCCAAATCATCTGAAGCTCGAACTTTGACCTATTACTAAAAATAGGCACAAAGAACTCCTCAAAAGTTGCTTTCTGCTTTAAGAAGAGGCTGATCTTTAAAGAGAGATCAATATGAGAGAGAACTTTTTCATGATACAAACTGTTCCACAGATAAAAGGGGCTGAGGATCCTGGCCGGAAGGGTCTTGGGTTCAATTCCTAGTCAAGGGCACATACCTGGGTTGCAGGTTTAATCCCGCCCCAGTTGGGGCATGTGCAGGAGGCAACCAATCGATGTGTCTCTCTCATATTGATGTTTCTCTCTCTCCCTCTCTCCCTCCCTTCCTCCCTTCCACTCTCTCTAAAAAGAAGTGGAAAAAATATCCTCGAGTGAGTGAGGATTAATAACAAAAAGGAATGGGGCTGGGGCATCTCTAAATAGTGACTTTCAGGGGAAATGCTTACACAGAACTAATTGTCCATCTTCAAGAAATGATAGGAAAGGATTCAGCCAACCAATGGGAGAGAAGATGGATTTGGAGGTTCCTTTCCATTCAAATATTTTATCCTAGATTTCTCTAATCTATATATATAAAAGCCTAAGAGACAGGTCGCTATGACACGTGCTGACCACAAGGAAGAAGATGCTCAACGCAGGAGCTGCCCCCAACCTGCAGGTGCCCCGATCGCCCATGGGCCCTGCCAGCCAACCTTCTGGTCCCTCCCCCCGGCCAGCAGGCCCCGATCGCCTGATCAGGGCCTGACGGCCAAACTTCCGGTCCCTCCCCCTGGCTGGCAAGTCCCAATCTCCCAATTGGGGCCGGCCCTGGGCTGGGACGGGGAACCTGGAGTGGGTGAAGGCGGATGCGGGCGGCAAGGGAAGGAGAGGGGGAGGTGGGGAACTGCACAGTGGTGGCACACGGACAGGACAGCGAGGGAAGGAGGAGGCGGGGAGGCGGGGAACCTGATTGGCCCTGATCGCCAGCCAGGCCTAGGAACCCCACCCGTGCACAAATTTCATGCACCAGGCCTCTAGTAAGCCTATAAAGATGAAAGCAGGATTATGTGACTGACTCAGTCCTAAAGAGCAGGTCTTTGCAAACAGTGGTTGTGGTGATCCTACCATGAGTAACGTGTTGGGGTGACGGTGGTTGCCTGTGTGGTGGTACACTGGGTATATTAGGCCAAGTGTGTAGTCCAAAGAACACATTTCAAAGCTTTTAAAACAAACTGAAATCAATGAATCAGCCTTCAGCAACTTCTCCTTTCTCGGCTGAGAAAACAAACCTAGAAGTTGTAAAATTGACCTAGCTGGCCTGTCATAGACTGCCGGCCACTGGGAGGAGGATTCCAGGCAAGGCCAGGCCTGGAGCAGTGAGGAAGGCGGGGAGTTCTGGTCCTTCCGAAGGGACTGACCTTCACGGCATGCTGACAATCAGGCCAGTGCTAATGTCCATGAAGAGAATCAGCCCCCGAAGCTCGATGGTCTGTACTCATCACAAATAAGCCTAATGCTGTTACCTGGTTTCCTCAGAACCTCACCTGGATGGAGAAAGTTCAGAAGCTGTGTTTTCTCATTAAAAGGGCGACCTACATATATACACACAGATGGATTTCTTCTCTGTGTGCTAAACATACTGTCTTCTATGTGCTGCCAACTCATATCCTGGACTATGGTGGACAGATTTTGCTTTTGTCTTCCTGGTATCCAATCTCCTATTTGTAGAAACAACACCTTTTCCTTTGCAGAACCACATCTCTCTACTCTTGGGTGGTTCTGGCTCCGGGTCTGAGCTAGTGACCCACGTCTGCCAGTCACTAGGATGGGTTTAGGGATGGATATGTGACCTAAATTAGTCCCAGCCGGTGTGGCTCAGTGGTTGAGTGTCAACCTGTGCACCAAGAGGTCGCTGGTTCAAATCCCTGTCAGGGCACAGGTCCGGGTTGTGGGCTTGATCCCCAGAAGGGGGCGTGCAGGAGGCAGCCAATAGATGTTGATGTTTCTCATGAATGTTTCTATCTCCCTCTCCCTTCCTCTCTCTCTTAAGAAAAAAAAAAAGAACAAGATTAAAGAAAGAAATGTGACCTACATTGGGCTGGTGGAAGCCAATCCTAGGACTTGGAGGGAAGGGAGGTTTTGGAGAAACAAAGGACGCGTTTTCCCACCGAGGTTGCTGAGTTTGCTGAGTTGGTAGGAGTGAGTTTAAAGCTGCCAGGGTACCACCTGGACATGGGCATCTTGAGAATGAAGCCAACAGAAAAGAAAGAAGGCTGAACGACTGAGAAAGGACATATCCTGACGACACTTGTTTAAGTCCCTGGATTCAATCATGACAAAAGCTGAACCATTTCTTACACTTTTCAGTTACCCAGCCAATAAAAACACTTTTTTTTTGTTTTTACATTGTGCCTTTTTGAGTTAAATTTCTATCACTTGCTATCTCAAGAGACTTAATAAACTAGAGCAAATGCCGAGGTATAATATGCGCTAAGAAGGGCTCAGTCCCACCTCCAGGGCCACGAGCCAGGGCCTGGGCGGGGCTGCCTTGAGCAGGCCCAGTGAGAAAGGTTCCGGTTGGAGACTTTCTGATTCGTGCCTTAAAATTTTATTGTCTGGGCTTTGGAAATAGAATTGTGTTTTTTAAAATATTATTTGCTTTCCAGGAGGGAAGACTCATAAATCATTGGGAGTTTGGTCTTTGTAGTGATTTTGAAAAAAACAAGTGGTCCAGCAGGTGACTCCCAGTGCATCCTTGAGGATTAGCATGTCATAAGAGCACCGAGATACAGTTATCTTTTTAAAATATCACTCATGTTAACTTGATTTCTTGCATTTGCTGGAGTAAAGCAGGTATGCATGGTCTCAAGTAAATTCAGTTGGGGTCTGGGCTGTCCATTTCTTCACCCCTGGCAGCTCATGCATCGGAAGAGTTCACTGTTCTCAGTTTATGATCAAGTATGGAAAACTCAAGACAATTATCTCATGCTAGGATCTAAGGGAACCGGTTGGCCACATTGAACATTTGGAAGTTTGTCTCCTCTGAGAGATTATAGAAGTTCCAATTCACTTTACTAAGTATACAGATTTCATTTGCATCCAATTAAATTAAGCAGCCGGGTAGAACCTGGAGCGTGTGATATTAACTCATTAATTCAGGCATCAAGTGGGAGGTTATGCACAGCCGTCACCCAGATGAGTGAATTTAAATTGCTCTAATCTACAAACTAGAGCAAACTCTCTGTAGTCTGAAAGCTTAGAAACATTTCCTTTGCAACATCCAGACTTCATGCTGGTGCCCCACGTTTTAGAAGAATGCTTTTCAAGGAGGGAGTGACGTGATCAGTTTTACATTTTAGGAAGACCATTGGGAGGCTGCCCAAGGGATGGGCAATTAGAGCAGATGGGGCAAGAAGGCAAGTTTTGATCGTCCAATCGAAAAATGACAAGAAGGTGACTCGGAATAATGGAGAGGGTAGCGGAGAGACATCTGTTTAGCAGGGCACTAAGTAGGGAGTAGTAACTCCCCCCTTCCCCGCCCTCCCCCCCCCCCCCCCCCCCCACGTAAAAAGAAATGTCGACCCACAACCTGTGAATGTGGTCTTATTTGGAAAAGGGGGCTTGCCAGATGTAATTAAGTTAAGGATCTTGACATGAGATTAACCAGGTGTATTTGTCCATTTGGCACCCATTCATCACGGGACCAATTATATTCACTATATTTTCTTACTTTCTGTACTCTTGATGCTCTGGCCTTTGGGATCCTTACAGACCCAGGGAGAGACTCCTCAGGCAAGATAATAACAACTTGCCCAGCAGCATACCTTTCATAGGCAAATTAACCAATCCGGAGCCTATAGCCCCAGCCACCCCCTTATCTAGCTCTCTCACACCAAGCCAATGTTCCTCTGCCCTAAACCACCCCATGGCAGTGGAGAGAAGAGACATTGGCAGAAGGCTGGGTGAGTGATCAACTGGCATGATCGTGAGATGTGGGATGACGTGTGGGTAGAACTGTGTCCCCCCAACATTCCTAAGTTAAAGTGCCAACCCCATCCAAAACCTAAGAAGATGACCTTATTTGGAAATATGGCCTTTACAGAGGTAATCACGTTCAAATGGGGTCATGAGGATGGGCCCTAATCCAATAGGACTGATCATTATAAAAGAGGAAATGTGGACACAGACATGCATAGAGGGAAGACAATGTGAAGAGACTCAGGGAGAAGACGTCCATCTACAAGCCAAGGAGAGAGGCCTGGCACAGATCCTTCCCTCACAGTCCTCGGAAGGAACCAAGCTGACACCTTGATCTCGGACTTGTAGCCTCCAGAGCTGTGAGACTATCAATTTCTGTTGGTTCAGCTGCCCAGTTGTTGATAATTTGTTAAGTTGGCCCCAGCAAACGAATACAGGGGATCCACAGAGCAGCCTTCTACCCATCCCTGGAGTTTGCAGAAACATGGACTGCTCATTAACATAGTTAAAAGAACTAGCTTGAGGCAAGGAATTGATTGATCTGGTTCTCTCACACTTTGTCCTTTTCCTTTTTTCCCCTCCTGGCAAATAAAGACTTGTTTACAGCTAGCCTACAGTCCGATGATGAAGAGGGTGGGGAGGGAAGACATCAAAGGCGAAGCACACACTGTTTTGTTACTTGAGCAATATGCTGTGTGAGGCACTCCTACCCTCCAAGGGCCAGAAGAGTCAAGGCCTACCTTGTCTTTAGGGAGGGTTGAGTATGTAAGCTGGGGAGGACTTAGCCATTTGGCTAAAGACCATCCTGAATGTCTAGGCACACGCCTCTGGTGTTTTCATTCCTGTAACTCTGGCTGCTTTACCACATTTCACTTGGGTCCAGTATCCAAAAGTAGACCATTCCTGTGAAACCCGAATGGTGTAATGCAAAGATGCAATTACCATTCATTTGCATGGGAAATTTTTTGAGTATTGCCAGGATGCAAAAATAACCTACCAAAATCCTATCAAATAACACATAAAACCTAAAATATGCTAACATATAAGTAAAAGCAGGAGTGATATGATAGATACCTGCCTGTATAAAGTAGAAATAATGTACTTCCATGTAGTCCCACTTAACGTGTGTGCAGCCTCTAACCATCCACTGCAAACCAACGCTGAATGCTGTTTTTAATTCTTTCACAAAAGCAAAAATCCTCTTTGAATTTTTTTACTTTAAATATTTTTTTTTTATTTTTCAATTACAGTTGACATACAATATTATATTAGTTTCAGGTATGCAACCCAATGATTAGACAGTATAGAACTCACTAAGTGATCCCCTCAATAAATCTAGTACCTCTCTGACTGCATATATAGTTATTACATTGAATGTGGTCAGTTTCTCACCATCATAAGTCAGGACGGTCTGTACGGCAGAGAACAAAACCTAGATCTGCCCTAAACTAGCTTCCAGCTTCTCAGAAGAAGAGATGGACTGGTAAGCAGCCGATCACGGGAAAACACGGCCACGGTGCTGTTCGTAGAAGGCCACACTTCAGGAGTGCACACCGGAATGGCCTGACCTAATCGGGGGCCCGTGGGGTCAGGGAAGTAACATCTAAGATGAGGCCTGACTGTGGGGACGTAGCTGTGTGAAGGTGGCAGAGAGAACAGCGTGATCATGGCTCTGGAGTTAAGAGAAAGAGAGAGCAAGGCACGTGAAGGACTTCCGAGTAGGACAGGAAGCCTGGGGTTTCTGGTAGTAGAGGTGCTGGGGGTACCAGGAGGGGAGTCTTCAGAGGAGGCTGGAGAGGTTAGGAGGGGCCAGATCATGGGGGCTTATACGCAGAGAGGGCCCAGCTTGGCCCGGTCACCCCCATTTCCAGTATAATTATGAATAAGGTCACTCACTAACGTATCCTGATTTGGACAATCAATTATACAGACATATCAGCTGTATACTATTGACTAAGAATTTGGGCCTATCTACCTATTGCATTGAAAATGAATATACCACATACCTGAGAAATATTAAGATGATGAAATAGATAGGATTTAGATTAGACCTGGGAGGGGAGGGGTCCAGGTGTGTCCATATGTAACTGACAAGATGCTGTCTGTGGTTCTACATCACTAATCAGTTGGGTGTTTTGTTTTGTTTTATTTTGTTTTAATTTCTAATGAAGATTCACCCTAATCCCCTGGCTGGTATGTGTGGTTCAGTGGTTGAGCACTGACCTATGGTCACTGTTAGATTCCCGGTCAGGGCACATGCCCAGGTTGCTGGCTTGATCCCCAGTGGGGGGCACAGGAGGCAGCTCATCAATGATTCTCTCTCATCATTGATGCTTCTCTCTCTTCCTCTCCCTTCCTCTCTGAAATCAACCATATATATATATTTTAAATATATATATATATATATATTTTTTTTTTTTTTTTTTTTTTAAGATTTCCCCTATTCTAGACCCCCTCAGAGGAGCTGGGAACAGGCAGGATTAACAAGCCTCCCAGGTAAATGTCCTGCACACGCGGTATGGAAACCAGGGGCTGAGGCTGAGCCTGAGTGTGGCCGGGGAGTGGGGAGGACAGCAGCTTTGCTCTGGGCCCGATGGGGGCTGCTCTGGGCCTCCAGAGGCAGAGTGGATGTCAGCCCTGGGGGTGGGAGAGAACACACAGTAAGAGCCATAAAAAAATAAATAGCCCCTCACACTCAGTGTGTTGTGCTGAGAGAAAGGGGAGAGAGTGGAGGAAAGAACAACAGGAAGAAGGAAGGACAGGCCACGGCGGGGGCGGGGGCCGAGGGTGTTTGGTCCTGGGGCAGGAAGTGAGAAGCCAGGAGTGTCCCAGCAATGCAGGATGTCCCCGCACATTCCTTTGACTCAAGGGCCTCCTGCATCCTGTACAGGCTCCGAGGGGACACCAGCCCTCCCTGCGCTCTCCCCACCAAACCACCCTCCCCAGAGCCCGAGACAGACCTGCCTGCCAATGGCAGTCATGCCTCTGGGTCCGAGAGACTCATTCTGGGGGGAGAAGAAAAGAATTAAGGGGTGGGGAGAGGAAAAAAAAGAAAAGTCAAATTTAGTCCTGTCGTCGATTTGCCAGGAAAGGGAAAGCCAGATAAGGCCCCGGGGATGGAGGCGCCCTGTGCGCAGGGCTCTCAGGGCCACACCTCCTCCACGCTGACTACACCCTGGCCTCCGTGTCAGCAAAGGGCTGGTGGTCTCCCCGCCCATCAGCACAAGGAAGATACTTGCTGGCGGGTTTCTTTTTCTTTTATTTAATTTAATATGTTTTTATTGATTTCAGAGAGGAAGAGAGAGGGAGAGAGAGATTGAAACAATGATGAGAGAGAATCATTGATCGGCTGCCTCCTTCATGCCCTGCACTGGGGATCGAGCCCGCAACCCAGGCATGTGCCCAGACCGGGAATCAAACCATGACCTTTTGGTTCATAGGTCGATGCTCAACCACCGAGCCATGCTAGCTGGGCGCTGGCGGGTTTCCTTGTGTGCACTAGCACTTGGGCACTGACTATGTTTGGCTAAAGCAGTGGTTCTCAACTTTGGCTGCCCATTAGAATCACCTGGGAATCTTTTTAAAATCCTGATTTCTGGGCCTCATCTTCCGGAAATTCTGTTTCTTTGTTATGGGGTGGGGCCACAACATTAGTAACAAAGAAACAGAATTTCCGGAGGATGAGGCCCAGAAATCAGGATTTTAAAAAGATTCCCAGGTGATTCTAATGTACAGCCAAGGTTGAGAACCACTGGGCTAAAGGCTGTCGATATTTTCATTCATTTTGGCTCTCCTCATATAACATAATCACCTCCTATTATTGTTGATTGTTCTATCTCAGGACCATTTCAAAAGTCTCTGCATTCTTTCTCAAATGCAGACCCCAAGTAGCCACAGGATCTCATCTACTCCACGCCCATCTACTCCATCTACTTAGTTGCTGGACTTTGATACTGTTTTAGGACACTGTTGCTTGTGTTCAGCTGATGGCTGACAGAGAGCAGCCAGCTTCTCAGCCATGTATTATAAACTGAAGACGTTCTTCCTCCTTTTGTGTCTGGGTAGCTTTGCTCTTCACTTACCTGAGCTGGGTTTGTCAAATAGTATGGATTTCAACATTTCCCCACTGTGTTTCTCAGAGCTGAAGTACTGTCATAGGTTTCGAGTTCATGATCCAATGAGGTGGGAGGGAAAATGTAACCCCATCCGCCCAATGGAGATTTGCAATAATCCAGTATGGAAAAGGCTCTGACAAGTCCTGCAGTTGTCTAATTCAGATTCCCCTGCTTCCTAGCTTACGCCTGGCACTCCAACCCCCAGCATCATGCTAACCCCTTCCCAGACCCATCTCCCTAAATCCTCCATGTGGCAAAATAACACTCCCCACCATGTGGTTAATGACAAGTTTCAGATTTTATTTTCCCCCCCAAATGAAATGTCTTCATTGCTTTTTCTAATTATTATTACTAATACACTCACTGCTATTATAAGTCACATACTAGTTATAGACAACATAGAGAAGCAAATGAATTAAAAACACCCACTCTCTCAAGGAAAACCACTGTTGACATTCCCTTCTAGATTTTTCTATGTACTTATATATAATACATGTACTTATTTCTTGGGGGGTGGGGGTATTCAGTTTTCACATTTTATGTACTTACATTTAAATTTCACCATTAGCCGAACCGGTTTGGCTCAATGGATAGAGCATCAGCCTGCGGACTCAAGGGTCCCGGGTTCGATTCTGGTCAAGGGCATGTGCCTTGGTTGCGGGCGCATCCCCACTGGGGGGTGTGCAGGAGGCAGCTGATCGATCTCTCTCATCGATGTTTCTAACTCTCTATCCCTCTCCCTTCTTCTCTGTAAAATAATCAATAAAAATATATTAAAAAATAATAATAATAAATTTCACCATTAAATACTGAGCCTAAGTATATGCTGACTTTATGTCCAGATTTTTGAAATGCAAAGATAAATGGACATATGGCTTTAAGGATATGATATATTAGACATTGTAGAATCTATAAAACAATTAGAGAATGTAGGGGGTGGGAAAATTCTGTCTATATACATTTATACATTTAGTGGTGCAGGTAACCTCTACAGGGACAGGAAGACATATGTAAAACATTGGGTTGCAATTGGAAGACAAACCCTGTTCAGAACTAAACTAAGAGGCCCCGGGTTGCTGACGGAATCTCCCCTCGACTTCAGATTTTAGACAAAGGAAGGGACTTTTTGTCACTATACAGAAACCGCCGAATTGTACAAAATCCCAGTTAGGAGAAACAGTAGCAAGAGGATAGATTAGGAGATCGGCTCATGCCCACTTGGGTTGCGGGGGGCTGGCCGTTCTGAAGGGAGTGGGAATGGCTACAGGCTGGAAATCTGGTGGGATGTTTCGGGTCAAGTCCAGGACCTGGGGGTGCGCACGGCGGGCTGGAAACTCAGGTCTACAGGCGGAGGGTTGGTGCATTCCTCCAAAGTCCTTGTTTTCCCAACGAGTTCCTAAAATGCTTTCCTCAGACAGGGTACTCAGGTATTTTTTTAATGAGCTCATCCCATAGTGTATTTTTATACAAGTAAATTGGTAACATCTTTTCACATCGATAGTTACGTTTCTGTAATGTTGTTTTAATAGCTACACAGGATGCTTTTGTGTGGCTCACCCTCCTTGATTTAATTGATCCCCTATGGTGACACAGTCAGATTGTTTCCAACTTTCCTTTATTCCAAACAGCACCGTGGTGGTGAACGTATTTAGGGTTCAGTCCTTGGGTGTTTTCTTAGTTCTCCCCTCAGGATAGACTCCGGAAGTAGGAGTATGTTTCTTTTAGCACGGTGCTGAGGTCATCAGTGTAGACAGAGAGGGCACGTCCAGGGCGTGGGAGTGGACAGGATTCAGCAGACACTAGTACAGCTAGTGTCCCCCCTCTCAGGTGAACTCAAAAGCCTCATGATGATTCTGCTAATTTCTCCAAGCTTGGTGGCTTAAAACAGCAGACATTTATTCTCTCTGTTGTGGAGGCCACAGGTCTGAAGTCACGGGCTCCGCGGGCCACAAACCCTCTGAAGGCCCGAGGGGAGAATCCATTTCTGGTCTCTCTCCGCTGCTGGGGCTCGGCATTCCTTGGCTTGTGGCTGCATAGGTCGTGTATCTGTCTTCACGGGGCTTTCTCCTCTCCTCTCTGCATCTGCATCTTCTCTTCTGTCTCCTACAAGGACGCGTCATTGGATTAGAGCCCACCTGGATAAGCCAGGATGATCCCAGGTTGAGATTCTTAATTTCGTTACATCAGTCAAGACCTTTTTGCTAAATAATTGCAGGTCCCAGGGGTTAAGGCAAGGGCGTACCCTTTGGGAGGGGCACCATTTAACCCTTTGGTTCTTCCAGACCACGAGGAGTGATTTTCAAATTGGTACACACATACATATACATATGCTAGTAGTGGACTCTCTTTGAAAATGCAATCTTGCCCAGCCAAGTGGCTCAGTGGTTGAGTGTCAACATATGAACCAGGAGGTCATGGTTTGATTCCCAGTCAGGGCACATGCCTGGGTTGTGGGCTCAGTCCCCAGTGTGGGGCGTGCAGGAGGCAGCCGATCCATGATTCTCTCATCATTGGTGTTTCTTTTTTTCTTTTTAAAAATTCTTTATTGTTTAACGTATTACCTAAGTCTCCTTTTTCCCCCCATTGACCTCTCCCTGGCCACTCCCACCCCCCATCATCATTGATGTTTCTATCTCTCTCTCTCTCCCTTTCCCTTCCTCTCCGAAATCAATAAAAATATGTAAAAAGCCCTAGCTGGTTTGGCTCAGTGGATAGAATGTCAGCCTGTGGACTGAAGGGCCCAGGGTTGGATTCCAGTCAAGGGCACATGCCCAGGTTGTGGGCTCGATCCCAGTGGGGGGTGTGCAGGAGGCAGCCAATCAATGATTCTCTCATCATTGATGTTTCTATCTCTCTATCTCTCTCTCCCTTCCTCTCTGAAATCAATAAAAGTATATTTTAAAAACATATACATATATATGTAGAATAAAATGTAATCTTAGGTGGAACCCCAATATGTGAGCAATAAATTCGAGCTGTGTGGCTGAGGTGGGGTGCAGGGGAACAGCGTGCAAGAGCACACCCTAGGTCAAGGACAGTGGGCAGGAGGGACTCAAGGACTCAAGCCCTTGCTGTCCCTGTAAGGAGGTCAGAGGGAGGACCAAGATGTACTTGCTGTCCTGGGGGAGATCTTTGTCCCCTCCCTTTCTTATCTGGGTCTCAGCCTGCACAGCCCCGACAGCTTCAGCCCAGAAGGACCAGGCCCCCCTGCATGTGATCAGCTGGACAAGAGCGAGAACCACATGGAGGTCTTGATCTACAGTTTTCTGAAAAGCAAATCACTCGCATATCTCAGCCAAAGTCCTCAGAGGACATTCCTGAGTTTCAGTGGGAGGAAAAATGAGTTGCTTTCTGAGCGCTTTCAGCGTGTTTCTGGACTGGTGAACGTTACAATATGCTGCAGTGTTACAGCCTTATCTCTTGGCGGGGCCTGAGTGTCAAACACAGGCTGTCCCTGAACTCTCCAATGACCGTGTTCCAAAAGTTCATTTGTAGGTGAGTTATTTGCAACTTGGCGAGTCTTTCTCTCTATATTCCAGGCTAGAGCTCCCAAAGCCTGCTGATTTCTATTGTAAGCAGGATAGAGCGTATGATGGTTCCCTGACCTTGACTCTGGGCCTCACAGTACTCCCAAGCTCTGAGCCTTGGGCTCTACCGGGCCTGAATGCAGGGCTGGACGGGAGAGGAGGAACGAGGCCTCGAGCCCCAGGGGCCAGCAGCCATGGGCACTGCTGGGGAAGGCACCAAGGATGACAGGGTCGGGAAATGAGACTGTCACCGCAGGGGTGACTGCGAAGGGCCACAGCTATGCATGCGTCCAGACATAAGGCCTGGAAGGCCAGCCTCCCTGCACGTTGCTGTCTGACTAGTAAGGACTCAGAGGCTGTGCGTGGGAATGGATTTGGAAGGTGTCACAACGCTGCCCTTTATTCTCTTACGTTCTGAAGGCTAGAATTTGAGATCGAGGCAGAGCCCTGCTCTCTCTCCTACTCTGGTTGTCCCTGCAGTCCCTGGGGTAGGCCCATCTTAAGAAGAGACTTCATGGCATGGCTCAGTGGTTGAGCCTCGACCTATGAACCAGGAGGTCATGGTTCAATTCCCGGTCAGGACACATGCCTGTGTTACGGGCTCTATCCCCAGTGGGGGGTGTGCAGAAGGCAGCCAATCGATGATTCTCTCTCATCATTGATGTTTCTATCTCTCCCTCTCCCTTCCTCTCTGAAATCAATAAAAATATATTTTTTTAAAAGGGAACTTCCACGACCAAACGCTCACAATGCAGGTGTGATGTGGACAAATACAGGAATTGGTGGGTTCATTTACCACCTGGGATTTGACTATTACACCTTTATTGAAACCTAACATTGTATTGAGATTTCTGTTTTGTTCTGGTTGGTTTTGTTTGCTTGTTTGCTTTGCAGAGGACCATAGAACTTAGTGGTCAAGCTAGACCGTTGACTTAGATCAAGTTCACAATCAGCTGAAATCTCTGAGCTTTTTCATAACAATTTCTCTTAAAGAACATCTCCTGCCCTAGCCAGTCTGGCTCAGTGGATAGAGCGTCAGCCTGTGGACTAAAGGGTTCTGAGTTCAATTCCAGTCAAGGGCATGTACGTCGGTTGCAGGCTCAATTCCCAGCCCTGGTCGGGGTGCATGCAGGAGGCAATCAATCTATGTGTCTCTCTCACTTTGGTGTTCCTCTCTCTGTCTCTCCTTCTCCCTTCCACTCCCTCTTTTTAAAAAAAATCAATGGAAAAATATTCTCTGGTGAGGATTAACAAAATTTAAATAAATAAATAAATAAATAGAACATCTTCCACTCATTACTACATTTTTTTCCCTTTTGAGCTCCTGCATATTGATTCCTATTAAATTTCATCTAATTGCTCTCAGTCCTTCGATACAACTCACTCAGACTCTTGTGAATCTTGATCAGCCACTCCTGCATTAGCCATCCAACCCAACTCTGGGTCCTCTGCCTTCCAGCAGAAAAGAGAAGGAAGAAAGACAACCAATATTTATAATATTTATTAAGACTCTACTAAGGTGGACTAGACTGTTGTTTCATTGACGTCAACACACAGAGAAAAGTGCAGAAACATAAATGTAGAGTTCAATGAATTATCACAAAGCAAATGCCTGAGTAACCACCCATGTCAAGAAAGAGAACATTAAGCCTGGAATGTTTTAATAAGCATTTTTTCTCTTTAAATCCTCAGACCTACTTGGTAATTATTATTAAACCTGGTTTACAGATGATGAAACAGACTCAGAAAGGTGGACTGGCATGACCAGCATCCCACAGCTGAGAAATAATAGAGCACAGACTGACTCCCCACACGGTGCTCTTCCCACTGCTGACCCTGGACTTGGAGAATGAGAGATGTGGCCACCTGCCCAGTTGAAGTGGGTAGAAAAGCATCCCGAGCAGAAGAAACCAGGAGAACAGGTGGGAGGCATGGACCAGGCAGGTAGTTCAACATTCCTGGAGCACAGGCTCCTGGGAGGAGAATAGTGGTTGGAGATCGGTCCAGAGTTGGTGGATAGTCTCACAAATCCGGATGTCCTTCCACATCAGTGGAAAAGCCACTGAAGCTTTTGAGAACTTTGTTTTAGGATAAAATAACTCATTTTAAACCATGGCATCCTACCAGGACCATCCTATCAGGTTGGAAGACTGTTCGAACTCCTATTGCGTAATCAGGGTTTCTGGAAGTCTTGGAAAATTGAGACCTGGGACCTCAGGGAATTAGATGTTTTAGGGTTAGAAGGAATAGGAGGAAATGACAGGATAAACCCTGAGGAGGCAGCTTACGGGGCTGAAGACGGCCGTGCCTCCGGCCAAGAAGAGCATGGCTGTTACAAGTTGAAAAGGTAACATTGTCTCAGCCTTTCAAGTAAATGACTAAAGTGGTGGTAGTAAAGTAACATGTCAACCTCGAGCTAAGTCACTTCACCTTGATATCAACCAGTGAACAGGCAAGATTTATTATAGCAGCGTGTGTCTAACACTCGGTAACATGGGCTGGCGGACTCCCATAGGGACCATTTCTCTTTAGGCTAGTGTGGAGATTAGTCACTTCCCATGCAGGTTAGGGGACTGATCTAGCAAAGGAAAGAAAGAAATGGGCATATCTTTGACTACACAAAAAACAGGGACCAGTCACCTAATAGTTCTGGTGTGTTTAGCAGTTTACAGCTTGTGGGAGTACGTGGAGACCAGCCAAGCGAGAACAGTGAAGGTTATCGATTCAGAGCTTGCTACAGCAGGAGAGTCGGCCACTGTCACTTGCATTTGGCAGAGACTCAAAGGCAGGCCAAGGAGAGGGAAGGCTTTAGGTGTGCACTGATGGAGGCTTAGGTATAGAAGCTGGAGGCAGCTACCTAGAAGTAGGACGTCCTATGTGATTGGTTAGGGATGCCTATGTGGCTTTCTCTGGTCCTAAGTTGGAAACTGGATAAAAGCTAAAGAAGCTCTCAGTTGTTAAGCAAGTCCTGGCCATTTGGGGCCAGTTGTTACAGAAGTTATTGCTTCCTGGATTGTTACTAGAAGTAAAAGTTTTGGGTTCTTATAAGTCTGACCCAATGGCTGGCTTCCTGGGCTGTTTATTGTAGATAACAGGTGGATTTCCTGGGCAAGTTGCTATAGGTTGTGAGTTCTAGTGTTAGATGTAGTCTGGCCATCATCTATTTATATATTCAATCTCTCATAATGAACTAGGTGAAGAAATGATTTTTTTTATGTGAGTGGGCAAAACAATAAAGGCAGATGAGTGGGACAGGGAGAAAACTTCATGATGATGGGTGGGAACCACCTTTGAGAATAATACAACCTTTTTAAAATATATATATATGTTTGTATTGATTTTTAGAGAAAGGAAGGGAGAAGGAGAGAGAGAGAGAGAAACATCAATGTAAGAGAGAAACATTGATCAGTTGCTTCCAGCATGCATCCAGACTGGAGACCAAACCCACAACCTGGGCATTGTGCCCTGACCAGGAATCAACCTTTTGGTGCACAGGACAACGTTCAACCAACTGAGCCACACCAGTCAGGGTGATAAGACACAACTTTTTTTTTTTAATATATTTTATTGATTTTTTACAGAGAGGAAGGGAGAGAGATAGAGAGTTAGAAACATCGATGATGAGAGAAACACCGATCAGCTGCCTCCTGCACATCTCCTACTGGGGATGTGCCCACAACCCAGGTACATGCCCTTGACCAGAATCGAACCTGGGACCTTTCATTCCGCAGGCCTACACTCTATCCACTGAGCCAAACCGGTTTCGGCAACACACAACTTTTTAAAAGAAGAAGCAAAAATCCTTTGTGACCAGAGCCCAGGAGGGAAAGAGATAAGTGATGGTGATGAAGAGATGGGCTGGGTCATGAAGGGCCTTGAACACATGACCGAGGAGTTGGAATTTATGCTGAAGGCAGTGGAGAACCAAGAGCTTTCTATCAGAGTTAATGGAGGTTCCGAGGTGTGATTTTATAAAGGTATATCTGGAGATAAATATAAAACACCAACCTAAGCGTATTATTCCCCTGCTTAACTGTCTGGAATGATCTCTCCCTCCCTCCCTTCTCTGTCCAATAAACTGACCTTCATCCTAAATTCAGCATCGTTTTCTCTGTGAAGTTCTCTGAGACCTTCTAGGGTTGAGTTAATCAGTCCCTTTTGGAAGCTTAGGGTACTTCCTGTTCTCCTAGTCACAGCACCTATCTCACCAATAGAATTTGGATTCCTGGATGACCTCCCTCATTAAAGAGTTGTCCTGAGCGGAGGACTGTGCTTTATTCATCTTTGTACTTCCACTGATCAGCAGAGTGCCTGGGAGGCGGGGGCATTCCAGTGCAGGCGCTGCTGCAGTCGTTGGCTGGGCTAGAGGATGACTGACGAACGGAGACACTGGATGCAGAGGCGGGGCTGGAGGCAGTGGGGGCTGAACGAGGGTGGTAGTGATAGGAGTGGAGCTATTTAGGACAGCAGCCCCTAAATCCAGGTAGTCATCAGATCACAGGTTGGAGGATGGGAGGGACTTTAAATGAAGCTCCTCAGGTCATTTCTAGATTCACTGGCTCAGAATCTCCAGGATGGGACCTCAAAGCTGAATTCACTTAGTTTCCTCAGATAATTCTGATATTCAGCCAAGTTAGGGAACCCAGTGGTCAGTCGTAGGTAATAATACAATAGCTAACATTCAGATGACTCACAGAAGGCCAGGATAGAGGGAAAAAGAAAGAGTTGTCTAGGCCTAGACTTGGTCATCAAGGAAGATGATAATGCCATTAACTGAGGGAGGGAGTGTTGGAGAAGGCAGGGGGCGGGTGTTAAGTTGCTTTTGCTCAAGTTGGGTGTGAGGTTCCCACTTGTATCCAGATGAAGATGTCTGTTCAGCAGCTGGAAATTAGGCCTGGTGCTCAGTAGAGCCATCCGTCACTTACAACCTTGAGAATTTGACGTTTTGGTAAGAAAAAAATTATACTCCCATAATCACTCTGTTCTCTGTAGTTTAGCAGAGGGTGATAAAAGTTGCTTTTACTTTCTTTAACTGATTTAGCCAAACAATCAGTACCAACAAATAGAAATAGATAAGTACGTTTAACGTGCTCACTGTCGTCCTGGAGTGAATTAGCATTTGTGAAGTTGCTTATTTCTCATAGTTAAATAAATGCTTTAAAAGAAATGAAAGGAAAGATATCTTTGCTAAAATATGGTCTTTAAAAATGGTTGCTTTTAAACTTGAGTTAATGTTACTAATTGACTTTAAAGTCTGTTTTTATACATAAATCCTAGATGCATAATTAAATATTAGATGCCAACTCCCATCCCAAAAGGACAAAAGTCATGTATGCAAAAACATCTGACCTAATCAATTTTCAGATGAATTTAAAATTACGCCCTAACCGGTTTGGCTCAGTGGATAGAGCGTCAGCCTGCGGACTGAAGGGTCCCAGGTTCGATTCTGGTCAAGGGCATGTACCTTGGTTGCGGGCACATCCCCAGTAGGGGACATGCAAGAGGCAGCTGATTGATGTTTCTCTCTCATTGATGTTTCTAACTCTCTATCCCTCTCCCTTCCTCTCTGTAAAAAATCAATAAAATATATTTTAAATAAATAAATAAATAAATAAATAAATTCAAATTTAGTAAATGTCATGAGTCGGTGCTCAGAACATTTATAGTAGCCTATAGTTAGGAAATTATCTTTGGGTTTCATCCACCAACGAGAGATAACCATCACTTACACCTTGTGTAAGGCATTCTATGCATATTTGCACATGCAGATTTCTGTATGTAATTTTACATGCATATAGAATCATACCATATATGCTTTCCTATAATCCTGCTCTTGGCTGTTTATATTTTTCTTGACTGCCAATTTCACTGCCTACCCAGGTCGTACTTTCATACAATCTCATTTACTTACTATTCCCGGCGGGGACACCAGTACATGGGCTACATATGCAAATGATTAACTAGTAGTTTGTTGTTTTTATGGCAAACCACATAGCGTGGGCCGACAGAGGGGCCTCACTGGGGAGGGCACGTCCAGAGCCTATTGTCTCAGCCCTGAAGGAGTCTTGAAAAAGACACACAATTTTGTGAGAAATACATTCATGTTGATTGTATTTACTTAGTTCCTCTCACTTTACTCATTTTGTTTCAGAAACTTTCTAAATAGGAAAACATGAGACAATGAAGAGGGATATTTGGGAGAGATGCTGATCACCCAGTGCAATCCTAACAGCTGAGACCAGTATTCATTGAGCAGCTACTATGATCCAGGCACAGGATTAGGCACACAAAGATGATGAAGGCCAAAACATGTGCCCTTGCCCTAGAGGGAAGCTTAAACTTACCCTGCATAAAATGAGCTAGACATTCATCTATGATTCTACCACTCAGAAATGCTACTATACACATTTTAGTGCAGGTCATTCCAGATACAATAGTTATGAAAGTTAATACTTAGGGATCACTTTTTTAAAAAATAGGTTTTTACTAGAGGCCCAATGCACAAAATTCGTGCAAGAGTAGACCTTCCTTCCCCCAGCTGCCGGCACCAGCTTCCCTCCGGCCACCTGCAGGCACCCAGGACCCGGGCTTCCCTCGCAGCCCCGGCATTGTCTGTAAGGTCGTCCGGTCTAATTAGCATATTACACTTTTATTATTATAGATTGATTTTTTTTTTCCTGAGGAGAGAGCAATAGAAACATCAACAATGAGAAAGAATAATCAATTGGCTGCCTCTTGCACACCCCCTACTGGGGATCGAACCAGTGACCCTCTTGGTTCATGGGTCGATGTTCAACCACTGAGCCACATCAACTAAGGAGCTTTATGGTGTGCTGACTTTGTTCTGAGAGTTTTGTTATTTGCTCATGTAATCCTCAAAATAGTATTACAAGGTATTGTTCTTGTTTCTATTGTACAGAGGAAGAAACTGAGGCAAACAAAGATTCTTTAACTTGCCTCTGATTATATGGCTATAAAGTAGCAGGTCCAGGATTCAAATCCAATGTTTCTCAATAGATGATAGATCATAGATAGATAGATAGATAGATAGCTAGATAGATCAGATCACATTGCTTTGGAAACCAGGTGGTTTTTTTTCTAATATTTTATTGATTTTTTACAGAGAGGAAGGGAGAAAGATAGAGAGTTAGAAACATCGATCAGCTGCCTCCTGCAGACCCCCTACTGGGGATGTGCCCTCAATCGAACCTGGGACCCTTTAGTCCACAGGCTGATGCTCTATCCACTGAGCCAAACCGGTTACCAGATTTTTGAAACCAATAATATATAGTGTTTATTATGTGCTGATCACTATTCTAAGTGTTTTACGTATATTGGTTTATTTTATCCACAAAGCCAGCATGCACCACTTGTTTCATCCAGACACTTTTGGTGGCTGTGAGTGACTGCAAGGGGTTTAAAGGGTGGTAGATGCCAAGGAGACCTGCAATTGCCCTGCATTTCATCAGAGCTTCTCTCAGGAAGTTCAAGGAGCTCTCCTCACCGAAAGCAAGATTGCTGAACTGCAGCTTTCCAAGCCTCCTTTCTCTACCTCAGATTGCATGGTCATGTCTGAATGAGTTTAGCTCTGACCCATCTCCAGGATGGCTCAGGCATGACTGATAAATGCTCACACGCAGGTGAACAAGGGCCAGACTTTTAGATGTACAATTTCATCCATAGACCAGAAAAAATGTGAACAGTTTCAATCCAAGGCATGGGGTGGTCTCATGCTAGCAGATTCTCAGCTGGTGAGAGGGAACCTTATAAACCGTGGTTGTCGGCCTCAGGAGAAATGAGCACTCGCTCAAAGAAAGGCTGTCCGAGAGGGGCGTGTCCGGTCTACGGGAGGCCAAATTCCTCCTGAGCGGCCACTGACGCTCCACCACAGGGAACATGTGGAGGCACCATTTTAATCTGCTCTCATCTTCTTCCTTTTGGACAAAATGAGTCATGAAGTTTATATTCACACTAGTGTATACACTTTAAGTATACCTATAAAGCCATAGGCATAATGAATCCAAGATGCCCATGTCACTCGTTCTGCACATAAGCTGTGTCTTATGGTTTGGTTCCAGCCTTCTTAGGATTTCCAATGGGAACAGCCTTCAGATTTCCAGGAAAATAAAAATGATAATAATGAGAAGTCTCTGCCGAGCCTGCGTGGCTCAGTGGTTGAGCGTCGACCTATGAACCAGGAGGTCATGGTTCAATTCTGGGTCAGGGCACATGCCTGGGTTTCAGGCTCAATCCCCAGTAGGGGGTGTGCAGGAGGCAGCCGATCAATGATTCTCTCTCATCGTTGATGTTTCTGTCTCTCTCCCTCTCCCTTTCTCTCTGAAATCAATAAAAATATTTAATGCCGAAACCGGTTTGGCTCAGTGGATAGAGCGTCGGCCTGAGGACTCAAGAGTCCCAGGTTCGATTCCGGTCAAGGGCATGTACCTGGGTTGTGGGCACATCCCCAGTAGGAGATGTGCAGGAGGCAGCTGATCGATGTTTCTCTCTCATCAATGTTTCTGACTCTCTATCCCTCTCCCTTCCTCTCTGTAAAGAATCAATAAAATATATTTTTAAAAAATATTTAAAAATAATCATAATAATGGGAAGTTTCAAATGACTGCTCTGTTTCCAACACTGTTGTCCTGTAGTAGAATGCCAGACTGTAAGGAACAAAGCGAGTGTGTGTCTGAGGTGACAGATGGTCCCAGGTGAGCCGCCTGGGCAGGAGGGACTCAACCTTGCTGCGCTCCTCCCCTGGCCTCGGTGTGCCCTGTGCACTGGGGCTGGGCACGGAGCACGTGGGCCTGTGCACAGCTCTGCATTGCTGGGGACGGCCCCGCCTTGCAGGTGCCTGAGAAACACATTCTTCAGAGGCCATCTGTGCTCATTATTGGAGAAAGAGGAGCGGCCTTCCCAGGAATCCCAGCTTGCAAAGGCGCTTTAAAAGCCTGGTGAGCTCAGGTTCCCAGAGCTGTTCTAGAAACTTTCGGTCTTGATCTCCCCTCCTCCATGCCACTCTGGGAGAAGCTCCCACCGGGTGGGCAGGGTCTGTTTACGGGAGACCCAGCCCCAATCGCCAGCCATCAGAGCCTATGTACTTGCTCCAAAGTGGGGTTCATTTCTATTCCTAGCGACTGGGCAGTCTCTCCAATCTGGGGGGAGGGGGGCCTTTAAGGAGTGGGGCCGGGGAGGGGTCACCTTCTCAACCTGCCTCTGGCTCTAGGCTTTCTCACGAGTGCAGACCAACGGTGCACAAGTGTGGGCAGGACACATGCTTTGCACGCAGAATGTTCACATGAACTGTAAGGATCTCTTGTTCCCTGTAACATTAGACGGGGTTTCAAAAAACAGAATTCCATGCTGAAACCGCCGGCCAGCAGCGGGAGGCGGGCCGTCCTCGGAGCAGATGGAACAAAAGCTCGGTTTCCCAAGTTCCTAGGGTGAGACGAAAGGGCAAGATGTCAACCCAGGACCACCCAGGGAAAATTAAAGACAGATCGACTTGGATGGCTTATGTTAACAGAGGGGAGATAGAGTTTTGATCTTGGGGAAAACAAACATCATAAACTTTACCCATAATCACTGTTTATCACATGCCCGCCCTAGAGGAGCGAGAAGGGCTAAGTAGCCGCAAACACACACGTGGAGGCGTCTGTCACTCAGCCTGCCCTCCGTGGGCTGGGGAGCTGGGTGGACCACCAAAAGGAGCCTCGGGGCTTCCCAGCCCTTGAACAAAGGGGATTCCTGGGCCCGACAGGGGTCAACTTTCCTTTCTCAGATCCTGGCTGAGACCAGAGGCCACCCCGGCTTTGCCTTGAAGTGAGGGGCAGCCCACCCACCACCTGCCACCCATCACCTGCCACAGGGTTGCCTGTTGCCCTGGACTCTTCCTTATCTGGGGTTGCAGGTGGACTGAACCTTTCTAACTCCATTTTCTTTTCTTTTTTTCTTTTTTAAAATATATTTTATTGATTCCAGAGAGGAAGGGAGAAGGAGAGAGAGATAGAAACTTCAATGATGAGAGAGAATTAGAATCATTGATTGGCTGCCTCCTGCACGCCCCCCACCGGGGATTGAGCCCGAAACCCTGGGCATGTGCCCTTGACCGGAATCGAACCTGGGACCCTTTGGTCCACAGGCTGACGCTCTATCCACTGAGCCAAACCAGCTAGGGCTCTAACTCCATTTTCAACCTGAATCTCTTTTAGTTCTTATTTCAAAAAGTGTATTATGAAAATTTTCACAAATGCAAGTAGAGAGCATGGTACCACAAACCACAGATTCAGCAGTTCTCAAGATGTGCCACATTTCTTCATCCATCCTGTTGTCCCTCGTTACAGCAAGTCCCAGGCATTTCATTGCACTCCAGCCCCTCATGCTTCAAGAAGCATCTCTAAAAGTATAGACACTTTTAACGTCACTGTAATACGTATAGTCCATCTATAACAAATCTGCCCCTCTAAGACCCCGAGACACCCTGCTTGCCTACGCTACTGAATCCAGCAGCGACGTGGGGTTCCTAGAAACCTAGGACAAGGAGCTTTTCTTAAGTTAGAGAATTAATGACTCAGTCAATCACTTACAGATTTTGTTAAGCACCTACCAGGCATGTTCTGTTCAAGAGTATAGCAGTAAACAAGGCAGGTGGATCCTTGGTCTCATGGAATTTATATTCTACTTGGAGGAGATAGAACATTAAAATAATAAAATAATGCCCTAGCTGGTTTGGCTCAGTGGATAGAGCGTCAGCCTGCAGACTGAAGGGTCCCGGGTTCGATTCTGGTCAAGGTCACATGCCCAGGTTGTGGGCTCAATCCCCAGTAGGAGGCATGCAGGAGGCCACCCATCAATGGTTCTCTCTCATCATTGAAGTTTCTATCTCTCTCTTCCTCTCTGAAATCAATAAAAAAAATATGTTAAAAAGTAAAATAATAATACACCAAGATAACTGCAGATACTGTTGAATTCTAAGGAAGGAAAGACGGTGACACAATATGAAAAGGTTGGGGAAGCATTACTCTAGATTAGAAGGCAAAGCAAGTCTTCTCTGAGGAGGAGTCATTTCAGCAGTGACCTAAAAGACAAGAAGGAATCAGCTGGATGAACATCTGGGAAAAGGGCCTTCCAGGCAGAAGAAAGAGATGGCATGAACACGTGACCTAACTCACTGTGTCACGGGAACAAGAGAAAGAAGACCCACCGGATAGCACATCAAGAGAAGGTGAGAGCGTGCCAGATGACATCATAGGTAGGCAGGGACCATGCCACTTAGCTCTAATAGCCTTGATTGGAGTGTGTCGTTTATTTTGACTGCAACAGGAAGCCACGGGAGGATTTTAAGCAAGTTTCCGATTTGCAGGACTTTGGTCTGTACACCTGAGTAGATGGTGCTAACATTTATTAAGATAAGAGAAGCCTGACCGGTATGGGACAGTGGTTGAGCTCCAAACTATGAACCAGGAGGTCACGGTTCAATTCCTGGTCAGGACACATGCCTGGGTTTTGAGCTCCATCCCCAGTGTGGGGTGAGCAGGAAGCAGCCAATCAATCATGACCTCTCATCATTGTTGTTGCTATTTCTCTCTCCCTCTCCCTCCCTCTCTGAAGTCAATAAAAATATATATTTAAAAAAATAAAAACAGATGAGACAGGTGAAAGAAGAATATGTTTTTGAGGGGCACGGTTAGGATGAATTAAACTTTCTATTTTAGACCTCTTAAATGTGAGATGTCTATCAGTCTTGGAGCAGCCCAGTAGGCTATTGAATTTATGAGTATAATGTTCAAGAGGAAGGTCAGAACTAGAGATAGAATTTTGAAAGTCGTCAGCATATAAATAAAATTTATAGCCATGAGGCAGGATGAGATCACCAAGGGCAGAAATACAGAGGAGAAAAGGGCTTCAAATCTGAGAACACAGGAGAAAGAGCCAGTGAAGGAATTGTCCATGAAGTAGGAGTGAAGCTGGCAGGGAATGGTGCCAGGAAAAGACAGTGTTTCAGGAGGAAGTGCCACAGTGAGACCAAGGACTGGTCCCTGGTTTGGGCAAACGAGGACCACTGGTCATTTTGACACCATCTTTCCAGTTGTGTGCTGGACATGGATTTCAGAGGTGGCGGTTAAGGACAGAGTGGAGTAGAGACATTACAGGCAATTCTGAAGAACTGACTGTGCAGAAGAGTGAGGCTAAGAATTAGGGCAGTTGTTGGAGGGGAAGGTTTTTGATTGGGTGCTTGTTTTGTCAGTTTCTTTTGTTTTTGTTGTTTTTTTGTTAATCCTCACCTGAGGATATTTTTTTCATTACTTTTAAAGGAGAGTGGAAGGAGGGGGGTGAGAGAGGAGGATGAGGAGAGCGAGGGAGGGAGGGAGGAAGAGAGAGAGAGGGAGAGAGAGAGATCAATTGGTTGCCTCCCAAGCACACCCCAACCAGGGCTGGGAAATAAATATGCAACCCTTAAGTGCACAGGCTGGCATTCTAACCAGTGAACCACACCAGCCAGGGCTGTTTTGTTGGTTTTAATGGTTGGATAGTCATTGGACTATTGATGGGAATAACCAAGTAGAGAGGGAGAAATTGATGAGACCAGAGACAGAAAGGAAGCTACTGGAATGAACTCTTGCAGCTACTTTGCAGCCTCTTTCAGGGATGTTTGAGAACCATGTTCTCTGAAATCAGATTAAGTAGAGTGTCTGGAGTGTCAAGTATTAAATGGACACTGAGAGCTAAGTGTGGAGAATATGGGTGGGAGGGGTCAGAAGAAGCAAGAGAGAAAACAGGGAAATTAGATTTACTGGGCAGTTGACCCTGTGACAGGCAGACATGGGAATTTTGTGATAGTTTTTTTGTTGTTGAAGTTTTCAGTATTTATTACCTTTATTAATTTTTACTGTGGTAAAATATACATAGCACAAAATGTATCATTTAACCATTTTTAAATGTATGATTCAATGGCATTAAGTATATTTATAATGTTGTACAACCATCACCACTATCTATCCCAGAACTTTTTGCTGTTGTTAATCCTCACCCAAGGATAATCTTTCCATTGATTTTTAGGGATAGTGGACGGGAGGGGGAGAGAGAGAGAGACATCAATTGGTTGCCTCCCGCATGCACTGCCACCTGGGCCAGGGATTGAACCTGCAACCCAGGTATGTGCCCTTGACCTGGAATTGAACCTGCAACCCTTTGGTGCATGGGTCAACACTCTAACCAGTTAGCAACATTGGCCAGGGCCATCCTAGCACTTTTTCATCATCCAAACTAACTCTGCACCCATTAAACAGTGACTCCCCATTTCCCCCCTCTCTTAGTCCCTAGTCATCTCTGTTCTACTTTCTACCACGATGAATTTGCCTGTTCTACATACCTCATGTGAGTAGATTCAGACGATATTGATCCTTTTGGCTAAACTTATCCATTGGGGTATAGTCAAGCTCATAAGGTTACAGCTGCATCTGCAAAATACTGCGCTCCATTTTAACATTTACCAAGAATATCAATTAGTAAGAGCTGCCAGACCTTGAGACCCTTGTCCTTAGCCGTCAGCCTCCAAGCCTTCCTTACAGCCCCCGTTTCTGCAGAAGGGAATTGCTGGGGGTTCTGGTGGACAGGGGGGAGGTGGGGAGGCAGGCCGTTCCCCCTCCTCTTCCTGTGACTGACCACAGGGGCGAGGGGTGCTGACCTACTGCCGTGGGATGGTTGGGTGTAAATGCTGAACACATACACCTGTAAGTGAACCCCCACCTCCTTCTGATCCTTCTGAATGGGGACAGAGCTTTCTCTCCTAAAATTGTGCTGCTCTACAAAGAGCTAAAACCTGACTTTTCCAGGCAAAAACAAGCCACCTGGTCACAAGTCACAATACCACAGGTCATGTGCTATTTTGGACACTCTTTAAACTCTGGAAGAGACCTTATCATAATACTAGGCTGGGCTAGGAAAGTTATTTGGAGAAAAGGGGCCAAACAATGGAAGGACAGCAGCTTTTTAACAGCCACAATTTCCTGCAAACGGCTCTGCGGGAAACAGGATAGGTTCCCCTTTAAGGTATGAGAGTATCTTGTGACCCAAAAATAACCCGTCTCAGCATTGTTTCCGCAAAGTTTCCCTTAAAATAGAACTTTGCTTTCCTTTTACAGTGTTATGATCTGCATGATTCTGTAGAACTTAGTTCAGCTTATACAAATCATCCTGGAATAAAAGGCAATTTAGTGGCCCAAGAGAAAAATGCAAGTTCTTTGTGAATATTTCTGACTCTCTTCTGATTGCAGAAGGTATAAGGACCCCAGGATAAATCCTATGGTGGGTGAGAAGGTGGGGTGGGGGGGAGCCGGAGTTGGGACTTAAGTCTCAGAAACAACATCCTCATCCCACAGCTTTCTCTCTGCTGTGTGTTGGTAAATGTGGAACCCTCAAGAACTGAAGGGGAAAGTGGGGAGAAAAACAAAGCTACATACACAAGACGACTCAGCTCACAATTTCCTGAAGTGCTTAAGGAGCAGCAAGTGTAGAACAATGTCTAAAATTGTGGAACACAAACTTGAAGTTCTCTGAGAACTCAGGAAAGAGAAAGTGTGTGCTGGAGTGAATGATTAAAGGTTTGAATGAATCCAAATTAGTTTGTAAGTTGTGACTGGTTTAGCTACAAGTTACAGAAGCATAGAAACTCGAGCTCACCCTGCTTTTAACAAAGTGGGCTAGGAGGGGGCGGTGGCTGGATCATGTAATTGAAGAGGCAAGAAGTAAGCTTAGGGAGGCTGGCTCAAGACCAAGCCATGTCGCTGGGACGCGTCTCGGCTCTGCTCTCCTGAGCTCACGGCGCGTTCAGAAGGCTGTGGTGGCATCTGGAAGCCGTGGATAGACAGTCTGTCGCCTCAGCAGGTAGAGAGCAGCCCCTTCCTCAGGGCAGCAGGGGAGCCCTCAGCCTACCTGCCCCCTGTGAGTCTGACAATGCAGACCTGGTCGTGTTCCCACCTCTGAGTGAGTGGTCAGAAGAGCAAATGGAATCAGTCCCACCCAATGTGCATGGATTGGAGGTGTCAGAGAGGTTGTTGTGTAAAAGAAAAGTGAGGTGCTATTGGCAGGGGAAGGGAAATGGATGTTGGGAAGAATATTGATCAAATTTTGGGGCAGAGAAGAGGAAAAGCAAAGATGCCGTGTCGGGAGTGAACCGGACAGGGTGGGCCGAATGGAAAAGAAAACTGGTGGAGGCACGACATGGGGGGGGGCAGGGAGCCCTCCCGCCTCACTGTGCTCCTCTGCCGGGGCCGCGGTCACAAAGCAGATGGCGTAGCACCTGGGACGGCTCTCTCTCAGTTCTGGGGCCAGAGGAACACGCTGTATTTTCAGTGGCAGTCATCTGGCCTGCTGACCTTACTACCTCTCAAGTTTTCTATGAGTATAGTATATTTTAAATATATATTTTTATTTATTTCAGAGAAGAAGGGAGAGGTAGAGAGAGAGAGAGAGAAATATCAATGAGAGAGAATCATCGATCGGCTGCCTCCTGCACAGAAACTGAGCATGTGCCCGGACCGGAACCGGACCAGGATCTCCTGGTTCATAGGTTGACGCTCAGTCACTGAGCGAGGCTGGCCAGGCTACACTATATTTTAAATATCATATACCTTTTAAGAGACGCTCGGTTGAAAGTGACAGAAAACTCGATTCAAACTGCCTCCCGCCAGAAAGGAGACGTGCTGTGAGTTGAGTCGGGACAGCTGGTTTATTTCAGTCTCCAGCGACGTCCTCAAGGGCCCACTGTCTTCCAAGCCTTCACTTGCACTCCGCGATATCAGTTTCCCTCCCTCCCAGCCCCGCAGGCTTCCTGATTCCAGCGGAAAGGGACCAGGTCTCTTCTGGGAGCTGCCTCAGGAGAATGGAGCAGCTTGGTTCGCGAGAGCATGGCCCACCTCTTTGCAAATCAGGACATGTGTCCATCCTGGGCCAAGAATGGGATTATGTTGTTGAGTCTGGGCCTGAGCCGCATGTTTTTCCTAGAATCCGGAGGGTGGTCAGCTCGAAGGAAGCGTGTGAGCTGCGTGGGGGAGGAGTGGGCCCCTGATGGACCCTGAGATATGATAGCAATGGAGGAAGAAGTGGCCCGACCGGCGTAGCTCAGTGGTTGAGCATCAACCCATGAACCAGGAGGTCACAGTTTGATTCCCAGTCAGGGCACGTGCCCAGGTTGTGGGCTTGATCCCCAGTGTGGAGCATGCAGGAGGCAGCTAATCAATGATTCTCTCTCATCACTTATGTTTCTATCTCTTCCTCTCTGAAATCAATAAAAATATATTAAATTTGTAAAAAGTGATCTGTTTTGAGATAGGTGGTGGTAGAAGAAGAGGGAAACACCTCACACAGTTGTTGTAGGAGCCACATTTGTGAGTGAAACCTAGCTTTGGTGGCTTTTACTACAAGTAGAAGGAGACAATTCACTGGCGACGAGATAGGATTCTGATGTTGAGATGGCCGTATAAAGAACAAAAGTCACTAAATTTATACTTTTCATTTCCAGCTTACATTTGCCTGTGTTATCTTTGAAGGCTGTAAACTCCATGGGGAAAGAGGTCGTAAATTTTTATAGCATAGTGGTATTTAAAATGTCAAGAAGCAAAAAATAATTAGGGTACCATTGTAGCCTGTGAATTTTAATGCATCATCATTGCTTTTCTTCAACAGTTTCTCTCATTTCGCACATACACATAAATATTAGTGACTCCCCCCTACCCACCCACCGCCCCCGCCGCAGACACACACATTTAGTCCTAGGAAAGATGTGGTATCAAAAAAGCACAATGCTTTATTGAATCATCAGAGAAAAAAAGGCTAATGTAATTACTGTCTAGTCTGGAAAGGATGAAAAAAAGCATTCATGATGTAGAAAGGTTGTTTGTGATGTGCTTCTTGATAAAACGTCAGCTTGATTTGTATCTCTCTGCTGCTCAACAGTAGAGGTTTGCTCCCCTCTCTACAGACACATTTCCAACCCTCAGGCTTCTGTGGATTTATGCTCTTTTCCTGACTTAAACTGCGGCTCCCAGGAGCCAGTGCCTCCCAGTGTCATGCGAAGGAGGGTTTATTAGACATTCTGCATATATCATATTTATTGCCAAATTAGCGATCATTGTAAGCAAAGAAGAAAAATGATCAAATTCACAAATTATGTTACTAATTAGCCCAACTATAATTAGCATTTGGCCTTGATTTTTGCATTTGGTGGAAGTTATATAGAGTATGAAAACAGGACTAGCAAGCAACATTTCATTTGTTTCTTCTAACAAAAGCAGAATGGGAAAACGGGTCTGAAAGCCCTTTGTCAATCCTAGGACATTATATGGATACTAGAGGCCCAGTGCACGGATTCCTGCACAGGTGGAGTCCCTCAGCCTGGCTGGCGATTGGGGCCGATTGGGGCCAGCTAGCCTGGGGAAGGGACTGCGGGAAGTTGGCCAGCCGTGGGAGATTGGCTGTGGGAGCGCACTGATCACCAGGGGGCAGCTCCTGCATTGAGCGTCTGCCCCCTGGTGGTCAGTGAGCGTCATAGCTACTGGTAGACCGGTCGTCCGGTCATCTGGTCATAACAGTCGCTTAGGCTTATATATATATATATATATATATATATATATATATATATATATAATTTTTTATATATTACTATTATTGATTTCATTATTTGTTTACCTTTACTTAAAGAAAAGAAAATTTTTTTTAGAACTACATAAGTTAGCTTGTTTTCCTCCTTGACTGGCATTCTAAATGCATTCGATTGATCTACTTTATTTTCTAGGGATTTTAAACATGTTCAGGTGGATGAATGCTTTCACAGTTAAAAACGTGGTCTTCTTTCAATCCAATTTTTTTTAAAAAATGGGCAAAAGGCTTGAACAGGCATTTCACAAAAAGAGGTCATGCAATGGCCCATAAACATATGAAAAGTGTCCATGATTGATCACCAAGGAAATGCAAAGAAACCCCACAGTTATTTACCAGTACCTACCCAACAGACAGGCTAACGTTGATAAAAGCTGCCGATACTGAGCATCGGCAAGGATGTGGAACCGCTGGATTGTCACAGACACCCAATGGGAATGGAAACTGGCACATTTTGAAAAGCTACTGGCGATACCTACTGGAGTGGAATGTATGCACATCTTATGACCCAACACACCCAGGTATATACCTGTGGGAGGCAGAATAAAGACCATCCCCCTCCCTCAAAGATATCCATGTCCTCACCGTGTCCCCGTTACCTTACGTGGCGAAAAGATACACTGCAGATGTGATTAATGTTATAGACGGGAGACTATCCTGAAATATGTGGGTGAGCACAATCTACTCACATCAGTCCTTAAAAGCCAAGAACCTCGCCCCCAGGAGTCATGCTACATGAGAGATGCTACATGAGGTAACAGTCAGACATGTGACGGCAGCAGGATTCCAAGCTGCCGCTGCCGGCTGTGATGATGGAGAGAGTCCTGAGCCAAGGAATGTGGAGGCCTCTGGGCGCTGGGAACAGCCCTCTGCTGAAAGCCAGCAAGAAAATGGGACCTCAGTCCCAGAGCAGCAAGAAGCTGAACTCAGCAACAGCCCAAATGAGCCAGGAAATGGACCCTCCCCGAGAGCCCCCAGAGAGGGACACAGCCCTGCTTACGCCCTGGTTTTAATCTGGTGAGATTCATGCCACACTTCTGACCTGCAGAGCCGGCAGATAATATGTGTGTGTTGGTTGTTTTTGTTTTTTAAAAATATGTTTTTATTGATGTGAGCGAGAGAGAGCAAGGGAGAGGGAGAGAGAAACATAGTTGAGAATGAACATCGATTGGCTGCCTCCTACACACCCCACACTGGGGATCAATCCTGCAATCCAGGCATGGGCCCTGACCAAGAATTGAACCAGCGACCTCCTAGTGCATAGGGCCATGCTCAACCCACTGAGCCACACCGCCTGGGCAAGTGTGTGTTGTTTTTAGCTGAGAACTTTGTGGTCATTTGTTGTAGCAACAATAGAAAACTAATACAATCCCCAACAAAAGTGTGTACAGTGATGTTCCTGGCAGTATTCTTTATGCAATGATGCTCATAGCAGCACTATTTGTGAGAGCCCCATGTGGAAATATCCAGATGGCCATTGGCAGGCTACGTAAGTAAACTGGCCTGGCTGACAGTCGGAGAGAGTAGAGCGGTGAGAACAGGATGGCCACAGCCCCTTGATGAGTCTCACAGCGTGGGGGGAGGGGGATGGGTGGGGACAGACTGCGTGGTTCCATGTATATAAAGTTCAAAACCAAGGTCAGACAGTGGTTGTCTTTGTGGGGAAAGGCAGAAGGGAGACTTTTGGGGGTGCTGAAAATGTCCTATGCCTCAATCTGGGCAGTGTTTATAGGGTGTGTTTACTTAGATGACTGGTGCGCTTTTCTGCAGACATGCAGAAAAAGTTCAATTAAAAAGTTCACATAATCAAGAGTCATCTCTATCTCTCTCCCCCCCCCCCCCCCCCCCCCGCCCGCCCCTTTCCCCAGGCATATATCCTTTCTTTCTTTCCCCTGAATTCCAAGGGCCCTTCTTTTGCTTCTATAACTTATTTCCTGAGTTAATCAGAAGTGGTCTGTCTGGATTCTTAAACTTTTTAGAAATTTAAACTAAAGATCACTTTATAATGATGATCTGGTGATTTTTTTTCTCTCTTATATACTTTTTGGCTACCCTGTGGTTTTTCATAACAGAATGTTCCCCTGTGACCAGGAGAATAGAAAAATCCAGAGAAGTACCATCAAACATTGTGGTGCGCTTGAATAGATATAAATGTGTACACTTTCACACACTCTGCTTTTAAATTTTGTTTATTCATCTGTTTGAAGACCGTCAGTTTCTCCCAGAAGCAACTAGTGCATTGTTACCATTTTCCTGCATTTCCTTTCACACTGTGTGTGTGTGTATTTTCTTCTTCTTTTTTTTTAAATAAGTGATAACAAACTACACATATGGGTCTGTACTTGAACTTATCACCATAATTTTAATAGCTCAGTAGACATAGAACCAGATAGAGTCATTTGACTAACTCCCCTATTGATGGGCATTCCGGTTGTTACCAGTCTTATGCTATTGTAACAATGCAGCAATAAATATGCTTAAATATCTATCATTTTGCACAATCACAAGTTACTTTTCAGTAATTTACTTCAGATCAATGAGCATTTATTTGAAGATATGGTGGATATTAACTCTTTTTTTCATTTTAGAAATGGACTATCTGATGAGAGGAATACTCTTATTAATGAACTCATTTATCCAAAAATACTTTGGTGCCTATCTTAGGTTAGACAAAGCCCAAACAATAGAATCTATCCTATATCTATAAAGGATGTATTTTTTAAATGATGTAATTCGTTTCCTAGGGCTGCTACAGCAAAGTACCACAAACTGGATGGCTTAAAACAACAGACATGTCTTCTCTTATCTTCTAAAGGCTAGAACTTCAAAATCAGAGTATGGACAGAGCCTCACCCTTCCACAGGCTCCAGGGAAGAACCCATCCTTGCTGCTTCCAGCTTCCCTTGGTTCCCAGCAGTCCTGGGCGTTTCTTGGCTTGTAGATACATCACTACAGGGGAGGAAAAAATTCAAGAAGGAGAAAAGTATATTCACTCAGAAAGATAATTGGGGGCCTGGCCGGTGTAGCTCAGTTGGTTGGGCGTCGTCCCTGACACCTAAAGGTTGCTGGTTCGATTCAGCAGGCTTTGCTCTCACATCAACCTCTCTTTCTCTCCCTTTCTCTCTCTCTCTCTCTCTCTCTCTCTCTCTCTCTCTCTCCCTCTCTCTTCCTCTCTCCCTCCCTCTTCCCCCCTTTCTCTCTCTCCCTCTCCCCCCTTTCTCTCTCTCTCTCAAAATCAATTTTTAAAACATTTTTTAAAAAAGAAAGTTAAGTGGGATGCAAACCGATTAGTGACCACTGGATTTGGTAATTACTAGTAGGAGGTTTTCGCTGACATCAGAAGTCAAATTCCAGAGAATAGAAGAATGAATAGGAAGTGAGTAATTAGGGTAATATTATCTAAGAGGAAAACAAACTTCATCTTCTGCCTCTTTTTTTAAAAATATATTTTATTGATTTTTTTACAGAGAGGAAGGGAGAGGGATAGAGAGTTAGAAACATCAATGAGAGAGAAACACCAATCAGCTGCCTCCTGCACACTCCCCACTGGGGATGTGCACACAACCAAGGTACATGCCCTTGACCGGAATCGAACCTGGAACCTTTGAGTTCACAGGCCAATGCTCTATCCACTGAGCCAAACTGGCTAGGGCCATCTTCTGCTTCTTATAAGACATTTCAGGTTGATAAATTACAGTGCTGACCTCTTTTCCCTTTACTGTTCGGAAATGTCTGGACCCTCATTTAGCGGTTCCTGTAGATGCTGGCTGTCCAGGCCTGTCTGACAAGCATAGCACTAAGCTGATCTCTACTCCTCAAATGCCTTCTCCTTCACAGGCTCAAATGCTACCCATGGCTCAGTCCCCGTTCAAACACTATCTCCTCCTGAAAGTCTTCCCTAGTCTTCCCAACTGCAAGTTCTCTTTCTTCTTCCGATTTTCTACAATATTTACCTGTACACCTCCTCAACTACTCTTTGTTCTACATCTCTATTTCTTTTATTATAATCATTGTTTTATTATTATCATTGTTTTTCGTCTTTTCTTCTCTATTATTAAAACCTTCCGACAGGATCCATGGCTGATTGTCCTTGCTATCCCCAAGAACATCATATTTCTTCACACTTATGCTAGATATTAATACTTAGCACACTCTGGCTGTTCAATGAATATTTGTTCAGTAAATTAATAACGGGAGAATAACTGGACCAATAGAATAACATAAAATAGAGTCCAACAATCTGGTATAATGGACATCTCTTTAGATTAAATGCTCTTTGCTGATAACAGGAATTTTGAAGTCAGCAGAAACAAAGAGTTAAGTGCCAAGGATCTAACTCAGACCAAAGCATCCGAAATCCAGGAGGTAATATAAAAATTAGCCAGGAATGGGGTTGCTATAGTAAATCAAAATTCATCCATTGGAACCTTAACCCCCAAATAATTCAGAATGCGACTATAGTTGGAGACAGGGCCTTTACAGAAGCAACCAAGTTAAGACGAGGCCATTAGGGTGAGCCCTAACCCATCGTGGTGTCCTCATAAGAGGAGGAGATTGCGCACAGAATGATGGGAGGAATGCAAGTGCACAGAGCAGGGACATCTGTGGACCAGAGAGAGGCAGCGCTTGCAAGCCAGAGACCTCAGGAGAAATCCAACCTGCTGACACCTTGATCTTGGACAATTGGCCTACAGGTCTGTGGGAAAATAAATATCTGTTGTTGCATCCATCGAGTCTGTGATATTTTGTTATGGCAGCCAGAACAGACTAGCAATGAGCTATGTTGCACAGTGAAGAAGGGATGGCTTTGCAGTGGGAAAAACTAAGACTTTATCTGTTATTTATTTATTTATTATTGATTTTTTACAGAGAGGAAGGGAGAGGGATAGAGAGTTAGAAACATCCATGAGAGAGAAACATCGATCAGCTGCCTCCTGCACACTCTCTACTGGGGATGTGCCTGCAACCAAGGTACATGCCCTTGACCGGAATCGAACCTGGGACCCTTCAGTCCGCAGGCCGACGCTCTATCCACTGAGCCAAACCGATTACGGCTTATCTGTTATTTTCTATGTGATTTTGATTAAGTAACATTGCCTCTCCAATGGTTGTTATGGGAAATATTTATATATATATATATATATACATATATATATATATATATATTCTGAAACAGAAGGAGCACTTAATTAAAAGATAAGTCTTAGCTATCATGGCAATGAGATGGAATATTATACGAGCATTAAAAGGGTTACTCTGATGTCTTGTTATATATTACTATATTAAATATGACATTTTTACTGATTAGTTATGGTTAATTTGTAATTTAAGATATTTAATGTGTTAAATATAAAATTTATAATATATTGAAATTAAAAATATACTAGTAAACGAGGGAAAACAAAATAAAAATTATGTAAAACTCTGCTACTTGCAACTCTATAAGAAATTATGCATACATGTTGACAAAATTGAAGGGCAATGAATAAGTAACAATATAGTTTTTAACATTGGATCAGTTAGGACTCTGTTATGGGGAAAAACTGAACTCGAAGTATTTAGTCCCAAACTGGAGTTTGTTTGCCTCCAGATCCCAAGGAAGGGCTGAGCAGTGGAGCCATGGAAGGTTGGGAATACAGCTGGCCCATTGGAACATTTGCTGCAGGAGTTTCAGCATCGTCAGGAGTCTCTTTTTTTTTTTTTTTTTTTAATATATTTTATTGATTTTTTACAGAGAGGAAGGGAGAGAGATAGAGAGCTAGAAACATCGATGAGAGAGAAACATCGGTCAGCTGCCTCCTGCACATCTCCCACTGGGAATGTGCCCACAACCAAGGTACACGCCCCCGACCGGAATCGGACCTGGGACCTTTCAGTCCGCAGGCCGACACTCCATCCACTGAGCCAAACCGGTTTCGGCATCAGGAGTCTCTTTTGATCGCTAGATCCTGCTGTTGGCCTCATTCCTATTCGTTGTAATTGGCTTTGTCTACATGCAGAAAACATGGCCTCCCCAAGCCACACTGAACAATGTCTGCCTCCAAACAGGGACTCCCTCTACTCCCTGGTCTCAATCAAGGCTGCTGTTCAGCCAACAGGCATTGGTTTTGGATATTGACAATCACCCCTGGAATCAGGTTCAAATCCCAGAGAAGGGAATCATCGGTGTTACCTTTCATTCAGTCAACCACAGGCAGGAAGCCAGGGCACGTAAGAGCAGGGCCACGCTCACAAGAGTCGTAGATTTGCAGAGATGGAAACAGCAGTTCCCAAGAATGAGGTTTGGTACTAGGAGAAAAAAACTAAAATAAAAGTCTGCTCTATGTATAGTTATACCTTTTATTTTCCTGTTAAAATATAGTAACTTTTAAATGGAAAAAAAAAGATTGTTAGTATTAAAAGTTAGCTTTCAGTCTCAGTTTTACTTCTACTCGATCTTTTTGTTATTGTTAAGCCTCACCCAAGGATATTTTTTCCATTGATTCTTAGAGAAAGTGGAAGGGAGGAGAAGAGACAGAAGGAGAAACATCGATGTGAGAGAGACACATCGATTGGTTGCCTCCCGCATGCACCCGGGAGATCGAGCCTGCAATCAAGGTCCATGCCCTTGACTAGAATCGAACCCGGGGCCCTTCAGTCCACAGGCCAACGCTCTATCCATTAAGCCAAATGAGCTCGGACCTACTCTGTCTTAATTAGAATGTGATTCAGCATCTCTGTTCAATTTATGGTTCAACATGGTCAGCATGTACTGGAAGTCCTTGCAGAAATGGGTGACTGATGTCCAGCTTAGTGTTGTCTGCACCTCTTTCCTGGTTGAGCACCAAACTAGTTCGCTTGTTTGATGTTAGAACAGGTTTATATTTGATATATCCAATTTGCTTCAAGATTTTCAGCATTTGGGTTAAATTTTATTCACAGTTATAGCCACGCTTTAATCTCCCCAAGGTACTAACCAGAAAAAGAACACTCCCCCAACTTTGCCACACAGACACACCTAGACACCCTCATCTTTTGCCTCAATATATGGAGATTAAATTTTTACAAGATAAATTTGCATATAAATCTAAATAATCTATCTCAGGGTCTTGTGTAAAGTCTTTTAGAAAGAGCTTCCAAACTCTTATTCTTGGGTATCTCCTAGTAACAGGAGCTCATTTGACTGCTGAAGTATCACTCGCTGAACAGATGAGAAAAAAATTATTAATTTCCAGGCATATTTAATTTTGTAGAATCTTAGACGCATAATTGAGTGGTTGATTCCCAGTTCTTCCAGGTGCAACCACGCCATGGAGAAACGGTTTTAACAGATGAAGGTTTAGTGTTCAGGCTTAATAAAATGTTCAGGCCAGCTCTCAAGATACTCTCAATTTCCTACATACCATTAAAGAGCAACACGGGTCCAGTGGTTGGAATGTTCTGGTGGTGCACCTGGGGACACAAATGATTGTAGCACACAATAGAATCTGCCTAGAGCAGTGGTCGGCAAACTTCGGCTCTCGAGCCACATGCAGCTCTTTGGCCCCTTGAGTGTGGCTCTTCCTAAGCCTGAGGAGTACCATAATTAAGTTAATAACAATGTATCTACCTATATAGTTTAAGTTTAAAAAATTTGTCTCTCAAAAGAAATTTCAGTCGTTGTACTGTTGATATTTGGCTCTGTTGACTAATGAGTTTGCCGACCACTGGCCTAGGGTGTCCACATAGCACGCAAACAAATATGGAAATGACCAACAGCCTAAGGGATGCATGAGCCAGAGTGAACCCCTGCCATGGGGATAAAAATCAAAGACACTTGCAAAGGGTGCTCAGGGCACATGTTCCAGGAGATACTCTTGGGTTCTCTGTGGTTCGCTTCTTTCCTTGGCCCCTGGTCTCTGCATTCCCAGGCTCAAGGGCCTTTCCAAAAATGCACTGGCAAAGCTCTGTGCCAGCCTCTAGTGGGAAGCAGGGCAGCCAGAAGACCCTATTTCCCTTTGCTAGTTTTAATGAAGGCTGTCCTCATAAACAAACTAATAAGCAAAAGCTAAAACCTGCCCGGTCCAACCTGCCAGAGAAGTGGGACCATAAATATAATTTTAAAACTCTCTATTGGGGTCATTTTTATAAACACAGGTTCAAAATTTCATTCATAGCGAACTAATTCTAGAGTTCATTATGGTTTCTTCCATACTTTTTTTTTTTTTTTTTTACATTGTAGTGGCACCTGTCTAATTCTTCACGGGCAAAGGTGTCTTGATCTTTTATGAGATGAAAAGTGCAGCCAGCAGAAATTTCCTGTCAATGCGCCAGAACACTGCACCCACACTTTAATTCCCTACGTGTTTGGAAATTAAAGTCATTAATCTTGTTCTTCCTTTTTGTTTTTTAATCACAAGGGCCCTACTGGCATAGTGATTAGCAATTTTGCCCTTAAAAAGGAAAGAAAGGAAGAAGAAAGAAAGAGAGAGAGAGAGAGAGAGAGAGAGAGAGAGAGAAGGAAGGAAGGAAGGAAGGAAGGAAGGAAGGAAGGAAGGAAGGAAGGAAGGAAGGAAGGGAGGAAGAAAGAAAGAAAGAATGTAGCACAGAGGCAAGAAAACAAGCCAACAGAACAGCTGGGAAGACCTGGTCTGTCTTTGCTTTCCATTTAGTTGGCAAAACAAAATTCCCTTTCGGAAAGAATTTGCTTCCCGCCCACTCCACTTGAGTCACTCTCTCTTTCCTATATCTTTTTATTCATGTTTTCTTTCCTTAAGGCTGCAGGCTTTTCATGCCCTGGGCAATTCTTCATTGTTTCATTGGTACGGGTGAGGCACTCTGCTAGGCACAGACCAATTCCTCACCAGGGCTGACATCAAAAGGTTTATTATCCCGGGAGAGGATGTGGCCGGTACATAAATAAGTATAATAGAAAGGAAAAGGTGGTAAGTGACAAAATAAATATAAAGTGACACAGAAACGCAGAAAGAGAGAGAGAGTCATTCCAGCTTGAGGGTTCAGTGAAAGTTCGCAGAGGAGGTGTGTGGATGAAGGGCGTTCTACGGAGAGGAATTGGCGTGAGCAGAGGCAGGGAGGCGTGACAATCATTTCTAAAAAGCATGGAGGGACTGGGTTTGACTGGAGAGGCAGTTCTCAGGGTGTGGTCCTCAAATACAGGAGGGTTGGGGCCCATCTGAGTTGATTTGGTCATCCCCTAGTCTGAATCAATTCAAGACCAGGTTTGGTGGCAAGAGCATCAATTTTAGGGTCAAAGATAACTTGGTCTAAATCCAGCAATGCCACTCACTACATTGTCCCCAGAAAGTCCCTTAATGTCATTGAGCCTCAGTTTACTTATCTCTAAAATAGGGGTAATAATATTGACCTTGAGAGTTCCTAAAAATCTGAAGTAATAAATGTATTTGAAGTGTCCAGTATACTGCCATGCATTGGTTCTTGACAATAATTATCCTATATAATAAAAGGGTAATATTCAAATCGACCGAACTGTGGGATGACCAGTTGCTATGATCTACACTGACCACAGGGGGAGTACCGCTCAGCCACAAGCCGGCTGACAGCTGGCAAGCACAGCAACATGGGGAGCCAGCCTAAGCCATCAGTTGGACATCCCCTGAGGGCTCCCAGACTGCTAAAGGGCGCAGGCCAGGCTGAGGGACGCCCCCTGCAGTGCACAAATGTGCACCACGCCTCTAGTGAGTATTATAACTGTATGCCAGGCATATAATGGGCACTTGAGAATAATAATTATGTCTCAACATTATCCAGGGAAGGGGATTTATATAGCCTTGTCCATAATCTTTTTCTTTATTAAACTCACTCCCTGAAAGTTCTTTATATCTAACCTAAATTCCAGACTATATTTAACTCCTTTGTTTTGGCCTTAGATTGGGGATGGGGGAGAATGTCTCTGATCTTGCTACACCCTGATCCTTTGCAGCCTGTTTTAAAGCCATCTATTGGCCGTGTACTCATCAATCCAGATTTCTTTGTTCAGCCCGCTCAGCTCTCAGTTCCTTTATTCCTCCTTTGATGAGTCTTTGACCTCTTTTGTGCTTCTCTTTCTTTCATCTCTTCCATGTGCATCAATAGATGTATTTTGTAGGTCAATGTGCTATGAAGGTCAAGGTCTGTGTCTCTGGGCTTGGATTCAGCTGTCAGCCCTCAGCCCATAAGACAATTCCAGACACAGCTGAAGGCACTTGCAGGCAGAGAGCCTCCAAGAGAAACAAAGGCTGCATTTGATGGGCACCTGAGGCAGTTGGAAACCACTGAAGCTACCTCTTTAAAAACTCAGGAAGAAGGGTAGGTAGAGTGTTCAGGGATAAGTATAAACACCAGCCTCACACACACATAAGACACGGGTCAGGAAGTACTGGGCCTATTTCATTGTTTTTCCCAAATGGTTCCCTCAGCGTCTTCAGTTTCCTTGATAACAGATGCTTGTCCTAAATTCTCTTCATTGGCTCTTCCTTCGCTTGTTTATTTTCCATTATCTCCTTTACTCGATTTATTATGCACTTAATTGTCATATTTTCTTGCTGGTTCCCTTGGCATTTTTTCTGACTGGTCACTCCCGTCCTCATTACAGATCTTGCAAGGTCATTTATTTGATATAAAGGAAGGAATGAAATTTGGAATCTGACGACTCAGCCGCTGGTGGATGCACAACCTTGAACAAGTAACAGTGGGCCTCTTTCCAGTGACTTCCCCCAGTTGTTAGAAAGATGAGAAATGTTTATGCATATGCAAACGTGGGACACAGAACTCAAAAGGTATAGCTGTTATTACTGTTTTTGAAACTCCTGCTTTCAAATGTGTCTGTGTTTCTGTATTGGGCGCAGTGGGGTTATTTGGCCATAAATAAGGACAAATCGCTCCTGGTCAGAGGGGCCTGTTCTCGGAGTTGGCTTTTTAAGAGTAAGGGTGAGCTAGACTGGGTCATTCACACTCTATTTCCCCAATGACCCATGGCCAGCATTTGTGAGGATGAGGATTTAGACTATGTCTACCGCAAACATTGAAATAGGTAACTCTCAATTTCCCCAGGTTCTGCTGTGTGTGTGTGTTTAAAATACCTCATTCCAAAAGAGTCCATGATTTTCGTCTGTGGTGGGGCCCGGTTATCTGGATTTTCAAAAGGTTCCTGAGTGATCCTAGTTGCTTAGTCAGCTTTCCCAAGTTAGATAACTCAGCAACCAGATGGTAGGTTTCAGCCCACCCTCCCTTCAAACGTTTCCAGTAATCCTAGGATTAGATAAACTGGTTATCTAATGCAGAACGCACGCTATTAATGCCAGAGAGGTAAACAGTCGTTGCTTCCAGTTAATATTTGCATGAACTTGCATTAGTGTTTGTACAAACAGTGATTTTTCCTCAAGAGAAAGATCTTGCATTAGATCTTAAGCCACTTCTTCCTTCAGAAAGCCAGCCCTGACAGCCCAGGTTCAGCTAAGGGTCCCTCCTGGGCACTTTGGAAGTTCCCAGGGCCCTCCTCCAGTTGAGTGCTTCTCACAGCGATAGTAAAACAACCTGCTTACAGACATGACTCTTCAGGGAAGGTGACTGTACCTTTTTCATCTTCGTGTCAGTAGCACCAGCCCAGTGCCTGGGACACACCAGGTTCCCAACAAGCTGTCCCTGATTGAGCCTTTGCTGTGGGGCAGGAGCTGTACACATTTCATCGTTCCATGAAGGACTCTCATAGCGAGGTCAACTCTGGGCCTCGGTGATGCCACTCATCTTCCAAACCGGAAACCTGAGCTTCATCCCAGACTTCCCTTTCTCCCTCTGTCGGGGGCAGCAAGAACGGTATGAGGTGTTAGACCAGTGGGGGTTAGACCCAAACTGGGTTCAACATCCTGGGTGCTTGGGTTCTGGCTAGGAAAGAATTCAGAGCCAAGACTCAGACTATAAGAGAACTTTTATTTGGAAAATCACAGAGTCATCACTAAGAAGTAATTCGTAGAAGAAATGGGCTTGGGAAACAAGTTACAGAGGCAAAGGAAGGGCCCTGGGAGCTCAGCAGTGAGGAAGGTGACGGTGGGGTGGGGGGAGAAGAGGGGAAGGCTCTGGCATGCTCCCGGGAGGGAGGGCCACTGGGTCCTCTGCCCTAAGGGTCTTAAAGGTGAGATTTTAGGGGAGGTCCCAGGGGGCGATCTCCATAGAATATTCAGCAGCTTTCCTGGTGTTGGAACAATGGTGATTCCCAATGTTTATTTACTAGTCCCGCTGCCTTGCATCTTTTATCTCATGGATCCTTTTAACAGTCTTGTGTAAATTGAGTTTCTCACACAGGAGAAAACAGAAAAGGAAGATTCAGAGACATTTAGCAATTCCTCACTTAAGGGTAGGGAAGAGAAGGGAAAAGAAGGAGGGGCAGAACTGAAAAGGCCTGTGTGCCAGGCTAGGAGTTGGGATTTCACTCTGCAAGTGTGTGTGTGTGGGGGGGGGGGGGGGGGGGGTGCAGCGGGTACAGGGAAGGGACCTTAAGTCCCTCCAGGTTGCACAATACAGTAAAAGCAGCCTGGCCCAAAGCTCTACAACAGGCACGAATGTTTAGGAGCAAGCAGGAAGGAAAACAGCCGTGTGTGTGTGTGTGTGTGTGTGTGTGTGTGTGTGTGTGTGTCCTGGTTCTCCGCCCACTGGAGGCTGAGTACCTCGCAGGACCAGTCTTTCCTCATGGACAGTGTTCTGAGGGCAGGAAGGCAGCAGTCCCAATGGAATGTGAGGGGGAGGTGCATCACTAGATCCTGGGATTTCTGGACCTAAAGAGCCATTCTGAAGGTGCAAGGCTGATTTTTCCGCCCGCCCCCTCATACAAGAGGAGAAGTGCCTGAGTAATTCTTCTTAGTAGCCCCTTGTCCTGATCACCTTATTTACCAATTAAAAGTGATCTTTAGCCCTGGCCGGGGTGGCTCTGTTGGTCGGCTGTCATCCTGTGCAGCAGGAGGAGGTGGCCAGTTTGATTCCTGGTCAAGGTCACATGCCCAGGTTATGGGTTTGATCCCCAGTAGGGGGCATGCAGGAGGCAGCTGATCAATGTTGCGCTCTCACATTGGTGTTTCTCTCTCTCCCTCTCCCTTGCGCTCTCTCTAAATATCAATGGACTATTCTTTTAAATAAAGAAAATGATTTTTAACATCCCTTATTCTAATCAATAAATCCTCTAGTGCAGATTAAATGAAAAATTTAAAGTGCCTTTTGGGAGCTGACTCCTGATTAGGGTCTTTTTTTATTCACCTTTTAAAATTGTGTTTAAATATACAAACACAATTGACCATTTAGCCATTCATAACCATTCATTGGCATTAAATGTTTCACAATGTTGTGCAACCATCACCACTGTCCATTTTCTGAACTTTTCATCACCCCAAATAGAAGCTCTGTGCCCACTTAAACAATAACTTTCCATCCCCTCACATCCTCACACCCCAGTCCCTGGCAACCACCACTTTATTTTCTGTCTCTATGAATTTGACTATAATAGGTACTTCATATAAGTGGAATCATGCAATATGTGTTCATGTCTGGCTTATTTCACTCAGCATAATGTTTTCAAGGTTCTTCACACTGTCATATATCAGAATTTCATTCCTTTTTGAAGCTAAATAATATTATGACGAGGGTCTTTTCAAGGTCAACAAACCACTCCTCACATGTAGATTAAAGTCAACTTGCACAACACCCACGTGTCAAACAGTCTGTGCTGAAGATATAAGATAGGACGGGATGCCCTAGCTGGTTTGGCTCAGTGGAGAGAGGGTTCGGTTCTGGTCAAGGGCACATGCCTGGGTTGTGGGCTCAATTCCCAATACGCAGGCCGATCAATGATTCTTTCTCATCATTGATGTTTCTCTCTCTCTCTCCTTCTCTCTCTCTCTCCCTTCCTCTCTGAAATCAATAAAAATATATTTAAAAAATAAAATAGGACAGGGTAACAAGGGAGAGTAATAAGACCCAAGCGATGAGGGCTGTAGCAGTGAACATGGGTGGAGGGGAGAAAGTACCCAGGCCTTTCAGGAGAAGGCATTAAGACCGAATTTGGCCCTAACTGGTTTGGCTCAGTGGATAGAGCGTCGGCCTGCGGACTGAAGGGTCCCAGATTCAATTCCGGTCAAGGGCATGTACCTTGGTTGCGGGCACATCCCCAGTAGGGGGTGTGCAGGAGGCAGCTGATCAATGTTTCTCTCTCATCAATGTTTCTAACTCTCTATTCCTCTCCCTTCCTCTCTGTAAAAAATCAATAAAATACATTTAAAAAAAAAAAAGACCGAATTTGGCCACTGGCTAAGGAGATGAGGGACAGGTGGAATTTTGCATGATTCAAAGCGTTCTGGTCTGATGAACCAGCAAGATAGGAAAGACAAGAGAGGGAGAGAGTTTTTAGGAAAGGGAGGTGAGTTCATGTTGACGTTCTAAAAGGGCAATTGGACAGCCTGTTCTGGGTCACAGATAAAGGCTGGGCTAAGGGACACAATTAGACATCCTGGGCAAATCCGTGGCTAGGAAAGCCGTGGGTGGGCTGGGCTCAGGAAGGAAGGAGAGCGAGCGTGAGACAGGCAGCAAAGGACAGGAGAGGGCCTGGGATTGGGCCTGGAGGAGCAGCCACAACGAAGGAAAGAAGCATGTCTGCCAGAGAGCAAAGGGCAGTGGCCTGAGACGGAGGGAGAGCTGGGGAGCCGCAGAAGGGTATGCCAGGCCAGTGGCCCACAGTGTGGCACCGCAGGGGGGGAAGGAGAGGCGGAGGCCTTCTCTGCCGTGGTCACCAGGACAAGCAAGGAGCAGCCTGCCGAGTGAGTGGTGGGGACAGACGCCAGATGGCAGAGACTTGAGGAATGGCTGAGCGTAAGGTGCTATGTAGGCTGTTCTTCCAAGAAATTTGATTGTGAAAGAAAGGCCGCCTCTAGGGAGGGGCGTTGAGCAAAGTTTTGTGGTTGTTTATTTTTAAATCCAAAAGAGATCTAAACATTTGTATGAAGGGAAAAGTCAGCCGAGGAGGAGAATTAAGACATGCCACCCAGAGTGAGGGGAGGGATGACATCCGTGGGGCCCACGCGTGGTATCGGGCCAGTGTGTCATCTCTGTCATCTCTGTCTGCTGGCTATGCTGCCGGAGGAAAGGCAAGGGGGTCACCCAAGCCAAGAGCTGGAGAATGAGTGAGAGCCCAGCGGCAAGGAGGGCAGGAGACATGCTGTGTGGGGCCACACAATGTGGAAACCCCATGTGACTATTCCCAGCGGAGTAACCGTCTCCCGTGGGGAGATGCTACCTGGACACGCACAGAGGCAGGAGCTTCCTTAGGGGGATGGTGGCCGGGACACGAAGGGCACAGAGGACATGGGACAATGGCCTCGTCCTCACGGCTCTCTGTGGTGGAGGACACACTGGTGACACATGAGATAAAAACGCAGGGCTCGACGTTCACAAACTAAAGTAACAGTTCCACATAAAAGGGCTACTGTTCAATCTTGCTATGAGAATTTTTTCAGTGGGGCCAGCTCTTCTTCAAGATCACGGTGCCCAGCCCTAACTGGTTTGGCTCAGTGGATAGAGCATCGGCCTGCAGACTGAAGGGTCCCAGGTTCGAGTCCGGTTAAGGGCATGTACCTGGGTTGCGGGCACATCCCCAGTGGGGGGTGTGCAGGAGGCGGCTGATCAATGTTTCTCTCTCATCGATGTTTCTAACTCTCTATCCTTCTCCCTTCCTCTCTGTAAAAAAAATCAATAAAAATATATTTTTAAAAAAAGATCGCAGTGCCCAAATGGGCACGTCCTAAAGCCACTGTCTTTGCTAAATGAGAGCGGAAGAAGCCTGCAGCCGCACATGGAAAAGCAGAAACGGTGTAAAGCACTCCTTGCGATGGAAAGATGGGGCCTCTCGAGTTTCAAACCGGGCTCCTCACACCCTCAGCGTGTTGCAAAGGTCCATGTGGCTGAGAGACCACGCTATCATCGCTAAGCCAGCTGACTGTGTCCTTGACAAATAGTCATTTTAGTCACTGCTTTGCGGTTCTGTTTGCAGGGAACAAATTGTCGACTTCTGCCAGGCCTCCCTCAGGGCCCCCCTCTTTCCACCGCGGGCTGGTCACCTTTCCCGTTTCTGTTCCAATTGTCTTCTGCGCCTCCCCAAACCCTTCCAGATCCGAAGACCGTTTCACTTTAAAATTCGGTGCTTAAATTGACATATATTTGCACTCCACCACTCGGTCTGGAAACAGGTATCGTTTTAGCATCATCTTATAAAATTCTGGAGCCTCTCCAGCAGCCCCGAGCGTAAGAAAAAGGCCATTGGACCTACCGTCCTGTGAAATGGCCTTGCACTGGGCACCTCCTGGGTACCACGGCTGCTCCTGCCTCTGTGGTCACCGTGGGCCTCGTGGCAGCCCCGTCTGACGGTGAAACTTCTGTGGCTCTGCCTGCCACTTAATGACTCGTTTCCTGGCCATGCACCTGCGCCTGAAGGCTTTGCCCAGCTCTGGTTTGGAAACTAAATGGTGTAGCAGCTTTGCAGAGTGTGGCTGTCACCAAACCGGGACATGACAAACACCGAGGCCTCAGCTCGGATGGGTCTAGTGACCACTGGGAATATGCATGTCCTAAAACTTAGAAGAATCTACCACCCTCTTCTTTTAGAAACATCTGGAAATCCTGGGGCTTGCAAATTCCCATGTAGTTTATTTGTCCTTGAAACAACCACGTGGTGTTTTCAAACACCTTAAAGCAGCCAACGCTTGTTTCTGCGAAGTTTCTGAGGGCCAGGACCCCGGAAATGGCGCGGCTGAGTGGCGCTGGCCCTGGGTCTCCTGAGGTGGCCTTCAAGCTGTGGGACAGGGTTGTGGTCATCTCGAGGCTCGTGTGGCTGAAGAGCCCGCTGCCAGCTCACTCTCACTGTGTGTGGTGGTCCCGGTTCTGCGCTGGCTCTGGACAGAGGGCTTTAGTCCCTCCCCACAGGGGCCTCCCCATCGGCTGCTCACAAGATGGCAGTCTGTTTTTCTCAGAGAGATAGAGAGGGAGAGAGAGAGAGATAGAGAGAGAGAGCGAGAGAGAGAGAATGAATATGAGTGAGAAAGTGTTCATCCAAGATGGGAGTCCAGGCCTTTTTATGACCCACTCTCAGAAGGGATACATCACTTCTTCCACGTTCTATCAGGCATGCAGTCCAATCCCGGTAAAATAACACTTTGCTTTGTGGTGCTAATGCTCAGAGGTGTGGATTAATAGGAAGAATGTATTAAATAAGAATGTATGCAAATGTTAAACCGGAAAGCTTTTTTTAAAAAAAATTGATGGAGTCTATAGTTAAAAAGGCTGGAGACCACTGCCCTGGAGAAGGAGAAACCCTGCTTCAGGCATATTTCCTAAGTGCCAGGCACTGTTCTCAGCCCTTCAAATGTCTTCTCACAATTACTCCTCACTATCTCCTGCGGAAGGTATGACTGTCATGTTAATCTTGTACAGCTGAGCAAACCAAAGCGGAGGGCGGTTAAGTAACTTGCCCGAAGCCACACAGCTGCCACGCGGCTGACCCAGACTCAAATCCAGATAAACTAACTGAATAACAGCGCCTCTCCGTTCCTCTCCACTCCTCACAGTCCGGTTTGCCCTCCATGAACAATTCTCTGACACGCTCCAGGGCTACACTAGGCCACGGGGAAACAAACATGTACGAAAAGTGGTCCCAGGCCTGAGGAGCTGTGTGATTTATGAAAGAGTTTAACGCCAGTCCCGAGTTTCTGGTTAGGAAGCACCCGTCAGTTTCTATGGTCTTGATTGAAGAATGATTTTCTGTGCCTTCAGCAAAGTGGTCTCCAGGCTTTTGGATTGCATACCGTCAATTATTTTAAACTGAGCATTCAGATCCAAGGTGCATATTTACATTTATAAATATGTTACTGGCATTCCTGTAGCACCTCTAGGTGAGGTAGGCAGGTGATATACCCAGATGAGTAATTTAGATAGAGTGAGATTACGTGCATATACACAGCAGTTTCCCTGTTTTCTTCCTGCACCTCAGAGACCTCTGAGAACCTGCTCCTTATGGGCAGCCCTGTAAAAGCACCTTTGTGGCCACTCCGAATGGTGGCTTATGGGAAATTCCTGGAGATGCTCAGCCTCAGAGGTCTGGGGTAGAGGGAAGCTGTAATAGGCCTGGCGTGCAACTGGAAGAGAGAATCCAAAATAAAGGTGCTTTAATGATCATACCCACATGATTATTTTCAAAGTAGAGTTCTCATGTTCTTGGTTTTAAGGACAGGTTAAATGGTTGTAAGGCCAATCGCTTCCACCAAGACCTCCTCTAGAAAAGAAGTTCCCCGAGTGTGGCTAAGTCTGTAGTTTGAAACGATCTCACCTCTTATTTGTCAGCTACTGCTCCGCAGACAAAATTCTCACCTACAAGTGGTAGAGACATCATTTAAAATATATATCTTTATTGATTTTAGAGAAGAAGGGAGAGGGAGAGAGAGATAGAGACATCAATGATGAGAGAGAATCATTGGTCAGCTGCCTCCTGCACACCCCACACTGGGGATCGAGCCGCAACCCAGGCAGGTGCCCTGACCGGGAACTAAACCGTGACTTCCTGGTTCATAGGTGAGCCACACCCCTGGGGCAAGACATCATTTTTTGACCCCACAATGGCTGGTGAAAGAAATCACATTTTAAAATTTCTTAATTCATAGTCTTAAAAAAAAAAAACCACACACACAAAAGAAAACATAAAAAAAGACAAATGTGCCCATCTAAAATGTGTGAGACCTATTTAGAGTAATTTCCTTGTCCTTGGGACCTGCCCCAGGCCAGACCCACCTCCTCTCTCACACCCCGCTGACCACTCCCTTTTTCATCCTGGGATCCCAGGGCTAGGAGGTGAATGCAGGAAAATGCAAGAGAGGGGAGTGGGTGGGTGGAGTTAGATGGGGACAGAGAAGGGCCTTCTATCTGAAGAGCAGTTTCCACATTGAAGGTATGAACCACAACAAAATAAAGAGGCAGTAACAGAAGGCAAACTGGAACTGTGCAGCTTTAGAAAGGAAGAACTCAAATGAGGGCCAAAGCCATAGCCAACCCTTCTTACCAGCTCCAAACACTGTCCTGAATTTTAAATGTGGTTTGGGTGGGAGGGAAGGGACTTGCATTTAATTATCTATAATATATAGATATTATATATAATATATAGATCCTATATGATTTTGAATTTTGGGGTGATAATGCATTTAAAGGAAGTTGCTTTTGCAACTTGTGCTGAGAAAAACTAAAAACAAAAAAACACAATCATTCTTCAGTTAAGTTGCTAGTTTGTTCAGACCAAGGATATCAAAGAAACCTTGTTCTACTCAAGTCTTTGAAAATCCTTGACCTCTTCTCTGGGCACCAAGTGAGGCCTGCCATCATATTGAAGAGGCTAAGATGGAGTTTTCTCTGCGTCTCTCCAACGTGTCGAGAACCCATTTTACTTGAATACAATGAAATGTGGGGAATAAAAATCTCTCAGGTGGACATTTTGGGGGTAAGTGTCGCTCCCCTGCTAGACCCTGTCTTGCTCTGCTCAGAAATCAGCTTCTAGTATTGGTGGCCAGTGTGTGCCACCAATTATCATCATTATCACATGTTTTAAAAAATATGATTATAGAGGCCCTGGCTAGGTGGCTCAGTTGGTTAGAGCATCATCCTGCTACACCAAGGTTACAGGTTACATCTCTGATCAGGGCACATATAAGTAGTAACCAATGGATGCATAACTAAGTGGAACAACAAATCAATGTTCCCCTCCTCCCGCCCCCCCCCCCTTTTAGAAAAATAAATAATTGTTAAAAATTTAAAAATATATGATTATAGAAATTTATTAATCTTGGGGAATGCCTTGCTGCATTACCTTGAATATTGCAAATGTTTATAGACAAGCAACTATATAATAGTTATTAAATATAGGCCAAAGCAGGATATGGATTTTAAAAAATCCAGAACATATAAACCGTGTTCAATTTTGTTCAAATTAAATTTGCCCTAGGAAATCAGCATTTTAAAACACCAAAGTACCCCTCCCATTCTCTATCTGATATTTCTTCTTTCTTTATCTATCTGATATGATATTTGTATTTTGCTAACTAAAGCCATGCAAAACATTGGTGATTAGAGAAGCAGAAAAGGGAGGGGCCTTTATGGAAACTGTCCCTGAGTGTAAGCTGCTCCTCATAGCTGATCCCACTGTGACTGTCCCTGGCTTCATTTCTTGTTTGACCTGGCGGTGCCTTTGGGACCCTCCACCAACAGGATAACTTGGTAATGATGTTGGCCGGGATTGCAGTTGAGCCAACTCCTTCACTAGCAGACCAGGTATTTTAAAAAAAATGATGATAGAGCCAAGAGTTAAGAGTGGATTTACCCAGCAGGGCAGAGTCAGGAAACCCATTGTTTCTGTATTTTATCAAGTCTGATAGTTTCAGTGTCAACAAGCTTAAAAGCAAAACAAAATACCAACCTATTAACACTGTGTTGACATCCAATTTGGCTTAATTTTCATTTTAAAGGATAATTTCAAGGACTCTGGAAAATGGAGGAGCCTGTAATTGAATAAAAACTTATACCTTGGGTCATTATTTTAGCCCACCTGAGATTATACCTTGTTTTTTTTCTTTTCTTTTTAATCCTCATTCGAGGATATTATTACATTGATTTTTAGAGCGTGGAAGGAAGGGGAGAGACAGACAGAGAGAAACATCAATGTGAAAGACACATCAACTGGCTGCCTCCCACATGCGCCTGACTAGGACTAGGAATGGAGCTTGCAACCGATGTGCATGCTCTCGACAGGAATTGAACCTGAAGCCCTTCACTCCAAAGGCCAAATGCTCTAGCCACTGAGCCGAGCCAGCTAGGGCAATACCCTGCTTTTTTTTTAAAAAAATTAAACTTTTTTCCCAGTTAATTGTAGACTCACATGCAGTTGTAAGAAATAATTTAGAGAGAGCCCTCATACCCTTCCCCCAGTTTCGCTCTTGGTAACATCTTGCAAAGTTACAGTGTACATATCACAGTCAGGATATTCACATCGATACAGTCAAGGTACAGAACGTCACCATCACACAATGATCCCTCTGTTGCTTTTTTTTTCGTACCTTCACCCTCCTCCCCCACCCTTCCTTAACACTTGGCTACCACCATTCTCTCCTCCATTTCTAGAATCCTGTCATTTCAAGAATGCTATATAAATGGAATCATACAGGATGTAATCTTTGGGGATTGGTGGTTTCCTTTCAGCAGCTGAGATTCATCCAGGGTGTTGCATGGATCAGTAGTTTGTTTCGTTTTATTGTTGGGTAGGATGTCAGGTACAGAGGTGCCATAGTTTGTTTAACCAATTCAACATGTTGAGGGGCATCTGGGTTGCTTCTCCTTTGGGGCTATTACCAACAAAGCTGCTATCAACACCGGGGTACAGGTTTTTGTGTTAACAGAAGTCTGTAAAGGTCCAAGAATGTGATTGCTCAGTCATATGGTGATTGCATGTTTAGTTGTGTGTGTGTGTTTTTAATATATCTGCATTGATTTCAGAGAGGAAGGAAGAGGAAAAGAGAAACATAAACATTAATGATGAGAATCATTGATTGGCTGCCTCCTGCGCGTCCCCTACTGGGGATCAAGCCCACAACCCAGGCATGTGCCCTTGACTGAAATAGAACCTGGGACCATTGAGTCCACAGGCTGATGCTCTATCCACTGAGCAAAACCAGCTAGGGTGCATGCTTAGTTTTTTAAGAAGCTGCCAGACTGCTTTCCAGAGTGGCTACACCAGCTCGCGTTCTTACCAGCGATGTATGAGTGCCCCAGCTTTTCAGCATCCTTGCCAGCATTTGGTGTTGTCACTGTTTTTATTTAGTTATCCTGACCGTTGTGTAGTGGCAGCTCATTGCAGTTTTACTTTGCCATCTGTATATCCTCTTTGGTGAAATGTCTCTTCAAGTCTTTTGCCCATTACCTACTTGGATTGCTGTTTTGCACTGTGGAGTTTTGGAATCCCCTATATATCTAGATACCAGTCCTATCTTGGTTGTGTGGTTTGCAAACATTTTCTCCCAATCTGTAGCTTATCTTTTCATTCTTTTAACTGGGTCTTTTGCAGAACGAAAGTTTTAAATTTTGATGAAGCACAATTTATCAGTTTTTCTTCTTATGGAACATGCTTTTCATATCAAGCTTGACCTTTTTGCCTAGGCCTAGGTACCTACGATTTTTCTCTTGTGTTTTTTATCTAAAAGTTTTATATTTATAATTAAGTGCTTGCTCCATTTTGAGTTAATGTTTTTATAAGGGGTGAGATTTAGGTCAAAGTTAATTTTTTGGCCTTTGGGGGTATCCGGTTGTTCCAGTGCCATTTGTTGCGAAGGCTGTCTTCCCTCCATTGGATTACTTTTGCACCTCTGTGAAAAATCAGTTGTGTACATTATATTGAAATTGTTATAAAATCATTTTACATTTATGTTAAAGACTTTAGCAAGTCAGTTTAAAGCAATGAAAAAGAATTTGTTAGATCAACCTCTCTGCCTTTCCTCAATGTATTTCTAGTTAAGATGTTTATCAGTTCACACGGACTCTTTGCATGACTGAAGGCATGTGGGTTTTGGCTGACCAAATATTTTCTATAGGGATTAAATTCTATACTTAGGAGCAAATACTCAGTATTTCACAACCTAATAGCCTTCTGTCAGTGAATATGATAAGCAGTATCTAATTGGATATAGATAATTTTTATATTTATCTGTAACTATAGGCTGGAATAACCATCTTCTTTGGCACGATTTTAAAAAATAGTCTCATGATAAGATACTCCCATTGTAAAACAAAATTCATTATGCCGGTAGGCCTTATGTTGGACCCCTTCCCGGTGGATTGGTTGCCTCAGAAGGACCAGGTTGGATATACGTAATGATGATTCCAGAACAACAGAATTCCCCCTCCCCTCATATCATTTAAAACCTGTGCTAAGAGGAAATTGCTTTTCTTCCATATCCTTGCTTAGTTGACTGTTAATTCCCACCAGGAAGCCAGGCGTCATCAGGAAGGTCAGTTCAGTCTCCAGGCCCTAGAACTGTGGTTCTCAGCCTGGGCCACACATTTAGTGTCACCGAGGGAGCTTTTTACAACCCAATACCCAGGCTTCCTCCTAGACCAATTAGGTCCGGATCTCTGGGCTTGGGACGCAGGCATTAGATTTTGTTAAAACTCCTGGGTTATTCTGCTATGCAGCCAAGTTTAAGAACTGCTGTTCAAGGTGGAGGTCTCCTGTCTTGTTTACTTTCTTAGGAAACTTATGAATGTTCCTATAATTTATCACTTCCTATTGTGAATACAAGGTACTGGGTTGTCAAAACATCTATATTAATAAAAGAGTAATATGCTAATTAGACCGGATAGACCAGATGTCTTCTGGACGTCCTTCCAGACGTCCTTCTGGACAAAGCCGCAGCAACTGCGAGGGCTGAGGGCTGGCGGTGAGGGAGAGGCAGCGGCAAAGGAGAGGCGGCAGTGTGGGCCAGTCCAGCGCCAGGGCCCCTTCTGCAGAGGCAGCCACAGAGGCAGTGGCATGGACCAGTCCTGGCGCCATACCTCTGCAGAGGCTGGACGGGGTGCAACCTGCTGTGCCTCAACCTCCCACAGCCCCTTCCCCAGCCGGCCTGGCCCCAGATCGCCCCCCACCCACCAGTGGGCAGGGCCAGTGCTAAGAAGCGAGGTCCAAGGGCTGGCAGTGGCAGCAGCATTGGGGTGATAGGGGCAGCACCTTCCCTTGATCAGCCCGGTCGCCTCCCACAGAGGGAGGCCAGACTGCAGCTTAGGCCCATGGGTAGCAGGCCTAATCTGTCAGTAGGACATCCCCTGAGGGCTCCCAGACTGTGAGAAGGGGCAGGCCAGGCTGAGGGACCCACCCCTCCAGTGCACAAATTTTCGTACACTGGGCCTCTAGTATTATATAAACTTATATCTTTCAGGTTAAACCTAGATATCTTTCTTGTATAATTAAAATATGCCTAACATTCTTTTCATTCTTCTGACAAGAGTTACACATGTCCACCTTGACTGGGTAGCTCAGTTGGTTAGAGCGTTGTCCCCATACACCCAAGGGTGCACAATTGATCCCCAGTCAGTGTACATACAAGAAGCAATTGAGGGAGAGATCAACCAAAGGACTTGTATGCATGCATATAAGCATAACCAATGGACACAGACACTAGAGGGGAGAGGGCACGAGTGGGGGGGCAATGGGGGGATAAGGACACATACTAGTATGTAATACCTTAATAAAGAAAAAATAAATAAATTACACACATCAATTAAAGAAACAATTGATGAATGCATAGATAAGTGGAACAACAAATCAATGTTTCTCTCTTTCTTTCTCTCTCCCTTCCGCTCTCTCTCTCTAAAATCAATAAATAAAATAAAATTTAAAAAGATTTACAGATGTCCACTGTCAAAAACTACATAATGAAAGGGAAAAAATCATTTTATTTTATTTTTTGGTTAATCCTTACCTGAGGATATTTTTCTATTGATTTTTAGAGAGAGAGTGGAAGGGAGGGGGAGCAACTGAGAGAGAGAAACATCGATGTGTGAGAGAGACACATCCATTCGTTGCCTCCCGCACACACCTGGGCCAGGGATGGAGCCTGCAACTGAGGTACCAGAATCGAACCCAGGACCCTTCAGTCTCTTTTCTTTCTTTCTTTTTTTTAACCCAATCAGTTACTGTGGTAATGGTTCCAAGGATGTATATACATTTGTCAAAACTCATCAAACAGTACACTTTAAATGTATGTAGTTCCTTCTATGCCAAATATATACATCAATAAAGCTGTCCAAAAATACATATGTAGGGACTGTTGACAACCTCCAATCGTGGAATTTGTTCTGTCAAGTGTTGCTTGAAATACTGGATATCACAATCACTTACTGGATATTATTTTCACCAACCAATTGTTTTTACTCAGGAAAATAATTTCATACTCTGAAATAATCAGTGCTTCAAATTTTCCCATAGAAAGTAAAATTCAAATATTTCACCATACTTTCTTCCACAGATTTCTCAAAAGCAAAATAACATTCAAAACAACATATCCAAACAATTACCTCACTTTTCAGAGTTTTCATTGATTTCATAGCAGAAGCAGATGCAGACCTTGGAATCTTTTTCATGTAATTAGTTATGCTCCCAATGAAGTTGTAATTGAGAAGAGGAAAGGAAGGCGAAGTGGATCTAGTTTCACTATTGATTTTCTATCTTTTATTGTGATTTATCACAGCTACCCTTTGTATCGATACTGCATTTGTGGAAGTGACAAGAAGTCATTAAAAAAAAAAAAAAAAGCAGCTGATGAAATTGAGATAATTCCCACCAGGATACAGAATCCCACCAGGACATCAGCTGAGATTTGGATGGGAGTTCTAGAAAAATGGGAAAAAAATAGTCAACCTCCCTTGTGTATAATTTTAGTAATTTCCAGGTCAAGCATTGGCCTTTTTATTGGGTTCTTAATTACATGTAAAAGATAATTGAAGTATATTTTGATGTCATAGACAGCATATAGCAGATCTGAGATTAAAAGTCACAAAGGGCTTCAAGTTGATAGAGGAACATTAAAACCTCTCAGTAGTTTACAATGTATGTCTCTATAATGTCCTTTTTTGAGTAAGCAATGTTGACTTATGAAACCACAGTTTCCAGCTTTGACAAGTCCCATGTGTTTTGACTGGCACTTGACTCAATAAAATTTGTTGAATTAATATGTTAAAATATGTATTTTTTAATGTTGGTTGCTTATGAAACTCCTTTAGAATTTGTGGAAGTATTTGAAATTCTGAGGATTACCATAACGTGCTCTGCCTTGGAGTGTAGAAACCTTCCAGGCACCTTCAGGTACTCTCCAAAAGTGTGTCCTGAGAAGTTCCCACTCCATATTGGGCAAATCATTTGCCATGTCTTCTTTTTAATATAACAAAAAATATTTAAATTTTATTTTAGGGGAAGGAAGGAAGAGAGAGAAACATAGATGTGAGAAAGAAACATCGATCAATTGCTTCTAGTACCTGCCCCAAACCGAGGATCAAACCCGCAATCTGAGCATGTACCCTGACCAGGTATCAAACCTACCACCCTCTGGTGTACAGGTAGGAGTTCCAACCAACTGAGCCACACTGGCCAGGGCTCATTTGCCATATCATGGTTCGCATCGTAAGTGGGCGTAGAGCAGCCTAACTCTAGAAAAATGAGGAGCCAAAGCAATCCTGGCTTATTGGTGAGTGCCTGTCAATTACATTCATTCATTCCTTTGTTTATATTTAGACAATCTTGAACGAAGTGGCAGCAGTCATGTTAAATTGGTTCTCTGTAAATAATTATGTCTGTAAAGGCTTCCACAGTGGCTGGAAAAATATAATGAAAATGTATATAAATACAAATGAAAGGATTAATTCCCCTGGGCTCATAATCTTAGATTTGAGTCAGCAGCCAATTTTTTGTTTGATTTTAAGATTAGTGTGTAACAAGCATGTCAAACTCTAAGGCTAACACGGGCCAAATTAACAGGGTTTAAGTTTATGTGAGCCACAAAAAAACAAAAGCTTCAATTTTCCTAGAAATGTAGCTTTATTTCAATAGAGACATGCTGAATACAAAGGGCTGAAATAAATAAGTAATCGTTAACATAAAGTAATAGAACATTTTAATACAAATTAATTTTTTTTCTTGAGCATTAACTTACCAGACACTGAATAACTGCACAAATTAATAAGCGTAATGCAAATAAACCTATTTTTCTTGTTCTCTGAAAGCGAAATGTTTCCTGTTGCACACGTCACTACAAGACTAATGATGTGGTAATCGGCTGCTAAAATATTCGCTGCTGGTATTAGTGGAGAGAAATGGTGCGCCTGTGCGTTAAGGCCCATAAGGGAAATGAATGCAACACGATTATAGTCATCAGTCATTAGCGAATGTTGTAGTTCGTGAGTAATAATTATGTGTAACAGGATATTGTAAAAATTAAAATACAAAATTTTTATTAAAACGTTTCTTACATGCCGTTATATTGCCTGGACCACAAAAATATTCGTTGTGGGCCGCATGCAGCCCGTGAATTTGACATGCTTGATGTATAACTCTATAATACATAATCTGTATATTGTATTGTGTGTTCACCACCCCAAGTCAAGTTTCCTTTTAAATCCTGATAAATGAAATTGATACACAAATGGCTGGCTTTATAGTTAATCCCAAAGCAATACATTCCTTAAAAGGTAGAATAGCATTTCCATATACACTATATGTATGTATGCATATATACTATGTATATAGCGTATTTCTATAGATGCTGGCTTTTGAACTTAATTTCTATAGTGACTTTTTTTATAGTTTCTATATGAATGTTGGAATATTAGTTACACATGAATTTAATACAATTGCTAATTCTTCTATTTATTTTTCCTTATAACTAGTCAATGCAAGAGAGGAAAGTAGGAGTTGGGTTCTTACATGACTTAGATATCATGAGGTAAGTAATTGGTAAAAAAGTAGGCTTTTTATTTAGAGAAAACAAAGAAGTGATAAGTGGTAGTTTCAAGGGTGAAGAGTTGATAGTTCTAAGTGAAAATGCCTGAAGGCTTTGTAGCTAGAGCATGAATCTGTGGTGTAGAGTTAAGCGTTGCTTTTAAATTCTGTTGTAAAAATTGTAATTATTATTGCTCCTTCAAGGTGTTGTATCAACACAGTGGTGAAATGTTTCCCGTTTATGAATTCATTTAAGACATACTTTTAAATGTCTTGGTGTATGTACACGATGTCCAGCTACGACTCTAAATGTTATTGGTAAATGCCGCGTGACCTGTCTTTCTGGAGGAGTTAGCATAAAACAACAAGTTCAGCCTGCCGTGCGGGAAGCATGTATTTGTTTTTGAGAAATCGCAAGCTGTTTTTATGAGAACATTAATTCTCTCAGGGAAACAGCTCTACCACCAACTGCCCCCCGGGAGACGATGCGCAGGGACACCTGCGGCCTGCTGTTTGGGGGAACTGGCTGCTGAGAACTTAGGGTAACTGACAGCCTCGGACTGAGAAGTGGAAAACAGAACAGCTGCCTCCCCCTCCATCACTGACACTAATGCAAGCAATCCTCCCGGAAGGAGTCTCCAGCACCTTAGAAAAGAAAACCCTGGTGACTTGGTTTAGACGCAGCGGTTCTCAACCTGTGGGTCGCGACCATCGGAAAACACATATAGCATATCAGATATTTACATTACGATTCATAACAGTAGCAAAATTACAGTTATGAAGTAGCAACGAAAATAATTTTATGGTTGGGTCACAACATGAGGAACTTCATTAAGGGCCGCGGCATTAGGAAGGTTGAGAACCACTGGTTTAGAGCCTTGAGCGTGTACTTGGCACATAATAGGCACTCAGTAGATATGTGTTGAAAGAATGAATGAATGAATGAATGAACAAACTTTGTAATGTTCTGAAGCACTAACAGAATATCCAAAAAGGTTGGACATCTCATTGCTGGGTATAGTAAATAACATAACCACTCTTCTTAACAAAAATAACTCAAAGAGTAACTCCCATCTGATGGAAGTGATTCTTTGGTCAGTCTAGAAACCAAAGGTAGTTATGTGTGTGCTTGTGTGAATCTACAAAGGAGCCCATTATTCTCAACAACTTCTTATCATGGAGCTGTTTCAGGCAGAAAAGAAAGTACTAGAATGTGCACATTTTTAAACATAAGATTTTGCTTTAAAAAATAAGAACAGCCCTCGCCGGTTTGGCTCAGTGGATAGAGCATCGGACCTAAGGGTCCCAGGCTTGATCCAGTCAAGGGCATGTACCTTGGTTGCAGGCTCCTCCCCAGCCCAGGTCCTGGCCGGGGGCTCCTGCAGGAGCAACCAACCGATGTGTTTATCTATCTATCTTTCCCTCTCTTCTATCTTTCCCTTAACAACAACAACAACAACAAGAACACAAGCATCTTCACAGCCTGAAAAATAAACATGAACCAAGTAGTTGGTAATCTAAGCAGACAGGGGTGATGGCTTCCCCAGCATGTGGGGTGTATACGGTTGCCTGGAAATCTTTGACCTTGCCGTCTATAAAGGCTGGGAGATGTGAACAGCTTTGTTAAGAATTTCCCAAGAACGGAATAAATGTAATCTCACGGAATGGGAAATTTTGATAGTCTTTGTACTACTTTCGGATACATTTTCAGATGTGCTGACTTAATCATTTGCAAATAGGCTTTAACAGTGTTTCTAGCTCTGATCATTCTAGCTGAGGTCTATATGCGACTTTTCACTGACAATCCTGAGACAAGAGAACCCACTGGAGCTCCCTCCAGGAGAGTGAAATGTGTAGTGGTTCCGTGTGGGCCAGCTCCTTCCCATTCCATCTGCCGGTTGCAAAGCCTTGAGCGGCGGATTTAATTTCTCTGAGCCCACTTTCTCCCGCTGATTGATAAAGGGAATAACAGGACCTGTGTCAAGGGTGGTTGTTGTAAGGATTAAATGCGATTATATACACAAAGTGCTTTGCATAGTACCTGTACAGAAGAAGTAATGCTTCCTAAATAGTCAAAATTTAAGTTGAAATGGGTGAAATGCTTAAAAATGCTAAAAACCAACCATTTGGCAAATATACTGCTTCTTAAGGGGTAACATTCCAGAGAACGTGGTCCTTATTCACTCCTTCAAATAAAACTGATAAATTCAGAGAAGTTTTATTCCAGATAACTCACACACAATTAATTAGGCACAAAATATTCCAGTACTGAACTGCTGCTTACATCAACTCTATTAAATTGTATTAAATCTGGGCATGGGATATTTATCTGGCATCTAATTGTCAATATTCCAACTATTTATGGAAACTACGGCATTTATTTTTTTTAATTTTTTTTTAATATATTTTATTGATTTTTTACAGAGAGGAAGGGAGAGGGACAGAGAGTTAGAAACATCGATGAGAGAGAAACATCGACCAGCTGCCTCCTGCACATCTCCCACTGGGGATGTGCCCGCAACCCAGGTACATGCCCTTGACCGGAATCGAACCCGGGACCCTCCAGTCCGCAGGCCGACGCTCTATCCACTGAGCCAAACCGGTTTTGGCGAAACTACGGCATTTAATTTGCGAGTTAAAACTGGGATCATTCCTCTTGCAGCCCCACCACCTTCATGCTTATGTGTCAAATAACCCAGCTAAGGTTTTAATGTAGTTCAAATATTTATTGACTGCCCGCTATATTCATATAACAAACACTATTCAAAAGTAGGAAGGGAGAGAGACTGATGCAAAGGAAGACCTATCCCATCCTGTCCAGCATGGCGCAGGCAGAAGTAGCCTGGACCTCCGGCATCAGGCCCTCCTTTCCAGTAATTCGTCTCATTTCCCGATTCCTCAGGGAAGGAGGGTGGCCAGCGCTGCTGATGACATCGCCTGACATCACTGTTCCGGATGGTAGGAGCGCGCGGGGCCGCCTGGTCCACTTCCTCGGTGGCCTGACTGCGTTAACCTCTCCATTCCCCACGCCTGCCACGTGAGGTGTCCTAATATGGTCCGACCAGAGAGAAGCCGCGGAGCGCTCGCCTTTCTCCTGTGAACGGGGAGGGGGCAGGCACAAACCTTTAGAGTCAACCACAGTCGGAAGGAGAGCAAATGGGGCTTTGGGGTCGCCGCCGGGCGAGCTGAAAGTCAGCTGCAGCAGAAGCTCCCGCCTTGGGTACCTATCATTCAATAAACCCGGCTAATCCCATCTCCCCGGCGGCTTCCTGCCCTCGCCTCTTTCTCAATCTCCCCTGGCCATCGGCAATCCTGGGGTACCCCTCAGCTCAGGTCCGAATTTCGGAACGGGGGAGCCCTGGGGGCCGCTCTCGGGACCTGGGCTGGAGACTCCCTGCGCCTCGGGTCCTAGTGGCCTGGGGCGGGGGGGGGGGGGGGGTGGGGCGGGGGATGCTGCTGCAAGGCGTGTCTGGGCGGCGCTCATGTGATGAAGCGAGGGGAAAACAAGGGGGAGGAGGAGGCGAAGAGGTGGCTTTTTTTTTCTTTTTCTTTTAAGGAGTTTGCCGCGAGCGCGTCTCCTCCATTCGCAGTCCCGGCGCGTTCGGAGGAGGAGCGGGAGAGGAAGGCGCTGTTGGGACCTCGCGGGCGCACGGCTCCTCGCTCTGCCCCGCGGCCCGGCGATTTGCAGAAGGCGTGACCCGGAGGCTGGGCGCGGGGAACCGCAGAGCAGCCATGGGTGCTGGGAGCTCCACCGAGCAGCGGAGCCCGGAGCAGCCGGAGGCGGGGAGCGGGGCGCCGGCCGAGCCCGAGCCCCGCGGCGGCAGCCCGGTGGCGGAGGCGGCGCCCGGAGCTCCCGGGGACCCGGACATCGCGGCCGCGGACCCGGCCACCAAGGTACGGGAGCGCCGGGCCACCTGCCGCGGGGAGGCGGAGCGGGAGGGGGGGATCCCTCTGATTTCTGCCTGCGAGAACTTCCCGGCCCGCCCAGCCCATCTGCGAACTCGGGCGCACGTACCCCTCTTTCCAGGGTGGTGGTGGGGTGTTCTGCGCCGGGGCGGGACCCGAGCAGCAGCGCGCGCGGCCGGGGGCTCGCACCTTTGTCGCGGGTCTCCACGGCGGGCGACTGCGCCATCCGCAGTCGGAAAACCCGAGCCTTTCTCCACACCCTTCCGGGGCTAGCGACCCAGCCCGAGCCGCTGGGCTGCGGGGGGAGTCCGTGGGGAACTGACCCCCGGGGCCCAGAGTCTTGAGCCCCGGGCCCTGCCTCTCCCAGATGCGGAAAGTCAGCTGCTGGGCCAGGGCCCGTGTTGCCGCCCGGCGAATGGGCCACCCCTGGGTCCCAGGCCGCCTGCCGTCCTTGTTGCCAGCTGTGCCTGGAGCCACCTGGGTTTGGTACCCAGTCCTCCTGCGGCAGCGGCTGGAGCAGACAACGCCTTCCTGATGCAGAGAAAGCCTGGGGTGTAGCTCGCTCGGAGCCAAAGAAAACCTGGGCAGACGCCGCGTTTCCAAAAGGAATGACAGGTTTTGAAAAACGAGGCAGCGTCTTCCCTTTCGCTCAGTGCATTGCCTGTGGGCTCGGTTGGATAAACAGATCCCGGAGGAGTAGTTAGAAGTTTTCAAAGGATGCGGTCTGTGCTCTTGTCTATGAAGGCATCCGTGAACCTGCTAGGGCATTTGCATTGGATGGTCTTCAGTCTCCAAGGCCGAAATAGATATTCTTGGCCACTCCAGCAGCCGAGTTTGTATTCGGTTCCGTCATTGGATTTTAGACATATTTTCCGGCATGTGCGTTCCTTGGCAAAGCTTCGCCCAGCCTGTTTTGTGATGATGCCCTCATAGGAAGATGTGGTCAAAAACAAACAAATCATGTGTCCAATTTGAGGATGCAGATTACATGAGGACCTTTGAGAGTTATCTGGGCAGGGGTATTGATGTTTGATACATATTTAATGCATACGTAGGTAAATATGTTTGATAAATGTTGTTATAGGGAAAAAGAAGCTGAAATCTAGGTAAATGTCACAGAACTATGGCCTCATTGTCTTGACCTCTTTAGATGCCCCAGTCTAGTTTGGGCTGGGACAGCTCTTAACTAGATTACCTTCAGTCTTTAATTTACAAATCCTTGTAAAACCCATGGTCCCTGTAGTTGGAGATACTAACAGGTACTAACCTCCTGGTATAGCTAGATTTTGTAAGGTGCCCACGCCTTGGCCTAAGGACTGGACTGTCCCTTTGAGATCTGAGTCACATTTTAATACTTACTGTACATCACTTTTTAATGCCAACTACTGTCAAACGGTTGCATAACCCGTATTTAGAGTCCAGTAACGAACGTAATGTTAATGTGTAATTGCTAAAGCTTTTAGTCAGGTTTATTTTTTCCGTGGCTTTTACTGCTCCTCAGGTTCTCCTATTAACAGTTCACACTGAAATATGGTACTTACTCCCTTCCCAGTAAATTCTAATTTGTTCATGTAAAAATATTCCTTCCATTTTCTGATTCGCTTCTCTTTATATCTTTTTTTTTCTCAGAATCTTAGTCTTCTCCCTCTTTCCTGGTCACCACCATCTTGAAACAGCCAAACGCTGTCCTTTAAAAAAAAATGACTTAAATGACATCCAGAATATCACTGACCTTTTTGGCGTTCTGCCCAGTTATCAATTTGGAGGCAATCAATACACTTACATGTATCCTTGGAAAACGTGTAGTTTTTCCTTTCAATGAGCAAAGTGTATTTCTCAGGTTTTGAAGACCTAAGTCTTTTCTAAAGAACTCTAATCAACAGTGACTCAGCACGCGGCGCTTGCCTCCCCTCTTCACCCTGTTAAGCTCCGGTTCCTGACCTCTGAGTAATTCCATCTGCCATTCTAAGCTCTCACCATGCAATGGACCCTTCTTCTAGCAGTTTCCACTTTTGTGGGTTTAGTGACTTGACTAATGTTTTGGGCTTTTTGGGTGTTTTTTTGTTTTGTGTTTTTTTTGAAGCTATTCTGAATGTCCCACCAGGGCAGGAACCATGTCTGTGGTTTATAACAGGTGTCCCCCCAGGTGTTGCCTGCTGTCTGGCACGTAGAGGACTCTCAGGAAGGGATGGTACTGGCTTCCTGGTTTTGATGAGAGACGATCAAGTTGGGCAATACCCTGCCCGTCTAATTTTTCTACAATTTAACCTTTGACCTTCTCATCATGATCCATCTCATGTATCAGACAGTGATTACGTCAAGTCCGTCTGTTTGGTTATTATGAGATCTAATGGATATTTTGGCAAAAATTCAGATTTGAGGACTTTGGTTTCTATTTCTCTTGAAAGGGTGGCATACTAGGCAATTTTGAATTGCCTGTGATATCAGATAGACCAATATATTGGCCACAAATACGCAGGTGGCTCAAATGAGATCACTTCAGTGCATTGAATAGTTATGAATTAACATCTTGAGCTTTCTTGTTTGGGTCTTTGGACATTTGGGCAGGTTTAGACGAATACATCCTTCCCTTCCCACCAGTAGAATGTTGATGATTAACTAGAGGCTGTTAGCAGATTTTTCCCCCATCTAAAACGATAATCGTATCATATGCACGTTGCCTATTTAGCAATCCAGTTTACTTTGCTTTTTTCTGCTAATTTCAGTTACCAGTTGCTCCCTGAGTAAGTGCTCACACATCAAAAGATGTTACACTCATTGACTTGTTACTCCTATCAGGTCAAGCTTGATTACTCAAGCTTAACGTTTAGATGCACTGAGGCAGAAGTCTTGGTTTTATCTGTGGTATTTTTTCAATAAATGGAAGGAATCTTATATCTTCTAGTCCATTTTTTATAGTCGTCATATGTGAATTCTGGGAGAAAATGGCTTGATCAATCATTTTCCAGGTTTAATTTTGAGACTTGGCTATTTTGGCTACTACAGGGGCAGGAATATTAGACTGCGAAACACAGGGGGTAAATAAAACCTCGTATTAATCCTCAATTGTCTGTTTTAAAATCTTGTCTTCAAAGAGTGTCTTAAATCCGGTGGCAATATCGGGTGGAGTGTATGGCACATAAATGACAAATGGCTTCCAGGACTCTGGCAAATCTTGATTCTGGAGCCAAGCTCCCGGCTAAGTCTGGACAGTCCCCATCCTCTGCATCAGCCTTTCTGCATTTTCTGCTTAATCAGTGACTTCAGAAGTAGAAATGGAACAGTGGTCAGTTGCCACAGTGAGAGGCCAGTGTCCCTGTCGGGTGGGAAGATGGGGACTCCTGTCAGTCCTTCAAGTTGTGGTTCCATTTGGTTACAAGAGCTGAATCACCAAAAACATGAACTTGTACTCAATTAGAAGGATCCATTATCTATGAGTAGATTGAAGGATGTCTGCCTTTCGTGCGTTAAAACAGACCATTGAGTTGACTAAGTGCATTTCGTAATTCCTCATCCAGCTTACCGTGGTGGTATGCTTTCTCTCACTTGCCCCCCTGTTTTTACAAAATGGGGAAGGAGACTGAAGATGGCCTTGATGGGATTATGTCACCAGTTTTACACTAAGAGGGCCACAATTTAAGATGATTAGGCAAGAATTATATGTTTGTGAGTAGAGTGGTGTTTCTTTTTCGTTTTCTTTTACAAACCCTTGTGTCCAGAGTGGTATTTTTATGTGTGTGGCTACCCTGTCTTGTGGATTTTCGCCAGATTCTAAAAGGTGCTACTATCTGATTGGAACACAGCCCTGAAATTGGAGATGTGATGCGAGGATGGTCATTTAGGATTAGCCGTAGCCTGTGGGGACTGCAGGCCCTGCCCTTGAGTCTGTTGCAGCTATTTAGGCTGGTGGACGTATGCGATCAGTGGAGATTTCCACTTGAAATACCTCACTCTATGAGTGAAGCACAGGCCTCAATGCGCATCCCTTTGCATTCATTTGGGTTGACTAAACTCTGCGCCTGGATAGCTTTAAACTGATATTATAAGGATCATTCTAGTTTGGTATCTTACAGAATGATTAATAAAATGGAAATAAAATGTCTTATGTTAAAAGGTATTTTAATAGAATTGGGTTTTTATTGCTTCTTCTTTATCAGCTTTAACACATATTCAGTGTTGTAGAACACAAAAGAAAGGAAAATCAAATTAAATGGTGCTTTTCCTTGACCTCTATAACCCTATATGTTGTAGTCATTCATGAAGTGAGAAATTAGAATTTATAGCACTTTGAATTCTGAGAAAAATATAGTCAGTACTTTTAACTCATGAAAAAAACTTAAATATCCTCAAGCCCACTTCTTAGTTCTCTTACAATTCAGAATAAGTTTGATTTAATTTTAAAAGAATTCAATTAAAATATATGGGGAAAAAGCTGGGTTCCGAAAGGGAGAAGCACTATATATAAGCACATTTTCAATAAATTCTTGAAAAATCTATAATTATAATTATTTGACTTGTGTAATTAGATTTTGGATCATTTTCCTACAAATTAGCACCATATTAGAGAATGTAAGGGTAGGATTTTAAAAAAATGTTTTTATTGATTGCAGAGAGAAGAAGGGAGAAATATAGAAAGATCAATGATGAGAGAGAATCATTGATTGGCTGCCTCCTGTACGCCCTAATGGGGCATGTGCCCTGATCCGGATGGAACCATGACCGGGCTCATGGGTCAACACTTAACTGATGAGCCACACAGGCTGGGATGAGGGTAGGATTTTGTACCTATGATCATCTTTTTGTGACCTACTCATTAGTACATCTAATAAAAGGATTGAGGTGTTAAAATAATCGAATAATTTCAACCATACATGCCTTCATATCTCTTATGAATAATTGAGCTTACTTATTTAAAGCTGACTGTAGATCTCATATCAGTTTTTAATTGTAAAGGCTTTCTAAGATGATCAAAAGCATTTGTTTACTTTTATTAAAATGACTTATTTAAAGGCATTGCATAACAGGATTTGCTTAATGTTTGTTTCTTTTTAAAAATGTCCATAGTTGAGAACCTCAATCTGTGGAATGTGGTAAAAAGTGAAAGCCACCTATTCTTTTTACCCCTCAAATACTCAGTGTTTGAAATCAATATTGGTGGTTTCTTGCTTATTCTTTCAAAAATTTTATGCATGGACAAGGATATAAATAAAAATAGTCCCATCTTTAACAAATAAGGTCATATTATACATATTCTGTTACTTTAGGTGTTGGATATCTTTTCATATCAGAACATAAAGATCTACCCCTATTCTTATTAATGGCTACATACATAAATTTCTCCTTTATGGGTTGAAGTACCATAGCGATTTAACCAATTCCCTGCTTTTATATTTATATTTTCCTAATCTTTTGTTATATTAAATTGATGGAAGGAATATCCTAGTTCAGATATCTTTGTATGTGTGCAAGTGTATCTTTAGGGTAGATTTTGGAAGTGGAATTGCTGGACCAGAGGATTCATATCTACTTTAAATTGTGATAGCCCTTGTTAAATCTCTTAACAAAGAGATTCTTCCACTTTGCATCCAACCATCTAGGACAGTGGTTCTCAACCTTCCTAATGCCGCGACCCTTTAATACAGTTCCTCATGTTGTGGTGACCCCCAACCATAAAATTATTTTTGTTGCTACTTCATAACTAATTTTGCTACTGTTATGAATCGTAATGTAAATATCTGATATGCAGGATGTATTTTCATTGTTACAAATTGAACATAATTAAAGCATAGTGATTAATTACAAAAACAATACGTAATTATATATATGTTTTCAGATGGTCTTAGGCGACCCCTGTGAAAGGGTCGTTTAACCCTCAAAGGGGTCGCGACCCACAGGTTGAGAACCGCTGGTCTAGGAGGTCAGGACTCGCTTTCCAAAGCCGTTGCCTCAATGCATCACAGATTTTCTAATACTGGTCGGTCTGCACCTCAGTTGGCACTTGAAATTCCTTCTGCATTTTTAATGATGAGGTTGAGTGCCTTGTCATGTATATTGGCCACCCAGTCAGGAACTGGACTGGCTTTCAGAGCATTAAATAAAGGCTATGGTTTATTTTACAGTTAATTAATTTTTAAAGACTTTCCCTCCGAAATTACTCAAAATAGGGGCAAGTTTAAGAGCAAAAAGGTGGCTGAGGGACCATCCTTTTTGACTCCTTTTTCTTCCCAAGTTTGTAAACTGTCTTTAGTTTTATTTGCTTAGACAGTGACCTACTTTTTAGGCTATCAATTTAAAATTTCCCCTCTGGGAACCATCTAAAATCTAGTTGCCAGAAATTTCTTCATACTTCTGATCCATGACATACATGTTGGAAACAGCGATTGAGGGTCACAGAAATCCAGTTCCCCTGGGCTTTGTCTCTTCTCATTCTCTTAACAAATGATGGCCTGGCTCGGGTAACTGGAATAAATGTGTTTTCCCAGAAAACGGTAGGTATTCAAAGCTCTGGAAACTTCAGGATCTTTCCCAGACACTGTTGCTTCTCTTACTACAAGTATTCATTCCAGTTCAATGGTTTTAGTCTTTCCTACAGTTTCTCCATGTTTAAAAAAAAAAAAAGAATGAGGAGAAACCCTGCAATTGCATTCTGTTTAATTGTAACCTGTTATAATAAAATGTCAGTTTTATTTGATTAGTAAATTAGACCAGCCACCAGTAAGAAGCGGGGTGGGGGGGTCACTACAACTGATTGGCCGGTCTTCTGTTCGTTATATGCAGACATTGTAAACTGCGGGAGTGTTGAGAGATTTTATTTTCCCAGTTCCTAAACCTGGTTGTTCAATTGAATCACTCGGGGAGCTGTTGAAAGACATCCCTGGGCCCATTCTAGATGCACTGAATCAGAAAGGCTGCCAATCGGAGAACTGAGATTCCGTAGCCTTCATGTTCTCCCATATTCTGATCTGCCTGGTGTGGCCACCATTGTTTTAAGAAGGAATGTAGGAGGTAGGAGCTGATGGAGGGCCAGGGCCAGGTGGTCCAGGCCACGATGACAATTGCACAGACTGCTTGAGGTTGGAGCTAGAGTGGTTGGGAGGGAGGGTTTCAGATGATGTTGGAAGAGTTGTTAGGTATTTCCCTTCTCACATAAACAAAGGAAAATATTTCTCCTACATTATTTCATTCCTTTCTTCTCTTGTATCAAAAGCAAGTGTGCTGTTGTTGGTAGAGGGTTTTCTAAAAGAATGCACTGTTCAGGGTGAATAGGTGTGGAATCAAATGCTATTATCCTTCCTGAGCAAGAAGCGCCTACTTGTCACTGTTCACGGTTTTCGTTCCCATCTGCTTGCCTCTTAAGCCTTTTCCCTCATTGATTGATTCTAAACTTCCTTTTTGCTAGATAAGTAGACAGTAGCCGAGGGCTTACTTTATGGCCTTTGGCTGCTCCAAAAATCTGTGATGAAATCTTAAAACCTAAGCAAGTCCTTGCAGATCAGAGTAGAGTCTGGCTTTCCCCACGCTTATCACTGTTCAATCTTGATTCCATAAACACTTCTTTGCTAGTGTCTGTGCTCAGGAACCGTGCTGGGAACTGCGGAGACAAAGGGAGAACTCCAGAGCTCAGTCCTAAAAAATTAATGTTTTCCCTTTCATAGACTTAGCTCTTTCAGCCACTGGAAATTTGAGGACTTGATGTCTGGAGGGAGAGAACTAAATTTGTTTTCTGTATGGTTACCTGTTGTTCCAGTACCATTGGTTAAAAGTCCTTCCTGTTAAAACTTGAGTTTCCATATATGTGTAAATCTGTTTATTGATTTCATTTTACTTTTAAAATGTTCCTGCTGTCTTTTTGTACACTAAGTTTAAAGCATTAAGGGAGTGGCTACAAATCTAGTCAATTATAATAGCAAGTCCATGGTTTAAAACACTTTCATATTCTACATCTGAGGTGTTACCCTGGTCTCTGATGGTAGATTTATATCTACATAAATGTAAAAAAGTGGGAGGCAGGTATTATCTTATAAACTTAATTTGTTTTCTTGGTATGTAATGACATTATGCATTAAAATAGTCAAATATCTCCTGACCACTTCACCATATGAAAGGCAATGGACTAGATTTCTCTGAGAGATAACAGAATAAGACCACATAGCCCTAGCCGGTTTAGCTCAGTGCGTAGAGCGTTGGCCTGTGGACTGAAGGTTCCCGGGTTCAATTCTGGCCAAGGGCACATGCCTGAGTTTCGGGCTTGATCCCCAGTAGGGGGCATGCAGGAGGCAGCCGATCAATGATTCTCTCTCATCATTTATGTTTCTATCTCTCTATCCCTCTCCCTTCCTCTCTGAAATCAATAAAAATATATATTTTTTTTAAAAAAGAATAAGACCACATAGCATTACCCTTGTGTACCTCATAATCTAGGTAATTTGAGAGGGTTCCACTAGAGGAAACAGTCAATAACCAAGATTGAAATAATTGGAGGGCCAATAGAAAAAATTGCCATTAGTTGGTACATGTCTTCTCAGTGAATTGTCCAGGTAACTGCTATAGAAAGAACCCTTCGGAATGTTGCAGGCAGATAAAAGGCCATTTAGTAGGGAGGCCAGAAAGTACATGACATTACGGGGCTGAATGATTATAAGGGTAAATAGCAGAGAGAGGATGAAAAATAGAATTGCAACCAGTCATTGTAAAAGCTGCACAGGCAACAGAGAGCCAGTGAAGGTTCCTGATAGAAAAGAATGCAAAGAGGCAGAAATGCCACCTGCATGGCTGATGGACTCCTGGGAGGTCAGCTCACACAAGATGGAGAGGATCCGCCAGAGAGTGGGGGGAGGTGAGACTGGATCGGGTGACTGAGAAGGTTGTCTCGGCAAACATTTCCACAATATGGTAGACGTGTGTAGCAGACATTAATTAGCAGGGGCAGCGGGGTTGGGGGCAGGGAATATATACTTGCCTTGGGGGCAGTCAGAAATACCGAGGTTTCCAGACTTGGATATGGAGAACCTCAGTTTCCCCAGTAGTCAGACAAGACCACCCCCTCATGAGGTCAGCTTCAGTTGTCTGTTGCTGTGTAAACCTGTGTCAACAATGATTTCTCTTCAGAAGGGAGAACATCGCGTGTAGCAGCAACTTAAGACTTTAAAGAGTTTGCGGCAGACTCTGTAGGTGGTGACATGAGATCGGTGCCAGGGCAATCCAGGCTCGGAGGGTGGTGGGTGTGGGGGTCAGAGCGGAAGGTCAAGTATCACAGAATAAGAGATGATAACACTGATGGAGCTGTTGGTATGTAATAAGATTATGCATTATAAATAGTCAGTTAAGATCTCCCAACCACTTACCATATGAAAGGTGTCTATGGAGAAGGTGGAACCAAAAATGAATATTAATGAAAGACGACAAACCAGACACCATTGTATTGAACAGCTATTAGATCACTACTTCATCAGGCAACAGTGACCATTTCACGTCTGTGTCCACCTGAAAATGAAGGAACCTGATGGTTGACTTGCATTCCATTTGGAGGCAAAGAAAGCAGATAGCTTGGGGAATGTTTATCTGTATTTATCTTTCTTCTTTGTCATTCTTTCCATCTCTGGTGTCTGCCCTTTGGTCTGTAGTTCAGAGGACGATTTATGGTTTGTTGTTTTTCTCCATGTCAGAGCACATGATTTCTTATTGAATTGAAACCCATCACAGGTTCTGGGTTTTGTCTGCCGCACTATCACTTTTCTATCGTCACTCCCTGATACTGGCCATCGTTACGGGAGGCATGCTTCTTTTCCCCCTTGATAACTTTCCTTACTCTCTAAAATACGTCGTGTTGTGATGCATTAAATAAGATCGTTGACAGATTTGATGGTTTGTAGTGTTTTTTTAAGACTTTCATTCTGGATGATAATTTTTCATACTCCTTGTAGAATACCTCTTAAGAAACTTGTTTGAAATTATCCCTCACTTGGGTATATATGTAAAACAGTGTTGCCCACACCTGTAACATACGGAATGCTATGCAAGGTTTAATTGTAGATGTGGTCTGTCTACTTTGAAGTTACTATTGGTATACACAACTATAAATTGGAGGGGGGAGGTAAGATTATAATCTACAGGAAATTGCTAAGAATTAGGCAGTCTCTCTACTATGAATTTTTCTGAATTATTTCAGAAATGACACATTTAACCAATATTTAGACATAAGTCCCCTGACTCCTACAGTGTTAATGTAAATATTGAAATGGAAAATTTTGTTCTTGTTCTACTCTGTTTTATAGGAATTAAGTTACTGAAAAGAAGTAAAAAATGTCACCACTAAAACCAATTCTGATTATCAAGATCTTTTCTCCAATCCTGATGAAAGATAGTGTATAAAGTTTTTTTTAAAATACATTTTTATTGATTTCAGAGAGGAAGGGAGAGATAGAAACATCAATGATGAGAGAGAATCTTTGATTGGCTGCCTTCTGCATTCCCCTCACTAGGTCTCAAGCCTGCAACCCAGGCATATACCCCTGACCAGAATCAAACCCGGGACCCTTTAGTCCACAGGCCGACGCTCTATCCACTGAGCCAAACTGGCTAGGGCGATAGTGTATAAAATTTAAACAAAAAATAGTTCACAGTAACTAATGAGGGCAAAACTCAGCTGATTGGTTTTAATATCTGATTTTTTTTTTCTTTGTAAAGCCTTCCAGAGTTTAAGTTCAATTTGATGGCAGTTTTAGATGTTTTTGTTTTTTTACAATAATTTGTCTTACGTTGATTAAAACAAAGATTGATTATTCTTTGGATACTCATTAAAGACACATTAAGGTCCTTTGAATGTTCAAGAGGTTCTGTCCTGTAAGGGAGATTCCGTGGTGACCAAACAGGACCTGCAATACTATCTGGGATGAGGGATTTCAAGTCACTTGGACCTGGGCCCGCGCACCAGTCCTCCAGGACGGGGAGGAATGACGAGAATGCCTCAGCATTCAGGGAAGTAGGTCATGGTTGAAAGTCCTGCCGTTGTCAGAGCACGTTTCTCAGGCAATGGCTGCGAGCCCTGTGCTACCCAGGATGCTGGAGTCTTGGGCAGATTAGGTGCCTGGACGAATCCCAGCCTCTCGGGGGGCTGGACGAAAGAGTGACAGATGGGCCTGCACTCCCCACACCAGAAAGAAATGAAAAGCTAAGGCTATAGGATGGTGACCGGGAAACCATAGATTGATAAGGGGTTTTTCTTAATTGCATGATCTTAGAATAAAAATTAATTTAAAGAGAAAATAGGAAGAAAAGGAAAAGTAGAAAGTTTCTTTTAAATGAACTGAGGGTCTTTTTATTTTTATTTTTTCTGGCGGACAAGTGTTAAGAACTACAAGGTACCCACTGAGTTCCCTATAACTAACTATCTTTGACCTTAATGCTCAAAGCCTATTGTGGATTTAACTTGTAGAAACCATATATATATATATATATATATATATATATATATAACTTTTAAAAATTATTATTATTGATCTTAGAGAGAGAGAACAGAAGAGTGGGAGAGAGTGAGAGAGAAACATCGATTTGTTGCTCCATTCATTGTTTGATTCCTGTATGTGCCCTGACTGGGGATTGAGCCCACAACCTTGGCATATGGTGGTGATGTTCTAACCACCTGAGCCACCCAACCAGGCTGGAAACCATATTTTCCTGTGAGATGTAGCTAAGTGCTGAACAAGAGGCATAAACATGACAGGTCCCAAAGGCGAGAGACCACATACTGGCGTGCCAGGCAAGGTGGCAGGAGGGTGCTATACACCGAATGATGGTGTCCCCCCAGATTCATGTGTTGAAACTCTAATCCTCGATGTGATGGCATTAGGAGATGGGCCTTTGGAAGGTGATTAGGTCATGAGGGTGGATTATAAGGACAATCATGGGATTCGTGTCTTTATAGGGAAAGACACAAAAGAACTTTTCTTATAATCGAGAAAAGGCCTTCAGCAAACCAGGGAGAGAGCTCTCACCAGGAACCAACTCAGTCCTGGAAATCCCATAAATGGTGCCAGAGTCACCCAGGCCATGGCCGTTGGTCATAGTAGCCCGAGCTAAGACAGAGGGAATGGAATTCATGGTGAATTTTTGAAGAATGAGATACTTGAGAGGAATCAAAAAATAATATTTTAAAAAAACAAGTGAGCCTCATTCTATTAGGAGAGACACTGAGTAAAAAAATAGTCTAGGAAAAGTTTTAACTGCAGGACTTTTCAGAGCCTTTAAAATGATTTTATATCTTTCAGTTACATCAACATTTGAGGAGGGGTGAGAGAAAGAAGTAGAGAATTGAGGCAGCAGTTAAGGGTCATTAAAATTTGGGGGATAGAGTACACTTTGAATGCGTTTCGTTGTTCAATAATCCAGATAATTGCATCAGGTTTACTTTGTATTTTCAGTCTGCAATAAGTCTAATAACTGTTTATAGACTCAATTTCTATGGTACTTAATTAAGTGCTCTTAGGGCTAAACATCCCAGTGCACGCCGCATTATGCCTTCAAACTTTCCCTTCACCGTACTTTCTGGGGCCAGAGACAATTAGACTACTGTGGAGTTAAATGCTGTAAATTACTGTGTTCCCCAGACCATTTCCAGCTCCTGCAGTGAAGACTGGAGGTATTGTAACTGTATGTGAACTTGAACGAAGATGAGGGGAGAAGGTCAAAACAGAGCCTTCTTGAATGGAGTTGCAAATTCTTCCTCTGGCAAATAAGAGTAAAAGGAAATGTCACCCGTTTGTTGCTTTTTATGGTCATGAAGAAGGAAAAATCCCCAAAGCTTATGATTCCTTTGCTATGAGCTGACCAGCTGGCTTATTTCGGCTTCGGATAAGAAGCTGAGAGAGACACTGATGTATTTTTTTTTTCTGAGCCTGATCAAAGCAAATAACTGTATTCTGGGATTGTAACTCAGCGAAATTTTTAAGAAAGTTGCTTCTTTGTAAAAACCTAAAAATCAGTGTAGGGCTTGTCTTTTAAGATTGCTTTAGGCCATATAAGCAGAAGTAACTTAATGTAGGCATAAGGTACTGATTCTTCCTTCATAATACATATTTACTAAAATTGTTTATTTTAAAAATTAGCATATATACACAGAAAGTTTAATATACCCACTTATTGACTCCTTTTTTAAATAAATATTTTTATTGATTTCAGAGAGGAAGGGAGAGGGAAAGAGAGAGAAACATCAATGATGAGAGAGAATCGTTGACTGGCTGCTTCCTGCATGCCCGCAACCCGGGCATGTGCCCTTGACCAGAATCGAACCCAGGACCTTTCAGTCTGCAGGCCGACGCTCTATCCACTGAGCCAAACTGGCTAGGGGTTGACTCTTCAATGTAACTTCTGGTGCTTATTCTCACACGAAGCATTAGCTTGACAGGAGTGAGGGATGGGATGGATGTGTTGGCTGTGTGAGCTGTGCCTGTGTCTCTGTTGATTATAGGAGGAAATCTGTAGAGAATGAACTAATAAGCACCCTTTGGGTTTGGAGGCAGGTCATAGACCTAAATGAGAACCAGTACCTCATTTTTCTCCTTTATCTGGTGTCACTGAATGCCAGGCCCATACAGTAACCATGTTCTTCTCCCTTCCCGTTTTACTCTGCTCTCCTGACTTCTAGTTCACCATCCATCTCACTTCACTTGTTGAACTTCATTGAATTTAAGCACATTTCCTCCCTAAAGTCATCTCCCAGCTGATGTCCCAGCTGAGATCCAGGCATTGTGGTTAGGGGATTTTGTCCTCGCCCGGGTTTTAACACTCAGTCATGCTCACCAAGTTTCAGACCCACGTACATATCCATGTATTGGACAGGTTTCTCTGAAGAACAGCATTTCTCTGTCCACTTTGCCCGCCTCCTCCTCCATAAAAGAGAATTCCTGAGTGAACCAGCCGCTTTGGGCTTTCTCCAACTCAGACCTCTTGTAGCCTATATCCGCGCAGAATTGTTCTTTGAAGCATCATTTAACAAATAACTAAATTCCTTTCATTTTCCCTCCACATGCTCTCCTGAGATGCCTTGTCCACTGTCTAGGGCACCTCTGACATGCGAACTCATTTTTTTGGTTGATTTTTCTTTGTTAAATGGCATTTAAATATATAAAATAAATATAAAAAATATAAGTCTTTGTTTTACTATGGTTGCAAATATTAAAAAATTTCTATATGTGACAATGGCACCAGAGTTAAGTTAGGGTTTATCAAAATGCTGACACGCTGAGTTCAAAAGGTTCGCCATCACTGGTCTAAGGCCTGGACTCTAGGCTTCTGTGACATCACCTGCTGTTGGATCCTGAAACTATCCACCTCTCCTCCTGGGCACCTCTAGTTCATTGTCTTCTGCCCTTTCCCATTGAGGGTACCCACCTCAGATCCATACCTTTCTGTTCTCTTCCCTGTTCCAGCCTCGGGCCCATAGAGAGGAGACTGTTCTCTGAGGAAAACTAGTGATATACAGAAGGGGTTGGATGAAAGAGAGGAAGGCAGTGAGACATCAGGGTGGAGCATGGCCCAATAGTCTGGTGAGCCAAGCTGACAGCTGGAGCAGGGTGAGGGTGTGACCCTAAAGGAGGCTTGGATGGACTGCTGACCCTTGAGGACAAGGGACCAAAGCCTATTAGCGCTTAAATGTTACGTGTTTAAAGCAGTTTACTAGTCTTGCTTGCTAACATTATAAGAGATGTATACTTACTGTAAAATCCTCGGTGGTTCTTTTGCCCATAAATTCTACATGAAGATAGCATGATATCCAAATGCATGTTCAAGATACACGTTTAGCCCTGGCTGGTGTGGCTAAGTTCATTGAGTGTTGTCCCATGCAACGAAAGGTTGCGGGTTCGATTCCCAGTCGTGGCATGTACCCAGGTTGTGGGTTCGATATCTGGTCTGGGTGTGTACAGGAGGCAATCGATCAGTGTTTCTCACGTTGATGTTTCTTCTCTCTCTCCCTTCCTCTCTAAAATCAATAAAAACGTTGTTTAAAAAAAGATACATTTTAATATAATATAAACATGTATGTAATATTTCTGGTTAAAAAACTGAATTTAGCCGAACCGGTTTGGCTCAGTGGATAGAGCGTTGGCCTGCGGACTCAAGGGTCCCAGGTTCGATTCCGGTCAAGGGCATGTACCTTGGTTGCGGGCACATCCCCACTGGGGGGCGTGCAGGAGGCAGCTGATCGATGTTTCTCTATCATCGATGTTTCTCTCTATCCCTCTCCCTTCCTCTCTGTAAAAAAGCAATAAAATATATTTTTTAAAAAACAAACGGAATTTAGTTTCAAAAATCTTATTGGATGATGTTGACTGAATTTCAATCTGTAGGAAAGTAGAATTTGTCTAAAAGCTTACATTTTAGGGACAAAATTAAATTTATACATGTAAATTAGAGCAGCCTTTTCTTTTTTGCAACAGTTTTATTGGTAGATAATGCACGTAACATACGGTTCGCCCATTTAAAATCTATAATTCAATGGGTTTTAGTAATCAAAACATTCTTAACTGAAAAACGTTATTGAACAACTGGAGGCAGGTGATATTGTTGACTGATCTGAGTTAGATTCTTATAGGTGCTTAAAACTTTTCCGTCATGAGTATTCAGTCGGCTCCTTCTAAAATTTTTTTGAAAATCAAAGTCTAGGAAGGGAACTAGTTGCTTTTTGAACTTTAAATAATCACCAGGGGATTTCATGACCCATTCAATCAGTTAGCTAAACTAAGTTTAATCCACTGGAATAAATCTGCTATATTAATTTAAAATATAGCAGAGGAAAAAGAACTTGAAAAAATATAGCCAAAGAAACTGAACTTTAATATATTAACCTTCTGGGAGGAAGGACCACTTAGTTTAAAATACAAGAATAATAATGCTTGTTAAAAATCTAACAGTACATACAGAGGTATATAAAGCCATTCTTTCTCCTTACCTCTCCATCTCTCATCGGTCTCCCTCGGTCAGAAGGAACCACATCATCATCACCATCTCCTTCCCAGCCTAGAATGGATTACTCAACAGATGTGTTGAGGGGAAAAATTTGGTGATCCCTAGGAGTCAGCTTGGGTTCAGTAAGAACATACCCAACAATCATATTTATTTAATTTTATTTTTTCTTCCTTTCTTGGTCTTTTTTGTTGATTTGATTCCTGGGTTGATGGTGATTTTGATTGCACCAAAGAGATAGTTACTTTCTATCTCTGAAGATTTGCCTGTTCTGGACATTTCATATAAATGAAATTATATACTCTGTGGCCTTTTGGGTCTGGCTTTTTTCACTTGGTGTAATGTTTGCAAGGCTCATCCATGTTGCATTGTATCAGTACTTCATTTCTTTTTATTACCAAACTAGAGGCCCGGTGCACGAAATTTGTACAAGGGGCTCGGCCCTCACAGCCGTGGCAGCTGCCCTCAGCCCTTGCAGTCTCAGCTGCGTCCAGAAGGTCGTCCGGAAGGTCGTCTGGAAGGTCGTTCGGCTGTCTGGTCTAATTATCATATTATGCTTTATTATCACAGATAATGTTGCCTTGTATGCATATACCTCACATTTTATGTATCCATGAATCAGTTGATGGACGTTTGGGTTGTTCCCGTGTTTTGAATATTAGGAATAATTCTGCTACAAATATCAGTGTACAAGTTTCTGTGTGGGCATGTGTTTTCCTTGGGTGTTTACCAAGGAGTAGAATTGCTGGGTTCTATGTTGACTCTCTATTTAACCTTTTGAGGAGCTGGCAGACTGTTTTCCTTCCGGAGCAGCCGCACCATTTCACTTTCTCACCAGCAGTGTAAGAGGGGTGCAGTCCCCCCACTCCCTCCCCAGCACTTACCTGCCTTTTGGATGATGGTGGGTGTGAAGTGGTCTCTCTTTGTGATTTTGATTTGCATTTCCCTGGTGGCTAATGATGTTGATTCCCCTGGTTTTTAGTGAACTAAATGTCTGGTGTTGTTCTTATACACCAAGTAAAGCTAAAAAATAAAGATGCCTTCTGAAATCAATGTGTGTGCCACAGACTCGCGATGAGTCCACGTGACCATCATGCATTGTGCACTTGGCTATTCAAGCACGTGTCTTCCTGCCTTCTGAAAAATGGTTCTTGCTGTCCTGACTTAATAGATAAGAACTGTTTCTAGATGGGGGGGGGGGGGGGGCGGGGGGGTTGCTCAAGTAATAAAATGTTTCCACGGTGGGGAGCAGTGATAGCGGTGAGAATTTCTGTTGGGTAAGTGTTTCTCACCAGAGGCCGTTTCTTCTAGGAGATTCACCAGTGATCAACCTTTTGCCAGGTTTGCTTTCCTTCTCACATTTGTAACTTTTTGTTGTTGAAACTTTTAGACATCGAAATACTTCACTCCTATAGCACTGTCTCCCAAGAATAAATTCCTACATTCTTCTGCTTAACCACAGTACCGTTACCATGCGTAAGAAATTTAAGATTAATTTCATGGCACTAATATAGACTCCATATTCAAACTTCCCCTGTTATTCCGTAAAAACACGTTATACCAGCATTTTAAAAAATTGGGTTCAGGATCTAATCAGGGTTGTTATGTTTCTTTTTAAAGTCTCTTAAACTAGAGTCCTTTTCCTGCCTTCTTGTTTTTCAGGGGATTTATTCTCTACGAAGAGCCCAGTTGCTTGCATAGAGAATTTGTCAGATTGGCTTTTCTATGCTGAGCTTCAGGCTGCACTTTCTTAGCCAGAACACACCTCCCTCTTACATCACAGCAGGAGCCTAGTCCCCCCACGTAGGGAACGTGGAGCTCGGTGATTTGATCAGGGCTCCCACCAGATCCTTCCGTGAGGAAGGTATGCTTTCCCCCTGGGGTGATATGGTCATTGGATGCCCACTATTCTGTTGCCACTGTTTCAGCATCCATTGATGGTCCTCGCCTGACTCACCCCGGGGGTTGCAAGATGGTTCTCATCCATCATTCTTTCTACATTTCTACATCTGGCATTCTGTGTAGAAGACTTTTTCCTTTTTACCCTTGCTTTTCCCTTAAAGTTAAATCCCGCCCCCCCCCCCCCCCTCAATAATAAGGTTATGAACATACTTCCAATTTTTATTTCAAAATCTATTTTATGGAAAGAAACCTCTATGCCAATTCAAAGACTCCCCTTGGTAGGGACATTTAATAAAATAACGGAATGGCTAAGTAATTATTATTAGACTGGTTAAAAGAGCGGCGGGATCAAGATGGTTGCCCTGAGGATCCCCAGGTGTGAGCGGTGATGTGGAGGAACGGGAGGGCTGGGGGGAGGACAGGGAAGTGGTTCACTGCGATAGCAGATCTTAATGTCTTTTTTAAAAAAATATATTTTTATTGATTTCAGAGAGGAAGGGAAAGGGTGAGAGAGGTAGAAACATCAGTAATGAGAGAGAATCATTGATTGGCTGCCTCCTGCGTTGGGGATCCAGCCCGCAACCGGGCATGTGCCCTGACTGGGAATTGAACCGTTTCTATCTCTCTCTCCCTCTCCCTTCCTCTCTGAAATCAATTTTAAAAAAACCACACATATAAAAATGATGACAACAGCCAACCCAGCAGTCTGCAGAACAGAATTTTTAAAAATGAGTTTACCCTCTGAGAAGGTGATAAACAAAACAGCTTGACTGAGACCTTCCCCCAGAAACCCCGTTCTAGGAGACATCACATTTCTAAAACTCATCTTTTGTTGTAGCAGACTTTTGAATGAGTCCTTACGGTGTTGTTTAAATCACGATACTCTACTGCAGCGGTTCTCAACCTGTGGGCCGCGACCCCTTTGGCAGTCGAACGACCCTTTCACAGGGGTCGCCGAAGACCATCCTGCATATCAGATATTTACATGACGATTCATAACAGTAGCAACATGACAGGAAGCAGCAACGAAAATAATTTTATGGTTGGGTCACAACACGAGGAACTGTAATTAAAGGGCCAGAAGGTTGAGAACCACTGCTCTACTGTGTATTGACTCAGTCATTTGAATGCTAAACACAGATCTTAGGCTGTGCCTGTCACTGGGAGGAGCAGGATTTTACAGTTACCTTCCTGCCATCTGCCTCGGGAGGACCTCCGGCATTTCGTTTCCTGCGCCAAGTTGTGCGTCTGTATTTTTCACTCCAGCCTAGGGCTGCAGAAGGGCTGCTTTTCATTCTGATTTTTGCTGAATGACCTGATGTAGCTTAAACCCACGGGACACTGCCTTGACTTGGAAAGCTGTTCTTGTTATCTAGACATCGAGACTGGTTTTGTTGAATTGTTTCGCATTCATCTCTGCAGGAACAACAGCCAGTAAATAATAAAAATTAGACTGAACATAATTATTCCTTGATGACACCACGGGTCATTTGTCTTGGCCTAGCGACGGTTGGCTAACAAATTGGTCCGACTGGGATTCTGTGTGTAAATAAAATTAGGATTCAAAAAAAAATTAGGATTGAACGTAAAGTTTATGTGGAGCCTAAAGAGAGCTTGAAATGCCGTGATCAGCACAGCACAATAAATCTTGTGTTCCTTTTACACTTCCACGTTCCCGGGCACTTGGTAGCAAAAAGCTAAACGGGTCAGAGTTAATGTGAAGAGCATGGTGTTCTGGTGGTCCGAGCCATTGCTGCGAGCTCCTCCCCGGAGCCAGGAAGGCATTGGAAATGCAGATGCTATCTCCAAGGGTTGGCTTCGTGTTAAAAGTGATGAAGACCTTTTCCAAGGTGCCAGTACAGTCGATGGCAGGTTTCTGTTTCAGTTCAGGGCTTGAGTGGAACTGAGAAGGGGTGGCTGATGGACCCGAGGTAGTAGCTTCGTCAGCATTCGGGAAAGTCCGAGGGATGCCGTGGCTCCCAGCTCTGAATGTGTCACCGCAGCGCGTCTCCCTGTGGACAGCACCCCCCACCCCCACCCCCACCCCCACCCCCAGCCCCAGCCTCAAACAAAGGGAAGGGGCAGGGCTGGGCGTGGCTCCAGGAGCACAGCCACCCAGGGACCTACCACTTGGAGGAACTCACCGTTTTTTATACCCCTTTTCCCCCAGGAAGTCACCGATGGTGTTTCATCACAATCATATGCTTTTATGGAAGATTTAGCTAGCCCCTTGATGTCATTGTCCCTTTATTGATGTATCTATTTAATAAGAAAAACACAGAGACCTGTCTTTTAGAGATAAATTCCAGCATTGCGTTTTTTCTTAGCAGTTTTGAGGTGGAATCCTTTGTGCATGCGTTTCCGTAGGCACACACTCGGTTTCAGCGATTTAAAGCCAGTCTTGCTCTTGGACATTTAGTTAACAAGAAAACAAGCCAACCTAAAAGCAAATACAGCACCTTAGGAAATCTTGAGGCAAATGAATCCGTTCTTTCCTCGGGGTCATGACCCCTGCAGCTGTTTAAAGGTGGGTTCCGCAGGCCGGGGCTCCCGGGCTCCATCGCAGCAGATGGAGAGGCTGAGCCAACGGCTGAGCGTGGCTATTAACCGATGGGGCTGCCAGGAATGTTTGTCAGTTATAAATGTTACATAGGCTGGAATGCCTTACTAAGCAGAATGCGTGCTCCTAATTTAAAAGAAAGCCTGGAATTTATCTCTCCAGGGGTGGAGATGGTAATCACGCCCGTACAGATAAAACTCACTTCCTGGACTTTTGCTCCTTTAAAAAGAATGTTTAAGATGCAAAATGAATGGAAAGAGGGCTCCTGGGTATACTGTTTTTAAACATTGAGATGTTTACAACGGGAGAACTTTCTAGAATTGAAATAATTTGAAATAATACCTGTTAAATTCCTTTGCCTTAAAAATTTATGCTTAATAAATAATAGACGTTCAATAGATATGTGTTGAATGAGTTAATTCGTAGATCTAAAAACTAACCAGGTTCCTTAACAAAATAGGAAGACTCAAACCCACAAATAGACTATTGCCTCTATTTAACCGTTCTGTTTGGTGTACTATGTTTAGACAGGGCTAGAAATCCAGTGTTTTTTTGAGCTTTGTTATTATTGAACAATCATAAAAAGGCATTTTAAATGCGAATAAGAATATACATAGGAACAAATTTTAGAGTAATGTGTGGATTTTGTAAGAATTTATTTTTCAACTTGTTGGTTCACTTGGCACGGGGTGTTTTTCCTAATATTAAATAAAGCATTAGTCTTCGAAATATATGAAACATGTTAAGTCTTATCCTTAGGGAATAGCTAATAGGGGTGTGTGTGTGTGTGTGTGTGTGTTTCTTAGCAAGGATGAAACATTTCTGTTACTACTATGGAAGAGGGATAGTAGGATTTATCCATCTTTTGCATTTTATTTAAAATCTACCGTGATGAGATGTAGATTTTCATCACTTAAGATAATATAGGAAGAGCTCATGAATTAATTTCATGTTAACTTCTGTGTTGAAAATAATTTTGGGGTCCATGCTGTATGAATGTGGATAGACTCACAAGGAAGGAGAAGCCAAGTGTAGTTCATTGTTATCGAAGAAGACTCATAAATCTGGTCGGACTTGGGGTTTGGAAAGGCCCTCTCTTTGAACACCGTTTGGTTAGAGATCGCTCTCTATGCAGTGGTATTTTTGGTGTTAGTTATTAAAAGATCGTGTCTCGTTCATGTCTTAGCTTTAGGACAGTGAGTTTTAAAGCGTTCTTCATCAAGACTCACGTCATTGTTTCTAAATTCCTTGCATAAATTTTTAAGCCAACAGTTATAATGGATTTCAAATTGAGAACAACAAACCCTGAGCGCCATTCATACCGGTCTTACCTCAGTGGCCGAGAATGCCCACACCCAGAACCTTTTCTAACTCTTAGGAAAACAAAAGTGGTGATTGTATTGAGATTGTATTCCCTGGTGTTATCTTATTACCTAGTGCTGACTGTGGTCCAGGGGTTGTGGAAGGCCCTTTACAAATGATAACTCCTGTAATCCTCTCAAAGACCCATGAGGTTTAGGTACTATTAAATGAAGTGTCATATCCTCCTATCTTGGCAACTAAACCTTTGAAATGACCTGGCAGTCCAGGTCTGAGGTTAGAATCTGTAGACCCTAGATCCTCTGTGTTAGAATGTGGTGATGCAGGCAGCGCCAGCCTCCAGCCTGTCCTCTTCCCACTCCTGGCTGCCCCTCCACCTTGAGGGGCCGCCCGCACATGCATGCGATTGTCCAGCCCACTGCCCATGCTCTGTCCCTCCTCCCATCCTCCACCATAGCAAATGCCCGTTGGCTGGCCCCCTGGCCTAGAGATGCCCCTGGGAACTCGAGTCTTAGGTCACAGGGCAGGTGAGATGTTAATATCAGGTAGGTTTGCCCTCTTGGTTCCTGAAGGATAGGGAAAGGTTAGTAGAGGAGGGCCAGAATGGGGTTCTCTAAAATGAGGGGCTCTGTGGCCAGGGGTCTAATGAGAACCAGGGGTCTAAAGAACCACTCATGGTGGTTCTTTGAAGCTGCTTTCCCCCTGATGCCTCCTCTCTGATGACTTGATCCATTAATCCTGGGCGGGAGCTGGAGCATGAGCCCCTTGTTAGGACCGGAGGGATGGTGAACTATGCCTGGGCAGGGCAAAGCCAGAGGAAACCCTGGTGGAGGCCCATAGCGGTCCTGACTGCGAATTGGTGGTCAGACCTGGGTCCAGGGGTGAGAGATGACTGAACCATCCTATAGCTCGTTCCCTCTACAGGAAATCAAATTGCTGCCACCTTGATCTTGAACTTCCCATCCTCCAGAACTGAGAAATACATGTCTGTTGTTGAAACCACCCAGTCTGTGGTGTTTGTTATAGCAGCTGGAGCAGGCCAATACAGACACTTGAGTGTGTAGTGGTCTAGCTTGCAAGATTCTGCGACTTCAAGATCAGAGTGTGTAAAGACCATAATTTATGAAGCAAAAGAATGGGGATGAATAGGATCAAGTAAGACTAATTCCATCATAAAAACTTAAATATGAAAGCAAAATGCTGTCCCCGGCTTGCCAGAGGCAATAAATGGAAACAGTTTTATAGGACGTTTGTTAATCTAATTGGTATCAAAACTTTTCAATCTTAAAACTATTTTCCCGTTATTATATGAAATGGGTACCCAATCATATTTTTCTGTCTTGGCAGTGACTCACAGTTTTGTGTTTGCCATTGAGCTATTTTTTCCTTGCCAGGAGGTGATCTTAGACATCAGAGAACTGTATTTCTTTTCTCTGTGTGTCCTTTTCAAACTACTGATTACCAGAGAGCTTGCAATCCTCAGTGGAGAGTTTATGGAAAAGATGAAAAGAGAATGTTTTTTAGAAGTTTGAGACAGATGTGTATTCAAACAAAGCTCTTTTTTGCAGTAACTTCTCCAGTCATAATCCATGCTTGTTTCAGAAAAACAACAACAAAACCAGTTTCATGCAAAAAAGGGGGCTGGTGTAGATTGTGTAAAGAAAACAGAAAATATTCAATGTATTACAGTTTACCATTTGGGTGAATTTGGCGGGGAGGGGAAGTCATTTGTGCAGTCTGTGATGAAGAAGCCGATGTATTTTTCAGTTTCTATGAATTTAAAGCAAATCATCTCCTGTAAGTTAGTGTTTGGTCGCCAAAGAGCAGAGGCCTTGTGATCATTCACACCTACAATCTGGTCATCTGCTGGAGGTGATAATTAAAAAAAAAAGATGAAGATAATGATTTTGAGAATGGGTCATTGATAGGACGCTTGTTTAGGTATATCCCTTACTCCTGAAGAAGTGAGCTTGCTGTGGGAATAGCATTAAGTTGAAAGGATTTTGTGCGTATTTCAAATCAAGTCAGCAGGGAAGTCTGGCACCTGTCTTCCCAGCTCTATGTTCTGCATCCAAATAGCTTCTCCCTGGCTTGCTCTCAAACAGAGTTCAAGATCTACAGCAGCCCACACTGCTCCACCACCCTGAGTTAGAGCAGGTGTTGGCTTGCATTCTTAAGAAACAAAAACACCCTGGCCGGTGTGGCTCAGATGGTTGGACAGCATCCCGTGCACCAAAGGGTTGCTGGTTCGATTCCGGTCAGGGCATATGCCCAGGTGGTGGGCTCGACCCCCAGTAGCAGGCATGCAGGAGCCAGCGAATCAGTGTTTCTCTCTCTCCCTCTCTAAAAATCAATAAAAATAAAAATTTAAAAAAAAAAGCAAAGAAACTTCCTCTTCTAGTCACTCAATGGGAGTATTGGAGACTATTTTGCTAGCCGTTGAAGTCTTTACTTCTGGAAGTCATTTCATTTTATTTGCTTGCCAAGTGGTTAAGGAATCAGCCATCTGCATGTGGGTGCCCATTGTTTATTGAAGCACTTGTGGACAAGCCACTTTCTACTCTTTGTGTATCCAGGTGTCAAAGCAGAGTAACTTGCGGTCCTTCGGTCCTTCGTCTTCTTTTTAAATCCTCACCTGAGGGCATGCTCATTGGTGTGTGTGTGTGTGTGTGTGGGTGTGTGTGAGAGAGAGAGAGAGAGAGAGAGAGAGATCATTTATTTCTCCTAGGCGCCCCACCAGAGATAGAACCTGTAACCCTGGCATGTACGCTGACCTGGAATCAAACCTGCAGCCTTTTGGTGTACAGGATGACGCTCCAACCAACTGAGCCACACGGGCCAGGGCACTTGCTGTTCTTCCCTGAGAGTCTTGAATGTGATCGAATTCAAAGAAGCTTAGAGCTCAGGGCTTAAATTGTATAGAACAAACAATCAAAAGAGAACCAGAGCTGCCGTTGTTGATTTGATCAAGACCCCTCAGTTGTTGGGGTGGCGAAGCCAGCTGAGATGGTGGTAAATATATTTTATTCGGTTAAAGACACAGGGGCACACCATTCAAACTGACTTGAATAGGTGCTAAAATTAAGTGCTATTTGAAAGTGGGTAGTTAAAACTCAGGGTTACAGAGATCTCTTAAAATATTTAATTCATATTTGAGGGGGGGGTGGAGTTGGGATACATCTGGTTGTCCCTTCCTCCTCTCACGTCCAAGCGGCTCCCTCTCAGAAGTAAAAACGTCTGCATTTGGAGGACAGAGCCAGTTTCTCCCCAACTAATGCCTCTACCTCCTGATTCAGGACAGGGCTTTGTGGGTGTTGATGCGGGGAAGGAGGCCGCCTCTGTTCCACGGTATCACTGACGAAGCTAAACGGTAAGGCGCTAATGGCATTACTACATGTTCTCTGCCGTAGCTGGGAGCTCTAAAAGCTATTTTGACAGGGATAACGTATGATTTATAAATTAGGTTAATGGATTTCCTTTTTAATGGGAAATGCACTTGTATAAGATCACTTCTGTTCATGTAATAATCAAGTCCCTACAGAAAGTGCTTTCCTCCTTTGGCTTGTGTTTTTCTGGAGGATCTTTTTTTAACTAGATGTCCTGGGCCATTTTTTCTTTTTTCTGTGGCCCGGCTAATTTTGTAAGGAGAAGGTGTGGGGCTGCCCAGATGTCATTTCCCTCCTGAGGATGTAATTGGCTCAACTCCCTGCTCATTCAAAGCCAAGGCTGAGAGATGCTGACCTTGCAAAGATTTCTACTGTGTGACCTAGATGGTGATTCTTTGCTCCTTAGGTAATAGGATGACTGGCATGGTTAGGGTTTGGGTCAGTTTTGTTGTTGTTTTGCTTTATTTTTAAAAATATTTATTTTATTTTTATATTTTTATTGACTTCAGAGAAGGGAGAGGGAGAGAGAGGTAGAAACATCCATGATGAGAAGGAATCATTGATTGGTTTTTACAAATCACCAAACCCAGTGTCCCCACTCACCAATCATCAGGTTCCTTTGGTCCATCTCCTGCTGATGGGACAGTGGCTGCCCTGGAATCTCCCGGGGAGCGTTTGACATGAGTAAGACCTGGGTCCCCTACCCAGAGGTTCTGATTGAACTGGGTTGGGATGTGGCCACAACGCCAACTCTGCACAGTATTATCCCCATTTCATAGGGGAGCAAACCGAGGCTCCGAGCCTGAGAAATGAGCTCACCCGTCTCGGGGCTGAGCTGGGGTTCCCTCCCGCCTGTGTAGTTGTAAAGCACACTTTCCGTTTGTCTCACGTTGCTCTGCTGGGCCCACAGAAGCACCGTAGCCTTTTACCAGGCAGGGGAGGGTCCTGCCGCGACCTGCCCCTTGTGAGTCCGTGGGCCTGGACAGAATCCTTGTTTACTCGGACCCGGAGTCAACCCTGGCTGTGCCCAGGGAGCGGCGGGACAGCGTTCGCGTCACTTAGATTTGGCACATGGCAGGCCATTCGCATTCCAGGCAGTGCTGAGCTAAGCGCACACGTCAGAGAAACCCATTTCAGTTTATCATTTGAATTCTGCTATTAACCGTCTACGGACCCTACATGGACTTTCCAAAATGGCATCTGCAAGTCCATTAGCAGAGCTGGCTGCTTCGTGACTCCCTTAAGCCATCCCTGCCCTGGTGTGGAGGAAAGTTCCTTTAGTTTTTGTTTGTTTGGTTTTGCTTTTCCACAGAGAAGGAGGCATGTCTGGAAGTCCCTGGGGATGGCTCAGTATAGCTCTCACCGCCCCTCCCCTTCCTGGCCCGGGCCTTCCAGCCCAGCAGCCCCCAGTGGGCGGGTGGGAGAGGTTCTGGCAGCGGAAGGAACCCCTGCCTTAGCGACCTCAGGACGCAGCAGATGTGAGGCCGACACTTAATCAATTGAGAAGCAGCTTCGAATTCAGCCCAGGAAGCCGTCGATGCTGTTTAGCAAACAGAGCACGGCTCTTTGTGGACCAGCAATTTGCTGCTTTTCTCTTCTGTTTCTTAAGTGTTTCAGAGATGGTGCTAGACATATTTGGAGTAGAACGTTAGAGGATCACAATCGTTATTCTTGGGTAAATCACATTATCTTAGATGGGCCATCTTTGCAAATTAAGTTCATTCTATTGCAAAGAAGACGATCGATGGATGGTGCTTGTTCATTTTCTTTCCCATCGAATGGAGCACAGACTTCGAATGGAAGGAGCAGCGGGGGGATGGATAAATTCTAACTGGATTTTTTTTCCCAATCAGCAGTCATTTTAAGCAGTGTGGGTCAAAGGCAGTACAGCCACTAAATGTGCACACGGATAGTGGATGTTATTTAATGTTGACAGTGATCCCAGTGATCCTCCTAAATAATACCTGTGCTGGGTGATATTTGGAGTAAACTTCTGTTCCCATCGCCCCATATTGCAGGCGTCTCCAGGGTGTAGAACCCGCAGCAGGTGTTGTGATGCGTGCTGCCTTGGGATGCTCAACCAACCAACCAACCAGACAACTAACAACAAATGCTAACCAACCAACCAACAACCCAACTAACAAATGAGCAAATAAACAAACTTGTCAGGATGGGAGAAGAGCTTCTTATTAAAAGACCCTCCCTCCTTCCTGGGTCTCCCTTCTGTCCTATAAGGGATGGGCCTCTGCCCCCAGGTCCTCACTCAAATCCAGACGTGCGCCTTGTTTGAGATATTGGTGTTCGCTGTGCCAAGTTTGGGCGCTGTACATATCTCATTTCTGACTCCCTCCATGGTGAGGTTTCTCATATCGTGTCTTGGGGACACGTCTTTGATTAGAAGAAATAATACTAGCATCTAAAATATTTTGCGCCTTAAAATCTAAAGTTTACTTGAGATGACGCTGGTTTCCCAATTTTGTCAAATTTTTTTTTTTTCTTTTCAAATTTTTTATTAGGATTTCCTTTATGATATAATATATGGTCACTTTTCATGCATGTTCTATGGGCATTTGAAGATACATTCTCCATTATCAATTGTCAAAATTATTTATCTGCCAGGCTAAGAAACTATTCAGGCTTTCTGTGGCATGCATTGGTTTCATACCATTTTATATTATTAAATTCCTCAGCCAGGACGTGATGTATTTCACACCAAATGCAGATCCCTTTGAGAGAAGCAGGCACTCAACGAGAGAGTAACGACTTGAAGGTGACGTGGTGTGTAGGGGTTGAGTGGGATTTGGGATCTTGACCTCTACATCTACCTCAAATGGGACTGTGAACTTGCTGGTACAGGGGCTCTGAAGGAACGCGGTGTGAGAGTTGTCAGAAATGTCTCAGGACACAATCTTGTGCTTTTAGGCAACTCGTTTTCATGGTTGTCTTCCCAGGAATATTTTGCATTTGGGGTCTGTGGAGGCGGTTGCTTTGCCCTGTACATCTTGTAGGTATGACTCAGAAGGGGGGAGAAATAGCTTGTCTTAGACATTCACGCTATATATCATAACACTAGAATATAAGCTTTAGAATATAAGCTAACTTGACAAGGTGGGTGGACACGATCTTGATAGGGTGTAGGCCCCACCCACTGGGGCCCAGTGTCAAATAAGTAGCCAATAGGTATTAGGTGCTTAGTTTTCTGTTAAACATGGAACGTTAGCATTGTTTTGAAGTTTAAGAAGAGTGGAAATAAAGTGAGAGTGGGACTTGTTCCCTGTCCTTAACACAAAAGCCATCTGAACCGTGGTTCACTGGATCTGTTAGATGGTTTATGTCATTGATCCAACACAACGGTACTATAACTAGGAATGCATTTCCTTCCTCCTTCCCTCCCTCTCTCCCTCCCTTCTGTGTTAATCCTCACCCGGGATATTTTTCCATTGATTTTTAGAGAGAGTGGAAGAGGGAGAGACAGAGAGAAACATTGATGTGAGAGAGACACATCGATTGGTTGCCTCCTGCACACAACCTGACCAGGGCCAGGGAATCTGCAACCAACTTACGTGCCCTTGACGGAAATCGAACCTGGGACTCTTCAGTCTGTGGGCCAATGCTCTATCCACGGAACCAAACCAGCTAGGGCTAGGAATGCATTTACTTGGTTTAAAGCAAGTTGGGGAAGAAAAAGACTATAATTCTTCAAGTTCAGTTCAACCTTTAGAGCTCCTTTTTGGTTCTCTGAAGGTGAGTAGTGATTCTTAACCAGGAGTGTTAGGTGGCACATTTGGGGTGGGGAACAAGGATGCCTCATGTCCTACAATCCCATGTGCAGTGTCCACCGAGAGGAAGATGCTGGTAGTGTCAGAGGCTTGGCATAGGATGCACAGGTGTCTTCAGTTGTTTTCATGGAGCATCTCTCTGTCCTAAGCACAATACAGACGTCAATGTTGTGGGGGCTCCAAACGTTCCCAGGTAGGCATTTCACATACTGGACTTCTGGTAGACCATCTTCACACAGTGAATTGCTGTCGGTGGTAGGTGGTGCTTTTCATTTCCTTAATCTCAAGCAGAGATCTTATAAATTCCCTTTGCCTGAAATCAGCACGGTTGCTCTCTCACCTCCCCAGATTTAGAGCTCTTTGTTTTCTTTTGCATACTTTCCCAGAGAATCCAGGAGTTTTAATACTTTTTAAAACAACTATAACTTTTCAGAGTAGGGCAGTATTTGACTGAAATGTTGTGTGTTAAAACATGCTGTATTTACCCTGGTGTCTTTACTTAGGAGGGATGTTAATAGCTGTGGCTCACAAAGGGTTCTGCAAGTCATTTTAGAAAAAAATGCATCATAAAGAGTTTCCAAAGTCAAATAAATCTGCTTATCTTTTCTAGATCAGAGTTCCCAAGCCAGTTTGAGCACAGAACACTTCTGAGATAATTCCTGGTATAATGGCATTGGTATATCTGGTATATTACCATTATGCTTGGCTACTAGTTTGGGAAAAAGCTGATCTTTGAAATTTAGAGACCTAATTTGTAGATAACATTCTTTTTTTGTTTCTTATCCATCTATCTCTGTCCATCTTTCTTTCTACCTCATCCTGCAGCATTTTTCTTTTATCCATGTTGATTTAATCTCTGCTGAAGAATTTTCTAAGTTTTAAACCTGAATCCTGACATTGATAATTCTTAGCATTATGCATTTCCTTATGTCTTCCTTGTTGTTTTTTTTACAGGCCAATGAATTGTTTCATTTCTTTTTTAAAAATTCTTGCCCCTTTTCCCGCCATATACCCTCTGCCAACTCCACCCTCTACCTGCCCCGCCCCCCCAACATTCTTTTGTTGTTGTTGTTGTTAATCCTCATCCAAGGATGTTTTTCCATTGATTTTTAGGGAGAGTGGAAGAGAGGGAAAGATAGAGAGAAACATCGATATGAGAGAAACACATTGACTGGTTGCCTCCTGCACGAGCCCTGACCAAGGCCCAGGCTGGGGAGCAGCCTGCAACCAAGGTATGTGCCCTTGACTGGAATCGAACCTGGGACCCTTTGGTCCACAGGCCGACACTCTATTCGCTGAGCCAAACCGTCTAGGCCCCCCCACCCCCCACCCCAACATTCTTAATAAAATGAGTTCACCTGAAGTGGGCAGTGTCCTTTGGGATTTAAGTAATCAAAATGAGATATTATTCTCTAAAACACTCAACAATTTGAATACTGTTCAATTAAAATGAAAATTAATTATGCACGCTAAAAGCAAATAGTGATTTTCAGTGGCTCTCTTAGCATTCATTCTTTCTCTCATGTCTGTCTGGAAGAATGAGTCTGAGTTAAGTAAGGCAGTTACTTAACTACCGTAAGTAATTTTCACAAATTCTACTGAAAACTAAGAGCAATCAGGGATTTGTCGGCAGTGACCAGAGACTGTCTATGTGGTTTTTATACCCTTCACCAAGTGGCATTTATGCACCCATAGGCTCATGTGCTGTTCAGATACTATTCCAGAAACTTCCCTTATATAGTGCATTGCAATTTCAAAGGCAAAATAAGATTAATCTTCGCATCCTGCACATTAGAATATTTTCCACTAGGATTTAATTAAATCCATGGTGCACAATGAAAACAGTCTAAGCCAATCAAGTAGGAACTTGGTTAAATGTTGCTCCTTTGTGAGTATTTTTTACTTCTGGCAGTTGGTAGGGGGATGTTGTCCAGTTGAACAACACTGTGGACTCCAAGTCAGATCTAAGAAATGAAGACCTGCAAGATAAAATGCTGGTGTATGGAGAGTCCAGACAGCTGGACCCTGCGCTTGCTTTCTTCTTTTTAAAAATATATCTTTATTGATTTCAGAGAGGAAGGGAAAGGGAGGGAGAGATAGAAGCATCAATGATGAGAAAGAATCATTGATCAGCTGCCTCCTGCAACCCCCCCTATGGGGGATCGAGCCAGCAACCCCAGGCATGTTCCCTGACCAGGAATCGAACCTCAACCTCCCGGTTCATAGTTCGGTGCTCAACCATCGAGCCACACCGGCCTGGCTGGACCCTATGTTCTCATTGTACGGGGCTGGCAGCCATCCTGACTCTGGATGATGGTGATGAGATGCCCATCCCCGCCCTTTCTGGGTCCTTGAAACTATCGCCATCCTGTTAGAAGCAGTGTCACCGGTCAGATTATGTTTGTTCCCGGGTTTTGATTTGTGGAATATCTGAGTGGAAGGAAGTAGCAAGCGGAGGTTTTATTTAAAGATCAGAGGCTTCAGGGTGTGAAGAGTTGAGTGGGGGAAGCTGTCACACTTACAGGAGGCTCTGTCATCCCTTCCAGGGGGAAAATTGGGGGCAGAAAGGTCAGCTTCTCAGAGACCAGGGCTGCTTCTGTTTACAGGTCACTAGCATCGCTCCCGACCGGGGGACACTGTCCTCTTGGTCCGAGAGAGCTCTCGGCTCAACGTGCTGACAGTTCCTCGGAAACTGGATACACAGTTCATATTCCGTCTCTGAAAAGCCTTGCAAGTTAAAAGATCTCATCTTTTTCTTTTGTGGGTTGCCTTAAATCTTATTTAAATTCGTGGAATGTAAATTATGTCTTCCTTCTATATAAGGATTGCTGTAGTGCCACTTTCTATAGATCTTGAGTTAATTAGAAATTAGATCACGATGAAGGGATGAAACAGTTTACTATTTAAAACACAAAACAATTAAAAATCCTGTCGACTGTTCTGAAGCTTTCTGGACTTCACATATTTTATTGACTGCACCCCAAGGTTAAACTGCAAGAAGCTCCTCTAAAGAAAACGTATTGTTTTTCTTTCAATTCTGGAAAATTTCAAGCCATCCTCAAGAGCAGAGGATACTATAACAAACACCCGTGTACCCACCCCCCAGCTTCCGCTGTCATCAACATTGTACCAAGCTTATTTTGTCTCATGTTAATTTTTATATTTTCTTTGAGCATTTTAAAGCATACAGGATATGTCGTCTGTAGATCCAGCATTATATACCTGTAAGCGCTGAGGGTGTTATAAAACAGTATACCCACATTATTATATCACACATTACAGGATTTCCAATAATGTTACAGCATCTTAAAGAAAACCTTTGAAAGTATTTGAACACGGATGTTGCTATACGGTTTTCTTTCTGCATCTCGGAGGGGGCTCGCCCGTGTAGATGCTTTCATCTTGAGACACGGCTTCTTCCAGCTGGCTTGTTGGAAAGCACCGCTGTGGGGAGAGGCCGAGAGGGATTAAAGAGTTCAGGCCGGATTGCTCACAAAAATTAGGGCTAAAATTCGTATTCTATGGATTGTTGATGGAGTAATCGGTTCCCACATTTAGCCTCCACTTTGGTTCCTGCCTGTTTCTAGGAATTTAAATATACATTGGACATGCTTATAGCGTAACAGTCAATGGACTTTAGGGCCCAATGAATGTTTCGCTTTTATAACGATAAAGTGAATAAAACTTACACCATGATTCTTCCTCAGTCCCTCTCCAAAGGATAAAACCAAACAATCCCACAGAGGTAGCCATTGTTAAAGATTTGAGACATGATTCCTGACTTTTTTTTTAATTTTTAAAAATTATTTATTTATTTATTTATTTATTGTTAATCCTCACCTGAGGATATTTTTCCATTGATTTTTAGAGAGAGTGGAAGGGAGAGGGAAAGACAGAGAGAAATATTGATGTGAGAGAAACACATCTATTGGTTGCCTCCTGCATGCGCCCGACCAGGGACCTGGCCAGGGAGGAGCCTGCAACCAAGGTATGTGCCCTTCCTTGACTTGAATCAAACCTAGGACCCTTTGGTCCTCAGGCTGATGCTCTATCCACTGAGCCAAACTGGCCAGGGCTCATTTCTGACTTTTTTTTAAATGCTTCTACAAACATAGGAGCAAGCACTTTCCCCCACCTCCCTTCCTGTTAGTTATTTTTGTTTTAATTTAAAGAAATTATAAAGCAACAAACAGTCTCAGCAGCTTGCTTTTTTTCACTTTCATTGGGGACATCTACCCACATCATTGTGTCTAGATTTACGTCATTCCTTTTATTGCTTTCTATGATATGGATATGTCATAATTTCATTCTTCCCTCTACTGATAGATGTTTAAGATTGTTGCTATGATCAATTATTGTGTGTTGCGCATCTTGCATGTGTATACAGATCCATATCTGTTAGAATGGGTGGAGCCAATGGACGTGCACACTTAAACTTATTCACCAAAGACATTTATTGACCTATACTCTGATTTAGATTTTCTTCTCTTTGACTTTTTTTTAAAGTTTTACTTTCAAAACACTTTTCTATTAGAACGAAGGAAACACATTGAGGAGTTTTCTTTACAAATTTTGTCATGGTTTTAAAATTCCTTCCAAGTAATCTTTTTTATTCTAATTATGTGTGTTTCCTTGTTATATTCATGAGGTTCTGGTTCCTTCCTGCCTACACCCACTTAACAGTTCTGCTTCGTGGGGTTTGCTGCTGGAGTCGGGGTGAACTGCAGGCTCGCAGCCCCATCTACCACCTGGAATGTGGGACCCGGGGCCCCTCCCACCCAGTGCGTCATCCAGTGAGAATGAACCGCCAGGAGCATCGCTTTGGTGGTGAACATAGTGACCTTAGCAGGCCCACCTCCTCTTCCCCAACATCCTGACAGCTGTCAAGAGCGCATCTGTTTTGTCCATTCATTAAAGAGCTTGAGACTCCCATGGCTGACTCCAGTGGAGAAGGAAGGGGAGCAAAATCTGGTCATTTTTCTGCAATGCCTTGGCTACCATTTTGGAGATTGTCCGTTGTTCTTACAGGAACAGGAGGAAAGCACTGTTGCTGGAAGCACTGGAGATCTTTTTTTCACCGTTTTGTTTAGTTGTAATGTGGTAATACTTTACGGGAGTGAACTCTGGCTGACCTTCTCAGAGGATATAAGCTTGAAAACATTGAGGGTTTTGATTTGCTCAAAGGAGGCGTTTACCCTTTTTGAAGCGCAAAGCCAGTGGAAAATAGGTTCTCTGGTGCTGACTATGTTTAAATGCAAGGAGCCTGTCTTTCAAGTCTGGTTCCCATCTCAAAAGACATAACTTTTGAGAGAATGACTGAGGACGAGCAGTTACGTGTTTATTGATTATTGATAAAGAAATACATCCATAATATCTGAAACAATCGGGTTATAAAAAGCATGTATTCTCCCTTTTTTTAGAAAATGAATGCCCATAGGCATATATAGACAGAAAGGACTTAAATGTTAAGGAGTGTGGGTTAGGTTTCTTATGATTTGGGGTGACCTTAATGTACTGGTAACTCTTAGAGGCACCTGAACCCTTAGCAACAGTATGAGTTATTTAGATGGTTTAGGATGGGAGGAAAGGAAAACAAGGCCCCCCTTTTTCTGGCGAGGAAAAGTTAATTACCCATCCTCTAGAACACAAGAGGTTTTGTAAAAAGCATCTCCAAGTGGAGCACAGAGCAGTGAAAATGCCTGGGTGTGGCGAGGAACGAAGTCCCATTTTTGTGTGGGGCGTCAGTGTGTCATGGACTCTGACTGCTCACTTGAGACATTACCCAGGGGTCACAGTATGGGTGCACTTGCTGGACCCAAGCTATGAATATGCTAAAACTCAATTTTAACAATGTCACCGTCATAAATTGCCTGTCACCAAAGTCACCTCATCAAGTGCCTTCCTGAAGTAGAGACAGTTGCCTGAGGCCACTGGGAATGACTAATCTAACATTTATCTACCACATTTCACATACAAAGTTGGCTGACAGGTTATCTTAGTTTTTAAGACTCACTTTATTTACATCGTCTAATATACATCATATGCATATAACATTTTTTAATCATTTTTTATTTTCAATTACAATTGATATACATTATTATTTTGATTTCAGGTGTACCCTCTCCCCACATGATTAGACATTATGTAACTTACTAAGTGATCATCTTGATAAATCTCGCACCCACCTGGCACCATAATTAGTTATTAGAATACTAGAGGCCTGGTGCACAAAATTCGTGCACTCGGGGGGGGGGGGGGGTGTCCCTCAGCCTGGCCTGCGCCCTCTCACAGTCCGGGACCCCTCACTCCTTACCGCCCACCTGCTCACTGCTCCTTACCGCTGGGCTCACTGCTCCTTAGCACTGCCTCAGAGGTGGGAGAAACTCCCGCCGCCACCACTGCGCTTGCCAGCTGTGAGCTCGGCTTCTGGCTGAGCAGTGCTCCCCCTGTGGGAGCGCACTGACCACCAGGGGACAGTTCCTGCATTGAGTGTCTGCCTCCTGGTGGTCAGTGCGTGTCATAGCGACCGGTCGTTCCTGCCGTTTGGTCAATTTGCATATTAGCCTTTTATTATATAGGATTACTGACTATATTCCCTATGCTGTACTTTACATCCCCATGACTATTTTGTTACAACCAATTTGTACTTCTTAATCCCTTCTCCTTTTTCACTCATTCACCTAAATATACATAAAACATTTCTAAATGTGGATGAAAGTTTGTGCCTGTGTCCTATAAGATCCTTCACGTTAAAAGATACTCAATTTGACTCCTTTGTGAATTATCAAATTGGATTTGATAGCTCACAAAGCATTATGAGAAATCTTTCAAGAATTATAGAAACTCTGTAGAACTCTAAATTCTATAAAACTTCAGCATTCTGGTTCCTAAACCAGGCGCACAGTTGACCAACATTTACTGCATTGATATTAATGAGTTAGAACAGCTTTCTCATGTTCCCTGTTGAGTTTGCCCTATTGTGGTGTATATGTCAGCATTTTTTAGGTCTGGGATTCATGGGGTTACCGTGTAGCCTAAGATAATATGTTTCTTGCTTTCCTCCCTTGGCTCTTCTTCATGTTATTAATCAAATGTAAGTCTAACCTGTGCACAGAACTAGTGGGATTAAGTGAAAATACTCATAATCACTGACATTTTTGCTGATGGGCCTTGTGGAGTCCTCCCTCCCCTACCTTTGCTCTTGTCATTGGGTTTCATTTAAAAGTCCCATCTTTCATATTTTGGTAAGAGAAGAACTTAAGTGGAAATGTAATCTGAGTATTCTGACTAATAAATGGACTCAGCATGGGCCTGTGGAAGCCAACCAGTCCATGGGCAGTGCATTAAAGTGCAGTGGTACTAGGTCAGGAGGTGGCTCATGCAATTGAAGGGCAGCTTTGCCGGGAGCAGAGAACAGCCAGGTGAAATGAATGCAGCACAGTTCAAGCCTTCTAGGTGGACCGTCGTGAACCCACTGTTCCTTTAAGGCTCTGATGGGAGTCACTGATTTGGCCAGCCTGTCGGCAGCGTGGAGTGATGCCAAATGGAGTGTTAAGCTTTGAGGTTTCTTTGGGGTCCAGGGCTGGATACTGTGGAATACTCCTTTGAGGCGTTTTATCACTGTGTGTAATAACAGGTCCTGCAACAATTTATCGTGTTGTAGGAAAACCCTGGAAGTGGTCAGTGGTGAGTCCTGGCCTCCAGGCCACAGCTGCCTCCATTCCTGAGCTTGTCCAGCCAACCTGCAGTCTCTTGTCCTCACCTGTGAAATGGAATCCATGGCACCTGCTACGTTGGCTTTAAGATAAATGAGAAAAGTACATGAGCTATAAAGCATTGTTGAAATCTTTAGGTTCCTGTGGGTTATTGTGCTATTTTTGTTATTTATTTATTTTTAAAATATATTTTTATTGATTTCAGAGAGGAAGGGAGAGGGAGAGAGAGAGATAGAAACTTCAATGATGAGAGAGAATCATTAATCTGCTGCCTCCTGCATGCCCCCTACTGGGGATCGAGCCCGCAACCCTGGCATGTGCCCTTGACCGGAATCAAACCTGGAACCCTTGAGTCTGCCAGGCCGATTATCCACTGAGCCAAATCAGCTATGGTTTATTGTGCTATTTTTATTTGGCTTACAATTTTTTTACCTGTAGTCTCAGGATTTAAAAAATGGCCTGACGGCATGTCTGTATGTCTATTGTTTTTGCAACTGATGACCTCAATTGCACAAGCTATCCAATAGGGAAGATTGCAAATGACCATTTTAGTAATATTTTTATGGAAAAACAATAACTCATAAAAACGTGTTACATACCTCTTTGTTCACTTTGGATAAACTGGCCTTTGAACCATGGGGTCTTTCAACTTGCCCCCCTTCTCTGCATCCACTACCCCCTTCTCAAACTCCCCTTGCCTGGGAACTTAGACCTCAGTGGTACCTTTACTTCCTCTGAGAAGCCCTTCTGACACCCCAGCCTGGGTTAGGGCCCTCAGTTACTGTCCTTTGTTCTATGTGTTCCTCCTTCATGACAGTTTCCATAGCTGCGAGTTAGTAATTATTATTTTTAACTGTCTGCCCTCTATCTTGAGAAGGACACATTGTCACTTATGCATATTCTAGTCAAATACGCATAACTTCTAACCACAAGGAAACATTAAAGTAAAAGACTTTTTAAAAAATCTGCGTTCCATGGTAGTTTATAAGCTCAAAATGGTGGGGACCACACCTGACGTATTTATTGTTTGTTATATCTCAAATAAGCCTGGAATGGTGGGTGTGTTAATCATGCATGGTATTCAGGTGAGTGAATGAATTGTGTGCATACTTATCTGCTTAACAGTAGCTCCTTGTACCTATTGTAAAGTAGTTGGATCATTCAGATGAATAAAAAAGGCTTAAATCTTCATTGTCATCGACCCTCCTTTCTCTGTATTTCTCCTCAAAATGATTTCTTTTTCTTGAAGTTACAGGATTTCTAACTTGGCCGTGAAGACTGAAATTAAGTTTTGTCTTCCCATAGCTCCTACAGAAGAATGGCCAGCTGTCCACCCTCAACGGCTTAGCTGAGCAAGAAGAGCTCACCCCGCAGGAGGGCGTCCTGAATGGCCAGGAGGAGGAAGTCATTGTCCCAGAGGGTAAGTCACCCTTCCCGGCTCTGAGCAGAACCACAGGGGCAGGAGGGCAAACGACACCTGCAGTGAACCCAGGAGAGGAGTAAACACAGGTCTGGGCAGGATGTGTATATACCGTTATCCTCCCTGGGGGTGGGTGGTGTTGACCAGACAAGCAGTGAATTGGTTACAAAAGGAAATATTTATCTGGCCATTTGGGTAGGTCCCTACACTGAGGTTAGGAAGTTATGTACCAATTCTTGGGTACAGGAAGTGAAGTCACGTTTCCTCTTTCTTAGATGTCCTTACCTGGAGCGTCATGTTTTTTGTTTTGTGTTTCCACTGTTGCCTTGTCCCAATTACTTGTCTGGTGTCTAATGTGAACCCTCGGAAATGCTGGAGTCCTGTTGCTTTAAGAGTCAGTATCTACACAGATGTGTCAGTAGTGTGCGTTCCCCGCTGGGCGCCTCTCTTTGCCTAAACTGTGAGATATTGTAGGTGCGTAGCCCTTGAGCCTTGAGGTCCTAGAGGGGTGGTTACTGGAAATCGAGCCTCCCACCACAGAACCAGGGGTTTGATTTCAGCCCATGAGGAGTGGCGAGAACCACACCTTCGTGTCAGAATCAAGCCCCCGTGAAGGCCCACATGTGAAGGGCCACATGTTGAAGAACCTGGCTCTGTCCTTGTTCTCTTCTCGTCATTCTCTTTCGTCATCAGTGAAGGAATAACTTAACAGCCACTATCGGAGGACATACACGGATGATTTGGCACAAGGTAAACCGACTCCGTAATGTGAACGAGACAAGTGAATGGGAAAGCCCTGTGAGAGGAGACCGGCCATTGCCTGGGTTACATGAGATTCTTCCAACACGTGGGACCCGTTTTTGTTTGATGGCCCCATAAAACTGCTTCGAGCTGTAGGGTGGGAAGTTTGTCCTGTCTTCCCTTCCAGATTATTTGGCTGGTCAGACAGTATGACGTGACAAATTAACAGGAGAAAAACAAATTTAATTAGGGACATTCAGGGGGTCTGGGGCTCGGGGGTGTATAAAGATAGGAGACACAAAAGGCAGCCAGGTGATTGAATCTTTATAACCTCTTGAGCTAGGAAAGGGGTGGGGTCTGGAGATACAAAGAGGAGGAAGGCCGAGGGGATGCTTGGGAAACAGAGGTTGCTTAGGTGAAGCGGGGTTTCTGGTACTAGCTCTCTTACTGGTACCAACTCCCTTTCCCATGTGGCAATTGAGCATGGAGGTGAAGAGTTTTTCCTGAATCTGCTGGGTTTTGATTGCCTTTAGCTCCAAATAACCCTCCGACCAAAGTGGCATATTGAGAGACTTGCTTTATGCCAGTGGTTCTCAACCTGTGGGTCGCGACACCTTTGGCGGTCGAACGACCCTTTCACAGGGGTCTCCTAAGACCATCCTGCATATCAGATATTTACATGACGATTCATAACAGTAGCAACATTACAGTTAGGAAGTAGCAACGAAAATAATTTTATGGTTGGGGGTCACCACAACATGAGGAACTGTGTTTGAAGGGCCAGAAGGTTGAGAACCACTGCTTTAAGCCCTTCAGTGCTGATCTTCCTATGGCACGATAGGCACAATAGAAAGTTAGGATACAGACAAGTCTCCCAGCAGGAGGGTTTGCATAACCTAATATAGAGTTTCAAATCATTTCCTCCAAAATAATCGGAAGGGCCCAACCCAGACTCCAAAGTCTCACACTTTGTCCAAATCACACTTTGTCCAAATTTGCCAGCAGCAGATTTGGAGTCTTCCATGGCCGAGCCAGCGTGCTGGGGCCTTCAGGGAAGATGAAAACAGCTGAGAAATGGCCCATCACCTATGGTGCTCTCCTTCCTGGGGGACAGGAAACTAGCCTGTGGAAGGATAGATGCCGCAGATAAAAATAAGGTTAAGACGGGGTGGTGGTCTCATGAATTCTGTAGGAGATGAGAGCTGCTCCGAGTTCAGGTGGGGCAATCATTTGAGGCCAGTGGGTGGGGTAAGATCTGGGGGCTGAGGCGAGGTTGCGTTTAGATGTTTGGAGACCGGATGCTGCCAAAGTGAGAATAACAGCCAACACGTCACCATTTTTTTTTTTTTTCAGTTGATCAGCATAGCCAGGTTCTATCTTTTTTTTTTTTTAATTAAATCTTTATTGTTCAGATTACATTTGTTCCTCTTTTTTTCCCCCCCATAACTCCTCTCCTCCCAGTTCTTCCTGCCCCACCCTCCGCCCTCACTCCCCACCCACTGTCCTCATCCATAGGTGCACGATTTTTGTCCAGTCTCTTCCCACATCTCCCACTCTCCTTTCCCCCCCAAGAATAGTCAGTCCATTCCCTTTCTATGTCCCTGATTCATTATAATCACCAGTTCATTCTGTGCATCAGATTATTTATTCACTTGATTCTTAGATTCACTTGTTGATAGATGCTTGTTTGTTGTTCATAATTTGTATCTTTACCTTTTTCTTCTTCTTCCTCTTCTTAAAGGATACCTTTCAGCATTTCGTATAATACTGGTTTAGTGGTGATGAACTCCTTTAGCTTTTCCTTATCTGTGAAGCTCTTTATCTGACCTTCAATTCTGGATGATAGCTTTGCTGGATAAAGTAATCTTGGTTGTAGGTTCTTGGTATTCAGCACTTTGAATATTTCTTGCCATTCCCTTCTGGCCTGCAAAGTTTCTGTTGAGAAATTAGCTGACAGTTGTATGGATATTCCCTTGTAGGTAATTGAGTCTCTTTCTCTTGCTGCTTTTAAGATTCTCTCTTTGTCTTTTGCTCTTGGCATTTTAATTATGATGTGTCTTGGTGTGGTCCTCTTTGGATTCCTTTTCTTTTGGGTTCTCTGCACTTCTTGGACCTGTAAGTCCATTTCTTTCACCAGGTGGGGGGAAGTTTTCTGTCATTATTTCTTCAAATAGGTTTTCAATATCTTGCTGTCTCTCATCTTCTATAATTCTGATGTTAGTGCGTTTGAAACTGTCCCAGAGGCTCCTTACACTATCTTCGTATTTTCGGATTCTTTTTTCATTTTGCTTTTCCGGTTGGGTGTTTTTTGCTTCTTCGCATTTCAAATCTTTGACTTGATTCTTGCGCTCCTCTGGTCTGCTGTTGGGTGTCTGTATAATATTCTTTATTTCAGTCCGTGTATGCTTAATTTCTAGTTGGTTCTTTATCACAACATCGAGGGTCTCATTAGATTTCTTGAGGCTCTCATCAAGTTTATCGGCAGTTTCTAGCAAATTATTGAAAGCCCTCAAAAGTGCGTTTTTTAGCTCTATATCCTCCATTTCTGTCATGTTTTCTTGTCTCCGCATTTTTTATGCTTTCTTGGTGCACCCCCTAGTGGTCTTTGTGCGCAGTCTTGTTCTAGTTAAGCCTTGATTGTTGTAGTTAATACTAGAGGGATTTGACCACCAGGCCTACTGGCTGTGAGAATCAGCTGTGTCTGCAGTGGGAAAACTTCTGTCCTCTGGAGAAGTGCTAATCTAGCCTTTGCCTGAGGCTGTCCGGCAAATGGCTCTGCGCAGGGCTTGGGCAGGTCAGGTCACAGGGGATCAACAGGACGGGTGGAGGGAGCAGTTATGGCTGCTCTCAGTCCCGTTCCCAGAGGCTCTGCTTCTCAGAACCCCAGCAACTGCTGCAAACCTCGGAGAGAAAGCTGCCCTCACGTTCCGACTGATGCCAGACAGTCCCGCTTCTCCCGTTTGAGTCTGAGTCCCTAGAGACTCGCCCGGATCTGGAGCTCAGAGTCTGAGACTCCCTCCTGATTGAAAACGACAACCTCGCCCTCAGCCACCAGCTGGCTCCACGCACACCTCCGTACCTTTGTATTTTCCACACTGCGCCGCCTCTGAGCCTCAGTATGCTGTTCTCTTTCCTTCTAGTTGAAGAATCTCTCCTCAGCCAGCCTTCCTGTGGTTCTGGGTGATGTCCGTTCCGTCTTTTAGTTGTATTTTTGAAGTGGTTGTTTGCGGCAGCAATCTCCGGTGTTTACCTATACCGCCATCTTGGTTTCCTCGCCAGGTTCTATCCACGTCACCAGTTTTTATTATGGGTTCTGGAACTGTGCCTTTTGTGCATTATGGCCTTAAAAAGTGACAGCGCCCCTGTGAGGTGGGCTGATGCCATTCCCAGGATTCAAGCCCATGTCGGCACATTGCCAAGCTCCAGCTTTCAGCTGCTGTGCTGTTGCCGTGCGGGGCGTGTCCACAGGCTCGCCTATTGGAACTATGTACTCGGAGCAAAGGATAGGATAGAAACCCAGACAGGAAAACAGCCGGTGCTGGGCCCTGAAAGAAGGGTGGAGAATAGAAGGCATTTGGTAGACAGTATCACTGAAATGTGCCACCGAGGTCGTGCTGGGGTCAGGCTGTTACCTGACGTGTTGTGTGGGATTGCTAAGAGAAGGGAGACCGGGCAGGTGACCACATTTCCATATAATCCTTTCTATCTGTGGCATGTTTGCTGGAGGTCTGCTGGCTGTCTTCCTTTAGTCCAGATATGATTTCATTCACTTTTCAGCCATGTGGGTCAACACTGATTGTTCTAGAAAGCGACCTGTCCCCACCCTAGGCTTACTCCATTGTCTCCCTAAGCCCACTCAGGCGTCTGACCCTGGCCTTGGGGCTGCTGAGCAAATAGTAAATGCCTCGTGCAGGAAGAGTGGACATTCATATACCTCGTCTTTCAAAAGATCCTGAAAAGGCTTGTCATCTTGGAAAGAACACACACACACACACACACACACACGCACACACACACACACACAGAGAGCCAAGGGCTGCCCAGGCCCCCAGAGGCCCTGCCTTTGGGATGAGCTTTCACTGTTTTAGACTGAACTGTTTCTCCTATGAGTTACTGGGTCTCTGAGGCAGCTTCGTACACTTGTTGTTTGTTTGTTTGTTTTTTCTGTTCCCACTTTGTCTACCTGGTAAGGTAAATATGGAGTCCTGGTGTTAAATTGTTAAACAATATTTTTTGTGCTTTTTCTCTTGACATCAGTGATGGCCTATGGTTAGATTTCATAGTTATTTCCAGAAATGGAATTAAATGCTGGAACAAAAAAAGATTTTTAAAACATTATATCTTGGTCTGGGTCCAATTTTAGGTTTAAAACTTTTGCAAATTTAGAACTTTTAGATGAAAAAAAAAAAAGGCAAAACTCAATCTTAGTATCTGTTGGGCAGGTTATTTTTCCCCCTAAACAAATGGGAAAATTCAACACTGTGACATTAAACATATAAAGACCCTTCCTTGTTCTGGCAGTAACATATTTGGTTGTTAAAGGACCTAGAGAACTCACTGTGTATACCAGCAAGCAAGCGATTGTCTCGGGTTTTAATACGTTTGAATTTATCGTTGACAAGGCATCTTTTTTTTTTTTTTTTTTTTGCCTTTCTGCAGAGTAGACACAGCCAACTTCGTAAAGCATGTGAGAGCCGTGTTTCCCCTCCACTTTTCACAGGTCACATGTGTTTGTGTGAGCAAATAAACAGTGGTGGTCTTCTTTTGGTTTTGACATGTTTGCTCACACGGACTTTGTACTATTTGCACACCCAGAGTGAGGACATTTGCACCAGCAGTTGGGTGCTGTGCGCTAGCATTGGCCACTGGGGGCCGCTGCTTTCAGAGTATCTCCCCACTAACGAGAGAACAGGCTGTGCTGCCCTCCTCAGAGAATGGTGACCAGGTTGCTCAGGTAATGAGCATGGGGACCATGGTTGTATATCTGCTTTGACCCCAGGGGCAACACTCATCCCAAGAAAAATAAAGACCCGCCTGGCCGGTGTGGCTCAGTGGTTGAGTGTCGACTTATGAACCAGGAGGTCACGGTTTGATTCCTGGTCAGGGCACATGCCCGGTTGTGGGCTTGATCCCTAGTAGGAGGTGTGCAGGAGGCAGCTGATCAGTGATTCTCTCTCATCATTGATGTTTCTATCTCTCTCTCCCTCTCCCTTCCTCTCTGAAATCAATAAAAATATATGTTTAAAAAAAGAAAAAATAAAGACCAAAAAGACCCCAAAATGTTGTTGCTTAAAGCAGCAGCTTTTCTGAGGGTGGGTTTCTGACCTGTCACAGGATTCCACTTTTCTGTATCTGGATATTTCCCACAGACACAGTTAACGAAGGAGCCATTGGCCAGTTATCTAGAAGCTTAACTTGTAACACAATGGAGAATTTCATTTTGCAAATGGTGCTTCTTAGCACCGTCTTGCGTTTATTAAATTTGCTGTTTGAACCTGCCGGCTCCTGGAGTGCAGGGCCTGTGGGATATGGCAAGGCCATAGGGTCACTGCCAAGCGATCGCAGCCCTCCCTGCGGATCTTGTTACCGTACAGAAAATCCATTCTGGAATCACAAGTAGTTTTTCTTTGCTTTTGATCATTTAAGAACTTTCTGGATAGTGAGTACCCTGGGGGCTGCTCCAGGTCTCTGTTCAAAGATGACCCCCTCCCCCCAAATACTTGTTTTTCTCTGAGAGGCTGTTTCTCTACTGGGAAGAAACGTTTTTATGATTCAAACCCTTTTCTATTTCAGTTTGTGACATAATTGGCACGTTGTTGGTATTTTCATGAAGACCTGCCTATTGCCCACATTCCTTGTTATTTCTCTCCACATCGCTAGTCAACATCTGGCATTCCACATGTCTGTGTCTTACCCTCACCTCTGCTAGGGACCGAGGAGGGATCTAGATGGTTCAATCCGGAATCCCCTGGGCCTAGAACAGTGTCTGACACATAGTAAGTGCTCAACAAATATTTGAGTAAATGAAGACAACATTTTAAGTTAGAGTTAACAATATTATACGTTTACTTCTATGGGAGAGGAGGATCTGTTTTTCGCTTTATATCCATGTATTTCCTGCATAGTTTAGCACAAAGCTTTATAGCAGTGGTTCTCAACCTTGGCTGCACATTAGAATCACCTGGGAATCTTTTTTAAAATCCTGATTTCTGGGCCTCGTCCTCCGGAAATTCTGTTTCTTTGTTATGGGGTGAGGCCACAACATTAGTAACAAAGAAACAGAATTTCCGGAGGGTGAAGCCCAGAAATCAGGATTTGTAAAAAGATTCCCAGGTGATTCTAATGTGCAGCCAAGGTTGAGAACCACTGCTTTATAGAGTCATCCGTGGCTTCTTTGTGGCATCAGCTCTGACACAGCTGGATGCTTTTCAGTCCTCGCGCTGGGCTCGCAGGCGCGTGCTAGTGGTTGCCCAGGTGTTGCCTGGAAACGTGAAATCAGACCCTGACCTGCTCGTGATTAAATGAGGACTCCTAGTCCTCAAATGCTATCTAATGTAAGTGCTCAATACACAAAGAGAGGGGTTTTTGTTTTCCCTACTCTGGTATTTCGAGTACAATATTATTGCATGACGGTTTCTCAAGCTGTATCCTGTTTTGTAATGTTTTGAAAACGAGGGAGAACATTCACAAAATAGGCCTTGAACTTAACAAAAGTACGACAGTGTGCAGTTTCTGGGAACGGTTTTAATCCATTCCCCGCTCTGTAGCGATGTTCTTAGCATGCCTCTCTGAAATTACTTATGTCATTGACAAATTTTGGGTATAATACTCTAGTGCTTTCATCTTTAAAGAAACACAGATTTTTTTTTGGTTAGTAATTAACAGTCAAGCTGTATGGAGAAGACTTTTTCCCTCTGAACTGCATCCAACTCTGACAGTGCAATGAACCTTAATTTTTCCTTCTAGCTTAAAAAATGGGGGTGGGGAAGGTAGAAGGCATAAGATCTTTATTCATTCTCCCTCCCTTTTATAAATCACTTCGTGCCACTGTGTAACCTTAATTTGAACACATCCCTTTATCTCTCTGAGCGTCAATTTCCATCTGTGACATGAGCATTTTCAGCCATCTGAAAATCTATGATCGAGTAACCTCAGAATTGGTAGTAATACAGGCATTAGGAACCAATGATGGGTTGGCCGCTGACGACACTGAAGCGACCTTGAGCAGGTGGGAATCTACTTGATAATTTCTTTGTGCCTTTTTATAAGAACACTTTTATGCTTTTTCTCGTTAGTCTGATCTTAAAAGCCATCTCCTAGATTCGAAGTTTTCGTTTGATGAACAAAAAGTTCAAGAGGGGAAAATTTATTGGAGAATGTCCCCTTGTGTAATCATTTAGGTATGAAAGAAAGGTAAGTAGTTTCATAAATGTGTCTACAGGTAACATGTCTCCCCCCCGCCACCCCCATATGGGAGAAGATGGAAATTATGTAATAGGGGTTGGTTATGGCCCAGGATGGGTGAAAGATGTTGATAAATGCCATACCTACTTGCCCTAAAGACTGCCAATCTTTAATTACTGCAGAGACTTATACGTGGCTAACGTTTAGAGGTTACTTCAGTCCTTCATGAGTAGCGTTGATGCTCTGGTCCATTTGAGGAAGAGCATTGATGAGGCAGCCTATGGGCTTGTCCAGATAATCAACCAAGATTCAGACCCTTTCCTCTGAGAGAATGAGGTGGCCCACGATGAATGGCTCTCTCACTGTGACGAAGCCACTAATGAAAACAGTAAGTTATTTTAGCCAATTAACTTATTTAATGAACATTCTGTAGGTGTTTTCTCAGAGATCGACTCCTCCCCAGTTTTACCTACTCTAGCCACTCCTAGATGGTTCTACCCTGAGATGCTCTAGAGCTCAATGTCCCCATATTAGATGAAAGGATGGCTTGATAACTTCCAGAAGACATATTCTCTGGGCTTAAACTTTACAACTTTCTAGCGTATCAATGGAGTCTTATTCCTGAGTAGCATACTTTGAATTTTTCCCAACTACTTGTGTAGCGAAAGTGTCAGTACCCTGCCGTTGTCCACCTCTTACCTCCAGTGTTAACAGTGCCTGTGTTACGTACTTTGGTGAAAAGAGATATGTGCTGGATTTAATTAATGGACGAACGGGTTGCCTGAATGTGTCTTTGTGTGGCCTTGCAGTATTTAGGCTGACACCAAACACAAGGCAGCTATCCTGCTGTGTTCCCTTGCTAGGGCTGCCATGATGAAAGGCCACAGAATGGGTAGAGTATAAACAACAGAAATTTATTTATGTATCTATTATTTAAAATTTTTTAAAAATATTTTTATTTATTTTTAGAGAAAGGGAGGGGGAAGGAGGAGGAGAGAGAGAAACAGTGATATGAGAGGGGAATATGAGAAGGAAACATGGATTGGCTGCCTCCTGCACACCCTCTACCAGGGATCTAGCCCGAAACCTGGCATGTGCCCTGACCGGGAATTGAACCAGCGACCTTTCTGTGCACAGGATGACACCCAACCAACTGAGCCACACCGACCAGGGCCAGAAATTTATTATCTCTCAGTCTGGAGGCCGGGAAGTCCAAGATCAAGGTGTCATCACGTTTAGTTTCTCTGAGGTCTCTCTTTTGGGAGGGGACACAGTTCAGCCCAGAGCACCTGCCTTCATGAGGGACCAACGAAAAGTCAGGTGGAAGGGGACGTGCGGCTGTCTATCCAGGCTCCTGCCCCCAGGTCGGAGGCTGTCCTGCTTAAACACTGGAAGGTCGGGGGTGGGGGGTTCTCTATAAAAGGAAGCCAGCGCCCCACTGCCCTGCTCTGCTCCCAGCGCTGCCTCTGGAACAGATCCCCTCCCTTCTCCGCACGGCAGCCCTCTAAATATTAGAACACATTCATCATGTCTTCTCTTTCATCTTTTCTTCCCTAGGCAAAACATCTCCAGAGAAAATAAGTCCCACATTAAAAGAACAGTGCCAGGGCTTATATATCTATTTCAAATATGAATGTGTGTGATGGAAGCTTGCCAAGCATAGCTGGGTTTCAATGTCAACATTCCTGCTCTTTAAGAATAGTCTCTCTCTCAAACTCTATAAACAGTGAGAACAACTTAGTTTGCTTCACACCAAGAGTGATTACGTACCAAAAGAATTGGTCAGAGGAGCTAAGTACATTGAGGGAGAATATATAAGAGAGACCTCTTACCAAGGATGTTGGTACATGAGCCGAAGCCAAAAAGAATGAAGGAAGTATTAGTACACGTCGGTATGTATTTCTACTGCTGGAAATACCGCTCACCCTTTCGGTACTTCACTCACCATGATCATAAGCTCAACGCCTTACCTGATACAGCAGCTAGAAGTGAGAGCAGAAGTCCCACTTTCCAAGTAATTGTTCCTCGCCAATGGAGTGGCAGAGTCACAGCCAGGGCTGGCTCCTCAGCTGGCCTCCTGCGGAGTCCCCGAGCTCACTGTCCAAACCCAGTGAGTGAACCTTTTACAAAAATGCAACGCTTGCCTCATGCTTGTCCGGTCTTAGCCCCGAACATTCCCAGTTGTGTTCGTTTGCCTTCATTGTTCGAACACAGGAGTCAGTCAGTCTGATGCTGTTCTGCGTCTTAATCCCTGGGACAGCGCGGAGGGTCCTGTCCATCCTTCGTCCTCAGCCTCCTGAAGATCCTGTAACAACCGGTGCCGTGTGTGAATCCGTTAGTCAGCCTGCTGGGTTCTCTTGACCTCGTTCAGTCCACAAACGCATGCACTTCACTCCAGGGAAGTGGTTTTCTTCTTTTCCTTTCTCTGTTCTCCTTTCGGAAATACCATTGTTCAGATTTTAGACTTTCTAGACCGGGCCTAAGTAAAGCCTTTTTTCTACTTTTTATCTCTTCGTATTTGGCTCTGTGTTTTGGGAGCATGTCCTCAAGACTAGAGTTCATTTTGCTTATCTATATGGTTTGTTTTTGTTACTATATTTTTAATTTCTTTTTTGAAGTATCCTATTTTTTTTCTTGGCTCCAGGATCTTTTATGTCTCTGAGGATTTCTTTTAAAAGTTTATTTCTCTGCAAAGTCTCTTTAAAAGTTGGTGGGAAAAAATAATAGATTTGAACATGCTAACTCAAATTAAGAGACAATGCAAAAGACAGCTGTAACCATTAAATCTATGAATAGGAATTGAATTCCTTGCTACTTAAGAACTCATCTGTAGTCCAACCCTGTGACCTTTATGTAGCGGCTGCACCAAGGGAGGACGCCTGCCTGGGCATCTCAGTGAGTGGGTGGTGGGAGTGTTTATTGTAGGATTTGGGTTTATGCTCCTGAGAAAACAAAGGGACCAGCTCTGGATTGGACACTGCAGACGGTTGGGTAATTCTGTAATTGGGTCATTTCTTTCCAAGAGTCAGGGAGATTAAACTGTCATTGGGAAAGAAGTTAGCAGAAAGAGGAGGGATGCTCAGTTTTGTTTGTAGGTCCAGTGTGTGCTCTGGCCATATGTGGCTGTTGAACACTTTAGATGTGGCTAATCATATCAGAGGTGTGCTCACCTGGAGATTTGAAGACTTAGTACAAAAAAGGATGTAAAGTTAATCATTTTCCACATTGCGTACATGTTGACAGAACATTATGGATACATTGGGAGAAAATCAAATATGTTAAAATTAACCACGAGTGTTTTTTATTCTTTTCGATGTGACTACTAGAAAATTTGAAGTCACCTGTGGCTTGCTTGGGGCTCACATTGTAAGTCAAGTGGAGAGCTGTGGGACAGAGGGGTTGGGTCGCTGGTCACCATTTCTTCCCGGCCTGACTGCAGCTTGCCCCTCCCTCCCACTCCTTTTGGTTATGGCTTCAGGCACATGAAAGATTGTTTCTCTTGGAGAAGTGAGCTGACTCTCAGGTTGATTGCTTCTAGCACAAGATGATGCTTCTCTTATTAGGATGCATTTCTGAAAAATTGATGATAAAGGCACTTGCTTGTTTTTAATAGAGAACACTAGAGGCCCGGTGCACAAATTCGTACACAGGTAGTGTCCATCAGCCTGGCCAGCGATTGGGGCGATCATGGCCAGCTGGTGGGGCTGGGAGGGGAAGGACCACTGGAGGTTGGGAGGCTGATTGTAGCCTGCCAGCAAGGGGGGGGGGGGCGGGTGAGGGGGGACGGACTGTGGCAGGTTGGCTGTGGGAGCTTGCTGACCACCAGGAGGCAGCTCCTGCATTGAGCACCTGCCCCCAGGTGGTCAGTGTGCATCATAGCGACCGGTCGTTCGGTCACTTAGGCTTTTATATATATAGTTTTTTCAAAGGCTTCTTTAAAATGAGGCTTAACTATATTCAGAGCAGTATTTCTCAACCTTCTTTTCATGATCACTCCCCTAAGGAGTCTCCTGAGACATTTTTTTCCTAATTGTTCCTCCTTAAAATTTTAATAGCATAGATATACTATGTATCCGTTTATGTTATATATCTGTATCTGTGCTTCACACCTAAAGAGTTAACTTTGGGAGGTGGGGGAGGGCTGGAAGGGATTAATGGGGGGAAAGGGACATCTGTATTACTTTCATCAATAAAGATAGCCTGGCCAGCGTGGCTCAGTGGTTGAGTGTCAACCTATGAACCAGGGGGTCACGGTTCGATTCCTGGTCACATGCCAGGGTTGCAGGCTTGATCTCCAGTGTGAGGCATGCAGGAGGCAGCTGATTAATGAGGTTTTTCTCATCACTGATGTTTCTATTTCTCCCTCTCCCTTCCTCTCTGAAATCAATGAAAATATATATTAAAAAATAAATTAAAAAATAATAAAGTTATTTTTTTTTTTTTTAGCCTCCTCACTAGGAACCCATTTTCACCCATTGGAGGCAGCTGTTGTCAACATTAAGAATGCATGATTTACAATGCTGACCAGGATGTGTTAAAACTGGCATTTTCCTCCACCAAGAGAGTAAATGATACAGTTTTTCTGGGAAAGCAAATTTTTGATATGTATAGAACCTTAAGACTTTTTTTTTTTTTTACATTGTATTCCCACTTCTGACAGTCTTAAATGCAAAGATTTTTGCCGTATTGGTTAAATAAAAGGATGAGTCATTAAAAACTAAAAAAAAAAAAAGGAATGCATGATTTAAAATAAGCCGGCTAGCTAACATGTACTCTGCTTCTAGAACATACTCAGAAGTGCTGGCGTTAACCTTTATTTGCCCCTCAGAATAACATTAGCTTGGGTGGTATGTTTACTCTCCCACCAGCTGAAGCCCAGGGACATTTGCCCCCGGCCACATAGCTCTCAGGAGAACCAGGCCGGGAAGGGGAAGCCAGCTTTTCAGACCCTGGGGCCTCTGGACCACCCAGAGACAGGTGTTCAGCCTTCAGATGAGCAGGCCACTCCAACACAGGCCACTGGGGTAGCACTCCTTCCTGACCACGGATCTGACCCAACCTGGTAGGGAAGCAGGTTTTTCCTGATTGCCTAACTTTAAAAAGATCGCACTCTGATTCCCGTCTGATTTCAGCCTGCTGACATTGGCGTCCATGACTGGGGAGCTTAAGATCCTGGTTTAGGCCGCCTTGCACTTTTGATAAACATCGGAGGTTCAGGGCCCTGCGGTGCTGGGCCCCCCGGACACCAGGGCCAGGTGTCCAGTGTGCTTCGGTCTCACCGTAAGAGTGACAGCAGGGCATTTAGGAGATTAGTAAAATGTAGGGAAATTCTGAGACAAATTGCCCATGATTTCATTATGGTTGGCTTTTTTTCCCAGGTCTCTTTATCTCAGCTTCATATATATATATATATATTTTTTTTTTTAAAGCAAAATTAGGACTATATGGAATATATAATTTTATCCTGCATCTGCCCTGAAGAGGTGTAGATTTATAAATCACAAATATTCCACTGAGGAGTTCGATATACACTTTCCTACCATTGGGACACTTAGGTTCTTACATATTATACGTCCCGAGCGGTAGACATTCTCATACATAAATCTATACCTCTCATTTGGCATATTTCATAGACATAGAATTGCCAGATCAAAGAGTGTAAAATAGGTGGACTTGATAAAAAGGAGACATAATACTTATTTTATGTCACTTCTGTTATTTGGATTGTGTTTTTAAATATTTGTTTTCCCTTTGCTTTCTTTAAATTGCCTTGGTCAGTGCTTTTAAGTCCCTTTAGCTCTTCTGTTGTATCACAACTGTCCCTTTGAGGAACTAGTCTCCTGATTATTTGTCTTGAGGATTTTGAGTCAAAATATCCGTGTCTGTATAAACATGTCCAATTCAACTGGACCATAAAATTCAATTAGCTGGTATTTGTCTGTGTTTGTAGCACAGGGAGACTTGAAAATATGCTGAGCCCAGGAGAGCCTGCCCGGCCTGTGCCATATATTTTTTTAATATATTTTTATTGATTTCAGAGCGGAAGGGAGAGGGAGAGAGAGAGATAGAAACATCAACGATGAGAGGGAATCATTGATCAGCTACCTCCTGCACGCCTCCTACTGGGGATTGAGCCTGCAACCCTCCACAACCCGGGCATGTGCCCTTGGCTGGAATCGAACCCAGGATCCTTCAGTCCGAAGGCCAACGCTCTATCCACTGAGCCAAACCAGTAGGGTCAGCCTGTGCCATTTAGGTATCATTTAGATTCAATGTATATATTCATCTCCTTGTTCACAGTTTTCCAGTTTGCAGAAGCTTTCTTTTAATTTTTTTTCTTTATTTTTTAGAGAGAGAAAATGAGAGAGAGAAATATTGATTGGTTGCCTCCCGCATACACCTGACCAAGGATAGAACCTGAAACCTGGGTATGTGCCCGACTGAGAATTGAACCTGACACCTTCGGGGAAAACACTTTTTTTTGTCGTCTATTTTGTTGGTAAACATTCTCCCATAACTTTTGCTTCGGGTGATAATGTCATCCTCTAAAAGTTCTGATTTAACAAAAGCAAGAAAACGGAATGGAAGTGGTTATAAAAGTAGGTTGCCTGCACTATGCACTCACCTTAGGTGCCATCTTTTATTCCTGCATTTGTCCTGATCGATGACTTTTCTTTTTAAATCCAGACACATGGAGGCTTAGGGAGCAGCTAGGCCACACACCTGTGGTTGATCACCCTTAGAGGTGGGGAACAGAGGAGAACTGTCTGCTAAGGGAGCCAACGGCTTTCTACACGGCCTCTTTAAGAATATCAAATCAATTGTGCTAGTGTCTTTACCAGTGTCATCAAAATAAATTAAAAGTTGAAGTGACAACTGAGCAGCAACACATCTGCCTTTTTAAATGTTGCTTTGGACCTAAACTTGGTAACTAGTGAAGCACCTTCCTACCCAGCTCAGGGAAACAGCTGTTGCTCACCCTGTTGTTAGAAGTTACACTTTGGGGATGGAAGGAGCGGATGGCGCGGCAGTGAAGCAAGGTCACAATCGGTGTGTGCACCCGTAAGTGGAACATGTGTACTTCACAGGTGACACCAAGTGAACGGAAGCCCTGTGCTGTCCCCAGCAGCTGGAGTTGAGAACTGGGGCCTCAGATCCTGGAGGTAGCCGGGCCTCCTGGGACAAGTCTGGGAGGGGACACAGACTGTGGGCTCCACCTGGGGACCCAGTGTGTGGGCTGATCCCCATGCTTGGGAAGGCTACAGGCCACTCAGTTAATGGTCACAAATGTAGCCTCCAGAGCCGGCTTTATCCGTGATCAGCACAGCCACAGGGCTGGGGCTGGGGCTGGGGCTGGGGCTGGGGCTGGGGCTGGGGGCATGGTGGGGTGGGAGGAAGGGAAGAATGCGGAGCTACTGTGTGGGCTGCAGAGGGACCATTAGCACCAGCACCATCTCTCACTCACCAGACTCCTATTATAATGGAAGGAATTTGTGAACCAAAGTGAAGGCTCCTTCATGGAGGATAACAGGTTAGGAAGCTGGGAAGTGGCTCACTCTGAGCAACAGCTCCCCGTTGCCACGTGGATTTCGGGCCAGGCTGGGCATCTGCCGGGATAGAAGAGGGAAATCAGGTCTATGGAGAGGATGAAGCTGATTTTTGTAACAAGGTCAGATAGCCAGCAACGAAGCTTTCCTAACTGTTCAGTTTAGGCCTGAATGTGGTGCATAGCGCCCCCTCGTGGCCAGAAGGAGCTGAGACTTCTGTACTAGTTTGTTTTTTCTTGATAAACCCACACCACCCTGTTACACCCTATGCACCCCACCTCCCTCCCTGCCCCTAGAAGTAAGGAACAAGATCTTCGAGGTCTAAAGAAAAGAGAAATAGTAAAACTATTGTTTTGTTTGCTTAGAGGAAGAGCCTGTATTAATGAGGTCAGACAGGCAGGGCATGAGGAGATGAATAGGAAAAGGATGAAAAGAAGGAAATTGACCCAGGGGGCCTATATGGGCCTACCCTAACCGGAGATTGGTATACAAAAGAGTGTGTCAAAATTATGAGAGCACACCGACTCTTTTATCAGTTACCTTGCGTCTTTATATAGAGAACAAAGCCGAAGTTTTGGTGAAAAAGAATTTAAGAATTTAGGGCTGCCTGCCTTGGCCGGGTGGCTTAGTTGGCTGGAGTGTCGTCCCTTACACCAAAAGGTTTCTGGTTCGATTCCTGGTCACGGCACATCCCTAGATTGTGAGGGTCCAATCCCCGCTGGGGGTGCATAAGGGAGGTGATTGACCAGTGTTTCTCTCTCACATCAATGTTCCTTTTCTCTCTAAAATCAATAAAAACATACCCTTGATTGAAGATTTTTCAAAAAATTAGGGCTGCCTAAAATGTTCTTAATTTCTAAGATAGGCTCTGGCTGATTCTTCTGCTGTGTGCCTGGCTATCAGAGGAGGGATAGTGTCTGTATGTTGGAATGTGGCACTGTTGGATCTAAAAATCTAGCTTAAAACCAAACAGAATGAATGCTCGAGTATTTGGGCTTTTTTAAAAGTTGCCTTGATCAAGGGTTGAAGACACAAAGTTTGCCTTGTCACAGCCCTTCTCAGAGTCCGGGAAACAGGACACCAGCCCTCAGACCCGTGCAACGTGTGTGTGTGGAACAGATGGCGAAACAGCACGCACCTCAGGTGCTACAGAGGAGCCGTGTTTTGCACCTCACCAGCTTTTAAACAAACAGAAGGGCGCAGAACACCATTAAAAACGCCAGCAGAGCGTCCTATCCGTGCGGCTATTCCCTTAAAGCGATCATGTTAAAAGCTGAGATACAGAACTAACGGGGTGCCAGGAATGAAGTCATGGTTTAGATAAAAACGCCGCTGACTCGGGGTCCTGTTGGCCCCGGCAACGTTTAAACCCTCCCTGGGTCCGTGCAGAGCCTCACTGACCACGAGCGCCCCGCTCCGGGGAGGGCTGCTCTCCTGGCAAAGGAAACCCGCGGCTCGAGTCCCCGAGCGGCGGCGGCGAGGGCGGGGCCAGGCCCGGGCGGCGGGCCGAGGGTGGGGCCGCCTATAACTGCCCGGGACGCGCATCCTCCCCGCTTTGTGCAGCAGCTCCCCGGTACCTGGGGAGGGTGGCTTGGCGCCGAGTTCTCTCTGAACAGAGCCTGACCGCACGGTGTGGGCGCCGCGCCGGCCGCTGCAGCAGCGGGAGGAGCTGGTCACCATGCTGGGCATCATCACAATCACAGGTGAGGCGGGCAGGGCCCGGGCAGGTGGAGTGAAGGCCGCCTCCCCTCTGGCCTGCATTTGGGGGGGACCTGGAGGACCTACTGGTGGGCGTGTGATTCTCTCGGGGCTCTGACTTGTTTGATAGGAAGCGCGTTCTCCGTGGTTCAGTAAGAACCTAACAAGCCTAATGTGTTCTTGTTGCCGATGCAGGAATCTTCCCGCTGTGTCTAGGGGAGACCTGGAAGGTATTTTGTTGGGGACTGTCCCCTTCATGGGGGTGAAGTTCAAAATAGGTTGCGAAAGCCTTATCACTTGCTGTTGTCATGAAATATTAAATCCCTGTTTTTGAGAAACTGTAATATCTGTATGTGAACCTGCTTATTTGGAACTCCCCAGGAAGGGTCCGCGGCGATTTGGGGGACGGAAATGTTAGCACTGGTCAAAGTGGCGGTTTCAGTAAAGAAACAGACACTGGAAAATTGGGGGCCAGCAGGTAGCAGCATGTAGACAACGCATAGTACAAATGAATGCTTCTTAAGCTTGCTTTCTAGAAGGCTGGCTGAGTAGGACTGATATTATTTGGTACCTACCTCTAGGCAACGAGTGACATATATCAGACTTGCAGCTTGTACTTGTAGCTCCTCTGACTTGGTTTTTATCACGGGGTGACCGCTTAGGAACTTGCCTGTTTCCTCCTCTCTCCCGTCTCCCCGCCGTCAAGAGCTTGAAACTCCTTTTGCTCACTTAGGTTTACAAGACCAGCTCTTCTCTGTATGTTTGAGGTCATCGCTCGCCAAAGCTACATGTGTTCTTTCCATAGAAGAATTTTTAGGACTTACCTTTCCCCCACTCAATATAATTGCTTCTGCAAAGCCTTGTCCTCTTAAAGAATTTTAAGTACATGTGGAAGTTTAGCCAAACACAAAACATCTCTCACTTCCTATAGATTAGCTTGTTTACTTTGCGATTTCCTTAAAATTCCTTCCCAAAGTTAACTGGACTAGACTTTCTATCCTTTATCTGGCATGCAAATCTGCATGGTGCTTAGAAGTGATCATGACACAGACTATACAAAATTTAAAAATTAGAAACACAAGACTCCCCATTTTTTCCAGATCACTACTTTTCCTGTGAATGAAATATACAAACGCCCCACCCTGAGAGAGGCTGCCTGAGAGTGTGGTCTGTGGGTCACAGCTGGGGGTGGGGCTCCTCCCATCAACCTTTTTTTCTGGGTGCTTTTTGTATATACAGCCTGGCCTTTACTATAGTCACTACTTGATTATCACGGGCTGAGTTTCTTATGGGAAAGGAAGGTCGTCCTATTTAGCACGAGCCAGAAGTTAAACTTAGAGAACTTGAGGGGGCTTTTAAAAATTGGTTCAGATCATCCCAATGGAATCATATGTGATCTGAAGTGGTTGGTGAAGGGCTCTCTAATTTTTAAGGCAACCTAATTTTTAAAGTAACTGGCTCCATTGCTTTCAGAGTTTTACTTCTATTACAATGGAGAATGTGACAAAATTTAGTACCCTTTTTCTGGTAATAAGAAAGTGCATAGGATGTACTGTATGTACAATGCTAAATTGTTATGTCATTCAAAGACATCAGGTTCATCTATTTATTGAACTAGAAACATAGTATGTAGTTTCAGTTTTTTAAATGCAACAGCTGTGCTGAAATTTTTTTTATCGTTAACACTTGAAATAATAAAATAGGCTTCATTTATTAAAAAAAAAGAAAAAAGAAAGTGCATAGGAAATCCTAACTCTAAAAAGTATAACAGCAAATAAACATTTCGCAGTGGAAAAGGGGAATTTCAACCGTCTTTTTTTTTTTTTTTTTCCTTCTGTAACTTTTCCTGATGAGGAAGGTTTATAGCCAGTTGTCTTTATATAGCTGGTCAGAATCTTGAAAAGCAATGAAGAGTTTTATAGTTGGCATTCAGGATTAATTAAATATCAGATTACTCACCTAAATGTGAGTTATTCCAGTCCTTTAGCACTACGTTACGCAAGGAGCTTTAAGTTTCACAATTACTAGGAAGAGAACAGGATGATGACATGTTGGTAGAATTACTTAGGAATGAGCTTTCATTTCTGAAAAGCAGGGAAAAGCTGAAGGAGCTGACTCCCCTCCCCGACCCCACACCCACCATTCAAACGGGGGCAGCAGGATTTGAATGATGAAACGATTGAGCCTTCACATTACATGCCTTTCTTGAGGTCCTTCCCACATATCACCTTAGCAATAACTTAGCTTAAAATCTAGAAAATAGATGATTTGATATGATGATCAAAGAGATGTTGTCTCCTCCCCCCACTTATCAATGGTGTGCCAGAAAAAAAAACACAAAAACTTCTTGAATTAGGGAACTCACACACAGCGAGACTAACTAAAGCACCATGAGGAATTAGAGCAACATTCTGTAAATCTGCAGTAAACTGTTGAAGAAAGACTCCTCCCGCATTCAGGCAAGGTCTCGATGATGTATCACGCATTTCTCTGTGCAAGTCATTTTCCAAGATGAAATAAAAACCCTTCCCCTGGCTGCTTTTATCTGCCATGGAGGCAGAGTATAGTTGTCAAGCAACTTGGGGGACATAGAATCGATACCCGCACAACTGTGAGAGTAGTAATAATAACTGCCACATACAAGTGCCCACAGTGTGGCCCTGACCATTATTCCTCACAATCACCCTGCAAAAAGCGGGGGTTTAACTCTCCTTTTATCCCGAAAACGAGGTTCCTCTTGTCCCACAGAAGCGTCAGTGCCGAGTACCTCGTCCGGGGCCCCTTTCTTCTTGGGTAGGATGCGTCCATGGAACACCATGTGAGGCCAGGGGGTGGCGACCTGTGTGCTCCTGTGGTGGGTTTGGCTTATCTGAGTTCTAATCCCAGTTAAACACCTCCCCTTGGAGGCTTTTGGTTAGTGAGCCCTAAAACAAGGGGCGTGGGGTGTGTGGGATCTAAGGGGTGGATTTAGAATGCAGAGAATTCCTGGAAGCGTTCCAGGACAATGCTGCAACTCGTAGGGGAAAGTTAACCAGTTCCAGATGTCACCGCCAGCAGTCCCCGATGTGCCTGGGGAAGGAGAGCGCTGGTTACACTAGACTTCACCATTACATGAGTGAGATAATAAAAAAAAAAAAGAAAAAGAAAACAATTAAATGCGTGAAAGCACCTTGTATGTACGCTATTTTAAAAATCACTTCTTGTTAGATCACACTGTTCGTGTTGAAATGTTTTGAAATAAAATTCAAACGAGGTAAAAAGAAAATGAAATCACTTCTTGCTTTCATGCAACGTGCAGGACGACGCTCCAACCACTGAGCCACCCGGCCAGGGATGTGCCCCGCATCTTTTAGGCTGTTCTTTTGACTCCATTTGCTCACCAAGCTGTAATCTCTCACTTATCCGGAACCCGTGTGTAGACAGCACATGAAAATACCTTACCAAAGGTTTCTGCTAACGCACAAACTGGGTCATGGGTGGGAGAGATAGGGTTGCTTGGAGATCTCTGCCTTCAGCCAGACCTGGGTAATGTGGGCTGACCTGGCTGTACATTTGGGGTGGGAAAGTGAGGAAGGAGTTTAACACAGAAAAGAGGGCTTCAGCCACATCTGATCCGCACTCAGTCCGAAATGGGGTACAGAATCTAGATCTTTACTTAATGCAAAGAGGCGAGAGGGATGCCTGTGCCCCTCTTTTTCCCCCTTGACATGTTTATGTTGGGTGTCACAGAGGTAAAAAAAAAGGTGCAATATGGCATTCGGCTTTCAGAGTTTGAAAGGATCTCTGAAGGGTATGTCTGGGGGTTCCGCAGGCCTTCTAGTGCTGAGGTCCTGGGAAAGGTGGCTTCCTGTTGGGAGAGCCAAAAGCTGCTCGCTGCTGCCCTCTTCTGTTCGAAAACATGTAGGGCTTTGGACCGGGGCTTTTCGTGTGGTAGTGAAAACCTGGACCAACGTACATTGTTGGTACAATAGGTACAATATTGTACGTACATTGTTACATACAATAGGGGGACGTAAAAATAAACATGCAGCCTGTATACCAGCTTCTAAGATTTTGGGTGACTCATCAAAAGAAAATTCAAATATTCATAGTGATTACCTCTGAACAGTGTCTCTGTGGATGTAATCCCCACTTTCTCTATGTTAAAATGCCCTATAATTTATATTAATTCTTTTGGGAATTGGTAAAAATAATTAAAAACAAATAGTTCTGTTATGAAGGAAACAGTAAGAAAGAAAAAAAAACATTCTAGCATTTGTTTCATTATTAGCATAGATGACCCACTGGTAGCTCATCCTCCTCAGTAGCCTTTGCAGGGAGTCCTGGAGGTGACCTTGCAGCTGAGGACAAGAACAGAAACGTCAGGGCATTTGGCCAAGGGCCCCGTGCTCACCGGTGGTGCCGCCGAAATGGAAGCACCAGTCTGTCTCCAGAATGCATGCGCTTTAACCTTCTTCTCTATCTGAATTCTGTCTCCTCTTGTAGGGGGTAGGAGCGTAAGGGAGAGTAGTTTTTCTATTATTCACTACATTGATAGCATTTATATTAGACTAGAGGCCTGATGCACGATATTCGTGCAAGAGTAGGCCTTCCTTCCCCCGGCTGCTGGCACCAACTTCCCTCTGGCACCCAGGACCCGGGCTTCTCTCGCAGCCCCGGCTTCATCCGGAAGGTTGTACGGTAGAACAACCGGTCTAATTAGCATATTACACTTTTACTAGTATAGATAATGTGAGACAAAGATCCGGTGTCCTCTGAAATCAGGTAGGGTGAATCATCATGCTCTCAGTTTTTGTTTTCTAACTTTTTATTATCTGCACTTGTTTACTCCTCTGAGTGATTTTTAAAAAACAATAACTTCAGCCTGGCCAGTGTGGCTCAGTGGTTGAGTGTTGACCCATGAGGTCACAGTTTGATTCCCAGTCAAGGCACATGCCCCGGTTGCTCAATCTCCAATAGGGGGTGTGTAGGAGGCAGCTGATTGATGATTCTCATCATTGATGTTTCTCTCTCCCTCTCCTTTCCTCTCTGAAATCAATAAAAATGTATTAAAACACACACACACACAAATAACGTCAAACTTACGTGAAGTTGCAAAAATAAAAACAGTCCAGGGAACATCCAGATGCAGCTATTGCTAACATATGTGCTTCATTATTGAGTCCCTATGTTGGAAAACAAAACAAAAACCAGCATGAGATACAATTTTCTGAACCTTTGGAGGCGAATTATATCCATCATGGTCCTTCACTCCCAAATTCTTCATGTGTGTTTCTTAGGAATAGAAATATTCCCTTCCATAATCACAGTGCAGTGATCAATGTCATATACTTACAGTATTACAGTGCTTGTAAATAACTGAGCATCCTTATTCCAATCTTACCCATTATTCTAATGACGTCATTTTTAACACTCTCCCTTGACCCACATCCATGTTTGGGTTGGGTATTATATTCTTCAGCATCTTTTCTTCTGGAACATTTCCATAACCACTGCCTTTTAAAACACCGACATGTTCAGAGCATATAGTTCTCTCCTCATTTCCACCACATTCCTTATTTTGTGTTTGTGTTCTCCTGATTCAATTCGGGTTCTGCATTCTTTGCCATGGGTCTGTCCTTCTCAGGGTATGGCACCCCATGTCTATCTGTCCCTCACAGATTTTGCCTTTTTTCTCCCCTGTATAACCAGGTTTTACCTACCCTTCCTACTAGTAAGCATGCAAATATCCAGTCCCTGCCTTCCCTCTGACCCCCATTTAGTGCCCATTGTACTTGCTTATCCAGTCTTTTTCGTGATGGCTGCACACAATGACGTCAGGTACTCTTTTGCATCTGTGAGTGGGTGGGTAGGATATGTGTACTTTCTTTCTTCCTTCCTTTCTTCCTTCCTTCCTTTTTTTTAACATGAGAGTAACCATGAAAAAAACACACCCAGCTTTTTACACTGAAATGAAATTTAAATTGCTAGCCACATTAGACATACAGCAATTTTCCCATCAAAGTGTGGGAGTTGACATGTGTAAATACTTCTTGTCATAAGTGGCATTTACAAATTATAAAAAGTTATGATTTATGAAAAATAAGAATTTTGACACTTTGAAAAATATGGAATTAGTTTTTCTTTTAAAATGATAAAATTTGTGTTTTGCTCCTCTGCCAGCCTTTGGCCCACCAGGGATGCCACCCACCTACCATTCGACAGTGGCCAAGTCACATGACCACTTACAAACACAGACTTCATGTATGACTATAAATGATAACTTTGTAATGGGAACGTGCACGAGGTCCCAGCCCTTGTGCTATTAATACTCAAGAAATTAAAGCTCTTACGACCTAGCAAAGGCGTGCTTTGGCTCAGGCCATGCCCGGGCTTTGGAGTCGACTGCTGGATGCGGACTCACCGTTCTGAGAGCAGAGCGTTAGGGCACGTGCTCCGCTAGCGCTCTGCCTGATGGGGTGCGGATAAGAGAGAGGCCGCTCGGGGACCCCGCAGCGGCGAGGCTCACAGCAGAAGGGACCCCACTGGGGTGATGCGCAGGGCCACCTGAGGGTTCCCTCTGTGACGCGCTCGGTGGCCCCCAGGGGGCGCTGTCGTCAGCAGCTTGGCTCCTGGCGGCCAACAGTCTCCACCCCGCGATGGGGCAACCGGGAGGGGAAGGTTGGTCCTCCCGGGCCCCTGTAGAACAGCCCCTGCCAGGCGGGCACCATGCCCTGGTGGAGTCACCTCTGCCGTGAGTAGTGCGCCCCCCATCGGAGGTTCACCCCGGGGACCTGGCGGGCGGGACGGCTTTGAGGCCCACTGGCTCTCCGTTAGTGGCGGGAGCAGAGGTGGAAAATGCTACATCGCGGAAACCTCACCAGCTTTAGCGAGGGCCGACAGATGCTCTCCCTGGGGAGCCCCGAGGTGACCCAAATGGGGGGGGTGCGGGGCCGGAGGGCGCAGGCATTGCTGTTTGGCGAGCAGCGTGAGCTGAGTGCGGCCGACTCGTAGACAATGAGGCAGAAAGCGGGGTCCGGGTTTCAAGGCGGGTTCTAGCTCCGTGCGGAGCCGCAGTCGCACGTGGTTCGGGGCCGGACACCCACCGGGAATGCGCACGTGTGCGATCCCAGTTGGCTTTTATGTTGGAACCCAGTGTAAGCCTTGGCCGTCAGGCTTGGTAGTTTGGAAGGCCGCCCTCTGGTCCTGAGGCTATTAAAGGTGTGTGACAGCTTCCTGAGGTGATCGAAGCGGTATTTTAGGAAGCAGGGCGTCTCCGAACAGGTCCGCGGGGTGCAGGAGGCTAGTGGAGCTGAAATCAAGGCCGAGTTGCCTTTGCCCAGCCTTTGCACAAAGCACGAAGGCGCCATCTGCGCCCGCATGAGGTAAAAACATCTTCCAGACGTTCTCACAAGAGTAGCTCCTAGGATTACTTAGGTCAAAAAGAGACTACAGACCAGTTGACAGGATTTAACGTTTTTTGTAATCCTATACGTATACATTTTTTAATGTGCTCAGCCCATATTTCCCCTCTGTAAAGAAAACATCTGAATCTTGCTAAGCTATAAGCACTACCAGTAACTGTTCTGTTCGCCACTTGGCAGCTGCTCATCTTTGTTTCCCTGGTTTTGACTGTAAACATATCCCCATCCTCCCAGAATTTAAGAAAAAGTGTTGCAGATTGAAATGCAGATGTAGGAGCATGGAAGGAAAAGGGGTGGGGAGGATGGTGTGGTTAACACCTGCTTTCCCACTATGTGAGCAAAGTTTCCCTGCATGTTCTATTGAATTCTAGAAAGGTTAGTGAATGGGTTTGTTTTTACCTCATGCTTAGTGGCAGGAAATTTATGTTTGTGTTTATTAGTAAAATTGTACTAGAATAGAGTTTATTGTGTGTGTGTGTGGCGGGGGGGTCTTGACATTTTTCCTCTGGTGAATTTCCAGTGATATCATCCACCTTTTCAAAAAAGGTCACACCTCTTGTGTTGCATACGAAGTGTTTGTGAGTATGTTTTTTATAATTGGGGACATTTATAAGAAGTAGTGCATAGCATGGAAATACACTTAAAGAGATCTTTAATTCTTGATGCAGAAGAATGACTACAAGGATCAAAATGGACGTTATATCTGAATTGATTGATTGGCATTTTTTTTCGTAAGGAAGTACTCCCTGCTCCCATTCATGCTTTTAGTATCACTCTTTTTTATTTATTTATTTTTTTATCCACACTTGAGAATATCTTTTCCCATTGATTTTTAGAGAGTGGAAGGGAGGGAGGGAGAGAGAGAGAGAGAGAAACATCGATGTGAGAGAGACATACATCGGTTGGTTGCCTCTCGCCTGAGTCCTGATTGGGGCCAGGGATCAAACCTGCAACCCAGGTATGTGCCCTTGACCGGGAATAGAACCTGAAATCCTTAGGTGTAGGGCCGACGCTCTAATCACTGAGCAAAACCAGCCAGGGCTTTAGTATCACTCTCGATTCATGGATTTTTTATTTTATTAAATGCTTGGTAACCCATCATTGTTACTATTCTTTTTTATGCTTCAAAGTTTGGCCAGAAGGAGCGCCTTCAAGCTGGCTCTTGTCCTTTTGCTATGCCTCCCTCAGCTTTGGAGTTCCTCTTTTCTGCTCTCCTGAAAAATATTCTTCATACTTTCCCTGACCCAACCAGAATTTCCCAAGGAGCTCTAGTGTCTTAACCCTGTGTTTCCTATAAAGTGGAAGAAGTGATGTCTAAAACTTGATGGGTTCTAGGTCGTGGGTGTGATATGTGATTCCATTTTTCATTGCAACAGAATGTACACCGTCTGGTTGACCCGCCCTTTGTGATGCTGTGGCTACTCGTTTTTTGGTAGTTGAGATTGTTAACTTTCTCTTTACAGACAGAGCAGAGTAGTACCTTTAAACCTGAATTTTTTAAGGTCATTTGAAAGAAGTAGATCCTGCCTTAATCTATTGAGATTCACAAATACTAGATAAGACCCTTGCCTATCCTGGAGTTGCCTGACATTAAAGAAAGTGTTAGCTAGTTGTGTTTTCAAAATGTTTTCGTTTTCGTGAATTGTAATATTTTATCCTTTCTTCTCCCCTCCTCCCCCTTTTTTTTTTCTGTTAACAGTTGGCCAGAGAGAATCCGAAGATGTGAATGAAAGAGGTTCAGATAAAGAGATGGCTGCCAACTCATCGGTTGTTCAGGACATCACAAAGGATGGGCAGGAGGAAATGCCTGAAATAATTGAGCAGATTCCTTCTTCGGAAAACAATTTAGAAGAACTAACGCAGCCTGCTGAGTCCCAGACTAATGACGTTGGATTTAAGAAGGTGTTTAAGTTTGTTGGCTTTAAATTCACTGTGAAAAAGGATAAGAGCGAGAAGTCTGACACGGTCCAGCTACTCACTGTCAGAAAAGAGGAAGGTGAAGGAGCAGGAGAAGCAGAGGGGGCTGGTGACCACCAAGAGCCCAGCCGGGAGGCGGGAGAAGCAACACACAAAGAAAGTGAACTGAAACAATCCACAGAGAACCCCGAGAAGCCTGGGCAATCCGAGCAGAGCAGCACAGAGATTTCTCTTCAAGCTGAGTCTGGTCAAGCAGCCGAGGAAGGCAAAGATGGAGAAGAAAAACAAGAAAAAGAACCCACCAAATCTCCAGACTCTCCAACCAGTCCAGTGGCCAGCGAAACGGCGTCACCCTTCAAAAAATTCTTCACTCAAGGCTGGGCTGGCTGGCGCAAAAAGACCAGCTTCAGGAAGCCCAAGGAGGATGAGCTGGAAGCTTCGGAGAAGAAAAAGGAACAAGAGACAGAAAGAGTCGACACAGAAGAAAAGGAAAAGACAGAAGATACCTCTGAGAAAATGGCTGCTTCGGAACAACCACAGCCACGGGAGGCCACAGAGAGTGTCCACGATGCCAGATTATCAGCTGAGTATGAAAAGGTGGAGCTGCCCTCTGAAGGTCAAGGGCAGGCATCTCCTGAAGAGAGATCTGCCCCTTTGGCAACAGAAATATTTGATGAAAAGGTAGAGATTGTTGCAGAAGTCCACGTGAGCACGGCGGAGAATGCAGAGGAGCAGAAAGCTGAGGTGGAAGGAACAGAAGAGCCCCTACGGGCTGAGAAATTGGCTGAAACCAACGCTGGGCCACAGGAAGCCGAACCTCCAGTGTGTGCACCTGGAGGGGACCACACCCAGCCCCCCGAACCAGGTCCTGAGGAGCAAGCGCTGTCTGCCCAGCCGGAAGGCATCGTGAGCGAGGTGGAGATGCTGGCATCCCAGGAGAGAGTGAAGGTGCAGGGAAGCCCGCTGAAGAAACTTTTTACAAGCACTGGCTTGAAAAAGCTCTCCGGGAAGAAGCAGAAAGCGAAGCGAGGAGATGAAGAGTCGGGGGAGCAGCACGCGGCCCAGGCAGATTCTCCGGATAGCCCTGATGAGCCAAAGGGCGAGAGCTCTGCTTCCTCCCCGGAGGAGCCCGAGGAGATTACGTGCCTGGAGAAAGGGATTGCGGAGGCACACCCGGAGGGGGAAGGCGAAGAGGGAGCCACTTCCGATGGAGAAAAAAAGAGAGAAGGTGTGACTCCCTGGGCATCTTTCAAAAAGATGGTGACGCCCAAGAAACGTGTTAGAAGGCTTTCGGAAAGCGACAAGGAAGAGGAGTTGGAGAAGGTGAAGAGCGCCACGCTGTCGTCCACGGAGAGCGCGGCCTCGGAGATGCAAGAGGAGGGAAAAGGACACGGGGAGGAGCCGAAGCGCAAGGTTGACACTTCGGTGTCTTGGGAAGCTTTGATTTGTGTGGGATCGTCCAAGAAAAGAGCAAGAAAGGCATCCTCTTCCGATGAGGAAGAGGGACCGAAACCGATGGCAGGAGAAGGCCCCAAACCAGACGAAGCAGGAAAAGACAGAGAGGCAGGACCGGAGGCTGTCCCCGCAGGTTCCCAGGAGCACGACCCAGGGCAGGGAAGCTCCTCCCCTGAGCAAGCGGGAAGCCCCTCGGAAGGGGAGGGCGTTTCCACCTGGGAGTCCTTTAAAAGATTGGTCACCCCGAGGAAAAAATCCAAGTCCAAACTGGAAGAGAAAACCGAAGACCCTGGAACGGGGGCCAGTGCAGAACACTCAGCGGCAGAGGTGGAACCCGGGAAGGAAGAATCTTGGGTTTCAATTAAGAAATTTATTCCTGGCCGGAGGAAGAAAAGGTCGGATGGGAAACAAGATCACGCCACTGCCGAGGATGCGGGGCCGACAGAAGTCAACGAAGACGATTCCGACGTCCCGGCCGTGGTCCCTCTGTCCGAGTACGATGCCGTGGAGAGGGAGAAAATGGAAGCGCAGGAAGCCCAAAAGAGGGAGGAGAAGGCCGAGCAGAAGGGGGCGGTTTCTGTGTCGGAGGAGCTCAGCAAGAGTCTGGTTCATACCGTGACTGTGGCGGTCGTCGATGGGGCGAGGGCCGTGACCCATATGGAGGAAAGGTCGCCTTCTTGGATCTCTGCTTCGGCGACAGGGCCCCTCGAACAAGCCGAAGAGGAAGCTGGACCACCCCCTGCAGGGGTGTTGGAAAGAGAGGTCAGGGCAGAGGACAGCCCCGTCGTCACCCAAGCCCTGCCCGAGAGCCGAGATGCCGGTGACGCCCTCACCAGTGAGGTGGAACCCACTCCCGAGGCCGTGACGGCTGCGGAACCCACGGAGGCGTTTGGTGCCGAGGAGGCGACCGAAGCATCTGGCGCCGAGGAGACCACCGACATGGTCTCGGCCGTCTCCCAGTTAAGTGAGTCTCCGGACACCACTGAGGAGGCCACGCCGGTTCAGGAGGTGGAGGGCTGCGAGCCCGACGTGGAGGGCCAGGAGAGGCGGACCCAGGAGGTCCTGCAGGCGGTGGCGGAAAGGGTTAGAGAAGCGTCACAGCTCGATGTCAGGGGCCCGGGAGCCGAGATTCACACAACGCGGAAAGAGGGATCCCAGCTGCCAGAGGTGGAGGAGACCGAAGAGGACCCTCCCGTGTCGAAGCTGAAGGAAGAGGTGGACGTGGTGTTGCGGGGACACGCAGGAGAAACAAAAGCTGAGACTCTGACACCAGGGGAGGTCTTTGGACAGGCCGCCCCAGAACACGCTGGAGAAGTCCCTCAAGTCCCCGAGAGCGTCGAGTCCAGCGAGCTCAGAACCCCCTGCCAAACTGAAACCTTGGTTGGGGTAAAATCAGAGATCGTCCTGGAACAGGCTGTTGGCCCCGACTCGGCCGAAACTCTCACAGACAGCGAGACCAGTGGAAGCACCCCCGTGGCCGACTGTGAGGCTCCCCACGCCACACAGCAAGTCAAGGTCATGGAAGTCCACGCAGAGGGTGAAGGTGCATCCGGTACGAAATCGCAGGTCACGGCGGCCCAGGCAGCTCCTGCACCGAAAGAGATGCCCCCAGCACCCTCTGGGCTTCAATCCCAGGAAGAAAAGAAAGAAGACTCAGAAATTGCAGGGGGTCCAGAGCATATAGATAAAGAGGTATCAGTGGAGACTGTACCCATTCTTTCAAAGGCTGAGGCGACTCGGGAGGCTGGCCAGTTTGCTGATGAAGAAACCAAAGACGTACCCTTCGTTCAAGGACTTGAAGTGTCTGCAGACACAGAAATGACAGCTGGACAGAAAAAGGCCATTGAAGTTGCCCTTAAAGATGAAGTTACTGAAGAAGCTGATTGTCAAAAGAATGAAAATACTGAATTCCAGAGTCCTGCTCAGTCTCTTCCAGCCCCAGGGGAGAGAGAGATGGTAGTGCAAGTGGAAAGGGAGGAAGCGGAAGCCAAAGCAGCCCGAGTGAGTGAAGAGAAGCTTGAGCCAAAACCAGCCGAAGTGCTCAGCGAGCAGCTGGTCCACACGGTTCATGTAACCATCATCGACGGGGAGAAGGAAGTTCTCCATTTTGAAGAAAGTTCTCCTTGGCTAGTTCAAGTCTGCACAGACAGTCAAGTTCAAAGCTCGGAGGCATCATTACCTCTAACAGCTGCCGCTGTGGAGAAGAAGGTCTTAGGAGAAACCGTCAAGCTTTTAGAAGCAGCTGGACCTTTGGAGTCTGCAGATGCACATTTGGAACCAGAAGCGAAGCCCTCTGACCAAGAAGATGTTATGGATCAGCCCAGGGAAGATGCAGCGCCCACAGGCCCTGCATCTCCGACAGAATCGGCCCCGGTCGTCATACCCGCCGCCCCTGCAAAAGGCGTCCGTGCTGACCTGGAAGGAGATAAAACCACCTCCCAGGAAGGGAAGTCCGAAGAAGACTGCGAGCAGGTTAGCGGGCAGAGAGACAGAGTGAGTGAAACGAGAGAGGAAGGTTTAAAGGCCGAAAAGGAGATTTTGCAGCTTAAGACTGAGAGCCATAAACTTGTGCAAGACGTCATTCAGACAGCCGTTGACCAGTTGGTAAGCACCGAAGGAACACCCACCGACTGCCAGACACCGGCCCAGCTGGCAAAGGCTGACCATCAGGAGGCTGAACAGAAAATTGAAAAAGAAGAAAGGGAACTTCAGGGCTCGGCAGAGGCTGAGGCAGCCCAAGAGGAGTCCGCACTGACCGCCATGGGACAAACCCCCTCAGATATTTCCAAAGACGCGAATGCAGCTGCAGAGGAGGTCACGGCCGTTGAGGTCAAAGGCTCCCCAGTAAATGACCAGCTGCCTGAAGAGCTCGTCCTCCCAACCCAGGAAAAGCGAGAAGCAACCGGAACCAAGTGTGTGCCAGAATTGGGTGATCGTGCCAGCTTAGGAGAAAGAACAGAGAATGAACCCCAAGAAGATGAAAAACGTGACGCTGTCCATTACCCTGAGAACCAAATCTCAGCCCTGGTAGACCCCGAGGCCTCGGGAGACTTAACCAAAGAGTCCCCGGATGCAAATGGACCAAAACTAAAAGAGAAGGAAGTGGGATTTCAGGAAGGAAAAGGGCCGAGCGAGCCAGAAAAAGAGATCAAAACACAAACACAGGAGGAGGCGCAGGAACAAGAGAGGCAGCCAGCAACGCCAGAACTTTCGGAACCCTAAGACGTCATGTAAGCAAGCTTCTTTTTCTTCTGAAATAATTATTTCCTCTTTCATGCCATTTGATGGCAAATTTGTTACAGGGGAAGCAGGAGTTCAAACCATGATGATTTTAGGCAGAACCTGCCATTGGGGAATGCCCGTCCACCAGATTAGGAGATCTGGGTTAATTAGTTAATTTTTTTCTCTCTCATTGAAATGCCATTCAGTCATCTTTGTGTCATGAAAATAATGATGTCATTTTATCCCCAATGTGACTGCTTTCAAAGAAAATAAAGGCCCACATGTGCGTGTTTGGCCAAAGATCTAAGAAATATGTTGTGCTCACTCAGCCCCATACCAACTAGTCTGTTGAATTTTTTTTGTAACTAGAAACTCAAAGTAGGTTTATATTATACTGCCTGAAATTTATTTTATAGCTCTTTAGAGGAAAAATTAATTTTTTTCCAGCATTAGTCACACTTTTAAAAATATATATTTGTATTGATTTCAGAGAGGAAAGGAGAGGGGGAGAGAAACGTCAATGATGAGAGATAATCATTGATTGGCTGCTTCTTGCAAGTCCCCCAATGAGGATTCAGCCCTGACTGGGAACCAAACCTCAGCCTCCTGGTTCATAGGTCAATGCTCAACCACTGAGCCACACCGGCTGGGCTAACAAACACTTTTTAAAAGATTCCAGGCATGTGACATGTTAGGGAACCACAGACATTGGCTTTGAAGTGGAAGAGCACCTTTTACTTTCTTACAGAATTAAACGATGGTATTGGAAGTGGCCAGTGACTGCAGCTCACCTTCACAGCTCTTCTGTGGCTATATAAATGAGGAGAGAGGAAAAGGAGACTATTTTTACTTTGGAATCTTTCTTTCTCCTCTAGTTACACGAGTGTCTTTGCAAGACCAGAATGTGAAGACAAGTGGTAGAAGAAAATGAATGCTGCTGATGACACTCAAGACCAAGATTTCAGAACTTTGAGATCCCTAGAACAGGCCCGCCAACCGATCTCATTCCCAGAGAACCCCGACAATCCTGAGGCTGCTTCGGGAGCTAGAACCAGTTCCTCCTCAAGACCGCCTGCCGCAGCGTCCCCTTGATGCCATATCGTGTTTCTCATCCGAGGTCCTGAATTCTTCACCTGGAACTGGAGTTGGCAATACCTAGTTCCACTTCTCAAACTGGAGTATCATTCTTTATGTATTTATATGTATGTCTTAAGTAATCCTCCTCCTGTATCTATTGTATATTTTTTCCTGCTGTTTAAGGAGATGTGCGGTAGAGTACACTTCCGATGAACCCCAGTCTGTGATGGGGCATGGGCCATGGTGTCGCCTCGGCAGCTCTGAGCCTCCCGTAGCACCTGTGAAAACAGCTTCCTAGAATAACATTCCTGAGCAGAAGCTACATTCTCACTTTAAAATTCCCTAAGGACGAGGCCCGTGTTTAGTATTACTCTGAAGTCGTCCACTTTCCTCTGATGCACAGTGTGCTAAAAATGAAAAGCATCTTTAGGGCGGAAGCATACAGAATGTTCTGTGGTTACTGTGAAATTTTTCTTTCAAGCCCAATGGAGGATGGAAGTTTTTTTTTTTTTTTTCAGTAGTAGATTAACTTCCAGTCTTTTCTCCTAATTGTTATGGTGGTTTGGACAGATGTGGGCTTAATCCTGAGGCAAAGTAGTGAAATGTTTTTCATACTCTCAAGAAAAGGATTGACTGTAAGTTTGGGGTTCTGCCCTTACATGCGGGACCACATTCCCACACAGCATGAAGCAAGTCAGGCGCTTTACAATGGCATTTTGATAGATGCTGGATTGTGTCTGTGCCATATTTGTGCCCACTCTTTTAGAACAATGTTGCATTATGTTCATTTGGATAAACTGTGATTTGACAACTGATTTACTAGTAAATATTTGCTTCACTTAGATTTGCTGGTTTTATTAGATACTAGGAAGGCTGAGATCCATGTTTCCCGCCTTCTGCAAGCAGGATAAGCTAGAGCTTTCTAATGTAGTTGCTGTATGGCATGATCACTTCATACCGGTTTGACTTCATGTTCAGAGGAAGTCATAGCAGATAGGTGTCTGCCAAAATAAACCAGGGGCTTTTCAGATGGACGGTACTGATACAATGCTACCATCTGGTGGTATCTTCCTGAAAAGGTCAATTTTCTGCATTAATGTTTGTCCATGATGAGTGTTTCTAGAAAGAAATTTTAAGAAGGCTTCGTAGTAAAATTGCCTTGCAACAGGTGATCTTGGGATTTTTCTAAATATTAAAAATGATGTCTGATTCTTGCTAATACATAAAGGATTCTGTTGAACAGTTGCCACACAAAGAATAGTCCATTATCTGCCCTAAAATTCCACTTTTCCGCAGGTAAACTGGCCTGGCAAATACACTTTTAAAATTTTACTCCAGCTTGGTACTCCCAGTTTGAGAACTTAATTTCAATGGCCAATTGATTTTCAAGGATAACATTCTAGAAAGACTAGAATAGCCTTTTAGCAGAAAGAACATTTGCTGTTAGAAGTGAAGAGTAGTTGCTCTGATACCAACACACCTGACTATAATAAAACATCGGTTCTAGTGTATGGCCTTGTAGCTGGAAAGTACTGACTAGCTTTTAGGAATTACTCTCATGTATAATAGCCACCTGTGCTTAATTGTTAAACTTTAAAATCTCCAAATTAAAAAAAAACCTGTGACCTAAATCAGCGGTTGCCAACCGGTGGTCCATGAGGTCCGACAGGTTGGCGACCACTGGTTTAAGGAAGCCTTTGGAGCAGTGGTCACCAACTGGTGGCCCACAGACCAATGGTGGTCGGAAAGGTTGGCGACCGCTGATCTAAATAGCCTCTCTGGCCAACTTGGGACTTTTGTAAAAAAGTGCTAGTGTCAAATTTAGAAACATCAATGATTAGAGAGAATCATTGATTGGCTGCCTCCTGCACACCCCCTACTGGGGATCGAGCCCACAACCTGGGCATGTGCCCTGACGAATAGAACCATGACCTCCCGGTTCATAGGTTGATGCTCAACCACTGAGCCACACCGGCCAGGCGCTGGTGTCAGTTTTTGAAGATCAACCAAAAAGTATTGGAGATGACAGCAATTTGGAAGGAGTTCAATGATAGCTCCAATATTGACTCAACTTCCTCTCTCTGGCAGGAAGAAACTGTGCTATTTTGAGCAGATTAAAGATTTGTGTCGTTTGTGGTAAGCAGATTTCCTTTTTTTTTTTTTTTTTGGTTTAAATTCCATCCCGCCACTTCATCACATTTGTACTGACATGTGGCCAAGCAGGTCATCACAACTGGTCTTCATGACTCTGCTCCGACTACATCTGGACCGGCCCTGGATTTCTTCTGTACGAGCTCTGTACCTCTGTCTGTTAAGCAACATTGTTTTACTAACGAGGAATGCTATTAACAACTGTAGCGTGAAATACAGTTCTGTGTTATAATTCTAAAGCTGCCGTTACTTTATGAAGTTCATAGTAACCGTGTAAACTGCAGAAATTGGAGCAAGTGCCTAAATTTTGCTATTTTTGGCATTACTATGGAACCATGTACAACAGAAAGCAATGCAAGACTTGTAAACTCTCGCCACTTCTTGTAATTGAAGACTATAAAATGTGCCCCTAAAGGTTATTTTCTTAATGGTTCACACAAGTTGTCTCTCTCTGTACATGTCTACTTTGTTCCAGAAGTTTCCTTTGCTGTTTGGAGCTACAGATAGTCAAGGGCTGAAAATTTTAGCTTTCAGTGTAAGCTTCAAGCCTAGCAGTTTTCTTTAACCTAAGACAATATCTGATTCCTAGTTCTGTTTGGGGGCAAATTTTCATTTATCTAAATAAAATGCAACCTAATGAAATGCCATGGATATTCTCTCTATAATTTTTACTTAATTCAGTTTTGCTTGCTTTTCCCTGTCATTTCGTGATATTCCTCACACATTTAACTATTTAACTACTAAGCCATCCCTTTGTGACACTGCGCAGAGCATCATGGGAGTTTGGAATGTCTCTGGGATATGTGTGAATGTGCAAAAATCTCTGTCGGTGATTCTTAACCTTTTGGGGTCTGGGGAGCCCTTTAATTGGAATCTTATTAAACCTCTGACTGACCTCCAAAACCCCAAAATGAACAGTGTCATCATGTACAGTTTTTGGATAGTCACACAGACTTACTCTGAAATCCCAACCAACAATAAGAACTAGAGTTAAGTCTCCACAAGAAAGGAAATGAACACAGTTCAAGGACTCCAGGTAGTGAGCGGATAAAACCTGGACACAACCAATGTGTCCAGTAACCTCAAGCCTACGTGACTATTCATTTTCAAAGTGATTCCAGAAATGGATCTGCTGGGCAACCTTGCATTTTTGTGTAACTCCAAGTTTCTCCTCTGTGGAGAGCGGCTACAGCGTTTGGACAGGTTCAAGCCTGGGACTAATGAGAGGGCACGGTCCTCTCCTGGCAAAGCCACGTGCAAGTCCCAGCTTGGAGGTCAAAGCCCTCCCAGCACAATTATAGCCAAAGTTGTGAGCCTGACCTTATGGTCCGAACCTGTGGCCCCACGTGGCTGAGTGATGTGGGTTGTGGGAGGTGCCGCAAGTAAACAAAGCTTGATCAGATGCATGTAATTGAGTAGATTCGAAACCCGCGAGAACGTGTAACTACGCCCTTTCTTTGCCTCGTGGGATCTGGCTATAAAATAAAGACTCGGCTTGCAGGCCCTGGCGCTGTCTCTATCAGAGAGGGCAGCGTCCCACCTAGCGCCCAGCTTTCGTCTCGTCTGTCTTTTCTAAATCCTTCAGCACTCCCTCTCAGGTTCGCCCATGGCAGTGCCGGCTCGGCACACTCCTCTCCAAATTCCTTACCATCTCCAGCCTAGGTCACTGGAATTAGGAAAATGACCTGGGCCTAGCGGGAGTGGCTCAGTTGGTTGAGCTTTGTCCTGTGCACTGAAGTGTTGCCGGTTTGATTTCCGGCCAGAGCACATGCCTGGGTTGTGGGTTCAGTCCCCGATTGGGGCCCAAACGGGAGGTAATGGATCAATGTTCCTCTCTCTCTGTCTCTCTCTCTAAACATGTCCTTGGGTGAGGATTAGGAAAAAAAGAAATAAAGAAACTGATCGAGGGTCTATCTTTATAGATGAGAGTTGAGATTATCACCTGCTCTTAAGTGATAACAGGTTTAGGCCAAGGTGGCCAGGACTTGGGGATGGCATGGTGGTGAAGATAATGAAGAAAATCTCTTTTTTTAATGTCACAGCTCACAAATCAAACATTTCTTTCACTGAAGATATTTTTTCATCGATTTTAGAGAAGGGGTGGGGGTAGAGAGCGACATCAACGTGAGAGAGAAACAGCTATTGGTTGCTTCCCACATACGCCCCAACCGGGTATTGAACCCGGAACCTTTTGGTCCTCGGGACGATGCTCTAACCGAGCCACCTGGCCAGGGGGAGACCCATTTCTTGAGATAGAAATATAACTGGCATCCTTACAGCGCTCTACTCTGTAATCTCATAACTCTGTGTATTTTCCCTTTGCTTGTGAACACTGAAATCTGTAACACCAGTGTTACATCTGACCTCTTAAGAGAAGCTTCACTATAACACTCGGATTTGGGGACAGGGTGGAGTAACAGTTCCTAACTGATGACATTAGTGTTTTTTCCCTACAACAGGATACTGGATACTGGATACTAGAGCCTAGTAACCACCCTGTGCTTTTCCTTCAGTTCTAATAACAGTGTAATTAGTGAGCACACGGGCAATACTTAAATTAGGCGAATTTAAATTTTAAAGCCACACTGCTTGATCCTGTTTATCCCTGTTAGTCTTAGGAGCTCACCTCGTACCTGGAAAAGCAGGTGGGGTTGCCTGTTGAACTTGAAACCTGAACATAATTAGGGTTCTTTTAAAAGACTTGACAGAAATGATACTATAGGGTGGGCAGGTGGGCTGTATCAAGGAATGAGATTAACCCTAACAAGTATTCAAATATTTTAGCAGGGAAGTGAGGCTGTCTCTGCTATGCTATCTATGCCAGGGGTCCTCAAACTATGGCCCGCGGGCCACATGCAAATACAAATATTGTATTTGTTCCCGTTTTGTTTTTTTTACTTCAAAATAAGATATGTGCAGTGTGCATAGGAATTTGTTCATAGTTTTTTTTTAAACTATAGTCAGGCCCTCCAACGGTCTGAGGGACAGTGAACACTGTTTAAAAAGTTTGAGGACCCCTGATCTATGCTATGCTAGGCCTCCAAGGCAGTGCTGGGGGCTGTGAGTTTTCAGTTATCACAGTGGCTAGGGTGTTACTAGAATTTTTAAAAATGCATATATTTCATTGCCTAGCAGCTAGGGCCTAGCTGGTTTGGCTCAGTGGATAGAACCTCGGCCTGTGGATCAAAGGGTCCCAGGTTCAATTCTGGTCAAGGGCACATACCTTGGTTGCAGGCTGCTCCCTGGCCCTGGTCAGGGCATGTGCAGGAGGCAACCAATCAATGTGTTTCTCTCACATCAATATTTCTCTGTCTTTCCCTCTCTCTTCCACTCTCTCTCAAAATCAATGGGAAAATATCTTCAGGTGAGGATTGAAAAGAAAATGAATAAAGAAGTATGTCTATCATTTAAAATATATTTTATTGATTTTAGAGAGGAAGCGAGGAGAGATAAAAACATCAATGATAAGAATCATTGATCTGCTGCTTCCTACACGCCCCCTGCTGGGGGCCTAGGCATATGCCATGACTGCGAATCGAACCTTTAAATCCTGGTTCATAGATCAATGCTCAACCACTGAGCCACACCAGCTGGGCTAGAATTTGATGAGTGTAGGCCACAGATGTTTGTGATCCTGCAAGGCCAAAGGATAGCACCCTCCCCTCTTTTTTAAAAAAAATATTTTTTTGTATTTGATTTTTAGAGAGAAGGGCGAAGAAAGCACGAGAAACATTGATATGAGAGCAAGACATCAATCGGCTGCCTCCTGCACGCCCCATACTGGGGATCGAGCCCGAAACCCCGGCATATGCCCTCAAAGGAAATCAAACCAGCAATCATTTGGCTTAAGGGACTGTTGTAGGCAGCAGTGGTTCTCAACCTGTGGGTCGCGACCCCTTTGGCGGTCGAACGACCCTTTCACAGGGGTCGCCTAAGACCATCCTGCATATCAGATATTTACATTACGATTCATAACAGTAGCAACATTACAGTTATGAAGTAGCAACGAAAATAATTTTATGGTTGGGTCACAACATGAGGAACTGTATTTAAAGGGCCAAAAGGTTGAGAACCACTGATAGACTGACATGAGCAGAGCAAGGATGAGGGGCTAGGTAGGTCACTGGGTGGAAAGCCCAGGGGCCTAGCATAGGACAACCAACTGTAGGGTGGGATCTCGCCCCGGGTGACTCTTCTCCCCTAGCATAGCCCTGGTCTTGCGGTTTGGTTTGGATCCCCTGACCTTTCAGCCCCAGAGATAACAGCCATGCCTCAGTTGTATTTCAGCTCCAGGCTCAGATAAGCAACAAAGCCAGGCACAGCTGACCTCAGGACCAGCTGCATTGGATAATGACCCCCTGCCCTGGTGCCTGCCAATCAATCAGTGGGAAACACACCCTGAAAGGATATGCCTAGAAAGCTGCTGAATATTCTATTAAGATCGTCCCCTGGCCCTGGCCTGTGTGGCTCAGTCGTTGAGTGTTGACCTATGAACCAGAAGATCACAGTTCAATTCCTAGTCAGGACTCATGTCTCGGTTGCTGACTCAATTCCCAGTGTGGGGCTTGCAGAAGGCAGCCGATCAATGATTCTCTCTCATCATTGATGTTACTATCTGTCCTCCTTTGCTCTCTGAAATCAATATATTAAAAAAACAAAACCCTTAGGACATGCCTTAGCTGGTTTTTCTCAGTGGTTAGAGCATCAGCCCGAGGACTGAAGGGTTTTGGGTTCCATTCCAGTCAAGGGCACGTACCTCTTGGGTTGCAGGCTCAATCCTCTGCCCTTGCCCTGGTTAGATGTCTCTCTCTCTCTCTTCCCGTCCATTCCACTCTCTCTAAAAATCCATGGAAAAATATCCTCGGGTGAGGATTAACAAAAAAATTAAAAATAAAATCCTTAGGATGGAGGACCCAGTGGGCTCTTCCTCCTGGGAGCATGCCAGTACCTTTCCCTTTCCCTCCCCCTTCCCTCTCCAACCCGCCCCTCTCTTTCCCTGCCCCAGGCACTTTACTGTCAGCTTCCCCACTCCCAAGCTCCAAGAGCCCTTCCTTTGCCTCTGTAATTTGTTTCCCTAAACTCATTTCTTCTAGAAATTACTTTTTCTGCCTCTGTGATTTACCCAGTACATGTTCTCTTACAATTTGGGTCTTGGCTCTGAATTCTTTTCTAACCCAGGTTTGGTCTGACGGCCGCCCCTCCCCACCCCCGCCCCGCTCTTCCTGTCAGACACCTGGTGCTGTTCCCACCACCTCACAACCCAATCAACTGAGCCACACCTGCCAAGACACGATAGCCCTTCTTAAGGATTTTCCATCTTCTTTCAAAAAATGTATTTTTATTGATTTCAGAGAGGAAAGGAGAGGGAGAGAGAGAAACATTGATGATGAGAGAATCATTGATCAGCTACCTCCTGCATGCCTCATACTGGGAATCGAGCCCCAAACCCAGGCATACTCGTATGCCCTGACTGGGAATCAAACCGTGAACTCCTGGTTCATAGGTCGATGCTCAAGCACTGAGCCATGCCGGCCGGGCCATGTTCTTTTTTAGAGAGGAAACATCCACCTCATGCCATCTGCATTTCCTTTCTCTCCGCCTGTCCCTTGTGCCTTTTCAGGTTTTGTGGCTGCTAGCACATCCCCCAGAAACACTTGCAGGGGAGCCATCTGGGGTGGGGGCTTGGGTTGGAGGAAGTCAATCTGCAGTCTCTCCCTGGTCACTCCAGAGGCTCCCCAGACTGGGCATCATCTCTGGATGCTGCCTTCTATCCGTTGTCTGCTTAGGGGCATCTCTAAACAGGTGAAATAATTCTTTAGTCCATCTTTTTTTGCTAACAAAAATATACATAAAGGTACATTTGTTTAATATGTTTTTTATTGATCTCAGAGAGGAAGGCAGAGAGGGGGAGGGAAATATCAATGATGAGAATCATTAATTGGCTGCCTCCTGCCTGGGGATCGAGCCCACAACCTGGGCATGTGCCCTTGACCAGAATTGAACCTGAGACCTTTCAGTCTGAAGGCCTATGCTCTATCCACTGAGCCAAGACAGCTAGGGCTACCTAGAGATAAATTTAAACAACTGCTAAGGAGGGTCTCTGAGGCAGTGTGCTGGTAGCAGAAAGAGCCCTGGATTGGGAGGCCTGGGCTCTGTAATTACCCTAAGTAGTTGTATGACCTTGGCCCATGACCTAGCACCATTTTATCTCCTCATCCAGACCTTGCCTCTCTTATAGCAAGGAGGCCCATCTAGGTGGCCTCCTCAAAAACTATGTAGGGTGTTTTATGATTTTTCTGTGCTCCCAGGTTAACAAGGGCATTTAGAACGAGAACAGGGAGATGTAGAGTAAATCCCAGGGTCTCAGACACGCACTTCTTCTAAGAGCTCATGCACCAATCTGTACATTGTACACATCTCGTTAAGGAGCCCCTTGCTTCAAATCGGGAAGCATGCTAGGAATGACTCCACTCCCTTTCAAGTCTCCAAGACCCTGTCTTTAGGCTGATCCTTCGTCCCTTTAAGGCAGCCTGGGGATGGTGTGGAGGGTGGTGGAGGATGCCCCAATTTCCCCTTTCATAGATATTCAGAGAATTAACTGGACACAAGACTCATTTAAGTTAGGAGATGTGAATATAGTATTTTTTAAAAAGGAAATTGTCCAGCCCTGGCCTGTTTGGCTCAGTGGGTAGAGCGTCAGCCTGCGGACTGAAGGGTCCCAGGTTTGATTCCAGTCAAGGGCATGTACCTTGGTTGTGGGCACATCCCCAGTAGGGAGTGTGCAGGAGGCAGCTGATCAATGTTTCTCATCGATGTTTCTAACTCTCTATCCCTCTCCCTTCTGTCTGGGAAAAAATATATATTTATATATTTATATATATATATATTTTTTAATTAATTAATTAATTATTTTTAAATAGTCCAGCCGGCGTGGCTCTGGTCGAGTGTTGACCAATGAACCAGGAGGTCATGGTTCGATTCCTAGGTTGCGGGCATGATCCCATGTGAGGCTTGCAGGAGGCAGCCAATCGGTGATTCTCCCTCTGTAGAGCGTTTGGACAGGTTCAAAGCCTGGGACTAATAATGATCCTCTCGTGGTAAAGCCACATGCAAGTCCCAGCACAATTATAGCCAAAGGCTCTTGTAAGCTTGACCTTATGGTCCGAACCTGTGGCCCCACGTGGCTGAGTGATATGGGCTGCGGGAGGTGTAACAAGTAAACAAAGCTTGATCAGGTGCATGTAATTGAGTAGATTCGAAACCGTGAGAATGTCGTAACCACGCCCTTACTTTGCCTCCTGGGATCTGGCTATAAAATAAAGCAGGGGTCCTCAAACTTTTTAAACAGGGGGCCAGTTCACTGTCCCTCAGACCGTTGGAGGGCCGGACTATAGTTTAAAAAAAAAACTATGAACAAATTCCTATGCACACTGCACATATCTTATTTTGAAGTAAAAAAAACAAAACGGGAACAAATACAATATTTGTATTTGCATGTGGCCCGCAGGCCGTAGTTTGAGGACCCCTGAAATAAAGACTCGGTTTGCAGGCCGAGGCGCTGTCTCTCCATCAGAGAGGGCAGCGTCTCACCTAGCACCCAGCTTTCTTCTCTTGTCTGTCTTTTCTAAATCCTTCACCGCCCCCTCAGGCTCAGGGAACCTGGCTGTGCCGGCATGGCACATCCCTCATTATTGTTATTTCTGTTTCTCTCTCCCTTCTCCCTTCTCTGAAATCAATGAAAATATATTAAAAAAAAAAAAATCAGAAACCACTCAATATTTCATAACCTAGGTTTATATAGCATGAACCTAAGCAAACATTCCTTGGCCTTTTCCTTCCTTGTAAAAGAAAGTTGGGTAACACCATCTCCAGACCCATTCCTGGTCAAACTTTGATTGTTCATAGCATCTTCATATAGACTTTCCTCATTTAACTCTCACACTATGATGACATAATTCCGTTATCAATGTCTTCATTTAACAAATGTGGAAAATGCCACTCAGGTCAGGAAACTGCCCAAAGTTCTACAGGAGGAGGAGGAGGAGGAGGAGGAGACAGAGCAAGAAAGCATCTCCACTTCCCCTCCTTGCATCGTTTTGGGTTGACAAAGTCATACACAGATAAAATATGTACCCATTTAATTAAATGTTTATTTAATGAAAGTATGTATAAAAACTTACAAATCTTAGAACTCAACTATACATGAAATAGGAGGAGGATGGGATGGTCAGTTTTAACATATTCGTATACAGCATTGCTATTGTTCTCCCCTCTCCCCTTCGGTCCTTACTTCTGGCTCCTGTTTTGTCCAAAGGAAAGACTAATGGACCAATTTTACTGTTCTCAGGCCAATAGAGGAAACTTCAGGTGTTAAAAAAACTGGAGACTAAATATCAAAGTCATGTTTTTTCCCAAACAGTAATTAGGTTTTTTGGTCCTGATTTCTCTTTGCCATTTTTGATGTTTTCAATGAGTGTTGCCAGTAAACTATTAGCATTAATTTAAAAAACCCTTAAGGCTCCCATGTTCTGCTCACAGCTTCCCCTATGAGATCCTGTATCCCTTTTCCTGCAGTAGACACACTGATTTAAAAGCAGCAGGTTGGTGCTAATACAAATTTACCACTGGCAACTGCTAGAATGGCATGTCAACTCTATTCAGAAAGACCATCGACAGAATAGCACTTTCAATCTCATTTTTAAAACCAACACGTTTATCAAAAATGAAAATACAGTACTCTGTTGTTCAACTTGGAAAGAAGCCAGCAATTAGATAAGGCATGTGCATTAATTCACCTGTTTGCAGCAAGGATCACACGTTTTCTCTTACAAACACACAAACTCACAGCTTGTCATGTTTTATCCAAAAATTAAGATTGCCATCACATTATTACTTTTTTTCCTGTGTTTTGTTCAAGGAGGTTTCTTAACTAATGATTTTTCTTGACTGGACATAATCTCAAAGAACGCATTCTGAAATGAGACACCTGGAGGATGAGTACTAAGAGTGTTCGCTTGGGTTTAAGGTTTTCCACCCGAGACTTTGCATAGTAAAGAGCCCAGCTGTGTCTCCAAGAAGCATGCTGGATTTCCTGACATTGTTTTTCTGAGAAGGAAGACACTGCCCGGGGAAGGTCATAATTTTAGCTTACCAAATTGCATTCTGGTTGTTTGGTTTTGTTAAATACCCTTCATTAGTTCCAAGCAAGTATGCTTTTAAATAATCTAAGACTCAAAACCCATTTGAGTGTACAAGTACTACGGGCTATTATCTTTCCGATGTCCCCTGAATGAAAGCAAATGTTCCAGGTTTATAATGCACAGAGCCTTATGGAGGAGGGGGAGGAGGGGCTGGGGACACGGGCAAGGAGAAGGGCAAGGGACCTGGGACCTCTCGTATCATGCCTTGGAGAACGATAGTTCTGAATCGGGAAAGGGAAGGAAGACAGTCTTTGTAAAAAAATGACAGTTTTAAAAAGATAAGTAACATTCAGTCTAACAACACCGTTTCCTGTTCCTTTTTAATGCTCGCTAACACGGGGTGGTCGGGTTCCGTGACTTCAGAGTCCCCGCTGCCCAGGAGGATGGACCGCCCCTCGTCCAGGGCGAAGACGTCCGAGTTCTGGTTTTGGCAGGAGTGTTTGACAACCTCGTTGGGAGTGGAGAACGTCTTGTCGCACAGGTTGCACTTGTAGGGTTTGTTAGTTTGTACCAACATGTTGTCCATCTGACTGCCCTCCTCAAACGTGCAGAGCTCCAGGGTCTGCTTGTCCACCATGGTGTAGGTGTCGATGCTCTGGTTGAGGCACACGTGCCGGGCGGCCTGGTTGGCCCGGCAGAAGCTCTTGTCGCAGGTGCTGCACTTGAAGGGCTTCCCGGTGTGGATGTACATGTGCTCCCGCCAGTGGCTCTTCTGGATGAACTTGCGGCCACAGATGGTGCACTCATACTTGCGCCTCTTGACCTCCCGCTCTTGGTCCGCCTGCTCCAAGTTGTCAATGTCCGCGATGTCCGAGGGCGGCGGCGTCTCTGAGTGCTGCTGGCCATCGATGATGGGGGAGTCGGAGATGTGCTGCAGCTCGCTGTCGCTGATCATCCCGGCCTCGGGCGCCTCCATGGCGTCCTTCCCCAGGTCCGCTGCGTTGCTGCAGAGGGACAGGGGCCCGCGGCCCTCCCCGGGCTGGCTGGCCGTGAAGGGCACCCCGGTGTGGATCTGCAGGTGCTCCCGCAGGCTGCTCCGCAGGGTGAAGCGCCGCCCGCACAGGTGGCAGGCGTAGTACTTGGGGAAGCTGCCGTTCCTCTTCATGATGCTCGGCTTGACGTGGGCGATGGTGAGGGAGGTGGGCTGCTCGTCAGAGGAAGAGGCTTCCAGGTTGGCCTCCTCCCCGGCGGAGGCAGGGGGAGGAACGGGAGTGGAAACGAGTTCTGGAGACAGGGAGGTCTGCAGGGGGTCCGAGGGGGTCATGTGTGTCCGGTTGACCTGGGGCAGATTGGAAGTCAGCTGGGAGAGCTGCGTGGCTTCGGGCACCTGCTCCTGGCTCACCCTGGAGGTCTGGGGCCGGGGTTCTCGCCCGAGTTTCTCAGGCATCGGAGCAATCTTGGTGGCCTGTCTCAACTGATGGTCTGCGATCTGAATGCCATACAAGGAGGAGGCCAGCGGGAACACCTGGTCGGGGTGAGAGAAGGCTCCCTGGCTGGCCAGGCTGGCCTCCTGGATCAGAGGGTAGGCGTGGAGGAACTTGATCCCCTGCTCCAGGCGAACAGGGTCAATGAGCTGAGGCGCCATCTTCCCGGTGTACATCAGGTGTAAGAGGTAGCTGAAAATGTCGGGCTGGATGTCAGTCGGTTTCAGACGGACACATTCACTGAAAGAAAGAAACAAGTCAAAAGTCTGTCAGTCAATGTGTCAGTAACTGTCTCAAATGATAACATCAAGCCTGAAGGAAAAAACAAGCACTTTTTAAAAAGGTGAATGAAACACGAACATTTCCCATTTCTTACTGTTAGTCAGTGTCATGGAATACTCAAGGAGATAATGGGAATCCATATAATTTAACGTTAATTATATTAGGAACAGAGAGAAATACAATAAGTATATCTTCAAGGACTGAGAAAGAAAAAGTTCATGTTAAACAATGAGATATCCTAACTCACAGTCTTGAAGCAGTTTTTCTCCTAGGGGTTTATGTAAAGTGTATCCTATCAAATCTGTGTTTTATGGAGCGGATCCTTCACTGTCTATCAGTCTGAGTGGCCTGTGGCCCAGTAATGGTTAGGAACCAATGACCTGGCACATCCTTTACTCAAAGTCTAGGGTTCTGTATGGATCCAAGGTCACCCAGAGTTCAGTAGGAGACCTTTTAAAGTAAATCAAACAATCTTCCTGATTTTAAAAGTTTCTTCATTTGTAAAATGACATGGGGAGCTGGACTAGTCAGAACAAGTGGCCAAGAGCAAGACAACAAAAGTGAGAAAAACAAAGCCTATTTCTGTCTGTCTGCAACTCTCTGATCTACGTCCAGGAGGGCGGTGACGGAGACGAAGGCCGGCCTCGGCCCAGCTCTGGCACCGTCGGGTCACCTTCCCAGTGCTGTGAGACTGCACTCATGGGTGGCTGCGGGGCCCTGGCCAGGGGAGCTCAGCTGGTTAGAACGTCGTTCTGATACTCGAAGGTTGCAGGTTCGATCCCCGGTCAGGGCACATGCAAGAATCAACTAACGAATGCCTAAATAAGTGGGACCACAAATCAAAAAAAAGAGGTGGTTCTAGGACAGCTCAGTTCCTTAATCAAATGTCACCGTCATCATCATCATTGGAACTGCAGCTGGGCTTTCCAGGCATTACTTCACATAATTGCCATTAACTCTCATATTACAGATAAGGAACCCAGGCTCAAAGGAATTCATACCTTGCTCAGGATCACAGAGTTATTAAGTGGTAAAATGGGGAATTAAATCTGGGTCTAATACCAAAGCCATGATACCAAGATTCCTTAGAGCAGTGGTTCTCAACCTGTGGGTCGCGACCCCATTGGCGGTCGAACGACCCTTTCACAGGGGTCGCCTAAGAACATCCTGCATGTCAGATATTTACATTATGATTCATAACGGTAGCAACATTACAGTTATGAAGTAGCAACAAAAATAATTTTATGGTTGGGTCACAACATGCTGTATTTAAAGGGCCAGATGGTTGAGAACCACTGCCTTAGAGCATTAAAACAATCCTGTGTAAAAACAAACAAACAAACAAGCAAGCAAGCAAACAAATAAAAACAAAGAAACCAATCCTGTGTAGTAAATGAGGCAGATGTGATTATTCCCATTTGACAGACATGGAAACTGAGGTTTCAAAAAGTTAAGTGATCTATGGGAGGTACCTATGGCAGATGTGGGATTGTTGATTTTCCAGCTCTTAGATTTTAGTGTTTCAATCGCCCCTGAAAAGGTATCCTGAGCCAAGCAGTGATAGTCAAGAGGTCCCCAAGAGCTCTTCCTGGACCATCCGCAGTGACAGAAGTTCTACTGCTTCATTAAAAGTCAGGGAGATACAGCTCCACATATTATGGGGCACGTGCTATCAGCCACCGAATGGATATACTCTATAGACAATGCATTTTCAGCTCCAAAGACACCTTCCTTAAATGCTTTTAGGTTTTACAATCATTTTTTTTAAATTTGTGAATAATTTTCTTTTCTTTTAAATATATATTTCTTATTTTTCAATTACAGTTGACACACAATATTATAATAGTTTCAGGTGTACATTACATAACTAAGTGATCATCCCAATCTCACACCCACTGGACATCATACATAGCTATTAGAATATTATTGACTATACTATTCCCTATGCTGAACTTTACATTCCCATGACTATTTGTAACTACCAATTTGTACTTCTTAATCCCCTCAACCCTTTTCACCCATTCTCCCAACCCCCTTTTATCTGGCAACCATCAAATGTTCTCTGTATCTGTGAATGTTTCTGTCCTGCTTGTTTGTTTTTCATATTCACTTGCTGATAGATATGTACTTATTGCCATCTTATTATTCGTATTTTTTCTTTTTCTTCTTCTTAAAGAAGACCCTTTAACATTTCATGTAATATTGGTTTGGTGTTGGTGAACTCCTTCAGATTTTTCTTGTCTGGGAAGCTCTTTATCTGCCCTTCAATTCTAACCAACAGCCTTGCTGGGTAGATTAATCTTGGTTGCAGGTCCTTGTTTTCCATCACTTTGAATATTTCTTGCCATTCCCTTCTGGCCTGCAAAGTTTCTGCTGAAAAATCAGCTTCAGTCTTATGGGAACTGCTTGTAGGTAACGAACTTCTTGTCTTTTGCTGCTTTTAAGATTCTCTCGTTCTTTAACCTTTGGCAATTTAATTATGATGTGTCTTGGTGTGGGCCTCTTTGGGTTCATTTTGTTTGGGACTCCCTGAACTTATGTGTCTTTTTCCTTCATCAGGTTAGGGAAGTGTTCTGTCATTATTTTTTCAAATAGGTTTTCAATATTTTGCTCTTTCTCATCTCCTTCTGCACCCCCCATGATACAAATGTTGGTACACTTGAAGTTGTCCCAGAGGCTCCTTACACAACTCATTTTTTGGGATACTTTTTGTTTTTTTGTTATTCTGATTGGGTGTTTTTTGCTTCCTTATATTCCAAATTGCTGATTTGATTCTTTTTTAAAAATTTTTTTTAAAGAGAGAGAAACATCAACATTGATTGCTGCCTCCTGAACATTCCTGTTGGAGATTGAGCCCACAACCAGGCACGTGCCTTGACTGGAAATCAAACTGGCAACCTCTTGGTGCACGGGTCGATGCTCAACCACTGAGTCACACTGGCCGGGCTGCTGATTTGATTCTTGACTTCGTCTTCTTTACTGTTGATTCCCTGTAAATTATTCATTTCAGTTAGTGTATTCTTCATTTCTGACTGGTTCTGTTTTATGATTCCCATATCCTTCTTTATGCTGTTGAAGTTCTCACTAAGTCCCTGAGCATCCTTATAGCTATTGATTTAAACTGTTAGTTTGATTGCCACCATTTCATTTATTTTTCTTGTTTCACACTTGGAACCTGCTTGTCTCCTCATTTTGGAAGCCTCCATGTGTTTGTTTCTATGTATTGGTTAGAGCTGTTATGTGTCCCAGGTTGGTAGAATGGCTGAATGTAGTAGGTGTTCTGTAAGGTCCAGCTGCATAACCTCCTTGATCACCCAAGCTGGGCTCTCCACCCCCCTGATGGGCTGTTGTATACCCTCCTGTTGTAGTTGAGCCTTGATTGCTGTTGGCATGTCAATGGGAGGATTTACTCCCCAGGCTGGTCAGCTGCAAGGACTGGCTGCTACCACCAACCACTGTAGAGGATCAGCTGTGCAGGAGGAGACCACCCCACAGAGCAGGACTTACTTCAGCAGGGCTCTGGTGCCCACTGAGTCTGCCCCTTGAGTGTGTCATGGTGGAAGTGGTTGGGTGGTGATGCTTCAATGTGGTCCTAAGCTGTCCACTGGGTGCCCTGGCTGTGGGGCTTCCCAGGGGGTGTAGGCCAAGGTCAGCCGCTGCCTGTGTTCTGCCCAGAGCCTCCCAGCATGAGCTACAAAGAGATCTGCAGATGCTACTGGGCTTGGAGGTGCCCAGGAGGCCACACTGTGAACCAGTCAGCTGCTGCTAGTGCCAGGCCTGGGGCCACTCAGTAGGAGGTCCGGGGCACACTGCAGCCAAATTCAGCTTATTTGAGATTGTAGGAACATCTGAAGCATAAGGCAAGAGAAGTCATTGTGTGGAAAAACACCGGAAACAGTGTGAGTGGACCTAAAAGTTGGGTAGGCAGGGTCTCGGGGAATCACCAGGGCAGGGCTAAGAGCCTCAGCCAGGCTCATGGAGACTCAGATATGGTGCCCACCGGCCAGCTCCTGGGGGAGGCGCTCAGAAAAGGAACGACAGCTCTGTCAGCGCTTCCATCTGGGAGCAAGCGGCCCCCCGGCTCTCACCCTGATGCCCTGTATCCTGGAGCCTTTCAAGCTGCTGCCCCAGCCCTGGAGCCCAGGAGTGAGTACGAGTAAGTCCATGCACGGGCCCCTTACGAGGAACGCCCGAGACTCCAGCAGCCTCCGTCTCCCTCAGCCTCAATTCCTGCTGGTTTTTACAGCCAGGAGTTCTGGGACTTCTCTTCCTGGCACTGGAACCCTGGGCTGGGAGGCCTGGTGTGGGGCTGGGACCCCTTGCTCCACAGGGGAGACCTCTGAGCTGAGATATCCAGGCACACACGAGTGTGGGACCAGCCAGTTCCTTGTCTCTGCCCTTCCTACCGTATCGATGTGGCTTCTTTGAATCCTTAGTTATAGAAGTTCTGTTCAGCTAGATTTCAGGTGGTTCTAAATGATGGTTGTTCTGTAGTTTAGTCATAGTTTTGATGTGGTTGAGGGAGGATATGAGTACCTCATTTACCTATGCTGTCATCTTGACCAGATATAATAATTTATTATACCACTTCTTACTATTATAACTCTTTTTGGCCCCTTTAGGTGTTTTATCTTATTAACAAATAGTTTCCAGTACGCTAAACTATTAACAGTATACTCAGCTCTTCTAAATTAAATTTTTATTCTATTAAAAAAGGGGAAAAATGACTTTAATTGGAATTTGTGACAGAGAAGATTTGAATAATTACTTTATTACTGTATTGATTATGTTTCAAGATGAATGCATACAAATAATTATATGAGAAATATCTGACTACAAAGTGTGGAAGCCAAAGAATCTACACTAATAAAAGAGAAACATGGTAATTAGCGTACGACCGCTACCCTTCCCATTGGCTAATTAGCGAGATATGCAAATTAATCACCAGCCAAGATGGCGGTTAACTGTCAACAAAGATGGCAGTTAATTTGCATATGTAGGCACAATGCAGGGAGGCAAAATGGAAAGCACAGAATAAGCCCCCTGGCACTCCCAGGGGGGAGCTAAGAGCCAGGGGCAGGGCAAAGGCGGCCCCCCAGCCATGATCGGAGAATCCTGGCCTTTGCCGCACTGGCCAGTGATAGCAGGAAGTAGGGGTGGAGCCAGCAATGGGAGCTGGGCAGGGGTGGAGCCTGGGATCGAGAGGTGGCTGCAGCCACTGCCCGAAGCCCACGGAGCCCACGATCAGGGAGCAGTTGCAGCTGGGTGGGGGGGCGGCTGCAGCTGGGGGTCCTCACTGCCCTAACGCCTCAGCCAGAGGCATTAGGCACGGGCAGGGGCGGAGCCCATCGGGAGGCGCTGCAGCTTGGGGGATCCTCTGCCCGGGCCTAAGCCTCCGCCAGAGGCAAAAGGCCCGGAAAGGGCGGAGCCCACGATGGGGGGGGGGGGGTGCAGCTGGGGGGTCCCCTGCCCAGCCTAACGCCTTGGCCAGAGGCGTTAGGCCCGGGAAGGGGCGGAGCTCACAATCGGGGGGCGGCTGCAGCTGGGGGGGGGTCCCCTGCCTGGGCCTAATGCCTGGCCAGAGGCGTGAGGCCCAGGCAGGGGTAGAGCCCACGATCGCGGGCGGCTGCAGCTGTGGGGGTCCCCTGCCCACCATCGGGGGGCAGCTGCAGCGAGGGTCCCCTGCCCGGGCCTAATGCCTCGGCAAGAGGCGTAAGGCCGGGCAGGGGCGGAGCCCACGATCGGGGGGCGGCTGCAGCTGGGGGTTCCCCTGCCTGGGCCTAACGCCTCGGCCAGAGGAGGTGTTAGGCCGGGGCAGGGGCGGCTGCAGCTGGGGGTCCCTGCTGCCCGGGCCCAACACCTCGGCCAGAGGCGTAAGGCCCGGGCAGGGGTGGAGCCCATGATCTTGGGAGGCTGCAGCTGCGGGGGTCCCCTGCCCGGGCCTAATGCCTTGGCCAGAGGCATCAGGCCTGGGCAGGAGCAGTGCCAGTGATCATGGGGAGCAGGGGCACAGTCGCTGATGGTGGGAGCTTGGGGTCCCCTGCCCAGTCCTAATGCCTTGGCCACAGGCATTAGGCCTGGGAAGGGGTGGAGCAGGAGGTCCCTTGGAGAGCTGTGGGTCCCCTGCCCAGGCCTAATGCCTGGGTGAGAGGCATTAGGGCGGAGTGGTCAATTGCAGGGAGCAGGGGCCGAGTTGAAGATGGTGGGGAGCTGGGGGTCTCTTGCCCAGGTCTAATGCCTTGGCCAGAGGTGTTAGGCGTGAGCATGGGCAGAGCCAGCGATCGTGAGCAGGGGCGGCATGGGCAATCGTAGGGAGCTGGGGGTCCCCTGCCCACCCTGATCTGGGACACCCTTCAGGGCAAACCAGCTGGCTCCCACCCGTGCACCAGGCTTCTATCCCATATAATAAAAGGGTAATGTGCACATGCAATTTTTTTCCCCAAATATATTTTATTGATTTTTTACAGAGAGGAAGGGAGAGGGATAGAGAGTTAGAAACATCGATGAGAGCAAAACTTCGATCAGCTGCCTCCTGCACACCCCCTACTGGGGATGTGTACGCAACCAGAGTACATGCCCTTGACAAGAATCGAACCTGGGACCCTTCAGTCTGCAGGCCGATGCTCTATCCACTGAGCCAAACCCGTTAGGGAGGTAATGTGCAAATTGACCCTAACAGCAGAACGACTGGGAATGACTGGTCACTATGACACACACTGACCATCAGGGGGCAGATGCTCAATGCAGGAGCTGCCCCCTGGTAGTCAGTGCACTCCCACAGGGGGAGCTCTGCTCAGCCACAAGCCAGGCTGAAGGCATCACATTGGCGATGGTGGGAGCCTCTCCTGCCTCCTCAGCAGCTCTGTGGATGTTCAACTGCAGCTTCGGCCCGCTGGCAAGTGGACATTCCCCAAGGGATGTATCACTGCCAGCTTAGGCACAATCCCCCGGGGAGCAGGCCTAAGCCAGCAGGTGGACATCCCCGGAGGGGTCCCAGACTGCGAGAGGGCACAGGCTGGGCTGAGGGACCCCCGAGTGCACAAATTTTTGTGCACGGGGCCTCTAGTAAAGAATAAACGTAAAAACTAGCATCCCTTGAGAGTTTAAAGGGGAAGAGTTACATGACTATTAAAAAAGAAGATATACAGATCTCTCATATCTTTACTGGGCCTCTTTTTATAATCCTTTTAAATTATTTACAGTCCTTTAAATAGGAACGAAGATACAGGTGGTCTTCCCATTAAGCACAAGGTGAGTGCCAACAGCACTGCGGATACTGTAACATATTTAGATGCCCTCAGGAAGCTCAGCATTCAGAATAAGGCTTCAGAGAGTGTGGTGACAAATAATGTAAACAGTCAACCCTAACCTGAAGACATAACCAGGGGGGATCTTTCCAGGGCCAGGCAGGGGCCAGTGAACTGGGAAACCATAGGCCCTTAGGGGTAAAAATCACCCCCACAAGATGGTGGGCACCTCTTGTTCTGTCCAGACAGAATATTCCTCCAGGCGGAAGGAGGGCTTAGAGTTAGTGCGCACTCTGCCTCCCCAGGAAAGAAAAGCAAGGGCCGAAATCCCAAACTGGGACTCTGATTTTCAGCATCCATGAGCGGTACCAAGCAGAGGCCCTTTTAATGAAAGCTTTGCTGTAAGTTCAGCAATTTCCCCTCATTTGTTATTGTGTAGGTTGTCCTCTGTCTACAGTCTGTGAATGGGGGTGACTGGACAGTACACATCTCAGATTTTCAAGAACTATCAGAGACTACACATTTTTCACTTTGCTCAAGTGTTTTGTGTAGTAACAATGTGAGTCTCTGATGGCAAAGAAGAGATGGTGCTGAGGAGACCCCAGTCCATACTTCAGCCAGTTCTGGGGCCCCCAAGAGTTGGTGAGAAACCACCAGGAGTAGGAAGGGAGGCCCCTGGGGTTACTGCCAGGGCCCAGGGCGTTTCCAGACATAAACTTATCTTGGTTTCTTCATTATAACTTTTTCCCCTTAAAGCAGAAGCACATGTAGACACAGACACATAAAGAAGTTGTTTTGAGAAGGTCCAGCCACCTTTATCCTTGACTGCTTTCCCTCCCAGGCAGCTACCACTCGGCTCACTACGGCCACGCTGGTCATTTCCAAGTCCTCTGGGAAGAACTCAGCTCGCTACAATACAATTTCACCAAGTGGCCTGATGTGCACATGTCTGTTTGACAGAACATTTTATGTAGGAAAAACATAGTTTTAGCACAGCTACAAGCCTTCTGTATAAAGTCATTTAAAATTTTCACAGTCATTTAAAATTTCATTTTTTCCTTCACATTCTAGTATCTTAAGATGGGCTTAAAGGAGTTTGAAAAGAAAGAGTCAAATGGTAGACACTGCCAGAAGCTGTACTTATTAGCAAGGCGTGTCTCAGTTGAGAGCTGCAAGCCTGCTGTCCTACATGATTTAAAACCACTTAGAGTAGCGTTCACAGGACAGAGACACCTAGTGGTAACTACAGACAAAACACTCTCTAAGCCAGGGGTGGGGATCGTCTGGCCAGGATAAGGCCCACGAAATCATTTGGTCTGGCCCTGCCAAAGCATTAGGGGTGAATTACTTACATGTTTGGCCAACTATAGCAGGCTAATTTTTTTTTTTTTAATATATTTTATTGATTTTTAACAGAGAGGAAGGGAGAGGGATAGAGAGCTAGAAACATCGATGAGTGAGAAACACCGACCAGCTGCCTCCTGCACACCTCCTACTGGGGATGTGCCCGCAACTAAGGTACATGCCCTTGACCGGAATCGAACCTGGGACCCTTCAATCCGCAGGCCAACGCTCCATCCATCGAGCCAAACCGGTTTTGGCTAGCAGGCTAATTTTTAAGTTGATAATTCTGTATGGCCCGAGAGTGATGTTATAAATATCCAAAAGACCCTTGGCAGAAAAAAGGTTCCCCACCCCTGCCAAGTGAAAAAACTATGCTCTCAGATTCTCTCTCTTAAGCAGTCAGGCAGCAGCTCTTAGTGGCTTGAGAAAAAGGGAGTAATTTTCACCCAGTATTTGCCTTGTCCCAATGAGGTGGGCAAGGCCACTGTGCGGCAGCCCACAGGGCACGTGCCACCTCTGGTGCAGTAACACACACTATAGCTTAAACTCGGGACTCCTATTTGCACAGATACCACATTCCCTTGTTGGAAAGTCCTTTACTTACTGCCAACACTTAAGTTTCTTGCATCCATTTAAAACTCATTACATTGTATTCTTCTACTCCCCCCAAATAAAACCTTCCCCCTTTCAAGATAGCTGTAATGCATTGTGTTGGGGCGTCTAAGTACACACTGGCGGCGAGGTCAGTAAGTGAAGCAAGTCTCTGACAGTCGAGTAAAAGGGAGCACATCCTTAGAGTCACAAGGTAAAACTTATCAAGTGCTATTATGTACAAATACCTGAACTACACACTCCGCAGTTAAAAAGATTTGTGAAACCCAGTCTCTGCCCCCGAGAATCATACACATGAGGAGGGGAGGCAAGTACACGGACAGCAAAGGGAAGATGGATAGATCTTACAAAAGGGCACCCAGTGCTATGATGTGAGAGAGAAAGACAGCTTTTGGTTCACTCGGTTAGGGGAGGGGTGCTGGAGAGGTGAATTGGGAGTGGGGGGTGGGCAGAATACGGCCAGCACAGTGTGGTTCAGGTGAAGGGCGGGGTGTCCCACTGGGGTGCAGTTGGAGATGAGGTGGGACTGTGAAAGCAGAATATGTTATTTTGGTATGCAGTGGGTACCCTCTAGGTTTCTAATCAGAGCAAGTGGATTTCTGATTAAAGGCACACTACACTGAAAGCAATGTTCAGGAATATTAAGTGGACACTAACGTGGAGATGATTAGCAAACGGAAGTGAGGGGAAAGGAAGGACTACTAATGAAAGGTATTTTGAAGAAAACCTGATTGGGAACTAAGATTTTAATTATGGGTTTCTCAAAGATAAAAAATGGGGAAACCCAGAGGGACCTCAGGCAAGGCTTAATTGAGTTTTAGATATGCTAAATGACATAAAAGGAGGAAATACAGTTGTAATTGCCTGACAGCCTGGGGCCTTGGGAAATAAAGATCAAGGTCAGAGCTGGAAACTGGTTTCGGGCAGAGGTGAGATCCAGGAGACCCGTGAGCACCCCAGAGAACTGCACACAGAAAGGAAGGAAGAGCCCCAGGCCCTCCTCACCCCCCTCACAGAGGGCAGGAGAGCATGGGCTCAGAGCGACCTAATGCAGAGAAGACTGAGGAAGAAGACAGCAGCAAGTGCTGACAGGACAAGGACCACAGAGACAGGAGAGCAGAGGTGCTGAGGAAGAGGTGACCTTGGAGGGATGATTTCAGAAGCCACAGGGCCCGCGGATAGGAAGCATGTGGGCTGAGGCCCGTACAAGAGGCCGTAGATCACCCTGGAGCACTTCCGTAGCCAAACAGAGGAGAGTGGCACGGGAACGCAGGCAGACAGCGTGTAAGGAAGCACTGACCCTTCATACACTGGGGGGCTTAAAAGTATACAATCCCAAGTGCAGAATAAAAACTAGGGGATGGGATCTGGGGGCGTGAGGTCGGGAGGAAGAGCCTTTTCCTTAAACACTGAGGGGCCCTCTTCTCCAAGACAGAAGAGATGGGATGAAAAACAAACAAGTAAACATACTGAGCTTGAGACCTTTAAAAAGAGAGAAGGAAAAAACTGGGGGAGTGAGTTGCCATCAAGCTTCTCATTAGAGAAGGAGTCGAGGATAAATCCTGGGAGCCCGGAGCTGAGGCCGGATTAGGGGGAGGAGGAGATTAATGAGGTCAGGAGCAGCCGGCTTCCTAATGGGCCTGAGCTGGGATCTGGACCGTGCAGGTGACACTGGTGAGGGCCCCTGGAGGGGCTGCTTGGGGCGCAAAGGCCCATGATTCCCAAGTGCTACTGGAAGGACGGGATTAGAAGAAACAGGCTTAGAAAGTAAGTGGTAACGGAGAAGGGTGAGGGGGGAGTGAGGTCACGAGGGAACTGGGAGCCCAGGAGCCCAGGGACGGGGAGCGAGACCCGTGGTCCTGCTGAGGGCAAAGAGCAGGTCCAGCGGGACAGAGGGCCACGAAGTTCAGTCTGCAGTCATTCGATTATCACAACCACGTTAGTTACCTGGTCTGATGGACAAACAACATCTTAAAGTAATTGGAGAATGAAGCAAGAACTGATTTGTGTGCCTTGAAGTACACATCGCCGATGGCAACCGTGCAGTCACACAGGAAACCAAACTCTCGCTGAGCGTTTAACTGTTGCAGGAGAATAAGTCCATGGTTGGCCAAATCCATTTTTTTAAAAATCTGCAAAGCAAACAATTTTTTTTTTTAAGAAAGATGATTCACAAACAAGTATGTGTCCTTACAGTCACCAATAGCAATGATCACAGGTAACATGCCAGGCACTGCTGAAAACGTTCCCTAAGTCCACTCATTGAGACTCCTGGCAGCCTTCGGAGTAGCTGTCATAACTCCCATTCACAGAGGACAGCACTGTTGGGGATTCAGGGATTGCGGGGTCAGCCCAAGTTTACAAAGGCAGTTTAAGAGGAGGAGCCAGGAAATTGAGTCTGCCCTCCGGACAGCAAGCATTCCCAGGCCATTTAGTCTTTTAGTTTAGGATTCCAAATGCAAATGTTAATGATCAAATCTCCTTAGAGATAAATTAAGGTGCTGGGTGGGGCCACAGCAGGGCGGGGTGAAGATCGAACTAAGTTTGGGCAGTTTTCCAGCCGAGGGAGGGAGTAAGGAAGTGGAGTGGGTGCTCACCCTTCTTTTTGTGGAGAAGGAAATGGGCTTCGAGGTGTAACATCGCCCAGGCCATGGAGCTAGAAGGTAGGAGAGCCAATATTTAAATCTGAGTGTTCTGACTCCAGATTCTAAGATCTTAATTTCTCACAGGGCACCCTAGCAAGAAATCCATGTACAGCAGAACGGACTCTAGAGGAGCTGGTTCAGCAAAGCTGTGGCCGGCTCCTCCTCACAGTCAAACAGCATTTATAAAAGCATTTATAACGACACATAGATCAGCATTATGTTTAACAGAATACCTAATGCTACAAGAGTCATTCTCTGATCGGACCAGGGAAAGGATGTCGGCTTTCACTATTCAACATAGTCCTGGACATTCTGGCGAGTGCAATAAAGCAGGAAAGGAACGAAAGGGCATTCACACAGGAAAAGAAAAACAAAACTGTCTCTATTTGCAGGTGACATGGTTGTTACTTAAAAAATCCCAAGGAATGTACCCAAAACTCCTAGAACTAATAACTGAGTTTGGCAATGCCATAGGATGCCATCAAATAGACATATGAAAATCAACTAATTTTACATGCTAACTTTGAACTTGTGGACCCTGAAATTAGAAATATTCCATTTACAATCACTGAAAAAAAAAAGAAATACAACACATAAATCTAAAACATAAGTCTTGTTTGTTGAAAACTACACAATGCTCATGAAAGAAATAAAAGATCTAAATAAATGGAGAGACATACTGTATTTACAGTTAGGTAGACTCAACATAGTAAAAATATCAGTGTTTTCCCAAACTGATCTATAGATTTGATACAAATTTTATTTTAAAAATATATTTTTATTGATTTCTGAGAGGAAGGGAGAGGGAGAGAGAGCTAGAAACATCAACGATGAGAGAGAATAATTGATCAGCTGCCTCCTGCACGCCCCAACTGGGGATCGGGGATCAGGGATCAAGCCCGAAACCTGGGCATGCACCCTTGACCGGAATGGAACCAGGGACCCTTCAGTCAGAAGGCCGATGCTCTATCCACTTAGCCAAACCCTCTATCCACTTAGCCAAACCAGCTAGAGCTTGATACAATTCTTATCAAAATCCTTGTAAGATTTTTTTTTGGAAGATTAATTGGTTTTATTAAGGGATTCATGATTAAGCAGCACCTCCATTTGGCAATTAGAGAGATACTGTTCAAGTAGGAACTTTTTTTAAAGACACAGACAGTAATCTAAAATGCATAGGTAAAGGCAAAGGATCTAGTATAGCTACAACAATTTCTTAAAAAGAGTAATAAAGTGGGAGTGTTGTAAGCAGCAGGAATGGCACTGGGTGTCTGACCCTTGTGTTCAGCAACCTCGGTACTTGGGTTCTGGCTAGGAAAAAATTCAGAGCCAAGACCCAACTGTAAGAGAACACTTATTTGGTAAATTACAGAGTTAGAAGTAATTCCTAGAAGACATGGGCTTAGAAAATAAGTTGTAGAGGTAAAAGAAGGGCCCTTGGAACTTGGGAGTGAGGAAGCTAACAGTAACGTGCCTGGGGCAGGGAGGGAGAGGGGGGAAGGAGAGAGGAAGGGAAGCACACTGGGTCCTCTTAAGGTTTTAAGGGTGGAGATGTTAGGGGAGGTCCCAAGGGGAGATCTTAACAGAATACTCAGCAGCTTTCCGGGTGTGTCCTTTCAGGGGTGTGGTCACTGACTGATTGGCCGGCACCAGGGCAGGGGGTCATTTTCCAGTGCAGCTGGTCCTGAGGCTGGTTTTGTTGCATAATGGGCCTGCAGCTGAAATTCAACTTGAGGCATAGATGTTATCTCTAGGTAGGAAAGGTCAGGGGGTCCAAACTGCATGACCAGTGATATGCTCGGGGAGAAAAGTCACCCAACAGTTGATTGTCCGTTGCTAGGCACCTTGGGGCTTTCCACCCTGGTGACCTTCTGTACCCGGCCCATCATCCTTGCTCTGCTCATGATTCCACAGGAGCAATCGGTGTATTTCATTTCAAGATGTATTATATAAGCTACAGTACTCAAGATTGTGTGGTATTGGTGGAGGGATAAACACAGATCAGTGGACCAGAAAAGAGAACTCAGAAGTAGACCCACACAAAGATGCACAATTGATTGTTTATAAAGGCACAAAAAATTCCATGGAGGAATGGAAGAATAGTCTTTTCAACAAATGGTTCCGAATCAGCTGGACTTCCATAGGCAAAAGGGGGAGGTGGGAGAGAAGGAAGCTTGACCTAAGACTAATCTTAAATAAAAATTAACTCAAAGTGGCATGGCTGGTGTAGATCGGCTGTTGGGTTTTGATCCAGGAACTAAGAGGTCACTGGTCAGGGCACATACCCAGTTTTCGGGCTGGATCCCCTGTGGGGGGCCCTGCAGGAGGCAGCTGACCAATATTTCTCATTTATGTTTCTCTGTATCCCTTTCCCTTCCTCTCTCTAAAAAAATCAATAAAAGCATATTTAAGAAGCCCTAGCCAGTTTGGCTCAGTAGATAGAGTGTCAGCCTGTGGACCAAAGGGTCCCAGGTTTAATTCTGGTCAAGGGCACATACCTGGGTTGCAGGCTCGGTCCCCAGTGGGAGGCATGCAGGAAGCAGTCCATGAATGATTGATGAATGATTCTCTCTCATCATTGATGTTTTTCTCTCTCTCTCTCCCTTCCTCTCTGAAATCAATAAAAATATATTTAAAAATTAAAAAGGAATTAAAAAACATACTAAAAATAATTTAACTCAAAGTGGATCACAGACTCAAATTTAAGACACCAAAGTATAGCTTTTGGAAAAGAAAAAAGGGAGAAAATCTTAGAGATCTATGGTTAGATACAGGATTTTTATACATGTCATCAAAAGTACAATCCATAAAAGGAGAAATTGATAAATTAGACTTTATTAAAATTAAAAACTTTCATTCTGAAAAAATCCCTGTTAAGAAAATTGAAAACAAACAAAACAAAGCTAAAGACCAGTAAGAAAAATTTGAAAACCTTTGCAAACTAGCCCTTTGATAAAGAACTAGTCTCAAAAATATATAAAAATTCTTAAAACTCAACAGTAAAAAACCAATTGAGTTAGAAAGTGGGGAACAGATTTTAAGAGATCTTACACCAAAGAGGATGTACAGAAGACAAATAAACATAAGAAAAGATGTTAAACACATTAGCAATTCGGAAAGCAAGTTAAAACCACATGAGACTTCACTACATACCTATCAGGATTGCCAAGACACAAAACAATGATAGCACCAAGTGCTGGCAAGGATGCTGAGAAACTGGATTGCTCAAACCCTGCTGGTGGGAATGTAAAGCCCTGTAGCCACTCCGGAGGGCAATTAGCAGTTGCTTAAAAAACTAAATATGTAAGCACCATACTACCCAGCAGTTACACTCATGGACATTTATTCCAGAGAAGTGAAGACCTGGCACTCACAAAAAAACCTGCACATGGATACACACAGCAGCTTTATTCTCATAGTCAAAAACCAGAACAGTTCAGATGTCCTTTGATGGGTGAATAAAGTGTGGTATGCCCATACAACAAAAACTATTCAGCCATAAGGAGAAATGAACTACAGATACATGCAATGATGAGTGGAAAAGCCAATCCCAATAGGTTATATACTGAACAATTCCACTTATATGACATTCTTGAAAATGACAGTAATGAAGAACAGATTGGCAGCGGAGGGGTGAGGGGAGCAGGAGGGAAATGGGTTCTGCTCTAGAAGGGCAACAGGAGGGATCCCCATGGCGATAGAAATGTCGTGTAGCTCAGCTGTGTCATTGTCAACATCCTGGTTGTGATATCATACTACAGTTTTGCAAGATGTTTCCATTAGTGGAAAAAAAGGTAAAGGGCATATAAGGTTCCACTCTCATTTCTTGCAATTGCATATGAATCTATAGTTACCTCAAAATAAAGAATTTAATTTATAAAAAAGCCCAACACATAAAAATTAATTAGCCAGATTAAAAAAAATAGATAACTTCAGAATTATGGAAGCTACTGTGGAGAATGCATTACCAAAAAACTTTTAAAAAAGCTTAAAAAATTTTTTTAAAGGGAGAGGGAGAAAGATAGTAACACCAATGATGAGAATCATTGATTGGCTGCCTGCCTTCTGCATGCCCCACCCACACTGGGAATCGAGCCCCCAACCTGGGCATGTGCCCTGACCGGGAATCGAACTGTGATATCCTGGTTCATAGGCTGACACTCAACCATTGAGCACCGTGGGCTGGGCTAAAGCAAAATCTGACCCACAGCAATTCTGACTCAACAGGTGAATTCCCCACTCTCCTTCCTGTGATAGGGATGAGCTGAGAGATTCAGAAACTAGCAAGTGGGCCCTAAAATAAATGAATCAAACGAAATAATACTTTAAGAGATGGATCAGGTCACAAAGCAAGACTCCAGGATGTCGAGTTGCGTGTTTTCTACCAAGAACTGGATCCACATCGCAGTAATTTGAGCATAAAGACCTAGATTGTAGTGTCACTGAAGTGCGAACATGGATGGGAGGGTCAGGAACTTGGTTCCCCAGTGTTTTCTGTGTATGTCAGAGAAGGTGAAGGCGCTCAGATAAGGAAGGGGAGACAGGAAAGCACGGGGTTCATGATGAAGGCAGAGATGGTGCCAGGTGACAGCGCCAGGTTGCAAGGTAACCTGGGTTACAAAGAACATCACTCTAACCTAACTTCCACCAGGATATAACTTTAGAAGTTTGTCTTCAAGGCTGTGCTCTGAAAAGTGCCAGAACTCCTTTTCTATCTCACTAACCTACTTTTCTCTACAAAAAAAGTGTATCTTCTAAGAGCAAACTGTGATGAGCTGCCTTGTCACGTGCTCTGGCTCTAATCAAGATGATCGACGTTTAGGCAGCTTCAGGCGCCACGTCCACTGACAGTAGCTTCAAGTGCATGAACACACTGCTGTTATCCGCTCGGTGTTATGACGAGAGTGCTATTCTTTATGGAGTGTTTACTGTTAACCATTCATTTCCTTGTGCTATTAACTTAATTTCACATGAACTTATTTGAGCTTTGTGAGAAATTGCTACCCACATTATATAAATGAGTAAATAGCCTTAGATTGGTTAGGTAGCTTGCTCAAGATGATAGAATCCATAAGTGCAAAAGGGTCCATTTGATGTGTCAGAGCATACAATGCAAACGTGTTTGTTTAAAATAATGAGAAATAGTCTTGTTACTGCTGCTTTTAAGTATATGTATTTGTTATAAGAGATTCAAATATTATGGACACTTAAAATGTGGGAGCTGTCTCTCCATCCCCACCATTTCCCCAAACTGGTGAACACTGGGCATAACTTTTTTTAAAAAGTTGATTTTGAGAGAGAGAGAGAGGGAGAGAGAGAGAGAGAAAGAAAGAAAGAAAGAAAAGATAGATTTGTCTTTTAAAAATCAGGTTGCCTTAGCCGGTTTGGCTCAGTGGATAGAGCCAAAGGCCCCGGGTTCGATTCTGATCAAGGGCAGGTACCTTATTTGTGTTCTCTTCCCTGGCCTGGGCCCTGGTCAGGACTCATGCAGGAGGCAACCAATTGGTGTGTTTCTCTCACGCTGATGTTTCTCTCTGTCTTTCCCTCTTTCTTCCACTCTCCCTAAAAATCAGTGGAAAAATATCCTCGAGTGAGGATTAACAAAAAACACACAAAATAAAACAAAACATTAGGTTGCTTTTTTTTTCTTGTAGATCTTTAAAATTTTTTCCATATAAGGAAAATTATATGTGAGCCCTTTGTTACAGCTTTTACTAATATTTTTCTCTTCTGATTTTGTTTTATAGAGATTTTTTTACATATATACTTTTATTTTAATGGCATCAAACTTATCAGTATTTTATAGGATTTTCAGGTTTTGTATTAACAGATATATGTCATCTCCTTGGACACAGCAAAATGACTGGCTCCCTCTCATCCCCTGAACTGACTAACATAAGTATTTTATTCAGACCTAAGAATGAAGCCATGATTAAACTGTGAAATGTTTCTTTTCTAAGGGAATCTACTGGTTATTTTAGAGTCTCAATTTTGGAACCTCTAGAATAGGAAACACACTGACGGACATGCCTTTCAAACACAGAGGGAAGAACACGTGTACAGGAGTCGCAGAGAGGTGAAGCAAATGAAAGGAGGAAAAAAGAAAAGAACAGTCATATGTTCACAATTCACATGGGGGAAAATCCCACACAGATCAATTTTTAAAAATCTTATTTGAGACACGAAAAAGTCTTTCTCAGGAAGAAAAAAAACAACCACCTTAAACTCTTACATTTGTGAATATCCTGAGATCAAGGGATGAGAGGCAGGAGGGAGGGGTCAGAGGGAGGGGGGGGGGGTCAGATGGAGGAGGAGGGGTCAGAGGAAGGAGGGGGGAGGGAACCAGGCCTGGATTCTAGCTGAAGTGCATCACGGGCAACTCCCACCCTACATGCCCAGCCCAGCTGACAGTACTGCCCTTTCCCAAACCTTCTTTCCTCACGTGGCCCCTTCCCAAGTGGCTGTACTTGCGAAGAATGCTTCGTAGGCTGAGGATGCAGCATCTAACGGGCCGCCCTGCTCAAGGTGCCCCCACCTTGTGGAAATGGATGTCTATTCTCCCACCTCCATCAACTGCTCAGCAACCACATCAGCCCCCTGCACTGCAATGGCTCACCAAGGTCACCCAGGCTTGTGCCCCAGCCCCACAGACGCCACCTCTGCGGCACTTAACACCCTTCCTCCTGCACCATCACTGTTCGGTCCTGGCTTCCAGGCCGCTGTGCTGGTTTTGGTCTCACCTCTGGCTATTCTATTTTAATCCCCATTAACGATTCCTCTTCTGCTGACGCTCCCCTCCTCTGGTCCACAGCCCACTTCTCATCTGCAGGCTCTTTAGTGATCTGATCCACTTGCACTTGGCTGTCCCACAGGAACCCTACGTTCAATCTGGGTAAAACAACCCAAATCCTCCCCCCGCTTTCTTCCACCCCCTTTTCTCCAAAAGGATTGTAAAAGCCATAGATACAAACTTGATCCTTCTGTTCCCCCAGCCTAGGCCTGGCGCCATCAGCCACCCCTTGACCAAGCTAGCGCACTCAGTTCAGCTTTCAGGCCTCCACTTCTTCCACCCGTCACATCAGTCAGCCACCCACCTCCTACCTGAACCCTATCACACCTGAGCTCTACCTCCCCGCTCATCTGTTTCCAGCTCTAGCGCCCCTCTAATCCCTCCACAATGATCTTCCCAAAGGTCAAATGCGATGCTTCTATCCTGCTTAATATCCTCCTGTGACTCCCTACTGCCTTTAGGAAGAAACCCAAATTCCTCAGCATAGCTCACCCAGCCCGCATGACCCAACCCCTGCTGACTCTGCACCACAGGCTCTAGTGTGGATCTAATCTGATGGCTTCCAGGCCTGGGATTGCACAGACCTTCTAAAAACCACACACCCAACCTCGAAACAGCGCTCCAACAGTCTGTGGCTCCCTCTTTATTTTGCAAGAAAAGATATACATGCTTGGTAGGGATGGGAGATTTTTAAAAATATACTTCTATTGATTTCAGAGAGGAAGGGAGAGGGGGAGATAGAAACATCAATGACGAGAGAGAATCATTGATTGGCTGCTCGTGCACACCCCACACTGGGGCATCGAGTCCACAACCTGGGCATGAGCCCTGCCTGGGAATCAAACAGTGACCTCGTGGTTCATCATAGGTCGACGCTCAACCACTGAGCCACACCAGCTGGGCAGGGAGATTTTTAAAAATGTAAATAGGTAGAAAGGACATAATGTCAGAATATCTTTCTAAAGGAAGGGCAAGTTTGGCACTAGACTTAATATATGGAATTTTTTTTTTTTCCACACAAAGACATCACAACCTAAGATTTTACTGTATGACATCAAGTTGTGCCTGATTGCTTTCTTGATACAAGATTGTCCGCTTGGTGATCTTTACGAAGTGATCATTTAGTGTCCCAATTTGTTCTGAAGTCCAAGTATCACCAAAAATCTAGTCTCACCCTGGCTGGGTAGCTCTGTTGGTTACAGTGTTGTCCGATGCACCAAGCAACCAATGAATGCATAAATAAGTGGAACAACACATCCATGTTTCTCTCTCTCTTTCTCTCAAATCAATAAAGGGGGGGAAAAATACAGTTTCATGCAAGTACGTAAATAACAGACACACAACGATGTTATTTCACTCACTTTGGCAATTCCGGATGAATGAGAAGATGAAGAAGGGCAATTTTCTTTGCCCAGAGGCTTTGAATGCCCAGGAAATTGCTGGGTCCTAACGGTCTGCACCACTCACTGCTGAGGCCTCGCTCTCAGTGCTGGGCAGCTCAGCAGCCTGATTTCTACAGACGGTGGGGAGGGGCCTTAGGCCCTTGTGCAGGACGCACACTGCCACCTGCCCCCTCCCCCCAGCTGTACTTGTCCTCTGCAGAAATGTCCTGCCCGGGGCATCCGCGAACAAGACAGCTTGCAAGTGTCTGCCTGATGCTTCCGGAAAGCCAGCACTAAGCCTTATTTATCATTTATTACTTTGCCCATGTGCACAGCAAGTGGTCGGGTGTTCAGTATTTGTTAAATAAATTGATAACTATATGTTTGGAGAGGAGAGTGTTGAGTCCCAGTCATGGCTTGGCCTTGACTAGATGGGTGATTTGGGGTAAAAGTTCAATTTCGATTGATCTTAGATTAACCTAAAAAATCTTCATCAATTTACTGTGCCCTACATTTTGGAAAAATATTTCAATTTTAAAATGTTACTTCATGTTAACAATTAAGTTCTGAATAGTGTTTTAGAGTTATGATAATCCTTTACACATAACAGTTAATCCTCAATACCATGGCAAATCACTTTCTTACTATTCATTATTAATTATAATAACTACAGCATTAATTTAAAAATGACCACTTATGTGCCAAGGATCAATTATCCTCTTTCCAGAAGAAGAAATTTAGACTTAGAGAAGTGACGTACCTTGCCCACATGTAGGGCTAACTCATAAGAAGCAGATTTGGGAAGTGGTCAGGTATTTAGTGAGAGCTTTCTAAGGTACCAGGCACAGTGGATGCAGTGATACACAGAATACAGAGTTCAAGGGTGTCATCAAATAAGTATACACATTTATAATAGCCAACTCTGATAAGAGCTATCAAAGAAAAATATAAATAAATATGAGATCATAAACTGGGGTCTAATTTGGGGTTTGGGGATTAGAGAAGGCTTTTGTTTTTTTTAAATATTTTTTTCATTGATTTCAGAGAGGAAGGGAGAGGTAGAGAAAGACAGAAACATCAATGATGAGAGAGAATCTTTGATTGGCTGCCTCTTGCACGCCCCCTACTGGGGATCGAGCCCACAACCCGGGCATGTGCCCTTGACTGGAATAGAACTTGGGTTTGCAGGCCAACGCTCTATCCACTGAGCTAAACCAGCTAGGGCTAGGGAAGGCTTTTGTAAGGAAATGCCAGTTAAGTGAATAAAGAATGAGAAGAGTTAACTGATCAAAATAGAGTATCCCAGGCAGAGGGATCAGCATTTGCAAAGGCCCTAAGATCGGAGGGAGCAAGATGCAATTGAGGAGTGGGAAGGAGGTCACAGTGGCTTTAGGGCCAAGAGCCAGACAGAGAAGGATGAGGCAAGATGAGGCTGGAGACTCAGGTCGGTTAAGGATTTTGGTTCCCATCCTAAAGGCGGTAAGAAGCCACTGCAGGGGATTTCCAGAGGCAGGGTGACATCAGCAGATGCCTGCAATTGCAAAGCTAACTAAGTTGGGGAGGTGGAGGTGATGCAGAGGTGGGAGAGGGGAGACATGGTAGAAGTGGTCGAGAAAGGAGATGACAGACTGGGTGGTGATGATGAAGACAAAAGGGGGCGGGGATAGTTGGAAGATAAAAAATCAGAGGACTGGCTGGTGGATTAGATGGAGGAGGATGGGGAAGATCTGGGTGTCCCAGATGACTCCTAGGATTCTAACCTGTGTGACTGGATAGATCATGGGGCTCTCTGCCAGGAGAGGGAACCGGGGCAAAACCCCCATTTTGGGGGGAAGATCATGAAGTGAGGTGTAGACAGGTTGGGGTGGAGAGGCTTCACAGACACCCAAGGAGAGCTGTGCAGAACATCTACATGTTCGTTGTAAAGGTCTGGAGCTCTGAAGTCCTGACTGTGATTTGTGTCTGAGAGTCTTGGGAGAAGCCAGGTATGTCTGACTCCAGAAGCCACATCCTTAAATCACTAGATGATAGTTCAGAGAAGTAAAAACGGTAAAAAACAGGAGTTCATTGAACCGTGGTCTTCTGTGTGTAAATTTCATGCTTTTCCCACTACCCTACCTTGCTATAGATCATTCCTAAAAGTTCTTATTAATACTAAGAGGACTGCTAATAAAGCCCCCAGCCATTTAACACTGTTAATGGAACTTAGAAAAAATCTAAATCAGAATAGTGAGCAGAGATGGAGAAGGGAGACAATTCTTTTTTTTTTTTTTAGACTATGCATAATTCTTTTCTTTAAGGGAGGCAATTTTTTTTCCTTTTTAAAAAAATTCTCACCCAAGGAGCCCTAGCATGTTTGCTCAGTGGATAGAGCGTCCGCCTGTAGACTGAAGGGTCCTGGGTTCGATTCCGGTCAAAAGCACATGCCTGGGTTGCGGGCTTGATCTCCAGTATGGGGTGTGCAGGAGGCAGCTGATCAAGGATTCTCTCTCATCATTGATGTTTCTATTTCTGTCTACCTTTCCCTTCCTCTCTGAAATTTAAAAAAAAAAATCAAATCTAACCCAAGGATATTTTTTCCATTGATTTTTTTTTTTTTTAAGAATGAGTGGAGGGGAGGAAGGAAGGGGGGGGAGAGAGAGAGAGAGAGAGAGAGAGAGAGAGAAACAATGATGTGAGAGAGACACATAGATTGATTGCATCCCACACGTGTCCTGATTGGGCAGGGATTGGGAATTGAACTAGAGACCCTTTGGTCCTTTGGCAGACACTCTAACCACTGAGCCAAACCAACCAGGGCGGAGGCAATTCTTAAAAGCGGGTTTTCATAGAATGCCTTCTTTATGTATGTTTAAATGTACAAAGTGGTTTTTCCCTTAAGTAAATTCAGAGACTATAAGATGTCATGTTGAAATAAGTGAAAAACACTTTCCAAAGCCAAATGTAAATGATGGTTTATATTGTTTAAAGCTTTGGCTTTGATCACCACTGTTTCCCACACTGATAACTGATACTACCCAGATGGCAAGGGCTTTCAGCTTCTATCACATAGCACATGTGGGCTGATCCTTGTTACTCAGTTTTGGGAGGTACAGCTGAATGGAACAAACATAATCACACTGTATTCTGACAACTCAAGTTCCTCCACTTTTAGTATGAGAAGAGGAGGCCAAAACAGCTCTTGGAATTGATGATTTACTTTTTAAAGATAATAGCTCTCTGAAGATACAAAATACCACTTAGACTACCCATTTCAAGGGCACTCAAAGGTCCTCTGAAGTCCTTGATTTTATTCAAGTGAAGCATATATGAAAATTGTAATGCACAGCATGCATCAGTAACAGAAAAGCACTTCCCACAAGTAAGATTGATTCTTTCAAGTGGTTTAGACCACTTACCAGGATGGAAAAACTGCTTTTTTTCAGTATTATTAATAATTAATACTTGAAGGCCCATAAAGTAAACTTGAACAAGCCTGGTCATTTGAATTTTAATATATTTTAGAACTGTATTTCAAAGCTAGGAAATGTATCTTATTTAGTTGTGGTGACAGAATGGTATATGTATATTTTAACTTTTTTTTTAGTCAATCCTCTTCTATAGTAATTAAAAAAGGAGGGAAATAAATGAACCAATAGCACTTATTTTGACTTCGGAAAACATGAACTTGTAAAAGATTTGTCTTTTCAATTATATTTTGTTAACATTAAAATTAGTTTTTAGTTTCTGAGTATAAGCTGAGGCCAGTTCAGGGACAGTTTAGGTGTCAAGGAGAAGCAAGTTAGAGATTTATGGCGAATAAAGACTTGATATTAAAGTTATAACTCTAAAGGCATTATGCTACAATCAACTTTAAGGAAATCTACATATGAACACACAACAAAATTTAAAACCTAATCTAATTTGCTTATAATAACCCACCAAAGCAGAGACTGCCTTTTTAAAAATGCTGTATGATTAGTAAAATCAATCTGAAGAAAATATAGTCATCTACAGAAATAGCTCAGTGTATGCCAGACAAAGGAGCACCAAATGTGTTTTCATTAAAAGTCTTGAGTAATTCTAGAGGCCTGGTGCACAAAATTCATTTACTTGGTTGGGGGGGGCGGGTCCCTCAGTCTGGCCTGCGCCCTCTTGCAGTCCAGGAGTCCTTGGAGGATGTCTGACTGACGGCTAAGGCCTGCTCCCTGTCGGACATCCTTAGCGCTGCTCCGGAGGCAGGAGAGGCTCCCGCCACCACCGCTGTGCTCGCCAGCTGTGAGCCCAGGCTCAGGGCTTCTGGCTGAGCGGGGCTCCTCCTGTGGGAGCGCACTGACCACCAGGGGACAGCTTCTGCATTGAACATCTGCCCCCTGGTGGTCAGTGTGCATCATAGCAACCGGTCGTTCTGCTGTTCAGTTGATTTGCGCATTAGCTTTTTATTTTATAGGATTTGAGGGCAGGAATTCTCATACTTTTTGGTATCAGGACTCCTTTATTAAGCCCACTGTGCGCTAATGTAACACTTTTATTAAAAATATAATATATTTTCCAAAACAAAAATTAGTGAAATGGCATCTTGTCGTAATTTTACAAATCTCTTTAGTAGAAGAGAGCTGGGTTCTGCATCTACTCTGCGCTCCACTGACTGTTGTGATAATTTGTTTTGGTTGAGTATTTTTTTGTTGTTAATCCTTTCCCATTGATTTTTAGAGAGCGGAAGGGACGGAGAGAGACAGAGAACCATTGATGTGAGAGAGACACATTGATCGGCTGGCTCCTGTAGGTGCCCTTGCTGGTGGGAAGGATGTGCCCTTGACTGGAATAGAACCTGTGACCTTTCGGTCCATAGGCCAACACTCTAACCACTGAGCAAACTGGATAGAGCTTGGTTGAGTATTGAAGAAAATCCAGCCTAACTCAACTGTATAGCTGGAAAAAAAAGGAATTTTTAATAGCCATTTTTGGTAATTGTGGATATTCTTTGATACTACATCAAAACTTGACAAGTGTTAGTTTCTTAAGAGTTGTGTGATCTCAAAATACATCAATAAATGCTATTTTCCTACTCTATTACAGTAAAATTCATTGCTCTATCTTGCGCTTGGAATGAACTGTTTAACTGCAGGTGACTTTTAAGATCATCCATTGATCAATTGGAAATGTCAGCTTATTGAGTTATGTGGATCTTCCCAATGGGGACACGTTTTCAACAGTGAAAAAGGCCAGTAACACATTAGTATCATTATGAAAACAGTTTTGACCTCATGGAGCCCCGAGGGGGTCCTATGTTTCACAAGGGACTGCAGATGACACTTAGACACTTTGGGGATTTGGAGATCTAAGTGACTAGGCATGGTGTAGGAAAATACACACACACTGTGAGGTGGTTCTCAAGACCATTTGATGCTCCCCTTTGCCTGGTGCAGAACGTAGGGGTGCACACTATTTACAAGAACTGTATACTAAAAGTTCTTGTAAAGTAAGACAGTTGTTTCACGAGTACTGAACCAGGCACATGAAAGTGCTTTACAAATTCCTCCCTCTGCACAGACCTTTCTTGAAGTGAGGAAGTCACACGATACATACCTCATGCATGTGAACTGGGGATTATGTACTTGAGCATAGATATTGGCCTCTAACTTGGCCTTTGCACCATAAAAAGAAAAAAAAGGTTGTAAATGTCTCAGACTGCCACCTCCTGATAAGTGTCCTGAGGCTACTGACTCCATCCCTTACTGACCTATTAGCATTGTGAAACACTGGATCTTACGTATTTACTCTTGATTCAAAGTAATATTTTAATTATTTAAGTTTAATTTGCTAATAAGAATTATAACCTATTCGAGCATAAAAAAGGTTTAAAAGATGTTCTCTATCTAATGCTTCGAATGTTTACTTTGCCTTTTGTTTCTTCTTTAGGAAATAAAAATTCTCAACTTCCTTTTAGGTTTTCAGGGTCACGCTTTGCAACCTGAAGACCGTAAGGCAGTAGGTAAAATGATAAATGCCCTTTCACCAGGTGCATTCTGGAATTTATGGCAGTGTCCAGCCAACCAGCAGTTCTCCCTTTACTGTGACAGCTTGGTGCCACACTACGTGCCCAGTTTCCCAGTTACTTCAGGGACAGATGCGTGGGCCTAGAGATGAGACAGGAGATGGCAGGGGAGGCTCCAGGTCTGATGAAGCTGATCCCAGCCAATGTGACATACCAGCCTGAGCTGTCTCCTTCAACTCCCTAACTCTACTTCAGTAATTCTCAAGCTGGGAAAAGCATATCCCCTCATGCAGGTACATATTCTTAGAGGGTTATTTTATAGAATTTTTACAAATGTGTAGACTTGGGAGGACAGTGCAAAGTTTTATTTTGTTAATCTTTAAAATAAAAAAGAAACCGTCACGGTGGAAGTTTTTATTCTATGAGCTAAAACACGCCTAGGGCTTATTCTCTGCAGCTGGAGTATTTTGGTGGGAGTTTGTGGAGCGCCTATTTGCATCCTCTTTGAAGAGAGGAGAAACTTGAAAACTCCAAGCAAGCAGCTGGACTGGACAATAAAGCTTGGGGGCGGTTCATCGGCCACTCTAAGGACTCCTTCCCTGGGGACCATCGGTGGCACTGACACTGTTTTATTACTTCTTGTGCTTTGAGATCTCATGATGGTTTTCAACATCGGGTCAATTCTTTGGCTAGAAGATAACCTTATATAAACCAGGCACTGAAGTGAGAAACACCCAGTTTAAAGGAATGTGGTATTAGTTATCTTTCTTTCTTAAAAATTACCTTTTAATGACCTCAAAACACCCTGGATAGACACCAAGGGTATTTAGAATAGAAAACAAAATTTAATAATTATTTCTGGTTTATAATAAATCAGAGAAATGAGGATTTAAAATGCCTTAATTCTAATTTTCTATTGAAATTTCAGGCCTCTCGGATTATAACGCTACTGCTACGTGCAGGCTGCTCCTGAGCTGGGTCGGGGTCAACATAGTCTGAAGGGACGGGGCGGGGGGAGGCGTGTTTAAGGAAACCCAGAGCACCTTGCAGTTCTGGGAGCCAGTGAGTCTGACCTTTCAATGTTTTATTTCACCAAGACAGTAACGTCTGAACATGAATACAACTGAGACTCACACTAAGGGAGCCCACTTTACGATGAGCAAATGGACACTGCAGGTGGGTGGGGGGGCTGAGCCTGGGATGTTTCCCTAAGGCACCATTAGCTCGGCGGCTCCAAGTTTTTGCAGCAAATGGCGTGGCAACAACTGCATTTCCACGCGGCCCGCTTTCTTGCTCGCTCTGCTACCCCTGCTTTCTTTATTGCCCTCTGTATTCACCACCAGCTCCCAATGACAAAACCCTCGCTTCCTGAGCATGTTCTGAACCACCAGGTCTCTCTGCAGCCTGTTTAAACGTTCATGGTTTGGGGGTTCCACGGGGCTGGGGAGCGGCCTCAGCACCCCCGACCTTCCTCCCTTCTGGGGACCCCTTCGGGGTGAGGGCTGTGCTGCCCGGAGCGCGGCTCGCATGCCACACCCCCGCCGCGAGGCGCAGCGGCCAGAAACCACAGCGCAGCTCGGCCCCATCTGAGGCGCACATCGCCCGCGGGGCGGAAGCCCGACGCCTCCCGCTCGGCGCGCCCACACCCGCCGTCGGCCCGCGGCGGCGCCCAGGAAGGTCTCTGTCTCCCCGGCCCGCGGGAGAGAGGGGCAACGGCCGCCCCGCCGGCTCCGCCCGCTCCAGGGGGCGGGGCCGGCCAGACCCGAGGGGGCCGGGAGGTCCGGGCGCCGCGCACCTCGGCCCGCCCCAGCCTCCGGGGACTGGGAGGGGAGGGGAAGGGAGGGGACGGGAGGGGCGGGGAGGGGCGACGCACTCGGGCTGCGCGGCCCCGCGTGCGCGCGCGCTCTCCCAAGTCCCGCGGAGTTTAACACAATGCCGACGCCTACGCCGTGCGCGACGCCCCGGCCGGCGCAGCAGCCCCGGCGCCAGGGGCGGGCGGTGGCCAGACAGGGAGCGGGAAGAGCGCGCGCGAGAGCCGGAGACAGCGCGAGACCCAGGGAGCCGGAAGCGCGCGTGCGCGCCCCCGCCCGCGGCCGGGAGGCGGAGCCGCGGCAGTAGCGGCAGCAGCTGTAGGAGCCGCTGCAGCTGGGAGACGCGCCAGAGAGGCCGGGCCTGCTCCGGTCGGACCGGATCCCTCCCCTCCCCCTCCCTCTCCCGCTCCCCTCCCCCAAGCCCACTTCCGCAGCTCGCGGCCTGGCCGCCGAAGCAGCAGCGGCGGCAGCAGGAGGCGGCGGCAGGATTACGCACCTGACGGGCCAACCTCTCGGGGCTCCGGCGCGGGACGCTCACCGGCCGCCGCCGCCGCCAGGACGCACTTCGCGGTGGCGGCGGGAAGGGAGGGACCGGCGATGGGGAACGGAACGCGAATCGCCCCCTCCTCTTTCTCCCTCCCTCCTCCCCTCCGATCCGCCGCCCGCCCTCTCGGCTTCCGTCCCCTCCCCCTCCCGCAAAGCCCCGGATGGAGCTGCCGCCGACTCGCCGCCGCCTGGCTCCGGGGGATGGTTTTGTCAGGCGGCCAGAGCCCGGCGCCAGGCGCCGCCGCCGCCGCCGCCGCCCCCAGGGCGCCCCTGCCCTCACTTCCCAGAACCGCGTTCCCGAGGGACCCCGGCCCTCCGCCTGCCTTCGCCCGGAGCCGGGCCGGGGGCATTCGTCGCCTTTGTTGCTACCGTCTCCGCCGGAACCGTTTGCGAGCCCGGTGCCCCCCGCCCCTCCGCCTTCCCGGAGCCCGGGCCGGGGGCGGCACGTGGGCGCCAGCCCGGGAGCGGAGGCGGTGCGCGCTTACCTGTCGCCGGTGCCGCGGTGGCGCGGGGTGTGGAGGAGGCACCGCCGGGCGGCCTGGCCGTGCCCTGCCCGCCGCCGCCGCCTCTCGCTGCTGCTGCTGCTGCCGCCGCGGTCGGTGTCTCCGGCGGCGGCGGCGGCGGGGCTTTTCCTGTCCGGTTACGTTAAGGTCACATGACCGAGCGAGCGGAGCGACTAGTGCAGAGGCTGCGAGCGGCTCCCGCCGGGGGGGAGGCGGCGAGCGCAGTGGCGGCAAGAGCCCCTCCGCCCCCCTCCGCCGCCTCCCCTCCCCCTCGCCCGCCTCCGCCTCCGCCTCCTGCTGCTCGGCCGCCGCCGCCTGCAGCGCTCGCTCCGCTGCCGCTCCCACCCGGGCTCCGCGCTCCGCTTCAGCCAAACTTCTGCAGGCCATGTGCAGCCGCGGCGAGGAACTTCTCTCCGCGCACCGGGGCCGGAGGCCTGAGTCACGAGCCCCGTGTTTACGTGCGGGGTTTCGGTAGGAGGACCGGGGAGGGATGCTCCGGGGAGGGATGCTCGGGGGAGCTGCTGGTCGGACCCCCCTGCAGGCTCCCGGTGCAGGACACCTCGCGGCCCGTCCCTTTGTCCCCTGACCTCCCTTACTGACCTACGTTTCTAACTTTAGGACTCGAGATGGAGTGGACTTGAGAGCCACCGAGATCATAAGTCACGAATACCTGTTGTCACCAGCGGCGATGGGAAAGCCAGGCCGGTTGGTGCTGTGTGTGGAGGCAGAGGTGCCAACAGACTAGCTGGGTGTGATCGAAGAAGTTTCTGTCGGGATTGAATTGGTTGTTTATGTCAGTCATTGGGTGTTAGCTTTTGAAGCTTTGGTCCAAAAATATCCGTCTGCAAGGCATGTTTGCTACTTAAGAACAGTTCCCTCTGCTGTTGAGTTTGGTGTCCGTGAATGCAGAGGTCCCAGACCTTTTCGCAGGGGGGTCCCGAGCTGCCAGAGGGCAGGCGAGGGGACTTCGTCTGGTAGTCATTCTTAACCTTTTAAAGTTTACTGGTTTGTTGTTGCCATTTTGCTAGAGTTTTATGTCTTTGGAAGCACAATGTAGTCCCTTGAGGACTGGATGTAATAACTTACATGCACAGTATTTTGAAGTCTTAAAAATGAATGTGGCTTGATGTTTCCGGGAATGGAGGCAGCAGTTTGCAGGGTACTTTGGTTTGAGAGCATGTTATCTTGGTCATAAGGTCCTTGATTTGTTGTCCAACCCATGTTGGTTTACATAGCCCAGCGCCCTGGTACATAGTTCACAGATATTTAAGGCAAGCTTACTATCTAAGATAGCTAATGCAACATACAGCGTCCCTTCTAAAGCACTGCGTTTGATCTGGTGACCCGGGTAGTTACACTTGTGCTACTGATGACTGCTTCCCTCTGTGGAAACTGAGCAGGCAGCTGTGTAACTAGTGGTCCAAACGTGGGTAATGGATTTACTGCATACCTGCCTTGGACTTCTCTTGTTCTTTGATCAGCGAGATAAATGACGTGAGTGGTTAAATGTCTGCCTACAAAACCAAATTCTGACCCTGGTTTAAGTATTTCTAGTGCGCTATCACTAAACATCAAAGTTGGCCTTCAGGCTGACAGGCCTGCTTCTTGGATTGGCTCTCCAGTTGAGATCTGTTTCATCTTACTGGGAAACTAAAGTGGTTTTGATTGGTAGAAAGTCCTATTAAAGATCTCCGGGTCCTTAGTTCTTTTAGACCTTGACTCTGAACTTTCAAGTTTATGATATGATGGAGTGCTTACATGGAGAGTGAACTGGTTTAAGAGAAACTAAAGAGGCCGAAACCGGTTTGGCTCAGTGGATAGAGCGTCGGCCTGCGGACTGAAAGGTCCCGGGTTCGATTCCGGTCAAGGGCACGTACATTGGTTGCGGGCACATCCCCAGTAGGAGATGTGCAGGAGGCAGCTGGTCGATGTTTCTCTCTCATCGATGTTTCTAACTCTCTATCCCTCTCCCTTCCTCTCTGTAAAAAATCAATAAAATATATTTAAAAAAAAAAAAAGAGAAACTAAAGAGAAAAAGTGGGCGAAACTAATGCTAAAGTTTTAGATGAAAGCCCTGAAGTAGAAACTTGCTTATGTGTTTAGAGTAATTGGCTTTGAGTCAAAGGAACTATGCTTTTTTTAAAAAATAGATTTTTTAAAATGAGAAAGGGAGAGAGAGAAACATCAATGATGAGAATCATTGATCTGATCAGCTGCATGCTGTACACCCCACACTGGAGCTCAAAGCTGCAACCTGGGCATGTGCCCTGATCAGGAATCAGACAGTGACTTTCTGGTTCATAGGTCCACGCTCAACCACTGAGCTAACACCAGCTGGGCAGAACTGCTTATTCTTAAAATCAGTGAATAGTTTCTCAATACTACATTCTATGTAATTGTATAAAAATAGACCCAGTGGTTATTCCTGAAACTCAGTCTTATTCCTAGAGAAAAGTGCTGTCAAGGACTGGCCTAGACTTTTCTTCAAGAGCTGCTATTCTTTATTTTTAAAATATTTTTATTGATTTCAGAGAAAGGAAGGGAGAGAAAGAGAGGGAAACATCAATGATGAGAGAGAATCATTGATCAGCTGCCTCCTGCACACCCCACACGGAATTGAGCCCGCAACCTAGGCATGTGTCCTAACGGAGAATTGAACCGTGACCTCCTAATTCATAGGTCAACGTTCAACCACTGAGCCACGCCTGCTGGGCTAGAGCTGCTATTGAATTTAGAAATGGTCAGTTGTTTTGCTGCTAGTTCTCTCAAGGCATAGGCATGCATTCTTAGATTTTGTCAAGTATGCTAATTAGTTTGACTTTTAGTTACCATCAAGTCATAGCATTATAAGGGATGCTGTACAGATTATATCTGCTTTCTGCAACTTGAAGTAGAAATAATTAAATGGATGCATACGCAAAGTTTGGGGAGAAAACTTAGTCTTTGCAAGAAGGACTAGTGTCTCCAGGGAAAGCTGTTAGACTGGTTGTGGGAGAGCCATAAGTAACCTGAATTAAATAAGAAAAATAAGTTAAAGTATCTGTTTAGTGTTTATGTGCTGAGTTTGCATTTTGGAAATACATTTGGCAGATTAGGCGTTCAAAAATAGTTTCACACATTTCCCAAGAAAATCATAGTGCAAGCAAATAAATAATCTGAGTGGATTCATCAAAAGTTGTTATACATAAATATTCTGCAAACTCTTGTAGTGCTGAAAGTTTTGATAAGTTATGCTGAGGTACATGAGAAAAATATGCTTGCTGTGTCCTGAAGAGATAGGTCCAGTGAGCCTTGGACTGTGGGCAGAAAGCAATTTAATAATACTGTACTTGTTTTTCGCAGAAATTGGTGTGTGTGCGCAGGTTGAAGATGGAATTTCCTTTAACATTGTTTATTAAAGTAATATACTAATAAATGTGGGTGTATCCCAGAGCAGCTTTTGCACTACATAATTTTATGGGTAACCTCTTAGGTTTGGACAGTGACATGCTTTTACAAGCCACACTTATAAGTCTGCCATGCCTTTTGTGTTTTATATCAAGCTTAACATATAAGTCTGAAAATATGTATTTTTAGAGTCTCTTATATTTTATTGGTTTGGTTATAAAATTTATAGAAAATGCTCATTTTATAGTTGGTTGTTGTTGAGACCATATTCCCTCAAAAGTTCCTACACTTTAGGGAACATTTTGTCTTAAACCTAAGTGTAGGCTTGTGGGTTTCAAACTTTTTCAGTTGTGATTCTGAGACATATGCTTTGTTGAATGTACACAAATACATAAAATTGAAACAAAATTTTCAGGAACTAGTACTTGTTATCAGTTATATATTCTGCTATCTTTTTTAACTAGTTCATTTATTTTTTTTTAAAGCTGATTGTGGTGCCTTAAATGGATTTCATCAATCACAAATGGATCAAGGTTCAGAGTTTGAAGGTCACTTGTTTATCTCATACAGTTTCTGTGGGTCAGGAATCCGGGAGCAGCTTAATTAGGTAGGTGGTTCTGGGTCAGGGTCTTTCACGAGGTTACTTAGAGTCAGTATGTTGACTGGGCCAGAGGATCTGCTTCTAAGGCGGCTCACACTCCAGCAGGTTAATGCTCGCAGTTGGCAAGTCTCAGTGTTTTCCCATTGGGCTCATTGAGTGTCCTCATGGTGCGGTGGTGCTTGGCTTCCCCCAGAAATAATGAAACAAGAAAGAGCCAAGGACGAAGCCGCACCATCACTGTCACTTGCTGTTAGTTCAAAGCAAGTCACTAAGTTCAGCCTGTGGCCAACTGGAACGGTATTAAGCTTCATGTCTTCAAGGGAGAAGTATCAAAGAATTTGGCGTTTTTAGCAACAAACACAGTTCTATATTTTTCCTCTTTATGGATGAATTAGGATTGAACCGGAAGCCTTGCTAAAATGTCAGTCTTTAAGTAATTATCATGCTTAATTCATTTTTTTCTCTGAGGGCATCTAATCTCATTCTCTCCTCAACCTTAAATTTGAGAAAGTGGGCTCATGTATTCTCGGAGAAAAAACACCAGTTTTTCTCTGACTTTTGTCATGAATAATCTATGCTGATAAAGATGAGAAAATCGGCTGATTTTTAAGAAATCTTTTCTAAAGAAGTTATAGTGTATAACTGTTGTCCTCTAGTCTTCCAGTTTGCAAGCTTTCACATAATCATACTTATACTTTCAACTTTTAACTCTCCATTCGGCCCTTTGAGTCTGTGGATTCAACCTATTGAAAACAGTTTTAACTTAAAGATAATCAAGGTTCAAGTGTACTTTCTGCTGTGAAATTTTCATGGAAACTGGAGCTAGAAGGATTTGTTCTAAGACCAGTTTGACTTAATGGTACAAGGAGCAGGAGGAGACCCTGACATTGGTAGTGTGAATGAAGCTAGGATCAATTTCTAAGGCCTTCCTTGATTTTTTTTTTAATCCATTATGCTTTTCTGAGTAATAGGTGGGGATGCAGTAAATTATCTTACACTTTTACTGTAATAGATTGGATAATGGCTGCTTTTTTCTTAACCCTTTGAGTGTCAACTAATATCCTAGGAACTATGCTAAAATTGCCAAGGCATTTTTGCTGATTTTACAGCAGTTTAGGAAATCTGCACTTAGGTGCCATCTGTCAATAAAGAGTGAACTACTAGCATCTAATAGTGACACTGCAGGAGGAGCACGATAGCGCTCCGGCACTTTTGGCGGAAGACAGGAGGAGCGTGATCACGCTCCCCGGCACTCTAGGGGTTAAACACCTTTCCGGTTTCTCTTAACCACCAGGACTCCTGACAGTTCCCATTCTGCTCTAAAGCACTGGTTGTACCAGTAAATCTATGTTTTGTTTCATTGTGCTGAAGGAGTGAGAATGCAGCATTTAAATTTCGTTTTGTTAACCCTCTGTGACAGTGGTTCTCAACCTTCTGGCCCTTTAAATACAGTTCCTCATGTTGTGACCCAACCATAAAATTATTTTCGTTGCTACTTCATAACTGTAATGTTGCTACTGTTATGAATCTTCATGTAAATATCCAATATGCAGGATAGTCTTAGGTGACCCCTGTGAAAGGGTCATTCGACCGCCAAAGGGGTCGTGACCCACAGGTTGAGAACCGCTGCTCTGTGAGGAAATCTCCATTGAGGAAAGGGAATTTGGAAGAGAAACTTTAAATCTTCTTTAAAAACAGCCAATTCAGAACTCTCAGAAAGAATTGCAAGTAAATAGATTTGGACTGAAGGTACTCAGAATATTCCTCTTCTCGTTCTCATCCCCTCCCAGCACAGTGACAGTTTGTAAAGGCAGGGAGATGGGAGTTTGAGAAGATTGGTTGTGGAAAGCAGAATTGAGTCCCTGAGATTTAGTACTTAGTACATTAAGTGGAGCAAGAGGTACTAACAAATTACTTAATATCTGTATTAAACCAGTTAATAGGCTCTAAGTTAGTGGTTCTCAGAATTTAGTAAGCCTAAGAATCTCTTGGAGAGTTGTAAAAAACAGGTTGGTAACTGCAGCCTCAGGCTCAGATTGTAGAACACAGGAATCAGTAACCCTGGAAACCCAGCTATTTACTGAAGCAGTGGTCTGAGCACCAGACTTGGGAAAAACTGCTCTAAGTGGTAGAAAGACAGGTCAGTAATTAAAAATAGGAGAATGTGATTATTTTGTCAAAACATGATAATCCTAAAAACTTGATTTTTGCATATGGAAATATTTCTGCCTTTGACTACTGCAGTAATCTAGGCACCCCAGAATGCCTGCTGGCCGCTACTTGGTATGTGTAAAATGTGTAGTTTAAAAAACCGTTTAAGCAGTGGAAATACTTATATTTAAACTGCTTTATATTTAAACTAGAGGCCTGGTTCACAAGATTTGTGTACTGGGGGGGGGGGGGGGAGGGGGCTGTCCCTCAGCCTGGCCTGCGCCTCTTGCAGTCCGGGACCCCTCAGGGGATGTCCGCCTAAGCTGGCAGTCAGACATCCCTCTCGCAGTCTTGGGACCCCCTCACTCCTTACTGCCCATCTGCAGCGGAGGCGGGAGAGGCTCCTGCCACTGCACTTGCCAGCCGTGAGCCTGGCTTCTGGCTCAGCAGTACTCCCACTGTGGAGCTCCTGCGTTGAGTGTCTGCCCCCTGATGGTCAGTGTGCATCATAGTGACCAGTTGTTCTGCCATTCGGTTGATTTGCATATTATGCTTTTATTATATAGGACTAGTGGCCTGGTGCACGGATTCGTGCACATTGAAAGGAAATTAATTAGAAGGTTTCGGGTGGGGCGGGACTGGGCGAGAAGGGCTGGATAAGCCCTGGAGCCAACCTCCCATGGTCCCTCCTTGGCGTCTGTGGAGTGAGCCGGGTCCCTCCGAGAGGTGGGGTCCCTCAGCCTGGCCTGTGGGGATAGGGCGGAACTGGCTCTCTGACATCCGCCAAGGGGTCCCAGAGTGCGAGAGGGCACTCTGCAAAGTTGCTGTCGCACAGGGTGTGAGCGCAAATTCAAGTGTGCAGTAAACCAGATTTGGGGCCCTCAGTGCCTAGCAACAACATAACCCACAGCTGAAGGTGGAATCACGTGGCCCCGTGAGGAATTGGGCTCCCTCCTCTCTGGTTTCAGGGTGTGTCACCCGAGAACTGCTGCTGCCAAGTCACTGCAGCTTGGCAGCTAGTGCATTGAGCATTTGCCCCCTGGTGGTCAGTGCACATCATAGCAACCAGTTGGACGGTGGGAAGGACACTTAGCATATTAGCCTTTTTATACACACACACACACACACACACACACACACACTAGAGGCCTGGTGCATGAATTTATGCATGGGTGGGGTCCCTCCCGGTGGCCTGCGGGAATCGGGCTCCAGCCTCGAAGCCCTAGCTCTTGCCCCCAGACTTGCAGCCTTGCCTGGCACCCCGCCTTGGCCTGGCGCCATCCTCACCTGCTCCACCATCCCGCCCTGCGGGGTGATCAATCAGGACCAGGCCCTCCACCCGGCTCCCTGGGCACCTGGGAGCCAGGTGGCAGCCCCGCCCCCCGCCTATGGTCGCAGTCTGTGGGGTAATTGATGGGGCAATCTGGCCCCTGCTCGCACCCACCTTGGCCTGGCGCCGCCTGCTCTCCTCCACCATCCTGCCACCGTCCTGCTCTTATTGGGCCGGCAGCCTTTCACTGCCAGCGCTGCGTCGCCAATGCCTGCCATGTTTCGTGCCGCCCCCTGGTGGTCAGCACACGTCATAGCGAGCAGTTGAACTCCCGGTCAAACAATTAGGCTTTTATTTATATAGATGAACCACTCCAGACATTTCTATGCAGGATTCACTAACATCTATCTAAGTCTCAGTAATGTTTCTGAACTATGGATTCAAGGGTGCAGGGGAGGGGGGGCTTTCCATCTCTGTTTAATCTCATCCTATGTGGATTTTGAGCTGAGGTAGTACTTTAATTAAACCCATTATACAGATGAGGAAACAGGCCCAGAGAGGTTCAGTGATTTGCCCAAGGTGATGCAGCTATGTAAATGGTGGTGGGAGCGAGAATTCAGGTCAAGGTTGGTCTTAACCACTGTACTCTCATGAGTGCTAGAAATTTTTTTTTTTTTTTTTCAATTTGATTTTTATTTTTATTTTTTTTTATTTTTTTTAAATCTTTATTGTTCAGATTATTACATTTGTTCCTCTTTTTTCCCCCCATAACTCCCCTCCTTCCAGCTCCCACCCTACCCTCCACCCTCACTCCCCACCCACTGAGTTCATCCATAGGTGCATGATTTTTGTCCAGTCTCTTCCCGAATCTCCCATTCCCCTTTCCCCCCCAAGAATAGTCAGTCCATTCCCTTTCTATGTCCCTGATTCATTATAGTCACCAGTTCATTCTGTACATCAGGTTATTTATTCACTTGATTCTTAGATTCATTTGTTGATAGATGCATATTTGTTGTTCATAATTTGTATCTTTACCTTTTTCTTCTTCCTCTTCTTAAAGGATACCTTTCAGCATTTCATATAATACTGGTTTGGCGGTGATGAACTCCTTTAGTTTTTCCTTATCTGTGAAGCTCTTTATCTGACCTTCAATTCTGAATGATAGCTTTGCTGGATAAAGTAATCTTGGTTGTAGGTTCTTGGTATTCAGCACTTTGAATATTTCTTGCCATTCCCTTCTGGCCTGCAAAGTTTCTGTTGAGAAATCAGCTGACAGTCGTATGGGTATTCCCTTGTAGGTAATTGAGCCTCTTTCTCTTGCTGCTTTTAAGATTTTCTCTTTGTCTTTTGCTCTTGGCATTTTAATGATGATGTGTCTTGGTGTGGTCCTCTTTGGATTCCTTTTGTTTGGGGTTCTCTTCGCTTCTTGGACCTGTAAGTCCATTTCTTTCACTAGGTGGGGGAAGTTTTCTGCCATTATTTCTTGAAATAGGTTTTCAATATCTTGCTGTCTCTCATCTTCTGGGACTCCAATGACTCTGATATTAGTCCGCTTAAAGCTGTCCCAGAGGCTCCTTACACTATCTTCACACTTTCGGATTCTTTTTTCATTATGCTTTTCCAATTGGTTGTTTTTTGTCGAATCTTTGGTTTGATTCTTGCACTCCTCTGGTCTGCTATTGGGTATAATATTCTTTATTTCAGTCCGTGTATGCTTACTTTCTAATTTCTTTATCGTAGCATCGAGGGTCTCATTAGTTTTCGTGAGGCTCTGCACAAATTTATGGCAAGCCCTCAAAATTGCGATTATTAGCTCCATATCCTCCATTTCTGTCATGTTTTTTTGTCTCCGCATCTTTTATGCTTACTTGGTGCACCCCCTTGTGGTCTCTGTGCGCAGTCTTGTTCTAGCGAAGCCTTAATTGTTGTAGTTAACACTAGAGGGATTTGACCATCAGGCCGACTGGCGGTGGAAATCAGCTGTGGGAAAACTTCAGTCCTCGTCGGCAAATGGTTGTGCGCAGGGTTTGGGCGGGGCGGGCTCAACAGGGCGGGGGGGAGGGAGCAGCTATGGCCGCTCTCAGTCCGTCCCCAGGGGCTCTGCCTCTCTGTCCCAGCAATCGCTGCAAACCTCGGAGGGGCCGTAGCCAGACAGTCCCGCTTCTCCCGTTTGAGTCTGGGTCCCTAGAGACTCGCCCGGATCTGTAGCCCAGAGTCTGAGACTCACTCCTGATCGAAAACGACAATCGCGCCCTCAGCCGCCAGCCCGCTTTGCGCGCGCACCCTCACCACCGCACCGCCGTACCTTTAAATTTTCCACACTGCGCCTCCGCTGAGCGTCGGAATGCTGTTGTTTTTGCTTCTAGTTGAAGAGACTCTCCTCAGCCAGCCTTCCCGTGGTTCTGGTTGATGTCCGCTCCGACTTTTAGTTGTATTTTTGAAGTGGTTGTCCACGGCGGCAGTCTCCGGTGTTTTACCTATGCCGCCATCTTCGATTCTCCTCAGTGCTAGAAATTTAAAAAAAAAATATATATATATTTTATTGATTTTTAACAGAGAGGAAGGGGGAGGGATAGAGAGTTAGAAACATCAATCAGCTGCTTCCTGCACACCCCAAACTGGGGATGTGCCCGCAACCAAGGTACATGCCCTTGACCGAAATCAAACCTGGGACCTTTCAGTCCGCAGGCCGACGCTCTGTCCACTGAGCCAAACCAGTTAGGGCAAGTGCTAGAAATTTGACAAACTTTGAGGAGTGCTTTCAGAGCCACTGGAGAGTGTAAATTTAAGTAGTTGAAAAATATGTAATTTCTGGTGTATCATAAACATTGATATTTAAATATAAAACTATTATATTCTGGCCCAGTGTGGCACAGTTGATTGGAGGGTCATCCTATATACACCAAAAGGTGGTGGGTTCAATTTCTGGTCAGGGCACATATGTAGGTTGCAGGTTCCTTCCCCAGTTGGGGATGTGTGAGAGGCAACCGATGGATGTTTCTCTCAAAATCAATAATAAAAAAGCTATTATATCTAATGTATGCAGTGGAATGTAATACCATGAGTTGATGTTTACTATGATCCAATTAAACAAATAAATGATTCAGATTTAACATTGATCTTTTTTCTCCCTGGAAACCTGTATTTGTTAAATTTCCACCACAAAAACATGACCCTAATAAATTTTTATGCTTGAAGGCCTTATTGTTTATCTTTATCTCTTTGCAACATACTTGTGTGTAAGTTGAAATGTTAAATTTTAGTTTGCCATGACCATAAGACACCACGTTCATGTTTATTTTATATTAAAATTGTTCTATAATGAATGCACTCTTGAACCATACAGCAAATCATTTGTTGATGTTGGGATAAAATTTTATTGGAAACCCCCCTTTTAAGAAAAAAAAAATTAAATATATTCTTATTGATTTCAGAGAGGAAGGGAGAGATAGAAACATCGATGAGAATCTTCAATCAGCTGCCTCCTGCACGCCTTCCATTGGGGATCAAGCCTGCAACCTGGGCATGCACCCCCGACTGGAATCAAACCAGCCAGGGCTAAAAAAAATATTTTCATTGATTTTAGAGAGGAAGGGAGAAGGAGAGAAACATCAATGATGAGAATAATTGATTGGTTGCCTCCTGCACACCCCTACTGGGGATTGAGCCCACAACCCAGGCATGTGCCCTTGACCCCTTGACTGGAATTGAAGCCGGGACCCTTCAATCCACAGGCCGATGCCCTATCCACTGAGTCGAACTTGGCTAGGGTGGAAACTCCTCTCTTACTAGGTGGGGATATCATGGTCTCAGTTAAAGGAGGCTTCGTTGACCAGTATTTCAAATTGTCCTGTTTGGCTTCCCAAAGGTTTTTACAGGTTAAATATAATTAAAGGTTTTTAAATATAGTGGACACCAAACTCGGATTCAAGCTGGGTGAGCGATGCCTTCTGTACAGTTTTGATGGGAAGACTGATTGCAGGTGTGTGCCTGCACACAGCAGTTTTATGGAGGTGCTTTTGTGGAACTTGATCTAGAAAGCAGTTACTGAACTATCCATGGCCATGTGCTCCTTGGAACATCTTTGATGCCCTTGGGGTATAAATACCTCAGAAGACTGCTACTTGGGAACTCTTGCCAAGTGCTGCAAAAGACACCAGGATGGTCACCTTCGCACAGGCACAGCAAATGGAGTCATCGGTAGGTGTATAGATGTCTGTTCTCTTGGTAGAATGCTATATAGTTAAACAAGATGCAAAATGACAGTGTCCCAATTTTAAACAATAATCCTTTTCATCAATATGTATACAATATAAGAAAAAGGACATTTAAATTCACTGGGGTGGAACAGCAGTGGGACAGTTATGCATAAAAAGGCAAATGAAGATAAAGACTTTGTTTTTAAAAGTTTTTATTGATTTTTAGAGGGGAGAAGGATACAGAGATAGAAACATTGATGAGAGAAACATTGATTGGCTGCCTCCTGCATGCCCCACACTGGGGATTGAGCCTGCCACCTGGGCATGTGCTTTGATCAGGAATTGAACTGTGACTTCCTGTTCACAGGTTGATGCTCAATCACAGAGCCACACCGGCTGCACTGCCTGTCTTATTTTATACTAGAGGTCTGGTGCACGAATTCGTGCATGGGCGGGGTCCCTCGGCCAGGCCAGCGATCAGGGCCGATTGGCACCAGCTGGGAGTGGGGGTGTGGGGAGGGGACACAGGAGGTTGGCTGGCTGTGGGAGCACACTGACCTTCGGGGTAGCTCCTGCATTGAGCATCTGTCCCCTGGTGGTCAGTGCGCATCATAGCTACTCTCCAGTTGTCCGGTCATCTGGTTGTAATGGTCGCTTAGGCCTTTATATATATATATAAAAAAGCCTAAGCGACCATTACAACCAAACAACCACAACAACCAGAACAACCTGTCAACCCATCGCCATGATGCACACTGACCACCAGGGGGCAGACGCCCAACACAGGAGCTGCCCCCTGGTGGTTAGTGTGCTCCCGCAGCCGGCAAACCTCCTGCAATCCCTTCCCCCACCCCTCCCCTCATCTGGGAGGCCCTGTCTGGCAGGTCCTGGCCAGCCCGGGCCCCATTGGGGCTGGGTGAGATGGCCCCAATAGGCCCTGATAGCCGGCCAGGCCTAAGGACCCCATCCGTGCATGAATTTTGTGTACTGGGCCTCTGGTATATAGATAACATTCCTGAGTTCCTGCATGGTTTCCTAGCCAAGGCCATGATTGGGATTCCTGGGGATAGATTAGTAGCAGTGTCCAAAATCTAAGCCTTAGGCTTTAATGAGTATCTTTGCTTAGATTTCCTAGATGCTAAGCGTATCCAAAGTTCTTTAAATTAAAATCGACATTTTTCTTTCAAGTGATCAGTGTTAACAGTCCCAAACATTAGGTTCTTCATAAGTTTTATTCAAGCAGCAATACATTTAGGAACAGAAGATGATAACTTCTTGATTAAAAAAATTAAATACTTATTAAATAAAGGAGACTTCCCCCCAACCGTGAACATTTATTTTTGATTGTAGAGCTTGAATTATGTCTTGCAATAACACTTTTCCTTTGGTCATCACTTGGTTATAAAAATACTCGTCCCAACTCAAACATTACCTTAGGGTGAAAAAACGAGAGTTAATTTCATGGCAAATTACTGGTACTAGCTAAGATGACTCTTCCAAGGTGGTGATTAATGAAGAATTCTGAAGAAAGAGTAAATACGTGTCTTTCCCATGTGGCAGATCAGCTCTGCGGGTCAGGCACTTGCTCTGGGCTTTACATTGTACATTTATAGCCAGAACTTTCTCTAAATGCCATATTTTAAAATGTAGTACTTTTTAAAAAATCAGACTGCATTTATAAACTATTACCATAGCCACCTGAAACTTAACCTCACTTCCAAATAGACTTAGTAATTGGAGCAAAGTCATGTTCTTTCTCCCTAGCATTTTCTATGCCAACTTTTCATGTTCATGAAAAGGTGACTTACCTCTATGGTGATGAGGATGACGATCATCCACTCCAGGCGGAGTGCCCTCTTCTCTGTCAGGTGATTCCGCATTAGATCTGTCAGCTCCATGCAGTGCTGAAGTTTTTCATTCATAACCTGCATTAGAAAAATAGTAAAAAAATTAAAAATAGGGACATAAAAAGTATCCTGTACTTCAACACATTTAATTCAGCAAATAAGTAACATGGTCACATGCTTCAAAATAGTACAGGTTTGAAATAGGTATACAATGGGGCCTTGACTTACGAGTGTCCCGACTAACGAGTTTTTCGACATACGAGCCGGCTCTCGGCCGATTTTTTGCTTTGAGTTGCAAGCTAAAATTTGGGTTACGAGCCAGCTTCAGATACCCCACCGCTAGTCGGCGCAGCGAACGTCACAGTGAACGCCACAACATCAGCCCAGCATCACGTGTCTCACTCGTTCACTTTAAGATTTGACATACGAGTAATCTGAGTTACGAGTTCCGTCACGGAACGAATTAAACTTGTAAGTCAAGGCCCTATTGTACAGTGAAAAAGCATCCTTTCAATTCTCTCTCCTCAGTTCTCTTCCTGAAGGCAACCTGTCAATATTCCCTGTCTCATGCATCCGTCTAGAGCAGTGGTTCTCAACCTTGGCTGCACATCAGAATCACCTGGGAATCTTTTTAAAATCCTGATTTTTGTGCCTCATCCTCTGGAAATTGTTTCTTTGTTACTAATGTGGCCCCACCTCATAACAAAGAAACAGAATTTCCAGAGGATGAGGCCCAGAAACCAGGATTTTAAAAAGATTCCCAGGTGATTCTAATGTGCAGCCAAGGTTGAGAACCACTGATCTAGAGATATTTTGTATGTACAGATTGAACTGCAAGAAGTACTTTGCATACTGAAGCTCTTATTGGTTGGGTTTTGATGGAAGATCTAAATATAAATTAGTTTCCGAGTCCTAGTTTTTTGGTGGCTGCCCGTGGATTTTAGCAGTTATGAAAGGCAAACGTGAAACATGGTTCATTCAGCATGGCCTTAAGATAAGAGAAACAATGATTAACCTACCTTATACTACAATTCACTGTCAAATCCCACAAACACTAACACGACCTGCTGCACACTCACCACTAGATGGTACTGCTTTTAGCGCTGAACTGCAGAGGTTCTGCCCGCTGATGCCTTCCTCAGGTTGGTTGAGGGGGTTCATGGGATACAGAATCTTTGAATTTGAGACTTGAATGTGACCACTGGCAAGTTATGCCTCCTAAATCTCTCTGTAGCTCACTTTCTTTTGGAAACTGTCAAGTCTGGAAACATTTTAAAAAATAGTTTGATTCCCCTTGATTACTTATGGGGTGTGCTGAAGATGCAGGTTTGGTCAGTGGAGATTAGAAACAAGTTACAGATGAATGTTCGGGGTTTGACTGAAATGTGTTATGTGCTGTATAATAATAAAAGTGTAATATGCTAATTAGACTGGCTGTCCTTCCTTCTGGACACAGCTGCAGTGGGCGGGGCTGAGGCAGAGGCCCCTAGCCGCGGTGGTGGGCAGTGGCCGGGGCCAAGGTCCTTGCATGAATTTCGTACATTGGGCCTCTGGTAAAACCATAATATGGTGCACTAACATAAACAGCCTTACTAATGAGCCCGGGCACATGGAACCACACTGGTAGCATGTTTCCAGACATTATGGTCACTTTGTCGTTTCTCTTATGTATAAATGCACAGGACAATGCTTTTCTTTTTTCCTTCCTCCCTCCCTTCCTTCCTCTTCCTAGTTTTGCTGGCTGCTTGGTCTTGGTTTATATCATGCAGCTCATCCAAGCTTACTTCTCTCTTCAAAATACTGACCCAACTCTCCATTTTCTTTCAACTTTGACTAAGGAACCTACATTTTCTTCCTCTACCTCCTCATCCTCCAACTTATTCCTTAAGCTTTAGAAATTGTATATATTACCACCACTCCCCTGAAACTTCCAAGCCCCTAATACGAAATCTAACAACTTTTGGTTAGATTCTAAGCCTCAGTTGACTCAAGCATTTGACCACACTTTGAAATGGATGTTTCCCTTGCTTTCCCTTCCCTAAGAACTAAGGTCTACCTCTGACCGCCATTCTTTTTCTGAGTCTTCTTTACCTCATCTTGCCTTTGAGTGACATTTCCCAAAGGCCTGATCGTGTCCTTGTCCTCCAGCTCTCTACTCTTACGTGATCTGACCTATTCTGGTTTGTGCAGATACTTCCTAAACGTCAGTCATTTCTGTCCTACATCACTACTTCTGTGATACATGTGCCAAGTGTACTATTAAATTCCACAAGACTGTACATAGAAATGTTTATTTAAAAACCAGTACCATCAATGGAAAACCAGTGCTACAGGAAATAGTACTTGCTGTCTACACAAAACTGAGTCTGACACCTGTTAAGACAGGATATGAGCATCCAATAGAGGACCACTCAAGACCCACTAACACCAAACAAAGCCTTTCTCCTCGACAGTAAGTGGAAGTGTTACTTGCTTCAGTGTTATCTCAGGGTCCATGTGTCACCTACGTTAATTTGTTGTACAAGTGTATGTATTACCCATTTTGGGAAAGACTAATAGAAATTACTATTTTATTTTTTCTTAAATTTCTCTTTTTTATTGAATTTATTTGGGTGCCACTGGTTAGAACTACTATTTTCTTTTTAAAAAAATATATTTTTATTGATTTCAGAGCAGAAAGGAGAGGGAGAAAGAGATAGAAACATCAATGATGAGAGAATCATTGATAGGCTGCCTCCTGCACACCCCCTACTGGGGATGGAGCCTGCAAAACCTGGGCCCATGCCCTTGATTGGAATTGAACCTGGGACCTTTCAGTCCGCAGGCCGACACTCTATCTACTGAGCCAAACGGGCCAGGGCAGAACCATTTTCTGATAACTCTCAGATATAAATGCTTATTCCTGATTTCTCTGAATTTCTGACTGCCTATAAAACATCTTTTGGGTTTCCTACCAGCACCTCAAAATTTAGCATTTCTCAAACTCACATTGACCTACTGTTCAAGGCTACCCTCTTGTGTTCCCTATCTCAAATCAGGTCACTATCTTCTCAGTTACCCAGGACAGAAACCTTTAATCTTTAATCCCCACTCCCTACAGTTATCTGGGGCTCTAAGAGGCGCCAATCTGTCCTGCATACCATGTCTTAATACTGGTAGACCTCCAGGGGGTTTCCTTTCTGTTACAGTGGTTTCAACTTATCATTCCAAACAGGTTAGATCATGTCAGTCCCCTGCTCAAGACTTTAAACCTCTACCATTGCCTTCATAACATCAAACAATTTTGGATCATTTAGTCCAATCACACTTTAGATGATGGCTTTCCCCTTCAACCTTGAAGGCACAGCCTTTGTGACACCTCTCCAACCTTCTTCCCCTCGGTGCTCCGATGGCACTTCATTCTGCCTCAGAGTTATGTTGTCTGCCCAGCGCCCTTCCCTCCTGCCCCCCTTCTTTCAGGGAGTTACCATATGATGCTGATAATGGTATCAATAGCCACCTGAAACCCTCCCGAGGAGCCAGAGGGTAGACGGGGTAGGTACAGACCCGGGCTCAGACTCATGTCCCGATCCTTTGAAGTTGCCAGGCAGAGTGAAATGTCAGTCTGGATATCCCCTCTCCCCACACCCCATTGTCCCATCTCATAGAGAATGCCGCTGAGAAGGAAAGAATGAGGCCAAACTGGTACAGAGTCTGCTGAGGAGGGAAGCAGTCCTGACGACCGACCTGTTTGGGTCTGTGCAGCAGACAGTCCCCGTTCCAAACTCAGCCCTGCTCTGTTGTGTGAGCTGGTACAGCTTATCTTAAATTTACATTCTCACCTCCTCCTCCCCACCTCTCTGTTTTCCCATTTTTCTACCCAGCGTTCACAGACAAACATCAGTCATCCTTACTCTTTCCTCTCCCTGGCCTTCCATGACCAAGTACTTGATTTGCTTAGAGGATTTTCTAAGAATGCATCTCTATTCCCGCCGTCACTATTACAGTTCCAGACCCCATGAAAATTGTTTGAAACTTGATGAGAACTTCCTTATGGGCCACTAGACCTCCAAACTCTCACCAATCTTATCTAGTCTGCAGAGCAAAGATCAGAATATGCTTTTACACAAAGAGTTGAAAATTATAGACAGGAAAGGGGAAAGGGGAAATCTAGAGATCTGAACAGAAGTCAAATATTTCTCCAAAAGCAATTAAATACAGTTTCCTGAAGTTTGTCTTCACATAGTTATGCAAATTATAGGCAACACTGTCTCCTGTAATAGTGCAAATACATACCTTAACTCTACGAGTGATGCTTAGGAACTGACAAGTTTTATCGTAAAGTTCTTCCAGGTTTTCTCTGTCCCAATAGAAATCCGGAGTGATCAAGAAGTCTGAACTCAAGTTTATACGGTGTCTTAAAAAAAAGGAAAATCATAACTTTTTATTTTCTATCTTGAATTAAAAATCATGGTCTCTATTATTTTTTATACATGGTGCTTTATTGACAATTGCTGATCTTTGTAATATTTCTGAGAAACAAATAAATTTAAAAGAATTTTAAAAATCGCAAACTAATTCAATCTTTACTATTAGTATTATTTATGAAGTAATTTGAAAACAAAATGAAACTTTGTTTCTACTTTTTTTTTATTAAAAAGTTTTACAGTATACCCAAACATATTTTTTTTTGTGCGGATAGGAATTAACATGGCTCAAAAGTAAAAAAGAAAAAGGTAAAGATCGACCACTCTTACTCCTCTTCTTATTACCAACTTCCCCTCTCTCCTATCCCCTAGCCCCTACAGGTAAACACTGTTAGCTTCCCCTGTAGCTTTCCAGTGTATGTGTGTGTGAGAGACATTATCTCTTTCGTAATTTCTGTCTATTTTTACTTAAGAGAAGTAAGCTTACTTTTAAATGAAACCTAAGTCGTAGAAGTAACATATAAATAGCTCACTATAAAAAAGGAAAAACCTAGAGAAGAATTCAGAGAAAAAAAGTGGTTAAGGCCTCTTAACCCAACATACAACTCAAATACTTCAGGCCCTGCAAACATGTTGCTGTGTCCTTCCAGACCTTTTCTGTGCATACACGCATGCATGTGTGCACATGTACTAGTATGTGTGGTATGTACACATATCAAGATGAATATGGGTATTTATTTTTGTTGGTCTACACAAAGGCAATCATACCGTATATAATTTGTGCATGTTTTTATCACAGACTGACTGACTACATTCCTTTTAATAACAAATGAGCACTTTTATTACAAAGAGAAGAAAACTTTGGATAAGAACAGCAGGACTCTACAGAAACTATTCACAAACCTAAGCATATTTATTCCTAACTTCTGAGTTGTGATACGATAACTGGCTATATCAAATTCTGCTTGCATTCCCAAGACAAGAGGAGGGGCTCTCTCTACCCCACCTCTTACAGAACTCAAGGCTTAGATCTGCTGTGGGTGCTCCTGGTGGATGCACCCTGAGTTAGGGTCCCTGAGCTATGAGAAATGCGTAGATGATGAAACAGGGACCACCGCTCTCCAGGCCGAGTATCTAAAGAGAATGTGGAAAACAATCTCAGGTCAACTGCTTACAATGAACTCTAGTCTCATCCCATACACTGGAGGGGATGAGACACTGAACAAGGCGGCCTATTGAAAACAACTCCCAAGAATCAAGATTTCCCTTCCATAAAACGACAATAACAAATTGGGACTTTTTCACACACTTACTTAAAATGATGCATTACTATGTTTCATCAATTTTAAGACAGTTCTTCCCAATTTAATATCTCTGAAAATGGAAGGCATCTTTAAAATTGGTATGTTATCTTGAAATGGCCCCCGTGAGGTAGGGACGACCCCGGTCAGGTCGAAATGGCCCCGGTGTGGTAGGGACGACCCCGGTCAGGTTGAAACAGCCCTGGTGTGGTAGGGACAACCCCGGTCAGGTTGAAACAGCCCCGGTGTGGTAGGGACAACCCCGGTGAGGTTGAAACGGCCCCCGTGAGGTAGGGACGACCCCGGTGAGGTTGAAACGGCCCCCGTGAGGTAGGGACGACCCCGGTCAGGTCGAAACGGCCCCGGTGTGGTAGGGACAACCCCGGTCAGGTTGAAACGGCCCCGGTGTGGTAGGGACGACCCCAGTGAGGTTGGAACAGCCCCCGTGAGGTAGGGACGACCCTGGTCAGGTCGAAACGGCCCCGGTGTGGTAGGGACAACCCTGGTCAGGTTGAAACAGCCCCGGTGTGGTAGGGACAACCCCGGTGAGGTTGAAACGGCCCCCATGAGGTAGGGACGACCCTGGTCAGGTCGAAACGGCCCCGGTGTGGTAGGGACAACCCCGGTCAGGTTGAAACGGCCCCGGTGTGGTAGGGACGACCCCGGTGAGGTTGAAACGGCCCCCGTGAGGTAGGGACGACCCCGGTGAGGTTGAAACGGCCCCCGTGAAGTAGGGACGACCCCGGTGAGGTTGAAACGGCCCCCGTGAGGTAGGGACGGCCCCGGTGAGGTTGAAACGGCCCTGGTGAGGCTCAGACGGCCCTGGTGAGGTTGAGACTACTCCAGTGAGGTTGGGACAAATAAAGGGGACCAGTATGGACTGATGAACAGGGGTAGATACAGAAGCAGAGCAACATTGAACAGAATGTTAAACTACAGTGGGAAGCCTGGGGAGGGTTGGGGGGGGGGGTTAAGAGACCAACTGAAGGACTTATATGCATGCATATAAGATTAACCAATGGACACAAGACACGAGGCGGGGGGGGCGGGGGGTAGGGGCCGGGGGAATGTCAAGGGGGGGAAAAAAGGAGACATATGTAATACTCTTTGTAATACTTTAAGAAATAAAAATTATTAATAAAATAAAATAAAAGAAAATAAAAAAAAATAAAATGTAAAAAAAAATAAATAAATAAAATAAAACTGGTATGTTATCTTATAGGTGGCAGCTGTGACTTAAATGTCAATGCCTTGAACAATTTATTTCCCTTATGCTTTCCTTTTTATGTATGACCGAGAGAGAATGTGACAGAATTTACACCCAAATAAAATTAAAAGAGCTATTTCAGCAAGTGCAAGATCGAAGCTCTGTGATAAAAAAGCACTGTATCACAGCCCTGCTGGCCTGGCTCAGGAGCTGAGCATCAAGCTATGAACCAGGACGTCACTTTACGATTCCTGATCAGGCAACATGCCCTGGTTGCAGGCTCAATCCCCAGTGTGGGGCGTGCAGAAGGCATCCAATCAATGATTCTCTCTGAACATTGATGTTTCTCTCTCTCCTCCCTTCCTCTCTGAAATCAATAAAAATATATATTTTTAAAAAAGCACAGTATCATAGTTTTAAGTGGCAGCACCATCCCTCTCCTGGGGCATCTTATTTGTCTATCAATGAAATGTGGTATGTAGCTTGTTTGGAGCAATTAGATCTATTTAGCATTCTGATGCAGTGACGTATTTTTACTGAGAATTCCCATTATCCAAATGCTAGAAGGTATCTTGCTACCTTCAAAGAACATCACCTATGCTCTCATGTAGGTTTAATGTAGATTAACTCTGACCTCTTTTGCACATGTAGACTTTCTTCAGTTCAGTCCTAATACAGCCCACTGCTTCTCATGGGTAAGAATTCTCCATGCTTATAAAGAACGAAATGAAAACAGCTCCAAGTCCCATAAAGGTGCAAATGTTGACTCTTTACTGTAGAACTACAGGAATGTCTTCTTGAGATCATTAAATACATGAAATATTTATTGGGAACATTTTACCTGAGGGCAAAGAGTTCACCCATTTTCTGCATAACTTCTTCGTGAGATAGTTTCACTTTCCTCCCAGTTTTTAAAGCCTATTTGGGAGGGAAAAAGAAAACATACATACTTACACATATATCTGCATAAGTAAGAGGACCATAAAGCAAATTCTGAAGCATTATCCAACGTAAACGACATCTCTTGGATGACTTTCCCAATCATGTCACTCTAATAAAAAATACTTAATCTTATTAGGTAGAAATTTTATATTCCCCTTTTCATTTCCTTTCTTACCAGCATTTTCTATATTGTACGTTTCTAATCTTATTAAAAATTCAAGACCTCTGCCCTGACTGGTGTTTCTCAGTGGTTAGAGGATCGGCTCAAGCACCAAAAGGTCAAGGGTTCAATTCCTGATCAATACCTGGGTTTCGGGATCCCTCCCCGCCCCAGGGGCATAGTTGGGGTGCAAGTAGCGGGCAACCATTCAATGTGTCTCTCTCACATCAGTGTTTCTCTCTCCCCCCTCCTTTCCTTCCACTCTGAAAAGCAATGGAAAAATATCCTGTGAGGATTAATACAAAAAAAATTCAGGACCTCTTATCCCAAGTATAATTATTCTTTCACGGTAAAAAGATTAATTAAAGCAAGCCTGATTTTTAATGTATTTTTAAGTTTTGATATAACTTTATATGCATTTTTCATGCCACTATTTTTTTTCACAATTTAGCAAAATACCTTTTTTAGTCAAGAAAAGTGGTCATAACTTCCTTCCTTAGAGAGAGGAAGCACTTCACTTTATTTTTCTTTAATGCAGTTACATTAAGAATACTGCAACATCAGAGGAAAGTAATTTGAATTTTACACTTGAAAAGTAAAAACAGCCCGGCTGGTATGTGTCAGTGGTTGAGTGTCAACCCATGAGCCAGGAGGTCACGGTTTGATTTCTGGTCAGGGCACATGCCCGGGTTGCAGGCTTGATCCCAGAGTGGGGCGTGTAGGAGGCAGCAGATCAATGATTCTCATTGATGTTTCTATCTCTGTCTCCCTCTCCCTTCCTCTCTCTGAAATCAGTAAGAAAAGAAAAAGGAAATTAAAAATAAAACAAATATGAAGTTTCTTATTCATCATTTTATATGTAAGTGGGATTCTTTTTTTTCTTAAAGTATAGCTTTCCTAATGTTTATTATTATTTTATTGTACTCCTAAATATATGGGTATAGTGGAAAATTTGCATTTTTCCCAAAGAGAAATCAATCCTTGAAAGCAAGCATAAAATTGGTATAATTACCTCTGGAATTGACTGAATAGATTCCACAAATTGATCCAGTGATGCTTCCCAAATAGCCAGTTTCACTGGGGAAAAATTTCACAATGGATCATTTCTTTATCATCACCTTCACATTTATACAGCATGCAGAAGGGCACAGTACCTTTTCTGCCACGTCAACAATACTCTAAGACAGTGATCGCCAACCGGTGGTCCACAGACCACTGGTGGTCCCTGAGGTCCCAAAGGTTGGCGAATGCTGCTCTAAGATGCAAATCTGCTAACAACTTGAAAGTGAAATTTAAGAACAGTTAATCATCATAAGGGACAGCACTAAAGTGGCAAAAGATAGAAGAAATGAAGTTGATTTCCAAGCCCTTGCTGGCAGTTCAAAGCTATATTTAATAGAATTTCTGATTTTCTAAGATTGTAGCTTGAAAACCAGAGAGAATGAGCTACATCCTGGGACAAAGGGCGGCTGCATAGGTGGAACAGGGACAGGCTTCCCTGCCCCTCAATTCCTTGGGGCTGTGAGTACAGCTCAGAAGTGCCTGGGCCCCCCAGGTGGTGTGGAGAGGCCACAGTGCAGGCTGAGGGCAAACAAATTCTTAAGGAACTTCTCAGTTTCATCAGGTGCATGGACCTTTCAGAAAAACATAGAGCCATGTGACCCTCCCCTTTCTGTGAAAAACAAGTGTATGTTTCTCCAGAAGCCTGTGCCAGTCACACAGGGCAGGGCTTTCCTGCACTAGAGACAAGCTAACAATGATCGCCACACAGAGAGGAGAGGAAAACAGGTAATAACAGCAACATAAAACGTTTTTGGAGGGGGTAAGCTTTATCCATACGATTAATAAGGAACGAGGAGCTTCAGCACAGATATTTATATTCTATTTTCTTTCTCTTGCAGGAAAAAAAGGAATGCTAAAGCTTTGCTGAGTATTCTATAAAAACATGTCCAAATCTTTACTAAATACTTCAACTTCCCTTGAGATGAAAACTATGCAGTGCTTCCTCGGATAAGTAGTATTAACTCACCTGAAAGGCAGAGAGCATTGGAGAAGGCGAATTTCTCTAGGATGGTGTCATCCACATCTAGCTCTGAATTTAACCTGATTTCTCCTCGGTGCAGTTTCGACTGCCCCCTGTGTAGAGGGAAACAAAATGTATCCTGTCCGTCTTAAAAAGCACTTAATTTTTTTCTTTTGAAAAAGTCACCTTAGAATCTTTCTAGAGGTCATTTTGGTAATTTGTATCAAGAGTCTTATAAATGTTCTTATACCCTTTGATTCAAGTAATTCCACGTCTCGAAATTCATTCTAAGAGAATAAAAGATGTGAAGATTTATGTACAAAAAACTTCATGGTCCAATGTTTAATAGTAAAAAATTAAGAAGAAATGAAATGTTCAACAGGAGAATGGTTTGTTTATAGTACCCCACAAAAAAAAGTTATAATGCCTATCTTGGAAGGATATTTAATGGAAAGGAAAAATAATCACAATAAATTGTTAACTGAAAAAAATGTTGAATTAAAAGTATAGACAGTGTAATTTAAAATCACACTGATGTAGTGTGGGTGGGAGGAAGGTGGCAGCTGTGAGAACTAAGGGGTCCTGGCCTGCCGGGAGCCGGTCCATCCTTGCTGCTTGACACAGTCGCTGCAGGAAAGAAACATCTGCACAGCATATGTTTCAATGGGCCTGGCATATATAGCATACTGTTCTTGATATGTTTGCTCCCTTTAGCGCCATGTGTTTTAACCAAGGTCACCTCTCCGAGAAAGGTTGTTTCCCCAGGTGGGGATCTTTCCCTGAGGTTAGGGAGGGGATACAACCCCTTAATTAAGTGCCAGGCGGGTAGTTGAGCTACATAATCTTTACTCCCTGGAATGGAGATAAGAAACGCCCTAACCTTTGTAATAGAAATTGACAGGATTAAAATCGGCTGGTATAAATACGGATGTAACAAGACAATAAACATCAGAACCTCATCAGTTCCTAACCAGAACTCCGACCAGAACTTTGGCTGGAAATCCTGGCTATAGGTCCTGACTAGGCTGCTGATCAACTGAAGGCTGTCTTCGTGTCATTCCTTCTTCGCCGACTCCATCCACACCTTTGGGGACCCCTGGACCCGCTGGGATTGGACCCCAGCACTGGCCGGTGGCTCGGCTGGTTGCAGTGTCAGCCCGTGTATCAACAGGCTGCGGGTTGATATATTCCATCCCGGTAGGGGCACGCACGGAAGGCAAAGGATAGATGTTTCCCTCTTTCTCTCTCCCTTCCTCTCTAAAATAATAATTAAAAACATCCTCAGGCGAGGATTAAACAAACAAAAAACTAAATTGCACATGTAGAGACCTCTGGGAGGGACTGGGGAGATGGGCAAATGGAGGGGATGTGGGAACATAAACATCAGAACCAAGTGGGAGAAGTATAGGGTGAATCTTCCCACCGGATGTGAGATTCGTGAAGGAGCCCAGGCCTCGTCACAGCTGAGGGAGGCAGCAGCCAGGAGTCACAGGCAGGGCCCACAAAACCACCACGCTGCTGGGCTGCTGGCTGGGTGAGGTGGTCTCACTGAATGAAACCAAATCACTGACGCTGGGGCCCAAAGAAATAAGGACCTGACCCCTCCTTAGACTAACAGGTAGTGAGAATGAGCCCGGAGTGTGCGTGTGGGTGGGTGGGGGAGAGTACCTAGGAAGTAGCAGTTCGATCTGGAGGTAGAGGCACAAAAGGGGGTTCATGGTAACTAGAGCCACAAGGCCAAGTGCTTAATAATTACTAATATTCCATCAGCTCCTCATTTTGTGGTGTCTCTTAGGTTCACATCCCACTTTCAACTACCGCGACCATGGGCCCAGGTCCTCACTCCCTGGTCAGGTGCCTTTGGGCAACACAGGAAGCCAGTTAATCGCAATGACAGGGTTTCTGCCAGGATTCAATGAAACGATGCACAAAAAGCACGTAGACCAGTGTTGGCATAGGCAAGGGGTTCGTCTTTCCTGATCACTCCTCACTCGTACCCATCCAGGCTTTCAGTGTCTTCCTAAGGGTCCTGAAGCTCTTCCTGAGTATTCCACCAGACAAGTAACTCCCGGGGAAAAAGACCTTCCAACCTGGTTCCTACTGCCTTCTCTCTACCCCTAACATCTCTTCATTACTCCCACACCTTGCCGAGACAGCCCATACATCCCCCCTGGGAAAGTATGTCAGGACCCCATTTCTACAAGTGGTCCTTTTAGATCACTCCCTCATTACATCCTGTTAATGCCAAAAATGTATCAATATGGAAAATGGACTCAAGAGAAAAACTACTAGAATAATCTGAGGGGTTCGTTCTGATGAAGGCATACTATTTTACTGATTTAGGCTGCTTACCATTTTGGGGTTAGGCTATCTGTTTGTTTTGATTTATGAGTAGCCCAAGAAGGTAAAAAAAGTAGTATTTATTATGCAGGGGTGGGCAAAAGTAGGTTTACTTGTTGTGAGTACACAGAACAGAGTTTGTTCTTATATTACTAATTATTGTATTATTTTCCATACCAACAACTGTAGACCTACCTTTGCCCACCCTGTATTTTTCAGCTTTGCATTTGTACCAACAACTGTTTTCTTAACACTAGTCTACGAATTCATCTATCGTTTATCTCGGCTGCTTTTCCCTCGCTGTCCCAGGTGCGCTCCCCGTGAACTGGTGGAAGTCGCTCACTCTGTTTTTATGTAGTTGAGCTCTTCGTTCTCCCAGTGCACCAGCGCAGTCTCATAGGGCTGCACTTCGTGCTTCTCCAGAACCTGCATCACATGCTTCATCTGGAAGGAAAGGAAGATGAAGCTGAAATGACCCGGCTCCTTCCGTGCGAAGTGTGTGACGTTTTCATTACAGTGGATGGCATTTCTCCTGCTGTTCAGTTCATAAGGAAAAGGCAAATTCATTGTGACAGTAAACTCACCAGGAAGATATATTCATTTGTCTTTATATTTGGAAAACACAAAAGAGCATAAAGAAGAAAATAAAAATTATCATTATCCCACAACCCAAAGAAAACCACTAGTAAAATTACAGTTTGTATTCTTTAAATTTAACTTTTAAAAAATGTTAAGTAACAGACGTTAAAAAATTTAAACAGCACAGAGGTCCCAAAAGTGACAATGTCTCCCTGCTCTCCTAAACTCCTAATTCCCCTAAGAACCATTCAACTCCGTGCACAGCCCGCCACTTTTTTTCCGTGTGTATATAGTACATTTACTTTGCTTTTTATAGGAAACTAGAGGCCCAGGGCACGAATTCATGCACAGGTGGGGTCCCTCAGCCTGGCCGGGGATCGGGCCAGTCAGGGCCATCTCGCCCAGTCCCCATCGGGCCGATGGGGGCCGGCCAGCTGGGGAGGGGCTGTGGGAGGGCTCCAGGGCATGTCTGCCCCTCTCACCCGGTCTCGATCATCCAGACCCCAGCAGCAAGCTAACCTACCGGTCGGAGTATCTGCCCCCCTGGTGGTCAGTGTGTGTCATAGCAACTGTCTGAGTGGTTAACCGAATGGTCGATTGATGGGTCGGACACTTAGCATATTACGCTTTTATTATATAGGATGGGATCATAGTGTGCATAGGAACGTTTTCATGCAGAAACTGCAGTCTGGTTAACTGTCCTAAATGTGCACCCATGGGGGAGGGGGGGGGGAGTCCTCTCTCCACTAGGACGAAGTGCACATCCGTACGTGTGTATCTGCATGGCCTTGTGGGAATATTTCTTTAGCATTGTTAGATCAAAGACATGCACAATTACAATTTTGATAAATTTTGCAAAACCGCTCTCCCAAATAGTTTTCCAATTTTAGAAAACATTTATGAGAGCATTCTTTAAAAACCCTGGTATTATCACCCTTTTAGATCTTTGCCACTTCAAATAGCCAATCTGTATCATCTTTTTCTTGCTGGTCATTTATATTTCTCTTTCCTTCAGGAAACGCCCCCAGTTACCGCGTGCGCGCGCGTGTGTGTGTGTGTGTGTGTGTGTGTGTGTTTACTCTTTGTAAAACTGGAATTATATGAGGTATACTTTTCTAACCAACTCTGCTATTATATTAGTTATAATTTGTAACCTGCTCTTTTAATTTAACTGTATTGTACACACATTTTCCACCACTTCCTAGGACTATTTTTTCCACATGATTTTTAAGAGCAGTAGTATATTCTACATTTACTACAGTAGTAAACTCGTAAAATTTGTAGTATTTAATGAACTTCATACTATCATGTATTTTGGTTATTTCTCCATTTTGCTATTGTAAACAATGTGTTGATGAACCTCATGTATCATCCACCATGCATAACTGCAACCATTTCCTTTGGATAACTTTCTAGATGTAAATCGCCGAGTTAGATACAAAGCTTTGATATGTATGCTCAAACTGCCTCTAAAAAGGTTGTGTTAAACAAATCCTGACTGGGGTACTGGAGAAATTGTTTCCTGTGAGTGATAAAGTCCTAGAAAACTGATCTAAAAATAAGACTCAGAGGACCAGCTCCCCGTGAACTGCGTGTAACGTTATTCATTTTGTAGGTTACCATGTATGGAGTATACTTCCTTCTGACTGGAGTGTACCTAGGATTGTTTTGATTCTCCCAAAATTAGCGTATGCTCAGAGAATGCAGGAGATTTATAAGCCAAAATAGCATGTAATTTGGAAGATGAAACTGCTAGGATAAATATGACATAATGCAGAGCAAACAAGTTGTAGATTACCTGTTAATTCATCTCCCAGTGGCTCAGATTGTTGACCGTTAACAATTTATTCTCAGAAAACTATATTTTTATACTTTTACACCTTATTTATACTCACAGTTTTGTCTTTTACATTCCAGAACACAGCAGCTCCTTCCCTAATTTAAAAGAATAAAAGAATCAACGAAGTTAAAGCTAGAATACATGCTTTAGGGCCATACATAAAGCCATGCTTGGGTGACTTCTAGAATGTATCCAGAATGCAATTTAAAAATATGTGATTTATTACTGATTTGACATTATGGTTCCTAGGTGGATATGCCAAAACAAAGCTACTCTTTGAACTCTTGAGAAAACCTGACCTCTCAATAATTCATGACTTCTCTCATGGTTTGCAGAATAAATAACTCTTTTATAATATTATGGAACGATGTATCTACACTGTTGTATACTTGCTTCAATTTTGCCGTACAAAAATCACAATAAGCACATTTTTGAGACTCGTCTTCGCTCTCCTACAGATTCTGCTTTAGGAGTAGAATAGAGGGCCATGCTTCATAGCTGTGGACTAAAGAGACTGAGATGAATGAAAGCCTCAGGTGGCACAGGCACCTGGGGAGTGAGGCTCCCATCCTCAGTGCTCACGGCAGAACGACAAGGAAGCCGCAGGAGCCTCGGAATCCAATTCTGGCTTTGATAGAATTTAAGGCCTAAAAGCTATAAACAACTTGTTCTGATTTCTGCAGTCTGCGTGTGGAGTTGTTAAGCAGTACATAAAAAAGGGAGTTATGCCCTGACCGGTTTGGCTCAGTGGATAGGCAATCGGCCTGCAGACTGAAGAGTCCCAGGTTTGATTCCGGTCAAGGGCACGTACCTTGGTTGCGGGCACAGTGCTGGAGGCAGCTGATCAATGTTTCTCGCTCATTGATGTTTCTAACTCTCTATCCCTCTCCCTTCCTCTCTGTAAAAAATCAATAAAATATATTTAAAAAAAGGGGGGGGGTTATGGCTCTGGGTTATTGCCCTGGAGGAAGGAAGGGTGGAAATGGAAGGAAGGTAAAATATCCTGACCCCCTAGCAGACATTTCTTAAGCAATGCACTTAGCATCTGGGCTAAAAGATGAGGATAGCCTAGTTCCTATCCTCACAGAACGCCCAATCTGGAAAGACTGATCCTAGACTGCCCATTTCAACAGCGTGTGACCAGTGCTCTGACAGAATTAAGCAGCATATACCTGGACGCGCACGGGACGGACACAGTTCCCGAAGGACCAGCAAGCCAGCCACAGGAGAGGAGGAGAGGAGGCAACCAGCAGAGGGCACACCCTGGGCTCAGGGAGAAGGTGGGAGGGATGGGCACCCTCTCAGGGTGGAGGCAGGGAGGAACTTTGTGCTTTGATAAGTTGAGTCAAATTCCATAGAACTTTAAGCAGCAGAGGGTAGTGACCAGAAAGACCTATTGAAAAATTATCCTGCCTGGGACAGGCACACAGACTGGTGGGGAGAGGAGACAGGCAGGAGACCAGGGAGGGCGTTGTTGCGGTAGGCCAGCACGGAGTCTCAGGACACGGATTTGAAGGCGTTTAAAGCCACAGCCAGAGCAGTCATTCAGAGGGTCACTGTCAGGCACACGAGAGGTCCCGGGCACAGTGCACCCTCCGCCTGGAGCTGGGCTGTGGCCGTGAGCACTTGACACAGGCCTGGTCCAAACAGAGAGATGCTGCATTGTGAGACACACCAGGTTTAAGACTTGGTATGAAGAGAAGAATGTAAAATGTCACACACCTGGAACTAATACAAAATAATACCGAATGTAAACCATAGTTGCAAAAAATTTAAAATTATCCTGCCGTACTCTTAGGGGAAAAAAGAATGTAAAATTTCATTAATTATTGATTGATTACATGTTGAAATAATATTTGAGGTATGTTGAGTCAAATAAAATACACTACTAAATTTAATTTGAGGCATTATATGATCTTATTAGTGTTATTCAAAATTAAATTCATCTTTTTTTTAACTTTAAAAAATGTGGCTATTAGAAAATGTATCACTATAGATGAAGCTTGTGTTTGTGGCTGGCATGATATTTCTAATGGACGGCACTGACCTCAGAATTCAAATTCCTCCCACTATTCTGCTGGGACTACACGTTGAACTCTGAATTATCTTCAAAGTAACATCAAAAGATGAGTCATCGACAGAGGCAATGGTAGGGCTTCCAGTTATCATCAACCACACAGGCCGTATAAGGCCCACAAAATCATTTGGTCTGGCCCCGCCAAGGCATTAGGGGTGAGTTAATTGTTTGACCAAATACAGGAGGCTAATTTTTAAGTTGATAGTTTTGTATGGCCCGAGAATGATGTTATAAATATCCAAATGACCCGTGGCAGAAAAAGGGTTCCCTACCTTGAACTGCAAGGATGAAGACCACAAAGACTTTATCAAAGTCTGGGTTCTTCCAGATGCTCCATGTTTCTGTTCTGCCACTTGTAAGTCCCCTGCTTGTGGATAATTCACTTAATTCCCCTGACACTCCCCCCCTCCCTCCCGTTTCCTCAGCTGCAATATGGGAATAACGGACTTTTCTCAAATGTTGGGAGGGTAGTATGAATTATTCTAAGTGGTTTCTACTATCGTTACCCTTCCCCTCAGCCACTCGGCATTGTTTGACATTAAAGCAACCTTTCAGTAATGGAGTAAGTGTGAGCCAGGTCGCAGTGAAAGTGTCTGGACAGGTAAAGCGGCTAAAACATCAGTTAAAGAGCTTCAGAGGGAGAGGAAGAAAAGGAAGAAAAGGCAGCAGGGCAGGCAGCCAGAGTCTGATAAGTAAGGGGCCTGAAGATGAATGGAAAATGGATGCTTTACCTGTACTTAGTAAATGCAAATCCAGACTTAAAGAGACAAGGCAGGGGAAGATTATTTACTGCTTTTAATATATTTTATTGATTTTTTACAGAGAGGAAGGGAGAGGGATAGAGAGTTAGAAACATCGATGAGAGAGAAACATCGATGAGCTGCCTCCTGCACACTCCCCACTGGGGATGTGCCCGCAACCAAGGTACATGCCCTTGACCGGAATCGAACCTGGGACCCTTCAGTCCGCAGGCCGACGCTCTATCCACTGAGCCAAACCGGTTAGTGCTACTAACTGCTTTTAAAAATTATTTTACAGGAAGGTTTACCAGAAGATTCCTAAAACTGACAAGCCCTCCTGGATATAATAAGAATCGAAGGATACATTTAAACCACAAACTCACTACGAGAGGGGAGGGAGGCCTGACCTTTAAAGACCACGTTACCCGCCCACGCGCCCACCTCCCAGTGGGTTCTTTCTTGTCTTACCTGAAGAAGAATATTGTTCCAGGATCACCTTCTTTTGCAGAGTTTTCCACACCCATCACCAAAATATTGGCTGCATCTGTGATTTAAAATAAATGACTGAAAAGCTATGTCACGAGGTGACACAAGGTTTAAAAGGCACCTATAAAGGTTTAATCAAGAACTCATGATCATTTCTTCATACACCATTAAGCACTGTATTAACACGCTGTCCATCTTCCTACTAAGGTTTTCTGAAAATGTTCCATGAACAGGAAAAGGCCGTAGGACATGACTTTCACAAAACATTCAACAACCTGTGAAACTATTAGTGCTATTTAAAACTGCTCATTCATACCCATTTTGATTCAGTAATCACTAGTCCAGTTAATTATTATTAAAGTCTTAGTTTCAATACAACTAAAGCTCAAGAAATAAACTTCTTTCTACAAAATTAATTTAAAATAAAATGTGAAGAACCATTTATATATTCTCATCCTTTAAATACCATTTTATTTATAATTTTATATATTAATAATATAATTCTTAAATGACTAATCTTCCTGAATTTTAAATGATACTGTGTAAATTGAGAGTAAAAAAAAATATACAGAAACAAAGCTACTGACCCTTTCAAAGTTAATTATGAGAACTACCACCATAGTCACCTATAACCTTGAAATATTTTAACCTTTTAAATATTAAATATCAATATACTCATCCATAAGTTGTTACAAGTATATGAATATCCTAAAAGTTGTAAATATATTAATATATCAATTAATACATATACTAATATTAATATGTAAAAAGTTATATATAATTTCTTAACCTCAAATTAGGATCTTCAAAGTTTCACAATTTCTGCTAGAAGCTAGGGAATTCAGATAGGGACCGAACCCTAAACCACCTTTTCTGGGTGAACTCTAACTTCCCTAAATCATACAGAGGGCAAAGTTCACCTGTAGCCGAGCAGCATAAATGGAGGTGGAAGCCTCGTCAGGGAGAACGGTGCAAGCAGCCCTGGTGTGCAGCGCCCAGGCCACCCTACCCGGCTGCCAAGGGTGACTCCGCTTTAGGGGCCCTGGACAGAGCTCCGTTTTTCTAAGTCAATTATGCCTGTTTTTGCCATCAAATAGAACAAACAATCTGTTCGGATCATCAAGGCTGAGAAAGCATAATGATATTTGGACTATTTCATGTGAGAATTCCTGTAAGAATTTTCTCTGTAGCAGGGGGTTTTCAACCTACTAGTTTTGCTACTTTGAGGTAAATTCATGAATTTCCATCAAACTGTTCCAAGTTACTTATTTTTTAAATATAGGGCAGGCTATTTTCTCAAGAATCCTTCCTGACAGTAGTCTAATATCGTCGGTTAAGGTTATTTTAATATTGTGTTCATCTTTTAGCTCATTTCCTTAGTTTTAAAGTCTTGGATTATATGGTAAATTTTTCTTTAACGGCTCTCTCCAACATCTCTATCAATCTCCTGGTTCAGCAGTAATACTCAAATAACAATTCAATGCGGCAGCAATGAACTGCCATGGCCTTCATCATCCAAGGTACTGGTGATGCTGTGCAGCTTAACAGGTCTTTTTGATTTTAATCTGAGAACTGAGCTCCCATAAACTACATTCTAATTTCTTATCTTTGTATGTTGTTTGTATGAAGAGGTTCAACCACCACTTTTGTGATGCAATCCTTTAAATAGAAAATGAAACTGAAGCAAGTGTAGACTTAAGACAGTATCAGAGGAAAAGCATTTCCTGATGCATTTGGACATACTTGGCCCCAAGTTCAAGGAGATGTACCTCTAGGCAGGCTGGTCACTTCAACATATCCTTGAGAGGCCAGGTCTTGAGAGAGCGTGCTCAGGTGATACTCATCCGCAGTTGCAAATGCTGTGCAGTGCATCAGGTCCTGTTTCGGCGAGATTAGCATGACAGGGGTCACTGGGAGGCCGAAGTGTCTGCAATGGTTGCTGTCACCTTACAGGCTCCGTCTTGCAAAGCTAGTGTTTTTCCAAACATCTCAAAGACTCATACAAGGGATGTATGAAAGAGGAGGAAGGGCAGCAGGCAGACAGGTTGCTGCTGAGAGTATGAAAGAACTTGCTCCTGCCAGCCAAGACGGCGGATGGCTATACTGAGAAGGGAAGCCGCTCCCCTACTGGGAGTTCAGGCACAGAGTGAGCGAAGATACGGAGGACTTTGAATCATATGGGTGCCTGGGTGACACGCTATTTATTTATTGATAGATTGATTGACTGGATGACATGATATTCAAAAAGTCTCTCGAACCCCGAGTTCCCATGACTCTTATTCACAGCCACATTATTATTTAAGGTCATTTAATAACCTGTCACTAGCCTGTACAGAGATTATTTGAAATCTACAAAGGAATTATAGATCTTTTACTCTGGTTAATATTAAGCACAACGTTTCATATATGTATCTGAGAATGCACCTGGGTTTGGTTCCTGCACTGTCTCATCCGTGTGTACACGTAAACATTCGTGATTTGTGTCTGTACAGTGCACGCATGAAAAGACGGTCCAGTGCAGTGTTTTTCTCAAACTGTCAGTCACAACCCATAGTGCATCCTGATATCAGTTTAGTGGCCCAAACCAGCTGAAAAACAAAACTAAACAGAATAAAATAGAAAATACTAGAGTACATTATTCATAGGAAGGATACATTTTATTTGGTGAAGTTTTCTGTCACTTAGATATGTCTAAGTATGTATACAGGGTCACTATGTATATATAATATAAAATACATTTCTCACTTTGGGACGAGGTCAATAAAGTCAAAAGCTATTGGCACAGGTGCTAAGAGTTCAGGCACAGAATTTGATTTTTAAAAAATCAAAATTATAATAATGCCTGCCTTTTAGGGTTGTTGTGAAGTTTAAACAAGGTGATCAATGTCCACTACTTAGAACCCTGACTGGCGCAAATGCTCAACATTTCTTACAGTTATTAAACCACCAAAATTTATGGGAGGTTAAAAAGTTTATCAAGTAAATTACATCTGAACATTCACATATTCCTAATTTTCTGTATTAATATCTACTGATCAGAACGAGTGATTCTATTCCTTTGATATATATGGGGCTTTAGCCCATCACTGATCAAAAGAGGTGAGTCACTAAATCAAAAGTTATTCCTTGGACTCACTCATCTCAGCTCCTAAAGTCTTTCCTTTTCTGTTCCAGCCCTGGTATGAAATTCAAGAAAAGGAGTATATTAATTCCTTCCTTTCTCCCATCAGCAATAAATTACAATTTTACACAAAATCCAGATTTCCACCGCCTTTTGATCATGGGGAAGAACTGGCAATAATTGACTAGGGCTGAGGAGGGGCGGGCCCCCCAGCCCACACAGCCTCCCACTCCCTGCTGTCTCGTCTCCGTCACCCCCATTTGGTACTGGCCAGGCCCATCTGTGCTGAAAATGTTCACTCTTTTGCACTCTCAAATATGGGGCAAGGCAAAGCATTTCATCACCATTTCCAGGAGAAAATTTATTCTGAGCTCCAAAGAGTCAGATTATAAATACATTTTAAAACACAACCTGTTTTTCCCTTAGCCAATCCAAGGACCTTCTCTGCAGATTCCCTAAAGATTGTCATATGTCCTTCTCTCCTGGGTCCCATTTAGTTTGGCTAAAAGTTCTAGCCAGTATCACACGGCGTACATGGCTGCCACACTACTTTCTGTGTCCTCCTTAACCCGAATCTCTGTTTAACTTATGGCTTCTTCTACTAACAAGTGATTCATAAAGTTTTTCAGTCTGACTTGGTAGACATTTTTTTTCCCTTTGCTCTTAAATTGCAAGACTGTATTTAAATCTATTTGGTAAAAGGAAAGAGAATTATGAAGTGTCCTGATTTTGCATTTCCTCCTATTAATTCAAAGTGTTACTACTTTGTGAGAAGCTTTCATTTTCATATATGTCTTTTACTTAATTTTTATAATGAATCCTTATTTAGTAAGCATTTTATACATACACACACATAGTACAAATTTCAGGTTTTAAAATGGGGTAAAAAAAAAAAAAAATGGGGTCAACAATTTGCTCTTAAATAAATGTGCCAAACCAACCAAAAATAGTTCTTAGATTTAAGACCTAAATTTAGGCCTTCCTATTTTAAAATGTTAAAAACAAAACAACCCAAAGCCAAGAAAACCACAGCACTTTCGGTTATGGGTTGTTGTTTTTTTTCCTGGCCACAGAAAACACGTTCCAGCAGATGGGGCTAGAAAGCTATACATGATTCTTGTTTTAGCATCACACGTTCTGATGAGACACTTGTTTTAAAAAGGAAAGTTTATTTTGTTCACATTCTGTTCCTGAAGAACATTAGCACATTACAGCAATGCTGCTTCCCTACCATAAGGGGGAAATGCATGTCTTTGCTGATATGTACAGATTGTAGGTGAAGTTTATTAAACAGGTACATTTTACGTTACTGTTACAATGCTTTAGCTTTCAAGCTTTTTGACTGCAACCTATGGTGAGAAGTCCTTTCACATACACAGCAGATATATGCGCATATGCACACACCAGCAACTGACACCGTTTCCCCAAACAATATTTTTCACCTTTACCACTTGTAATGTATTCTGATACATTTGGTGATAGAGGAACTAATTTCTCGTAAGACATTTTTATGTCTTCCTTTTTTTCTCTGTTAGACAACAAGAAATATATGACTCAGGAGGATTTCCTCCTTTCTTTGATCACTGGGCTTTGCAGAACTAATGAATTAGTCATACCAGGTACCTGATAATCTTTATTCCTCTGTTCATGTCAATTGTTTGCTCTACTGTAAATATAATGCTTTTATTACCTCACTTGACACTGTATTAAATTTTGAAAAATCTACTTCAAATCCTTTCTTCTAAACAGAAGAAAAGTTCCACAGAAAGATAAAAAAATGGAATTCAGGATAATTGCTCCCGAATCTAAGGCTAGCCCAGAGAAGTAATGCCTCTTTGACGTTTTATAACGACAACAACAAAAAAAGTAACATCTTTGACCTTGTCAGGATCTTCATAAGAAACCTGCTTCTGCTCTATGCTGCTCGACAGAACAAAAGAAAAAAGGGAGTTCATCTTCCTCTTTTTGTATCTGCCATGAATTGGGGTTTTTATGCTTAAATTAATCTCAGTCACTTAGATACTGGATTTCCCAGACTATCACAAAGCTGAATGTTATAATAAAACATCAGGAGCTAGGAAGAAGAAATGAGAGAAGTTCACACGGAGCTCTTCCATCCTTCATATACTGGGTTCAGAGGGGCCATACACGAATTTAAACAAAAGCAGAATCCAAAATGAAAATCATTCGTCGATGCTTAACTTCATAATCTGAAGATTAGTAATGAGGGTCTGTAGATCTTTTCAAAGGAAGCCAATAGCCCAGTAAAAAAAAACAACAAGCCCTAGCTGGTTTGGCTCAGTGGATAGAGCACTGGCCTGCAGACTGACAGATCCCAGTTTTGATTCCTGTCAAGGGCACATGCCCTGGTTGTGGGCTCGATCCCCAGTAGGAGAATGCAGGAGGCAGCCGATCAATGGTTCTCTCTCATCATTGATGTTTCTCTCTCTCTCTCCCCCTCCCTTCCTCTCTGAAATCAATAAAAATATACTTAAAAGAAACACAGACAACAAAATTAAACATGCTTAGGGTCCACTCAGAATTGAGATGTTCAGACAGACATTCTAACCTGTTTTCTGATAGATTCAGCAGGCCTGATCAAGTTTTAAATATTCTACATTCCTTTAAAAAAAAAACACAAAAAACCTCACTCAAGGATATGTTTTTGATTTTTAGAGGGTGAGGGGGGAGGGAGAGAGAGGGAGGGAGGGAGGGAGGGAGGGAGGGAGAGAGAGACAGACAGACACATTGACATTGATTGGTTGTTTCCTCCCGCACACCTGACCAGAGATCAAACCCTCAATCAACTGAGCCACCTGCAGGGCCACATTCCTATTTTTTGATGATGAGGAATACAGACATAGAAATAATTCCTTTGCCTCTTTTCCATCCTTCCCAACTTAATAAACATTTATTAAGTACAAGGCACAGTTCTAGGTATTATGCAAGATAGGAAGGTTAACAAAGGGCTTGATCCTGACCCTAAATATTTCTCATTTAGAGGGGAAATGTGATTATAGCTGAGAAAGTCCCATATACCTTGTAATAGTGAACAAAAATACCCCTTCAACCTTCAAAGAATAAAAAAGCAAAAACCTTCCCCCTGCCTTTTGATTTGACCTTGCCACGTCATCTCACTACCCCACCCCACCCATGCAGTCCCATGGACTAATGAATGCTTACCTGTCTGCACAGTTACTAAAAAAATTATTTCTAATTGAATAAAGAATTCAATTTGATTGAAGGAATTCAGTTTGATTTTTTTTTAAATGAGTGTTTTTTTAGGGCACCATTCCTAGACTGCATTTAATACTAGCCTGCCGGAAGCCAATTCCAGCAGGTCATAATTGCAAGAGTTTCATCAAAAGGTTGATGGAACTTGGGGACTCAACAAGGGCTGAGTCACATGTGTTGTCGCCTGTTGGGAATGGCTGATGGCATTTCTCCAAACCGGAAAAGGAATGATTGCTTGGCTGCCAGACAGCTCAGGGCATCTTCATCTACATGTTATTGCCTCCTACTGGCCAAACACCTGAATAGCCGTAGGCAAATTCTTCAATCTGACAATGGATTCTGTACCAAACCCTACCCTTTGAAGTGTATATATCTACCTTGCCTTAGGACAAATTGTGCTAATAAAAAGCAAGGGGTCCTGAGGAAGAGAATTTAGTTCATTTAACTAAGTCTTCTCTGACTCCCTAACGCCTTTCAAAATTATGTTTTGTCTCTGGACTCTTATTTAAGTTACACACAGCCCTTCTCCAGATTTCCTGAACCCTTCTAGATGCTGGAACAAGAACCCTGGCACTAGTCTTCTTTTGCAAAGTTTCCTTAGGCCAATAACTAAGCCTTTCGTAAACTATATTTGTACATTTAATCACCTATAGCTTGTCTTTATATGTCTCACTAATTCTTTTTTTTAAAAAATATTTTATTGATTTTTTACAGAGAGGAAGGGAGAGGGACAGAGAGTCAGAAACATCCATGAGAGAGAAACCTGCCTCCTGCACACCCCCCACTGGGGATGTGCCCGCAACCAAGGTACATGCCCTTGACTGGAATCGAACCCGGGACCCTTCAGTCCACAGGCCGATGCTGTAGCCACTGAGCCAAACCGGTCAGGGCTGTCTCACTAATTCTTAACATTAAAATTTTGATTCCCTTTGAATATAATAAGTTTTACTCTTTGGCAAAGACCTTGATGAAAAAATTGCTGAGCTGTGTGCGATCCATGCTAGCCTAGAGAGGGAGCGATTATTCCTCAAACGAAGGCCCTCACCATGTTTTTACCTCGTTCACGGACAGAACCGGAAGGTTGGTCCTGGACGGTTGCCGGGTCCTCGAAGCTTTTAGTGATCTCTTGATCTGCGGAAAGTCTTGTTTAGGAACCAGCGTTTCTGTTGATGTGGATGAGCAATGCCTCTTGATGATTTTTATAAGCCACTTAGGAACTAATCGATTGGGTTTGTGAGTCATCCGGTGCGTGCTCAGAGACTTCCTGGTGGGGAGGCGTGCTTGTTCATCTTGGCAACGTGCAGTGCTGGATGCAGAGAACACGCTTGTGTATGATGCGTTCGGGTTCATTTCCAGGATCTGGGACTCATTCAAACCACCGGCTCTGGTATCAGGAAAGAACAAATCCAAGGTTTGACTTCTCGCCAGGGCGCCGCGTGTTGCGCTCTCAAGTTCCTTAAGTGGTTTTCCTGTTCGATGAACCAGTCTTTGGCGCTGACATGCTTTTGATAAAACGCAGTGAGATCCGGCCAGGGCATGGAGAAGTCTGGCTGACATGACCACATCCCAAGCTAGAAGGAAAAGAATTCAAAGTTCAAGTGTTGTTGTTGCTGTTTTTTAAAGTTTCAAAAAATACATAATATTTTCCTAGGTAACAGGCATATTTCTGTAAAAATATTTGCAAAACAGATACATCTTAACCTAAGTCTAGCAAAAAAAAAGGTTACAAAATAGATACAAGTATTTCTGCTACTTTTCCTCTAATCAACCTTCCGCCTTTTTTTTCTGGAAGATTACAAGATTATAAAGCTGACATGACAAGGGCCTTAAAAAAGAAAGAGATGCGAGAACTCTCCATTTACTTCATTAGCATATCTATTTTTAAAAATCTGTCCTTATAAATTCCTTTATTCAAAATGTATTCAGCCTTTACAATGAGGTAGCAATGAGCTAGGGTCAGGCATGCTTCCATGAAAGGACAGGGTCCCTGCCATCGTGGTGCCAACGGTCTCCTGGGGGGACAGGATCTCCATCTGTTCACTGTAACTCTGTGGAAGGCCCTAGGCCCTAGCAAAGACCCATTGCAAGGCACTGAGAACCACGCAGGAGCGTGCCCCACTCCACAGGAAGAGTCAGGAAAGGCTCCCAGGAGGATGTAAGCTGCTACTCGAAGGAGAAGGTGCTTTTCAGGTTGGGGGTGGGCATGGCAGTGAGGATACGGGATGTCAGACAGACAGACAGACAGACATAGACACACTTTCTTTTCACACAAAGAAAACAGACTACATAAGTAATTTCCCCCACTATTTATAGTATAGAATATTTATTCTTTCCAAGTAAGCCTGTAGCAGGCAATTAAAAATATGTTACAAAATCACACGTTAGGTGGGAGTCAGTGATCTCAGGATTCACTGTCCAGCCGGGGAAACAGACACATTAATGTTGTGAGCACTACAGCACGAATTGCTGTTGGGCCTGGGAAGGGAGCATCTGGGGTAAGGCGAGGGCAGGACAAAGTCAGAGGTGACAGTTGAACTGGGTCTCAAAAGGGCAGAGGGATCAGCAAATCAAACACCCAGGTACACAGTTCTGTTTACCTGACAAACAAGTGCAGCTTCAGGGGAGGCGGGAGTAAGCTGCCTCAGCGATCAGCACTGACAAGGAGCAGTGGCCAGATCATAAGTGACCCTAGAGCGTTTCTGTGGGTAGGGGGAAGCCAGAGCTTTCAAATGTGAGACTCACAGGGCCAAAGGATGTTTAAGAAACGTATCTTAGGCCCTAGCTGATTTGGCTCAATGGATAGAGCATCGGACTGTGGACTGAAGGGTCCCGGTTTGATTCCGGTCAAGGGCACATGTCCGGGTTGTGGGCTCAATCCCCAGTGAGGGGTGTGCAGGAGGCAGCTGATCAGTAATTCCCTCTCATCATTGATGTTTCTGTTTCTCTGTCCTCCTCCAGGTCAGGAAACTGAGGCTTAAAGAGGCTCACTGGTCAGTTAGTGAGTTGCAGCGATGTAATTAAAACTGAGGCTTTTCCAGTTCCCAAAACAACACTTGTACCCATAGCACTGTACCACAGGAATGGAGGGAGGAGGACAGGACGGGGGTGGGGGGTGTTTAGGGTTAGGGTGGGGCAAAAGTTGGTTTACAATTATTCATATGGAAAATAATACAGTAATTAATAAATAATACCCGGTTCTATCTCCAGCCAGAGCACATACAAGCACTCAAAGCCCTGGCTGGTGTCACTCAGTGGTTAGCATGTCAGTTCTACAGAAGAAATGATTCAGCTCTTCTCCCCTCTTTCCTCTCTGCCATTTATTTTTTCCTCTTTACTGGCACATTCCTATCAGCATACAACGATGCTTTCATTTCTCCCATCTGATAAAACCAACTCTCCCCTGGCTCCATCTTCCCTCCCATATACTATACCTTTTCTCTGAGCTCCCTTCCTTTTAGAGTTTTATTTGCTGTCTCTGACTCCTCGTCTCTGATTTTTCTCAAACGCACTGCAATCAGGCTTTCATCCCCACCCCGTTACCACTTGTCAAGGTCACCAATGACCTCCACATTTCTAAGTCCAATGGGCACTTCTCAGTCTTTGGTTTACCTGACTTATCAGCGACATCTGATACAGCTGATCACTCCACCTTCCTGGGAGCACCTTCTTCCGTAGGCTTCGTCTAGGAGTCCCCACGGGCCACTTACCTACTGCACTGGTGGCACCTTTGGTCTCTTGCTGGTTTCTCAACCCCTCAAGAATGGAACGAGCTAAGGCTCAGTATTTTCGCCACTGCTCTTCTCTCTTCTCAGATCTTGGTGATCTCACCCAACCTCATGATCTTATATACCATTTTACTCCTTAATGAGTATCAAAAACTTACCTCTAAACCACTCTCATTCACACACAAAATGTAACATTCTCAAAACTCAGTTTCTGAAATCTACCTACAAATCCTATTCTTCCCACAGTCTCTCTCCCCCTTTCATGAAATAGTAATCACATCCTTATCTTTGCTGAAGCCCAAAACCTGGAGGCCACCTTGGTTCTTCTCTTCATTCTCTATACCCAATCTGTCAGCAAACCCCACTTGCTTTATTCCAGCTAGTTCCTGCCACCCTGGTTGAAGCTGCTATCTCTCCCAAAGGTTATGGCAATAGCTCCATATTGTATCCTCCCTGTGTCTGTTCTTGGACTCCTACAGATTCTGCTCAACACAGTGACCAAAGTGATCCTTTTAACACTTAAGTCAGATCACATCTTTTCTTTGTAGAAAATTTGCCAATGGCCTCATATTTCACTAGAAATAAAAGCCAAAAATCTTAAACTAGCTTGTGTGGCCCTGCATTCTCTGGCGCTGCAGCACTCTAACATCTCCCACAGCTCTTTCCCTTGCTCATTTTGCTCGTCACTCTGGCCTCTGGATCTTTGCATTTACTGTTTCTGAATCTCTTCTCCCAGGTCTCTGCAAGCCTCATTCCCTCACCTTCTTCAGACCTTGGCTCAAAAGTCTCCTTCCCCAACCACTTCATTTAAAACGCACAGTCAGCACCCATTCTCTATCTTCCTCCCCTTTACAGCTCTCCGTTGCATGTAACATCCCTTGCATACCTTACATTTTCAGTTTATTAATACACACAACACATGTGAACTGGGTTCCTATCATGTGGTAGGTAGACACTGTCCTACTTGCTGAAAATACAGGAAAATGGCTAAAAATCCCTATCTTTTTAACTTTACGTCGCATTGGAGTGACAGATAATAAATACAGTAAATCAGCAAAGCAGACATTAAACAGCAACAATGCTAGAAGGAAAAATAGAAGAGGAAGGGATAGATTTGTCTCCCCTCTAAACTGCGGATTGAGGTTTGTCTTTGGTTCACGCTGTCCCCTTGGCCACAGTGCCCGGCACACAGTAGGCATTCAGCTCCTGTTTTTTGTATGCAATACAAAGCAGCTACTCGGTTCTTGGGCACGTTTCCTACGAAAACAGTATCAGTGGCCAAGTGACCTTAATCTTTGGGAACATACCTTCCAATTCCTCAACTTCAAAGCTATTTCATCTGTGCAGTGACCGCTTTGCACCGGCTCAGAGGAGCGTTCCGTAAGTGTTTGTGGGCTGAGTGCTTTTCACTCCCAGCTAAGTGGACCAAAGAGCACCGTTACGCGCAGAGAACCACGGCGGTCCCGGTGACACTGTCACGCGGAGGTTTCAGGCAGGCGGGGGCCCCGCGCAGGGCCTCACGGACTGCCGGGGCAGGCAGTGCACTAACCTCTCCGCCGGAAGAGAAGGGGGCCCGGCCGCAGAGGAAAGAGACTGGTGGCGACAGTTCCCCGTCCCCAGAGCCAACCCACTCCTGCACTGGGCCGGTCGCAGAGCGCGGCACTGCGCAGGCGCACAGAGCTCCGGGCCCGGCGGAGCGCGAGCCTCCCGGTCCACGTGACTGCCCGGCCACGTGACCGCGCCGCGACCTTTTCCGCTCCCTGGTCCCTGGGACCTCCCGGTGCCTGCTGGCTTCCGCCTCCCGCCTGCTTCCGGGTTCCGCTTCTCAGGTCGCCCTCCGCTGTCCCCGCCCCCGTCCCCGGAAGATCTCCTCGTCCCAGAGCCGGCCATTGTTTGTCCCTCTCACGGGCACCAAATAAAGTTTCTTTGTTCAAAAGCACTTTTTTTTTAAGCCGCGGCGCGGCCTTTCGCAGCTCCTCCTCCGCGCCGGCCCCGCCTCCCTTCCTGCGGCGGGCGAGACCCCAGCGTCGGCGCGGGGAACGCCGAAGGCGATGGCGGCTTCTCCGCCGCCTCTGTCGGGACAGGACGAAGGGTCGGTGTCGCTTGCCTCGCCCAGTGCCCCGCTCTCTTTCCCCTTCCCCAGCTTTGCGTGAAGCCGGGCCTCGCCGGGAGGCTGTGGGTAACCGGCGGGGAAGCGGCGCGGGCGGCTCAGTCCTGCCGGCGGGTGGCGCTTCCCCTGCGCGGGGGCGAGGCGGGGCCGGGGCGAGTCTCCTGGCGGCGGCCGCTCGCCCGGCTCCGCGCTCGGGCCGGCGGCGCCGCATCTTCCTTGCGGTGGCTCGTGGCGTCTCCCCGACCCGGGACCGGGCCGAGCGTCCCGGCTGAGCCCACCCCGGCCCCCGCCGCGATCCTGCCGGCGTTCTCGGGCGTCAACAGCCGTTCGCACCGGGCAGCCCCTTGTCCTCGCCGTGATCTGTGTTACCCCGCATGACGGCCTGGGGCGTGTGCGACGCCCTCCTGCCCGTTTCTGGGTGCTGCGGAGCATGGCTTAATGGTTCAATAAACGCGCTTTCTTTCCGGGGGGCGGGGGGGGGGGGGCCGCGGGAGGTGGTGTACAAATTCTCTGCAGAGGCATCTCAGATGTATGGAGAAATGTGTTTCTTCTAGCGTGCCGGTTAGGGTAAGCATAATCCTGCTATTGAGAATCCTACCAGGTAAAGTTGTGGACACCGTAAAAAAAAAAAATCCATTGGTATAAATTGAACGGTCACGTTTACTATTTGAGTTACGCCCTTCTTCCAACATATTGCAAAACACAAGAACACTCGTAAGAAAGTGACCTCGGTCTACTCCAGGGAGGCGAGAGAGAGACGCCCGGTGCCCCTCTTTCAGCGGGCACTTGGGGGTGCAGCTGGAAGGAGGGTGCAGCCGGAGGGAGTGTTCGCTCACTGCCCGAGCCCTGACCGGGAGGGTACCTGCACCCGGGACCCGGCCTCTGAGGACACTCAGTAGCTGGAAAAATAGCAATGCGCGCTTGACAGCTAAGTCCAATCTTCAAAGCACTGCTTTGTATCTGCTGCTTGGGAAGATTCAAGTGTCAACTCAATGTTCCTTCTCTCCCCCCAGGGAATTAGTAGTGTTTTAAAAACATTTTCTTTAAATTGATTTTAGACAGAGAGGAAGGGAGAGAGAGAAAGAAACATTGATTAGCCGTTCCACTTATTTATGCATTCCCTGGTGGGTTCTCGGATGCGCCCTGACTGGGTGTCAAACCCACAACCTTGGCACATTGGGATAGCACGCTAACCCAGTGAGTCACTGTGCCAGGCCCCCTAGTGATGTTTAAACGTTAAGTTCTGATTACAATGGTTATTACACATATTATAACCTAACCACTTTAGGTTACTCAAAGTAACACAGAATCGGCATCTTCTGATTTCTTAAAATTTATACTTAAAATGTTCTTATCGATTTTAGAGAGAAAGGGGAGAGGGAGAAACATCAACATGGATATGGGCTGCCTCCTGAGCACCCCCCGACTGGGGACGGGGCCTGCAACCTGGACATGTGCCCTGAGCAACAGCTTGGTGTGTGGGTCAGTGCTCACCCACTGAGCCACCCCCGATAGGTATCTGTTTGTCGTTTTATAGTTGTCTTGAGGAAACCTCAGTTACTCAGGGTATAACCCAATATTTAAAAAATTTCAGTAAGATATTTGAGTTTTTATATTGTTTTTTTTTCTAATTGATTTTTAGAGAGACAGGCAGAGAGAGAAACATCAGTGTGAGAGTGAAACATCCATCATCAATGGGTTGCCTCCTGCACGCTCCCTATCTTGGTCATCTGGGCGATGACCAACCACCTGAGCCACACTGGCCAGGGAGATATTTGAGTTTTCAGAATTGTGCTGATCCCAAGTTAAAGTTAGAATAGGTGTTTGGGCATCGGTATTTACAAAATGATTGTGTCAACTTTCTTTGTTTTTGCTTTGTCTCTGATGATGTAAGTGAATTGATCAGCTAAGTTTTGTGCTCTCTAAAAACTGCACAGAATTTCACCACTGGCTAAGGTCTGCTTTTTTCTAACTGTGCTGTATGTCATTACATATAAAATGATAATCTGTAAATCTTGGTATTTGTAGGTCTAAACTCGACTATGTTTAATTTTTAAATGCAAATATACTCAAGTTTTCCCTTATCTAGCTTTCTTTTACACTTTTAGAAAACCTTTTTTTTTTTTTGGTTGGGAGTGTGAGCTGGTAACATGCCTTAATTTTGCTTAGGGACAGAACAGGGTGGAAGGAGTCATTGTGCAGGTAGAGAAGGCAGCAGGAAAAGCCTTTGAAAAGAATTAAAATTGGCTAAGACAGAGAAAAGAAAGAAGCAGGATCATAACTATCTTTGTTTTTCTAATACAGTAGAGTCTTGCAAGCCGTTTTACATCCATGGCCTTGTTCATCTAAGATGATGTCACTTAGCAATTGACGTGGGAGGAGAACCTGTTTGAGTTTTAGAGTAATTTTTTTGTCCTATCACATCGTTAAACTAGTTTCTGATTAAGGAGAATAAAAGTAATAGATCGGGAAAGGTAAGGATTTAACAGATTTCCGGGGAGAATCTGGGGCTAGAGGCACAAAGACTGCCCAGCTTTGATGACATACCAGAGAAGCTGTCACAGATTTTCCTATGTCTTGATATAGTGTTAGCCAGACAATGCCGATTTTCCTTATAATGGTTGTATGAAAAGGAATTTTAATTTAAATGAGTTGCCCCAGAAACTAAAAGATGACCAATCTTCTAGTATCAATGCTACTAAGTTATACACTATGTATGTGATTCCTTTTTCTAGGTCGTTTGCATATCTTACAATTAAAGACAGAATACCACAGATCTTAACCAAGGCTATTGATACATTGCATCGACATAAAAATGAAATGTTTGAGAAACATGGAGAGGTATGAAATGTATTTGGACTTTAATTATTTTCTTAAATCTTTAACAAACATACTAAGCTGTTTCCCCTCTTTGATAATGGTCATTCCACTTGAAGATAATGAAGGGACTCTAGTTATTAGATGAAACTTAAAAAAAAAACCCGGTAGAATAGATAAGGCAGGATAATGTTGATATGAGATCTGTGTGTGTGATTTGATTTTCAACTTAATTCTAAATTTAAATGTTTATAATAGTTTGTGAAGACATAAGATGTACTTTTGTAATATAGTATTTCTTTCCTTCTTAAGTTTAGGTCCATAAAAATGTGCTACCCTAGAGGAAGTATTCATGTATAGATATTTAAATATAAAGTATATATAAAATTTAATTACTTACATATAGATTATATATTTTTTTAATACGTGTAAATGTTTCTTCCCTATTTCTGTAGAAAGGCATAGAAGCTGAAAAGAAAGCAATTTCTCTTCTTTCTAAATTGCGGAATGAATCACAGACAGACAAACCAATTGTCCCCTTGGTTGAGAAGTTTGCTGATACTGACATATGGAATCAGTACCTAGAACATCAACAGGGTCTTTTAAATGACAGTGACGGAAAACCAAGGTGGTTCTACTCACCATGGCTGTTTGTAGAATGCTACATGTATCGTAGAATTCATGAAGCAGTTATCCAGAGGTAAGTATATAACCATCAAATAAACGTTCAGATAATTTATGCTTTTTTTGAAATTATAAAATGATAAGTTTGAAAATAAAAACCAGTGGAAACATGAATTTAGTTCAACAGCTATTAATGGCACTGCTGGACATGCTGCAGATGTTATCACTATAATAGATTCTTGGCAATTATAATCCACGTGCCCGGAGTAGACATAGATTGAATATCTGAAGTAGGAACTAATTAAAAATTCTTATAAAAACTTATTTTTCTTCATGAGAAAACAAATTATACTTATTGAGGAAAAAGATGTTAATTTGAAATTATTATAAAAAAGGGCAAAGTAAATATTTGCTTTATTTATAAAACTATATTGTATGTCAGTTAATTTGGTATAAGGAATCAATAGCACAGAGAAAATAGAAAGCATGTTAAAGCTTTTATTAAAGTGTAATATACCTACAGACCAGTGCACATATCTTAACTGTTCAGCAACTTTACCAGAACATGCTTGCGTCCCTAGTGTCCAGATCAAGAGGCAGACCCGTCCTAGGACTCCAGGAGCCCCCATGCATCCCCTTCTGTTCACTGCCATCACGGCCCCTCCAGGAGAACCACTGCCTTGATCTGTGTTAGTTTTGCCTGTTTTAAAATTTCATTCCAGTGAAATTACATGGGATGTATTTTGGTATCTGATTTCTTTCATTCAGCATTATGTTGCTGAGATTCATCCCTATTGTTTGCATATAATTGTAAATAACTCATTTCTATATAGTATTGCAATATATGAGTATATCACAATCTTTTTAGCTCTTCTTATTGTTGATAGGTATTTGAATAGTTTTTATTTTGCAGTTATTATAAAGAGTGCTGCTTTAGAGGGAAGGCGAGGGAGGGTGGGTAGGTGGGAAGAGATCAACCAAAGAACTTGTATGCATATATGCATAGCCCATGGACACAGACAATAGGGTGGTGAAGGCCTGTGGCAGGGGAGGGGGGGGAATGGGGGCAGGAGGGTAGGCTAGAAGGGGTCAATGGGGCAAATAAGGAAACATGTAATACTTTCAACAATAAAGATTTAATTTTAAAAAAAAAGAGTGCTGCTGTAAACATTCAAATGCATGTTTTGGTGAACATACGGGTGTATTTTTGTTGAAGATGTACCTAGGAGTGAATCACCAGGTCATAGTGTATGCACATAAGCAGCTTTAGTAGATTCTAAAATAGCAAATGTTTAAAAATCAGAAATCATACATAGTGATGTGCGTTTATTCTCTTAAATACAAGAAATAAAGCTCATTCTTAATATGAGGTGTGACTTTAAACTAATGAGCAATTTGTTAATAAAAAACTAGAACAGCCCAGCTGGTGTGGCTCAGCGGTTGAGATCGATTGAGGGCTCCATCCCCACTAGGGGGCGTGCAGGAGACAGCCAATCGATGTTTCTCATGGATGTTTCTGTTTCTCTATCCCTCTCCCTTCCTGTCTCTTTAAAATCAATAAAAAACATATTAAAAACAAAACAAAACAAAACACTAGAACAAAGGTTGGGAAAGTTTTTTTGGTAAAAGGCCAGATAGTAAATATTTCAGGCTGTGGGGCCACATGGTCTGTGTCGAAGCTACTCAGCCCTGTCGCTGCAGTGCTAAAGCAGCTCTGGACGCCACATAAAGGAATGAGCATGGCTGTGTTCCAGCTAAACTTCACGTATGGGCACTGGCATTGTAATTTCTGTATCACAAAATATTCTTTTGATTTTTCCAACCATTCAAAAATGTAAAACCACTCTTAGCTTGCAGGTCAGACACAACAGGTGGTGGGCTAGATTGGGTCTGCAGGCTGTAATTTGCTGACCCCAACACTGGAGCCTATGTATCCAGCCAGTTTTTATTTTTTAAGTCGCCTGGAGAGTCGGATTTATTTCAGCAGTGCTGCCATTGCTAAAAACACCTTTTCATTCTTTGGGATTTCTTTCAGAGCCAGTTTACAAGCCTCAAAATGAATATGTCTCATTATTTTTTAGTCACTCCTCATTTTTGACCAAAAATGTTTTACTCCATTTGATTTGATTCTACTGACAATGCTCTGAGTGACGTGTGGCTGTCTCCAAAAAGAAATTAACTCCAAAGGGTGAAGATAAGCGATCACCGACAGGACGGTTAACCATGTGCCACAGGTTCTGAAGAACATTCCAAAAGTGCTTTGAGCAATGGCAGCATCTTTGGAATAAGGGTGCACTCCCAAGGTGGCTGGTGCTGGAAGGAGCCAGCACTCATTTGGATTATACAGCCTGGTATGTTTTTGTTTTTAAATCAGTCCTATAACCGAGTCATATTGTTTTCACCCTAAGGTAGCTACATGAGTAGATCTAAATGTACCCTAATTTAGAAGATCAGATCATCTGAATGTCTTCACAGTTGATTCTGTTTAGGCCGTTCAGTTAGTATTTATACCTTCTTAGTTATGCTTTTGTAGGGCAATATTAATATCATTTGATCTCATTGGACAGCATGTGGATATAGCACATCATGGCACATATATCGCCATTGGTCACAGTCAGCTTGGGAGTAAAAGTTACCAAAAAAAAAACCACCCAAACTAAAAATCTACACATACATGATCAAAATATGTCATCATAAAACTTACATTAGTATGATCTGGTTTATCTCAAGTAGTCATTGTGTTCCCATAATGCTTCTATGTTCGAATCTTAGTGTTTACTACATTATATTCAGATATTCTCTTTCTATCCATATGCTTGTTATTTGGAATCCAGCCACTTGAGCACCCAAAAAATGTTTGTTAAACTGAAGCAGTTGTCTTAAAATTTTATTTCTCTTTCTCCTTTTGCCCTGGAAACGGGGTAAATAATTATGAATATGGTCACTAATTATTTAATACTTCCAGGGCACTTTTGGCAGTTAATTAAAATGAGTTTGGGGGATTTTGTGTACTTTGATTATCATTTTTGTGTAACTTGACCTATGTTATATATAGTGTTACCTGTCATTTAAAAAAAAAAAAATATATATATATATATATATATATATATATATATTATTGATTTCAGAGAGGAAGGGAGAGGGAGAGAGAGAATCATCGATCGGCTGCCTCCTGTACCCCCTCTCCCCCCACTGGGGATCGAGCCTGCAACCTGGGCATGTGCCCTGACCGGGAATTGAACCTGAGCCTTGTTGGTGCGTGGGACGACACTCAGCCACTGAGCCACTCCGGCTGGGCAGTTATCTGTCATTTTTGAGACCAAATGCTACTATTCTCTTTCCTTTAAAGAATGCAATTACTCAAACGTATGGGAAAAAGATGCAGAGTTACATAAATGTTTCACTTACGTTTTTCTCTCACTTTAGTCCACCAATTGATGACTTTGATGTATTTAAAGAATCGAAAGAACAAAACTTCTTCGAGTCGCAGGAATCCATCATGGCTTTATGTATTCACCTGCGAGAGCTGATGCAAATAATTGAGCATCTGGATGAGAATCAGTTGAAAAATGAGTTTTTCAAACTTCTTCAGGTAAATGTGATCATTCATCTCCTGAGTATGTTTGTTGAGTTCAATAGTTAAAAAACAGACTGGTACACATTTAACAACAAGCCCGGATATACATTGTCATTTTAGTTATCATTGATCATTTACAAGAGGTGACAATCCATTTAAACTCTGAAAATGGGTTTTGCAATCTCTTCTACTGCACCTGCCGGTGATGTTCGAGGCTTCATAGGTTCTGTCATTCTTGAGAGAATACTTCACAGTCATTTGGTCGGCCCAGCCTGACTTGGGCTTCAGTGTCTGCTTTGTCGCTTATTTGTGATTGGATCTGAGCAAGTTACTTAATTTCTCTGACCTGTAGTTTCTGAGTCTGTTCAATGACGGTGGTATTGAACACCTCATAATTTGATGTGAGGAACTGGATTCATTCACGTGAGTACTGCGCAGAGTCTGGAACACAGAATGTGCTGTCGTCATCATCAGGTAGAAACTGTCCTATTTAATACAGTCTCATTACACTTCTTCATCAAGCTTGTATAAGTTTAGTTTTAAATTCTCATTCAAGACATCCTTACATTTATATACTAGGTTCGGAGCGGTTTGAAAATGTGTAGTTGTACGCAGTAGTTCCCCAGCCCTGACTGCCTAGGAAAAGTTAGAAACATTTCCAGAAGGAGATGTCAGAAAATGTTATGAAGAGAAATAACGCAGGGAAGGGGCCCGGGAGTGTTGGGGGAGGGAGGCCATATTGAGTCAGGAAGGACCTGCTGGGACCGTGCCCTGGGGGAAGGCCTGAAGTGGTGAAGCAGCAGATCACAGGCATGTCTGGTGTGAGAACCCCAGAAGGGATTCTGTAGGAAATGAGAGAGGTAAGAGGAGGGGCTGGAAGGGCCACAGAAGGCAGGTCTGATTCCTAGAACGAAATGGGAAGCTATTAGAGGGTCTGGATCAGAGGAATAACATTAAATGACTTATTTCAAGGATTACTTCTGAAAACAGACCAAAGGGGCTCAGGGTAGAACCTGGGAGATCTGTTATTAAAATGACTCAGGTCCAAGTTGGTAGCATCAGAGGTGTTAAATCTCTCAAGATTCTGAATATACTTGGAAAGTAGAGGCTCCAGACAGGTTGTGGGACGTGACAAAGTCCTGATGGAACGTGTAGGGCGAGCAGAGCAAGCTGAGTGATGAAGAGGGAAAGGTCAGGGTATTGTTAACTAGTAAACCCAATTATCTTGTCTCCTCTGAACTATCCTTTATGCTTAGCTTAGACTTAAGAGAAGAAAAGCAGGACGTTACTCATTATCTATAGCTCGGTCATTCTTTCACAGCCTTTGAATATAATACATTTTTCGTCCCATAAGTATAATAAGTTGTGAGAAGAAGGAGTACCGATCTGTTTTCTGTCACCTGCTTCGGCCGCTACCCAAAATTGCTGCTCTGCTCCCCAGTAAAGGAGCCAAACCTGCCCCCGTCACTGTTCGTGAGCACCAGCAGGTTAACTTCCTGCAAGGAGCTCCCAGCTGTTTTAGTCTGTGGGAATATTGATCTGTTCTTAAAACCATAAAACTCCACCCCTGCCCACATAAACATTGCAGTGTCTACTCTATCAAACATTGTTCTCGATGGCAGGCATGTAATGGTGAGAAAACAGACCAATCCTTGCTGGCATAGAACTTGTAGTCTTGAGGGAATATAGACAATCAAATAAGGGCACAAATCAATATAGACTTAATCACAGACTGGAAATATGCAGGAGGCCAACAGAGACCCTGACCTCAGCTGGGGAGGGCCACCATCTACACCAGTGCATGTTTCTTTATCAGAGTTGGACTTAGATCTAAAAAAATATATGTGTGTAAGTATGTGTGTATATGTGTATGTGTGTATGTATATACATATATATGTATTCATTTAATCCTTTAAAAATAGTATTCTTGGTTGGAACATGCATTTTCCTCTTATTTTGAATCATACAAGAGTAGAATCTGTTTTGGTTACTATTTACTGAGTACTTCTATATGCCAGCCATTGGATACATTACTTACACCCGTTATGTCAATTCTCGCAATAACTCTATGAGGTAAATACTCTTTTTATCTCATTTTTCACTTGCATAACCTGAGCCTTGCGGGGGGGGGTGGGGGGGGGGGTCTGTACTTACCATTGGTTGTCAATTGGAAATGCAGGGACCTGAGCCCAGGTCTGCCTGCTTCCAGAGCCTGCACTCCTACACACGTACTTTTAGTTATGGCTTTAAAAAAAGGAGGTTATATGCCATTTCCCACAAAATAAGCTTAAGTATTGTTTCAATTTAAAGTAGAATAATAGATTATTAGAGTTGGAAGGGTCTTTAGACTAGACATCACCTTGTCCAATTTCTTTATTTTACAAGTGAGAACTAAATCCTAGGGAGACTGGATTTACTCAAAGAAATTGAGCAGGTTTTTTGGGGATTGGGGGTGGGGCTGGGAGGAAAAAAGTCACTTATTTTTTTCTTGACACTGAATTATAAAGTAAACTTTGTGGCTTCTTTTTGGATCTTGTTCTTATATCTGCAAGATGCAAAAATTTCATTCTGATTAAATGATATGGGTCATTAAAATCATTCAAACCAGTTTTTAAAATTTCACTACATACTAACCAATTAAAAGTTTCAGTGTTTTACCTTTTCTTAAAAAATAATGTGTTTTGTTTATGATTTTATAGAGAGAGGAAGGGAAAAGGAGAGAGAGAGAAACATCAGTGTGAGAGAGAAAGAAACATTGATCACCTGCCTCATGCACACCCCCTACCGGAATCAATCCTGCAACCCAGGCATGTGCCCTGACCGGGAATCAAACCTGAGACCTTTTGGTGCATGGGATGATGCTCAACCAATTTAGCCACAAGGGCCAGGGCTGTTTTACCTTTCTATACAACATCATACAAACACAGTGCATTATTAGACAAAGTGGATTTGTTGGACGTTTTGTAGAAATGAATTTTATGAATACTTGCAGCAACCCTTTCCCCGACATCCTGCGT